>NC_051067.1:45802840-48357840 GCF_004664715.2 Peromyscus leucopus
ACCCATAGCACATATATGCATATTTATATACACATATATTTTAATGGAGGATTTTTGAAAATTTTTTAAAAATTTGTTTTAATTTATTTCATTTGAATTTAAAATATAATTATACCATCCCCCCTCCTTCCACGAATACCTCCCATGTCCTCTTTTCTTTAAATATACATGTGTGTGTGTGTGTAAACAAATGAATATATAAATACAGCCTGCTGAGTCCATTTACTGTTGCTCCTATATATGCATTTTTAGGGTTTATCAGTTAGTATTAGAAAGACAATGAGGAAGCCCAAGGCTGGGGAAGACTGATTCTTCCTCTTTCAGTAGTCACTATTTTCCTGTAGCTCTTCCCCTAGAGGGCTACTGTAGGGCCCTATGAGATTTCCCCCATCCACATTGGCATGCCAACTGGTGTCGTTGTTCAATCCTTGTTTAGGTAGCCATGTTGTTGAGATTTCATGGTTGTATCTCATCTTTCATATTGAGAATCAGACAATCAGGCCACAGATTTCCTGGTCCTCTGACTCTTATGACCTTATACCCCCTCTTCTCAGATGCTCCTAGAGCCGTGTGTGTAAAGTGTGTGTTATAAAGGCTTGGATTTGGGGCTTGACACTATGGTCAATGTTTTCTGCATTTTGACTGGTTGTGTCTTTTTCTGATGCAAAAGAAGATTCTTTGGTGGAGGGAGAGAACTACACTTATCTTCTACAGGTGTAAAGATATGTATTTGGAGTGCAACTAGGAATTCGTTAGACTGCTTTATAAAATATTGTTAATGAAAATCTTCTAAAATGTGATGAGTGGTTTGTCTTATTATTTAAGGAAAGAACACTGAGAAAAGAGAGATTGTACTGTTGTTGTGGGAGTCCCCAGAGTTCGATTTGTTTGGTTCATGATTCAGAAGAGATCTGCCTGAGAAGAATGCCCCTGAACACCACTTCTTTGGCTGAGTGGTAGATTTTCAACCTGTGCTTTCACAATCTCATACATAGATATACTTTTCTTGCAGAATTTAAGCTAAGCATCTCAAGCAATGTTGTTGTGGACTCTATTTATTAACTTAGGAGTGGCTGCATGGGAATTAGGCTAGCCATTTTACTACTTTTGGAGTTTGGCTTTTTGGAATCTCTAGACATTCTAGAATGAACAAATCATTGACACAAACTCTAACCTCCTTGGTTAATGCTATAGGTACCCCTAACTCATAAGCATACCAATAAACCTAACACATACTTTTTAGTGTGTACCTCATCAGTCATGCAATCTCATGACCCTGCTTTCTCTCTACCACTCTTCATTCTTTCTACCTTTTCTTTCCTCCTCACACCACCTTGTGCTAAATCAGAGATCAATTAAGGGGCCTGTGTCTGCACTTACTCTTTGCCTGGCTGCCATATATATATATATATATATATATATATATATATATATATATATGTGTGTGTGTGTGTGTGTGTGTGTGTGTGTGTGTGTGTGTGTGTGTGTAAAAATCAAACAAGTGTGCCAGTGCTCCTAAAATCTCAAAGTGAAGTAAGTGATCTACTTGGTGGAAATAGAATAAAGTCCTATTTAAAGTACAGGTGAAACATTACAATCTAAGTTGACTCTCCCTGAGAGACAGGACCTCTGCTGCTTACTTGAGTGCATGTAGCAGTTAGCTCACCTCAGTGAGGAATGGGTAGCCATAGCACCAGTCACTCTGAATCATGTCACACTGCTTTGAGGGGCAGGTTCTTGATCAAGCTGGAAACTGTTTTTCTTATAATCATTTCTGCTTACCTTCCACACATTCCCTCTGAAGTGCTGAATATTATTTTACTTGGGAACTCATAAACCCTCTTGTGTTCTTCATTTCTAGAATGTTGCCTGTAAGAGAGAAGAGAATGTACTGCAGAAGGCATGTTCAATTTCCTCACGATGCACAGCTTTCTAAGTCAGAACTCGTTATCTGCATGTAACCTAGTGACATCACAGTTAATTTACAGATCATTCATGCAGTTTTTGTGTGACAACATGAACCCGAGCTTCCAAATAGCACTCGAGTCCTAGTTAAATTATTCCCAATATATCACTGGGCCAACACTTGATTGAGACTCCGAAAACTCATCAGATTGAAAACTAAGATTAGCCAATAACCTAATGCAAAAATGTATGCATACTTCTTGTCTCATTAGGTTCAGAGGAACTGACTGAAAAGAAACAGTAGTAGACTGCATAAGTTTTGCGTCAGGAAACAAAGCAGTTTCACCTTTTGGAACAATGTAAGCCAAAAATTTCATCCACTGTTCTCCAGTCCTCATGTAAAGCCAGAAATGACAGCAATTCTAGGAGCATTCGATTTCTGTCTCTAAATTTTTTGCTTTTTCTCTACTGTATTTTTTAGGTTTAAAAATATCATTAGATGGGCCTAGCTTTCCCAGAAAAATCAAAATCAAAATATGCTACCATGTTAAATTAAAGAAAAATCATTTTAAGTCCCCCACAGTAAAATAACAAAGAAATGTTGTTCTATTGTTCTATATTCAGTTTGAAGTTGTGATATAGCTGTCAGAAGGATTTGGAATGGATTATAAAGAGGAAAATTATAAAAACAAAAACAAACCAGTGCTCCCTGACTGTGTATATCAGCTACAGTAGTGGTCTTTGATCATGTATGGCAGTCCCCCTTCATATGTACTCTCACTTTCTGTGGGTTTGTGTGTTAATGAGCAACTGCCCTCCAAAAACAGTAATTAGAAAATTTTAGAAATGATTCTTTAGTTTTAAATTTTGTGTCTTCCTGAACCATCCTCCTGGCATGTGACCTTCTTTTGTCTAGAACACCCACAGTGTATTCATTATTTCTAATTTATAATCTAGCCATAGAGTGAGCTTAAATGTATATCCTTAAAGATGCTTACTTAAACATTAGTCACTCAGAAGCCATTATGAGTTCAGTCTACTATAATGGCATTTCAACACATGTGTTTGTAACCCATATTTTTTTACAGAATAATGGCCTCAAGTATAAGAGTTATGGCACCTTTATTACAATATATTGTGATAATTATCCCATTTTATTACTTGTTTTATTTTCTTACCATCCATAATTTATTAATTAAACTTCATCATGTAAGATCTGCACCACATTCATTTTCAGTCATCCACTAGGATCAATTCACTGTATCTCTAATAAGTAAGGGGCAGACAAACTTCCGTATTGTATTAAGTTTTACTCGGTAAGTTTCCAACACTAGAAAATTAGCAGAATCTTCTAAGAAAAGTACAACAAAACTAACCTTTAATAACACGAGTTTAAACAGTCAAAGCTAACAGAACCTAACCACTTTAAAAGGAGAAAAGATTCCTTAAAAATCTATTGTTCTCAGAGAAAATTAAAAATATAACTGTGATTTTTTTTCTACGAGAAAACAATGCTTAGCATATGGTAGGTGTTAAATGAATTGTCCTTTAGCTAATGAATGGTTATTTAGAAACATAATGAAAATAAAAGCCTTGTCTAGCCACACAGTAGGCTTTAATGTATACCCTTAAATATGTCCATCTAGCCATTAAAAAAAAGGAAAAAAAATAAACTAAACATTTAGTTCCCAGTAGCTGGAAAATGAAAAGAAATTCAATAAATTAATCAGGGGTTAATAACAAAGCTAGGACATTGGCTGCAAGATTGTGACTTCTACATATAACAGGGAAGCTGAACTCATGAACTCACACCTATATAGTTGCCTGAATAAGACATAAATAAAGACAATATTAGTTGACATTCCAAACTGGATGTAGGAAGTCTTATATGACCTCATCAATAGATGAGGAACTATAGGCAATTAATGACTGTTGAGTGTATAAGAATTAGTCTTGGCCAGCAATGAACTCCCTAACTGACAGCCCAACACCAGTGATCAGCCCTAAAATGTATACATAAGAGGGAAACTGAATGAATCCATACAAGAACAAAACAAAATGCACTCAAATAGGATAATATATATTATTAAATATATGATACACACACACACACACACACACACACACACACACACACACACACATATATGATTAAAGGAAAAGAGGCCATGAATTTGAAAGAGACTGAGAGAAGGAACAAAGGAGGGGCTAGGAAGAGGGAGAAATATTATAAATAAAGTACACACATATGACATTAAAAGAAAATAGTAAAACCAAACATTAATACATATATTGTACTAAGGAGACAGAAATACAAAGCTCTTATAATTTTAACTTGAAAAACAAAAATAACTTGAAAATAGCTAGAACTGAAATGTTATATAAGCTAACAATAGATAATATTTAAATAGTAGTATCTTACTTAGCTCTGCTCAGATATTTGATATTCACTAGGAAAGGTATATTTTCTACAAAAAAAATCATTAGTGTAGATCTATTGATTAAAATGATCACAAAACTAGAAAAATAGGCATGGTATATCCATTGAAAAAATAAGAAAATAAGAGTTATTACAGAATTATTTTCCATAAAATATCCCAAAATTTTTTGATCCGTATTTCAAGGAGTAAAATTAACAAATTCTAGAAAATAGAGTTGCAAAGTTACCAAGATTATTTTATAAAATAAAATAAAAACAAAAGCTGACAGAAAAGACACAAGAAAATCACATAAAAAAATATTTGCAAGCTCGATTGCAGGTAGTAAAAGAAAGTCCACCTCCATAAACCAATGGTGTTGATGAAAGGAAATGGATGAAAGTTAAATCTTAGGGCATCTCTGAGTACAGTGCACACAATGCACGACGAAAGAACCAGTCAGAAAACAGACACTGGTGGGCTCAAGATGCTTAAAGATATTTAATACAGTTGACTAGTCATTGCAAGCTTAAAAAAATCAGAAAAATCGTCCGTATCCATGGTTAGTATAACACCCAGGGAAGTAATGAATTAGATACCATGTGCAGTAGAGAAAAATTAAAGGAAAAATTTCAAGTGT
This sequence comes from Peromyscus leucopus, assembly GCF_004664715.2. Lineage (NCBI taxonomy): Eukaryota > Metazoa > Chordata > Mammalia > Rodentia > Cricetidae > Peromyscus > Peromyscus leucopus. The sequence continues at coordinate 45,807,803 of NC_051067.1, forward strand.
GGTCTCTAATAGTATCTGTGTTAGTCGGGGTTCTCCAGAGGAACAAAAGAGGTGGTTGTCGTGGTGGTGGTGGTGGTGGTGTGTGTCTGATTTACTAGAGTGGCATATGGGCTATGGTCTGTATAGTTCAACAAAGGCCATCTCCCAATAGAAAGGCCAAGAATCTTGTAGTTGTTCAGTCCCTGACACTGGATTCTCAGCAGTCCCAGTCTGGGACTGGAGTACCAGAAGATTCCTAGAGAGCTGGAATATGGAAGAAGTAGATTCAAATCCCAGTGAAGGAATGGTGGAGCAGCAGGGTAGATGAACTTTGCACCAAGAGTGAGGTCAAACAGGCAAAAAGTAAAAGCTTTCTTCTTCCCTATGTAATGTGGGCTACTCCCTGGGGGTGGTTCAGATTTAGGGTGGGCTTTCTCATCCCGTATAATCCAGTCAATAAAATCCCTCACAGGTGTGCCCAGCTGCTTGTGTTTTAGTTGATTTTAGTGGCAGTCAAGTTGACAAGCAAGATTAGCCTTCACAGAATCACAGACTAGGGTAAACTCCTTAGAGAACTAATAAATCATATACAAAATGAAAAATTTGAAAACATTGTAAGAGGATACCTGAATGACTGCAGAACAAAACAAGAGATTTCTAAAGTGAAAAGACATAGAAAATGGTATAAATATCATTTTCACTGACTAATAAATAGTGTGTGCAAATCTTATTTATGTAAAAATTATTTCGAGGGGAGTATGTGATAATGAAATAGAAAGTAGGCAAAGGTCAAGCACCTGTGTGCCAGACTATTTTAATAATTTTTTTAAATATTGTATAAACTCAGTAATAAACAAAAAAAGACAACATATAAGGTGATGACTTTTGATAGACTCAGTTATTAATGATTTTTAAAATAGTATGTCAGTATTCTACTAAATATAAACATTATTATTTGCTGGTATAATTAATTATATATCATATATATATATATATATGAATCCATATACATAAACATGCATATTAGATCATTGTCCTCTGCAGTGGACTCAGGAATATTCTAGAACACAATGTTCACATACTGATTTAATGAAAACTGATGGAGTTTAGGAATTACTGAACCAACTCAAAAATACCTATTTTGATTACTAAACAAAAATCCCCATATTTTTGACATAAATTCTTTCTGTCTTCCTTGCAGGTAAGGTTGGTGCCTAACAGGCTAGAAATCCTAACATTCACATCTGTTAGGCTACCCTTTACAGAAAACTGTAGAACTCTTGAGGAATGGTAGAAAAAAATGAAAGACAAAAATGATCATTTGTTTCTTAAGTCAATTACATAGTTTCTTGTGATTTTAAATTAGTCTTTGATTAAGCCTTGAATGATGCAATGAAGTTAATGCTAGCAAATACAGTGTTTATGAATGCTACATACAAAATATATTTATATACTATTATCTTATATAATATACAAATGTATTTGTTGTGATAGTCATGCGCATATGTGTGTCTTCATGAAGTTAAGTACTAATTTGTATGTGTACTTGTATACAAATCCCAATCTTGGCCATGTTGACTGTACCTACCTGAATCACACTCAGGAAACTTTGTCACCAGCTTATGTAAGTTCAATGCACGTTAGGGCACCTGGGCAGTTGTCAGCAGCAGTAGTTACACATGAGGAACAAAAACATTCCATATTGAGTCACATGCATTAAAGAAACTGGCCCTCTGCCCGAATGCTGTGCCACTTGTAATTATGAAGTGCCAACTGTGCTTGATTTCTGTGCATTCTGCTGGTGGGCTCTGCACACTGCCATGCTGCACATTCTATGCTTTGTGTTCCAAATTCCTTGTTCTGATTTGGAGTTTCAAGTTAGGAATACTGGGTATGCTACATGGACAATAAATGTACATTTTATTAACTTTAATGGTTTAGCAGGCTTCAGCTACAAGAGAAAACTAATTTATATAAAAACATCATTTAACATAATACAATTGTTATACTAGAGTCCTCTTTCTCCCTCCGCTCCTCCTCTCTCTCCTATGTATGTCTCCTCCCCTCTCTCTCCCTCTGTTTGTCCTCTTTCCTGACTCTCCCTCTCTTTCTTCTCTTTTCCCCTCTGTGTACACCTTCCAGTGTCTCCTTCCTCTGATGGACTAGTGTTTACCTTGGAACTCAGCTAAATCATTTCTTTTCTCCCCACTTCAGAATTCTCGTATTTTGTTTGTTCCGATGTAAAAGACTAAAAATAAAATGTCTGTGTCTCACTTCTTTTGGGAGGTTTTCTGAACTGAATATGAGAATTCTCCAGTTTTACTTTGTACTACAACTAAATTATATTTTATCAATCAATGAGGTCACTGCTGCACAGTCTAAATAGTTCAGTTGGGACCCATTCCTCACCTACCCTTACGTTTCCTCAAACAGTGCCATGATTCATTTAGGAAGGGCAACTTCTGGTCATCCAAGAGTGGTCCAGAACATTCCTGAAAGCTGCAGTTAAAGTGCCAGATCAGTGCATATGAAGTGAAGAACCCCCCTTGATTTGAGCTGGCTCCATGCTATAGTGCAAATGTAGGTTCCGGTACTTGGCACCCTGGAAGTACCAGGCATATACCATCTTCTTTCTTCTCCCTCATCCTTTCTGTCATTTTTGGTATCCACTAGCCCTTGCTTCTTGGAAAAAGAATATAGTTCTACAAGGGCTATTGATGATCCAAATGGTAAATTACTTATAAGAATATGATTATTTTAGAAATAAAAAATATCTAACTATTGAGTCCTGTCTCTCACTGTATGAAGGAATGGCATCACTCCTATTGACTAGTTTTAACTGCTTTGAAACTACTGCTACCCAAACCAACTCCAGTTAAACTTAGCTGAAAGTCTTGTTCAAAAGTCCCAAGACCACCTTATAAGGCCTAAAGCTTTGGGAATATGCCATGTGGCAGATTCCCTCTTAGGTTTACTCTTTTAGGTATGAAGGTTTTACTTGCATCAGTTCCACAGTTTAAAGGATGGCTCTCTAACATGCTCATAAGCAACCTGAGGCACCTACACTTGAAGAAAGTCAATGAAGAGTCATGGAAGGATTATAGTTATCTTCTGAGGCCTCGAGAAATCATTCTCTTAAGGGTTGGTATGAATTCTCTCCCTAAACCCTTGTATAGGACCAGATTATCTTTAGGGATAATAATGGGTGAGTCTCTTCTCATATCTGCTCAGAGGCAAATCAGGCCTTGAAATGATGGTATGACCCTTGGATGGATGGATCAAAATGAAATTCTCTATCTCTCACCTTCACCACAAATTACAGTAAGCTTTGTAGCCAGCCAGGGAAGTTAATTTCTTCAGTACCTACTAAATACAAGTGAAGATGTAATTAGTATTTGCCAATCTTTCCATATCTACATAAATCTGCTTTTTTGGCTTCCTTTTATGCTTTAGGGCACAACTGCTGTTTCCATGGACTGCTCTTGGTTGTAGAAGGTCTTTGTAGAAGGAAGAAACATGTAAAATTAGAAACTTGATAATAGGAGAGCAAAGGAATGTTTAGTAGCTGATATCACCAATTATTCTGTAAGCCATATGGTATTGGGGATTATATTCTTCTTTAATTTTTATTAACAAAAGTAAAATACTTAACAATATTTCAAAAGCATTTGTTTATAGTCAATAAATGGTAATGTTTTAAATACAGTGATCTATCTGTAAGTTCTTCAACAGTATGAATTAAACGACATTAAATCAATATTCAAGCACTACGTTCTTGTCTATTTACTCTGCCAGACTATTTGTCATCAATTCCAAGTGCCAAGCATGATAAAGTTCATCATACTATCTAAGGGAGCCAAAGGTTTAATGTTACAACACAAGGTATGGCTTCCATTCAGGAAATCCGTGTTTTCCTTGCTTTAAAAGGCTGTCTTCATATGATTGCATAAAGGTCTTTTTAACACTGAATTTCTGGAACACACATGAGCCAAGAACTATCTTCTCTTACATTGTAGGCTCCTTCAATACACTTAAGGCCTGGAGATGAGCCAGAACACTAGGATGAGTTTGAATACATTGAAACTTGGATACAGTGTGCAGAATCATCCCAAGGTATTGTTATTGTGTAGTCATCTCCTGCTAAAACATAGTTCCTAGGTGACTGGAGACTGTGAAGCAAATCTCTCTACCTCTGACTGCATTGTGGCTCTCTGATACATTTTTGGGACATTCTTACTGAGCCAGTAAGTTCTGGCTCAACATCAGTTCTGATTTCTTTTTTTTTTTTAATTTTACATACCCAGCACAGTTTCCCTACTCTCCTCCCATTCCTCTCATTCCCTCCCCCCACCTCCCTCTCCATCCACTCCTCCTCCATCTCCATTCAGAAAGGGACAGGCCTCCTATGGGAGTCAACAAAGCATGGCACATCAAGTTGAGGCAGTACCAAGCTCCTCCCCCTGCATCAACCAAGTTTGGGGATTGGGTTCCCAAAGCCAGCTCAAGTACCAGGGACAGGTCCTGGTCCCATTGCTCAGATGTCCCACAAACAGACCAAGCTAAACAACTGTCATACACGTGCAGAGGGCATAGGTCAGTCCCATGCAGGTTCCCTTGCTGTTGGTCCAGAATCGGTGAGCTCTTATGAGCTCAGGTCAGCTGTCTCTGTGGGTTCCTCTGTCATGACCTTGACCCTCCTGGCTCATACAATACTTCCTATTTCTCTTCAACAGGACTCCTGGAGCTTGGTCAGTGCTTTGTTGTGGATCTTTATATCTATTTCCACCAGTTACTGGATGACTTCTGATGACAGTTAGGGTAGTCACTGATTTGATTACAGGAGAAGGCCAATTCAGGAACCTTCTCCACTATTGCTAGGAGTCAAAGATATCAGAAAATGGAAAGATCTCCCATGCTCATGGATTAGTAGGATTCACATAGTAAAAATTAGCAATCTTACCAAAAGCAATTTACAGACAGATTCAATGCAATCCCCATCAAAATTCCAACACAATTCTTCACAGACCTCAAAAGAACAATACTCAACTTCATATGGGAAACAAAAGATCTTCACCAACCCCACATGTGGCAGAGGACTGATCTCCAAAATATATAAAGAAATCAAGAAACTAGGCATCAAAATGCCAAATATTCCAATCAAAAAATGGGATACAGATTTAAACAGAGAATTCTCAGAAGAATCTCAAATGGCCATGATACACTTAAAGAATTGTTCAACATCCTTATCCATTAGAGAAATGCAAGTCAAAATGACTCCCTTCTGATTTCTTAAGACAAGTTCCACTTGTCAAGTACTAGTATGCTCTGAAGCCATTCTTTCCATTAGAATAATTTCCATTAGAGTACACACATCTGCTCTAATGTAGTAAGTTGATTTTATATTTGAAGCAGAGTACAACTCGATGCCACATTGTTTAAATTCCTCTCGTTGTGATTACAAAGACTATTGCCATAAGTTAAATAAGTCCCAAACTTAATGACCTTGTGCAAGGGTCCTTTAGTGTCACTCAAGTGAGTCTGGACCTTTTAGTGTCAAGCTGTTGATGCAGCTGTGCTCTTCCTTACTAGAGGATGGACTCTGATCAGATCCATTCTGGGAGAATCAGACTGCAGGGACAGAACAGCCCAATAAGTTCTTTTTGTGGAAACAGCAGAAGCACTACAAAGCAACCCCAACCACAAATGCATATTTCAGTAATACATCTGCTAATATCTCAGTAGTCAAGCCAAGTCATGTGGCCCTCCCCAAATCAAAGTTCAGCAAAGTGTCCTAGACCCATGCAAGGCCAAAGCAAATCATGTGACTCTACATCAGTGGAACAATTATACAGATGCTGCCCATGCTCACAATAATAATATCATTTAACATAATAGCTTTTGTATACTATATAATGTATAAACAGTTAAGGCACAGTTCTAAATTTTCATATTATTTTGTCTAACAAGGGTATAGCATTCCTTAAGGTAAAGGTTTTACTGAACAAAGCAAATAAATAACTAAATAAATCTCACTTGTCTCTCCCTCTCTCATACACACACACACACACACACACACACACACATACACACAGAGAGAGAGAGAGAGAGAGAGAGAGAGAGAGAGAGAGAGAGGGAGAGGGAGAGAGAGAGAGAGACTATTGAACACATACACACTTGAACACCAGAATAAAACTGAAGTGTGTTTATGATATTTAAAAGATTATCTAATATATGTGAGTAGAGATCCATAAATTTATTGCTTTGAATGGGTTCTTGACACAAGTTAGTGCCTAATAAGTGCTGCTGTCTGATGACCATCCACTTACCTTGCTCATAGTAGTTGTTCAATAACTATTGACTCATTAGCTTTATCATCTGTTTTGTACAGTCACTTCCTAGAGTCTGGAACTTCATAGCCATATTATTAGGGCTTGTTAGCTCTTAACTATACAGAACAAATGCTCTTCTAATTTTAAACATCATATCATTGCTCCATGCATTTTGAATTATACAGAGCAATTGTTCTCAGCTATTCTGTCTGCAGACGACTTTGGTCTTGCAACATATCACGTGGATTACCTCCTCTGTCTGCTTCCATTCACCACAGCAAGAAAAAAGCCAACCAGAATTAATGGGCAACTGGGCTCTATCCTCATTGGGAACAGCTGTTTCTTATTAAATACCATAAGTAATATATTAATTCTTGCCAGAAACAAAAGTAAAGACATTGTCATACTCAAAGCATTACCAGTACAAAAGTCCAGTCAGCAGAGCACCTGGAGGACCCCATGTTCAGACAGCCCCCTGGGTGCCATTCATCTACAGACTAAAGATGTTATGTTTCTTCTGTTTGCTTGCAGAGGGAGACACAGTCAGAATCTGGATGGACAGAGCCCACTCCTGTTGACTTGTTTGGCTGATATATAATGATAATGGTGAGATGATTAGCTTTATCATCTGTTTTGTATAGTCACTTCCTAATGAGTTGGTGAGATGATTACACATGCCATGATAGCATGTGGCAGACCTCATAAAATATGGACCCTAGAAAGACACAAGAGAGGACCATGGTCAATTCAACCATTTGCTGGCATTAGCCAAGGTCCTAGAGAAGTGAACTGACTACTTCATAGCCAATCAACCCAATAGTGAACATGTCAGGCTAAGAATGCAGATCTGCTGGAGTCTGAGCAAGGTTCTCCGAAAAATGCTACAAGAAACTTTATGCTTTCATTTGACAGTCAACTCAATTGGCCTGGGCAAGTAGTGATTCATGTATACCCTTAGAGGAAATTTGAGTGTTTCCACAGTTTTCATGACATAAATGTAGTGGTCTAGATGCAAAGTACAATAGGTGACATTTGTACAAGATGTGTTAATTTTCCTATTGCTTGGGTTTTGGAAATCTGTCAACATAACTTTCCTATGATGATGGTAAAACAATAAAAGCTAATATATTTTACAACTTAGTGTTTGCCAGAGTTAACTCAACAACTCCAAAAAAGACCCTTTAGAGTTCTATTTTATAGATGATGAAATTAACACTCCAAGAAATAGACTAACTTTTTTAGGATATACAGCAAGGAAGTATGGGGCCAGGTTATGTACAGTGGATGCTTCTATTTTTGACATGTTTCTTTGTTGTGCTGTATGAAGCCATGTGTTACTTTAGCTTTGACATCCTTAATTTGTCAATTTCTTTAGCATACTTTGCCTTCTTTATTGTATAGGAAATATATTCCTATAAACAAATTGTAAGTATTTATTTGACTATTTCTAAAGACATGCCTTAAATAATTGTGTTTAGGGTTTTTATAAATGTGTAGTGTTCATTTCTTCATTTATTCAAACTTGGGCATGACTAAACTCCATGAGACTTTATGGTTCTTTAGATATGACCCATTGATAGTGATTCCTGAAATAACTGTACTTGCCTACTTACTCTAACACATTGCTTTGAAACTAATCTGTCACATCTATGTCCATAAAAATGGTTGAAACACTTAGACCTCATATGGAAAATACCAGCTACAGCCTAGTAATAACGTATCATCCTAAAGTCAGGAAGCCATGGCCTCAAGTTTTTCTGTTTTTAATATTTGAGTGAGTTTTGATTTTGACTGGTCTTAAGTTCATCTTTACTTTCATTATAAGTTCTAACTACATTCAAAGGTGGGAAGATTCAATGGCCTGTTTTATTTTCCTGATGAGTGCTTGCTGAGCTAGGCTGCTGATGGCACTGCCCCTGCTGCTCTGTTAACACAAAGTCTCATTTCTGGTAAGGCATGAAGGTTGTCATGTGACTCCATGCAATTTTGTTTTCCATTCGTTCAGTACTTGGTCTTCTTAATCTTACCACTTCTAACGGTAGAGAATTGGTATCTCATCATGACTTCAATTGGGTTTTCCCAATGGCTGATGATGCAGAACATCTTTTTGTGCATAGTAGTTACTTACCACTATCCTTAGTTAAGTGTTTTGGTTTGTCTTTTGCCCATTTTTAATTGGCTGATTGATTCATATTAATTTTTAAATATATATTGGTTAAAGGTCCTTTGCCAAGTATTTGTTTTCTCTTCTCTTAGCAGTCTTTCACAGACATTAAACTGTTTAATTTTTTTAAAAGTTCAATTTGATGTTTTGTTGTTGTCTTTTATGCAACATGCTTTTGGTGTTGTGTTTAAGAAGTCCTTGCTTAACTTTTGATCCTTCAGCTTTTGTTCAGTTTAAAGCCCTTGAGACCTGTCACTGAGAGAGGAGCATGGAAGTCTCTGAGGACAATTATATATGAATGTGCTTCCTACAGTTTGTCCATATTGCTTCATTGTGTTAGGGGTAGAGAGGTCTCTGATTTCCATAAGTACTTGGACAATTAAGCTTTTTATTATCTTGTGAAATTCCTCTTTCTCTTGGTACTTTTTTTTCTGAATCCAGTTCTGTCTAGTTTCATAGCTGCTTTGACTTTGTTTGCTAGGAATATTTTTTGGGTATTGTTTTCATACTCTTGCTTTTAACTGGTTTGAATTTCCATATTGGAAATGTGTTTCTTGTAGACTTTTTTAAAATCCATTTCCTAAATCTTCTGGTTTTAATTGATGCATTTAGTGCATTTGTATTTTTTAAGATTTATTTTTAATTATATGTGTATGAGAGTGTGTCTGTATCTGCATGAAGTACACAGGTGCCTAAGGAGGCTGGAACAGAGTCTCAGATATCCTGGAACTAGAGTTTCAGGAGGTTGTGAGCTGCCCAGTAGGCATAGTAGGAATCAAACTCAGATCTTCTAAAAGAACAGTCTACTCATTCAAATGCTGAACCATCTCTCTAGCCCATTACATTTGTACTTAATGCAGTTATCAATTATTGTTATTCCTGATTAACTTCAATCATTTTATTTATTTTATTTGTTTTCTAATTATTTACTTTGGACTTTTCCCTAATTTCTTATTTCTTGGCTTTTGGGGGTATTAAAAGACCTTTTAAAAGAAAGTTTTACAGTTTAACCTGTTTATTATGATTTATGTGTGTGCTTTGTTATTTTGGTAAAATGTATGATGTACCTACTTGACTTTTCATAGCTTGTGTAGATTGAAATAGCTTATATTAGTAATTTAACACTGTAGAAGGAAATGTAGAAGTTTTGCTATGCCAATGTTTAGTTACTTGTTATAGTATTTGTTTTTGCTATCAAATTTTTATTTTCAGTGAAAGAAGAAAGTGATATATCCAGTTAGTCCAATCCCTGCCATTTTCATTGTTGTCCCCATTTCTGCTGCTATAACTGTTCTCACATTATTCAGTTTTGTTTAGTAATTATTTTAGCAGATGAGCTTCAGATTAATTCTTTTGCTTTTCCTCAACCAGAAAATACATTTACTTGACTTCCACCCTTGAAAGACATTTTGACTGACATGGATCTGAGCTGACAATTCTTCTCTTGCGATGCTTGAAACATGTGCCACTTTCTTCTGACATTTCATGACTCCTGATATGAAAATTACAGGCATCATAAAGTCAGTATTCTCCTATAGATCATATATAATGCTCCCCTGGCAGTCTTAGTTTTTGGCCTTTGGCTTTATTGTGATGTGTCTTTTTTTTTTATTAAGAAACGTTTTATTAATTTTACATACCAATCACAGATCTTTCTCTTCCCTTCTCTTGCCCTTCCAGTCTCCCCCACCCAAGCCAGCCCCCATTCCCTCCTACAGGAAGCTAAGGCCTCCCATCCCAGCTTAGACTACTAGCTATAGTGGAGAGGGTGCCTGAACTGGCTTGCTACAGTAATCAGGTTGTTAAATACTCTGGCATTATAGAACCTTTCTTCAGTAACTGATGGAAGCAGATGCAGAAATCCACAGCCAAACACCAGGCCGAGCTCCCGGAGTCCAGTCGAAGAGAGAAAAGAGAAATTCTATGAGCAAGGGGCATCAAGATCATGATGGGGAAACCTACAGAGACACCCAAACTAAACTAGTGGGAACTCATGAAATTTAGACCAACACCAGTGGAGCCTCTGGAGGCCTAGGCCCTCTGTATAAGTGAGACAGTGGGTGCATGAGCGGGCTTTTTGGAGCCCACTACATATATTGTAACGTGTCTTGATGTGGAAATCATTGTTTTGGGATTATATAAGCTTCTTGTCTGAGGTGTTTTAGCCATTCTTTTTCTGCATGTATTTTCTCTCTCACCATGTTCTGTTCCCTTCCTGGTAGATGACAAAAATGTTAGATATTTCCCTGTCAACCCACTGTTCTCTGAAATCTGTATATTATTGTTTTGTTTGTTTGTTTGTTTCACTCCTTTTCTTTTTCCTATTAAAATTGGATAATTTATGTTGACCTAACTTTATGTTTCTGAATTCTGAAATCATTAGTTCACTTTCTTGGAATGAACTAGTCCAGGGAGTTTTCATTCAACACATTTTTCTACTAGTTGATTCTTTGTATCTTCTTTTCTTCACAGAAATCTTAATATATTTATTGGTTATAATGTTTGAAATTGTATCTGGAGTACATGAAGCTTTTCAGCCTTCAGTAGGTCACTTAATAACTGTGCCATTCTCATTGTAGAATCTGTTAGCTTATTTTCCCATGTTAGCTGAGATTTTTCTGGTTCTTTGCATACTGAGAAATTTTGCTTTATATCCTGGATATTTAGGGCATTATGCAGCTGTCATATTTGTAGCAAATCTCAACATACATTCTATAGACTGTGATTGCAATGCCAGTTTACCTGTCAGAATGTGTAATATTGTATTTCTCCTCTGTGCTGCTCAGAAGCCAGATTGATCCATGGTTTATGTATTTGTCAGGTAAGTTCTCAAAGTCTTTTCTGTAATGGGTTGAATCTCATGCAGAGTTTGTTTACTTCTTGACAAAACTGGCCTAATGGGCAAAGAACTGCCCTTGCCTCAACTGCTGATAGTAAGTATACTGTCCAATCCAGAAAAGCAGGACACAAGGAAAAGTGACTGCTGAAACTTGAGAAAACAGGGTAGGACACTCCTTTAAATTTTCCTGCTTCTGAAAATGGTCTGTCAGATATTCTAGGTCTATAGCCAAAGTTGGATGACCCAAAACTGCAGAGAAACACTGGGTGAGTATCCAGGCAGTCAGCTGTTTCTGTCATTTCTTGCATTTTTCGGAAGTTGCTTACTTGCAATTCCTGCTTATTCAGGTAATATTACTTTCCTTCTCTTTGATGGGGTTGAAGACTAGGTAGTTCCAGTTACAATCCTCTCAAATCTTAGCTAGGGGCATACTAGGTTCAAGACTCAAATTCTTCAGGATAGGACAATTGTTGGAGTAATCGCTCTAATTTGCCAATTACCTATAGTCTGGACATCTAGAATGTGTTTCTTGCTTAGTGTTGTGCTTGTTGGTTATAGTTCCCCTTTTTTATGTTTGTAGCTAGAGTTTTCCTGGTCCTGCCTGGCCCACAGTCAGGACAAATCTCTCTCACTCTCCAGTCCCACAGCTGCTCAGACCCAACCAAGTAAACACACAGAGACTTATATTGCTTAAAACTGTATGGCCACAGAAGGCTTCTTGCTAACTGTTCCTATAGCTTAAATTAATCCATTTCTATTAATCTATAAGTTGCCATGTGGCTCGTGGCTCACCAGTATCTTAACATCTTCTCATCGCGGTGGCTGGCAGTGTCTCTCTCTCTCTGCCTCAGCCTTCCACTTCCCAGCATTCTCCTCTCTCCTTGTCCCACCTATACTTTCTGCCTGGCTACTGGCCAATCAGTGTTTTATTCATTAACCAATCAGAGCAACACATTTAACATACAGAATATCCCACAGCATATGTTATTACTTTTTCTTTCTTCTGAGCAATACTTGGTAATTGTTCTTATTGTACGTAGTTTTATATTAGGATTATGACCTTCTTAATTAGACAAAAGAAAAAGGGCAAGTGTTGTGGGAATTCAATCCATTCAGCCAATGGCACTAGTGATGACTAGTCTAGGGCATGGTCTCGTCTGGGTATGTGACTGGATAAGAACTGAGGAGGAGGGTTGTGCTCTCTCTCTCTCTCTCTTTCTCTCTCTCTCTCTCTCCCTCTCTGGGATGTGGAAGGTTTCCTGACACCACAGTTCAGTGAGCTGGTACAGAGCTTTCCCCATCCTTTCCTGGTGGACAAGGAGGCAGCAGCGCTACTTCATTCTGTATTCATGAGTGCGTTTTCCCCATCTCATCCCTTAATAAATTATTGACCAGACTTCCTTGGGTTTTCACTTCAATGCACGTGCAGTTCAGTGGGAAAGACCAAGGTTTACAAAAGTGCTTTCCCGAGTCCTTCATTTGCTGTAATCTTCAACTTTTTGACTCAGTGGAGACTGTACTTTAGATACCTTGTGCTTCCATGGACTTTTGCAATTGTGCCCAAAATTTAGATCAAGTGGCATGAGGACAGAGAAAAAGCAGGGAGTTTTCCCTTACTCCTGGAAACCTGTGGATGAAGAAAACTGAACTCCTTTCTCAGGTTTGAGTCCTACATCCCCACACTGCTATAGGCTTCTGCCACAACCACAAGATTGCTTGGAATTCCTGGTGCAGTTGAAGGAAGAGAGAAGCAGGAGAAGAGAGAAGAGCAGAAGGAAACAGGGAAGGAAGAAGGCAGGAGGAAAGAAAGATCAGTAGCTCTCTGAATTTTGTAGTATTAAAGTGTCTCATTGCTTTCTCTTTAAATCAAAACTATATGGCTTCTCTTGCAGCTCTCTCGCCTAGGCCCTGGTCCCCACTTCTAGTACAGTGAGTTCAAGCTACAGAATATCAGCAAAAATAGAATGTTTAAGCTCCATGTTGGGTTAGTGGTATCATGATTTAAGAGCTTCTTCTTCTCAATTGGCTGACTTCTGTTTACTTTGGAGTCATATTAAATAACTGTTTCATGCATTCCGTTCAGAGATGGGGCAAGGTAGACTATGTTCACTTCATTTCCTCTGAAGCTGAAAGACCTCCTCATCTAGTTTCCTGTATTCTGAGTTATGCAAATATACTGAAGTACTCTAGGAGTGCCTCTTTCTAAAGAAAGAGTTCCTTAGTAATTTAGTGGGGACTTTAGAAGATGGGCTCTGTGACAAATCTATTCTAAGATCAAGAGATGTAAAGAGATGTAAAGACCTTGCCATGGAGGACTTTACAGCTCCCCTCCTCAGCCCTCTGTCAATAGCTAACATTCCCTTACAAAGAACATTTTATCTATGATTTGGAAATTAAATACCAAGTGAGTAGCTACATAAAGTAAAGTCAGCCCATTGGAATCCCCCACTTTTCTGTATCTTGAGGTTCAATGATAGGAGAGTGAAGAACAGCTAGAGCCACTCTGTTCCATAACAATGTCTATGTGCATGGGTAGCTCAAGCTCTAACCTGCTATTCCAACTCTCATTTTTCTAGTGATGCCTTTAATTCTTCAATAAGTGGTCCATTATACCTCACTTTGTGTGAGTTGTTATCTGTTTTTATTTTCTAACACCCTAATACACATTTAATCTATGAGAATATATAAATGATAACAAATAGTTGTGTGATGGTACCACAGAAGGTAACAGAAGTCCTCTTCAGTTGTGAAAGGTCCTGCAGGAAAGATGTCCTTTAAATGAAAATAACCTCACTGCTGCAAAAAAGACTATCCTATCCCTTGTGTGATTCTAGAGTATCTAACTAGTCTTATTTGACAAGCTGTACAAAATGCTTGAGAAAGTTGAAAGATATTTTAATTCTGTGATCCTTAACCTAAAAGTTAAAACTAAGACTCTAGACTGGCAAAATCCCCAATACTAGACATGAGAAGCCTTTTTTTTTCAGTTATTTGTCAGGGGAGTTCAAGATGCTCCAAAAAATGTAGGTGATTGCTGTTGTCCTTGATGGTTCCCTAAATGTTGAAGTCCCTCTTAGTGAAGACACTATGCAGTTTGGAGACAGGACTCAGAAAATTCAAGATAAATCCGACCTACCCCCCCCCCCAGACTGGCTTTAACAATAATGGAAGGGCTGGCAAGGGAGGGAAGCAACTAATTGTCCTACCCAGATGCAATGCCTATGAACCATAACAATGACCAGCATGGTAAGATATTCCTAAAACGTATTCTTAAAGTGCAATAGTGGCACTCATACCTTGGTGGTGACCAACAGCTTTCTAATTAGATTTAAGGCCTATTGAACAGGATGGAAATCATTACTGATTTGAAACTATAGAAAACTACCGGGGACTAGTGATATCATGAATCCTTTAAGAGAACATGCTACTGCCACTTTACTAATCCGATGTAAATCCTAACTATATTCTAATTATGGATCCTTATACCCACTAATAAATGTAGCCCCTACTCCTCTCCTTGAGGCAGATAGGAGCCATTGCAGAAAGTCCCAACTGGTCAAAATACAGAGAACAACTGGCTATGCAGTGTCTAGAACCAACATGATCCCACACCTAAAACTCAGGGACATTGTGAAAGAGAGGGAAGAAAGATAGTGAGAACCAGAGGATCAGGAATTCTGCTTTCAGGTTTATGTCTCCTAGAAATGACAGGGAAGTTTCCTCCATGATACATCAATGATATGGCTACTTAGGACCTTAACAATGACAATACCAACAAACATACTAGTGTGGAAGAGGAAATCTCATGAGGCCCCATACCTACACAAAGAACTATAGAGTGCTAAAAGAGGAAGAATTAGTCTTCCCTAGGGATGAATCCCCTAATTGGTTACCCAATACCAAGAAGTCAACCTTGAAATCATATACACAAAAGAAGCACTAAATGGACTTAGCAGACTGTATTTATGTATTTATGCACATGTGTGTGCATGTGTCACAATAATAATTAAAGAAAAAGAGACCGTAAATTTGAGAAGGAGTGAATGGGAGAATATTGGAGGGGTTGGAGGGAGGAGAAGGAGGAGGAAAATCATGTAATTATGTTTCAATTAAAATTTCAAGAAAAAGAGACTCGTGGTTGAAGTTCTATTCACTGCTAGAACATTTAAAAAGGCATACAAAAAGCTCTGCTCATGCTGCAGTTTAGACATCAAATAACTCTTACAAAACAGCATTTTGATGAGTTAAGTGTAAATGAATCAGAAACATACGGATTAAATTTCCCTTGAAATACGCAGGGGCTTAACAATTAAGGGGGAAAACACTGACTGGCAAAACGTGGTTTGAATTTTGCCAAGTCCAAAAGGTTTAAGAAGCAGTTTAGAATGTTTTTCCAGGCAGTTCAAACCATTGTTAAGACTCCCTATCTGTCAAGAGCAGATCTAGAATGCTCTTCCTTCTGGCTGGCTGTTGTCTAGTCCTCAGTGGGGGAGATGGACAACCACAGCCCATGCCTCCTGCAGTGTGCCCTCATTTGCTCCTTGTTACATGTTAATACAGCGGGTCCAGAACATGTCCCTTTTCTCATCTTCAGTATCTTTTCTGAATACTTTTGAAACTACTTTTGAAAAATCACATTTTTGAAAGCCGGTTATGAAATCAGTAGAATAATTTACTGCCCAAAGTTATGTAGCACATCTCTGAGGGGAAAAAGTGTCCCCCTTTTGTCCACTGTAAGTTTGGAACCTCAAAATCATCTGCAAAAAAAATGAGTAATCTTGTTGGTGTCTCAGTAAGTAAAGAGACTCATTACTAATTAGTTCTGTAGGAAAACTGAAAATATGAGCATCCTTACACCTATTAACTTTTAAACATATATAGTTATGCTCATATGTTCAACCTTTCCTGCTTTTTTATATTAAACTTAAAAAGGCAAAACTTTGAAAATATAAAAAAGCAGAGAAATTTCAATATTCAGTACCATTCTGACACAAAGAATGATTTTTAAATCTTACAACTTTCAGCATAATTGAGTTTTCTGTTGTTGTTGTCATTGGTTCTTGTTTTTGTCAGTGAAACCAAACAAGACTTGCTTCTGTTGCATATGGTAAAGATGTTAACAATATGTCCTCATGGAATTAAAGGAAATTTCAAGGATTGATTAAGAAGTACCCTGAACTTCCCACTGGGACCAAGTCATGGTCTTTATTTAACCAATTCCATTCTTATTTGGCTGCTTGCAATCCTGCTCTGTAACATTCACTAATGGTTTGTAGGGATTGTAGAATTCTTGCATTTAGTACAAGGGGACATCAGAAGGTAGCATTCCCAGTGGGGAGACTGGCATCTAATATCTGCCTTTAAAAGACATATAGCCAAGCCGGGCTGTGGTGGTGCACGCCTTTAATTCCAGCACTTGGGAGGCAGAGGCAGGTGAGTTCGAGGCCAGCCTGGGCTACCAAGTGAGTTCCAGGAAAGGCCCAAAGCTACACAGGAAATCCTGTCTCAGAAAAAAAAAAAAAAAAAGACATATAGCCATGTTTATTGTGACTATTTCATGAATCTTACCCATAGATAACAAGTAAGTGAGCCCAAGCCTTTTCTGGGCCAGAGTAATTAATAACTTGGGTATTTGAATAATGTGCAGATAATTTTGAATAAAAATGTATCCCTGTATAAATGGGAACATGAAGAATATTGTTGTGGGCTGCTAGGTTCCCAGCAATAGATACACTGCATCACTCATTTCTAATACCTTCCATTAAATGGGATGGTACTTGGAGAGACAATCTTAAACAGATAATTAAACAGTGAGATATTTAGGGTAATCCTTGAGAACATGACTAGTGCTCGTGAAAGCCTGGGCATATATGTGTATTGAAAAGTAAGGTTGTGTGGAGATACAGAGAGGAGATGATCAGCCATGGCTAAAGAGAGAGATTCAATAGAACCCAGTTTCTATAAATGAGGCACAACTCATTCCTGCTGTTCAAATCACCTAGTCCATGACGGTTTGTTACGGCAGCCTTAGCAGAATAATATATGCATTTTAAAAATCTTCTTACTAAAACAGTGGGGGTACCATCTGATATTAAGATTCATCACCAGACCTATGTGTTTTAGCTTACTACATACGAATAGTCTAGCAAGCAGAAGTAGCAATGTGGACCTGGATGAAGTTTTATCTGGTGTCATCTACTCTGACAGCATTCTGTCCAAATAAACAGACACAGCAAAACTCAATTAAGTATATCAATATTTGGATTTGAGTATTTTGGATTAAAAATTAATGTATAAAATAACCCTATCCTCCTATGAGGCATTGTTGACATAAAAAATACCTTTTTGACAAACACGGCTTGTCTGCCAAAGCACTCTAGCATATTTTAAAACATGAGCCTAAAACTGTCTTATGTACAGGGAATCAGTCATGAGAAAGCTTTCATTATAACCCTTTGCTGGAAAACATCTTTTTTTTTTTAATTTTAAAAGCTTTCATAGCATGTAATTTATATAATATCTACCAAACCTTCATTATTAAAAGGACACTTTGAGTCTTATAAAACTAATAAACAAGATGTATATTGTTATAGTATATATTCATATCTGTGTGCCACTATGTATCAAAATCATTAATAGTTTATTATAGATTAAAATGATATAATTATATCCATGCCTACAGTCTTAAAATAGAATAAAATAGGTGGTTCTATTAGAGTAGCTTCAACCTAGAGTATTGTATATGGGCAGTAAAAATCACTAGAGGTTTAATCCTTAAGTCCCCAAATAGACATTTATATTCCTGAAACTAATATCTTGGAATGTGAAGGCACAGTACCTTAGCCCATAGTAACCCTATGTCCACAACAATCATGATGATATTAAAGGGAACCCAGGGAATCATTTTAAATACATTGCAACCCTATGTTTCACTTGTGCAATTGCAAGCGTTTGGAGTGGCATAAAAGAAATAGATGTAGTATGCTTTGTAAGATATCAAATTCAACAGAACAATTTATACCTATTTCTGAAACTTAAGTGATGCTATTCTGCATAGTAGAATTATGTAATTCTCAGACCCTGAATCCCTGACAGGATAACAAAGTTGTAAGTTCCAAAAGAAAAAGAAAGAGAACCTCTTTAGGCTATAAGGTGGCTATTTGCTTTAATGTCCCATTTTTACTTATATGAATCAAGAAATCACACCTTGTACCAAATACACACAACAGTGATGATGTGAGTCTACACTGAGCAAAAGCAGCCCCTTCTGCTGCCCACTTCAGTGAAGCGTTCAGATGGGTAGATCTTGAAACTAAATCAACATTTGTCCAGGAGCTATTTTATCTTGCCCCAGCTGGATGAGAAGACTCAGATAGGTCCCACCTGAGGGTGAGCAGACTTCCTGAGGGATGAGGTGGGTTTTATGGGATAATTGTGAGTTCCAAGCCTCACTTCACTTTTTATGTTTCTGTGTCATTCTCTTGATTAAACCGCAGAACATAGAGAATATGCTAGCCATGATTCCTGTCACATCAACAATGATATATGCCTTCATTCTCTATTCTTTAATGATCAAAGGGATAAAACTCTTTATTCCTTCTGCACCACAACAAAGAGTTAGAGGCTAATGGAGTCTACAAGCAGTCACGTCAGCCTCCCCTTGAAGCTCCTGTGCTGAGGTTCCTGTTCATGTTAGGGAGGAAGGACACAAGTTACATACAGAATCAACAGCACAACCTTTATGGTGAATATAGTTGCAGGAAAATAAATGTCTTCTAGTATATAGTACACAGTGCACAGCTCCAGCATTGGGATTCAACCACAATTAGGAAATACATTGAACCACTGGTAAAGATTTAAAATTGAACTTTGGAAACAACCTAGATGTCCATCAACTGATGAATGGATAATAACAATGTGGTATGTTTACACAGCTGAATATTAATCAACTATTAAAAAATCTCTGTGTTGTGTACTCTCTCCTGAGGATTTGGAGCTAGAAACAATAGACGAGACAGAACATGTAGCATTTGTATTTCTGCATCTGGGTTACCTCACTCAATAGATTCTTTTCTAGTCCCATCCATTTAACAGCAAATCTAATGATTTCTTTTTTTTTTCATAGCTAGACAGTATTCCATCATGTATATGTACTACATTTTCATTCTCCTTTAGTCAGTTGAAGGACATTTCATTTGTTTCAATCTCCTACCTATTGTGAATAGATCAGCAAGAAACTTGACTGAGCAAGTATCTGTAGAGTAGAATGTCATCCCTTGGACATATGCCAAGGAGTTGTATAGCTTGGTGAGAAGGTAGACATATTTTTAGCTTTTACAGAATTCTCTGCACTGATTTTCAGAGGGTCTGCAACAGTGAATGAAGTTTCCCTTTTCCTGCAGCATTTTTTTGTTCATTATTTTGCTGATTTTATCCATTCTGACTGGGGTAAGATAAAAATCTCAAAGTTGCTTTGATTTGCATTTCCCTAATTGCTAAGGATGATGAACATTTTTTTAGCCATTTTTATTTTTTCTTTTGAGAACTATGTGCTCAGACACATAGCCCACTTTTTAATTGGGTCATTTGTTTTCTTGACTTTTTTTTTAATTCTTTATGGATTCTGGATATAATACTCTGTCATATGTTTAGCTGGCAAAGATTCCCTTTTACCCTAACTGTAAAAACCAGAAAAATGAAAAAGAGACTACTAGATTGGGGAAAGGATCACTAAAGAGGAGACTACCAGGATACAAGTAATAGAGAAGAGGACATGGGAAAAATGGGAGGGTGTTTTAACTGGGGAGGTAGGAGGGACCTCAATACATTAGGAGAGGGAGAGTGAAGGGGAAAATAAGAAAAAAGCCATAAGGAATATTATTTGTATTTATCTAAAATTACACACACACACACACACGCACACGCACACGCACACGCACACGAATGCACACGCGGACAGGCAGGGGGGCAGATTAAATAAAGTTATTTCCCCTTGGTCTGGCAATACTCCCCACAAGAACTATCCCCACTATAACATACAAAAACTCTAATATTAAATATGAGAAATTCCCCTTTCAATTTGTTTGTCAGGAGAGTCCAAAAGACTCCCAAAGCAATACAAGCCATTGCTATGGTCTTTAGTTGTCTCCCAGAGTTTGAAGATACATCTCTATTGCTAACATCATTCACTTTTGACGGAGATCCTGAAGGATCCAAGCTGGATCATACATAAAAGACTCTTTTCTAAGGAAATCATGCCTGGTATTGGGAAATGTACCAAACTACTAGTAGCTATTGAGGTCATGGATCTTAGAGAATAGACTGCTACTACTTTATTAAATTAATATAATTCCTAACTGCATTCAAAATACTTATCCTTATACCCATAGATAAATCTAGCTCTTATCTCTCATCAAGGAAGCTTCTCTTTGCAGAAGATGGAGACCATTACAAAAATCCACAGCTAGTCACAATGCAGAGAACAACTGATTAGAGGGTGCTCAGACCCAATGAATATAACTACAGCACAATTCCTGAACCTAAGGCTCAGGAAGCATCACAGGAGAGGGGCACATAAAGATTGTAAGAGAACAGGAAGTCTGCTGAGAAATTGTATTTCCTAGAATAGAGAGAGAAGCTACACATAGGATACCTCAACAATATGGCTGCCTAAACAAGACCTAAACAGTGACAATACAACCAGAGATGTTATGGAAGGAGAAAAATGTCAAAGACATTTTAGACATTTAGACCAAAGAACTGCAGGTAGTCAAAGACTGACGATAAAGAGAAAATTAGTCATCACCAGGGATGAGCCACCTAAAAGATTATCTAGTTCTGCATGGTCAGTCCTAAAATCATATTGACAACACTAAACAGACTCGGCAGGTAGTGCTTATCTATTTGTGTACCTATACACATATGTAACAATGCAATTAAAGAAATAGAGCCATGAATTTTAAAGAAAGTCACATATATATTGAAGAGACTGGAGGGGAAGAAGAGGAAGAGGGGAAACGGTATAATTATATTTTAGTTAAATAATAAAAATAAATATTTTTAAAAGATAAATGTAATCATGAAATTCATAGGTACATGGATGGAACTAGAAACATTGTACTGAGTGATGTAACCCAGACTCAGAATAACAAACAAAATATGTTTTCTCTCATTTCTGGATATTGAACTTGAATATTAAGATATATGTACTCTATTTGAAATACCCATAGAGTTCAGGAAATTAGGGACAATGGTGGAGTGAGGGAAGACAGAAAACAATGGTATAAATGGATAAAGAAGATCATATAACAGGAAGGTCTAAATGAGGATGAGAGTAGAACAGGGTAAAAGAGGAAATACAAAGAA
The DNA here is from genome assembly GCF_004664715.2 of Peromyscus leucopus. Taxonomy (NCBI): domain Eukaryota; kingdom Metazoa; phylum Chordata; class Mammalia; order Rodentia; family Cricetidae; genus Peromyscus; species Peromyscus leucopus. Next base: position 45,829,479 of record NC_051067.1, read on the forward strand.
GGATAATTAGTATAAAAGACACTTCGAAAAGAAGTCATGTAGAATCTTCCTGAAAATTGTACATACATATATGCAAAACAGACTCTAGATGGGGTTACCCTATAATGGAGCAACAATTTCCTCTAGAGGCTACAGGGTAAGAAATAAAAAGCCCACTGCCAATAATGGATTACCCCTTTTGGAGTTGTTGGCAAGTAAATTCCCATAGACTCCTCAAAAATTACAGATTATTGCCAATATCTTGATTACTCCTTCAGTCTGATGGCAAAACCTTACTGCTGAAGACACCACACACTGAAGTCATGGAATACTGAAAACTCAAGCTGGCACTCAGCTAGAAGCTTTAACTCTATTGGCTAACTTTTATACTGCAGGAAGGTGCTGTGTGTGCTACCAGAGGAGAAGATGATCACCAATCTTACATATCTATGAACCTACAATTGGTCAAGACACAGAGTTAAGACTGCAGAATGCACAACTCTAATATGGCATTTATATAACAACACTCTTCCCAAGGCTCAGGGATCATTGCAAGAAAGGGTATAGAAAGATTGTAAGAGGGGGTGGGTTACTAGAAGAAAACTATTTCTGGGCATGGCAAGGCAGTTAGTTCTATAAACTCATAGCATTTGGAACAGTGTGCATGAGACCTGTGCAGACTCAGGCCAAACAAAACTTCAGCTTTGACAAGGGAAGTATGTAGTAGGAATCTTAAAGAGTCTTATTAATAAAAACAAACCTGAAGCCAGGTATTGGGGTGAATGCTGGAAGATCAGAGAAGCAGAACAAGCCACAGCTTCCTCACCTTGCCAATTCCTCAGCTGATCCTGTTTCCTCAGACTGGAAGCTTCTGAGTCCTCATCCAAATGGATCTCACCTGAACTGTGCTGCTCAAAGCCTAAAAGCTTAACCAGCCAAAAGCTTCTAGTTTCTGGTTCTCATGCCTTATATAACTTTTTGCTTTCTGCCGTCACTTCCTGCAATTAAAGGCTCACTTTCTGGAATTAAAGGTGTGAGTCACCATGCCTGGCTGTTTCCAATGTGGCCTTGAACTCACAGAGATCCAGAGGGATTTCTGCCTCTGGAGTGCTAGGATTAAAGGCGTGAGTGTCACCATTTTCTAGCCTCTGTATCTAGTCACTGTTCTGTTCTTTGACCCCAGATAAGTTTATTAGGGTGCACAATATTTTGGGGAACACAACTGGGAGAGGGAGAGTCAGTTTTCTTCAAGGGTGTGCCCTTGGTAGATTGACCACATTCCAGTGAATGCCATATATTCAAGAATATATATGGACAGCACAGATTAGTCTTTATAGGTTAAAAAAAAAGTAGACACACACAAAAAATGTAGACACATTTGAATGTGTTTGAAAGGAGGAGGGACTTGGAAGGAGTGAGAGAAGAGGATAAATACAATGAAAATATATAGCACATAATTCTCAAAGAACTAAGAAACCTGAGAAAAATAAAGAGCTTTGGAGATGGATTAAATGAAGGAAGGGAGGAAGGAGAAGAAGAAGAAGAAGAAGAAGAAGAAGAAGAAGAAGAAGAAGAAGAAGAAGAAGAAGAAGAAGAAGAAGGAAAAGAGAGAAGAAAAAGAAAAGAGCCAAGAATAATCTGACAGTTTTTACCCTGCTTGTAATCAAACCCCTAGAGTCATTAAGAAAGACAGGAGTGGGAGGTGAAACATCTGGAGAAATTGAGCAGATAACGAATTGGGTGGGTTTTATAAAAGCTAAATGCTATCTGTAGGAAGTGAAGTTAGAAAAATCTGGGAGGAAATAACCCAGAGGGCATATGGGGGTGAATAGGGAACTGCCTCCTTCATGGGCACTTCACCCCAGGAAAATAGCTATTGATGGTGCCAATTCTCTTCTCACTCCTCTCTTTCACACACATAGAAAAACAAAATCCCTGAAAGGGCCCTCTGTATACCTGGTCAGCCTCCACAACACTGTCCTCACACACCCTTTGTCTGAAGACCACAGACAAAGTTGTGGGGGAGTTCTTGGGGGCAGGGCGGCAGGTGATGGTATAATGAAGAAGATAGCACAATTTTGAAGCCAGAGGAACTTTGCTTCAAATAGTGCTGCTGTCAGCTATTAAGTATGGGACCTAAAGAAGCTATTTTTCCTCTCTAAGCCACATTTCTCCCATTTGACAGCTTTGGGTAATTATGTTATCTTTGCATATTTTATGAGGGTTAAAAGACATAGTTAGTACCCTTGACACTGAGTCTTGAGCATGCGGGGTGATGACTATGTGTTGGTTCTCAAGTCCTCTTCTTGCTGCTTCTACCCTTAAACACCCATTTTATATACCATGTGCAAGGCTCTGGTGAGCAAAAGTGAAAGGGCAACCCTACCCTAATGGAATCATAATTTTGATTAAATTGTTCAGTATAATCTAGTGTCATACTAATAAATATGACTCGGAGTATTACTGATAGGTAGAAATGAGGAATGTGCAACTCAGGGTGAGCAAAGTAGGGAAGCTTTCGAGAGTGGAAACCTCCGTTTACGGGATTGGGGAAAAGGGAGGCACGCAGAGCATTTTTACCAGAGTGAGCATAGGCCTAGCATAGCTCTCCTGGACAGTAAGATGTTGCTGGAATCAGGATGGGAAGCAGCTCTGAGAGTAGGTAGAAGGTCAAATCATGGTAGGAATGTCATGGCATAAAACATAGACTTCAAGCCGGGCGGTGGTGGCGCACGCCTTTAATCCCAGCACTCGGGAGGCAGAGCCAGGAGGATCTCTGTGAGTTCGAGGCCAGCCTGGGCTACCAAGTGAGCTCCAGGATAGGCGCAAAGCTACGCAGAGAAACCCTGTCTCGAAAAACCAAAAAAAAAAAAAAAACATAGACTTCACTCTTATTTGGCACACTGTGGCCCTTTTCTCCTCTCCATCAGACTTACATGGCACATATTATAATCATATTGTAATATGGCTATAAGATGTATCTGCATATTATAATCTGGGGAGATTTAAAGGGAAGTAAGGTATCTGAGCCATGAAGACCTGAGCTATACCTGGTGATATTATCTAGAATAACCTCTGCAATTATTCCTAGCATGACTCTCTAATTGATGACACCATACAGTTACATGAACTTGCAAATAGTTAACATATAAATAGTAACCTTATAGGACAACCCAAAACCTGGCCAGTAAAGCTAATGGAGAAGATAGTATTTCAGTGCATAGCAAGTAATAGTCTTTGCAAGCCCATCCAGCAATGACTTCATAATGCATGATGTACATCACACACTGTTTATAGCCTCTTCCTGTCTTATGAGTTACTGGAGAGAAACCCTGTGGAGGACCAGCACCATCCCTAGACCTGTATCACTGTTTCTCCCAAGGAGATAGCACTTTCAAACACACCCATAACACTTCTGACTGTATCTCACTGGGACACAGTCTCTCACATCTAGATGTGCAAAGCAACAGACCCACCAATACCTCAGTAGTGATTCATAAGATTTCTTATTTATTTTGATCTCAGCCTGGAAGTTCTAATTCAACCTATCATATTCATTTTTTAATGTAGTTGTCTTCTTTTTCTCATATCATTCATAGTCTGTTGTTGAAAATGAAAGACTGAATGGTAACAGTGTTCCCATGCCAATTTCAGCAATTAGTCATGGGGTCAGCAAACCCAAATCTACATGAGGTAGGCATGGAAGGTGAACATGAACATTGACGTAGCTAGAATACGACAGGCACTAAGAGTGGGATTTTTGGGGAGGAAAAAAGAGTGTATGCCTTTATTAAAGCATTCCTTTTCAACTGGAGCACCTGAATTTTAACTGAAATAATACTGTATTGCCCCAAAATAGAGCTGTCTAGATTTGTCCCTTACTACCCTGTAGTTAGTGACCCCACAATAGTGCAGGAATTATATAGGCCTGATCTATCTTCTCCATTAATTTCCTCTGCCATTATGTGGGGATGTCAAACACCATCTGTGGTTCTTGACCTCTCAATGACAATCTATATTTACCACCTGAGCCCATATTTCCAAACTGATCCTTAAACAAGTGCATTGACCCTCAATGCTTCTTCTACTACACTTGTCCCTTCTCATTCTAGCAATGAGTCCTTCCATAGGTCCAGAGATTGTTTTCAGGGCCTTAGCATAGAGCAGCAGGTTCAGATACTTAAAGAAGACTGTAAGGCATGACTAAGTTGAAAATATAAAAGTGAAGAGATGGTAATGTCTGAGGTAGAGTTTTCCAGAGGGGAGAATGTGACAAGCAGTGGCTTGGAAAACAGTCATGGGAAACCCATGTGAGTGTTAAGGACACTTAGCTATTTGGTAAGGATTTTTTTCTTATTTTAGACCTGATTATATTGTAAATTGATAGCCATCATCAATTTGTAACATTGATTGACAAGCTTCTGAACACTGTCCCGTGGAGACATTATAGGAAGCAAGGATGACAAATCCCTCTCTTCACAAAAAGAATTCACATCTTGAATTTTTTAAACAACTGTTAAAAAAACAAAAAACAAAAAAACCCAACCAAACAAAAAACAGCAACTGTTAATGAAAGAATGATCTGAGGTGCACAAGTGTAAGACCATACAGAAACACATCCTGTTTATTTTGTGAACTGTTTACAGTCAGGTGCTGACTATGACCAGCCCCTCTGAGCAACTACAAGTACAAACTGAGAAGTGGGGTGATCCCCACACTTGATAGCTTTGTCCTCTGCAGTGGTGACACCTCTTGGGCATCTCTAATTAGAGGGCTGTGGTGACTTTGCCCATAGTCCCTTCATACATTCTTGAGGGCTTAACTTGCCTCCCCTCAAAGGATGCCTCTTAAGAAAATTTACAGACTCCCTGAGTTATCACTCTCTACTAACTATTCCAAGAATTGAGCCCATCTGCCAGTTCCAGGTTATCCCTGAAATTTGTGTGCATCAGTACGCATTACAATTTTTCCACTGCCAGCCAGTTATTAATATTCAGCACACCATATTGACTAACATAGTAGCAGGCATTTGGAAGTTATGATCTCTATTTTTCCACTAGAAATAATGGGATTTGATGACAGTTATTAAGTTATTATTATTTATATTACTCATAATTTAGAGAGTTATGCTTTAGCAAGGTAGGCAGTAATACCATGTCTCAAAATGCCAACTCTTCATATCAGTTTAAATCACATTCTGTTCCTGGGGGCCTTATTCATATCTCTTTTGGTATAGTGATGTCATATTTTAATTTGCATTTCCCTAATTGCTAAGGAATTGAACTTTTAAAAATACTTTTCAGATATTTCTTAGCCATTTTTATTTCTTCCTTTGAGAGCTTTCTGTTCAAATCTATAGCCCATATTTTTTGAATGTGTTATTTTTTTTACTCTGGTTTTTGAGTTCTTCATGTATTCTGAGTATTAATCCTTTGTCGAGTGTATAGCTGGCAAAGACCCTGTCCCACTCTGCGAACTTCCTCTTCACTTGACTGTCTCCTTAACTGTGGAGAGAAGCTTTTTAGTTTTATGAAGTCCTATTGATTGGGTGTTTCCCAGGCAAACGTAATCCTATTCTGAAAGTCCTTTTCCACACCTGTGTCGTCATCTAGGGTACTGCCTGTGCTTTATTCTAGTAGTTTCGGAGTTTCAGGTCTCACAGTTAGTTTTGGTGTAAGGTGATATGAGCCTAATTTATTTCCTCTGCATGTGGGCATCCAGGCTTTCCAGCACCATTTATTGAAGATGCTATCTTTTCTTCAGACTATGTCTTTGGCATCTTTGTCAAATGTCAGGTAACTGTACTTATACTGCTTATGGTTGGGTTTATTGTAGTTATACTACTTATGGTTGGCTCTATTATAGTTACACAACTTATCATTGGGTCTTTTATTTTGTTTCATTGCTTCACAGTCTGTTTTGATGCCATTGTTTTGCTGTTTTTATTACAATGCCTCTTGAAATATGGACGGGCAATCTCTACAGCATTGTTTTTTTTTTTTTTTTTTTTTTTTTGGTGTTGTTGTTTTAACCTATCCTGGGTCTTTTATAATTCCAAAGGACATTTTGGATATTTTTTCTATCTCTGTGAAGAATGAAATGAGAATTTCAATTAGGATTGCACTGAATGTGTAAACAGTAAGTCAAAACAACATTGAGATTATATCTTACCCCAGGATGATATTTTCTAGATCCATCCATTTGCCTGCAAAGCTCATGATGTCATTGTTTTTCTCTGCTGAGTAGTATTCCATTGTGTATATGTACCACATTTTATTTATCCATTCTTCAGTTGAAGGGCATCTAGGTTGTTTCCCAAAGTGCTAGAGAGGCCAACAGAAGTCCACAAAGATACCCCCACAATAGACTACTGGCAATGGTCGAGAGACAGTCTGAACTGACCTACTCTGGTGATGGGATGGCCAAACACCCTAATTGTCGTGCTAGAAACCCCATCCAATGACTGAGGGATCTGAATGCAGAGATCCACGACTAGGCCCTGGGTGGAGCTCCAGGAGTCCAATTAGCGAGAAAGAGGAGGGTTTATATGAGCAAGAATTGTTGAGACCAAGGTTGGATAAAGCACAGGGACAAATAGCCAAACGAATGGAAACACATGAACTATGAACCAAAGGCTGAGGGGCCCCCAACTGGATCAGGTCCTCTGAATGGGTGAGACAGTTGATTGGCTTGATCTGTTTGGGAGGCATCTAGGCAGTGGTACTGGGTCCTGTGCTCATTATATGAGTTGGCTGTTTGAAACCTGGGGCTTATGCAGGGTCGCTTGGCTTGGCCTGGGAGGAGGGGACTGGACCTGCCTGGACTGAGTCTACCAGGTTGATCTTAGTCCTCGGGGGAGGCTTTGCACTGGAGGAGGTGGGAATGGGGCGTGGGGTGAGGGGAGGGGGGCGGGAGGGGGGAGAACAAGGGAATCTGTGGCTGATATGTAGAACTGAATTGTATTGTAAAAGAAAATAAAAAAACCTCTTTTTGAGTTGGTGGTCATCAAAGTCCAAGATGCTACCAAAATAATACAGGCTCTTGCTGTTGCCCTTGGCTGCCTCCCAAAGGTGGAAAGTAACTCCCTATTGCAAAATATACTTTAGACACAGAACTCAGAAGATTCAAGCTGGATCTCATCAGAAAGCCTTGTCCCTAAGGACAATCTTTCATATCATACATACATACTATATACTGCTATACAAGCTGCCTAAGGTGAAAAGCAGTAAATAATTTTCCCAGCTGTGATGCTCATGAACCACAATGATACTCCAAAGGTGCAGTATTGGTACTTATATATTGGCAGTACTTATATATTGGTACTGTATAATTGGGCTGATGGCCCACTCAACTGGTGGAATATCACTACATGTCTTTATACCCACAGGTAAGTCTAGCTCCCACCTCTCATCAAAGAAGCTCCTTTTTGCAGCAAATGGAGATCATCACAGAAAGCCAAAACTGGTCAAAATATAGATTTTGTTTGACATTATTCCTGGAGAAACATGAATAAATATCAATTCACACTAAATAGGGAAATGGCTGATAAAATACCAGTATAGATACTACCTAAGGCCATCTTGGTAAACCAACAAGTTTTATTGTATTTATTGAAATATGGGGGAGAAGTTACTTATAGGAGTAGAAATGACTTAAAGACATATGTATCACCAAGACCCCATCCCATCATGGGTGACGATTCGCAGAAGCCAGAAAAATGAAGGGCACAGCACAACCTGAAGATGTATGAGGAGCTATTATTGTTCAGTTGTTGCTGGAAGAGGTAGCATCAGTTTTCTCTAATGGTGTGACCCTTGGTATACTGACCACACTCCAGGGCAGGCCTCATGACCAGAAACAATCAGCTAACACAAACTGGACAAGATAGGTAGAGCATGGGGGAAAACATGAAATGGGGTAATAAAAAGATTGTGGAGCATCTGGGAGGAGTTGGGGGAAGGGAATGAATACTATTCAGATACATTGTCGACATTCGCAAAAGATTAATAAAAACATAAAATAAAATACAAGAATTATATTATGAAAGACATCATGAGCAAAGTTAAATGACAAAAACAAGAAATTCAGAAATGGTTTCCAGATTTTTTAACAAGTAACTAAAATAGGCAGTGTATGTAAACAGACAGTTTACTTAAAAGGAAACCTAGTGTCCCAAACATGTAACATCATTAATTTGAAAACTGGTAAAAATTTAAAAAGTAAGGGTACATAAATTCCTATTCATCTGATAGGCAGACCTTGTCTGTTGTGACTAGTGTGGATAAAGATATGAAACAAAGAGGCTCACACACCACACCTGCCTCTAGCAGAAGCCTGAGTTGTTTTCACCTTTTCAGATGGTCACTTGGCATCACTTGGTGAGGTTACAGATGTGCAGATGGTCCTACTCAGCATCCCCACATTGCAGGGAGCTCTGGCGCATATGCACAAAGGGCATGGCCAAGGACAATTCGACAAAATAGCTTAAAACAGGAATACCAGAAGCAAGTATTCACCCATAATGACATGGAAAAATAAATTATGAAACATTCACAAAATTAATCTGTGAAATTTAAAGTAAAATGTAAACAGTGAAACCTACACATGCCTGACCTGTACACATCTTAAAAATATTTGTCCTGAATAAAAAGTGATAATAGGCTATTTGTAGCATAGTGTTAATATAGACTTTTTTTAATAGCATAGTCTTTCCTGCTCTGTATAAGCACAAACTGAAGAGTCAACTTATAACAGTGTAAAGAGGTACATACCAACTCTAGGACTCCAGCTTTTTAAGAGGTGAGAAAGAAAATCGGTTGGGCAGGAATATTCATATATTAAAGAATCTTACTAATTTTTAATTAAAACTTTAGAGGAAAACAAAAACTGTATTTGGAGTAGTGTCCAGAGAGTACAAGAAAAAAAAGATAATAGGTAGAAAATCTCCAGCCTAACTGTTCATAACAGGAAGTCAGGCCCTCACATGAAGTCTGATCATGAGGTCAGCTTTACAGCCAGTCTTGGAGTTTGTTGTTCTCACCTTGGTCCTTCATGCTCTTGCTGTTTTCCCACTTAACCCGATTTCTCTTTGGCAATTTTGTTCTTAAATTCCTTTCACAAGAGTTTTCCTTCCTTCCTCTCTCCCTCCCTCCCTCCTTTCCCTCCTTCTCCCATTCTGCTTCCTGTTATCTCCATCACTCCCCCTTTCTCTCCCTCTTCTCCCCTTCCTTCCTTCCCTCTCACCCCTCCCTGTGTTTTTCTTTCCTTTGTCTTTCTTTTTATTTTCTAGGCTTGTAACAGAGGAGGTTTCTGCCTTGATGTGTGGTTTTAGGGCCTCTTTGCCATGCTAGACTCTACCAAGCACCCACAAAAGAATCCACTAACCTGAAACTCACAATAACCGTATAGCATAGGCATTGCTTAGCTGTATTTTACAGATATGGAAAGTGAAGTCCAGCAACGTTATTGTGTAATAGCCAAGGTCAAGTGGCTAATTAGAGGCAGAACTAGTCAAGATTTGAACCCAAATCTGCTTCTTAATTCTGTCATTTTTGCCTGATGTCTGTTCCTTACCATTAGATTTATAAGCCACACTGAGGACTAGCCAGGGGTATTCATTATCTAAAGTATTTCCAGTGTGTTTTTTACAATTGTTTTTATTAGTTACTTCTATTTTACAGCAGGCCTTAGTTTATAGCACACCTTCTGCAATAATAGTTGTAAAGAGAAACAAACATGAGAAATATCTCTGCTTTGCTGAAGGAGGCACTCATGGTCCTCACATTAGCATCAGCCATGTTAAAAGACAGTTTCAGGCTTCTGTTTCAGAGAAATAGATATGAACATTCACCCCATTTGGAGTAGAGGGAGGGACCTCAATTTTCCTTTACTGTAGGTGAAGATTGTTTTCTTTTAACTTTTGATTGAGTGTTATGGCAAACAAAATGAGCTAGATTATTTATGCCCTTTATAATAAGGGATTTGTTTTCATTATAAAATAGTTTAATGATTGCACTTGTCTTGCTTGATATATTGGGAGGTAAAGAAAAGAAATCACACAATATTGTTACTCAGAAACCAGAATTCTCCTTTTCCCTTTCTCCTCCTCCCTTTCTCTTATTATCTCCTTCTCTTGGAATCCTAGCCCTATGTTTTTCTTCACAGATATAACTTAAAGATGACCTGAACTCTCCCCAAATATTTCATCTTTGGATGAGTACCTGAAATAAACTACAGAGTGATATCTTTGAGGAAGCTAATATGCCAGCAGATGGCAGACCACTGTCCACTGTCACACTCATGTTCCCTCTGGGGAAAGGATCAAAGTCCTCTTCCTTACAGTTATTCATGATGACTGTAGAGTTTGAGAAATTATGTTGTTTTGGTAAGAGCTTCACTCTCATTTTTAGGAATGTTTAGAAAATTCAATTTCCAAGGTTATTTCTGCACACACACACACACACACACACACACACACACACACACACACTCGTATGCAGATACACAATGTAGATTATTGGACCATACAGATTTTTATATAGTTAATACTTTAATACACTGATGGATTCAGGTTGTGAATAGACCAGTGGGAGGTCATTAGAGTGATGTCTTCGGTGTCTCTATTGTCCGAGAGCCTGCCTATCACAGCTCCATCCATCTTGCTGTCTGCCGTGATGTAGACCGCTCTGCTGTACCAAGCTTTGCCAGTGACAGTGGACTATGAAGTTGAAGCTATGATCCAGAATATCTAATTCCTTTCTGTATGTTCTTCTCAGGTAATTTTTCACAATAATATAAACAACAAATACACAGGGATACTCACAGTGTCCATTCTTATTAACTTGAAAGACTACTGGCAAACAGGACTTAAGCCCCTTATCCAGATGGGCAGATGGACCACGTCTCCTCCTGGATTATACTGAGCAATGATGTAAACAAAAGTAAAAATAAATGGAGATTGTTGCTAACCTCCTTGCATTACATTCAAAACTTCAAAGGATTGTTGTTATATGAATTCTCTAACAGGTAACCTAGTAACTAACTCAAGGGACTATGTGATTCCTTGTTAGACAACTCAGGGACCATTTTCCCCCATTCAGAGAGCTAAATTGAAGAATTCAGTTATCTATAAGGATTTCTTGGCAGTTGTCCTGACCTTTTCTGAGAATATAAATATGTGGTCTTCTATTAAACTCTAAGATCTTCCTGGCACACTGGACCAAGGACAGATCAGAAGCTAGACATCTGAATTCCACTGCTCTCACCTGCTGTTGGACCTTGGGATTCTCTCCTGTTCAGTAAGAATTGAGCTTCAGTCTTCCCTTTCAAGAATGCTGTAACGAGTAGCTAGATGATTCCCTAATAATGAGCATGTCACATCCTGCACTTTGAAGATGCCATTGAGTTCCAGATTTTTGTTATGGGGCAGAAAAGAATTGTAATAGGAAGGTTCCAGAGCAAAATAGAGGCACCAAGGACACCACTATAATGATTTATGTCCTTACATCAACCTCCACCTTCTGCTGCTCCATGGCTTCCCCGTGGACTATTTAAAGTTTGATTCTTCAATGGTTTTGACCATTCATTTGAGCAAACCCCTCAGGATCTAGTGCTCACTGGAAATGTCCTAAGACACATCCAGAGGTGGACTTTTCTAACCTCCTAGAATGTCTTAATCCAATTAAGTTAACAGTCATGATGAAGTGTCACACCCTAGTTTATAGAATTTCTTCTCACATCATTTCTCTACGAGAATTACTTTTGAGATGGAAATAAAATAAACTTTCTGTCCATTTATGGTTGTAAATTTTAAAGTTCAAATTTACTGGTCTTGGTTTCAGTTTTGCTACATAATGCCATCACGTGTAGTAGAAACTTTATTGCTTGTATGTGAGGAAAATCTGGATCCTAAAGAAAATCAAAGTTATTAGCATTGTACAAGTTTCTCCAAAGAATGAATCCAAGGCCAGCAGGAATGGGAGTAAACCCATTAGATTACACCAGGACAACTAGGATTCTGTGCTGACAGGGAAAAGCCTAGCTATGAACAACTAATAAAGCAATGTGAAGCTAAAGTGCCTCTTCAATCAGAGCCAGGGTCTTTCTAGTCAATCCCCCTGTGTGCATTATGACTCTGAAAGCAGTTCTCCAGTTTGACTGGCTTGCATTAGTGATGACTGGAGCCAGGAAATTTGATTTATACCTCTGTGGAACCAATGATATGCCTCTTAATAAATCCACTAGTATTAATTACATATAATATTACTATATTTTAATAATATAATACATTGATCATATCATATTGATATGGTAGAGCCTTTACTGCGGATTTTCTTCTCTTCATATCATGCTATATTTCTGTTAGTGAAAGAAGGTCAAATTATCTATGAGCCCAGGCTAAATTCTTTATCTTATGCTTTTCAACATGACCACCTCTTTTGTGCTCCTTCACCTGTGCATTCTCTCTCTCATATACATGTTTTGGAATATTCAAATCAATAGTATTAAGTATTTGATACAGTGATAGGACACATGGCACTTGCCTTTTTATTCAACTGCTAAGAATCTGTGATAATTCTGATACTTGCTTACCTTCCCTAAGCCCTGAGCTCTGATGTCTTAATGTCCTGAGTCTCCTCTGAGTCCTGACATCCATGGCGACACCAGATGCTAGGTACTATGTCATGTTTAATTGTCACTTCATTTACTACTCTAAGGCATCATAGCAATTCAGCCTTAGCATTTTGTCCTATTGCTTCTACATTCAAATAAAGGAAAACTGAAGCTAAGAAAAGATCAGTCACCAGACAAAACCCAGGTGGTGCATTCAGAGGTACATGCTCATAAGGAACTTTCCTGTGCTCCATGGGTAGGACAGTATGCTAGTGTGTTGGTGGCTAGGAAAATGAGCTGAAAACAAGAAAATTGTACTAAATTACATATTAAGTTCCAGAAAAACATGAACACAATGTAAATACTCTTTTATCTATTTTAGTAATTCTAGAAAAAAAAATGAGACTGGGAGATGACATTAGCACTTGGTTTGTTTTTATACATCTTCAATCACTGAGCCAACATCTGACAGCCAGATTACCCAAGGCTTGTTGGATACTTCAAATATCATTTGAAGAAATGTTTTCCCAAAATGATAGTACTGATTGATGGCTTTTCATGACTTATTCAAGTCATGAAACAAAGAGAGAATGGAAGAATCTAATAAAATAGTCATCCTTACCAGATTCAGTTCAATCTCTCTCTCTTTTTCCTTCTCTTCCCTCCTCCTCCTCCTCCTCCTCCTCCTCCTCCTCCTCCTCCTCCTCTTCTTCTTCTTCTTCTTCATCTCTGCACTCTGGATTGAGTTTGTGTAGTCACATATTTTAGGGCAATTTAAAATCAAAATAACAATACATTTCCTTAGTAAGCCCATCAAATAAGAGATGAACAGGGTCATAAAAGGAGGATTGTTACCCTAGAGTGAACCACTGTCTTTGTTTGACTTTTCACTCAATTTTATGTTTCTCTTTGAAAAGTTACTAAAACTCGTGATAACTAAAACAATTCCAGATGTCTGAATTCTTTCTATGTACATGTTTCTCTACAAGGGGCAGAAGGATCAGAGTCATTGGCCATAGGGAGAGGTATTCATGAGTGGTCTGGCAGTTTCTTCTATTCCTGCTTTCAGAAATCATTCCCAAGGACCATTTTTTGTTGCTTTCTTCATGGTTTGATAATGCTGTTTCTTTCTTTTATTGAGCTGTGGAAGATCTCAGCCTGATAGTGTGATTTATTCTAAAAGGTAGTGATGACATGAGAATTATGACAGCTGGAATCATTCCCATGACTCCAAAGCTTTGAGATCAGCATTGTTAAGTGGTGCATTGGCTCCTCAGCTATCACCACATCCTTTCCTTCCTCACTCCACTCACTTGCTTTCTGCCACCTTATTCTGAGGACCATGAAATTGATATGATCTACAAAAGGGGTTTCAACAAAGGGCTTCCTGTACCCTGACTTCTTAATGGTAGTCAAGTAGTTCTACATGGACTAGAAAATTGAGAGATTATTTGTGGTCAAGTCATCTGGTAGGAAATATAGTGCAACTTTTGTGCAGTTGAAAATTAAAGAGCTGGGATTCTGGTCCATTTCTACCATCACAAATGGCAAATTGATCTTTCTGTCATAAAGCAGCTTGAGCCTTTGTCTCTGCCATCCATCTTCCCATCACATACTAATGGTGTAGGGATGAAGATACAGATTGGAGGTAGCAATTACTTTCCCACAGTTCTAAGGTTGAGATCCAGGAAGAAGGGGATCCTTTCTTGATGATTGAACTTCTTAAGTGAGACAGAATAAGAGAGAGAGAGAGAGAGAGAGAGAGAGAGAGAGAGAGAGAGAGAGAGAGAGAGAGAGAGAGCACAAAACAATGGATTGCAATGTCTATGTCAGAACTAATCACCCAATGCTGATCCTGGCTTTCCTGCAGTAGGAGGGACATCTCTGTGGCTTTCTTGGCGATGGATGGGTACTGGCCATGTCTCTACACATATCTGGATTAAGTCATTATGCAAAAAGGGATCATAAGCTTGTGAATGTAGCTAACATCTGAGATGTTTATTTGATAATTCCTAACATTGGGAACAAAATCAAATTTGGATTAAGCTTTTGCATGTAGAAACCAGCTAGCAAATCTTATATAGGCATTTCACTATCTTGGTACTTTACTGGAAATATGTACATATATGTGAGTATTTGTTATTCATGGGACCATAAGTGATATTTGAAAAAGGCTACTTGTTGTAACAGCTATTTAGAGTTTAAAAAAATATATCATTTTACAAATAAAGATATCCTTTTTCCAATAAAGATATCCTTTATTTGAAACTTCTGTAGACTAGAGATGCCTACATTAATCTTCTTATGTGTGGGGTATAAAGGGCCAGTGAAAGAGTACCCCGACCCTGAGACCAGAGCCAAGGATCCTGCCCCCCAACCTACTCAGGAATTGAAATCTAACCAATCCCAGAGCACAAAAGCCAACCAATTCCTGGGCACAAAATACAACCAATCTCTGCACTTGTCCCAAGCTAAGGAATTGAGATGCTACTAATCCCTGTCGTGAAAATCTCCACCCTGGAAAGAGCTATACCCCCAGGGAAACCCTATGTAAGCCCTTGTTCAGTTTGGAGCGCCCCCTTTTCCACCCTGCAGAGGCTGCCATTCTTCCCTCAAAATAAAGTTCTTGAGTGAGATTTGTTGTAATGACTTTATTTTGCCGAAGTGGAGCAGAGATGCAAAACTTCATGGAACAAGGCAGAGTTGTAATGGCTCTGGCCCTGGAGCAAAGCTGAACTGCTACATTTCCACAGAAAAACTCCTGTAACAACATTGTCTGGGGAGCCCCTCTCTTGCTGGAGCAGTGTTATTACACTTGCATTAGGGAAATCTTTCCCAGAGCAAAGATTACAACACTTTGCTGAGGTAACTATTCCCCACCTGAACAGAAATGTAACACTTCTGCCAGGATACATTTCCCTTCAGAATATAGGTACTCCTTGGCTTCCAACTACCAGAATATCTTTCCCTTCAGAGCTGTAGGTATTCCTTGGCTTCCAATTACCAGGATACCTTCCCTTTCAGAGCTGTAACACTTACAGTAGCAATTTATATTGTCTGTGAGAAGAAAAACACAAACAACGTTCTTATTAACTCTCCAAACACTCTTCCATTTCTCAATGCTCTTCATGGCATAACTACTTTACAAATTATTTGGGAAATCTTAAATCTCACAGGGAATCCCAACATTTCTTGAAAAGCCATTTGGATTTTCAACATTGTACTTCTTTCTTTTCTCATTAATATAGCATACAAAGACAATGTAAGTAAGGGTTTATTTTAACTTTTGGTTCAGAGGGATATAGTCCTGTAGTGGGTAGCCATTCCAGCTTTGATCTGGAAGTTCTAACCCCCATTGAGGCTTCGGCAACTGTCACGCCTACAAGGCAGGACCAAGGGAGGTGCTGAGAGACCGGAGATCTGGATGGGCCAGCGCTCTCTCTGTTCCTGGACCCTGGACAGTGGTTGTTGACCGAGCAGAGCTCCAGAGAATACCGCTGGACTGCGATACACCTTCCCCAGACCACGAGACTCACCTACCCCTTCATTTGTAAGTTATCCACTAAATAAATCTTCCTTTCAGCTACATGGAGTGTCCTTAATAATTTCACCAATATAGTCCTTCATTGTAGCAAAGGCACTAATGGCTCAGGTGGCTGGTTCTGTTATGGCAGGGGCTTGTAGAGTGACCTGTTACATCTCAGTAGATGAGTAAGTAGACAGCTTGGACAAAAGCTGGGACCCTATACCCAACAGCAAGGACGCATACCCCAAAGGTTCCATGACATCCCGAAAACCATCACCTGCTGTAGAGCAGCTGCACACACCACACACACACACACACACACACACACACACACACACACACACACACACATACAAGTCTGCAGGGGACATTTCACCTTCAAGAAATAACTACCTGCCCTGTCTCTTATAAGTTCATAGCCATCTCATAAAGCAAAGTGGATTTAGTCCAACTTCTAAAATTTCTATAATCCTACAGTTCCAATATTTTTAAAAGTCTAAAATCTTCTCTCAAACTTAGGACAAACTTTTAGATGTGAGACCTGTAAAGACAAAAAACAATTTACATATATTCTACATACTTGCAACACACAAGCAGAATTTACATATATCCTACATCCAACACACAATAGCACAGAGGAAACAATTCCATTCTGAAAGGAAAGAATTGGGGCATAGCAGGGAAATACTACAACAAAGCAAGAATGAAACGGAACAGGAAAACCACCAAGCTTTGTAGCGCCATTTCCAGGTCCTGAGACTACCTGGCATCATCTGGTTATCACAGCTTGAGTGGACCCATCTGTCTCTTCCTGCCACTTGCAGCATATATGTGCTTTCACTTGGAAGAACTCCACTCGATCCATGCAGCTTTCCATGGCGAATGCGCCGTATTTGTGTCATCTCCAATAACATGGGCCTCTATCACAACTGAGGCCTCACCTTTCCATCTTCATTCAATGGCCCTTAAGGTCGTGTGTGCAATGGAATCTGACACTGCAACACACTGCCTGACCTTAGCCACTTTCTAGAATATTGGAGAAAGTCTTTATTATACTATATTTTATAAAATTTTTTTGTCCCTTGCCTTCAAATCAAGGAAGAGGGGAATCTGTAATTGGCATGTAAAATGAATTAAAAAGTCTTTAAAAAATCAAAACTGCATTTACACCACACAAGTCTGATATGAGCTTATGATGTACTTTGGTCCATTTGAACCATAGCTGCAACCGTCTCCCTGTGCCCTTGTGTGGGTGAACCTGGGAAGACACTTCCCTAAGCAGGATTTTTCTACCAGGGCACTCTAAAAGAACAAACTTTTCAACGGCTCTTCTTTCAAATAAAACCTTTCAAATGAAGGTTCAGCTTTATGTCCTCAAGCCATCCATAAGTGGAACTTTGCCTCCAACACTATTCTTATGGTCCCAATACAAAATGCTTGGTTTCCCATTATTGTCATAACCTATTTAACACTTAAAGCTGCATTTCCTTCCCTGTCAATGTCTGCAACTTTAACAAGTTCAAACTCCTCTGACAGCTTTCTGCTCCGTTTTCAGCTCTCTCTTACTATAAATCTGGCTAAGAACTGTAAGCAGTAATCATTTTGTAGCTTGAATGCAGCAGTGACATCTCATAGCTTGAATGCAGTAGTGATATTTCACAGCTTGAATGCAACAGTGACCATCTCATAGCTTGAATGCAGCAGTGAACATCTTGTAGCTTGAATGTAGTGATGTCACTAAATTTCCTGTCAATCTAATTAGTCCTTTCCCCCCCCCCCAGTCATATTTTCAAGAAACAAACATCATATAGCCTTGTACTTTGGCACAGCATAATATGAATGATCTCTAATCCAATTCCTAACAGAGTCCTTGTTTCCTCTTGAAACCTGATGAACACAGCCTTTACTGGCAATATTCTTATGGGTACACATACTAGAATCCATTAAGCTCTGCTTATAGCATTCCAAAGGTTTTCTAGTATACAGACCCAAAGTTTTCCACATTTACCATACAATTATTTCAAAAGTCTGTCACATGGTCAGATGATCACAGCAACAATCCAACTACTTGAGTACCAATATTTATGTTAGTCACTTTTTCTCATCACGGAGAGAGCACCTGGCAGAAACAGCTTGAGAAAGGAAGGACTCATTTTAGCCCATGGTTTGTAGGCCATTCCCATTCATGGGGAAGTTATAAATATTGTAATGATGGAGTCCATAGTGATGGGAGCTTGTTACATGACCTATTACATCTCAGTAGATTATGAAACAGGGATCTTGGTCCAGAACTGGGGCTAGGCTATCATATATATTTCCTTACCTACCCTATTCAAAGGTGCCATAATCTGTGCTCTTCCTCCCCCCACCAAAAAAAAAAAACACCCCAAGTGAAGGATCAACTGTACAAAGACACAAGCCTATGGGGGACATTTCACACTAAACCACACACACACACACACACACACACACACACACACACACACACACACAAAGTCTCTTTGTCCCAACGTCTTATGTATTAAAATGTATTCAAGTTCTGACAATGTCTTATCTCCTCTGGCTTCCTACTGCTTTTGGTCCATTCTTTATCTTACAGGGTATCTACCATTGCCAACATTCATCCTGCTTCTTCTGGGCACCTCTTTTCTGAGCTCACACAGCATCTTCAAAGTTTTATTTTTACATAGCTCGGCTCACTAGTCTTTAAATGGCAGTTGTCCTACTGGAGTAGAAGACAACTACAGAGCAAAATTAATTTAAATATAAAAATTAATTTAAAATACTTAGAGGGTTTTTATAAGACCCTCTATAAGTAAATAACAAAAAACAAGGCTAATTTGAAAAACAGTTGAAAAATAAAGTTTGGCTGAACTCTTTTCTTTGTTTGTTTGTTTGACTATTTTTGAGACAGAGTCTCTCTATGTATCCTTAGCTGTCCTAGAACTCTTTATGTAAAACAGGATGGCCACATACTCACAGAGATCCTCTTGTCTATTTCTCCTAAAAGCTGGAATTAAAGGCACCTTAGAGTGGCAGTCATTGTTCAGTCACTCATGTCAGAAATTGGGGTCTTTTCCTATTGGGGACACTCAGTATTTAACTGGAAGAATTCCCCAAGCATCATCATGAAGCTGGATAAATGCTGTCCTATTCATGAAGTTGTCTCTGTGGGCTTGATGCAATTACTTACAGAGCTCTTAGGTAATATTTCATAGTAGTTTACATTGCAGACTAAGATACAACAGTCTATGTGATTGAGAAAGCTGTCATGATTTGGATGAATTTGTCTCTTTTGAGACTCTGCGTTCACAGAAAACATCTTGTTCTGCTTTGTTCTCAGTGGTTAGTGTCACTGTATGCATCCCATATGGGCTTTGGAAAGATTGTGGGTGGACAAACGAAGAAAAGACATTCCAACTAATCTCGGGGTATTGAAATACTGAAGAAATGAATCATAGAGATGTTAAAAGATTCATAGAGTTTGGAGAAGAATCAATCCTTGGAGAGGTTCTTCAAATTCTTTGATTCCCACAAAATTTTAAGACACTTGGCCTTTCTTTGAGAATTCTGATGCATTTCACAAATATTAAAAACATGATTTTTTTCCATGTATAAAACATGGTCTTGAATTGGAAGCTGAATGGCTAACTTGATTTTGAACATGTTTACTACTGGAAAATAATGGCTTCCTGTTTTTGACAAGGGAGAAACATCCAAAAAAGGCTTACAAATGGGACTTAAAAGGGTTCTCAGACAGCGGTATACCAGCAGGCTTTGGGGAAAGAGTCTACATGAGTCTGAAAACAGAATGACTGTCCCCTGGAAGGCACATGGGCTTGCTAAGTAATGTGAAAATTGCTCAATGACAATTTGATCTAAATACAGCCTTGTGATGAAGGATCAGAATGTGGTCTAGTAGCCAGCTCTGTTCATTCTGTTTTCACCTTTCAGAGTCATATAAAGCCTGTGGACAGACTGTTTTCCTTGGACTGTCACTATCTTGACAAAATCCTACAGGCATTCAGGTGAGGGGCAATCTTACTTAGAAATAAACGCTATCTTGAATTTCAGAAGGTTAGCGCATCTTTTTATAAAATAAAATTCTCTAATTTACAAACACCTGATCTAGGGACTAGTTTTTTGGACCACAGAGATAAATAAGTCTTCCTTTTCATGAAATCCATGACTTGGTCAAAGGATCAACAATTTTGTTCTGTAAATGTGTCTATGTTACTCAGCTTTCCATCACTATAACAAATATCTGATATAAACAACTTTTTAAAAGGGAAGTTTTATTTCAGCTCATGGTTTTGGAGTTTTCAGATCATAGTCATCTAATCCTTTGGCTTTTGCACTTATGATCAGTAGAAGAGTTTAGCACAGCAAAACTATTTACCTTATAGGCAAGGAGCAAATGATAGATCAAGGAGAAGGCTGGATTCCCATAGTCTCTTTCAAATACTTGCTCTCAATGACATAAATGCTTTCACTACCTGACCTCTGGAACTACCTGACCTGCAGATTAAAGTTTTAACACATAAGCCTTCAGAACATTATCTAAATCACAGAAGTCTGGGTAGTAGTCAGTTTAGACATTTGAATCATAAAGTCTTTGCTGAATTAACTCAGCCCTGTACTGTACTGAATATAAACATAGGTGAAATGCATACAAAATGACATGGCTGTGTTCTAATAAAAAATGTATTTACAAAAAACAGCTATAGGCAGAATTTGACTTATGAGCTGCAGTTTTTGAATACTGGACTAGAAATAGTGTTATTTTGGCAACTATAACCAGGATGAAATATTTACAGTTAACATGGTCTATGAAACCCAAAGAGAAGTCCAATGTTCCCGGCAGAGATGTAGAAAGTGCATCTATGAGTCTTTAAAGATGAGCAAGATTGGACCAGTAATTAACTGACCATCCCCGGCCATTCCTAGCAGAGATTGTCCCAAGTTCCTATCACCACAAAGCGTTTTTAACTATAAAGTTTTTCTGTGAAAATATTTTATAAATATTTTTAAAGGGAATAAGACAGTAATTCTAGAACTATTTTTGAATGACTAAGGTCCAGGAACACAGATTCAGATTACCCTAAATTCCATGTTCTAACATGGAAGTAGTTTCATGAAGTTTTATAGCTTTGCAGAACAAAGAATACCATAAATCAAGGCAAGTTAAAAATATATTGGTGGAGACATCAGAGAGATGGTTACAGCAAGATGGGGGAAACTATGCTATCGGCCTCAGATGCTATCATGATGACATTCTTAGCTTTGGGGTTAGAAGAAGCCAGTGGGTCTGCTAAGTTAGTAGATTCCCAATTTTTTTATCTATTAATTACAGGATTTTAATTCTGACATAGAGGGATTTTGTTTTATGTCTTTCGTTACTGGGATAGATCATAGGTTATGTTCAAAGATATGAACACAAATCTGATGATAAATAATGTCCAAACTAATTTTCAAAGATTAGGTTTTAATCATGTGATTAAGTGAGTTTAGGTGACAATTCAAATATTTCCTTTGATTCAGGGCAAAAGAGATGCCATAAAGAACAGAATTTAAGGACTACTTCTCTTTTAAGTAAAGATTTGGCAGGCATATTAGTCAGGTTCTCCAGCTCAATGTTGTGTTAACTTTCAACAAAATGTACACATTTAAGGACTTAAGCATTAGTCTTTGTTTTTTTCAGTTTATATAGGTCAGGTTTTGATATCTGGAGCTGGTCTAGCTCTGCCCATAGCCCAAAGACAGTCTCACAGGGCTGTATTCAATATGTGAACCAAGCTTTCTTTTCTTCTGAAAGTTCTCACATCTAAGCTGACTTTGGTTTAGTATAATTTATTTCTTTGTGGCTATAGGATAGAGTGCCCTAGGTTTCTGTGGGCTGTTGGCTGAAGTTGGTCCCTGTAGCCACTTTCTGTAGCCACCTAGTAAGATTTGATAGTTGAGTTTCTTCATCATTGCCACTTATTTTACCAAGTCCATGGGATGATCCCTTGTGTGATAAGACACATTTTGTATATTGCTATAGTTTAGATACCCTTTTAAACTCCATTGGTAATTTGGCCAGGTACTGCCCTTAGAAAGGATTAGTGCTAGCCCTGAGCAGTGGGTTAGTTCCCATGAGAATGGGTTTCTACTAAAAGATGAGTCAGATTATCTTGTCTTCTTACTTTGTCTTTTTGCTTGCAGTCATACCATGATCTTATCATCCTTTTAATGTACACTGAGAACCCTTGCCAGAGTCCGAACATATGGAAATATGTGATCTTAGACTTTTATCCTCTGAAACTGTGGAAGATGTAGATATGTTCCTTTATAAGTTATCCAAATTTGGTGTGTTTTGTTATAGCAACAGAAAATAGAATTAGATCTAAAAGTACACCTAATGATGAGCCTGATCTACTGCTCCTTTACTGTAATCTGCTAATTAAGAACAAAGGCAGGCTCCATCTACCCTCAAGAGAAGTAAATTAAACAATGATGAACCTTGGGCACTTGCCCCAGAGTCTCTACATTTTAAATCTCTTATGTTTCATTTTGTTCAGTAACTTTCTACTATTAAATAAAAAATTAGGTCAGAGAGGTAGCTTTGTGGGTAAGGTGCTTGCTGTCAAGTCTAGTGACCCTACTTTAAATCACAGAACCCACACAATACATGAAAAGAATCAACTCTGACCTCTGACTCCGTATGTGCACTATGATATGGCTGATCTCCACATATAAAATAAATAAATATTTTTTAAAAAAAGGAAAAAAGAATTTAAAGCAACTGTGCTTTCTAGGAATTAATTCTATAGATTTTTGAACCAAATGTCTGCAATCTTGATTCAAATTTCAGAAGACAAACAAATGTGATCTGAAACAATGGGATAATCAAATGTATGAGATGACTCAAGAATTTATGTCTGTTACTAAAAGAAAGCCAAACATGCCACATAAGAGAAATTGTAAGATGCAAATGTCTAAATCCATTGGAGAAGGGTACCAGATATAGGAGGCAGTATTTGTTTTCTGAAAATGTGTACCGTGTTTGTATTCATCAGCACTAGCACCCTGGTGACTGTGTGAGGCTGTGGCTTTGGAAACAAACCTTCAAATTGCTGGGGTTGATAACTACAGGATGAGCCTGGGGGCACAACCATTCCCCTTACTATGGCTTGGTGTGTTAGCATCTTAGTGAATGTAGCAGTGCACAGAACTTTCGAAGAAAGCCACAGCAGGGCTGAAAACAGAATCCACTTCAGCTTAGGAAGAAAAGAAATCCTAACAGCTGTTGCAGGGATGAAAATGGAGAAAGGGGCCTGTCTCATACACTAGCATTTTTGGAAGCCATTCTTTTTAGACACTGTGTTTTAGAATTTCCAGGCATCTGTCTGTTGCTAGAATACCTACACACTTTATGGAAGCTTTATTTGAAAATGCTGTGTACCTTGTCTAAAGAGCCAGCTGGGATGCCAGAAATAGTATCGGCTCTATTTATGTCTTTGAAGTAATTACAGAGGAATTTAAAGACTTAGTTTATAGATCCAAGAAGAAGATCTTCTGTGTACACTAAAAGGATGAATCCTTTCCAGACGACTTCTCATTTGGCTGAAGAAGAGCTTGAGGAAGCATTTCATAACGTCAGCCAAAGTCGTTTTTAGCAAGACCTGGGTGGGATTCTTGCTGTTGATATCCAAATTAAAAAAAGACTTGATTTAATCTATCCAATGTTTCTTTGTTGTAGTGATGAAACCATGAATCAATTTTAAAGCTTTCAGGGATGAAAGGAGATATTGAGACAAGTGCCTGCTATCTTTTGTTGAATGAGGGGAACTATGTTAGCTAATTTCCTGATGACTTTGCCTGGTGGACTTGACTTTTGTTTAGCTAATGTCTTTTTGGAATGCGTCTGTTTTTTCCTATTCATGCCCTGCCTTTTACCAAAAGTGTGTGTATGCATTTAAGGAGTAAGATGCAGTGTGTGTGGTCAGTGTGCTTGTCTTCACTCGCTAGAGGCAAGCTGGATTCTACTCAGAGATGGGTTGCTAACCGACAATTGAAATGATGCTTTCTCAAGGAAATGATGTATCTTGAAGAAGCCTACATGACTGTATGCTTTTTAGACAAAGAAAGAATCCTTCTTTAAAGAATATGTTATTCTCTCTCCCAGTCTTTTTAAACTATGAGAATAAAAACTAATTCAATTTAAATGTGTCCTGGCACACATCGAACACACTATTTTTTCTATCAGCCTCAAAAGAGATCAGAACACACCTCATTGTTTATTCATCCTCCTAACCCATCTATTCTCTTAAGTTTTCACAGGCATGTAAGAGACCCTTGGATTTATATAATCAATATGGTGACTTAAATATATTGCTTGCCAGATACCTTTGATGGTCCTAGGACTGTAACAATGATAGTATTAGAAATAGTCCTTATCCCCATGGGCTACACTGTATGCTTTTCTGATACTGTATTTAATCCTTCAGGCTGAGATGGCTTTTGAAGCTCGGGAATTATAAGCCCCATGATGCTTGATGAGGAAACTAAATCATAGAGTTGATAAACTTTTCTAAAACCACAAAGCAAAATTTGTATCCAAAGCTACCTGATTTCCTTCCAACCTCTCTCACTTCAGGACAGATTCTTCAATAATGTAGATATCTTTGTGATTGTAGCAAAGTTTGAACTACAATGACCACAGCCAATCAGTAGATATTGTTGTTTCATTTCCCAGTGTGCTGGTTTATTTCACTCTAGTTCTAGCCAACACTGTTCAGTGAATCCCCTTGCTCCTCCTTTGTCTGTCAGATGAATTTGTCAGAAATTTTGAGAGCCCCAAGAGCCTAGGAAGAACTTACACTGATCTGCTTTGGACAGGGGTGCTCAGGAGCGTCCACTGTTACCTGGCTGTCTTTGTCCTCCCAGGCAAGGATAGGCCTTCCTGATTTAAGCTGAATCCCAGGAGCTACAATTACCAATAGTAAGATTGACTGTGAACTTGCAAGAGAGTAGTTACACCTGAGGAATATCTTCATAGACTGTTCTAGAATTGAAAAAAAATGTGTTCAAATGCCCAGATTTTCTTTCAAGATCCAAGTTGTCTCTTAGAGCTTCCAGCAAACCAAGGTCTGACCTGTCAACATTCCGTTTCCTGTCTCCTTTCCCCAGATTTTCTCAGGTTCTTTCAAATTGGCTTATTTTGCAGCCCAACATGTAGGGTAGTTCTTCTTCACTGAGGGTGTCCTGACCTTGTGTACTCTTCCATTCATCTGCTGGATCATATGGAGGGTGAGTGGAACAAAAGCCTAACCTTAGCTTAGGTGCCCGTGAAGAAGCTTGATCCTAGTTCAAGTAGGTCCTGGTGATATCTTTATCACATGTCATAAGTAAAGTGATCATATATCTGTTTTTAATCAGATCAGAGTCCCCAAATCCTTAGCATACAATGTCATTTTCATTTCTTTACTACCATTTTTACTTTTAATAATCCTTTGACTATTTCATGCAGTACATTTTAGGTATATTCACAACTGCCCAACACCCTTTCTTATCATGTTCTCCACCTTTCCATTGTTTCTCATCCAACTTTGTATTTCGAATGTAGCTTTTCCCCCTTTTTTCATCTCCCCCATCCCACTCCTCCCTTCTTTACCTTTTACTTCTCCTCCTTCTCCCATAGAGTCCAGTTTCTGTTGACCAGTTAGTCTTGGGATTGTGGAATGTTCTGGTGTATGGCTAACTACCGGGGTGACAACATTAAAAGTTCTAGTAGGGAAATTCAATTCACGGAGATTCAGTTTCCTCTGAAAAGAGTTTTAATGAAGAGTTTTCGATTCACAGAATTGCACTGGCCTGAAGAAAGATTAATATGTTTGAATTTGCAATTAAGATTTAAAGATTGTGATGTTTCATTTGGAAGTGTAAATTTCTTTTTTCTTTAAATATTCTCTGTCACTGAGCCTAGAATCCTAAACTACACTGATATGCTTCATTTGTGTTTCTTGCTTGGTCCCCAAGGCTTTCAGATAGTGACTGCCCCAATGATCCCGAATTTTATCATGTGAACATGGCTTGCTTACTTGTGGTTCACTCAGAGATGCCACCCAAAAGCTCATGTGCTCCAAGTTTGGTCCTCCACTGATGGTGGTCCATTATCTTAGAGGAAAGTATGTTTTGGGAGACATGGCCTTGAAGAATACATGAGACTCAGGCCCCTTTCCTCTCTTTTCTTTGCAGCAACGATGAAGTGAGCATCCTTTGTCTCACCATGTGCTCTCCCTGGGATGCTCTGTCACCACATGCTCCAAGGTACACAAGCCAGGGGCACAGATGAAAACCCCTGGCACCCATGATCCAAAATAAATCCTACCTCCTTTTCAGTTGCTCATCTCAGGTATTTGTCACAGTGATGCAAAGCCCACTCACACACCAACATGCAGAGGTGTTCTATGAGCAAGAACTAGGAAGAATCCCGCAGTGTTTGTTTCAATGACACTGATGATATTGACTCCAAGAAAGCAAATGTGGAACAAAATAAGACACCATTTGAGTGTCGTGTCAAAAACATGTCTAATCTTCTCCAAGTTTTATTAGCATGTAACAACATCGCTAGGAAGCAAGCGTTCTCTCGTTTTCTGAAGGCCTTATGCTGCAGGCTATAGTGCTCCATGGCGGCTAGCACACCCAGGCCCGTGTTCTGCCAGTGTGGAGGGTTGCGCAGCAGGCTTCCCTGTTCACATTCAAGTTCGCATGGTCTGTCTTGGAGGCTTCAGCTCCAGGCTTGGCTGTGGAGCCGGAACATTTCCTCCCATAAATGTCTGATTTGTGGCTCTGTTGACTTTTGTTTAGCTTTCCTGTTTGTCATATCTTGCAAGGCTTCCTTTCCGTTAAGAATATTTGGCAACTTTATTGAAACATGCTGGCTGCCTTAAACCAAAAATTTAAAAGTTTAATTTAGGTTGATTATTCTCTAAAGAAAAAAGGGGGATGCTTTTCAGCATAAATTTTCGCTTCCTTATCACAGAAGATCTTTTAATCAGCTGACTTGAGTTAATAGACAGATCTATGGAGAACATGGGACCTTCAGGTTTATGAAAAAGTGATTGCATATTGAGGAAATTAAGAGCCCAATAAATATCATCAATTTATTATTATATATACAGAATAAATTCTGAAAGTGATTGTGTATCCTGCTTTACTTTGGCTTCTAGAAAATCCCAAAGCAAATTTAGGACTGAATTATAAATTATCTCATAAGAGTCATGCTTTTGTCTAATTAATATGTCTTCTGTTTCCCCAAGTGACTTTTCTGTTATTACTCCCTAATTCTAGCTCTTCTAATCATTGTATTGTGCAAACTAGGTTTAAATTTTATATTTTAGAATCTATTATGGAATAAGAATGGATGTAAATGGAGCAATTCAAACTTTTACCATTTATAACTATGATTAAAGATAGCTTCCTAATTGGTTTGTTAATCCTTAATTACAGGAAATTTCCAATTTATGATCCAGATTAAGAGTAAGCTTTCTTAAAATACAAATGTAGCAACAACATTAACATATTTTTAAATAATCATCTCCTACAACTTAGGCTCTATACATTCAAGTCTGGCAATAACATATTTTTTTTTTATTCATTTTACGTACCAATCTCAGATCCCCCTCTCATCCCTCCTGCCAGTCCACCCACCCTGGCCTTTCTGCCCCCCCCCCCCATCTGCTCCTCCAACAGGGTAAGTTCTCCCATGGGGGAACAGCCAAGCCTGATACATTCAGTTGAGGCACGACCAAGCCCCTCCCCTCTTTATCAAAGGTGAGCAAGGTGTCCGACCATAGGTAATGGGATCCAGAAAGCTGGCTCATGCACCAGGCATAGATCCTGATTATACTGCCAGGGGTCGCTCAGACAGATCCAGCTATACAACTGTCTCCTGTATGCAGAGTCTAGTCTGGTCCCATATAGGTTCTACAACTGTCTGTCTTAAGATCGTGAGTTAATTTGAGCTTGGTTCAGTTGTATCTGTAGATTTCCCCATCATGATTTTGACCCTCCTTGCTCATAGAATCCCTCTTCCCTCTCTTCAACTAGACTCCCAAAGCTCCACCTGGTGCATGGCTGTGGATCTCTGTATCTGCTTTCATCAGTTACAGTGACATATTTCTTAATGTAACTTGGGTCTGTGTCTTCAACTGCAGGGCTCTCTACAGCCAGCTCCTCCACTCTAAGTTACCCAGCAAATGCAGGCAACAATGAATAAGAGGACCCAGAGACAGAGGTATGATACTGTGGTGCAGTGGTCCCAGCTGTAATGCTATACCTTGGCTAGCAGTCCTACTGATGTCCCTGCTGTGGGTGTATGGAGGCCCTTGCTTCTTGTTTGAAGCTTTTGCTTCTTCTTATGTTAGACATCATTTGTGGGCAAACATGCACAATGGAGACATTTTTCCAAATATAAAAGGGAAAGTTTGCAAACTGGAAAAAAATTGGATTCATTTTGGCTCTGTTCTTGTAAACACCATAAAGCCTACTTAAGCTCTTTGCTAACCCAGAGCACATCTGTGTGGAAGTGTTTTGTTTCTCATTTCTACAGTAAGGTCAATTTCCAAGTCTCGTGATTTTATAGCCTTTTCCCACTAGACTTCATTTTGCCTCTGGATAATCTTAAATCCCATTAGTTCATTCTCCTTTCATTCATTCATTTGTTATCATTCATTCGGGAAATATAGCATTTTATACAGCAGACATGTAACAAATACTGAGAACAAAGGAAAGAGCAGAAGAATAAATGCTCACACTTATGATAAAGGAGACAGTAAAACAAAAGTTATCTCACAAAATATATAATATATGTATGTATATGTATAATAATCAAGAATAATATGCAAATGCTATGTCATTTTATTTAAAGGACTTGACTAGTCCTAATCTAAATATTCACATGTAGTCCTGGAGCCAATTGCCTGTGGCTACACAGGAACAACTTTATGTCCTTACAGTAACACTTTTACAATAACTTATTAACTTCTTAAAGAGGCCTAATCTGAGAAGCTATATCCTCAGTTTCTTTTTCCCATTCTTCAAAATGTTTCTTTCTTAGAGAAACCTTCTATAACACTCCTTACTCTCAACACCTGTCTTTAACCTCTTTTATGAAATGATATAACATTTGCATATAACCTAAGAACCTACTCCCTCCCAAATATTTTAAACCACCTTTAAATTACTTAAGATACTTAATACAATGTAAATACATAGAGAATAATGACAAAATATATATATTCAATATAGATACTTTTTTCTTAATATTTCCAAGTCTGCAGTTGGAATAAAGACAAACCTAATAGAAACTGAAGTCTCTTTGCTTTTTGTTTTAGTTTACACAAATGTTCAATAAAAAGACAATTTTCCAGCCATTTATTCCTTAGTAGATGGGCTGGGGAGAAGACTTGTGGGGAGCAGGAGGC
The DNA here is from genome assembly GCF_004664715.2 of Peromyscus leucopus. NCBI lineage: Eukaryota > Metazoa > Chordata > Mammalia > Rodentia > Cricetidae > Peromyscus > Peromyscus leucopus. Next base: position 45,859,065 of record NC_051067.1, read on the forward strand.
GGGATAAGAGGAAGTTCTGCGGTTGGTATGTAAAATGAATAAAAATAATTCTTAATTTAAAAAGTCACATGAGACAAGTCCTTATCAACTAAAGAAACACATTGATATGGCCTCAGAAAAGTTACTGAACTTATTATAATGTATCCTTCAGGGACACACAGTGGGGAGGCTGGCTGGTAAACAATATGGGACATGTACATCAACAGAGCTGAGATTCAGGAAGAACACAACCAGCAATTTGAACTTCAGGAAAGTTTTCCTGTGAGCTATATGCTAGATTCCACCTGAAGGACGTTTAAGGACTAAACAGGAAATGAGAGAATAACATGAACAGACACAAAATTTTAATCAGTGACATGCATGTAAGAGTCAGGGTCAAGACCACAGTGGTCAGAAAAGATGAAAAATGTATAGTCAGGACAAAAGAAAGGTCAATCCAACTGGATAAGAGGCTGAGGAGCATAGGCCTAGAGGAGATAGCAGAGAGGCATCTGGATGACATAGTAGGAAAGCCATAGAACATAGAAAAGGTACAGTTATGGAAGACAGCCAAAGCCAGCCGTCCAGTACTATTAGAAAGACATGTTCTAGAACAGCAAAAGTCACCACCAGGTCCAGCCGAAAAGCACTGATGTGGTATCACTGAATCCCGAAAAGTGTTGGGTGGCATATCAAATGTCATAAGGACTGGAAATGGAGGCAAGTTGAGAACACCATGGAGTTAGAGGCTAAAATTGACTCAGTCACCAGAGAAACAAGTCTGGCATGACTTCTGTGAGGAGTTTCATTCTGAAGAAAAAGACACTGACTGAAAGGATGACTCGTAGTGAATGTGAAAGATCTGTGAAGGCTTCCTGCTGCTTTTTGTTTTTATAAGAATGAAAATATTCAAACATTCATTTATGATAAGAAAATGAAGGTAAGAAACAAGAGGTGGCTAAAGATAACATAATAAATATTGTATTTGATTGATTGTGGTCTTAAGAATGGGAGCAAGCATGAACCTGCAGATGATGGCATTGGTCCCTGACCATGACAACAATGAGAGAAATAAGGATAAATGGAGGTTAATTCTCATTTGGTAAGGAAGAGCAGAGATTGACATAGTTTACACCACTGGTATGAAAACAGAATACAAGATCATGTCTTGTGGTGAGGGTATGTGATCAAATAGTAGCCTCAGGAATAGTGGGGGTTGGGAGAGTCCCTAGGAACAAGCGTAATGGGACCAGCACACTCAAAAATCCCAAGACTGACAAAGTAAGTTGAAAGTGGTCTGACACTGAAGCCCATTAAATGACATAAGGTAGCAGTCTACTCTTGTAGAATTTTCTTCAGCAGAGTCACTCTACTTTAGAAATACAGAAAGAGAGTGGGAGGGAGATGAAAAGCCAATGGTGTTCAAGGAGCTCTGAGCTGATATCAAGCATAGTGGCAAAATTCTAGTTCTAGATGTCCCCATTTCATCTGTGCTGGATCAGGAAACCAAAGGAGACTGGAGGGTCAGACAGTCAATGAGAAATGAGAGATATACTGAGGGGGTTCTCTGAGAGACACTGAGCAGGATAGTGGAAGAAAAAAGAAAGTGAAATATTTATGATATGCCTAAGAATAAAAGCATGTGCCCTGGTCCCAGAGTTCCATGAACACTGCTGAAGTTAAATCAACTGAGTTGGGAACCATAAGGGACCAATAATGTTTTCTAAATTAATATAAGTAATGCTGATTACTTGAATGTTCCCATGTCTAATGCCTATGGCACATGTTGAACTTTCAGGTAATATGTAAATTAAATACTTCTAAACTGGATTTCCTAGTTCCATTGTTCTCTTAAACACAAAAACACTTCACATATAAACCAATCTGGTGCTCCACAGTGTTTCTAGAAACTGTACTGCATGGACGAAAGTGAATGCTTCTAAACTTAACTCAGGGTAAAATTCAGTGTTGATAGGTAACAAGTCTGAGGATGAGGCTTTCACTGATACACAGTGCCATTACATCAAAGAGTATGTGTTCTCACACCTTGAAGAAGATGTCAGCTTGCCTCAGTTGCTCTGGTCCTCCATATAGATGCCAGCTGAAAATGTGATGGTAAACTCCTCATGATTTTTCTTTGCAGATTTCTGCAGTTGAGATAGAATCATTTCCTGAAGGAATACAATGTGTTTATCACATATGAATTACTCAAAGTTTAGAAGACACAGTCAGCACCATTGCTATTTGCATGGTATAAAATTAACAGAAGTTTGCCTGGTGCAAGCAGTGAAATGTTTATGTTTCTTCATGCTGTCTCATTATTTTACATCCAAGTTGAAAGTAATTTCACAATAAGAACCTGGAGTATGGTCCATGCTTGTAAGACATTATAAGCTCCATCCCTCTTCTAGACAGAGTACTTTGCATTTACTTCCATCTGCAGTGGTAACTTGCAGTTGAGTGTTAGATTTTAAAATAGCTTGGGGACTGGGAAGCAACCTGTATTGTCAGTGAAAGTCTTCCAAAGGGCTTCTCCAAAAGTTTAATGTCAATGTGTGTATATTAAAAAGAAGTTGTCATGCCTTGATGTGGTTAGGTAACCAGGGATACTGAATACTGGTAAATCCAGTCATCATAGTGCCCATCCTCATATGGGCACAGAAAGTCCCAAGTGAAATTGGGGTGTCCCAAACTTCTGTTGTTGTTGCACCAAATCTAAAGCATTCTTGGCCATTTACTTTTCCCCTTAATTTTTTAACCCAGGGGTATTTTAAAGGAAAATGTTATCCATGTGGTTTTTATTCATTTACACTTAAATCATTAATAGCCTGTTTTGTAAGAGCTTTTTGATGTTCAAGACATTTTCCCAGTCTTTTTCATCAGTCATTTAAAGCTGATCTCCTTTGCTTTTCTTTCCACTCTCCTCCTTACTTGAGAAACAAAACAAAACAGAAAGTTGAATTCCATTGGGAGTAGATGATTTTTTAACCCCAAGAAATGGCTCCCTTAAACCTTCCAGCCCACGCATGCCATTTTTTTTAAACTAGAATGTGTGGACCCTTCTGCTAGCTCAGATACCAGGTACTCAAATATGATGATGACTTTCCATTGTCATAAAATTCAAGAAATTAGGAACTCTTTCTGTCAACAGTTTCTCTAGAAAAGTAAATGACAGTCTTCCGGTTTTGTTTACAGTTGCCTCCTCTTGTGTACCACCCCATGTACTCACCACACCTGATGAGGCCGCAGATGTCCTGTTTATCCCCATGAGCACTCCTGTCCTCTTCTGACTTCACAGTATTCTTCCTATACCATCACACTGGGCTAGGATTCAAAATCCACACCCATCAGTTCATCTAGATCACTGAACTTGTACACACAAAATGCTAGCAATAGACTGAACAACACCATGCCACTGTCAGGGTTTCTAAACTACTTCCTTACATGTTATGAAAAACGAGCGTTGGCAGACTTCATTGTGAGGAGAATGTTGTTTGTTACGACATTTGACTTTGTGTGGAATTCAGTTTTATGCACTGATGACAACTGGGGCTTTCTGATGTGTCTTCTCCGGGCAGTGTTGAACTTCTGATTGTGAGAACCTTAGCTCTTCAGAAGTCTCCACACTGAGGTACCCAGAAGCTAATCCACAGGTCTGTGCACACCCTGCACACATATAGCCAACCAAAGCATGTAAGCCAAACATTAATGGAAGTACTAATGGGAAAATGGGTGCCTGAGTTGTGAACTATTTATAAATCAAACATTTACAAATATAACACCACATAGCAGAAGTCAAGGAAATCTGGATAGTCTTTAACTTGCCAGTTTAGTTTGCAGAAATATATGGAAAGGAAACAACGATAGATTACTACAAAGTTAGTTGCTAGAGAATTTTTTCTATTTGTGAAATATGTGGAAGAATATGGAGAACTCACCCAATATAACTAACTGGGAAAATGAATCAATGAAGCAAAGAGTTTCATAAAATGAAATATGTTACATTCATTTATAATATGGCTCCAGGGGAAGTGAAAAGATAGAGGAAGCTTTGCTTTTTAGTATGTTAAGTCTAAAATAAATTTCACAAGAGAATTACCATATTATACTGAGCCCAAATAAGTGATAACATAGAAACAAAAATTAAAGTATTAATGATAATTTTACTTTTTATTAAATGCATTTTAAAATTTCCTATAGTACTTCTCCTGTACTTGTAAAATCATTTTTATTTTATGTTGTTATTTTGGTTTGGTTTTTATTTTTCAATAGCATTATTTGTGTGTGTGTGTGTGTGTGTGTGTGTGTGTGTGCAGCACTTGTGTGACTGGTGCCCACAGAGGCCAGAAGAGGGCATCAGATCCCCGGAACTGAAGTTAAAACAGTTGTAATCCACCATGTAAATGCTAGGAATCAAATCTGGGTCCTTTGGAAGAGCATCCAGTGCTCTTAACTGAAATCTCTCCAGCTCCATGGGTGTGTTTTTTAAGAGAGTTTGCCTTTGACTGTGTAAGATAAACTAAATCTCTATATTATATGATAACATTTAACTTTTCATAACTTCTGCTAAGGATTAAGCGTTTGCTATTGTCATCTTCCTGTGAGCCAAGAAACATAAAGCCTTTCCTTAATTGACTAGTTCTTTTGACTTAATCTCATACTGATCACTATCTCATTTACCTTAGATTAATAGTCTATTTTGTGAAAAACAGTTTCATTATGGATATAAACAAACCTTAAGACTTCCCTGTTATGCAACAGTCATAGTATTATCACTGAATTGATGTCACAAAAAGAATTTAATAGTAAGCATTCTGCTCTATAGCAAATTTGAATTTGAGCATCCTGATGATTTTTTTACCCTAAAATTTATTTTCTCTAATGTAAATAACTCTGCTTAAATAAGAATACCTCTGATTCTCATCCATAAAGCAGTTATTCATAGGGAAGCAATGTTATCCTAAAAGAGCATTTGCATTGTCATTTTATCCCGCCATCATTTCATCTCTCTTCTCTTGCTTTTCCTTGCCACCCCAAACTTCAAAATTGCTACCACTTCCTTCCAGAAAAAGGTTCTGAACAACTAAGCTTAAATTGTGCTTATCTCATTTAATCTTCAAAGAAATCTGAGACAGACTCTTACTGGTCAACTTTCACATACAGTAATAAAAATGTACTCACAGACTACTTTTGAAATAAAATAGTCCATTTTAACCCACATCCGGAGGTTAAAAGAGTATGGCAGGGTAAACCCACTGCTTTTTTATTTTATAAAAGGTATCAGTAGATCATGGCAAAAGTATACATTGGAATAAGTGTTTATATCATGAGCAGGAAGCAGAGCTAGCAAGAGAAAAGACAGGAGTCTCCCAGTTTAAGAGCATGATCCCAATGACATAAGAGCTTTCCATCAGGTTATATCTATTAATCTTTACATCATTTACCAGTAGTGATGTATTAGAAACCAAGCCTCTAGCATGGGACCATTTGGGGGAGATTCCCCACATTCAAGATGAGGCATGGATGATTATTACTACCCCCCTCTTTCATAAGAAGAAATCAAGATCCACCAAAGCCAGGTCATTTGCCACTGAGAAGTGGTAGGAATGAACAGTACCCTAGTACAGCTTGTGCTGTTTGCACCCATTGCCCATGTTCTCAGCCGAATGACTGAGCTCCTTTCCATGTTTAGCAGTAACAATGCATTTAAAATACTAGAACAAGCTTTGGCCCATGTAAGTGTGCTGTTTACTCAATTAGACAAATGGAATGTGCCTAGTAGCTTCAGGAACAAAAGGGAGAAGAAGGGTGAGACTCTTCTCTTCTTATCATTTCCAATGTTATGTCCGTGAACTGTTCAGGTTATACAAGGCAAAGTATCAGCTCTATTTAATTTCCATTTCCTATAAATCTAATATATGATTTCTGGCAATACAATTCTTAGAATAAAATTCAAATCCATTAAAACTACTTGAAGTTCCAGCAAACCATTATAGCAGACTTTAGCCAACAGGAAGGAAAAAATATCCAAATAACTATCCCACTGTCAAAAATGACTTCATAGACTTTAAAATGGCTCTTTTGTTTTGATATGTAAATTATTTCACAATATCTAGAAAGGATAATTGTAGTAACTGCTTTAAGATATTTTCCATGTCATGGCATTAAATGTAAGCACTTTGTTGTTCAGGTATACTGTCTGTTTGTCCAGGTATACTGTCTGTTGAGTCAGTATTTGCAACCCATTTGATTATCAAAATGTATTAAATCAGAAAAAGTAAGAGTATGTTGTGTGAATGTTATGCTTGAATCCCAAGTCATACAGCATCTCCTCACCTCTAAATGTATCAGGGTGAGCAAAGAATCCATAAATCATGATTTTAAGATTCATGTGGGCTTATTGTTTGGAGAATCCACAAAACACGATTTTCAAAGTCATGTGTGTGCTCATTGTTGCGAGCATGTTTTATAGTGAAGCATAAAATATAAAAAAAATTAAAGAAAGTCATATATTTGGCAGAGGCAGTTAAAACTCCAATTCAAGACCAATGTTGGCTACATAGAAAGACCATGGTCCAAAAAAGGAAATATCACCATCACCCCCACCACCAACGAAAACATAATACAATTCTTTTAGAGCCTAAGATTGGTGTAGTGTTTATGGTAGGTTATTGTTATCATTGATAAGAACAATACAAACAAAATTCTTCCTCATCATTTTGCAATGAATTTTAGATTCACCTGAGAACATTCTTCATATTTGAATAACACTAGAGTCTGAGATACGCATTTTCAATTCTTTATATGTAAATCCAAACTGTATGATAGAAATATGTAAGTGGACAAATGTCCTGAGTGAATTAATTTAGTTTGTCTCACAACATCACTTAAATTTGGAGGATATAAGCAAATTCCCCTAAACAATCAAAGCCAAAAGAGCATTTGACAAACAACAGCTGCTTAGTGGAAATTAAGACAAATGCATATATAAGTGAAAATAAAAAATGGGGCTCTATATCATATACCCTCCTGCCAAAGCCCAGGGATCACTGAAAGAGTGTATAAAAAATAGACAGTAGATGACTATAAGAAAATAGTTTCTTCCATCCCCCAACAGGGTAGCTGCACATATAAATTGCACAGTAGTTTGTGACAACATGGACAAGATCTGTACAAGATTAAGCCAGATCAAATCACAACATAGACAGGGGAAGTAGGCACTAAGTCCCCAGCTGAGAAAGTCCTGGTTGAGAAGATATTGACAATTGACAGCTTCTGGGAGAGAAGTTAGCTTTCCTTAACAATGTAGCCCCTAAAAAGTCAGCCATGCTTCATGGAAGGCCATACATCCAGAAATATATGGGCAACAACACAAATTAGACTCAATAGTGCATGTAATACACACACATGCACACACACACACACACACACACACACACACACACACACACACACTTGGATAAATAGAAAAGGGTGTGGTTGTAGGAGAAGTTGTGGGAGGATTGAATATGATCAAAACATAAGTAGGAATTTTTCGAAGAACTAATTTTAAAAATGGAAAAATGTATCAATAAGTAAAAAAATAAATTGAAGAAGGTGGCCTTTTATTTCATTGGCAACCAAATATAAAACAAAGAGCTGCTTTTTATGAACTTCTCAGTGATAATACACAAATTTTAGATGACTGCTTATAGCAACTATTCTGAATTTCTTGTGGTAATGATTCTGTGGTTTCGCACTCACCTACCCACTTTAAACTCGCATCAAATCATTCTCTCCAAATGAGGTGCTTAGGACAAATGGTTCTCAGCCTCCTAAGGGTTAAATAAGTCAAGTTACTCAAACATAGTGAAGGAAAAATCACAAAGGAATCCTGTTAGGGTCTGGTGAGGATTAACAGACCACAGCACTAAAGCCCCACAGCATCCTTCAACCTTCTGAAAAAAGTGTACTAAAAATGTTAACATGGGAACAACCAATGAAATTTGCCAATAAAAGAGGACAGCTCTCTACACCTCCACAAAACCACACAAACAAGCATTTTAAAGAGCATCATAAATCAATCAAGTTTTAACCATATCCAGAAAGGTTGAGCGTGGAGGAAGTCTAGTAGAAGACAGAAAATGAAAATATTCAGTCTGTGATAATTCAAACAATAACCAAGCATCAAAATCAAACCAAGAGTCAAGTCTGGTACTGCAAATAGCAGCCGTATTATTAAAGCAAATGCAGTTTCTATTTGGTTATGTAGACATCTTGTGATTTTTTTTTCCTGCCTAAGGTTGTACATTTGTACTGACAGCATTTGAAGGAGGCTGCAAACTGTTACAGCACTGTTGATTGATAATTTCTCCAGGAAACAAACCAGAGACTCATAGTGCACTTTCACAGAGTCTGGTGGCCTGGTGGATTCTGCTGTAATTCAAAGGCAATCTGAGTCCTTCATGCCTCAGAGAGCAAAGGTTGAGGGACAACTTCCACCTAAGCACATAGCCAGTAATCTCTATACCAAAAAATTAAGTCTACTCAGGACTCAAAGACTTTTGCCTGCTACAAACCCTGTGCACCTTAAATTATGGAAATGTAGGCACAGGGAGAAGTTGCTTAGGAAGGACTAGGAAGAAACTTAGAAGGAATAATTAAGTAAAAGTATAGCTTTAAAGAACTGTGGAAAATATCTATAAAAGATTCTCTTAGTTCTTCAACATTTCCAAATTGTTGTGTGTGCTTTTCCAGACTGTTCTTGAATTAACTAAGTCCACACCTTCAAATCGTTCCAAATTGGATTTGAGATCAGAGATCTAACAGTAACTGTCCAGTCCCTGAAAAGCCACATCTCCTTTGAGAACTGAAGAAGTATTCTTTTGCTTATAGCTACCTCTTAAATTTTGCAGATAACATGGAGCTTGGGTACATCAAAAGCTACTTGATTGTAGCTGGATGTAACACAAGCAAACTCAATCCTCCTTTGTTCCAAAGGGATGTGCTATAATTGCTCACATGGCAGGAGGTCAGTTTATATTAATTTCAGCTTGGGTAAGCATGTACTGTTAGATTCCTGGAATCATGTAAATTCTCAGAGACAGGATTCTGGGCATAAGTCATAGACTGTACCATTGTCACAGTCACAATGACTAAAGTCTAGTATAAAGTTCTCTGTGTCCTCTCTCTCTCTCTCTCTCTCTCTCTCTCTCTCTCTCTCTCTCTCTCTCTCTCTCTCTCTCCTCTCTCCTCTCCCTCGCTCTGTCTCCCCGCATCCCTCCCTCCCTTTCTTTCTGTTGTGTGTGTGTCTGTCTCTATCTTACTTTCTCCCTTCCTCCAATATTTATACTTTTAAATTTACAGATAATCTAAAATCATGGTAACTAAAAACAAAATTTTCTTGCTGTTTTATGTTTACCAAAAAGCTTTAGAATACAAAAATATGTCCCAGCTGCCTATTGTGCATTACATGGAATGTTCCATATTTAGCCCTTCTGTTATTTACCATTTCCATGTTCCCTGTAATCTCCAGAGCAACAGAAGTTCTCTCAGACCTCCAAACTGAGCATGAATGCATGAAGAGGACTGCTAAACATTTTCCCCTTTCTGTGACGATATATTAAATGTAATGAATCTTAAATATTCATTATAACTTACTATTTCAACAACTACAGATTGACCCCAGTGCAGTGATGCTCAGTGATGTCAATACTCCACTCTGAAGTTTCACCAGTATACAGGCCATCTGGAAAGAAGATTAAATCAAAGAGCTGGTGTTAAATGATATAATAAAGCAACAGGTATCTGCAGAACATACCACCTAAAATTTAGGTCCTAAACACTAATTAATACACATTCTTTTCGGCATCAAATGGATTTTTCTCCAAATTTGAGCACATATTAGCACACAAAGTAAATCACAAGAAACATAAGAAAACTGAGACAAAGTCCTGAACAGTGGAATAAAGTTGAAAATCAACAACAATAGAAACAACAGAAAGTACACAAATTCATGGAAACTAAGCAACACATACTGAATGATAATTGGGCTGGCCCAAGGAAAGAATTCATAAGGAAATTTAAAATATTGAGAGAAAATGAAAATACAATGTATCGAAATCTTCAGGACACACTAAAGGTATTTCTACAAGGAAACTTATAGCACCAAGTACCGAGAGAGAGAGAGAGAGAGAGAGAGAGAGAGAGAGAGAGAGAGAGAGAGAGAGAGAGAGAGAGAACAAATACCAAATAAACTACTTGATATACCTGAAAATTTTGGGGGGTGTAAAAAACAACCCCCCCATAAAAACAGAGTTCAAATCAGAGCTGAAGTTAATAAAGAGAGCTTAAAAAGAAATGAAATCAGTAACTGACTTTTTAAAGGATTAGCAAGGTTTATAAACCTTTATTCAAATTAGCTGAGAGAGACAGAGAGACAGATACAGAGTGACAGAGAGGATCTTTACTTTTGAAATATAGAGACAAAGAGGGAGATTACAACAAATACCAAAGAAGTCAGAAAAATCATAAAGATATGTTTAGCAATCTATATTCCTCATATATATATATATATATATATATATGTCTACTAAAGGTAAATTAAGATAAAATTAATTGATTAAATAAAATATGCTAGCTAGTGAAACAGAAGCAGTAATTAAAAGTCTTCAAAATAAAAAGTTCCCAGAACTACATGATTTCTGCACACAGTTCTACAAGACCTAGAAAGAAGAATAAACACAAATACTACTCAAATTATTATATAAAACAGAAAATGAAAAAAATTAAAATTATTTTTCTGAAGCTAATGTAATCTTCATACCAAAACCAGACTAAAGACTCAAAAAAAAGAAAGTTATAGGTCAATATCTCTAAGGAAAATGACTGAAAAGATTCCCAATAAAATCCTTGAAAACTGAATTCAAGTACACTTAAAAGAGATTATTTCCCATGATCAAGTATTCATCTCTGACTTCATTACAGAGATGGAAGGATTGTTCAGCACACATAAATCAATAAATAACTAATCACATAAATATACTCAAAGGTGGAAACTATATGACTACCTCATTTAGGTACAGAAAGGACCTTTGACATAATCCCAAATATCTTCATGATAAGAGTCCTATCTCAACATAATGAAGTCAAAATTCAGGAAGCACACAACCAAAGTCATCCTAAATGAAGAAAAACTGAAAGAATTTCCACTAAAATGAGAAACAAGACAAGGATGTCAACACTTTTACCTTGTTCAATATAGTACTTGAAGACATAGCTGAAGAAGTAAGACAAATGAAGGAGTTGGAAAAGGAAGAAATCAAGGTATCCTTATTAGCAGATAATACTATTCTGTACACAGAAGATTCTAAAAATTCCACCAGAAAACCTCCACAGCTTGTAAACACATTTAGCAAAGTAGCAAAATATGAAATTAATACACAAAAATCAGTAACCTTCCTATACAAAAATTATGAACAAAGTGAAAAAAAAACCCAGGAAACAATACCATTCACAATAGCCTAAGAATTATCTTGGAATAAATCTAATTTGGAACAACAAATCTAACTAAAAGATTTGTACAATGAAAATGTTAAGACACTGAAAAAAGGAAGTGAAGAAGATGGAAACTCTTCCCACACTGATATATTCCATAGGATTATTATTGTGAAAATGGCCATCATACCAAAAGCAATCTACAGATTTGAAGCAATCATCATCAAAATTCCAACGTCCCATGTAGGCTCCCTAGCTGTCAGTCCATGAGCTCCCCCTAGCTTGGGTCAGTTACCTCTGTGGTTTGGGGGAGCCTGCATGGGACCACACTAAGCCCTCTGAATGTGGGTGAAAGTTGCATGGCTTGATGTGTTTGTGGGTCCCCTGGCAATTGGACCAGGACTTATCCTGGTTGCACGAACTGACTTTTTAGAGCCCATTCCCTATGGTGCGATGCCTTACTCAGCCTTGATGCTGTGTGGAGAGACTAGGTCTGGCCCCAACTTGGTTTGCCAGCCTGTGTTGACTACCCAAGGGAGGCCTTATCCCCTATGAGGAGGAAATTGAGGGGATGGGGAAAGTGGGATAGGGAAATGGAGAAGGGGAGGGAGTGGGAATAGGAGTTGGTATGTAAAAGGAAACACATTTCTTAAATAAAAAATTATTTTAAAAAATTCCAACGTAATTCTACACACACACACACACACACACACACACACACACACACACACGCACGCACACATGCACACGCACGCACGCACGCATGCACGCACGCACAAAAATCCAAACATGGTGGCACATTCCTTTAATCCCCGCACTCGGGGGACAGAGGCAGGCAGATCTCTGTGCATTCAAGCCTAGCCTGGTCTACAAAGTGAGTTCTGGGATAGCCAAGCCTATTACACAGAGAAACCCTGTCTCTAAACACAACCACACAAAAAAAGCTAGAATGTCATTTTTGTATTAGTTATTTTTCTATTGCTGTGATAAAACATTATAACTAAGGTAACCTATAGGGAAAAGTAAATATTTGGGCTTACAGTTTCAGGAGGATTAGTGTCTTTATCCTAGGTAGGGAATCATGACATCAAGTGGCAGATATGGCAGCAGGCACAGGTAGCAGAGGGCTTACATTTTGAACCTTCAAGCAGAAAGCAGAGAAAACAGACTAGAAACAGGTAAGGATATTTACTCTCAGAGTCATAACCGCAGTGACACACTTCCTCCAGCAAGTCTGCACCACCTAGCTGTACCCAAACAATACCACCAACTGGTGAACAAGTGTTCAAATGCCCAAGACAATTGAGGACAATTTTCATTCAAATCCCACTACAATATGAAAGCACACACACAAAAAATTGCCCAAAACAATCCTGAATAATTAAACAAAAACTAAAACAAAAGAAACTGCTGCAGGTATCAACATCCCAGATTTCAAATTATATTATCTGGGTATATTAATAAATATATTATGATACTAGCATGAAAACAGACACATTTATCAGCAGAATAGAATTGAGGACCCACACACAAGCCCATGTGGCTACAGCCACCTAAATTTTGACATGGAAGCTGTCACTGAACATTGGAGAAAAGACAGCATCTCCCACAAATCATGGTGGTCAAACTGCATAACAACATTCAGTGTGAGGAAACCTGATCCCCAGTTCTCACTCTGCACAAAATTCAACTCCAAATGGATCAAGGACCTCAACCTAGACCAAACACCATAAATCTGATAGAAGAAAAAGTATAGACTACATTTGATCTCATTGGTACAGGAAAGAACTTTCTTAACAGGACCCCAGAGCACAGACCTAAGACCAAAATTTAATAAATAGAGCCTCATGAAACTAAGAAGATTCTGTACAGCAAAAGACACCATCATTCCAGTGAAGAGGTGGCCTTCAGAATGGGAAAAAAAGTTTTATAGCTATACATCTGACAAAGGGTTAGTTTCTAACATATAAAACAGTAAAAATCTAAATACCAAGAAAACAAACAATCAAATTTAAAAAATGGGACATGTAGATAAACAGGGAGTTCTCAAAAAATAAAATACAAATGGCTGAGAAACATTTTTTAAAATGTTCAGCACCCTTAACCATCAGGGAAATGCAAATTAGAACTACTTTTAGATTTCATCTTACCCCATTCAAAATGGCTAAGATCCAAAAAACAAATGACTACAAATACTGGCATGGATGTAGGGAAAGGCATACACTTATTCACTGCTGGTGGGAGTGCAAACTAGTGAAGCCACTATGGAAATCAGTCTGGAGATTCCTCAAAAAGCTAGAAATAGACCTGCCACATGATCCAGCTATACCACTATTAAACATATGTCCAAAGGACTCTATATCCTACTATGGAGATAACTTCATAATCTATGTTCATCATTTCTCCATTTACAATAACCAGGATATGGGAACAACCCTGATGGCCATAAACTGATGAATGGATAATGAAAATCTGGTGCATTTACACAATGGACTATTAATTAGCTATTAAGAAAATTGAATTATGAAATTCACAGGTTAATGGATAGAAGCAGAAATAATTGTTTTGAGTGATGTAACCAAAACCCAGAAGACAGGTGTTTCATGCTTTCTTTCATTTGTGGATGTTACCTTTGTATCTTCAGATATATGTGCTTCATCGGGAATGCTCATCAAGGCTAGTACATTTTTAAAGTGCTATACATGGCTGCTTTCACCAAAAGGGAGAGAAAATGCAGTAGTATAAGAGTTGAAGAAGAACTGGAATGGCTAAATTGGGATAAGGAATAGAAGGGTAGGATAGAAGAGGGAATACTTGGAGGATTAAGTAACACCAAAGACCTTTGAAAGCATCATATGGAAATCTATTATAGAAGCTTCCTGAAACATATGCATACCCAGATATAAACCCTTTGATTTAAATAATGGTCACCTGTTCACTGAAATGATGGTATCCTTAAGTCGTTTCCTGGACAAAGGAGTTCAAGTGTAGTCTCTACGTTCTCCTCTATCAGATTCATAGTGTTTGATTGTAGGTTGAGCTCCTTGATCCAAACTACAAAGGAGTGACAAAGGTCCAACTAGGCACTGTAGGCTAAGAAGTAAAAAGCCCACAGCAGGAATGAGATACTTCTTTTTGAGTCGTTGACCAATGAGATCCTATAGACCTCCAGACATTACAGGTTTGTGCCAATGCTCTTGGTTGCCCTCCGGAACTGGACGGTAAGACACTATTGCTGAAAAGGCCACATACTTGAGTGATAGAATATGAAGATGTCAAGACTTTTTTGACCTAGAAGTGTTATCCCTACTGGCTAGCTTTCATAGTGCTGTATGGAACTGTGCTACTGGATTAGATAAGAGATCGCCAATCTTAATCAGCTGTGATCCCGGTGAGCTACAGTAATGATTGGCCTGGCAAATCATACCCACATGCACAATAGCAGAAAAAGTGTCAGGGAAGTAACTATCACCTCTCTGTTTTTAATTAAGGCACACTCCACAAGATGGCACTCATAACTGGCACCATTTTGTGGGCTAAGGACCTGTGGCTAGACAGGCCATTGGCCATATACTGGAGATCCTACTACTATTATTATGCTAAATGGCCACAGTGTTCCACTGATTCCTATTGACTTAGACATCTCTCAATCTTGATCAGACAACCTACTTTCTTATAATAAATGGTGACTATCAGAGACCACAACTGGCCAAGTTGTAGAGAATAAGAGACTATGGTCAGCTCAGGCCTAAGCAAGATGTCTATACCACACCCCTCTCCTCCCAAGGCTCAGAGATCATTGAAGAACTGTAGGGAGAAAGAGTTTAAGAGTGAGAGGTGGTTGGTGTCTGCAAGAAAACTGTGTGTTTTGGACAAAGAATGGCAGTTGCACAAGTGAACTCACAGCAGTTGTGATAGCATACACAAGACATACTCAACCTGAAGCAAGACAAAGCCCAGAGACTTGCAGATATGAGCATGAATTCCCACCCCTAGATAAGGATTTACAATTGGTAGTTGCTGGGAGAGGGAGAATTAATTTTTTATGAGTGTGGCTCCTGATAGGTTGAACATACTGCAGTGAAATGTCACACATCCAAGAGTATATGGGCAGTAGAAATTGGACTTGATGGATTAACACAGTTTGATGTATAGGCATGGAAGGGGAAATCTAGGAGATACTGGGGAAAGGAGGTGAATATGATCAAAACACATTATATGATATTCTCGAAGAACTGATAAAACTGTAAAAAATATGTAATAAAAATAGAAATTGTCCAAGGAAGTACATATTTCAATTAACTTGGTAATATGCATATGTATTATGGTTTATAGCATTGGAGTATTCCAAAATATGGATAGTACAAACTTTAGAATTCAGATCAATCTGAAGCTATTTTTATAGGCACCAAGGAAAACATTCAGACCACACACATACACACACACACACACACACACACACACACACACACACACACACACACACACACACCAAGGACCTTGGCAACAGAAAAGTTAATGAAAGTTTGCTTTGCTTCATGTTCTGCACACAAAATATCCACCTGCACAGCAGCTATTGTCCAGAAGATATTTAACCACCTACAACTCGTGTAACTTCTCAATTACATCTATAAACAACACTGAGTTATATTTATATCTATCTGTTTTAATTAAAGCAGTGCTTTTCAAGCACCTAAGAGTCAAACAATGTAAAAGTGCTTTCCAATTTTAGCCATACTCTCATAATTTTCATTGTTCTCTTTCCCTTAAACTATACCTCAAACACTCTGAGACTATCCACAGTATCTGGTCGAGTGATTGGCATTTAAGAAATGTACACTGCATGGGTTTGTTACAAGCAGCAAGCCTGGAGATGTTGGAGATTATAAGTCAGAAGGTGAGGCCCCATAATTTGCCCAGCTCTGTCTGTTCAACCAATCCATATCAGCCATTGTCTATTTAGATAGACCATTTCTTTTATAAGAAGAATAGTTTAGTTTTGACTCTATGCTGCAAGTTTTTTAAACCTTTGTATGCTAAGTATTGTCTAGAATATATGTGCCAATTTATGCCTTACTTCACATCTATTGGATTATTCATTGTACAATGCTTGAATTTTATGATTCTTTGAAAATTACACTGCTAAATTGGTTACTTTTATTGCTATTATAATTGTGATTACCATTGAAACTGTGGTTATTATATCTTCCAGTCATTTCTCATCTATAAGAAAATTATAGGTTTAAGGATGATATTGGGAAATCAGTGGTATTTCCATGGATGATCATGTTCATCCATTCTACTTGCCTCTGGACAAAAATATTCATGGTGATATTTTTGGATATTATTAGCATTCTCATTATTAATTTATTGCAATATTTTATTAAAATTTCTTTTTAAATGTCATAATAATCTTTCAGTGACTTATTTTACTATATTGCACCATAAGTAACTGTATAAGTCACCACAACTCTAACTTCAAGGAAAAATTAAATTAATACCAAAAATGACATGCAAATATTCTACCCTTTGTCAAATTCTTGTATTTCAATTGATGCTCTTCCTAATTCCACTGTCCCTCATCTTTGAAGCCCCTACTCTTCTCAGGGACTTGTGTTGAATGAATTTTGTTAATGGGCAAAATGAATAATTACATATTAAATTGTATGTTCTTCTTAGATATTTTGTTATTACATTAAACTTTTAACCTGTCTGAAATACACTTTAGTTTTAAGTGCAAGAAATTAATATTATTTCAGTTACCTGTTTTTTCAAATTGCTCTGTAGTAATTTGTTATGGCAGCCTGTGAAATTAATACAGATATGAAGTCAAACGTTTCATCCAAAAGGTAATTGATATTGAAACATATCCTATAAGCAGCTACTTTTGAAATGCCTTCATATAGAAATCATGAAACTTCTCTGTAGCCCCATTGCATACATACCATGTAAATACAAATACAGAAAGTAAATTCATTGAGAAATTATAAAGTATACAGGGAAACAGTCTGTCATGAGGAAGATTAAAAGACACTATACAACAAGACTCACACTCTAAGAATGTGGGATAAAAATAATAAAATACATATGTATGATATCCAATGACTTAACAAATACATAAGAAAATCTAAAACTATTATAAAATAAAAATATCTTAGAAACATTTAATTTCTAGATTTTGTACATGAAATAAAGTTAAGTAAAAATAATGTGGAAAATTAAAATCCTAGTGGACAAGGAAAATAACAGGTTAAATGAATTTAAAAAGAATTACATGCTGGAAGAAATGATCATAGTGAGTTATCAGAGTGAACTAGTTTTCATTTCTACATATTTTTACAAGCTACCATAAATACTTGTTATCTATAGTAATTACATACCAGAAGCACATGATATTTCTATTTGCTTTGTTTCTCCTCTGGTTAAAGTAGACATAATTCCTCTACTGAATCCGAACTAGTATCATGCTTGTGGTTGAGGAGGATTGGTGTGAAGTGATGAGCAAGGCTTCCAGACTTGACATGCCTTTCCTTTTGGGGTATGAAGAGAAGCAGCCTTGACTTCTCTTTCTTTCTAGAGTTGTGATTTACGAAGCTACACTATAAAAAGCAATAATATTAAAATTTCTGTAGTATCTGAACCAATACAAAACTGAACCAACTGTAGTGGGTGGTAGGAACTGCTACAATAAGAGTCTGTTACAGATTCTAGGTAATGTTACCCTGGAGTCTAAGAGGATCCCCCTTGTGGGCTGTTCTGGCCTCAACAATGGCTAGTCTACTAATCAATCACTCCAAGAGATAACAGAAACTTTAAGTCAAAGAAAGAAAGCCACTTTGTCACAAATAGGAGATCAGCTATAGATGAACTGGTTGTGCCTTATTCCTAAATCCTTTTTTCTAGTTTCTCTCTTATTCTTTTAACTCATATGCTTTATTTATGCCAATTATTTAAATAATAATTATGTAACACCACTAATTTAAGTATAAACATGGTAATCAAGGTGACTGAGGTAGACATGAGTCTATCTGCCTGTAGTCAGGAGCTAAGTTCTAGAGCTGGATCTAAAGAACTCCCTGCCTGGGGATTCTTTGGAAGCCTCAGGTGTAGAGAGCTTCAACTCTGAGAGTCTTGCTGCAGGAGTTTTCAGGGAGATAGCTTGGTCTTCAATAGAGTTTTGTGGAGATGATGTGTTGAAGCCTCAAGTATGTCCCAGTTTATTGACAAACTATCTGAGCCCTGATTTGCTGAATGTTGACATGCAAATAAAGTGAAGCAGAGGACCAGCCAGGCAAGGACTGTCTAACCAGCTGTTCCTGGTTGTTACGGTAATTTTTTCAGGCATCCACTTTCTGCTTCAGACTTCTACCTATTCAAGGGTCTGGATATCAAAAGCCATAGATTTCATGCAAGAGGCTGGGAAGAGTGATTCTTTGTAGCTCTTGTTGCTGCTTTGATAGCTGGCAAATATCTATTCTCTGCCTGGAGGTTGAGTTTCCTTCCCAGCACAGTCCTGAAACAAGCAGGATGCTCTGCATAGGTCACCCTATCTACTCCTGTATCATTGGGATTTCTTCCTCTAATACTTCTTCATCTTATTTTTTTGAGCAGGGTCTCTTGCTGAGCTTGGAGATTGCTGTTTTAGTCAGGGTGGCTGGTCAGAAAGTCTCTGGGATCTGCTTGTCTGAATCCCATTTCTAACGTTACAGTCATATGATGCAATGGCCAACTTTTACATGGGTTCTCTGGACCCAAAGTTGGATTCTTGTATTTGTGCAGCAAATACTTCAAACAATGACTGTCTCCCTAATCCACAAAATAATTTCTGCTTCTTGGTTTTAAAGAAAAGTGCTGTGAGATTTCCATAGGTAGTATCAATTGATTAAATGAATATGCATTCACATTTGAATTTGTGGAGGTAAGAAATCTAAAATCAGGATACATGATGGGCCCCCTAATGCCATGACTCAGGCTGGTATCTGCACAGCTTCTAGAGCTGTTTATCATCCTCAGCCATCTCAGCTACCTCTGCTTTCCTTGACCTTCCTTTGTCATTCAACCTTACCCTACCCTCAGCTGTTTTGACATTCTAAGCTTACTGGGGCTTTCTTTGGGCCCTTTGCTTTCTTCCACCTTATTTGTTCTGAAGCCATTTCACTCCAGTCTCTGCTGTCTTGACACATAATCACTTTCCCTTCTCTATCTCTCTAACCAGTAATAGATCTAGTACCTGCCATAATCCTGCATGGCCTTATCTTAACGTTTTAACATAATTACATTCATAAGGATTCCATTACAAATAAGCTTGCTATCATACTTCCAAGGGTTAGAGCATCATCGGCACATTGCTAGAGGGTCAGCAGTAAACAGTTCCACTCACTCCATGGTCAGTCAGGCAATAAACTTGGTATGGAGACAGTTTCAAGTTGATTCCCTAAGTCAATGGGAAGAAGTTTTCTGTTGTCCATTGTATTTATTCAATTACACAAGACGTATTCTTTTTTTATATAAATTCCCAGTTATTCGATCAGGCTATTCATCAAAAATGGACAAGAAAAGACTTCAGAAACCTAAACAAAATGTATTACTGTTCTGATTCCTAATTGAGAAAATTAGTGAGGATTAGACTCCAGCATTACCGCATGACACTACTTAGGAGCATGCTCAAAATCCAGGTTGGTTGATAAAAACCAATTAAGTCATTATAGTAAAGTCGTGGAAGGTATTGGCTTTGGACAACAAACTCTTACAAGCTTGTATAACATGTGGACCACTAAAGGGATAGTTCTTTTAGCAACATTATTAGAATTCCAGGAGTAATCCTGGAATTCAAAGGTTGTATACATGAACAAAATAAAAATATCAAGTGAATTGAAGTATTTGTTTCAGCATTGACCATTTGTGGATACTGTGTAACTTAAAAAGATCTCCAAAAAGTAAAACATGAAAGGTGAATTGAAGTACACATCTAAAATATTTTGTGTATTAAAGAAAAAATACTTCATAAAAGTAATTAAAACCTAAAAGATATATATTTTTATCACAATAATTAAATATTCCAATAAGTTATGTTAGATTTCAATGACCATCTGCAATGTTTTTGTTTGTTTTGGAGAGATGATGAGCCAGCTGCTCGATCCTGCTAGTGTCCACTTGACTTAGAAAACAAAACTCACATTCTAACATTTTCATCTCAGATGCTTATAAGAACATGAAAATTGTTATAAAATGGCCCTGTTTCTGTAAAAGATAGAAGAAACAGAATTATTACCAAATCTATAATTTCAAGCTTAACACTTAGCTTGTGGGAAAGACAGCAATTGAACAGCAGTTGAATACTAGGAAATTCTGGAAAAGGCATATGGTGTTGTGTCAAATGCTAAAGAACTGAAGATTCCATTCCTACAGATAACTCTGAGTGCCAAAAAGCGGCATCTTCATCTTTAAGTAGAGTAAGAATCAAATGTTAGGAAGTGCTGGGGAGCTCACTAGGTCCTACAGGGACTGCAGAAGAGTTCAGTAAGGGATATCTCCAGAGGGTCTTCTCGTACAACAGAAATTGGGGGAATATACTGCACACTTTTATTACAAGCAGTTCTGTGAGGAAAAAGGAGGGGGCAGGAAGTCATGTGATCAGAAAGCTGCCATAAAATGTAGAACAACAGCTAGCTACCAAACCTCCTGCCACTAAGCATGGTGTACCCTCCCAACTGATCTAACCTTAAACCCAGTTGAGACTGGGTATACAGGGAGTTCCTAGATGAGAAGACAAGAAAATGCAGCAGTACTTGTAAGATGGCTAGTTCCACTGAAAACCCTATGCTGGAAAAAAACCAAGGCTGAAGACTGGCCCACAAGGTGAGGGCATTAACAGAAAGGTATGAACAGCACTTTGTGTGTCAGATTGGGTTTTAGTGCCAGATTCTCCTGGAGAGGCTTTCAGTGACATATGTCAAGTGACATATGACTGCCAAGCCTGTCCATAGCCAACATTTTCTTATCATTTAATATGTATCAGACCCTGCTGCATATCGATGCTATTACCAACACTAACACCTAGTCGGTTAGTGAATCCAGTATTCATTCTCACGTAGTCTGACTCTGGATCTGTTTTCTCTATGCAACATGACCCTTCTATAGCCACAGGCTTGTGTGACCTCAAGCTGCTCTGCAGACCTCTTTGTGACATAGTTAAAAGGAGGATAGGGCTGGGGAGATGATTCAGGGGGTAAAGATCGTGCCATATAAGTGTAAGGACCTGAATTCAAATTCCCAGAATGCATGTAAAAACAGGCATAGTATCTCACATCTGTAATTCCATTGTCTTTGCTGCAAGATGGGGAGTGAAGACAAAAGAATCCCTGGAAATGCCCAGGCTGGCTAGCCTGGTGTAAGCAATGCAATGGCAAACAAGGAGCTCTTGTAACAAGTGAGGGGGAAGGGAAGGATCAGCACTCTAGGTTGTTGCTTAACTCCACATACATAAGTATGGGACTGTGTTTCATCTCACACATATATAGGCATCATATACATATTACACACATGCACACATTAAAAAATAAAGGACAGATAGTTGTTTCAAAAAAGATCATCCATCCTCACTCTTTGGGAATTCGATCTGATTCGGTGATTTGTGAAGCTATATTATTAAACTTTTCTCACTAACCATACTTTCGTGCTCTTTCACACCACACATATGTGGTCCGGGTTTCTTTGGGCCTCTGCAGTTTATTATTACTTCATTAGCCATAACAAATTCTCAATGAATCATGACTCTACCATTACTACTGTATATCTTGGGAACCTCTCATCTCCACTTCTCATCTCTCCATGACATTGTTTCTTCTACCTTGCTACTGAGAGCCTCCCAGGTCCTTGGGACATCTTGCATTTATTCACCAAGAGAATTCTGGGGATTTCTTCCAGGCCTACAGGCAAGCAAGCCCTTGCTCCCTCTGCCTCTGTTTTCCCCCAAACTCTTCAGATGAAAATGCACCCATGGTACTGGCAGTTGCAGCTTGTATCTACAATCTGCTAACAGCAACATGGCTCTCACTCTCATCCTCACCTAGTCAACTAGCACCTGGGCTGAAATAGTCCTCCTTCAGCCTGGACTTGAGGCATCTCTCCCTAGGTCTTGGGCAAAGTTCATGCCACAGAGTTGGGGAAAAAATACTTCCTTTTCTAGACTGTGGTTCTGGATAATCTCAAGTGAGGATTACCCAGAGTTACAAACTAGCAAATTTCAAACTAGAACACCTAATCTTCAAGCTGGGAATTTTAGAACTTGAAGTTCCATACCCTGGATCCCAGCCCTTATCCTCAACCCTGGAACAAGGTCACCCCCACTGAGAAATACCCAGGCAACTGGCCCTCCACTGAGGAGGCCAGCTGATGATGAGCGCCTTGCTCCATGCTGATAGAAGATCATAGGTTACACTAACACTGCTTCCCAGGACATGCGCCCCAGTTTATTCCCTACCAAAATGTTTGCTGTGCTACAGGCATGTGCTTTGTCTCAAGTTGCTGTGTTAGAGAAGGAAGTCTCTTCCATCTGGTTTAGACTAGCTAAAATGATCTGAAGTGTCTTTTCTCTAATTCCCAGCCCTCTCCCCACTTCTGTCTCTATCTATTTTCTGAGAATTACCAATTCTCTATTTCCTATAACATTGTCCAGAAAGCCTGCTTTCCATGTGTGTGGCCAGATTGTGTCCCACACCACTGTTGACTGGGCTGTGGTTTATGTACTCTGTCATTTCAGCAGTTCTGGCTTCTTGGCAAGAAAAACTTTGCGTATTCCACACTTCTGATTACCTGGAGTCTCTCTCAATCTCAGTGTCTGTACCTAGTTGTCTATCTGTTTCTCCTTTTTTTCTCACCCCTTTCTTCCTTCATCCCTCTTTTCCTCTTCCCCTGCTCCCTTCCCATTTCCCAAACCCCTTCTTTCCTCTTTCTTCCTTTATTTTTGTATTTTCTTTTTTTTCATGAAAAAAGTTTTGATTTAATGAACTTCAATATTAGCTTCTCATTAAGCTCTTGAGATATAGCAAGTTTAAGTTGCAAACTTAATGGCGTTGATACTTCCTAACCAGGTTGTCTACTACTGCTTTCTTTCTTTCTTCTTTTTTTTTTTTTTTTTGTTCTGATTAAATAAGCAAACAGAAGTAGCTGAAAGGAGGCAGGGGTACAGTCTATTAAGGTAGAGAAGATATGGCGACAGGGAAGGAACAGTGGAAAGAGCGTGAGGGGAAGGCATGCACCATGAAGTAGCTGGTCAAGTTGTAGCCACACCCAGGAAGCAGAGAATGAATAGGAAATGGAGTTGGGCTGTCAGACCTCAAGAAACACCCCAGGAGCTCATTTCCTGCAGAAAGCCTCATCTTCTTACAGGTTCCACAACCTTCCAAAACAGTTCCAACAGCCAATACGGAACATTTCCCATTCAAATCTCAGCACCTGCCATACCACCACACCCTCTATGCAATGGGCATGCAATCTGCTGTGTGCTCATTCAAATAAACCTACAAGTTCCAGGACACAGTCATCCACCGCTCTCCATGCCACCATTGACAGGTGTTTGGGGGTCCATGCCATTTTCTTGCTCTGTCCATCTACTCACTCCTCACCTCTTTCCCTACTGTTGCTTTCTCCTGAGCTCTCTGGTTTGGCCACCTTAGAGTATTTAGTAGAGAATTCCTAGCCATTGGTGCCTGCTGGATTCTCCACTATTCTGCCTTTTGTTGCTATCCCAGTCTCCAGCACCAAAGTCTTGCTCCTTAAGACAAATGGTGGTGCAGCTGCCCTGGTGAGTTGCATATCCTGAGCTGCAGAAACAAGAGACTTGACTCTGAAAAGTGGTACAAATACAGGGTGTAACCATAGGGTGTGCCCTATGGTTTAACCTTAGTGACTAGACCAATCTTTGTTTTCCCACACTCTCCTCAGCCTGAATCCCAAAGCCCAGAAAACCTTGTAATTTTTCTGCCACGATTACTTCCCAGGAACAAGCAGGAAGGACCAGATGGGTGATAAAGTCTCACTTTGTAGGTTGGCGTTCTATATCCCCTCCTCCCCTAGAGAGAGGTTAGTCTTTCATTCCAAGAAAGCTCCCCAGTGCAGTTATGGTTAGAAGAACAGCCATGAGAAGTGACTTCAAGGTACTCACCCATCCTAAAAAGAGAAGTTATACCTGGTTATTCCAATGGGGAGGGCAGCCTAGGCTGCTCACTTCTCATTAGTATCTGGAATTCCAGTTATGTTCAACAGACACTCTCTCCTCTGGGGGATGGGGCTCAGGAAAGCAGTCTGCAGCTACTCCTTCTCCCCACAAAAAGGAGTCCTTGATTTTATTTTGACTCAAATTCTGACTGAGATGGTGACTTACAGAGTGAATGCTTATCCTCATCTTCGTTCTCAGCCATGCTTTTAGACACTAAAGAACAAATAGGGTTCAAGCTGGAACAGGCTTCTCTGCATCCCAACTTTGTGCATTATGTTTGATTTTTTCCAAACTAAGTTTTACATTTCCAACCAACTTAGGAGTTTTATTGTTTCTCTATACTATTAGCATTTACCACTGTTGTTTTGCTTTACTTTTAATAAATTTTGAGATTGTGAAAAAAAAAATCTCTTGCCTAGTAAGCATTAATTTCTCATGCACTATATACTCTGTTCTGATGTGCAGTAGTCCAAATACTGGTTGCGTGTTTGCTGCCTATCCTAACCTTCAGTACTCATGGGGTAGCACATAAATGTATTTTATCCATTGCTATATTCTTAGTTGCCTGAACAATTTTTGGAACATAACTTATGGTCTATTTGTTGGATGCATAAAAAATAAACAAATGATATCATAATTTCACTACAGAAGAAATGGTTGTTTAACAGAAACCACATCAAAAAATGTGAAAGCAGACTATTGATGGATGCAGGGGGACATTTTCTGTTATGGAGAACTGCAGATGTTTAACAAAAAACATGAAGCAGCCAACATGTGGTTATCGGACCCAGTTCGTGGCCAGGCAGGAACTTGCCTGGCACTGGGTTTTGTTACAGTGTATATAAAACTGAGACCAATCATAATCTTGGATCTGTAATTAAGCCTTTGATTTAATCTCTATAGACTTCATTTCCTCTCTAAGGAAAATGAAAAGCAATAATGTTAACTGTTCTTTCATGTAGAAACATTTTTTGGTGTTGTTGGAAAGGCGAACGGAAACAAAGAACAAATTCGTGGAGGAAATGCACTGCCCTTTCAAATGACGAGGCTTGGAATCACTTTGCTTCAGTGTACTGGCCTCCATCCTGCTCCTCAACATGTCCACAGGAGTTTCGCCTCAGGTCCTTTGCACATACTGTCTCTGTACCCTGGAAAGCTCATGCTCAGGGTTTCTGCTTGCCTTTTTAATTATTCTTGGGCTTATCTTTGGGCTCACTTTACTTCCTGAGAAGATGAAGCTTCGTCCTTCCCCTTTCCCAACTAGACTCTAACTTTCTTGTTTTTTTTTTTTTTTTATCATCAAATGATATTTATCACCAAGTGACATACACAATATTTATTTCTTTGTCTCATTTTTTTTCTATTATCTGTCTCCTTCCACTAATTACATGGAGGACAAGATCTTCACCTGTAAATCCTGCTGTATTCTGAATTCCTAGAGCAGTGTTAGTCCACAGTAAGTACTCAGTAAAAGTCGAAGAAGTAAATACCTGGGCAAGGATGGAGTGAGTGGCCGTTTCTTGTATAAACCGTCTCCAGTGCAAGTGACACCCTCCTAGGGAGCAGCATTTAAAACTGGCTTGTGTCTGTTTTCTTCCTTGCACCTCCACATTCACAGGCAGACTTAAATTTATCCTTGAATTTATACCATAGAAATGGGAAAATGCTGAACAAAGGGGATTTTCTTTTCCCCTTTGCCTTTTCACTACCCCCTTCTCCCCTTTGCTTTCCTGTGACTCCTCTTTTCCTAGGAGTCAGTTACTGAACACTTGCCGGAGCACTACTGATCTAGCCCTGTAGAAATTTGTCTAGAAAAGATAGTACACATATGTGTGAGCATACAGGTATTCTGAGACTTTGTGCTGGAATAGTCACGCCTGCTACATTAGCAATTCAGCTTACCTAAGGCATATAAAAGCATCTGAGGACAAAGGGCAGAAGGCAAACTTGATCAAAATGGATGGTAAAGAAAAAGTTGAGCTCTACAGAAAACAGTGCCAGAATCATTTTGAGTAGGACAACAGCTTCACAGCATAGAAAGCCATCACCCATCAGTTATGAGCAGTCACACACAATGTAAGGCTCTTACTCTCAGTAAAGGACTCACACTCGTATCTAAGAGCACAAGGGGAATGTTACACGTGTCTTGGACTCTAAAATGCCAGCTTACTTCTTCCATCTCTGCCTAGGGACAGGACATAGAATGCTTATGAGTGAGCAAGCAGATTGGAAGATTGATCCAAAGACCAGCCCATCTCATTTCTCTCATGCACTACATAGGGCCATGGACCCTCCCTCTATGACAGATAAGCATCTTTAAGGTTGGAATCACTGGAAAGCTCTCATTTTCCCTAACTCAATTTCCACGATCGCCTCTACTCACATGCACTTTTATATCCTCATTGTACAAGGAGATGCTGCTTTCCAACAGAGACTGTCATAGGAGCCAAGGATGCGGGCTTTGGCAGAGATGCAGCCTGTTCTGGCTCTGGTCTCAGTGCTGTGACTGCCTTCCATCCTTACCCTCTTGGCCTCGCTGCGGCTTCCTAAAATGGCTTGTTACTACACTTTCCAGACCTTAGGCCTGGCATGAACATTTCTTTTCAGCTAACAAACTCTCATTTTTCAAGATCCATCTCTAATGTGGACGCCACTTGGAAATCGTCCCTGATTTTCAGTACTTTGAGGATCAAAGAGAACGTTTCCCATTCTCAAAACATTTGCAGTGTATTTACAAATGCCAAAAAGCACAAGAAGGAAAATAAACAATGTAAGGAAATGCATTTATAGTGTGTGGCACTCACACAGCACATCCAAACCCCTGCTCTCTGGTGGGAACATGGTCAGCTACCATCCCCCTACACTTCACAAACTAGGGGAAGATGGGTTTTCAGTGACATTGCTTCATGAATATGAATTTGAATTGATCACAAAAATCTGAATAATACAATTCCATACAGTTCATACAGGGTATATTTTAAAAATAAATTTCCAAATCCTACTCCACCAACTGTAGGTAACTTCTCAGAATTGAGTACATCCTGTTAGTGTGTGTGTGTGTGTGTGTGTGTGTGTGTGTGTGTGTGTGTGTGTATGTGTGTGTGTGTGTGTGTGTGTGTGTGTGTGTGTGAGAGAGAGAGAGAGAGAGAGAGAGAGCATTCATAAACACATCAAATTTGTCTGTTATATAATAGAGCCCTATTATATAAATGTATTTTGAGAGCTATTTTTTAACTTGTTGGAATACCTTGGCAACTTTTTGTCAGTAGCTACTGCAAAGTGTTAAATAACATGTTGCACTTCACTTCAGAATGAAAATCTAGCTAATATTTGGGCACTCCATACAAAGTAGCAAAAGACAAACTGAAATTTGGGAGCACATGTTTAAGACCCACACAGGGAAGTATTCTGAAATTGTAATTTTTCAATCAAAATGTTGGCACATATGAGATCTGGTGAAGTATTGTCACACTGCTATCTAAATAGGGTGCCCCAAATTGCATTCCCACCAATCAATGCACAACAGAATGGCATTCTTTAAAAATGGGTACAATCAATAGACATTCCTGGCATTTTTGCAGCAGGAGAACAAATTTTAGGTAACCCACTTGCTGTGTGTTTGAGCTTAAACATAAATACTTTAGAGTGTCAAGTGTGAGTGTGCACTTGCAGGTCTATAATTTCTGTGCAAATACAGTCAGTAGTTTTCTTCTTGGATTCTACTGGCCTTTCAACTCTTAAGATAGAACCAGGCTGCCCAAGGCTATCAGTGAGAACTCTGTTGGGTCTATGACTTTGTGATACAATGACTATGCCTGTGCCTGTAAGATTGTCCTTCATAAGAATTGGGTGCTTCTGGAATTTGGAGGCCACTGAACATCATTATCATCTGAGGTCACTAGAAGACCAGAGGCTCTGAGCAGGTCACAGTGGGCTGACAGGGTTCCTAGCTTTCCCATCTTCTCACATATTTAGTCTAGAGGCTGTGGTCTGAACAGAAGGTGGCCCTTCCATTCCCCCAGGCAAACACACTTATCAGGACTGGAGCTGATTAAGTGTGTCAAAGGGTGTCAAAGGCCAGAGTGTCAAAGGGCCAGGTGATGTAGCAGTTGCTGCCATTCACCACAGTAAGTCAAGAGCAAGTGTCAGCTCTGAACTTTCTGCAGTTACTGTCTCAGAAGTACTGAGGGCCCTTGTCCAGAAGCAGAGACCTACTATTACATACCTAGGTAGAATGCCATTTACTCTGCAGTGTCTGCTGATCTGAGTAGATGCTAAATAAAATGCATGGGAGGTACAGATGCTCAAGTTGAAAGTAGACCATGATATGTAACCCACATGGGCGACATAGTCATGCATCCCTTCATGTTCAGATAAGCATACACCCAAGGAGTCTTTAAGCTGAGTATGTTCTGGTGTTGAAAAACAATGCAATAAAGTATTTGATTTATGAAGGAAGTTTCAAGTCTCTGTTTTTAAAAATTATCATTATTTTTCAAAGGTGCTTTAGCTTGTGAGATTAAAAAGTGAAGTCTTTGGGTATTCATCTTGCTTTATACCTCTTACTTTTTTTTTTTTTTTTTTTTTTTTTTTTTTTTTTTTGGTTTTTCAAGACAGGGTTTCTCTGTGTAGTTTTGGTGCCTCTCCTGGATCTTGCTCTGTAGACCAGGCTGGCCTCAAACTCACAGAGACCCACCTGGCTCTGCCTCCCGAGTGCTGGGATTAAAGGCGTGCACCACCACTGCCCAGCCTATACCTCTTACTTTAACTTCTATTGTGTGTATATGAAGCTTTGTCTGCTGGAGCCATTGCTCTGGTCACAACTTTTTACCTCTCTCTAGAACAGTGTGGAAGATGTATATGCAAGGCAGTATGATTATGAAATATCACTCCAAGATGACTTATAAACTCATGTTGTTATCGGTGTCATTTTTGTGATGTAAAAAGGTACATACACCTTATGACAGGGAGTCTTCTCGTAATCAACAAAGGCACAGCACAGTGACTTTAGTAAGGAACATAAGGACATAGTGTCCATTGTATCTACATTTATTTAAACTCATGGTTATCACTTTTCATGAAAGTAGATTGAGTTTCACAACTCTGACCAAGGAAAT
This sequence comes from Peromyscus leucopus, assembly GCF_004664715.2. Taxonomy (NCBI): domain Eukaryota; kingdom Metazoa; phylum Chordata; class Mammalia; order Rodentia; family Cricetidae; genus Peromyscus; species Peromyscus leucopus. Next base: position 45,888,855 of record NC_051067.1, read on the forward strand.
CCTCACTTAACACATCATGTTACTGAAATGGGGGTTGGGGCACAGTCACAGTTAAAGCAATTGGAAATTGGAAAGCATCTCCTTTACACTTTTGTATTACCCTTTCCTTTATGGAGACATAGTTGATATGCATTTAAAAGCATAGATCTTCTGCTCTCTCTCTGCATCACTTAGCTCCCTATGGTTCTTTACATAGGGTCTAGGCCTCATGATCTCCCCTCTTTAGCAGGTCTATTGTTTCCATTGTTCTGCTCATGTTTAGGTAGTCATGTTGGTGTGTTGGTGAGATTTTATGGGTGTAGCTTCTGACAACACTAAGAGACACAATCTCAGCAAATACCCGAATCCTCTGGCTCTTCAATTATTTTGCCTCCTGTCATGAAATAATTTCTGAGCCTTAGATGCAGAAGTTATATTGTAAAAGCATCCATCCATACTAGGCTCTATAACTCCACATTTTGATTATGGTAGTTTTCTATAGTGGTCTCTATCTGTTTCTAAGAAAAGTTTCCATCATGCAGTCTGAGGACTACACTTACCTATGGTTATAAGGATAATTATTTATAATGTAGTTAAGAATGAAGAGCATGTCAGTTAGGTAGCCAATGTCAAATGGCCAGCCCTGAAAGTACACAACATACATACAAATAGCATTACATAGACTGACCAGAGTGTATTTATGCATTTAGGAATGTGTGTGTGTGTGTGTGTGTGTGTGTGTGTGTGTGTGTGTGTGTGTGAAGTCTTGATCCACTGATCTTGCCTTGGGTTGGTTGTTTCTACTTTGTTAGCCTTTTATTCAAAGAATAAGAAAGAGGACTCACAAATTTACAAATCTAGGAAGCTAACTTTATTATGAGAAAAGTGATAGTGAGTACTGTAGATGGACATACTGGCAATACTGATAGTAGTCCATGTGAGTGAGGATTCTCCAGGGCCTCAGTTGTCATTTGAGGTTTCCTTGCATAGGACTCAAGAGAAGGAGTTTGGTTGGTTAAGGGCATTGTTTGGGTTGTTCCCTATTTTGATTGATAGGTTAATATACCCAGTTTTCCTATTTTGTCTGCCACCTTCCATTATGCATTTGACTGTAATCATAGTCATACCCAGTTATTCAAAAGCATATGATTGTAGGGAGAATCTCGCAGAAAGTTCACTTGAAGTGCAGTTTTTCCATGCTGTGCATGCACCTAATTTTAGTTTAGATCATCCCAGGCTTTCTATATTCTTTTTTCCCTTCTATATTCTTTTATTAGGATACACTGGGGGCACACTTCCATAAAAACTGTAAATTTGTTACAAAGGATGAAAGAATAAATATTGTTGCTTAGAGATGAAAGTGCCTGCAACCAGGTACAGATGGGGAGTTAGGGGACAGCTGAGTTTGTTTGGTGCATTATCTGGAGAGGGTTGAGCCTAGGGCCTGTATACAAGTGAGGTTTCTGTACTTGCTGCCTCAGGACCACACTTTAACTTGCTCTTTTCCTTTTCACAGATTTCATTTTTCAGAGGAGTTTCAAGTTTACAGACAAATTGAGCAGCCCCAGGAGTCCCATGTTGCCTCCCTTGTCATCAACACCACTGAATAAAGTGTGTGCATTGGCACATTATCTTGCAAAGTCCACAGTAAGTTCTCTCAAGCACACACGTATGCACTGTGTGTCATTTGTGCAGACTAGGTAGCTATGTTGAACATAAATTGTGAAACTTCTTATTTTCAATAGATGAAGTATAAGCTAGAAATAATTAAAAATAGAATTGCTATTTACCTAAATAAGGCCTTAGACATATTGTCTAGGGTCTCGAATTGAACTTGCTCTACTTGTTTAATATGGTTTTTATTTTTTGCCTAATCCAATGACATAGCACAAAGCATTTTGTTTATGAAGATCTAGTTCTTTTACTGAGAATCTAAGAAAGAATGCATTTCAAAACACACTGCTAAGGAAAGCTTTGTGTCATTGGAATTCATTCCAACATCTCAGGTAGAAGAAATGATATTACAGAGCAGGATGGTGACAAAGGGTTCAGTGGGTTCAGCCCTACACAGTTCCTTGGCAGCTGCCCCACCCCCCACATTTCTTTTATTTTACTTGCCCAGCTATTATCATGTGCATTCTTTTTCATGTCACTAATGTTATCTTCTCACAAAACAAATTGATCATCTCATTGCTGATGGCCAGGCAGAGAAAATGCAATCTGCTCTATTGCCTGTAAAATAAAATCTGCATTTCCTGATCAATAGGCATTTCATCTCTCTGTCCCCTTACTGTCTCTTACACTAAAGTTTAGGGTTAGGATGGCATCAATGCTCAGAGCTGCCAGGCCAGGCCTCTTCATGCATAATTCTTCAGCATCTTCTTCCCACCTAGCAACATCTCTTTTGAAAAAGCTCTAATTCTTCTTCTTCTTCTTCTTCTTCTTCTTCTTCTTCTTCTTCTTCTTCTTCTTCTTCTTCTTCTTCTTCTTCTTCTTCTTCTTCCTCTTCTTCTTCTTCCTTACTGAGGCGTTCCTTGGTTACCTAGGCAGAGAGAGCTTCCAGCCCTCTCTACATTCTCATCATGGGTGGCCTTCCCACTCACTGCAACATACCACACTCCTTCTCATTTCCTGTGCCATTCTCACCAAACTTCAAGCTTCCAAAGGCAGGCATTGCCTTTGCTATTTTGTCACTGATTACCTAGACAGCAGCTCATATAGGAGTTCAATAATGGTATTAAATAAAGAAACCCAAAGGACACTGTACAGAATAAGGAGATAGGTCAGCTGATTAACCTGTAAGCTGTCAATTATGATTGTATTAATTATAAAGTAAATTCTCTTCTGTGAGATGTACTTAGTCATTAAACACTCTTACTCCCAGATCCTTCCCTAGGGACTTTAATAGGCTGCATCTGTTGGAGCTCTGGAACATTATTGCTTCTCTGGGATGATCCTTATGATTGGCAACTATGGAAGGCCCAAGTCAGACTCCACTGTGTTATTAGTGTGGGTCAAGATACCAGTTTCTTTTGAGCTATCTATATCACATGCAAAAAACCTGTTTATTGTTCCATTTTCTATTAGCGTATATTAATTGGACAGAATAATTAGTTTCATTGTGATATCTTCATATTTATGATGTACTTTCATCATATTCACTTCTTCTACCGTTATTCTCTCCTGGTCACATGAGTACTATGTGCTTACAATAGGCCAGACACCATCCTGGTACTAGAAATTGCCCTAATCATCAATAGACCCACTCATCAAAATCCTCTTGCAAGATGCTTCCATGGGTTTGAGTTCAGAACAGAGATCCACACACTTCCCTTTTATCAACACACTCTTCTGATTTTATAACATATAAAATGTTTGCATAGTTGAATTCTGTGCCTGATAATTATGATGCCAAATATTATTTTTGAAAGTGAGTTTGTCATTCTCCAAATCAGAATACGTTTCATCCACTAAGGAAACAATACCCACAAAAGTCAAATTTCTGTGTTCTGATACTAGATCTAGTTGTAGCACATCCATTCCCATAAGAAGTAATTACTTATGCCCTGGCCTAGTTGCAAGATTATCCTTTGACATTGGCTTGGTAAATGACTTTCAGACCTTATCTTGGAAAGAACTTTTGAATTGGGATGAATCAAGGCAATGGGAAGGGTGGAAAAGTCATGAGAGTCATAGGTCAACAGGACTGGCTAATAAATGCCATCTAAGAGCAGAAAGTGATGGAGACTAAACCAAGTGAAACCAACTTCCTGTGTGATCAAGGGCCTACTTAGAGGAACAGTACACAGGTTTGAAATAAGTATTCTTGGTCTCTGGGTGCCAGAAACTATATTTGTGTGAGAACAGAAATAATTTTTAAAACTGACCTCTATACCTTCCTGCTGTATAGCAATTTCTTCAGGAGCTCATTAAGACCCAGTGTTGCTGGAGAGCTTCTCTCCAGGTTCCACCAAGCCCTGCAGTCCCACAGTCCACGTATAAAATAATCACTCAGACGCTTATATTACTTATAAACTGTATGGCCGTGGCAGACTACTTGCTAACTGTTCTTATATCTTAAATTAACCCATTTCTATAAATCTATACCTTGCCACGTGGTTGGTGGCTTACCGGCATCTTTATATGCTGCTTGTCCTGGCGGTGGCTGCAGTGTCTCTCTCTCTCTCCTTCTTCCTGTTTCCCCAATTCTCCTCTCTCCTTGTCCCGCCTATACTTCCTGTCTGGTCACTGGCCATCAGTGTTTTATTTATATAGATTGATATCCACAGCAACCCAGGAAACTCTTTCTCTCTCCCCCCACCTCTCCTCCTCCTCCTCCTTTCTCTCTCTCTCTCTCTCTCTCTCTCTCTCTCTCTCTCTCTCTCTCTCTCGTTCCCTCTCTCATTACTGCCATCTCTCCCTCCTTTCCTTTCTTTCTTTCTGCTCCTGACAGGATCGATTTACTTCAAAGAGGAAGTTGGGCATCAAAGACACTCCATATGGAGTTTATCATCTTGGCATAAAATGGCCTGCTGGGCAAAGAATTGCTCTTTCCTGGACTGCTTGACAAAATGTTATATAGACTGGACATGTAGGACCCATGGGAAAGTGACCACCAAATTTGCCAAACGAAGGCAAGATGGTCCTTTAGGTTCCTGCTTTGCAGAGGAGACTGCAGGACACAGTGAGAAATGACTGAGGAACTCTAAGCCTAATTACTGGCTGAAGATGGATGCAACAAAATTATAGAGGAACTTTGGATGACTGTCCAGGCAGGCAGCTGTCTCTGTCATTTCCAGAATTTTCAAAGTTATTTACAATGCACTTCTTGTTTATTTAGGTAATATTATATCCTTCTGAGATCTTTGATGTAGTTGAAGACTAGATAGTTATAATTTTCCTTGGTTATGATAAAAGGTAAGTTAGATATAAAACCTTAGACTCACAAATAAAGTATAAATAGAATATTTTCTTCAAATTTGCCAAATATAAATAGACTAGATATTGTAACTGTAATTCTCGCTTGATAACTGTTTTGTTATATGTAATTTTACTAGATTAAAGTTAAAACCTTCCTTTTTGATTAGACAAAAAAAAAAAAAGGAAAGTGCTGTGGGATGTCTTTCTGTATGCTGTGAATATGTGTTTCTCTGATTGGTTGATAAATAAAGCTGCTCTGGCCTATGGCAGGGCAGGATGGAGCCAGGTAGGAAAATCCAAGAGAGATAGTGGGAGGAGAAAGAAAAGGAAGTGAGTCGCTGGCAGGAGAAGCAAGATGTGAAAATACTGGTAAGCCACAGCCACATGGCAACTTATAGATCAATAGAAATGTGTAAATTTAAAGTATAAGAGCTAGTTAGTAAGAGGCTTGAGCCATAGGCCATCCAGTTTGTAATTGATATAAGCTTCTGTGTGTTTACTTGAGTCTGAGTGGCTGCAGGGCCTGGTGGGACACAAGAAAACTTCCAGCTACACCTTCCACTGGAGAATCAAGGAGACTGCTCATATTGTTCTTTCCCAGGTCCAGAGAGCAAATGCAGGAGTTTGTTCAGTCAGAGGTTGCCTTAGCACCATAACTCTCAAACTAGCAAGGACTATTCCTTGGTCTGGTGGATGCTTGAAGTCATTTGTCCTTTCAACAATTGCCTTCTAGCACATCAATCTGTGTTCAGAGCAATGTCCTCTAATTATACTTTATACTTTCTCCATGGGGTTCACAGCTCCTCTACTGTCATGGGTTTGCCCATCTATTTAGCAGTCATGTATTAAAAGGGGATTCTTTCAGGGATTAAATAAGCAATGAAAGAATTCTGATCATTTTTCAGTGAAAAGGAAAAAAAATGTCCTTGCAGAATCTATATACAAAAGCCTCTCCCAGGAGGCAGGAGGCAGGGGCACAGTTCTGAGGTCAGGCTGCCCTGGTTTGCAGAGATCACACTAACCAAAAGGAGCACATAATGGACCAGAGTGGGGTCAACTGCATTGTCAGGTTTGAAGTGGAGTTGATAAAATAATGATGCTCTTGTTTATACTAGGCATCAGGTATAATTTAAGGGCAATAGGGATTTGAACATTCTATTATTACACAGAAACTATGGTAGAATGCAAAGGCTTCTATAAGAGTTGATCCAGTCCCATTATTCATTCACATTGGTATAATAGGTTTATGAGTCATTGTCTAATTGACAAAGAAAACCTCCTGAAAGTTAGGTACTGGGAAATCCTAATGGAAGACTAGGTAAGAAATCTTGTTTAAATCCTGGTTTCTACAAATTAAGTGAAAGATGAGGGCACTCTGACATCCAGCACTCTGCTCGTATGTTGTGGATTGCATAGGCCAGGCACAAAAATTAGAGAAGAAGCCAAGCTGACTCAAACAATCAAAAATATTGTGTTTCATATCTGTTTTTTCACTGTAGGCAGTTTTAGAAATCATATTAAAATCTTTTAGGGAATTGTGAAATAATAATGAGCTATTCTAAGAAATGCACAGGCTTATCGTAATTGGAAGTGTTTAAACAGAGAAGTAGAATTGGCAATTCAAAGTGATACATTTAAGTTGGGAAAACTGGCAATAAACAAAATAACCTTCAATGTAGCAAAGCTTGCTGGTAGTGCTATAGTTTACATCATAAATAACTCCACAAAGTCTCCATATTAAAGATTTAGTTCTCTCCATATTGGAAACCTAGAAGGAGGTGTGTGTGTGTGTGTGTGTGTGTGTGTGTGTGTGTGTGTGTGTGTGTGTGTGTGTGTGTTTACCTAATTATTCTTGTTTTTGTTTTATATTTTTTATCTAAATTTTTTCATTTTACATGCCAGCCATAATTTTTCTCCCATCCCTTCTCCTGCTGCCCTCCCTCACCTCCCTTCAAACACACCCCCAATCCACTCCAAAGCCTGATACATTCAGTTGAGGCAGGACCAAGATCCTTCCCCCTGTATCAAGGCAACTCTTTAAAAGGGGACTTGTGAACTTTTAGTCATGTCTTCTCTCTTTTGCTTCCTGACTATAGCCTGAATTTGTTTGTTTGTTTGTTTGGTTGGTTGGTTGGTTGGTTGGTTGGTTGGGTTGGTGGGTGGGTGGGTGTTTTTTTTTCTCTACCATGTATTCTTGCTGTAATCTGTACCTCAACAAGTCCCAAAAAAAATGGGACCAGCATTGAATTAGAATCTCCGAAACTGTGAGCCCAAAGAAAACTTTTCTACTTATAAATTTATTTTCGTCAAATAATTGTCACAGTAACAAAAATCTAAGATACACAGAGTCATTCCTTTTTTGATCTAAGCAGACATTACATGATATCTTAACTTTCATATTAATTTTGTAGCTCTTTATAATTTGTCAAGATGTTTTTATCTAGTTTTTTGTTTTCTTTCTGCATTTGATATTTCATGCTGATTTCTTTAATCAATTTTTATTCTTTCATCAAATTCACAATATTTCTTTTTTACAAATATTGTGTACATAATCAAGAAATTGATACCCTTTCTATCAATAAAATATCATTAATTATATAATCAGATGCATAAAAAGCAACTGAGAATTTGTTAACATTGTCTCTTTTTCATTTTTATTTATTTATTATTTATTTATTTTTCTATTATCAGCTTGATACAGTATAAATTCTTATCTTAATAGTGAAATGTTTCATTGAGGCTTGCCCAGTAATTGAGTGAAACCAAAAATTATTATAAGCCACAGTCATCCTAAGGTCCCCCCTGCTACATAGCCTCCCTGGTTCTGTGGGTTGTAGTCTGATTGTTTTTTGCTTTATATCTAGTATCCACTTATGAGTACATACCATGTTTGTCCTTCTGGGTTTGGGTTACCTCACTCAGGATGATATTTTCTAGTTCCATCCATTTGCCTGCAAATTTAATGCTGTCATTGTTTTTCTCTGCTGAATTGTGTATATGTACATTTTCTTAATCCATTCTTCAGTTGACAGGCATCTGGGTTGTTTCCAGGTTCTGGCTATTACAAATAGTGCTGCTATGAACATAGTTGAGCATGTATCTTTTTGGTATGACTGAGCATTCCTTGGGTATATGTTAACATTGTCTTTAGAGGAAACTTTGAACGTAGGCTTAGTTGTCACTCTACTGACCCTGGGAATCATTTCCATCCACATATCTAATAGAGTCAGAACCCATTTTCAATATCATTTCTCAAATCTGTATGTGTGTTATTTCCAGTCTCTCATACTTTTTCCTATAACCACAATCCTTTAATGCTTACCTCTATAGAATAAACCAACCTTTTATTCTGCAAGGTTACTTCATCTGACTATATGTCTCCATGACAGATGGATATCAATTATTTTAGTTTTTCTTCAACAACCATGCTCTTTTCAGTCTTTTATTTTTTTTTTTGAGGTATAAACTAATTTTCCACTCAGGATTGGTTAATGTAATATTGAAAGGAAGAAAATTCTTAATTATTTTCCTAACTCAACTTTAGAACTAAACTTCCTAATACTTAAATTCAGAAGGATTATTTTACAATCAACACAGTTGTTTCCCCGTGCTAATAATGAAACAGTCTAGTGAACTGTGTTATTGTTTTTATATTAAATTGTCCTTTACTTGTTTAAGAAAGCAGTAGATGATGCTTACACATCACTGTGAAACACTTCAGTCACACAAAACACATTAACTATTAAACATTTGTATTCTAATAGTGATCATTTTGAATCTGTAGGTCTGTTTGTGAAGAATAGATAAGTGATATTGATTTTTCTTATCCACGGACATGGGATGTCTTTCCTTTTTTGTATGTTTTATTTGTTTCATTAGAATTCAATGCTTTATGGTGGGGATCTTTCTCTTCTATTTTCCTAGATATTATGTTACTTTGTAACTGCTCTAGATTAGGTTGCTATCTTGATTTCTACTTAATGTAATTTTCTATTGTCATATAACATTGATATTTTTATACATTGGTTTTCTATCCTGAAACAGTAGATATTTTTGAAAACTCAATATTATTAATGCATAGAGAAACACAAGTCAAAGCTATAATGAGACATTGTCTTCCCCCAGTAAAGTGGCTATTATCAAAATGTTGGCAAGGAAAAAAAGAAATTCCTTGTACAATGTTGGAAGTGGTGTCAATTAATTTATCTACTCTGGAAAAACAGCCTGAATGTTACTCGAAAATTAAAAATAGAGTTGCCATACAACACAATGATTCTACTCCTATGTTTATACACAAAGGAAATGAAGTCAGTACATCAGAGAGACATCTGTACTCCGTGTTTATGGCATCAGTATTCACAATTGCTAAGAAATAAAAACACTATGCTGTCTATCAACTGAAGAATGGACAAAGAAAATGTACATCATGGAATATTACTCATCCATAAAAATGAAATGCTGTTATTTGCAAGAAAATGTATATAACAGAATATTCTTATGTTAAGTGAAATTAGCCAGGAAAAGAAATATAAATGTTGCTTGATATTATTCATGTTTCGAATCATAAAAAGCATATTCCATAGAAGTGGAGAATATAATAATTGTAAGGCACTGGAAAGAGTAGTGGTAAAGGAGGAATGGGAATGATTGATTAGGTGAGTACTAAGTTATAGTACAATACTATCAAGAAAGGTGTTCTGGTGTGTACTGTCCAATGATTAGAAACAAGAATAGATTGTACATTTCAAGCAACTATGAGAAATTTTATTGAAAAAATGTTATCATAAAGAATTGATAAGTGCTTGATCCTTGCTACTTCCCACCTAGCCAACCTTGTGAAGATGGTTTAATCTGTATCTCCACCTAAGTGTAAGGCCATAGAAGAAAGTTATGTCACAGTGTTAGTATAAATCCTTGTGATATATAGCAAAATGCTTAGCATAACTAAGCTTTGTGTAACTGTTGGCACAGACATTCATTGACTTTGCACTATTTTCTGCTATATATTGTGGGATCATTTCATTATTATGTTCAAGACTGTGTATCTTGATTCATCACACTTCTTATCCTTGTGGAGCATTACTTCTTTGGGTGCTAAGAGCAGCTCCTCTCCAGGAGCTGCAAACAAAACACAGTAGTGAAGACAGTCAAGAGCTGAGAAGGCTGTGCTTCTGCAAGACTGACTTTTCCAACTGTGCTAAAGAGATGCTCTGCATCCCACTCGGCCTTTTATCTGCACCAGTTTTGTGTCCAGTACTCCATCTTCTATCACTGCTTCCTGTAGATTTCAACTATTATATCACTTTCACGATCATATTTACCTGTCTTTGACTCTCGTACATCAACATGAATTTTAAAAAATATATTTTATTATTTTAGAATTTCATATAGTCACTACTCTTTTCCTCCCCCAAATCCTCCCAGATCCCATCCTCACTGCCTCTCAACTTCATAGTCTCTGCCTTTTTATTTTATTTTTTGACTGCCTAGTCTATTTTGTGCCGCCCATATATTCATAGGACAAAGTCAATCTACCCTTAAAGAAACTGTAGCCATCAACTGTCACTGTATCATCAGCTAGGGATAGGGCTCATGAACAGTTCCATACTAGAATTTTTATTGGTTTGACCTTGTGTGGATCTTACATAGGTGACCACAGCTGCTGGGAGTTCCTGAGTACAGAGGCACTGTCATGTTCAAAGGAACTGTTTCAGCCCAGTTCTCCCCAATATCTGACACTCACAATCTTTCTGCTTCTTCTTCTGCAGCTGCTCTGAACCTTGAAAGGAAGGAGTGTAAGGTAGATGCTTCACCTCTGCCTGAAAACTCCACAGATACATATTCTCTCCACTTTGACCAGCTGTGAGTTTCTACTGAACAAAGAAAATTCTCTGATAAAGTCTGAGAGCTTCACCAATCTCTTGGTATGATGGTATGAATTTAGAGGGCAGTTTGATACTATGTTCTTCTAGCAAAATAATAGTGGGTTTGTAATGTTTTGGGAGGTCTTAGGGACATGCCTGACCAACAACTCAAGGGGAGGTATACTACATCCATTCTTTATCTTTATATTTGACAACCTAGAGTTTCAGGGAAGAGCCTTGTTCCCTGTGTTAGGGTAACACCAATTAAACTCTTATATACAAATTTGTGTGTCCATGTGAATATGCAAGAGTGATATGAAGAGAAAGGAGGTTTGAGTGAGGAGAGAGGTAGGAGGATAGGACAGAGAAGAAAATCAGGAGGTAATTAACACTAAGAGTGTTTGAAAGAGACAACATGGAATCGTGAGCTTGACTTTTAGTGAACCTAGATTGAGGTATTTAGAAAATACTTGCCCTGAAAGATGTCTTTTTGGGTTCCTAAATCTCTTATTTTTTATTTCTGCCTACTTTCAAGACACACCTTTGAACAAGGCACTTTCTTTCTCCTCTGAACAAATAGCTCTCATTATGCTGGACCACCCTCAGAACATTTTCTAAATGAATGTGACATTTTCACCTCCCCCAAGTTGAACCAGCAGAGAATGCTTTCTCATCCTTAAAACTCTAAATGAGTGACCATTTTCAGGTAGTTAAAGTGGAGTGACCTGATGCGCTCATTTTATATATTTCCCAAGAGGTCAGTCAGTTTGCTGACTTGCTTGTTCATTCATGTATATATATATATATATATATATATATATATATATATATATATATATATATATATATATATCAACCATATTCTCACCCTGAGAGTTGTGACAAATCATAGTTGGGAAAACTCTCAAGCAGGGATGGAGAAATGGGAATGATTGATTTGGGAACTACTTAGAAATTCGATTTTTGCAGTTTAGTGGGAATCTCTGTTTTGGCTGCTAGACCCTTTTCTTTTTCTCTTTTTAGCATGTGGAAATGCAGAGTGAAAAGACTGAGTCTCTGGGGATCATTTCCTGCTCATCAATACTGTTTTTCCCTCTTAAATTAGTTGGGGGTGACTTGTTCCTTAAAACATGATTCCTGGGGATCTGTCAGACAGTGGCAACAATTACCATAGGGAGTCTTCTCTGTATGTATGTGGCTCTGAATACAAACCATGGACAAGCATAGCAAACAGTTCTTCCTAAAGGCTTGCAGAGGGCATGGAGACCAAGAGAAATGAGTATCATCCATGGAGGAAGAAGAGCCAATTTCCAGTAAACTGGCAGAAGCCATTTCAGATCTTCAGTTAAATTGGAACCAGTTGTCCCTCACCGAAAAAAATATTTCCAATTATCTGGTTCTTTTCAGGGTAAGAACAAGAACCTTGAGGCTATATCCTGAAGTTCCTGCCTGATGGGGACCCTATGGAAATCATCAGTCAACAAATTTCATGGTTTAAGTGTCTGATTTCATGCCTGTTTACATGTATCCATATCATGTTGAAAATACAGGGTACATGCTATAGCTGGGACACCCAGAGGCTCCCTCACAGCTACTATTTGGGAGCTTAGTGTCCACAGAGGGTCCCCCATAACTACTTTTTGCATGCTTAGTGTCCATGTGATTTCTTGGACTGCTTGACCCATACCTATGGGGAAAAGCTGTTTAAAAATCATATAGTTGTTCGCAAATTTATTTTCCAGTTCTGTTTATTTTCAAATTAACCCTGTACTGCTCACTGTATGACACTGTGGCAGGCCCAGGTAGATCAAAGACATCTTGAAGTTTCATCATTTTTAGGTTCTGGGTACAAAGGTGACGTTCTTGCTTATGTGCTTCAGCTTTCTCCAACAGAATCCCTTAGCTCGAGACTTTTTTCTTCTTCTCTGTTTGAGTCCTCATCTTGTCTCCCTCTGTCCACTAGCAGAGGAACATTCAGGCACTGACCCCCTTAATATGTTTTTTTTAATTGAAATAGAATTATATTGCTTTCTCCCTACCATCCCCCTCTCTAGCCCCTTTTAGCTACTCTCCCTTAAACCTCCCATGACCCCTACCTCAAGTTGATAGTTTTTTTTTTTTTTTTTTTTTTGGTTTTTCGAGACAGGGTTTCTCTGTGTAGCTTTGCGCCTTTCCTGGAACTCACTTGGTAGACCAGGCTGGCCTCCAACTCACAGAGATCCGCCTGTCTCTGCCTCCCGAGTGCTGGGATTAAAGGCGTGCGCCACCACCGCCCGGCAATAGTTTCTTTTACTTTGATTATTATTGTTACACACATATATACATATATACAACATACATATATGTATGTTCAAATACACATACATATATATATATATATATATATATATATATATATATATATATATATACCTGCTGAGTCCTTTTTTGTTGTTTGTGTGTGTGTATATGGTTTCAAGGCTGACCAATCTACATTGCACGACTAATAAGGGGGCTCACCCCTGGGAGAGTCTAATTCTCCTTCTCCCAGCAATTTTTGTCTAGGAATGGGACCCTGGAAATTCTTCACACATGTTAATATATCCATGGATATTGCTTTGTTCCAGTCTTCCATTTCCAGGAAGGACTGAAGTAGAGGCTCTCAGTGGTTCTATGAGATCTCCCAAACATTTAATGACCTCTAGACTCTTCAGGTCAACTTCCCTACCCTCTGGTAGCCTGCTTTCTGTATGAGCCTCTTGGGAGAGGGCCTTTTCAATTGGGGTACATTGCTGTTTCTTTAAACTATAGACATCTGACACTCTGGTGATGGACTACATCCATTTCTTCTTTAGAGGTGGCACAATACCACTTTGTTTTGCTGTAAACAAGACAACTGTGACCTGAGGACCATCTGTAGCTGGAGAGCTTTTCTTTCCAGGTCCCACCAAGTCTCGCCAGTCCTGGAGCCCACTTATAAAATAAACACACAAACGCTTACATTATTTAAACTGCTTGGCCATTAGCTCAGGCCTATCATTGTCTAGCTCTTACTCTTATATTTAGCCCATTTCTATTAATCTATACTTTGCCATGTGGCTCGTGGCTTACTGGTACCTTACATCTTGCTTGTCCTGGCGGCGGCTCCAGGCAGTCTCCCTGTCTGACTTCCTGTTCCCTCAATTCTCCTCTCTGTTAGTCCAGCCTATACTTCCTGTCTGGCTTCCAGCCAATCAGTGTTTATTTATACAGAGCAATATCCACAGCAACCATCCTTATCTGTCAGCATTCATTCTAACACTCATATACAAAGGTGCTGTCTCCCACCATCCACTCTCTGTTTCTTACTCCAGAAAGGCTAAAGCAACTACAGTTTCTGTATCTGCCTCTGAAGCACTCCTGCCAGGCTGCCTTTCCATCCCGGGAAATGGAGAGATGGTTCTCTGTGCTGTGGCCCCTCAGAGCAGCTTTAGGAAGAAGTACCTGAGGCTTTCCTATGAAGGCAACTTGTAGATCAGTATTATTGTCTGGCTCTGAGCTTAATACAGTCTTCGGGGCTTAACTACATTAATCTAAATAGAGACCAGGACTCCAGAACTTTAACTAGAACCCTATTTTCATTCTTCTAGTCCTTGCGTTTCTTTCAATTTCTCAGTTAGCTGGGAAATGCCTCAACTAGCTACTGATTCTGTTTTCTGTTTGTTGTTGTTTTTTGTTTGATTTTACTCTTCCTTAACTTGGCACCACTCACTCTTAACCAGATTTGACATTCTTGGTCTTGAAGTATTTCTGACTCTGGCTTAGAGTTCTGCTTTGAGAATCTACTAATTTCCATGACAAATGTAAGCTAATAAAAAAGCACAGTGTTTGGCACTAGAAAGTATTTAGTCTGCATTGAGTGATTGACTGAGTTCATGAGTGAGACTGTTATTCTTTTAGGGTGATGTGTGTATGTATAATAAAAAATGTCTACATTGAGTCCATGGAATTCTGAGTCATGAAAAAGCTACACTGCTGACCACACAGACTCTTTCTCTGAGCCATAAATTCAGCAATATTAGGGCTAGTAGTGTGAGGCTGGTCAAGAAAGGTGGTGCTAAGAGGACAGGACCTGCCTTTTGAGTAGTCTTAGAATTATTAGAACATTTAGAGAAAATGGACACTGTGCTGTGAATCTTTACTTATATGAGGATTTATTGATCAGATACATATGTGGTTTTATATAGGCCAGCTGTGCTCTTAGCTTTTGAAATGCTAATCTTTATCATTACAACAGTCCAGTGAGTTAGATAGTTTGGTTAATTATTTTTATTTTATAGATAAGAAGATTGAGGATCTGGTAGGTGAGGCCACCCAGCTCTTATTGGAGGAAAGGAGTCAGAGTTAGGATTAGGCTTAATTATATCACCATGGTATCTTCCTAGTGACAGAAAGTTACACTCAAAGGATCACTTTCAGGATGAGTCCTGTCAACTCTTCTCTATATTTCACCACTGCAGGTCTCACCATAGCAAGGAAGACAACAGGAGCCAACAAAGGGTTGCTCTTTTCTTCTTTTCTCCTTTCAAAACTCCTTAACACCCCTCCATATTAGATAATCTCATCTTTTTGGTTGCAGCCATTGGGTCACCAGGTATAGATATTTCTATTAGGAAAAAAACCAAACTAAGGCTTATGAGATTTTAATTGTATCATGCACTCTGCATCTAGATTGCTCTGTGATCTTTGGAAAAATCACTAGCTTTATGACCTGTGGTTCTTCACCTGTATAAGAAAGAGGTTGGCCTAGGAGAATGTTAAGTTTCATGGTGTTAGACACTATGATTCTACAATATAAAGAAACAAACCATTTTAGCAAGTGCTTTGAAAATGTTTATAAAACAACTTAAAATGATGGATACAGTTTCAACTTTTTGAATTTCAAAATGCAAACTCTTCAGTTTTGTTTTCACACACTCTTTGTTTACAAACATGTCCTTAGTTTTGCACAGGGGTGAGGAAAGCATCACACTGATCGAATTTTACTTTTAAAAATTATTTTATATTATGTTATTTTGTTTAATCACAATTTAAATGTCACAATACAAATCAAAATAGTCCAAAATAGTGCAAAGACTGTCAACATTTTTTTTTAAAAAAATTCACAGGAGCTTCCTGTATTTTCACAACTATTTAACATATGCCAGATGGAGAAATAATGCATTGCTTCCTGTGGAAATGGAGCAGTTAGCAAAGGCAGCTTTTCACACATAGGGATGCTGTCTTTTATCTTTGAACCACCCCTGGATTTGTGAAGGAAGCATTAAGCTGGCTTTGCAAAGCTTTCATTGCAGGAAGTTACTATTTCCATCAGAGGAGAGCTGATTGAACTTCTGCTATGTGAAAATGCTCTTAGAGTTGTTGGGGATTTGAAAAATAGAGGCTGCCCACCAAGCTTAAAGGGATTAGACTTCTGGGAAAGCAAACAGTGGCTGCTTGTTTGACTATAGAGATGGGATGTTGAGGATGTGAACTGGGATTCAGGTTGGGTCATCAGCTTGGAGCTCTCCAGACCTGCATGTGAAACCACTAATACCTTCCAGAAGCTTAGAACCAGACCTCTTGGCTCAGGATTCCTGTGGGACTGGCCACTTCTTTCTGCTCTGGTGCCTCACCTTTTTGTTGCTATTCATTACAACATAAGAGGCTCTACTTTGCTGCCCAATGCTATTGTGTGGATACAACCTGATGTTTGACAGCTTCCCATGTAGTGTTCCTGAACTCACCTCAACATCAAGAGTGCGCTCCACTCATTCTAACCTTGAATAGCTCACATACATCCTGTACAAAATTCTTCCTCTTCAAAACATGTAGAATCTGGTCTTGTAGCTTCATCCCAATTGCTTCCTCTGTAGCTCTAAGTACGTACACCACCACTGACTTCAGCTGTTTTCTCTCTGCTGCCTCACTCACTCTCCATCCATAGTTCCTGTGATCTTTGCCTATATCAGATCTTCCTTGAGCTTGGAGTTTGTATAAACTATGCATTTAATTGATTGTTAGCACTCTGTGGATTTAAGTGTGGTACCACTTGCTAAGAGTTCCCTGAGATCTATCATGTAGTTGCAACAGCTGAAGGCCAGGATGAAGATTCTGAATAGCTCCTTAGCAATCCCAGGTTGGGTGGTACCTTAGTTACAGTTTCTATTGCTCTGAAGAGACATCATGATCATGGCACCTTCTATAAAGGAAAATATTTAATTGGGGTGGTAACTTACAGTTTCAGAGGTTCAGTCTATTATCATCATGATGGGGAGCATGGTGGCATGCAGGCAGACATAGTTCTGGAGCTCAGAGTGTTACATCTTGCAAACAACAAGAAATGGACTGAGATGCTGTGTGGCTAGAGTTTTCCTGCCTTGCCCATAGTCAGGACAAATCTTTGTCACCTGCCAGTCCCACAGCCGCTCAGACCCAACCAAGTAAAGACAGAAACTTATATTGCTTACAAACTATATGGCCGTGGCAGGCTTCTTGCTAACTGTTCTTATAGCTTAAATTAATCCATTTCCATAAATCTATACCTTGCCACGTGGCTCATGGCTTACCAGCATCTTCACATGCTGCTTGTCATGGTGGTGGCTGGCAGTGACTCCCTCCACCTTCCTGTTTTTTTTTTTTTGTTCTCCTCTCTGTTAGTCCTGCATATACTTCCTGCCTGACCACTGGCCAATCAGTGTGTTATTTATTGACCAATCAGAGCAATTTGACATACAGACCATCCCACAGCAATACTGGGTTAGTATCCTGAGCACAGGAAACCTCAAAGCCTACCCCCATAGTGATACACATCTTCCAACAAGGCCATACCTACTCCAATAAAGCCATACCCCTAATAGCACTACTGCCTATGAGATTATGGGGGCCAATTACATTCAAACTATAACAGATGGGATTAGCTGGGCTCACCTGAGAAATCCAGGCCTCAGCTTCCCTTCATATGATTCCCAGGGTCTCTGCCTCTATACATGGCCTTTCTGTATAGGCTTTCTCATCCTGATGGTCAGGATCTGGGCCAGGAATTTCTGGGTTCATGACCACTTACTCAAAAAATTGAAATGGAAGCTTACACAGATTTGCAAAGTTAGCAAGGAATCTTTATTCAAAATAAAATATAAGACATGTCAGATATACTTTCAAGAGTGAAAAAAGTACTCAACAGCTGTGATTATTGTCTGAGGTTTCCTATAATGGCATTCATGATAAAAGGAGTTTGATAGCCAAGAGATATAGAAACAGTAGTTCTCTGTTTTAATTGTTATATTAAGTTATATAAACTTAATTTTCTATTGTACTTGTCCCCTTCCACAATACAACTGATTTTAAGCATATGCATGCTCAGTCATTCATAGACATAAGAAGTAAATAGAGGAAACTCTTAAAAGTTCACTTGTAGGACACAGTTACCTTATTATGCATGCAGCCAAAACTAGTTAAGGCTGGATTTGCCTTGTTTTCCTTGTATCTGGATTTATTGGAAATACATTTGAACAGAATCAATCTATTTTTGTAGTTGACATATATTGTGCACCCCAAATAACTTCTCTGGGGGTCGGAAAACAGAACAGCCATTAGATAGCCATAGAAGCCAGGCATGGTAGTATACACCTTTAATCCCAGGACTTGAGATTTTATGTCTTGCTTGGGAAAGACACACACCTTTAATCTTGGGAAGTGATGGCAGGAAGCAGAAAGTTATAGAAGGCATGAAGACCAGGAACTAGAGACTCTTTAAGCTTTTAGGCTTTTAGCAGCAGTTCAGCTGAGATCCATTGAGATGAGGACTCAGAGGCTTCCAGTTGAGGAAACAGGATCAGCTGAGAAACTGGCGAGGTGAGGTTGGATGTGGCTTGTTCTGTTTCTCTGATCTTTCAGCGTTCACCCCAATTTCTGGCTCCTGTGTTTTTATTAATAAGACCCTTTAAGATTTGTGTTGCATATTTTGGTGGCGATTAATGATAAGAGAAACTTATGCCATTGTTTGGAGTAGGGTGTGCATAGAACTTTATGCAGTTGGGGAGTCATAAGTTGCTAAAGGGTAGCTGGGTGCATGGTTCTGAGAGTATGTGGACAGTACATGCAGCACAGCTTGTTAAACTATTCTCTGCCTACCTTATCTCCACTGACTGAACTTTAAACATGGAGTCTGTGATAGTGATTTTAAATGTCAAGTTTATAACTTGCAATTGTTAATTTAGAATCACCCAGGGAGAGAATTTTAGTGAGTAATTATCTGGATTGGATTGACCAATGAGTATGCCTGTGAAGGATTTTCTAGGGCAATTGAGTGGAAAAGACTCACCCTAAGTATGGTTGACACAAATTCATGGGTGGGGCCTAGATTTTATAAGAGTAGAGAAAGCAGGCTGAACAGTAAGTATGCATGTATTCATTCTTCCTCTGCTTTTGACTATGGATGGAACTAGCTGCCTCAAGCCGCTGCCCTGACTTCCCTACAGAGATGGACCATAACTTGAAACTGAATGAATTTAATGAACCCTTCAGCCACTAAGCTGTTTTTAAAAAAAAAAAAAAAATGTCTACTTGTGTGTGTGTGTGTGTGTGTGTGTGTGTGTGTGTGTGTGTCTTTGAAGAGATGGGGTAGGGCCCATCTACTGCGAGTGGTGTCACTCCTGGGCCAGTGATATAAGAAAGGCTCAGCGAGCCATGGAGAACAAGGCGGTAAGCAGTGTTCCTCCAAGGCCTCTGTATCAGTTACTGTCTGTAGTAAGTTCCTGTTTTGAGTTCCTGTCATGACTTCCTCTCAGTAAGAGTTACCTGAGAGTTACAAAGTGAAATAAACTCTTTCTTCCCAAAGTTGCTTTTGATCATGGGGTTTTATCATAGGAATAGAAACCCCAACTAAGATACTCCCTAAGCTACTACTTAAAAAGATGCATACATACAGGCACGCACACACATCACACACACCACACACATTGTCTTTAGAACTAATTGAGACAATTAATGTAATCCATGGGAGCAACCTGCTACATGTTTAGCAGCCATAGTTATGTGCTCAGAAAACAAGGCCATGTTATTGTTCGGTTCTAGAGACATTCTTAAATTTTGTAAGTTAAAAGTAAGCTTTTCTGTGTAGCCTTTGTATATATTCTTATTCTACTACAAGATAGGTAGGTAGATGGTTGATACATAGGTAGGTAGGTAGGCAGACAGACAGACAGAAAGTCTTCCTGCTGTTTACTCTGCTTATCAGCACATGAGAGCTCACAGAAATCTCTTCTTGGTTAAAACAATCTTTTATTTTAGTTTCTTTTTCACTCAAAAACTAAAATACCCTTTGAGCCTCTGATAACCAGACACAGATGAAATGATCTATTCATTTATTGAGACAATTAATAAAGAATGTCTTCTAAAGGGAGTTCTGTGGTGTTCAGAAGATAGACATAGCTTTATTAGTTCTTACCTTGAATTATGCTTTTCTTTCTGCAAGAAGACAGCTATTCAGACAAAAGTAGGTTCTATTTAATTTTTATTTCTCCTCTTCTATAGACCTTGTGTGAAACACCCCCCTTTAATATACTGAAGATTCTACTGCCAACCACGGTGCGTGTCCTGCCCACTGCCGTGTTACATGTGACTTTAATTCCGTTTGATCATCAGTGAACAAACACATTTTTTTTTCAACTTGCCATCTTTGGTGGACTGATATACCCTGTAATGGGTTTTCCTTGTCCTATTGTGCTCTTCTATTACAAAATTAGTTAAAGATCCATTCTTACAAAATTGTGTAATTCTGTTCCTCTGGGTTATTGTCTGGTGAGCCATAAATCTGGCATTTACAGTGGTGTTGTCTTCATTCTTTCTTTTTACCCACATCACCACCCATTCATGTTCAAATGCTCAGAGACCCACTCCGAACTCTCCAAGGGGGCTGTTGTTCCCTTGGCTCAGTGTTGCAAGCCTCCCTGCCCGCTTGACAAGTCCAAGAAAACAGTGGCGTTGCGTGAAGTTGTTTGTGTTCTGTAGTCCTCTTCAGGTGTCATCTTGTCTACAAATGTGCCTGTTGCGGTCTTTTTTTTTTTTTTTCCTTTCTGGCTGACAGCTGCTTGCAACATGTAGTGTTTGAGGACAATTGAGCAAGTCTTTGCAATGCAGCTGACAGTACAGAAGCTCCAGTGTTGGAAGGCGTTCCTTTCTATCTGGAACAATAACTGCAGGACAAGCTGCTTGTGTTTTCCAGCCTTCTATTTGCAGCCATGGAGGATTTTCTTTAACATCTGGTGGGCACTTCCAACACACAAGGGTGCATTTGAACATAGTAGTAGCATTCTAAATGCCAGCTTCGTTAGACAGAATTTGGAAAGCATATATCCCCCTTTCCTCTGTCCCAATAACTCACAGGGTAGAAATGTTTCCACATGCTTCAAGTTGTTCTCATCATTTTCCTGAAGGGAAAACAAAAGAACTCCACAGCTGAGTGTGTGACTTTAGGAGTCACTGAACTACAAGCTCACACTTCCCTGTGGCCTCTGGTTGGGTTCAACACCAAACATATAGGCCTCTTAGAAGTCTAAGTTCAGCAGAAAGCCTACCAAACAGCTTTACTTTAAAATAAATGACCTTAGTCATGAAAAATAACCCTGAAGATCATCATTCATAAAAACATCATAAGACTTTGTTGTAGAAAAGTGACTATAGAATTAATATGAAGGGTGAGATTGGTGACTGACTAGCTGAAAAGAAGCCATTTGTCAGAATGAAACCTCCCATTGAATAGCATACTCCCACCTTGTATTGTCTTAAATGTTTTTTTAAATGTCATGCATGAACAATCTACATCACTCTGCTTCTTTGTTTCCCCATCCAACTCCTTTCTTGCCCCATTTTCCTCTTCTTTAATTACTACTGTTATATAAACACACAGAGACAAATATACACGCAATATGTATATGTGTGTATATTGCATATATATATGTGTGTGCATGCATTTATACAATCATCTGAGTCCCAGCCCATTTAAGATTGCTGGTATGTGCATGTGTCCAGGCTGACCACTAGAAATGGACACCCTGTTACCCAGGCATCCATCTCTGGATGAAACTGATTCTCCATCTCAGCAACTAATGACCACCTGCAGCTCTTTATCTAGGGGTGGAACCATGTGGAATTTCCCCTATCCATGCTGGAATGTCATTTGTTGTCATCATAAAGGTCTTATTTACACAACAATATTGTTGAGACTGCATTGGCACAGTTTGTCATGTCTAGAAGATACTATGTGGCTGCAGGAGTCCTGGTTCTCTAGCTCTTACATTTGTTCCCCTCCCTTTGCTGCAATCAGGTCTATGACCTCTCCAGTCACAAGTAGTTGGCTAGGTTTACAGTATCAAGCATGACTTCCCTCTTGTTGGTCAGGCCTTAAGTCCAATTAGATAGTTGTTGGTTATCTCCATGATAAAAATGGCACTATTGAGCCACTGTAAATATCTTGCTGGTCCAGTCATTGTGGTTTGTGGGATCTACAGCTAGGTAGGACTACCAATTGCTCCTCTATCTTGGATATATATATAGTCTATGGCTCTTGGATGCAAGCAGCATAACCCCATGTATTGTTACTCTTATTAAAACACACACAAGTGCACAATTCATATAATATAGCATATATTTTAAGGGAGCTTATAAAATAGTATGTTCTTGTATGGGTTTTTCAAACATCTTTGTAGCTATCTACTACTCTTTTGTTCTCACCCTCCCTTGCCTTTCCTCTTCCACTACCAATTATTATTATTATTATTATTATTATTATTATTATTATTTCCATAGTCCCTGTCATAACACCTGTCTTCCACTGGCAAGAGATCTAAATTCTGTGTTAAAATGAAGTTGAAAAATAAGAATACCCAAATATTCTTCAATTACAGGTAAGGACCTGTTTTCTTCATTTGATTTTCTCCTGTGAATTACAATAAAAATTAAGAAAGCATATCTTTAGATATCCCTCTAGGTTTTTAAAAATAAAACCATTTCTACTAAATGTTCAGTTAGGAACACTGTTCAGAAATGTTGGGTTTTATTGCATTTCTTTAAATATTTACTTTATTTTCATTTGTTCTCTCTCTCTCTCTCTGTGGGGGGGAGGGGGTGGGAGGTGGGAGGGTGAGGGGTGTGTTCATGGGTGTTTGTGTGCATGAATGCAGTCACTTACATGCCATAGCATGCATGCCGCATGCCAAGGCCAGAGAACAGCATGTTGAAGGTGGTTTTCTCCTTCTACAATAGATTCCAGGGATCAGGTTCAGGTCATCATGCTTGTTTGACAAGCAAACACTAGATGAACCATCTAGTGGGCCCTGATATTGTTCACTTGTTCTTCAGTGTTGCAAGTAGAACCCAGGGCCTTGAACACACAGGGAAGTGATCTGCTGAGCACTACAGATCAACCCCATTTATTCTTTTTAACACTGTGAACTAGCAGTTGGGAATGAGAAAACTTCTGCCTAGAAAACTGGAGAAAAGTCTCCAGAACCTGACACTTTTCTCAGGGGACTCAATTCAGCAGACAAATCAGAAGTGTTATTTAATCCCTTGGGTACTCTAAAAGGTTTCCTTTTTTTTTTTTTAATTTTAGCCCATAGTTTACTCCTTTTCAGAATCTTGCCTCTTTCACATGTATCGTTCCTTTTGACTTTCTGAGATAGATCATGAATTTATAAAATTGGAAAAGAGAAAAAGGAACAAGTGGATTTTTTTTATTTCTTAATCAAATGTCATGAGAAAAGATCTGGAATAATAGGTTTTAAGAAAAAGAGAACCTGCGGTCTGTATCTAAGTCCAGTTTTGCATTAGAACAATGAGTTGTCTGCCTGGTGCCTTCACATATGCTGAGAAACCAAAGGAAGCAAAGAAAAACCTTGGCTATAACTTCTGATGCTGAGGTGAGCTTACCAGGAAAAAGAAAAGCATTTCAGATCCTGAGAGGGAATTTTCTCCTTGTTTTTGAGCCAGGTCCGAGCATCAGTGATAGGATTAAATTCTCTGGAGCCCTTCTCTTTTGTGGTTTGCCTGGGTGTGCCCACGTGAGAAGTGCAACTTGAGGCATCAGATGAGAGATACAGACTTCAAGGGAAGGAAAGAAAGCTAAATAGTGCTCTTTGTTTTCAAAGTACATGGTACCAAGATAAGCTCCCTACGTCCCCAGGCTGTGCATGCAGACTCACAAGTGGACAGTGTTAATGCTGTAGAGAGCCACACCCCGAGTGCTCCTCAAGTCCTCCTCATGATGGACTCTGACAGCCATTATGTTGTCATGAAGAATCTAGTTCAGGCAGTGGGAATGAATGCAACTTAATTGTGCCACACCATAAAAACCTAATTCAAATGGTCTCCTTGCAAAGGACAGAACCATGTTAGTGCTGGTGGACCTGATAAATTTGATGGACATCATTAGTTTTTTGTTTGTTTGTTTTGTTTTTTCCTTTTGCTCCTTGCCCTTTCCTTTTAGGGCTCAGAAATAACCTGAGGGAAATAAAACAAAATAAAAGCTCCAATAGATGGACTGAAAGAACAAGGCAAGGACTGGCACCCAGAAAAGAGCATGCTAATTCAACACAGGAGTTGTGAGCTCCCAAAGTTTGCATGATGAGGACACTTGAGGCAGAGTTCTCAGCAGATGTGACAAGACTCAGCCACACGATTTTCATTAATGGCCCTGGGAATCCTGCAGTGGAAACCTCAGCCCTGTGCTGAGAATTCTGTCTATTGTTTTCCATCCCTAAAGTCCTAAACGGATGTTATGTACATGTCATGTTGCTTAATTCCCAGTGCACCTTTATTCTCTAATCCTCTGCTCGACATGTGCAGATATATCCAGTTTCCAGATCTTGCCCTCAAGCACACACATAGCACTGGAAGACGCACAGAGGTGCATACAGAAACTAAAACGTCTGGCTCTACTAGAAGGGATTGCATTTGTGCTCAGAGTCTGGATGGCCATCCGCAGTTTCCTTACACAGGCATAGCTGCTTAGACTTGCCTTCCTAATAAACTCTCCTTGAAATGAGCAGAAGGAAAGAAAGAACACTTCACCAAACCCATTCAATACAACGTCACTGTCACAAACAAATGAATACACCATTGTGAAACAAACAGGATTGCTAGGAGCTGTCCTGTTCTTGCCTTGAGATTTGCCAGCAAAGATGGAAGCACCCATAGTTTACAGTTCACAGTGCAGCTAAGAGTTTCAGCATTCCCTGACAGTTTTCTGTGGCCTTTTCTGCAAACAGGCAAAGCTACATATTCTGGAAGTTTCAGCTAAGACTAACAGTGAAACCAGACCCATGTTGATGAGGACCAATGCCTGACCCCTCAAATAGACCTTTGTTCAATCTTTTGAATGTTTACATTGAATTCAAATGGCTAGAGATGATGGGTGTAGGGAACCACATGTAAAATCTGCCCTGTTTCCTGCAAAGGTGTGGAAATCAGTGAGTAGTGAATTTGATGTTCCCTGTCTCCCAGTATAGAATACCCAAACTAGAACTTGAAATGCTAATCCTTGGTTACTAGGTAAAAAAGAGATTTCTGAGATAAGTGCTGTGTGGAGTTGTGCAGGATTAGGGAGAAAGTTAGTACAACCAGTCTCTTGGTTCATACCCCCCCACAAAAAAAAAAATCTCATGTCCAAAACCCTGCATGCAAGATTTTGTTTTCCTTTGAGGCTAAGTCTACTGTGTAGCCCAGACTTAGTTTGAAATCATGCTTCTTCTATTTCAGGCTCCTGAGTGTTATAGTTACAGATATATACCTTTATTCCAGATGATAAGAAAAAAACTGAGTGTCTAAACATGAACTCTTAACGGATGGATAAATTTCTCACGTGTGAATGTGAAGCTCCTTTGCTGTGGTGAAATTTCATTTATATTCTGGTCATTAGGTTTCTGGATTTTGTTTTAGCCCATTTGGGTTTTCTTTTCTCTTGGGCTTTATATTTTTAATGAAAATATTGTGATCTTTACAAAAAGAAATGATGTGGATAAACTATCATATAATCTATTTCCTTTTGTCAGAAAATAGTTTGAACAATTTTAAAAGAAAGTTATTCCTGTTACTCTGAAACCAAGTCATTTCCATGCTCTCTGTGATGTAACTTCCACAGAACAAAGCTGTCACTGGGCTTATACAGAGCTGTGTTTACCCTTGAAAGACAAATGCTTTGGAGACTAGGAGACCTGAGCTCAAGTCTCTCACTATTTAAAGTAATGTGATCTTGACTGAGCTGTTTAGTTGCTGGGAGTTTTGTGGCTTTCTCTGAGAGACAACAATAGTAATATTATCAGTCTCCTGTGTACTTATGAAGAACAGTAATGACATAAGAAATGCCTTGAGGCTCAGAGAACTACTATAGGCATGTGTACAGGCAAGTGCTGCTCTTAGCCTTGCTCGGACAAACTTCTTTTTCCACTGAATGACTGAATGCCCACAAAGACTCATGGCTGCTCCAAGGGCTGAGCATAAGTGACTTTTAAGTCACCAGCCCCAAATGGGACTTCTATATTATCCCTCCAGAGGCTACGGGAACACTGTGGCAAAGACACAGGAGGGCTGTGACACTTGGAATGCTGTGGCGTGGTGGTTGCTATCATGAATTCACAGCAGCTCCAATCACTTGTACAGGGCCTGCTCAAGACTGGGCCTGTTGTCAGTCAGTCATGGATGGCGGAGGAGGTTCTTGGGGCCCTGATCCTCACCAGAGAACTAACTACTGGTTGTTGATGGATGCTGAGGAATGAGCTAGACAAGCACTCTACCACTGAGCTACCTCATCCCAGACCTGTCCATTTTTTTAAATGAGAACAACTGGCTGTAGAGTAACTACACCATAGTAAAGCTATGAAAAATTCAAAAATATAAAGTATGGTATCTCCTTAGAAAACAATTCTAACTGAAGGAACTATGAAGAAATCCTATCTGCTAGTCGGCCCAGCTGTGCAAATCAGAGAGGACTTAGAAGACCATTCATCACACTGAAAAGAAATCCAGGAAGGTGAGAGACCTCTCTCCCCTGTGTTCAGACTATCCTATTAGAACTCTCCAGCTCTGAAGTCAACACGAAGCCACTCGCTGGTCGAAGGAGCATTACAGTGCGGGTTTTGTTCTTGTGCTGTCCCCTCTGGCTTCTGCCAGTAGTTTTTTTCAGGGATTGCTCTGACACTTTCCCCTGCTAGAATTTCTTTCATCACTTTTCCAACTGTGGATTGGCTATCTGTAAAATCAGCCCATATCAGGTTGACAAGCTAAGGGCTCTCTCATTGGCTCTTGGGTGCTTGCTGGTCCACCTTATCTTTAAAAGCCTTTTGAACTTCATGTAGACATACAATCCCAAGGCAGGAGGGAAAGGTTTTGGATTAAACAATCCAGCACAGTTTGTAAACATTTGCCTTCTGCAGTCCTCTGTATTGGGCATGGGGTGCAGATTGGACCTTTCGCCTATAAAAAGGATACTCAATACTCCTGAGATTTGGAGAGCTCTGAAAGTTCATCAGTTTCTCAGGTGTACTTTTTTTTTTTAGTTTTTTTTTTTTTTTTCGGACATTTGGGTTTTAGCCTCAGTTGTCTCTGAACTATGTTTACCTACTGTCAGATAATTCTCAATCTTCTTATCCTTACCCCTTATAAGAGATACTTTACAATGAAAATCTTTTCCTGATGAGAGAAGCAAGAAGAAAAAACAATGTCAACAAAAGGTGTGAAACCTGTTTTTAGTCAGTTTTTGTTTTGGTGTTTGTGTGTGTGTGTGTGTGTGTGTGTGTGTGTGTGTGTGTGTGTGTGCTCTTAGAAACAGAGCAATCAGCAGCCTCTGTGTATGCATAGACAGAGGACCACTAGGTTGTAAGGTACAGAGAGGAAGTTGGACTTGGCATGGTCCTCATGTTGCCCATAACAATTGTGTCCAGCAAATATTACTAGAATTGCATTCTATGTAGTAGGGAGAATGTGGCCTCTTGGGACTTTGACCCTGTCCCAGGATGTGGCCTGGCAACTCAGGAGAGGTATGTGGCTCACAATGAATCAGACCTTGACCTGGACCTCATTAGCCAGAAAGAAGTTTTGAGGCTTTGAGCTCACCATCCTTGGATAGATGAAAGTGTGATGAGATTTAGCTACAATTTATGCTTTAAGATCACAGTGGCACATTGGAGAGAATCCTGTCCTGGGCAGTAGCATGGTTGAGTCATTTCTGGCTGCAATTATTTCTCTGACTTATAGGGTGCTTGATGCAATCTGAAACTCATGCTTTTATACACTCTACCTATCCAAATTCATAGTAATGAAAAGATACAATTTAAATGTATATTTTTCTCTTCTTATTTTCTAAAGTATTGAAGGTCTGGGGAGAATCTATTAGCCTGCTGGCACATAGCTGCCTTCTGTGGGCCTAGACTTGTCTCAGATTTTCCTGTATGCAGCTTTCTGAAGAACTGTAGCTTTCCACTGAGACTTTCTTGTGAAACAGTAGGATTTGGGCTGTGTTCCAGCATATGCAAGTATTTATTATTAGATCCTGTAATCATAATCACTGTAAACATTAATGCATTTTAACAATCTGGCAGCCGGTATCTTAAATCCCCAGGAATCTTAGTTAAATCCCAAAGAAAACTTTTAACAGTTGTTTTGGGGCATTAGGGACAGCATTTACAAGCAGGGAAAGACCAGTTTTCCAATTTTCAAACAGTTCTGATTGATGGCTCAGGATTGAACTAGCGTTTTGGATCCCTAGTCTTTGGACCGTTGCATCATATGAACACTCAAAGAAGATGTAATTGGAACACGAATAATCCAAACACCTCCTGGCAACAGTTTTTGATGAATGGCCATAACCTAGATAAGAGGCAAGTGGTTGCAAGAGTCACAGCCTGTTTGAGTTTGGTTTAGGGTTGCCAAACTCAAAGGCCATTTGAGTTTCAGGGATTTATAGAATTGGGCCTCATGTAATTCTTTGCTCTTAGAAATCTTTGTATTTGTTCCAATAAATTTCTTATTGACAGGAAGAAAGAAGAGAGATTTAGAGAGAGAAATTTCAAAAGAGGGATAGATTTAGAAAGAAGCAAGAAGAGAAAAAGGAGAAGAGATGAAAGGAGAGCAGAGGAGAGCAGAGGAGAGGAGAGGAAAGGGGACCAGAGCAGAGGTGTTGTAGAATATTATTTTAAGGTGTGTTACTTTTGTTTATGTTGCATTTGTTTAACTCTGTGAAGCTGTGTTACTGTGCCTGTCTAAAACAACTGATGGTCTAATAAAGAACTGAATGGCTAATGGCAAGGCAGGAGAAAGGATAGGCAGAGCTGGCAGGCAGAGACAATATATATAGAGAGAAATCTGGGAGGAGGAAAGATCTAGAAGTAGTCAGAGAAGGAAGAGGATATCAGGGGCCAGCCACCCAACTACACAGCAAGCTATGAAGTAAGACTAAGATTTAAAGAAGCAAGAGAATGGGAAAAGCCCAGAGGCAAAAGGTAGATGGGATAGTTTAAAATTAGAAAAGCTGGCTAGAAATAAGCCAAAATAAGGTTGGGCATTTATAATTAAGTATAAGCCACCATGTGTGATTTATTTGAGAGCTGGGTGGCAAGCCCCCAAAAGACCAAAAACAAACAACAACAGAGAGGAGTGGAGAGGGGAGGGGAGGGGAAGGGAGGGGAGGAGAGGAGAGGAGGGGGAGAAGAGACTTCTTTGACTTTAACAAACTATGATATTTAAGGATGAATGATTTAGAAAGCTGTAGATTGTACTTCCTATCCCAGATGTGTAGATTAAAAAACTAAAGAGGATGCCTTGAAAACTATATGCTTAGTTTCTCTCCCGTTTCCCTTGTACCTTTAAGAACAATGCATAGGAGGCATGTTCTTCAAGTACAGGCAGGTATATGCAGGCATGCCTTCTCTGCTCCCATTAACATCAGAGATTCTTCCTTACAGCAATTAACTATCACCTACACTTGCCTTCTTTCCTCTGTGGGCTGCAGGCTCCTCAGAGGCAAGGCTTCTCAGCGTTTTTGTTCCTCTAACATGTAATAAGCATCATTGGATGCCTAGCATGTGGTGCAATGCTTATTACATATTGGAGGAACAGTATTCTGTCTGTGGATGACTGTGCTAGGATTGAGAGGAAAACAACTTGAGCCAACTCCCTCCCATTCCATCCCTGCTCTTTCTGGTCCTCAGCTTAGACTGTAGTCAGAACACAGTCAAGCCATAGGTGGCCAGAGGTACTGACTCATCAGAGGCCATACCACAGTCTTTCCAAACTTTCAGCAAACCACATTCAAATTGTATTCTGACAGTGATTTTCACTATGTTATTGGTTGTCAACACTCTGAAACTGTTTTTTCTTCCCCAAAGTTTAGGTTTGGTAAAACTTGGAACATATTTTCCAAAGAACACCACCCCACATGGTCTAATGCTGTATATTTTAGAGGAAATTTTATCCATGTGCCCTTCAGTTCATTCACACAGATTTTTTTTTTTTTCAGTAGGGTCTATTGTGAGACTTTTCATGTAAGTATTATGTATGGGCAGTTTGCCTGAATCCAGATCTGTTTACAATATGGATCCAGTAAAGGGCAGAAGAGGGCATGAGATTTCCCAGCACTGGAGTCACAGGTCATTGTGACTCTTCATCTGGGTGCTGGGAACTGAATCCTGGTCCTCTGGAAGAGTAGTCAATGCTCTTAAATGCTGAGCTACCTCTCCAGCATTTTGAACTTCTGATCTTAATGACTCTGCAAACCAGTTAATTGCCTGTAGACATTTTGCCATGTGGAATTAAATTATATTTATGCCACAATTAAGTGAATGTTCTGTTACTGCCAACTGCATGGCAATTAAGTACTCCATCTACAATTT
Source organism: Peromyscus leucopus (assembly GCF_004664715.2). Lineage (NCBI taxonomy): Eukaryota > Metazoa > Chordata > Mammalia > Rodentia > Cricetidae > Peromyscus > Peromyscus leucopus. The sequence goes on from NC_051067.1 coordinate 45,919,498, forward strand.
GGTTTCAGATCATAGAATTTCCCAATTGGTAGAGAAATCTGAAAAAGGCACTTGATATGAAATTCTCCTACCAACAGTAAAACTTGAGTTTTTGTCTTTTATAGGTAACAGACTATGAGATTTATTGAGAGCTTAAAAACTGACCTTACATAAACCACAGTAAATTGTGTGTGCTAATACTTCTATACTTGCATGTATTGAAGAATTCTTTAATTTTCTGAAAGGAAAATTGTGAAATGGTAAAACAAAGACAGTCAAAAAAAAAAAAGATTTCTTGATGTTTCAGCTCTGCTGTCTCCTAAACTTGGATATGACTTGCTATAATTCACAAACAAGCAGCAAGTGGTAACATCAGTTGAGCAGCTCCAAGTGCATTAAGTTACTTGAAACGAAAAATAATAGTTGACTTACTTTAATCCTTTCTGCCTCTTCTGTGTCTTGCTTTTCAACCATGTTTTGAGATCCTTGGACTGTTTCCAGAATCTGTTCTCTTGCTTCCTGACCCTCACATAGGGCAGATTCAGATCAAACCTTGGTACAGATTGGAGAAAGTTAAAAATTCAATACACATTTATTTTCATATGTTCAACCCCACCATAGGCCCAGACTCTAGAAGATACTGATTAGCAAGCACAGTTATAGAGTGATTAGTTTTCCAATGTAAAATATTAGATGACTAGAAACAGAAAAACCCTGAGTGTCCCACTCATCTTGTAACAGTGAAAGTGTGCTTTTGTGCTTTAGGCCTTACCTAGTCTTTTATTAGTGATTCAGCAACTTTATTTTTGATCCAAAGTTTGCACAGAATACTCACCAGTGCCGAATACCAAACAAACTTTCATGTGTGGTTAGGCTACATATATCAGATAAAATACTATGTTGGGATTATTTTCAAACTAAGATGTTTTCAAACTTTAAGACATAAAGTTCATTAGGTGGCCAAAAGAGTAGCAGCCGTAAGGCTAGACAGAGCAACATGACAAAGATATCTGTGAGACAAGTCTGATGTGGAGAAGTCTGTCCCTATGCAAGGACAAGTGAAACCCAGAATAGCAAACACTAGAACATCCATGTCTCAGATTGTTTTCCAATACTGTTACAAAATATTTGAAACTGAGTTCCTTAAAAAGAAATGAGACTCAGAAAGACAAACATGGTATGTACTCACTCAAGTGGATACTAGATGTAAAGCAAAGGATAACCAGACTGCAACTTACAACTCCAGGGAGGCTACCTAGTAAAGAGGACCCTAAGAAAGACACAGGGATCTCCCAGCAACAGAGAAATGGGTGAGATCTACATGAGTAAACTGGGGGGGGGGTAATGGAGGGCAAGGGTGGGGGGAAAGAGAGCTTAGGGGAGCAGGAGGTCCCAGCTGGATCAGAAACAGAGTGGGAGAACAAGGAAAGAGATACCATGATAAATGAAGACCCCATGGGAATAGGAAGAAGCAGAGTGCTAGAGAGGTCCCTAGAAATCCACAAAGATACCCCCACTATAGACTACTGGTAATGCTTGAGAGAGTGCCTGAGCTGACCTACTCTTGTGATTGGATGGCCGAACACCCTAACTGTCATGATAGAACTCTCATCCAGTGAGATCCATGGCCAAGTCCCAGGTGGAGCTCCAGGAGTCCAATCGATGAGAGGGGGTGGGGGAGAAGGGATTATATGAGCAAGAGATATTGAGACCATGATTGGAAAAAGCACAGGGACAAATAGACAAACTAGCAGAAACACATGAACTGTGAGGAGCCCCCATGGAACTGGACCAGGCCCTCTAGATAGGTGAGACAGTTGATTAACTTGAACTGTTTAGGAGGCCCCCAGGCAGTGGGACCAGACTATCCTTGGTGCATGAGCTGGCTTTCTGGAACCTAGGGCCTATGCTGAGACACTTTGCTGAGTTTTGGTGCAGGGAGGAGGGGACTGGACCTGTCTCAACTGAATGTACCGGGCTGGGCTGACTCCCCGGGAGAGACCTTGGAGGAGGTGGGAATTGGGGGTGGATTGGGGGGGAAGGCTGGGGGGTGGGAGGAGGGAGGACAGGGGAGTCCATGGCTGATATGTAAAATTAAATTAATTATAAAATAAAAATATTTTTTAAAAAAGAAATGCTCAAATTTGGAAAAAAAAAAAGAAGAAGATTAAGATCTTTCTTAAGAAGACCCAAACTACTGAAGGTGGTGGTCCTGGGATAAGAAAGAAAGAAAGAAAGAAAGAAAGAAAGAAAGAAAGAAAGAAAGAAAGAAAGAAAGAAAGAAAGAAAGAAAGAAAGAAAGAAAGAAGGAAAGAAAGAAAGAAAAAAAGAGTAGCAGGAATCTTAAAAGTTCTTATTAATAAAATCAAACCTGAGGCCAGTTATTGGGGTGAATACTGGGAGATCAGAGAGACAGAACAAGCCACAGCCACCTCACCTTGCCAGTTCCTCAGCTAATTCTGTTTCCTCAGACTGGAAGCCTCTGTGTCCTCATATCCAAATGGCTCTCAGCTGAACTGTATTGCTCAAAACCTAAAAGCTTAACCAGCCAAATGCTTCTAGTTTCTGGTCCTCACACCTTATATACCTTTCTGCTTTCTACCACCACTCCCTGGGATTAAAGGCTTACTTTCTGGGACTCAAGGTGTGTGTCACTATGCCTGGCCATTTCCAATGTGGCCTTGAACTCACAGAGATCCAGAGGGATTTCTACCTCTGGAGTACTAGGATTAAAGGTGTGAGTGCCACCATTTTCTAGCCTTTGTATCTAGTGGCTGTTCTGTCTCTGACCCCAGATAAGTTTATTAGGGTGCACAATATTTTGGGGAACACAATACCACAAGAAAGAAATGAGATTTGTTTTGTTCATGATTCTGGTGGCTAAAAATTCCAAAATGTATAAGTCCTGAAGGTTCTCCTAGCTGTGAAGAAATAAGACTAGGCTTGGACATGAGAAAACAGTATGAATCCATGTGGGAAGGTTTTACATTGTTAAAGTCTTCTCTTAGAAGAGTAGTACAGAATGGAACCACAGTAGTACAGAATAGAACCACAGTAGTACATAATAGAACCACAGTTATCCCTTCTGGTACAGAATTCCCATGATACAGATATTTCCCATTATGTCCCACTTCTTAAAGCTCCCACCATCAGAATAACCAAATTCTAGTACACCTGTCTCAGGGAACAAACAATATTCAAGCCACAGAAAGCAGGCATGGCTGTATTGTGAAGTCAGGTTAACTTTCAGGATTGATAAATACATGTCAGTTTTCCAGGGACAGTAGGACCATTAAATAGAGCACATAACAAACATAGGAATCTACATATCTCTTGAAAATGCAAGTTTCTATTCAGTGCTTCTGGATGGGGACAAGAGCCTGAATTTTTTTTCTTTATTAAGAATTTATTTTACATAGCAACCACAAATCCCCCTCTCATCCCTCCTCCTGCTCCCCTCCAGCCTCCCCCAACAACCCAAACCCCATTCCCTCCTCTGAAAAGGTACAGCCTCCCATGGGGAGTCAGCAAAGCCTCGAACATTCAGCTGAGGCAGGTCGAAGTCCCCCCCCCCATGCATCAAGACTCTATAAGGTGTCCCACCTTAGGTAATGGGCTCCAAAAGCCAGCTCATGCAACAGGGATGGCTTGATCTGTTTAAGGGGCCCCTGGCAGTGGGATCAGGATCTATCCCTGGTGCATGAGCCTGCATTTAAAACAACAATCTACTGCTGTTAGTATGTAGGCACACTAAAATGCTAAAATTGGATCATTATTGCAGAATCTAGACAGGAGCTAGGAATGGATAACAGTGATGATAAAAAGGAAGGGAGAATTCAAGAATACTAGAGAATGACTGACTACATTCAGTATCACAAAAGAATAAAAGATGCTAGTTGGTTTTCCTAAGTTAGTATCTCATCAAGTGATCCTCCAGGAAATTTCTGTTCCTTGGGCTATTATTGAAGCCACTGAGGCCAGGGCTAGAGTCTTGTGTATACCCTATGCAGCGTAGTAGGACTCATTTTTCTTATTTCCTGACTGCAGCCAACTGACTACTCATCTTGTGTCTTTCATCTTGTGTGTGGCGATGTAGATTTAGATGAAGTGTGACCAACCATAGGGCTGGTGTCTGTTAGGCACACTGACAAGTAACATCCTTACTGGTTTGTTTGTTATTGTTCCTATTTATTATTCCTACAAGTCCTTTCTGGTGCAAGGAGTATAATTCAGTGACAGAACACTCATTTGGTATGTGGGAGGCCCTGAGTTACAACTATGACATAGTAAATAATAATAATAATAATAATAATAATAATAATAATAATAACAATAATGATATAGTAATAGTTATATCCCCCCAAATACTGAGTATTTACTATGCTTAAGATACCAGCCTCCCCTACAGAGTGCAAATTACCTCTATTAATCATCCTGGTGAAACATCAGGCATTAATGTTTCCTAATGAATAAAGATATGATGAACTGAAAAAGAATGTATATGTATGTATGTATATATATGAATATAGGAACAACTTGAAAATGGTGAGAATCACCATGTATAATTCCCACAAATAAGCATACAGCATGGCAGTGATAATACCAATTGTAAGTTATGAAGATGGCTCTTCTCACAAGAGACATAAATGTGCATTGAAACTCACTTTAAGATGTTATCAATCCCATTTTCCCTTTCTTTGAAAACTCTGCTGTTTACTCTGCCTCTCATTCTCACACTGCCACTTCATGGCAGGCCACCCTCCAGTCATCCATTAGGGTGCTTTCTCAGCAATCAAATGCAGCTGCGGGCATTGCTGCTGTAGCAACTATCTCAAGAATGAGAAAATGGATGCTTACATTTAAAATATTTGACTCAATCAGTAGGTCACTACTGTTTTCATGTTTACAAAGGAAGACTCGAATTATTTGGAGAAAGGGAATTACAAGCATCTTTTATGCTTGTTTCTGTGTGGCTAATTTTGTTCATATGAGCAGATCTTTGCAAAGACCTAGGGCAGTAGTGATGATGTTAATTGCAGCAGGGGTGGCCTGGCTTCAAATTGCTCTCTAAATCTTTGGCGGCCATAGAATTCTGGATTAGTTACTATCTCACTGGGTCTCAGTATCCTCATCTCTAAAATGAAATTGATAATAAAACCCTTACATCATAGAGCTGTACTCATCGGCTATAGACAAAAAATGCAGTACCTGTGAGCCCCTGTGCTCTTCACAGCTGAACCTGGATGCTTCTTTGGTTAAGCAGACCACATTTTTCCCACAGAAGTCTGGTCACATGCTAGTGTTTCTTGCTCATTTTCTTCTAATACATGGTTGAATACCAAGATGACTACATGATAGATATTCATGGAACATTCTTCATATTCTCAGAAAGTCAAAATACAGCCATAGGATAAGTAATTGGCAAGTATTTCATTGGGGGGGGGGAGCCTCTGGCAGCAGCTCATAAAAGGCAAACAGTGTAGCTAAGAAAACGGTTTTAAAGGAGACATGCTTAGAGACATCATAAAATCTGGCATAATCCCACTTGCCTGTTTCATTATATTCCTGTTGTCAGTCCTGCACCAAAAGCCAGATCAGATCTGGAATTTTAGAACAAGTTGTGTTTCCCATATCTGCTTTCCTTTATCCCAAGCAAAATCTGTTTCAATATTTAAAACTCAAGGACACGGTAGAAAGCAAAGCATAATTTTGCTAGCTAAAGATGCCCAGTGAGTGTGTCGAGAGACTCCTGGGAAATTACAGCCCCCATCACCATGTTCCTGTCTTAGACTTTAAGGTGGCCCGGAATAGCCAGAAGCTGAGTTTGGAGCCAGTCCTGGACTAGGGGAATTTCCACTCCAGAGATCTGCAGAGCTGAGTCCCCCGATGCTACCCCTCCCACTCACCAGAGAAGCCGCACTGCAGGAGATGGAAAAAGGCAAGAAGAGGAGTCAACAACTACGAAAGAAAGCTGGCAATCAAAAGGCTGCGAGCTCATCACAACTACTTTCTTCCTCCTAAGCTTCTACCATCTGGCCTTTGGTGTAGTAATAGAAAAACATCGTGATATTAGAGCAAAAGCTGAATAATGAGAAAAAAAATCCCTCCCCCACCTCAAGAACCACAGAACATACTCCAAACTTTATTTTCATGCACATTACACTCTTCCTGGATTTTAGGTTGAACGTTTTCCTGTATTTGTGTATTTGTAAAACTTTTTGTTCATAAATTTTCTTAGGATTTCACATGTGAGCACACTGTATTACTTCTACCCCTGCCTCCACCATTAATTCTTCTTGTGTCATCCTAGAAATGTCTCCCTCTCAAATAACTATCTTCTTAAAGATATATAGAGAGAGTTTTCCTGCCTTGCCCACAGTCAGGACAAATCTTTGTCACCCGTCAGTCCCACAGCTGCTCAGACCCAACCAAGTAAACACAGAGACTTATATTGCTTACAAACTGTATGGCCATGGCAGGCTTCTTGCTAACTGTTCTTATAGCTTAAATTAATCCATTTCTATAAATCTATACCTTGCCACGTGGCTCGTGGCTTACTGGCATCTTCACATGATGCTTGTCATGGCAGTGGCTGGCAGTGCTTCCACCTTCCTGTTCTTTCTTTTCTCCTCTCTGTTAGTCCCGCCTATACTTCTTGCCTAGCCACTGGCCAATCAGTGTTTTATTTGTTGACCAATCAGAGCAATTTGACATACAGACCATCCCACAGCAAATATATATATATATGTGTGTGTGTGTGTGTGTTTGTGTGTATATACACATCTAACTAGTGTCACCCATATGTAAATGGGATTAGAGATGACCACTTAGGCTTGGGTGACCTATCAGAGACTCCTCCCTGGTGAAAACAGACTTGCCCTCCCGCAGTATCCATGACTGTCTGGAGCTTTTGCATTGGGAGTAGCGTCTTATGAGCCCTTTTCCCTCCATGTCAGCATGTCCGCTGATGTGGTCTTTCCAAGTCTTATGAAAGCAACCATACTGTTAAGAGTACATGGGTGCATAGCCTCTGCCTTGTCTTAAACAGAATATGTGGGAGAAATTTGCATTCTTCTTTCTCTTATATTTCAACCCTCCTTCCAAGATATGTCCTGAACCTTGGATGTGTAGAAGTTACAATATAGATGTCTCATTGGGGCTGAGTACCCCACAGTCAATTATTCTCTGCACTTTGACTAGTTGTGGTTATTTGTATTATTCTCCATCTACAGCAAAAGAAGAAGAGGAGGAGGAGAAGAAGAAAGAGGAGGAGGAAGAGGAGGAGGAGGAAACTTCTTTGATGAGGTGTGAAAGTGAAATTTATCTATGGGTATGGGAATAAATATTTAGAAGGCAGTTAGATATTATATTAATTTAGCAAAATTGTAGTAGTAGCCTCTCCTCTAGGATCTATGTCCTCCCCAGCCATGGGTTCTTGATGAGTTTTATGGAACCAGGCATGAATTTCCTACCATTGAGTGGTCCTTAAGTCCAATCAGACAGCTGTTGGTTACCTCCAAGGTTGGATATGTCTTGTTGAGCTGGTCATTATTGTATTTCACAATATTTACAGATGAATCAGGACAATTTTTATACTATTTTTTTAGATTTATTATATTATTTATTTATGGATGTATGTGAAGTGTACCCATATACCCTCACACATTTATGTGTGTATGTGTGTGCCCACAGAATGGTGAACCACTTCATGTGGACAGCCATCTCTCAAGCCTCATTTTCACTAATTCTTAACCTATATATTTAAATGTTGTATGGCTGTGCCTTAAGTGTTTGTAACAATGAGTGTGAAACTTCTTTCAGTTATCCAGGTTCTTCTCAGCCCCTAAGAGACAGCCACCAAAGGTTGAGGTTGGATCTTGCAAGATTACCCTCATCTGATGGGGATATAGCAGTTTAGGAAAAGACATGGAGGCAGGGAATTCTGAGGCTTCTCTCAGAAGACAAGGAGCTAACACTTTCTGAGAAATGTTCTCTTGATAACACTTCTTTCTTAAGCATTGCTTTTCTTTTTTCTGGATGAATCTAGAAGAGGAATTAATAGGGATGCCTAAGCAAACTCTTACTCTTTTATTTCCCTGGATGAAATATCCCATCCACTTTATCCACAAATACTTGAAGGAAAGATAAATAAACCTGGTCTCTATTTCATGATAATTTTATCAATCAGGAAAATAGGGAATCAAGAAACACAGAAAAGTATCATTTAATTGTAATAGTGATCAAAACTTCAAAAAGTACAGCGTAATATAAACAAGAATTTTAAGCAGCATGATTTAGGCGATGTGGCAAGGATAGATAATAAAGAAAATGTTTAGTCTTGCCTTCTTCTCCTACTCTGCTACAGACACGACTTTTTTATTATAAAGCCACCTCCTACAACAATGCTATAAAAGTATACATATATATATATATATATATATATATATATATATATATATGTGCTGTATAAATACTCATCATACACTTAAGCTACTGGTGTCTGGATCACAAAATTTTGTTTGACAAAAAGGTCATCAATTCAACAGATGGTTTTAGAAAACACTTCTTATATGTCAGGAACTATTCTAGATGCTACCAATGAAGCAAGGAATGGGGGGGGGTGATGGCAGGAAGAAGTATAAGAAGAAGAGGGGGAGGAAGAAGAAGAAGAGGAAGGGAGGAAAGGATAGGGGAAGGGAGGAAATTTTAGTGCCATGCGTGAGGCAGATGCAAAAAAAAAAAAATGAACATGATAGAATAATGACATATGCCCAGAGGTGGTGGTATGAGCCTTTAATCCCAGCACTCAGGAGGCAGAGGCAGGCAGATCTCTGAGTTCAAGGCCAGTCTGATCTACAGAGTACGTTTTAGGACAGCCAGGGTTACACAGAAAAACCCTGTCTCAAAAAAACAAAAGCAACAACAACAAAAACCAGTGACATGTAATATATGCTAAGACCTAAAATAAAAGAAAGCTGGATGTGAGAATATGTGATGGAGGGTGGGAGCTGAAACTTTAAGTGAAGAAGCTGCAACTCTCTGGGTAGGTACCACACAAACAAACAGCTAACCATTGAGTTGCACAGCCTCGATTGCATCTGAGATTTTACCAGAAGAAGCAACTAGATTTCTGCAAGGGGCCGGATTGGTGAAGGCCTGTTGGGTCAGCTTGAGTTTATAACTTCACTGAGAAAGACATAATCAGAAATACATTTTAAAACTGCTTGGCTGGCTGATGTGGAGGGAATATATAGGAAGGTCACAAATTAAACCAAAACAGAGTAGTGGAAATAACAAAGATGGGATGTTAGTACAGTGGACTGGATGTTTGCATATGCCTTCCTCATAAATCTGTATGTCAAATTCCTAACTCACCATATGATTGTACTGTGAGGTAGCCATTCTGGAAGTGGCAAAACTATGAAAATACAAAGAAGCTAAGTAACAAGGAGGGCTCACGAGGAGACACATGAATCTTACTGTGATGGGGAAATAGAATAGACATCACAGGTGGATGGGGGAGGGGTCTGGATTTGGGGTGGCCATGAGAACGGGAGGACTAGGGTGGGAAGAGAATGAAAGGATAGTGATGGGAAAGAACTGGTATGGGGCATCTTTGGAATGAGCTGGAAACCTGGTGCAATGGAAGCTCCCAGGGATCTAGGAGGGTGACCCTAGCTAACACTCCTAGCAATGGGAGATACAGGGCCTAAACTAGCCATCTCCTACAGGATATGCTAGGTTAAGGTGGCACAGAAGTTATGGGAACAGCCATCCAATAACTGCTACAGCTTGAGAACCATGCCATGAGAGAGAGCCCACCCCTGACACTGCCTGGAAGGCCAGGACCCAAAGGCTGGACATCCCAGAGACCCGGGATAGAACCAAATATGACTGGCACACACACACACACAAAAGAACAAAGTCAATGAAATGATTCCTAATTATATTCTGCTGTACTCATAGAGTGTTGCCTAGCCCCAAAGTCATCAGTGAGGCTTCACCCAGCAACAAATTGAAACAGATGCAGAGATGATGGTGAGAGTCAAAGTGGCCAAGGACACCATAAGAAAACCACAGAGTCAACTAACCTGGGCTCATAGGGGCTCACAGAAACTGAACCAACAACCAGAGAACCTTCATGGGACTGACCTAGGCCCTCTGCATGTATGTTACAGTTTATAGCCTGACCGCCTTGTGGGACTCCTAACTGTGAATAGGGGCTGTCTCTGACTCTGTTACCTGATTCTGGGACCTATTCCTCCTGCTGAGTTGCCTCATTCAGCCTCAGCAGGAGATGAGGTGCCTAGTCTCACTGCAATGTGGTATACCATGGCTGGCTGATACACATAGGAGGCCTGCCCTTTTCTGAAGAGAAGGGAGGAGTGAATTGGAGGGGGGAGTGAAGTTGAGGGAGGGATTAAGAGAAGAGGAAGGAGGGAGGGAAGACTGATCAGGGTTGGAAAAATTAATTAATTAAAATAAATTTTAAAAAACTATGAAAATAGAGCCTTTTACAATAGTCATTAGAGAAAAGGGTTCTACCAGAATAGCCACACCATCTATGGTTTGGGACACCAGCCTGTAGGACTGTGACTAAGAAAAGTCTTGTGCCCCTAACCTATGGTGTTTTGATATGGTAGTTAGAAGTGGGTAGATAGGTAAAAATTTAGGCTACAGTTGCACAGTGGAGACAAGAAGCAAAAGGAGTTTGAGATATTTTGAAGGGAGATGTTATAGAGATGATGGTGTGAGGAATAATAAGCCAAACATACATGCTTTGAGTGTTTTGTCTAGTTTGGACCATGATGTTTTCACTTAGTCTCTTTCTGTGTGGTATGCTACTTAGAGCTAGCCAAGGTATGTAACATTACAATTCAGCTAAAAGGCCTTTCGTGTACTTTTCAGCCAGGTACATGTTCCACAGGGAGACATCAGCTAGTCTGATCTGGACATAATGAAAAGGTTTATAAGCATACCTTTAGAAAGGTCAAATGCAAAAAGAATCTGCAAGGTCTAGAGTATGTACTGGCCATGAGGTATGTACAGTACATAAAGCAGTAATGATCTTCATTGGCTCAGATGATCAAGGCAAGAGGCAGGCAAAAAATGCACTTGGGGAAAATAAATGAACTTACCTTCCACTTCTCCAACTGGAACTTGGTAATGCAGAATTCTCTTCTTCTTGCAGTTCTTAGTAAAAGTCATATAACCAAAAGGGCAAATTTAACTGAAGCTTTTTGATTTGAACAAAAACTTTATTATTAAAAGCCCAATATAGTGCTATAACCTAACATGTTCTCAGAAAGAAATATGTCATGAAGGTCATTCTTATTACAACAGCAGCAATTTAGAAAAGCTATAACTTTTATTGCTAAACTCTGCTACATGACCATTTTTACTTCCCCGGGGAAAGGTATGTAAGGTCTGGCATCCAACTGGAGGCCTATGGGCCCACAGGTCTCCACCTGTGATAAGACAGAGAAAGGTGATGGATCAACTGGACTTGGCTGGGAAGAAATGACATGACAGCAGCTTGTGGGACCCAAACCCTTAGCTATTAGTGAAATAGATATAATATTAGTTATTATATAATACTTGTCACTTAAATTAACCCTAACACAATTGGGAAAAGAGAATGAGTATGTTGCTGTATTCTCATAAGATGTTAATACTGCTATAAAATTATATTGAAAAACAGAATCTGAAGAAATATATTAACTTAACACATTCATAACTGACCAACTAAGATAAAACCATATTCAAGCTCTTTCTCCAGATTCATACAAACTCAGACACAGTAGCGGGGCAGAATCAGACAGAGATGAGCACAGTAATGACTAGAAGAATGTAAAATTGAGTAATTCCCATTTTGAAAAATTGAAACACATATTTTCTTCTTTTTGACCATTTAGATTAAGCTAATGTTGCCTGATTGTAAAAACCTAAGTACATTCTAGAGTACCTTACATGACTACTGCTTCAGGAGCTGTTACCAGCCTCCTTGTCTTAGTTTCTATTCTTGTCACTCTGACCAATCTATCCAGGAAAAAATATAAATAAAAGGGCTCCTTCACTTGGGCTCCCAATTTCAGAGGAATCAGCCCAACATAACAGGGAGGGTGAGGCAGTGCTGAACACCTCATGTCCTGGCAGGAAGCCAAGGAAATGGGTGACAGGAAGGAGCCAGAGCAAGAGAGCCCCTAGGGACATACCCAACTCTTCACCACAATCTTATAATCAATGGTTTATGAATCCATTAGCGGTTGAACTGTTGATTATGGTAGAGTCCTCAGAATCTAACTGTCCCACAGACATACAAGGGGTATGCTTCATTAACCCCCTGAGCAGGAATTTCTTTTTTTTAAAACATAATTATTTATTGATACTTTGAGACTTTTACATCATGCACCTCAATCCTGCTCACTTCCCAGTCCCTCCATATCCACTGCTCACCCCTACAGCATGTCCCCCTCAACCCCCTCAAGTTAATTTAAAACAAACAACCCACCTCCGTCCTCCATCTTTCCAACACCTATTCATTCGTCTTAGTGGCATTGAGAGCTACAGTGTGTCATGCAGTACACCCTTTTGTCCCAACAGCCCCACTCATAAAATGTTCATTGCAATGAGTCATTGGTCTGGTCCAATTGGCAACTAGAGCACATTAGCAGGATTTGCTGAAGGAGATGGTGGCAAAAGGATCAGGAGTTCAAGGCCAGTCTGAACTGGTACTTAATCCAACCACACTCAAAGTCAATATTAACCACTGCATCTCATTAGTAACAAGATGCTTGGGGAAACTGTGACTCCTTCACAGAAAGTGAGCAGGAAAGGTAGGACAGAGTCAAGATTTGGAAGAATATCCTGGCAAGATCTCACTTAAAACTCCTTTTAACACTTAAACATGCATTCAAACTATAACTAGTGAGACTGTAGACTTGGAGAACAGCTCATAAAAATATCCTATTCAGGCCTCTCTACTCTTTGTTTTGTTTTTCAAGACAGGGTTTCTCTGTGTAACAACCCTAGCTGTCCTAGAACTTGCTTTGTAGACCAGGCCAGGTTGGGACTCACAGATATTCATTCACCTGCCTCTGCCTCCCAAGTGCTGGAATTTAAGGTGTGCACCACCACATCTGGCTCAGGCCTCCACACTTTAAAGATGAAGAAAGGAAGACTTGCTCAGGGCTTGCCCTATTATTGTCACTAGCAGCAACAGTAAAGTCACCAAGACTGTGTAAAAGGATGGAGTTCAGTAGTTCCTACAGTAAACATTTTTATAAATAGAGTGTTCAGGGAAATGCAAACCCCCAGTTAATATGTATAAGCTGAGGAGGATTTTCAGGTGGTTTGAAAAGGAGAACAAAGGTCACAAGACATACTTGAGGTTGCCCTGAGCAGGTAGAATTCTCCTCCAGAAAAGGGATGGATGATTCCATCGGAATATATGATATGTACTATGATTAACTGAAGGTGTGTGTGTGTGTGTGTGTGTGTGTATTTGGTAATTTTGTGGATATATGGTCCATCATCTCCCAAAGTTGTTCCTTTCTGACCACTTAACTCATAATGATCTTGTACAGGCCAGAATATTACTGATGCCTGACACCTAGCCAAGACGAGATTTGCTTCTGAGTGTCTGCAATTTGGATGCTCTGATTAAGTGCTATAATTTGGATCTCACCTCCCACACTCATGTGTTAGAAATTTATTTTTCCATGAAACAATATTAAAAGGGGAGGCTGTTAAGTGGGATGGATGTCATGGGGGATTTACTGAAGGACTGGGGCTTTTATCAAGTAGTAAATTCACTGTGAGTACACAGTTGACCTATCTGATCTCTGTCCTGAGCTCACTTTGACTTCCTTCCACCATAATACGAGGCAACAAGAAGGCCCTCATCATAGGCTAGTGCCATACTAGATGAGCTAAATAAATTCTGTTTGTATAAATTACCCAGCTTATCATATTCTGTTAGAGCAGTAGAAAATGTATGAAGGTATGATGAACAGAGCTTGGAAACTACTGAGGTGATCCATGTGTCATTTTTACCTCTTCATTATCCTCATCTGTGTTAAAAAATCAAATAAAATTTCCTAATGACATTTGAACACAGAAATACCAGCTCACAACTTCACTACCATGCTTATTTACAGACGTGAGCAACCATTGAATCTTCTTAGCATACATTTTACTATTGTGTCTTCTTACAGCTATCAACAAGGACCAGGTGAGCTTTTATCTAACTTCAAATTTTCTATTAACTTTGGAACTTTGAATATTTCCCCTTATACAGGCAAATCCCCAAAACTCTACCCTGTTTGCATTTCTCTGCTTCCCATTCTTGTCATCAACCAAACTCAGAACCTCAGTCTACCCACTGAACAACGAATAGCCTTCTCACTGGTGTATCCATTTCTTTTTCTGTTATAATTTGCTCCTTAGGTTCCACGGGAATGTTCCAATCATGTTTCTTATTTTCTCATAAGGTGCAGTAGCTCCTCCCCAGAAGAGCAGCCAATCATATTAAGATAAAAACTCTCTGGTTTGGCTTTCATGAGCTCAACTCAACATTTCAGCTACATTTTTATTATTTTCCTACTTATACCCACACTTCTTAATAAGGACTTGCTTTTCCTGTGAAATAAGAACAACTAGTCAATCATACCCATCATTTTCAATTTCATTCAGAAAATGCCTCAGTGTAAGGCCTTTATTACTTCTTTGCTTTACTATTTTTCTGAAATCACTGTCTGTGCCTCTCTTAGGGGACTTTCCCACAACATCTTTATAAAAATCATGTATATTTGCCTCCTTATCTGTAACAACTTAAGTAGTGTGATCACTGCTCTTTACCTCTATTTCTAGATAACATTTGTGGTGGTTTGAATGGAAATATCACTTCCAGGCTCAGATTTTTGAACTCTTGGTCTCCAGTTAGTGGTACTATTTGAGGAGGTTGTGGCACTTTGGGGAGGTGGAGCTTTGATGGAAGAGGTATGATGCTAGGGGTGGGCTTTGAGTATTTATATTTATATATTCACTCCACTTGCTGTTTAATCTCTGTTTTGTACTTGCTTTTGAAGATGTCAACTCTCAGCCTCCTGCTCCTGTTGCCGTGACTGTTGATTGCTGCTATGCCTCCCTGCCATGATAGGTTCTAATTGTTCTGAATAAATATGTTTATTTTCCATAAGTTGCCATGGTCCTGGTCTTTTGTAACAGCAACAGAAAGTAATAGAACTTGGTTCACCTTTTTTCTAGCATGTCTTAGCATTTCTGAAATGTGAAATAAATCTAATATCAAAAAGAAGTTGAATTCACAAATATAGTCAGAGATGCACACATCTAACATAACCACTGTGTTATGTGGCCCAGTCTTTATAATATATCAATTATGCCTTTTAAAAGGCCAGAGGGCAACTATATCTCAAATTCAAGTAATAACATCCCATAGAATTCCACTGAAGTACTAACTTTGGTTCCCCATAAGACTTCGGGCATACAGCTGGAATGGCTGTTTCCTAATGATTAAATTCAAATGTCAATACCTGGTGCATAGAAAGAAACTCTGGTGGACCAAACTGATTCAGAGGTCTCCCAGAAACCTTTTCTTTCTGGGGCATGAGCTGAAATGCATCACTGTGATCCTTTTGAGTTTTGATCCTGGTTATCCTGATTTTAGAGTCAGACATTCAATGGCAGGCAGGTTTGTGGGTGATGGGGCATTTCTGTAGGTAAACACATTATGATAATTCTTAGCTGTAGATACAAATAACTGCTCCATAGGGCTTTTCCTGTGCTGCACACACAGAGAAGGGGTACATAGAGTAGATACCACTAGGCAATGCCTTAGGAAGTCACCTAAGGATGCCATGGTGTTATTTTCATTCAAACCACTACAAATATTATCTAGAAATAGAGGTAAAGAGTAGTGACCACACTGTTTAAGTTATTATAGATAAGGAGGCATGTATACATGTGATTTTTATAAAGAAAATAGTTTACTGGAGAGAATCTCTTAGACCATTGACAAGTATGGATATTTTATCATATTTTTGAAAATGTTGGTATACTATGAGCAAAATGATTCCTCACCACTCTGCTCACACTTAATGACCATGAACTTGAAGGAAAAACATTAGCTCTTTCTACCATACCATGCTCCAGATTTGACCTTCCCATGTATGTGACTACTATCAGATTCCCTTCTCCTCAAACTTTGAATCCCTCCTTCATCTTCTTATCCTCAAATCACCTACTTTTTCTTTGGCTTGGAAAGCACTGGGTGGTGAGTGCACACAACTGCTCCTCCACAGTTGTGCTCCTGTGCCTCTCATAGCACTGTACTCCAAGCCACTCATCTTCTGCAGATCTCTATGGGATGGGCTTCTCCCTCCATTTGTGCCCAGAGCTATCCCCAACCACTGTCATCAGTTCTATTCAAATACGTGTCTCCAGTCTTCTCCTCCATCCTTTATGACATCTCCCTTATACTGCTTTAGAGAAGAGAAACAAACGAGTTATCGTTTCTCTACTAAGTGAATATGATCTTAGCTTTACTTGTAATTCAAATTGCTACCATATTTCTCTTTCTTTTACAGGGAAACTCATCAATGGAGCTTTCCTTTGCCACCTCTAGGTTCTTTTCTCTTTGAAATCTGGTCCAGTCAGAATGACATCCCAACAAGTCCTCTGAAGTATCTCTTGTGCTAGTAAGCAATGACTTCTACCTTTTCTCAGGCCAGTGAATGACCCTCTGTCATTCTCATTTCATGTGACGATAAGCAGCATTTGACAGTTGGTTCTCCTTTTTTTTTTATTTTTATTTTTTATTCTGTTTATTTTTTTTCTTTTATTTTACAATACTATTCAGTTCTACATAACAGCCACAGATTCCCTTGTTCTCCCACTTCCTGCCCTCCTCCCCTTCCCCCCAGGCCACCCCCCATTCCCACCACCTTCAGATCAAGGCCACCCCCGAGGACTGAGATAGACCAGATAGACTCAGTCCTGGCAGGTCCAGTCCCCTTCTCCCAGATTGAGCCAAGCGTCCCTGTATAAGTCCCAGGTTTCAAACAGCTATCTCATGCAGCGAGCCCAGGACCTGGTACCACTGCCTAGATGCCTCCCAAACAGATCAAGCCAATCAACTGTCTCACCTATTCAGAGGGCCTGATCCAGTTGGGGGCCCCTCAGCCTTTGGTTCATAGTTCATGTGTTTCCATTCGTTTGGCTATTTGTCCCTGTGCTTTATCCAACCTTGGTTTCAACAATTTTCGCTCATATAAACCCTCCTCTTTCTCGCTAATTAGACTCCCAGCGCTCCACCCGGGGCTTAGCCGTAGATGTCTGCATCCAGATTCCTCAGTCCTTGGATGGGGTTTCTGGCACAACTATTAGGGTGTTTGGCCATCCCATCACCAGAGTAGGTCAGTTCCGGCTGTCTCACGACCATTGCCAGCAGTCTTTTGTGGGGGTATTTTTGTGGATTTCTGTGGGCTTCTTTAGCACTTTGTTTCTTCCTTTTCTCATGTGGTCTTCATTTACCATGCTCTCCTATTCCTTGTTCTCCCTCTCTGTTCTTGATCCAGGTGGGATCTCCTGCTCTCTTTCCCTTGACCCTCGCCGTTCATTGCTCCCACTCATGTCCAGGCTGTTCATGTAGATATCAGCCATTTCTCCGTCATTGGGTGATCCCCGTGTCTTTCTTGGGGTCCTGTTTTACAAGTAGCCTCACTGGTGATGCGAGTAGCAGTCCAGTCATCCTTGTTCCACATCTAGTATCCTCCTATGAGTGAGTACATACCATATTTGTCTTTCTGAGTCTGGGTTACCTCACTCAGGATGATTTTTTCTAGATCCATCCATTTGCCTGCAAACCTCATGATGTCATTGTTTTTCTCTGCTGAGTAGTATTCCATTGTGTATATGTGCCACAATTTATTTATCCATTCTTCAGTTGAAGGGTATCTAGGTTGTTTCCAGGTTTTGGCTATTACAAACAATGCTGATATAAACATAGCTGAGCAAGTGCTCTTGTGGTATGATTGAGCATTTCTTGGGTATATGCCCAAGAGTGGTATAGCTGGATCTTGGGGGAGATTGATTCCCAATTTTCTAAAAAAGCGCCATATTGATTTCCAAAGTGGTTGTACAAGCTTGCATTCCCACCAGCAGTGGAGGAGAGTTCCCGAGTTCCACATCCTCTCCAGCATAAAGTGTCTTCAGTGTTTTTGATCTTAGCCATTCTGACAGGCGTAAGGTGGTATCTCAGAGTTGTTTTGATTTGCATTTCCCTGATGATTAGGGATGTTGAGCAATTCCTTAAATGTCTTTCAGCCATTTGAGTTTCCTCTGTTGAGAATTCTCTGTTTAGTTCTATAGCCCATTTCTTAATTGGACTGTTGGTCTTTTTGATGTCTAATTTCTTGAGTTCTTTATATATTCTGAATATCAGTCCTCTGTCAGATGTGGGGTTGGTGAAGATCTTTTCCCATTCTGTAGGCTGTCGCTTTGCCTTGTTGACTGTATCCTTTGCTCTACAAAAGCTTCTCAGTTTCAAGAGGTCCCATTGATTGATTGTTTCTTTCAGTGCCTGTGCTACTGGTGTTATATTTAGGAAGTGATCTTCTATGCCAGTGCATTCAAGACTACTTCCTGCTTTCTCTTCTAGCAGGTTCAGAGTAGCTGGATTTATGTTGAGGTCCTTGATCCACTTGGACTTAAGTTTTGTGCACGGTGACAGATATGGATCTATTTGCAGCCTTCTACATGTTGATATCCAGTTATGCCAGCACCATTTGTTGAAGATGCTTTCTTTTTTCCATTGTACACTTTTGGCTTCTTTGTCAAAAATTTATGTTCATAGGTGTGTGGGTTAATATCAGGGTCTTCAATTCGATTCCATTGGTCCACATGTCGTTTTTATGCCAATACCAAGCTGTTTTTATTACTGTAGCTCTATAGTAGAGCTTGAAGTCAGGAATTGTGATGCCTCCAGAGGTTGTTTTATTGTACAGGATTCTTTTGGCTATCCTGGGTTTTTTGTTTTTCCATATGAAGTTGAGTATTATTCTTTCCAGGTCTGTGAAGAATTGTGTTGGTATTTTGATGTGGATTGCATTGAATCTGTAGATTGCTTTTGGTAAAATTGCCATTTTTACTATGTTGGTCCTGCCTATCCATGAGCATGGGAGATCTTTCCATTTTCTGACATCTTCTTCAATTTCTTTTTTCGGGACTTAAAGTTCTTGTCATATAGATCCTTCACTTGCTTGGTTAGTGTTACTCCAAGGTATTTTATGTCATTTGTGGCTATTGTAAAGTGTGATGTATCTCTGATTTCCTTCTCAGCTTCTTTGTCCATTGTATATAGGAGGGCTACTGATTTTTTTGAGTTGATCTTGTACCCTGCTATGTTGCTGAAGGTGTTTATAAGCTTATCAGTTCCTGGGTGAATTTTTGGGTCACTCAAGTATACTATCATGTCATCTGCAATAGGGAAAAGCTTGACTTCTTCCTTTCCAATTTGTATCCCCTTAATCTCCTTGTGTTGTCTTATTGCTCTGGCTAGAATGTCAAGAACTATATTGAATAAGTATGGGGAGAGTAGACAGCCTTGCCTCATTCCTGATTTTAGTGGAATTGCTTTGAGTTTCTCTCCATTTAATTTGATGTTGGCTGTTGGCTTGCTGTAAATTGCCTTTATTATGTTTAGGTATGTTCCCTGTATTCCTGATGGCTCCAAGACTTTTATCATGAAGGGGTGTTGGATTTTGTCAAATGCCTTTTCTGCATCTAGTGAGATGATCATGTGGTTTTTTTCTTTGAGTTTGTTTATATGGTGTATTACATTGACAGACTTTTGTATGTTGAACCACCCTTGCATCCCTGGGATGAAGCCTACTTGATCATGGTGGATAATTGTTCTGATGTGTTCTTGGAGTCTATTTGCCAGTATTTTATTAAGTATTTTTGCATCAATGTTCATGAGGGAGATCGGTCTGTAGTTCTCTTTCTTTGTTGTATCCTTGTTTGGTTTGGGAATCAGGGTTATTTTAGCCTCAGAGAAGGAGTTTGGTAATGTCCCTTCTGTTTCTATTATGTGGAACAATTTAGAGAGTATTGGTATTAACTCTTCTTTGAAGATCTGGTAGAATTCTGCGCTGAAACCATCTGGTCCTGGGCTTTTTTTTGGTTGGGAGACTTTTAATGACTGTTTCTATTTCCTTAGGGGTTATTGGACTATTTAAATAGTTCATCTGGTCTTGATTTAACTTAGGTATGTGGTACCTATCCAGAAAATTGTCCATTTCTTTTAGGTTTTCCTGTTTTGTGAAGTAGAGGTTTTTGAAATATGACCTGATAATTCTCTGGATTTCTTCAATGTCTGTTGTTATAGCCCCCTTTTCATTTCTGATTTTGTTGATTTGGATTCTCTCTCTCTGTCTTTTGGTTAGTTTGGATAAGGGCTTGTCTATCTTGTTGATTTTCTCAAAGAACCAACTCTTTGTTTCATTAATTTTTTGTATTATTCTCTTAGTTTCTATTTTATTAATTTCACCTCTCACTTTGATAATTTCCTGGCATCCATTGTCTATTCTTCCTGGGAGACTTTGCTTCTTCTTATTCTAGAGCTTTCAGGTGTGCTGTTAAGTCACTAGTGTGAGATTTCTCCAACTTCTTTATGTGGGCATTTAGTGCTATGAATTTCCCTCTTAGCACTGCTTTCATAGTGTCCCATAAGTTTGGGTATGTGGTGTCTTCATTTTCGTTGATCTCTAGGAAGTCTTTAATTTCTTTCTTTATTTCTTCCTTAACCCATTGGTGATTCAGTTGAGCATTATTCAGTTTCCATGAGATTGTAGGTTTTCTGTAGTTTTTGTTGTTGTTGAAATCTAACTTTAAACCATGGTGGTCTGATAGAACACAGGAGGTTATTCCAATTGTTTTGTATCTGTTGAGATTTGCTTTGTGGCCAAGTATGTGGTCAATTTTAGAGAAAGTTCCATGGGGTGCTGAGAAGAAGGTATATTCTTTTTTGTTAGGATGGAATGTTCTGTAGATATCTATTAGGTCCATTTGGGTCATGACATCAGTTAAGTCCTTTATTTCTCTGTTAAGTTTCGATTTGGGAAATCTGTTCAGTGGTGAAAGTGGGGTGTTGAGATCTCCCACTACTAATGTGTGGGGTTTTATATGTGGTTTAAGCTTTAGTACTGTTTCTTTTACATATGTGGGTGCGCTTGTGTTTGGGGCATAAATGTTCAGAATTGAAACTTCATCTCGGTGGATCTTTCCTGTGATGAGGATGTAATGCCCTTCTTGATCTCTTTTGATTGATTTTAGTTTGAAGTCTATTTTGTTGGATATCAGGATGGCTACCCCCACTTGTTTCTTAAGACCATTTGATTGGAAAGTCTTTTCCCAGCTCTTTATTCTTAGGTAGTGTCTGTCTTCAAGTTTGAGATGTGTTTCTTGTATGCAGCAGAAAGATGGGTCCTGCTTTCGTATCCATTCTGTAAGCCTATGTCTTCTTATAGGTGAATTAAGTCTGTTGATATTAAGGGATATTAATGACCAGTAATTGTTCATCCCTGTTATTTTTTGTGGTAGTGTGTGTGTACTTCTCTTCTTTGGGGTTTACTGCTGTGGCTTTATCTATTGCCTGTGTTTTCGAGTGTGTATCTGACTTCCTTCAGTTGGAATTTTCCTTCTAGTGCTTTCTGTAGGGCTGGGTTTGTGGATAAGTATTGTTTGAATCTGGCTTTGTCGTGGAATGTCTTGTTCATTCCATCTATGATGATTGAAAGTTTTGCTGGGTATATTAGCCTGGGCTGACATCCATGGTCTCTTAGTGTCTGCATTACATCTGTCCAGGTCCTTCTGGCTTTCAAAGTCTCCATTGAGAAATCGGGTGTTATTCTGATGGGTTTGCCTTTATAGGTCACTTGGCCTTTTTCCTTTGCTGCTCTTAATATTCTTTCTTTATTCTATACATTTAGTTGTTTAATTATTATATGTCGAGGGGACTTTTTTGGGGGGTCTAGTCTGTTTGGTGTTCTATAGGCTTCTTGTATCTTCATAGGCATTTCCTTTTTTAAGTTGGGAAAGTTTTCTTCTATGATTTTGTTGAATATATTTTCTGTGCCTTTGAGTTGGTATTCTTCACCTTCTTCTATCCCTATAATTCGTAGGTTTGGTCTTTTCATGGTGTCCCAAATTTCTTGGACATTTTGGTTCATGACTTTGTTGGCTTTAGTGTTTTCTTTGACTGATGAAACTATTTCTTCTACTGTATCTTCAATGCCAGAGATCCTCTCTTCCATCTCTTGCATTCTGTTGGTTATACTTGCATCTGAAGTTCCCATCTTTTACTCAGATTTTCTATTTAAAGCATTCCCTCTGTTTGTGTCTTCTTCATTTTTTCCATTTCCCTTTTCAGGTCTTGGACTGTTTCCTTTGTTTGTTTCATTGCTTTTTCATCATTTTCTTTCAGTACTTTATTGTTTTCTTCCAGTACTTTATTGTTTTCTTCCAGGACTTTATTGTTTGCTTCAAATTTGTTTGCCCTTTCCTCTAGTTGTTTACAGTGTTCTTCCCATTTTTTGTCTTTTCCTCTACATAAGCCTCTAACTTCTTCATGATGTTATTCATAAGGCTGTTTTCTTCTGCTTCTTCCAATTTTTGATGTTCAGATCTAGATTTTGGAGGCGGGCTAGGTTCTGGTGATGCTGTATTGTTCTTCATTTTGTTGTATGTACTTCTGCCTTGATGTCTGCCCATCTCCTTATGGTTTGTTCTTGGGCTTATCAGTGCACTTGTTTCAGACAGAGCTGACAGACTCAGGAATTCTCTCTCTCTTGTCCAGATGGGAGCTCCCTTGTCCAAATGGGAACTCCGGGGCAGGATGGAAGGTCTTATCTGGATGGGAAACTGGGGCAGGATGTGAGCTCTTGTCCAGAAGGGAAGTCCAGGGCAGGATGGGAGCCCTCTCTGGTCCAGAAGGGAAGTTGGGGGTAGGATGGGAGCTGGGGGCCAGACTCTAAGTCTCAGGAAGTGGCTGGGGTCTCTGGCAGATGGGCGTGGGGGCAGGCATGGAGATTGCAGGGGCTGCCGGGGGCTTGGACAAGGGGACCCTTCCCAGTGGGGCTAGAAGGGGACCTGCCCGGAGGCCAGAACCTGGGGCCAAGTTGGGCAGGTGTTCCCAGAAGTGGCTGGTGCCCAGGGATGGGGTCTGGGATGGGCACAGATACTCACCCCTGGTCCAGAAGGGAAGTCAGGGGCAGGATGGGAGCTGGTGGCCGGTCTCTAAGTCTCAGGAAGTGGCTGGGGTCTTAGGCAGATGGGCGTGGGGGCAGGGCATGGAGATTGCAGGGGCTGCTAGAGGCTCTGGTCCAGAAGGGAAGTCAGGGCTGGTTCTCTTTCTAAATTTCTGCCTTTGCTTGGCTTCTGGAGTACAGTATTTATCTGGCTTACAGTCCCATCTTTGGCATCTTTGCCTTTCTTCTTTACACGTTCTCCCTACCTTCCTGTGTTCATATTACAGGGCTCAGTCAATGCCTGGGATCTTCACCATGGTGCATAAGCACACTTTTGGCAATCTAGCCTATGAAACAAATATTCCAAAATTGATGTCTTCAACCCAGACATTGCCCTTGCATTTAAACTTATATATCCAACTATACTTGACCACTTCGATTATTTAAGCAGATTTCCAACTCATGGTCTTAAATGAACCTTTGATTCTCCTCTAAGTCCTATCTTTCTTCCTACCTAGTTATCCCAATAATAGGCAACTCATTTGTCCAGCTGCTGAGTCATTCATAATTCTTACCCTTTCAAAAACTTTCTAATTGGAAAATACTGCAATGTCCCTCTCACTAACCAATAAGAAGAAGAAGAGAAAGAAAGAGGAGGAGGAGGAGAAAAGGAAGAAAGAAAAAGAAAGGAAGAAAGAGAGAAAGAAAGAAAGGGAAGAAGAAAAGAAAAAGCAAACAATCTTGGAAACTAATCTTTCGGTAGCTTGCCCTTCACCACATACCTTTTACCTTCTCTTGCTTTATTTCTATGTTGTCTATTAATTACCTTCTTATACAGAATATTTAATTATTTTATTTATTAGTTGTAATTTGTTTTGCTATCTGAACACAGCAGATTGCTCTTTGTGTCCTTTATTCTACTTCTTTTTTAAAGTGTGTGTGTGGTGTGTGTATGTATGTCTGTGTCTGCATGTCCAGGTGTCTAAGGAAACCAGCGGTATTAGATTCCCTTGAAAGTGGAGTTACAGGCAGTTTGGGGGCACCTATGTGGGTTCTGGAAATTAAACTCAGGTCCTGTCAAAGAATAGTATGTGCTCTTAACTGTTGCAATGTTTCTCTAGACCCTTTATTCTACTGGTTACTGTGGTAGCCTGTTTCTATGAAGGCAGCCTTGCACAATGTAGAGCTTCACTGGACACTTCTGAAAGGATGTCCAGTGCCTTTCCTTTTCTTTCTTTTTATCTTGTGCCCTTCTAGAGGAGTCTCAGAACTGTATTGAACTTTGTGTGTGCCTTTAATACACAAACCACTTTATGAAGCAAAAAGTTAAATTTAGTTAGTTTGTCAACTACCTAGTTACAGTGTTTCTTTAGTTCATAGCTGATACATTTGTTATACATAATTTCATGAATTGAGTGTAGATGGCTTTTTTCTAAATTCATTTTTTTCCATTTGCCTACAGTGATGTCTATCTAGCCCCCTCCTTACCTTACAGGGTGGTTCATAGTTTATTATTAAATTCCAAATCAAGAAATTGATTATAAGCCAGGCTGCGGTGACATACGCCTTCAATCTCAGCACTCAGGAGGCAGAGCCAGGAGGATCTCTGTGAGTTCGAGACCACCCTGGTATACAGAGCAAAATCCAAGACAGGCACCAAAACTACATGGAAAACCTCTGTCTCGGAAAAAAAAAAAAAGGAAAAAGAAATTGATTATAATAACCGTTTAAAAGTCAGATTTATATAATACAATGAGTGAGTTTAATATTAAGAACTTTGATTGTATTATTGAATCTTATTGCTAGTGAAAAAAATATTTAGTTGATTTTAATATCAGTTTTTTAAATTGTGAAATATAGGTACAAAAAATGCACCTACTATGATAGAGGATAAATATAGAAAATATACATCCAATGTAATTATTAGGTATGGAAAATTATAAATCCAATGTAATAATTAGGCTTGGAATACTCAGAATACTCATGTCACAGCTGTAAAAAAGACTCATACTCATATCATTTGATACAGCAAACTTGAATAAAATAGAAAACCCTAGAAATGCAGAAGCAATTGCATTATTACTCTAAGATTGTATGCAGAAAACCAAATATAATAATACAGGAAACAAAGAAATCAATTAACATGAGACTGAATATGGTGCACTTAATTATTACTAATTTTTAAATCCCAGATCTGGAAAAAAAGAGAAATAGCATCAGGTGATCTCAGTTCCAGCAATCAGGGATGAAAATAAGTGAACATGTCTCACTGTGATGGTCACTGTGCTCAGTGTCAATAACGATAGAGTGTTGCCATGCTCACTCCCCCCACCGATGCCTGTTCATGCTGGTATTCTCTAGATTCCTCTTCAATTCTCAATCACTGAAAAGTGCAGCTTTTGTAGGGCTAGGCACATCTGTAACAGAAGCAGAGCACATAGAACATCACAGCCTAACTTAAAATACAGGGAAGACATGGCTTTGAGACTTGAGGAGAAAAAAAAAAAAAAAAGGACATTTTTAAAATGCAAAGAACTTCCTTATTTTGAGAAAGCAAATGTCAAGGAAAAGAAAAATTTTGGAGTATAACAATGTAAATTGTTGAGTTCTCCAGTGCTGAAATTACCATCTTTAGTATGAGGTCTGGGAGATAAAATACACAGTGGAATTTCTGTTTTTGAAAATGACATTAAGCTTAAGCGTTAGATCGAACTAAGAATGACTAACTACAGTAAATACCTATGTAGGTGGTAAGGAGAGGGCTAGCTAGGATTCACTGTAGACAAATGGAAAGAAATTAATTTAGAGAAAAGCCATCCACACTCAACTCATATAATGAAGTATAACAAATGTATCAGCTATAAACTAAAGAAACACTGTAACTAGCTAATTAACTAACTGAATACATAAAATCTAACTTTTTGCTACCTAAAGTGACTTGTATATTAAAGCTACACACAAAGTTCAGTATATTTCTGGGACTCATCTAGAAGGGCACAAGATAAAAAGAACATTCATGAGCCAACACCAGGAAGCCTGCATGGGGCTGAGCTAGGCCCTCTACATGTATGTGACAGTTGTGTAGCTCAGTTGACTTGCGACACTCCTAACAGTGAGAGAAGGGCCTGTCCCTAACACATTGGCTAGTTTGGGGGAACCTATTCCTCATACTGGGTTGCCTTGCCCAGTTTTAATACAAGGGGAGGAGCTTAGTCCTACTGCAACTTGATATGCCATGTTTTGCTTATTCCATGGAAAGCCTGCCCCTTTCTGAACAGAAACAGAGGAGGGGTGGATGAGGGGAGAGGGGAAGAGGTGGGAAGAGGAAATGGGAGGAAGGGAGGGAGGGGAAACGGCAGTTGTTTAAATAAATTTTTAAAATATAATTACAAAGAAGAACATGAATAAGTGAAATGACCTTCAGTTTCTCCTCTTGTTTTTTGTGTACTTGTGAGATTTATTTCCATGTGAATGTGTCACTGTTTTTGCTATATGACAATGAATTGTGCCCTTTTCCTCAGATCCTTTTGCTCACACTCACTTAACAAACCATTATAAAATTGGTCCTTATTTAAAGGAACATGCCTATGGCTCTATTTACAATAGATAAAGAGTAAGATTTAATAGCATAATGAGATATTTGTAATATTAATAATAATGTAATATTTGTGTTTCATGGTATTTTTCTTTTAGGCTTTTACTTATTTTTTCATAAAAGATTATATATCTCATCTTGTGGATTTTAGAAATGTCATTATTATTAATGATTTAAAAATTGTAAAACAGCTACAACTATAAAATTAGCTCAGTACTGTATATGTTGAAGATGAGAGTTTGGAGTTGATTGTGTGAAAGGGGGCTCTTATGTGCAATCCTGTGGAACTTATAATTTTTGCAAATTTTCTGAAAGGTGTTATTGTAGTTTTATCAGTTACTCTAAGGAAAATATTTATATTCTCTGACCATATAATTCTAATTCCTTAGAATATATACCAAGGAAGTTATTTGCAAATAGTAGATTTCATTGTGTGATTATTTTCATTAGTGTTTTTATGTTAACAGTGGTCATAAGTCAACACAACAGACAGAATGGTCACATGAGAGGTGATTGTCTGCTCAGTGGCTTACTGTGATGATTTTTAATGTTCATGAGTTTTGGTGATGAAGAAAATATCATCGCATAAATGAAATTTAGAAAATTTAAAATAAAGTATGAATGTTTTCTCTAAAGGCAATTTTATTCAAAGTTCTGATATTTTTGAAGCATAGGTATCTAAATCATACATATAATAGATCCTTGTATGTTTCCATTTAAAATACTTTAACTATTCTATGTAAAAACATGTGTCATCCTGGAAAACACTGGTCACTTCTTCCTATCTTGCCTCCTCTAGAAGAAGTCTACTGCTGCTGTCTAGTTCAGAGTCACTTCCCATAATTCTTTGGGACTAATCAAATTGACTTCGATCTCTAACTTCCATTTCTCGTGTAAGGTAGCCTGAAAGAATTGCCTCTGCTTCTGCTGTCACTGTCTAGCTGTAAGTCTTCTCCTTTTCCTGACCTCAGATGGCTTGTTTGAAAATGAGGCCATTGGCCTCAAAGGTACTTTAGGATTTTCTTGTTCTTATGTTATAGTTTTTCCCCAAGACTCCCACATGGCCTCCTAAAAGTTGATTTTTTTAAAGCAGTGTTCAGGCATACCTTGTTACCTAGTATCTTTTCTATTTTGAAACCAAGGAATAGCCAGGCATGTGACAGACCATTGTCATCACAACACTCAAGAGGCTGAAGCAGGTGGATTGTGAGTTCAACAAGGACAACTACTTAATTCTAGGTCTGTATGGGCTACATAAAGCTCTTGCTACAAAATGAAAAGAGAAGAAAAGGGAAAAGAAAAAAAGGGAAGGGCTGGAGAGATGGCTCAGAGGTTAAGAGCTCTGGCTGCTCTTCAAGAGGTCCTGAGTTCAATTCCCAGCAACCACATGGTAGCTCACAACCATCAGTAACGAGATCTGGTGCCCTCTTCTGACCTGCAGTCATACATGCAGGCAGAATACTGTATACATAATAAATAAATAAATCTTTTTTTAAAAAAAGAAGGGAAGAAAAGGAAGGAAGAAAAGGGGAGGAAGGGAGAAGGGAGGGAAGGAGAAAGGAGGAAGGGAAATGGGACAGAGGAAGGGAGGAAGGGAGGGAGGAAGACTGGTAGGGAGGTGGGAAGGAAACACCAGAGAACTACAACAAAGAATGAAGGGTCATTTATTGTCTAAGTTTTCTCCCTTCAAGGACACTACTATCTTAACAGTACAAGATTTATTTTCCTGTGCCTTCAGAAAGCAGAACTGGAAATTGGTATTTCACATTAACTTAAGGGATTTTTTTTCCTAATAATTAAAGCTGTGGAAAAAATAAAAAGAAAGGCTTATTATAATGTTGGAAGAAGGGTACTTCTGTATCAGATGAGAAGATGGAATTGACGAATCTTTAAGATGAATTCCTCAAATAGGTCCCAACACGTTCTACTGCAGCTCAAAAGAAATCTGGTTAGGGAATTGTGAAGATAGTTATTATGTAGACAGTCATTGCTGCTACCTATAGGGACACTTGATTAATAGGAACATGGGAAATAGCCATGGGGGTGACAGGAGATCCTTACTGTCAGCTGCCCAGTTTCATCAAAAAGAAAGGAAGAACAGGGCAGTGGCACTGTGATGGGACAGTGTCTGCGAGAGGACTCCCTGCAGCACAGCTACTAAGCAGGTCCATTAGGGTTACAAAAGCCATATCAACTGAGTAGCTCCTGTTATATGGAGCTAGTAGAAACCAGGAAGACAAGAATCTAGCCAAACAGGATTTCTGATGTTTAATTAACAAGCCTTCTCAAAATAAAGTGTTTTTTCACCCACCAGGACTTAGGCAAGTGCATAGAGTAACAGCTGCCACCTAGACCACGAGACATGATTAGGAACCTGAAGAGTTTCCTAGATCAGCTGACTGAGACTATCTATTACCTCTCCTCAGCCAATTTCAATGAACAGTGAGACAATATCAATATCTGCATATACATATACACTTCCACATATATACAGACATCAACATATATGTAGCATGTATGCTACTGTAGAACAGGGAAGGCATAGCAGTAAGAGCTTGGGTTTGAGAGCAAGCTGACTGGGTCTATAGCTCATCTCCACCATTTCTCATCAGTGTTAGCTCAGAAAGTTATCTAAGCCCTCTTCTTTTGCATTTTCTCATGTGGAGGACAGGAATGTCCTTAGCCCAGTTGTGAGAGAACAACTTTACATAAAGGATGCCTGCCGACAGGTAGTACACAATGGATCAGGCTGTATTTGCCATTGGTTCCTTCCTTATGTTCTCGTTGCATTGGGCCAGCTGATCACTGTGCCTTTCTTATCCCTGAGTGTCTGCCTGTCTTATCTTAGTTGTCAATCGTTAACTCTCTACAGATGAAATTCCTGCTGAGTTAATCATCACCTTCTCTTCCCAGCAGAGCTTTGGCACCAGAGGACCTCTTAGAGCAACTGTGTAGCCCAGAGATGGGGTACATTCTTTGCCCCTTCAATACCTTTAGTAATAATTACTAAAACTTGTATCATGATAGCAAGAATAGTAGATCAGGTGGCACTTCCTGAGTGACTTTTTGAAACTTCCCGAGTAAAGCTGTATGGCCCATTTGTAATTAAAGAGAAGGCTACTTACAAATAATGTGAATAGACTATGACCCTGCCTGTTAGACCAGGGATCCAAACAGGTCATGTCCAGCATCCTTCTGCAGAAAGGGAGAGAGCATTGATTGAGGACAGCTGCATGCACACTTACCTGCTGGAGGCTGGGCTTTGGGCCAGGAGCATGCTCTCCCTGCTGGTGGCTGTTGGTGGCTTCCACTCACTTATCCATGATAACACTTACCATTTAACATTATAATCTTTCCTACCTTTATCTCCACAAAAAAAGGAAATGAGAAAGGTGGTTTTCTTTCCAAAAACAGACTCCATATTTGATTTATATTTGTATCCTAGTTTGCAGAAGAGTACCTATCCTGAGGCAATCACATGACAGCAGCATGCTTAGTCCATGCACATGTGTGAAGGTCCAAGGAGGAGTGTCCCATTGTGGCTGCCAGAAAACTGACTCTCTTATCTCTTCACTGCTGGTCACTCAGATGTTAATGCTTTATGCCCATCTCTGGGTATGCAAAAAATGTCTTGGACTTGGTTTGTAAAAAGTGCATTGTCTATGTGCCTGAAAATGTAAGTTACAGTTGAAGGGAAGACACAAGCCCAGCTAACAGCCTCTAACTACCTTCCTTATGCAAGAACCAACACCAAGTGCTTAAATGGATAGTGCATCTCCAGAGCTAAGACCTTGATGTAAAAATAGCAAAACGAGTCTCTTTGCTTGTCATCGTTAAAACAGAACAAATTACTGGGCACAGTTTCAAGGATTCTAGAGAAAGAATCTCTGTGAGGAGGGGGCACAGTGGCAAAGACACTGACATCAAGCTTCAGCTTGGTAAAATGCCAAGGTCCACTCAGAAGCCACTGGGCATTTATCTGGCAATGAAGACTGACTGTGAAGGCCAAGGCTCAGCTTTGCCACTCAATTAGTAATGGAAGCATTTTCCTAATAAGTTAGGATCATTTGCAGTTTCCCTCATAACTGCTTGTCCATTGAAACTACTTTGCTAAGAAGAGCCAGAAACCATCACTGAGGGTGTGGGCGGGCATTCCCCTTATCAAGCTTTTGACACAAATATTTACACTGCATTTTTTTCTTCCATTATTCTGAAAAAGAATTTTATAGTTTTTTTTCCTGACATATGCCAAAGCAGGTTTTTACATTTTGCAAGTATGCAAATAGCAAATGGAATAAGAAATTCATGCAGATGCTTTCCCAGATTTTCAAAAGCAGAACATCATGTTATGCTGGTTCCAGAAGTTATAATTGCACTTAAAAGTCCTGCCTTGGTGTGGCATTTGGGGACTTTAGGGACTCTGCACACTAATTCATGTCTGACTTTTACAGCTTTGTAATCAGCCCTATTCATAAGAACCAGCTTATAAAAACCACATTTCTTCTCTGGAAGGAAGAACAGTGATTAATGAGGGCTTCGAGAGCCTCTGGGTGCTCTAGAGCCCAGTAAATAGATGACATTCTGGCAAGACCCTGGGGTTTCTGCCACAGTCTTCAGCTCCCATCTTGCTTTCTGAGAACTCTTTCCTGCTCTTCTTGTGCAGAAGACCATGACTCCTCTGGGGCAGTACCTATTGTGTAGTCTCCCTCTCCTCTTCTTTCCCTGGAATCTCTTAGTAATCTATCCCAAGTGGCAAACTTTCAGGAATGCCTCCTTTAGAAGTCTCACAAAATGTGTAAGCTTGTATCATTCCTTTCTTCTTAGGAATAAAGGAAAGCTCTTTATAGAACTGGAAACATTTCCTTTCAAACAAAGGCAATGAAGTAGTCCCCAGGGCTGGGCCAACACAATTCATTTCTCTGCCTCCTGAGACCCAAATGGTGAAAGACGTGAGTGTCTTCCTTTCCAACAGTTCCAAGAGCCTCGCTTTGGAAGGACATTCCATCCAGAATGTCTGCACACACTGGACAGACAGTAGCTCTAGCTCCTGTGTCATTCTGTTTAATCTAGGACATCTGGCCACCCCATGTGGGAGCCTGTCTTCTGTGTGCCCTCCAGTGCAAGCAGGACGTGTCCTGTGTGTGGGAGTGCTGGCTGCCATGGAAATGAAGCCAATTAGAAAAGACAATAGTGGCAGAGTTGGCTCATGGCTGGCCTTGCTTTGGAAAGTAATTATATGCAGCTAAATTACCTTAAGTTTATGTAAATTATTTTTTTAAAGCAGGCAGGCATTCAGCCTAAATCTTTAGATATTGTCTTCTGGCTATTATTATTATTATTATTACTCATTATTTTTACCCTAGCTATTCTAGACAATATGCCAAAATACTTAAAATGAACTAAAGCAACATTTTTAGATCTAAGGTATGTTCCCCTGATGCCTGGACAAGTCCTATGCTCCTGGAATCATCACCAGAGGGTTTTATCCTGATGACAATGTGAGAAGCCTAAAATTCACCCAACTGAGGGGGAGAGGGACTTTAACAGACCATTAACGTGGGAGACAGAAGAGTGGGCTCTCCTTTCCGCCTACATTGCCTTGTTCTGAAACTTTAAGAAATGTATTTAGTGTCTCAGTTTCAGGCCTTGTAGTAGCTGTGACCTGAGAGAAAACTAACAAGTTAAGTTTAATGGAATGTAAGTTACAAGAAGCATGACAAATAGAACAAAGGTTGGAAAGACGTAAAGGAAGAGAACATGAATGATGTAGCATGTAGAAAAGCTTGAATTTTACTCTAGAACTAGAAGGAGCCATTAAGCCATGTCTGTCAGTTGGCCAGGGCCTCTTTTCACATAGGATATACATGTCAGCATGTCTAAGGGCCTGGCCTTGCTATCTTTTCCAACATAGTGACTTTGCTTGCCAACCAAGTACTGAGGACTCAAATGTGTCTACATTTGCTTCTTCCCCATTGGGTAGATGAATCTGTATTTGGTTTTATTCCTTTTCAATCCTGTGTCTCTTTGCTCTTTCCTCACTTTGGTAAATGGCAATACCACATACTATGTTTTCAGCCAATATTCAATGTACCTAGTTTGGCTATTTTTCATCACTACATTTAAGTCATCAGAAGATCTTGAAACTTTTCAGTTCATTTTTTGTCAATTACTTCCTTTTTGAGGTCAAAATGGCTTCCTATTAGCTCAAACTCCATATTGTCAGCTCTTTCAATGTTTCTTAATCTTTCTCATTAAATCCTTTACTGGGTTGGTTTAGCTTGCCTGGATCTATGTTCAGCCAGTAAGCAGTGGCTATGCCTTATTGTTCAGTTTTGGATTATAAACCCAACTTTTCAGCCAGGGGTAGGAATAGTTTCACTTTTACTATACACTGACTGTGGATGGAAGGAGCTGTAGAGACAACAATGGAAAGGTTATTAGGATAGGCAGCCTTCCAAAAAATTCAAGATGTCACTAGGAGAAAGCTAGTGGATACTTGATGCTGGGCAAGTGGACAAGCAATTTCCACTAGTGTGGAAAAGACAGAAATCATCAAATGATTTAACAGTAGAAGAGTTTATTTTCAAAATATACTTGAGTATCACTATTTCTGTAAATACTGTCATTTTGTTCCCAAAACATTAAATTTAAGTCAAAATTATTTTACATACCCTGGCCACTCATTTACCAACATTATAATCAGAGTCCCACTGCTTTGGACATTGAGCTAGATACTATAATAACAGTGACTGTGATTTCCTTCTTGTACAATTTTAACTGTCTGAGCACTGGTTGAATTCATCATACACTACAGTGAAGGATTTATATACAAAGCTTATATAGCATATAAAACTGCACAATGTATAGGATGTTAGTTTTTCCTTTAAAATAGATGCCTGTAGCAGTTTCAGAGAGGAATCCATGGCCCAAGGACAAAATCAAAGACTTGAAAGTATAATCCATATAGAAATTGGCACACACAATTTAGAAATACAAAATTCAACTACTCTCAAATCCATTAGTTGTGAAAACCTTTGAGACCCATCTTTGTAATATTGGTTTTGAACAAGAACATGCAGCCCCGTCACTTTCTAAATAGAAATAACTGGGATATTCTTTCTTTATAAATATAAATATTATAAATATTCTTTCTTTACAAGCAGAAAATTTTTTAAAAACAACCAAAATTCTTTCCCAAAAGAATTTTATTTTTTTCTCAGTCAGCCTAGGCTTTCCTCCCTGTGGAAAAAAAACTTAATTTGGAACTAAAGACTTAGATCAGAGGCAAAGAATTTACAACATGGGCAATAGTTCGGCCCTGCTGTTTGAACCACATAACCACACATAGACACATAGAAAGAAAGAAAGAAAGAAAGAAAGAAAGAAAGAAAGAAAGAAAGAAAGAAAGAAAGAAAGAGGGAGGGAGGGAGGGAGGGAGGGAGGGAGGGAGGAAGGAAGGAAGAAAGAAAGAAAGAAAGAAAGAAAGAAAGAAAGAAAGAAAGAAAGAAAGAAAGAAAGAAAGAAAGAAAGAAAGAAAGAAAGAAAGAAAGAAAGAGACAAGGAAAGAGAGAGAGATACAGAGACAGAGAGAGAGAGACAGGCAGAGACAGAGACACAGAGAGAGGAAACACTGAAAGCATAAAAGCCACAACCTTTTGGTTT
Organism: Peromyscus leucopus; assembly: GCF_004664715.2. Taxonomy (NCBI): domain Eukaryota; kingdom Metazoa; phylum Chordata; class Mammalia; order Rodentia; family Cricetidae; genus Peromyscus; species Peromyscus leucopus. The sequence continues at coordinate 45,954,001 of NC_051067.1, forward strand.
TGAGATCTCTTCTTTCCCCTGCTTCTTGGTTTCCTCAGGTACTGTCTTCTCCACCATGCTGACGAAATACCTTCCCCCTTGGTGTCCCAGGTTCAATTAACAGGCAAACGTAAACTATCTATATGGTGAGAATACCATTAGGGAAATTTATTTTCTAAAACAGCCATTGTTCTCCATAGATACAGACTGGAGAGCAGAAAGCTCTGTCTCAATCTGAAATGCTTGGGGGATTGAAAATGTCTGGTTCCAGACTCAAGAGCTGCTTCAGAAGGACAATGAACGTTGGCTTCCCCACACTCTTCTCTGCTGAAATTTACAGAAAACTAGAACTGTGCCTTTGTTTAAATAATGGAAAAATGGCTATAATTTATATAGAAAAAGTTAAACCATGGCAACAAAAATGGCACCTAAATGACTAAGGGAATAAACTAAGCCCAAAACAAACAAACAGATAGCTCCCCAACCACAAAGCACTCAATACGAAATTCCTTTGACAGCTTTATTGGATTTTCCTACAAAGATCACAATAGTTACACTTGCAATTAGCTTTTGAAATTAACTCAGAGTGCTCCACACTTGGAAGCTGGCTTAGCCAGCCAATGCTGTGTTTTTCTTTTGTTACCCCATCTCGCTTTACCATCACCCTTGTTTGGAATGCTGCCTTCTGTTTATTTGTTTCTTTTTTTCCTTCTTCTTCTTCTTCTTCTTCTTCTTCTTCTTCTTCTTCTTCTTCTTCTTCTTCTTCTTCTTCTTCTTCTTCTTCTTCTTCTTCTTCGTCTTCAAGATTTCAAACATATTGCTTTATCATATCTCAATGCTCCAATCTCAAAACTCTGAGGAGGGTTTTAGGGACCACAGCACACCAAAACAAGCATGTTGCTGAGGAGGCAGGGGAATTCCTCAGATAAATGCTTATGCCTCTCTTTTGTTCTGTTTCTTTCCCAAGGCAAGCTGCCGGGCTCTTTCACTGAAAGTGCAAGGAAGGGGGTCTTCACCTTCCAAGACTGTCTTAAATTTTAGGCTCTGTTTGTCAGCTGCTAGGGACCTCACCAAAGCAGTGACCTGAGAAACAGAGTGAGCTGGCAAAGAAACAGAGAAGGAAACATTTACCCTATCACAGTAGCTCTTTGTCTTTCACAGTTTGGATCGGATATCTGCTGTACTATCCACTAACCGTGGACACCTGACTTTCTCAAGGACAAAATGGGGATATACAAAAGTGTTTTAGACTCTAAATGTATTCAGTCTGGTGAAATTGTTGCAATATGTATTTTTTTTTAACAAGAGAATTCTGGGCCTGTATGAACTACTTAATGTCTCATCTAGAAACTGTCCAGTCATCAAATGACCTGAGCTTTGAATCCCACCCAAATGATTCCTTAACGTGTATCAATGGCCTTCCCAAAAGATATATAAAAAGACACACTGTAATGCTCAAGGGGCTCAAAGTGTTTGCGTTCAAGATTTACAGTAAAAGAAACAGGAGTTCTCATTTTTCCATTTGCACTTACAACTCCCCCAAACTGCAGAACTGAAACAATTAGCTGCCTCCTGTTCATCGTCACCCATCTCCTGTGCGTCTTCAGTCTTCTGGCTACGCCACAACTGTTTTCTTGTGTGCTATAGCTCTAAATGAGGCTCAATACTGTACAGAAGGACGGAAATCTGAGGGATCCTTAGAATAACATTTCAGGGCTTCACTGAGGCTTGATCTGTTTCTTTTTAGCCCTGTCCTAGAAACAGCAAGGCTGCCACACATTTAAGGTGGGGTGGGGGTGGGGGATAACATCTAAATTCCTCTTGTATCTCAGAAATCTAAATTAAAACATCGAGGAAGCAGTTACTAGGTTGTTCTGACAAAGATAACAAGGCTGTGAGGATTGGATTTAGAAAGGAGCATTGCAGGGCTCTCTCTGTTGTATCCAATCTGGAATGTCACACCCAGACATACAAGTAGTTAGGAGGGATTTAAATAGCCAGACCCCATAAAAGACAAAGGAAAAAAAGTAGCATTGCACATTATTATGGGCTGAAGGACTTGGTACCATTATTGTAGAATGCTGTACCATTTTGTTTCAATTAAGGAACACAAATAAATCACAATTAAGAAATAGTTCAATAGGTTTGGAATCACTCTATATAGTCATAGCAAAGCTACCACACTGTTTAAATCGTCTGTTGAGAACCATCATCCTGTAATGACTAACAGAGAAAGGGGACTAGGGGCCTCTTTCCCAATGTTCTGAAAACCATTTAAGAGTTTTAGTCCCTCTAGATTCGTTCAATGGGTAGAAGGACAGGATGGAAGGCTCAGGAAGATCTCAGGGTCGCAGACAGTCACCTAGCAGATATTGGGAGACCAGGGCCATGAAACCCTTCCCATTGTTGCTCTGGAGGCAAGTAAAAAAGATGAGAAAGTCTCGGTCCTAGTGTCTTTGTGGCTGTGGTCCAGCCCCTATCTGACCATGGAGCCTGGGCTCCACAGTCTGAATGGGGGCGAGAGCCTCCCAGGAGGCTGCCACCCTTGTCACAGGAGGAGCACAGGCTGCACACAGAACCTGTAGGCATCAGGAGATCCCTTAGCATTAGAAGAGTCGGGGTCCCTCCAGGAAGCCCTCCAACGCTAGGCAGCGCCTACCCACCATCTCCACAGGCTTCCATCACTTCAATGTCATCCTTGTTGTGACAAAGCCTGGAGGGCGGCTCTGTTTTTACAGATTTTTCTTTTCTGCACTATTCTTTCTGCCTTTCTTCAGGCAGCTGTATTCAGTGGGTGAGTGCATTCCCAGGAAACAGCTCCCTGATAACTCAGGAGCCTTTGAGTCTACAGGGCACTTCTCTAGTTTGCCTTAACAAAGAACTGAGTGTTGAGGTTGAAAATAAAATAAGCTGGGTTTTCTTTCTTTCTTTCTTTCTTTCTTTCTTTCTTTCTTTCTTTCTTTCTTTCTTTCTTTCACCCTCCTTTAGTTAGATAATTTCCTATATTTTTAGGTCTTTGATTTCTTGTTTTCTTTTTCTTTTTTTAAAAGGTCTTTTCACTTCCCGTTTTCTTCCTCCCATTGTGACTATAGACTCTTCACATGCGATTCTCCTTGTTCACTTTTCTCCCTACCTTCCCATGCTGAGGGCTGAAAAACCCCACAGATTTGTTTTACTACTGCGAGCATAAAAAGCAGCACGTTTGCATTTTGAACAGAGCAGAGATTAAGGAGTTGGCAGCCTTGAAATAGCTCTTTCTCAACTTCCATTCCCATGAGGTTATCCACATAGAGCTGCTGTTAGCACAGGGGCAGTGTGATGAAATGTATTTGTTGAGTCTCTTTGGTGCCAAAGCTTTGGCCAACTATCTGATCTACCTGATAGTGGTACTATTTCAGAACGTCCGGTCAGTGGAGTAATATCAGTCCTGCCGATTATCAAACACAGCATGATAATGGAAACTACAGCTAGGAAAACCTTGACATTTTCCCCTCCTCCCCACCCTGCCTTAGAAATCCCATGCAAGAATGGGGAGGCGATCAAAGTTTACAAAGTAGAGATTGTTACTCTAGCAGTATGCCCCCTTGGATGTGAGTTCCAATGTTACTGATATCCCCATCTTAGACCCAAACATCAGGGATGTTTCTAAGAGCGAGGCTGGACAAGGGTTGTAAAGAGCACAGATAAAGGCATACAGATGGGGTAAAATGTCTTAAAATTCTGTTTTTCTTCTATTCCCCTACTTTAAACTTACCTGCTTAGGTATAGCAGGATGAATCAATATTTGTCTAGATTACTGAACTCGTAACACTGCCCCCACCCCCAGACTAGCTCATCTTATACACTAACCTTTTCAGGTTAAAATATCTTACTAAAAGGGGTCTTGAATTGAGGTGACAAGTACAGGAGGCAGATTTAAAAGCTAATAAGGACACTTCTTGACCCTTCAGGCTGGAAGAGAGAACAGAGGACAATTGGATAACAGTCTTTGTGGGGTTAGGGACAGTGGAGGAGTAATGTCGGAGAGGAGGAACTGCCTGCCGAGGCACACAAGGGACTAGGCCTTACACTGTGGTTGCCTTTCTGCCTAATTAGGACCTTGTGGTCAAATACAGAATCGTCCACAAATTCAGAAGCTGTTGGACATGATGCCCTTCTACAATTTTCTTCCTGCCTTAAACAGCAAAGCAACCCTAAAATAACCCACCGAGATCTCTGGGGTGTGGGGCCAGAAAATTTGTTAGCTTTAATGATGATACCCACTTATAAGTGTGATATTGGAGGCAACAAATTCCAAAGCTTGGAATTCCACTCATCTTGTGATCTCAGGGTAGTTTCACAGTGGCTGGGCCTGTCAGCCCATTTCTACCCTGTTGAAAATGAGGGATCATTATTTCCCTGGGGATAGTACAGACAAACAGTTGTGGATAAAGACCATGCAGATCACACAGGCAATGTGAGTTCTGGTTTCCAGGTGGACCTAAGAAGGAAAAATAATAACAACAGCAATGTCTGTGGAGCACATTAATTAGTTAGGCATGGCTGAGAGTTTCACCTGTTGCCAATTCAGTTGTTAAGAGGCTCTGAGCCCATACCCTTCGGTTCATGTACTTGCAAGCTGAAACTTGAAACATCCCAAACACATGAAGCCAGAATTACACCTCTTATCTCAAGAGCCTTCTTGGGATGCGAGGATCAGAGAACTTGCTGGAATTTAGCAATTTTGTAATAGTGAATCAATGCTCTAATAGATGTACAATAACCTGAAGACAAACTTGAACTAGGTATATGTGCCATCACCATGTGCTGTGTTGCCTGACACAGAAAAGAAAGACCTGGTGTGACTTCATTTCTCCAGTGAATTGTGCTGAAAGGAAAAGTAACTCAGTTACTCAGCAGCAATGTTTTTCTTGAAGGTCCAGTTCCTTAGTTTTATTTTCACCACAACTTTACGAATTATAACTATAATTTATACTTTACGAATGAATTATTTTGGATTTTGATTTTTTATTGAATTATTCCTCAAACAAGAAGTTACTGAAAATTTCCAGTTGTTCATAGTCAGTGAAAGATACAAGGTGAGGAGAAAATATGTTAATATCTTTTCGTTAAGGGGCTTGTCCTCCAGTAAGCAGAGGGAAAAGATGATTCACTATCCACACTGATAACTTACCAGTTACACAGAGAGAAGGTTCTCTGATGGGGAGTCATGTTCCCAGAACAGCATGAAGAAGGTAGACAGCAGGTCCCACACTAAATAGGGTGAGGGTTGACTGGATGGTCATCTGGGGAGACTGCCATATATTTGAGATTTTGAACTTAAAAAAAAAAAAGGTCCTGATAAGGGGTGTGTATGTACCCACTTATTTATGGCAAAATTGATACAAAGAAGGTCAGAAGCAGAATACAACAGCAGGAACAAACTTCTTGGCTCTGAAGTAGCTGGAATATAGAAGCCAAAAGGTCTGAAGATGAACCTGTAACTATTGTAGTTTCAATCCTACATAATACACCCTTCATCTGCATCTGCATTAGCCAATAGCATATCAGTCAAGTAAAGTGGCTAAGAAATGAGACTCAGATCCTTGCCTGAGCATTCACTGATTGTATGGACTCAAACGGATTGTCTTACATCTGAAAGCTTCATTTATACTACATATCAACACTTCTATGTTGAGTTAGACATGTTGGTTCTTGGTGAAGGCTCAGCACAGAGCTTGACCTGTGACAAGGTGCTCATCCCTACTGGGTGTGCCAATCCAGTGGACACATTCTAATCCAAGATATTATCTGGCACCTCACAGGCCTCTGCCCTGCCAGAAAAGAAGCAATTTTTTTTTGGGGGGGGGCTAATTATACTCTAAAGTTATATCTTCTCTTTGGATTAGGGAGATACATATTCATTATATCCAACACTCATGAAACAAGAAATATACCCATTATCATCAGAACTTTCTTGGTTATGGAAACATCAGAGAACTTGCTGGAATTTAGTAATTGTATAATAATTAATCAATGAATCGATACTCAAAAAGTTGAGCTGAAGATACACTGTCTGGTTGTGTATCAAGACACCTCAGGTCAGTACAAAAGGAACATTATCCCAACATGGGTAACAGGGTGGTCCCACTCTCAGTGAAGATAACATCCCCTACTCCATGGAAAGTGATGAGTCAGGGAATATTTAAGAAAATTTCAAGCAAAATCTTTTCAGTTATTTCATTTTTTTATTAATTTTTATTGTATCTTTCTTGGTGTTTCTTGGTGGGAAGACAACCTCCAGCTGACAAACAAGTTATTTTCAATTACCAAAATGTCTAAACAAAATACCCTTAAAATTTCTACAGAAGAACATCTACCTCCTATGAAGGTGAGTTCTTGGAAAAGAGCAAGCCTCCAAAGGAAAAGAACATAGATGGCCTGAGAGTCAGACAAAGCTGGCTTTAAGTCTCAATTCAGGGAGTCAGTAGCTGCCCATCTGTTGACAAACTGTCTAAAGAACCTGAGAGTCCTTCTTTACAGTTCTGAGGAAGTCATCCATGTGATAAATGAGAGAATTTTAGGATAGTTGCAGCCCTCTAAATCCAAGTTATAACTTCACTGCCAGCCCATGGGCACCAGACAAGCCACCAAGTTCTCTGTGCTTCCTTTCTTCTCCAGAACAGAAGGAGCCATGCCCAGAATGGTTTGTTGTTGTTGTTGTTACCATTGTTACCACGAATTTGCAATGCCTGAAAGGAAATCATATGACAGGCACACCCAAAAATCAAAGGTTGTGAAAGAAGTTAATAAAACAAGTATTGTAAGAGGTATTTGGGGGCTGAAATCAGGGATATTGTCCAAAGAATAAGAAGTCAGGCTGAATTCAGTTGCCATCCTAAGTCCCAATATGTCTATCCAAACTCAGAACCTCTTAAGATTTCTAGAAAATAGAGTGTAGTGAGGATTCCTGGAAGCCAAAAAGTGAGAGGATGGGTAAAGGACCATTGTTGTGTAGTATATGAAAATATAAAACTGAATCCTATTAATATCAAAATTAGCATGTACTAATAAGGGAGAGGGGACTTAGAACAATCTACTGACCACATAGTTGTCTTCTTATAGTCATGTAGGACAGGGCCTTAACATACAACTGTATGTGGCAGACAGTCTTCATGTAGTTGAGAGGTCAGGCCAAATGTTCCCTTTACACTAAGCAGTTGTTCCCAATGATATGAGTTTGTAAGTGGGAACTCTTACTGTCATTACAACCATAATCTTCGTGAAGATCGCCACTGTTTTTTTGCTTTAAGGACAATGGATGCAGATCAATGTAAAATACATTACATTTAGTATCTGTATAATATGAGTTTAATATTTGTATGAGTTTAATATTTGTGTAATATGTGTTTTAGTGGCAATGTAGAAAATACATTCACAGAGTGTTGTTTATCCTTATGAGTACTGCCTTTATGTGGTTTTAACAGCAAAACAATATAAAATATGATTAAGAAAGCTAACCCCTACTTGTCCACTTAATTTGTTGCCAACATTTTTGATCAGTGCTATGTTAATGGACAGCATCTAGTCTTATGATGTCACCAGTAGTACACTATACAAGTGTTCTGTCTTGTAGGGTAGATTTTCAGAATAGACGTCACTGACTGCATGATGTGTAGTTATAATCTTCCCTTCAAAGTTGACAACTTCCCTTCAAAAGTGATTATTCTACTTTGCTATTCTATCTGGAATGTATTTTATTGATTTCTGCTGGTAGTCTTTCTAAACTGGTAAGAGTGCTGTGGTTTTTTTAAATGAGAATGCCTCCCATAGGCTCATGTATTTGAACACTTGGTCCCCAGTTGGTAGCACTGTTTGGTGGGGGTGGGGGGTTGTCTAGGAGGTGTGGCCTTGCTGGAGCAAGTATGTCACTGTATGTCACTGGGGGCAGGCTTTAGGGTTTCAAAGCCTTATGTTGTGCCTGGTCAGTTTCTCTCTCTCTCTCTCTCTCTCTCTCTCTCTCTCTCTCTCTCTCTCTCTCTCTCTCTCTCTCTCTCTCCTTTGTGCTTGTGGTTCAAGATGTGAGCCCTTGGCATGGCACCCTGCTCTAGCTGCCATGCCCACCTGCTGCCTCTGTCACTCTAACCCTCTGGAACCACAAGCCTAAATAAACTCTTCTACAGTACTTTGGAGTGAATTCTGTGGTTATCTAACCAAACCAAATGTGTCTATAGCATTATAACTTCTAAACAAATAAAATAAAGAAATTCTCAATCTGATATTATATGTATATGCACAATGGTCTTAGGGAATCAGGACCTAAAATAATGCCTGTATAAGAATGGGAAGATGAAATAGGATGTATCAATACAAAATAAGAAAACTGCATTTTAAAGAAAGCCAGATAAGTCCATGATGTTCAATGAAAAGAGGTAGCAGCCAATGATACACATATCATGATGAGATATTTATAAGATTTTTAAAAATTACAAAGCACTATACATTATGTGGTTATTACTGAACTACAATTAGAAAGATACCTGTTTATACACACATACATGTACATGCCTATATGAGTATAGCAAAGATTAAAGATCCAGGTCTAGAAGTCATGACAACACAGGATGCTAGCTATGGCATCGTGCAAGGGAGAAGGGAGATGGTTCACATGAAGAGATAGGTGAATTAGTATAAAGTGTGCCATTAGAAACAAACAGACAAAATAAGGAAAGTTGTTCATTTGGGTGTGTTAACATTAGTTCATGTTATTTTTGTCTTCCATTTCAGTTGAGCTTAATACAGGTTACTGTAGCACAGCTTACTCAACATTTCCCTTTCCCCACTTCCTCCCTCCCTCCTTTCCTCCATCCCTCTCTCCTGCCCCCTCCCTCTCTCCCTTCATCCATCCTTCTCTCCCTTCTTTATTCCTTCCTTCCTTCCTTCCTTCCTTCCTTCCTTCCTTCCTTCCCTCCTTCCTTCCTTCTTTCTGCTCTATGGTTAAGTGAATGTAAAAATTTCAAAGAACAAATTAAATTGCCCATTATAAGACATGCTAGAATCCAAATACTCATTTTTTCTTTTCTGATCTTTGTACTTTAGAGTAAAATACTAGTAAGGTAGGTTGCGTATGAAATAATAGTGTCTGAATGACAGGAACAAGACATACACACACACACACACACACACACACACACACACACACACACATCTTGGGTTAAAAACCAACCTCATTCTACCACATTGGTTTTTAAGAAATGGAAAGCCCATGGCTTCTTTGTGCAATGAAAATGATGAATACATGATATTCTACTTTAAACTACTGGCTCTCCCATATTTTGTTTCTGGAATCCCTAAAGACTACAACGACCTCAGAATATAAGTTAATGGCAAAGCCAAGGAGAGAACCCAGATGCTGTGGCTGGGTTTTAAGTGCCCTTTAAAGGCTTGGGTAAAGTCTTGGTGCTCAGGATGTTACTATTGAGAGGAAGGAGCCTTTTAAAGGTGGGGCCTAGTGAAAAGTCCTTAGATAATTGGGGCATGCTCTTGAAGAGGATTGTGGGACTCTAGCTCCTCCTTTTTCTTCTTACTTCATGGCTGTGAGGGCTGTTTTGCTCCACTCATACATGCTTATGTCATGATGTGTTGTCTTGACATAGGCCCAAAGCAATGGAGCCAATTAATTATGGACCATAAAACTATACCAAAATAAGCCCTTTCCCTTCATAAGTTGATTACATCAGGTAATTTGTTATAGCAATAGAAAGCTAGCTAACACAGCAGCTGTACCTGATTTAAGCATCCAGAAAGGGACTCATCCTCTTGTCCACACCAAAGGCCAAGTTCTACACCCCAGAGTTCTGAGGTAGCACTGGGAAGCGTTTGAAAGAGAAGTCTATCTTTTCTTCCTTCTGAGAGCTCCCCTCTCCCACAGTCTCTTGAGAGTTTGCAACCAAGGAACAAGGAGTGACATTTTTGTTTAGTCTTGTTTTATTTCATTTTGTTTTTCCTGTTCCTGATCCAGGGGATTTGGTCAAACTTAGGCTTCTCTCCTCTGAAAAACCACAAGGAACAGCAAAATAAGTCTGGATCAGAGCATCTCATTCTGGCTACCCCTGCTTCTTCCTTTGTAGAGCCAGGCTGTCTCTAGGGCTGCGGGAAGGTATGGCTATGCCCAGGCCTGGTCCCCACTTCAAGCCAAGGAGTAACCAGCTGCAGCTGCTGGGGCCCTTGGGAGAGGGCAGGGCTGCAGATGCTCAGATCTTGCAGCTGTACAGTGGGGTAAGAGGGCCTCCACCCAGCCAGAAACCTGGCCAGGCCAGAGGCAGACAGCACTGAATGGTTTCCTAGCTGTAAAGTGCCCTGCCTGGCTGCCAGAGATGAGTGGCAAGACAAGCGGCATGGGAAGGAATTCAGGACAAGACGACATGTCCTCATGAGGATGTTATCATCCTGTGCACAACCTGGTACTCTTCTGGAGAGCATTGCCCTGTGAGAACCTCTTAGATTCAGGATTACATGCTTACTTAGCACAGGTAGTGATACAGGGGTCGACACTTGAGACAGCAATGGAAAGCTGCACTTGCTGTGGCTATAATGCCCCTGCCCAGCTTCTTCCTAGCCATGTTCTTGCTGCAATACTGGACCTCCTGCAAGGTGGGGTCTTGCCTTCTCAGCCTAAGCAGAATTATTCACAGAGTGTGAAAGGAATCAGGATTTGGGGTGAATCAAACTAAGTTGAGTTCATTCTAAGTAGTTGTTCTTAAATGCACAGAGTTGAAGGTTATCTGAAGGTGGTAGACACTATATTATTGAAAAAAAACTAAGCTTGCATTCCTTTATTACCAATGAAAAGTAAGACATCATTATAGCCAACAAATATGTCCTCAATATCAAGAATCATTGGGGAATTGTATGTCTGACCCAAGATGTCATATAACTTCATATCTATAATGATAATCATCAAATCATTGTCAAAATAAAGGCTGACAAGTGTTAGGAAAAAATGAGGAGGAAGCAGAACCATTATACTCTGTTGAAGTGAAAGAAAACTGAGGCATCCAGTGTGGGAAACAGTATGACTGTAGGAGTACAATGTGCTCCAGCAATCCCACTTTGAGGTATTTATCATGATTATTGAGATTGGGATTTCAGAGTGATGTCAGCTTTATTCATTGCATTTCAGGATTATTAACAAAAACCAAGATACATAAACAACTTCAATACCCATTAATGGATCAATGGATGGAGGAAAATGTGGTACACAATGGAATATACTCAGCTTTCAAAAAGGGAAAATCTGACACATGCAACATGGATAAATCCGGAAGACATTGTGCTAAATAAAATAAGCCAGGCACAGAATGGCGAAAGCTGGATAACTGTATTCACAGGAAGTATCTAAAACAAGCAAATTTATAGAAGCAAGCAGGACAGTAGTTGCTGCAGACTTGAAGGAGGGGAAAATGGAAAGTTGCTGTTCGAAGTATAATGTTCCAGCTTTAGAAGATGAATAGACACTGGAGAGCTGCTGTTTCACATCATGCCCATGGTACCATTACTATTGGGACTCCAAGGATGTGATAACTACCTCGTCAATTCATTCTTAACTTTGAAGATAATATGATGAATTAATTAGCTTATTCAACAAGTACTGATAGATCATTAATGTGCTCTATGCATTCTATAGGTACAGCAGACCTGGGTTCCTGAAAAGGTAACACGAGCAGAGATCTAGTGAGGTTTCTGATGCACTGAGGGGACCTCACTCCAGTTAAAAGGACAAGTACTCATGAGTATCCTATAGTGGAGATGCACTAGAAACATGTGTGAAGACTTAATGAGAAGTCCTCAGATATGAATGAGAAAGGCAGAATTCCACGGTGCTGAAGGAGCAGCCAGCCTCAAAGCTGTCATGGCAAAGTATCACTCTTCTATTCCAAGAAAAATTACAATGTGATGAGTATGGGATCAGGACAAGGAATTATCTAGTAAATACTTTATAATGTAATATATGGAGGTGACAGCATTAAATGCACAAGATAAGTTATTTATTTATTCCCTAATTATGTATCAGGTACTTCCTATATGCACAGGTATCAGTTAGATAATAAAGGTAACAATCAATAATTTGAGTCTATTTCTTTATCTATCAAATGGACTCCCCTGTGTAGTCTCTTCTAGCTGTAACTCTAGCTGTGAGGAAGCTGTGATAGCCCAGCAAAGTAGAAGTGGATGGGATCTCCATGAGGGGCAAGGAATAGGGGGTGAGAACATAGGGAAAGGGGAGGGTAGAGCTGGAGCGGGGACAGAGTGGGAGAGCAGGGAAGGAAACACCGTGATAGATGAAGACATCATGGGAGTGGGAAGAGGCAGGGTGCTGGGGAAGCTCTCAAGAATCCATCCACAGGGATGACCCCACCTTGGACTACTGGCAGTGTTCGCGGGGGTGCCTGGACTGGTCTACTCTGGTGACCATTCTAGCAAATATCCTAACTGTCATCATAGAGCCTTTATTCAGTGACTGATGGAGGTGGATGCAAAGATCCGTGGCCAGGTGCCAGGCTGTGCTCTGGGAATCCAGTTGATGGGAGAGAGGAGGGATTCCCCGGGTAGGGATGTCAAGATCATGATGGGAAGACGTGGAGATCCATGAACTGTGGACTAGTGGCTGTGGAGCCCCCATGGGACTGGACTAGACCCTCTGGATAGGCGAGACAGCTGTTTAGCTCGAACTGTTTGGGGGACACTCAGGCGGGGGGATCAGGCAGGAGTATGGACAGGCTTTGGGGAATCCGGTCCCTGTGGTGTGGCACTCTGTACAGCCTTGGTGCTGAGGGGAGGGGCTTGGACCTGCCTGGGTTTGGTGTGCCAGGCTCTCTGCTGACTCACCATGGGAGACCTTGATTTGGAGGATGTGGGGATGGGGGATGGCTTGGGGGGAGGGATGGGGGTTGGGAGGAGGGAGGAGGTGGGATCTGTGGGTGATATGTAGGGTGAGTAGAAAATTTCTTAATTAAAAAAAAAGATATAGACAAATTGGGGGAGATTAACCACCAGTTTTATTAGGAATTTTCAGATGAACTAGTTTGAAGTATACTGGTTTTAAAGCGTTCTTGTATTCTCTTCTCAGCTTTGATATGATACATGAGGGAATAGTCATTCTTGAACTTTAGGTAGGATAATTTATACTCTGCTCTCCAGAGGAAGGATGGTTTGGGAACTGAAGGAAGGATGAGTGTTTTAAACAGCAGACGAACCTAAGGAAACTGGAGGGTAGGGAATTCTATTAGAAGATTTTCCAGCTTTGATATCCACCCAACAATGAGTTGTTAAACCTTCCTTTAAATTAAGCCAAGTGTATTATGTACTTGCAGAGTACTTTTCATATAGAAGCTAATGGTGTTGGTCTGTAGAATAAGGCTAATTCATGACAGTACACTGCTTTGCTCATGTTTCCCTGAAAGTAGAGCTTACAAGGTAATTCTAGACATTCTGACAATGAAATCCAATGTCACTTTAAGTCATTTGCTCTTAGCTCTAATGAAGCTTCTTATCTCTTCACACCAACCCTGCCATGGTAACATGCAATCTCAGGAATGCCCTTTGGAAAAGGCTCCAAGTAGTTTTCTCTTGAATGATCATCTACCTATATTGCCATATAGAATTGCATACTTTGCTAACATGTATTTATGAATTATCACTGAGAGATGTTTAATGTGTTTTTTAGTTTATTAGTAAAAATAAGTTGTTTATTAATTAGCAATAAATCAGTTACACACAAGTCATTATTCCTGGATGTATTTATTATGATTTTCCTCTTATTAAAGTATTTTGGTGAGCTGACAAAAAGAAAGAAAGAAGGAAGGAAGGAAGGAAGGAAGGAAAGAGAGAGAGAGAGAGAGAGAGAGAGAGAGAGAGAGAGAGAGAGGAAGGAAGGAAGGAAGGAAGGAAGGAAGGAAGGAAGAAAGAAAGAAAGAAAGAAAGAAAGAAAGAAAGAAAGAAAGAAAGAAAGAAAGAAAGAAAGAAAGAAAGACAGGTGTGTGAACAAGCCAGAGGAAGTAAGCTAGTAAGCTGTGTTCCTACATGGTATCTTCTTCAGTTCCTGCCCCCAGGTTCCTGCCTTGAGTTCATGCTCTAACTTCTCTCAATGATAGACTATAAACCTGTAAATCTAAGTTGCTTTTGATCATGGTGTTTATTATAGCAACCAAAAAGCAAACCAGGGCACTTGTGAATACTATATTATGAACATGAATACATTTAATATTGTAGCAGAATTCTGTAGCTTGGGAAGATGAGACTAGAATATGTGTAAGGAAAATGAGGCTTGGACATTTTCAAGTGAAGATAAATATTTTAAGTTCCAGGAAGCCTCGGTTGATTCAGCAAAGGTACATACATAAAGTTATGAGGTTGCAGACCATCCCTCTGCTATGGTATGGTTTAAACAATTTGGTTGAACCCAAGCTGATTTCAATAGTACTATTTGCCAGCAAAGGTATTTCTAAAGGAAGAAAATAAAGAAACAGTAGGGGGAGAAGGAAAAGGAGGAAGAAAATGAGTCATTGGATCAGGAGAGTAGATAGCCACATATAGTTTACAGAAATGTTGGCTAAGGATCAATTCTTGGTAGCCCCATTGTGTGGCTTAAAAACACATTTCTTTATTTGTCTAGGTTTTCAATAAGGGTAGTAAAATAGAGATCAAAATTAACACTTAAAAGTTGTCTGAGGAAAACTGCAAACCCTCCAGCCATGTGCTACACATGGTGAGTAGAGCACATATATCAAAGAAGCTGCAAGAGCACCTAGGGAAGACAGGTACTAGGTAAATGAATAAATTACCTATTAAGGATCAGAAGTCATGTGATGGAGTCTCTTCCCAGCTTGCTAGCCCACTGCTGCCTCGAAGAGCACTTTTTTTCTAAGTAAATTGCCTCTATTTCTGTCATTTTTCCATGTGTCCTTGACCCAATGCAGTGATTCAGGACTCAGCAATTGTGCCCCACATTATAATCTGCACCCTATACCATTTAGATGTAAGACATTATACATCACTAGGCATAATGTGAGAGAAAAATGGAGCTTTTCCAAGCCCAGTACTACCACAACACTAAGGATCTCACACTTCTAGCTCCAGTCCCTTAACTCAGCATAGGAAACATTACCTTGGCCCTTCAGTGGGCACAGTTCTACTCAGCTTCCCAAGCTTGTGAGGCCATCAAGTTATTGCCTAAGAGTCTAGCAGGGGGCACTTGTTACTTCAGGGAATTTTTCATGGTTCTCTGGCACAGACACCTGTTTGATAAAACACTCCACTATTCCATCTACTTCTCTTGGGACCAATCACTATAGCAAGCTGTCAAGATTGGCAGACATACCAGAAGAATAATATATTTTTGCATGAAGGTAGTTTTCATGGAAAGAGGTACAACTGGAATCTATTTCACTTCATTTGCATCTTAGGTAACTCTAATGACAATATACGGAGTGTCAACATACTGATTTACAATGCAGTCTCTCAAAAGTGCTTCCATGTTCAAAGTCCTAAGGTCAGCACATACTCTCTGCATGGTCTTGAGTTCCCCAGGGAACATGGAAAGGATCAAAAGGAGAAGCAAAAAAAAAATAATTTGAATAGAATATTTGAAAGTATCAAGCCATCCTTATCCCCACAATATTGGACTTGCCAAAGACACAGCATTCCCCCAGTGGTTGCAAATACTCTGTACCTACCCCTTTGTGAGGATAGTTTCTTAATTCGGGTTTCTAGTGATAAAATGAAACACCATGACCAAAAACAACTTGGAGAGGAAATGGTTTATTTCACTCACAGTTCCATATAACAGCTCATCATCAAAAGCAGGGAGGGCAGGAACTCATACAGGGCAGAAAATGGAGGCAGGATTTGATGGGGAGTCCATGAAGGGGAGCTGCTTACTGGATGGCTCCCCATGGCTTGCTCAGTCTACTTTCTTACAGAACCCAGGACCACCATCCCAGGAATGGTACCACTCACAATGGGCTGGGCCCTCCCACGTTAATCACTAACAAAATATTCTGTAGGCTTGCCTACAACCCAGTCTTATGGAGACATTTTTTTCTACTGGGGATCCCTCATCTGATACTCTAGCTTATGTCAAGTAGACATAAAACAAGTGAGTACAGGAAGTCTTACCATTGGGACCGTATATTCAATGACTTTTGATCACTGTTTACCCTGTATTCATTTATCTAGTGAGCACTAACTAGGATTCCCAGTGACTTATTTTTCTTTTGTTGATTGGTCTTTTTCACAATTCTCTATTAACTTGTTTTATTTTCCCCTATATAGAGGTCTAATTGACACAAAATTGCTTATGTTTGGGGTACACAAATACTTCCTTATATGAAGCTAACTATGTAACATTTATGACTTCACATACATACCTTATATCTGAGGCTATGTGGTAAAAATAAGTTCTACTGTTGGTGTACATTAATTACCACAGTTTTCTTTCTGTGCTTCCTCTATCTCTAGCATGTATTCAGCTTGTGAATGGTTTGGTCAGCATATTTCATTTCCATCCTCACCTCAGTCCTGGTAATTGCTCTTCTACCAGTTAAACGACTTTGATCTTTTTGAGAGTCCGCATGTAAGTGACCCTGGTCATATTGATTTCATCAGTATTGTAAAGAGTTCATGAAGGAGAGTGTAGTGGTTTGAAAGAAAATGCCCCCCAAAGGGAATGGCACTATTAGGAGGTATGGCCCTGTTAGAGGAAGTGTGGTCTTGGTGGAGGAAGTGTGTCACTGTGGGAGTGGGCTTTGAGGTCTCTTTCTCAAGCTTCACTCAGTGTGTCAGTCAGTTGACTTCCTGTTCCCTGCAAGATGTAGCACTCTCAGCTCCAGCACCATGTGTGCCTGCATGCTGCCATGCTCCTCATCATGATCATAATGGACTGAACCTTTGAAACTGTAAGCAAGCCACTCTCAATTAAATGCTTTCTTTGTAAGAGTTGCTATAGTCATGGTGTCTCTTCACAGTACTAAAAAAAAAACCTAAGACAAAGAGGTAATACTGTTCTCAGACACATAATCGCTGAGCCATTCAAAGTTTCTTTGTCCTGTTAGCAGCTTTGTTCCAACTAGGTCCAGGTTGTTGCAAGAACATTTATAGACATAGACATCTTCATGTATTGAAAATATAAAAGATACCAGGAGTCTTTTCTATATTTCCCTCTGCATATTATTTTCATTCTCCTTATTTTTTTTCACTAAATATTTTATGGCAGCAGGCTAAAGTTTTCTGCAGGCCATCTTTGGGTGACTGACCTTTCTTAACCCTTTTCTCACCCACACAGCAGCAATAGCTTTCAATAAGATCTCACAAGAAGAACAACTTATCAGCCACTCAACCAGGAAAAGTCATTTTGAGTTTCATTTGAAATGAGCATGTTCATTCAGGGCTGAGATTCACTGAGTGTCCACTGAGTGCCTTGTGCAATCAAAGTTTGCACTTTATTGAGTTAATAAATGAATTAATCATAACAGAACAGCAGAGGCAACAAAGATATGTGTACATGCCAGTAAGGGTTCTGCTGATCCCAGAGAAAATGAAGTTCATGTCACAGGACGTGCAAAGTCATCACAAAGAAAATTCACAATTGTGTTTCCAGTTTAATTGCTCATGGTTAAAAGGAAAACAATAGAAACAAGGCTTTGTTTACATAGAGCATGAAACTTTGTCCTGGGAACTTTTGTTCTCCTAATAATTCCCAGCAATGTGAACACTGAGTGCTGACTGACTGTGTGGAATTTTAAAGAAAGAGCAAAGAAAGCCAGTGTAGAAGTTAAGAAATGTTCCCAATGTCAGAGATTGGTAAAGATTTCCTTTTTGTAACATCAAAATAAGGGAAGCTGTAAGGGTACAGGTGAGGAAATTCAGAACTGTTAGTGTTGTCAACATTGTTTACTTGAAGTTCATCCATATTCACTCCTCCAGGCAGCCCAGGCAAACAGCTTCATAATCAGCTGCCAGTGATTTCATCCTATAGGAGAAAAGGGCCTTTTGGAAAAACCCCATTGCACAGAGCTGAAGTATGTCATCAGTTTGGGAAAAGGATGTTACAGATCAACTGAATTTAACCTCTGTCCACACAGTTATGTCAATTAGCATCATCCAAACGTGCTGCTCTTACCACACAAATAAAAAATTTGAGCTGTATTTCAGAAAGGAAACGTCAGCAGGTAACTAGCCTGCTGTCCCTAAACCTGTGGCTGCCTCTTCTCATTGTCTTCTTCTAGGCTTGACCTATTTTCCTTCTAGTACATCCTTTGGAATGGGGGATGTGAAGCTTTCTGAATAAATCGTTGGCTTCTGAGTATATCATGTGTCTTCTCTTTCTCTTAAGATTTCCTAAGAAACCATCATTATCCTCCCTATGCCCAGCAACCCTCCTCCCTTTTCTTTTAATCCTCCCTGTGTTTGGCTTTTCCACCAGTAGCTGCATACGTTTCTGCCCTCCCAGTGACTCAAAACAACATTCGATAACCACTGTAACAGAGTATGCTTTTGTTGCTGTTGCCAGAGAATCATGGACTGAAGGCTTCATTTTCTTGTATCCTGTGCATTCCACATCTCCTTCCATTTTCAGAAGAAAAAAAAAAGATTTCAAAGAGAAGCTAAGGTTGAGATATTTAGAAAAAGAAGTAAAATAGTATATTAGGATCAGCCAGAAATAAGTTCAATTTTTTTTTTCATTAAAACAAGAGAAATGCAAAGAGACAAATCAAAACAACAAAAAGGAGCCTGGTAACAGTGACCTCAGATGTGTACTGAGGGTTAAATGTTGTATATGAGAACTTGCCTTGTCTAAGACAAGCCTGGAACATATGACTTATTCAGAAAATATTTGCTCCCTTCCTCCTATTTGATGCCAACCCCTGAGTTTGGAAGGGAGACTTTGTTAACTGGTGTTTCTTACAGCATTTCCCCTTCCTCTACCTCCTGTGTGTCCTCATGCCACACAACCACATCCTGATTTTCTCTTCCTGTGTTCTGTATACTATGTCAGCTCCTAGCAGCCCTCAAACATCCACTTATTCCTTGCGGTGCCTGTATCTTCTGAAGCACAGTGATCCACACTAAGTGGTTCCTGCACAGCAGAAAGCACTAAATGCTACCAGCCCTGGGCTGGGTGGTTCAGACCCAAGAACCTGCATCTTCCCTTATGTGCAGGATCAGACACGTCTAGAAAAGCAACTTCAGCCTATGCTTCTCACCATGGAGAGCCCTTACTTATTCCAGGCCCACATCTAACACTTTAAAGATGCATCTCAGGTATGACCCTATCACCCTGTGAGGCAGGTGCTCCTTATCCACAACTAAGGTAGTAAAGTAGGAGAAGAAACTGAGGCAAGTAGACAATGTGTTCAAAGACATATGGTGAGACTAGAACTCAAACAGTCTGTCTTGGTCACGTTGTATAAGCATTTTAAATAGGGTGGCAGTAGCTGAATTGTAATGGGATCCTGTGGCATCTGGAGAAAATTTCTACCCTGGGGAAAAGAAGGTGGTGGCAACCATGGCCAACCGCAGGCCTCAGCTGGGCAGAGACACATACTGCACTTGATATTTGGGTATCTGGTATTTGCCTTGAGGCTGGTGCAGACTTCTGCTTCTCCAGTTCCTCACAGTGCAAAGCCAGGGC
The DNA here is from genome assembly GCF_004664715.2 of Peromyscus leucopus. NCBI lineage: Eukaryota > Metazoa > Chordata > Mammalia > Rodentia > Cricetidae > Peromyscus > Peromyscus leucopus. The sequence continues at coordinate 45,973,649 of NC_051067.1, forward strand.
CAGGAGGAGACCTTTAAAAGGACATGAATTTGTGGTTGTACAGAATGACAAGGTCATAAATGTCCTGTGTGCCAAGTAGTGTGTGTGTGTGTGTGTGTGTGTGTGTGTGTGTGTGTGTGTGCGCATAGTAGTGTATGCATGTGTGTGAGTGAGAGAGAGAGAGACAGAGAGACAAACAGAGAGAGTCTGTGTGAATATATATCTTAATTTAATTATAGGAGTATAGAAGCACTCCTATGAGTATCTTTTTTGTTGTTGTTGTTGTTCTTTTTCGAAACGATTTACATGAATAGAAACTTGAGAATTATTTTTATTTTTTGAGGTAAGGATGTAATACTTAGGAGAGTAAGAATTCCTGTCTTATCTATAATATTTAAACTGTATAAGACAAAGTTAGCAAGCAAGAGTAGTATTAACCCCTCAGCACTAACTGGTAGGAACTTAAATTATAGCCTATTGTCTGTTCTGCCTGGGCATAAAAATCGAAGGCACCACCCCCTTTCTTTTTCCATTATTGTTTGAAATCTGATAAGGTGGGTGTCTTATCTATAAAGTGTGTGAACAAAACAAAATGTTGACAGATTCTACCAATACAGATTGGACCAAGAAAGCCTTCATTCAGTAACTGATGGAAGCAGATTCAGAGATCCACAGCCAAGTACCAGACTGAGCTTTAGGAGTCCAGTTGAAGAGACAGAAGAGGGATTCCATGAGCAAGAGGCATTAAGATCATAATGGGGAAACATACAGAGACAACCAAACCAAACTATCTGGAACTCATGAACTGTGGACCAATAGCTATGGAGCCTCCATGGGACTGGACTATTCCCTCTGCATAGGTCAAACAATTGTTTAGCTTGACCTGCTTAAGGGGCCCCCTGGCAGTGGGATCAGGATCCATCGCTGGTGCATGAGTGGGCTTTTTGGAGCCCAGTGCCTATGCTGGGACACCTCACACAGTCCTTGGTGCAGGGAAAGGGGCTTGGACCTGCCTCAACTGAATGTACCAGACTCTGATGACTCCGCATGGGATGCCTTGCCTTGTAGGAGGTGGAAATAAGGGGTTGGTTGGGGAAAAGGCTGGGAGTCAAGAGGAAGGAGGAGAGGGGGACCTGTGAAAAATAAAAAGTAAGAAAAAAAAAAGGACTAAAGGGAAGTCATTATCCCACATCAAAGAAAAATGTTTTACAAAATGAAGGTTTTAATTTTTCAGGTAAAATGATTATTATGCAAGTTAGCCTTTGTAGCTTAAGTTTTCCTGTGTCCCACCTGGCCCGTGGTCAGGACAAATCTCTCTCACCCATCAGTGCTGCAGCTGCTTGGACCCAGGTAAACACACAGAGGCTTATATTAATTAAAACTGCTTGGCCATTAGCTCAGGCCTACCACTGACTAGCTCTTACATTTAAACTAACCCATAATTTTTATTTATGTTTAGCCATGTTGCTTGGTACCTTTTCTCAGTTCTGTCTTCACATCTTGCTTCCTGTGTCTGGCTAGCTACTCCTGACTCAGCCTTCCTCTTCCCAGAATTCTCTTCTCTGCTTGTCCTGCCTATACTTCCTGCCTGGCTACTGGCCAATCAGCATTTTATTTATTAACCAATCAGAGCAACACATTCACAATATAGAGAGCAATATCCACAGCAAGTCCAGATCAAAAACAATGTAAAAAACATGTAATTTTAGTTTTGAAGAAATTGTGCAACCACAAAAACTGATGCCTCATATAACAAGACATTTATGAGGTCCAGATACATGTGGCTCTTTTTGCTGCCCCAAAGTTCTATCCCATTTCACCAGTAAGATTAGGAACAAGTCCTCTATACATCTAATAAATTCATCTAATCAATTTTCTCATAAAAAATGTCATACTTAGTGCAAGCTAAAAATGCCTTTGAAACCCAAAAGGTTCAGTATTTATAATCACAGCAGGATACCACACACTGTTGGGGACAATCCCAAGAAAGCAGGTAGCATGGGAGGTTTTACTTCCAAAGGTGCTTAGAAGCTCCTAAGAGACAACTGGGGTTAGAAATGAAGTCAGCAAATGAAGAAAACCAACTGGCTTCTTTAGAGATGAGCAGTGAACTTTTTGGAAAAGTTCAGTTTGCACCTCTCTGAGTTTTAGAGTTCATTATAATATAATAAGCCATGTTCTTATACTCCTAGCAGCTGGTTATATTTATACTCTCAGTGACTCATATTAAACATGGGGAAGGGGGAGAAAGATAGTGAGAAAACAAGACTGGGCATGGCAATTTCTAGAAGTCCTCCTCACTTAACAATGGCTGGTAGAGTTTCCTAGGTTCCCCCAGGATTTTTCACTGGAGATCCTGAACCCAGGGCAGTGACAGACTAAGGAATATCTTTGGAAAGGGCAATACAGCAATTTGTTGCCACAGAGGTTTTTCCTGGCATTCTTCTATCTAGCACCCTTGTATGTCTGCATTCTGCAAAGGTTACAGGTCACTGTCCTTCATCAAAAGGAGCCATGAAACATGGCTCCTTGCAGAGAGTCGGTGGTTGCATGGAGGGGTCAGAAAAGGAAGGAAAAAGCAGACAAGACTCCACCAGCTGGATAAAGCAGAAGAGACTGCACACAGCAAAGTAGCCCCAGACATGTAAGATCTGAAACAGCCACAGGGACATATTTCATTGTATATGTGCAAACATTTATCAAAGAAAAACAGAAATACAAGGAAGAATGCAATTTCAAAATACATTGCAGAGATCCTGAAGGTGGCTCAGAAAATGTGTATAGAATGAAGGAAGTCCTCAAATTCAAGCAGTTACAATTAATTTTAACAATAGCATGAAGCATAGTCTAAACAATTAAAAGTAACAAAGAAGAACCTTCCTCAGTTAACTTTACTGCCACTATAGTAAAGATTTGTGAAAATGAAGAGCTGAGGGACTGAGGGAATGGCTCAGTCGATAAAGTCCTTGTACATTAGCCATCACCTACATAAAGAGGTGAGTGTGGTAGAGGGTGCTTGTAGTCTCTGAGCTACAAAGGCATCACAGGTAGATCTGGGGCATCACTTGCCAATAAGTCTAGTCAGTTATTAAGCTCCAAGTTAAGTGAGAGACCCTACCTCAAAAAATAATGTGGAGGGTGATGAAGGAGAGCACATGATATTGATAACCTCATCTTCATATGGACATACACACATGCATGCACACACGTATGTGTACATACAAGTGCACAGGCATATATGTGAACACATACTAATAGCTGATTTTGGAGAAGGGATGTCTCTCAGAGAAACATGAAACATAGGAATATCTTATTTGTTTTAGATTCATTACTCTTCTGTGATGTTTTAAAAATATATATGTATATATTGTATAAAAATAGATATCCTGTGTGTATATATGTGTTTCTAGAAAATATAGAAATTTAGGTTTTTTTCTTCATATAATGACTACACTTAGGGTTAGGCACGTTCATTTGTGCTTCCAGACTCTGCATATTCTATAAAATAAATATCATTTTTAGTATTTTCAATATATCTTTATTAGACCTAAATCTTTTGATCTGTAGCTCTGTGAAGTATGGTGGTACTTCCCTGGAGGGAAATCCCTTCTGGATAGTTAAGGAATTACTTCAATATTTTTAAAATAAATTATAATTTTAATGATAAATGCTTATTGGTACTAGGTTTTCTTTATATGTTCATGGCATATGCACAGTGGCCTTTCTGTTAATTAGGATTCACTGTTCTGTGTTACATGTTTGTAGTCATTGTCCTGGGTCTGCCTATCTTTGCCTCCTCAGATCTGTAAGTACTCCCTAATGTGAGTTCTGGGGCTTAAACTGTAGTGTTATTCTTACCATGCTGAAAATGTGATTAAGAACTTTATAGAGGCTGTCTTTAGTTTTATAAGCACACAGAAATGTGATTGCTAGTTGTAGAAAACAAATTTTGAGATTTTTTTCACCCCCTCATTCAGCTGGTAAATGTTCCTTCTCCGTGCTGAATCACCTAGTCATCAGTTTTCCCTTGTCCTTTTCTTGGTAACTAAACTGTTTCTTCCCATTCCCTCTGTGATGGCAACCCTGCTCCTGCTGGAAGCTCCATGGCCTCCTAAACAGTGGAAAGGCTTGCTAATTAAGTGGGCCTCTTCTTTCTTCTCGAGAAACCATCTTCCCACACAGCCTGGAGGGTATTTCTGAGATAATTACAGCAATCGGTAATGTACTTAGGATCCCGTGGCTACTGTTGCATCAAACATAACACCCTGAAATGTGGCATGTAACACCCTTCCTGACTGGGCTCTGGCTGGCCCACATATCGCTGTTTCTCCTCAGTCTCCAGCCTGAAGCTAGCCTCCTGTGATCAGGGGGTATCCTAGCATGTCATTCCTCTTCTTCTGACGATGTATACTGGGTCCTTTGCCATCCCTTTACCATCCTACTTTAAAGCTTCCCCATGATGTAACAGTGATCCCCTCCTTCCTGAAGCTGCCCAACCTGGCAGGAAGAAGATTGGCGGTGACAGGTAAAAAAAAATATCCACCTGTGCCAAAGCATCTCCAATATGAGAATAAAGCTGACTCAGAATATGGTATATGTCCTGAGAATCATAACAATTTCTAAAGAAAAAAATATATAACTATATGGGCTAATTTCCTGTCCTAACAGATGACAGGTAGAAGACAGTGGTGATGGCAGCCAGATTCTGAGATTAATCCTCAGCTCCTGCATACTCCCTGGCACAATTTTCTGCTCCTCTCTGGGCATGATAATGTGATTGGTAGAACAAAGCAGAAGGCATAGCAACCAACACTCTGGTCTACTCTCTCTCAGACCTCTTGCTTTGGAAGAGGCCATTGTTGTCTTTTGAAAATCCTTGTGCAGTGATCTAGAGAAGTCACAAGCCAAGGAACTGAGCTTCCTTCACATAGTCACATGAACAGGTCACCCTGAAAGTGTGTCCTCAGGTCTCAGCCAGGCATCTAGTTAACTCTAGCTCTGACTTATATCCTGATTACAGCCTATGGATGACTCAGATCCCAGGTCCCAGCTAATCTGTGAGTACTGAAAGCCTATTGTTGATTCAGGTCACTAGGACAGTGTAATTTATAAGACAGTTTTGCTCATGAGAACTGCACCCCAGATCCCAGCAGGAAGACTCTCACATACTTCCCAGTCCTGGCTCTATGTCAGGGACCCATTCTGGGAAAGGGCTTGGGGCCTGGAGCACTTAAATGTGTAGATGGCTGCTGCTTCCCATTTGAATCATTTCATTGTATCCTAATATAAATATAGTTATGGATACTATTTCCGAGGAAGAAAATTTAAGAGGAGAAAAAACAGTATCTTATCTGCCAGAGGCTGAGTGGAGTGTAGGCCAAAATTTCTGGCTTTGGCTAGCTAGGCTTAAATCTCAGTACTTATTCATCATGTAAGCATGAGTGAGTTCTGATCTGTCTGTAAGCGGTGAAGGCTGGCGATTTTTCCCATCATTTCGTAGCTTAGGAGTCTGGGTCATTGAAGGTCAAAGCAATCAATGGAGTTCAAAGTCCTTCTCAGGAGCTACACTCTGGGACTTAGGAATTTTCTACTCCACTCTCTGAGTCACAACCTCATGCCGTGTCAAGCTCTGGACAAAGCTAACACATCTTGAAACTTAACCACTGCCTGAATCATGGTGATCACACACTTATATCAATGTTCTACCAACTTGTTCTGCCTGAAGTTCATCCCTGCTCCTGCTAGCCTGGCGGTCTTAGGAATCTCTGAGAGTTGTGTGAAGGCTTTGCTGTTACTTATTGTTTCAAAAGAGAAGGGTAAAATAAAGTCAGGGCATAAGTAGAGACAAAACTCTACCCTTTTCTCCATGTATCCTTTCTGCTCCTGAAAAAAAAAAAAAGTGTATCCTGTTTGTGACCCTGCTCCATAGCAGGAGGACACCTGGCATTGGCTCTCAGAGAAGGAAGCTGGAGTTTGGATGAAGGAATATGCTTCATGATAATTAAAGCTAGAAAGCAGCATACAGGGTAACCTATACTAGACACAAGCAGTGAACAGAAGTGTGTCATCACACGAGTGCAGCTCGACTTGCATTAACTTAGTCAAGACATGCAGCAGTCTGTTGATTACCAACCGAGCAAAAAAATGTCTCAACATAACTTCAGAAACTTTTTCAATATTTTTACCCCGACATTTGTTTTGCAGTGATTTTATTCCTTCTGATTTATTGCCATGTTATGGTGAGAAGTTCTAGATTTGACATACTGAAAACTAGATGTGCATTCTAAATGCTCGCATTATGTTGCTTGTTATAGATGGAGTCACTAAGCACCTTCTGCTTCAGCTGGGACAGCTCAGGCACAGACAGGAAGGAGAGGGATGAAACTGGATGCCTGCATCAACAGGAAGATGCCAGCACCAGCAGAGCCAGGACGGAGGCTGGGAGTCCCTCCTTTATTTGGAGCACCTCATCATTCGCCCATCCTATTGAGGAACTGTTCATTTCAAATTCTGAAGGCAAGAAGCGAGCTAAAAAGGTACCACAGATGACTTAGTATTACAAACAGTCCTGAAGGATGGCAGCAATTTCCACTCTGAGGTTTTAGACTTGTTACATGGTGTAATCCCGGACTGAGTGGCAGTTACAAAAGTAATCCGGTTTAACTGCCGTTTTACCCACCACAGTTTCCCAGCAAATGACCTCAGTCATCACCCCACACAAAAGATGCCTCTGGAATTTCCAGCCTTTGATTGCCTGTGAAAATTATTTACTTTTCTTTTCCTTTATTTGTATCTCAAAAATCACAAATTCCAAAGATACCCAGGACAGAATACTTAAACCGAGAATAAATAATTTTACACAAGTGGGACTTTGGAATAAATAGAAAAAACAGTAAGATCCTCTCAGCTATTACTGTACTCACAGACGCTTCTGAACTGTTTCATGCAATTCTGGGGTCTGATTAGTCTAAACCCCCGCCCCCATTGGAGATCACACCGGGCACTAGATGATTACACCATAAAAAGGAGAAATCCTAAGTTTTAAAATTCTAAAATATGCTGATTTAGTTATTGTTGACATAGCCACATAACTGTGACAAAGCTAACACTCTCAACAGGTTTAGGATTTTTCCACAATTCCAGCTTGATCACTCAGCATTTGGTCCCAGGCAATGCCTATTAGTCAGTGACTTGTGAACCTAACATCCTTCTGATGACCACATAGGGGGAAGACAAGATACAGCAAGGCTGGTGAACCATCTCAATAACCCTCATGGAGCCAACGGCTGTTCAGTAACAGCTGATAGAGATGGAAAGAGCGTCTCAGTAAGTAAAGCCAACTGGGCAAGTAAGAAATTATAGGGCTGTGAATACTGTCCAGTGGTGCACTGATTTCCTAGCACACCCGGGGCCCTGGCCTTAATATCCAACGTTCAAAAAACAACAAAATAAACAAAAATATTTTTAACATTGTGTCATCTCCTGTAAGCATGCCCTAATAATATTAGATTTTAGGATGTTCTGTATTGGGGAAATTATATAGGCCACTCCACGTAGTTAAAAGGAAGATTTATTTAGTGGGTGACTTACAAATGAAGGAATAGATAGGTTGCGGGGGTCTGGGGAAGGTGTATCGCAATCCAGCGGTGTTCTCGGGAGCTCTGCAGTTTATTATAGGCCAGTGTGATGTTTATTGAACCCCTTTCAGGTCCATATTTTGAATGAAGTGCATCACACAAGTGCAGTCAGGAATGTATCATTCTGTTTTATGTTGTTATAACAGAATGCTACAGATTGTGTATATTATAAATAGAGACTCATCTGGCTCACTACACTGGAAGTATAGTGACCGTCTGACCACATGGTCAAGGCCTCTGTACCATGTTCTCATTGGGCAGAAGAGCATGTTCAAGGAGAAGACAGAGAAAGGAAATGGGACTGAAATCATCCTTGAAATTAGGAACCCAGTTCATCAATATGGGCATTAAATTTATGGATGGAACAGTGCCTCATGGTCTAACCACCTCCTAAAGGTCCTCCTTCTTGATACTGCTGAAACGACAAATACAAGTTTTGAGAAAAACATTCACACATAGCAGAACGACTGAAAAGCTTGGAAGAATCTAGAAATACTTGCAGAGTAGAGCAGGTGTACACAGACCACAATGGCTTGTCACAAATAGGATAGAATTGCCAGAAGAAAAATAGAGGAACTGGAAATAAGTTGCTGTCAGTGACTCACTGGGCCTGTGTGTCCACATGGTATGCTCTCCACATCAACAAATAGAGTTACTGAGCAATAGACCACACTGCCTTTTATTTTTTGATACAAAGTCTTCCTATGTAGTCCAGGCTGTCCTGGGACTCGGGACTGCATCCCAGCCACTCCAGTGCTGTCATACACTCTTTTTTTTTTTTTTGGTTTTTCGAGACAGGGTTTCTCTTGTGTAGCTTTGCGCCTTTCCTGGAACTCACTTGGTAGCCCAGGCTGACCTCGAACTCACAGAGATCCGCCTGCCTCTTCCTCCCGAGTGCTGGGATTAAAGGCGTGCGCCGCCGCCACCACTGCTCGGCTGTCATACACTCTTAAAGGAATGAAACAGAACAAAAGACAAAAGATGACAGGTGTTCAAGGATATTCTTAATGTCATTCTTGGATCAGTTGACAGTGAATCCAACTAAAGGTTTCAAACTGCCTTAAAGAGCCTTTCCCTTTAGACTCATCGAACACTAAGGCTTTGAATCCAGAGCTTCCACGCTGCAAGGTGCCTTTATGTATTGCTTACATGCTGCTTCTACATAAGCCAGAACTTGACCGAGACTCCTACATCTAAATAACCTAGAGATCCTAAGGAATGGTGTTTTCCAAACTGTTCTTTCTCAATAGGAGCTCAGAAAAGCCAGAGGCAGCACTGGGCTGACAGCTTCTGTATCTCAGCTCAGGTGTGCTCTACATCACACACTGTGCCTCTGAGTCCATTGTATTGTTTAGATTTTTATACAGTAAGAAACATTTAAACCATTAGCCTATATAACTTCCAAATTGGGGTTCAGTTCTTATATTGCTACGATTTTGTATTTTATGACTTATTCTGACATCATTTTCTAAATTTGCTTACAAATTTCTTTTTATTTTAACGTTTTTATTTTAACATTCTATTTATGTGAGATTAAAACAAACTCTTGGAGCTAAATTAACATTCAAAGAATTTCAGAGCTAAATGCTAAGCTCCCAATCTGAAATTTTCTCTAGGTCACACCACAAATCTTAAGAACACTCTAGGCTCATAACAGAAGGAGAATAAGACTATTCATTTGTACATTTTTCTAAAGTTATATAAGGTCATAATTCAAATTAGTTCTGATTCTAGAAAAATGAACTCAGGAAAGAAAGAAGTGAAGATAAGGTTGTTTCAAGGAAGTAAAATGAGATGTAGAAATGCATATGTCATAAATCTAACATAAACAGGAAGACCTCAAGGAAAGGGTTTGAGATGTGGATGTGTGAGATGGGAGATGTAGATACATCAACCCTGTAACCTTAGATGATCAACACTACAGGAGAGTCTAATGTCTATCTTTTTTCATACAGTTCTCTCTTGCTTAGAAAATAGTACCAAGGGAAAATTCTCTCTTTGGAGGTCAGATACCTTATAATCTGAATAAAATCTACATTTTTGTACAAGAATACATGTTGTTTTTAAGTTCTGTTTTTTTCTGGTGGAGTGTTTTGTTTGTTTGCTATCAGAATTTCAAGATCTCTCATCTGGAAGTCAAGCACTCTGTTTAATTTCTGACAATGTCCCACTAACCACAACAGTGTCACTAAAACAGTGAAGAGAAACTTCAGAGCCATAAAAAAGGGGGACATAAAAATGTAGAAAGTAAAATTGTCATCTAAACCTGGGGATGTTAGAACAAACTCCAGTTGTGTTACCGTGACCTTTTCTTTATAGTATCAGGGAAACTTGAATGAAATTTTGTACAAAGATCAAATAAACGCCTTTAATATTTGATGACTAAAGAGGAAATAAATGACTGTTTCTTTCCCAAGCTCAAAATAACTATTTTTATGATGAGGAAAAAATAAAATCATCATTACCACTGAGTGCCACCAGCAAACTAGGCTTAGTGTCATCAGTTAGGAAAGTTGCCTACAAATGATGGGAATTCTAAAACTTCCAACCAGCTGTGCTACAGATGGGCTCAAGTTAGAGAAGGATGTAAAGGCCTAAATCTTAGGAATACAGGTCTGCTAGAATGATTTCATGAAGAGACAGCAGAGGAGATGGCGGTCCTGGGAGTACCCAGCATCAAGTGCTGACATGGGCATGTAGAACTCACAGCCACCGTGACTGTAGTAGCTGAAAATTTTCTCTTGATTCCCTAAAGTGTGGTCACAATGAGACCTTCACTGAGTAGGTTCTCTAAATGCCCAAGGTCAGACCTGTTTTAGGTCAGGAGAGTATTCTCTCCTCCTTTCTCTATCTGTCTTTCTCTCTCTTTTTCTCTCTCATTTCTTTTCTATTTCATTATGTTCTTTTTTTTCTGTTACATGCCTGCTGCCTGTCTCTTTAAGTAGTTTTTTTTTTCCTGATTATTGCTAGTTTCTTTGGTATTCTGTTTCTCAACCTGGGCCTCTACCCCATAAAAGTAATGACTTGTAATTTTCCAATTCCATGAAGTTTCCAAGTAGATTCCAGCTTCAGCTCTGAGGCCTCAAGCCTCCTAGAACCAACTGGATGTGTTCCAAGACACATCCCTCATTGTACTAAGGAAAGTGCTGTCTTCCCTCATCCATTCCCAAATTAATGTTTCAAAAACTTTTCTTTCTACACAGTAGAAGGGAGCCTGAGTCATGGCACTGTCCTTAAATGCTGCTGATAAAATATGTTGTGTTATCATATGCCTTCCATTTTTGTTCAGTAAAAATGCTTGGATGCAAAATCTACTGGATCTGAGCACACCTCACACTCAGATATTGGTTTGTAAGATGCCATTCTCAACTAAAATACTCTTTGAAAAACAAACCAACGCAGAACTGGAGCATGGAAGATACAAGTTAAGTCTGGAAAATTTCACTGTACATTAGCTATGGAAGCATATCAAAGATGTAGCTGCCCTTTTAAGGCAATCTCCACTGCCAAATGAGTGTATAAGTTCTACATGGGCATGTAGAACTCACAGCCACAGTGACTGTAGTAGCTGAAATTTTTCTCTTGATTCCCTAAAGTGTGGTCACAATGAGACTTTCACTGAGTGGGTTCTCTAAGTGATTTTGTAGTGGAGAAGGCAACAAGGCATCATTTCTATCAAATAAAGAAAACAAAATCACCGGTAGCAGGAGAAATCAAAACTGTGAATCACCTGAGTTAGTATGATCCTGCTGCTAATGCATTTAGCAAACTAGAGACTCCACAGAAAATGGTAAGAAACAAAGTAAATAAACATATAATGTCTATTTTCAGTTATGGAAATAAATGTAAGTAGGTTGAGAATTTCTATTAAATGGTATAGAATCAGGAAAGAGGTATGGAAAGATGGGGGAGGTTATCTCATGCTGTGTTGAAGAATGTTACTATTAGCATGTTTTAAAACATGTTTGATGGAATTCAGTGGCTGTTTCTGACTTAAAAATGAAAAAAAAAAAAAAAGCAAAGCAAACACCTAAGAAGAAAACATTTATCAAACTTGGCACATAGTGTATGTCTCAAACAAGGACTGAGAAAGACAACAAAAGAAATTAAGGGGGAAAAAAGCAACTTCCCTAGAATTAAGAATATAAACACTAGCAGACCCTGTGTCTAGGAGTACTTGACCAACACAAAATGGACTCCATCTCTTTTATGTGCTTTGTTTTGATTATTTGTTGGGAGAGTTGATTTTTGTTGTTGTTGTTGCTGTTTGCTTGTTTGTTTCTTGTTTTGTGTCTAATTGATTTTTTGTTTGTGTTGATTTGTTTGTTTGTGGTGGAGGGCTGTTTTTTGAGAGAACAGGAAGTTGGGTACGTAGGGAGGTGAGAGGATCTGGGATGAGTTGGAGGAGGAAAATGAACATGATAACAATACATTATTTAAATTTTTAAAAATAAGAATGAAGAGAAAACAATAACAAAAAAATTATACCCTTTATCAAAACTGATGCTTTATAACTTTTAAGATTCTAAAGAATTTAATGAAATGAAAAAAAATTAGGTAAAAGAATACAATAAACGTATGCAAAATATTGGCCTCTAATTATTTTCCTGATATATATTCATATAATACTCTAAAACTTCATGAAAATAAGTAAAAAAGTTTATTATATCTTCTTATTAAAAATAAATATGTAAAAAACCAACAGCTTTCATATATATATGCTACTGTTGAACCATTGAGCATCTCTTGCCACTGGTGCTTATTGTAGCTTGCAGGGTTCATATCTGGGTAAGATTGATGCTTTCTTTTTCTCCTCTGCTTTTTCTCCTCTGGTAACATCCAGGGGCTAAAAGGTATGCTTTAGCACCTCTAGCCTTGTGATAGCTAACTAACAGTAATGAAGCTTCCAGGTGAGTCCCAGCTTGGTTTCTCAATGCTCTGACTCCAATATGTGCTGTCTTCAACAGTAGGGTCTTACAGTCTAGTTCTAAGGGGTAACTAAGAGCAGTACTTTGGGCTATGCAACATCATTGTCCAACAATTTCAAAAGAAGTAACCATTGCTACCCGACATTGGCTTTTTATCTGTCAGCCTATGATGTCTAGTAGAAGCATTCTTCACTCAGTTATAGGGTAAGGCCATTTAAATGATTTCTATGTATGTGTCAAGTGTGTGTGTGTGTGTGTGTGTGTGTGTGTGTGTGTGTGTTTTATTTTAAAAAAAGCACATCTATAGGTTTATCCAAAAGTGTTCTAACCCTACAATACATTTATAAATATTTAACAAGGGAAATAATGATGTTTTTGAAGAGCTACAAACACATGCCACATTACTTTTAAGGGAAAGGTTGGTATTTTAAGGAGATAAAACTGTCCTGTGTTCTTCATATATTTAATGGATTTGAACTGACAGTCCCAAAAATATGTTTAAAAGATAGGTGATTCTTGAAAAACAAACAAACAAATGATCAAAAACCCAAGCCATGAATTGAATTGGAAAAATAAATATGCCAAAGTAGCCAAGAACCCTTTAAAAAAAAACAAACAGAATCAGGGCTGAGAAGATTGCTCAGTGCTTAAGAGCATTTGTTGCTTTTGCAGAGGACATGGGTTCTGATCCTAGGGAATCAGATGGCCTTTTCTGACTTCCATGGCACTGAGCAGACAAGTGGTACACATACAAATGCAAGCAAAACATTCATACACACAAAAACAACTAAAATAAATGAATCTAAAAAAAGAAGCAAAATTGAGTATTAATAAAATCCAATCTCCACTGTGAAACAAAAAGGAATAAATACAATGCTGCATTTCTATAATGCTGTGTAATATTTCTTTACACTATGTGAATATATGTCACCATGAATGGTTTAATAAGGAAGCTAACTGGTCAATAGCTGAACAGAATAAGGGTAGTCAGGAGAGCCAGACTAAGAGAATGCTGAGAGGAAAGAAGGGTGGAGCCTGGAGTTACTAGCCAGAGGCAGAGGGAGGGGGAGATGAATGTGTCAGAAAAAGATTACAAATACACAGTAAAGACAGATTCAGTTAGAAAAAAACTCTAAACAGGTTACAGAGTATTTAAAAATGTACAAAGGCTTGGGAGGAAAAAAGGGAATAGACAGTTTTAAAAAAGAAAAATATAATTTTGAAATAATAAAATAAGACCCTTAAAAGGGGAGTAAAATAATATTAAGAAAAACCATGTAAATATAGAAAGTACACAGAGTCCGGATACTGTACGTTATTGTGTTGTATTTTTTGACTGCTGAGGAAGGAGTGATGGCTACTAAGAGAATTGGATTAAAGCTGCTAGATTAAACTAACCTATGTATTTTTAAAATGTTGACTTCAAAATGGCAGTCAAAAGGTACATTATTTTGGGAAAGAGATTCTGCTTTTATTTTCACAGAAAATAAAAGGCTGTCAATTCTTTCAAAGTTAAAGAAAATCAGGTTTGATAGAGGAAGACCCCGTGATATCCTAACTACAGACATACAGAAATAAACCTAAAAGAACTACAAGGCATGTGATGTATATTTTACCTGCTAAACATATAGCAAAAATTCATCTTTGGCTGACTTTTGTGCAATTCACAGTCTATACTTGTATTAATGCAAATATATATGTTACCTTTAAAAGTTCATGTATTTTTATAGCAAAGGGATCAGACACCAATGAAAATGGATGGTCCAAGTGATCCAGTAGCTAAAATAGCTTCAAGGCTGCTGGCTAAGAGAGTCCAGCCTAACAGACTACTCCATCTGGGACTTCAACACTATCCCAATTTTCTCAAGGTTCTGCCAAACATAAGAGTGCCCACAAACAGCAGGAGGTGGTCTAGAGAGTAACATCTACATTTCCAAAAGATTGGTTATGGATATTTGTCATCATTTAAGGAGGGTTGGTTACAAGTAGTTATTGATAATTGTCAGGAGAAAAGCTGAACAAAGGAGATTAGATTCAAAGGTCTCTTTCTGAAAAGAAAAAGGGAGGATATAGAAATGATAGGATAAAAGGGTAGATTATTGAATCTACCTTTAAACCAGAAAAGAACTACTAGTCTTAAATATTTCACATTGGTATGAATTTTGGTACATTGATACAAATGTAAAGTTAATTTTGCTATACTGTATGTATATTTCTATTCTTTTGGGGGATATTATGCTTATGCAGCTCATTTAAAAATATAATCTATAATTAAGAAATACAGATTAATAGTCGTCTATAATAGTCAAACTTACAGTCATATTAGGTATATTTTCAAGGTTAAACAGATATATTTAGATAGATAGATGGTCTTCAAATACTTCAAAGACCTACAGAATATGGCATTTAAAATGTTTTAATAACTTAGGCTTTTCTTGACATGAGACACATCTGTTCCTGGCAGTAACAATCTGCTTCAGAGAAGATGATGGCCATTGAAGAAACTCAATATGGAGTTTGTTTTCTTTATGGTGAAAGCTAGCCATGTGGGTAAAGAAACTGCCCTTGCCTCAGTTGCAGATACTGTCTAAACTGGACCAGCAGGATGCAAAAGCAAGTGACTGTCAAACTTTGCCAAGACAAGGTAGGACAATCTGTCAAAGTTCTGTGTTTCCCAGATATGTCTGTCAGATATATCAGGCATGTAGGCCAAAGTTGGATGCCCCAAATTTACAAAAAAACTTTGGGTGACTGTCCAGGCAGCCAGATGTCCCTGTCATTGGGTAACATTTAACCCTTCTGAGGTCATTGATGGAGTGAAGACTAGATAGTTGTAATTATAGTTTCCTTATTATAATAAAAAGGTAAATTAGATACAAACCTTAGACTCATCAAGACAAAATAGATAATAGAGTATTTTCTCTAATTTTGCCAAATGCAAATGGACTAGATATTGTAACTGCAATTTTTACTTGATAACTGTTTTTGTTGTATATCATTTTACTATGTAAAGTTAAAACCTAATTTTTTTATTTAGACAAAAGGGGAGAAATGCTGTGGAATATTCCTTTACACTATGTGAATATATGTCACTGTGATTGGTTTAATAAAGTAGATAACTGGTCAATAGCTGAACCGAATAAGGTTAGGCAGAAGAGCCAGACAAGGAGAAATCTGGAAGGAAGAAGGGTGGAGTCTAGAGTTGCCAGCCAGATGCAGAGGGATGAGATGAATGTGTCATGTTAATAAAGGTACCACTACTTGGCAGAGCATAAATAAGGAATATGGGTTAACTTAAAATGTAGGAACTAGTTAGTAATAAGCCTGAGCTATTGGCCAAGCATTTATAATTAATATAAGCCTCAGTGTGTTTATTTGAGAATGGCTGTGGAACAGAAAAATTCCATCTACACTATAATGTCTGTGGCATCCATTCTAAAGCAAGGAATGAGATACAACTTATAATTTAGAACCCAAAGGGTCTACCACTTTCCCCTATCACCTTTCCTCCCTTTTCTCTCTTATTCTTTCTCTCTCTCTCTTCATCCCTCCCCTTTCCTCTCTTTCCTTTCCTTGAATACAAAATGGTGCAGCCATTTAGTAAACAGTGTGGCAGTTTCTCACAAAATTAGACATACCCTTTCAGTCCACCAGTTGTGATTCTTGGTATTTGCTCAAACAAGTTGAAAGCTTATATCTACAGAAAAACTTACACATAGATGTTTATAATTTGGAAGAACTTTATACATAGTTATCAAACTCAAAGCACCACCAACAATATGACTTTCAGTAGATGAATGAATACTGTGGTACATCTAGAAAGTGGAATATTATATAATGCTGAACAAAAATGTATAATCAAGCCAGGGAAATATAAGAAAAAATTTTAAACACATGTTAATTAGTGAAAGATGCTTAATTAAATGAATCATATATCATATGATTCCAAGTATTTGGCATGCTAACCACCCCTTTTAAAGCTCAGGAAACATTGCAGAACAGGAAGGAGAAATTGAATGTGAGAACTGGATGAAAAGGAGAAAGTCTATGCAAGGACTACCTTCTGAGCATGACACAGTCATTGCAATTATAAACTCATAGCAGCTATACTTGCCTACAGTAGGGCTGATGAAACTGTGTCTGTAATTTGTCAGTCATGGTGTGTGTGTGTGTGTGTGTGTGTGTGTGTGTGTGTACGCACACACATGCGTGTATGTGTATGGTGAGGCAGCTCATGAGGCCCTACCCCTTCCTGCTAAACTATTGACCCAATTGATACTTGGGGAGGAAGAGTCATTGTCTTCAGTTGTATATCAACTGGTGAGTCCACCAGACTTCACTGGGTCTTTGTAAATCCATGGTCATAGTTAAACTCAATATATCACAAAACTAAGTAAAACAACAACAAAGGGACCCATAGGGATGGGGTAGGGGATTGACAATGTTAGGAGGCAGATTTAAGACAATAGAAGTGAGATTAATCAGAGTATCATATACATGTATGAAACTGTCAAAGAACAAATTTAATTAATAAAAAGAAAGCTAGAAGATTTATATGATACTAAGAGAAACCAGAGGATACATGTGCTATGAAGATGGAAAAAGAAACTGGGGGAAACTTAACTGGGAAGGGAACAGGGAGGATAATACAGAGGGAAGATGGAGAAATAAATAACACTAAGAATGTTTTAAAAGGCCATAGGTAACATTATTTTATAAATGTACTTAAAATGCATATATAATATGTATACCTTAATAGAATTACACCACTGGAAAGACAGTGTTCCCCTAAGAGGCCTAAACTATCTAACAAAAAAAATGCAGTGCCAGGCAAGAGAAACATTTCTTGTGGTTGCTGCTGTCAGGGAGGTCCAAGAAATTCCCAAAGCAACATAGGCTATTTTTATTGTCTTTTCTCCCACAATTTTAGGGTAAAAATGCATTGCTGAAGGCACCAAATACTTCAAACACAGGTCTTGGAAGCTCTGAGCTAAAACTGACCTTAGAGTTTCATCCTTGAAGACCAGGTCTCATAGTATCTAAAGGTACTTTACAAGTTGACAAGGGAGAAAAAAAATTAAAAGTCTTATCTAGCTGTAAAGCTTAAGAACCACAGCATTGACCAGCACAGCCAGATATACCCAAGGGTACAATAATGACACTTAGATCTTGGGGGCAACCAACAGCTGTCTAATTGGACTTGTACTGTAAACCTATCCAACTACCCATGGTTAGAGAGGTCATAAACTATAGTGGAGAATTTGCTATTGTCATTTTCCTAAATTAATATAGATTCTAACTATATTCTATTCTCCTTACATACACAGAGAAATATAGCTCTCACTCTCATCAAAGAAGCTTTCTTATAGCAGATAGAGGCTATTTACTGAGATCCACAAGTGGTCAAATGCAGAGAATAAATGACAATGCAAAGTCTTAGTCCCAATTGCTGCATCTGCAATACAATTTCTACACCTAAGTCTCAGGGAAAAGCGTGGAAGAGTGGTTGGAAAGTCTACAGGACCCCAAGGACCAGGGTGCCAGCTGTCAGAGTAGCTAATGTACATGACGGAATTGATACACCCTTGAAGTCTAAAAAATTTTGTTGCATAAAAACATGTGTAATGATCACATTAATAGAAATGCCAACATGGTTGGGACAAATTTCACAAGATCCTACTCCTAGATGAAGGGGTACAGGAAACCAGTGTCTGCAAAAAGGAAGAATGAAAATCAGTTTTCTCCATGGCCAAGTTCCCTATTAGGCTGTCCAGTCCCAAGTGGTCAGCCCTCAATACATGCAGTAAGCACATGTACATGTAAACAACCCTAAAAGGACTCAGTAGGTCATCTGTGTGGGAAGGTCTGTATTAAATAACAGCAATGATTTAATAAGAAGAGGTCATGAATTCAAGAGGGCGTTGAGGATACAGAAGGACTTGGAAGGGAGAAGTGGGAGGAGAGTCATGTAAATACAGTTCTCTGTGTAAAATTCTGAAAACAAATGTGAACTTCCTTGCTTAGTATACTCACTAGTCCAGTCTGAGTTCTGACACACATTTTCTGCTAAATGAAAGTGCCTTGTAGAGATAAAAATGATAATAGTAAAGGAAAGGTGAAACTATGAAGCTAGTGTCTCCAAAGTCTCATCAACATGCCTGTCCAAATCAGATTTGAACAAAGATGACACCAATAAACCTGTCAAAGTGGAAGGGAAAAGCCTGTAAGGGCTCAACTCTACACGAAAATCTATAGGCAACAGAGGAATGCTAGGAGCAGGAGAGGTGATCTTCCCCAGGGAAAAGCACATTGACTTGTTGTCCAGTGCCCCCCCCAAAAAAAAAATCAGCCCTGAAAACATACATATAGTAATAGTGTATTGATTTAACTAGTTATATTTAGGATGTGCATATATACACCTATATAGATATGCATGCAATAACATTCGTGAAAAAAGAGGCCATGAATCTGAAGGAAAGTGGAGAGAGATATACGGGAAGGTTCTTATGAAAAAAGGAAAGGAAGGGATGTTGTCATTAAATTATAATATCAAAAAGAGATGAATGTGGAGGGCTGGGCAGAGGTGAGAATTAGTAACTAGAGTGAAGAAGATATTTCAGGGCCAGGAAGCTATTCTGTGAAACTCGGAAACATGGATGCATGTCTTCACACATCTGTAAGCCCACTTAATGTGTATCATCAGCATGAACTCAGATGTCAGCCATGGACTTGGCCTGCAGTGCTGTGTTAGTGTGCCTTACTCTGTTTGATCAAATGCACCACACTCTGGAGGATGCTGACAGTCTGAGAAGCTGCGTATTTGGGGTCAGGGAGTCAGAGGCTGTGTAGGAAAACTCTGTACCTGCCACTGAATTCTGCTGTGGCCCTAAAATTGTTCTAAAAGTACTATTTATTTATTTATTTGTTTGTTTGTTTACAAATGTATTTATTTTGCATCCCAGTCACAGTTTTGCCTTCCTGCCTCTCCTCCCAATTTCTCCCTTCCACCCTTCCTCTGTTCCCACCCTCCAATCCACTTCTCCTCCATTTTTGTTTAGGAAAGGGCAAGTCTCCCATGGATATCAACAAAGCATGGCATAACAAGTTTCAGTAAGACTAAGAATTTTCCCATGTATTAAAGCTGGGCAAGGCAACCCAGTATGAAGAACAGGGTCCCAAGGCCAGTAAAAAATCAGAGACAGCCCCTGCTCTGACTGTTAAGAGTCCCACAGGAGGACCAAGCTATACAGCTGTCACATATATGCAGAGGGCCTAGGTCAGTCCTTTGCAGGCTCCCTGGTTGTCAGTTTACTCTCTGTGAACCCCTATGTTCCCAGGCTAGTTGATTCCTTGAGTTTTCTTGTGGTGTCATTGACTGCTCTGGCTCCTACAATCCTTTCTTCCCCCTCTTTTGCAGGATTCCCTGAACTCCACCTAATGTTTGACTGTGGGTCTGCATCTGTTTGTATCAGTTGCTGGATAAAGCCTCTCTGATGACAACTGGGTTAGGCACCAATCTGTTCACAGGAGATGGTCAGTTCAGTCTACATATCAGCTATTGCCAGGAGTCTTAGATGGGGTCATCTTTGTAGATTCTTGGGAGATTCCCTTGTACCACATTTTTACCTGACCCTGAAATGACCCCCCCTTTCCAGTAGTCTCTTTCAGTACTTTCCCACTCCATCCACCCCCCCAACCTGATTGCTCATGTTCACATCCTCACCTGTCCTCAGTCCACTCATGAAACCTCTTTATTTCCTCTTCCCAGGGGGATCCCAGCATCATCCCTACCTGTCCACTACCCTATGAACCCTCTTTATTACCTAGTGTCTCTGGGTCTGTGAATTATAGCACAGTTATCCTTTATTTTACAGCTAATATCCACTTGTGAGTGAATACATACCATGTTTATCTTTCTCTGTCTGGGTTACCTTACTCAGGATGATTTTTCTTTTTAGTTCCGTTCATTTGCAAACTTACACAGAAGCATTAGAAGTCATTGTGGCAGTTTCTTGGAAAACTGGGACTCATTGTACCACAAGACCCAGTTATACCACTCTTAAACATAAACCCAAAGGATGCTTCATCATACCACAAGGACACTTGCTCAACTATGTTCATAGCAGCTTTATTTGTTATAGCCAGAACTGGGAAATAACCTAGATGTCCCTCAACCAAGGAAATTAATAAAGAAAATGTGATACATTTACACAATGAAGTATTACTCAGCTGTTTTAAAAAAGGACACCAAGAAATTAAAAGTAAAATTTATTAAAAATCCTAAAAGATTAGGCTTGGAGTGTAGCTCAGGGTTGGACAGGTTTCCAATAAGTGAAACAGCATTCAACTCCTAGCACTAATGATAACAAGATAATAAGAATGATAAAGCTATAGTTCAAAACTATGTATTTACTGAAGTGTTTCTCAAAGTACACCAAATTAATCGTGTGTGTGTGTGTGTGTGTGTGTGTGTGTGTGTGTGTGTGCTTTTATCCTGACATAAGCTACATTTTAATGAGATCTCAGGACCATAACTCTTAGCCCATGTTTGTCTTTTGACCACCATTCAGGAGGCTGCCATGCTTATTTTAGTTACTGGCATCAGCATTAAACATGCAGTCCATCAATGTCTTCTTCAAATAAAATGGAATACTTCCCCAAACAACTGCTAAATAATCACCTCAGATCTCTCTGTTGGCTTGAATGTTTCTTAGATTGGGAAACTGAATAAACTATCTCTAGATGCATGATTAAATGAAATTTAAATCCAGGTACAAGCAACTTTTCAACAAATAATGCTTGGTTTGTTCACTTTTTTATTGGGGCATAACTAACCACCACAGACTTGGCAGCTTTCAAGCATACACATTTCATATCTTGCAAACTTGACTTATGTGTCTGAACACAATGAGCTAGGTGCTCTGTCTCATAAGGCTACCAAAGGTTTTCTTGGACTTTATTTTCATTTGAATGATCAACTGGAAAAGAATCTTTTTTCTATGCTCCCTAATAGCAGAATCCATTTCCTTGTGGTTGTAGAACCATTGACCTGTTTTCTTACTAGTATTCACTGGGCACTCTCTCCAGCACAGTACACAGAGCCTGCATGCAAGTCTTTGCCACACAGTATACACTCACAGTACAGAATCATGGCATCGGCAAGAGTCTCAGTAGCATATTCATTTGTACGACACCAAAAGTGACACAATAGAAGGACTGATTGCCCATCACCTTTATACCTGAGTAAGAGGCAGGTAATAGGTACGACACTTAATGGAGCAGAATCATATAAAGGAGGGAGATTATGAGGGACATGTTAGAGTCTGTCTATATTCCTTCTGAATTCAGGAATTATATCATAGAGAAGAGGCTAAATAAAATATTACACATATTTTCTGATTAATTAAAATATATCCTTAATATATAATTTGTAAAAACAAGCAAACAAAACCAATAACATTATAAAGTTAAATATAAGCCAGTGTGTGGCCTATAGTTGAAATAACTCCAGTGTTCAGAATACTGAAACAAGATCTTGAGCTCAAGGCCAGACGAGTATACATTTCAAGACCCTGTTCTAAGAAAACAAGACAAAACAAATTAAATATTTAAAAATATTAAAAGACTGATAGTTATGTAACAAATATTTATGAAGTCTAGAGCTTGAGATACCCATTCACAATGAACATTAAAATTAGGCTATACAATGAGAAGACTGATAAAAAGGATTAACATAAAAATTGTAAACATTTCATCACAAACAACATTGTAACCTATATGGCTAAGTATCATTGCCATAAAATACAAGCAAAATTCACTAATTAATGAGAAATAAACATAACAAAACATGAACATTGGTCCTATACAAATAAATCATGGGAAGAAGAGATAAGATATGAGTGCAAAATGAGCCTGGTGATACTACCATCAGGAGGGGCTGCTCACACTGAGAACATGAGCTTTTCCACCTTTATCATACAAAGGCCGTGAAGAAAAGCTACACTTGCTTTTAGCTAGAACCAGGACAGGGGGTCTCTCCTGGTGCCATCTGTAGAAGGAGAGATAGATCACTGTTGCTGCTTTCCTGGTAGTGGTAAAGCTACAGTTACCACTTTGTGCCAAACTGGCTCATAGAGGAATGCATATCAAAAATACCATGTGAATATTTTTATCCAAATATTTTTCTCTGAGAAATTTAAGGGAAAAAAAAACAAACTCTTCATAAAACATGTTCATATTAGTTTGGGTTTTGATTGCAAATATATGAGAATCCACATAATGAATACTTGGTTAAATAAACTGGAATAGCTCTATGGAACTATAATTAGTGACAGAGCAATAGTGTGTTTAATGATTGTTAAATATGTTCACAATACATTAACTGAAAAACTCAAACCATCGAACCGTGGAGTCCTCCCTCAGTACCCATGAGGAATAGTTCTCAGTACCCTGTGGCGACCAAAAACCACATATACTCAGGGCTCTGTTGTAAAATGTTGTAGTACCTGAGGACTTGGAACCTCTAATACAATGCACATGCTGTGTTAATTTCAAGCCAACAATGTTGTAAGCCAACAATGAGATGTAAGTTAAGCTCGATAAGCAGTCCTAATTGAGGGTATCAGCAAGACAACCATCAAGCTCTGGAAGTTACATTTCTCCATTCTTTTTTAAGATTAGGGCACACTGTATTATTACCACGTCAAGCAGATTGGGTCTTCAGGGGTTCAAAGTGCAGAACTCAAGGATACAATGGCAGTTAAACATTGTTATTTCATCTATTGACAAAGGCACTGTAACTGTAAAAATTTCTCATTTCTTGATAGTACTTTATTTATTGATGTTTTTTTAATATTTGTTTTCTCTATATTTTCTAAATTTAATCCTAACATATATTGTTTAGGATAAGACACACATTTAAAATCAACCATACATATGATAAGGTAAATAATTATTTCTATTTTCCAAGTAGATATCCATATTACTTTGCTTCCTCATGGATTTGATGATGTGACTAGTCAACATGAAACTGATACATCTGTAAATAGTTTGAGCTAAGATTTAATTATTTATCTCAACCTGATAAAAGTAGGCTAATTATAAAAGCTACCTAATTTAAAATTAAACTTAGCATTTATGTGCTTAACTGATAGACTCTATTTTGAGCTTGTGTCTCCTGTGATGAGATTCAAATATGTTTCTAAATTGCCAATTTATTTATTAACCCATTAGAAGTTGTAAAATCCACTATCGACAGCAAATCAAAGAATGATTAGAAGTGATGACTGACATGTGACATCTTCAGAAATAACTATTCTTTGTCCACTATATCCTTCCTGTCAGTATCATGGGGAATATCAGAAGTCTCAAAGCCACCATTGTTTTGGCCTTTGATGCTTTGCTAATATCCAGTCCAACATCAATGTTGTCTGAGAACATCTTGAACTTGCTTATTTGGCTTTTGAGGGGCTTTGTGTGCTGCAAACACCACTTACAGGGTTTTCTTGTTTTAGCCTTGGTCTAGCTAATTTCCAAACCACAAAGAATAAGGAATTTTTAGTAATAATGCAATATAAATGGCATTACTTATGTTCTCCATTTCAATACGGTAGGAACAAGGCGTGGTCAGGCAAGCCCCGTCCTTGGATCCCTCAAATATCTTGAACTGTTGCTCAAATGTGTTGGGTTTGGCACAACCTGTAAGACCCTGGGCCAGGCACTGTTTCGTCTTTGATTTTTAAGCCCCTGTATATTTCAAGGGAAACTTAATCCATATGTTTCTGATTCATTTACACTTAACTCATCAAAATGTTGTCTTGAAGGAGTTATTTGATATCCAACAAATCTTTGGAGCCCTTTTCTAGAGGACTTTGAAAATCTTTATTTTGATCCCTGTAGAAAAGAAACTTACTCTTTCAGTGTGTGTGAGTGTGCATGTGTGTATTTTAATAAATGCATTCAGCCACTCTAAGGTATGAGTTCAATCTAAAACTAACAAATAGGATGTCAGTCCAGATTGTTAACTTGATCTAATGTCCTACGTACTAATTAGAGTCTCTTGGGGTGGGGGGAAGCAGAGGATTCTCACTCTGATCTAAACTAGTCCCAAGCCCATGAAAATGTTCACCATCTGTTAGCAATACAGGACCTAGATGCGCCTGACAGTCATCTCCCTAAGTCTTTGGTTCCAATCCACACTTAACTATTTAGGATTATTTTGTTGTTACCCTGGTTCACTTTGTAACCTTTGATGTTTTGGTTTAGAATTTTACATTCTAATCTTAGAGAAGAATGGAGAAATGTAACTGCCAGGGTCTGATGGTTGTCTTGCCGATACCCTGGATCAAGGCTGCTTAACTAGTTTAATTTATACCCTCAGAATCGACCAGATTGTTGGCTTTAAATTCTTACACTAAACTCTTTCACTGCTCATGGAATTGGTTCATTTTTCCTTCCTCCAAAAATACACAGTATGACAAGTTGAGAGGGTATTTTCTGCCATTCAAATCAGTGAAAGGGAAGCTGATGTCAGAAAGGAAAAAGCACTTATGTTACTGACTATCTCCTAAGTGACAAGCACTCTATATATTTATTCATTCACTCTTAGCAAGATTTTATTAAGGGCCCACTATATCTAAATCCCAGGGTGGCAGCCACTGGTGGACAGGAAGAAAGAGATGGATGGGATGAAAAGCTCCAGTGTGTTATAGATTTGTGGGGGGAGGGGCTGATGGTGATGGCAATGGAAAAGACAGAGGGCGCTGTCCCTGCTAATAATGGTGGTCATGCATTGCATAGTGTGCCAAATATTCAATCTATAAGTATCATCACAATGAGTCCTTACAAAAACTCTATCTTTCCTGTTTGGGAAAGCTGCTTTTCAGGGAGAGGCTCTGTATTAAGGAATGGGATCGAGGTCATGAGCCCAAGGTTGGAGCTCTAGTTACTATATCATATTAGCTTAAATTCTGTATTTGTGTCACCTTCAAATATATTTAATGTTGACCTCTACACATGAGACAGTGAGACAGCATGGGTTAGAAAACATACTCTTGCCAGCCTATTTTTCAATTCACAAAATAAAGGATGATCTGTTGCAAATATTCCCATCTTTTGTTCTCATGTCACTCATGTTCAAAACATCTTTCTAGAGATTCTTGAAAAATACACAAAGGTGAGTCTTGAGAACTCACAATGGTTATTAAATAGCACAGGCTGAATTCTGTAGTTTTAGTGTTGAGTGTGTAAAGGGAAGTCTGTAGGGAGAGAATGGTAAGCCTAGATACCTGAGCAAAGGTGATGACAGACTCTGGGGAAGAGCCAACATTTCTTCCCATCCAATGCACTAAGCACCTTGGCATATTCCTGGCATGAATCATGGGCCTCCTCCCACGTTGACATGGTGATGTGTAAATAGATGGGAGCACTGACCAAGTATAATAATCACAGAGTTCTGTGTAATAAGGAAAACTGCCTATAACTATCTGAAAGCTGATTTAGGCCCCATTTGAAGTGATATAAAAACCAACATGTTCCATGAACTTACCCTGGAGTAACAACTATTCCCCTAGGTAGAAGCAAGGCACTTTTGGAAGTTTCATTAACCGTTTCAGGACACAGAAATGAATGAAATAATTAGCTAAATATGGGTGTTCTAGTGGTTGTTGCCACTTTATATAGATAAGACACCCCATGATTATTTCCCCTTTCATTTTGGGTCACAGTCAATAAAATGGAGAGAACTTTCAATAAGACATATCTTCCTGTTAGACTGAGTCTGCTAAAGCCTGGTTTATTTTTCCACAGATAGACTCAGGTCTTCTATCATAGGCCTAGGAGCAAAAAGGACCTGCTTTAAATAGCCATCACTAGCAGCAATGATTGCTACCCAACTGATACTAAGCCTTTCCATAAAAGATGTAGAGGACTAAATGAAGTTGCTCTTATCTGTGCCCACTTGGTGCTCCTTCAGAGCCCTTGTATGTTTTCCTGATCTTTTTCATACACTGTTCTCTTAATATGGAATGAAAAATGATAGAATGAGAAAATGAGGGAAAGAAAGGTCTCTCTCTTCTCAGCCAGAGGTGATGATGCTAAGTAAAATATGGCATCCCAATCACTGGGCTACACATGTTCCATTTAACACTGATGAAGTTAAAGTTAAATAGTATTATCCCAATTTCATTAAAAGAAAAAACTTCACAGAGATGTTTACCATTGAGATCACACAGTTAGTAAACAGTGAGGTCATCTTTAAAGCCTTAATGGATAGACTCTAGAACCCAGAAAACATAGGACTTTGAAAGAGACATTGCCTTATCCATATTTCTGCTCTGGTGAGAATTCCAACAATATTGTACATTGGCTAAACACACATTTTGTTTTGTTTTGTTTTTGACAGAGGACCTCTCTATGTATCCCTAGCTGTCCTGTAACTCTCTATGTAGACCAGGCTGGCTTGAATTCAGAGAGTTCAATTTTTCATGGGAGGGAAGGAATAAATAGTCTTATACCAAAGCTGTAACACCTATGAGCTGCAACAATGACCACCAAGATATAATACTACTAAGGGTTGCAATAGTGTCACTCATATCGTGGTGGTAACCAACAGCTGTCTAATTGGACTTCAAGTCAATTCATTAAGAAGAAAACTGTGCCTAGCATTAGAAATCTAGCCATCTGCACAGGGCTAGTGAGATCATGGACCTTAGAGGAGAACTGCTACCTCCACTTTACTAAATAAGCATAATTCTTAACTGCATTCCAAGTATTTGCCCTTATACGCACAGATAATTGTAGGTCTCACTCAATGAAGCTTGTCTTTGTAACAAAGACAATTACAGAAACCCACAACCAAGTAAAATACAGAGAACAGCTGCATGGGATGTCCAGTTCTAATTGATACATCTGCTACACAACTCCTACACAAAAGGCCCAGGGTACATCACTTAAGAGGGGATGTAAAGACTGTAAGAGTCAGAATCAAGAAGTCTGCTGTGAGATTGTGTCTCTTGGAACTAACAGGGAAGCTCAACCATGATACCACAGCAATATGACTGCCTAAAGAAGACATGAACAATTTAAAATACCAATAGATTTGCTAACATGGAAGAAGGAAAATCTTAAGAGGCTCTACCCATAGAAAAGGAACTACATGTGACCAAGGGAGACATTTCCTGTAGCTAGTGGATAAATATATTAATAAGCCTTTTTAATGAGCATGACCTTTTGGCTGTTTCTGCAAATCAGGTAGGTTTGGCTTGAAATCAAGGCAAATGCCGTTGTGCTGAGAAAATAATATAAGGATATAAATATACTTAATTTCAACTGTGTTTTGAAATTGTGGCAAACTGTGTTTGTAAATGATTTGATGTTCTTCCTGCTCTCACAAGTGGATTTCATTCACCAGCCTACTTCACATCTAACTGGACTGAAATAAGAATATTTTATCAATAGAATAAGAGGTGACACAAATCACTCCCAAGCCTCTGTGTTGGACATTTCACATCTGGGTCCCCTCAACATTCACCATGAAATACAAAGAGTCCAGTAGAATAACTGGAGAACTCTATCATAGACTGTGCAATAGGATCCCCTTGAAAAAACCTATGGGAGGATACTCCTTGGACACACAATGTGAGCAAAAACTAAAGTTGTTATTAGGTTAGGCAATGAGATCTGAAGTCATTAGCTCATAATAACTATGGTGGTTAGAATTGGAACGGCACCCATAGGCTCATATATTTGAATGCTTAGTCATTAGGGACTGGTGCTACTTGAGAGGGATTAAGAGGTGTGGACTTGTTGGAGTAGGTGTGGCTTTGTTGGAGGAGGTGTGTCACTGTGGGTGGGCTTTGGGTTTCAGAAGCTTAAGCCAGTCCCAGTGTCTCTTAGTGCCTGCTGCCTATGTATGTGAATGTAGAACTCTCAGCCATTCTCCAGTACCACATCTGCCTGTATATCACCCTGCTCCCACCATGACAATAGTAGACTAAACCTCTAAAACTGTAAGAAAGCCCCAATTATTTGTTTTATTTTCTAAGAATTGCCATAATCGTGGTGTCTCTTTACTGCAATGGAGCACTGAACAAGACAATAGCATAATTGGCACATAAGGAGCCCTATGAGGGGATTCTGTTTCATGTGGCATATTCTTGGATAGAAATCCTGTATAAAAACCAGACACATTTGGGACCCTGCAATGATTTAGAGCAAGCTAGATTACAAATTCAAGAAATTCTTGTACCTGTAATGCTAACCTCATGATTTTCATCAAAACTTGTGAATCAGTTCATCATTCACAGCCATTTTCCCAGGGATATCTATTGAATGATAACCATGTGATTGACAATAAGCTTGGTGTGGATGTTATGTTTCTGCACTCATATGTCTGAAGCTACCACAAGCCATATATGATGAAGTTATGCTATCAGTCTCCTGCCATCCAGAAGCTTTGGGGCACAAAACATTGGCAAGAGAAATTTGACTAAGGAGGTGCTGTTTGCCTCACACTATAAGAAGTCAGGAGCTAGCATTCTCAGGTTGGTGCATGCCTCTGTGGTCTAGGTATTCTGGGGCTAGTGCATGGCTCTCTGGTCCAGGCATCCTGGGGCTGATGCATGGCTCTGTGGTCCAGGCATCCTGGGGCTGATGCATGGCTCTGTGGTCCAGGCATCCTGGGGTTGATGCATGGCTCTGTGGTCGAGGAATTCTGAGGCTGGTGCATGGTTTTCTATGGTCCACAGCTTTCCTCAGTTTTCTGTGTCCTCATTCTTATCATGCATTATTTTATTCTTATGCTCCCCCCCATTTTTGCATGATAATTGCTTGGTACTCAGCTCTGTAACTGCACTTCAGATAGAGTAAAGAAAATATAACACAGAGGGAATAGATGACTTTTATCAAGAAAGCAGTAACTTTAATAGATCCATATTAGATTTTGTCATATAAGCCAAATCTGTGTTATAGGTGACGTCTAGCCACAGGGTACTCTGGGAACTTACATTTTTATCTGGGCACGTTGCCCACCCAAAGAGAGTTTCTATTACTATAAAAAAAAAACTGTATTTAATGAGCAGGCAACTAAGGGAGTCTATTTCATTCATATAGAAATTTACCATTGCATTTAGGGAAATATATACTCCAGAAGAAAAACCAAATACTTTAATTAATTAATTAGTTAATTAATTAAGAAGGACCATATTATTTCTTTGGGATATTTATTTCAGCATGAGTTTAAGTTAATTGAAAATGTCATTGAGATACTTGAACAAAAAATATAGAAATTGAACAAAAACAAAATAAATGCTTTGGCAACATTACTGGAATTTTAGCTACATTTTTTGATTTTCAAAACAGACAATACAGAAAAATGGGAAGTTGTCAAAGAAACAATATGAGAAGAAATGCTAGATCCTAAACATGATTTTCTGACTTTAAAGAACCAGAAAATACTCAGCAATGTAAAGGAAAAAAGATCACACTATAATCCAGAAAAATGTAAAACTCCAGAATTTCAAGAAATCTATGAACACTTGTAGATACAGGGAAGAAGAAAGGGAGCAGGAAAAGAAGAAAGAGAACATCAAGTTCCACAAAAATAATTCAGAAGCAAAATGGAGCCAGACTAGCCAGCAATCACAGAGCAGTGAGCCTCTGAATCAATATGACAGAGGTTCTAAAGGAATAGCTGCTGTGTACAATGTCCCTTGACATTTTTAAATGAACTTTTATGTTAAAGGATATGCTTTAAAATAAATAAACTGAAATATTTATATTGTATTATGCTGAAGATTATGCTGAATTTTGTTGGAATTAAAACATGTATTCCACAGATGTCCTTAGCAAGAACTGTATCACCACTATTGCAGTTAATGTCATATTAGAATAAACTTAGGAGTGAGTGGGAGGTGACAACATACGTCCACAATTATAGCTAAAGGAGGGTAAATTAATGGAGCAATTAGGATGGGATAATTCTGAGTATAGTCACTATCAACTAATTCAGTGAAAAGACCAGCTGGGCACATAGATAGAGCAGAGGCTGTTGATAGTATCCATGGAGAGTAAATGACTACAGACAAGTCAAGACATGTTCCCATCCAATACTGAAGGATGGATGAAATGGAAGTGAGCTAACTTGGGTTAGCTTGGGTAAAAGAAGTTTTGAAATGCCCTCCTAGGAAGTGAAGACCTTTGCTCTTTCAGGAAAGGACAGAATGCTTTGGACTCAGAGTATCTACCACTAGATCTTCTTCACTCAT
Source organism: Peromyscus leucopus (assembly GCF_004664715.2). NCBI lineage: Eukaryota > Metazoa > Chordata > Mammalia > Rodentia > Cricetidae > Peromyscus > Peromyscus leucopus. The sequence continues at coordinate 46,004,456 of NC_051067.1, forward strand.
GAACTTGGCCCATTGCCTTAAAGCTGGTTTTTCCTTTCAATGACATTTTGTGATGTAGTTTTAAAGCCAGAGCCTTCTCTTAATACAAGTAAACAGGGAAATAATTTGTGGAGGTGCACCTTTCTCTGAATAGATTCATAAAAGACAATTTGAAAGTAATGGGCTTTTGGGGGATAGTGACCATTGCTTGTATTTCTATATCTTGAGCAACTCATACTTTTAAAATCAGTTTCTACTCAACAAACTTACACTGAATTCCAAAGATTAATGACAGAGTTAATAATTTCTTTTGTACTTGTTTTGGTAAAGTCTGAGGTTTGTTTTGCTTTGGAGAGATAAAATATGTCTGAGTACTTCCAAGTCATATGTAGAGGAAGAAAGAAATACCTGTAAGAACTGAAGAGAGACATTTCACCATGTAGATTGCAAAGTGAGCTCCTCTGTGCTTCCTTAAATCCTATCAGACACATTAGCCATGTACCTGGATGTCCTGGAGACATAACTACTTCTGTTTAGTCCACTCCATTTGGCTTCCAGTTAAACAGGGAAACAATATTTATTCCAATGACTAATGATTTAGCAAGCAGCGTCAACTTGTTTTTTTTTGGGTAACAGAAAAGATTAGTGATACAAATATTTAAATTGAAAATTTATTTTTCAAAGATCACTTCCATGTAGAACCCATTACTGTTTGTTCTGTTTATTTGCGTGCATGCTAAAATTAGTCTGTATTTATTCATCCTGTGAACATCTAGTGGGTGTCAAGAAGAAGCCACAATGAAGTAGAGGCATTTCCTAGAACATGTTTTGAAGGCTTACAAACTCATTTTATAGCTAGATCACCCCAAAGGTTCTGTGAATTCAGTTCAGGTTTTCTCTCAAAATCGGATTTCTACAGCGAACTGTGTGTGTCAAACATATGAGTTGAAATATGCCAGAGTTCTAATTCCTTTGTCCTAAAAGGAAATGACTAAAGTTAAGAAAATGATATGTGGAGAATATTGGGATGGAAAGGAGTGCTGGACAGGAAAGAAAATGCTCTAATGTGCTCCAGGTCTTAGTACAGATGGACATAGGATGCCTGGAGATGACCTCAGAAGAGAAGTTAAAAATGAGAGCAGAAATTAATCCACCAAGGCCATTTGCATGATAGAGGAGTGTCTGTCTCTTATGCCTGACACTAGTTGTTTTCTCAGGGTGTCTCAGTAGGAATGTTCTGAAGGAGCAGGAATGCTGAAGTTTCAATTCCAATAGCTGACATCAGAACAAGCCTTGGGTTGGGGGTAGATAATTAAAGTGAGCAAAGCTGAGATGGATGGGACCAGCATGCGGGAATATGGTTGCCTAATTACTGACATTGAGGATGAACCCATGGAATACAAGATGGGTGGTGTAATGAAGCCATACTTAAGACATACCAGGAAGAAGAGAACTGGAAAACCTGAAATCCACATTGTCCCACTAGTGCTCTGGCAACAATTGTTCTCAGAGAAACATGTCTACAGGAACAACAGTTTACCCCTGACCACATTTATCTCCTCTCCATGAGTGCTGAGGCAAAGGCTTCCAACTGAATTCTCCTCCAGGGCTTTGGAACATTTGCGTTCTTTGGTTTATTTCTTGCCAGTGTAGGAGAGTGAAGATGTGTTGTGAAGATGGCTATGTCGCTATGGAAAAGTGACTCTGAGAAGAGGAATTCAGCATTCTCAGCCAAGGCAAGAAGGCCATTAATTCATACCATAAAATAGAGGGCCAAGGAACGCAAGAAGTGGCACTGTTCTGCTCAGAGGCTCCTTGCGAGTGTAAACAGCAACCTTGGTTGTTGCTGGTGACTGGCTGTTTGTCAGACTCTGACAGAGTTTCAGAATGGAAACAATCAAGCTGTGATGTCAATGTCCCCATGGGGTATGAACATCATTACTAACCTAATTTCTACTCATCTATCTATAGGATGGAGTATGGAGTATAGTTAGATTCTTGAGAAAGCAACTGAGACATAGTTCAAAGTTATTTGAAAACTTAATTAACAAAGAATGGAGTAAATATTTAGAATGGGGGTATGCTGCTAAGGCCCACACTTAGGTGGAGACTTTTCAGAAATAATTCTGACTTTGTGTTCCATGGCCTCCCAAAGGTCCTCCAGAGCTGCCAATATACTCATAAAGCTTAAAAGCCCATAAACATGTGGTTTCCTTCCCAGAGTTCTGTGCCCTGCACTTATTATAACTGACAATGGGAACCTGTGTTATAGAAGCCTAATGTTGTACTAAAAAGCTCATATGTCATTAAAAAGAAAATGGAAAAATATTCCTTGACCTTTAAACAGAAAGTTACAAACACAAACACAAAAAAGATGGCAATGGTGGAAATATTCTTTAAAGGGGTTGTATCCTAGAAACTAATGACCACATTAAGAGTCACAAGAAGTCCACGCCCACGTGATTGAACTACTTAGTGTTCAAAGAAGGCTAGCGTCTGATATTTTTATTCTTTGATTGTCACTTTCTTCAGTACAAAGATGGTGTTGTTATCAACCTACACACACACACACACACACACACACACACACACACACACACACACACACACTCATGCAGCCAGTTCATCAGAGAGTATTCTAAACCAGTGAGCACATGCACACATGAATACTTTGACCAGGAACCTCAGCTTACACAGTCACCCATAATTCCATTTAGCGTGTGTCTCTATTTTTGAGATATAATGCAATTAAGGTGTCAAAACAACATAATATTCCTCACTAGTGACCCCTTCATCTGACATCTTCTTGCATATAGAAGTCTCCATGTTCTAAAGAAGGCTTTCACAGAGCAAGACAACCTGACCCAAACATGGCAACTCCCTTCAGATACCTAATTTGTTTTCATTTGAGAGGCTATGAGAGACAGATTTCAGTTCATCAATAGGAATAAAAATTCATCCATGGCCGGGTGGTGGTGGCGCACGCCTTTAATCCCAGCACTCGGGAGGCAGAGCCAGGCGGATCTCTGTGAGTTCGAGGCCAGCCTGGGCTACCAAGTGAGTCCCAGGAAAGGCGCAAAGCTACACAGAGAAACCCTGTCTCGAAAAAAAACGAAAAAAAAAAAATTCATCCATGAAATGTGGCCCCAAAATGAAAGAGCCACCCTGGTATGTAGTGAACATCTTACCCCTGAAATCAATAGAAAAGCCCATCTTCTGGGGGCTCTTTGCCTGTCAAATCATTGGCAGTCAAAATACTTGAAGAAGCATAGACAGTCTTTGTTTTCATAGATTTGCTTTCCTGGGATCACCTTGAACCCAATAATATACATTTCCCTCTAATAGTTAAAAAAATAAATGTGGAAAAAAATAAAGAATTTGAAAATCACCCAAAATCTCATCAACCACCAGAATTCAGTAGCTGCTTTTCATACATAATAACACAACCATTTCACAAATAAATTGCTTAGCATTAACTACATTATACCAAGAAGTGACTTGACTATCACTGATAATATTTGTGGATTTTCCCCAATTATTTTCCCAATCCCATTGAGTGTAATCAGTATTATAATTACAAAACATACACCTTTATATGCCTTTCTTCAAGTTAATGTAGTCAGGTACAGAAGTCTAAATATGATGTATAAACCATGACTGTCTTAGGGTTTCCATTGCTATGAAGAGACACTATGACCAAGGCAACTCTTATAAAAGAAAACATTTAATTGAGGATAGCTTACAGTTCAGAGGTTCAGTTCATTGTCATCATGGTGGTGACATACAGGCAGACATGGTGCTGGAGAAGGAGCTTAGAGTTCTGTATCTTAATCTGCAGGTAGCAGAAGGAGTCTGTGTCTCACAATGGGCAAAGCCTGAGCATATATGAGACCTCAAAGCCCAACCCACAGTGATACACTTCCTCCATCAAGGCCACACCTATTCCAACAAGGCAATACTTCTTAATAGTGCCACTCTCTATGGGCCAAGCATTCAAACACATGAGTCTATTGGAGCCATACTTATTCAAACCACCACAATGGCTATGTCTTAGTTGTTATTATCATAATACATTATGCATACACCTTGTTTTTTTTATGTTTTCCCCTATTTGATGTACAAAAACCTGGCTGGGACAGTTGATATTGTCATCTATATAGGATCTAGTGTCATCTAGGAGACAAAGCTCTGGGCATGTCTGTGAGGGAGTTTCTAGAATGGGTTAACTGAAATGAAAAGACCTACTCAAACATTCCATGGGTTAGAGTCTTAGACAGAATAAAAATATAGAAAGCCAGTAGAGTACCAGAATTCATCTTCCTCGGCTTCCTGACTGTAGATGCAGGGACTAGCTGCCTCAAAGTTCCTGCTGCCCTGCTTTCCCTACCATGTCTTAAGTTGCTTCTCTGGGTGTCTTATCACAGCAACAAGTCAAATAATACATTACCAGATCAAACTAGTTTGGGTCTAATTCATTGTATTTAACATTGACCTCATTCATCGTGTTTGATGTCCTAAGATTATACAGTATGATGTGTCTGAGTTGTTTCTTAAGTCACCTGTTTTGAGTACTCACTCCATAGGTCTAACACTATTCATTATACTGTTATTAATGTTTTTTTATTAGTGTGTTTTTTTAACAGCGTCTCACTCGTAGACCAGGCTGGACTCCAGCTCACAAAGACTCACCTTCTTCGGTGTCCCATGTGTTAGAACTGAGGGTGAATGCCACAACACCTGGCTATACTATTATTTTCAATATAAACTTTTATTTTTATAACATATTCCCAAGCCTGAGATTATTGGCCAAAGATTAGGTGATTTTATTCCTATTAAATATTTACCAATTGTTTTCAGATCCTCCTACCAACAACTTGTGAGTGAATTCCTTTCTCTATATTTTAACCAACTGGTTCCTACTCTTTTTCAGGTCTGACATTTGGTGTGTTCTGGGTTTTTGGCTTTTTTTTGTTGTTGTTGTTTTTTCAATCCATCTATTATCTATCTACACACACACACACACACACACACACACACACACACGTCATTTATTTATATGTAGAGAGATTCACTGGTACCACTACATATGTGTGGAGGTCACAGGGCAACTTGCAAGGGATTGGCTGTCTTGCTCAAGCATGTGCAGTCTCAGAAATAAACTCAGGTTGTCAGGCGTAGTGGCAAGTGCCTTTACCAATTAAGCCATCTGCCTGGCTCTGTCCTAAGTTTTATTATCACTTTAATTTCCATTTTTCTGATTTGAAATAAAATTAGTCACCTTTTCTTTTTATTGGCTTTTGAATCTGCTGATTGTAAAGAACTTAATCAAAGCTTTTGCCCACCTTTAAACCATTTCTATGATGTTGCTGTATAGAAATAAAGTCTTTATCAGCCATCTGCACTCAATATGTTTCTGAATTCGTAGTCCATATTTCAATTTTGCTTATGGTTTCTTTGGCATCACTTAAGTATTTATTTATAAATAAAACTGTGTTTATATTTCCTTTCACGGATCCTTGGTTGGCCTTTTCTTTTTATTTTCCCGTTTTTTTTTTTTTTTTTTTTTTTTTCAAGACAGTGTTTCTCTATGTAGCCGTGGCTGTCCTGGAACTAGCTCTGTAGAACAAGCTGGCCTCGAACTCAGACATCTACCTGCCTCTGCCTCCTGAATCATGTCACTAAGTTAGAGTTCCACTAAATAGAATATCTCAAAGCTCTTGATTTTATTAATGTACATATGAGACCCAAGAAATAGCCTACTCTTCACGAAGGAATCCTTTTGAGTGATGTTTACTGCCGTATTGTAAAATAGGTAACAAAGGGGTCAAACAAGAAGACATAAAACCTGTGAAAAAGAGAAAATGTACCTGAAAAACTGTTAATGAAACTTCTCAGATCCCATTTATTTGCCTTATTGTCAGAATTATGAAGAAGTTATCCTCAAGAGGACAAAAAGGCCACCACAGCCACATTCTTACAGGACATTCACAATGATGAACTTCTTCATTCTAGCATTGTCTTCTGGATTGCTAAATCCACAATTGGTCACCAGTGATGTTCTTTGGGACTCAACACCCAATGCCCAGTATGAAGGGTGTTTACCTCAAAAGAGAAATCTGATGTGAATAAAAACAAGCTCTGGGCATTCTGTTTTTCCTAAAGAAGCTTAGGAGGTAATATTTGCCAGATTTTCATCTCTGGTGAAAAACATGCAGACCTTAATTGATTCCTGAAGAATTTCTTAAGCTGATGAAAGGAATATGTCTCTGAGAGACTTACTTGTTGGCTGTTTTACATGCATGTGCACACACACAGACAGACAATGCTGCCCCAAGAACTTACAACATGGCCAAACTACAGAGCTTGCCAACTTAACAAACCAAGTGTGAGTCATCAGTTTTCCAGACCCCTGTCCTTCAGCATAATTAAGACACTATTTGGCCACCTCCTTAATTATCTGTCTAAGTCACCCTTAGAGTGATCTGTTTACTTAACAAGTGCAATAAAATTGAAAAGCAAGTATTGGCTGCTAAAGTTATTTAGGGAACTGACTTTTATCTTTTATGAAACAGAGAAGGAAGAGGCGGTGACAATGACTTAACTATGAGGACTAGACTAGAAGTAGACAGAAGTATAGTGCTGGATGCCTACTTCTAGTGCATGTATTTTACTTAAAGTTGTATCTCTATAAGTAAATCTAAGAACTGTACAAATAACGTCTATGTTGATAATGCTTGTTTAAATTACAGGTCCAGGTATTCTAGCTTCAGAGTTCCTGAAAACAGAGATTTTCGCTCCATCTGGAAGAGTCCAAATTCCTCCCTTCCCTGTTCTCATAAGAATTAGATAAGTGTTGTCCTGGAGATTCAAACTTCCATGCAGATTGGTGCCACTCCAGCCCCAAAGCCCCAGCCTCAGCAGGATGTGCAGTGCTCTTCCATAAACAGCTCAGTTTTCCATCCCAACATTGGTCTTTCCAAAGGTCCCACATTGTTCTCAGAATCCAGTCTAGTCTCAGACCCACACCTTTTCTCCTTTGTGGCCATACATACTATAAGCCATTCATTTTGTTCAATTTTACTTAATTAAAATACAATTATTTTATTTTCACATAATAGTTTCCTTGCTGCTTCAAGTAAAGAAGGACTTTCTCTCTCTCAATCAAATCTCTTCCTGTCTCTATGGTCAGTGCTTTTTATCTCCTGCTCTGGAACAGCATATATTTATTATGTTAATATGCATATATTGTTAGAATCTTATATGTCTTTTAATTAAAAAAAAAAAAACCCAGAGCCAGATATCAGGGTGAAAGCTGAAAGATTAGAGAACCAGAACAGCCAGCCACTAGTTCTTAACTCTATGAAATCCTCAGCCTAAAGAGATTGAGTTCCTGTTTCCTCACACCTTATATACCTTTCTCTGTCATATTACTTCCTGGGATTAAAGGCATGTGTGCTTCCCAAGCAAAGGCATGAGATCTCAAGTGCTTGGATTAAAGGTGTGTACCACCACTGCCTGGTCCTTTTCCCTCCTATACTGGATCAATCTCATGTAGCCCAGTGTGGTCTTGAACTCACAGAAATCCAAATGGATCTCTGCCTCCCGAGTGATAGAATTAATAGTGTATGCCACCACTGCCTGGCCTCTATGTCTAATCTAATGGCTGGCTCTGACCTCTGATCCCTAGACAAGTTTATTAGGGTACAGAGTATATCACCACACATATATTGAGTACATCTTTCTTTAGTCCTCCCCATCAGCTGATAAATATGAGCTGGTCTCTCACAAAGGCAAAGTGTGCTAGTATATTATTTCCTTTCCAAAAAGAATAATCTCCTCACCTTCCTTTCCTTCTCCCTGTTACAGCTCCCCCTACTTTATTTCTATCTCTAGCAGAGCAGTCGGTGCTTACTAATAACTCATGCATATCTGAAGGGCCCTTTCCTCATACTTAACCACCCCATAGAAACTGTCTCCTTTGGTCTTTTCATTCATGAGGTGGTTTCCCAGTTTGTACTTAGGACATCGTTCTCCTTTTTCAGGCTCTCTTGCTTTCTCTCTTGACTTCTTCTTAGGGTTCTGTACAGACTTTCATTTCCTTAATGGTCTTAAAGTGGAACACCACATATATTTGTGTCTTTGGTCTTAAATCGTTATAAGATGACCTAATACAATATGCAAGTTTTCAAGTATTCTCTATGTTTGCTTTCTAAATGTGTGATATTTGAAATGTAGAATTTTTTTTAAAGATTATGTCTATAAAGAAATTCATTCTTCCCCATCCAATTTATTTCTCTACATGTGATTGATAATATAGTTGCCTAGATATTCCAGGGGTATCCAGGATGACAAGTATTTTCCCAGCCACTGACTTACCACTATTCTATATTCTATATGGTCTCTGCATTCAAATTTGTTCCTCTGCCATTACCTTTGTTGTGATTGAGTTATTTACTTATCCGTCTTCAAAATACCTTTCATGGACAATTTCATCCAATTAAACTCAGTCCTTTTGATGAAAGGATTGACCTGAAATAGAAATATGCCCATGTGACTTTGCTGCCTGAATCCCCTCAGGAAATCCAGTCTTTTTAGGATCTTACTTGTTGGGGATGGAGAATGTGAACTATACAAGGAAAGGTTATCACAACCCACCATGATGGAATGCACCCAATGGTTCAGTATTTCTTTTTTATTATATTTGAATGTAATATTTTAAGAGTGTCCTTTAATACTTTCTAATATTAATTTTAGAGAAACTGAATAAATGTACATAGATGCATGAAAACACGTATTTATTTCTGATTTTTCCTTTAAAGATTTTGTGGATTAATAACTAGATATGGACTTTCTGAAGTATCCTTATGCTTAGTGTTAGCTGACAGTATCACTGTGAAGCAGCTTTGTAAAAAGTCTGAAGGAGTATCTCCAAATGATGAGTTCAAATGAGGCATACATTTGTTTTAGAGAACACTGATAATGAAGCGAACTTGAACTTTACCTACTCCACCTCCAGTCACCTTCAGACTGCCTGCTTTGGTTTCCATCTTCTACTTTCCTTTTCTCTCCCTCTCTGAACTTACTTCTATAACTATATTGTAAGATGCATTAGCTTTGTAATTAAATGTAGCTGTCTTCCATTTTCCAAATAAAGTTTATCATTCTTCTTGCTGATTTTTCACAAATTTTGACCATCAAGAATAAACTTTATTTATTTGAACAATAACCCCATTATTAACAAATGTCTATGTGCCTTGCCTGCCTCTAGAAAGTTCTGTGTGACTTTATTTGCTTAACCACTTCTACCATACAGCACCCAGCCAAGTAAAAGAAAGGTTTCTAGCTTCTTGTGATAGGATCAGTTTCTTGTAAGGCTGTCATGTCCTCCATTAATTGAGGGCTTTGGGAATATGCTAACAGAAATATAGGAAGCTGACAGTCCCTTTCAACTTTCCATGATGCTAAGCCTGAGGAACTGTTTGCCTGATGATGAATGGATGGGTTCAAACAAAACATCATAAGAAGGACAAAGCTTTGGTCACTTAAAAAGGTAAATGAAACTCCTATAAGAAAACCTAAACCATCGTTGTAACCCTTGATCCCTTAGAAACAATGTCAAAGTAACTAAACTTCTATGCTGCTGATATGCCAGGCAGCATTCAGTACACAGCATGTACTTCAAAGTGGAGCTAGCTTGTAAAGAAAAAACTCAGTACCTGAGTTGAAAAGAAGCTGAAGACTTCTAAAATCCCTCAATGTCATCATCCTCTGTAATGTAGAAGCTAAGCGTTTATGTCCAACTTCCCTTTTCCAAATCCCACACATTCTCTTCATACAGCTGGGTCTTTGTGTGTTCCTTTCATTTAGCCTGGAACATTCTGCCAGTTCTTATTCATCCTATAAGACAAAGTTGTAGTCCTTTATTTTAAAATGACTATTGGCTCTGGGATTGTTGTCCTCTTTCCCTTTGTATTTCACTCTGTTCATAGTCTCATTACATCAGTGACCATACTGTACAGGATATATTTGACTTCCTTGTGATCTTTCTGGCCAGACCACATGCTCATTAAGTCTAGGAATGTGTCCCTTTACCTAGTAGGCAACTTTCCAATAAATATTTATTGCAAGAATGAACAAACAAGTGAATAAACAGATGGCCCTTAAGGGTAGTCTTCCTCCTTTTTCATACACAGTCTCCTTATATATGTGTTACTGAGCTGTGCTCCATTGTGGATCTGCCGTAGTGAGGAGTTTTTAGTTGAATCATTCCTGAGCCAGTCTGGGGTGTCACAACCACACTGATGACATGCTTGCTGTCTACACATAGAAAAGTGGCAGCTTACTCAATGTCAAAAGACAAAAACTAGGTAGAATTGAGGTTTGTGCTGTTTTAGGCCCTGTGAATGTATTCCAAAGTCACAAATTCAACTATCGTTGAAGAGGATAGTATCCCATAAATTCCAAGTAAGAATGAAAACATATCCTGCATTTTTAAAAACTACAACTCTCAGTTTCATACAGAAAATAGAAATGGGCATTGTAAGAGACAGTTTTAGTGAAAGGCTATTCTAAACCTCCCAGTAATGTTGAAAAGACAGGAAAATAGATATAAAAACTAAACACTAAAGAAGCTGGACACAACAAGCAGAGCCAGCGTCAGGTCACTGAGCCAGAGTGAAGTCTCCTGGTGCTGTTTCCTGTAACCATGGGAAGATTCAGCCTACACTATTCCTGTCTCAGAGAGCCAACCCCAGAAGTGGAGTACAGCTTCTTGCAACATCACAATTTATGTATTTTTCTTCCTTAATATGTCAGTATTCTTAAGACCACAACACTTTGAGAGCTATCTAACTTCTAGAGTAAGAGAGGGAAATGATGCCTTCATGCCTTCTGAAGAAAGAGGGATTCTACTTCATGAAAATAGGTATCTCTCAAATGAGTTGGAAAGCCAAAACGATGACAAATACCCACTATGCACCCAAGCTTTCATTTATATGTTGATGGCTCCACCAAGAAGATAGAGCCACTTCCTGTTTGTAGTTTGGAGCATTTCTCACATCATACAAATAAGAAAATTTAGCAATTAGAAATTAAGAAATATTTTCTGCATGCCTTTTTGTGGAGTGCATGATAGGTTAGGTTACATTTGCTTATTATTAAAATATAATATAAAATGGAAATTAAATATTTGTGCAAATTAAAACAAAGTTGTAGTGGCCATTGAGCTATTGAGCTTGGATCAGCAAAGCTTCCTGAACTGATGGGGCTGCTCAGGGTCAACAGCATGAGAAAACATTAACTACTGAGCTGTATTTTCTATTTGACTTAACTCTTATTCTAAATAATCTTTTTTTATTTTGTAACTTTAGGATCTTTGCTACTGTCTAAAACTATTTTTTTCTATATTGTTCTACTCATCTGAATTTTAATACATTGTGTTTCATCCTCAGAAATAAGTTTGTACACATGTGAATGCTAAAGACAATGAAATACTTTCGCACAAGTGATCTCAGTTGTTCATAGATCTAATGATTTATTATTATCAGTTAGATTTTCTTACTCTCATGACACTGTATTCATTTCCTTCCCTATCTTATTAATAGAGCTCTGGATGCTCAGTCATAAAGCTGTGTGTCTGCCTTACTCAACCCCTTGTTCTCCATGGGGCATATTTTGCCATTTTGATTTCCTAATCATGTACCATGTCTTTCCTTTCTTCTTTATCCCTTCTCTGTAGTACTTTTCTGGTATACACAAGGCCAGTCTTTCTGATCCCTGATCATTTTCTACATAAAAATCCATTCTCTGGTACACACTTCACATCATTTCCATGTCGTTTTTTTAAAAAAATATTTGTTGAATAAGCTTGCTCTTCTATTCAAGGAAATCCATTGGCTTGCCATGTCCTGCTTAGTCAGGCTAGATTCCTTTACCATATTGTAGAGATTCTTGATTGTGAGCACACAGAGCTCTCTGAGTGTAAGCTTCTGTGCATTCCTGCTGACTTCACTACACTGTTCTTTCAATTTCCTTTTTGAACTGAAAGTATTTGAAGAATAAAAATTCAGCCTTAAAACATTGCTCCTTATCCAGGCTGTCTTCTCTTTATGTGGAACGACTTCCCTTCTCTGGGTACTCTGAAGCACACCCTTCTCTCCAGACCTTACATCAGCTGTTCAGTGAACACCTGCTTCTTTAGATGTGTATGTCACTGACAATTTACACCATGCAATTTAACACTTAAATAAAATATGTTCCTATTTTATAAATCTGGTTCATATGCATTTGGCTTCTTAGCTATAGTTTATGCTGCAAAAACTAGAGAGAGTATATCTTCCATGTGGAAATTCAGATGCCCAATTTAGTACTAACAGGAAACCTTATGGATAATCAATAAATCTTGATTGACTGCTTGATTGGTTCTCAGTTCTATATAGTTTTTTTTTTTTTTCTTCCTGGGACTCTTAGCTCTAGCATTTCATGTTAACTAACATTTTTGTTGCCTCAATGTGACTGCAGGGTCAGCCAATATGTTTCTTACAAATTCTTTTTTGGTTGTTTTATTTAACTCTGCAGACCAGAAAAAGAAAGTGTCTCTGATTTTAGCAACTTCAACAGTATAGTGACAACTCCTGCCTGTCCAATAGTTCTATCAACTTGGCAGTTACTCAAATGTCATTAGTCATGAACTCATTCCTGATAGTCACATCACAAAATGTTTCAAGTATCCAGATGCCCCTAGCATTCTGAGTATCTCTTCTGGAATGTTACTTGGAGGCTGTACTTTATGATTGCTCTAGCCTTTTCTCTGAAGCAGACCTGTCAACAAATAAGGACCCGATTCAGCCAGCCAGATTTCATACCGCTTGTGTCACACTAAACTTGGTTCTTTTCTCTTGGAAGTTATCTGTCTTTTGGGTGTGTGTTGGGTGAGGAGTAGAATGCATATCTCTCCTGGGTTGCCTTTTCTATATCTCCTAGAAATGACATAATTTGCCTGGTCACTATTACTCTGCTGCCCTCTCACTTCTAGGAATCTGGAAGGTACAGAACAAAACATTGTGGACTATATTCACCAGCATTTTTAGGGCACCTTTTCTTTGTCAAAGTCAATTTACCCGTTTCTTTAGAGAACTATGTTGCATCATGTGAGAAAAACCCATGTCAAACATCAAAATTACATTGAATGAATTTGAATCTACAGTTACTTTAGTAGAACTTTAAATGATAGATCTAAGCTTATACTTTTATGTTCTCTTAGTATTATTTTTATATTTTATAACTTTTTTATTTTTTGAAATTACAGTATAATTACATCATTTCTTCCATTTCCTTTGCTCTAAACCCTCCCTGTACTGTCTTAGTCTCTCTCAAATTTGCAGCTGTTTTTTCTTAATTGTCATTGCATGCATACATATGTATTCCTAATTTTTAGAGGGATTTTTAGTCTTAGATTTATAGACAAAGCTAGGCAAATTGAATTACTTAGTGGTAGCTATTTTAAATGTGTGGATAGTGTGAAGGATATCGTTAGAATCTCTTGAGAGATACTAAGAGAAAAAAAACTATGTCTTTCTAATTCACTAATTGAAATATATTAGTCATAAGGAGAAGCCAGAATTTACTGGACTCAGCATCAGTTAGATTTGTGATTCTAATCCACAAATTCTAGGCCTAGAAGGGAGGGGAGGCAGGATAGTAGAAATGTTAAACCCTTGGGTAAAGCAAAAGAAAGGATTGTTTAAATGAGGAGATAAAAAAACCATCAGTTATAATTTCCTGCCAAAGATGACTTTAAATTGTACATAGGAAGAGTTCCTTGGCATTCTCTATGTTGGTCCAAATGGTGAATCTAGGACCAAAGAAAGAGGTTTTATGAAGCTAGATAACTACTGACAGAACGATGAAGAAGTTGCTTAAATGAAATTTAGAGCTAGCCAATTTTTGGACTCTATAAGCCACAGCTCACTATTACTAGTGGCATCACAGGAAGGATAGATTTTTCTATTGGTTTTGGACACCACATTATCACCAAACACATTCTTCAGAGGGACAAACTTGCTATATTGTAAGTAGCTGACAAAGCTCGCTTTTTAAGCCATTAAATTCTATCAAATAATTAAATAAGTGCTAATAACAATGTTCCTCAAACTAGTCTCTAAAATGAGAAGAAAATAAATCCTATCAGCTTCATTTTTTGAAGAATTACCCTGATACTAATAACAAATAAGATACAAAATATTAAGAAAATTATAGATTGGTCAATCTCCTTGATGAACATGGTTGTAGAAATTTTCAAATTAAAAAGCACATTAAAAGTAATTTTCAATATTATTGCATTGGATTCATCCCACAGATGCAGGGACAGTTCAACAAATACAAACCAATACATACAACATATCAAATAAGCAGACTCAAGGACATAAATCACACAGTCATAGCAGTACATACAGAAAAGACCTTTAGCAAAGTCCAATATTTCTTCACAATAAAATATCTGGTGTCTGAAGGTGCCTCGTTGAATAAAGGTGCTTTTTATATAGGCTTGAAGACCTGAGTTCGATCCTCAGGATACACGCAAAGGTAGAAGGAAAGAACTTGAGGCTCTCAGTCCTCAAGACCCTAAATCTGTCTTGCTTTGAGGAGTACTGATTTAAGTGCTGGTAGCTTATGGTCCTCTCTGGCTTTCTGAGGTAGAGACACAATATGAATACTTTGCAATTCAATGCTTTTTTTAATTTATTATTTTTAATCAAAATATAGTGACATAATTTTCTTCCTTTCTTTCCTCCAACCCCTTCCATATTCTCCCTGTCCCTCTAAAATTAATAGCTTCTTATTCTAAATTATTATTGTTATATACATACACCTATTTATTCACACATGAATAATTATATTATATTATATAATAATACAATCTACTGAGTCCATTTATTGTTTCTCACAGGTATATGTCATTAAGGATGACCATTTGGTATTGGACAACCAATTAGGTGGCTTTATCCCTGGGTAAGACTAATTCTCCCTTTCTCAACAATCATTAGCTGCCTATAGTTATGGTGTGACAGACCTTTCATTTTCCATATCCATGTAGGGATGTTAATTGGTAGTATCATCATTCACATCTTGTTTACACAGCTATATTTGTGCAATCACATGGGCACAGTTTACCTGTCACATATATTTTTTTATATATGATATCTATAATTACACACACATACATGTATATGTGTATATATATGACTTCCTTGTTCTCTGTTCTTATAATCTTTCCACCCTATCTACTACAATGTTCCCTGAGCCTTAAGTTTAGGGGTTGTGTTATAGTTGTATCAGTTGGGGTAATACACAGTCAGTGGTTCTCTACACTTTGACCAGTTGTATATTTCTGTGATGATCTCCATCTGCTGCAAAATGAAGCTTCATTGATGTGGACTGAGAGCTACACTTATCTGTTGATACAAGGATACATATTTAGAACACAATTAGGAATTATAGGAAAGTAGAAAAAGTAGGTTCTCCTCTAAAATCCATAACCTCATTAACCCTGGGTAGTTGGCTAGGTGTTTATTACCAGGCATGATTTACTTCCTGCTGGCCAGCCCTTAATTCCAATTAGATGGTTGTTGAACCAATGGCTGAGGGGCCCCCAACTGGATCAGGCCCTCTGAATGGGCGAGACAGTTGATTGGCTTGAACTGTTTGGGAGGCATCCAGGCAGTGGGACCGGGTCCTGTGCTCATTGCATGAATTGGCTGTCTGAAACCTGGGTCTTATGCAGGGACGCTTGGCTCAGTTTGGGAGGAGGGGACTGGACCTGCCTGGACTGAGTCTACCAGGTTGATCTCAGTCCTCAGGAGAGGCTTTCCCCTGGAGGAGGTGGGAATGGGGAGTGTGCTGGGGGGAAGGGGAGGGGGGCAGGAGGGGGGAGAACAAGGGAATCCGTGGCTGATATGTAGAGCTAAATAGTATTGTAAAATAAAATTGTATTGTAAAAAAAAAGAAAAAAGAAAGAAAAAAGTTAGATCCCTACCTATTATCCTAAACAAAATTTAACTCCAAATGGATCAAAGACCTTAATATGAAACTTGAAAACTGAAGTTTTTTTCCTATTTTCTGAGCAAGATTCCATTCACCCATAAAGTAGGGTCAACAACTGATAATTCCTTATAAAACTGAAAAGATTCTGTACGGGCAAGAAAACAATCATCCAGTAAAGAAGCAGAAAGCCTACTCCCTGTGGACTATCTTTCACATTATCTGAATGTATATGCAAGTCACTAAGGGAGAAAAGCACTTAGTAGTCTTACTCAACTATGATACCTGTGAACCACAACAATGACCAGCATGGCACAAAATTCATAAAGGCACATATTTGGAAGTAACCAATGCAGTTCTTTTAATATGTTCTCTCCAATGTCATACATCACTAATTGGTTTGTGTTATGCTTACAAATGGTTCACAGATATTTGAACCAGTGAGAAGTGAAGTTGACTACAGCCTGATGCTTTCAAGACCTAGTACCTTCTTCCCTCTCATCTAATCTCAAGCTATTGATCCTTTGGACAGCCCATGTGGTCATTAAAGATAAGTACTTGGAATTCATCCTCTCTCTTGCTCATCTCTAATCAGCTGATGAACAAGCTTACTTTTTAAACTATATCTTGACTTCATTGTCTCCTATAGCTATGATTTAAATTCCTCTCTGTTACAACACTCCTCAAGAGGTCTTGCTCCCCAACACATAGATTCCCCACACTAGATAATGCTGTCTAAGGCATATATCTGATTGAATTACCCCAACTCATGTTCTAAGTTCTAAGTCTTGAGGCATGCTCAGAATCCCCTCTCACCTCATCCCTCTTCCAGGCCTTCATCTGCCTGAACACACGCCATGCTACAGGATTGTCTTCTTTTTCGTTATCATGCCTCTTGCTTGCTACTCCTTCTGCCTGTAATTGTGCTCCTGTCTTGGCTAACTATATTAAGTGTCTTCTTATGTATGAAGGACCTTTGCCTTTCCCAGGCAAACACATCCTTCCTTTGCTTCCTTCATTTCAGTCTTTTAGTTTTTAATTGAAAATGGATTTTTTTCATAATATATATATATATATATATATATTTGAGACAGTGTTTCTCTGTGCAGTTTTGGTGCCTGTCCTGGATCTTACCCTGTAGAACAGGCTGGACTCGAACTCACAGATATCTACCTGGCTCTGCCTCCTGAGTGCTGGGATTAAAGGCATGTGCCACCACCGCCCAGCTCATACAATATATTTTGATCAGAGTTTCCACTCCCCAAAACACCTCCCAGATCCTCCCCAACTCTGTACTCATCCAAATCCACACTCTTTCTCCCCTCTCTCTCATTAAAAAACAAACATGAAACTAAAAGAAAAGAATAGGAAAAAAAACAGAAAAAAGGAGTCAAAGAAAAAAGCATCAGAAACATGTACAGGACAAACACATTTGCATACACAGAAATCTCATAAAATACAAAATTAGAAACCACAACGTATAAGCAAAAGACATGTAAAGTTAAAAAAATATTCCAACAAAGACTTATGAAACAACAACCAAATGGATTCAAAAATATCAATGAGTTTGTTTTGTATTGGCCATCTACTCTCGAGGATGGGCCTATCCTTAAGTATGGTTTGTATACCCAGTGAGACTCCATTGAAGAAAACAATTTTTTTTTCATTTTGAGTAGTTGTCAATTGTAGGTAGCTTCCGGACCAGAGATGGTGGCTTGTGTCCACTTCTCAGTGCTGGGACCCCACCTGTGCCTTTTCCCACAGTCTCTGTGAGTTCATATGTGCATCAGCTACCTTGTGTCTGGAAGACTTTGTTTCTTTGGCATCTTCCATCTCCAGTGGCTCTTACAACCTTCCTACTTCCTCTTCCAAAAAGTTCTCTGAGGCCTGAGGAGAGCAATTTGATGAAGACAAAATTGCCCACTTGAGGGTTTCTGTACTTTTTATTCCCGTCTAATTCAGAAAAAGAAGTTTCTCTGATGATGGCTGAGCAAGACACTGGTTTTAGTAGAATGTCATTATGAGTCATTTTATTGCTATGTTCTTTAGCAAAACAGTAACATTTTGTTTTCTCTTAGGTACCTGGCCCACCTAGTCTCATGTTCTTAGCCACCCGAGCAGTATCAAGCATTGGTTCCATGTCATGGAGTGGGCCTTAAACCCAATCAGACAGTGGCTAGATAATCCCGGAACTTTTGTGCCACGGCTGTACCAGTGGATCATGCAGGTTGATCATCATAGTACATTACAGGGTTTGTATAAGGGTTAGTGTTTACCTTTCTCCTGTAACATGCAGAGTACCTCATCATGAACACTCATCAGTAGGGGTGAAGGCTCTAGCTAAGCTCCAGTCCAACTTCTCCACATTCAGTGTATTAGGTAGGCATTGTCTTCAGCAATGGGGCCTTATTGTCAGTTTGTAGAAAGCAACTCACTGCCCTGGAAATAGTTTGGGTAGTTTGGGCGTTTCTGTGAAGGCCTTTTGGCAAGCCACTCAATTAGATGAAACCCATTCCTGTCACTGGGGGTTTGATTTGGTGTCGAGATGTCTGATTGGGGCTTTTTATCCCCTGTTATTCAGTGATTCCCTTCGTTTGCCTGTATATATGAGAGGAAGCTTCTACTGTAATCGGTTTCTGTAAAATCCCTCAAAGAGCCCCGAGTTTTAGTTGTCCCTCCTTGTAGACCCTCCCTTAGCTCCATCTGCCCTCCCCATCACCATTTAATCCTCCCACTCCAGTCTCCCTCTACCCCCATCCAACCATAATTATATTTCTCCATAAGAGATTCTTGAAAACAAAGGTTATATTTTAGAATCTTGTACCTGACCACCCTATGCAACACTGCAATCTAAACCCTGCCCTCCTTGTTTTACCTTCCTTATTAATATTTAGCACCTTTCTATATCATATGTGCTTTTATTAATATTTACATTTTTGTGCACTTAACTAAAGAACAGATGACTATCTATTTCATTCACTGATATAGCTCAGGTGCCCAGACTAGTGTCAGGAAAATAGTACCTGATAAACATCTCTCTTAAATAAATGAGCATGTTTTTGCATTATTGGAACCTGGCCTAGTGTCCCCAAAATATTAAGTATCCAAATAGATATTTTATATCACCTAGTTGTACAGCATCCCTAATTAACAATAATAAACATTCAATGAGCATTCACCATGTGCTAAGCAACTTACATACATCATCTCATTAAAGCCTTACCACAACCGTATGACATAGATTACTATCTTCAGTTACAAGAAATTTGAGACTTTAAGAAAATCAGCAACTTTCCCAAGGTCAATAACCAGTGGGGCTGTGATTCAAACGTCAATGCCCATGATCTTATAAAGTGTGTTTTTCTACCTCAAAAATCAATTATGACCACATGTTTACTTTTCTTGACATTATATACTTCTTCAGGCTAGTGTATTTTAACTTAAGTAGCATCTGAACTTTGGACATAAAAGATACCAATATGATAGCTGGTATTAAAATTATGTATTACACGTATTTTGTAGTTAAAGTATTTTGGAATGAAGGAAAAATGACACTGTGTGTAGTTGGCTGATTGGTCTGGAAAAAGAAGAACTATGAGGCACCTATGGCTTGTCACAGGCCTGGTGCCTTCTTTCTTTCTTTCTTTCTTCCTTTCTTTCTTTCTTTCTTTCTTTCTTTCTTTCTTCCTTCCTTCCTTCCTTCCTTTCTTTCTTTTCTTTTTTTTTTTTGAGAGAGAGAGCATTGCTTAATTTACATTTGGAGGCCACAGGTCCAGCCTCAGGTGCTGCCATGGGTTTGTTCTCTGGTGAGGCTCTCACTATGAGAAAGGAGACAGGTAGAGAGATCAGATGATTTGTGGGCCAGACTTTTTTTTAAATACCTACTTTCTCTCAAGAGTTGCACACATGTCTTCTGATCAGAGTGCCTGCAGTGATCTGGGCACCTTCCACTAGCTTTCAATAGCCTAGTATGTGTGTGCATGCATGCAATGCATGGGTTGATTTATTTATGGGTTCCTGACTTTTTCAACTAAGATTTATTATTATTATTATTATTATTATTATTATTATTATTATTATTATTTGGTTTTTCGAGACAGGGTTTCTCTGTGTAGCTTTGTGCCTTTTCCTGGAACTCACTTGGTAGCCCAGGCTGGCCTCGAACTCACAGAGATCCGCCTGGCTCTGCCTCCCGAGTGCTGGGATTAAAGGCGTGTGCCACCACCGCCCGGCTAAGATTTATTATTTAATTTATTTTACATCCTGACCCCAGTTTCTCCTCCCTCCTCTCCTCCCATTCCCCCCCCCCACCTCTGTTCTGTCCCTGCTTCAATCCACTCTTCTAATTCTGTTCAGAAAAGGCCAGGCCTTCTATGGATATCAACAAAACATCACATATCAAGTTGTAAAAAGACTAAGCACCTTCCCTTGTATTAAAGCTGGGAAATCAACCCAGTATGAGGATAGGTTCGAAAAAGCCAACCAAAGCATTAGGGACAGCCCCTGCTCCAATTGTTAAGGAGTCCCACAAGAAGACCAAGCTATACAACTGTCACATATATGTAGAGGGCCTAGGTCAGTCCCATGCAGGCTCCCCGGTTGTCAGATCAGCCTCTGTGAGCTCCTATAAGCCCAGGTTAGTTGATTCTGTGGAGGTTTTTTGTGACATCTTTGACCCCTCTATCTCATACAGTTGGCTTTAACTTTTAAAAGGTAATTTACACTCCATCCTTTGTCTCACCTGTCAATGCACCAGGCAGTCTCTCCTTGAAAAACTGCTGGCTGTGGCCAGAGAATCAGAGAATTGATGATATTCGCTCTCTTTCCCACCTCCCAATTCCAATTTCCCACTGCAGTCTTTCCTACTCTGTGCCCCCATTGCAGGTAACTAAACAGATTCTCTCCTATAGACTTCCTTCCTCATCCCATTCCTTTGACATTCTCTCCCTGGAAAACCACTGGGCAACCCAAACAGGAAATAAGATGCTGCTGAGAGATGCAGCTTACCTCCCTGCCACATGGACCCTCTCAGCACCCCCTCCACACACATAAACACCATTCAATCCCATCCCCACTCTTTAGTGTTAGCTCCCAATATCTAGAAACAAGTTGCACACAGGATTCCTAGTGGTCGCACCTAGTAGGGACGACAGAAGCACTCCTATCAGGCTATCCACAGCCACCACATGCACATAAGATTAAAAGAGGGCAAAAGATGCCAAGGATTGGAAAACTCATCCAACAAAGACAAGAGCAGACAGATATTAGCACCTAGAATTACCATCTTCTGAAACCCAAATGCCCAGATACCAGCATAAAAACACAATCCTTAACAGCCAGGACAGTATGTCTCCACTAGAGCTCAGCAACCATATCATAGCATATTGCAACATAGTGTGTGTGTGTGTGTGTGTGTGTGTGTGTGTGTGTGTGTGTGTGTGTGTGAGAGAGAGAGAGAGAGAGAGAGAGAGAGAGAATGAATATATAGGTATATATACATGTATATATAGTTGATCTAAATAAAATTATCAAATAATGGGGGGAGACAGAGCCCCATTTGGACACTTCTCATCACCAAATGAAGCCTCCAGTGCCAGAAATAATCCTAAATGGGATATCTCCATCAATTCCTCATGACTCAGAGAACTTTGTGGAAGAGGAGACTGAAATATTGTAAGCACCAGCAGAGATGGAGAACACCGGGAAGCAACTCCCTCTAAATCCAGCAGGGCAGGTATACATATGAGCTCACAGACACTGCAGCACTGTGCACTGGATCTGCACAGGTCTGTGCCTGATGGGTTCCCAGAGTAGAGAGAAGTAGGCACAAGCCCCATCCCTAACCCAGAAGGTATCTCCAATAGATGCCCTCTTGTAAATTTTTTTAAAAAATTAGTTTCTCCAAGGAAGTCTCACTGGATATACAAACCAATCATAAAGCCAGGCCCAGTAGATGGGCAACACAAAACAAACTATGGTATCTATATAGTCCTTTTTTTCCTCATAATGCTTTGTCTGAACATTTTTTTTCTTTTTTATCTTACCCTACTGCTACAGGTCTGTTGCTTACACATTATGGTTCCCAATTATGTTTTTAGGGAATTTCTTTGAGTATCAGTGTGTGTGTCTCTGAGTCTGTCTCTATGTACTTCTTGTGCCCCCCCCCCATCCCTTTGGCTTTTTGTTTTGTCCTATTCAAGTTTGTTTATTTTATTATTTTTAGATGCCTATTGTTTTCTAATGACAGAGTGCAAGAAGAGATGTGGATTTGAGTGGATGAGGAGGTGGAAGGATCTGGACAGAATTGGGGGAGGGACAAATATAATCGTAATATGTTGTATGAAAAATATATTTCCAACAATAAATAAATAAAATTCAAAACATGTATACAAATGAGTATTTCATCTGCATGTGTCTCTGTGCACTATCCTGATGCCCAGGACGTCAGAGGAGTGTTTGGGGAGATCCAAAGATGTGGGATGAGCTGCCCCATGGATGCTGGAAGTTGAATCAGGTCCTCTGGAAAAACAGTAGGTGTTTTCTTTAGCCCTGAGCCATCTCTCCAGCTCTGCTAATGTCTTCCTTAAATGATGTCTCTCTACCAAGGAAAACCCAAAGAGAAGACATTCCTTTTCCCATTGTCTTTTCTTAACCACCAACAATGGCTGCCTCTACCTCAGTACCTCAATTCACCCTAACATATAACAGAATCTCCGGGAATGGAGGAGAAAACTTTATACTTTACTAGAAGCCCATGTGATCTCAGATTGCACCCCATAAAACCCTGGGAGGCCAAAGTCCATTGCAGCATTATTTAGTATCCCTGAAATCCCTTAATTTATGATTGACATTCTTTCTGGATTACTGAATCTAGACTAACAGTGATAATATATTTTGTAATTCTAGTCAAGTCTTCATGCACAAAGAGTTTCTTCAAATAACATGAGGACTATAGAGTTTTTAATAGAAAATTGGACATATTATCTAATGTTACATTACCCATTGTATTTGCTATTAGCACAGTATGAAGTTCTTATCTATACTAATCAATGTCCCTCAACAATCCCCTCTCTAATGGAAGCTCTCTCTGTCAACTCAAGGACATAGTGTTCTTCCTCTCACCATTGTCTCGATAATGGACTATAATTACGTGTAGATTTTGCCTGCATTACTTCTTAAAAGGCATTTCTATAAAGAAAATTACTGGGTCTGAGCATAATATTTTTAAGGTTTGTATCATATATTGCCAAAATATTTTCTATAAAGCTTATATGGATCTAAATTCTAACCAACCAGGTATATATACAAATGGCTGATGCCAAACCTTCTTGATAACCCTGAGCTGTATCATTTTGACAATTTGAAGCAGGTCTATAAACATTTCTCAGTGGCAGAATGCTTGTCTAGCCTGTAGCATAAATGAATAATTGAGTACATGAATGACTGAACAAACAAATAGCAAGTATTAAATAAGTATGTGAAGCAAGCCTCCTTGTGTGTTTATCTTCTGTTGTGATTACCCATGGGCTAGCACCCATTTGTGAAACTTTTGTTTAGAATTCTTTTTCTTCGTGTACTCTACAGAGCTTTGACAGTTTCTGTATAAATACTTAATGAGTTTTCATGTATAAAGATCATGTGTCATATTTGCTGTTAATAGCTTTTCTTGGTTTATATTTGATGTTTACTTATACTTATTGGTAATTTAATGAAAATGTGTTCATTTTATTCAAGTGAGTATACTGATATTCTACCCTTTTTGTACTTTTAAAATCATGCACATTGCTTCTGCTTTGAAAGATAGATATTTGGATTTTTCAGAGCTTTTGAGTAATAGTTCAAGCTGGTGAATTCAGCAAATAATCTCAAAAAGTTTCCAAATTATTTATTGTATGTGCTAGGTAGTGTTTTGTCAACTTGACATAAGCTAGAGTCATTTGGAAAGAATGATTATCAATTAGGAAAATGACTCCATAAGATTGACTTATAGTAAATCTGTTGGGCATGTTCTTGACTATGATTGATGTGGGAGGGCCAAGCCCACTTCAGATCATGCTATCCCTGTGTAGGTGAGCCTGAATTGTAGAGGAAAGCAGGCTGAGCAAGCCATGAGGAACAATCTAATAAGCAGTGTTCCTCCACAATCTCAACTTCAATTCCTACCTCCAAATTATTTCCTTGAATGCCTGCTCTGACTTCCCTCAGTGATGACCTGGAAGTATAAGATGAAACAATCTGTTTCCTCCCTGGGTTATTTTTGGTCATGGTGTTTTATCACAGAAGTAGAAACCCTAACAACAACATCAATAAGTGTGAGGTTCATAGTTTTCTATTATTGTACTTTGCCTTTAATTGTGTTTTGTAGCACCAGAAACATATACAATAGACACCAGGAGCAGGAACAAGGGCACAGTGGCTGTGGAGGGGCCACCCTCTTAGCCTGCAAGGGTGCTCTCGAGCTGATGAGTACCTTGCCAGGCCTGCTAGCTACCCTACCAAACCTTTCACCTTTAAAGACACGGGGTGTGACATGCCATCCAGGCTCTGGTTTCCATCCCCTGCAGCACGCTTAAGCCCCTTCTCATAACACAGTCCCTGTGTCATAGGCTGCTGAGGTCTGAACTCGATTTGGCTGGCTGTGTCACCCTTAGTGCTGTCAGGAAAAAAAATGGTCTAATTAGATGGCAGGGTTGTTGAGAGACTCCTTATCAGTTGTTAAATTCTGCACAGGGTATGTCAGAGCTTCAAAATTGGAGCTGACTTGGGGCCTATGGGATCCCTGAAGGCCATGGAGTACCTACAAAAGGATCAACCCCATGGGCCAGGGCTAGCCAATCTGCAGGCCAGTTTCAATGGGCCTCCCAGGGGAAGTGGCAAAGTATTGTGCAGAGTCTTGCTGTGTGATTGCATAATTCCATGCTCATGCATACATGCACACACACAACCCAGAAAGAAACAGAGGGTCACCAGAGAAATTACACTTGGAAAGGAAGAGGTTAAAAAACAGAAAACCTGTCCATCATTTTAAACACCTGAATCTCACTGCTCTTTCAAATAAGGAACAGCCCTCCAGAGCAGAAGTGAGTTAGGCCAGGCCACAGGCAGTTTTGTAAATCCATGGCTTCAAGAGGGCATTGTTCTCACTGTCTCATGCAGTGGGAGAGGCAAGGCAGAAAAGAAACCTGTTCAGATCTCTCCCCCATCCTTTCCACTGTGCTGTCCTATGCAAATCTTTCTTCCTTTTTTGCAGAAGCTTCTTTTGATGCTTCATAGAATGTGATAAAATCCACATATGAATCTTTTGGGGATGATTTGAGTAAATTGGGTGCTCACTATTTTTTAAACAGGTTTAATTAGTTTATTAATGGATATATAGCTACTTAACAAATACTGGTCTTCTTAATGTTGTTATCCTTTTTTAGAGACCTGGTTATATGCTTTGCAAATTTGATCTCCTCTTTTGAATGCCTCAAGCAAGTGGACAGTTTGAGAGATATTTTGATACCTCAAACCCAGAGGAGCTGGACTGCATAGTGGCATCTAATTGACTTCGTTTTCTGACCAAGGACACTGTTGCTGTGAGCATTCAGCATTTGGGCTTTTTCTAATGTAGATCTGGAGCCTTCTTCCAATGAGCCCCTTTTCAGTCTCTTAAATGAGCAGCTATTAAAGCCTTCAAGCCTTCCCTCAAGAGCCACAAAGAGTGGTGCATGTTCCTTTCAAGTTCAGCAAGAAAATGTTGCCAGATATCTGGAGCATACTTCCTTCTAGAACCCTTCCCAAAGAGGATCTCCAACTTCAAAAAGAAGCAGACCAGCAAATGTGAAGTCTTCGCTGAGAACTTACTCCTAAAGTCTTCAAACGCCTACAGGCGATAAGCACTGCAGAGTACAGGGCCAGTATGCTTGCTCATCAAAGTATAGGACAGAAATGGAGGAAGAGAAGAATCTAGGTAAGGAACAGGGAGAATCAAGGGATTAAAAAAGAATAGGAAAGAGAAGAAAAGAACAAGTCAAAAGAGAAAATGAAAAAGCAAAAAGGAAAGAGGAGCAGAGCGGAGGGAGGGAGGCAGGGAGGGAGGGAGGGAGGGAGGGAAAGAGGAAGGAAGGGAACAAGGAAAATGTGTGTGTGGGGTGTCCTTTCCCAAAGGGGAAGGTGGGCATCATTTCAAGGAAGGACTTATAGTGAAACAAAGCAAGAGTAGCAACAAAATGTACTAAATTCTATAATAAATTTCTTCAAACTTCCCATAAACTCAAAATTGCCTACGGGGCCTGGGTTTGTTTCAAATGAAAGGTACCAGAAAAGAAAGAGCATTAGTTACAGCTTGGAATTAGAAATAAAGGTCTCTTTCAAGCAACTTCAACTCAGCAAGTTCAAAACTGGACTCTTTTCCCCAAGAAATCCTGTAATTCTTACTAAACTTTCCTTCACAGAAAATGATGGTTTTAGAAGTCATCACCCTTCTCTGATTTCCTTCTTTAGTTTGTTTATGCTCTTTTAATGTCTTAACTGGGTTCTTTATAAATATTCCTTCCTCTCTAGAGATGGTGGGGGGTAGGGCAGAACCACAAAAGCCGTGGTGGTTAGAACACGTCAGCAGGTGGGGGCAGCCCCATGGAATTATCTGGGCTAATATTAGTTTCCTAGTCACAATCAGTAAATAGTTATGACGTGATTTCTTTTGAAAGCATGCTTCCCACCCTCTTTATAACTAAATACCATCTCTACAGGGCAGCAGTAGGCTTGTGGTAAGTACTCAGTCTGGGTTTCACCTTTGCAATCCAGTGGGTTCACTGTCTGCAAGAAGGCAGACACACAGATGTTCTGCTGGTCACCACACCCTGTCCCCTTACAGTCATAGAACCACACCAATGTCTTTTCTTTGAAGAGTCACCCACTCCCTCATGTCTGGGTGTCACAGTTGGACTGGATGCTACTCTTCCTAACTTTTCTGACTTTCTACACCAGAGGTGACATTGTCAGACTTTTTGGAGCACTCTTCATATTTAGTGTTGAGCCCTTGAGAATATCTCAAAAACGTTCTTGAGCTTGGCTTGAACAAGTTATGCCCTGAAAATAAAATCTTCACATGACTCCAACATCCTCTACAACAGCTTACACCCTAGAAATACAACTTCTGCATAACTGCCTTCCTGTGCATTCCTGTGTGTTGGCCACAAAGGTGTCCTCTTTAACAAAACCAAGCTATTTGCTATGGAGAGTTTTGGGGAAATAGCTATTCCTTCACAGCTTTGTTTCAGTTCCTGTCAAAACTGAACAGGAAGAAGTGGCCACCCTGCTTTCTCTGCTGTATAGTTTTCACTACGCCGTTTTTTAGAGAGTGGAATAATTTAAGAAAAATCATTCCTTTTCCTACTCTAATGCCTGTGAAACAGTAATGTAAACAATGAGTTTATTTACATACAAAAGCAACAAAGTTAAAAGGACGCAGGGCTGTATAGAAGCACCAGGACACCACACTCTGAACAATTTGTATACAGGAAACACGACGCAAATATTATCTTTGCTTTACCAGACGATCCTATTTGCACCTTTCAGTGGTTAAAAAAAAAAATCAGTTAAGATTTTTTTTTTCTGTTTGTTTTTGACTAGCTCTCACTTTCTCACTAACACTCTATCTTTTACCCCATGGATATCTTCTTAGTTCCTAATCTTGCATCTTACACATACAGAAGCAGCACGAGCCAGGCAAAGCACTTAGCTTGACCTCTCACCCACCAGGCTGGAATCTGGATATAACGTCCAGAAAAGAAAACCACAGCTTGGGACACAGTGCTGCACCACACCGGTTTTGCAACACTCCTCACTGAATAAAAGCACAGCTTCAGGGAAAGAAGATCTAATCTCAAAGCCCAAATCTTGACACAGGGTCTGTGTGCCCATCCTAGAGTGTTGTTCTGCTTTTCTTATCTGAGGTCTGAGAGAGTCAGGGGCAGCCTTAGGGGTTGGATATTCCTTGCTTCTGGGTCATCAGAGGAGAATCCCGCTTAAAATGTGTGAATTAGCGAAGCCCATGCCCTAGTTTGCACTTGTCCTGAAGAAGTCAAGGGACTCCAGAAAAAGAAAGTGGAAAAGCCACAGTAGAAGAAATGAGACACTGATAGGAAACACAACTCTTATTTATGATGGGAGAATTGAACAAGACAAGCACAATTAGCAAGCCGTGATCAGTAAAAATGTTTTTAAGAGCTCCAACAAAAGTCTATGTGAAAGAAAGCAACTTAACACTCCTAGGCTAAACATGCCCACGTGAACTATAATTCGGCAATAACTGGAGCCACACAGCATACTATTATGCTCAGTTTATAAGACACAGCCTCCACATACAGAAATGCAAATTACCGTGATTTCTATTCTAATAGACCCTTGGGTGGGTAAGTTATGAGGAAAGCTTAATATGCAGCAGCTTTAAGGAAAGCATTGAGAAAGGTTGATGGAGTTTTACTCAGCCTTCCTAGGGTTGGGATAATTCTGTGCTTGGGAGAAAACAAGTGAGTGCTTTCTGGTCCTCTTGCCTGGAGCTGGAAGAGAGCAGGGATTTTAGCAACCTCGGCATAGTCCTTTTGCATTTGCTTTCTGCCGTCAGTCCAAAACCACAAGCTTTTAATTTTCCCTGAAGATTAAACCAATATTTACCAGTAAGCCTGCATTTATCCTAGGAACCCTTTACTGTAAACTATTGGTTTTGAGTAAACGTTAGATCTTGTTTAAGTTGCCCCTCCTTGGTGAAGGAGCCAGGGGGAAAGAATGCTGCATCTCGAATAAGAGAATAAGAAACCTTCCACCGCTCCTGCCAGAGCAGGCTTTCACAGTCTGTTCCTCATTTGTTTCCCAGGATGTCTAATTAGTGATCCAATGTAGTCATTCCTGAATCTCAGCAATGAATTACTTCCTGAGGTGGCTGTTAGTAAAGTGAGATGTAAGGAGTTCAATAAAACAGTGAAAAGAAATCTAGTCTGATATAAAATAGACTAATGAACAAGAGACTTAATAGAAAGCAGTCACAGCATCAAAAAGCATATTGTTTCCAAAATGGCCTGCTGTAAACTCTGCATTTGCCCTAATCCAACTCATCGATGGAGCAAACAGTGCTTTTTAGTCTGTTTAAGGCCAGTATATTTCAACTACCATCAACAGAAATACCCCAGAATAGTCTCACAACTCTAACCAGCTTTTACCTCACAATTGCTTTTAAGTTTTGGTGATCCAAATGGAATTCTCCACTAACAGAATTTAAATAATGTCCACACCATTCAAGACCTGAGGTACCTGAGGGTAAAGGCTGCATAGCAAATATTACCTGTGCTAGGCTTTTAAAGAACATCCAAGGAGCATGAGATCATGGCCAAGGTCTACAGTTTCTAAGAGATGATAGGACAACTCTGGCAAATTCCACATGAGCACCTTTCATGTGGCCCTCCTAAATTATTGCCTTCACTGAGGAAGATAAGGCCTGGCTTCACTCAGCTGCCACAGGCCATTGCTGGGCCCCCATGAAGCAATGCAACACTTAACTATGCAGGGAGTTGCAAACTGTGCTCTAGAGTATGTAAACTGGGAGGAAGAGGGTCTGCCTTTTTTCCTAAAAAGCTATCTGTTATTTAAGGTAGATTATGTTGGCATGCTGAATACTCTGTTGGAAGTCTAGTTTGCCAGCACAGCAGTCTGCCCCTGCTTCTGAAACTGCTTGGCTGAGGGCAATAAAGAAGAGGTGCTGCAGATTTTCTCCATAGAAGTCACTGTGTTCTAGGGAAGGTGTGGCTGAGTCTGGAGCTATAGGCTGGAACAGAGCATTTTTACCGTAGCAGCCACTCTGACAGTCTTTCTCAGCATGGCTCATTCTCCCTCTTTGCTAGGTGTGTAGAAGAGCTAAACCATCATTGTATAAGGCCTTCTTCTCTGAGCTTGAGTGCCCATTTCCTGAAGGCACTAGGAAAGAGGCTTGGGAGTCTAGAGCCTGTGCTCTCCTCTTTGCCTCAGAAAGACAATGTGTCATCTTTAAAATTACAGATTGGACACATGATTTTTCAGACTGTGTAATTGTGTCTCATTTTGTTCTTAGGAATTGAACCCTTTTCTCAAAAAAGAATTTAAGAAAAGCTGGCAATAGAGAATAGTTAAAAGCTGTACAGTTTTGGATGAAATTGGGAGAGCAACTCCAAGACCCATCCATTGCCATGTTTTCAGGGTCCCTTGCCATTAGAGGAGACTTCACATAAGCTTCCACTTAGAGTCAATGGGTCATCAAATAGCCTTCATGATCTATCATGGTTTCTAGCTCTGTTACCATTTGAAATTCTGCTATATATGTTTATAGTCCCAGGGAATGTATGGTCAATCATGGCAGTGAAGCTATGGAAACAGTCAAATGATGGATGTTAGCAGAAGGCTAGCAGGTCACATTGCCTCTGTACTCAGGATACACAGCGTGTAGGAAGCAAAGGTGATATAAAATGGCCTCAAGACCTACCCACGGTGACCCTCCTCCTCCAGCAAGCCTCCACTTTGTAATGGTTCTACAACCTTTTCAAACAGTGCCACCAGCTAGGGACCAAATGATCAAACATGTGAGCCTATGATTGACATTTACCATTTAGGCCACAACAAGATGAAATGAGCAGATTTAATATTATTTGAATGTTAAGGTCAAATGAAAAGAGAAGGCAAGAATTATAACAAAGTTTCCAACTTGAATAAAGGTAGGATGTACTGCTGTCTACCATATGGAAACTCTAGGAGATGACTATTTTCTTCTTCATCTAAAGACATGATGATCTTTCTTATTTTACAGTAAATAAATGATAGTATTAAGTCCAGAACTGGTCCAAAAAATAAGTATGGCTAACCTCCCTGGAGCACACTTTTTTATTGTTCTTGCAACTGTCATAGCCTTATTATTCCCTCATCTACCATCTTGAGAGACTCTAGGCCTGTAGGATGAAGATAGATGCCCCAAGGTTACAGAGGAAATTTGGATGACTGTCCAGGCAGCCAGCTGTCTCTGTCATTCTAGATTTTTGGAAGTTGTTTACAATGCTCTTTCTGTTTACTTAGGTAATATTGTATCCTTCTGAGGTCTTTGATGTAGTTGAAGACTAGATAGTTATAATTATGTTTTTCCTTGGTTATAATAAGAGATAAGGTAGATATGAAACCTTAGACTCACAAATAGAGGATAGATATCATATCTCCTTTAATTTTGCCAAATGCAAATAGACTAGATATTATAACTATAATTGTTGCTTGATAACTGTTTTATTATATGTAATTTTACTATGTTAAAGAAAAGGGGAAGTGCTGTGGGAATCTTTGTGTATGCTGTGAATATGTGTTGCTCTGATTGGTTGATAAATAAATCCATTTGGCCTATGGCAAGGCAGTTTAGAGGCAGGCAGGAAATTTAAAGAGAGAGACAGGAAGAAGGGGAGGAAATACCAGGGAGCCGCCCAAGGAGCAACATGTAATGGGACACAGGTAAAGTCACATGTGGCAATATATAGATTAATAGTTATGGGATAATTTAAGATATAAGAGCTAGCTAGCAAAAGACTTGAGCTATGGCCATGCAGTTATAATTAATATAAGCCTTTGTGTGTTTACTTGGGGGACACAAGTGGGAGAGATTTGTCCTGACTGCCAGCAGGCAGGGACACAGAAAAACTTTCAACTACACCATCTTTTGTAGTTCTGTATGGATTTTTGTTTCTCATTTGTTTGTTCATTTTGAAATTTCAAGGATTTTTCTAAATCCATAAGGCAATATTATTTTGCATGTGACATACCTTCCATTTTTATATTTAGGGGCCAACTCTTCCTTTATAATCAAGTTCCGTTCGCTTGTTAACCTTGCTTAGAAAAAGGTTATTTTTACCTTAAATATGAGATTTGACACAGGAAACAAGAGTAACTATTTTTATCACAATTTCCAAACAGTGTCATAGTGAACGTCACTTTGAACGTCTCTTCTTCAGGAATGCACTTGTGAAATCATTTCTGTGTCATATGCCTCTTCTTGTAGCAGTGTTGTTTGCCTTCACCAGTTCAACTTCCTCTTCTAAAGCCCTTTTAGGGATCACTACTATGGTCATCTGTTTGTGAAACCTCAATTGGTAGTTTACTGATTATGCACTTCAGAAAACATGTACAAAGAAATAATTAGCATTTACTCACAAGTGGAAAGTAGTAGAGGAGAGTTAATAACAGTAGGGCTCTGAGTCATTTAAGCCTGTGTTCCAGCTGATTCTTATTCAACAAAAATTGTTCCTTTTATTTCTGGTTGCCCCCTTTACTATTTCTAATTATTATTTCATCTTTAAGTGACAAAATCTCTAAAACGCGTTGTCACTCCGCATTGTTTTCTCAAGGGCCTGCAGTCGTACTTAAAATTCCACAATTTTTAATAGCAAAGCATGTGTTTATCCTCTGAAACTGAGTCATCCATCAGTAATATTCTGTTTACATACCCTGGTGTTGTTAGGACACAGATAATGCCAGGAGAGCTACCAGACTCATTTAAGGATATATTACCTCTCTTTGGAAAGGAGCTTGACTACTTGGCTAATTTTTGTCACTGTGCTGTAAATTGCCGTCTTGTGACAGGTATGCCTTGTTTTAAGAAGCTATATTGAGAATCTGGGAGGTAGTAACTCTTTCTAGAATACAGACTTAATTTTTTGTAAATTTGAAGTCCTTGCTCTATGAAGCACATATCTTCTATTTACGTTCATATTTACATGGCCTGCATGACATTGCTCAAGCAGTCCTTCCTTCCTTCCTTCCTTCCTTCCTTCCTTCCTTCCTTCCTTCCTTCCTCCCTTCCTTCCTTCCTTCTTTCCCTCCCTTTCTTCCTTCCCTTTCTTTCTTTCTTTCTTTCTTTCTTTCTTTCTTTCTTTCTTTCCTTCTTTCTTTTTTTCTTTCTTGCTTTCTTTCATTTATTTATTTATGGTTGTTCTTGTTTGTTTGTTTGTTTTATTGTTTTGTTTTGTTTTTTGTTTCAGTTTATTTTTTGTTTGTTGGGTGGTAATCATTCTGTAAGTCCAACAAGGGTAAGATGACCTGGGATAGTTTTTAAACTAAGTTGTTTGGCTTGCCAAATCATTACCAGAAACACAGAAGATCTGAAAATTACACAGACTCCTGAACATCTAGGGAGCAGGGCCGCTGCCTGAATTTGCCTTGTACAGTCAGGCAGCATTACTATCACACAAAGCAGACCTTGGACTGTTTCAGGCTGAGGTCTCCTCAGTTCCAGTAAGCCAGAGCAGTGAGACAGAGAAAGAGAATCACTGCTGCACACATATGTTTTGAAATAAGCCACTTAGGCTAACATTATTTTCCTCCTACACAAAATAAAACAAAAGTTCTTGAGAAGAGAATGAAGCAGAATCTTCTGTGTTTTGTTTATTACAGAAAACTCAGAGTTCTGCTAAGCCACATATGGCAAAGGAATAAATAATGTTACTGAAATAGTAGCACTGACTATTGTGAAGGTTTTAAGTAAAGATATTCTCTTACCTAACACCAATCATATTATATCCTCACAAATTACCTAGTTACCAAATAAGAGTTAAAAGATGGCCATGCTGACTCAGTTTCACCAATTGTCTCAATTTCTAGCCTTCTCTTTTTATTTGATTCTGTGAATTGTCAAGTAAGACATTTCATCAGATTTGAACTTATCTTTGGATCCTTTTCTTTTCTGCTATGATACTGTCAGTGGTGTCCCAAGTGTGCTGGAGCAAAAGTCACAAGACACCTTCCTGCCTACAAGAAGCTTATCAAGTGATCAAATGAAGCTTCCACAAATGAATTACAAAACAAACCTAAAAAAAATACATTTGCCTCAGGGCTCCAAGAAATACAGTGATTTCCTACTGGAAGCTTATGGAAAATCTTCATGGAGAAAAGTGGGCCTGTATAAACAAAAAGAGAAATGTGAGATTCATGCCTAAGAAACCAAGCAAGGGAATGAGTAGTTGCATAGAAGTTTAGTACATAAATAAGACCATGCATGGGGACAGTATAATACTAAGACTTTGGGATTATTGTCTAAAACTCTGAAAAGGCTTGCCATAAGGTCATTCACTGTGGGAAGGGTTTTGAAGTCAAGCGGAGAAGTGTACAGAGAAGTGCTTTGGTAGCCATGTCAAGGAGTCAAGTAAGACTGGAACATTAGCACTAAATGTTTTTATAAACATCAAATTTGGATAAGACAGCTAGGCTCCACAGTTCTTGACAATGCTTGGGCATGAAAATATGGAAGTTATTTTTTATATTTATGATTCTGGAACTGAAAAAAGGAGAACTTACCTTAGACAAAGGTCTGAGATTTTGAACTTCTGAAACTGAGTAGATCTTACTTCTTTTAACAGAAAGTATAGCAGCAGAGGCAGAGTCTGGCTTGGACTATCATCAAGAAGCAATTGGAAGTGCAGGAAAGGACAGCTGGGCAGATATCAAGAATAGACAATAAACACAGGATATATTTAACAATGACTGTGGCTATGGCCATGAGATTGGAGAAGGAGAAAAAAGAACTGGGAAGACTGGAAGAGACGCTTGCATGACTGGGGAGTCTACAGACACAAAAAGATGTCAGAAGCATAAACTAAAGCATCAGCCACATGGGGAGCTGGAAGGAGAAGAGCGTTTGTGCTGGCTAGTTTTATGTCAGCTTAAATGAAGCTATGGACATTTGGGAAAGGGAAACCTCAATGGAAAGAATGACCCCATCAGATTGGCTTGGCAAGCCTGAGATGGATTCTCTTGATTAATTGATGTGGGATGTCCCAGATCACTGTACACAGTGACATCCCTGGGCTGGTGTTCCTGGGTGTCTGAAAAAGCAGGCTGAGCAAGCCATGGAGAGCAAACCAGTAAGCACCACCCCTTCATGGCCTCTGCATCAGCTCCTGCCTCCAGCTTCCTGCCCTGCTTGAGTTCCTGCCCCAATTGCCTCCGGTGACTGACTATGATATGAAAGTGTAAATAAAATAAACTCTTTGCTTCCCAAGTTACTTTTGGTCATGGTGCTTAATATAGCAATAGAAACCCTAGATATTAAAGGGGCCCCAAGTATGAAATGCAGACAGAGAAAGACCACTCTCTGCCTCTCCAGAGTCCTTTCCATGATCAAGCTCTCAGTAACAGAAGAGAGCAAAACCCTGCAGTCCCCTCTGACTGTCTTCTCAGTCTCTAGCCCATAACAAATACCATTCCTTAATTGATTTCCTAAAGGAGTTTTCTTGTCATCTCGTGGCTGAGAATTCTACAGTAGCTCTTTTTGCCTGTGGAAATTCAAATGCTGAGTCTGGTATTCTGCCTCAATTATTCAGACTCCATTAATTAACACCATCTTATCTACTTGGCTTTCTTCTCCAATCATTTCTAGTACATTTTGGTGGTGCCAGGCTAGGGACTCTTGTCACAACACAAGCCATGCACATTTTGACTAACGTGCATATATTTTTTCCAGTTTCAATTCTATTTTCTTCCTTCCTGCCAAAACAGAAACTAAGCCAACATGGAAATTGAAATAAAGCTTCGCTCCTTCATTCTCTTCTGTTATAACTTAGGAACTATTCTAACCCTAATGTCTATTCCTGTACTATTGTTTTTAATTATGTTATACCTTTTTAAAATTACAAGACTTTTTACTTAAACATTTTTTCAGACAATATATTTCAATCATGTTTTCTTTTCCTCCAACTCCTTCTATATCCTCCTTACTTCCCTACCCACTCAACTTTATTTTCTCTCTCAAAAAGAACCCACACAAACACAAAAATAAAAATCAAAAAACAAATAAACAAAAGATCATTGAGACAAAAAAAATCCCCAAATAAGACAAAAATGAAATAAAAAGCCTACAAAACAAAGCATGAAGTTTTTTGTTTTGTTTTGTTTTTGTTGTTGTTGTTAGCAAACTACTCCAGGGCATGGGACTTGACCTGGATATGGTTGATATGGCACTCCATTGGAGAAAACTGATTTTCCCCTTGCTAGTGGGTATCAGTTGCAGATAGCTTCTAGTTTAGTGATGGCCCCCCATATCCACTTCTCCCTCCTAGAGTTGGGATCCCATCTCTCTTGAACCTGTGTAGGTCTCATGTGTGCTGCCACAGTCTCTGTGAGTTAATATGTGTATCAGTCCTATTGTGCCTGAAAGACAGGTTTCCTTGAACTAGTCATCACCTTTGGCTCTTACAGTTTTTCTGCTTCCTCTTCGACATAGACTCCTGAGCCCTGAGGGATGCCATTTGATGAAAACATCCCGTTTAGGATTGAGTGCTCTAAGGTCTCTCACTCTCTATATGTCCAGTTGTGGGTATCTGTATTAATTTTTACATGCTTCAAGAAAAATCTTCTCTGATGAAGTTTGATTGAGGTACTGATCTATGGGTATAGCATATATGTCATTTGTATCACTAGGAGTCATTTTACTGCGATGTCCCTTTAGCCGAATAACAGCATTAGATTTCCCCCTAGGCCCATGACCTATCTAGTCTCAAGTTCCGGACAACATAACCAATGTCATGTATGGGTTCCATCTCATAGAGTGGGCCTTAAATCCAATCATAAAGTGGCATTTGTTCCACTATTGTATCTGTGTATCTTTCTTGCAGGTCACTGTTATAAGTTGCAGGGTTTGCAGCTGGGTGATACTTCCCTTGTGAAAGCATGTAGAGTACCTTCCAGTGCCATGAAGGCTAGTTAGTAGGGGCAAAGCTTCTATTTAGGCAACAACTCAACTGCTTTAGTGTTGTCCTCAGCAATAGGGCCTTACCATGAGGCTGTGGAGAGGAACAGAAACCTTGGTAATAGTCTGTGATGTTTGGGGCTTCCATGGGACCTCTTTGACCAACATCTCAACAAGATTAACTCATTTCTGGCATCAAGGTTTGCTTGGTGCCATAAAATGTCTACTTGTAGCATCGTTTTTCCCTACTATATGGTGATTCTATTTAGATTCCTTTCATATATGTTTATCATGTATGTTTAGGAAGCTTCCACAATCATTTCATATGGTTTTTCAAAGGGTCTTTAGTGTTAGTTGTCCCTTCCCATATTTCCTCCTTTTTTCTTATCTCTCAATGTCTCCCTATTTAGTCCTCCTATTTTAGTTTCCCCTTTATTTCTCCATAACAATATATTCTATTTTCCCTTCCTTTGGAGATCCTTTCCTTTCCACTTGACCCTTACTAGGTATCTAAACCTCTGTGCTTATTCAGAATGTAGCACAACACACATATTGAAAGTTTAAAAGCTAATATCAAACCAAACTAGTGGGAACTCATGAACTGTGGCTCAATAGCCTATCATGGGACTGGACTAGAACCTCTGCATAGGCCATACAGTTCTGTAGCTTCGTCCACTTAAGGGGCCCCTGGCAGTCCCTGATGCATGAACTGGCATTTTGGAGCCCACAACCCATGATGAGACACCTTACACAACCTTGATACAGGGGGAGGGCCTTGGATCTGTCTTAACCGAGTGTGCCAGGCTCTGCTGATTCCCCATGGTAGGCCTTGCCTTGGAAGACGTGGGAATGGGGGGTGGGTTGGGAGGGAAGGCTGGGGGATAGAAGGAGGGAGGGGAGGAGATCTGTGGTTAGTATGTAAATGAATAGAAATTTTCTTAATAATAAGAAAAAGAAAAAAGCTAATATCCTCATATAAGAGAAAACATACAATATTTTTCTTTTAAGTTCTAAGTTACCTTACACAGGAAGTTTTGCTGTGGTTCCATCCATTTAGCTATAAATTTCATAATTTATTTTTTCTTAACAGCTGAATAATATTTGTGTATCCATTTATCAATTCATGTACATCTAAGCTGTTTCCAATCTTTTCCTATTATGAATAGATCAGCAATGAAAGTGGATGAGCAGGTATCTCTACAGTAGAATGTAGAGTCCTTTGGGTATGTGCCCAAGAATAGTATAACTGGCACAATTCTTAAGGGAAATAGACAAGTATTTTATTCAATACAATAGTGTTTAACATAGCATAGATCACAGAAGTATTCACATATAGACAAACATGTGGACTTGAAATATTTTGACCTTTAGCCTTTCATGAGGATACAGTCAAATGTGCTGGTAACTGACTACAATATAGTCTGAGGCACCTTGCTGCCCAACATCAGTCCTACCATCTATTAGTTAGGTTCAAGTCATGAAGGTTTTTATGCTAATACATGATCAAGTTTCCATTTTCATAAACTGTAGTATGGGACAGTGTTGATTTTCTGTGATTGAAAGAAATAGAATGTTAAAATTCTCCACCTTTGTAAGAAGTTTAGTTTTAATTACTCCTTAATATAGGTGGATATTTCTGTCCCACCTGCAGCTGCCAAATAATAACAAGAAG
This sequence comes from Peromyscus leucopus, assembly GCF_004664715.2. NCBI lineage: Eukaryota > Metazoa > Chordata > Mammalia > Rodentia > Cricetidae > Peromyscus > Peromyscus leucopus. The sequence goes on from NC_051067.1 coordinate 46,042,867, forward strand.
ACTTATTAATTACAAAAGCTTGGCCTATAGCTACGGCTTGTTTCTAACTAGTTCTTATAACCTAAATTAGGCCATTATCTTTTAATTTGTGTTCTTTAACGTGGCTCAATTATCTTTGATTTGTAATACCCATGCTGATTTCTCTGTATCCCTGGTATCTCCTCATGACTCTACCCTTCTTCTTCTTCCCAGCATCCTTTGTGCCTGGAAATTCTGCCTAGCTATTGATCATTCAGCTCTTTATTAAACCAAAATGAGTGATACATCTTCATAAGATTATTCCACAATACCTTAGAGAGAATCAGCCACCATACATGAAATGAACCTGAAATAACCACAGAAACTGAACAGTAGGCTATGGAGAGTCTGTCTATAAAAAAAATTGTGGAAGATAGCTGAGCATCAAGTTTGTATGCTTTACCACAGTGCCCCAGTCTGCTGGGGTCTTTGGCTACAAGAGAAAGTATTCACTTTGTGAAATAGGAGTGTTCAATTTTGTTTTCCATTCTTCATCATCAACATCACTGTGAGGGGGCAGTTTATTCTCAATTTTTCTTTGCAGGAAGTTTCCACATGTAAACCACAGGCAGAATCATGATAACACAACATAGAGACACTGGTTCAGTGAAACAGCAGTGAAACAGTTTCCGAAGGAACTCGTATAGTCTAATATATAGAATTCAGTATGATTTAAATAAGAAACTAACTGCCTGGGCCCCAAATCTGACCAACTAGAAAGGTTCCTTAGACCAGTCATGGGTATGTGACATAAAGAAAAAAACATGATGGAGATTAAATCTTTGAACCACGTGTTGAGTGGCTTTCTCATCTAATTCTTCCTTCAAGAATGCTTTAGATGGAGGCTATGGAAAGGACATGAAATTGAGAAGATTTTTTTGTTATGTTTTAGGAAAGATAAATCCCATTTAACACCAAGATTAATGAGATGAGGAACTGAGTTGCAAGACTCATTTGCAAAAGCTGGGAATTGTGCAAGTGGGTCCACAACTCAGTCCAACATTTACCAGGGAATCTGAAACCAAGAAAAGGAAAAGAAAGCACAGAGCTCTTGTAAAAGCAGTTAGACCCAGCTTGCCCTCCTCAGCAAAATCAAATATGAAAGAGACACAATTCAGAGCAAACTGTTGAAGTGGTCTTGGACAAGTTCCAGAACCCCCAACAGACTCATCTTTCTCAGAAATCTCCCATTTATTCTGTAATACTAAGCAGAAAAACCCTCTTTGAGTCTAGGACTTCAGTGGCAGGAAGAGATGCAGTGGCTGGCTGCTAGAATTCTACCCAGAGAGACATTTCCAGAACATTCTTGTAATAGGTTTAAAATTGACAGGCAACATCTTGAGTCAGTGTTTCTTAGAGCAGTGGCCTGGAACAGCAGCATCAACATCACCTGTGCACTTGTTAGGAAGGTGAGTTCTTGGGTCCCATCCCAGACCCACTAAAGTAGCATCAACTCAGAGTAAGACCATCAAATTATGTTGTAACAAGCCCTCTGGGTCACTGATTCAGACAGAGCTACAGCTATGGGACCTCTGACCTCCATAAATTAGAACTAATTTTGACCTTCCTCTCCCTTTTTATGTTCCCTTCATCCTTTACCCACCACCCTGTATATTGCAGTGACTCATGCTCACACAGCTTTAATAGAAAAATGAAAGCACTCTTAGAATTTTTGACAAAACAGTAATTAATAAATAAGAAGGGAGAAAGTGGTGCAAGGCACTCCTTCCATTTCAATCAGTAGGCGGTAGTTGTATGTATGTGTGTTCAGACTACATTGTAGCAGGTGAAAGTACTGGGGCCAGGGTCAAAAGGCCCATTTGCCTAACTCACTGCTCTGCCACTTGATATTTATGTAATATGGAGCAAAGACTTTTACCTCTTGGTAACTATTTCCTCAACCAAAGCATAAGGAGAAAAGCATAGCACCCAATGGGGCAAAGACTAAATGTTTACAAAGCTATGAAGTCTTTAGAGATGTGCCTGATGCTATAAATGTGATCCTTCAAATCCTATTTAAAAATCAGGATTACAGGTAGCTAGGTTATAGTGGTAGAAAATGAAGAATCGCAACACTGCTAGGGGCCAATGATCTTTCTTACAAATGAAGACCACCCCCTCTGCTTGGATTCTCCAATTTCCTCCAGATAGCAAATATATATGTTCCTGAGAAGGACATAAGGAGCAAAATTGTGTGACAGCCTATTGGGGGTGGATATAACAAGATGGTACCCACTTATGTGTGGCACTATGAAGTCTAATGCAGACTCATTGACTTCTGAATTAACCTTTAAGAAACATGGCAGAAGAGAGCTGAAGGAAGGAATAGGAAGTGCCTGGATCTGGAGTGCACAGGAGGGTATGTTCTGCAGACAGGTCTATTTGTGGACATTACCCACCACTAGCTTTAATCTGAGCACAGCCCAGGTCACAAACTTGACACCACAATCAAGAACATGGGTCCAATAATGCATCTGTTTTCATCCTTGGATTCCACCAGAGGAATCAGATGGAGGTAAAAAGAGAATAGAGATAAATTTTTGAAGACTTTGGTTCCTAAGCAATTGTTCTGAAAAATATGAATACCCAACCATGACTTTGAATATGTTTTTTACATTTTAAGTATTCTTAGAAATGTAAGACATGGTATGAGTAGTACTTCCCTGATAGACCACCACCTGCTCTTGTTTCCTAGGGTTCATTTGTCCACCCAGCAGAGAGCAGGGATTTAGAAAACCTTCTTATCTAGTAAACAGTCTTGCTTTCTTCTCTAGGAAAATTTGCAACATGTGTTATGTTGCTCTTTTCTGGACTTCTATCATGTGTTAATGTCCCAAGAGCAAGCTGTGGAGCATGAATTAGAGAAACATGGGAGAAGGCTGGGGCCATGCACTCTAGCAGTCTATTATTGATGGAAGATCTGGGACCAGCCTGTTAGACCCTCCAGCTGGCAAATGCTTTATTATTCTTTCATTCAAGATTCTCTTATATCGGGTTTTCTTATGTATATTCCATGGGACATCCTTTCAGCTACAAAACCATTTAGATAAATAGAGAGGAAGTTAGCTCCCCTGCCTCCAATCCCCCCAAAAATATACATTTTTATAGCCTGTCTAACTTTATTAATTGTTGTTATGATTCTGGAAGAAATATTAGTGTCTGTAAAAATAAATTATTTAAAAACCAGTCTAACACCAAGTGAATACAACATCAAAACCACCTATAAATTTGTCACTATATTGCAAGTTTAAACCATTTGCTTGAATTTTATAAGCCAAACAAGTTCATTTCCCCATCACTTAAACACACTGATGGGTAGTAGGTGGATTATAGTATATGACCTCATTTGTGAAAATTAATGCCTTTGGAAGTCTGGAGCTAAGTACATGTTTCTAGGACACCACTGGTTCACTGTCATAGTTCCTCACAAACACTGAATGTTTCACACATATGTGGCTCTCCATGTGTATTATACCTAAGCTGAAGCTGCCCTTTTATTTCTTACCTACATGCCCACCTCTATGCTACTTAACTGATAAGGTAGATGGATTATGCTGCCTGGTTTTCTTAATCCATATCCTTGTTTTTCTCTGACCTAGAAGACCACCTCCCTCTCTTTAAAAATAATTTTTCTCCCCTAAATTTTCTGTTCCACAATCACATTTTAGCCTGTGATACTAGTGAAAGGAGAATTTGACCAGGCCCTCCTCCCCTTCAAAGCCTTGAACCCTCAGTGAAAGTGTCAGGAGACATTTCTCCATTTTGTCTTGTTGGCCTGTCTATCTTCATCTTTTCCTATTTCTTGCCTCATAGTTTCTAAATCAGTCAAACTTCCCACAAGTTTCTAATTAGGCCGCAAGTCTTTTCTGAACACTTTTGTACATTATACTTTATGCCCTCCCTTCAGCTGACTAATGTTTAATCACCTTCAGCCTAAGCACTGTGTTTCCAAAAGGAGATCCTTAAATTGGTTCCAGTCCTCAGCTGTGGCTAGCATTCTGAGGTGATGTCCCATCATGTTTTTATTCTACTGGGAGTTTTCTGGCTGAGTTAAACTGTTTCTATCTGAACCAGGAACCCTAAGGTGGAGACCACATTTGTCTTACCACTGAATCCTTATCAATGATTCTATATAATCATCGTTTAGAACCTTTTCCATGTTAAAAGAACTAACCAAGTGCAAAGCATTTCATTATGGTATATAAAGCTTTCTTTAATAACTGTCCTTGAAGTTAAACAGTGTCACTTTCACTTTCCAATATAGCCTCACTTCACTATACCTTCAAAGTGCTAAAGCAGAAAAGCTACCAGCTAGAGCAAGCATGACATTTCTAGTTTATGTTGACTAGAATTTTTACTAGTTTTCCCTGTAATTATAAAAAGGGGTCCATATTAGACGATAAATAGTGTCTACCGAGCACAGTGTTCAGGACCATACTTTGAACAGTTAGGCAGCTTCAACTTTCCCATTTAGAAGTGACATGGAAGATAACTAAAGAATTAGGTTAGTTATTTGTATGCCAGACCAGCGTTTATAGGGATACTCAGACTTGCATCTGACTCAGGGTGTGTATCACGTTTTATCAATGCATACTATTTTCAAATGCCTTGCATCTTTGTTAAAAACAAAGCAAAATAAAGAAGCAGGCACAATCACAATATACTGAGTACATCTGTATATATATATATATATATATATATATATGCCAGGAATTCTGTAGTTTTCTTAACATTCAAGATTCCTATTTCACTTTGATGTAGAGCCAGGAAACATGTGCTGTTTTTTTTTTTTTTTTTCATACATGTGTGTTATCATTATTGCTGTTAACTCAAGGCATTGTTGTTTCTTTTTTGGTTTGTTTGTTTCAGCTTCCCTTATTCCATCACCTTTTTTCTACACTACCCACTCACCCTCTATCTCACTCCTACACTCTATAATTAAGGAAAAGAAATCTTTTCAAGTAATTATCAAGATTGACTTTCTACTGTGTTCAAATTCATTAGATAATAGCTAACTCTACATTTATTTCACTCTGTACATAATGTTTTACTTTCTCACTCTTCACAATTCACATGGAAATAATATCATAGCTGTAACAGGACATATTAAAGGTGTTCTCTAATCTTGGCATATTTTGGGGAAGCTTGCGTAGAAGGAAGATTGTATCTTTGGCAGTGAGATACATGGGGAAGGAGGCAGCACCTTTAAAAATGCTTTTAGAAAAAAAATTACTGCTAGTGATTATCCCCAAGGAAGGTTCATGAAGCAAACTTGAGTAAAGCAAGAATAGTATAAGAATGAATTCTGTCATCACATGATATGTATGACAGTCATTTATCACACATACTCTAAAACTAGAGCCATAACAAATAAGCACATTCAAATTTTAAGTTATACATTATACAGAGATTCCCCTTTCAATGGTATTAAGTACTTTAAAAGAATAGTTTTCATTAGTTCACATAACAACCCCTTATAGATTAGCTTAGAAACTGAGAATTTCAAGTCTTACCAAAATTAGAATATGGAGAGTTGGGGTGATTTAGGAACAGGTGTATGTTTTGAAGTTTTCTTGGGTGATTTTGCCATGCAGCCAAGTCTCTCACTTTACAAAAACTGTCAGAAACTATGACTAATAAGTGTATACCTGCATGTGGTTAATGGACAAATACACAGAATTTAACCAGTTCTCTGTTGCTAGATATGCTAGTTGTTAGATTTACTAGCCCCCAAGTTTTAAGTGTTTTCAAAGCTATTGGTTTTGTGTACTGCAAAATGTTGCGACCACTTCAACAGGATGTGAAAAGTCCCATCCTGTTAAATTAGTTTTATTACTACAACATGAAAAATGCTAATTCAATGGGTGAAAGGTATTTTCTACTGACCAATCCATTGCTTGTTCTCATCCATACGTTCCATTTGAAACTCCATTTGCCACTCAATACAACTGGTCTTCAGTAAAGATATTAGCCTTGAATTACTCTCACCTTTCCATGATGCTATATGTTTGGACACCTGTTTCTCTATCTTGACCCAGGCCTGTCCATTGTTTTTCTGGCCACCATGGTCATCACTGCTATAGCTCTGCTCAGTTCTGAGCATTAGCCTGCACCTTGACTCTAGGTACAGTATGTCAAGTAGACTTCCAACAACCACAGACTGAAGGTCTATGAGCATCCAGCTTTCGCCTTTCACACACACACACACACACACACACACACACACACACACACACCGAGAGAGAGAGAGAGAGAGAGAGAGAGAGAGAGAGAGAGAGAGAGAGAGGCAGAGGCAGAGACACAGAGAGAGACAGAGACAGGGAGAGAGACAGAGAGATTAATTGATTAGGTTACCCTTAAATGTGAAAAGGACTCAGGTTCTGTTCCCAGGAACCATCTGTAACACCATTCCCAGAGGATCCAATGCCCTTTTCTGGCCCCTGTTGTGGACAAATTTCTAAGCGGTCTTATTAAAAAAAAACAAACCCAGGAGCCAAATATTGGGGTGAATGCTGAAAGATCAGAGAAACAGAACAAGCCACACCAACCTCACCTTGCCAATTCCTCAGCTGATCTTGTTTCCTCAAACTGAAAGCTTCTGAGTCTTCACCCAAATGGATCTCAGCTGAACTGCTCTAAAAGCTAAAAGCTTAAAAGGCTCTAGTTCCTGGTCATCATACTTTATATACCTTTCTGCTTCCTGCCATCACTTCCTGGGATTAAAGGCGTGTGTTACCATGCCTGGCTGTTTCCAGTGTGGCTTTGAACTCACAGAGATCCAGACAGATCTCTGCCTCCTGAATGCTAGGATTGAAGGTGTGTGCTACCACTGCCTAAACCTATGATTAATATAGTGGCTGTTCTGTTCTCTGACCCCCACATAAGTTTATTGGGGTGCATAATATATTCACCGCACTCTGTGGGCACCAGTCACACATGTGGTACATATACTTAAATGCAGACAAAACATCCATACATATAAAATAAAAAATTTTGAGACTCTTTTTTAAAGATTGGAATAAAATAAACTGTTTTTTTCCCATAAAATAAAATTGATACAAAAAGGAAAAGAAGAAGTCAAAATTTATTTGCAGATCATATGATTCTATACATAAAAGAACCTAGACTCCAACAGAACATTGCTATAGCTGGTAAAAACAGTCAATAAAGTAGCAAGACACAAAATTAACACACAAAATTCATAAACTTTCCCATATTCAAACAACAAATAGACATAAAGAAATCAAGAAAACAATACCAGTCACAACCACCTTAAATTATATCTGGGAATAAAAATAAAATAAAATAAATCAGAGATAAAAGACTTGTACAATGAAAACCTTAACATACTCAAAAAAATTGAAGAAGATACTAAAAGATGGAAAGACCTCCCATGACCATTGATTGGTAAGATTAATATTGTAAAAATGGTCATTCATTTAAAAGAAACATACTAATTCTGTACAAACTCCATCAAATTTCCAGTACAATTACACAGAAAATAAAAAACAACCCCCCCCCCCAAAAAAAAAAACAAGACAGACAAACTAATTCTGAACAACAACAAAAATAATTTTAAAAAAATCCTGGAAGTATCACAATCCTAGATTTCAAGTTGTATTACAAAGAAATAGTAATAAAAGCAGCATGGTACTAGCATAGAGGTGTTTTGTGGGAGTCCTAATTTTTGCCTGCTCTTGGGACTCTCTCCCTTCTACTGGGTTGCCTTGTCTAGCCTTGGTACGAGGGCTTTTGCCTTGTCCTGTTGCATCTTAATTTATCCTGTTTGGTTGTTGTCTCTTTGAGGCCTGCTTTTTCTGAAGGGAAATGGAAGAGGAGTGGGTCTGAGGAAGAGGGGAGGTGTGGGGGAACAGGGAGGAGTAGAGGGATGGGAAACTGTGGTCAGGGTTATTGTAGGAGAGGAGAATCTATTTTCCATAAAAAAGGAAAAAGAACATACTTATTGATCAATGAGATAGAATTGAGGACCTACATAAAAGGCCACACTCTTATTTCTACTTGACTTCTCATAAAGAAGCTGTAATGGTTTGAATGAGAATGTCACTCAAGGGTCCTAACTTGAACACAGGATCCCAAGCTGTTGGAAGTGAAAGTTTACAAGGTGTGGCACTATTAGAGGAAGTGTGTCACTGTAGGTTGGATTTGAGGCCATTTCCAGTTTTCTCTCTCTCTCTCTTTCTCTATCTCTCTCTGCTTCATGCTTGTAGTTCAAGAGGTGACTGTTGCCACTTACTACAGCTGCTATGACTGCCAAATGTTTCTACAATTTCCCCATCATATGGACTTTAAACCTCTGGAACCTTACACTAAAAATAACCTCTCTTTCCTAAGTTGCCTTGATCATAATGTTTTATTTACCACAGCAGCAGAAAAGTAAACAACACAGAGGCCAACAATACACATTGGAGAAAAGACAGAGTTTTCAACAAATGGTGCTGGTCAAACTGGATAGCTACATTTAGAAGAATGAACCTGGATCTTTATCTCCCACCCTGCATAAAACTCAGTTCCAAATGGATAAAGACCTCAACAAAAGATATGGTGCCCTGACTATGGTAGAGGAGAAAGTATGGCATATTCCTGAACTCATTGTCACAGAAAAGGACTTTCTAAACAGGCCACCCATGGCACAGGCATTAAATCCAACAATTAATAAATGGGACCTCACGTGACTAAAATGCTTCTGCACAGCAAAGGATACCATAACTCAAGAGAAGAAACAGCCTATGGAATGGAACAAAACCTCTTTTTTAAAAATCTATTTATTTATTTATTTTACATCCCAGCCACAGATTCCCTAATTCTGACAGATAATTGGTAGCTAGAATATAAAAAGAACGTTAAAAACTAAAAAAAAATAAATAATCTATTTTCATATCTTGAATTGTTTTCACTGTTTTATTGAACTGTGCATTCATGGTCTTTATTCAGACATTTACTCATATCCTCTTTAAGTTCATAATTACCACTTGAAATCATTGTCTTATGTATAAGCTAAATTGCTTTTCTCGGGGAACATTATGATGGGTATGCCAATTTATGGAGAAGACAGTGTGTCTTGGTTAGTCATGTTGTATTTTTGTTGTAAAACCTAGGCATCTGGTGTCAGATTATTGTTAGGGTTTCTTAATATGGATATCTGGTCTCACCTTAGGGGAGAGGGTGTTGAGATATTTGCTGTCACCCTAACTTGTCAGGTTGTAGGTCAGCTGGATGTTGCAATAACAGCTCAGCTAGAGATAAGTTCAACCAAGAATCAGAACCCCTGTAGACTTAGAAGATTCTAGGTGATAGTCTTCAGAAGTCTGGAGGGCTTGCAGGTTTTTTGTTTTTGTTGTTGTTGTTTTTCTTTTTTTGAAAATGTTAGCATTTAATTAACCTACTTGGTGGCTTCAAGCCACCAAGACACAGGCACCTCCAACACCCTTTATCTTCTCTTCAGCTCTTCTGCTGAAAAATTTGCCTTTCACAATGACAGGCTGCTTAGGGAGCTTTCCCTTCCCCAGAATTTTTTAGTAGCCCGATCACACAGCATCAATGATGGGAGCAGCTTCAGTCTTGTTCTTTGCAGTGTTGACCCACCCATGTCTGCTCACTGACCAGTGTCCACAATGTGTCCAGGTTGACAGTTGGGCAGAAGCCCTGGTTCCCCTTAAAGTGGTAATGTCTCATAGCAACTTTCCCAAGGTAGCCTGGATATTTGTCGAAGTTGATCCTGTGGTGATGCATACCTCCAGCATCCCCACGGCCTCCTGGGTGCTTGAAGTGTTTACCATGCGGCCATGGCTCACGTGACCCCGGAGTTTCTGGGTCTTCCGGAGTTTCTCCGTCTTCCTCAGTCTGGATGGCATGGCGGCAGCAGAAAGGAAAGAGTGGGCTTACAGTTTCTAAAGGTGGTTCTTGTGCTGCAAGAGCTGTGGTTCACAGAGTGATGCATCCTTGGTGGGAGAGGACCTAATGATGCTACATCCGCATGATATAGAGGTAAATGAGGTAAAGAGCACCCTTGGAATCTCAATCTGGGATTTCATTTACAGGATGTCACATGGTCCTAGAACATCTGGTGGGTAGCATGACAGGCTGGCTCTGGGGTCCCTACATGGTGTCCCAGGTCCTTACCTGGGATTTGAGTTGCAGGACCCCACACAGTCCCAGAGCAGTGTAGTGGGTGGGAGAGCCGAAGGAGAGGCAGGTGAAGTGGCTGTAGGGATTCCTACTTGGAGTCACAGTCATATGACTCCAGTCTGAACTGTGGGTAGAATCACTGGCCAGTGAGTATATTGGTTCTGGGAGTACCTACCTGTGGCTCCAGTTTTTAGGACTATACAAAGTCCCTGGTTATTTGCAGTGAGTGGTGTGGCTAGCAGGCAAACAGGTAGACTAATTCTGAAGTGTCCTATCTTGGGCTCCAGGTTACAGATCGCCATGCAGTTAGTTGTAAGGCTGCATTAAATGTATAAGAACTCATTCTACTAACATTTGGTTTTCTCTTAAAATATCCCTAAGAAACTTGGTGGTCGTTTTTCTTGAATTTTTAAGTGTATCTATTTTCCAAGAATTCTTTCTAACACTTTTACCTTTTACCACTGGAATTATTAATGAGCTGACTTATGGAATATGGGGTCATTTTTGTTATTATGATTTTTTTTTTTTGCTACTCAGTGCTTCATTCTGAGTGAGTCAAGTAATAAGAAAGACAGTATTACTACAGGGTGTGTGTATGAAAATTGTCCAAGGGCTCTCAGGCATGAATCCTCTTTAATGGAATCAATTACTACATTCTTAATGTCTCTGTGTTTTCCCTAAATTGATCTTCCTGAGAACAGACCCAGGATCAAGTCCAGCCATCAGGCTGACTCCTTTCACATCACTTCTCACAATTGCCTTTTGTTCTGAATAAGAAAGACAGAACTCTCACCCATCTGAATTTAACTAGTTGCATCCAAGATGTAAATCTCTAATCCCTAAGAAAGTTTCAAAATATAGCTCAAGGTGTTGAGAAAATAAATGATGTTAATGACTACTTAATAACCTCCCAAGCTTGTTACTTGTTTTTCAAGTCTTCACTATCTACAAATTGAAATAGGATTTAATATACTATCAGTGTCAGATCACCAACATTTAACTTACAAGAAACTCAAAATTTGCAAAAAACAAAACAAAACTTGCCACATTTTTCATTTCAACTCAAGATTACAATAGCTTCAAAAACAAAAAAATAGCAATTTTAGTGGTGATGGCTTACATTAGTAATTCTAAAACTTAGGAGACTGGCAGGACAATTTGCCATGAGTTTCAGCCCACTGTGGGCTACATATTGAGTTTCAGTTCAGCCTGAGGTATATAAAGTGAGACCCTCTCTCAGTGAAAAAAAGAAAAAAAAAACAAAAAGAAAAATTTCTGAGATGTTAATCCTCCATACTTATAGATGCATGCATATTCTTAAGGGGTATTATCAACAAGACTTTCTTTTATATTTAATAATGATCCTAATGTATATCATTTACCTTTTATATTATTTTCCTCATAAATATAGGTTTTTATATTTAAAACAATTTTTTTTAATTTTAAAATAATTGTCTTTTAAAGATTTACTTTTTAAGGTTTATTATTTATATGTATAAGTGTGTATTCCAAAGAGGCAATAAGTGGGCTTCAGGTCTCTGGAGGTGAAACTACAGGCAGTTGTGAGCTACCCAACATAAGTGCTAGGAACTGAACTGAGGTCCTCTACAAGGGCAGCAAGAGCTCTTAACTGCTGAGTCATCTCTATAGCCACAAAAAAAGTAGTTCTATACATATACATATGATGGGTATTAATAAAAGCCTTCAAAGATGAAAGATAATGTAATAGAATCAATGGTGGGAATGGCATGGGAATACATTTCAAGCTAAAAAAGGAAATGTGTATAAATTTAAATTGTTAAATGTGAGCATTCTCCCTTATTCTTAAATGGTAATGGGTGAGTGATTAAACTTGCTGTGGTAGTTCATTGCGTGACTATAAAGGAATGGATATTTCAAATGTTAGTACTTAACAATATTCCAGGAATTACAATCTTTCAAAATATTTCAACTGAATGAAAGTAATATAATTTGAAATTGGATACCAACTTTGAAATGTATATGGATATAGACATTTAGAGAGTTATTTTATGGCTACACAAGCAATGATAATAATTGCTTTCTAACTGTGAATAATCCACTTCATTCAAACATGAAATGCTCCCAGGTCAATAAAGTACTAATTAAGTGGTTTGTGAGAAAAATTCAGCTTTCTGTGGAATGATCTAATATAATCAAAGATGATTATTTAACCACAGTCCATATTGTAATAAATAGTATAGATATGAATCAAAATATATCAATAGCCACTTGGAATATTAATTGTTCTAGAGGACCAACTTAAACCAGAAGTTGTTAGAGTTCACCAAAATGTGTGACCCTACAACTATATGCTGTTTAAAAGAATTCAACACTTATTCTTAAATGGTAATGGGTGAGTGAATAAACATGCTGTGGTAGTTCATTTCATGACTATAAAGGAATGGATACTTCAAATGTTAGTACTTAACAATATTCCAAGAATTACAATCTTTCAAAATATTTCAACTTGCTAAAGATATATTCAGCTATAAATTTAACATAACACCTATGGTTTCTATATGAGGAAAGCTATAAAAGTCTGATGAAATAAATTAAATAAAATAGAATGATTATTTATGTCAGCATAAGAAAATGCAATATTTTCAGGATGTGAATTCTTCAAAATTGATTATTAGGCTCAATGGAGTCCTAATAAAAGTCTTGACTCAATGGAGTCCTAATAAGTCATTTTGTGAGTGGTAATGAAATGACCCTCAACTTTAAGTACAGATGCCAAAGACTCACCAGTAGTCAACAATACAATTGGATGAAAAGGGTAAAATCAGGAAACTAACACTACCTGTTGTAGTTTATTTGTACACTGTGTGAAGATATATTGCTGTGACTGGTTTAATAAAGATCTGAATGGCCAATAACTAAGCAGTAGAGGTAGGCAGGACTTGTGGGCAGAAAGAGAGGAAGTAGGAGGTGCCATTAAGAAGCAGAGTGAGTCAAACACAAAAAATGGGAGAGAAGTAAAAGCCACATGGTAGAATGTAGATTAATAAAATTATGTGTTAATTTAAGTTATAAGAGCTAGTGGGACAAACCTAAGCTAAGGCCAAGATTTCATAATTAATAATGAGTCTCCTTGTTGTTATTTGAGGCTGACAGCCCAAAAGAAAGTCTGATTACAACTACCCAATTTCAAGACTTAACTCAAGAGTAGTATAAATTTATAGTAATCAAAACAGGTGGGAGAAAGGCAAATAGATCAGTAGAATGAAATAGAGATTCTGAAAATAGATGACATTACTGCAGGCACTGCTTGACAAAAATGGGAAGACAATTAATTGGGAAAGGACCATGCTTCAGTAAGTGAGCTAGAACAATTAGACATGCCTGTTTTAAATAATGACATAAATGCATATATATATACATATATACTTATGAATAATATGTAACACATTAAAGAAAAAGAGGCCATGAAAGAAAGCATTTGAAAGAGAGCAAAGAAGGTATATGGGAGAGTTTGGAAGAAGGAAAGGAAAGAGAGAAGTGAGGAAATTATATTAATCTTACAAAATTAAAAAATATATTTTTAAGAAATGAATCCAGATGCATTCCTAAGAGATTTCAGAAATTTTCACGAACATGGATTGCAAAGTTAAACATAAGAGACAAAACTGTAGTAACAACACAGGAGAAAACGAAAGTGACTGTGACTGTTGTCCTAGTTGGCGTCTTGGTGATGTGATAAAAGGTTAATGAAAACTAACTCAGACAGAAAGAGGTTTATTTGATATACATGTCCTGATCACAGTCCACACCAGGGGTTATCAGGTAGGAACTTAGGCATAAGCAGAGTCAGGAACTATGGAGAAAAGCTGTTTGTTGGCTTGCTTTCTCCTTCTGCTCAGCCATCTTCCTTATACAACCCAGAACTGCCTGCTCAGGTTTGGCGTTTCCCACAGTGAGCTGAGTAGGTCCTCCTCCATCAATTAGCAATCAAGAAAATGCCTTACAGACATGCCCTCAGATTAATATGATGGTGACAAATCATAAATTGAAAATCCCTCTTTCCAGATGTGTCAAGCTAACAACCAAGAATAACCACATCATGTGTGACATTGGATTTTTATGTTCAACACCCCAAAGAACAAAACATAAAATTAAATAAATGGGAAGTGTGAAATACAAACTTCTGCAAATGACATAGTTAAGAATGGGTGCATGGGAACCCTTTGTACTTCTTGCCTGATGCTCCTGTCAATTCAAAACTACTTTGCAAGTCAGGTCTTTCCTTTCTTATTAGCTACAAAATACAAAACAACTTAGAATGGACTTTTCAGGAAGTCTCCTCAAGTTAGTTTAGGAAGTTGAAACTATGCAATGTTATAAAAAGCTATTTCCTTACGATATCAACCAGGGGCAGCAGGCAATCCAAAAAGACTTCTGACTTCTATGGAAATCTGAATGGTTGAAGTGAGGTTGTTTAAACATGAAAGAAATGGGATAGTCAGACAGAAACAAAATGAAATTGTCCATCTGTTTCATGACAGTGGATCATAAGGTCAATAGCAAGGAGGAATTGTCTGATATGTGTTACTTTTATATCCTAGGCTAACAAGTATTGCTTGTTTGTATATGAACAGTGTCCACCCAAAATGCAAAACTGTATGCTGAGCAAGTTTTTCTCTTCTGCCACCACTAATAATTACCCACCTATCATCCTGCTATGAGGCAAGTTAATTTAAATTTGTTGGAAGATTTTTACGCTTTTTTGGAAGAAAGATCTATTTTATGTAAGGAAAATCAAGTGCTTTAGATGGTATTAAGGTTAAATTAGGCAAGAAGGTTGGCATCGGACTTGAGTTCTAAACCCAGCTCCCCTGACCACCCTGAGCTATGACGTTATTTTTATGTTCCCAGTTTTCTTGGGTGCATCTCTAAACTACACTCTTGACAATCCTGGTCCTGAGCTAGGGACAGGAGCCAGCCTCTGAAGTAAACACCACAAGGGTGTCTTGCCTTGCCTCCAGCTTTCCCAGAGGTTTGATGGATGGAAGGTGGGAGCAGAGGACTAAATGTGAAAGATAAAGGGTCAGCCTTGCCCTTGCTCCTTTCTTTCCAAGGGTTGGGAGTGCCTGGATTCCCACAACCTTCTGCCTCTCAAGAAGTCCCCAAATTTACCTATAGGCACAGGGATACAGCTCTAGGGCTCTGCCCAGTCTTCTGGAGCTTCTGTTGTTTCAACCCAATTTATAGATGAGAAAACAGGTTTTGGAGGAGTTCAGTAGTCTGTGCAAAAACATCAACCACTAGAAGCCTGTGTTCAAATCCATATCTGCTAATTCTGGAGCTTAAAATATTTTACTATATTCCACGCCAATTTTTGGACTGTTGACATTTTTAAAATTCTCAAGACTTTGAAATGATTCCTTTTTTTTTTCTATTTTCCTATCATGTTTCTATATACAACAAAAATGAGAAAATAAAGATCCTAAAGACAAATCACTTTTTTCCTTCATCACAGCATAAGTGTTGTGTCCTCCAAAGTTTCTTTGTTGTGTTGCCTACCAATAATCATGGTACCATAGTTAGAATGATGCAGAATGTCAGAATTCCATGATATATGAGTGGAAATTAACTGAAATGGGGGTGACCAAGGGTAAGAGAGCCAAGTGGCCAACTCAATTGCAGAAATCTAGGTCAGTAATCATGGGATAACATTATGTTTTTCTTTTCACTCGCCAGTCAGAATATTATGTAGGATTAAAAACAAATTTTTATCAATTCCATACTAAAAATCCCTCAGGATTCTTTCCAACACACCTTTCTCCCAACTTCATGTTCTTTAAAAAAGAACAGCTGAGTCCAATAATTAGTACTGCTCATATACATATTGTTATGGGTCACCCCCTGCACAAGTTCAACATAGCAGTGGCCAGTCTCCTCCCAAAGAAGAATGACTCCGAATAGCCGTCAACTACCAATAGCTTTTCAGCTAGAGGTGGGGCCTTGGTGCCTCTCCCTTACTGATGCTGGAAACTTTAACTGGCTTGATCTTGAGTAGATCTTATGTAGGTAGCCACAGTCTTCTATGAGTTTCTGTGAGCAACAGCTATGTCATTCTAGAAGACGACATTTCATAGCAATCCTCCCTATTTTTCAGTTCTAACATTATTCCACCTCCTGTTCCATAGTGTTCCCTGGGCCTGAAAGGGTGGCCAGGGAGATACAGATGTCCCACTTGCTTATGAGCCCTCATAGTTGCTGCTGCTACCACCTTTTTATTATTGTTATTATTATTACCATACTCTATTTACCGCACACATTACTGAACATAGATTCCTATAGTTTTGGGGATGAGGAATCTGTATCTTCAGTCATACATAAATAGTTGGGAATTGGCAAAAATGAAACAATTTTTTTAATTATTGCATAATTAGTTTAATTAAAATGAACTGCTTATAATCTATATGCTTTTGATTAATTTAAAATAATTCATCCAAATTTTGTTTTGTAAGGGAGAATTTGACTCCACTGCAGGAAGCTTCTTTTTTCTTTTTCTTTTTTTTATACTAGAATTTCTTTCATTAATATTATAATTATGAATTTTTTATTTTTATTATTTTGGTTGTTGGACTAATATATTAATATATTGGTCAAAGCTAAAAGGTTAAAAGTAACTCTTATCCCAAAAGGTTGGAAATATGCCTGAGACTTAGACACTTAAATGTAGGCTCCTCCTGTCTGAATTGCTATGTGCTTTGTGGCTTATGTCATGAGATCAGAAGTTGGGCAGGGTGGTAGCCTGGGATTCTGTCACCAGCCCATGTGGGATAACTGACAACTTCATTGCAACTCCTTCACTGAATTGCACTTGTGGTTTCTGAGCCAAGAACTAAGCCCAAGATCAGAACCAATGGGTCCAGGGTTGGGGCAATTGCTTTTCTCCCTGAACATTGATGGGAGACAGTGTTTCTGCTTTGCATCCTAAACACCAATTACAATTGTTGCCTTTCAAGTTAAAAAAGAGTGTGTAAACATTTTCCTCTAAGGACTAATTGAGAAGAATCCCACCAAGGACAGCCCAGGAACCTTCTTTTTGGTATTTCACTGAAATTAGGTTCCAACAGCAATGAAAATCAGATCTACTCAAGTGTACAAGCTTGCTACTTCCTCCTTGTCTGTAGCCTTTACATTTTATCTCAGCATTTATATCTCAGTTCAAATGATTCTTCAAGCTCAAAGTAGATACAGAGCCTCCTCCTCTCAAATGTCCTCCCTATACCCCTTTGTAATAATTATCTTTTTTTATCTGCTAGTCTCTCTCTCTCTCTCTCTCTCTCTCTCTCTCTCTCTCTCTCTCTCTCTCTCTCTCTCTCTCTCTCTCTCTCTCCTAAAAGACAAAATCTTTTAGGCAGAGATTTGCTTATACTGCCTTTTCCTCAAGCTTCTTCAACACTTGGCATAAATAAATGAGCAACATTTTTAACAGAATAATAATGTAGTGGGAAGTTTTTTCCAGTCCCACCCAGCCCTGCAGTCCCACATTAGCTTATGAAATAATTACTCAGAGGCTTATATTAATTATCAATTGTATGGCCTAAGGCAGGCTTCTTGCTAGCTAGCTCTTATAACTTAAATTAACTCATTGCTATTAATCTACGTTTTGCCACGTGTTCCATGGCTTACTGGTCTGCTGGCATGTTGTTTCTTGAGTGGCAGGCTGGTGTCTCTTTTCCTCTCCTCTCTCTTCCTGTCTATCTGCTTGGATTTCCACTGCCTCTAAGCTGCCTTGCCATAGGCCAATGCAGCTTTATTTAACAACCAATCAGAGTAACACACATTCACAGCATACAGAAAGACATCCCACAGCATAATAACCAAAAATAAAATGAAAATTTACAACTCACACAGCTAATTGTGTTCTTCAAGGAAGATCTCAGATAGGAGCACCATTTTTTGACAGAGAAAAGCCTTTATTTTTACTAAGAATTTAAGTTTTTGTTCCAGTATGGTGAGCAAAGCATGGTGACAGGAGAGTAAGACAGCTGGTCATGTTACATCCTCAGCCGGAAGCACAGAAAGATGCCTGTTTCTCCTTTGATAGCTTGCATGGTACCTTCAGATACTGTGAGATTTCATCCTCAGAGAGAAAACATCCAGGTCTGTTACAGTGTAATTCTTCCTAGTCCTGTGTCTGAAATGTGGGCTGTACTTAGCAATATGGATTTAACATTCAAATTCTAGGAGACAACCAAGGACAATGGCAGTAGCCTATACTGTTTTGAGAGTCTCTTGACTCTCTGACCAACAATTAGAAAAGAGGTTTCTCTGATACTCACATTTCTGTTAGTCTATGGTTCTTGTGGGGACCATTATCACTCTAAGTGGTATAATGAAATTTAAAGTATGTCAATATGTACAAACATACATACACACACACACACACACACACACACACACATATATATATATATATATATATATATATATATATATGGGATATGTATATACGTGTGTGTTTGTATGCATATTCCATGTATATATAAATATGTGTATATGTGTATATAATTTTAGGTAAATATAAATTATTGTTATTCCTTTGGGCTTTTTCAAATATCATTAGTGTAATTTATCCCTCCTCCCTCCCCTCCCCTCTGTATTCCCCTTGCTCCTCCCTGTTGGGGACTATTCAATCATACTGTGAACCCCAAGTTTGTATTTGCATTAATTAAATAAAATTAACCTTGGTTCAGAAGGCTGCATAAGCAACTAGTTGACAGAAAGTAATCATAGAGCCTCAGAAGGAGATAGAGAGACATGGGAAGAAGTTGGGTAGGGTTTAGAGTGGCACAGTTTTTTTTTGTTTGTTTGTTTGTTTTTTTGTTTTTTTTTTTTTTTTTTCTGGTTTGGCAAACTGGAAGTAGGAGTACTTTTGGAGACTCCAGCAAGGAAAGAAGGTTAGCTATTTGTGACCCAGGCTCTCTGAGCTAACAGGTTTTCACCCCAGCCTTTGAATCTTGAGTCTTATTTATAAACAGAATGATAGAGATTTAGTTAAAGGTATCTTTAGCAGCAGCAACAGAGCCAGGATTCCTGCAAGACTTGTCCTGAGTGGTCAGGCCACTACCAGAGAAGCAGGCCGATAACTGCAGAGTTGCAATGCTGGCTGAAATAGCAGTAGATTAGTGTGCAGCCACTGTGCTGAAGGTAAAATAACACCTCCTTTCCCCAGTTTTCCTATGTTCCCCTTCATGTCACCTGTATCTTGCTAGTTATCCTTCTAGAGATTCTGCACCCCATGATCCCATTTTATTTTTCTTGTCTCAGGGGTTGCTCACATCTGAAGACTCAGAGCTAGAAACCACAAATAACAGAGAATATGTGGCATTCATCTTTCTGGGTCTCAATTACCTCACTCACTATATCTTCTCCTTCAATCCATTTACCTACAAATTTCATGAGTTCATTATTCTGAATGACTAGAATTCCATTGGTGTGTGTGTATATACCATATTTTCATTACGCATTCATCACTGGAAAGACATTTAGGTTGAAAATTCTTTAAAATCTCTCTGCCATATGACCCAGCTATACATCTTATTGACACATGGCCATAAAAGTCATCATCCAATTCCACAGATACTTGATCAACTCCATGCATTGAAATGGAGTGCCAATGTATTTTAATAAATTTCTTCTTTAACTATAGCAATGAACTGATCACTTATCCATTACTTGATATTTATCAAGCACCTATTCTTGTCTGGTAAAATTTAAATAGAAAATATCCTCACAACCTTACTTATTGAGGCTCCAGGTCTCCAACAAATGACGCTATTTTGGTAGGGGCTGGAAATATCAGGAGACAGGCATAGTTAGAAGCAGGTGATGTCCTTTGGGCTCTATTTTGCCCTTTTATTCCTGTGGCATGCACTATGCCTCATGGCTACTTGGAGATGAGCAATTTTGCTTTGCTGCTTCCATTCATGGCTGTTAGCTTCACTTCTGGTTCAAAGAAATGGAGCCAAAGGACCATAGGTTGAAACACTTGAAGCCACAGATTAAAACAAATCCTTCCAACTTAAACTGCTTCTCTAGGGCATTTGGTTGTGGTGATAACAGCAGCTAATTAACATAGTTTTTAAGCCAATGCTGGCATTAATACTGTTCCTCTGAAGGTAGAGGTGACCCTGACCCCACAGACTACAGGGTTGCCTTCCTTTTCTGGGAAACTACAATATTTAGAATTCTTAAGATAATTTCTTTTTCTTTTACTATAAGCAACTAAGGAATTCTGAGGAGGAGGAGGAGGAGGAGGAGGAGGAGGAGGAGGAGGAAATAGTTTTCCCCAGGGAAGAACCCCCTAATTGATTATCTAATATCAAGTGGTCAGCTTTAAAAATAGGCTGTGATTTAAAGGAGATGAAAAAGTGGGTACAGTAGAGGCATTGTGGGGAGTAAAGGGAAAGGTGAAAATGAAAACATTTTTTAATTTAAAAATAAAGCTAAAAACTTTTAAAAAATAAAATTAAAGAATATTTTCCTTTATCTTTATTTCTTCAATTCAATGACAGTTCAATTATAACATTTATTGTTGTTCTTGGTATAACATTAGCACCATTTTCCCGGGGCCCACATAGCACTGATATTTTAATGGCAAGAATGGATACTCACTGCTTCAGAAGACATAAAGGAGATTCTGAGACAGCCATCAGCTGGAGAACTGTAGCCAGTGGCTTTTTACTTTGCTGACTCAGAATTGCCTTTTCCCTCCCTGAAACCACAGGTCATCCTTTTTCAGTGCTTCACTTAGCTCTTTGGAGCAGGGAAGAGAACAGCTTCTGAAAGAGAGATTGTTAACTCCTTGAATGTAACTTGGTCTTATTTCATTCAACTAGCAAGGCTGGTGGCTCATGAAATGTGCTGCAGAGAGGTGACTGGATCTTGGCTATCACAACAGGTTATGGAATGGAATGTTTCCTCTTGTCTAAAACTTTCTGACAAGTCTTGAAATTACCCTAATGATGTTTTAAGTACAGTTACATTCCAGAGGGATGCACTAAATTAGATTGTCCCTACAGGGCTTACTAAGCAGTATCTAGCCATCCTGAATCATCCCGGGAGGTCTATAAAAAAAGACTAGTAAGATTTCAGTAGAGGGGAAGAGAATTCATTTCTCTGGATTGAGTCCAGAATAATATAGAGCATCGTGACATTTTCCTGCTCCCCCTGCTTTGCTTATGCTGCAATCCAAACAGTGGACTGCTGGAGATACAGATGTGGAGGTGGTCTGTGAGAGGCAAGAGGATTTATAGCTCCTGCCAGCTGGACAGGTCCCCAGCTGGAGTAGAGTGAACAATGACTCATACTCGAAGGGCTGGAGCCTATGTGCCAATAGACTGGACTCTTACAGTCCTCTACAGATGCCCAGAACTCAGAAGTAGGCTGAACAATTAACAGGAGCAGGACAAGCAGTAGGACCTGCCTGTGTGGTAGGGTGAGGATAGCTGAGGATACCTAGGTAGAGCAGGTAGGGCTCAACTCATCTTCAAAAATGTTCAAGAGAACTTTCTGCCATAACAAGGTGGACTGAAAACAGGGAAAAAGAAGAGATGACAAACTTAGAAGGCACTGGAAGCTTTGAATGTGTGGGAAGAGAAAGGTCAACCCATAAGACCCTACCACCAAACCTCTACAGATAATGATGCCTCCAACACAGTGAGTGTTCTAAGGCCTAGGGAGTACTTCAGCCAGGACCAGCTTGGAACCAAATCCCTTTTCTCCATGTATTACCTGCCCACCATCATCTACATCACAAGGACCAGAAAGAGGTGATGGGATGTGCATGAGCTGAGGAACTCCAAAGGACAGAGTTTGACTCTTCAACTGCTGGCAAAGAGATTCTCAAGTAAAACTAGACTTATGGAGAGGGATGGTACTTTAAAATTGAATGTAAGTTTAGTATAAAAATAGCAAAACTGTCTTAAAGCAGATTTAAATTTCAAAAATGGCAGTGTCTTCTTACCATGCTGCTGAAGTGATATGGAATGGGCGGTGACAAGAAGGGTCTGAAGAAAGCTGTAAGAAAGCAAAGCTATTTCAAGAGTTGACATCACTGTCAGTTTCTCTCATGAGTGAGTGGCGTCCTGCAAATGGGTGAAAGCTGGACTAATTGTATCAGGGAATATGGCTCATGGAGAAAAAGTCTCACACAGCAGGCCATTGAGAATTCCCTCCCTCTTCTCTAGAACTATCCTAGGTCAGATGAAAATGCATTCTACTTAGAAATGCACTCTATTTTAAATAATATGTCGTAAAATATTGAGTTCACTAAAGCTGGTTAGTTGCAGAACTTAGAGCAGAAAAATATTCTCCTATATTCTCCCTCTATGATTTCACTGTTAGATTTTATTTTTTTTATTTATTCTTTGTGTCTTTTACATCACGCATCTCCATCCCATTCATTTCCCCCATTCCTTCACATCCACCCTCTGCCCTTGCAACCCCCCTCCCAAAATAAAATAAAATTTAAGAGAAAAAAGAAAAAGAGAGAGAGAAAAAAAATCAATCTCATCATGGAAGTTGTAGTGTGACAGAGGGAGTCATGTCGTAAACCCTTTTATTCACATATCTTTACTTGCAAGTGTATGGTGATATTTTGTTTGTGCTCTAACAAATAAAAGTTGCCTGGAGATCAGAAGACAGAGCTAGCTACTAGTTAACCATAGAGGCCAGGCAGTGATGGCACACACCTTTAATCCCAGCACTTGGGAGGAGGAAATAGGAAGTGATATGGCTGGGTGGGGAGAGGAAGTGATAAGGCAGGGTGGAGACAGGAGCTTGGTCCCTTTCAGGCTGAAGAGTTGATGAGCAAAGAGGTGGCTGTGACATGCTCCTTTGTCTCTCTTATCTTTTAGCATTTATTCCAATATCTGACTCTGGTTTCTTTTTTATTATTAAGACCAATTAAGATTTGCGATACATCTGGCATCCAACTTTTAGGGCATGTATTCACAAAAGCCACTTGCCTGTGGTTTTGAAGCCACCGGCACAGGCTCTGAATGAGTTGGGATTTTTCTGTTGCAGCCTATCTGCAGCAAACACCATAGGCTTTTGGGTTCCAAAACTCTCAGGAGTTAGCCACTTCTGCACATTCCCCTGTGTAATGGCTGGTTCTTTGACTTCTCTCCCGGTGGGTTGTGAGCTTTCCCTGCACCCTCTCCTCAGGCTGCTGCCACACTAGGTATCTGCCTTGGAAACCTGCTTGGGGTTCTACTGTTCTGCAAAGAAGCAGTCAGCCTCACATTTTCACTGTCATCTGAATAGTCATTGTCCTCGGAAGATTTGGTGAGACAATTGGGAGTTCTTAAAGGGGGGAATTAGTTAGTTTAGAAATGGGAAACACTGTTACAATGGAGGGAGTTAGGTCTCTGTATGATAATATGCTGGATGGTTTGAAAGTGGAGCAAGTAAATAAGAGAATAATTAATTTAGATGGGATTTATGTAATGTCAATTATAAACACTATCTGATCATTTTTGTTTTATCATTAAAAAAGTTGGTTAATTTGAGTGTCAAAATAAAAGTTTTAGAAAAACTTATGAAATTAGATCATAGGGATATTCAGACTCAGACAGAGGAATTTAAAGGAGAACCAAACTCAGCAATGCATTATAAGGTTAGAGAGAAACAACTTAAGGCTTCCAAACAGCCAACATTAATTTATCCAGTAACCTTACAGGAACTGCCAAATGATAAATATCCCCCAAGGCGGTGTAGGAGCTGAATAAACTCCTTGTGCAAATGTTAGAACTTATGATCAACTTGTAATAGAATTATCCCTCAAGACTATAGGGACTTGGTTACAGCACTCTTGGAGCCTGGTCCTCAGTTACAGTGGAAACCTGGTGGAAAGATGAGACTAAGACCATTGAACAATGAAGTAGGGCTATAGGTATAGAAATCTCCCAAGACCAACTTCTTAGACAGGGAGATTATGCTAATGTATAAAGGCAATCTCTGTATGATGACCACACTCTGGCTTTATGCCACACAGCAGCCTTGAATGCTTGGGACAGAATTGAAGAAGTAGGAAAGAAAATTGAGTCATTTACTAAAGTTATACAGGGCCCAAAAGAAACCTTCACAGATTTCTTACAAAGATTGATTTCAGCAATAAATAGAATGATACCAAATTCAGAAACTAGACAAATAATCATTGAAACTCTAGCTTTTGAAAATGCTAATGCACAATGCAAAAGGGTAATTAGGCCATTAAGGGCAAGATCAGCACCTTTAGAGGAATGGATCCAAGGCATAGTTAATATTGAATCTCATAACTATGATGATGCTTGGATAGGAGAGGTGATTTCCAGAGCTTAGAAGAAAAATCAAAATGTCAGGTATTTTGATTACAGTAAATAAGGTCACCTAAAAAGGGACTGTAAACAGGGTGTTCCTAGAAACAATGTTTTTTGTAAGAATAATCCCAACACAAGTATTCATTACAGAGAGTAATTGGTGGTTCAAGGCCTCTGGTTTCTGCTATAGTAGCAATGCTGGGCCCTTACTGGAACTCTGCTTGGCCCCTTCACATGCTCCAGCAGATCACAGATAACCTTGGTTTTCAGGCCTGGGTGGTTTCAGGTGCCCACCAGCAGTTTCTTTGCCCAGTGGCTAACTTTGTCACAAATGAAAACAAATACTATAAGGAGGTTCTTCAATGCCCATCCTTTTTTTGAAGTAAATTGGTGCTGCCAAGAGCAGACATGTCTCACTGTCATGAAAATCCTTATGTTATTAAAACATTTTAAATGTCATATTCTACAGGTTTCTGAAGTGTTTAGAGACCATATATCTATCTAAAATATATATTTGTTTGGCCTTGAAAGCATACCTACATGACTACATGTTTGATTGTTATAGATAACTATTAACCTATATTTTTTAATTATCCTAAACAGTTTGTAATAATAGCCTTTAAAGACTAGAACTTTACATTTTTTAAAGGAGCTGTATAGGTATAATACCTTAAACAGGAGTAGAAACATACATACAGTATAACAAAAATAACCTTAAATTCGTATCAATATACAAAAATCTATACCAATGTAAAATATTTAAGGTTAATAGTTGCTGTTTTAGTTTAAAAGTAGATTCAATAATCTACCCGTTCCTAAAGTCCCCCTTTTTTTCTCTTCAAAAAGAGATACTTGAATCCAACCTCCTTTGTTTAGTTTTTTTTTTTTTTCTAACCATGGCCAGTAACAACTTTCAACTAACCCCACCACTAAACAATGATAAATGCCCATCAAACAACCAGAAACCACCCACCCCACCTTTTGGGAATGTGGATGTCATATTCTCTAGCCTGCTAGAGAATTGAGATAATGATCAAGTCCTGGAAGAATTAGCTGTATTATTTTTTGTTTGTTTGTTTATTTTATCTGTGATGGGAAAGTGTAGAGCTTATCTGAAGTCTTGGCTGGAGTAGTCTGTGAGGCTGGACCATCTCAACTAGCTTGTTTGAAGTTGTTGTGGATGCAGAAATTTGAGGAAAATGCAACAGAGGCATTCTGAAAGGCTGGATCACCTGGGCTAGTTGTCTTCACTGATATTTCCATCCTTTTTTATTTCTGAAATCACACAAACTTTTAAAGGTAACATTTATATTTGTGTAAACACAAGTATGGAATGTGTGGTGTATATAAGCCAGCTAAAGATATTTTATGTTTAAGCAGGTAAAAGTCACCTGTCAACTTTGTAAGTCTGATTGGACTATATAATCAAAGTGTAATATAAATTTCTATCCATGCCATATGAAAGGATGGCATATAACAATAAGTCATAAGAACTCTGTAGCCAGCAATATTTATCATATCTCATCCAGTCTCAGACCTGTTCCCATGTTGAGGGATCAGTATATAAATCACCTGTCCTGTAGTCTTTCTTGGCTTTTTTCTCATGTTTGTAGCCAAGATCTCAGGAGGCCTCCCCTATTCCCTATCCCTTGGTCAAATATAATCTTTATTAATTTTGAAGTAATCCACAGCTTTTCATTTACCATGGAAACAAAAGTACAACCCCATATAACACATTGTCTGACTTCCATTCTGAAGCCAAGGCATCCCAAAATATGCCGTGGATTAATTCAACAGTCCCTTCCACAATCCACTGTCACTTAGCTGCTGCCATTCACTCTTCAGCATTCAAAAAAAATTCAAAGTCAACAAAACAACATACAGGATCCAGGCACCCTGTGTATTTTCCATCCTTACATGGATTCTTTTTACACACACACACACACACACACACACACACACACACACACACGCACACGTCTATGTATGTATGTATATGTGTGTGTAAGAGTAAAGTTTTATATATATAAACTATATATATATATAAAGTATATATAGTTTAAAGACTATTATTTTTAAACTGTTTTTTTTCTATGACTATACCTATTTTCTTTTCTTTCTTCAGAATCTAAGCTCCTTTTTAGGCATACTGTACCTTTTTAGAGGTTTTCTGTGTCTGAACCTGGGTTTTTGTGCATGTGCAATGTTCTCTGAACATGTGGGTCAGTCAATATACCATGCAGTTCTGTGCTGGTGGCTGGCTCAAGCCCAAAAGCAATGGCCAGGAGCCGTACCTCTATATGCCAAGCATTGGCCAGCCTGGGAGACTGCAGGACTAGGAAGCCACATCCAGCTCCTTGTCCTTGTCTAGAACTTTTCTTAGCTTTCTGAGGCCCTATGTTTGGATATTGGAGCCTCCATATTTGATGCCATATGTAGTCAGACTTTTCTTTGGGCCATCATCTTACAGATAATAGCACATCGAGACTCTTATTAATTATGAAAGCTCAACCTTTAGCTTAGGCTTGTCTCAACTAGCTTTTATAACTTAACCCATTTATGTTAAAATACATTCTGCCACATGGTGTCAAACTTTCTTCCATTTTGGACCTTCTGTTTCCTCTCCATCTAGCTGGCAACTCTCTGCAGCCTTGATTTCCTCTCCTCTTCTTTTTTCTCCACAGAAATTCTACCTATCCTTTCCTGCTTAGCTATTGGACATTCATCTTTTTATTACATCTTCACACATTGTACAAATAGTTGGAAAAATTTGTATCATCTGCAAGGAGAGTTAGATCCTCCTCAACATCTGCTGCCATTTGCTTTTGTTTTCTTTGTTTTGATTTTGGTCTTGATGATTCTGCCTGGAGTAAGATAAAATCTCAAAGTAATTTTATTTGCATTCCCTGGTGGCTAAGGATGTTGAGCTGGTTTTAAAAAGTGTTTCTCAGCCATTTGACTTGCATCTTTTGAAAATTCTGCTTCATTCCATGCCCAGTTTTTATTTGGGTTATTTGTTTTCTTGATGTTTAGTTGTTTTTAGTTTGAGGCAATTAACATTGAGACTCACAATTAGTCAAGGTGTCGAAAACAAGAGGCTTGGGAGTTCTCAGTCCTAAATTGTGTGTCTCAACCGAACAAGTAAGAAAGAAAGGGAACAAAATATATGCAAATAGGAAGAGAGGAACTTAGGCATCTATTTATAGACAATAAGATTCTAGATATAGAAAACCTATACACTGACTGTTCTAATTCTTTAATAAATTCACAGAATTTGTAAATAAAAACTCATGTACAAAAATCACTAACTTTTTTATGTATCAATTACAAACTTCCTGTGAGAAATAAAGTGATCCTATTCTTAAGAGCTACAAAATCAATAATATACATAGAAATAAATTTATACTGAAAATTATAAAACAATAAGAAACAGGACACATACACACAATGATAGAAAAGCTACCATGCTGCTCTGTTGGAGGGAGCAATATTGTCACATATTCATACTACCCAAACAGTTTGCAAATTCACCAAAATCCACATCAAAATACCAGTCCCTAGAGGCATCATTAAAATAACCCAGAAAATTCATGTGGAACCACAAAATACTCCAAATAGCCAAAGCATTCTTGAGTAAAGGAACAAATCTGATGACATCACAATACCTGGTCTCAATATGCTGCAGGACTTTGCTGCTCAAGACAACATAGACTGGGCATAAGGATCAACAGAGAGAACAGAGTATAATAAAACCCAGAACTAATTCTATATGCACAGAGCAAACTGATTTCTGACAAAAAAAAAAAGCCAAAAACATATACTAGAAAGAAAATATACTTTTAAATAGCATGTTCAACTAGAAAACAAAATATTCACATGAAGAAAATTATTTTTAAATTTGAACTTAATTTGAGGATTTAAAATCAATCCATGTCAGGCTATCTCCATGGACCAGTTTGACTACCATAATCTGAAGAACACTGTGTATCTGTCTATCAATAGAACTATGTGGATGACTAAAGTGCTTAAAAGTGTGCTTTATAGTCAGAATAGGTATCTGAACCAATGGAAAAAATAACAACCTGTTGTCTTAGTCAGGGTTTCTATTCCTGTGAAGAGACATCATGACCACAACAACTCTTGTAAGGAAAACATTTAATTGAGGTGGCTCACTTACAGTTCAGAGGTTCAGTCCATTATCATCATGGCATGGCAAGGAGCATGGCGACCTGCAGGAAGACATGGTGCTGGAGGAGTAGCTGAGAGTCCTACGTCTTGCAGGCAATGGGAAGTTGACTGACATACTGAGCAATATCTTGAGCATAGGAAATCTCAAAGCCTGCCTCCACAATGACACACTTCCTCCAATAAAACCTTACCCACTCCACCAAAACCACATCTCCTAATAATGCTACTCCCTAGGAGATTATGGGGGCCAATTACATTCAAACTACCACATTCCACTCCCTGGTGTCCTAAGCTTATAACACTATCATAATGCAAAATGCATTTAGTACAACTTCAAAAGTCACCATAGTCTATCACAGTCTCAATGTCTTAAGTCCAAAGTTCAAAATCTCTTCTGAGAATCATACAATCTCTTAACTGTAATCACCTGTAAAAATAAAAATTAAAAAGTAGATCACATACCTCCAACATATAATGGCATAGGATATGCATTATCATTCCAAAATACAGGAAAGGGAAAATAGCAAGGAAAAACTGGAACAAAGCAAGACCAAAATCCAGCTGGGCAAACTCCAAACTCCACATCTTCATGTGTGATGTCAAATCACTCTTCAGATCGCCAATTCTGTTCAGCTTTGATGACTACAACATACTTCTTTCTCTTGACCTGGCATCAGCAGCTTTCTTTAGGCAAGGAGGCAAATTTCATAACCTGTTTCTTTTATCTTTAACTCTAAACCCAGAACCACATGGTTGAAGGTGCCAAGTTCCGCCGTTTACTGGGGCTAGAACATGGCCTCCTCAAGCAATTGCATCTTCACAAGTTTTCTGTCTTTCACTGCCTGAGCTTGGCTGTCCTGAACCTGGATGTCTAGACCAGGCTGGCCTCCAACTCAGAGATCCACCAGCCTCTTCCTTACCAGTGCAGATTAAACATATGCCTACCACACTCATCTCCAAGTTTTTCTGTAGTTCTTTCCACAAGTTGGAAACATAGCTGGGTGGGAGCTTGCCCTGAGGTCACACTTCCTTTATTCCACTTCTTCATCCATTTATCTCCTGGAACACAGAATTTAGCTCCATTCCACTTAGTAACCACAAAACTGAGTCTATACGAGACTATTTTGAGATTTCCTCTGCCAGCATAATTAATCCAAAATGCTTCACTTTAGCCTCAGGCAGACTCTTTGGACAAGGGCAAAAGGCAGCCACTTTCTTCACCAAAATATCGCAAGAATGATCTCTAGGCAATATACTAAAATTCTTCTCTGAAATCTCTTTAGCAAGTTCCCAACAATTCATCAAATCAAATTCAACACCACTGTCTTCTATGCTCCTACTAATATAGCTCATTAACCAGCACTTAAAGCATTTAACTGTTTTTCTAATCCACAGTCCCAAAGTCCATATAACTCCAAGAAAAAAAAAATGCTCAGTCCTATCACAACAATACCCCAGTCCCTGGTACGAACTTATGTCTTAGGGTTTCTATTCCTGTGAAGAGACATCATGACCACAGCAACTCTTGTAAGGAAAACATTTAATTGAGGTGGTTCACTTACAGTTCAGAGGTTCAGTCCATTATCATCATGGCATGGCAGGGAGCATGGCAGCCTGCAGGAAGACATGGTGCTGGAGGAGTAGCTGAGAGTCCTACATCTTGCAGGCAATGGGAAATTGACTGACAAACTGAGCAATATCTTGAGCATAGGAAATCTCAAAGCCTGCCCCCACAGTGACACACTTCCTCCAATAAAATCATACCTACTCCAACAAAGCCACACCTCCTAATAGTGCCACTACCTATGAGATTATGGGGTCCAATTACTTTCAAACTACCACACCTTCTATGGTCTAAATAATTGTACTTATCCAAAATCCACATGATGAAATGTCATCTCCAGCATGCTGGTGTTTATACTGGGGCATTGGTAAGGGCTTATGTCATGAGTGTAGCACTCTGAAGAGTAGGAATTCAGTCTTTATAAAGAGAAACACAAAAGAACTGGCTTCCTTTCTGTCTCTTCCCCTTTACCATATATCAGTTTAAGGCCAGCCTAACCCATATAGTGAGTTCCAGGACAGCCAGGGCTATCTAGAGAAAGTCTCTGTAAAACAAAGAAACATGAATCATCATCAGCTGTTGATGGACAATACTCTCTAAGAGTGTAACCCCAATAAGCCTACCACAGTTTAGTGAAGGCCACACACTCAAGAATATTTGAGCAACATATATTGGGAAACATAAAGTTGGATAGAAAGGTAAAAGGCATGGATCTGAAAAGAGTTAGACGAGAGCTGAATATGATGAAAACAAATTATACAAAACTCTCAAAGAACTAATTCTTATGTACGTATGTATGGTCTAGAAAGATGTTTCAGCCATAAAGAGCACTGGCAGCTCTTCCAGAGAACCCAGGTTAGATTTCCAGCACCTGTACAGTGGCTCACAACTCCAGTTCCACAGGATCTGATACCTTATTCTGGCCTCAGTGAGAACAGGGCACACAGCTGGTACACAAACATACATGCAAATGAAACCCCATACACATAAAATAGAATAAATTTTTAAAGTGTGTGTGTGTGTGTGTGTGTGTGTGTGTGTGTGTGTGTGTGTGTGTGTGTAAGCATGCAGGATGTAGAAAGAACAACCTTAAGTGTTGTTCCACAGGTAACATTAAGCTTTTTGTGAAAGGGGTGTCTCTTAGTAGAGTGGAACTCACTGAAAAGGATGAGTTAGCTGGTCAGTGATCGCCAAGGACCTTCCTATTTCTCTACCTTCCTACATTGAGATTACAAGTGCAAACCACCACACATGCCATTTGGTGGTGGTGGGGGGGGGTTTCTGGAACTGGATTTTGGTCCTCGTACTTGCAAATCAATCACTTTGCTATCTGAGCTATCTTTCCAGTCCCAAGATCTTTCTCTTTTCTTTAGTTGAAAAAAAATTCATACATTATATTCCAAACATGGTTTCCATCCCCAACTCCTCCCAGATCCTTTACATGTCATCATCTATTCAATTCCATGGACTTTCTTTCATTCTTTAGAAAGCAATTAAACACACACACACACACACACACACACACACACACACACACACAACTGACAAAAAAATGGAAACCGCCGGGTGGTGGTGGCGCACGCCTTTAATCCCAGCACTTGGAAGGCAAAGTCAGGCGGATCTCTGTGAGTTCGAGGCCAGCCTGGGCTACCAAGTGAGTTCCAGGAAAGGCACAAAGCTACACAGAGAAACCCTGTCTCGGAAAACCAAAAAAAAAAAAAAAAATGGAAATCATAATATACAAGCAAACAACCAGTAAGAGAAAAAATGCCCAAACAAAGCAATATGAAACAAAACGTCTACAAGAACATAATTGAGCTTGTTTTGTATTAGAATCTACTGCTGGGCATGGGGCCTACCATTAATTATGGTTAATATACTCACTAATACTCCACTGGAGAAAATTAATTTTTCTTTTGCAAGTAGATGTCAGTTGCAGATAGCTTCTTGGTTAGGAATAGGAATGCATGTCTACTTTCTCTCTCAATGCTGGGGCCTGGTCTGGCTTGAATCTGTGTAGGCCCTGTATGTGCTAATATGGTCTCTGTGAATTCATATGTTCATCAGTCCTGTTGTAGCTGGAAGACACTGTTTCCTTAGAGTCATCCATTCCTCTGGCTCTTATAATCTTTATACTTCCTCTTCCATTATTGGAGAGAAAAGAAGGGAGAGAGAAAGTGAAACTGGAACAACATGAAGATAAATGTACTATTGTGGCTTAATGAAAAAGAATGAATGAAAATATTTTCATAGATGTCTAAATATTCTTCCTATATGACAATGTACAAAGCTGCTCATCTCAAAATTGTTCCCTCTATCCAGTTCCCAGGACACCTGGGCTGGACATGCTATTCTAAATTACCAGATGAATAGAATTGAAGTTACTACGCTATGAGAAATTATGTCTGCTTCTAATACAAAAAGAGCCATGTGAAAATTTTAAGTTACACATAGTTTTCTCTGGCAAAAACTAAATACTGTAATTCTAATATTGGTACACTTATTTCTGTCCCTGCTAACTCCCTTCTAGGAGAAGGTATGACTAATTCCCTGAGGCATTCTCTTGTTACTGTACATTCCTGAACATGTACAGAATGAAGCAATAGACACATGCATGCTTTTAGGTCATTAGTATCCTAAAAATAATAAATGCTAAGAGTGTTTGCAATTCCTTCCATTTCATTGTTATATTAACTTTTAAACATTCATTTGTTTTGTATTTCAAATCATGATACACTGAAATGGAAATCATTTCTCTTCAAATGAAATTATATTTGGAGGAGTGAAACAGGTAGTTTTGTAACATTTTTATAAGTAATTTTGTAACTCCCTTAGTAACATCAAATTCATACATGTTCTTTTTTTTTTTGAGATAGGGTTTCTCTGTGTAGTTTTGGTGCCTGTCCTGGATCTTGCTTTATAGACCAGGCTGGCCTCGAACTCACAGAGATCCACCTGGCTCTGCCTCCTGAGTGCTGGGATTAAAGGCGTGCACCACAACCGCCTGACCTCATACATGCTTTTATCTTAGTACTAGTCATATAGATTTCAACAACAAACAAGACTTGAAAGCATTCAAAATACTAAAAATGTTCTGGAATTTCAAAAGACCTCCAAATTTGTTACATTAAATACAAATTGTTCATTAAACTCAGACTAATTTTTGGAAATTATCCTCTGTAACTTTAAAATCATGGACTGGGACTTTCAGCTCAAGGCCAGGGTGATGATATATTTGGTAGATTCAGTATTGTAACTTTGAGTCATGGAAGAATTGATTCATCTTTTAGAACACGAAATACAATTTGAATGTAACTCAGCTGTGCCGTTTCCTAACTTTTAAAAAATGCATTTACTGCGTACCATATTCCTCTCATCACTTTCAGCATTTCAAAAATCTAAAGGAAAGAAAAGATTACCCATTGGACCATTTCTTCATCCAAACACCTATTGAATGCTAGGCACTGAAGTATTACTCTCCTCCCCTCCAAATATGGGCATTGCTCTGAAGTATCCACTATTTAGTTAGGAATAAAAGAGGAGTATAATAGATGCACTATTAGGAACCTAAGAAAATGGATGATTGCTGAGATATGGACAAGCCTATGAAGTGTATACTTAGGGTAAGCATTTTAACCAAATGAAATAAAAATTCCCCCATCAAAGAACAAAGGAAAAGACACATTCTCACCAGAGAAATCTGTGTGAACTATCCTGAGTGGCTGGACAAAACAAAGTGATCCTAAGGAAGAGGAGGTAAGAGCTCTGGGGAAAAGAGTGGAGGGCAAATTGCAGCTGCAATAGATTTCCCACTCTGGGATGTTAACCAAGGCAGCAAGGAGACAAGGGAAGAAAAAGATGTGGCAACAACAATAGGTAAAAATAAATGGTGCTACTCAGGCAAGGCACTGGCAAGGGGCAGAAAGGGAGGGATGCCTATGGTGGTTTCTGGTTGTCTTAGTGTCCTATTGTTGGGAAGAGACTCCATGACCACAGCAACTCTTATAAAGGAAATCATTGAATTGGGGCTGGCTTACTGTTTCAGAGGTTTAGTCCATTATCATCATGGTGGGAACTAAAAGAGGCTCCAGAGAATCCATTCATTCAGCCATGTAAAGTAAGGGCAGAAACAGAAGATACAGACTAACAGAAAGCAGGCCCTTGCTAGGTACCAAATCTGCAGTTGCCTTGACCTTGTATTTCTTGGGCTATGAGAAATAAATTCATGTGATTTGTTATAGCAACCCAAATATACTAAGAAATGCCAGTGAAAGCTTATATAATTAATAATGTCACTCATTAGTGCTATGATTAATTTCAAAATATGGGTCATCTGTTCTATAATCATTAATTTGAGTATTAGATTATGTTAATGTTCAACTATCTAACCCATCATATAAGTACCACTGATTTTTGATGCTTTCATTAATAAAATTGACATTATTGGTGTTAGTGAAATCTTACCATAATGCATTCAATAAAGATAATCCAATAAAATTTTCGTCTTTATATTAGCCCTATTCTTTTTTTTCCTTTTATTTTATTTTACAATACCATTCAGTTCTACATATCAGCCATGGATTCCCTTAGTCCTATTCTTAATGTCTGTCAAATTCTAAGCTACATTTTTTCTGAATCCATAAATTGAGCTAAGTTAACATAGGTATATAAACATAAATATGTTTATGTAGGTAACTCAAGTATAGTACACATATAGCAACATGTAAACATACATGTAATATATATATATATATAATTTAGTGTTCATCTTCATATCTAAACGTGAATGTAATATATAAAATTTAGTATTCATCTTCATCAAAAGTTATCTCTTTTAAGGATTTAATTTCTTTTTATCAATTAATTATTCTTTTTATAGATTTTTTAATACAATATATTCTTATCACAGTTTTCCCTCACCACAACTCCTCTAAGATCCTCCCCAGTTCCCCACCTCCCTACCAACCCAAATCTACACCCTTTCTTTCTCAGGATTTAGTTTCTATCTTTAATTCTTGTGGGATTTAGTACCATTAGGTAACTTATATTTTATATTTGCCACAGTCTTTATGGTTTTTGTTTTATGGAGAGGGACTTGTGCTCTTGACAAGGTCATTTAACTGCAAATGGGCATGGGCTCTGCATCTGTGTTGCTCTGTCACGGTATTCCAAGCAGGACTCCAGAATAACTCCCAAAATGCATCTGACACTGAAGGTAGAAGCCTTTCTCCACATCATCCTTTTACCGGAATTACCCAAAACTAGAACTAACCTAGGTTTGCTTAGTCAGCTGCCCAGCAAATTCTATTAACTATGTCCTTTGGTATGGTTTTAGTGCTATGAGCCTGAAATGTAAATGGACCTGGTTTTATTTTACTCTTCTCTTTGTTCTACAAAATAGTACACATTCGGGCAATTATATCCCCACAGCCCAGGCAGGTGTATATATAAGCCGTCACATAAAATCCCTATGCATTTACACTGTGTGTTTGGATAACATATACACATAATAAAGCTTTCCATAGATACTTTTTCATTCTGTGTTCCCACTTCTAAGTGAAATAAAAATCAACGCAAGAGATCACTACATGCTTCACCCAGATGACATTACTGTCATGTGTACCATACCATAATTCATATATTAATATGTAAAAATGACATTTTTTAATAAAATGTGTCACTTTAATTTAGAGCTGAAGGAGAAGACATAGGAAAATATTTTCCAATTCATTAGGCCACAGGCCCAAAGAAATAAATCCTTCTGATGAATCCTGTCATCGCATTGTAATTCCAACACTTCAATATTCTGAAATTAACCAGACCCATGCCACCCTCTACTTTACTATTTCAGCCTAAAATGCTTCCAGAAAGTTCCCCAAGCACTAGCTGTGAAATTACATTGGGCACTAATGGGAGTCACTAGGCAGGGGGTAAAAGAGAGTTTTTGCAGTGTGTAACTGATGTCAGATAAGCAGTGAGCTCAGTCAGGAAAATGATTTGTTTCTTTTCAGTGTTCTACCCAGTGAAGCAGCCAGGGTAATTTTACAAGTGAGGATTTTGCTGTTGCTACTGAGATTCTGGTTGTGTGTAAACAAGTCTGCTACTTCAACCCTGAGGTCTGTTTTGGTGTCGTTTAGTAATCGTCTTTGGATGGTTCTTCTCCTTCATGCTACCATGTGCCTGGGGTTTTCACAGAAGCTGCTGGTCCAATCTCCAGTGCAAGTAGAAAATGAACTGGTAAATTGGATGCCATTGCCCTTCGCTTTTGATTCCTTGGAACTTTGGATCACAACCACCTCTGGTAAAGTGCCATGAGAGACTTAACATTTTCCTTCTAGGCACTGGTCTTTCAGAATCTACCTCCTACCTTCAAAGCCCTATGGACCCCCCCCATCTAATAATGTACCAGACAGTGCTCACCATTGACTTTGAGGGTATTCCTACAAACATCTACCCAGAATGGGGCTTAGTGAAACACTTGATAAATTATAGGTTTCTAAACAAAAACAAAAACAAAGCACATCATTTCCCAATTTCTCCCAATACATTCTTTTAGAATAGACATAGGTATACTTACTGAGATGTGCTATATTGCTAGGACCTGGGCTACACCTGTGAACAAAATGAATGTTCCTACATTTAAAGGATTCATCGATGAGATAATGTTTAAAACTTGTGTAAAAAACCTTTAGAGCTGAGTCTCCCCTTGGGGAGACTCCTCAATTCTAAGAAAAGGGAAATCTGCTTTTTCACTTTAACCAAGTTTATTTTATCAGAGTCCTTTTCATTTTTAACCAGGGAACATCAATTTGGGTCATAGTTCATACTAATTTATGTCAAAAACATCTTCCATTCTTACATATTTTCAATCTTTCTTTCAGATTATTTGCTGATTTTTCTAAATTTAAATCCATCTATTCAGAAGCTAGAATTTGTGGTGAGCATTCCTTGAATTTTAAATGTGACAATATTAGTAATTTAAGTTGTGCTTTATTTTTTTTGATGTTGCAGTAGAATAAAAAATAATCATCAAATTACCTTTGGGCTGTCTGTCCTAAGCACTTTTTGTGTATGTTCATATTAGGATAGGAACTGTTATATTCATTTCTTTAAGAGAAGAATAAGACAGATAAATATGTGGCTGAAGGCCACAGAGCTGTGTTCAAGTGAGGTTAAATGTGCCTAAGCCAGCTGTCTCCAAACACAGAACCTTGGCTTTCACTTCATGGAAAAGTTACCTTTGACAAGTCAATATATTTTCTGTTCTTCTGATATTATTACAGAAGACCCTTCACCCTACTCTGCTCCTTAAATCAGTTACAGAAGTCTCCCTTTGTTTGTCGAGATCATAGTCTAAGTACCCAGTAGATATCTGGAACTATAGCTAGACCTGAGCAGAAGCATACTGTATCTATGATAAATTATAAGTTGTAAGTTAGGAGGAGTAAGATTGTAATATCAGATGAGATCAGGAGCATTCAGGGTGGTATATACGTGGTGCATGGGCAGGCTTTTGGGAATCTGGTGCCTGTGCTGTGATGCCTTATGCAGCCTTGGTGCAGTGGGAATGGGCTTGAACCTGCCTAGGCTCAATGTGCCAGACTCTGCTGACTCCCCATGGGAGACCTTGATTTGGGGGATGTGGGGTTGTGGGGTGGGAGGAGGGAGGAGGTGAGATCTGTGGGTGGTATGTGGAGTGAGTAGAAAATTTCTTAATAAAGAAAAATGGAAGAAAAAAATAAAAAAGATTGTAATATCAAAATAATAAAATAATGCTTCAATGAAAATAATTTGAACCATACAACTCTTGTTGCTACAACTTTTCATTTAATATTTTCAGAGCTAGGCTGATCTTGGGTTTGGAAAGTGAAAGGGGCCACTGTGAGTGGTTTTGTGTATACAGTAATTGTCTTTTAGGTGGGGCCTTTACCACATGTGTTTTACTAATGTTCATTTGTTGGGTATGTAACATAAAGTTCCCATGATTCTTTCTAACCACTGTCTTACATGCACAAGCCGCACACATGTCACACCTTCTTGAGCTTTCTCTGCTTCCTTGACTTATTTTACCTAAAAGAACATAGATTGAAAATAGCAAGGACCACAAAAGAGAGAGAGAGAGGAGAGAACAGCCTTGGCTAACTTGCCCTCATATTTTAAAAACTCCACAGTGGACGGGTAGTGGCACATGCCTTTAATCCCAGTACTCGGGAGGCAGAGCCAGGCAGATCTCTGTGAGTTTGAGGCCAGCCTGGTCTACAAAGAGAGTTCCAGGAAAGGCACAAAGCTACACAGAGAAACCCTGTCTTGAAAAAAAAAAAAAAAGAAAACAAAAAACAAAAAACTCCACAGTGAATAAATACAGCAAGAAGGGACTGTGGGGTACAAGAAAATTTAAAATGGCAATCAATGTTTCCCTGATATCCCCAATAGGAGAAAAACTATGATACTTATTTGGAGTAAGGAAGGAGATGACTGTAAAATTAATCCCATTTGTACCACACATCTAATATAGTATATGTGTGTGATAGACTAGATATCTGTGTATTTAACTGTCACATATAAGTAATTATAGAGACAATCAAAATTCATAGTGAAGGTTAGCTACTCTAAAGTATTGAATTAACTGAGTTTCACTGGTCTTC
Organism: Peromyscus leucopus; assembly: GCF_004664715.2. NCBI lineage: Eukaryota > Metazoa > Chordata > Mammalia > Rodentia > Cricetidae > Peromyscus > Peromyscus leucopus. The sequence goes on from NC_051067.1 coordinate 46,081,764, forward strand.
ATCACATAGATTTTTCTATACACATCATTCAAACATAAAACATGTTGGACTTCTCTAGCTCAGGATTTCAATCCTAGAAGTATTTTTGTCCCTGGTCTCTTCCTGCTTCATTCAAATATCTACAGAACACTTACCTTTGTCTGTGAAAAATATATCATTAAGGTTGTACAGTATTCTAGGCACATGACTAATGGGTGTGAAATATGCCAAGATGAACAGAAGAACAATCCATATAGCATGCAGTGTACTAGTTAGGAAACAATAAGTAACCATAGCATTTGCATGGAGATTAGGGACGAATACAGAGAGCAATGTAAGTGCTTCGAACAGTCCTGGAGGCTTGTGAATGCAGCACTGGATGAATGCCAATCTGTCAATGTCAGGCAGAATAGATTCTAACTAAGCACTGAGGTGTCTAGAGTCTTCTGTAGTTAAGCTGATGTGGGCTTGCTTTCCAATGGTAAAAAGAAGTATAGAAAGGTATCAAACAAAAGGACATGCTCCACTAATCAAAATAATCAACCAGCCAAATAAACCAAGACTAGAAATGGTGTATGTAGGTGTAGAGAGTAAATAGGGAACTCGACTAAAGAGTGGTCTAAGTTTAGGGCCTGATGAATAGGAGCCAATAACTAAGACAGACATTTGGGCAAGCTCCACTTTAGAGAGTAATGCTGGATTCTGATTAACTGTATCGGTTTAAGGCAAAGAGGCAGCTGTGTGATAAATGAGCATATTAAGCAGTTGAAGATGAAGGTTCAAAGTCTGAGCTCCCAAGAGATAAGATGAAGCCATCATCAGGTAGGGAAGGCTGGATGCAAAGCTGAAGTGGCTTTCCTGATACAGTCTGAAAGCAACACCCTTAAATCCAAGCTTCATGAGCCCTCCTTGATGCTTGGCTTTGGTGGACTTTTGTATGTACTTGCGTCCTATTTCTACTACTCTGTTTCTACATTTCTCTGCCTTCTCACATCATTCATTTGCCAACCCTGTGACCTGCACCCACCGCTGGGCATGCACTGTATTTCACTCAGCACCTCCCTCACATCAGAAATTAAAACCTACTAGTAGAAGACAAATGTGACATCAGTAATCATGTTGAGCAACTTTTGCCATTTGTGATGAAAATACTCAACAGGCTAATCATGCAGGGGAAAAAAAATGTTTATTTAGCTCATGTTTCCAGAGGCTGAAGTTTAAGTGGAAAGGCACATGCCTTGGGGTGAGGATTACCTCAAAACACCCATGGCCATCCTCTCCCAATAACACTAGTGTGGGACCAAGCTTCCAGTGAGAGTAGACCCTTTGGGGGCATTCCCTAAGCATAAAGCAAAATATTCCATGTGCTTTCTATGATTCCCAACCTCCCTGGTAGTTAAGTTAGAGCTACATGACCAGTTGTGGTGGGTACACCATGAGAAGAAATAAGAAGTATCACTTTCAGCTCAAGGCATACTCAGTTTCCTCAGACCATGTGCTCAAGACAGTGTCACCCCAGGATGGAGACCACCCCACATGACACACAGTGGATATTGTGTAAACAAGGATTAAACCTCGGTTGGGCTAAGCCACTGACATTTAGGGAGCGGTCTGTTGTGGCCAGTGGTTATTATTGACAACAACTCACATAGCAACCTAAAGGATCTCACTATTTGAAAATGAATAAGCGGTTTCCAAGGGAAGTTAAAGAAGAATCAACAGAACAAAACCTTCTGGAAGGGAGATCTACATGGCTTGTGTCCCAGGTTGCACCTTCAAAATGTTCGTGTCATTTTTCCTTCACCCCAAGTCATTAAGCTTGAAATAAAGGACTGATAAATTCTGTTAACTGTTGGTGCATCATGTGAGGCAATATACTAGGATATGAAGACCACCCCAGCTCCCTCCTCTTTCTGTACATAGTTGTTTTCATTAGGAATTGCCCAGGTGTTTACTATTATTGTGACTATATATTCTATAAACAAGATATAACAAAGCTGAAAAAAATTATCCAGGAGTATTCTTTTAAGGCCTTCAATGTTGAACTAAAATATATATACACACTATAATTTGACCATAATTATACTTTTCCACTGCATTATGGATGGACATTGAATACTTCTGATATAAAATTCAGTTACATAATTATGTGGTAGGGTACTCTTATTTTAAACACAACTTAATCTTTGGTTGGAACTTACTGATGGTGAGTTTCTATGAGTCTGTGCACTCTCCACAGGACAGTTGTTTTTCAAGAGGAGTAAATAGTGAGAAGACAGGGCTTACTGGGAGGTTGAAGCCAGAAGTTTCTGCTTAGGGTTAACCATATTCTCCTTCCCAAACCCAGTAAGCATCTGAGGTTACATAAATGATATGTGGTGTGATTATGGTTTACTGAGCACAAGTCATAAGATAGTTATAAAGTTTGTGCATGAAATCCATGCTATGCCAACACTACACATTTTCCCACACCTATCTGGGGCAAAGTGCATCCATTTCTTCATTTTGTTTGTAGATGGACTCCTCTCATGTCTGTTAAATCTCTACTATGTTACAAGCCAAAGTATGAAGCTATGGCACCCAAAAGTTCAAGTATTTTCATGTTTAAGATCATCTCATATCTATGGCCACACTGTTGAGTTGAGTTGGCTTTACAGTTCTCAAATGATGTAACATAGCCATCCTTGCTTTTACAGGACTGAAAAGAGAGCTAAAAACAAAAGTAATTCAAAACAGTGAATACAGTCTCCAAAGCAAATTTGTAGGAAACATATTTGGGGAATTGGTAAGTTTAGCAAGATACAATTGAATCAGGTTGGGGGTGGATAGCAGACCACTAGAAAAATAGCAGCCAGCCATCATCAAGACAGTTTTCTTAAATATAGATTATATGCTTAAGGGAAGGGATTTCTTGTAAAAGTAAAGGTCAAGAATCATCAAAGTGGGACAAGATTTAAATCTATAATAGAATGGCAGGATGGCTTTCATTTAGATAGAAAAACAAAGTTCAAACATCTTAAAGAGTTTGACACAGTAGCAGGAAAGAAGCTTTATCCATACAGCTGAGCCTCAGTATGTGCTAAGCAAGATATGCAGGACTATGTGAGCCATTGCTCTTTATTCCTAAAGCATACCTTAAGAAGCCATTAATAAGAGTTCCCCCACATTATTGATAATGTTCTGGGATTCTGGGAAAGAAACTTCTATTTTAGGTTCAGATGATAGAATATGAATTAAGCCCACCAGGTACCAAAACCTCCGCCTGTTCACCATCTTGCTCTCCTGGCACAAAAGCAATCCGATGCCAGCTTGCCGCACCTCCTCCAACACACACACACAAACACACACACACACACACACACACACACACACACACACACAGAGAGAGAGAGAGAGAGAGAGAGAGAGAGAGAGAGAGAGAGACAGACAGACAGACAGACAGACAGACAGACAGACAGACAGAAACAGAGACAGAGACACAAACTCTCAGAGAGTGAAAGAGAAACTGTCTGAAATGTTTAGGGGCTACACAAAAGCAAAGCTCTGATATTTAATTGTCTTCCATGTTGCTGTCTCTCTGTGTGTTTTCAATGGAATTAAATTATTCCATATCCATTGACTTTATATCCATTTGGGATGTGGTTTAATTCCCATGGCCTCCCCTTTCTTGACACTGCCAGAAACTCCAGGAAGTAGGTGAAGCCCAGTTATGGCTCCTGTCACCTCTTCTTTACCAGCAATAATTCATTTTCTGTTGTTATAACTAAATACCTGAGGCTGAATGGTCTAGAACAAAGGAAGCTTACTTAATTAACTCTTTCAGAGGCTAACAGTCCAAGTATTTTTAGTTTAGTTCAGACCCTGGAATGGATGCCGTAGCCCTATAATATGGTGAATAACATCATGGTGTGTGTAAAATAACGAGATCAATGATATGCAAGTAACAAAAGGAGCAAGACATAAAGGTGCAAGTCATGACATACATATATATATACACTCACTCTTAATGGGACTGACTGGAGGATTGTGGAAACTACACTAATTCTTCCTGAGAGCAGTCTTGTCCAACAACATAACCACCTCGTTCATAATCCACCACCTCAGCACAGTCTTACTGAGGAGCAAGCTTCCACCATTAGAGTCCCTGGAGAGCAAACCATATCCAACCTCAGCCCACCCCAAGCACCAAGAAGAGTTTAGCATTATGGGAAAACATTATGACCATACTGTTGATCCTCACCTGCCTTTAGAATTATGCTCTTAGCTGAGATGTTCTCCTTTCTAAGTGCTAACTATTGGTGAAATTATTATGGCCACTCCATGTAGTTAAAAGGGAGGTTTATTTTGTGGGGTAACTTACAAGTGAAGGAATAGGTTACAGGGTCTGGGAAAGGTATAGCACAGTCCAGTGGTGTTCTTTGGAGAACTCTGCTTGGTCTACCTCCAGCGTCCAGGGTCCAGGAACCAAGAGAGCCGGAACATTGGATCTCTGGTCTTCAGGGTCCTCTCTTGGCCCCACCTTATAGGCATGACAGTTACCAAAGCCTCAATGGGGGTTGGAACTTCCAGATCAAAGCTGGAATGGCTACCCACTACAACTAACTGTCAAACAGGAGCCTCAGATATTGACAATGACCAGAATGGATTTTAATCTGAGACTATGTTGGGGCTGGATAAATAGCTTAGTTGTAAAGACCACTAACTGCTCCTTGTATATTATCTGGCTTTGCTTCCCTGCACCAACATGGTGGCTTCCAATCATTTGTAACTCCAATTCCAGGGGATCTAACATACATTTCTGACTTCTGTGGGCAACATAATCAAACACACACACACACACACACACACACACACACACACACACACACACATTTGTGTGTGTGTATGTTACGCAGTTAAAATAGTCATACAAATAAAATTAAATAAATAAATAAATAAATAAATAAATAAATTTTTTAAAAAAAAGAGCTCATAAAGCCATCAAAGTTACCCTCCCCAGAAGCCATTTCTACATAATGGATTAATCTCCCTGACTCTACCCATGGCTCCAGCAGCAAGGTCCTATGTGATGCTAGCTCCTTTAACATTCAGTTATCACTACTCTCCCTCACTAACACAAGTGTACCAGCAAGTACCATCGATTATTACACAGAAGTAAGGCTGGAAGCTTTTGTTTATTTTCAGTAATAGTAAACAAATAAAAGTTTAAGCCCCACCCAAATTGGTATTTCTTCACCATTTAGGCCACTGGAAAGTTATGGAAACAGGATATTATTTATTTAATTAATTAATAGGTATAGTTTTGCAGATTAACTATTCAAAAATTCCTCCCATGTGTCTCCACCTAATGAGAGGGTTATTTTGGGGGTGGGGGGAATGGTCTTATTGGTCTTGTTTTTGTTTTTGCTTTTTTTTTTCTTGAATTTGGACAGTTTTTCATGTACTTTGATGAACAGGCACTGTACCAATTTGAGGGTCTTTCATCTTGGAGTCAGACACATAGTGAAAGAAGTATAGTAATACTGAGGGTGGGAGGATGAAGAGAGAGAGGAAAGAGAAAGAAAAGTCCAGCTTTAGCTCTTAGTCACCCCAGGTAAGGTGCCACATACATTTATAATGAAGCCATCTTGGACATTCTAACCTCAGTTGATCAAGTAATTGAGTTTCAAGAAGCACCAAGTGAAACCACCACATAGAGCAGAAAGAACACACATCTCATCATCTCTTGATGAGACATCTTAAGTCATTGTCACTGTAAGTCAAGTGCTGATGTACTTTGCACATAGAAATGTCTATGTCCTGTGCTCTCCATCCTGCAAACACTTACAGTGTATTAATTCCTACAAATGCCATCCATTGCTCATTGTAAGAATTAAAAACCAAATGTCTTGCAGGAAGATCTCCTGGATCTCCTAAATAGCATTCCTTATCCCCATCCTGGGAATAATTTCAGGGAAGTTGCTGAGATAGATTGCAGAGGGTCAAGAACAGCCCCGTGCTTCTTTTTATAGCAGTAACTACTGAGAATAAGTAGAATAAGTAGTAGCTTCTGACCAAAAAAAAAAATTTCTTTTAAGAGTGAACTCTACAGCAAAATAACTTCTGCATTTATTATCTAACACCTAACACATCTTCTATCTCATATGGCATTCCATGCAAACCAAGTACTTCCCATAAGCAGTTGTTTGCCTCTAAGTATTTATAGGAATTCTACAACAGCCTGGGCAGGACTTGAGCTTGGCAATGACTTAGGCTAATGTTGAATATGCTTTCCTGGAAACACCAGACATCCAGCTATAGATTTCAAGGAAAAGGACAAATATTTCCCTGAGTAGCTGCTAAAATAGAAGCTTCCAAATTACATATTTACATTTGCTTTCAAGAAGAACAGCTGAGGGTCCATGAAATAGCTCAATTGCTAAAACCACATGCTGCCAAGATTGGCAACCTGAGTTCGAGACCCAGGACTTCTACATGAAGGAAGGAGAGAAATGACCCCTACAAACTGTTCTCTGACCTTCATATGTATGTGGCACATGCATGCATGTGCAGCTCACATATGGGCACTCATACATAGATGCATACACTAAAATAAACCAAAGTGAAAGAGAGAAAGAAAGGGAGGAAGGGAGGGAGGGAGGGAAGGGTGAGGACAGAGGAAGAGAGAAAGAAAGAAAGAAAGAAAGAAAGAAAGAAAGAAAGAAAGAAAGAAAGAAAGAAAGAAAGAAAGAAAGAAAGAAAAGAGAAAAACAAAAGAAAGGCCAAACCAACAGTCGTGTTTTGTATGTCCTTTGCTTGTGGAAAGCCTATTTACTGCATTTTAAATGAACAAAAGCCCCACCATGGATACAACATGAAGGTCTTTTGATAGCTTCTCAGGGCACCAGGCAGCTTCTGGATAACTGCTAAGTCACTACTCTTTATACAAGGGCTTGATGGCCCAGATATCATTTGAGTCCCTACAGGTAGACAGCTGTTACCATTCCCGACTCCTCTGGCTCCTGGAAACAAAGTGAAATGAAGCTGTTTGCAGCTGCAGGAATCAGCAGTGCTGCCATCTGCTTGGCTCCCCAGAAGCTCCCAGCCAAGGACTTTGCATCCAACTGCTACACAGCAGAGCAGGCAGTTTTCTGTGGGGAACTGCTTTGAAGGTCACCTCTTGTCATCTCCAGAAGGCCATTTCCAGAAAGAAGCACATGGCAACTCTGCCCCTTAGCAATCTATCTCTGCTACTGCTCAGAAATTCACCCAAGAAAATAGATTCAAGGAGGCTTTCTTGCAGTGGGATTCTTTCCAACACTTGGGCAATGTGGCCACTTACCCCTATACAAAACTCTACCCAGAAGTTTACACATCCTGTGTCCTTCTCATTGCCCAATCACTTCTCTAAGCAGCACTCCATTCTCCAGCCCTTAGATATAATAACCCCACAGACCTGAGTCCTTCATCCTTGCTTTCCTTTTTTCTGAATTGCCATTTCCCATCTCATCTCTGTACTCTGGGTATACCTCCAAAGAAAATCACCCATAACTAAGTCCCATGTTCCTGCTTCTACCAGCCTGTCTCCTCTTGGAACTCTTACCTTTCCCCAAACAGCACCTTCAAAACAAATGCAACCATACATCTACGTAGATGATGAACTAACCCTTCAATTCCACACCTGACCACCTGAAGTTTTCAACCTTGACCAGTAGCCTAGAGGCTATCGATCATTCGTATTCCAGGCCCAATATTACAGCCTCAGAGTAAGAACTTAATGGGCTAAATTCTTGACACTTTCAATAGTCTTCTTCTTGGCTTTATGTCTACCATTTTAGCTTTCAGAGGAACCTAGATATTTCTCCAAGCAATTCTTCCCTCTTTATCCTTGTGTTCAAAAACCTCCAAGATATTTGCACTCATACTCACACCTAAGACTTTTTCAATATGTACCTCCCTAGCCTACCTGTCTGGTCTCACATCCATCCCATGTCTAGTGTTTATAGATGTATAGACTTAAGTATAGACTACAGGTTGGATCTGGAATGTTTCTCAAGGGCCACTAGGTTCAAAGTGAAGTCCCCAACTTGGTGCTATTGGAAAGTGGTAGAAATTTTAGCCTTTACTTCCTCTCATTTACTTCCCCGCCATGAAGTGAGAGTAGTTTTTTCTGAAGTATATTCCTGCCATGATTGCTGCTTCACCACAAGCATAATAGTAACAAGGCCATTCATAGGCTGAAATCTAAAACTGGGCCAAAAAAAGCTTTTCTGTATAAGTTCGTTTAGTCCAGTGTTTTGCATAATGATAGAGAGCTAATTAACATACTTATATATGTTATAACTAACATATCCTGTTAAATAATTCTCCCAGGGCATTGAGATTAAGAGTCTCATGCTCTACCGACTGAGTGAATGATATTTAATTTTGTACTAAAATGTTATTTGTATGTTAATAAATAAAGTTGCCTGGGGGGTCAGAGCTATTAGCAAGCCATAGGAAAGCTGGGCAGTGGTGGTGCACGCCTTTAGTCCCAGCACTTGGTAGGCAGAGCTAGGTAGATCTCTGTGTGTTTAGGGATACAGCCAGCATTGGAGACACATGCCTTTAATCACAATACCAACTATAGAAGACCTGGAGGTCTGTACAGACAGGCAGTGACGAGGCAGTTATGTGGTTGGGATTACAACCAATGAGAAGGCAGAACCAAAAGTCTTTATAAAGACTTTAACACAGGAAGTAGCTTTCTTTCAGAGAGGTAGGACCACCGCAGGAGGAAGAGTAAGGTTTTAGCTCTTAGATCTGACCTCTTGGCTTTCTTCTTTGCATTGGTTCTGTGTTTCTTATTTAATAAGATGGTTGGTTACATCTACAGAGCGACAATTTTAATATTACTTAATAGTACAGAACTCAGAACATGTCACATGTGCTGAACCTGGGCCTCTTCTTGTACCTTCCCTACCCTTTACATCCTTCAACCTTCACTTTCCTCTTGTCTTCGTAAACTTAAAACACGTCCTTTCCCCTAGGAAGACCTCCTCAGTTGACTCGATATTTATTCTAGATTCAAGAAGTGAATCATCACCTAAATCATTATATTGGCACTTGTACTCTACCAGGCCCTTGGATCGGTTTGGTCATTCTTCATGTGTATTGTCTGTTTCTAAGATTTGAATACAATTTCCTAGAAATGCCTCTGAAATTATCTATGGCTAAAATGTCCCATGAAAAAGATTTTTATTTAATTTTTTAAATAATTTCATGTGTGAGTACTATATTTAATATCATTTCTACCCCTCGCTGTCCTCCATTCAACTATGCTTGGGACCCATCCCATTCCCTTTAAAACTCATACCCTCTTCTGCAATTATGATTAATATGTAGAGATATAATGGATATAGACATAATATATTTATATAGATAGTTTCACTGCCTAAGGCAGTAAATAATGCAAGTCAAAAGTAGCAATAGAAGTGCCATAGTGACATGATCTATTTAACTACAGGAAAGGTTATAAAATATAGAGATTTATGGAATATGTAGTGAACACTGAGTATATATTTGTATATATACAGAGTATATGATGATATGTTTGTGTGCTAGCATGTACTATGTATTTCATAATATTCCCAAAATATATTCTCATGCACACATATATATTGTGAGAATTTACCCCACAGGCTCATATATTTGAATTTTGTCCCCAGTTGGTGGTGCTATTTGAGGAGGTGTGGACTTGGAGGAAGTATGTCATTGGAAGTGGGTTTTGAGAGTTTGAAGTCTTGTGTCATTTCCAGTTTGTTATTTCTGTGTCATGTTTGAGGTTCAAGATGTGAGTTATCAGCATTTTACTGCAGGCCACATTGTTCCTGCTTGCTGCTAGGCCTTGTTGCCACAATAACTGCTCTGCAACCTAAGCCTAAATTCTATGAGTTGCCTCGGTCAGGGTGTTTTATCACAGCAATATAAAAATAATACACTCATATATAACCTACTGAGTCCATTCAGTGTGACTTGTATGTAAATATGTTTAGGTCTGACCACTTAGGATTGGATAAGATAATTTCAAATATTAGAGTTTTGGTTTGTTTGTTTTTTTTTCACAAACAATTGATAAGTCTATAAAATATGGGCTGGAGAACGATTTGTTTTCTAGTAGTGTCTGAGCAAAAACATGTGACGAGAAACTAAATGGCTAGCTTTATTCCCCATAATCAAACATGACTTTTTTCTTTACTCTTTATGTAGGACAAATCCCAGCAAATTAATTTACACCAGTCATGAGCCACTGCTAATCTCAATCAGGTCATCAGGGCTGACACTTCTCTTGTGGAAAACACTACTTTCAGCATATGGCACTGCAGCCAGCTCAAGTTCATTCCTGCCTTCTCTTGACATCATCCCTACATCATCCTGATTTCCTCTTTTTCCCCATCTTTTCCTCTTTGCTTGGAGAACCTTATTTCCTCACATTTCACCCTTACACCTTTCTCTTGATCCTCTTCTTCTCTCACTCCACTTGTTCAGGAAGAATGATTCACAAATTTATAATTCTGTTCCATATCTCCCACTTCCATTAATGACCAAACTATATTTCCTACCTTTCCCAAACCAACATATTAAAATCAAAAGCAATCATATTTCTACCTATGTGCTGACTGACTGCTGACTATGAATACTACTGACAATGAGTACTGTATTCACATTATTTCCATTCCACTCAACCCCAACTCCAACTCCTCATGTGACCTGCTCCACTTCCTCTCAAATTTGTAATCTTTTCTTCAATTATTATTGACATAGATAGATAGATAGATAGATAGATAGATAGATAGATATGATAGAAAGATAGGCAGACAGATAATAGATAAATGGATGAATCTGTACAGAGTCACCTCTCACCCATAATTCAGGTCACCATGAATTCACATAAATCATGATGTCCATACTAACATCAACCAGGCAGTGTATGGCTGATAGTTGCCTTGTAGAAAATAAGTGTTCTGCTCCAGCCACCATTGCTGCTGCTTGCTACCAAGCCTCCCTGATATAGACCCTTCCCCCACCTGTTGTCCTTCAGACACTACAAACTGAACACCTCTCCTTTCTTCCTATCTTTTCCATCCATGCTGGCTAACAGCATAGCCATTGTCATCTTCTCAGGCTAATAGTCCAGAGTCATCATTCACCTCTTCTTTATTACAATTCTCAACACTAGCCTTCATCTCTTGCAGTTTTATCTCTAATAGCTTTTCTGCATTCAAAATACAGATTCATCAGAATATTTAACACTAGATGCTACCCTGGAAGTTTTAATGGCTTATAATAAAGGGTACTTATTATGGATTTAACCAAATCTGTTTTAGGCTGTGTGATCTCCTTCAACTGGTAAGTCATGATCCGTCCTTGGTGCTGCCTAATTTTGTCACATCCTCTGTGTTTGCTGAAGCAAGAAAAGAAGGGGAGTTGGCTAGCTCTTTGCTGCCTCAGTCAGAAGTAACAATAGAAGCGACATAAATTACATGATTGGTTTAGCCACGATAAAGACTGAAAATACAGAGATATGGAATACATAGTGAGCACTGAATATGTACTGGGAACTCTTCATCTCTCAACTACATTACTGCCTATTCTAACTAGATTTCAATCTTGATTATAGTTCCTTCCTTCCCATGTACTTTCACTGGAAACATTTTATTTATTATTTCTTCTTTTAGAAACAAAGATCACATTATGCTGCAACCTGCACAGCTTAGGGACTGACCTGACTAGGGCAACAGGGGATGAAAACTGAACATTCACACATACAAAAAGCTGGGACCAGTGGAGACATGGGCTTGGATGAAGATGCATCAGCAGCCAATAATTTCCCAGCAGCCTGGAAACTCAGCTGTTTAGTATATACAGTTGAAGGAGGAGACAGGTTAACTCATTTTGGTAGGGGCCCTTTGTGAGGGAGCAGTGTGAGGCTGAAGTCGTCTGAGAGGAGGAAGCTGTAGTTGATATTTTATATACAAGCTGTGAACATTCATATTCAATCGGACCAGGGGATCGTTTTGCCATTCTCACACTCCTAACCCTTGGAAGGCCTTGCTATTCCCATGGTTCTGAGGCACTGGAATCCTTGACATGGCCATGTTCATGTCAATAAAACACATGCACTCAGGACTTCAGATTCTCTCCACAACATTACCTCATCAATGGATCTCCAGTATTAACAGGATAAAATTTATCTGACTACAAACTATTTTCCTAGCATCATCATCATACCTACAAACTCTCTGTTAGAAATGCACCTGATGAAATCACCAGAACATTCCATTCATTCTCTTTTCTGTTTCAGCATACCTGGCACACCCTTCCTGGATTACATAGGAATGTAATTTAAATGTTTTGACTTTACTCTGAATTGTTATGTTAATGTAAATGTTGAATTTGGAACCATAAAAAATATAATTAAGTAAACCAATTCTTAGAATTCCCTTATCTTAAGAAAACAGGCCTAGGGCTTAGTTTTCTTCTTTTCTCCTTAAATTAAGAATGTGACCACAATTGGCTATCATTCCCATTCTATGTATACTGTAATCCCTCAAAAAGCCAGTAGTGAATGATGCTGCGTTTTTGAAGACAGGTTCCAGATCCCTAATGAGACTATTAGGGGGAAAATTGGACATACTTAACAGCTGATGAATTTCATATAAGAATTAGAGTATTTCCCTTCTGGTCCAGGCCATGACCACACTAGCCAAGATTCTGTGCCAGGAATTACCCCTGGGATCTGGTTTGTATGTAAGGGAAGATGAGGTCTTTGCTGCTGACAGCCTAAGCCACTAGGAGCTAAGATTATTCAAACACAGAATAAAGAAAGTTCCTTTGGGAAGCTAGGCTGCTTTAGCAATAGAAGAAGGAATTAGTGGGAAGGCAGTGTAGCCTACTGGAAACAGTCAGAGGTCTGAAGACAGATGAAGGACAAGTCTGCTAAGAAGTCCACTGAGCTTCTGAAGTAACCCAACCTTTCTAAGCTAGAAAGGGCTTTGCACACCTTTTCTAGGATGATAAGTGATTACATAAACTGTGTCAAAGACTAATTTTATGAGATGTTAACTTGTTTTTGTTCCCTGCAGATTCTCCAGGACATTTATTCCCACACTCCCAAAATCTGGTTTCACTTCAGTCAAGGGCTTTGCACAGCATGGAGGAAAACTGTTATCCTGTTAAAATATACTTCTTGTCCTTGTTTATTCTCAAGTTCTCAGAGGAGATTTCAAAACTACTAGAGAATAATGACAGGGACATTACAATCAGAGAAAACTGGAGGCTGGAAGAAGAAAAGCAATCTATATGCTTTTGTGTATAACCTCAGAGGGTGTTTAAAGAAGGCTATGCCAAAGTGCCTCCCTAAGGACCCCCCAATACCTAGGTATGTTGCTGAAAGCTCAATTCTAGGCAAGTTGAGATATCGGAAGCAATCAATATAAGCTAAAAACTGAGAACTTGGGGTGCCTTTTACCCCAGAGGACAACCATGTTGTGTTGGCTTTTTTGTTTTGTTTTTTGTTTTGTTTTGTTTTGTTTTGTAAACTTGACACAAATCCAGACATATCCAGGAAGAGAGAAGCTCAACTAAGAAACTGCCTCCATAATATTGGTTATATTCAACTCTGTAGGGGATTTTCTCAATTAATGATTGGTATTGACACAAACCCTGAGCAAGTAGCTCTGGGCTGTATAAGAAAACAGGCTGAATAGCCTTAAGAATTAAGCCAGGAAGCAGCACTTCTTCAGGCTCTCTGTTTCACTCCCTCCCTCTAGATTCTTGCCTTGTGTTCCTGTCTTAGAGTCCACTGAGGGTGGACTGTAACCTATAAGCCAAACAAACCCTGTTCCTCACAAAGTTACTCTTGGTTGTGATGTTTCATCATAGTGACTGAAAGCAAACTAAAACAGAAATTGGCACCAGAAATGGACCACTGCTGAGACAAGCCTGATCATGTTCAGGGAAGGATTATGGAAGAAATTTGAAGCTTTGGGCTACAGAACCTTAATGAGTCATTGTGGGAACACGGAAGATTAATGCTGAGAGCAAAACTGTGGACAACGATTGCCTGACTTGTGTAGTTTCCTAGGCCCTTTGGACTATCAGGGCCATTCCTGTGACATATTTAAATTAAGAATCTGTGGTGTCTGGTCAGCTGAAGAATCAGCTGTGATTAAAAAGAGAACACTATGAAAGTGAAACTTTCAATTTACTGGGACAATTGAGCTTGTTGGCCGGGGCTCATAGATAGCTGTTACTAAGAAGAGACCGGCATTATTGAGGCGAAGTCTTCTGCCGTAGTTCAGAGAGAACCAATGCTGTATCTCATATGGGCAGATGAACTTGGTAATGTGTAAAAAAGTCTTTCATATCATGCTAGTTTTGGATACATGAAGGCATCATGTAAAGTAGCTGAGGCTTAGCACCATGAGAGACTAGAAGAGGCCATTGGTAAAAGTGCAGCCTCAGGTATACTACAAAGCCAAGAATTGAAGGGGTTGTGGAGAAAATTTGAGGCTTGACCAAAGAGAAAGCCTAGGAAAGGCTATTGATGAAGGTGCATTGTAAATTTTAGTATAGACACAGGGAGACTGGAGGCACCAAAACTGAAGAATGGCAACAAAGAACAGCAACAGCTGATGCTCAGGTACTTTGGCACCCTGGGTCTAAGATGTTGAGTCCTAAACATCTACACTCTTCAATTTTGACTTTGCTTTGACTTTATTGTGACTGCTCTGGTTCTTCCTTCTTGGAATAAGAAATAAGTAATTCTTTTTTTTTTATTTTAATTTTAAAGGAACCTACAGTTAAGAGATTGGATTTTGGGATTTCGAATATCTTAATAAACTGAACTTTTAGAGTGTTTGAATTTTTTAAAAGCTGGAATTTTAAAAGTTATACTATGTTTTACATTGCATTATTAATATTAACATGGTATCTTGGCTACAAAGAAGAAATGAAAATTTAATGTCTATGTGTTTGTTTGTTAAGTTGACAAGGATGTGAGCTGATGATTTTTCTCAATTTGATGCAAACATAGACATATCTACGAAGAGGGAATCTCAACTGAGGAATTGCCTCCCACCAACCTGGCCTATAGGCAAGTCTGTGGAGGATTTTCTTATTTAATGATTGGTGTGGGAGTGCCCAACTCATTGAAGATGGTACAATCCCTGAAAAGATGGTCTTGTACAAGAAAACAGGATGAGCAAGCCATGAGAAGCAAGTCAGTAAGCAGCATTCCTTCATGGTCCTGCTTCAGTCCTTGCCTTTAGAGTTCCTATCTTGGTGTCCTTTGATAATGGACTATAACCTTAAGCCAAGTAACTCCTTTTGTCTCCACGTTGCTTTTGATCATGGTGTTTTATCACAGTGATATAAATAAAACTAAAATACTTGGTAACAACTGAGAATTCATTTTCCTTCCAGAAAATAGGATAAAGACTGGAAATCTAATTTCAACTTTAAAGTACCAAAATAAGATATCCCTGTCTTTCAAATTCAGAGATTATAAAGCATATAGGCTACAAATTCATCATGAACTGAATACTTATGTCTCTCACTAATTCAAATATCAACTTTTCCCCACCCCAGCACAATGTTATAAAGTGCAGCTTTGGGGAAATAATTAAGTTTAGGTCATGAGAGTCAGTCCTCCACTATGGGATCCAGTGTCCTTATAAGAAGAGAGAGATACATCAGAGCTTCCTCTCTCTTCTGTATAAGGATAAGCAAGAAAATAACAGTTGTCTGTGGGCTGGGAACCAAAAAGCCTAGTCTATCAATAACTCCTTAGCCTCCCATGCCATGTAACAACTCTAGCTCATAGTACAGTACCTTAATGTAAGTTCTGTAAAAATCTCCACACAAAATATTTATTATCTTTTAACAATTCATATTATACATAGCAAAAATGTCTTTTAAATGTCATGGAATCCTTATAGGTGATATTGCAGTTATTGATTAAACTATTTTTTTGCATTTGTGATATTTGGTATATAAGGGATCTGATAAAAAGCCTTGCTCTACAACCTCACTGTTTAGATGCAACAGCTAAATCATGTGCTCAATCATAAATGACCACAAGCTTTACAACCAGTAAGAGAATCATACCTAATTTCTTCCTACAGGGAAAAATGGTAGCAATCATCTGAGTCCAGACTATTAAATAGACAGGATGATGCTAACAACTAAATGTTGGGACTTAAATTGTAGCTACTTGGCCCCTACCTCTGTATCTGCCAAGAAACCAAGGTCTGGTTACTACATATTTTCTGAATGAGAGTCGTTTAGAAGACCGATTCTGGCAGGGTATTCATTGCTGCCCTTCAGTTAGTGAAAGTCACTGTACTGTCCATCTCCTTTGATGATGGAAAAACTAGATGCCAGCAGACTTTTCCTTTCTTGAAAAAGAAGTGCTGTCAAAACCAGTCACTGCAGAGGAACCCCATTCAGAGCTGGCTCAGAGAGTTCTGGAAAGCACAGACAGCTCCAATTCCAGAATATATTTCCTTAACCAGAAGTCATTTTCAGGAGAAGAAAGATGGCCTCTTCAGCTTTAATTGATGATGATTTTGTAGTCAAATCAGAGTATTTGTAGATACTCAGAATGGATAGAAAAAAAATGCAGGTTGTTACAGAAGGAATACCTGGATGGAATCAAAATTTTTAGAAACCAAATATGTATAAGGACTAAAGTAATACCCTTAGAATATGATAGCTGGTAGAAAACTAGAAGATAAAATCATGCTTAAAGTGCTAAATCATATTAAAACTCAGTACTGAGCATTCCTCTATGAGTAAGAGGGAAAGGCACAAAGTGAGTGATTTCTCCTAAGTCCATATAATGCTTGCTATTTGTATAACTGCCATCCCAGACACAAAACTCAAAAATAATTCTGATGTCAATGAATTCAAAAAGCCATGTATTTCAAACTAACTGTATACATCAAGGCTGTTTAAAAGAACTGGGGAGAAAATGGTGGTTGAAGCAAGTTAAAAGCATGCATCATTTTGTCACCCAAAGAGGAGTGCTACATCTGGTCCAGGAAGCATCTTTGCTGATGCTCCAGTTCTGCTGCACAAAGTCCTCATGAACACAAAATCCTTCTTCGTGCTATGGCACCATGAGGATGTGGTTCCCATCTCATAATAAAGGGAGGCAGCTACAGCCACAGTCCAGCAATAGGATTAGGAAAGGGAGAAAAGTAAATTATTGTCCTTGAATCCAGTTCTACATGTGCCATTTTAATCCCAAAAATAAGCAATTACAATGCTTTATTGTCAGGCTCCCTGGATGGAAGTTGCCCTCTTTCCAACAAACTTGGTGTATAACCAGCCATGATTCAGTTAATGAGAGGAAGTAGCAATCACAGCCTTAGACCCTCCCTGATAATCTTACTCAAGGGAAGTTGTAGGCAGATTTTTCTGTCCCACCAGCCAGGTCCCAAATAACCAGATGGAGATTTCTTATTAATTATGAAAGTTTAGTTTATAGCTCAGGATTGTTACTAACTAGCTCTTAGAACTTAAATTGACCCATTTTTATCAATCTATTTTTTGTCTTGTAGCTTTATTACCTTTAGACATACTGTCCATGCTGCTTCCTCTCTGTCTGGGTGGTGACTCCCAGAATCTCCACCCTTCTTATTCTCAGTCCTCTCTGCCCCCCAAAATCCTACCTAGCTATTGGCTATTCAGCTCTATATTAAACCAGTCTGAGTGACAAATCCTTACCGTGTACAAAAAGATTATTCCACAACATGAGGCTTCTGTGCTTCCTAAATTCCAACACCAATTGGTTACATTATGTGATTTTGGGTAGTCCTCCACTTCATTCCCACTCAGTCTAATGGAACACTTAAATTTTAGACTGTTTGCCTTAAGGCAGTATCAGACTTTCATATATATTATCTATGCTAGTATTGTTTTAAAAACAAGACCAAATATTTAAAGCATTGCCATTCAAATCTTATTTATGTGAGAATCAGAGCTAGGACTCACTGGGAAGACCACCCACCACTAGAAATGTTTTCCTCATTTTCTAGCTTTTTACCATTTATTTGCTTGGTTTATTGCCTTAGAGGAATGGCACTTGCAAATTACAAATGGATATGCTTCAACTAAAGAAGATACCAGTTCTGAGACATACTGATCTCCACAATGACTGTAGTAGATACGGTATTAGAATCTCAAAGGGCACAAATAAGTCAAATGCAGAAAACATAACCCTTAAACATGGTCACTCTGTAAGGGAAGAGAGAGGAACAATATGCAAAACCTACCTTATCTATGAGATACCCTGAAATCGTTTTCCAAAGTTTCAAGTTTTGAGTGTATTTAACTTGGTGTAATTCCTGGCAATCTGAAAAAGGAAAAGAAAGCAGGAGAGCCCACTCTGGACTTTCAAGCTAAATACAAAGCAGTGGTATTCAAGACAATGCAGTACTGACATGGGTGAATAGAAAAAGCTAAGGCACAGAACTGAGGTTACTCTCAAGAATTCATATCTCTGTGGTCAACTGACTTTCAGAAAGTATGTGGTGTCATTCAACAGAAAGAAAAAAAAACGGAGGTTTTCAACAAATGATGCAGACACAGCTATTTGTAATAAAAGACAAAAACAAAGCCTGTTCCTCACATTATTCACAGCATACACAGAAATAATCTTAATATAATCAGAGACCTAATTGCAAGAATTAGAACTTTTAGAAGGAAAAAGAGAGAAGTAAATATCTATGTGTTTAGTGATATTAAATATAATACAAAGCATGAGCAATAAAAAGATAAATAGATACATTAGAACTTGATTTTCTTAGGAGTAGATAGGTGATGGAAAATCCATTTCATCAAAGTCACACAACAGATCCAGAGCACATCTCGGGGAAAATTTGATGTATCAACTCCATGAAAGCAGTTGCATAATGGATTTCCCCAAACCCTGACCATGTGGTTCCAAAGAGGAGATTGAAGAATCCAAGGGCTGTGGTTTTCCATGTGTGCATCAAACCTAGATAACAAGATCCAAGCCTCCAAGAACTGAAGGTTCAGTAGAAGATTTCCTACAATTTTCTGTGTGATTTAAAGGGAGGTAAAGTATCTAGAGAGATGGCTCACCACATATGAGCACTGGCTGCTCTTCCAGATGACCGAGGTTCAATTTCCAGCACCTTTCTGGCAGCTTACAACTGTCTTAAATACCAATCCCAGGGAATCTGACATTCTTCTGGCCTCCTCAGGTACCTACGCATGGTACATAGACATTCATGCAGAAAAAACAAAAAACACCCATATCCCAGTTAAGACTCCTAGCACTAGTAGAGAGGGTGCCCGAACTGGCCTTCTATAATCAGATTGGTGACTACCCTAAATTGTCATCCTAGAACCTTCATCCAATAACTGATGGAAGCAGATGTAGAGATCCACAAACAAGCATTTGGTGGAGCTCTGGGAGTCTATTTGAAGAGAGGAAAAAGTAATTGTACAAGCCAGGGGCGTCAAGATCATGATGGGGAAACCCACAGAAGCAGCTGACCCCGAGCTCATTGGAGCTCACAGACTCTAGACCGACAGCTGGGGAGCCTGCATGGGACCCAGCTAGGTCCTCTGCATGTGGGTGACAGTTGTGCAGCTTGGTCTGTTTGTGGGGACCCTAGCAGTGGGACCAGGATCTGTCCCTGGCACATGAACTGGCTTTTTGGAGCCTATTCCTTATGGTGGGATGCCCTACTCAGCCTTGATGCAGAGGGGAAGAGTTTAGTCCTGCCTCAACTTGACATGCCATGAGTTGCTGAGGAGTGGATGGGGGCAGTGGGTAGGAAGGTGGTGGGGGGAGGGAGCAAGAGGAAAGGAGGGAGGGGAAATTGTGGTTGATACGTAAAATAAATCTTAAAAATTAATAATAATATTTTAAAAATACTCATACACATAAGTAAAATTAATAAAATTAAGTTTTAAAATTCTCCTTTCTTCTACTTAGCTTTTATAATTTTCAGTGGTATATACCACAGTGCAATTTTAAAAGGTGTCAACAAATGTATTCTTCAACATGCCTTTTAAAATGAGATCATCCTTTTAATTGTCAATAGAGTTACTAAATTGCTTTTCATTAATAGATTATAATAGCTTGATGATATGTGATTCTGGGAGTCACAGAAATATGAAGTGGGAATTCAGCTGACTATGACAAAAGCTAATACCTGGAAGAAGCCAAGGGCTTTCCAGAGTTAAAGCCAAGGCTCAAGGACTCTTGATGATATTGGTTCTTGAATATTAAGCCATTTTCCTGCAATGAATTTCTCATGTGCTCTTGCAGCTTTTTCATTCCTAAAAACAATATGTTTGATCATTTATTGGGCACATTTTCCCCTATACAATTAAAGTGTGTGTATAACTTTCTCCAACTGTGCTAACAACAGACACAGTCAAGATTCCCTAATTTCAGGCCTTTCTATAATTATCGTCATTAGCAACATCCAGCCAGGAACTTCTCAGGATGAAAATATCTTATCTGAGATACCTCCCAGACTTTCTAAGAACAGACTTCAGCATCCAGACTATCTGTTTGAGAAGGCCTGGCAGATGTGCTAATTAAGCTTAACCTTCTTTTTTCCAAATGCTGTCTCTGCTCTACATCAATTAACTCAGAACTAAAGGGTTTTTATTTACCAGGTACATCAAGCTGTGACTCAGGCTGCCTAGCCACCGAGTGCACTCCCCTACCCTTCCAGAAAACAGCAGCAGCTGAGATAGCTTGGACAGATAAGGGACTGAAGGAAAAAAAGGCAGTTTTACTTTCACTCGTCACTGATAGACTCCTAACACTTTACCTAACCACTTCTAAGAATATAGTTTAAGCACATACATTCTCTTTTTCAGATCTATTACCCTAATTGAGCTCTCAGTTGATTCATTCCCCACTAGCCACTTCCCTTTTGGATTGCAGATGATGGCTGGCAATTACTGCTCTTTTGTGTAGATCTTATTGCCCCTCCTTTTGACCCTTTGGAATTTCAAGGCTGGTGGCCTTGCCTTAGCCAGAGCATTGCTATTGCCTGAGTATATAACTGTAAGCCTCAGAGACTTGAGAGGACTAGATTGGAGGACTTGAAGAGAGAACCAGAAGAACAAGATTGAAGATGAGGAAGAGCCAGGTGGTGAAGAACAAGATGAGAGAGAAGGATATAGGAGAGGAGCTAAGATGAGAAAGAACTAGATGGATGAGAACCTAGATGGGGCAGAACTAGATGAAGGAACTACGATAGCACTTAGAGGGAACAGAAGAAAAATGTAGAGAAAAATCAGGCAAGAAAGGAGCTAAATAAGAGCAGAATAGAAGCTGTGTAGAGAGATAACTGACTCAGACGAATAAAGTGTATAGACTAAAGAGCTTTGTGTAAGTAGAATCATTTCATATCATCTAGAATTAGATTATTAGCTGGTTGTAGATTCTTCCACGGACCCTGGGAGAAGGCTATCAAGAGACTGGACCCCAATAATCTTCATTAATGTGAATTCTAAGAACAGGTCATAAGAATTCATATAATGTGAATTCTAAGAGCAGCCCCTGTGGCCTCACCCTTTGTTCTGTCTTATAACATTGTAGAGCTCTGCTTTGTAGCACTGTGAAGAAGCTGTGGTGAACAACTGTTCAGGTTTGTAGGGGACTTTCTCAGTTTTAGCACTGAAGGTCTTTCATCCATGATCAACTTTCAGCCCTGGAATAATTAGGGTGGTCCATTACCCTAAGAGAAGCTCAACAGCAAGAAACATGAATGGGAGCCAGGCAGTGGTGGTACATCCCTTTAATCCCAGCTCTCCGGGAGGCAGAAGCAGGTGAATGTGTGTGAGTTTGAGGCCAGTCTGCTCTACAGAGTGAGTTCCAGGATAGCCTGAGTTGTTTGTTACACAGAGAAACTCTGTCTCAAAAAACAAAAACAAACAAAACAAAAAAACAAAAAAACAAATAAACAAAAAGAAACATGAATGGCCCACAGGAATGAGACATTTGGAAATGAATCCTTCAGTTCCCAGTAAAACTTTTGCATGACATAGAGCCTTCCCCCAACACCTTTACAAGGAACTTAGGAGAGGGTCTTCGCTAGGACCACCAACTCCAAACACTGAACTGCTGACTCTCAAGAGAAAGTAAGATGTGTTTCCAGTCCAAAGCCACTAAGTCTAGGTGTAAGCTATTATCCTCCAGGATTTTATTATCTTTTAACATTTTTTCTGGATGCAAATAATTTTAAATATGAATTTAAATATCTAAATTTCATTTAATCTGAATCCTAGAGTTTTAATATTTTATTATTATTAAGAATCAAGTAACTTAAATTTTTTTCTAATACATTGTTTGCTCCAAGATAATTAACAAGCACTTTAAAACATGTAAGTATGTGGGCTTTTCTAAGTCATCTTTAAATTACTGATTCCTAAAATATTTTTAAAATAATTAATTCTCTATGCTCCTGATTCCTTAATATCTATTGGGATTCAAAGCACAGGGTTAATTTCACTGAATGTTTTCAAGCATCTGTGCTTAAAAAGAAGAAATAGTTTGAGAAATAAAATGCTTATAATATCTCAATTAGTTCAAATTTGTTAATTGTGCTATTCAAATTTCACCCACCAGTAATGATGCATTTGTATACCTTGCTTATGTGTGTTTCATGGTCTTCTTTGCAAGAAGATACACTGAAAATAATATATTAAAATCTCTATATATAGGGAAAGTTGCTCAATTTTTTTTAACTTTGGTTAATATTTGACTTAAATATCTTAAAGCTTAGGTGAGCATATAGTTTTTCATGTAAGTCTTAAGAATATATTCTTGGGCTGGCTCAACATGTAAAGGTGCTTGCCACTAAGTCTGACAACTTGAGTTCAATACCCAGGAACCACATGGTAGGAGAGAACCAACTCCTGCAATTTGTCATCTGATCTCCACAAGAGTGTCATAGTATGTACACACACACAATGTAATATAAAATTTAATATAAAAACAAATGTAATATAAAAATGTTAAAGACTATATCCACAACTATCTAATCATTTTCTTCAGGCTTCCTAAGTTAACCCATCTTTTATTTGAAAGTTCTATGCAGGGGACATCATGATGGGAAGATGTGCAGAGATGACCGGCCACACTAGTGGAAGCCCATGAAATGTAGACTAGTGGCTGTGGAGCCCCCATGGGACTGGACTAGGCCCTCTGGATATGGAAGACAGTTGTTTGTCTCGAACTGTTTGGGGGGTACCCAGGCAGGGGGATCGGGATCCATCCCTGGTACATGGGCAGGCTTTTGGGAGCCCCGTGACTGTGCAGCCACCGCCAGGACAAGCAACATATAAAGACAACGCCAGTAAGCCACCAGCCACATGGCAAGGTATAGATTTATAAAAAATGGGTTAATTTAAGATATAAGAACAGTTAGCAAGAAGCCTGCCACGGTCATACAGTTTATAAGTAATATAAGCATCTGAGTCATTATTTTTTATGTGGATTGTGGGACTGTGGGGTTTGGTGGAACCTGGAGAGAAGCCCTCCAGCAACAAATGGCGCCCAATGGCTCCAGTTTCCACCTTAAACCTGAAAATATTTAATAACCAATTCTAAACAGAGCCAAAAACAGGTTCCTGCTTCTTATCTCATACCAGCAGCTAGACGCCACAAAACGTAGGTTTGAACACTGGCGGGTTCCTGGCGTGTGCGTTTGACCACCAGTTTGGTGGGAATGAGGCGTCTGCCAGCAGCACATTTAGTCTTTACTAGTATTAAAAAAAAAAAAAAAAAAAAAGAGGTTTCTGGGCTACACGCTGCTTTGATAAAAGCGTAGACCTACTATTTCTGAGACTTGATGACTCCCAGAGCTGGAGAAAACGTACCACCGCCATGTTGAAAAGCTAAAGTGGGCGGAGCCAGCAGCCACAGCGCCATTTCAGGCTTAAAAGGCTATAGTTTAAAGCAATAGGTTCACAATAAGACAGATTCAGATGAAATAGTTTATAATGCATGTAAAAATGTACGTAGTCTTAAAAGAATATATATATATATTCCGTTATATAAATATATATATATACCGTTATATAAACAAATAGTATCTAAAAATAAAGTGTTTAAAAAAAACAGTAAAGGTAATAAGCCATGTAAAGATGGCTATCACACATAAAATCTGGATTATGTTGTCTTTGATATTCGTAACTAAAGAAAAACATTTGATTGTAAAAGCTGTTCAGTTATGCCAAAATGTAAATTTTAAAGGTACCTTGACTTCAAAATTTGGATATAAGGATATGTTACTTTGGAAAAGAGATTCTGCTTTTGTTTTCACAGAAAGCCAGAGGCTATAGATTTGTTCCAGATTAAGATACATCAGGTTTAACCAGCCAAGACGCCCTGAAAGATCTCCGATGACACCATGGCCCAGATGATCCAACATCCAGAATGGTTTCAAGGCAACTGGCTCCCACAATACAGCCTCAAGGACTACCCCATAGGCCTAAAATTTTCTTTGTGTCCCCATAAGATACAGCGCCCCCCTCCAGCAGGAAGTAGTAAGAGATGCTATGCCCAAATTCCCAAATATACCAAGCTGGCTTTAGAGGTGGAATTGGCTCACTCCCCCTCTAAACCCAGACATATTAAAAAAAAAAAAAAATGGTTGAGATTCTTCTGTCCCAAATCAGAAGAGCCCTCTGGTGTGGGACAGAGAAAAACCATTATTTTTATTTAAAACAGGCTGATTATAAATGTAATCTCTTTCTAAAAAAGAAAAGGGATATCTATATATCCTATAGATATATAGGATATAGAGATGATAAGATAAAAGGGTAGATTAATGAACCTACTTTTAAAGAACAACTTGTTTAAAATGTTTTACATTGGTATAGATTTTAGTTTATGTTTAAAATGTTTTATATTAGTATAAATTTTAGTTTATTGATACAAACTTGAAGTTAATTTTGTTATACTGTATATATATTTCTATTCTTGTTTGAGGTATTACGTTTATGTAACTCATTTAAAATTGTAATGGATAATTAAGAAATAGATTAATAATTAGTCATCTATGATAATCATATTTATAGCCATGTTAGTTAAGTCTTCTAGGTATACATAGATGTATTTCAGATAGATAGGTCATCTTTAAACACTTCAAAGACCTACAGAATATGGCATTTAAAATGTTTAAAAATTTTAGACATTCTGGACAGTGAGACATGTCTGCTCCTGACAGCACTGGATTTACTTCGGAGAGGAGGATGGGCATTGAAGACACTCCATATGGAGTTTATCTTCACCTTGGCAAAGATAGCCATTTGGGCAAGAAACTGTTCTTGCCTAGACTGCTTGATCGACTGGACATGCAAGACCCATGGAAGGATGACCACTAAACTTTGCTTGACAAGATGGTCCTTCAGGTTTCTGCTTCGCAGAAAAAACTGCCAGACATTCTACAGGAGATTGAAAAAAATGACGGAGAGACTCTAGGCCTGTGAGCTAAAGACAGATGCCCCAACTTTACAAAGGAACATTAGATGACTGTCCAGGCTGTCAGCTGTCTCTGTCTACCCTGTAAGACTCCCGAAAGCTGCTTACATCCTTCTCCCATTTCTCAGGTAATATTATATCCTTCTGAGGTCTTTGATGTGGTTGAAGACTAGATAGTTATAATTTCCTCAGTTATGATAAAAGATAAGTTATATATAAAACCTTAAACTCACAAATATAAGATAGATAGGACATCTTCTTTAATATTGTAACTGCAATTCTTGCTCGATAATTGTTCTGTTATATGTAATTTTACCATGTTAAAGTTAAAACCTTCCTTTTTAAAAAAAGAAGAAAAGGGGAAGTGCTGTGGATATCGCTCTATATAAATAAAACACTGATGGCCAGTGATCAGACAGGAAGTATAGGCAAGACAAGGAGAGAGGAGAATTGGGGAAACAGGAAGAAGGAGGGAGAGACACTGCAGCCACGGCCAGGACAAGCAACATGTAAAGACGCCAGTAAGCCACCAGACATGTGGCAAGGTATAGATTTATAAAAATGGGTTAATTTAAGATATAAGAACAGTTAGCAAGAAGCCTGCCATGGCCATACAGTTTATAAGTAATATAAGAGTCTGAATGATTATTTTATACATGGACTGTGGGACTGAAGGGCTTGGTGGAACCTGGAGAGAAGCCCTCCAGCAACAGTGTGACACCTTGCACAGCCTTGCTGCAGTGGGGAGGGGCTTGGACCTGCCTAGGCTCAGTGTGCCTGGTTCTGCTGACTCCCCATAGGAGACCTTGATTTGTGGGATGTGGGGATGTGGGGTGGCTAGAGAGGGAGGGCTGGAGGATGGGAGGAGGTGGGATCTGTGGGTGATATGTAGAGTGAGTAGAAAATTTCTTAATAAAGAAAAATAAAAAAAGAAAGTTCTATGCAATTGGTCTGATCTTCTATAACTTACTAACAGTATAAATTTCTATGTTAACTCATAGTAGTGTACAATATATCAACTTATTTACCTTCTCTACTATTGTTAGTAACGTCCATGCCATTGTGACCAAACTCCCCACAGACAATGCTCAAAAGAAGAAGAACTTGTTTTAACTTACAGTTTATGAAATTGTAGACCATCGTAGGGAATGTGATGGTTAATCTTTGCTGACTGGACTTGGAATCACCCAGACAGCACACTTCCTCAGTATCTATTTGAGGCCATTTTCCAGAGGTTTATGTGCAAAGGATGACCATCCCTGGGGGCCTAGGCTGAGTAAAGAGGTAAATGCACAAGATGGAAGAACGTTCTCCTTCCTCTACCCTGATCTACCCAGACAGTTAGAAGAGCTGTGAATTCAATCCAGCACTGCATACTTTTCACATTCACTTGGTTTTTTCTTTCCATCTACTGATAGCCTTGATGTTGAAAATGACATATTTGTTATGTTTATATTTACTGAATTGCATATGTGGACACTCGTCTATCATTTTACTGCTTGATGTACAACATCTTCTCTATACATCATTTCTGTTTTCTGACTGCTTTTTTCTATATTAACTAATTTTTTAAATGACCCAGCTATGGGCTCCTGTTCATTTATTAGGGGAACTTCACTTATTTTTTACTATTTACTTATTTTTCACTATTAAAGTTAACACAGAAACTTTATCATATAAAGACTTCTTTTTTTCCCATCTGAAAGAAAGGGTTTTTGTTTGTTTGTTTTGTCCGAATAATTGCCTTTATTTTTCCCTTTTCCATTTTGCACTTGTTGCTTATGTGTATGATGGTGGTTATTTTTCTGTTTCAGTATTTGTTTTGTTTTGTTGTTTTGTGAGACAGGGACTCACTATGTAGCACTGGCTGTCTTGTGAAATGTTTACTAAACATTTGTTAAAACAAAAACATAATTTGTAGGTACATGATTCTAAATTATCTTTAGAGAACGTTCTCCTCACTATACAATACAAAAATGGAAGCTATCTCCTGCCAGGACTTTGGAGAATCCATTAGACTAGCTTCTGGCTTCTCTCATCATATTATTACAGCTTAGTTTCATTTATTTTTTTGGCTTTAAACGTGTTTGAAAGTATTTAATATTAAAATTAATGTGTGCCCCCTCCCCAGCTACCAATAATTACTGTGATTTTTGTTTTCTTTGATTTCAGTGACTTTTACAATGGTATACTTGGAATGCTTTATTCCTAACTTTGTTCTTTTGTTTGCATTGTATTGTAAGCTTTGAACACGATTCGAATCTGCAATTTAATGTCTTTCATTAACTTTGAAAATTTCTTTTCACTGGTATTTTAAAGTGGAAGCCTGCTGTTGTTGTGTGTGAACTATGCCTGCACTGCTGCTGTGCCCCACGCTTTTCTGCTGGTTTGGATTTCTTCAGTATGACCTTCTGTCTTTAGTTCCCTTTGCTTACCACCACTGTGTTCTTCAGTCTGCTGATTTCTCAGTGAGCATGTCTCAATCCTCTAAGTCCCTATTGTGCTAACGTTGTTTTGCTATCAGTTTGCCCACTTAGTTCTTACTTGTGTTTGTCTACAGTAATTTATATTTTAAATGCTTCTTTAGAGCTAATTATTCGTTAACGTTGCCACCTATTTAGGAACACCTAATAATCATTATTTTAAAGTCTTTAATCTATTAGTTTCAGCTTCTCAACTAATCTTGGGTTTAATTTTCCTGGCTATATTTTTTCTGAGTTTTTTTTTATTCATTTTTATAACTAAAGTTTTATTATACACTCATTTTAATTAAAGTTTGAAGTTAGCAGATAAAGTAATGAGCTTCATTATGATATTTTCATATATGTGTGTCATTAGTCACTGGCTAGCCCATCTTCTCACCTCCACAGTCACCCAATGATTTCTATACTTAAAATACTATATTGTCATACAGACATTGATCATAACAGCTTACCATGGTAATATAAAGTTCAAATTTTTTCTTTTATTGAAAATAATTTTTCATACAATATATTCTGATCAGTTTCCCCTCCTTTCCTTCCAGATGCTTCCCTTCTCCCCATCCATCCAACTTCACGTATTCTTTTTCCCTCTTTTTAGAAAACAGATTAAAAAAAAAAAAACAGAATAAAACAAAAACATAGAAACAGCACAAGAAACACATACGGACAGAGAGACACATAAAAATACAAAATTGGAGACCATAATATATAAGCAAAAGACCACTATGGTAAAATAAAAAAAAAATAATGTCCATCAAAGAAATATGAGACAAAAAATATCTCCAAAAATACCACTGGATTCATTTTGTATTGGCCACCTAATGCTGAGCAGAGGTTCTGCCCTCATGTGTGGTTTATATACCCAATGAGAATCCATTCGAGAAGATTGCTTTTTCCTTGGCAATAAGCTGTCAGTTGGAGATGGTTTCTTGGTTAGGGATGGGAGCCTTTGTCCCCTTCTTCCTTTCAGTGCTCAGACCCAACCTGGCTTGGACCTGTGCAGGCCCTGTTCATGCTGCTACAATCCTGTGAGTTCATGATTGTGTCAGTTCTGTTGTGTCTGAAAGACAGGTTCCTTGGTGTCATCCATCCTCTCTGGCACTTGCAACCTTTCTGCCTCCTCTTCTACATATACCTCTGAGCCCTGAGGAGGGATTTGATGAAGACATACCATTTAGGACTGAGTATCGCAAAGTCTCTTACTCTTTGCACATTGTTCAGTTGTGGTTCTCAATGTTAGTTCCCATCTACTATAGGAAGAGGAATCTCTGATGATGGTTAAATAAGACACTGATCTATGGATATAGCAGAATGTCATTAGGGGTCATTTTATTGCTGTTTCTTCAGCAGAACAATACTATTTGGTTTTCCCCTAGAAATATGGCCTATGTAGTCTCAGATATTTGGCCATCCAAACAGTGGGTTCCATCTCATGCAGTGGACCTTAAATCCAATTAGAGAGTGGCTGGTTATTCCTACAACATTTGTGACACTATTGCACCAGGTCACCATTGTAGATTGCAAGGTTTGTAGCTGTGTTGATAGCAACTACTTTTGTTATGGAAAGACAACTATTGCGATAGATATAACTTTTGAAAATGTAATTTCCCTCCAGAGACAATATTCTTTTAACTGCATGTGTCATGTGATGTGATGTTAAACTAATTTGGAATGTTTTATTCATTGGGAAAGATAATCATAATCTAGTCACTCTAAAGTCCAGCATCTGAGTTTCTCACTTCCAAGCCTGAGAAGTCTATCTGCAGTCTCAGCTCACTGGTGAGCTCCTAAGACTACTGAAGTTCTGCTCAAATTCGAGCCTCAGAGTCACAGTTTCCTATCACAACTCTTTAGAGTTCATACTCTTCATAGATGTTTTAATTTCAGTTTTTATTCAATGACTATGAGCTTATGATTGCAAGTTCTTGAGACAGACATTTAGCTTTTCTTTTCTTATTCAATTCAGAGCCAATGCTCCTACTAATATGTGTTCTTGCCTCTGTATATGTATTTACATATGTGTATATATGTTATGCATGTCTATGCCTATTTATGTATGCATATGTGTATGCCCGTGTTTATATGTGTGTATGTCTGGGTATATTATTGACAGAATCATCCTTCAGTTTTTTAGTTTGATGTAGAACTATTTATCTGTATCATTCATGCATAGCCTAAACCTTTGTATCTTGTCCATAACTTACATAGACCAGTAGTACCTATGGGGTCTTTAGATTACTTGGCATTGGCAGATATCCCCACAGCCAAGGCCATCCATATTGAGCTTGTTTGCTTTTGCAAATCCATGATTGCTGTCCTCTGAGGAAATCTCTTCATTATTTCTAATGACTTCAACCGCCTATTTGAATAATTTCAGTATTTAATCCAATGTATTAGGTGTGTTGCACCAGGAGGTATATTTCTGAACATCTGGTCTGCCATATTGCTTTATGTTAGTATCTAATCATGCTGTTCTTTAGTCACATTAAAAACTCATCTCACATTTTCCTTCTTTTAGTCACTGAGTCCACTAATTCTTTTTGAGTTAAAAGATACTCGCTGCTGTTTGAGAGCTAGGAATGTGTTCTTTGGAGTTGTACATTCTAAATTAAATTATTTGCCCTCCAAGCACACAACTTTGAATTACTTACTTTTAAGGACTCCATTTCTTCTTCTATAAAACGTGATATTAATAGTGTACTTCTTATAGAGTTCAGGAAGATCATGGTGAAATGCTGAGAACAATATCCAGCACATTGAATAAGCAATTTGGAGCCAAACATAATAAGGCATAAATCAACATGAGTTATTATAATAATTACATAGTATATTCTTCCATTAGATAATTATTTTGCTGGGTCCCTCGCTTTCATTTAGGGTTCAACACATATTTCTACAACTTTCAAATATCTATTCTGACTTCCCTACTCGGGAATAATTATTTACATTATAATCCTATAGCATGTCTATTTCTTTTAAACTCTTCATAGTAATTTGTCTAGTTCTACCAGGCCTAGAGTGTTTGCATGTGTCTTCTTCATCAGTCTGTAAGCTTCTATAGTATGAAGACTCAGAGTGGACTAACAACCTTGACATGGCAGGCTCTAAGAGATACATGCTAGAGTTCACAAAGTTGATTTATATTTTATATCATCTGTGATCTAGGGAGACCAAAGTGTGGTAAATAATACATACATGTATTTGAGAAAAAAAGAACAAGATTTAGTATGGGGGCGGGGATGGTTTCCTGAAACTCTGCCTTGCATATATTATTTCAAGTGACCCTTATCTTGGTGAAGCATTCATGGAGTTTTTCATTGTTTCCTTTTCTGGGTATATATAAAGATCTATGAGTTAATTTTTCTTCAAAATGTGCTAAAGTTCAGGTTTCCTGATATTAAACCAAGTGAAAACAGACACTTAAATCACTTAATTACAGGAAGTTTGAGGGGGCATGCTATGTTTTAAACCAGAGAAAGGTAAATTTGCCATAGTAGAAATAGTTGAGGGGAAATGGGGTATATGAGATAAAGAATTGAAGAAATTTATAGCTATGTGTTGGTCAAGGTCCTCTAGAGAAATGAAGCAAATGAGCAAATATTGTGTTAGTGTAGATATAAACATGATGGAAATGACTTCTAAGAAAATGATTTGAAGTCAGATCATTAACTGTGGGGACAGGCAAGGTAAGATCATGGTGAAGTACTGGGAACACATTGCATAAGCAATCCGGAGCCAAACATAATAGAGCATAAATCAACATGAGTTACTATTATAATTACCTAGAATATTCTTCCATTGGGTAATTATTACTGGGTTCCTCTCTTCCAATACAGTTGATACAGTAAAGAAGAGGTGAGACTGCCATCTCAAGACAAAAGGAAAGATGGACATATAAGTTTCTTCCAAGGCAAAGGCTCCAACTGACCGGTAAATCCCATTTCTATCATAGTTATTATGTTCTTCTTAAAACTGGATGACTTATGGGTTAGTTATATCTAAACCATGTCAATACCACCACATCTAGACATGCACTTGATTGAAAACTAGGTCCCATAATGTAGCCAATCTGAAACATAAATATGATTAGCCATTGTAATGGCAAAGAAAAGATGTGCCCATGAAAAAAAATCACCTTCAAGCTATGCCATTTTGTGTCCCCCCTTTTAGCTGTTTACGTTCTTCTTCACATTGTACGCTCTCTAGGCTCAGTTCTGTTAGCTGGATTTCAATGAATTCTCTCAAGCCCTCTCAGGTAGTACAAACTAACCTTTCCAAATGACCTTGAATCAAAAATTCAAAGCATCCTTTCTTCTTCTGTCCACCTTTTTCATCCCTCACCCCAAATTTTCTTTGATTTTCAAAAAATATAGCTTTGCATGGTGACTTGGGATGTGGGAGAGTTTTAGCAATTTAACTGAAGAGTGATGAAATAAAACGGGATGGCTAGAAAAAGAAAGATAAAAGCACTCACTCTGAGAGGACCTAAGAGGAGATTTGAAAGGCAAAAGAGGATGTGTAGATCTAAGAGTGTCAATAAAGTCTTTCCTGGGATGCACTAGTTTGGGAAGACTTTGAAAGACTGAAAACCTCCATAGCTGAGCAGCAGCCTTGCAGAGGGCAGCTCTCTGGCACATATGGAAAAAGCAGTGCTGGTGAATCTACAAAGAAAACCTGGCATTTCTAAAAGAATGATCATTCATTCATTCATTGGGCATTGACCACTAGTTGGCATCTTGTCCCTGGAACTCCATCAGTGAGATTTTAGTCGGCTCTCCTAAACACACAGCTCCCTACAAGTTCAGTATCTCCATTTTTATAGTATCATTAAGAGCCATAACAAGGAATTAAATCTGCCAAACTTTCTTGAAACTCAATATTTTCTATTTTTTCTAGGAAGGCATTGAAACAATATGGTTTGTTATTACTAAGAT
Source organism: Peromyscus leucopus (assembly GCF_004664715.2). Lineage (NCBI taxonomy): Eukaryota > Metazoa > Chordata > Mammalia > Rodentia > Cricetidae > Peromyscus > Peromyscus leucopus. Next base: position 46,114,667 of record NC_051067.1, read on the forward strand.
ATAGGCATACTGCCTAACAAATTAATCTTGTTCTTTAAATAATTAATTGAAACAAGTCTGCTATGCTCATTATTTCTCAGCATATTCTCAAGCACAACACCAGAGCTGTAATCTGGTCTCTATTTCCTTTTACTGTTTGAATATCTTTTACAGTATTCTGCACAAAGCAGTGGTATAATTTGTGTCTGAAGTTTTCCTGGTAGGGAACCCACTCTAAAGTCCTCCTAAATTTTAGACAACTCCAACTGCAACTTCTCTTTGATGTTGCTATGTAATATGTCTTCCTGGGTACCCACTGGCACTCTTTCTACTATTCAGGTCCAATTACAATTAACCTAGAATGTTTGATTTCTAACACTCCAATTACATGATGAGAATCTCACTCCACTCCTTATATTTAATTTGGAATTATCTTTTCTTCAGTTATGTTTCATTATTACTTAGTGTAATGTACATTTGGCTTTCTAATTCCTTTGCTTTAACAGATTCAGCACTCGCCAATTCTATATATGATCTGACCAGCAGATGATGGTAGAAAACTCTTTTGATTGCTCCTATTATTTCGTTATCTTATCTTTAAAACGTTTCAGTTTATTAAAACTCAGCCGTCATTTTATTACATTCCACTACGCTACACTACTTCCAACTGTATTTGGGCAGTAGGGTTTTTGGACCAAAGTGTAGGATCTTATGTTAATCCCTGTTAACTTCTATCTTTTTAGAGATTCATCCCATTGCTACAGACTGACAAGATTTTTTTTGTTGTTTCAATTCTGGTTCTGACATACAATGTGTTCCTTCTCTCGCCAGGCTTCATGCCATCTACATATTTGATAAGCATGCCTTCTGTGGCTTCATACAATTCAATCTATAGGATTATACAGTCATAATTACATCTTTTGAGAACTTTCCAACCTTCTAAAGTTATATTTCCTTTCAAAACTTCATGTTAGGGAGTAAGGACCACTTTTCACTGAACTTTTAGAAGTTCTACTTTCTAAACTTTGTAGTATACCCTTCCTTTCTTTGAATAACACACATTCTCCAATGAAGATTTCAGATTTTTGAATAGCATTCATTTCATTAATCCAAAAACTCTTTTGCAATCATCTTAGCATACACTTGTTTGCATTAAAAGAATTATTTATTTAAAATTGCATCCATTACCCGATTCTGCCACAACACATCATCCTAAACTCAGAGGTTTAAAATACTATAAATTTACCATCTTACACCTCATTAAATTAGAAGCCCAAATATGTCACAATAGGCTAGAGTGAAGAAAAAATGTTGTTAAGGCTGAATTCCTTCTAAGGCTGCAGGGGAATCCACATCTTTACCATGCCCAGTTTCTAGAGCTGCTTGCATTCCTTGGGTTGTGCTCTCTCCTTCCACTGTTAAAGACAGAAGCATAACACCTTCAAATTGTTCTCTCTGGTCCTTATTTCCACTCATGCCTCTCTCTTCTACTGTGAAAAGGCCATGCAATTTCATTAGGCTTACCTTTGAGCCCTACATACTATCACCAATTAATTCAAAACAAATTACATTTCATATTTGAATAGAACTAGCATCTATTTTTTTAATTATTTAAAGAACATAAGAGCTAAACAGAAAACGTATGTCTAAAAATAAGCTATTGGAAGCTTGTATAGATGATGGGCTAAATTAAAAGTGTGGGATTTTAAAATCTTGTTTACTACTATAGTGAAACTAGTTCGGATTTGGCGTGATCACATGGAAGAAACGATTATGAAGTGAAATTGTGATTATCAACCAAATGGATGTTAAGAAGTGTCCATAAGATCCTGAGGAATGCCTTCATGTTAATAATCAACAGTACAAATGAGCCTTGGCTTCTGATAGCATAGAATTTCCATTTGTCAAATACAGCAGGATATCTGTCATGTTACCACCAGTTGCCACGCCATTGTGGGCAGGAGAAATGTGACACGATTCACCACAAAATGAAGAGCTACTGAGATCAATGGCTACTGAGAGGAGGAGAATCATTTATCTCCAACAATGAACTCCTACATAGATTGTCTCGTGTAGTCCCAAGTGTTCAGGCATGGACACATGCACATTTGAACACTTATATGGACCCCATAGGGCAGATACACACACACACACACACACACACACACACACACACACACACACACACACACATACACAATAAATGCTGGAGAAAAGAAAGGAGTTGAAGGAGGAGAGGAAGGGGCAAAAGTGATATAGATATAGTGTTCATGTATGAAATTCTCAAAACAAGCTAAAATTTTCATTTAAAACATCGGTGGCATGCAGTTTCCTAATGACTAAGAATGTTGAACATTTCTTTAAAGAAAGTGAACATTTCTCAGCCATTTCTGTTTTTTTCTTTTAAGAACTCTCTGTTTAGAGCTGTACTTCATTTTTAATTAGGTTATTTGTTTTCTTGATGGTGTGTTTTTCTCAAAATCCTTATATATTAAATATTTTTCCTCTATTGGATATGTAGTTTGTAAAAATTTTTTCCCATTCTAAAGCCTGCCTCTTTGTCCAAATGATGTTGAGCTTTGCCACACACAGGAGCTTTTCACTTTCATGAGGCACCATTTATTAATTGTTGTTCTTAGTGCCTGTCCTTATGGTGTTCTATTCAGAAAGTCATTTCTGGCGCTAATGAGTTCAAAATTATTCTGAACTTTCTCTTCTATCAGGTTCAATGTGTCTGGCCTTTGGATGATCTTTGATCCATTTGGAGTTGAGTTTCGTGCAAGGTGATAAGTCTGGATCTCTTTGCTACCTTCTACATGCAGCCACCCAGTGTGACCAGCACCATTTGTTGAAGATGTTGTCTTTTTTATAGTGTGTATTTCTGGTTTCTTTTTAAAAAGTTGCATGTTCATAGTCAGGTATGTGGATTTATGCCTAGGCCTTCAGTTCTTTTCCATTGATCAATGTGATTGTTTTTATGTGAGTACTATGCTGTTTTTATTTCTATATTTTTGTAGTACAATTTGATAACAATGATAGTGATACCTCCAGTAGTTCTTTTATTATTCAGGATTATTTTAGCTATCCTAGTTTTTTGTGTGTTTCCATATGAAGCTAAAAATTGTCCTTTTAATTCGTGTGAAGAATTGTGTTAGAATTTTGATGGGGATTGCATTGACTCTGAAGATTATTTTTAGTAGGGTGGTAATTTTTAATGTATTAATCTTTCTGAACCATGAGCATGGGAGATCTTTCTATCTTCTGATATCTTTTTCACTTTCCTTATTCAATGTCTTAAAGTTTTTATAATACAAGTCTCTTTACTTTCCGATGACAGAACAAGAAAGAGTATTGATTTGGGTGGGTAGGGAGGTGGAGACGATCTGGAAGGAGCTGGAGGAGGGGAAACTATAATCAAAATAAATTTTATGGAAAAAATCTATTTTCAATAAAAAATAACACACCCCCTACAAAAGGTTGGTGATAAACTATGGAATAGATGAACAAGTTATAATATCTGTAATATCTATGGACTGGATCTAAGTTATATTTATATTTATGAAATTTATCCGATTTTTAACAGTCATTTATTTTGATTTTTAACAAAATTTCCTTGGCTGTTGTTACATCTACATTCTGTCCATTTCAGGTTAAAATCATTGACTTATTCAGCCTAGGCTTTTAGGGGCTTACATAATCTACATCCTTCAACACTGTGCTGAAGCTAAAAGAAGACAACTCTGCTCCTACCTCCAATTGACTCACTCTCTAAGCCTAAGGGACTCATTTTTCTCTCAGCCCCAGTTGGCTAATCTGTAAACTGCATCTCCAAGGTGAGAACACTGGAGTACTTTGGTGCCATTTTTTTTAGAGTATTGTATAATCCTTTGTTCAGGAAAGTGTCTCTGGCACTGTCAGAACATGCATGGATGAAAGAAGTTAAAGGGGTAGGCGTCTTGAAACTAATTCCACAGTGTAAACACAAGCAACAGAGGTCTGACTTTTCATACAATTATTAGTGTTTAAAAGAAATCTCTAAGCATCATACTCATTTTTACTAAAGGCATCTATTAAAGAACCCCAAACAAGTCAGTCATGGTGGTACACACCTGTAATGCCAGAACTCAGGAATGAGTGAAGAGGATGACAGCCCAAGGCCAGCCTGAATCATGTGATTAGACTCTATATCAAAAGGTGAGCAGAGGAAGAAAGAAAGGGGGTCACAATGCAAAATTGTCATTCCCTAATCCCTATACTACTGATCTTTAAGACAGAAATGTAAGCCGGGCGGTGGTGGCGCATACCTTTAATCCCAGCACTTGGGAGGCAGAGCCAGGCGGATCTCTGTGAGTTCGAGGCCAGCCTGGGCTACCAAGTGAGTTCCAGGAAAGGCACAAAGCTACACAGAAAAACCCTGTCTCAAAAAATAAAATAAAGAAAGGGGGAAAAAAAGACAGAAATGTAATCAGTATAGAGTCTAAAATGGTATCCAGAGGAGGAAACTAAAGCCACACAATTCAACTTTATAAACAACATTGAATAATTCAGAATTAGCTTAATACAGCACAGTGTTAGATTGCAATTCCCAAAACAAACACCCACAAATCCTTGCCATCAGAGAAAAATTAAATAAGCAATGGAGAGTAAGGTCAAACCACCTCACTGAAAAAATTATAATTAATGAGTGCAGAAGAAATGAGGGGAAATCACCGGCAGGACTCCACTATAAAGATGCTTGTAGCAAGCTTCACTGATGGCCAAGAAGCCATTGAGTGATATGTGGGGAGAATAGTTTCAAGGTGATAACATTTCATTCTCCTCCTACTTACTAAATACTGTGGAAGAAAATAGCATACTTTTGCCATCACCAAATGACCATTTTATAATATCACACTAGGTGTTAAAATTCTGTGCTGAGTGCTGTTTCTCTAATTAATAAGATGTTCAGTACATTTAAGTCAAAGTCTTAATAATATTGTCCTAACATTCACCTTAAAATTAGAAAGAATATTTGAATAAATGGGAATGTTTTTCTATCTGCTACTATAAAATATATCATAAAATAATAATTATCAAAACAATATCCTAAAAACACTTGAAAAATAAATTATTCAGAATTACCTATAAATAGATATAGAGAGAGAAAATAAATATTGGCTTAATTAGTCAAAGATCTTAATTATATACAGAGAACTGTTCTTTAGGAAATAATCTATTTACATTTGACACAATCAATTACAGACATGTTAAAATTAAAAAGTATAATAGCATGGAAGAAAACATCACTGTGTCATTCATATGTGTTTGGGTCATGAAAGATTTCACATACAAGTGTATGTACAAAATTAAAATTAACTATCATTACATAAAAATAATACAAAACATTAGAAATCAAGTGGCAAACTGGGAAGAACATTTTTAACACATGTAGTAGTAAAGACTAATGATTACAAAGTCATTTATTTATTCTTCCACTTATTTACTGTCTGTACATTTTTTCACTTAATAATATGTCTCAGCATCTATTCTGTTCCAGACTGGAATACAGTAGTCAACAGAACAAAGTTATTCCCTGCACGCTTACACTCTAAAGGTACAAGCTGGTATAGGTAAAAAGCCAATCAACCAGGCAATCTGGAAAGGATCAATATGCAAGTTCAAAATAATACTGCATAGGGAGATGATGCTGGCCAACAAAAGAGAAGAAGTATAGGGTGAGGATTATTTTATACCAGGTAATCAGAAGGGCTTTGATACCATAATTTGAGAAGAAACCTACAGGAAATGTAGGAAACTGCTGGGCAGATGTCAGCATGAAAACATTCAACAGCAGAGGAAAAGGGAGAAAATGAGTCAGGGCTTGAGGTGGGATTGACTATCGTGCCCAATGCTTGTAAAGAGTCTATGTTAGGGCTTAGTAACAAAGGAGACAGAGAGCAGAATGCTAGAAGTTTAGCGTGGATGCCTCAACCAGACCTAAGGCATCATAGGCCACTAAAAGAAGTACAAGGTTTCTGGGGAGCTGTTTTGCTTGGCTGGGTTTTGTTTTGGTGGTGTTTGCTTGTTTGTTTGTTTTTTAATAAAGTAGGAAATCTTTAGAAATATTTAAGTGGCAAAATTATTTCACTTGTTTAATACATATTGGTTGACTGACTGTACTGGTCACTCTCCTGAAGTCTAATGGCACAACTGCAAATAAATTCTGACCCTTGAGGTATTATGTTCTAGTAAGGAAAAGCAGTTAATAAATAAATGAGTTTAATATCTATGCTATTGAAGAGGAGTAAGAACTCCAGAAGTTATGAAGCAGGCTGGGAACAAGAATCATCCAGGAACAGTTACAGAGAAAAACATATCCTTATCTTTCAGTGTACAAAGGACACTGGCATCAGAAGAGGCTCTCCTTAGTATGAGAAAAGAGGGTAGAAATGGGCTATCAGGAAACTACTGAAATATCCAGGCAAGAGGAATTTTCAAAATTAGAATACTAGCAGAAGGAGTAGGAGGATTTTAAGTGGTTTTTACATGAAGCCTATAGAATGTTTGACCTGCTGGATCTGAAGGAACTAGGCCTCCAGTCATGAATAAATGTAGGAAAGCATGCACTGGAATATGAGTCACTATTGCTTCATTTTATCTCTTGGGACATTTTAGAGATCATTCGGTACCAAATCTGGTACCTAATGACATGGGTTCCCAGGCATTTTTTAATCACCAGACTATATTTTTCTCAGATTAGATAGAAATGGTTAAAATATAAAAGGTTGTCAACATGACAGCTTTCTTATAATTTATTGTTGACTATGTTTAATGAAGTTGGAAGTTGGATGGCTTCATCAATGCTATCAGTTCCGGATAGGAGTCCTTGCCTTCAAATGGAATTTCTAGTCTATTTATGATAAACCCATAAGCCAATTCTGTAACTGGAAGTTTAGAAAGGTTTGACCTATATCTGTTCAGGGGTTCTGTGTTTTCATTTTTTAATGTTCATATAAAGTAACCACATTGTCCTTTGTCCTTACTGGGTGATGAATATGAGTTAGTTTGGTACATGAGAAAGAATTAAGAATCCAGGAAAGAAATATTAAAAGAAAAGAAGGGAGGAAAGGAAGCCAAGAAAAAGATACAAGATGAGGAGAAAGCATTGTCAACATGAAAAGGAGGCAATTGTAGACAGCAATGCCTGTGTACTCAAGAACTGCCCAAAGACAGAGTAGAGGAATCACCCAGGTCTGCCCTCTGCATTGTTTCCTCTAGAAACATTGGTTCAGACAGATAAACGCTTGCAATGCCCTCAATTGGAAGCCAACGTCTTATTGATTGAAATGAATCAGAAGTCCCTTGCTAATTCCTCAATTATAGCTTCCTCAAGCACACAGAAAGAATTTCCAGGAATCCTTGGGGTCTCTGTGATGGGTGTGGTTGTCACTATGCCCCCAGTATCATTTAAAACAAGCTTGGAAACTTCACCAGAACCGAAAGTCATATGAGAATGGACACTCATTATAAATGTTTAAGTCTGAAAGTACACCAGCTCCATTGTTCATGGGGACAGGTCAATGTCTTCTACAAAACGGTTTCAAATGGTTAAAGCATACAATGACACTAAAGGGTATGGTCATTAATGGGAGATTTGAGGACCTGCAAACATACAGTTGCTGTTCATTTGTTGGAGAAGAGTTTCAACACCTTTTAAAGGAATTTTTTTTATTTTAACAAAATGCTGAGTTGAGGAGGAGTCATAAAAAACTTTGTCAAACTACCCACACTGACTCTAAACTCCCTTGTCCACACAGCAGTGAAAACCCTTGCCTTGCTTTGGGGCTAGGTATATAGATTTGGGGGTTTTGTTTGTTTTGTTTTGTTTTTCTTTAATGTAAATTTGCAAGTCTCTTCACTGTAACTCTAATTCTTATAGCTTGAATTCCTTAAAATAATCCTTAACTTTGATCTACTTCTCTTTTAAGCGTCTTTTCTGTCTTTTTGCCTTAGCCTCTGAGAACTCCCATCCTACCTGCTGGCATCTGTCACTTGGGCTGACCTACTTAGACATTCTGTCACAGAGGTTCTTCTGTTAAAGATATCCCATTTTTATGGAGATTCTGACCACCTCCCTTTATTTCAAGAACTTGTCAAGGAAATTATGAACACCGATATTTGTTCAAGAGAACTACATACAATAACATGGGCTCCTGTGAGCTTCCCTTGTGAGCAGGCAGGAGGGGACATGATAAACAGCTGTTCCTACTCTCTCAGAACAACCTAATTGGAACTTCACTTCCCATGTTCCCTAAACCACTTTCAGGAAGGGCCAGAATATGCTTCTCTGCCTGAGCATCAACCACCCATAGATACATGTCTAGTTTTGTACTTTCTCTTTCCTTTAACCTGCTTCCTTTCCCCCCTTCTTCTCTTTTAGTCTTGCTTCTCTGACCTCCTTAACCTTCAGTGTATTTGTAACCTTACTAGTATATACACACATCAGTCTTCCCCTTCTGACAGCAATTCTCCAGGAGGCTGTCATTGTAGGGTTTTTTTTTATACTGAAATTATGGTAAAATGCCAGGCACACATATTTGAATTAATTAGTAATGTAATCTACTAAGTAAAAAGTAATAAGGCTGATGGAAAAAATTGAAAGGCTCACCTGAAAATCTTTATAACTATTTAGCAGTGTAATTGTTCAAAATCTTAGTCTGCTCTGATGAGTATTACTGACAACTGTGAAACCTACAGAAAAAAACTATCAACTTAGTCCTTGCACATAACTTTTGTGTTTTACATTTTTCACGATATTTTTTTCCTTTGGATTGTAACTACTTTCATTTGTACAGTACAGCCCTAAACTCAAGTATTTATATATTACATGGCATATACTAAATATATGCATAAGTCATATACACATAATCAAAAGTTGTTTCTCAGTATCCACATTTGTGCAGTAGCACTGCCCTAGCCCCCACACACATGTGCACAAATAAATAAAAATAATAAAGTTGTAGGAAACATGATTGGCCAGTTTGACAGCCCAGAACCCTGATAATTTTAAAATATGTTAATTTCTCTGAAAACTGTGAATTATTTTCTAAGAGACAGGGTGCTTCAAAACTGCAGTTCTGAGTCAGTGAGATGGATCAGTGTGTAAACTAGCTTTCTACCAAAGCTAACAGCTTGGGTTTCATCCTCAAAATCTAGATGGTGACAAAAGAGAATAGACTTTTCTCAAACTGTCCTCTAACTTAATATCTGCACTGTACACACACACACACCACTAAAAATAAATAAATATAAATTCTATCCTGAAATTCTGTTGCTAACCAAAAGACTTCTGTCATATTTTCATCTATTAACATATTTAAATTAGTAGTCTCTGATGGCTCAGTAACCATGGTGTGGTGGTTTAAAAGAAAATGGTCCGCCTGGTCTCCAAAGCGAGAAAGGCGCTCAGTGTAGCGAGAAAGCTACACAGAGAAACCCCATCTCGAAAAACCAAAAAAAAAATAAAATAAAATAAAATAAAATAAAGAAAAAGAAAATGGCCCTCAAAGTGGCACTAATGGGAGGTGTGGCCTTGTTGTAGTAAGTGTGGTCTTGTTGGAGAAAGTATGTCACTGTGGAGGCAGGCTTTGAAGTCTCATATATATGCTCAAGCCACGCCCAGTGAGTCAATCTATTTCCTGTTGCCTGCATATCAGTGTGTAGCAATGCCTTCTCCAGCACCATGTCTGCCGGCATGCTGCCTTCTTCTCTGTCATGATGATTGATAATGGACTAAACCTCTGAAACTGTAAGCCACCACCTCAATTAAATGTTTTCCTTTATACAAGTTGTTGTGGTCATGGGGTCTCTTTGCAGAAACAGATACCCTAACTAAAACACATGGTAAAGTTAGCAAAGCATTGTTAAACAACAGAACCACCAAAGAGGCCAGGATAGTCTCTTGCTGCAGCAGCTACCCAGGAGCTTCTGTATTTGTATGCTCTACAACAAACAATGAAAGAAATCACTCAGAAACCTAAAAGTCACTTGCTCAACTGCTTATGTGTTTGTGTGTCTTTAAGACAGTAGCTATGTGATAGATATAGCCCTTTTGCTATATTTATATCTATGATGATAATGATGATGATGATGATGATAGATAGATGGATGGATGGATGGATGGATGGATGGATGGATGGATAGATAGATCACTTCTGTGATAGATATATCTATCCCCTTCTGCTTCTTCTTAGCCACTGATGTCAAAGGGTTATGGAAAGGAGTTAGAAAACAGCCCTGCCTGGTTATGAAAACAATAAACTAACTAGTTTACCAAGACCTGAAGACCAAGCCACGATTGACACAGAGGATGGTGTTACAATGTTAGAATTGCTTGATTTTATGGCAAGTCTTCAAAAGATAAAATGGATTACTATGTCCTTAGGGACTCACTTGGCTGAAGATTAAGGACCCATAGAACAATTGTTTGAAAAGTAAAAGTCTGAGCAAATGAACCAATTTCTTCTGTGTCCCCATTTCCTCATTCCTTTTTTCTTCCTCCATCTCTCTATCATCACACACACACTATGTAGGGCCTTGGTGAGCCTGAGGAACAGTGTGGAAGACAGATTCCTTCACACAAAGCCATTCCTTCTGCTCCATAGCTCCAACATAACACTTCCACCAAAGTTCCACAAGCCCCAAACCACCCCCCGTGGACCCCACTCCAGCTCTGCTTTGAACCAAGAAGAACAGCATAGGATTTTCTGAAAAATGAAGTAGCTGCCAGATGCTGTTAAAATTTCCAGACCTTGAAAAATAATGCATCTTCTCTCCAGGGTGTGCATTCAGCTGACGGAACCTCGTTTCCGTGTGACCATCTTCAAGTTCTGAAACATCTGGATGGTGTCTGCAGCTTTGTGGTGCTAAGTGCTGCCCTTATTCATCATAAAAAGGAACTTACCACATTATAAACTGAAGACAGAGCTCTCCTTTATGGCTAGACCTAAAAGAAGCAGATTAAAGGAACTGACTTTTATCTCCTCAGGTGTGGGTCTGCCCTCTGGGGACACCACATACAAGTGAATTCAAAACCGCCAGTGGACTGAAAGTTGTCCTTACTCAAGAAATGAGAAATGACAAACCTGAGGCTTTGGGAGAGAAGGAAAATCCCTTTCTGTTGCTTCCTGTGGCATGTTCACATTTCTTCATGGAAAAGGATGACTTCCAAACATAACAGTGTTTTGTTGGTTTGTTTGTTTTTTTTTGTTTTTTTTTTTTTCTCAGAAACCTAGCTGAATATTTGCTCAGCTATTGTTTAAAAGAGCCTGGCTTTCACACATAACTTATCATCCATGAGCTTAGGAAGTTGAGAGGGCTGTTCAAACATATTAAATGCTATAAAGGAATTGAATTCAGCTTGATGACATTCACTCTGTTTTCCTTCTAACAGTTCATGTTCACATATATCTTTAAGAAGGCAAGATCCTTTCTAATATTTCAAAATCAGTCACATCCAAATATAGCAAAAGTCACTTGAATGTACCATGTTTCAATCTTCTTAATGTTCTGAGGGGGGGGAGTGTGGCTTTTCTTATTTTCTTCCCAAATTATGGAATTTAGGGCATTCCCTTCTATTTTGTAACATTTTTATATATTTTTGAAAGAAAGAATTACTCTGCAGGTGCCTACAATGTAAACCTTGTTCTGAAATCTATTCTGAAAATAGGTGGCAAAATGAAAGAATTAAACATTCACCTAGCTAATGAAATTGCAGTTCATTACCCCTTGAGAAAAAAATATATAATTCTAACTTGAAATCACTAACAAATTATGAAATAATGATTTCTACAACTCCCAATGATTAAGGCAAGGGATCCTACAACTGCTAAGGCCAGAGACTGAAGTCTATTGGCAACTGGAATGTGCATGGGTATCTGGAAGTCACTTCAAAGAGGATCAGCTAAAAGGAAAAAAAGACACTGGTTATGAAAATGGTAAGAGATCATCTTATAGCCCATGTGGCTAAATTCAGGTGTACAGTTAGAGGAGAACCCAAACTAACAACTCTCCTTCCGGCACACAATATAAAGTACACAGGGCCATCTTAGATATTCCTGATGAAATATTTTACTTGAATCTAATTAGGCCTTTTAATATACTTAATGCTTATTTCATAGGAATAGGAAATATGAAGGACACTGAAATGTGTTAAATAAGAGGAAGCTATCAAATCAAACCACAGTAATGAAATAATCAGATTATTTTTAATAGCTTTTGTAAGGGATTGAAAGATTTGCCAAAATTCTCAAATACTAAAGAAATGAAATTTATCCAAAATGCCACCAGAAATTTTGATTCTGCTGTGAGATAGTGGTCACCTAAACAAGATACAGGTAGACATGCCAGTGGGGTCAACCTCACAAGGTCTCCTCCCATCATGAAGCGCTACAGACAGTAAGTGGTTGTTGAGAGTGGCAAATCAGTCTTCTCCAGGCATGAGCCCCTGATCAGTGACTCAATCTGAGACAGTCAGCCCTAAACACATACATATATGAGCAATGCTAAATGAATTCAGCAAGCTATGTTTATATATACATATGTATATGCATATATGCATACATAAGTATATATACATATACACACCGACACATACACACATATAAGTAGTAATAATATTTAGAGAAGAGGTCATTAATTTGAGAGGGAATGGAAGGGGACATGAGAGGAATTGTAGGAGGAAGAGGGGGGAGTGAAACGATATAAATACAGTACTCATGTATGAAATTCTCAAAAGAATAAAAAAGTTTAAATTAAAAAGAGTTCTAAAAGCATCTAGAGTACATCTGAGAGAGGCTGAATGTGAATTCACTGTCAGATGTTAAGGAATCACGGATCGCACTTCTCAGCATTGTGGTTCCATGGGAGAACATCCTTAATTTTAGAGGTGCTAAAGTATTCAGGACTGAAATTTTCTTCAAGCAACTTCAAATAGTTCAGTATTAAACAGGAGATTTAAGAGTTTCTCAACCTCTTAATTACAAACAATTTGAACTAAAGAACTCAGTGTAGGGACTTACAACATTGGCCTCTACATGTTAGATACTAGCATCACAAACTGGCCTTTACTGTCTAATTGTGACAACCATAAATGTCTTCAGTTATTGCTAAAAATCCCCAGAACTTATTCTAGTGGAGAACTACTGCTCTAGATAAATCAAAATTGTATTGTTAAATAATTTAAATTTGGCAAAATATTAAAATTGGTGGATCTCCTACAGGGGTACATGAGTGACTTTTAAGCTATTCCTTTACTGCTGATAAGCATATTGGTTATCAATTACCATTCTTTCAACTCTTCTATAAATAAGAGAAATTTTATAATGAGGATACAGTAGGGGAAGTGATACTTTGGCTTCATTTGCTGAGATTACTAAGTGGGTTTGGATAAAGACTGGGCATTCATATTTTTCTAAGGATCGCTTTCTTTTATGGGTCTGCAAAGATTCTCCTAAGGGTTACCAATGGATTGAAGGGATTTTTGAAATATCATCAGAGATGTAGTATTGCCTTATGAGATATAAGAGGAAAATGAAATACAATATTATTTAATTTCTATTCCACGAACATTAAACAAAAGAATACCTCTTAACTATTTTTACCTATGAACAATGTTGGATTGAGAAAGCAAGAATGTGATCTCACAGGATCCCATCAGCGTCACCTGAAAGCTACAGACCTTCAGACTCTACCCAGGCCTGCTGAATCAGAGCCAGAATTTAGCAAAATTCAAATTGGAAAACAGTCACAAAACATATCCTATAATGGCTGAGCTACTTGTTTCTTTAGGGAGACTTAGTCTATTACTGCAAGTTAAATAACTGCTGAACAACAATCTAGGAAGTGGAACAGAGAACAGAAATGAATCAATGGAGGCATGTTAAATTCTCATTTGATAACTTTTTGCTTTAGTATTATACAAAACATAATCTCTAATTTGCTACTGACTCCTCCTCTGCCCCCCTCCCCTCCCCTCTGCTTCCTTCTTCCTTCTTCCCTTCCTCTTTTCCTCCCTTTCTTTTTTCCAAAACTTACCTATTTACTTCCTCTGGAAAGATAGCTCTTCCTTTAGTTAATGAATCTTCCACTGGTTCCAACAGATACTCTTAATCACTTTATTTCTCAAAAGATATCAAAAGTGTTATCCCTTTATTCCTATAAATGATCTCTGATTGAAACCAGTGCATTATCAACTTCTGTGAATTTCTCAAAACTGAAAAAGACTAAAGAACTGGGTGCTAAAGGAAACTAAGGAGCAGAAGAATGGAAAACATTTGCTTTTGGACCAGTTAATGCAAAGGAGCAAGATTTAGCCCCTCTACTTTGCATTCAAAGACTTGTTTTCTTCCAGTGATGTGACATACAGGCCTCCCTGTTAAGAAACGCCTGCTCTGAGCATCACTCTCTCTGCTCTAGTAGTTGAGACAGAAACAAAGGCCAAGAAGATGCATGATCTCCAGCTCTCCACTACACACACACACACACACACACACACACACACACACACACACACACACAGCTTTAAGACATACTTTCTATTCCTGCATCCCTTGCTCTGGTAAGTGTTTCAAGAGATGAAATATTCATTGCCTCCCTTTGACTACTTGAGCACAACAGGCTTCTCGTTAGGAAATATTTTTGGTAACTCTAACAATTTTTTTCCGTGTACAATTCCATCTAATTATCCTGTACTACAACCATTTAGAGACCCAAGCCAGCCCTTCTTCTCTGTTGCTACACCCTCCAAATATAGCTTTTGGAGTTAGAGTCAGCTCTCATATCTACTCTTAGTCATAGCCCAGGTGCCTAAGAAGAGTAGAAAGCACCTGTCAAAATGAATCAACAATAGAAACACTGAGTAGGTGAAACCCTCCTCTTTTCTTTTTCCCTCCTACATTTCATCTGAAAGTTGAGGGGGAGAAGAATTCTCTGCATTTTTCAAGTAGAAAGGAGTTCACCTTTTACATTGCTCCACAGTGGTTACCATCTGATCTGCTCTTCTTTCTCAGGATTTACAGAATTTTCGGATCAAAATAGCATTATTTGCCTGTAGACCTTGCACTATTCCTCCTTATTTTCCAAGGAACAGCATCTATGGCAGATCAGCTAATCACTGTTGCTAGCATTCAAAACCCACATTATGAACCAAGCATGACTGTTTGCAGGGAATAATAGTTTAATGCTCACTGTTTACAGAGCTTTATCTTTGTTCCCCTCCACACACCTCACTATCTTGCTTGGTTTGTTTAGTCAAAACGGAGGCCTTCTAGGTTTAAAGGGGTTAATTTTCTTTTAGCATTGAAAGAAATGCAAATGATGCAAAGAAAAAAAAACAGAAGTAAACATTTAAATCTTCTGGTTGGAAAAGGCTGTGCAGTTAATTAAAAAAAGAGGAAGCCACCACTGGTTTGCATGAGAATTTGTGGGAAGGCTGCCCATTGTTAAATTAGGATCATCCATTCATTGCTGAATTTGATTTCACCACACTCCTTGCTTTAGTTCTTCAGTGGGAATGATGCCAGTTTTGAGATTTACAGCCTCCCCCATCTGTTCTTGCCAACACATGGATCTTGGGAAGGTGTTCCATGGTGGTTAAGATGTTTTCAATAAGAAAAACCTGTCTGTGGGGTAAGTTCACTTTTCGTCCTCGCCTTTTAACTTTCATTTGGCTATGAACTTGGCTTCTTTGTTCTTTCATGACTAATATTACCATCTGTGACATTACATATCAACATAGCAATGTAACTAACATATTAAGCGCAAGAAAACCCAGAAAGCTTGAGTTCATCCAAGCGTTTGTTGCTTAAAGTTCCAGGCCTGCTTCCTAGCCACCTGAAGGGCTTCCCAAATTCCTGGCGACCTAATAGAACATAATTATTCAAAACACTTTTGTCTCATTAGAATGAAAACCACAAAACCTTTGGTATAGCAATCCTTGGGTAAGATGTCATTTTGCCTCCTAACAATAACTTTTCCGGCATCAGCTTCAAAGGAAAGAAGGGCCCTTTGGCGGTATCCCCTCTGTCCCTGTAAGAGGCTGCTACTGAGGGAATCATCTTGCTTCCCTTTAACAAATGAGCTCAGGAGTTTCTGTGTGGAGTTTGGGTCTCTGCACGCATGGAGGGTCACACAGCTGATCCAGGAGAAAGCGAGTAGGGAACAACACAGTACCTGAGAAAGAAAGATGCAGGAAACAAAGGTACAATTTGAGCACTGTTTACAATGCTCAAATTTATCACGTACTTGGGCTACTAGAAGCCTGAGACAGGGAGGACCACAATTTCAAGGCCTAGGCTACAGGGTGAGGCCAACACAAGGAACTTCATGGAACTCTGTCTCAAAATACAAAGTAAAAAAAAAGCCTAGACTATTGCTCAGTAATAGAGCACTTGCTTAGTATGAGCTAGAGCCTATGGTCCTTCTCCAATATTCAAAGAAATGTAATTAAAAGAAAGAGGGGGGAAGGGAGTATATGATCACAATGTGTATAGTCATATACCTGCTTTTCAAAATAATGTCATCATACCATATTTTACATCGTAACCTGAAAAAGAAAATCACTTTTTTTTTAATACTGTACCTTTCTGTGAATTTAAAATGTATCCTGAGTTCACTTGAGTTTTGCTAAGGCAGAATCCTCAGGCCAAGAAGCCCCAGTGTTTCCCATTGGCAACAGGATGCAAGCAGAGGCTTAGTGCCTGCATTCACTGGTACTGAGTCCACAGTTCATCGAGATTGGGCTTTGCTTTACATTTTTAATTGTAAATAAGGGCATGAGTGGGAAATTTGTTTTCACCTTGGGATAGCCTCTAGGCAGAGAATCACAGATGACATTTATTATAGAAATGGGTATTACATGCTGTTTGAGTCCACTCAGGTTGCTATAATAAAATACCATGGACTGAGTATCTTAAACAATAGACGGGACAGTAGGAATCTAAGCTTAAAATGCTGGCTGACCCAGTTCCCAGGTAAGGGCTTCACTCTATGTGGTGAAGAGAGAGAAAGATATCTTCTCGTTGCTCTTCCACATGGAAAAGTTGCCCCATCGTTGTAGAAGTGCTTTGTAGCTTTATCTAAATTCGGTTTCCACTCAGAGGTCTCAACTTCAAATACTTTGGAAATAAGAACATAAACACAAGAATAATAGACACTCGAAGATTTATGATACAACATGAAGACAATGATAGGGACAAAGTGGATAGGATTGGACTATCCCTGAGCAGAATAGATTTGTTATCAAAAGGTAGGACAGACACAAAAGGTAAAGTGTCCAGCTGCAGCCAACACAATAACATTTTCTGCAACCACACTAAATAGTGTCAGTGTTTTCTGTTTCAAAATTACTCTTAATTTTATTTATGAACTGCTGTGCGATGTAATATACTATACCTGAACAAAAGACAAAAGTGAATGTTTACATCACACCAGGAGAGTATTTGGTGTTTCATTTTGGAGACACACACACACACACACACACACACACACACACACACACACACACAGAGTGAGAATTCTGTAAATGTTTTCATCATATTTACCTCCCACTTAACTCTTCCCGGATTCACACCCTTCTTTCTTACCTCACAACTTTATGTCCTATTCCTCCCTCAAAGGCAATTTTTGCTGCCCCAAAAAATCTTGAATATCTGGCCTTCCGCTGACTCTGGCTGACTCTTCAGGGACTACACACTTAGAGAAAACTACCTTCCCTCTCCCAACAGCTAGCAATTGTCAATAACTCCTCAGCTAAAGGTGAGATGATATGCCTGACCACTGCCCCCGCCCTCCCGCCCCTTCCATGCTCAGATTTGTTCTGGCTTAGGCTGGCTATCTTGTGTTTTGTATTGGATTAGGTCTTGTACATGCTGTCACAACCACTGTATGTTTGTATGTGCAGCTGCCCTGCCATGTCCAGAAAATATTGTCTTCTTGTACCATATATTACTTCTGGCTTTTACATTCCTTCTGCCCCTCCCCACTTCTACAGTGATCCCTGAGCATTTGAAGGAGTGGGTGAAGTATATATTTTCTATTTAGGACTGAGAATTCTATAGTCTCTTATTCTCTGCAGCCTATTGTGGATCTCTGTATTAATCTCCATCAACTGCAAATAGAAGCTTCTCTGATGCATTAAGCTATAGGTATAGTGATACATCAGCAGGAACCAATATAATACTATGCCCATTTAGCGGAATAATAATAGGGCTCTCTCCTAGGGTCTATGACCTGTTTATCCAAAGGTTCTTGGATCAATAATAGTATCAGGTATGGGTTTCATCTTGTGGAGAACAGCCTTGCTGTCCATCAACTAATGAATGGATGATGAAAATATGGTAATTTACACAATGAAATATTACTCAGCTATTAAGAAAAATGAAATTCACAGGTAAATGGATGGAGCTGGAAACAGTGATTCTTAGTGAGGTAACCCAGATCCTGACCCAGACAAATGTTGCATGTTTTCCCTCATTTGTGGATGTTAGTTAGATGTTAGATGTGAATCTTGAGATATGTGTGTATCATTTGGAATACCCATAGATGTCAGTAAATTACTAAGGAGCCATATGGAGGGCCTTCCAAGGGAGAAAAAATAGAGTGCTCTAGAATAAAGGGTTAAAGTAAGTTATGGAACAAGAAGGATTAAATTGAAGTGGGGGAGTGGAGGGCAGGGTATAAAAGGGAATGTAGGGAGGGATAAATAGCACTAAAAAAATTATTATAAAAGTCCTATGGAAACCTACTAATGTGAAAGAGTCCTGCTTGTTCTCTCTCTCTCTCTCTCTCTCTCTCTCTCTCTCTCTCTCTCTCTCTCTCTCTCTCTCTCTCTGTGTGTGTGTGTGTGTGTGTGTGTGTGTGTTTTGTTTACAACGAGGCAATAATGTCCCTAATAGACACCAGAAGCTAACAAAAAGTCTATTCCAAGAATGCATTCCCCTTTTTGGAGTTATTGACCAGTGAGTTCCCATGAATCCCAAAATATTTTTTGCCAAGGCTCTTGGTTACCTGCCAGAACATGGTAGTGAGACTCCATGACTGAAAATACCTCATATTTGAGTCATCAAACATGGAGAAATCAAGCTGGTACCATAAAAGGTGTCTCGATTGCTTTCCAAACATAATATTAGGTCTGTATTATTAAGGTTGTGATCATTGGTGTGCCAATAGGAACAGGCTGAGACTAGGGTAGGAAGAAGCTCGGTGGGCAGTATTTGCTGATATTTGTGATATAGATGGCAGAGTTTGATCTGCCACCCTGTCTTCACAAGATAAGACACACTATAGCTCATTTCTAGAAAACACAGCCTCCATGGATTAAGCAAAGAGCAAAGTCTAATAATATAATTAGACAGTGATATGCTATGAGTATTTATTATCTTTGTCTTTAAATAATTTGTATAATTTTACATAATGTAATTTTTAATGATAGCCGTGTTGAGTAAGTGACTTGCAAAACTCACTTAAGAAGTTGAATGAGTTATACCTAGTTCACCACTGGATAACTGTGGCATTTAACACTGGACTTTCCTCACAGCTATAGAAGCCTACCCTGAAAACAAGAACTGGCTTCCTCTAGAGATCATCTGCCTCACTTCTGGTTTCTCCATTCTTCCCACCCCGCAGTTCTGCACAAAATCTAAAACAAAGCAAGTGGAAAGGAAAGAAAAGAATCTACTGTTTCAGTTCAACTTAACAGGTCTTAATGCTTTCTGAATGGTTTTTGAATGTTAGAAAATATATAAACATTAGAACAACTGAGATATGTTTATGCAAATAGCTGAGAAACAAGTTTATTTTAATAACTAAAATTAAATGGGACTTTTGCATTTGTAATTTTTTTACCTTTATAACTTTTAGGTCCTTTTCAGATAAGTAATGAAATGTAAGGCACTTGCAATTGTCTAGAATAGTTATCAGACATTGCTTGTGAAGATGGAGATGATTAATGAAAAGTGCTAGATACACTCTGAGTTAGAAGTACTGTGTTAACAATGACCACCATACCCTAGAAGAGATCATGTCAGAATATAAACAGCTGAAGGACTTGTGCAGGTTAAATCAGAGCTGAAACATTTGTGACCCTTCCTACAGGCAGGAGATGTTGATACCCCAGCTACTTAGATCCTCACTGCACATAGCAGCACCCAAGTTTCATGCAAAGTGTCATTCCAGAAATTATTTGTCATTAGTGACTAAGCAATCACTGAGAACAGATGGAACTAAAATACTAATTTCACACTCTTGTAGATGAATTGCTAAACGGTCTTATAAATGAAATACATGGAGCCAGGTATTGGGGTAAATTCTGAAAGATCAGAGAAGCAGAACAAGCCACAACTAACCTCACCTCTCCAGCTTCTCAGCAGATCCAAACTGGAAGCCTCTGAGTCCTCATCCGAATTGAATTCAACTGAACTGCTGCTAAAAAGCTAAAAGTTCAAAAGCCTAAAAGCTTAAAAAAGCTTCTAGTTCCTGGTCCTCATGTCTTATATACCTTTCTGCTTCCTGCCATCACTTCCTGGGATTAGAGGTGTATGTCTTTCCCAAGCAAGACATGAGATCTTAAGTGCTGGGATTAAAGGTGTGTGTCATCATGCCTGGCTGTTTCCAGTGTGGCCTTGAACTCACAGAGATCTTGATGGATCTCTGCCTCCAGAATGCTAGAATTAAAGGTGTGTGCTACCACTGCCTCACCTCTATGTTTAATATAGTGGCTATTCTGTTCTCTGACCCCCAGATAAGTCTATTGAGGTGTATAATATATCAACCACACACTCTATTCAGAAAGATTTTACAAACTAGTCCGGCAGCTTTGTGTAATTCCACTAATACTTACTGTACTTCAATTCAGAATCAATTCTTAGGCAATGAAGAAGAAGCCAACTCCCATAGCAGTCTCACACAGTATGTCCCTAGCCTTAATGGGCAAAGTGGCATTTTCCATTGTGAAAAAAAAAAAAATCTCCCCTTTCTGGACAATTCTCTAAAACATTGCTACTCCTGCTATGGTTTCAGTATATAGTCTATCTCACAGTCTGGTGATTTCAATAGTCGGTCCCTAGGTGGTGCTATTTGGGGAGGTCTGTAACCTCTGGGAGGTATGGTCTAGCTATAAGAGGGAAGTTTGCAGGCAAATGGATGGATCTAGAAAAAAATCATCCTGAGTGAGGTAACCCAGACTCAGAAAGACAAATATGGTATGTACTCACTCATAGGAGGATACTAGATGTGCAACAAGGATAACTGGACTGCTACTCACATCACCAGGGAGGCTACCTGGAAAACAGGACCCCAAGAAAGACACGAGGATCGCCCAATGATGGAGAAATGGCTGAGATCTGTATGAACACCCTGGACATGAGTGGGAGTAATGAAAGGCGAGGGTCCAGGGAAAGAGAGCCTGTGGGAGCGGGAGATCCCAGCTGGATCAAGAACAGAGAGGGAGGACAAGGATTAGGAGACCAGGGTAAATGAAGAACATATGAGAAAAGGAAGAAACAAAGTGCTAGAGAGGCCCACAGAAATCCACAAAGATACCCCCACAGTAGACTGCTGGCAATGGTCGAGAGGCAGCCAGAACTGACCTACTCTGGTGATGGGATGACCAAATACCCTAATAGTCACGCCAGAAACCCCATCCAACGACTGAGGGATCTGGATGCAGAGATCCACGGCTAGGCCCCGGGTGGAGCTCCAGGAGTCTAATTAGTGAGAAAGATGAGGGTTTATATGAGCGAGAATTGTTGAAACCAAGGTTGGATAAAGCACAGGGACAAATAGCCAAATGAATGGAAACTCATGAACTATGAACCAATGGCTGAGGGGCCCCCAACTGGATCAGGCCCTCTGAATAGGTGAGACAGTTGATTGGCTTGATCTGTTTGGGGGGCATCTAGGCAGTGGGACTGGGTCCTGTGCTCATTGCATGAGTTAGGCTGTTTGAAACCTGGGGTTTATGCAGGGACGCTTGGCTCAGTCTGGGAGGAGGGGACTGGACCTGCCTGGACTGAGTTTACCAGGTTGATCTCAGACCTCGGGGGAGGCTTTGCCCTGAAGGAGGTGGGAATGGGGGGTGAGCTGGGGGGAAGGGGAGGAGGACAGGAGCAGGGAGAACAAGGGAATCCGTGACTGATATGTAGAACTGAATGATATTGTAAAATAAAACAAAAGGAAAAAAAAAAAGAGGGAAGTAGCTGGGATGGGACTCTTTCCTATATATTCTCCCTATTTGCTTCTTGTCTCACCTTCTGCTTTCTGGTTGCAGCCTCCCAAATGGCCTCTGACCACCATTAACTGAATTAGACCACTATGCCTCCTTTGGCACCATGAACCACACACTCTGAAGCTGTAAACCCAAATAGAACTCCCCTCTCTTGGGTTGTCAGTATCAGTAGGTTGGGCAAAATAATGGAAAATAACTGTGATGGTTAATTTCAATTATCAATTTGATGAGATCTATGATGACCTAGGAGACAGGCCTCAGGAATTGTCTGTGGCGTATTACCTTGATTCTGCTAATTGAATGGGAAGAATCACCTGCTGTGCATGTTGCCATCCCATCTGAAGGGTGGTGTCTTGAACTGTCTGAAAAGGAGGAAAGTAGTTAAGCAGAGGCATTTGTGGCTCTCTGATGACTGAGTGCACATGAGCCCAGCAGCTTCAAGACTCTGCAGCCATTCTTCCTCTGCTGTGATAGATAGACCTTGGAACCATGAGCCAAAATAAAGCCTTCCTCCCTTCCTTCATGTCAACTGAGCAACAGAAAAAGTAACTGAAACAGTGACTAATATAATACCCGAATTCACTTGTTCACCTAGGATGGAATTCTCACCTTTGACAGTATTGGCCTTAGGGGCTACATGCTTCTTTGCCATGGAAGAAGCTTCTGTGCGCTGACAGCATTCCTGATCTCCAGTCACTGAACACCAGTATCACTCCCTATACCCCATTTATCACAGTCAATCCTCCTGCCTTCCTTTCTGCTTTCACTTCTGCTGAAAACCACACCAAATTCATTCGAGAACTCTTCTCTGTCCCAATTGTTTCCCAAGGTAATGTGCACAAGGTGATCTCTATCAAATAGAGAACATTTACAGTAGTATGTAAAAATAAAAGAGAATTGTACATTCATAGTTCAAATGTCTATATTGCCTCATTCACTTTAAATTTCTATTTAGGTTGAAACATATAAAATTGCTACCATACAACAGTATCAATTTCTTGTGGTTGAAACTGATAATATATGAGCATATAATCAGCCCCAAGTGTTTATTCCACCTTTTTCACAAGCAATCCCTGGATGCTGAATATAAAGGTAGGGGCAGGTATTCCATAGATATTCATGCCACAGTCATTAAAATTTAACTGAATTTAGCAAGCATAAATTTGGAAACGTGGACACATTTATTTTTTAGAGTTAGTCAGCTAGCACCTTTGTGGGGACAGAGGATAGGAAATCCCTGGCAAATTCCGGGACATAGCTTAGGCTGCAAAGAAGATGTCTTCCCTAGACTGCTATTTTTTGGATGAAATCAGAAGTATAGGAAGCTACACCAGAGCAAACCACCCTGTCTCTGTGCTCTGACCACATCCTACAGACTCTGCTAATGAAATAGAAGAGCAGGGCCTTTTCCCAAGGGAAAGACCCCATCCTTGTCACAAGTCTTCCCCTAAGGGGTTCTAAAGAAAGGACCAAGAATCCATAGGGCAGTGCTGGCCCAGTTAGTGCATGCTATATGCTACCTACAGTACATAGTTTCCAAGGTCAGTGTGAGATAGAAATAAGGCCTTAGGTTACTTGTTCTGTGGCCCTGGGTCAAGCTGACATTGCTAGAAAGAAAGAGTGTTGAAAAATAACAGCTGTTTTCCCAGAAGTAGAAGCTTTTTGGGGTTTGTACATAGTTCGTCCTCGTGTGCCTTCTTCTACCTACCCAATGCTTCTGAAAACCCTGACCCAGGAGAAAAGGTTGAGGAAACCATAGATGAATGGTGGCTCTGCCAGCACATTGAACACACAAAACAGAAATTGAAGAATAAAGGCAGAATACTGAGAATTAGAGTTTTGTAGCCTGAGATTTCTGTTGGCAGCAAGTACCAGACCTAAAAAGTCACTTGAAGCAGCACCATTCTCTTGTTTCACACTCAGTGAAAAGGACATTA
Source organism: Peromyscus leucopus (assembly GCF_004664715.2). Lineage (NCBI taxonomy): Eukaryota > Metazoa > Chordata > Mammalia > Rodentia > Cricetidae > Peromyscus > Peromyscus leucopus. Next base: position 46,138,844 of record NC_051067.1, read on the forward strand.
AGAGACAAACATCCATCTCCCCAAGTTATCAAGAGCTGAGTATATTGAGTCAGCCCATTACCTTATCCTCCCAACCAACTTAATATTTCAACTTCAAATTTAGCATAGAGCCATGCTATCAGTGTTCTGAACATATCTTAGTGTTCAATAATGTGACTGCAATGAAAATATCCCAGAGAGGCATTAGGCTGAAGACATTAATTACCATGAAGCCTTCTGGCTGAGTTCAGTGGAAAGGCCATGACTATGCTGTGCCCCTGTGACACTTTTGATAACATCAACGGAAATTGGCTGCAGGAGACAGGAATTAGAGAAAGAAGGGACTAGGCGGGGGGCTGAAGACAACCGGTTCTATCTGCGGAAGCAGCAAGGTTTCACCTTCTCCAGAGCTGTTGCTGTGTGACTAAGATGCCCCCAGGGAGCAGGTGGCAGCATTTGACTGACACACGGCTTGCTATGTACTGCATTGGCTTGATATAACGACAGTCAAGGTCTCATCAGGACATTCTTAGTAGAAGTTTATAAAGCCATACAAAAGCCTAAATTATCCTAAAATTCATCAATAAGTTTTATAGGTGAAGTTCATTATAATCCTTTAGGAAGTAACGTGGTAGTTCTTGCTACAAGGCTGTATAAATGAGAATAAAATTAAACCCTACTTACTAATATGGAAACTGAAAAACTATTAGAATAATCTCTAGCCTCAAAGAGGCTGTATCAACACTGAAGTATATATACACACATATGGTAAAGAACTATGTTAAACAATTTTACATAGTCCAACACTTCCCATTCCATTTATAAAGCAAAGTCACTGTGCCCAGAATCCAGAATACTCAATGAGTAGAGAAAATATATGACTGTGAATGTGCATGTATGTACCTATGTGTATGTGTGTGTTTATTTATGCATGCATTTCCGTATGCCTATGTGTGTGCCCATGTGTATGTGAATGTATGTGCTCTGCTGTCAACTTATTTCATGTTCTGTTGATAATAACATGATATCACAGACTGAGTAATTTATAAAGAGATTTATTTCTGGTAGAAATCTAGCCCAAAGTTGAAGGCAGCAGAAGATGGTGGGTTTCTCACCGGTCTAAACTTAAGGTGTTACAAAGCAAGAGTAAGTGCACAAAAACATTGCCCCATTAGTTTCAGTAGCAGACCACTCTTGACATACCCATTAACCCCTTGATCCATTAATCTACTAATTACATAAATGGATTAACCACCCGAGAATGCAAGCCTCATGGCATTGCATGTCCCTAGACAGTGGTGTTTTCCTTGGTGCAGCTAACTTTTGTGTGAACAATGTTGTCTTTTATTACTATGTCAAACATGAGTAGTGAAGGGAGATGAAGATGCACAAAACAAAGTCTTTAAAAGTCTGGGCAAAATTAAGGCAGTGAAACAAAAATTATGGAAAATACAGAAAGATCTGACACTGGTCAGTCAGTGTTTGTAAGTTCTAAAACCTTAGTTCCACTTTGAAATAACTAAGACCAGGAAACAAATAATCCAATGTAGTTTTCACAAGAAAGAGAATTGAGAATTCTTATCCATGACAATCTGTACTCAGAGGCATGGGAACCACATGCAAAGACTGACAAAGATGAGGATCATTTCCCATCATACTTCAATGAGCTTTTCCTACTGTAACAGTTAACTAGTGGTATCAATAGGTTGGAAAGAGGTTTTCTCACAATCATCCATGTATTTTTAAACAATAAGGTCACAAAATAAAGAGGAAAAATTAATATTTACTACTTTCTTGAAGGGAATATAATTATTTGGAAAAGAACAGATAAAATATTATTTTAGATATCAAGCCCAATTCCTAATGAGAAAAATAGATTTAAAATTCCAAATGTAAAAATAAAAAAATTATGTTTATGACAAAAGATATTAATATGGACAATTTTTCATTATATAAAAGTACAGAAAGGTAAAATATTAGATTTTCAAATATTCAAACAAGACCTAAAAAATCAAATTTAAAAATGGCAAGCCACATGGAAAGGTGTAACAAATGGACAAGTAATATATTTATATAATATTATATAAGGTATATTAATTATATAATGTATTAAATATATTAATACAAAACACCATTCTTGGCAGGAAGAACACTAACAGGCAGAGTGCACACACTGCTGTCCTTCAGAGACATGAGGTGAGGAAGGTAAGATGAGAATTATCCCTCACCTGCACTCCCCACAGGCATCTAGTCCCTTCTCAAGTGTTCTCCAACCTACTGTCCAAGCAGGTGCTCCATTTCACAGAAGCTAACTCTTTGGGTTATAGAAGAGCTAACTCTTTAAAGTTGAACAGCACAGGGTAATGTTGGTGCTTCCTCTGCCCTAGTCTTCTATTGGTTTTCCTGGATAGACCCTGAGTATAGCCACTAGTCCACTGCCTTTTTATGCACTCAGATAAACTCACTCTGAGCTCAAAATTTGCAAATATGATTTGTGGAGTGCTTTCCTTCAAATTCCACTTCTCTACCCTTCCAGACAGATTTCTAGCATCTCTCCCATGTCTGTCTTTTGGTGGCCACTTCAGTGACACTGGCATGTGCCTTTGATTCATGTCAGAGTCAAGTCTGAAGTTGCAGTGAAGGTACAAATTATAAATTGCCAGTTAAAACATAAATGGAATTTGTCTTAGTTTGGGTTTCTATTACTATGAAGAGACACCATGACCACACAACTCTTATAAAGAAAACATTTAATTGGGTGGCTCACTTATAGTTTCAGAGGTTCAGTTCATTACCATCATGACAGGGAGCATGGCAGTGTGCAGGCAGATGTGGTACTTGAGTAGTAGCTGAGAATCTTACATCTTACAGATAAGAGGAAGCCAACTGAGATATTGGGTAGTATACTGAGCATAGGAAACCTTAAAGCCTGCCCTCACAGTGGCCTACTTCCTCCAACAAGGTCATATCCATGCCAACAGAGCCACACCTCCTAATAGTGCCACTCCCTATAAGATTAAGGAGGTCAATTACACTCAAACTACCACATTCCACTCCCTGGACATCATAAGTCTGTAACAATATCATAATGCAAAATGTATTTAGTCCAACTTCAAAAGTCCCCATGGTCTATCACAGTCTCAACAATGTTTTAAAGTCCAAAGTTCAAAGTCTCTTCTGAGATTCATTCAATCTCTTAACTGTAATCCCCTATAAAATCAACGTCAAAAAATGGATCACATACTTCTAACATATAATGGCACAAGATATACATTATCATTCCAAAACACAGGGAAGGGAGCATAGTGAGGAAACACTGGACCAAAGCAAGACTGAAAACCAGCTGGGCAAACTCAAAACTCTTCATCTCCAGTTCAGATGTCAAAATGCTCTTCAGATCTTCAACTCCTTTCAGCTTTGTTGACTGCAATACATTTCTTTCTCTTTGTTTGGTTCCACTCCCTGTTAGCAGCTCTCCTCAGCAGGTATTCCATGACTCTGTCATTTCTAACATCTTAGGTTCTCCAAGACAATCTAGGCTTCACCTTCACAGCTTCATGCAATGACCTCTCTACTATGCCTCCATTCAGGGACACTCTTAACACATGCCTGACCTCAGCAGCTTTATTCCATAACTTCTTTCTTCTATTCTTAACTCTAAAGCAAGAACGATATGGCCAAACCTGCCAAGTTCTGCTGCTTATGCGGACTGGAACATGGCCCCCTCATTTAGTTGCATCCTCACCAGTTTTCTGTCCTTCATTGCCTGAGCTTGGCTGTACTGAAACTGGATCTCTAGACCAAGCTGACCTCAAACACAGATATCTGCCAGCCTCTGCCTTCCCAGTGCTGGGATTAAAGGTGTGCCCCACCACACCTGGCTCTAAGCTTTCCCTTAGTTCCTTTTCACAAGTTGAAAACTACAATGGGTGGGATTTTACCTTGAGATCACCACTCCCTTTATTCCATGTCTTAATCTCCTTGAACATAGAACTTATCTCCATTCCACTTTCTGGTGCTTTTTTCTCTCAAGTGTTTTTCCTTGCTCAGCTTACTCTTTTCCATTACATATCTTTGTTAGAGCTAACACTGGTAACCACAAGACAGAGTCTGTACAAGACTGTTTTGAGATTTCTTCTGCCAATGGAATTAATTCAACACTCTTCACTTTAGCCTCAGGCAGACACTTCAGAAAAGGACAAAAAGCAGCCACTTTCTTCAAAATATCACAAGAATGATTTCTAGGCAATATACTAAAATGCTTCTCCTCTGAAACCTCTTGAGCCTGCTCCTGACATTTCCAATCATTATCAACACCATTGTCTTCCATGTTCCTACTAGTATGCTCCATTAAACAGTGCTTAAAGCATTCCACTGCTTTCCTAATTCAAAGTACCAAAGTCCAAATTCCTCCAAACAAAAACATTATCAGGCCCATCACAGCAATACCCAAGTCCCTGGTAGTGTTATGTCCAGATTGCAGGGACCCCTAAAAGACCACCAAGGAGACTGAATCCTGCATGTAAAAGCAAAGAGCCTGCATTTCAAGCTCCAGAGCTTGATCCTTCTGTCTGACTGACACAGTGGTGAGAGCAGAGAGCCCTAAGCTCAAGTGGGACAGAGTTTTTATCTTAGCAGAGGTTGAGGTGAAGGGATTTCCAGGGTCCAGGACCCTGATTGGCTGACAAACAAAAAATAGGTGTGTGCTAGATTCAAGGACATCTGGCCACCTTATCTAATGGTTGGAATGTTTAGGATGTTAGGTACTTCCTCACCCCTGGGTGGATCCCTGGGTGGTATCAGCTTAAGGCTTTCCCTGGATCTGGGTGTTGCCTGCCAGGAAGCCTGTCACAGAAGTTGTGTCTAGGCCCCTAAGCCTGTTATGGCTGCTGTGTGGTCAAGCTGTTTTGGGGCCCCTTCACAGTAGCAACTTCTATCTTACTTTGGATTTCTATTGCTGTGAAGAGACACCATGACCACAGCAACTCTTTTTTTCCCCCAGAGCTGAGGATTGAACCCAGCGCCTTGCACTTGCTAGGCAAGCACTCTACCACTGAGCTAAATCCCCAACCCCCACAGCAACTCTTGTAAAGACTGGGGGTGGCTCACTTGCAGTTTCAGAGGTTCAATCTATTATCATCATGATAGGGAGCATGGCAGACATGGTGTTGGGGTAGTAGCTGAGAGTCCTATATCTTACAGGCAACAGGGAGTCAACTGAGACACTAGGCAGTATCCATATCCACTCCAACAAAGCCACATCTTCTAATAGCGCTACCCCCTATTAGAATATGGGGACCAGTTTTATTCAAACTACCACAGAAGTCAAAATGGTTCTCATCATTTTTTCATTATGTATGTATGGGGTGAGGGGGTGGAGACACAAGGAAGAATTTATTTGTATTTGTTTTATACTTATTCAGTACTAGAAAGATATTACCTCCTAAACTTAAAAGCCTACTCTTTCAGCTGCTGTTTCAGATGGCATCGTGACATTTTTGGAATAATAGGATGCATTGATCTTGGTTTCATAAGAACAAGTCTCATGGTCCTTGTTGTCTGGCCTTGAAATAAATCTGTTAAAAATCATGAGACCCATATCCTCCCTTTGAGGTGTATAATGTAATGTTAATGTGGCAAAGTAGATGTTAGCAGAATTATGATGATGGATCCATAAAAAATTATTTATAACTCACATCAAACAGCCAATAATTATGAGGGTGAATGGAGAAAGTGAGAAGGAAGGCTGTGAGAGCAGAATGAAAACAAGATGAGCATGAGGTACAACACACATATTCATGAGATAAAGGAGCTGTGGAGTATTGAACCTGAACAATGAGCACTCATTCATAAGAGAAGCAATGGGTGATGATAACTGTGCCCAGTCAGAATTTCCTAAGCAGCATATTGAATTAAGGTGGGAATTAAGGTAGAAGCATTTAAAAAGTGCTCATCACTCTCCATGTCTCTCCCTTTCTTACTGGTGTGCTTTACATTGCACTTGAAGAATGGTCTGCCAGCAGGGAAGGACTAAAGGTTAACTGTTGTCTTCTTTAGTTTGGATGACAAGGATAAATGTCTTAAAGAAGATGGTCCATTGATGCAGGTCCTGTTGCTTCCTGAGTATAAAAAGACTGGGAGTTCTGTCTTCCTTCACCAAAACTGTTGTGTTTCTGAATTTCAGGATCCATTCTTTTGATATGGAAGAAGTTACCTACAGCATTTTCTAATGATACACTCTAGACTGCAATAAAATATTATAATTTTGGAAACTATAAACATACCATGAGCTGAAGAGCTTCCAATCCTTGAAGGGTTTCAGTTAAGTTGTGCAGGTGGCATCAGCACATACAGTTACTTTACTGAGATGCAATGTACAGTAACAGGTTAGATGCCTAAGCAGACAGAAGACTCCAGCTGCCTTCTGTCAAGAGATTTGCAAAAGTTTAAAACAAAGCCATGCTTTCTGCTGTTTATTTTGTCTCATAAAATTTATTTTTCATAAAAGTGTGTCATTTTATTAGAATATAATTGGCTTTTCATTATTATATTAGCTGTTTCAACTTTAACTTGTAATTTGATATATGTTGATAAGTAGTATGCATATAAACAATTCTTTGAAGTTCTCGATCATTTTTAAAAGTATGAAGGAGTCCTGAAGACAACATTTAGACTGATAAATAAAATGTGAACTATGATATGTGACTATTTTTACCTTGGTAATTGCCAGGTGAAGCCTCTTTTTAATTTTAAACAATGTTCACTGAGCCTTTCATGCAGAACTGAGCTAAGAACTCTGTTTGCATTGCTAGTGTGTGATCTCTGCACTCAGCTAGGACCGGGGCCTCTGTGCTCTCCCACAGAGACTAGACTTAGTCACTTCAGTGGTACTAGTAACTGATGGGGCCCAGATTTGAAACCAGCAAACCCGCTGACATCAAGGGCAGTGTCCTTAAACAGTGGTAAGATGGATGGCTCCCCCTGCTCATGGCTTTGCTGTGTCATTGGAAAAAAAAAAATAGATTTTAGAACATGGTTGTAGCTTCTCAATTATGCCATACTGTATATCATTCTTTTTCTATGCTTCACACTTTCTCTGCCTATGTGGCTCTAGTTAGCCACACAGCATTCTGTCACATGGCTATGTTTTTTTTTTAACCCATTTCCATATTTCTCCAAATCACTGCTACCAGAAGGAAGCAATAAGCAAGCCTGAACAGAACCTTTAATAAACCAAGGTTTTGAAAGTTCTATTCCCAGGAAGGGGATTCTGAAATATAAGACACATAATCAATTTTATTAAGTGTTGCTAGGGAATCTTCCAGAATGTAAATAAATTATGGGTTTTCCTAGGCAGAGCATCAAGAGTCGCATTTTACACAGGCAATGATACTTGGTTTTGCACAACTTTCCAAATTTAGCCTCTGTGAAGGATGCAAGTTCTTAGGAAGCTACTCCTTTTCATTGGCAGGCTGGTGGTTACAGGACTGCCTGTGGCTTCCTGGGGCCCTGGCTTTCTCCCTTGCATTGCAAATTCTTAACTGTATCCCCTCTGCCATGGAATTTTCTTTTTTTCTTGTTGGTATTTACTTTTATATCATAATGTTAATCTTTTACTTATAGTAAATATATTCTCTTATCTGTTATCCTTGTTTATATTTGTCTAAAACTCTGAAAGCACAAATTTTAAAATTGAGAAATTTGTCTGATTTTTTTAATTTTTGTAATTTGGGGATCTGATTTTAAAAATGTTTCCAGAAATTATGAAGGTATTTTTTTTTCTACTAACCTTGGTATTTTGTCTTCTGTTTGGTACTAATTTACCTGTAGTTTCCTTTTATATTTGATGAAACTTGAGAGTCGGTTTTTCTTCTTTGGTGTCTTTTGACAGAGTTTATGTATTTTTCTCAATTTCTAAAACATTCTCTGTTATTTGTTTAAGTTACTTAGTAGGCATTTTTATAGTATTTGTGAAGGGGCATTATTTCTACACAATTTATTATTAGTGATTTTTATATGTTAACCTTGTTTGCTTCCTTTTCTTGTAACCATGTTAATTGCACTGGAGATTTATATACAAGAGAGTGTTGTCTAGAAAAGGTAGTGCTGTCTCTTTTTTCTCAGTCCTCAGGCCTCTTACCTTTTACTTCTTATGATTATAGTCAGAGTCTTTAGAGTGCAGGGGAAGAGTGAACAGGAAGGCAACCTTACTAGTCTGACTCCATACTCCCTGCTCACTTACTCACTCACTCTTTCTCTCTCTCACACACATACATACATATAAACACACACACACACATCACATGCAGTCATGCATATGTATCTAACACACATTAATTAAAATAGATGTTTATTATAGATTTTAAGAAAATTGAATGAACTTAACAAAGTATCTTCTAGTTCTTTTAAAATGTAAATATGCCTTCAACTTCAACATTTTTTTTCTATTCTTATTGGAACAACGTGATTTTTTCCCCACTGAACTGTTTTTCATATGTGAGTAATGAAACTAATGTACATTATATTAAACCACACTCAAACTATTGAAATGAAGCATTTTCTTTCTTAAATTTAAATAAACTTCAGTTTTGAGGACAGCTTTTAGGCTCACAGCAACATCAAGCAGAAAGCTTCTGTTTATTTCTTGCCCCACACTCATGTACAGTCCCCATTAATCTTTGGTTCCCAATGCTTCATCTCCAGCATTGAAATACTGTCATCCATAATCCACAGAGCTGCTGAACCCACACTGACACATTATCCTCTGTACTCCTCAGTCTGCACTGGCTTCATCCTGGTGATGTTCCTTCTGCGGGTGTGGTCAAATGTGGAGTGACCTAGACACACCATTGTAACATTGCATGGAAGGATCCAAGGAAGAAACTTACAAAGAGCTACAATCAGGCTCATGCTCTACCATTTTCCTTACCTCCACTTGACCTCTTCTTGCATTCATCTACTAAAGATCAGCCTTTCTCCACTAAGCACCTACTTTAGGAGGAAGGAAACAGTGCTATCCTAGTACTCTCTCATTGAGTCAAAGCTGCTGTTTTTCAGCACTCAAGAGAGGAATCCCCCTAGTTTCCACTCCTTTCTGTGTCTCCCACTTCTCAATGACTCTCTCAGTGTGATAGTTTTTGCTTGATTAATTTTTCATAGTTGTTAAGACACAAGAACAACTAGCCCCTGCACTGTTGGACTCTTCTCCACGAATGATCTTGGCATCAAGAGCCAGTATTTCATATTTGTTTTGTTCTTGTCAATCAAATTAGAGATTATACTATAATTTGCTTTATTACATAATGAGCGAAGTGAGGACTCAGTACACTAGAACAACTAGAATTCCAGATGCTGTCTTAAAATAAAATGCAGTAAGCAATCGATGCTCCTAGAAAAATTCAAGGACAGTTTTTCTCAGATAATAAAATTCCATTGCAGAACATGTTGTTATTAACTATAGATGAACATGCTTTAATTATGGTTATATAATTTGCAGTCTCGATTTTTGTATGAATTCTTCTACTATATGAATTTTTTTAAGCATAAGGAAAATCAATTTACATTTTTCTTCTTATAAAAAAGCAGCACAAGGAAAACTCCTAAGGTAGTTCAAAGGGAATCTGACTTTAAGTTCAAATGCAGAGCACATCCCTATGAACTCTTGGCAAGATCCAGATTCAGCTCCTCAGCAAATTCCTACTCCATGCCAGAGACTTAAAGAGTCCATGATCTACATCCTACTTTGGTTTTCAAAAAGAGCTAATAGGGCCAGTGAGATGGCTTATCGGATAAAGGCACAGACCTCTAAGCCTGACAACATGAATTAGATCCTCAGAACTCACACTGTGGAAGGTCAGAACCAAGTCTCTGAAGTTGTCTTCTGATCCCCATATGTATGCCACAGTTCATACTAATGCACATACATATACATACACAATTAATTAATTAATTAATTCAATGCAATTTTAAAAAGAGAATAATAAATGTGTCTTCAGGGCCTTTTATTTGTAACTTTATAAAAACTATTGAAGATTTAATCAAAATAGCAAAGCAGAAACTTGCTTTCCATGACTGTACAGTGGTCAGTGGAAACTGGGGGAAGGTTCAATGAAAACCTAAGGCTGCTATACGCCTTTCAAAGTCTGATGTAAATTATTGTCCAATGTTTATATTTTACTACATTTTAAAGTCATGTAACCCCTCCCTCATCTCCTCTTATTACAGAAGAAGAAGTTGAGAAACAAATAGCAGAAATATGGCCCACTGATTGAGAATTTTATGTATTTGGGCAGGTAAAATGACGTGTAATAACATGACTACTGTAATAATTGATAAGCTTTATTCTCATTTTTCCACAGGAAAATTAGTTTCAAAGAAAACAAGATATAGAAAACCAACTCCCTTCTTATTCCACAGGCTTAGATTAAGGGATTCATGATTGATAACTGAATTTCCCAGAATTCCCCACATTTTTTGGTTTTATTTTTCACTTTTAATATAAAAGTATTATTGAAATACAATTCATATCCCAGATAATTCAGACATTTAATGTATATAAGTCAATGTTTTTAGTATATTCACAGAGTTATGCAACTGTCATCACCATTGATTCTAGAACATTTTCATCATTCCAGAAGAGACTGTACCTATTAGGAGTCATTACTCATTTCTCCCAACCTACTAACCATAGCCCAAGCAACCACCTATTTACTTTCTGTGTTTATGAACTTACAATTTCCAGACAAATATTAAAAGGAATTGTACTATCTGCACCTTTTTCTTCCAGGCTTTTCTCACTTAGCACAGTGTTTTCAAGTTATGTCCATATGTAGCATATAGCAAGACTTCATTTTTTTTCTTCCTGCCAAATAATAACTCTGTTGTATGGAAATACTATATCTACTCATTGTTATTTATTTTTAGTAATCAAGAATAGTACCATGCAACCATGCAGACAGAGTACTTATGTGATTGGTTATATGTCTTAATCTCTCCTGTATATACACCTAAAAGTAGCAACACTAGGTTACATGATGACCACCTGTCAAACTTTTAAGGAGCTGTTATCAATTTCATTTGGTAACTTGTTCATCTATGAAAAGGCACTTACTGGGAGAAAGCATTCCTTCCCCCCTTGCTATTTTAATATGCCCTCTAATTATACACAGTACTTAATAGCAATGTTACATTTGTTATCCCACAGCTGCTTGGATGTGGTTTCCCTAAGGACAGCAATACTATCTTAGTTCACCACTGGCTACTCAGTTTCTAGCAAAGAATCTGACAACTAGTAGTCACCCAATAAATCTTAACAGATGAATGAGTAGATGGAATGAAAGATACCATTTTATTGAAGTCTAAGGAACTAAATGATCAACCAAGACATTTTTATATATTAGGCATATTTCTAAAATTGTTTCTCAGCAAGAACTTTGCTAGAGGAAACTTTGTCTAGTTAAGTTTCAATAATCTGGAGACACTTTGTCAGGAACCATAAGATACGCTGCTTAGGAAAATCATAACTGAAGAATATGGCTCACCTCTGAATGCCAGCCAAGATCTGCACTCTGGACTAGTGACCCCAGTGCATACTGAGCCTATTTCTAAGATGCAGGGAATACAGATATCTCTCTTCATTAAACTCTATGTGGCAGGTTAAGATAATTGTATACCATTGCCTTATATATTGCAACTGAACACATTAAATACTCATCAAATATTACTTTGTCTGAATATAATTTACCCATGTGTCTAGTTCTCTTAATTTTTTAAAAGTAGTCTTTGGGAGCACAGAGCTGGCTCAGGGATTAAGAGCATTAGCTGCTCCTCCAAAGGATCCAGGTTCAATTCCCAGCATCCACACAATACAAACAAACAACTGCCTGTAACTCCAGTCCCAGAGGATGCATGTCTCTTCTGAGCTCCATGGGTTCTGCACACATGTGGTTCACAGACATAAATGCAGGTAAAGCATTCATAGACATAACTTAAAAAAAATTTTAGAAGAAAATTTAAAGTAGACTTTATTGTGTGTGTAGACTAGTACAGCATTTCCCAGGACCAGTTGAATTACATATAAATATGTATTTTTAAATTATGTGGTTCTCTTGGTCAGATAAACCACATTTACAACTTGATATTTGGGTGACCAACCAAATGTTTTTATGTAAGGATTATACAAAAGTTAGGAAATTTTAGTTTTCAAAATTACCTTATACTTTGCTAAGAAAAAAAAAGCATGTGGAAAAAATATCATTCTTTGAAACTGTAACTGCTGCTACAAGGATGGAATGCCTGGTCCTTAAAGTATTTCCCCTTCCTGATTACATCAGAAAGTTTTTGGAAATTTCTGAAGATTATCTTTGGCTGCTTAGAAAAGTTGTCTGGTTTATTGATTTGTTGATTCCGTTATTCTGGCTTCTGAAAATAATGTATTGTTTCTGAATACTGAAATGTGAGTATCAAGGTAAGTAAGTATTGCTGTTGAAAGTGCAGCAAAAAAAATTATGTACTTTTTAATCAAATTTGTTCATTTATTGTGAGTGTGCAGCTTCTTTCTATCATCTATCTATCTACCCATCTATCTATCTATCTATCTCTTACTTTGTGTGTGTGCACTCACACGCGTGCGTGTGTGTGTGTGTGTGTGTGTGTGTGTGTGTGTGTGTGTGTGTGTGTACTCATGTGCCAAAGCACAACTGTGGAGGTGTGGAGGTCAGAGGACATCTTATCAAAGTAGATTCTTCCCTCCCAACTCAGGTCACCAGTCTTGATGGCAAGTACCTTTACCCCTTAGCCCATCTTGCTGGCCCTGATGATTTTATTTAAGTCTCTGTATCTTCAAGGAAAAGATCCAAAAGCATTTTACTAAGGTCTCAGCTGAGATTGTCTGACTGAACTGGTACCCTTGGGTTGTGAAAGAAAAACAGGAATCAAAATATATACAGTGACAGAAGATGTGACATGTGAGGATGTGAGGAACATGGTTTACCAAGGAACCATGACAGCCATTGGCCCTCTACAATTCAGTCCCATGGACAGTTTGTAGGAAGCAGAGTGAATATGTACCATCAAATTCTTACTCTTTAAAGTAGAATAGTGGTTTCTAATGAGGCAATGAGTGTTTGTGTGGTGAAGACCAGTGTGAGCTATCTGGAGTCCATAGAAGCAACCTGAGTGCCTTGGAAAGCGAGGTGGCTAGAGAAGGGAACCACAATCATTGACAATAGTAAATGGCATTTGGGGACCCACTAATTTGAAATTAAGTTGCCATTAAAATAGACCTTTACCCCTAATCTATCAAAACACCGTAGCCAACGAATTTGTCTGTGAAGGAGAAGCAGAGGAAATGTATTGGGTCATTTGAAATAAAATCCCTTGCAGCTGACCCATGAGAGGTGCTGATAGCTTCCAGATGGAGCCTTGTCCAGTTCCCATTGGCCAGATGTTTGGGCCTGTCCAAGAAGGATTGTTTTGTATGTAGAGTGGGGAACCATGGAAATAGCATCAGGATTGACCAAGGACTTACCCCAAAATAAGAAAATTCCAGTCATAGGTGTGGACTATAGCTTGAAGCTTATTCAATGAAATAACTGGCTGCAGAGTCCAGCTCTATCCTTTCAGAGCTTTGTACCTTCAGGCAAATTAATTAAAGTCTGAGAATTGGTTATCTCATCTGTGGGTGGGAAGGAGACAGTTAGGAATACAAAGGGTAGTTTAATAGCCTTCAGTAAGTGATTCCTGTATGCAATTATTAAATCACCTCCAGGGTTCTATACTGATTTAATGTGAATTAGAACTAACTCTGTTGGGCATTGCAAATACAAAAATGGGTGGAAGACAATTCTGATCTTCGAGAACTTCAGTTAGGGGAAATAAGAAGCAAACAATAAATTGACCAAAGTATGTGAGTGCTGGTAGGAGTGTCCACACAGTACCCAAGGGGAGAAGAAAGTGACTTCCATATTTCCACAATTGCCATATGGGAGCACCAGGCTTCATATTATCAATTCATAACTATCCTCTCTCCCCCCACTGTAAAGGTGAGAAAACTAAGGCACAATAAATTGTCCAACTTCAAATAGATAGTGCATGGTGAAGTTTGATGTGATTTCTCTTGTCCTTGTCACAGCTGGTCTCTCTGTCTCCAAAGTTTCAAGGATGCTTCCATGTATCAAAGGGGAAATGGGGAGTGTCTATATCATTTCTGTAGCTGTGACAGATTGCTATAGATTAAGAGGTTTATCATTTTATAAGAACAGAGTTTATTTGCCTGGTAGTACTTGAGGGTGTTATGTTCAAGATCTCAGGGATATAACTTGCAAGACTGCTCTCCTTTGGTAAGAGGGCAAGTAGGACTCTTTTCTTCTTAGAAAGCTGTTAATCTCAACATTATGTGTCACCCTGAAGACCTTACTCATCTAACACCAATTATTGATATCTCAAAGTTATCATGTGCATGGCTAAATCGATTACCATCAAACTTATTTTTTAATATAATCCATGCAAATGCAAAGAAACATTTTACATGTTGACTCAAATGCATGCATAGACACATTTATAAAGCAAAATTATGTACTTAACTCTAGCTACTTGTGCAGCACAAGATCACTGACATTTTCTAGCCCTCTGTAGGGTTGTTTTTGTTGTTGTTGTTGTTGTTGTTGTTTACCAATTTTATGAGTGTATCACTTATAGCCTGCAGTTTTAAAAGCACTGAAAAATATCTGGACAAAATGTACATGGCATCAGTCTTGGTGCTGAGTAGCATGGGCAGGGCTGAGATGTTATTTTTACCATAATTGAAATAATTTTAAGATTATATGCAATATTCTTAGGGATGGAGTCAGCTTGTAATATTGGCCTCGCCTATTTAGTGACCTTTGAGCCACATACCACAGATTAAGTTATCAAAAGAGACAAACTAATCTGAAACACTAAATAGGAAAGAGTAGCACACAGAAAAATCCTATGTGGACATGCAAAAAAAAAAAAAGAATTAAAGAATTAAATTTAGATTCTACAAGAAGATACACATTTAGATCCAAGCAATTTACTAGGAGCATCTTCCTTTCTTTTCCATCACGAGAAGGAAATTTTCAGCTATAGGTATCATTTTGGGTGGTCCCAGAGAATGCCTATTAAAGTGGTCAGTATGTACAGAACTGTGTTACTGGAGACAGCCAACCCACGGAAGATGGCCCTGCCAGCACAGCTAAAACTGGATCAGTCACTCTTTCATTTACTCTAGGAGCACATTATTTACATGAGGTTGAGTGGCCCTTTCTCAGACTCTCAGCCACCCTCTGAACCTTTGCCCATGTATATTCTCAATGTTCAGTTGATCTGCTGCAATGTTTGGATGTAGAGTTTACAGCAGGCGCTAGAGCAGGAGGTGTCAAAACACGACAAGAAAGGCTTTTTCTTGTTTGACTTCTGGCAGGGATCAGAGTGAAAGTGATGGAAGGCTTGGGAAAAAGCCCAAACTTGTCATTTCTTCCAGCCAACTTGGCGGACTCCACAGGTTTAGAGAGTTCAGATGAGCTTCATGTCCATAAACCTTTGAATACTTATAGAGAAACTAATCTGTCTGAGGCTTTCTGAGGTTCAACACATCTTATTGTTCTGACACCAAACTCCAGCTTCAATCAAATTACCCTCCCCCCTCCCCTACAAATAACAACAAAAGGCTTCGTGCTGCAATCATATGTATCAAAGGAAATGGCAAGCAAGCTGGTAAAACCCACACTGCACCTGGCCCAACCTGGAAGTACCACTTGCTCTGCTTTGCAAATATACCCTAAATTATTAATTTTTGTCTGTTTTGTATTTATTAAAACTGTGCATACCAAAGCAGCCACTACACTACATTATCTTCTGAATATAGAAATTTCTGCTTCCTTGAGGAAGACTTAGACTGACAACAAATAAGATTATTTGTTGATTTTGTTTTATAAGTGAGGTATGAATGTAAAAGAGCATATATGATCTATGTATATTTTAAAACTACTCGATAGTTTAAAAAGATAATGATTCTTGCTTAAAAGTATTGTAGTTTTTCTTATTTCAACTCTCAAGTTAAAAAGAAAAAAGTCAAGAAAAGCAGCCACTCCAGCGAACCACATTGTTTGGCAGTCTGTGACAACGAGCACAGAAGAAGCGGCCTAGAAAGAACTATGGGATTTTGACTACATTCATTGTTTTTATGTTATGCAGTGCTCAGATATTATTCTAGGGCTTTGTAGAGGTCTGTTCAAGACTCTGCATAGATTTCAATTATCCACAACACACATATTTCCTTGAGAACATTCTTATGGAAACCACATTTCCAACCTTTAAGTTGCTGGTGTTACAGTGCCTAGGAAGCTGGCTGGGGACCAGGAACATGTCTCACATCTTACTGCCACATTTCCTGAGTGAACTCAGGGTTTCATTTGTAGCTGAATTTTCTCTGAACTGTAGATAACATTCAAGAAAGAGCAGTCTTACAGTCTGGGAATCCGCAAAAGTCACTTGTTCTGGAGAGTGCACTTCCACAAAGCCCAGTTTTTATGCCCACCAGTAGTGTCCTTTGGACTTGTGCGTCTTCTGGCTTTGTCGGCAAGGCAGTTGGCATTCATTCTATAACACATCCCAAATGTCTAAGTAGGTCACCAGAACTAGTCTCTAATGGATAGGAGCATAAAACATTGCTAAAAGGACAAAAGGAAGAAAGATAGATCTTCTCATTTCAAAGATTAGTTGTCTATATTTTTTACTACAACACCCAGCAGGAATGCAATATACTTCAAACAAATAGCAGAAACCAAAATTGAGAATTAAAATATACTCAAAAGCCATACTCTAGCAAAACTAGATTTTGCTCCTGTATCAGTAACTTAACAACAACAAAAAGACTTCGTTTGAAACTAATATTTTTGTTTATTTCATTGTTTCTGTTTTATAGGGTTCTCTAATGTGTCTATGCATTTCGGTGGCACTCAGGAGTCTGTCGATAGAAGTTGAAACATTTTAATTTGAATTGGAAATAAAATTCACCATGTGAAACAAAATTGGGCAAATGTTTCTACAAATTAGAATGAGCTCCATAATTTTCAGGGATCTTAGTGTGCTCCATGTGTACACTCCTAATTAGGAGTCACTGCATTGCCTTACATTTGTAGAGTAGAACACTCCATGGATACTCTTATGAAGGCTTCTGAAAAAATAGTAAAATTAATGCTATGCCCTGTAGTGAACTGTATTTCAAAATCTGTGCATAACTATATGACAACAAACCCAGAATCATCACCGTAAAAAGCAAATAGCACTTCATCCATAATTCCAGAAAGCTAAATATCATTCATTAGCTTGTGATGAACTCAGTAATTACATGGGTGCCAGCATAACAGTTATGGCATAGACAAGGTAATACACAGTGCTGGTGGCCTAAAAGGCCTTCCAAACCCAAAGGAATTTAACTTGAATGGTGTCATTTCTGAAACTGGGGCAGACAGTTGGGCGGAGATGTCAGCAGCTGGCACATCTGCTCATGGGAAAGGTCAGTCACGCCTGTTTTCTGGCAGGGGTCTGTAGCTTTTTCTCTACCCACATAGCCATGCCATGGAACCAGAGCTGGTTCCTAGCAGCATACCAAACACTTAATGAACAACTTCATTATTCTTCCAGGAGGTCACTAGCCACAAATCTAAGGAGTTTAGGGAAGAATTTTTACTAGATTTGTTTTAGTATTTTTCCTCCCAGACTTAAATATGGATAAAGACTGTGGTCTTCCATTTGACCAGAAACATGCAACAGAGCACCAGCATTACACATTCTTTCCTGTGGGGAAAACAAATTAGAAAGAGTAAGCCATACAAGCAAAGGCAATCCTGCCCAAGGATTTATCTTTCAAGTGAAAATCCTGACGGGTGCCTACTCAACAACATACCACACTCAGGTTGTGATGTGGGAGGAAAAGAATCACCATGGCAGTTTCAACTCCACAGGTATGTTCACAGATGAGGAAAAGAAGGCATCCCAGAAGAATACGATGTTTGTATTCTCTACAAGCCACAAGGTGTGTTTTCTCTGTCTACAGGGATTCCTATAATAACAAGAGGCTGCACCACAGTAACTGATGGCTCTGATCACAATGAGAACCTGGTGATGAACCAGCTCCCCAAATGCTAGCTTCCAAACATGCTGAGTAGTCAAAGCTCAGGTACACATGGCAGAATATACTGAAAACTACTCCCAAGCTGCTTGCTTTACAGGCAAGTTTTCTGTGGAAGCAGAGGAGGAAAAATCCTATAACCTGCTTCATCATTTATTTTTCTATTATATATTATGACTGAGACCAAAAGAAGTCAATGAAGGAAAATACCAGACTGATATATCACTACTTAATAAGTTACATTTATTCGAGGTTAAATTTATCAACCACTACTCTCCTTATTCCATCTTATAAGAATTTTAATTTTGAAAGGGTAAGATTTTAATACTGAGTAACAACCATGAGGATTTGAAGAACCTTGTTTACACCAATCACCAGTGAAAACAAATGTAACAGGGAGAGGTTGGGAAGGGAGGAGAAAGGGGTAGAGAAAGATTGTGC
Source organism: Peromyscus leucopus (assembly GCF_004664715.2). Classification (NCBI taxonomy): domain Eukaryota; kingdom Metazoa; phylum Chordata; class Mammalia; order Rodentia; family Cricetidae; genus Peromyscus; species Peromyscus leucopus. The sequence continues at coordinate 46,157,418 of NC_051067.1, forward strand.
CTACTCATAATTTCATAATCAGAGAAGTCCCTTCCCTCAACATTCTTTTCCTAGAATGAATGTTCCCTCTAGGACACAGATGTCCTAGACAAGTTGGGTTAGACAGACACACAGTTTATACCCTGTGAAGTATATTCACTTCATTAAGTGTCAGAATTTACTCTGCTGAGCTCATGGACTGTGCAGATAACTCATTGTTCCAGGCCAAAGGGCTTCATGAACACTGTGCTTCCAGAGAGTGAGTAGAACTATTTTAAAAAGGCAAGTGCATGGAAAAAATCTTTAAAAAGGAGTTTCATTCTCAATAAGACTAAGGAAAGATAACCTCTCACACAATGTGTCACAGAGTCTTCCAGGCAAGACTACATGGGAGGAGTTTTACAGAGGAAAATAAGGGTTAAAGAGGTTATAATGGACAATGAGGCAACCTCTCAGCCAGTGTGATTGTGTATACAAAATGTGAATGTCTTTCTCCCAAGAGTAAGGCTGAGCTAACCTGAAGAACAGATATATTATGATTATGTAATTTAAGGGGAAAATTACACACCAAACATTTAAAACAAGTGTCAAGAGACAGAGATAAGACATTGAAAAGAAAGAAAACATGAGAAAGGAACAAAAGATAAAAGTAGGATGTGATATCATTTCCTGGGTCTAAGTCAGCATGCCCCCAGATCTTCATGGTAGATGAGCGACCTTTCAAACCCAAATAATGTGTCATGGAGCATACAAGTCTGCCTCAGTGGACCCTGAGGGAGATGGGGCTGAGGTGAGGGAAAGTGAAATTGGTTTCAAGGTCCAGGGATCCACTGCCTCCCCCAGAACAGTTTCCATTGCACATGTCAGTAGTTCCCATGAAATTATTTGGCTTCTGGGACTTAAGTCAGTTGAAAATGACCTAAACTAGCACACTCTCTGGTGGCTATGCAGTTCTCCAGATGCTGTCTGCAGCATAACCTTACGGTAGAGTCTTCTTGGCATTCCATCAAGTCAAGTGAAAAAATTAGAATGCTTAATTCATCAATCAGCCTGTCTCTCTCATCGCCTGTAAAACCCACTTCCAAGAGTAGATTAACATAGGCAACTAGCACAGTGTCAGTGTCTTTGCTTAACTTGGAGAACCACAAACTGTCAGTGGAAATTATTTTAGCTACATCAGCTTTGCAGAGAAAAGTAGATGAACCATTAAATCTACAGCCCTGGAGTTACAACTTTGCTATGGTGTTCAGCTCACTTCCTAAAAAAGAATGCCTATGCATCTTTTTCATGAGTCTGATTGTGCCTCACTACCAATTTCCAGATTTTATAATCCCCAGGGAAACTTCACCAAACAGCACCAAAAAAGCAGTCATTTGTCATCTCAATTCTAAAGACAACTTATAGATATCTTTCTTTGGTATTATCACGGTAGACTTGAGACATTACCACAGAGTCAATTAATTGAGTACAAACAAAAACATTCTCCTGTGTAACTTAGACCTATATCAATATACAAGTGCCAATAATATTGGCTAGAAATGTGTCATATCAGTGGAAGTGTGAGTGCTTGACATTTTCCTGTCACCAGGATCTTCTATAGTATTTCTAATATATCTTGTGTAATTATGATGCACAAAAATCCTGTGTATCATGCCGTCTTCAATTTGTAATAGATTTGTGACTTGCTTCTGTACCATAATAAGAGTGTTATACTTCTAAGTCAAACCCATTCATCAGTGTTCATGTCCTTGTACCAGTACATCAACATATGATAGACAATTGCTTAGAAAATCCTAGACCTTTGCTGAAATCACACCAGTAAAGCCTTCTTTGGTACCCTCTCTTATTATGGCAACAACATGTGTTTCAGATTTCAACCACTCACAAGTTATTTCTTGCAGAAGAAGGAGTGCATTGCACATGTCTGAATGATGAGCATATGTTAGCACACAGACATACACATGAATTTATTTTGAGCTAAAATCTCCTAGTGGGACCATAAACCATTTGGCCAATGAAAGTTATAGATGTGCACTTGAAGACTGACATTATTAATTCACATAATTAATAAAGCTTGTTCAAAACGGAAGATTCATATTGCTATATTTATCTGTAATGTTTCCATTTTAAGTAATAGACTCCTTCATTATTCTCAAATTCAGGTTGTGGCTTTCCATCTCTTAAAGATCTCAGGCAGAACCACTTGCAGTGTGTTGTCACTCTGCCCTGACATGCTATTGCTTTCATATATCTTGTGAAGAGTATAAAGACCAAAGACATTCTACCAGAAAATATTTACTTTCAAAAGGACTCTTCTGGATACCTGCTGCATCTGACAATCTGCTTGATTCCATAGCAATTTCAAGAATTTCCAACTGGTAAAATATAGGAAATACAAAAAGATGACATATATGTCTAATCAGAACTTGGCATGATTTGTAAGCACCCTTTTTTCATATTTAACACAATATATACTTCTGTTTTACGCTGAAAAAAGAATATTTGTATTGGCCTGGATGGTTCAAATGTAGGTGTTTAATGAAAATCGGACTTATAGTGCATCATTTTATCCTGGAACCCAGTGGAATGTGTTTCATCCTGAAATTCACATTGATAATGTCATTTAATTTTTTATTTTGTTTTCTTTATTTTATTTTTAAATACTTTATTAATTGAGAATTTCATACATTGTATATTGATCATATTCACCCCTCCCCCAAAGCCTCCCAGACCATTCTTCATTTCATAATATCCAATTTGTACTCTCTTTTTTTTTTCCTGAGACAGTGTTTATCTGTGTAGCTTTGAAGCCTTTCCTGGATCTCTCTCTGTAGACCAGGCTGGCCTTGAACTCACAAAGATCTGCCTGCCTCTGCCTCCTGAGTGCTGGGACTAAAGGCGTGCGTCACCACTGCCACCGCCACTGCTGCCACCACCACCACCTACCTGTGCCTTCTTTTTAACCCAAGTCCAATTTGTACATTGTATATACTCCTGGATATGTGGCCTTCCATAGCAGCATGATCAGCCCACCAGAGACCATATCCATAAGAAAAACTAACTCTCCCGGCAGTTATCAATTCCCAATAGCACTTCAACTAGAGGTGGCACTTAGTGACTGTCTCCCCATTCTATGCTGGTATTTTGTCTGATTTTGTGTTTAGGTCTTTTTGCCTGCTGTTACAACTTCTATGATATCATATGTGCAATTGTGCTCTTATCAGGGCCAATAATCTGTGGATAAACAGATCATAGGCTATAGGGGAGAACATAGTATTAATCTGACTCTTAATGATTTATCACATATCCATAGTTTAGTGCATCTCTCAACCCTTATTAGAGAAACTCTATTTGCAGTAGGTGGAAAATAATACAGAGACCTACAACTGGCCAAAGTACAGAGAAAGGGACACTATGGAGTGCTCAGCCCTAAATGAGACATGCATTTCATGTCCTCACTGCTTGAAACTCAAGAATCATCATTGAAGAGGGGTGAAAAGAGTATAAAATTCAGAGGTTGATAAGTAATGCAACTTGTGAATAGGAATGCAACTGAGTCTTCTGGACATGAAAGGACTGCTATGGTCATCAACTAATAGCAACTATAATTGTCTGCATGAAATCTGTGCAAGATCAAGCCAATCAATACCCTAGAATGAAGGGGGGGAGGAGAAGTTCATGAAGAGCTATTGATGGTTAATGGCTTCTGGGGAAGGAGAAGTCAGTTTTGTTTAAAGACATGCCTCTGGTTAGGTTGACCATGTTCCAGTTGGCAGCCCTACTCTACACCCATGAGTATATCTGCAACAGAACTGGACAAGGTGGGTTATAAAAACAAGAGGGCATGAGTTGAGAAGGGGTGGGAGGTAGGGTTGGATGTTGAAGCAATTAGAGGGAGGAGTGGGCATGAATATTGTCAAAATATATTGTAGGTATGTATGTATGAAATGAAATTCTCAAAAAATTAATTAAAAACTACATTAATAAAATCATATTTTAAGTCTATATGAATAAAATTTTATAATGTCCATGACTTACTCTCAAGTGGTTCAAAAAAATTTGAAAATATATGGATATTTTTACAGAAGAAAAAAAAACAAAATAAAAAACAAAATCAGAATCACGGAGTGTAAAATTTCAATTTAGAAGAGGAAAATCCTAGTTTCCTCTTCACAGTGTGTTCATTCTGCTTTCTTACATCACCTAGGGCTACCTACTCAGGAGTGGCAACACTCACAGAGTGTTGGACCCCTCTACACAATCAGCCAAGAAGACAACCATACACACTTGTCTACAGGCCAATTTGATGGAGGCAGTTTTCTCAATTAAGATCCCATCTTCCCAGATGATACTAACTTGTTTCAAAAACTAGCCAGGACATCAACCAAATTCCCAAGTCACCATGCATTTGATTGTCTTCTGTCTGTGTTTTGAGATGCAGGAGCAGCCATATTTGAGGTTATATTCCACTCATTGCCATCAGTTGTGACATATTTCAAATGTCTTCATAACATGAAAATTCATGTCTGAGGGACAATAGTATCAACTGCTATTCCTACAAACTATGGGAAACTGAGGCTCAAGCCAGGACCACTGTCTCCAAAAAATGATCTGTGGTCACCTTCTGTTGTAATTTTTATCAAAGGAGACAACATTCTTGAATAGATGTTCACTTCATCTCATGAGAAGATGTGATAAGTCACCTCTTCTACAGAAGTCCTGGACGCTTTTAAGAAGATATTATAGTTTGTTTGTTTGTTTGTTTGTTTGTTTGTTTGTTTGTTTGTTTTGTGCATTTTGTCTGAGGATTAAGACCAAGCCATTGCCTCTTTCAATAAGAGTGAAGAAAGTGAATACTGAATTCTGGTCTTCCACAGACCTTACTGGAATCAGTCTCAGAAAAATGAAGGTTTAGAAAACAGCTTCTGACTGTGACTCATGTTTGCAGGGATCCAAACCAAAGATGGTGATATGACTCTCTGGATCCTATATTCCCATGATCTAGAATTGGCTCAGTACCTCTTTACAAGTGGAAAATTTCCCCAAACTCCAGTGTCTAAACTGATCCCAAATAAAAAGAAAATATCCTAAAAGAATCTCTTGGAGTCTTTACTATCCAGTTCAAGGCTCCCTTGAACAAAAGGAAAAGAAAAAGAAAGCATAAACCTTATTGAAAGTTAATGTCACTCTATGGCAATCCCCCATCTTTCTTTCCAGGAAATCAGGCTAGAACATCTAGAGCCAGCTTTCGATGTTCACTCTTCTCAGAGCTTGTGCCCAATACAATCCTATCATTGTCTCCTTTTCCTCCCCAGAAGGGTGCCCCCTTATCTGTCACCTGTTTGTATGTTGTCTTTTCCATGCCAGCCACTATACTCTCTACTCAGTAAAGAGATACTTTTATTCATTCAAGTTTGATATGTCATGAATCTGCTCTCTCTCCCTTCTTTCCCTGATATAAGCCATGGTGAACAGGCCTTGTCACTTCAAGCATCACTCACTCCTCTTCTTGATAGCTGTCTTTAAGGACCAGGAGAAGGGCATCATGAAAAGTCTCTTTTCCTCCCCAACCTGATGCAGTCTGAATATCCTAGAGAGCAGTCCTAGTACCATGTGAGCCCAGGACCATTCTTCCTCCTGAGGGAAACCTCCACTAGAGATGGCCAATAGTTGGGCATGTGCAACTGCGAATCACTATCCTTCCCTTTTGGGGCCTCAGAACTTCCACACAGCACTGTGGGCTTCCCATGTTAAACAAAGACTTGACTGAGAGTTTTTGGAGACTCAAATTCTAATTGTGACCCCAAATCCCATTTAGTTGATAAATGAGTGAGCTAGTAAGATTTTAAACTAGTTCAATAAGATTTATAGTCTTTACTTGGAAAATTCATTTGCATTTGTGATGTCCAGGGATTTTCTACAATTTAAATTCTATCTCTGCAGAGTTATAATATACCCTCATCAATGAAAAACAATCCAAACTAAATGCTGTGTACATTTTGAGATAATGCCTTAAGGACATCCATGTTCTCTTTTGCTTATTTTCAAGCCTTGCATTAAGGTCTGACGAGAACTACATATTCCTATTTCAATCTGTTAGCTTGTGTGCAGTATATATTAATAGGACCACACACCTCTGATAAAATATAAATTTCTTAAAGGCAAATACTGTGCTAAGTCTTTTCAATGCTATGTCTCCTGAGTCTAGAGTAAAAGTTGCCACAGTAAACATTTAAAAATTATTTTATCTTATTTGCATGGATATTTTTCTGAATGTGTGTCTGCACAACATATGCATTCCTGGTGCCTGTAGACACCAGAAAGTCCACTGTGTCCCCCTAGAACTGGATTTATAAACAGCTGTAAGCTATCACAGGGTTGCTAGGAATACAACCTGAGTCCTTGGAAGATAAGTCAGTGCTCTTAAATGCCAAACTATCCTCCAGCCCCAACATCATCTAAACTTCTGTTGAAGGGGCAAATTTGCTATTTTACCAGCACATGTCATAACTAGATAGGCATCTAAGCATCTAAATCTTCATGGAGAGAAGTAGCAGTTGTTATATAAATGTAATACCATCTACAAGGTGAAGTATACTCAGTGTTTTTGTTTGATTTTAGAGCCTGAAGTTAAATTTGTTTTCATCCGTTGTAAAAAGTAATACATAAACTGTCTGGATTTAATTACATGTGTGCCTACGAGAATCTTGTCAATTGCCAGAATAAAATGTTTTATTGCACATGTGGTTTTTTTTTTTAAATAATCCTCAGCAGGTATTTGAGAACAGCATGGTTTGGAAGCAGAAAACTATAAATGTTTAATTTTCCTTTCACATGGACTCATTGGCTATTTCTGAGATATGAGCATTTCCCTCCAAGTGCATGGCCACTACCAGTCTAGATGCTGACACACTTGATTTCTTACTGGACAAGCTATTCTGTTTAATTACTTGGATTCCAGGTCAGATGTTAGTGGCTCTGCTTATCCTGCACTTGGGTTGCCTCCAGGGTATTCCAGCTGTCCTTATAAAGCTCATTTGTAATTTTCTAAGTTAATTAAATGTATTTTTAAGTTTTGTACATTGAACATTGTACATTAGACATTGTACATTAAATACACACACACACACACACACACACACACACACACACACACACACTTCCCTACCCTCCAACTTCTTGCACATTCTCACATTCTGTTAGTTCCCTTTGTCCTTCTAGGCAGCTCTACTTTTGCGGCATATACACAATATGTATGGTTATATACATACATATGTGTATAATCTAGGAACATATGATATTTGTTTTTCTGAGACTGGCTTAACTCACTTATGATGACTGTCTCCGTTTCATCTATTTCCCTGCAAACCACATGACTTCATTCTTCTTTATGGCTGAAAAATAAAATTCCATCATGTCTGTGTAACTTATTACCTTTATCAGGTTCTCTGTAGTTGGCCACATAGGTTTGTTCCATAATTTAGATATTGTGAATAGTGCTGAAATAAATATCTATATTTAAGTATCTCTGTGATGTGTTGACCTAGTGTCCTTTGGGTAAATAGTTTTTCTGTGGGTTCTATTTTCACTGGATCTACTATCTGCTTTGCTATATAAAAGGATTTTAATTTCATGAGGTCCCATTTTTAACCTAACAATTACAGCGTTTTAGTTGTTTGGTTAAGGCTTTTGAGGCATTTTGCATTATTTATGTACTGGGTGAGATAAGAATCTAGTTTTATTCTTGTGCATGTACTTATCTAATTTTCCAAACATGTTTGTTGAAGATGCTATCTTTTTTCATCATACTTTTGACATCTTTATAAAAATCCTAGAAGCTATAGTATAGCTATGTGGGTTTACATCTAAGTTTTCTATGCTATTTTACTGACTTATACATCTTATACAGTTATACAGCATGCATGTACAATGCTGTTTCTGTTACTATGGCTCTGAAGTATAGTTTGAAATCAGGTATGGTGATACCTCCAGAAGTATTCTTATTGCTCAGAATTGCTTTGGGTATCTCTGGTCATCTGTGCTTTCACAAGAACTTTAAGATTGTTTTTTTCTAGTTTTGTGATGGGTGACTTGTAATGTTTATTGAAATTTCATTGACTCTGTAGATTACTTTTGATATGATAATTTTCACAATATTAGTAATAATAACAATTAATAATTTTTCCCATCCATAGATTTTTTTCTACAGTATTTAAAATTTCTCACTACAAAGTCTTTTACATCTTTGGGTATGGATTATTGTAAGGTATTTGGGGGCATTTGTGAATGGTATTGTTTCCCTGATTTTGTCCTAAAATGTTTGCTATTGATATAATATATCAAAAGTAACAGAATACAAGATGAACATACAAAAATCAGTAGTATATATACATATATATTCCCATCCACTGCTTTAAGGTTTATCTTGCTCTTGTTTTTCTAATACCCCAAAGAAATTGTTAATCTATTTATTTGGGAATCTCTCTTGTGTTTTAATGTAAGCAGATGCAATGACAAGTCTCTCTCCTAAGCTTCCCTATGTGTCTCAAAGGTCTTGATATGCTGTGCTTTCATTTTCATTCAATGCTGTGTGAGTTTTTAAATTTTCTTTCTTGTTATATAGTCAATGGCCTATTCATTATTCAATTGTCTGCTTTTCAATCTCTACCAGTTCATATATTTTCTACAGTTTCACTTGCTGTTATTTTCTAGTTTTGTTCCACTATAGTCAATTAGAATACAAGAATGGAGACTAATAACGTTCAGAGTTATTATCAAAAGGTGTATATTGATCCATGACATTTTTTTATTTACAGTGTTTGGTGTTACCCTAGTCCTTTCTTGATTAACTACTATTCTATCATGCTTTATTCATTCCTGATGCATTTGTCTTTCTCTTTAATCTGGAGAATTCATTCCAATACATTATGTAAACTTAATGACTTAGTCTTGAATTGTTTTATCCTACTTTTATCATGGATAGATTTTTTTTTGTCATTCAGATAGGAAAGTCTCAGTGATTGTAGTAGTCAAATTTGACAATTGTCATTTCAAGCCCTTCTGCATTTTAAAGTTTCTCTTAAAAGAACAGCTGTTACTCTGATATGCTTTATGATGGTTCCTTTTTGTGGCTTCCAATAAGCTTCCCTTGATCTATTATTTTGTATTTTAACTGTAATATTGTATGGGTGGATTCATTTCTGGCCTTATATATTTTGTCTTCTGAATGCTTGCTGTGCCTGGATAGGTATCTCTTTCCGTAGATTGGGAATTTTTTTTATTTGATTCTATTGAAAATGTTCCCTATGCTTTTAGCATAAAATTCTTCTATGTCTTCTGTGCCTCTGATTAAAATTTGGTCTTTTTATGATGTCCCATAGGCCTCACTGCTGGGGGATGGTCTGTATGTCAAATTGCTCTGATTGGTCAATAAATAAAACACTGATTGGCCAGTGGCCAGGCAGGAAGTATAGGCGGGACTAACAGAGAGGAGAATTGAGAGAACAGGAAGGCAGAGGAAATCACTGCCAGCTGCCACCATGACAAGCAGCATGTGAAGATGCTGGTAAGCCACAAGCCACATGGCAAGGTATAGATTTATGGGAATGGATTAATTTAAGCTATAAGAACAGTTAGCAAGAAGCTTGCCACAGCCATACAGTTTGTAAGCAATATAAGTCTCCGTGTTTACTTGGTTGGGTCTGAGTGGCTGTGGGACTGGCAGGAGACAGAGATTTGACTGTGGGCAAGGCAGGAAAACTCTAGCTACACCTCACATGTTCCAAAATCACTTTTTTTAAATCATTAATGCATCTTTGTCATTGACAACTTCCTCTACCTTATCTTCAGTCCCAATATTTTTGCCTTCCCTTTGGTTCATTTTATTGAAGAAACTTCCAAGGAGCATTTTCAACTAACTTACTTAACTTTTCACTTCTAGTATTTGAGTTTGGTTTTTTTTTTTTTCCTTCAGCATTTCCATTTTTAGGGCCTCTAATTATTTCTTTCCCTCACTCTGGGAGCAGAGAGCTCTCCACAAGGAGCCTATTTCTGTGGAGTACTTTCTAGAAGAACCTTGCTTCTTTGCAAATTTTGCTATTTTACTGTGCTATTTAAACTAGAAGTATTTGGGTATCACATCTTCTAATACCTGTTATCCAGCTTTCCCATTTTAATTGCTGGAGACTCTAGAAGACTATGCCTGAATTTCATCCACAACCTTAAAATAGTAAATAGCATCTGGGTGGTGGTAGTGTGTGGTGGTATTGTGTTGCCCAAAATATTGTGTACCTTAATAAACTTATCTGGGGTCAAAGAACAGAAAAGCCACTAGTTAGGCAGTGATAGCACACACCTTTAATCCCAGCATTCCAGAGATAGAAATCCCTCTGGATCTCTGTGAGTTCAAGGCCACAATGGAAAACGCCAAGCATGGTAACACACGCCTTTAATCCCAGAAAGCCAGCCTTTAATCCCAGAGAGTGGTGGTAGAAAGCAGAAAGATATATAAGGCGGGAGGACCAGAAACTAGAAGCATTTGGCTGGTTAAGCATGTGGATGGTTAAGCATTCAGCTTGTTAAGCTTTCAGGCTTTGAAGCAGCACAGTTCAGCTGGGATTCATTCTGGATGAGGACTCAGAGGCTTCCAGTCTGAGGAAACAGGACCAGCTGAGGAACTGGTGAGGTGATCTACCAGCATTGACCCCAATAACTGGCCTCGGGTTTGATTTTATTAATAAGAACTTTTAGAATTCCTGCTACAGTAGTGCATGCCTTTAATTCCAGCACTTGTGAGGCAGAGGCAGGTGAGTTCAAGACCAGCCTGGTCTACAGAGTGAGTTCCAGTAGATCCAAGGGCAACACAAAGAAGCCTTATCTTGGAAAAAAAGAAAAAAGAAAAAGAAAAAAACTGGTATTTTATAATATGAAGCAACAAACAAACCAAAATTCTCTTTCCTAAAGATCATCCATGTTATTGTTACCCCAAAATACCTTTTAAAAGTTTTTCCCTAAGAAATGATTGCTTTAAATTCTTCACCTAGCTACACTGCATTTATTAATTCAAGTTTTAAAGATATAAATTCTAGTTTTAAAAGGCTATTTTAAAAGACTGACTTTTCCAAGCTTCTATTAAAGCTAGAGTTTAGAATATTGATTTCATCCTCCCATGCCCCCAAAATATACTAAAAACAATATGTGTGAAGAATTATAAATAAAGGAATAAATGTTTATTGAGTGTTTATTATATGTACAATAGTGTGCTAGTGATTTTGAAATATGTCTTATTTTATATAATATCCCTGTGAAGGAGTTATCATCTTCCTTCTCAATACCATCATCTTTATGTATATAAGAAGTTGTGGCTCTGGAGACAAAATAATTTGGGACGTGGCTGAAGTTGGTAGACTCAAAACCAAGTGCCTTTGCCCTCATTTTTTCCTTAAAGCTGCAGTCCAGCTCTTCCTTGTTTCAATACGTTCGTCTGTTAACTGGTAGAGAGGGCTCATATACTAAGAGGAAGAATTACAAAAGAACTTTTCATCATATTTATATATAAAATACAAACTTTTAAGATTTCAAAATTACTCAAGTCAATGTGTAGAAATGCTATTAAATCTACTTCAGATAAAGATTATAAAAGATTAAGTGTGTACCGCTATCAAAGGCTTCTGGAAATTTCTAAACTTTTATTGTTGGATTGCAAAGGGCTTTGCCAATAGGATTTATGATTCTACTGAATTGAACTAGGGTATATATATATATAAAAAGATCAGCAAGAAGAGAGTCCCTGACTTGGTTCTAAACAAACAGCAGTGTAACTTTGGCACCTTCTTTTATACTTTGTTGCATGGGAAGTGTTAAAATACATTTAACTAACATCATTGGGCAGCTTAAAAATACAATGAAAAAGAGAAGAAACTCTTCTCAACACACACACTCATCCCTTGATGTAGCTAGAGTTTTCCTGCCTTGCCCACAGTCAGGACAAATCTTTGTCACCCGCCTGTCCCACAGCCGCTCAGACCCAACCAAGTAAACACAGAGACTTATATTGCTTACAAACTGTATGGCCGTGGCAGGCTTCTTGCTAACTGTTCTTATAGCTTAAATTAATCCATTTCCACAAATCTATACCTTGCCACATGGCGGGCGGCTTACAGGCATCTTCACATGCTGCTGGTCATGGTGGCAGCTGGCAGTGTCTCTCCCTGCCTCAGCCTTTCGCTTCCCAGAATTCTCCTCTCTCCTTGTCCCACCTACTTCCTGCCTGGCCACTGGCCAGTCAGTGTTTTATTTATTGACCAATCAGAGCAATTTGACATACAGACCATCCCACAGCACCTTGATCTCATTGCTCACACACTACATTTAATTTTCTGCCTAGCCAGCCATGTACATCCTGCCCCAGAGCCTAGCCTGGTGAGTCCTCCTGATCCTTCCCTTCACCATATACCATTTCTAATGCCCAGTTCTAGCCTGGGTCCCACATCTAATGTCCTATCATAGTCTGGACATCCCTGCACACCATCTACAACCTCCAGGCTTTGGTCAGGATGCACATCCTGCTTAACAGCATTAGACCCCTTCTACCATCTTTAGCAACTGGGAAATGCAAGTCAAAACAACTTTGAGATTTAATCTCCCCCCGGTCAGAATGGCAGAGATCAAGAAAACAACCAGCCACAAATGATTGAAAGAATATGGGAGGAAAGGAATTCTCATCCAGTGTTGTTAGATTCCAAACTGATCCAGCCACTCTGAAAATCAGTGTAGAGAAGTCTCAAAATACTAAAAGTAAATCTACCATATGACCAAGATATACCACTTGTGGTGGTTTGAAAGAAAATGTCTCCCAAAAAGAGTGGCACTATTAGGAAGTGTGGCCTTGTTTGAGTAGGTGTGGTTTTGTTGGAGGAAGTGTGTCACTGTGGGGGTGGGCTTTGAGGTCTCCTATGCTCAAGATACTCGTAGTGAGACAGACTGCTTCCTGCTGCCTGTGAGATGTAGAACTCTCAGCTACCTCTCAGCTACTCTCAGAACTCCAGGACCATGTCTGCCTGCATGTCACCATGTTCCACCATGATGACAATGGAAACTGTAAGCCACCACCTCAATTAAATGTTTTCCTTTATAAGAGTTGCCGTGGTCATGAGGTGTCGTCACAGCAACAGAAACCCTAACTAAGACAGCACTCCTTGACATATGTCTAAAGGATTCCACATCCCACATGGCAGATATTTGCTCAGTCATGTTCATTGCTGTGCTATTCACAATGGCTAGAAAATGGAGCAACCTAAATGTTCTTTAAATGACCAATGTATAATGAAAGTGTAGTATATACACTATGTAACACTTTTTAACAGTAAAAAAAAAATGAAAGTTGAAGGTAAATGGATATTACTAGAAAATATTATATTGAATAAGGCAATCCAGATCCCAAAGGACAAATTCCACATGTTCTATCTCATCTGTAGTTCCTAGCTCCAAATATTCAGATTTAAGCCTGTAGTCCTTTCAGAACCCAGAAAAGTAAAAAGGTACCATGAAGAGGAAGAAGCACTAGAAAAAAGAACAGGAGAATCCAAGTGATTTGGGGGGAGAACCACAATAACCACCATCATGGCATACTAACCCTAAGGGTACAATAGAGGCACTCATATATCTTGGCACTAAACAACACCTGTCTAATTTGGCATAAAGCACAATTAGTAGGAGGGAAATCATTCCTACTGCTAGAAACCTAGCCCAGTGAGGCCATGTATCTTAAGGAGAATCTACTACTGCCACTTTCAGTAACTATATTTCCCTGACTATATTCCAAAAGTTCATCCTCCTAGATAAATATTATCCCCACAGATAACTATTTTTCTCACCCCTCATTAAAGATACTTTTTCCTGCAATGGAAACCATTACTGAAAAACACAGTCACTCAACAATTCAAAGAACAAATGAAATGATCATAAAATGCCCAGTCCTAATTGATACATTTACAATGCAACTCTGTACCTAAGTCTCAGAGAATATTGTGTAAGAGAAGACAGAAAGATAGTTAGAGCCAGAGAATCAGAAAATCTACTGTGAGATTGTATCTCTTAAAATAGACAAGAGGCTTCACCCATGATACCTCAATAATATTGCTGTTTACACAAGACATGAATAAGTACACTAATAGTTATGCTAACATAAAACAGGGTCATCTTATAGGATGACCATAGTTTAAGAACCACAGGGAACTAAGAAATGCTGAGAGCTAGAGCAATCTCCTTCCTCAGGGATGATTTCCCTAACTAGTTGTCCAAAACAAAGTTGTCAGCCCTGAAATAATTTGTACAGATAAGTGTTGCTAAATGGACTATATATGCAACAGCAACAAAGTAGAGAGGATATAAATTTGAGGCAGAGAATGGGTAAATATATGGGGTGGTTGGAGGGAGGATAGGGAAGGGGTAAAATGATGTGTCTATATTTTAATTAAAAAATAAAAACTATAAAACAAAAGAAGAACAGTACTTCAAGACCTTGAAAAGCTAGGTGTGGTATTAGTTACTCTAGTTCCAATAACTAAGGAGACTGGATTGGGATGCTGACATGAGTCTAGGAGTTCATGACCAGAAAAAGCAACAAGACAAGGTCCCATTTCTCCATATTTAAAAAATTTAAAATGTTATTGAATGATATCATAGTGGGATAGAGACAATAAAACGTGAAAATCTGTTTGTGGCTTATCTTCCATCTCTTTCGAGGAAACACTGAGGCATGTGCTACTGTCACTCAGGCTTCCATTGGTGAAGCTCTCTCTACCTGTAACAATAGCATTAATTGTACATAGAGCTTCTTCAATGAATCCTCACAAAACACTGAAATCTCAATATTATTTTCATTTTAAAGATACCTAAATTCCAAGTAACAGGTACAAGTTATTCTCTTGGAATAGAATAGTTAATTCTCATGGAGGTGAGAATTAATCTCTAACTATCTCTAAACCATATGAGTGTGTGCTGGTCGGTTTTTGTTTTTGTTTTTGTTTTTGTTTGTTTGTTTGTTTGTTTTTTGTCAGCTTAACACAAACCTAGAATTAAAAATTCTGAAAAAAAAAATTCTGGCAGCTAAACTTGGTAATGTCTGAGAAAAAAGAATCTCTATTGAGAAAATGCCCCCCACCAGAACAATCTGTAGGCAAGCTTGTACAGTGTTATATTGATTGATGTGGAAAAGCTAGACCACTGTGCGTGGTACATTCCTGGGCAAAGTGTCTAGGGATGTATAAGAAATCAAACCTAGCAATCTGGGAAAGGCAAACCAGTAAGCAGAATTCCAACCTGGTCTCTGCTTCAGGTCCTGCCTCCAGGTTCCTGCCTTAAGTTCCTACCCTGACGACTATAAACTGTGAGATGAAATAAACCTTTTATTCCCCAACTTGTATTTGGTCATGGTGTTTAACAGAGCAATGGAAACCTAACTAAGACTGAAATGGGTACCAAGATTTGCTGTAACAGACCTGACTATGCTGTTTTGGCAAGGGTTGTGGAAGGAATTTGAAACTTTAAGCTGGAAAATCCATTGAGTGTTTAGAGCTTAATGAACTGTTGTGAGATTTGGAAAATAATGAGAGTAATACAGATAATAGAAGGCTGGCTTATATAGTTCTAGAAGGAAGTTCAAGACTTCTTTAAAGACTCTATTTGCATTATTTATGTGACATTTTGAATTAAAAATCTGTGGCTCTCCATGCTTTTTTGATACCCATGGGATGCCTGCCCCTTTCTGAGCAGAAACAGAGGAAGAATGGGTTGTAGGAAGGGGTAATTGGAGGAGAGGAGGGAGGGAAAACTGTGGTCAGGATGTAAAATGAATGAATAAGTTTAATTAATAATAATAATAAAAAAGAATCTGTGGCTCTCTCAACTGGGGCTAAATAATCAGCAGCGATTAAGAAAACACCAATGCCACTAAAGTGAAACCTTTGCTTTGTTGGGACAACTGGTACTGGGTTAGCTGGAGTTGAAAAAGTAACAGTGATTAGGAAGAGACTAATATCATTGAGGTGAAATTCTTCGTGAGTATTTTCTCAGATTCAGTACATAGGAAGCTACAATCAAGAAGAGCCCAGGCTAAAACTCATTCTGGTAGCTGAACTTGGTAATGTATAAAAGTTTTTCACATGGTGCTGGTGTTTTAGTTATGAAGGAGTCATGGGGAGCAGCTGAGACTTGGCACTGTGAGAGGCCAAGGGAGGCCATTGGTGAAGGTGCAGCAATAGTTGCTATGGAGACCCCAGGATGAAGGGGTCATGAGGAGAAGCTGAGGCACCATGTAGCAGAATTGGATTACCTACAGAGAGGCCAAGGAGGTCAGTAGTGAAGGTGTAACCTGTGTAGAACTCAGCATGTGAGAGATTCGAGTGCTGTGAGACAAATGCCAAGGATAGGCACCTGTGGAGTGGAGCTGGATAAGCTTCCAAAGCAAGCTGTGTGTACTGAAGATGGAGAAGGGGAGATGCTTAGGCCCTTTGGAGGCCAAAGGATCATGAATGGGTCCTATATGTCAAACACTGAACTTTTTATACTGTGAAATTTGGGGACTGATTTGATTTGATTGTTGCTTTGCCCTGGATCTCCCCTCTTAGAATAAGAAAGTTTATTTATTTTATAAGAACCCACAATTGAGAGACTTTGAACTTTTAAAGAGACTTTGGATATTTTAAAGAGATTGAACTTTAAAATATTGAAACATTTGAATTTTTAAGACTGTGGTACTTTTAAAAATATTTATGTTTTATATTGTGATAGTAATATTAATATGAGATGGGGAACAAACAAGAAAGGAGAGGTTACAGTTTAATAGTGCTATATTTGTATGTCAAGTTAACAATGGGTCAACTGTGCTGGTTGGGTCTCATCAACTTGACATAAACCTGTAGAAGAGAGAATCTCTACTGAGGAAATTTTCCAATGAGAACAATATGTAAGGAAACCTGTGGAGCATTTTATTGATTGATGATTGGTGTGAAAGGGCCCAGACCACTGTGAGTGATGCCATCCCTAGGCAAGTGGTCCTAGGATATATAAGAAATCAAATCTAGCAAGCCATGAAGAGAGTTAGTAATCAGCATTTTTCTCCATGACTTTTTTTTTTTTTTACAGTACCTGCCTCCAGGTTTCTTCCTTAAATTCCTATCCTAACATTCCTTCATAATGAAGTGTAAGAAAACATAAACTCTTCCTTCTCAAATTGCTTTTGGTCATGGTGTTCATTATAGCAATGGAAACCTAACTAAGACAGATTATACTCTATAACATAATCATGACTCTAGAGGCTTTGTTGGTTTATCGTGTTCCATCTAAACAATGAAGTTGGCTAGTGCCCCAGATCAATACATGGTGACTCTCTACAACAGTTATATCCAGAGTCCCTAGGAAATCTATCCACTTCATTTGAAAGGGATAACAGGCTTAACTATTTAATGTGAATTATTTGGTCCCATTAGCTCCTGTTTCTCTCTGTCTTAGTTCTGACTCCAGAATTTAGAATAAAACCTATATTTCATCCAAATGCGTCTTTTAACTTAAGAGCTTATACTCTGTTCTGAAGTGCATCAGTCCATGACCATCATGGATAAATGTTCAGAATGACCACTATAAGACAAAAGCTCTACTATAACACATGAAGATGGGAAATTTTTAGCCTTGACTCTGAACAAAGTTTGAAATCTGGCCAGCATGAAACAACTAAACTCCTTGTAACCATGTCCTTCTTCATTTTAATAAAAGCATCGCTTAGTCTGACAAAATATAGATACTTCTGCTTATATTTGACATGGTGGAGGATTATAAGACAAGAGAGTATGAGTTGAGAGAAATATAGAGGAAACAAAAGAATAATGAAGCAGCTGTGACTATTTTAAACCTTGACTTTGCCTGAAATGCCCGTGTGCATAGATCCATATTTTCAAATGAATCTGAACATTTACCCAAGCCTAAATTTAGCTCCTCGATTATTTGTTCTGCCTGTCTTTATCATGATTTAGGCTTCATATTTCATTGTGTGGAAGGCATATGTGGCAGGCTAATGGTCTAAATACCTCAGTCTCATTTATAAATATTTATTGCCAACTGCTGTGTTCATGTCTTTGAAGTCATGTGCATGGCTCATTGTAAGCCTGTATTTCCCTCCTCTGCTGGTAGAGACAACCTACTCAGCATTTTCTTTACATCAAGAGAGCTTGGACACTAAGTGATTTTTTTTCCAACTCTTCATCTCATATCACTCACCTCTACTTGTCATAATTTTTCCTCCTTTACTTAACACCCTATGTAGTAAAGGCCAGAGCAATAAACAAACTATGTTGATCTCCCTTGCCAGTGAATGAAAGCTGTGTTACAGCCAACTATGGGTGCCACTGGAAACCAAGTGGCAGTAAGTTTAACTGAAACCAAGAGTCTCATAACATAATGTAAACAGGTCCAGGTTCTACATTTGTGTACCAGGACCAGGAAGACCTGAAGCTACATGAAAGATTATAATCAATAGATGACAGTACCAAGATGATAGACGAAGTATGAGAATTGTGTCAAAATTTGAAAGCTCCCATGACAATCAATATCCAATCACAGTGTAAAAAACTTATATCAAAAGAGTGTAACTTCTTTAACTTGATAGAATGTCTTCAAAAACCTTATCTAACTTTAATTGTAAAATATACAGTATTTTACTCCTAAGGTTAACAATGGGATAAGGATGCCTTCTCTTACTCAACTCTAATGCAAATAAACCTGGAAGTTACAGCTAATAGAATAAAGCAGGAAAAGTAAACAAATGACAGAATGATGTAAGAAAGAAAAAAAACTGTCCCTTTTAACAACTGAAATAAAATATGCCAAAACATTTCTAGGAGAAATGAGTGCTATCATCAAGCCACAGTGTATAAGAAAAGCATTCAAAATTGATTATATTCCTATACATATTAATGATCACATAGATACTGAAAATAAAAATATACCTTTAAAAAAGAGAAGAAATTAGGTGTGAGTTGAACATACCTGCACAGAGCTTACAAGATAAGGGAAGCCAACGCAGAACTGAATAATGCAGAGATATATAGTATTTATGAATTGAAACAATAAAGATAATAAAGATGTTATTTATCTACAAATTGAAATGCATATAATACTATACTTACCAAAATTCATATATGATATTTTGTAGATATGAATTATTCCAAAATTTTTATGAAAAGCAAGAATCTGGAACAGCTTATTTATTCATTCTTTCACAATTTCACACACACAAACATATAGATCATACTTTTATAATATTCCTTCCCATTATCTTCTTTCTTATCATATACTTCCTCCCACTGAACCCCTACTTCTTTCCAGGAATCCCAATAATAATTTCTGGTCTTTTGTTTGTTTGTTTGTGACCCATTGCCTGCATGAGCATGGATGAGAGTTATTTATTGGAAGAAGGACAATCTACCAATGTCTTCACCACTTAGGAATATTACTGGTCCTCCCCCAACAACTATTAAGTGACAACAGCTTATGGGGAGGGGTGGGTTCTTCTTAGAACCTCCTCATCCATAACAGAATATTGGTGGGTCCAGGTTTTTGGAAGTGATCAACTACTCTGTAGATTCAGAGGTACAACTATTATGCCATGTGCAGGTGACGACTTGTCACAGTTCTCCTTTCCATCCACTGGCTCTTATTTCTACTACATCTCCTAGTATATTCTCTGAGCCTTGGGGAGGTTGATGTAGCTGTCCCGTGAAGAATAAGCACTCAGGAGCTAAGCGAGGTTTTTAAATCTGGAAGGAATCAAATAACACAATTTTAAGACTTACTGCATATTTTGAGAAAGAGAGAGAGAGAGAACATGAAGTTGGGTGGATAAGGAAGTTAGGGGAATCTGGGAGAAGCTGGGTGAGGGGAAGACTATAATAAACATACATTGTATGAATATTTTAAAGGATTTAATACATAGCTATATAGTAGGCAAAGCTATATGATGTGTGACATTGACAGAGGGACATAGACTAATGAAATATAATAAAGAGCTCAGAAATATACCCAGAAAAAAATGTCAATCTGATCTTGGAAGAATTTGTTAGGAGTATCAGTTCTGTACATGAGCTCCTCCAAGATTTTTTTCATGGCATAGGTGACTGCCTTTTCACAGAATGAATGGGAAGGGACAGACAGAAAGACAAAAAGGCCTGGGAAGAACCAAAGATCCCTTAAAATCTGATCTTGGAAAGGATTTTCCATCATTTTTGTGATATGCTATTGATCACACAGTGATCCTAATACAATGTGTGATCTGATAGAGGATCACCCAAGGGGCAAGTTTCAGAAAGCAAGGCTAGGGTGGGACTGGACTGGAGGCTGACTATCAAACCAGAAGGATATAGATGTATAGGTGTTCTCCATTGATACTTTCATATTAAGAGAGTAAAATTACCTTAAATCTCAGGGGAAAACGTACAATGAAAGTAGCAGTTCCCTCGATGCACTTTCACCTTCTATTGTTAACAGTGCCAATATCAAAGTCTTGAAAAGCTCTTGAAAGCTTCTAGTTTTTTGAACAGTTATTCTCTAGTCCTGAAAAATAAACATTTATGTGGGTATTTCATCTATTAAATCTAAGCTCACTTGACTTGGGCATCGTATAATATCTTAACATATACCCTAACACTACCTCCTACTCACATACATTCATACTTACTCACACATTTATGCTTCTACTACCTCATCTTTCTAATGTGCCATAAAAGCCTTCCTGCCTGATATGAAGAGAGCTAGTTAATGGAGAAGAAGTTGGTTGAAGAGGGTAATTATACAAAATGACATATGTCCATAACATGTGGTCTTAACATAAAATATGTCACTGTAGATTCATTCGTCAAGCTTTTGATACAGGGCCAGGGCCTTTTCTTTGAAAGTGGATCTCTGATTAAAGGTTGACATCATGTTTCTTGTATGACTTTTACAATTTCCTGTGCAAGATTTTTTAAATCAAAGACAAGAACTTAAGTATTTCTATATTTTATGAATGTTATCCTTTACTATATTGGTTTTTTTTGTTTCAGTTTTGTTTTGTATTGTGTGTGTGTGTGTTCTTTACTCTTACCATCATCTAATGTCATGACTAATTTAGCCACCAAAGTTTTAAATAATTTCCCACTTTTAGAATTATTTAATTTACTTAATAGTTTTTTAATAGATCATGTTTTATACTATTACAAGTTTTTATGTGGCACAACACAAACAGCATAACAAGATTTAGAAAGAAATACATCTGAATCCATAGCACTGTGCATCCCAAATGCAGAGTGAGAGCAAAAAGTCACTGCATATCCACAGTCATGGAGAACACTGGAAATGCACACAGCGACCCAGGCAATACATGTATGCACTTTTCTGAGAACAATGAAACTGCACACAATGGACCCACTTTCTGCATGTGTTCACTTTGCTGAAAACACTGGAACTACACACAATGGCCCACTCACTGCATGTGTTCATTCTGCCAAGAACACTAAACACTGTTCTTTATTCTGGACATGTGGATTATCTATCAATCCCAGAGTTGATTAAATAGACTTGATAAGAGATATTCTATAATCTTTCATCCCATAGGAAAGCAACACTGAGGAGGGGTTGTTTGTATAGAACTTAAATCATTAGCCTCACAGGTACTGTGATAACAAAGTAGGTAGAAGAGTTGCCATGGGGCTACAGATTTCAAAAAGAGACAAGAACTATTTCAGCTGAAAACAACAATACTGTCCACTTAAGTAGATGCTGCTAGGCTTACCATATCATCATTTGTGTGACTGTGAAAAGGATCAGTTTTGTTCAGTGTTGTTCATTTCAGGCTGTGAAGAGTGGAGACCCTCTTTCTCCATCAAGTGAATTTAAATACAATCTAGAAAGCCAGGGATGCCAGGCGGTGGTGGTGCACGCCTTTAATTCCAGCACTCAGGAGGCCGAGCTGGGCGGATCTCTGTGAGTTCAAGGCCAGCCTGGTCTACAGAGCGAGATCCAGGAAAGGCACCAAAACTACACAGAGGAACCCTGTCTTGAAAAATAATAATAATAATAATAATAATAATAATAATAATAATAATAATAATTTTAAAAACCTAGAAAGCCAGGGATTTAACCCAGAGGCATAGTATTCACCTGGATTCCCAAGGTTCATTCCTCAATACCACAAAGAAAGGGTTTATTTAATAGAATAAAATGCAGTGATGCATGATTCTTCACTGTCCACCCTAGTTAAATCTATATGATCTAGCAGCATTATCATTTAGGGAACTGATCCCATGTCCAGAAGTTCTGTCCACTGATCTCAGATAAACTTGGCCTCCAGTCATCATGTTTAACCTCTGATGATTTAGATCAAATCATTATTAGATAAGATATGGGTGATTTTTTTATAATTACTTCTTAACTGTTTAATGTAAGCCATGAGAAACAGTCTAGAGGAGAGAAAATGAATGTAAGAGAAGATGAGTACTTCCCAGATTTTTTGTAAAGGCCTTATGACCATTGACTGATGGCAAGTCAAAAAACTTATTTGGAATGATTAGAAAATGCAGCTGGTGCATCACTGTATTTTACCTGAAAGTGTAGTCTTCTATTATACAAGCAACAAATGTTCTTATTCACTCCTTTCTGGCTGCATTTCTACTTCATATACCCAAACCAATACATTCATATTGCTTTTCCAGTATTTAGAAGCTTTTTCTTCATTTATGGGCAAAATATGTTCTTTACATGGGATGCTTTCATTGCTTTCGTGTTCATGTTTAAATGCTGATTTAATTTGTATGATACATTAGTATACCTTGTTACCCAAGGAATGGATTAAGACTAGATGAGTAGTTTTAACAGAGTTATTAAAGAAAGCTATTTGGGTAAAAATATAAGCTTCAGGGATTGATGACAACCAAGCAACAACTATATCCACTCCTAAGCAAATGGCACTGTCAGAGATCAAGTCCTGCAGTGCATGGGACCAGGGCACGAGGAGGGAAGGCACTATTCATAGCAACCCTTCTAAGAGAGTGACAAACTGTCATAGCCCAAAGCCTGGAGGATAGGCCCAGGGTGTGAGGAAGAGAGATGGTACCACTTTCAGTGCTAATGTCCTGGACTGAGTATGAGGAGGGAGATTGTTGCTGATAATCCTTGGAAAAAGCAGACATGTACATACTTCCCCTTGGAGTTGGTGGAGAACACACAATAGTAGACACTGAGCTCTGCTGTTTCAGGGTCTTTCCACTTGCTATTTTTCAGATAGCCCTATCAGATTGAAATTGTTTCATCCTCAATTTTAAGAAGATATGGAAAAATTGTTGTCAGGTTTAAAGAAAGTTTCCTATGTCATAGAGCTAAGTGCCCGGCATAAAAATCTGTCTTTTCTAAACTGGAAACTACTTTATTCACCATTGTAAGATATTTTATTTTATTTTATTTAAAAAGCTTCACAGGCTAAGGCAAAAAGAAAAGCTTGTGAACCAAACATTACAAACATTAGGTTTTGTAAAATTACTACCAACGTTTTCCCCTATGAAGTCCACTTACCTGCACTCATTCTAAGAGTATCATTCACTCGCCAGGAGAGGCGCTAGTAATCATTTTAGATAGATTCTTTTTGTACTGTACATCTTTAGAGGGAGATGGGTCTGCAAGAAACACATCTCAATGATTTTACATTATGAAAAATAATATATGTACAACACAGAAATTCAAAGGCATGTGAAGATTGGCTTTATTTGAACACTTGTGGGGAGGCAGTGTTCATCCTTAAGAATATACTATCATAAATGCAACTTGAGCAAGATTGTGCCTCACAATCTATCTTTATTAAGTACTCATAAATAGCGTAGATAGATATTTGTTTTTATAATTTTGTCTCTTAGTAGCTGGTACACACAATTAAATCCATTAGGTCCAAACAAAGATTAGAAATAAATTAATGGCCTGGGAGACTGTACTTATGATTCCTTAACCCTTAAAGTAGTTTAATATGTGCTCACCCTCATCATCCAGAGACATAGCTTAAGAGTTATTATTTGTTCAACCCTAAGACTATTTCTAGAATTAAAATACCTTAGTCAACAAAACATCTAGCCAAGTATAGTCTTATAAATTTGTATCACTAGCATTCTGAAGGCAGAAGCAGGAGGATCATCCATAAAATCCAAACCATTAAAACAAACAAACAAACAAACAAACAAAAATTCCATCACTGGATTGTAATTCACTGGGCTGTAAAAGGACAGCCCAGACCAAATATGTTTAGTACTTACTCCAGATCTCAGTCCAGTTTGGACATTACTATTAAGCTTAATGCTACACACTAACCATACAAATGAAATTAACTTCAAATGTCTCAGAGATGAGTTAATTTCATGACTAAGACTGCTTCATTGGGCAGGAGAGATGGCTCAGTGATTAAGAACAGTTACTGATTTTGTAGAGAACCTGGCACACAACCATCCACAACTTCAGTTCTAGTTCTAACTTCCACAGGCACCAGGCACACATGTGGTGTACATACATTCAAGCAGGGAAAATAATCATACACATAAGAATAAAAAAATCTGAAAATATTAATTCACATTTAAAATTCATAGAGGAAGAGATGAGAATATGCCACAAGGCCTATATGATCAGCTAAAACAGTACATCCGTCTCTAATTACACCATGCTTAATAATCTTTTGAAGAGAGTAAATACTTTTGCAGTCATAAGGCAAATCTTCCCAGTTCCTGTCTGTTCTATTTTAGATCCCGAATTACTCAAAAAAGGCCATGTGCTATTGCCATAGACCTATGGTGGCACCATTGAAAGGTACTAGTGACTTTTAGGAAGGTCCTATGACATTGTGGAAGGTGCTAATGCATTTTGGATAACTGAGTCTTTGACTTTCTTCTTCCTTCTAGCTGTAGCTATCTTTTTCAGAACATGTGTATCCAAGAGTGCTTAGCTAACAGAGTAAGGAGGCAATTATTTCTGAGCTTCTTATGTAGAGTGTGTATTTCTTTTTATGTGTAATGTGTTCTTTGATGATATCATACATGTAAAGAGCATATTTTGTTCATACCCATTCCTAACTTCCCCTTCCTAAGTACCCTGGACATTTCCCCAACACATCCCCTTTCTACCTTCATGTTCTCTCATTATTTATTTACAAATCATTGAGACCAATTATTGGAATACTGGCTGATATTATCGGCTTGATCTTATTAAAGTCTTGCAGGGAACCATGACTGCAGTGAGGACCTGAGTGCAGCCACCACAGTACTTCACAGCAGAGTTCCACATCCTCCAGCTTTAAGTCTTCTGTCACCGTGTCCATGGTATTCCCTGAGCACTATAGACAATGATACATATGTCCCATTTAGGGCTGAGAACCCACCAGTGCTCACCACTTGATCAGTTATGAGTTTCTTTTTAATTGCCATCCACTGCAGATAAAGTTTATTTGACCAAGAATGACAGACAGCATGGGTACAATTTCTGGGTATAAACATAACATTTAAGATGCAGTTAGATAGCATGTACATTTAGCAAACCAGTAGTAAGTTCACCTCTAGGACCTCTTGAGCACTGGGTTTTTAAAATTGTTTTTTTTTAATATGTTTATGATAATAGTCTTGAATTCCCTTCTATAGAGCAGGTCTCCAATCTAATCATAAAGCAGTGGGTTACCCCCTGTAACTGTCATACCTCTATGGCACCAGTGGGCACATCTTCCCCAGCAAATCAGTATTGTAGTATGAAGGAGTCACAAGTTGAGTGATATCAGTGATGATTTTTCCCCCAGCAGCCTGCACTTTGAAAATGAGCCAGAAGGGAGGAAGATTCCAGGCCAGTCCCCACTTGAGTTCTCTATGTCCTGCAGACAAAATGTACTGTGTCTTCAGAAATAGGGTCTTATCATCTATTTATGATGAGTAACCAAGAAATGTGACAACAGTTTGTGTAGTTTTGGAGACTTGTAGGGCTTCCCTGACCAATAACTCATATAGAGCTATCTCATATGTGGCACTGAAATTTTCATTTAGTTACCCATGTTTTCTGGAGCAAGCATTGTCCACCCATGTGGGTACAGATATCAAATTTTTTTTTAATTGTATTTTAATTAACTTGCAAAATAGTGGATTTCCATGGGAGTTTTTGTACTATCTTTGAGTTTTTCTAGCCCCAATCATAACCTCTTCTACATCCTGCCCCCTCCACCCTACTCCTGATTAAACTTTTAACCCCAAGTATCTCCCGCTGCAATCTCATATCACATCTGGTCTACTATTCTCCCGTACTCTGTAGAGTCTTTCCCTCCCCTCTCATGGGCTATTTCTAGCTTCCCGACCTCAACAGACACTCCAAATTAAACACACAAATCTAAAATTCAAAGCTAAGATCTGCATATTAGAGAAAGCATATGGTGTTTCTCTTCCTGGGCCCGGGTTACCTCATTTAGTATATTTTTCAGTTCCATTCCTTTTCCTACAGACTTCATTTCTCTTTACAGTTGAATAAAATTCCATTGTGCATGTGAACCACATTTTCCATCCATCAGCTGATGGATATCTAGGCTGATTCCATTTCCTAGCTATTGTCAATAGCATCAATGAAAACATATGCACATATGTCTCCATAAGAGGATGTAGAGCCCTTTGGGTATGTGTCTAGGAGCAGCAGAGCTGCATCATATGGTGGTTTTACTTTACTTTTTAGTGGCCACACTAGTTTATACTCCAAGTATTCTCTTCCCCCACATTCTCACTAGTATTTGCTATCATTTGTTTTATTGATGATATCTATTCTGACCATGGTGAAACTGACTCTCAAAGGTTTTAATTTGCATCTCCCTAATGGCTAATAACACTGATTGCTTTTTAAAGTGATTTCTTTTTAGCCATTTGTATTTCTTCTTTTGACAATTCTCTATTCAGTTTCATGGCCCATTTTTATTGGGAACGTGTTTTCTTGATGTTTAGTTTTTAGTTATTTGCATATTCTATATACTTTGTATATTCTATATATTCTACATATCATCTGTTGGATATAGAGTCAGAAAATATTTTCTTCGCATTCTATAGGCTGTCTCTTCATTTGACTGACAGTTTCTTTCAACATAAAAAAAGCTTTCCAGTCTCATAATATACTATTGTTGATTATTAGCTTTGTTTCCTGAGTGGTCCAAATCTTATTTATTCATTATCTTATCTTTATAGATATATCTTCATGTGTACCCCTATCTTTTCTTCTAGCAATTTCATTGGTCCAGTACTTATGTTAAGGTTCTTGATCTATTTGGAGTTGTTGGTTTTGGGGTTTTTGGTTTTTTGGCTTTTTTTTTGGCAAGGTAAGAGATAAGAAGTTAATTTCTTCACCAGTTTTCCCAGCATCATTTGCTGAAATTTTCTCTCCAGTATCAATTTTTTGGAATCTTTGTGAAAACAAGGACTTCTATAGTATTTATAGCTACATCTGCTATTCTATTACATGACCCATGTGTCTGTTTTTGTGCAAGTACCTCATTTTTATCACTGTGGCTTTGTAGTATAACTTGAAATCAAATATGGTGATACCTCTAGCAATATTATTTTTTTTTCAGGATTTCTTTAGCTACCCATGGTCTTTTGTGCTTCCATAGGTGAACCTTAAGAATTTTTTTTTTTATATATGGGAAAAAACATCACTACAATCTGTATTTGTATTGCATTGACTCTGTAGATTGCTTTTGGTAAAATAGACATTTTTACAATATTGTCTTTTTTTTCCTGTTTATTCTATATTACAATACCATTCAGTTCTACATATCAGCCACAGATTCCCTTGTTCTCCCCACTCCAGGGCAAAGCCTCCCCCGAGGACTGAGATCAACCTGGTAGACTCAGTCCAGGCAGGTCCAGTCCCCTCCTCCCAGACTGAGCCAAGCATCCCTGCATAAGCCCCAGGTTTCAGACAGCCAGCTCATGCACTGAGCACAGGACCCAGTCCCACTGCCTGGATGCCTCCCAAACAGATCAAGCCAATCAACTGTCTCACCTATTCAGAGGGCCTGATCCAGTTGGGGGCCCCTCAGTCTTTGGTTCATAGTTCATGTGTTTCCATTCGTTTGGCTATTTGTCCCTGTGCTTTATCCAACCTTGGTCTCAACAATTCTCGCTCATACAAACCCTCCTCTTTCTTGCCAATTGGACTCCTGGAGCTCCACCTGGGGCCTGTCCATGGATTTCTGCATCTATTCCTTTAGTCATTGGATGGGGTTCCTAGCATGACTATTAGGGTGTTTGGTCATCCCATAATCAGAGTAGGTCAGTTCGGGCTGTCTCTTGACCATTGCCAGCAGTCTATTGTGGGGGTATCTTTGTGGATTTCTGTGGGCCTCTCTAGCACTTTGTTTCTTCCTTTTCTCATGTGGTCTTCATTTACCATGGTCTCCTATTCCTTGTTCTCCCTCTCTGTTCTTGATCCAGCTGTGATCTCCTGCTCCCACAGGCTCTCTTTCCCTCGACCCTCGCCCTTCATTACTCCCACTCATGTCCAGAAATTAGACATCAAAACGACCAACAGTCCAATTAAGAAATGGGCTATAGAACTAAACAGAGAATTCTTAACAGAGGAAACTCAAATGGCTGAAAGACATTTAAGGAATTGCTCAACATCCCTAATCATCAGGGAAATGCAAATCAAAACAACTCTGAGATACCACCTTATGCCTGTCAGAATGGCTAAGATAAAAACACTGAAGACTTATGCTGGAGAGGATGTGGAACTAGGGAAACTCTCCTCCACTGCTGGTGGGAATGCAAGCTTGTACAACACTTTGGAAATCATTATGGTGCTTTCTTAGAAAATTGGGAATCAATCTCCCCCAGCTATACCACTCTTGGGCATATACCCAAGAAATGCTCAATCATACCACAAGAGCTCAGCTATGTTCATATCAGCATTGTTTGTAATACCCAAAACCTGGAAACAACCTAGATGCCCTTCAACTGAAGAATGGATAAATAAAATGTGGCACATATACACAATGGAATACTACTCAGCAGAGAAAAACAATGACATCATGAGGTTTGCAGGCAAATGGATGGAACTAGAAAAAATCATCCTGAGTGAGGTAACCCAGACTCAGAAAGACAAATATGATATGTACTCACTCATAGGAGGATACTAGATGTGGAACAAGGATGACTGGACTGCTACTCACATCACCAGGGAGGCTACCTGGAAAACACGACCCCAAGAAAGACACGGGAATCGCCCAATGACAGAGAAATGGCTGAGATCTACATGAACAGCCTGGACATGAGTGGGAGCAATATTGTCTTTTCGCAGTCATGGAAAATTTTCCCATTTTTCTAATAAATCATTCAATTTCTTTCTTCAGTCTTTTAAAGTTTTCTTTATAGAGATCTTCCTCTTTCACTAGGCTAACTGCAAGGTATTTTAAGGCTATTGTGAATGACATTATTTTCTTTATTTCTTTTTTTCAGTTTGTCATTGGTATATGAGCAAGCTAATGATTTTCTTGTGTCAATTTTTCATCCTGACCATTCCATGTAGGTGTAACCATCTTATTAGATAAGAAACACAGAGCCAATGCAAAGATGAAAGCCCAAGAGGTCAGAGCAATAGCTAAAAGCTAAAAACCTTACCCTTCACTATCGCTTCTGTCCTTCTCAGCAAGAGACCTACTTCCTGTCTGTCTTTTTTTTATTGACTTTCTATTCTGCCTTCTCATTGGTTGTAAACTCAACCACATGATCCCCTCATCACTGCATGTCTGTACAGACCTCCAGGTCTTCTATGGTTGGATTTGAGATTAAAGGCGTGTGTCTCCATGTTGGCTGTATCCTTGAACATATAGAGAACCGCCCAGTTCTGCCTCCCAAGAGCTTGGAATAAAGGTATGCACCACCACCGCCCAGTTTCTGCTATGGCTTGCTATTAGCTCTGACCCCCAGGCAACTTTATTTATTAACATACAAATAAAATCACATTTCAGTACAATTAAAATATCAACACAATTCCATCCAAATGCTACAGGATGCTCATGTTTCTCAGCAGCCCACGGGATTTTCTCCAAATTATTTTTTGTTGTTTTTGTTTTTGTTTTTGTTTTTGTTTTTGTTTTTTGAGACAGGGTTTCTTTGTGTGGCTTTGGAGCCTGTCCTGGAACTCACTCTGTAGCCCAGGCTACCCTCGAACTCACAGAGATCTGCCTGCCTCTGCCTCCCGAGTGCTGGGATTAAAGTCGTGCGCCGCCGCCGCCTCCACCACCACCACCACCACCACCTGGCTCCAAATTATTTCTTTAAAAGTTCTTTCTATATACTAGATACTAACCCTCTGTCAGAATTATCATTGATAAATATTTTTTTTCCACTATGTAGCTTCTTCTTTACTCCAATGGTGGTGTCCTTTTCTGGGC
The DNA here is from genome assembly GCF_004664715.2 of Peromyscus leucopus. Taxonomy (NCBI): domain Eukaryota; kingdom Metazoa; phylum Chordata; class Mammalia; order Rodentia; family Cricetidae; genus Peromyscus; species Peromyscus leucopus. The sequence goes on from NC_051067.1 coordinate 46,187,863, forward strand.
AGGAGTTTTCAGTTTTATGGGAGCCCACTTATTGTCACTCTTAATGCCTGTAGCACCAGGGTCCTGTTCAGAAAGCCCTTTCATGTGCCAGTGAGTTCAGGCATATCCAACATTTTCTCCTCCATTAAAGTCAAGCTATCAGTTCTTATATTGAGGACCTTGATCATAGGGAGCTAGGTTTTGTTCAAGATAAGAAGTGAGGATCGTGTTTTATTCTTCTACATGTTAACTGGCCAGTTTGACCACCATCATTTGTTGAAAATGCTGTTTTTCTCTACAATGTGTATTATTGGATTCTTTGTTAAAAATCAAGTGACTGTAGGAGTGTGGGTTTATATGTACATCCTCAGTTCTATTCAATTTGCCAATGAGTTTGTTTCTACATACCTATTATGTGTAGGCTTTACCTTTTCTTTTTTTATTTTATAATTTAATTTTACATATCAGCCACAGACTCCCTTGTTCTCCCCCTTCCCACTCCCCCCCCACCTACCCCCAGCCCACTCCCCATTCCCATCTCCTCCAGGGCAAAGACTCCCCTGAGGATTGAGTTCAACCTGGTAGATTTAGTCCAGGCAGGTCCAATCCCCTCCTCCCAGGCTGAGCCAATTGTTCCTGTATAAGCCCCAGGTTTCAAACAGCCAACTCATGCATTGAGTACAGGACCTGGTCCCACTGCCTGGATGCCTCCCAAACAGATCAAGCCAATCAACTGTCTCACTTATCCAGAGGACCTGATCCAGTTGGGGGCTCCTCAGCTATTGGTTCATAGTTCATGTGTTTCCATTCGTTTGGCTATTTGTCCCTGTGCTTTATCCAACCTTGGTCTCAACAATTCTCACTCATACAAACCCTCCTCTTTCTTGCCAATTGGACTCCTGGAGCTCCACCTGGGGCCTGTCCATGGATCTCTGCATCTGGTTCCCTTAGTCATTGGATGGGGTTCCTAGCATGACTATTAAGGTGTTTGGTCATCCCATCACCAGAATAGGTCAGTTCGGGCTGTCTCTCAACCATTGTCAGTAGTCTATTGTGGGGGTATCTTTGTGGATTTCTGTGGGCCTCTCTAGCACTTTGCTTCTTCCTATTCTCATGTGGTGTTCATTTATGATTGTCTTTTATTCCTTGTTCTCCCTCTCTGTTCTTGATCCAGCTGGGATCTCCCTCTCCCCTAAGATCTCTTTCCCTCAACCCCTGCCCTTCATTACCCCCACTCACATTCATGTTGTTCATGTAGATCTCATCCATTTCTCTGTCATTGGGCGATCCCTGTGTCTTTCTTGGGGTCTTGTTTTCTAGGTAGCCTCCCTGGAGTTGTGAGTAGCAGTCTAGTCATCTTTGTTTTACATCCTGTATCCTCCTACGAGTGAGTACATACCATGTTTGTCTTTCTGAGTCTGGGTTACCTCACTCAGGATGATTTTTTTCTAGATCCATAGTACCACACATGTCTTGGGATTCTCACTGGTACTTTCATCTTGTTTTGCCATTGTCCTCGTCTGTTTGCTCTACTTCCTCCACCTTGTCTTCAAGCTCAGATATTCTGTCCTCTCCTTGGTCCATTCTATTAGTCTTTCCATAAAGCTTTTTAATTGATTCATTGTGTTGTATTCATTTCTATCATTTTTTTTATTCTGGGTCGGAAGGAACTTTATTGGCTTGCCTGGGAAGACACATGTTTAGGTTATTGTTCTATTTCTGTGAAGAGACACCATGACCAAGAAAACTTATATAAGGAAGCACCTAAATGGGGGATTGTTTCTTGTTTCAGAGGGTGAGTCCCTGACCATCATGTCAGGAGTGAGGCTACAGGTAGACAGGCATGGCTTTGAAGCAACATTTAACTGCGATTTTTCGTCATTGTGTGTTTGTGGAATTTTTCTTCCAGCGTCTTATTTCACTTTCCTTATTTCATCTATGTGTGTTCTCAATGAGGAGCTTGTTTATTTTTAATTCCTTTGAAAATACTTATAACAATTCTGTTGGGTTCTCTATGATTTCATCTAACTCAATCTCACTAGATGATGTTACTATATAGTTAATAATTTTTGCAGGAATTGTGTTGTGTTGGTATTTTATGTGTTTCTTACATTACTTTGTTGGGATTTATCCATCTGATGTTATTTCTTTGCTTGGTTTAATTTTTTATTTAATAATTATTTTTTAGAAATTCATACATGATCACTGCATCTATACCACTCTTGTGCCTCCCTTATTCCCCTTCAAATCCTCCCAAGTCCCCTGCCCAAATTCATGATATTATCTTTGGTTATTATTGTTACTTGTATATATGTATATATATATATATATGTATATATATATATATATGTATATATATGTGTGTGTGTGTACATATATATGAGTACATATATACATATATTTGTATCTATACACACGTTTATATATAGTCTTTTGAGTCTACTTAATTTTGTGTGTATATACATGTGTCCAGGGCTGACCACTTTGTGTTGTCAACATAGGTGAGAGCTTATCACTGGAGGAGACGGATTCTCCCACTCTTAGCAAACATTGACTACCTGTAGCTCATCATGTAGAAATTGGACCATGTGGAATCTCCCCTGCCTACAATTGGCATGTCAACTTGTATTATAATTAAGCTGGTATTGTTCTGACAGCCAAATTGGTAAGAGTTCACAGCTTCAGCTTCCCTGTCATGTACTGGAGACACTATCTCATAGCAGACTGTGTTTTTTATTGTTGTTGCTTATCAGCTATGTTCTTTCAGTTGACATATTTGCAATGTTCGTATGGAAACTGAATGTTGTAGAGTTGAGTGTGTAGTTTATAAAATAGTTCCTGAGTCCAGAAGCTCAGAGTGTTAGGTGTAAATTCTATATTATTTCCTGCAAGAACAACTATAGCTCCTTAATATTTATCACTATGCATACATCATTCTAGCTAATTAATAACAGTTGCTCTGTTAACTTCAGTCATTGTTGAAGGATAAATATCCGGAGATGGTGTGTAGTATACTCAGATTTTAGTAAGATTAGGAGTGGAAGGGAAGTGTGAGGGGCACAGTAAGGATAAGTACTGAATATTATATCAACTTTGAAAAAAAATTGAGATGCATAACCTAGCTAGAAAGGGAAAGTTGGGATATTGTTAGACTCCATAGATTCTAGAGGCAGTCGAAGCTATGGAAGGTTATAATTAAGAAGAAAAACCAGGAGGGAAAAAGGATGAGAGCTTGAAGAAAACACAGAAATAAGAGGTGCATATATGAGATGTGGCTTCTAGTAAACTGAGTAAAGAAAGATAAACATTCCTAAGACTTAACTGAACCATACACAAAGGGAAAACCATCATGAAACATATATGCAAAAGTGGACACTGAGTCGCAGAAAGATAAGGAGTAGAAGGAACACATATGAAGGGAATAGCTGGCACAGCTGTGCTGGGTCAAAGGTGACATCCTCAGATCCCTCTGGCTCTAGCAAGTTCCATGTGGCACTGTGTGCCGGAGGGACTAATGGAGGCCATTGGCCTCTGCTTCCTCTGTGTTCTTGGAGTTCTGGTGTGATAGCTCCCTGGCACCCCTGCACTACTCTGTGCCCCCTTCTAGACCTGTAGTTAGGGTATATGTGAGGGCAGCACTTGCCTCTAAGTTCAGCTGCTGTGTGCTGGGCAGCTTTGTTTGGTAGGCAGGCAGGCTGATGAGAGGGCTTCCTGCTGGGCTAGCCCTATTGTCTTTCTTCTCTGCCTCTCCACAGTGGTCTCCTCTAGCTTAGCAAGTTCACTTACTTGACTCTTGTTGGGTAAGAGTTTTTTGTATCTTATCTTTACTGTTTCCTCTCCCTGTTTCAGTGATGAGGTTTCCAGTCTGTCTGCCATCTTACTCAGAAGCTGAGTATATATATATTTGTTGGAAATTTTATGGACCTTCTGCCTCAACTTCTTGTCTTTGGCTTTCTAGAAGATGAGGTGAGTTATTTGGCTCCATCTAGTGTTCCCACCAAGATGTGCTGCTTGCCTATGGGCCCCAAATGCTAACTAAAACCTCCAAACTGTGAGCAAATATAAATCTTGTCTTTTTACAAATTGCCTCTGGTATATTATGATAATAGTAGAAGGTTAACTGTGCGGGTAGCTGTGTATCACTGCAACCAAACGACTGTGGTAATCAAGTCAAGAAGAGGGAAGACTGTTCTGGGCTCAGGGTCTTGGAAGTTCCTATCCATTGTTAGTTGAACTCACTGCTTTAGGCCCTGTGGGACAGCAGGGTGTCTTGGCAGCAGCAGTTGGTGGAATGACCTGTTCACCTCATAGTGGTTAGAAAGCAAAAAAAGAAAAAAAAAAAGAGAGAGAGAGAGATCCAGGATCTCAATGTCCCCTTCAACCACCTGTCCATAGGATCCTAATGGTCTCTTGATAAGCTTTACTATTTAAGGGTAGAACTATATAGGCTGGGGACACAAGCCTTTAACACCTGGGCCTTTGTGTTAAAGGTGTGCCATTCAACCCACTGCCAGTGCATACTGATTAACATACTACCCATGAGTCAAAAAAAAAAACAATCTGAGCAGAAGAAATACCCAGACATAGGCAGCAGTGTGACTTCTTTTAGCAGTTTCCATTTCAAAGAATTCGTAGTCACTAATAGACTAAGACAGGTGTCAGTTTTCTGTGTGGTCTATCTTCATAGTCTTATTTAAAAAAAAAAAAAACTCCAATTCACAGTGCTTTTCCACTATATTGGCTTGTTAAAAAAAATTTCAAAGTGTAAAACATGGAGCCACTGTCTCAGAAATGTCACGAAATAAATATTTCCAGGTCTCACTGTGAACATGTTACTTCAAACCTATTTAGAGACACTTATAGGTGATTATGAATACTGACATCAGAAATGTCTGATGCAGGGCGCGAAGCTTGGTTTGAAACTTTTCCAACCTAATTGGTTTAGTCTTAGTGAATGTAAAGAGTGTAAAGAGTGATAGAAAATAACAACAGAAGGAAAAAACCCACAATCTCATAATGTGCAGGGGAACAAAACGGGTGTAAATTGAATAACCTGCAGTGAAACACAGATCTATAACAACAAATGTGTGTAGGGCTCAGGAGATGGCTCAAGTGGATAAGAAGACTGGCTGTGCTTTCAGAGGACTGAGTTTTGGTTCTCAGAATCAATGTAGTTCTTTATAACCACCTATAACTACAGTTCCAGAGGATCGGATCACATGCCCTTTTCTGGCATCCACAGGTACCAGACATGCACACAGTACACAGACATATGTGCAAAACACTCATACACATAAATTTTTAAAAATAAAACCTTTTTAAAAGAAATGTATGAACATAGCTAGAATGGGCAAATTTAGAGATTAAAAAAAAAATGAATATTAACATATTTTTTCTAACCTTAATGAGAATTAAGATACATTGCATGTTTCCAAATCTTTCCTGTTAGCATCAACCTCCTTTTTAAAAAGCAATATGGCTGGGCAGTGGTGGCGCATGCCTTTAATCCCAGCACTTGGAAGGCAGAGCCAGGTGGATCTCTGTGGGTTCGAGGCCAGCCCAGTCTACAGAGCTAGATCCTGGACAGGCACCAGAACTACATAGGAAAACCCTGTCTTGAAAAGCCAAAAAAAAAAAAATTTAATTAAAATAAAAATAAAAATCAATATAGGTAAACTGAAATGAAAGATTGTTTTGTTTTGTTGTTGTTGCTGGGTTTTTTTTGAGACAGGGTTTCTTTGTGTAGTTTTGGTGCCTGTCCTAGATCTTGCTCTGTAGACCACGCTGGCCTCAAACTCACAGAGATCTGCCTGGCTCTGCCTCCTGAGTGCTGGGATTAAAGGCATGTGCCACCACTGCCCTGCGAAATGGAAGATTTTAATTTGGGAAGGGAGAAGTATGTCAATACAAAAGGGAAAAAGAGGATGGAAAAATAACTCTAAGAACGTCTCAAGGGACATAAGGAATCAAATTATTTATTCACTTAAAATTACATATCATATATTTAATTATTCCATATGCACACATATACATATAATACAAACAATGCCATCCCACTTAGGCTTACAATACTCCTCCCAAGACCCATAGACTCTCTAACAATAACCCCAATACCAAGCATGAAAAACAATGTTTTGAATTGTTGATCAAGGAAGTCCAAGAGACTCTCGAAACAATATAGGCTATTGCTATTGCCCTTGGTTTTCTTCTAGAGGTTGAAGGTAAGTCCCTGTTGCTGAAGTCACTGTGCACCCTGACATATAGCCCAGAAGATCTGAGCTGGGTCTGACCTGAAAGCCTCCTCCCTTTCTTAGTGCTGGAAGGTGCTATGCAAACTTCCAAGTGGGGAAAGCAACCAACAGTCTTTCCCAGCTGCAATGCCATCCCTATGAACCACAACAATGACCAGCATGGCATGATAACCATAAGGGCACTTCTATGTTAGCAGTAACCAACAGCTGTATGAAGACCTACTTGCCAGAAGGGAAATCATGCCTAGTACTAGAAACCTAACCAGCCACCCATGCCTAGTGAGGTCTTGTAACTTAGGAAAGGACCTACTACTATCGCTTTACTAAACCAGTGTAATGCCTAACTACATTTTAAATATTCTTGTTTGTGATTTTTTATTAAGAATTTTTTTTTCATTTTACATAAAAAAATCACAGATCCCCCTCTTCCCTCTTCCCACCTCTCCAGCCTTCCTCCCAACTCACCCCCCTCACTCCCTCCTACAAGAAGGTAATGCCTCCTATGGGGAGTCAGCAGAGCCTGGTATATTCAGTAGAGGCAGGTCCTATACCTGTAGCTCTCATCCCTCATCAAAGAAAATTTTCTTTGCATCAGCCAGAGAGCATTACAGAAAATCACAGCTGGTCAAAACTCAGATAACAAAGGATTGTGGGGTACCCATCCACAATGGATACATCTACAAAACAACTCCAGCACTTAAGATTCAGGAAACACTGGGGAAGAGGGGAACAGAAAGACTGTTAGAGCCAGAAGACCAGGAAATCTATTGTGAAGTTGTGTCTCATAGAAATGACAGCACCCTGTCCCTGGTGCTTTGGCTGGCTCTTGGGAACCGATTCCTCACATTGGATTGCCTTGCCCAGCCTGAATACAGGGGGAGGTGCTTGGTCTTATGGTAGCTTGATATGCCATTTTTTGCTGACATCCATGGGTGGCCTGTCCCTTTCTGAGCAAACTCGGAGTAGGGGTAGATTGAGGGGGGAATGGGCAGAAAGGTGGAGGAAGTGGGGGGAAAGGTGGGAGGAGAGGCTGTGGTTAGGATGTAAAATAAATAAATTGATTTAAAAAGAAAAAAAGAAATGAAAACACCCATGGTACGTCAACAATATAACTGCCTAAACAAGATGGGAACAAAGACAACGCCAACAGATATGCTAACACGAAAGGCAGAATCTCATGGCGCCCCATCCCTAAAAAAGAACTACAGGCAACTAAGGAATGCTGAGAGTGAGACAAATAGTCACCCCAGAAATGAGGACCATAATTGGTTATCTAATACAAAGCAGTCAGCCCTGAAATCATATTCAAACAGGTAACACTAAATGGATTGATCAGGTTATATTTATATATTTAGGCATATATAAATGTTTGTTATTGTTATACGTATGTGCTATATTATTGTTACATATATATGTAACAAAGCTATATACATATTACATATATATGTAACAATAACAATCAAAGAAAATGAGGTCATCATTTCAAACATGGGTACACAGGAAGGATTGGAAGGAGGAAAGGAAATGGGGAAACTGATGTATAACTATATTTTAACTTTTAAACTTTAATTTTAAAAAAGTAATTTTAGGAAAGTAATTCTGAATCAATCCATCAGTCAACTTTATTGAGTTTCCTGCACAATTTTTTTTCTACAACAAATAATTAAATGAAATAGTTTAGTGCTGTTGACACTATTTAGAAAATACCGGGAGACATAAAAAACAAAATAGCAGCAGGATGACAGTGACCCACACCTTTAATCCCAGCACTTGGGAGGCAGAGGCAGGTGGATCTCTGTGAGTTCAAGGCCAGTCTGGTCTATACAATGAGTTTCAGGACAGCCAAGACTACATAGAAAAACCCTGTGTCAAAAAAAAAAAAAAAAAAGAAAAGAAAAAAAAAAAACAGACAATAATCTAAGCTGGAAGATGTTTTTAGCCTCTGCCTAACTACTTTTATGTTTTAGCATCCAGAGGTTGAGATACTTTATGGATACTAACCTGGCCCTTTCTGCAGATGTGGACATTGAGACCCACAGATGTCAGTGTAATCTGATATGGCAGAGCGACTTGCTGATTGAGCCAAGATATCCTTCATTCCTGCATGTAGGTCCCCCACTTTTCCCTTCTCAACACAGTGCCGCTTGGTAACTGCAGCTCAATAAATAGTTGGCTGCAGCACTTGTAAACATATGAAGTGTATGTAGAAGCAGAAGGAAGACAAGAATTTGTTTTGTGAACTCACCCAAAGAGAAGCAACAGCCACGAAAATGTTGGAGAGGGAATAGAGAACAGGAAGGGTGCAGCCTTGCTGGGTTCCACCCCCAGCTCCATCGCATCCTGCATATTTCATATTAGGTGATTTCAGATTCTGTCATAATTTCCTCATCTGTCAAATGGTAACCAAGGTTCACATTTGAGAAAGTAGAGCTATAATTTTTTTCTATGAAAGGGTGTTTTTATTATTTTCTTACAGAACATCTTAATGAATACACCATTTGCATTTTCTTAATTGGCAAATGAGACAAAAGCAAAATTTCCTCGATGCTTGGAAAATCGAGAGTCGTCACCTGTTTATTTCCAATGCAAAATGGAGCTTTATCCAGTGTCTGCCGTAAGTCTACATATTCTTCTCTTCCAGAGGAGCTATAATTTTATATGACTTGAAAGTGTAAAGGACTTTTTGGGTAGGTGTGTGTGTGTGTGTGTGTGTGTGAGAGAGAGAGAGAGAGAGAGAGAGAGAGAGAGAGAGAGAGAGAGAGATAGAGAGAGAGAGAGAGATGCAGCCTCAGCCATGGGCAATAGGCTTCCTCAGCTGCCCTTGTCTAAGAACTGTTTCCAAGCCTGCCTTGTAGTTACCAAGTTGTCTCATCCATGAACTGATAGATACTGTGACTGGCATCACTTCTTATACTGAACCAAACTGTCAAAAAAAAAACTTTATAGAGATCTCCATTAGCAAAGCACATACATATATCCTGCCAGCGACTTTCTGATAGTACTAGCTATCCCGCGATCCTGTAAAGACGGGTGTATATTCATTATTTTGAGTGTTATGTTACTACCGCTTGATTTCCGACTTGTGAGCCCCATAGCACTTTGAATAATGATAGCCAGCTACTAAAGGTACAGTGTAGCCTCCAGCCATCACATCTAGGTGGTGATTCTGTAATGTTTAGGATATGATTACTCATATGGAAAATTAGTTTTATCATCAAGAGACTGTCCTATTTAATGACAGCATTACTAAAAGTCTTTGAGGGATAAACAAATTGACCATGAAACACAAACATTTGTTGTTGAGATCAATGGCAGAAGCCTCCCTGGTTCCATTTAGAAGAGTTTGATGCCTGTCTTCAAAGGACTCGGCAGCACTAGCACAATACACACTTTGAAGCGGGGTGCTTTGTCATCCCCTGCCTTAGGCCTGCCTGCTTCTGGCATAGATTAGCAAAGCTTGTCTTTTTTTTTCCTTTCTTTCTTTCTTTTTTTTCATTCTTTCACAATGGAAGAGTTTTGCCTTAATGACCATTTCTATCCCACGAGAACAGAGCTTTACACACAGCTTAGCCTTGATACTCCATGTTAAGACAACTTCATTAATGAAAGGCGGATTCTGTGGGAGCCTTTGTTGCCACATTATGGTATTTGTGTCAGAACATTGTGTGCCCCACATCACAATGATGCAGGCAGACCAGCATCATGACAGGAAGAAATACAGCAGCAAATTAGCTCTGGCCAGGCATGACTTTTCTGCTCCTTCCTGACAGAAACTGAACAGTAACTAGCACTTCCTCTGACTTCTTCCTGAGGGGACCAAAAAAGAGGGTTCTTCATCATGTGTGTTCAGTCAGTAGGCCTAATATTTCCCCAACCACCTCTAGATCTTAGCTGTCATGCCTTCTATAAGAAAAATACTTCTCTGGTGTGTACTTGATGAGTCTAAACTCTCTGGAACACAAGCTTTCATGAAATTAGACATCATCAAGTGAAGCAATTGTACATTTCCAGTCTTGAGACTGCTCAGTGGTACTTGGCTTGTGGGTAAACAATTCACTTTTCCTATTCTTCTTACTGTAGTCACTAATTGCATGACAATTAAGAAAGGGGAGAGAGGGCGTCATAGAGACTCTGGAACTAACCCTTTCTTTTCACAGGCAAAGAGAACACTCAGAGCTGCAGCCATGCAGAAATAGCAGAGTTCTTTCAACTGGAGGAGGGATATAGGCACTATTCTATCCCAAGCTGACAGTGCCTCCTAACACAATTGTTTTCTGACAAAAGCCTAAACCACAATGGACACAGGTTTGGGTGTAAAATGATGGCATATTCTCTCTCCCCAAATGTGTGTGTTTGCTAATTACCAATATTTCCTTTTGAACTTCAGTGTTTTTCTCTAGATTGGGATAGCATCTATGTAAAATTCACGATGCTAACTCATTTATAAGTCATTGGCATTTTGAATTTGTTTTGTGATTTCCTAGGCCATGGGCCGGGCGGTAGTCCTGAACTGTGACTTCCACACAATGGTGGACTTTACCCTAGAAATGTAAGCTGAAATAAACACATTTCTATGCTGCTTTTTGTCAGGGTTTTTTTTTATCACAGCAACAGAAATTAAATTAAACTAGGACCAAAATGAGGTAAGAAACACACCCAGGAGGGATAACAAACCAGATGGAAACTATAGAAAGAAAGATTAAATTATTAACTAAGTCTTTGGTTTACAATTGGCCACAACTTGCTTTTGTTAGTTCTGGTACTAGAATAAATTTGCTTTTTTTACATGCATATTGTTCTCTGGCTTTAAGCGCTCTAGACCAAAAAGGAAAGGCAAGAAAACAGAAAAAAAAGAGTGGGAAGAATGCTAAAGAGTATCTACTTTATAATTGATTGACACTACTGTTGGAGAAGAAAATAATAATAAAATAAGTACAAGCTAAATATTGTAGCCTAGTGTTAGCTTCTGCAATGGCAATATAGATAGCTACTCCTCTACTTGACTTCTCTCAGTCAATAGTTTGCACTCCATTCCATAATCAGCCCATTTCTCATCTCTGGAAAATTACAGTAGAAACAAAATTACCACCTAGCAAATGTGTAGTGAAATGTATGACAGTTGATCTTGAAAAACAAGTAGACAAATAACAAAAATAAAAAATACATCCCAAACAGGTCTTTTTATTTAACATAAGGCCAAAGAAGCTATCAGGCATTGCTGAATACTGCCTACTAACTGTACAAAATATTGACTGCATGCCTCGCAAACACCAGAATATCCGCTGGAATGGAATAGAAATAAATAACTTCTGCTATAAACACATGAAAACATATCCAACTGTTATCTCTTTAAACATATTGTAAATAAAAAATTACCAGTACTTCTACAAAATAAATATTAAGAAACCATTGACATAGTTGAAATGCACTCATATAAATTAACAACTTTAATTACATTAGCCAAACAGACATTGGTTAAAGAATTGCATATAGTATGCAAAAGAACTCACAAAATAAAAATAAAAACAAACAAACATCAACCACATAACATAAAAAGTTTTAGAACAAAACAGGTTTCAGATGATCTTGGCTTAATAATTATATTTTTCTTTTAAAGAAAAATATCAACCCATTGTCAATGCACTGTTTTTCAAAGCATTTAAATAGAGGGTAAAACCCACTGAAAATTAATACAGAAGAAATGATTCACTTTATGCATAAAAATAAATAATAATATAGCTGAGACATGTGATTCTGCTCTTGAAGATGTGAACAGCATCTTAGCATTCATTATCTCTGAGCCTTCCAATAACCTCTCCGTGTTACAGGGTTTAATTGAAACACATACAGCGTTCATCCCCAAATCTCCTGCCCACATCTACAAGTTTCACTTATATGGGCTTTGGGGGTGATTGAGCTTTTCTCTACATTGGAAAGAGAAATTGCCAAAAGGCCCACAGGAAATCATATTTTTCAAGTGACCACAATCATTTAAATTTATGTTTACTACAACTGAGGCATGTTTATTCTTTTTTTTTTTTAAGTCAACTCTTGAGTTCAGTCCTGCAAATGTGAAACAATTTTGCTTATTCTGCCATTTAGGAAAATGCAAGGCCTCCTTGACAAAGGAATGTGGAATCAATCTTAAATGAAGATGAAATTGGCTGGTCTTGTAGGATAAGAAAATCTCAGTCATTGTGCTGGAATTTGCCTTACTTTTGGTGGGGGGAATGTCAATTAAGCTCACAAAGTATTTAATTTTTAAAGAGATACTGAGCACAGATGCTCTTCATAATTTCTGGAATTCATGTGGGCAGGTACTTAACAATTATCCTAGAGAAACTGAGGAGACTAGAAAGAGCCACTCTGATGCTAGGTAAAGTACACCACGCAGAAACTAAAATGTTAGACAGTAAAAGCTTTTTGATTTTGGACTGAGTAGCCATTTGAAAGGACCAGTTGTTCACAAGACTTTGTGTTTTCTGAGAGTGCTAACTATAGCAAAATAATATCTAATATGCTTAAAGATGTTAACAATTTAAATTCTATTGCAAGGCCATACAAATTTGATGAGCTCAGATGTAGTTTATTGGTATGTGACAACCAAGTCACTTGATCCCCAATTAACACACTGTCCTGTGGAATTCATTTTTTCTAGATTTAATTACTATGGTTACTAATTAAACACGAGCTTAACCCCAGTACATCTAGAATTTAAAGGGCTTTGAAAGATTACACATTCATCTCAGATGAACAAGAACTATAATTAGTAGTTTTATAAATCCTGCTCTTCCCATGGTCTAGATAGTTTCTGATATGGCACAGTAGACCTCTCCACACTATTTCTATAGGTCCCAGTATTAGCTCCAGTACCAAGGAAACAGTTCAGAGGGCTCTAAAGTTTTTCATAAAAATTGGCAAAGTTGAACCTGGCCATCTACTTCCCCTCAATTTTCCACACCATTCCATCTGTCCCCACATGCAAGATCTCCAAGGTCAATGGACCTTAACTACAATTCATTTCTTACGCAGTACATGCATTTCCTGCATAAGACAGGGAGGGCCCCTGGAACACAATGAGTATGTTTGCCCAGTAACAAGACTAAAGTAGATTGCCTACATACAGCCTAATATGATAATGTATATTGACTTAGTATATATAATATATATTGACTTAGGGTTTTTTTTGAGAGTTAAACCAGCTTTTGTAAGATTTAATTTCTCACTTTTATTTCATTTTCCTACAATGACTTTAATCTATGGACTGAATTAATGCTAAAAGTTTTAATATTTTATAAAATACTGAGGAATATAGTTTTTCTCAATTAGAGTTTTTCATTTTTATAAAGTTTTCAAACTTCAAACAAGTCCGTAAAAATAAGGCTCTGCATTTTAAATACATAAATGAATAATTTATTAGATGTTTTAGACAAGCAAAACACTGGACTAAATCAGAAACTTGGGTTTAAGCATGTATTTGATATTTATAAGACAATCTTTTCAGTTTTGCCTCTGAAAAATACAAACTTACACATCAAGATTTTTGGCTGTAAAATAAAATATTAGAGATTTGAACAACTACCCTACTCCCTGGCTCCTAAGTACTCTCTCCCTTAACTTCCACTGTCTTAAATACTTTCCTGCTTGTTTTATTATTTAAGTAGTAACAACACTATTCAAAAAAAAAAAAAAAAGAACTTTTATTCTAGCCTAGAGATATTTTTTCCGAAAAAGCTTCTGATTTAAGATTGATTCCAATAAATAATAAATATAAGTCGAAAAAAACTCAGCCCACTGTTTTTATTAACATCCCATTTTCCCCACAGGGGATAACTTGTAGGGAGCAGGGGTGAGAAAGGGGGGATTTTATCTTGTACATTTAAAGAGGGCCTCGCTGGATACTCACTGGGATTTTCAGGCTTTTTCCCATCCAAATATTTGAAATGTACCCACCTAATACAGAGTAAAAGCAAGAAAAATCTATCACTTATCCTTCTTAAAAATACTGTGTTTTGCACACAAACATTCATTGTTTTAAGAACATTTAAAAAATGACAGCCTGAAGTGCTTAAAATGTGTATGGACATGGTACAATACATGTATATATACACACAGGTATGCGTATGCACAAGCAATGTATATATACACATACAAGCATGTAGTCTCATGAATTTGAACTTGATAATCCAACAGTGTACACTACTGTACATCCAGTATGAAATGTCCTGTTTCATGGATGTAAAAAGAGTCAAAACCCAACCTCTCAGGTCTCTTAAGCCTGAACCCAACCCACCTAACTCGACCTTAAATCTTGACCCCTGACTCATTGATGGTGAACAATACCAACCACAGACAGACTGTTTAAAGGCTCACACAAATGTCTTTGGTGTATGTGTCTATTTTTAAGGTACAAAATAATAATAATAATTATAATTATAATAATAAAAATAGCTATTTTGTGTGCTGTAGCAGTTCTTTTATAGCTCACATGAAGTGCAGCTCTTAAACCCCACCCCCACCCCCACCCAAAGAAAATACTTGTTAAATAAGGATTAGACAGGTCAAACACCATTGTAGTGCAAATAGTAAACGATAAAAAAACAACATTTACAAAATATAGAAATGTTTGAATCCAACAGATGGACAAACATATTCCTTTCAAGTATCTCTCCTTGAAGAAAATAAAAATTAATCAGGTTACTCCCAATACAAAAAAGTCTCTCTTTTTGTCCTCTTTCAGGTAAACAGTTTCAAACCTATTAGGTTGCATAGTTCTAAGATCATAAGCACCTTAACGAAATGTAACTTGGTATTCTTTTTTCCTTGATCTTTCACTCTTTCCATTCCTGTTCTCAATGTTTTATGTTGATTTTTGTCTTGTGGCAAAAGTGGTACAGAAAAGAAAATGTGACCACCTGCACAGAATTATTCTTTTACCAGTATGTGTATGCATGTGGTGTGTGGAAATACCTCTGTGTGTCATGTATGCATGCATGCATGCATGCGTGCGTGCATGTGTGTGTGTGTGTGTGTTTGCATGTGTGTGTGCCTGTGTGTGTGTGTGTATGTGTGTGTGTGTGTGCACGCTGAAATACACAGAGATAGTGTCACATAGACATACTTATGACCTGGGTATCTGGGTGGGACTGGCCCTTTAAAACTCATGGCTTTCTAGACATTATTTGGGTTGTGCTAGCCCACATTACTGCAGAATAGACAAGTAGACTTCCAGGCTCACAAGGGAACCGCAAGAGGCAGGAGAGAGGACAATACCCAGTTTGGATAAAACTGATCCCATCAGTTTGGTTTTGGAAGAAATGAAGGGTACACCATTCTCTCTTTTCCTCCCAATCCCTGTTTCCTTCACTGCTTCATCTCTGAGCCCTGGCTTAGGATATTTTTCCGCAACATCCTTCATCTGTTTCATAAGGTTTTGTTTTCAGTCTAGTTTTTGTTGGGTTTTTTTTTTTTTATTTCTATTTTTCTGGTTGTTTTGTTTAATTCAGGTATCTTATATTTTTCTTCATTTTGCCACTGTCTTCTCTGGACTTTCTAGATCCATTTCCTCTGGGACCTGGCAACTCTAGGAGCAGCCACATTCCTCCACAATCATGTTCTGAATGTCCTTTTTGATGATGTTTTGACCATCATCATAATATAGCATGGACATGGGTCTCAGCTTGGTGGGCACACAACATGACTTAAGGTTGGCAAAGGGGCTATGACCCCTCATGCGGTAGTGGTTGATGACTGTTGAGTGAAAAGAGAGGGAGGACCCAGAGGTGCCTGCTATGTGGCTTGGGCACTCACCCTCACAATAGTTGGCATGATAGCCAGAGGGAGCAATGATCCAGTCATTCCAGCCAATGTCCTTGAAGCTGACAAAGAATTGTTTCTTACAGCAGATGTTGACCTTGCCATCACACTCCAAGCCCCGCCTACGCCTTCGATGAGGATGGTCTTCGGACTGCCTAGCCTGCAGCATGAGGAAAGGTCTATGTGATTGTTCCTTTTCCTCTTCCACTGCTCCATCACTTCCATCTTTCTTCTTCCCATCTCCATCCACTTCTTTCTTCTTCTTCTTGCCCAGGAGCACTAGGCTGGCACCACTCTCCTGGCACTGCTCACAAGCAATCCGAACATCAAGAGAACTCTTTCCCTGGTCCAGCAGGCGCTGGATGCTGCTAGACACTGGGAATATGTGCCAGGTACTCTTCCGAGCATCAACCACTTTCTCTGATAGCAACAGTTCACTCCTCTCCCCCTTTAAGCCCATTTCCTCAGCCTCATCCCCCATGTCCAAGCTGCCCTGTGGGTGCTTCTGCTGCTGAAACAGACGAATGGTGACTTTGGTCCTGGTTCTGTTGGCCTTGGGGACTTTCAGAAAGAGCCAGACTTCTGCACGCTCCACTACTGACAGGTCACTGCCTTCCTTGGAAATCTCGAAATGCAGTGTCTTCCTGGCTGTACCTGAAGATAAAATAAAATGAGAGAGAGAAAAAAGAATTCGTGTTAACTGAAAATTGTACATCTATCAGTAACTCCAGGCAGTAAGAATCTTGTTATCCACTATGACACACAATGTTCAGTCAGCAATTTAGAGCCCATACATGAGATAAACCTGTTTCCATGTGGCCACTGAGTTGAAAGGGGTTTTACAGCTTTGAAATGATTGAATAAAAATAGTAATTTTTCACATGTGAAATTTACCTGAAAGGTAAACTTTAGTGCCTGTAAAAGCAGTTTTATTAGAACACAGTCCTGTGTGTTTCTTTATATGTTGCCTGTGACCATGCTTCACTTACACAGAATTGAGTAGTTATGGGAAACACTAACAGAGACAAGTATGTAGGCCTCGCTCTGTGATGAAGGGAACCTGAACTTCTGCATGTATTTCATTCACTCCTGAATTTTAGTTTAATCTATGAAATGGGAATGATGTAGAGACGTTTGGCAGATGATCTCACAGGTTTGACAGGATCTAACGGAGTCACATAAATGAAAAACCCTGGAAACCTTAGTAAGTTGTGGAACTATTTTCCCACAAAAATCCAAAAACCCTGTCCCTAGCATCTATGTGTGGGTCAGTGTGGGCCAGGTTCTCTGAGACAGTATTTTCTTTCTGTCACTACCTGGCCTAATCTGTCTGTCAACGTGTGCTGAGTTACAGCAGCAGGGTTTTCACCAAATGACCCCCCGAAGCTGAGTCAGGCCTCTCTCAAGTCATTTCTCCACTAAGCAGTTAAAGAAATCTTCCCTAAAAGTGGGTCTGCTCACAGCTGTCCCTTCTGTTGTGACCTTTTGTTTTCAGTCTCTAACAAACCCCCCATGACTTTGGACTATGCACCTCATGTAAGTCCATGTCCCTATGGTCCAGCTCTTTAACCCCTTGTGAACTCTGTACTCAACCCACCTGTAGCAGTGACACTGGCTGTTCCTGTGTCACCCCAGGTCAACCAAAACAATGCTTCTGATAATTCAACTGGACGCCACTTTGCACTGCCTCCCTTCTCCTCACTTACTACCCCTCTCACACCAATTTTGTTTAGGAAACCAGCTTCAGTCATATCTATCTTATTCACTGCCATGCTGTACTATGCAGCAAAGGGTGGGTAATTACTAGATGACTAATTAACAAATGGAGGCATATTAGCATTGAGTTGCCTTAAATTAAGAAAGCAATTCCTATCTCTGAACCCCTTATTTTTGCCTCTATTCATTTAGAATACACCAAATAAATACCAAAGATATACTTGACTTTCTATCTGCTTTTAAGAAAGAAGAAATCCCAGAAACCACTCAGATCTACCTAGATGTAGAGCCAGAACCTTGCTCTTTCCTTCTCTTCTCACAGACACTTGTAGATTTATTATGCAGTCCCATTTATGATAAGAAACACGTGTCCAGACTAGAATTCTTTGATTGAGTATATATTTCCCTTCGCTTCCACGTTACCATTGGGAGGCATATAAAAGCATGCTCTCTTTTACCTGATCATGTCCCTACTCATAGCTGTCTGCTGTACACGGATCACACGTACAGTCTGGGAACAATCTTCAAGAGGTTCATCTATGACATCACAGTTCCCTAGGAGGATCTCCCTAACTGGCTTCCATAGTTAAAAGAAATCCAGCTCTACTCGTCAGTAGAGACCTTCAGATGTTTATGCTACCATGAATTTCAGCACAGTCTCAAGTGCGCTGCAGCAGAAGGTAAGCTTTTCTGTGCATAGTACACTGTAGATTCCAAGCTCAATTTAACACACTGTACACTGTGACTACAATAACTGGTAAGTTCACAAAGGCAAGGGCCAGGGAGCACTGACTACAGGCATGGAGAGACCTCTGGCATCTGCCTAGAAGTTTGCCAGGAAGATGGGGTAGCAGAGGCATTCCTCTGAGTGACTTCACATTTCAGCTAGGAGTCAAAATAAATAATTAATTTAGATTTTGATTCCATAGTATATAAGAGCACGGAACAGTGAGAAAGGAAGACATGGTGACAGTTTTTCAAGTGAATTCTGCTTCACCCTTTGCTCAGTGAGTTTTTGCTGATTATTTTATAAGAAAGTAAAGACTCTAGGAAGCAAAATCTAAGATGGAAATTGCAGAACATGCACATGAGGGTAGAGAGGCCCAGAAAGGTTGGGGTAAAGGAGGAATAGGGTACAGGGGGCCTGGGAAAGTACATGCTCCTCCACTGAAGGGGCACGACTGCTATTCCTTTGGAAAATATTAACTACCTACCTGTCGTTTTCCTTCCTGCCTCCAAGCAGAACACTTTCTGAAATTCTGAGCTGTGCAGGATGTCAGTCCACAGACAGAGAGAATAAATGTATCAGCTAAATTTGAGAAGTCTGAAGAGTCTGCCTTCTTCTCTAGGAAACAGCTCCTGACTGACAAAGGTTCACTATGTCTCAAGTAAGGCAACCTTCTCCCCAACTCTGTTCTGTCTCCATCCACTCTTGGCGCGGGTGTGAGGGTAAAGAGGTTGACAGCAGTGCGAACCTGCTCAACCTAGGCTTTCCATAAACAGTCCTGGGCTGATTGCAGGTGCTGGGGAAGGGGACAGGAGAGGCTTACTTGGCATGCTAGAATAAGTGACTGTGCATACGAATTGCTTTCTATAATGGCCAGCAAGGCTGAGGCCATGTGCTCCTAGTCACACAGCCTGCAGGATGGCCCCTTATTTCATGGGAACAAGTTTCTAATGCCTGGGGTAGCTCCGCCCCTTCTTCACAGGCGGCTGTACTTGGAAGCAAATGATTTAGTGTTCCTGCAGGAGGATCGTACAAAGAGAGTGCTCATTAGAGGGGGCTCAGTCTGTCAGGTGCTGTTACATTAGGCTCAGAGAGTCATCATCCAGCGACTCTCAGGCTGGTCTTGGCTGACAATTAACTGCAAGCCACTGCCTGTGTGTCACGGGGAGGCAAGGGTGCTGATTTATGCCGCAGTTTAATTACCCAGCCGAAAGCCTCTGCTCCTGTATTTGTTTCCTCTCCAGCTTGCTTCATCTCTCCCCCATATTTCTGACATTTGGATTTTCCCCTACTAATTGACATGCCTGTCCCCTCCTTCTCCTGGTGTCCATTTCTGGAACTGCTATTTGTGTATTGCATGATATTTTATCAGGGAAAAAATAAAACTGAGGTCCAATTTCATGAAAATGCTGTTGCCGTATGCCCAGGAGGACGGGGGAGGAGAGAGTCAAGCCTTCCTCCGTCTACCTCACGCACAGGTACATTTTACAAGTTCTATTGTATTCTGACTTATTAAGCAGTGCATTTTTTTTTTTTTTTACCTTAGCTTTCATTGTAGAAGGGTGTGGGGAGAGCGAGATGGATGGAAGCTGAAGTGGATTGACTGTTTATCAGACCTGTTGGTTTCAGAAATATATTACAGCTCTCAGGTTAGTTACATAAGGATGAAAAAATATAATTAGCAAATGTTATACTCCCTTTATTTCTATTACATGAGAGAAATTGCTATATTGCAGAGACGCTTCCAGGAGGCCCCACGCTGAACATGTAATGATTTGGAAAAGGAAAGAAAGATATCTAAGGCTGAGGTGTTTAGGATCAACTTCCCATCCATATCAGGCCTGACTTACATATGTGGTGCTGTAAAATCCTGAAATAAATGCCTTCCCATAATGCTGCGTAAGCAAGTATGGCAGTCCTATGTCCAGGTGTGTGACGGGTTCCTCCACCAGGCCGCAGCTCCTCAGTTAAAGCCGCTGGCTCTCTAACCTTTCATTAACTACTCCCTGTAACGTTCTTTTCCTCCTCTGTGCTATTTTCTGTCCTGAGGCTTGTGAGCAAGGCTTGTATCACAGCCTGCTCTGTCTGAGTAATTCACTAAGAAAGTCCCACGCAAACCCATGTGGGTGATAATACCTCATCACTTAAGCCCCTGTGAGCTTGGTGGACACACAGCAAAGCAGAAGAAAATGGGCAGAACATTCCATAGGGATACATTTTGTACCTTATAGGGAATACCTTTGAAATGCTGCCTGGGGGAAGGGCGGGACAGAAAGAAAGTCTACGTCAGCCTAAAGGAAGAGTGTTTGTAGCAATTCTCTTTTGCTTTCAGGATTTTTCACTAGCTTGGTCACAGAGGTATGCCAGGGCTTAAGGAAGCAGGCTTTTTGTTCCCTTCCCCAACATTAGTGTGTAAATGCCACATACACAAAAGTCCAGGTATCAGATTTGTGAGTATAAGACCATTTTCATTAAATAATCAATATACACACAGGTTTCAGCTGACTTTAGCCCAGTTTTCCTCACCAACGTCCTGGGTAAATATGCTTCCCTTTTACAAATGGGTAATAATGACATCTCTGTTAATATGGAAAGCCATGCTATTCATGGTGCACATTTAAACTCACCGTGAGGGGAGCACAGCTCTACTGTAAAATATGTGTTACTCTAATTTTCCATTCTTCGTCAAGTTTCCCTGTGCCTAGATACAGCACAGTCAATAGCATAAAGGGCCAGCATTACAGCCTGTGTGTTCTCTAAGGCACTAAGTCGGCCTCTGGATGGCTTCCAGGGGTTTCTGCAGAAGGCAGAGAGTGAGGTCTGAAAGGTTATCCCCCCCCCCATCCTACAATAGAGAATCTCACTTACAGCAGGCATATTAGCTTGCTTCTATGAATTATCCTGTCTAAATTTTTGGCTTTAATACCTCTCATTTGGGATCCATTTTTTGAATTATTGTAAATCTTCGGGCCTGAGTAACTTATCATCCATTTAAATAATGATTTAAAAAAAAAGGATTAAACCTTTGAAAAAAGAGGAGTCTCACTTCATAATATACATAGAAAAATAAATTCTCAAGATTCAACCCAGAAAGTTTTCCCAGAGTTCCTCAAAACTTTTACACTTTTAATTTTGGACCTAGGAACCAGTCAAGCATGGAGACTTCCGAAAGAAAGTGAAGAAATCATGCTCAAGTTTGATAGAGCAGAAGGGCCAAGGCAAATAAGTATTTTCATGAAAAGTGGGAAGGTACTCCTTCTCTCCATGTGAAAACTGCATCTCTCCCCTGCCATCATCTCCTATCCCTACTACACTACACCCACTCCACAGGCAAAAAAAAAAAAAAAAAAAAAAAAAAAAAAAAAAAAAAACAGTGCTCATCTCTTTGCACATCCTTCCCCCACGGTTTCTCTCCACACTCTCAGCTAGGAAACAAATGCGTCCTCAGCAGCTGAACTCCATGTTCCTACCAGGCGTTAAATAAATAGTCTTTTTTTTTTTTTCTCTCTCCCTGTTGGAAGTCACTTGTCATTTTTGTCCCTTGTGAAAAGCATTGATAAGGCAGGCAAACTAGGAAGCAGAATTGGGGGAGATGGAAGATGTTTTTGTAAAACCCAGGCGACCGTATTAGGGAGAGACTGTGCTCACATCAGTGTGGCTGATGATTCACACACATCCCAAGCCCTGTTTTGTTTGTTTTTGAAATGTATCACTCCTCTGTGACCGATGGAGCTGTGGGATATTCACGTGGACCACAGCGTTCCTACTGCTGTGTCTCTGTCTCACTTAATGTATCACAGGTACTTGTGCACCTCCCAGCCCATGAGATCTTAACTCTTGGGGAAGATGGGATTGTGGGGAGGAAGTAACTGATAAACTTCCAGATTAAGGTGCCACATCGGGGGGCTTCAAGCGGGCACAAAACTGCGTTTTCCAGATTAGCTGAAACAGAGATGAAGATTCAGGGATGCGCCCTCTTGTGGCCAATCTTTTCCAAAATTCAGATAAGTGTGAAACCTTCAAGGTTCAGAGGTTCACTGAGGTGCAGTTCACAAGACAGGCCAAAAGAAACGCAGGGAATGGAGCTCTGGGAGTTTGCTCCATTTTCAGATGGCTTTCTTGGGGTGTAGAGAAACCCTCTTCAGGTGATCTCATGTCTAACTCATATCTTCTGTACCTGGTATCCTCCAAGAGGGGAGAGGTATGCTACTTTTAGACAACATCTGGGCAGTATTTATTCAGGCATCACTTTTTTTGTTTCTCTATCCTATGTAGCAGGCACTCCAGTAAGGTAATTGTGAAAATCAGCAACTAACCATGGCAGACTAATTATGCAGACTCAATGGTAGGCTGTTACCGTACAACTACTCTAACAAAGCAAAAGTAGGTAAGACACAGTGAATCGGCCAAGAAGTCCTCTCTCTGATCTCAATTTCATTGAGAATTTAAGTCATAGTTGGATTGGCTTTACTCAACCACACTGCCATTCCTTTGAAGAAAAGGGAGTACTGAAAGTTTGGGGCCAGCCGTATGTTAACTTTGGGAAGCACTCTTGGGTGACACCTATAAAAATAAAATCAGTTTTATTTATTGGAACGGATTTCAGAGAGCTTGGGAGTAAATATCTGCTGCTTAGTCAATGCAATCCAAATCAACTCCACAAAGCTGAACTACTTCCTACCTGAACACAGTAGGACAGATTCAGTTAAAAGCTCAAGGTACTGTCACCTGGCCGTCTCTTTATTTTTATGTTTTTTTGGTTTTTTTTTTTTCAGCTTTATCAAATAATCTTGAGCGAAGAGGCCAAAGGGGGAAAACAAAAGCATCCCATAACAGGAATCTTGATATTAAAAGACACATCTATGGTGTGCTTACAGATGACATTCCATGACTGTACTCTATGTTGTACAAATAGTTACAAAAAGAAAAAGAAAAAAAAAAAAGCACATGCTCTTTTCTATTCTTGAAATATGTTCATGTACTACATAGAAAAGTAGAACTACTCCAAAAGCAACAAGACAGATCTTTGCCATTCATTTTCATGTATTTTCTCTAATTAATCAGATGATAAATATGTTTCCTACATAGGCAAAATGCTTATATCATACTCTACACTATTTAGAGAGTAGATTGTCTATACTATGATCCTTATTTACATCTATGAAATTATAATAAATCAACTTGAAGTCAATGTGTGCTTCTTCTCACATGAGAAGTAAGTAGCTGTAACAAACACACCATGTTCCTGGACTAGAAGGAGTTTCCACTTACAAATTTTACACTCAGTCAGTGCGTGAGTCCAGTGAATCACCGTTGTAAATAGTAACTCATTTTCTCTCAAACTAAACAACAGAGAGGCAAAAATGACAAGATCCTATTTAACTGAGGGAGTCATTAGCATTGAGAAGGCCATAAGTAAGAAAGAGTGTAAATGGCCTATTCTTTGCCAAATCTCTAACTGCCAAGCGATGAATTTTCTGTAGAAGCCCAGTAAGGCAGAGGGTAGGACAGAGTGCTGGCATCCACTGTGCAGTTAAACACAGTGGAAGTCATATGTATAGTCACATGATACAGTTAAAACCAGTTAGTAGAAACTGCAGCTGAGACCAGCATAGGTGAAGGTTGTATAGAAAAACATGTGAGGACCAGGACCAACCTTCTATAGCACAGAACCCATCCCATGCACACCAGCCAATGTGATTCTCTTGCACCTTCATATTATGAAAGCTGAAGAAAATGAAGTGGCAACCTGAAAGGTCCAACCTGTCTTTTTGTTCAGTAAGGTTCAGAAAATAAAGTCACCATAACCAAGGTTTGGGGAACTGTATCAAGAAGGACCTGGTAGGCAAGAACGTAGGGCATGGACAGAGCTAACCTGCCTGGGAAACTGCTGGGATAGTGAGGCTTCTCCCAAGGAGGAACTCACCAAGCCAGCAGCCTGTGGAATCCCACCCTACCCACCCCCCAAGGATGCCCAGGTCTTGCATGGCTTTCTTGAAAACAGAACATCTGACTCAACAGGTTTTCAGGATTGGAAATTTTGAGTGTTGCCTTAATTGTTTATACTGCTGCAGCAAACTTTTAAACAAAATGCTGGGAGTCCCTGCACATACTTTACTAGCCATATGCTATACCAAACAAAACAATGGCATTCCTTTCAAATGGCTTTGGCAAGGGATCCTATTCCTTAGCCTGGCATTTACCATGAAAGTGAAAAGGTATTATTAACCCATCTGTATGCCAGCTCCCACAGACTTACAGACTTGTAGTAAGATCTGTGTCCTCCTGATGTTATGAACAGCCAGTTCCAAGTCTAGGGCCTTGTCTTTAGACAGGTACTTTCTACACAGCAACAGGTTAGTTTCTGTGTTGCTGAGCCAATGATTAGAATCTATTCAAGTCTTAAGTCTTAAGGTTTGAGTCGTTCATCATAGTGTCTGAAAGCACACTGTCAAGGTTGCATTCCTTGGCAAAAAGTTCTTAGTAACTTTACAAAGAACGAAACTGGGTTGGGGGTGAGGTTCTTTGGCTTTTGATGCTGTTGCTTTTGTTTTTATTTTGTTTTTATTCCGAAAGCAACGCTATTCCGAAAGTAATCTCTAATTCAATGCTAACTGCCCTGGGAGTTGCTCTTTCCTGTCTTGGGTGGATTGTGCACAGAGGCAGGCTTTCCAGAGGTGAAAATGATTGTCACTAATAAATATGCCCCGCGACTGGCTCCAATGTGGCCCCAGATCAGACATTTAAAGGAGATTTGTTTTCAGACAGTGGCTTCATCCGTGCCTTTGCACCCGGCTCCCAGGCACTCTCACTCCTACCCCAGAAAAACTTTGGATGGGGTCCAGATGCTGCCTCTGCACCCCCAAACCCCCAAGTGCCCTGCTTTCATCTGGCTGCTCAGATCTGGTTTCCTAGGCAGGGCAGCTAGGGAGCTCCATGCAGACTGCCTTCCAGCTTCAGACTGGCCCAAGAGCTTCCTCTCTGGGTAACCGCTGAATTTATTTAGCAAGTGTAAGCTAGCCATCGCGGGGCAGGGCTCCCTGGCAAAGAAGTCCTCTCCCCCTCCTCTGCCTCTCCGGCGCCACCATCACCTAATAACTAATAACCTTCCCGGGCGGTCGCTAGCGGGAGGGGAAGAAGTTCCTGCTAGGACTGTCAACGAAATACATTTCCCTGCCCCCGCCCCCACCCCCAACGCCAGCACCCACCTGACTCGGCAAAGGTGATGATCTCCGAGGTCTGCTCCATGAGTTCATTCATTTCGGCCCTCCTGCCAATGTCGTCCTCTATCTCCACATACCCGTTCTCCCCCACTTTGCCCACATGAAGCTTTCTGATCGCGTTGAGAAGCGCCGCCTTGGGCACCGGCTGGGTGACATCGGGTCTCTTCTTCAAGTGCAGCATGTTTAGGATGTGTTTCTTGACAGCCTCTACCATCTCTGGCTGAGAGTTAGGTCCATCCTTCGGAAGGGTGGCCAGCGCACAGGACGGGCAGTCCGGGGCTGCGCCGTGCCCCTCGGGTCCTGGGGTGGGGGAACTCCTCACTATAATCCAGCAACTTGCCAACAGAAATCCTCTCAGCCAAAGCAAGGGCATCCTGGCAGCAAAAGTCGTAGGGTTGCCTTCTTTAAAGGCCCTGCTTTTCCTCCCACCCTCACGCACAGGGTTGTATTTTTTTTTTTTTTTTTGGACTTTTTTTTTTCCTTCTCCTCTTCAGCAAATTCTCTGGAACAAGAGCAAAAAGTTTTCTGTGAAGTTTTGTTTGCAGGTTCCCTCTCTGAATGCAGTCAGTGCTGTAGGTTTGTGGCTGTCAGGGAGGAGAGTTCTGACTGTCTCCGAGTAAAAGAGAAGGAAGGAGGGAGGGAGAGAGGGAGGGAGAGAGGGAGGGAGGAAGGAAGAGACAGGGTGGGGGGGAGACAGAGACTGAGAGAGGATGGGAGGGAGAGAGACAGGGAGAAAGGAGAGAGGGGGAGAGAAGACAGAGGGAGAGGGGGAGAAAGAGAGGGAGAGCAAGGGAGGGGGAGGGGAGGGAGGGAGGGAGAGAGAGGGAGAGAGAGAGAGAGAGAGAGAGAGAGAGAGAGAGAGAGAGAGAGAGAGAGAGAGAGAGAGAGAGAGAGACACGGATTGGCCCTAAGTGAGTGAGTGAATGGGAGAGGGAGGGCGGGCGGCTGTGAGTAAGAGCTGTGACTGGGGAGGAGGGACAGCCCGTTTCTGACAGGCTGCCTTCCTTCTGCTCCTCGCTCCCTCGCGCACACCTCTCTTCAAATCCTGCCATTCTCTGGGGGTGGGGGTGGGGGGGGGTGATTCTTCAGTCCTTTCTACAATAAATGCTCCTAATTCTGTTCACTTTTGGTCTAGGGGTTTCTTTCTTTTTCTTCTACTTTTTTTTTTAACTTCTTTTCATCTTTCTCTGCTCAGTCCGGTTCACCTTCCTTCTTTGGAAGGGAAAACACAAACCAACTAAATGCACTGTCTCCATTCACTGAGATAACTTGATTGGAAAGTGTGCTCCCGAAGTCCTCTCCCATGGCCTCACACTACTCTGGAGTAAGCACCCACCTGGCCTTGATGTGGGGCTGAGGGAAGTCCTCAGTAGATCTCACAGGTCAGGGGACTGGGCCTGGGGCAGAGGAGCTGCCTAAGACAGCTGGTTGTTCTGCCTGACAGGATCCAGAACCATTCCTTTCTGCCATTCATTCATATTTAAATGTCCAGGGTCCTCATGCCAGCAGGGGATCCAATGGGACCTGGAGCGCAGCAGAACTTTTGTCTGGGGTCATCTAATACACTCTGCTTTTGCCAACTGGGCACCACAGCAGGGCACTGGAAGCTCCCTTGGGCAAGCAGCATTTTACATGCCCTAATCAGAGAAGGTACTCACTTTTCTCTCTCTCTCTCTCTCTCTCTCTCTCTCTCTCTCTCTCTCTCTCTCTCTCTCTGCCCTGGATGCACGCATATTCACAAATTATAGCCTACTGTCCCTTGTCCTGGCTTCACAGATAAAGCACAGAATTAATTTGGCCTTTCTCACATTCTTTCATAAAAAGAGTGTACTCTTACCATGTGAATAACTGGCCTATGGGGAAAGAATCTCTAAAATATATTTGTCAAATTATTTTTCTCTGGCATGGGCTAGTTTTGTTTTGTTTTCTGTGCGCACACACTACCACCACCACCACCCAGTCTTGACCATATCATTCATGGCACCCTGCTTGGCTGCTTCCTTTCTCTTCAAAGTAACAGCACAGCTGAAATCATGGAGGATTACAGTGCTCACAGAATAAGACAAATGTGCAATTTAAAACAATGCCTTTCTGGGGCTTTTTTTTTTTTAAGTCCTGCACACCCCCTTTTCATTTTCCGTCTTATTGCTTTTATCTTGCAGAAGTATCTTTAAAGCATCCATCTGTTAAAAGCTGCCCCTTTCTCTCAGTTTCTTCCCTACACGTAAGCCCTCTTAATTTCTGTAGAGACACTCGGCTTCTACCTGACACTTACCCTGTTCATAGCATTCTAGTCTAGCAAAGCAGGTCAGGAGGACAGTTACTAGGTGTCAGGACTACAAGCATAAGGTCTACATACAAGGAGAAGAGCTTGATAAAACCCTAACACAGATAAACTTCCAGTTTTGACAGGTAACAATGCTTTTCTCAACCATACAAATGCTACCTTTTTCAGAACTTGCTTGGTTCCAAACCTTCTGACACCCTTGCAGGGGTAGGAGGGCTCTGCTGTTATTGATAAGACTGTCCATATTACCTAAAACTCCCATTTTTAAAAAGGGGGGGGGGTAGTAAAAAGATAAGGGAAGTAGGGCAGTGGGTATTATAATGGTTCAATAAAACATCTTCGTATTATAGTAACATCACCCACCTATTTGGAGTCATAGATACAGAACCCAGAGCATTTTGTGGTGCAGTTAAGTTTTACAAGACAGACTAACACAGAGCTAAAAGTTTAATGACTCTAAACAACTTGAGAGTCCTAATAGTAGCATTTGGATAAGAGCAACTTATCAATGTTTGGATTCTCTCTGTATGTGAATATGTGTGTGTTCCCTGAATTTACTGTTTGCAAATGGAACTCTTAAAAATAGCTTTCTCTTTGGCATATGTACTTGTATATGTGTGCTGAGTGGGTTGTATAAACATAATCTATTTGCATGCTCTAGAACTAATAAAAACAGTATTAACCTGCCTGCACAATAGAAAATGATACAAATTACAATGCCTATGGAGGTGCCAAAAAGTTGTAAAAGTCCTCTTAGCCATAGTGACTTTTAATGTGTATAGAGCTCATAAGCAAGAATTTAAAAGCATTACCTTTCGGGTCCCTTCTGCTTTGCCAGCCGGCTCTTGTATCATGAGGTCAGAGCTGTCTGAGTTCCTCTTCATGGTATTGGCACTGTGAAGTTTTATACTGTAGTACTTAGTTGTACACTCACACATTGGTACCTCGCAAAGAGGAGGAGGGCTGGGGCTTTGTATGGATTGGTTAGGATCAGCATGACATCAGCAGATGACTAGTTTTTCCAGGGTGAGACATTTCATAATTCATTATCCAATGGAAATCCCTCTTGGCTTCTGAGACACTACCTGGGTGATGTACTGAGCCAGTAAAGCCTGTGGCTAGGAATAGTTCACCCTTTACAAAAACTAAGAGAACCAAATACAGGCACATACATCTCCAGGAGTGTCCAGCCTTGACTTTATACTACTCACCCTTCCCCTTCTTGTTATATTCAGATTCAGTTTTATGTCTGTACAAAGAACATCTGTTACTTCGTAAAGTTTCCTCTATTTGCAAAGCACTTTTTCCACAGCAAAGAAAAGTCATAGTGTTCTTTATAGGAAGTCTAATTTGATAATTATGATTAAAATAAGCTATTTTCTTGAGGAAAAACATAGGAAAATCTGTATGTCCATGTTCTGATGGTCTCCCTGCCTTGACTCACACTATTAATTTACACCTTGAAATTGAATGCCTGCTTCATACATCATTTATCACCCCAGACTTGGGAAATGGTCCTTCTTTGCAAGTGAACTTCCTAAGTACCCTGCCTAGATCTTTAGAGTCCCATCCTAACTAGCAAAAACACAACCACAAAAACACACCAAAAAAGACACACATCTTTTTTTTACACTAGAACTTCAAGTACTATAATTTATAAACATTATAAATATGAATGTGATGAAAAGAAGTGAACTCTTCTTGAAACAGAAGTAAAGTTAGTTTTGGGGGTTTTTTTTGGGGGGATCACACTGGCAGGGAGATAACATAGAGAGGAGGTACACTCCGATAAGCCCAGTAAAGACTGGCCTTGTTCTCAGGAAGGAGCACAGCTGAAGTACTGGCCAGGTTCTCATGACAAGTTGGATAAAATGTGCAAAATTGGGAGCTAATGAAAGCCATATGACCAGATATGTTGTTTTGTGTGCCGGATTTAACATGCATAAAATAAACTTTTCACTGTGCCCACAAGCAAAATATAGAGGCTCTGGTCTCCTGATGTGTAGTGGGGGAAGGTTCCTTTAGGACACCAGGAGCTGTCTGTGCAAGGGTATCTCTTGACTACGAAGTGTGGGTGCTGGCTATATGTCGGGGAGGAGGGGAGAGGAGCATTCTAAGAACTGCATTAGAGATCTGAAGTAGGAAATGAAGTTGCAGGGCAAGAAAGGAATATGAGTGGCAAAGACATAAAGAAAATCAGAGATGGTCAACCCCATGCCCACCCCAGGATGAACATAAACACTTGGGAGACAGGCACTTCCATATTGTTTGATAAAAAACCTCCAAGCAGCTAAACTCACCTCCTGCCTCAACATGATTTCAGGGAAAGTACCTCTTGCACCCGAATGTAGTGTGGGTGGCACAGAAAAGTGCCTGGATCAGACCCCAGCTCTGAGGCTCCCTCATTATTTAAACTCAAGCCTCAGTGTTCCCGTCTATAAAATGGGATCTATAATCTCAGGGTCAAAACTCAGTGGTCACAAAGAATGTTATTTCTGGGCACACTGGTAGTTTCTTAAGCATGTGTGTCATGGGAATGTTCAGGAACCTGACTGCAGAGGCCACCTCACACGGGTCACTCTGAGACCCTGTTGGCCTTTGACACCACGGAAGTGCCCACCTGCTAAGCCAGTCTATCAGCTATGACATGATGTAGCTGGATCCCCCAGCCTCAGAGCTGAACTACACTGGGAAAGCCTCCTCTCTCTCCGTGGAAATCAAGTTGGGGGTGGTGGAGGAAGCAGGCAGGTTAAAATAGCTTCTTTGGAATATTCTGGGCTGAAGATCAGCGTTTCCCTGCTGAATTCCAGGGCCCAGGGCGTGCGCTGGTCAGCCCAGCTCTGAACGGGGTTGGTTTCTCTTTCACTTCCTGCCCCCCCAAACCCCCCCCCCCCCCCCCCCGCGGAGACTCCCTGCACCCAGGCCCTGTCCCTTCTCAGCCTGCCACCGTACCTTGAGCAGCACCTGCTGGCAGTTTCCAGGGATCACTCCCGAATGCGCAGCTCCAGCCCGGCTCGCAGGACGCCTGGACTCAGGGCCAAGCCGGTCCAAGCGGCCGCCTCTATTTTTACCCTGAACACCAGCAAGGGCAACTTCGTTTAAAAGCGCAGCTCTTGATTTTTTCCCCCCTTTGGCAGCTAAAGAATTCAGGGAGGGGAAGAAGAAGAAGAAGAAAAAAAAAAAATCACTGTTCAGTGAGTGCAGCTGGGAATCTCTGATCCCAGCCCTTGGTGCCAGGGAATGTCAGGGACCAGGACCTGCAGTGGGGCTGGCGGTCTCCGGGCCGGCCGATGTGAGCGGCAGCACAGGCCTGGCGCCCGCAGACTGCCCCTTCCCGAGTGTGGAGTTCGGTCCCACCGACTACCGCACTGGCAGAGTGGCCCGCTGCCACCGCGCTCTGCACCTAGCGGAGGCGTTCTGATTTACTGGCTACTTCACAAAGCTCCAACTCCACGCTGGCCCTGTGCTCGCCTGGAGGAGCAGCCACTAGCGAACCCGGGGAGCAGCTTGCTGTGAGGAGGAGCCCGGAGGGAAACTGGTACCTTATTTTACTGTAATTGCAAAAGAAGCGATGTGCCAGAGATTTATATTTAGAAGTTGTATGTTTCTACTTTTATGTAAATGGAGCAATTAGGGCCTGTCTTGTTTCTGCTAACTCGAATGCGTGAGCATTGCTGGGGAGCTGGTGTTTTCAATCACAATTAGTGAGCTGGTCAAGACACACAGTTCCTTTGAGGATAGAGCTCCTTTGTGTGGATGGGGAGACCTGCATTTTGGTGCTGGCCTGTGGCTTGGGGTGACACATATCTTAGGGGCACAGCTAACTCTGGACTAGCGTGTTTGCCCTGCGCAGCAGCTGGGCCCATATAAAGTTGGCAGAGATCAAGAAGTGAGAATATTCACTTTTCCTCTCAAGCAAACCGTATGTCCTTAAACATTCATCCAGACTATTGATCGTTCTTCCCTCACTATTCCTGAATCGAGGAGACGGGCTTGGGAAGGGGGCCAGTGTCCAGGACTCTGTGGTTAGCTGCTGCTCACACACATCCTATGATTCAGTCAAACATGCCAAACAGGGGCTATGGACACCCTCAGCAGGTGACTGAGTAGCGTCCTCTAATTCAACTGGATGACAGGAGGCTGCTGGTTCCGAGGCACCGACAAGCTGCTGACAGACAACTCACGGTGTTTGGTTCCTTCCCATGAAAAATCTGTTTCCAAAAAATCATGATTTCTGCCTCATCCCCACTGAGAAAGGGAACATGAAACGTGACTATGGAAATGAAAATGACTTTTGGGGTGTTCCCAGCAGCTGAGTATTATTCTGGGTATAGGAAGGAAAACCTTGCCTCTTTATGAGCAGTTACCCGCCTCCCCCAAGAGGCATCTCAGCAGTCCAGAAAACATGGACAAGATTCTAAGTGGTATTTGCTGCAGTCGATTGTGGGAGTCCCTGGTTAAGCATCCCGTCAAATGGCTTCAATCGAGTATGGGTTTGGCAGACCTGTCTGTTTCCTACCAGCCACAGCCTGCAGCCAGTTTGGGCCAAATGTTAGATGCAAGGATTTGGGCCAGAGCTATAGCCACACTTTTCAGTCAAAATCAAGCTCGGGATGGGGGGGGGGGGGGGGGAGGTTGTGCTTCTAAGTTAGATCAAGAATGAATACTTCGAAACAGAGGTGGAAAGGGGAGCATTGAAATTCCTCTGAGAGGTATCAAAAACAACGAATCAGAAATAGTTAACCCCAAAACTCTCTGATCTCTAAGAGTCACATTTTTCTCAGAACTACCTGACTATCCCTCCAGGCCTCATGATGTCTAAGAGGGTCTGCTCTCAGAGTATTGAAGACTGTTAACTGAACAGCGCCCCCAGATGTTAGAGCTAAAGGGGGAAAAGAGAAAGAAGGGGGAAAAAGTAAACTGTTCTTCTTCATTCCAGAGCAGCGGTTCTCAGCCGAAGCAATTTTGCTCCCTGGGACATCTGACAATGTTTCCAACTGTCACAACCAGGAAGGAGGTGCCACTGGCTCCTATTGAACAGAGGCCAAGGATGCTGAGAGCCCTCCCACAATGCGCAGCACAGGATGGTGCCCACGCTAGAGAAATTAGCAATGAGTATACAGTGGAGAGGCCCGGAGTTAGAGTCATGGCTTTAAGCTTTCACCCAATTCCTTTTCCATCCATGGTCCAAGAGGACTTGGAAACCCAGACTATAACACTGGAAAATAATCCGCTTATGCAAAGCATTAGTGATTGACGTGACCCTGCTTCCTCATGCGAGTGCGATACTCAATGGCTAGTGACTCACATGAGGCATAACTGACATGGGCAACCTTGTCCCCACCTATCTTCTCATGTTCTCTCACGATATTTCCTGCCAGTTTTTGGGTTAAACCAAGGGCAGTTTGGGGGGCAAGCAGCAAATCTAGATGAACTGATTCATTTCCAAGGTGTTCAGAGACAACAGATTCACAAAAAAAAAAAAAAAAAAGGAAATGAAGAACTGGCATCCTGACTTTAGCTATTTAGTAACAGCTCAATCAATGCAACAGAGAATTCCCCAAAAGTAAATTTTACAAATGTAAGATAGCTGTGCTTGTCTTATCTTAACTTTAAAAAAAAGGAAAAAAATAGCTTCATTTTATTATCTTGTACCTTGAGAGAATTACATACAATAAATTCCCAAAGAAACAAAGCAGAGTTCTTGACGAAATCCAAATGTACATTCCAAGCAACATAATGTCCTGCAAACAACCTTCTTAAAAGGAAGTAAGGCTGTTAAAGGAAGGCTGTGGCCCTCCAGGTGCTGCTCCTCTGAGAGGCCCCAGACGTGATTGTGAAAGATACAGAAAAAGCGTCATCAACAACAAATGATGCACATCGCACACAGAAGCAGCCTACAACAAGCTAGCATGGGTGTGGATACTGTTCAAGATGAGGCCCAACATCCCAAGTTCATGGCTTAGCTTCTGGGTGGCTCAGGTCAGCCAGAAAGAAGAAGGTAAGTCAAAGTTCATCTGTCAATGGACAGAGCCATAAGGGGAGTGTCTTAGACATCATGACTCCATGTCATCTCCTCCAAGATGTGAATCATAGCCTACTCAGGTAAATGGTCATTTTAGAACCAAAAGCTTCAATCAACTCCCAAATGATTCATAAATGCCTGGATTTCTTCCCAAGAATGGCTAGTACATGCAGAAACTCAATAATCACTTGTAACCTATAGAGAAACCACACAAATATACCTTCTCAAAATTCTGACCAACACACATAATGTCCATAAATTGTCATGACTCAGTTTAAACCCAATCAAGAAACATCTGCTACAGAAATTGATTTATTTCCCCTAGAAGATAATGGGAAACATTCTCAAAGGAACATAGAACAGAGCGTTACCATTCTTTTCCTTACCTGGATCCCCTAAGATAACAAGTCCCATGTTCCTGGGTTGAAGACACAGGGATTCAACGTATAGGTTCCATTAGAATGACAAGAGACTTTTATCCTAATCCAGTTTTGCTTATCCACAAAGATAACTCTACAATTTGTTCTCCAATTATAGATCCAAAAGCTTGAATCTTGGTAAAAACCAATCAAAAGCTTGACGCTGTTCTCTCTCTCTCTCTCTCTCTCTCTCTCTCTCTCTCTCTCTCTCTCTCTCTCTCTCTCACTCTCTCTCTCTGTGTGTGTGTGTGTGTGTGTGTGTGTGTGTGTGTTAGACCAGTGAATAGCTGCCTCCTGCATGTCCTGATAAAGTCCAAAGGTTGCGTCCTTCTGTGGGAGCAGCTCCCAGGCACGTCTAAGCCAGAGTGGCTTGGGTGCTGTTCTTCACTGCACTGTGACCTCTCCTATGCATGCTCTGGCAGCGCTCCCTGGCAGCACCCTGGCCTGGTCAATAACTATTTCCAGGTGTCCTACTCTAATCTCAGGAAGGTCAGGTTTGGAAAGGTGGACTAGCAAGCAGGACTCTGTCAGCATTGATCAGTTTGGGGAAGCAACATGTAAGAAAGTACAATAATCTTGTGTAGTTTAGCTGGGTCACTAAATTCACTAAATTTATGGCCACAGTCCCTTGTCTTAACACTTACTCACTCCTCCTGAAAGATGGACTAAAATGATGAATGGAAGAACAGTCGTTGTATTAAAGAAAAAAAAATCTCATCTCTCAAAGACCATTTGTGATCATTTTAATGAAACGACTGGAAAGCCAATAATATCATTTTGGCCAACTCTAACATCATTTAGCTATGAAATGAGAACAATTAAAATGGTGCTCCCTGTAGAGAAGAGTTCACCAATAACTTCCTTAACTCTCAAGAAGCTTTTGTTTTATTAGATGCTGTTAGCTTCATGTTAGTCACAGGGAAAAAAAAAATGCCCACATACACACGCACGACTAAATGTAGTCAGTTTGCTCAGCTGCTGCTGACGTCACTGCTGCCCACTAGGAGTGAGTTACTGTAATAACCCCCTTTTATTAATCATAGGCTGGAGGAAGCACAAAGTGAGTGACATCATTAGGCAAAGGACTGGCTAACTCATGCTCCAATTTACTCAGCTTTATTATAACATTTCTCAAGTGTCATATGAAAGTGATTACCATTTCACACTTTCCCCCTCTCAGCAGTCATCTCTGACCTTCAACTCAGACTCCCAGAGAAGAGTTGGTTTTTCAGATGGAGGTACAAAAGAGCCAAGTCTCACTAAGGGTCTTTATTCCAGGAAAGAACATCCCCAGAACAGCTTCTTTCTGGGCTGCAGATGGAGGCCATCTCTGAAAAGATAGCATTCCACATGACCTTTGCTTCACTCGAACCCTAGTGGCAGCATCCAATTGCAGAAGGCAGTTCTGGTATGTCTTCATGGTGACCTAGGCCTTGGATTGTGCACAACTGAGCTCCAAAAATGTGAAAAATCCCGTTGGGAGACTGGCAAAAGTTAATGAATAGCCATATGGGTCTTGAAGTTAGACTACAGGGGGTTACGTTCATCGTTTTCAGACTTGAGGACTTCTAAAGGAATCACTGTTGTCAGTAGTGCGGTTCCCCTGACTAGTGAGCACCCGTCACAATGCATGTTCTCCACAAATAACAATCATGCATTCAGGATGAAGGCACCACTAAAGCCCAGCACATAGAACATGACTCTTATGTAGGCCACGTGGCCGCTGGTGGTATTTTTTTTTTCTTTTCCTCAAAAAGCTTCACTGGCTAAAATGAGCCTTCTCTGTTCTTCTACATTGAACACTGGAAAGACACACACACACACACACACACACACACACACACACACACACATTCTGTAACTGATCAGGGTAGGTTAGAAAAAGGAAAACCCAGCTGCATATTCAACTTCAATACTAGCTTGAAAGTGACAAGCCAGCCCACATTTGTGTGGTCCAGTTCCTCATGCATTCCTACGTACCCAATGGAGAACTTCAGGAACTGAAGAGGTAGGTAACTGAAAGGGAAGGAAGACCACTTTAGCTCAAAAACTGCCAAGAACACTACATCATGTTTCTGTCACATTTTCTGTTCTTGTTTTCCTTCTCTTTATTTTTTCTTTTTTCTTTTTTTTTTATCCTTAGACAAGGTCTGATAGCCAGAGGAGATAGAGCTTGACCTTGCAATCCTCCTGCCTCCACCTCCCAAGTTCTTGGATTATAGGAATGTACTCCCACATCCAACCTCTTTTCTTTTGACCATACAAAAACTGACTGTTCCCATGATGATGTGCACACCACACACACACACACACACACACACACACACACACACACACACACACACACACACACACACACACACACACACACACACACACTCCATACACCAGGGAAAAATGTTTTATCATAATCTGAGTTGTCTTCAAGCTCATAAACTGGCATCTAGCAGATGTTACTTTGTAGAAGCCCTCACTCACTCCCTTTCTTGTAGTTCTAACCTGAGGTTATTTTAAGGAGCCAAAGAATCAACTAAAGTTTAGTTGGACACACATGAGAGATGTA
Organism: Peromyscus leucopus; assembly: GCF_004664715.2. Lineage (NCBI taxonomy): Eukaryota > Metazoa > Chordata > Mammalia > Rodentia > Cricetidae > Peromyscus > Peromyscus leucopus. The sequence goes on from NC_051067.1 coordinate 46,224,869, forward strand.
TGGTAGAACAGAAGAGATGGCTAGAATCCTGGGGGCTTTGGATAATGGTAGAATTGACTCAGCAATTGCCAAATGCAATTATCAGGTGAGATACCTTACTACGTGGGCCTTTTCTGGCTCAGTATTAAATCATGAGCAGTCTCCTAGGAGATGGATAGGCTTTCAGAATGATAGGCTACTCCAGGAAGGACATGCCAGACTATGTTACATGATAAATCAACCCAGCAACTCTAAGATCTCCAGATCGGAAGCTTCTTAAGCAAAGAATGCCACGACAGGAAGGCACAGGGTCAACCAGGTAATTGGTTGCTGATTCGAACTCCTTAGGTGAGAACTGTGCATGTGGCAGTTTTCAACCTTTCTATGGCTAAATTTATGCTGTACTTTACTCCTCTTTCAGTGAAGGGATACTCCTGAGTTACAGAAGATGCCCTGCAAAGGTGCACCAAATACAAATCATGTGCACTGTGTTTGTTAATACTGTGATTAGAGGAAGTTCCCACAGGGCCACTTGGAACTCTTATGAGATTTTATGAGGCAGAAAAAAAAAAAGAACAACAACAACAACAAAACATAACCAACAAAGAAATCAAATCTGGACTTGGGAGAATGTTCCAGATTTACCAGGTGATTGAGCTATTACTCCCTTGGAAAGAGACAACAGCGCCCTCTTCTGGTGCATTAGCATAGAAAGAAATTTTAGAAGGTAGCTGATAGGCCCACTCCCAGGCGATTGCTTTTCAAATGACACTCATCCTGAATTTAAAAGCAACATATATTCTCTATACAGAATATGAAAATGCATGCAAATATAAAAAATGTGAATCACGTGTGACCTTCCTTCCCAGAATCCTCACTATTTTGGTGTGTGTGCAAAAACAAAATTGGAAATGAATAATTGGATAAACTGATATTTTTCATCTCTCATTCATTATATGCTGACTATTTTCAATGGCCATATTTCTTGGAAAAGTAATGTGTGAAGGATAATAAATCAAATAAATTCCTTTATTTTAAATCCAGCCAACTAACAGTGTGTAGTCAGTTCCAAAATTTTGTAGGCATTTTTTAAATATTTTTACTTCATCTCTTATTACTTTCTTAAGATAAATTCCTAGAAAATGAATTATTGGGACCATTAATGTGGACATATTTAATATCTCCATACATGTTACCAAGTTGCCCTCTTACAAGTTCTAATAGTGTGTTTCAGCCTGGGTCTTAGCTTAGTTCCAATCCTCCTAGATAAATCTATTGTACATTTTCTTTAAATTTAGATTTTAAGTTACTCATTAAGATTAAACAACACATTTCAAATAAAGCTTAATTATGTACAATGTAATATAAGCATATTCTACTATTACTAAGGAATCTTGATAGACAAGACTGCATCTTACTTTCTGTTACCTATTGTCGTGACTTCTCTCATGTTAATTCTTTATCGTTTAATTTTGTTTACAGTATTTCAGACAAAAAGAGTACTTAAATATATGCAGACCATTCTTGCCTTCTCCATGTATGTTGAAGTTTTTCTATCAGGAAGTCCAATTTATATTCACCTGTGTTTTCTTCTAAATTTCCCTTTTTACATTTTATTCTTCAATCCTGAATATCCAAAATGCATTTGCCATGAAGACCAAGAGCTTCATAGCAAGTAAACTCTGGCCTTCCATATCTGTCCTTACTTAAAATTTGTAATTTAATAGTGATAAATCATTAAATAGCATTTATTTTTAATTTAAGTAGTTTTTTTTTTACTTATAAAACCCCTGTTGATTTTTAAAGTGCCTTCTTCTATTGAATTTTTGACAAGTGTTTTTATTTGTTTCCACAATTTTCTTCAACATATAAGTAAATTGTTGGTCTGAAAAATCTTTAGGTTTTAAAGGTCCACTTTGCCTTTTCTGTTTTGCTGACTCCTTTTCTATTAGTTGCATAATGTATGCCATTTTGTTCCTTTCCTGGTGATTCAACTGTTTAAGATTTATTGTATGTATTGAAATTAGGGTTGTGGTGTGTGCATTAAGAGTGCCCAAGGAGGTCAGAGGTGTCAGATCCCCCTGGAGCTGTAGGTACAGGCTTTTGTGAGCCACCTAACATGGCTGCTAGGAACTGAACTAGACCCTCTGCAAGTTCTCACCTTTAGCCACTGAGAAATCTCTCCCACACCCTGTGACTCATTTTTTTAAATAGTACATCTTTTTTATAAAAATGCCATCTTCTTTTCCCCCTCTACCTTGCCCAGGAACCAATTTATTATTATTTTTTTTTGATGAGTCAAGAATATGCAGGGAGCCCCCAACTTCAGCAGGTGCACCACTGCACCCTAATCCAGCTGAAGGTCAACTCAACTCTCATACGGAAAATGACTCTTCTTTGTATTTAGGAGTGAATTTCAGAAGGAAGAAGAAAAAAATGCAAAGATTGTCATGGCGGGTGATACTTCTTAAAGCATCTTAAAAAAAAATCCTTTCATCTATTCAGTATCACAGCCCTCATAGGCAGTTTTAATGATCCTGTACTCTGTCCTCAAATATCTTACTATTCCCCACTCTGGTGTCTCTGATAGTTGGACATTTGTTTTGTTTTCTTCTTGTTGTTGTTTTTGTTTATTTGTTTGTTTTTGTTTGGGTTGATTGTTTTTGTTTTTTTAATACTGGGTATTGAATCCAGAGCCTCATGCTCACTGAGCAAGCACTCCACCACTAAGTTACATTGCCAGCTCCCTTTTACTTTTTACCGTGAGACAGTCTCATTATATTTCCCAGGCTAGGCTTGCACTCGTTATATAGCCCAGACAAGCCTTGAACTTGGACTCCCCTTATGTACTGAATAGCTGGGACTGCAGGTGTACACCACCAAGCCTAGCCTCTGATAACTGTTTGACTTCCGTAATGGGATCTTGAGTTAGAATGTCAGTCTTTAAATACAACAAACCAGGAACATTTGTTTCCTGTCATTGCTGATTTTGAGACATCATCATTTGCAGATCTATTTCTTATAGCAGTGAATGCCTTCCCAGGAGGCAACAGAGACTGAGATGAAAGTGATCTATAAGACAAGAGTCCTGGGAGCCGCATATTTAAGAGGAAGGTGTGGGAATTTGGCAAAGTAGAAGGTGCAGAATTTGGCACAGTAGTCAGGGTGGGGGAAGAAAACTAAGGGCAGATCACCTTCCAGAAGCCAAGAAGAAAGTTTGGAAGTATCAGGTGACACAGGTCAGCCAATGAAGGTACAAAGTGTCTGGAGGGGGGACAATACCGAAATTGCTGCCAGTTGAAGCAGACAGGGTCTGGTCAAAGGTAGTTGAATTTCTGAAGCCTTACCTTTGAAGCAGACTTGTGGCCAGAGCACCTCATTGCCCAGATGTTGTGAGGTGAGAATCTTATTCACCACATGTTCCTCTGAGACTTTCTTCCTCTCCACAGGCCCTCAGATAATGGAACCACATAATTATGAAATGAAACCTCTGAAGCATGGGTCAAAAAATAAACCTCTCCACCCTATGAAGCTGTTATGTGTTTGGTGTTTTGTCACAGTGATAGAAAGCTGACTGCCACAGATAAAGTCAGGATGCTCCAAGTGCCATTAAAGTCCAGTGACATTAAATGCAACTGAAGTTTCCAGTGGCATCAAATCACTTACTTGTGTGTTGCCTAGTTGGTTTTTTTTTTTTAGCTCAAAGTGTACAAGAGAGAAACTGATTGTTTCAATAAAGCACTATTGTCTTGAAGTCCACTCTAGTATGATGAAAATATCCCACACCCCATGCTGTGCAATAAACTAGCTGTGGACGGCATGTGCTTCTTCTGCTTCAGAGTGTGGCCATTGTGATTGTTTCATAGTGGTGCATGTAGAGGCATCTGAAGACAGGGTCTGGTAGGATGAGGGACCCCACAGCACAACAGAGGAGGTAAAAACCTGGCAGGGTAGCACATGTCTATAAGCCTAGTGCTCAGGGCCCAAGTAGGTTGGCTCTGGTAGGAAGACTCAGGTAGAAGGGCTCAGATAGGAGCACTAACTATTTAAAGCCAGACTGGGCTACATAGCAAGACTTATCTGGGGTAGGAAAACAAAAAAAGGTCAATGGAAAACGGATAAATTTACTACTGAGGTGAAAGAAAGACATGAAACCAGAATGCAACCAATGGTTTGTGCAAATATCATTATGTAAGAACACAGGAGATAGACACAGGAATGAAGTTTAGCTGTGCCTGGAGGAAGACACAGAGAGCTAGGAAGCATGAAGCTTCCAAAGAGCCTATTGAATGACAAAATGCCAAAGGGAAATGGTAATGAAGAGCTGATCCATGCAGGATGTGGTTAGGGAATGGATTTCTTATATGGGGTAGGTATGAAAGTCCTTGATATTAAGGAATTCAAAGACAAGTAAAGGAAAGTGGAATGAATCAAACTTATAGAGTGTGTAGGAGGCACCCAAGATGTACAGGATGATAGCCAAAGCCCTAAATTTGTCCTCGTGAGTGAGCAGGAACACAATGTGGGTGTTATCATTGTTGTTACCAATGATCTGTAGACACCGTGTGAAACATTTGATATATATGCAATCCCTTTTCATCCACGGAGCAACCTTCTGCAGCAGGTTTGTGAATTGATGCCATTTATAAATAAAGCCACCTAGGCTTAGAAAAGCCAAATAACTTGTCCCCAGGACATGCACTAAAGGTGTAATTGAGCTATGATTTCAGTAGTAAGCCATCTCACGGTGGCAGTGGCAAAAGCCTTTAGTGGCTCCAATCTTATGCTTACCTATGTGTCCCACATCTGGGAAGCTGCTTGACTTGAGGAAATACTATATACTGGGGATCCAGTGTCAGGAAAGATGATAGTGGACCAAGAATTCAGGGTGAAAACTGAAAATAAATCACAGTTCACTGACGCTGGAACAAGTGGGAGTGTTAGGGATGGTGCAAAGAGCAGAGGAAGGTTGGGGGCCTAGGCCTATTGGAAGGAATCCTTGGAAAAGCAGATTCTAAAAAGGCCTTGAATTGGGATGGTGTTAAAGACTGACAAGCAAACATTAGTTGGTCTTACAATTTCACACTGAAATATGTGTGTGTGTCTGTAAATACACACACACACATATGTATATATATAATGCTATTTTGTATATACTAATAGATATTAAAAGAATACTAAAATGAAAATTAAATTTAGAAGAGCTTCATTAGCATGATACCTTCAACTTGATTGTCATACCAATTCCTACAATGATAACATGTCAAAAAAAAACCATTGGCATGACAATAAGAACAAATTTTAATATACATACAGAGGTGATTAGGGTTAGTGACTTTAGAACTCAATCTTCTTTAACCCAGTACATAAATTTCACTCTGTCTAAAATCTCCAACTGTTCCCTTCCACCTAAATCCTGGGTTACGAGTTTAGAGTGAACTTGTTGAGTTTCTTCAGTCTTAATGGGATGGGGAGAGTGATGAACTGTTGTCATCTTTTATGTGTTTCCACCAAGATATCTTCTGGGTTGCTCTATGCAGATCACAGCTAGGTTGTTCCTCATTCATAACTATGATTTTTTATTTTTTAAATTCTAGTAACTATAATAGGTACATATTCAAATAATGAGCAAAATTAAGCAACAGGGAGAAAATTTTTGAGTACTGTTTGGTAGATGGTAACGATCTGATTTTTCAAAATCCACACTTACACGCAAGACAAATGGCTTTTTTAAAACCTCAAACCCATACAAGTGAGCAAAAAGTCAAATTTTGGTTATACTTTTTCCTTTTGTCAGCCCAAAGTATTCTAAGTATTGGCCAAAAGAAAGCCTGTCTTCTAAAGTTCCCCAACATGCCCACAGGCTGGTGCTAAGATTCCAGTGTCTCTAGTGGCACAGGCCCATGGGGACTATGGCCTAGCTGCTGTCTCTGGGCATTGTCCAGTCTCTTGATAGTCTTTTCTGGGAGGTGAGTTATGGCTTCCCACCCGCATCCTGAGCCTCTCTTAACCCTGTCAATTCCATCATCCTCACTCTGTTCCCTATGTCAAATGACCATCACTGCCCTTTTCAGATTTAGGAAGACTGTGCCATGAAGAAGCACTTGAGGCAAGTCTCAACTGTCTACTATTCATATGGGGAAAAAGATAATATGGAGACTAGAATGCATGTACTTGGTCTTTTAATCCTACACCAGCAACCTTACATAGATGTCTCTGATCCATTTTAGGCAGGAGGTAGATGAAGACTTTGAATTGACTCCTTGTTCAATTTTCAACAGCAATTTGCCTTGTCTCTGGAAAGCCATTAAAACTGTTCTCACAAATAGTAGCAGGAGTCTGCCACATAGAAAGTTTCAGCGAATGTGTTTCTTCCCTCGGCCCCCCTCCCAAACTGCTCTTGTGTCCTGACTGTCTTGATACTCTGGTCCGTGGTGTCTTTGGGAGCTCCTTTTCCCTCTCTGCTAGGATCATCTTTCTTCTCTTCTCAGTCTACATTCAAACTCTTTTTGAGACACTATCCCTACTTTATGGGTTCAGTAGGTACTGATTTCTAACTCATCCTTATAAACATCCATATTGTGACTTCCCAGTAGTTTCCTTTAGGCTATTTTAATGTAATATATCAACTTCTTCAATGGCTACTTTTGAACTTCAGTCCCCATTAGCATCCACCCCACTGTGACTTTGACTGTTTTCTCTTCCCTACTACTAAGTGCAATTAAGAAAAGTGCTGTGCCCATTCCCCTGCTCATTAATTCTATGATATAGGCTCTCTGCTCCACAAAAAAAAGTAATAGATAGTAGAACAAGGTCCTGTGGCTTTGCTCATGTTCTGCCATAATGAAAACCTTGGCATACATTAGTGATTAATTTTATTAAAATAAATGAGAAACAATAACCATTACCATGTGGAGGTGCATTGTTCACCATAGATCACAACTGTTAACTAATTAGTTATTGAATCTTCTGGATTAATGTCTCTGATGTTCTTTTTCTCTCACATTTTCTGTATCTTTACTCTGAGTCCTGGGACTTCAATTCTGTCATCCATCTCCTCTACTTTTTTTTAACCTAGAGAATAATACAAATATTCTTACAAACTGAAAATATAAGTCCAAAGTCCCCTTCTGTCTTTGGGCTTCATTTGTTCTAAAACATTTTAGAGGGGAGAGAATAAGTCCTGTTTCTGACCTTGAGAAATTTCTTTGTGTTTTCACACCATCGAACTGTTTGTTCAGCTGCTATATACCTCTGGCTTTCCTCAGGCCTGGTGCTGTTATAGTGGCTCCTGATTTGGGGTGGACTGTGCCTGTTACACGGCTGGCACATGTTCTGTGAGTAGAGTGGGTGCTTTTTGCTTGAGGCCTGGTCCGCTTTCTCTCCTCTATGTCTGGATGGTAGGAAATTTACCATCTGAATTGATTTACTTCTCTGAATCTTAACCTTTGTGCCTATAAGACTGTCTGCTATTATCATAAGAACCCTAAAATATCAGAATCAATTACTAATGAAAGATTTCTTTTGTTATGGCCCACAAGGTAGTTAAGAGGAGCTAAGGGAGGCTTCTGATGAAATGTAGGCACTACCCTGATCCTGAGGCATAAAGAGGCATTTATCTCAACAGAACCAACTCTCTAACCTGTTTTCTTTTTTCTCCCATTTTTATTATAGAAACTTCCTTACATTAAATCAGAGCAGAAAGAGCCAATTCCCATCATAACCATAGCTTCCTGAACCAGGAATGAAGAGATGTAATATAGATCCTGGCCCCACATATATTGAGGAGGCCCCAAGACACCATTGAACTGATTAATCCATGGTTTCTCTGTACATAAAGGGCATAAATCTCAACACGGTTCTGTTAGAATTCAAGTAACAGTGTCGATTTTGTTGACCTTAGAAATAATGTATTAAAAACACTCATCACTAACCTTCAATTATCAAACTCTTAATCCCAACACATAAATTTATACACATAACACAGTGTATAATTTATACATTTTGCTAAATTTCACATGTCATAGAACATGGCTGACATCCATAAGAGCAAACTGAATAAACAAACCTGCAACAGCAGCATTATCATCATCTTTTCAGGAAAGAAACGTACCCAGAGATGAACAATGGAAAAATGGGGCAAAGTATGAAAGAAGAAATAGAGAATTTGGCATTGTGGGTTCAAAAAGTTGAATATCACACTAAAAATTGGACAGGAAGTCTGTCCAATTACAAGAAAACTTTCTTAAGCTAAAAGAAATAGCAGAATGTATAGATTGAAAAGGGCTAAATATGTTTCAGTAATTGTTAATAAAAATTAACCCAAAATGTTTTCCTTTCATGTCAGATGAAAGATGCTGTTTTATTTTGTGGGTTGAATATGGGTTGGCCAAGTAGGAGCCAGCACACCAGTTAATGAAAATTTTCAACAAATGCTTGACTTAATTATCTGTTGAATTGGGCTAAAAAAATAACAACTCTGCTTTAAGAAAAAGAAAATGGTCCATTCTTAGCTAAGTTTGAGTGACTATCCAGAAACACATATGCAAGTGTCCGTGATTGGTCTATGCTATCATGTAAGAGGTCTCATGACCTCTTATAGCCACATGGAAAGGATATCATAAGTTAATATTTATTAAATATGTTGCCAGGGGCATGTGGCAATACTACAGCAAAGCAGGGAAATTTTGCTTATAGTCTCAGACATTACCTCACAGCAAAGATGATAATCCATCCAGGCCCACAATGTAAACTCTGCAGTGCATTGTGACAGGGTGACTTAATAGTCATGGGGATGGTAAGTCAGACACAGGTTGCAAGTAACTATACTAGGGTTGAGACAGCTCAAGATAATTTGACTCTTGACCTGCAAGATTCCACCTCTCCATATTGGGATGTTGTAGTCAGCCAAGACCAAGGAGTCAGTGGGACCTTTAACACAGATGCAGCTTCTCAGAGAACTTCTGCTTTCCACCAGTGGTTGAAAATAACCAAAAAAGGGAATCAGGAAGATGGCTTCACCGTGAAAGAATAAAGCAATTAAAATATGTCTCTAGTTTCTGTCCTTGGAGCAGTTCTAAGAAAAATATGTATAAGAGATGGATATGGAGCATTTTCACAATGCAATAGACAGTGAGATTCAGACAAGAAGGGCCTACTTGGCCTTTCCTACCATCTTTTCTGTCTCCCATACAACCTTTCCAGCTCATCCTACTACTCATAACTATTCTCTGTTGACCACAAATGTGTTTACCTGTCCATTCTCATCACTTTATTCTGTATCAAACACCCATGAGACGGGATGTGGGTCCGATTTATAATTAGCTAAAACGGGAACAAGTAAAGCAATACATTAAAGTGTGAATTTAATGTGTTATTAGTTACCATGAATAATCACACTAGCAATAACATTGCTGTATTCATGAGCCTGAGTGAATTTTCTGAGCATAGAGCATCTCCATGTTTGGAAACATGCCTTGGAGTTGCCAAAGGTGAGAGCCCATCAGGGTCTTCTAGAGTCATGGTGCTGCCATACACTGATGTTCCTGCATCATTCCATGGGAATGGTGTGTCTAAGCCTTTTGGAGCTCCCTCATACCCTGTCCAAGCTCAATAAATGCTGCTTAACCAGAGGATGTGTTCCATCTCACTTTTCTTTCCCCTAAACACCTTGATTTAAGGAGCCACAAATGTACCCCTAAGTAATTTATTCCATTGCTTAATTGTTTAAATAGTCCAAAGATGCTTTCCTACTGTCTTAGTTGGATGTTTTCATTCTCCTTTTGATACTCAGTCTAGTACTCTTGCTCTTGTGCAGGTACGTTACCCTATACTATTTAGTGGTTAGGATATCATACCTGGAGAACCTTGCTTCAATTTTCATATTCCCATGTTGTCACAGCTAAGAATGTGTTTGTCCTTAGATTCCATATATAAGCCAAGTTTGGTTCACAACTGCACAAGAAGAGAGGAGAGAAAGAGGGGGTGAGGTGGGGGAGAAAGAAAGGAAGATCTCTACTTACTCATTTACTTTTAAGGCTTTGAAATTATATGAGACAGAAGGCCAAGAAGCTATGTAGAGTGGCAAATAAACACAACCTGGATAGCTGAGTGACAGCTAGCATCCCCATGAATGTCCAAAGCATAAAAGTGAGACCCGTGTGAGAGTTTGATGACTCTCAAAATTGTCCTCTTCCTGAAGAACTGAAATGCCAGCTAAGTGTCATGATCCTAGAGACAAATGTGAGCCTGTGAGTTGCTGGTCTGTGTAATGCAGTTGAGCCCATGAGCTCCCAGAGACAGATGTGAGTGCCTGAGTCACGGATCTGTATCATATAGTCAAACCCACGAGCCCCCGGAGATGGCTGTGAGTAGAGGGTCTGTGTAATGCAGAAGAGCCCATGAGCCTTAGAGACAGATGTGAGTGTATGAGTTGCATGTGAGCAAATCTTCTCTTCCTTCCAGAGGGACTGAACACTGTCAGTTGAGACCTATTGTATCACACAATTTCTTTGCTTCCTTCTCTACCCTAAGTCCTTCTGTAGACTTGGCCTCAGGAGATGTCTGACTTGAAAACCATTTACCTCTGACACCCACAGCTACCTCATCTCAATACCAGACAGGAGGTATCTGCTAGGATAAAAGCCACTCCAGTTGTCTAAATGAACTGCAAGTGCCTTCTCAACATTAAAATCCCCCAAATTTATCATGATCTATATCTAGTCCCATGGTGGAGGCTTGGAACACAGCTTTCATTAAAAGTAGCCTCCCCGGGTCTCACAAGAAGGCAGATGTTAACAGCTGCTTCTTTATCCACTATACTTTTCACTCTAAAGATAGGAGTGCTATGGAGTCCACACTCAGCTTTGCAAGATTTCTAAGTCAAGAAGCATTTATCTACACTTTCCTCCAAGACAGCCAGATTTTCTTTCAAAAGTGATTCCATGGATGAAATCCAAAGGAGAAGAATTCTTTTACATCTTGAGATCACAGTAATAAAAAGTAATGTGTTGAATATAATTAAAGCTTATATTATTTTTTCCAAAGCACTTTACAACAAAAGTAAATAATTTGACTGTGGCATAATTCCTTCATGCCAATACCATTATCACCGTGAAGCTATTGGGGTCATAGTCACTGCCCTGCTCTACAGGTGAGTATTCTGGGCTTTGAGCAACCTCAAGGGAAGCATAGTAACACAGTTAGGAGTAAAACAGTACGGTGTCATGAACAAGCTTTGGAACTCATACCCAGCCTAGGAGTCTTCCTGTGTTTTTTCAGAGAAACTGGTTGGGAAGCAGAAGGAATTGAAATGGCTTAGCCTCCATTTTACAGTTGTGTCAAATTCCTTCAGTTTGAGGTGCAAGCGCTGATCCCACCCCTGCCATTGATTCCCTCCAGCCCTGGACACATAGTTTAACCCAACTGCAATATGCTCCTTTTCCAATCCCAGCCAGATCAAATACCACTGGCCGACACGGGGCCGATGTCTGATATATATTCTCAATAAATGTGTGCTTACTTTTCCTTTAGTCCTAGAAAGCAACACAAAACTGTTGATTAAGTGAATAATAATTAGTGATAATAGTAGTAAATATGGGTATGTCCCTTAGCAGCGGAAGCATCGTGTAGAAAGTGAGGCTCCTAGTAGTCAGGCGACTGTAGAGATCTGCCACCCACTGTTCTGTGGATTGATGCCTGCTAGGCCCTGTGCTTTGCTCCAGGCCCAAGAAAAGCATAGTCCTATGACAGCTGGAGGAACAGAACACAATCTCCTTCAGAAAAGCCTTCAGGCAAAAGAAAAGGGAAAGAGGTAGCTAAGGAAGTGAACCAAATGGCGTAAGGAGCCTGTTTCTTCCCCACACTTCTGGTTTTCTTCCTGGTCCCCAGAACTGTGGGTGAAAGTGCTGAGACCTGTCAAGGACAAATGGGTGCCCACTTGCAGTACTTAGCCACCTCAAGGAGGAATCCGTCTCTACCAGGCCCCTGTGTCCCGCCTGTTCCTTGCTGTGCTGACACCCTGTGCTCTAATTTTAATTTGTGTCCCCCTATAATGGTTTACGTGGAATTATTTTAGGAAAAGGTAGGTATAAGCAGAGAAACACATGCAGAGAAGTAAGTAAATGCACCCACTCTTGAAGACTGTTTTCAACATGCCTATACACTGTCCCCATGTAAGGACTGGAGTCACTCTCTGGGGCTCTAGGCTGCACCACACTTTCTGGAGGCTGCTGTGGCATGCTGTGCAGTTTCATTTAAATAAGAAAACCCAGTAAAAGTGCCCAAGTTAAACAAACAAGATCTTCCCTTTGGATTTTAATAGCTTCCCTGTGCTGGGCCTATATTTTAGCAAGGTGTGGCCATCATTTTTAGGCAAGTTTATTCCTACCTCATTCTCCCAGCTACCTCCTCCCTAAAGACTGGAAAAATAACATACACATGTCCCCTCCAGCTTTCTTTGTAGCAAGCAAGGTTGATTCAGTTCTGGTTGCTGAAGCTTGCCTATTACTGACAGAAACATAAACAGTGCCAGACATTACTTTCCTTTGCCTTGAATGGAGATGTCATGGTCAGAGCTGTAGCAGCCATCTTTTGGCCTTGAGACAATACACCATCATGTTAAAAATTTCAAAGCAGAAAAATGAAAGGGCATAAGAATTCTTGTACATGTGCTTCTGAATACACTGTCTACTCAGAAATGCAAGTTCCTACCTGATTCTCAGTCAAGCATTCTATGACTTGAGCCAAAAGTTATCCCAATAGATGCTCTCCTTGAAAACACATCCGGCTTTCCAGGACTGTCACATGGAAGACACCACAGCTCAGTTGCTCCACTGTTCGTCTGTGGGCTTTGTTGTCCTAGGGACCCCATACAGACGCAGTGTCCTAGGCTTGTGTTGAGATACTCCACTTGATGCAGAGAAAGACAATGAATTTAATTTCACTCAATTTCTTGAGAACTGCAGTTTACTAAGGATCCCCAAATCTCTAATGAATCAGGAACAATAAGAGATTAAAATATGAGGCTGCCAGGCATGGTGGTCCCAAAACAAGTGAAGCAGAAGCAGGTGGATTTCTGTGAGTTCTAGGCCTGTCTGGTCCACAGTGAAATACACACTGAAAACTTGTCTCAGAAAAAAAAATTAAAGCAAAAAAAAATATGAAGATGGGTAAACAAAAACAAAACTGGGGGCTTAAGAGACGGTGTTGTTTTAGTCTAGGCCTGAATATTTCCAGTTTCCAACTGTTCTCATTCTGAAAACCATTTTATTGCCCCTCACATAATGAATCTCAATTAAGGTATATAATATTCTTGTAATATACCTCAGAAGCATTACATCAAAAACTTATAGAAGGGTGTGACTCAACAGTTAAAATAGGAGAAAGAGGCAGAGAGACAGAGAGAACACAGAACTCACGTTACTCTGAGGAAGCATAGGTCTGAGTCCCAGCAACCAGTCTCAACATAAAACCTTAGAAAAGAATACATTCTCATTTTCATCAGCACCATCCCCAAAGCCCCAGTAACTGGAGGATGCCAACCACAAACTAATCTTTTTTAGTTGTGTTATTTTATTATTATATATCTATAGGTATTTTATCTGCATGTAGGTCTGTGCACCACTTGCATGCCTGGTACCTGTGGAGGCCAGAAGAGGGTGTCAGATCCCCCAGAACCAGAGCTATCGTCAGTTGTGAGCTACCATGTGGGTGCTGGGAATCAAGTTCAAGTCATCTGGGAGGGCAGCCTGTGCCTTTAATGGCTAAGACCCCTCAGCCCTAGAGAACATTTCTCTTCTCTTGCTGATGAGGAGGCAGGCTGGCTGACCTACCCAACCCTCAGCACCTCGCCTCCCTTTTCTGTAGTTATTCCTTTGATCATGGTGTGCTTTTTCTCGCTCCTGCTGTCCTGGCTCTGAATTTTTGGATCCATTTCCCAGCTGACATCCGCCTCTGCCCTGCTCCTCTAACTGTTGAGAACATCCTGATTCACCTTCTGGTATTTTGGACCTCAGCTCTCTTGTAATTTATGAACACAGTTGCTCTTCCAGTATGATAGTCTCCTAAAAGTTCAGAGTGCACTTCCAGCTGAGAGAAGTAAGAAGCCCAGTTCCACTCTGAAAATGCAGGCCACTGTCCTGTTACCATCAACAGCACGAAGGTTTCTGGCCAACAGAACGAAGATAGATGTCAAAGCATCGAGCGTAGAAGCCACATGACTTTCCTTGTGGTCATGAACCACCCCTGGTTTTACGTCTGTCACTGTGTTGTGAGGAAAGGAATGAGAGGGAATTGGTGCAGCCCACTGAAGAATCATCTTGAAATGGAAAATGTCGGGAACATGGAAAAGGTGTTTCTGGGCCTTTTAAGAACCAATTTAGCCCACCATTGGGACGAGAAAACTTGAGTCTATGGCATTTACAATGTGAGCATAGTGAATCTGAGAGACAATGCTGCAGTCCACTGCCCTCCCACCACCGTCACTTAGGAAAGCACCAAGAATGATGCTACTGCCTTTGACAACATCTGTACCCTGAAATTCCACTACTTACAGGGATCAAGATCCAATTAAAACAGCTTTAGGTTTGGAATTTAATATGTCAGTCTTGTGTGTCATATCAGACTTTGACCAAGCTGAGAACTTATTCCAAAGAACAAGGTTTTCAGACCATAATGTAGAGGGCAGTGTCACCTAATGGACTGTGTTTGTGTTAGTTAATTAGTTAATTAGTTAGTTCCTTTAGTTCGGTTTAGTTATTTAGTCAGCCAGTTAGTTAGAAATGCTTATTGTTTTCATACGAGCAACAGCTCTTACACATGTTTACATACAAAATGAATTGAGGGAATAAATACTCACCAACCACACTGCCCTACTAAAACATTATTTTGTTCATGGTCACCTGTCATTCTGTGGTGGCTGCCTCCCTCAGAGGCATTTCTCCTGTCTCCCTCAGAGATTTGATCAATCCAGGCTAATGATTGATGATATTTCCAAGAGCAGTGACTTACAGGTTTCGACACATCATAGAGTTTGGGCCAGGAAGGTGAAATCTGGAATGTATAGAACAGGGATTTTACCCTTAAGAAGACAGAAACAGACCATTTTGTGTCTCCGGATGTCACCATATGAGACTGTGGAACTCAGAGCCATCACGTGACCTTAAATGCAAAAAAAGGAAGAATATGACAAGGCAGCTGACAGCCCTGAGCTATGACTGAACTCCTCTGAGATCGCCCGACACTCAGTCTTCTGGCTTTGTACAATCATCCTCTCTAGCCAGATCTTCTTGGTTAAAGATTTGAGCTGAAATTTTGTGTTTGTTTGGGAGGAGGGGTGCACACACATTAGTGCGGGTACCCTCAGAGGCCAGAGAAGGGGTTCGGGTCCCATGGAGTTGGATTTACAAGGGGCTTGTGAATAAACCACCACTAGGATCCAGGAAACGAAACTTGGGTCCTGTGGAAAAAGAGTCAGTGTTGTTAATCACTCACGGAGCCAGCCACCTGTTCAGCCTGCAGCCATGTCTCTGGTCACTGACAAGAATCTGTCCTCAGAGAAGCATAGCTATCCCTTCCCTGAAGGCACAGGCTCTGGAGATTATCTGGTTGACGTGGAGAGCAGCAGTCACCAAGACTCACAGAGAAAACAAAACAAAACAAAAACAAACAGAAAAAAGGCCTCGCTAAAATGATCCTAGTCAGGTTCCCTGACTGGACTATATCTTATTTGCGTTTAGCTGTTCTGTCTCACATGGAATTGGTTGGGGTTTTTTGTTTGTTTGTTTGTTTGTTTGTTGTATTGTGTTCTTTTTGCTCTTTTAACACTGGCATCCACTTGCATCCGACTGATTTTCTTATAACTGTCCTTATCATTTTAAATAAGACTCTTAGCTTCCATAACTAGGTAAGAGGAAATATTTATCCAGAAGTTAGAAACTAGATTCAGTCTTATAGTTTAGCACCTACAAGTATAAATCAAACTAATGCCAGAGATCTGAGCAAAGGGACAAACAGCAGATAGCTGTTGCTAGTATTCCAACAGTACCCAGCAAGGCTGGACATGCTCAACAATTACTTAAACTCCATATTTAATGTACAACACCAAGGTTGATTAATTTTCATTATTGATGCTTCGACATGCTCAGGGTCTTCTACAATGTCCTGTTATTAGGAATGCACTTTTGAAAAGTTCTCTTTGCATAGTTGCTCAGACCTCTGTCCCAATGACATGAATAAGCTGACCATGGGAAAATCTACCTATCTATAATATGAATAGAGGAAGACAGCATTGAGCCACTTCAGAGGAGGCAATGGCTAATCCTATGCTTCGGGATAGTCTCCCCTCCAGTAGTGGCAATATTTGCACTTTCCTGGACCTCTAAAGCACACAGTCTTCTGGGAATTCTCCTAAGAACTTCCTGGGTACTGCCCACTGTGGCTTCATCCATGTTGCCAGGGAGCTCGTTCACTAGAAGTGTGTCTGCCATGGGGAGCCTTCCTCGGTGCACACTTCCCCTTTTTGGGAGTTTACTGATTAGTTCCTCTGAAGGTGTGTTCAGTCGCTGCAAGATCATTCTTAGTTTCGTTGGAAGCATTCTTAGAGAAGTCTAAATGAAACTGAAACAGATTCCGGTGTCTTTTGCAAGGTTGGCACTTGAAAAGTCTACTCTCTTCCTTTCTGCTTCCAGTGCATGAGTGAGCACAAAAGTATGTTGGGGAAAACAGTCTCCATTCAATTATTTATACACTCATTTCTCATCCTGTAAAATGTGCATGTGTGACTAGTAATTAAGTCTTATTAGGCCAGAATTTCTCCTTTGTAATGTAATATATGGTTTAATTACATAAAACAATCACTTGAAAAAAATGATTGTGCACACTTATTTGAGCTTTGGGTGCCCTCTACTGGAACAACAAAAAAGTAAGAAATCAATAGCACAGAGGCCTTGGAAGGGTCTGCCCTAACAATGAAAATGTCATCATCTTTAGGACAATAAGAACAATAAGAACTCAGCGTATCTCACTCACAGTGATAAAAACGATTCTGAAAATCACTTTAAATAGACCTAGTAGTGTGCATTGTGTGGGTTCTATATTCACAAAAGTGCTGAAATACTAGCAAGAAGTGTTCAGTCATTTCCAGTCTCTGTATTGAGACTGTTTCCAACCATTGGCTCTGGAACGAGGCTGGGAGCCAGATCAGCTCCCTTCCGAAGGCCTGAGTGACTCCAGCTTTCCCCGGGAAGAAGCATTCTATACCTCAGCCCCACAGGCCTTTGGTGTTCTTCCCACTTCCTCTCTTCTTTGCTTTATGTTCACCTGGGTACCTGCTCCACCTATGACCTCCTGCATTTACACTGTTCCCTGCAGACTGCCAAGTACCTGCTCTACCACATGATCTGCACACTGGCTCTTCCCACACTCAACATGATCAACCCAGCACATCCTCTTCGGTGAACCTTCTGTTCAATGAGGCTTCAAAGCCCTTTGCCTCAATTTCCTAACTTCTCTGGACTACATGGTTTATTGTCTCAATGACTATCATCAACACACTCATTTCCACCAAAGCTTTGGTCTTCTCTGTGGCCTTACAGACAGTCTATTCTACTATAACCTAATGATTCACTCCAATGGACTTCACTTTCCAAGCTGCCAAGCACTGCTGAAGTCAGTCATCTGGTATGGCCCACTCTCTAGTGACAGATTCTTGGAGGCTGCCTCAGGCAAATATTGGGGATAGTCCGTAATATGCTTTCACTCTGCTGTTTGTTTCCCTGGTTTCTAAAGATCAGCCTTGCCTCCTTCCCTCGTTATTAAGACTTGATATGCTTAAGTTTCAGGGGGAATTACAGCCTTCATTTTTCCTACGCCAAACTTGTAAAATTGTCATTCTCCCTATCCATTTGCTTTTTCCATAGGAGATAGTCACTTCTTCATTTGCTAGAATCTTCCAGTTGGTCTTAATTTCTGGACCTGGAATTTGTTAAGTGCTGCTCTCCCTCCACAGGTAATCCTTTCCTACACCCAGGTTTAGAAAGATTCCCTGTTATCCCATCTTCCTCTACTCTCAGCCAGGCTCCCCGACAGAAGCCATCCTCACATGCCCTTTGACTCCCTAGGAAGTTCCTTGGAGGAAAACTGTGCTTCTGCCTTCTGCTTTTCATTAGCCACGTAGACCTCTGTGAAACCCAGAGTGGCCTCAAGCTTTGATCACTGTCCAAGGTAAAACCGAGAGTCCTTCTCTCAAGTTCTTGCTCAGTCAACTTCTCTGAGGTCTCAGAGCACAAGACTGGCTGCAGTGTACCGCACTGCTGCATCTTTCTCATGTAGGTCCTAGGAACCAAACTAAGAACCTTAGTCTCTGGCTGGCCCACCATTGTTATGTTTTAAGAATATTTTTCCATACTTAAGAATACTTTCCATACTTAAAACCAGCTTTTGGCTTTTAAAAATTGCTTCTTTCATTTTTGAGATTATAATATAGTTGCACCAGTTCTTTTTCCTCTCCTCCCGCTCATATACTGTCCTTGCTCTTTCAGATTCATGGCCTCTTTTTTTAATTAGTTGTTGTTACATGGCAAACAACTTTTGTATAAAGTAAAAGTGCTACATTGTTTCCAACTCACAGAGCATTTTGACAGACACATTAACACTGAGGTTCTCATTTTCTTTGCTATAGAGATTTACAAGTCATAATTTTATTTTGTTGAGTCTTAAGGAATATCAGTTACGCATTTTAAACTAGACACATCTAATTCTCAATACATTTGAGTCCAGAAATATTTCCGAGAAGAACTTTGTTATGTTTTACTTTATTCTCTCTTCAATTGTTCTGTTTCTTAGTTGCTACTAATTGAGCTGGATTAGTAAGAATGAATTATGATGGGTTTCATGGTAGGAACTCCTTTGACTTATGCCATTGCATTTCCAATTCACATCTACAAATATTATACATCACTCTGTGACTTGCTAGATTTGATTCTATTTACACAGTTCCTTTCAAAGAGTATTTCCATCCTGAGTTGTTCAGACTGCAAATTTTCACCTCCACCAGTTGTAATATATTTTATTTTGCTTTATTTTAGTATAGGCATGAATATTTCCAGTTCTTGACTATTCTCATTTTGAAAACGATTTTATTGCCCCATACATAATAGTTCTTGATTTAAGTACATAATACTCTTGTAATATATCTCAGAAACACTACATCAAAAACTTAAGAGAAGGGTCTGGAGAGATGTAGGTAGAGTGCTTGTAGTGTTAGCAGGAAGCATGTGAGCATGAAGCCCCAAACTTGGATCCTTGGCACTCACATAAAGTCTGAGTGTAGTAGTGTGTACCTGTAACCCCAATATTGGATCCTGGGGGCCTTGATGGCCAGTCAGTCTAGCTAAAACTGTGAGATCCAAGCTCAGAGAGAGATCTTTTCTCAAAAAAAAAAAAATAAGGAAGAGTGCAATAGAGGAATACACTCATTGCTGACTTCTACACTCCACAGATACACACGTATGTGCACATTTATATACACAAGCATGTGCCACTCACAAAAGGAAGGGAGGAAGGGCGAGAGGGAGGGAAGGATGAGGAAAGGAGCAAGGGAAGAAATGTAAAGGAAATGGCTGTCTTTAGAAGGGTAAGCATTTGTTGACAGGATTAAGGGTAGCCCTCCCTGATCACAGAATCTGATTAGTTGAGAAGCATCAGCTGGAGGCATTATACATGTGAAATGCTTCTGTCTTTTTCTAATCTGTCCCCAACCTTTATCTTAAATTATGCTATGGTGGATTGCCTAGCTTTATCTTTTAATAAAATTATGCCAAAATCTATAGTGTTTGCTTTATTGAGATGCCTGTAGATAAAATGTACAATCAAAAACTTTACTTAAACAACTTTTCTCTTCTTCCTAGTATGGGTTTCATCCACAGTGTAAAGAGCTGAAGTGTGAAGTGAGACTTGGTTAGCTCTTCTAATTACATTCTCCCTCTTCTGTATGCACAGCTTTTTAGGCTTGGAGCCAGCTGAATTAAAACTGTAAAAGGTGGCTACAGGCTTAAGAGAATAGCAGATTAAAATGATGCCATGAGGCTAAGAATTTAGTGTGGTTCTAGGAAATAATGGACACTGAAGTGAATTTGGGACCTTAAAAAGAGCCTGAAGTCATAAAATGTGACTGAAGAGGTGGTCATCTTAAAAGTCATTGGAAAAAATTGGGAGTATATTCTAGACACAGTGGAAAACTATCTGATATTTTTGGAATACAGGAGATTATTGTTTTAGATCCTTAAAAGATATCTCTAACCACAGCGGGAAGAAGAGTTCATAAGACAGAAGTGTAAGAGATAAGAGACAAGCTAGAGAAGGCTGTCAGTGGTCCAGGAAAGACACCAGGACCTGAGCCAAGATAGTGTGACATCATTGACAATTGTGGGCATTCTGAAAGAACTATGATGTACGTAGACATGTTTGCCTAAGATACCTATTGTATCCAAATGAACATATTTGGTAGGTGACTGATACGTGAATCTCAAACCCTGGGCTGTGGACACATATGCAAAGCTGTGAGGGTACATATGGTGACCAGAGCCACAGGAATCAAAACAGTTACCAAGACAGTAAGTATTAAAAAAAAAAAAAAAAAAAAAAAAAAAAAAAAAAAAAAAAAAAAACTTCATAAAGTGTCTCTAAAACTTGGTCAGTCTCTGCTCCCACTTCTTTTAAAGATTTTATGACTTCATTTCACAGTGGAAGCTTATTGAGAACATGCAATTTTTCTTGTTTTGATATAAGACTATTTTTAGAAGTATGATTTTTCACTGCACGTCCTGGTGGACATTGTCCTTCCCTTGTGAGATAAAGTATTTTCAAACCTCCCATATTCATAACATTTCCACTTACAGTACAGTAGTAGTGTATATACATTTAATGTATGTGATTGAACTATATGCTCCCTTAGAGGAAAGAAAGAGCATTACAATGTGCAATGCTTGTACCCAAGAACAGAACAAAAGAGTGATGATCTGAAGTTCCACCCAAAAAGAAATATACTCTCAACCTACAGGCATTATTTTTTTTTTGTTTTTCTGTTTGTTTCAAAATAATTATGTGCTTGCCTTGTATACTGCTCTTGGAATCCTGCATCAAGTTAGATATGCTTCTACTTTCCTTAAACTAGGGTGAGGTGCAGGCCTTTATCCACAAAACATGTTTGTGCTGTAGTCTATTTCCAGGGGTGGCAAGTCACTGAGTCAGTTTTCCTAGTGGGTAACACTGGACACTCTCCTTCTCTTTATACTATTTATGTTGACAGATTCACATTAGAGTCTGAATGATCATATAGAAAGAAGGAGAACCAAAATAGTTAGTTTCTAAGTTTGTAGACAGTGTCTGGGGGCTTCATTTTGCCCTGGATGGGGCCAAAAGATGAATGAGAGACAGGGCTCCCAGGAAAGCTGAACATCAGCTCAACAAGGAGCCTGAGTAACTGCAGAAAGAGCTCTTTCTGGCAGAACAAGTTCTAAGACCTTTCCTAAAGCAGCATGCGATGGTGCACTTTGCAGTGAATGTCTTTATTGAAGTGTCTAACAACAGAATTATAACTTAGACATGAATCTGAATGGACATTGGCAAGAGTAAGGGAAGGATGACTGTTATATCCTCCCTACCTTGCGTTTAGATCTAGGGCCAGTTGACTTTAGCACCTTGAGTCTTCTGGCCTTGCTCTAGAATTCTTAAAACCTCTGTTTTGGTGGCAACACCATGTAATGACAATGACTCTTTGAAAGTCTAGAACTAGGGTCTCCCTCATGAGGATGGTTAGGCATTCAGTGTCCTTTTTCTGCAAAGAGTTGTTAATTACTGTATTGGGTACCTCCAGAGGCAATTCCTTCATCTCATTGGTAAGTCAAAAGCTTTGGATCAATAAAATTTGGATCCCAAGAGAAAGGGGACCTTATTTTGCCATGCGAGCTGGCGATATGGAGAATATCTTCTTCAGGTTTTTAATGTGAAATTTGGAGACTGTCTATGGAAAGAGCTACCTTTTGAACCCAAAAGTATTGATTTTGTTTAACAGCAAAGAGCAGAGTTTAAGGAAAGCACTGTGCAATTAAAAGCCATATCCACTCTTCTGCTGTTCCACTGATGTCTTATTAAATATGTGTGTTTGTGGCCAAGGAAGTAGGAGGTGGGCTCTCAGCTGTCAGGCAGAGAAGAGAGTGCCTTGTGTGCCCCGGATCCATCGCTAAAGGCCTGCACACTCAGATTCCTGGCCCCCAAGGAGGGAGTCGTTTCATCCTCTTCCCACATGACAATCAAAATCACACCACAGACTTCATTTTTCTCACTTCTCCTACACAAGGGCTCATGGTTGGGCATAAGATAATGAGGACAGGCTCTGTCACCCACAGTGTGGCAAGATAAGACGGAACATAGTCAGAAGAAATTATTTTAGGGTCCCCCTCCCCCAGAATTTTCACTGGTGACTCAGTTCATCCTCTCTATGGCTAAATAGGTATCAGAAATGGATCCTCAGATGCCCTAGGTTTTCATTTCAACTCTACTTCTGGATTCATTTCTGTACTAAGTATACTATTAAATGCCTCCATGCTTCTCTCCCTAAAGGGAGAGTTCAAGTGCAACTCACACCACCAAATAGTAAGGGAAATCAAATTATGTGGAATTGCCTGTAAAGTTCACTTAGATTTGTACCACTCTGTAGCATGGCCTGCAGCAGCTTTTATGGTGATTTGTGAATATTCACTCTCAGTAAATTGAAGTATACCAAAACATAAATGCAGTATATTTTTTAATTGTAGCCACTTTTAGTAGTGATTATAGTTTCAGCCACTAGGACCTTGTCTCAATGTTTCCACTGAGTAAAGTTTCTTAGATCAGCTATGAAGCCAGCCTATGCCCATACAGCTCACAAGGCCTTTAATTTTTGTTTCCCAAGCATCTCAAAGATGTTAATCATGTGTTTAATGCAGAAATTGAAAAACATTTAGTGACAATAAAGAAAATAAAAATTTAAACCTGGGGCTGGGGAGCTAGCTCAGCAGTTAAGAGTGTTTGCTGCTCTTGCAGAGGACTCTCACCCAACTCCCAATGCCCATATCAGGTGTCCCACAACTGCCTGTAACTCCAGCTCCAGGGAACCTAATGCTTCTGGCCTCCCCAGGCACCTGAATTCATGTGCACATATCCACACACAGGCACACACATATAGACATAATTAAAAATTAAAACAATTTTTTAAAGAAAAGGTTGAGTCCCCAAAGATTCAACAGTGGACTAATGGCATGGAACTGTAGAAGAGGAGAAAAAGGGGAGGAGGAAGAGAAGAGGGAGATGAGGAAACGGGAATTGAAGACAGGAATTTTTGTTTGTTAGTCAATCGATTCGTTTTGATTAACAGTAAACTGAAATGTTCAATGCAAAAGATTTTCTTTCTTCTTGAGCCTCAATTTACTTAACTGATGAGTGGGAATAGAGCTCAGATCAACTCACTTAATGAAACATAGATCTCTTAGCACTTTATAACATGACTGATGTTCATTCAATAACAACAAAACTGCAAGGTTCACCAGCACAGGCTTCCCATAAAAAAACAAAATCATTGATCCCCAAATGATTCACCCTACAAATAAAATCACTTTTCCAATAGAATGTAAAATATTGCATGTTTGTGGTAATGCCATATATAAAAAAAAACACTTTCTAATACTATTTATATGTAAGAGTAATCCCAGAAAAAATGTTAATAAAGTAAAAAATTATTGTTGAAGATTTAAGGTTTAGATATTATTAAAGTTCCAAAACTGAAACAGCAAATATTTCCAAAGAAATGGATATACCTGCAAAGAATACAGCCAAAAATATGGAAGAAATAGGTGACTTAAACGTCATTTAATTATATTCCCCCAAAGTTTGTTGATGATAGATCACACATCAACTACTGCAAATTGCCTTCCAAAGCAAGTATTAATCCTGGCTTGTGATTTTATGTGATGGTCTTTGTCTGTTGCCAAGAGAAGTTTCGTTGATGAAGGGTGAAGAGTACACCTACCTGTGAGTGTGAGGACACATGTTTAGAGTGTAGTTAAGGGTTATACTAGTTTAGTGAAGTGGCAGTTGCATAGCTCTAGGTAGTTGACTGGCTTTGCAGTACCAGGCAGGATTTCCGTCCTGCTGAGGGGGTCTTAGGTCCAATCACAGAGCTTCTGGCTACCACCAAGGAGTGCATGTCACCACTGCACCCTTGGGGCTGTCATGCCGTGTTCTTCATTGCTGTGGTTCTTAAGCATCATGGAAAGAGGAAAGGTGAGTGTCTGAATTAGAGGGGTAATAAATACAGAAGAAGTGAGAGAGTAAAATAGTAGTAAAGATGTCTGGAAAAGTCATTAGGAAGTAAACTATTAAGTATTGAACTAAAAATACCTATAATACACTCAAGTCTGTATCTAAGTATCCATAGATAGTTTAAATGAAAATTTCCCTTCTGGGCTCCCTTCAAGAGCCAGCAACTTTCTAACACTCCTAACAGCAGGCATGCGAAGCCCTCTTCGGAGTTGTTGGTCAGAGCTGTTCAAGAGAATCTGGAAACATTATAGAATATTGCTGTTGCCTTTGGTTGCCCCAGTGGTGGAATGTAAGTCCCCATTGCAAAAGACACCATGCACTTCAGACACAGGACCCAGAGGCCGCTGAGGTGAGACTGATTGGACTGACTGCCTCCCTGACGACGGGCTCTCTTCTTAGTTACCCCTTCTAACCTGGACTGCAGGTCGCCAGTGTCTGAGGCTCTCGGTACTAACTGGTTAATGAGAAGCTCTTCCCCATCTTTTTTCTTAATATCCAGTGCCTCATTTTCCTCTTCGTTCCCATGGAAAGTCTCACCATTCTTCCTTTCTGTCCTCACCACTGACTCCTGACCTGGCTTCTCTCACCATGGTCTGCACTTTTCCTTGTTGCTCTCATGGACACCTGTATCTGGTCCCTCTGGCAGTCTGCCTCCTGTCTCTTTGTGTCCTATCCCACCCGCCCTGAAATTCCTTTTACATCTCCTTCAGTCTGGACACCCACTGCCCACTAAAGAATCATTATCATTTCCTCTAATTATTTCTTTAGTGTCTACCTCCTCCATACCTTTTTCTAACTTCTACTGAGTTGCTATCTCCTTTAAGGATATCTTTCTTGATTCTTTGTCTCCACTAAAATTACCAGGATCCTTAGGAGTGTGTATATGTGTGTGTGTGTGTGTGTGTGTGTGTGTGTGAGAGAGAGAGAGAGAGAGAGAGAGAGAGAGAGAGAGAGAGAGAGAGAGAGAGAGAGAGAGAGAGAGATTCTATCACATCACATCATTATCAAAAGAAATGACTTGGTCTTCTTTGTCCTGAGCTCATTTAGGAGACCCTCAGGCAGGTTTTGCCCATGTACTCTGTATTCTTTTTTACAGTTCATGATTGTTAGTTGCAATTAGTTGTCAATATATGGGCTTATCAATCATAAAAAAAATGTGTTATGGAGATTGTCAATGAATACTCCAGTTTAAATTGGACTTTATGGAAAAACTGCTTCAAGGACATGGGTCACTCACAGTGATATCTTGCGTTTATAAATTAGCAACTCACATAAGATACATCATGGCTTCTACATCAACATTGATAATGGCTTTGCAATTTTCCCAAGAATCCTAGCATAATCCTTGGGTTGTTATTATATGAAAAAAAAACTTTTTGAAATTTACAAATCAAGATAAATCTCTAGATTTTTTTTAAAAAAAAATTACTAGGCCGAGTGGTGGTGACACACACCTTTAATTCCAGCACTTGGGAGAAGGAGGCAGGTGGATCTCTGAGTTCAAGGCTAGCCTGATCTACAGAGCAAGTTCCAAAAGAGCCAGAAACCCTGTCTCAAAACAAAAACAAAAACAAAAAAACAAGTATTTACAATCAAGGCACATTACAGAGAAAGTAACTAAAGTCATTTTAAGCAGAATATGCCAAGAAGACTTGCATAGCTTAGATGACAAGGGTCCAGAAACAGGAAAAGTGCTATGTTGATAGAATATCCCCAGTGCCTGTGAAACCTCCTGCTGTCCCCTGTTCACTCACCAATTCAAGTAAATCTGTAATGTTGGAATGAAGGAAGGAAGAAAGGAAGAAAGGGAGGGAGGGAAGGGAGGAGGGAGGGAGGAGGGAGAAAAGGAAGGAAGGAAGGAAGGAAGGAAGGAAGGAAGGAAGGAAGGAAGGAAGGAAGGAAGGAAGCCAGCTTATTAGAACCATATGTGGCAATGCCTTTCCTAAATGACTGTGCCCCATACCAGCCTGTGCTGCCTAGCACAAGACTTGGCATCTAGCCTAAAGCAGACTGAACACTAGGCCTTTTTCCTTTCTAGTACTGTCTTACTTGGACAGTTCTGTCTCTGTCCTAGTGGTCATTAGAAAAGCGTACATTCTCTTATATCTTTTATTGAACTAAGTTCCTATCTCACCATCACCCATTTTTGTTCTCCTCCTGAATTCACAACTTGATTAACAAACCAGACTTTACACACACCCCAAATGAAAACCTTCTCTAAGATCTTAACTCCTTTCTGACCGGCTACCCATAAATATACTTGTATTTGTCTTTTCAAATTTTCAGACCTGGCTGATAGATACTTACTGGCTTTGCTGGATGACTGCCCTTTGGAATTTGTCTTCTATTCTTTCCCATGGTCCTGTAATCTTTTGCCTAAACTTCTGGTTTCCCTGACTTTTCCTTTTGCCTTTCAAATTGCTTCCCTGTTTTAAAATAAATTCAGACTTTCTAAATAGTCTTCAATATATTCTCAATCTAGTAGCATTGTAGATAAGACATTTTGCTCTCTTTCTACCATAGATATTTTTGTCTTAACTTATTTTTTTAAGATGCTGTCATTTCTGCAGTGTATATTTTTGGCTTCTTTGTCAAATACCAAAGGACTAAAGGTGAAGCAGTGGCTTTCATATCTTGTTGATAAGCAATAGCTGTATAATTGAACTTAAGACTTGCTCAACAGGAGAAAAATCATGCCTGGTACTGGAAGTCCAGCCAACTAAGGTCATGCATTTTAGAGAAGAACCAACTGCCCCTTTGTTAGACCAGCATAATTCTAACTGCATTCCAAACTTATCCTTATATCCACATGCAAGTGTAGTTACTACTCTCCATCAAAGAAGCTTGTCTTTGCAGCAGAGACCATCACAGAAAACCATAACTGGTAATAATGTACAGTACAATGGCTTGTGTGGAGCCCAGATCCCATGGATACATTTACAACACAAGGCCTGCTCCCAAGACTCAAGGAATAATTGTGAAAGACAGGGTAGAAACATTCTAAGAGTCAGAGGACCAGGAGATAAAACACCAGATTGTATCTCCTAGAAATGACAGGAAAGCTATACCCATAATACCTCAACAATATGGCTGCCTAAATAAGACCCAAGTATATCAATAGACATGCTAATAAGGAAGGAATAATTCTCAGGGATTCTCACCCCTAGAAAAAGAACTATAGGCAACTAAAGATTCCTGAAAAAAGGAGAATTAGTCTCTCCCAGGAAAGATCCCCCTAATTGGTAATACTATACAAAGTGATCAGCCTTGAAACATATACACAAAAGCAGCACCAAATGGATTCAGCAATATATGTGTATAATGTATACACATATGTATAATACATGTGTAAGAAATATGTACATATATATTTAATAATCAAAGGGGAAAGGCTAACAATTTGAGGAGAAAAAGGGATGGGAGGTATTGGAGGGAGGGCAAACAAGACTGCTTGGAGGGAGGAAAGAGAAGAGGAAAATGATGTGATTGCATTTTAATTAAAATGAAAATAATAATAAATAAAAGTTCTAATTGTTGATAACAAGGCCTGGAACACAGTCAGTATTCAGTGAATATGTGTTGATAAACCACTGAGTGGTAAGTACACGAAGAGAAAATCCAAGCTCCTACAACCCAGTATCTCATAAAACACTGTTTCTCTTTGTAAAGAGTAAATTTAAGCCGGGCGGTGGTGGCGCACGCCAATCCCAGCACTTGGGAGGCAGAAGCAGGCAGATCTCTGTGAGTTCGAGGCCAGCCTGGTCTCCAAAGCAAGTTCCAGGAAAGGCACAAAGCTACACAGAGAAACCTTGTCTCGAAAAACCAAAAAAAAAAAAAAAAAAGAGTAAATTTAAGTTTCTGTGAATGATGAAGATTGGGACCTTCTTAATGCAAGAATGATCAGAAGGAAAATGTCCATCAAAGTCATGCCTTACAAAGTGGAAGAGAATAGCCTCAAAAATCAAGGCTCTCTTGCTGGGGAGATGAATCAGTGAGTAAGCACGCTTGCTGCACCCACATGAAGACCTGAGCTGGGACTCTCATATTTACAACACCCATGTAAAAAGCCAGATGTGGGGGTTGGGGATTTAGCTCAGTGGTAGAGCGCTTGCCTAGCAAGCGCGAGGCCCTGGGTTCGGTCCTCAGCTCTGTTTAAAAAAAAAAAAAAAAAAAAAAAAGCCAGATGTGGCTACTCATCTCTCTGACCCTCAGTATCAGAAGACCTAGACAGGAGCATCTCTGAGGCTCACTGGCCATCAGACTAGCTCAGACAAGCATAAAAGTAAGCAGGTCCTGGGTCAGGAAAAGACCTTGTCTTGTTTACAGGGATAAAACAGAGAGCAATACAGGAAGACACATGATGTTCTGTTCTGGCTAATAAATATCAGCAACTCCACTACCTGTGGGTCTGACACTCTGCTGTCCCCATGGGCACTTCATAAATGTTGTGCATAGGTATACATGCAGGCAAAACACTCATACACATAAAATAAAAATAACTAAATCTTTTTAAAAACACAGTAAGAAAATACTTAACAGAAATGTGAATACCACATTTGTCTAAGGACTTCAAACTCATGGGAAATGTCAATTGAGTTGGTATGGACATGAAGACTGATCAGTCACAAGTCTCTGGGTGGAATGATAAATAAAATGCAGCAATATTCCAATTGTTAGTGGTGTCCTTAAGGGAGCAAGTTCCTAGACATCTGACTTGCTATGCTTTAGAGCCACAGGACTACCCCACTTCCACAAGACCTAATCAGGGGCAGACTGCAGGCCCCTGCCCTCCTTTGCCAAACACTTCTGTCTGGAGTCCAGTTTTTAGGAAATGGAATAGCCCTCACTTGAATAGCCAGTTGTCTATAGCAGCCCCGTGTCTGGAGAACTGTAACATCAGGAGCCACAATTTCTCCTTCCAGCCTTGCCCACTGAACAGTAGACAAGTCCACTGAACTGTACGACCAACAGAAGCATCTTGGGGGTAACAAGGATTTGCATGGTCTGTGTGGCACATTCATGTCCAAGGACAGCACTGAGTCAGAACCACAGAAGAAAGGACAACATAATGCAGAAATTGCTTTGGGTTACCCTCTCCTCTTCCAGGGAAACATTCAGAAGCAACACTGGACCCTCTAGACTAACATTCTGTAGTGTTTCCATGAGATGATGAAAGGGGAGGGTATGTTACAGCTTTGCATTACTTAATCCAAGAATATCTCTAAGGGGTAATTTTAAAATAGAATCATAACATAATGAATGTAAATTGAGCCATCAATGAGAAACAGTAAGATGTTAAAACTGGGTAAAATGAGACTGGTTTGCCGAGGTTTGAAGAGCATCAAACAAGGCAGATTTGCCCTGTGGAGCCCAGGGTTATTTCCCTTTCTACAGTAGGCTTCTCCACGGAAGGGAACACAATGGAGTCAAAGGTGCATGCATACAAACTATGGTAGTTCCAAAAGCAAGATCTGGTCCACTGAGCAATGCTTGCATACCACGTAGATGCCATGTTTCTTTTTTGCTTCCTTCTTTCTGCGCTTTAGTCTTTATTTTCAAGTCTTTGACAATTTTATTAACAGTCTAAATTCAAACGTGTAAACTGTTTTTCTCTCCTCAGCCACCAGCTGCTTTGGAGATACAGAATACTATACTCAACACAAAACAGAGATGAATGTAGGGGGAAATAGTGAAAATATTTTAAACTGACCAAAATAAAAATTCCTGAGTTTTATCTAATGAACATCTTAGCCATCTCCAAATTCTATCCTCTTCAAGTTATTTAAAATATTGACTAAGTTGCAACAATCAGAAAACCAGTAATACTATTTTGCTATTTAACATGAGATTAAGTATGGCCAGGGGAATGTATTAATGACTGACCTTATTTAGATTTTCCTGTTTGTCTTTAAATACATTCCAGCAATCTTTATTTCCCTTTTCATCTGTGTGTAATATGTTTGCTGATGTGTGGTAATGTGTTCACCCCTGGATGCTATGCTTACCAGTGTGTGTATGGATTTTACTTTGAAATAGTTGTGATATCTTATTGGTTCACATATTAGTAAAAAATTGAACTCTTAGGCACACATTCACTTTACAACTGTACTGAAGTTGTTTATTTAACATGAATTCTTTAAATTGTGAAAATTAATGATAGCAAGATGAGTATTCTGGTCAGATTCAGATCCAATAGGAGTCAGGGGAGCTCTTTAAGATGATAACTTTCTAAAGGATGTTTTTAAAGCTCCAAAGAGATGTACTCTCATCACACAAACCACATAGTCTGTATGCTTTCTACTTATGCACAGATTCCTACCACAAAGTTTATCTTTAACATTCCTTATGAATGGAGGTATTATTATTATTACTATTATTTATTGTATGTGTTTGAATGTTTTGCCTGCATGTATGTCTGTGTACCACATGTGTGCATGATGCCACAGAGTCTAGAAGAGGGTGTCAAATCCCCTGGAACTGGAGTTGTAAACTGTTGTGAGCCACCTTGTAGGTATTGGAACCAGAGTCCCCTGGAAGAATAATCTGTGCTGCTCTTAATCACAGTGTCACCTCTCCTGCAAATATTCCATATATATAATATATATAATATATACATATTCTTTCACCACACCACTAGCCTCACAGTAACACCTTTTCCAAAAAACTGATGAGAGTCCTAGCAGGAGGCTCCAAGCTCAGCCAGTACTTTGTGTCCATGTAACTTCTATAAAACTCTCCCTTTTTTGACTTTACAAAGGTTCTCTTTCATGGGCCTCCTTGGCTTCTCCACTGTTTCCTAGGGTGGTAAGATACTCTGCTATTCTCAAGTAAGTGACATTGTACTTTGAAGAAATTTGCCCTATTGTTTTGTGTTTTGTTGGGTTTGGGTTGATTTGCATTTTTAGGGGTTTGACAAGCACAAATAAATAAAAATCAGAAACGATTAACCAAACAGACACACAACCCCAAATTCAGCTCTTGCCTTTCTTATCTCTAACAGTGCACTCAGATGCAATGAAATAATATTATTCACATCCCAGGGTCACCTGGAATCCTGTCTTTTTCAAAAAAGACTAAGACAAAATAAGATATCAGGAACATATGGTCCAGTTGCTTCACAATTTTGTTAGTACTTGTTTTCATTTTGTTTCAATTATGGTCAGCCTAATGAACGTCATAAAGAGGGTTTTGTTGGTTGGTTGGTTGGTTTTCCTTCCTTGTATTTTTGTGGGTTTGTTTGTTGAGACCAGTTCTCACTGTGTAGATCAGGATGGCCTGGCACCCAAAGAGATTCACTTGTTTCTGCCCTCTGAGTGCTGGGACTAAAGGCATGCAACTTCAAGAGTTTTAATGGAAATGATATCTTAATTCCTTTAAGTGTATCCACTCTTAGAAAAGACTAGAACGACCAGTATAGACCTCCGTTACATTACCTTACCATTACATTACATTGCCTCCCATAATTTTCTTGAGGTAAGCTTCACAATTATCTTTTAACTTTGCAGTGAAGTATACATACACATTCACATTTTAAAAACATTAAATATATGAAGATGTAGTTAGAAAAAGTAGAAGATATTTTTCTTAAAGAAACATTTTCTGCATTTTACTCTCAACAAAGCTAAATGTACAATAAATAAATACATCACACTTTTAAAACTTTTCAATAGAAAAACACATATTCCAGAAAATTTCCTGTTTTCCCTCTTCCCCAGGAAGATGTTTTATAGAATCTGAGACAAAGAAGAGCAGTGAGCATATAATCTAACTCCAACTCAGAAAACCTGAGACCTGGAGTCATGTACTAGGAGAAATCAGTCTACTCCTCTTTCTTCAGAATTATTGAAAGAAGAAAGTCAAATTTTTGAATAATAAAGTATGGACTCATGAATGAAAGAAGTAAATACCCATCCTTCCTCTCCAAACCAGAGTGCCTGGGACATACAAAGGAGAGTCTCATAGTTCATGGACTCCATATAAAGATGGGCATGAAGGAAAAACTTAAAAGGTGTTCTAGATCTGCCTAAAAGGTGTTCTGAATCTTCAAGAGAGAAGTCAGCACAATTTCCTCTAGAGCAATATTCTTTCAATGGGAAGTGCTACAATTTCCTCTGAAGAAACTGTACACATATCAAACAAGATTAAAATGCCACCACAGAGAATTCCATTTTTTCTAGTTGAAATCTTTTTCATGCAATGTATTTTAATCATGTTTCCCCCTCCTCTAATTCCTCCCAAATTCTCCCACCTCACTAACCACCCAACTTTGTGCTCTTTTTCTCTCCGTCTTTACAACAAACAAATAAACAAACAAAAATAAGAAACACACAAAACAAAATCCCACAGAAAATCAAAGCAAAATGAAACTAAAATTGAGTTTATTTTGTGTTGAATAATTACTCTCATGCATAGGGCCTGCTCTGCAGTGTGGTTATTATACTCAGTGAGACTCCATTAGAGAAAACTGATTTTCCTTTTGCCAATGAGTATCAATTACAGTGAGCATCTTAGAGATAGGACTCTGTGTCCACTTCACCCTCTCAGTACTGGAACCCCATCTGGCTTGAACTTGTGCAGGCCCTGTGCATGCTGCCACAGCTTCTGTGAGTTCATATGTGTGTCAGTCCTGTTGTGTCTTGAAGATACTGTTTCCTTGGAGTCATCTACCACCTCTAGATACTTGCAGTCTTTTGCTTCCTCTTCCATATAGATCCTTGGGCCTTGGGGGTGGGGTGGGGTGAGGGGGCTTGATGAAGACATCCCATTTAGGTGTGAGTACCTCAAAGTCTCTCGCTCTTCACACATAATCCACTTGAATTTTAGGTCCCATCTACTGCAAGAAGAAACATCTTTAACAAGGACTAAGAAAGACACATATCTATAGCTATAGCATTATATCATTAGGAGTCATTTTATTGATATATTCCTTTAGCAAAATTAGCATCAGGTTTTCCCCTAGGCCCATGACCTATCTAGTCTCACAGTTCCTGGCTACTTTAGCAGTGTCAGGTGTGGGTCCCATGGAGTAGACCTTGAATCCAACCAGAAAGTGGTAGTTTATTTCCATAACATTTGTGCTACTATTACAGCAGTAAATCTTTTTTATTGTTATTATTATTAACATATTTTTTATTGATTCCTCGGAAACTTCACATCACACACCCCAACCACTCATCTAGAGTACTTCCGTATCTGTCCTTCACCCCTGTAGTGTCCCCACAATGGAAAACTAAAAAAGAAATAATAAAAATGAGATAAAAATAAATTTAAATGCAAATAATAATATTAATTAAGAGTCAAACAAACCAAAAACAACCAAACAACAAAAAAGGCAAACCAAAAAATACATTTCACTTCTCCATCTTTCCCACCTCTCTCCATCACCTCTTCATCTCAGTGGCACTGGGAGCTACTGTGTATCGTGCAATATACCCTTTTGTCCACACAGCTTTTTCATTGTGTAATGTGTTGTTAGTCAGGTTCAAGGCCTCTGACTTCTGGTATACCATCAATGATGGAGCCAGCAGGTAATAGGTGGGGTAGATGTTGGGGAGTGCCCACACAAAGTGCTGGATTGTATCTGGATGGTAGCTGCATTGTTCTGTGAGTGGCAAAGCCAGCTCTCCCATGCCTATGCACCAGTATATCTTAGAGGCAGGTGACTGTTGAAGGTTGCATGGTTTATACATGCCACCTTTGTTGGGGTCATATCCTGAGGTAGCATACAAGACATTTGCATTTCCCCATAACTGTAAGTTGGTCCTGAAATTCTCATCTCTTCATAGCCTAGTGGGGACTGAGGAAATAAAGGCTGCAAAGACATGAACTCAGTACTTTAGCAGAGTTTCAGGATAGCACCAGACTTACAAATAAAGGCTGAATGTCTGAACACTGGGAGCTAATGAGGCTTTCCAAAGAAAGAAGGGCCACTTATTTTTACCTTTCCTTTCCATGTTTATTTACTTACTTTTTTTTTTATAACACTGCAAAAGCTTTATTTGTGGACTCTCTATGACAGTTTGGGGGCTGTGTCGCTGAGTAAAAACCTGTTCTCTCAGGCCTGTTGATAAAATAAATGCAAATCAGACTTATGGGTGACTAGACAACCTTACTTTACATGAAACTTAATCCAAATATTTCTGACTCACTAATTTAGGTGTGTACCCCCAAAGCTCTGTGTGTTGAAAGCTCAATCCTCAATGTGATAGTATTTTTAATGAGAAGTACTTGGGATGAGATCAATAAATGAGGACACAAGAGTAGAAACCCCATGGGATTGGAATCCTCAGAAAAGGGGGAGATAAGCGCCCTCTCCTCACATGCAAGCGCCAAGGAAAGGCCATGTGAGCACACTAGGAAAGTAGCTGCCTGCAAGCATATCCCCCATCCTTGGATACCAAGTCTGCTGAACCCTTGGTGTTGAATTTCCTAGCCTCCAGAACTCTGAGAACTGTTGGTTGTTTGTGTTACTTTTTTTTTCTGTGACAAATACTGTTACTACTGAATCACATCTAATGTCACTCCTCTTCCCAAAAAGATCTCCTATTGTCCATTGTCTTTATCATCATCTTGGACTTCTATATGTTTTCAAATATTTCTATAATAACCTATAGACATGTTAACTTCCTTCTGTGCCTGAGTTTCCTCATCTCTAATATGAATAGCAATAGAACATATTCGGAGCTAAAAGAGATAATGAATTTTAAATGATCAGTATACCAATTAACATATAAGAAGTTTTCAAACTCTTTTTTTTTTCATTTTTCTTTATTAAAAAATTTTCTGCTCACTCCACATACTATCCACAGATCCCCCTCCTCCCTC
Organism: Peromyscus leucopus; assembly: GCF_004664715.2. Classification (NCBI taxonomy): domain Eukaryota; kingdom Metazoa; phylum Chordata; class Mammalia; order Rodentia; family Cricetidae; genus Peromyscus; species Peromyscus leucopus. The sequence goes on from NC_051067.1 coordinate 46,260,029, forward strand.
CTCCCACCCTCTAGCCCTCTTTCCCAAGCCATCCTGCATGCCCACATCCCCCAAATCGAGGTCTCCCATGGGGAGTCAGCAGAGCCCAGCACACTGAGCCTAGGCAGGTCCAAGCCCCTTCCCACTGCACCAAGGCTGTGCAAGGTGTCACACCACAGGCACTGGGTTCCAGAAGCCTGCCCATAGACCAGGGACAGATCCCAGTCCCCCTGCCTGGGTGTCCCCCAAAGAGTTCGAGCCAAACAACTGTGTTCAGTATCCAGAGGGCCTAGTCCAGTCCCATGGAAGCTCCACAGCCACCAGTCCACCGTTCATGGGCTTCCACTAGTGGGACTGGAAGTTTTCAAACTCTTATACCTATCTCTATATAATCCAATTTTCCATGCTGCTGGTTTCAAAGAGCGACTTTTGTGTCTCTGTGAAACTTAATTCTTCACTTAGCAATATCTCTTTAGTTGTCTTTTATATCTAAACATATAACTATTCCACTTTTTATGACTATTGTGTAAAATTTCATACTATGACTATACCACACAAAATTTAACCCTTTCACTGTGTGAAACTGGTGTCAGTTTATTGGAGTGAATCAGACACTTCATTGGCTTCTGTTGTAAAAATATCTCTATTCTTCTGTAGTATAACAACCAAGAAGGTGGAAAGCTACACCAAAGGCTATGTTCAAAAATAATCTTGGTAGGCGCTGTGGTTCTTCAAAAGGTAAAATAAAAATTGGCACGGGAGGAAAGTGTGTCTTTCTCAAACATGAACTCAGGTTTGCTACTTTTCCTGTATTCAGGTGTGGTGACACAGGCTAGAGCATTTAAGTGCAGTACACACGCATTTGTCACTAACACTTTCACACACCCCTCAGTTACAGTGGTTACAGTAATAATGTGGGGTGGGGCTACAGCTCAGTGGTATCAGCCTGGCGTGCATGAGATCCTAAGAGCCACCCATTGCAATGAAAACCAAACCAAGTGACAGAAATAGGAATGTGGGCCCTACTCTTTTCTTCTTAGAACCACAGCTATAGGCTGTGGAAAAATGATGTGTCCCATAAATTAAATAGGGCACAGTATATAGAGAGTATATATGGCTCATAAAGTTTACAGGCAGGATTCCTAAAGTCTTCAGATAAAAAATAAATAAATAAATAAATGTTGTGTTCATGTAGGTTAGTTTTTTTCCCATGTCTCCTGTTGCCCTAAGCATCCCTTTAGCAGCTGATAAAAATGTTAACAGACTTGGAAGACAGAAAGGAAAGCAAGCAGTCCCATAACTCAAGCCTTCAACAAGCCTGCTTCAAACCATCAGAAAGGGAATGCCTTCTACAGTAGCCACCTTTGTTCATACTGGCCAGCCTCTGCTGAGATGTCTTCTTCTTCAACACTGAGTAATTCTCAGTGTTAAAGAAGGCACCACTTCAGCCGGGCGTTGGTGGCGCACGCCTTTAATCCCAGCACTCGGGAGGCAGAGGCAAGCGGATCTCTGTGAGTTCGAGGCCAGCCTGGGCTACCAAGTGAGCTCCAGGAAAGGCGCAAAGCTACACAGAGAAACCCTGTCTTGAAAAACCAAAAAAAAAAAAAAAAAAAAAAAAAGAAGGCACCACTTAACCAAAAGAAAAGTCAGTTAAGATAACCAGAGTCAAAGATGTTGGTATATCACCTCACAGAAAAAGTCCTGCAGTTGCATTTATTCTCAGGTTCATGTCTTACCCATTGGAATGTCTTTCTCCAATTTCTATATATTCATCTTAAACTGCCCAACTCTTCTTTACATACTTTATACAATCTGTGTCAAGTTTTCCATGTCAAGACAGAGGAATATATAAATCTATTTTATACTTAATCTATTTGATTATAGTAAGTATATTTTATAATCAGGTTAGAGCTATGCAGGAGATTGCATTGTTAAAGGATACATGTGGTTGTTTCTTGTTTTTTTTGTTTTAATAATTAGCATGAATGTTTTCATATGCATTACGATGTACAAAGGTAGCAGGTCACAGCTTAAACTATGAATTAATTGGGAGTGTTCTGGGCTGAGGGAAGAGTTCAGGTACAAGTTTCAATAAGAAAAGTCTCTTTGTACCCAGCTTACAACTGGAAATATATAGAGATAGAGAAATCAGCTATATAAGAACGAAACTACAGCTTTCCTGTCTATAAGTAAGTCTGGGTAATATGATTTCACTGTGAGCAGACAGTCTTGCTAAGTAAGACCTCTACCCAAGTGAGGGAGTAAGGGTAGTTTGCTACCATAGGAGCAGCCCTGAAAATAACTTACAATAACTCAATCCCATGGAAGAGGAGAGAAGGGATTGAGCCACGACTGGAATGCAGGATGGAGAAGTGAAAAAAATATGTCACTGCTTCAGCATAATATTATGCTCACTTTTTTTTCCTGTGATAAAATACATATAAAATTTCATTTAAACAATTTTAATGTGCTTAATATTCAGTGGAATTAAGTACAAGAATAATAGGGAATTTTTGATTATTGATTGTTGTGGGAGAATCCAGTCCATTGTGAGTGGTGTCACCCCTGGGAAGATGGTCCTAGGTGGTATAAGAAAGCAGGCTCAGCAACACATGGGGAGCAAGCAAATAAGCAGCATCCATCTTTGGCCTTTACTCCAATTGCTGCCTACAGGTTCCTGTCCTGACTTCCCTTCATAATGGAATGTTAGCTGTAATACACAATCAACTTTTTCCTCTCCAAGTTTGTTTTTGGTCATGGTATTCATCATAGCATTAGAAAGTAAACCAGAAGCCTTTTAAACTGTTTTCTGGAAAGTCTGGAAGAGTTTGGGGATGCAGGCAATAATGCAACATGGAATGCTGTTATGTGGAGCCAAATGGGTGATTTTAGAGCGTGATCAGAAAAGCAGAATGCTGCCTGACAATGAATACTTAATGAGGCTTCTGATGGAATTAAGGCTTTGGGAGTTAGACTAAAGACCCTTCATGTTACGTTCCAGCAGAAAGCTTGCCTACACTCTCCATGTTTCAAGATATTTAAGAATTTAGGAGATATGGTTGTTAATTTCATGCAGGAAATTTCAAGGCAGCCCGGATTTCTGGCTATGCCGTGGCTGTGGCTGTTGTTAGATGATTTTAGCCATGTTTAAAACAAAAATTAGGAGTGGAGGCAAGGCAGAAAGACTTAAATACACATGTCTATATAAATATACATGCCGATATAAATTTATAAATATATAAATTTCCAGGTCCATTTAGTGCTGCTTGTTTGTATATATGTTTAGGGTTAACCACTCAAGATTGAACAAACTATCAGGGAACTCACCTCATGAGAAGACTAGTTTTCCATCTCTTAACTCCCTGGAGCTTTTCATCTAGGATTGGGGACTTTAGATCTATCTCTGTCACCTTGCCCACAAATCAACTCTCAACAGTTCAAAGACATCAATATGAAATTTGAAATGCTGAAACTGTGAGAAGAAAACATAGCTGTTATTTAGCTGGAACTGCACAGTATCTGACCTTTTCAGATTACCTTATTTTACTTAGAAATACATAGCATTTGCCCATCTATGATCTCATTTTCTATGTATCATTTACTCAAAGTCAACTATAGTTCAAAATTTTTTAAAAGAAAATTTCAGAGACAGCTAATACCCTGCTGTTCTTAGTAATATAATCTAGCCACCATATTCCATCCTACTACAATAGAGATTATCCCCCTGTCCAATGTATCCATGCTGTATAAACTTCCTATCTACCATTCATTTAGTAGTTATCTGAGTCATTACATGGACTATCATGGTATCATGATGTTGCGTTCAAGAAATGGAAAGATAGGGAAAGAGAAAGTATATTGTTTTTCTATTTCATTATTATTAGTTATGTTAAAAATACTCTTTCTAATTTACGAATCAAACTCATAGATATTATAGATATGTACATACGGGGAATATATAGTATATATGCTTGGTTTCAAACATTTGCTGATTGTCTTGAAATGGATTTCCCAGGGGTAAATGAGGACTACTATACATGGTTAAGTATTCCCCATGTTTTTCATCATTTGATAGCATTTTTGTGCGTATTGAAAAATATTCCATTGTTTAAATGTGTGACAGTTGACTTATACATTCACCCATGGAAGCACATCTTGGTTTCTTCATAGTTTGAGAAGTATTAGTATAGCTGCTGCAAGAATATGCATCTAGACGTTTGTGGACAGGAGTTTCAATTCTTCCTTTGAGTTAATTCTGAGGACCTTGATTGTAATATCATAATGTGAGTACATTCAGATCTATAGGGAAAACGACAAAGCAGTACATCTGAGTTCCTGTTGCCCCATATCCTTGGCATCATTCGGTGTTGTCAGAGTTCTGGAATTAGCCATTCACGAAGTAGGTAGTACAATTTTGTTGTTTTAATCATCATTTTATTTTTAATATCCAGTGTGAAGCATCTTTTCACGTCTTTATTTGCCAGTTGTATAGCTTCCTTGATAAGTTGTCTGTCTAGGTACGAAAATGTTTTGGTTAATCATCCCTTGTCATATATATTTTTTCCAAATAGTTTTCTAGTTAGAGTTTTGTTGCTGTTTTTATGTTTTTGGTTTTGCTTTTGTTTTGCATCATCTTTCACAGAAGAGAAAAAATATAAATTTAATTACTCCAGCTTATTAATTTTATTTTTCACTAGTATAAATTACTATTTTATATAATACAAAGGAGGTGCTGAGAAGTTACAGTTAAAAGACAACAATAAAATCAACTAATTCAGTTTTTAGAACCCACACTGTTTTACAAGTCTCATTTCACGTATCTTCTGTGCTTTTATAAATTCTATTTATCCTTTTTATTTATTTATTTATTTATTTATTATGTATACAGTGAGTGTTCTGTCTGCAGGCCAGAAGAGGGAGCCAGATCTCATTGTAGATGGTTGTGAGCCACCATGTGGTTGCTGGGAATTGAACTCAGGACCTCTGGAAGAACAGCCAGTGCTCTTGACCTCTGAGCCATCTCTCCAGCCCCTATTTATCCATTCTTTAAAAACATTCAGGTACAGAGTGTGAGGAAGCTGCTATGAATGAAATGGGCAGACTCTGCCCACAAGGCACTTCCAGTCCAGCAGGAAAGAGAATAGTTAAGTAGGTGGAGTACATTTTGTGAATGGAGAAACAAGTGCACAAAAGGTACAACAGGGGGTCCAATATAACAGAGGGACTTCACAGACCTATTTCAGCACCCAAATCCATCAGAAAACTCATGGACCAAGAATCAGTACTTCTGTTGACACTAGCAGACAATCTATCTTTGAAGCCCAAAATTGCCAATATTCAAATAACCTGACCAAAACTGATAACCATAAGTACATTCACCTTTTTACTAATTTCTATAAAGTTTAGATGTAGACATAGAAGGAATTAGTGACATCCAGATACCAGCAGCAGGCATGCCAACCAGAGTTTGCCATGCTCTGCCAGCATAAGTCAAGAGGTACAGACAGGACAGCAACAGCACTGGTTAAGTATTTGGAAAATACTTCTAAGCATCATAAGAAGCAACAACTCCTGTCCTGGACAGCTGTTGGAGTCTAGAGACTGGGTGGGAGGGTGGCTTGATTCCCTCTGACATCCTCTGTGATTAACTCTTGGCATATACCAGTATGACAAAATAAAATTAAGTGCTAGATCAATGTAAGAGATGGCGGAGGTGGCTGCTGCTGGAGTCTCAACTGTAAATCACTATAGAACAGATATTTCACTCTTTTCCTCTCTTCCAAAGATGCATCGAATCTACTTGCTGCCTGGCAAACTAGATTTCTCCACTCTGGACATTTCACTGCCATGTGACTAATATTCCTTGACAACTGGAACTGTATCCCAAGCTAAACATTTTAGAGGTCACAGAACATTTCAGTACTTTTTTCTACTCTATGGCATTTCTAAATGTCAGCAGTTTTGGAGCTAGATTCTGGCCTGGAAACTGAAGTTCAGACATGCTAAAGGGATGACTTCTAGGTTAGTAATTTCAGAACTATTGTAAATACCAGAGTTGGTCAGGCATAGTTCACATCCAAATAACATGTATCAGACTTCTTTTAGACATTTCAGAAGAGGTTCTCCAAAAATATACTGAAAATAAGCACTCAAGAAACTTTGTTATCAGCTGTGAAATCTGCATGGGACCAGACTAGACTTCTACATACAGGTGGCAGTTGTGTAGCTGGGTCTGTTTGAGGAGCCCCTGGCAGTGTGATCAGAATCTATGCCTGGTACATGAGCTGGCTTTCTGGATTCCATTACCTATGGTCGGACATCTTGCTTACCCCTGAGAAAGTGGGGAGAGGCTTGGTCTTGCCTCAACTGAATGCACCAGGCTTAGCTGTCCCCCCAAGGGAGAACTTACCCTGTTGGAAAAAGTAATGAGAGGTGGGGGGAGCAGTTAGGAGGCATGAGGGGGGATCTGTGGTTGGTATGTAAAATGAATAAAGGAAAAGAAAATAGAATTGCCATCATATAACAAAAAAATAAAAGAAACCTTGTCATGACTTGAGGAAGGACAGGAAGCTTTTGATTCTTCTCACCTGGTTATAAATATTGAAATATATGCAGGGCGGAGTGGCGGGGAGTGTACTATTGCTTCATCAAGGCTCTAGAGATTATAGAAGCTCAGGGCTGACTTAGAGGTACACAGGGCTTAACTTCCTATGAATCCAGACAAATAAGGCTCACAGGACCTGTTAGATGGTGATGAGGTCCTTGGTCTAAGATAAGACTTAAAAAGGCTCTGAAGCAGGGGCCTGGCTGGGAGTACATCATTCAAACTTCTGTTCGATCAACATGTACTTAGACCATGGACTGAAGAAGACTAAAAACAGGGAAATCATGAAAGCTGCAGTGGGATCCCCATTATGATTTGGAGGTGCTGTGGTAAAAGCACAGCATAGATGTGAAGGGAAGTCAGGGGTGTTTGGTGGGCTTAGTGGAAAAGGAAGGAACCAGCATGGGTGACATTTAATGGCTGGGAGAGACAGAGATGAGTGATGCTGAGATGCCAGAGAGGTAGCAATAAGGAGCAGTTGGGAGTATGGTGCCACAAAATTCCAAATGTGGCAGTGGACTATCTTCCAAGCAAGTTAAAAGAATTTCTAGCAAGTGACTACCTCCCACACACTATGTAGATGGAGTCTGCTCACCATGCCCTGCGATTAAACCAACTAAGGATAGTTAAAGTTACTTCTTTTAAAAACCTTGGTTAGGAACCAGAACCTAGAATTTGAGAGGCTAAGGCAAGGGGACGAGTTGTGAGACCAAATGAGGCTACACAGCAACATTCTGACTTAAAAGCCAAAGAATCTCGATTAGATACCATAGGCACTAGAGAGCTGATCTCTTGTTCCTCTTCCTGCCCCTCCTCCTTCCCTACTTCCCCCTCCTCTACATCCTCCTCCTCTTTCACATCCTTCTCTACTTCCTCTTCCTTCTCTTCATCTTCCTCCCCTAATCTTCTAGATCCTCCTCTTTCTCCTCCTCTTTCTCTTCCTCCTACTATTCCTATCTACCTCCTCCTTTTCCTCCCCCTTTTTTCTCCTCCTCCTTCTTTTCCTCCCCCTCCACTTTGTTCTTCTATAATGAGGTTTAAGGCCAGAGCCTTTAGCATGTGGTACAAAATTTCTATTCCTTATCTTTATATCTAAAAAGATAGCTTATGTTGAGTAGGTTTGATTGTTGTTCCAGGTTTCAGAGTAGGAAACTGAAGCTCCAAGAAGACACACAAGTTGAAAAAAAAAAACACTTACTCATTCAGTACAGAGCCTAGGCTCTAATCAAGACAATTCTGATTCCAAGGCCCAGTCTTAACTACTCCATGCTTCTTCATTAAAGTACCTGAATATGAAATGTCTACAAGTTTGGCTGAAAGAAATGATTTAGCTTCATTGAGGAAGGGCGATATTATGTGCCATATTTCCAAAACAGCTTTTGGAACCAGCAACTTTACAAATATGTGCTATTGATCACAGGAGAGCTTCCTAATGTACCATATCCAGATTTGCATAATATTATATAGTGTTGGCTAGTAAAATAGCTTTCATTGTCTCCCACTGATTTGCGTTCTTGTAGTACAATAGTGAGGGACATTGTACATGTCCATGTGTGCCTTACAGTAAATAAGTGACTCTCATTAAATGAAATGTTATCACAGATTTGAGTGCCTAGATAGATGTAAAAGAAATTCACTGGGGAAATGCTTTCACACCTACCATATGAGCAACATCTGAGCAGCATCTATATGCACTCCAGTTTATTCCAGCCAGAAGGGTGACTCAGGAGAAGAAGAACTTCTTGGTGACTATATCTAAACACAGTGCAATGCATAGACAGAAGGATACAGTAGGGCATAGATGTGAAACAGGACTTTGCAGAAAGAAAAGAGAAACCAGTTCTGGAGACATTATTAGATGATGAGAATGGACTGAAGGCAGAAAGAAGTGGCTGTGTCTCTGACTTTGCTATCAGTGTCTATTTTAAAGCAATCTTCCTGAACTTTAGCAGAAGCTAAACATAAGACAGTATCTCTGCATCTAAATAACATGTTCCTTTATTTATTTACAAAATTAAGATTTGTCAGTGGCAGGAAACATGAAAATGAAATAGGTTGTGGGACCAATTGTGGGAATTTCCAGGGCCTTCAGGGTGAACAGCAGTATTTGAGGAGCAAGCGCCTCTATGTTCACATTCATATTACTGAAGGGAAGAGTCACTGGAATTAGCAGAGCAGGTGGTAGTGGGAAGGGTGCCGTGTGGGGAGAACACTCGAAACTTTGCCGTGTGACAGCAGAGGGAATTACCCAGGCAATTTGTGAGGCACCTAAATCTATGTCCATTTCAAAACATTTTAATTAAATCACCTTCCTGCTGGCTGTAAGTGCTAAAATTTTTATTGAAAGAAGCCCCTGTCCTGCTCATCTTTTGTCCCCATTTATTGGGTGGCTTTCTCTCCTACACAGCAGCATATTGGGGAGGAAGGGGGCGCTGATAGTGTTAAATGTTCCATCTGGTGGAGCCATTCCCAGACAGAAATAAGCCTCACTGAAGCAGGGGCTGCACAGGATGATGCCTATCTGGGTTTGCCTGTTCTGTACAATAGGATCTTGGCTGTGATAATCAGTGAAAGTCTACCGATTTGGATATTTGCATATGATAACATTTAAAAATAGTTACTCAATTCTGTGATGAGAATTATGGTCACTTCTTGATTTACTCAAGATTTACATAGATCCATAAGACAATATGTAAAAGAAATGTATGTAAATTAAAACCTATATAGATCAGAGTAAAATAAAGAAGAAATTACTTTTTTTAAAGTATGAGTGTGATAATTTCACAAGTTTTGCTCTTTTACTTGGGTAAAATGCATCTATTTACTTGGGTTTTTAACTCTTAGGTGAAATTAAGCAAGGAAATCATTAATTCATATTATTGGGAGAACCTTGGATGAAAAGAAGCAGGGAAAAAATCTCAGTTGGAGATAGAATAAAGGTTATCAAATACCCATAAAACAATGAGGACACTCCTGACCTCAGTTCCACTTCTGAGAGAAAGGATGTGGGTGTGATGGTGAAGTCTCCTTAGAGGACAAGTCTAGACAACCTCCACGTGCCTCACAGGCATCTTAAACAAGAACTTGCAATAAAAGATAAAAACCAGAATCCAAATACTTTTCCTGGAGCTGTCTCTGGCTATAATTGACATTGCACATGATTTGTTCTTTTTCCATAAATAAGTTTCCATAAAATATTTAATATGGCAAAAATTGTTTCCCCAGAACTCTTTCAAAGCAGTCGAGAGCATGCCATTTTAGCTGTGAGGTCTAATGAAGATGTCGTCACTTCTGCTATCATCCTGCAGGTCCTTCACACTGGAGCGTGAGCTGAAAAGGAGATTTGAGGGGTGTTCTCATCTAGCATTGATATTGTACATCCTCTATTACTCATAACTGATGGGTGCTGGGAGGTCTGCCTCTTGCTTCAAAGGCTGATGATTTCATATCTTTCTTTTCTTTTTTAAGTAGACCAAGACTTTAATTTACAAGTTCAAATATGTCTGGGAAGAAAATAGAAAAAACAACCACAAAACTTAAAGTTGTTTTATATGCATGCATTAACAATTCACGAAAAAAGAGGCCATGAATTTGAAGGAGAGCATGGAGGGGTATATGGAAGGGGTTGGATGGAGGAAAGGGAAGGAGAAATGTTGTATTTATAATCGAATGAAAAAAATAATAAAAATAAATGAGAGGGGACATTTTGCTACCAACCTTAAAGAAACAACATGGATAATACAGAAATAGTATGAAGGGGTATATACACAAATTTATGATATGATATGAACAGTTTCCTGGCAAGGTACAAGTTACTAACATATAACAGAGAGCTAGAACCAGTAACAAAGAAATAAACAAACAAATATCTTACAAAATATGATTCTGTGTCAGATGCCTTTTTTGTGTAGACTAAGAAGAGTATAATTTATTTATTAACACTTAATTCTAACTCTTCAAAAGCTCTGTAAAACATAGGAGAGGCTGCTTCTTAGCCAATTTTGAGGTACAAAATCACTCTGATATCAAAATTAGACAAAGGCATCACAGGAAAAGAAAATTATAGACCAGTATCTTAAGAAGACTCCTACAGTTGTTTCCTACCTCTTGCTGTAGTTTGAATATGGACTTTTGGTTGAAATCACATTAAAATAAGTTGCCCATAAAAAGATATAAAGAAGTAGAATCAGGCAGGACACTTAAGTGGATTGGATTTTTACTCATGGATGGGTGAACACATGCACGGGATTATTAAATTAACTACTATCTCCAAAGTGGGTCCACCATTGGCTAGGGCTCTGGAGCAGTCTCTATTGAGCAGCAGCCTCTGGAATCTACCAACAAGAAGCTCATCATCATATGCAGCCTTTTGACATTGGAAGAAATAAACCTATTTCCTCTGTGATTTACCCAGTCTATGGTATTGTGCTGTTAGCAATATCAGAGAGACAAAGACATTTCCATTACTCTGTCCATTTTAGCTTTGACTCTGCTGTGCCATGGATTCCACCTCTAATTGGAGAGGTTCAAAACTAATTTCTGACTAGGCTTGCAGTTCTCATGGTATATCATGAGGAAAGGTTACAGTGTGTCACACAGATACAATAGTTACCATTTGGAGTCAAAATTGCAGATGGATCATTTATTGAACTGAAGTATTTATAGCAAACAGACACCTTTAGTGTCAGAGACAAGGACAGAATCTCTAGTTAGTGGAAAAATACAGACCCCCGATAAGACAGGGAACTAGATCATCTTATAGTCATTTTGAGTCAGAGCCCTTGACCCTTTCACCCTGTAAACATCCTATACAAACATCCTGTTAGCTTGCCCCACCTTATGCAGATGACAGCTTCTTGCTCCCCCCACCCTGCAGAAACTATATAAACCTTTCTGTAAGAAGATAAAGTTGCACCTTGATCAGAATCTAGACTTGGTGTATTTTCCTTTGTATCTCCTGTCCCTACATTTCTTCCTTAGGGTGGTCAAGAACCCGTTGTAGCCCTGCAGGCGGGGCACTTTGGTATAACAACAAATAGTACTTCCATTTCTACCCTACTCCAATGAGTAGCTCCGTGTGTGTGTGTGTGTGTGTGTGTGTGTGTGTGTGTGTGTGTGTGTATGTTTAATTAAGTTTGGTTTGATATTATATATTACATCACAGTAACACCTCTTTAGAGTTTCACAAAAAGACAATGACAGGAATGTGAAATCTTTCTTGCTCATGTGGCTTTCCCAAGAACAGATCACTTCTATTGAAGGTGACTAGTCTGGTCTCCAGCTTTCTTTGATTGGCATGCCTGGTAAGATCTTGTCACTCATAAGTTGTCAACTTTTACCTGAAATGCACATTTTGGTAGCATTTATAATCTATAAGAACTTTTCCCTCCAGCTAAAACTTGTGTTTCTGTCAAGTTTTATGACAAACACACAGAAGCAAAGATAGGGATATACTCATGAGCACTTGCAAGGAGCATGTGCACACACACACACACACACACACACACACACACACACACGCGCACGCACGCACGCACGCACCGTTTCTCTTAGGAAAACGGAAAAACACACTTTTCGTATTTTGAATAATTTAAAGTAGGTAGAAGCCGTTAACCACCAAATTTCAGGAAATGCCTCTTGGCGTCCATCTGCTCCGACTTTGGAACCTGTACTGAGTTGAGCTCACACTTTCTGAATGTCATGCTACTGCTTTTAGTCTTTCATACCTAATCTTTTGGACAGCAATGATGTGGCAAGTAACAGGGCATATGGACATATGACTCATGTCTATAATCCTAGCACTCAGGGTGCTGAGGCAGGATGATCACCCTGAGTGCCAGGCTAGCCTGAACAATAATGTAAGGCCTCATCTCAAAAAAAAAAAAAAAAGTCTCTTAAAAAAATAAAGTGGTAACCTATCCTAAACCCACATTCCCCTCTCTCTAAAGCCAAGTCCCCAGCCCTGTCAAAATGTCTAGCCTCATGTTTTCAGCTAGCTCTCTTTCTGCACTTCTGCATGTGAATAGGCCACGTCCCCTGAATGGTAAGTCACTGCTCTGGCACTCTTGTCCTTTAACAGTCTTAAATCACCAGCGTTCAAGACCTATTTGGTCTTCCCACTATGGCACTTAGCAGTGACAGAGAAATACATTCATCATACTCAATGGGCTCACACCTCCAAACTTGCCAGAAACAGGTCTTCGGCCTCTAAATTAGCTTCTGAGTTGCTGAGATTCCAAGAAAACATGTTGCATTGTGCAGAAGAGCCATGGAAGAGATCGAAACTTTCTGTAAACTGTGTGAGAGAGCATTCGCCAGCCTTCCCAAGCGAACTCCGAAAACTTTAAAGGGCAGATGTGGAGGAAAAATGGCTTTACAGAATGCAAACACAGGTAAGGGATTGGCGGGAACTTCACCGTCTGGTAGAGTGCCAAGGTGAGCAGAGGGACAGTGAGCTGCATGTTGTTATGAGACACACTACTTCCTGTGAATGAGGGAGCTTGGGAAACTAAGAGCTTGGGAGAAGAGGTTAAAAACAATTAGAAAACTATAGTTATTTTCAGTGTTTAAAACACTTCCTGGAGTTTGTAGTGCTCTCAAAAATTCTGGGGAAACTGACTTTACATCAATTTAAGTGGTTATCACTGGGTCAATTTTGAACAAGTCCCTTAATTTAAGCCACCTATTCCAACAATTCCAATAAGGAATTGGGAGAGCACACCAATACTTTTATTCACTTTACAAATATGTCACCCTGTGTCATTCATAGTAACTGCCTATAGTTATTTTTCATGTTCATATTACTTATTTTCATAACGTGAATGAAATTCCACAGTGAAGAATTTCAAATTTATATACTTTCTATCCTTCATAACTTCTCCTAGGCACCAGATACCTTCTCAAATTCAAGGCCTTCTTTTTCTTTAATTAGTATTGTTTCATATGCATATGTACACACATGTATGTATATATATATAATTTTTGTGAGACAGGGTCTCTTTGTGTAACCTTGGCTGTCCTATAACTAGCTCTGTAGACCAGTCTAGCCTCAAGTTCACAGAGATCAACCTGCCTCTGCTTCCTGTGATTAAAGACATACACTACCACCACCTGTCTTAAAAATAATTTCACACACACACACACACACACACACACACACACACACACACACACACTACTGATCTGATTTACTGTTGTCTATATATACATGTGCTAAGAACTGATTACTTCAGATTGGACAAAATATTGGGGGATGGGGAGTTTGTTCTTGCGGAAAACTGATTCTCCCTCTCTACACAGCCAATAATTTCCTGTAGCTGTTCATCCATTGGGAAAGGGGGAGCAATATCAAAATTGCCCCATCCACATTGGCATTTCGATTGGTGTGGTCATTATATAGGTCTTGTTGGCATTACAGAAACAGGTGCTTCTCCACAGAGAGTTTTGACATGTGATGATGCTATATCCCCCAAAATCTATGGTCATAAGAAGTAGATCAGTTTTTCTGGAAAACTCAACATGCCTTTAGAGGGGGGATCTAAAGCTAAGCTCCCCTTGACTATGTAGGTGACTCAGCATGTAGCCCCAGATCAGTTGATGACTTCTATGGTTTTTTATGGTCTCAATTGCACAAATGAAAGAAAGGAGATGGATAGGAAAATTCTGGTAAAACTCTCTGAAATATTCACTCAAAAATGTGGTCAAAAGATAATTACATGCTAGTAGATTTTCTCAAGGAAATTACGCAAGCAGGGAAAAATGGAACAGTCAGGAAATAACTGTATGATACCAATTAGTCCATAGCATATTCTGAGTGGAAAATATAATGTTAGCCTGTCTCTCACATTAATGAGATAAAGGAACTGTTTATGTTCCACAGTCTAAATAAACTGCAAATCTTTTTTCAGAAGGAGACATTGACACATAATAAGTACTTTAGTAAAGATTATAAACCTTTTTATAAACAATATCTGAACTTACAAATAATATCACATGAACCTTCTGGTATAATGTTATTATAATTCTTACAGTGAATAGTATCATTAAAGGAGCTAATATCTTTCACTGCTATCAAAATATTGAAGTAGCATACCTATTGAGTCCTTTAAGAAGGGGACAATGAAGGGGCTGGAACTTCTCTAGCATCTACAAAGTCCAAGCTTGATTCCCAGCATAGCATAAATCAGGGATAGTATTACATGCCTGTAATCTCAAGACTCGGGAGGTAGAAGCAGGAAGATCAAGAATTCAAGGTGATCTTTGGCTACATAGTGAGTTCAAGGTCAGTGGAAGGTACATGAGACCCTGTCTCAGGAAAAACAAATAGCCAATGGATACACAAAGCCCCTTGAACAGAATACAGATCACTCCTCTCACATCCTGTTAAACAGTCAATGACCACATTCATATAAGCACCATTTCTTCTAGAGTGAGTTGTTAGTTGTCATTGTCATAGGCCTGCACTCATTCAATGCCATCCTTATTCCAGCCCTTTGAGGAGTAAATAACAGCTCATTTTTTCACTGCACCAGCAGTTATTATGTGTTCTTATCTTCTCTTTAAATTCTGTATTTTCTGCACATGAGTAGTTACTTTGGTGAAAAATCAAGATAACGCACCTTGCCTTGGTCAGTTTGCTGGTCTTAGAATTGTGAAGGAACAGGGAAGAATCTAGTTCCTTGATATGAATTGTGACTTTTTGAAGCTCTCAAGTAAATTATAGGAGAGCTATTCTCCTTTGGTGACCTCTTGTACTTATCAGGCCCCTTAGGTTGCTCTAACTCAACTGATTACCTTCTATGTTTAGGGTTTTGTATATATGCCATGAGATATTAATAAAGTTGGTATAAATCATATTATATAATTAGAATGGGTTTTTGGAACTCAAATAAAGAGATGACTTGCTATCTATAGTCTGCAGGTGTGGCAGGTACATTTTTACTGACACAACTTTGGATATAGTCATTGATCATGCAGATTTGAATGACCGTTATCCTACTAATAAAACAGCACTCTTTCTACTTGAGCCTAATATTTAAGGTGGGAATTCATATCTAATTCCTATTCTCAAATTCTCTCTAGTATGTAGCCAAACATTGCAATTCTATTTCATTTGCTGTCCCAATGCACATGCCACAGCTTCAAAATCATGGTTAATCTTAAGTCTAACCCATTCTCACTACACACTCCATCTGGCTTGGACCTTCTTGTTTCTCTGCTCCATTCTTGAAAAATACCTAGAAGAATCTCTCACTCCAGGGGTTCCACTGTCCCTGAAACCTGGTCTCACAACACTGATTTCTCTTTTGCCATTAGTTACAAGCAACATATTCTTCCCTTAAGTCTTTGTGTCCCAAAAAAGACTAAAGTAAAATTTGGAAAATATTTTACCAAAAATGCAAGTCTTAAGCAAGGAAGGTGCAATCATATAGCAGAAATGCTGAGAGTTGAGGTCTACAGTCCCCAGGCTGTCTTCAAGAATCCTTACTATCAATCTGCATACTTTGCCCAGCCCAGCTTCCAGGAAACATGACTTCCCCCTCCTCCATGCCCTGTGGTCCCCGCAGAAATCAGCTGTCCTCAGGATCCAGGCCTAGCAAACCTTATGCCCTGAGTTCCAGGCCCCAGTTCCAGCCCCTCCTTCAATGTTTTTGAGTCTGAATATCAACCTTTTCAACCTTGACGATAAATATTCTTGTCTCTACCTCAGAAGACAGGTAACAGCTGAACTTCATCATCTGGTGGATCACTCTTGGTAAAGCATGTTGTGGGGAATTGTGATTTTACTGAAGCTTTTCTTGCCCCATTCCCCAGGTCTCCATGCTGGCATTCCGGAAAACAGCTCCAAGCAGAGTTATGCATGTGAAGCTATCACAATTGGCAATGGCTTGTGGAAAATGCCCTTAAAACTGAACAAGTCTAGAAATTCTAGAACATTCATTCTCTCTGCCAGACAAGCATGTTTCTCAGACAAGAGTTTGGCTCAGTCTTCCCCAGAAATTTATGTTACAAGTAGAACACTTAACTTCTCAGTCTAAAACATCTGTGTTGGGGTTAATGCTGACTTCACATTTCCCTCTAGAACAGTGAGTGAATGTTTGATTTACATTTTTGTAAATAAATGGTAAACTCAAATGGTTTTCCCAGACCAAAAGCAACTATTTGCCTCTGAGGTAAATTTGTGTCCCTACCCTTGGAGACTTGAAACTGTGTGTAGTTTTAAATGTTCCCCTCTTTTCCCAGCTACTAAAGATCAAGTTTCTAACAATATCTTCGGGTCAGTGGCAGCCTGAGTAACCCATGGCATGTCTGTGGAATTATGAGAATTATGGCTATTTTAGGTACTTACTAACTGCAGTTATACACACCCATGGCAATGTGGACCCAGACTAGCAGAACCACCTGGGAAGTTGCTAGACATATCAATCCCAAGCCACCAAATGAGGAATGGCACACTAGAGCTGAGCCCAAGCAGCATGTACTTCAGAGGCCCTGCAGAAAGAAGGCTCTAACCACTGATGTGCACAGGGGTTCAGCAAGCAGATTTACCAGGAATGCCCTCGGATTCACCCCAAACCTCACAAACTCTGTAACAAAAGATGCTTTTTATTTTGATATGTAAGTGAGTGGACATTACGAGAAAAGGCTATATGGCCCGAAGAAAACCAAAAGACATTGGAAGCAAGGCTGAGAACACAAGGGGAAAGGGATATGATTAATATCCCTGCCCTGGGAGAGTAGAGTGAGAGACTGCCTATTTGTGTTTAAGTTGGCTGCCCCCACTGCCCAAAGCAGAATTTTGGCAGGCTGGTTCCCTAGATACCTGTTCTGTTCTTCCCTCCACGTATATGAGGTGGCTCTATGAAGCTTTTAAAACTGCCTATGAATCCTGAGTCAAAGTGAGGTATGGAGGAAAAAGCCTGGCTCAGCCCATCTCCCTAAGAAGCTTGAGTAGAAGTCACCCCCCTCCCTGCTTACTCAGGATAGTGCGGAAGTCCTAAACCTGGCTAAGCCTCTCTGTTCCTTGCTCTTGCCTGGAGAGGGCTAAACAGTGGCTCTTCTAAGGCTAGCCAGACTGGCCCAGAAAAGAACACGATACAGACCACAAGGTTGATGTCCGATGCAGGACAGGGGTGGGAACATAGCCAGGTCAAAGGAATTATGGAGTTGCCCCAGACCCTGGAAATATGAAAGAGGTGCCTATATAAATTGTTTCAAAATTAAACTCATTGCGCAGTGAGTGACTGTAAAAAATACATAATGCAGGTTTTATAGTACACAGGGTTATATAATTTAAAGCGACCACATCTGTCCTCAGACCTTACTAGCTACTAATGAAGAGCAGAGATAGACATTGTCAACTTCCACACGCAGCACATATCACAATTCCACCGCGGCTATGGAGCAATCCTATACTAAAACCTTGGAAAGAAGTGAATTTTTGACCTGGAAAGGTCCAAGGTATATCCTAGAATCATGCAGTCTCACAGTAGAACTCTGTGCTGTCTCTGTGTCAAGGCTCACCTCTAATGTCAGCCTACCCTCCTAATTCTTGCCCTGTCTAGACACAAAGCACTGAGCAGTTTCTCACAGCTAGAGCCTTCCTCTAGACCTAGAAATCTAGCTCGGGCTCAAGGGAGAGTGTGCAAGGGCCAGCGAAGGATGAGAGCCCCATGTTGGAGATTACTGTATCATGCCACACTTCTCTGTTGCTACAGAAAGAAAATTATTCTTCCTATGTTTTACCTAAAACTCATCTCCTCAGAATGTAAGAGTTATCTTGTAATGAAACTCCTTCACAAAGCACTGTTACCTGAAGCTGTGTAAAATAAATAAATAAATAAAATCTTCTCACAGTGGCAGACATTACAAGTGAACTAAGTGAAGTAAATAAACCACAGGCTTTGAATCAAATCTGGCTCATCACCTATTTTTGTAAATCAAGTTTTATTGAGGTATATAGACAGCCATTTATATAGAAGTGTCATAATTCATGACTGTAACATATTGTATGTCTCATATACTCTAAAATATTTACAGAAATATTCCTAATTTCTCCTCATCTGAAGTCAGTCACTGAACAAAAAGATTCTTGAACCCCTACCGACCAAACTTCTACCTCTGCCCTGAATTATTGCAATTATAGTCCAGGGTTGGAGAATTTTATAGCTTTTTTTTTAATTTTATGTGCATTGGTGTTTTGCCTGCATGTATATCAGTATAAGTGTGTCAAATCCCCTAGAACTGGAGTTACAGACAGTTGTGAGCTGCCATGTGGGTGCTGGGAATTGAACCCAGGTCCTCTGGAAGAGCAGCCACTGTTCTTAACCACTGAGTCATCTCTCCAGCCCGAATTTTATAGCTTTAAACAAATAAAACCTAGAAAGTGAAGCAGAAGGTAGGCATTAGTCAACTTCTTGAAGAAAAAAAGAAAAGAATCAATCTTTCAAATAAGAGACTTTAAAGAAAGGGCCACTTTCAATGCTAGAAAAAAATTAAGGGAAAAAAACAACATGGAATTTTCTTATCCTTGGGGCTCAAAAAGCAAGACAGAAAAGAAAGCTACCAAATAGGGGAGCAAGGGCAAGACAAAAAGAAAGCTTCTAGTCCCGTGGGAATGAGGAACACCCCCAAGTCCTTCTCTACTACCCCATATCCTTATAGTGCCTCTACTGCTGGAGGACCAAACTAGAAATCAGAGACCAAGGGTACCAGGTGATACAGTCAGTCCATACCATCAGAAAGAGACAAGATGGGACACATGAGGGATGTGGCAGATACCAAAAGCAACATGAATAACATGTTATACTAGTGAGAATTTTCTTTGGCGGTGTTACATATTGAAGCAGGTTTATATATTGGATGAGTGTTCTACCATTGAACCACATCCCCAATCCTGCTAATTAAAATTTTATTGGAAATATAAGGACCTAATTCAAACTAGCTTATGTAATGAGAAAATGTATCCAACTACGTTAGAAGGAGGCTTCAGAGTAGACTGAAGAATTAGCTCTTGCACCCATCAAGGAACTCGATATATTTCCACTGTCCTATCTATCCATGTCAAGATCAGCTTTGTTCTGGGGCTGGGTTACTGGTTACAGTAAATAAAGTATCCTCTTCCAGGCCAGAAAGGATGTAAAAACCAGAAAACATAGCAGTATGGGTAGGGTGTTGCCTTCTGGGTATGGTACAGCCATTGCACGCTTGAACTCACAGAGTCCAAGCCTACTCGAGATCAGCCCTACCACATCCTGTCCTGGGTGGAGAAAGCCTCATAACTCTCTCTTGATTATTAATATGCATTTATTGGCTGCTGGGGAAAGGAGGGACATTTACTTCATTGTGTGGACACTAGTAAGGTGCCCAGGCTTCTTAAAACAACTCTCTACCCACACTTCCATAAGCAATCCTAATGAAACTGATTGGTTTATCCATGGGGAAAAATAGTAAGGTAGAAGAGAACTAGTTGGAAAGACAAAGGGATCTGTAGAAATGTGAGGGGACAAAAGTAGGTAGCAGGGTGAATATAATAAAGATGGATTATATACATATATGAAAATATAATGAAACCTATTGCAAATGATTAATATATAACAATAAATAAAAGGAAAACTGAGCTGTAGAAGTAGATAAAAGTCTATTAAAGAAAGTAATCTATTAACACCATAAGCTCTCTTAAAGGGAGTGTGTAACAGTCCACCTATCCTACCCATCCAAAAGAGGGAGAGTAATTTAAAGATGGGGGAATGTCCCCACTGCTAGAAACTACCTAGTGTGGAGTTACAGTAGTTACAGGAAGGAAATCCATGGGCTGCTGTAACTAACCTTGCCTACTGGGGTGGATACTTGCATTTCCAACCCCATAAGCCTGCTATTCTTTTTTCAATGACACCTACAAGCTAGAGACCATCCTAACTAATACAGGAGACTGCACACTGGCTGTGTCCTGCTCTACATTATTCTATATTGTATAAAATATGGCTTTCTGGCCATACCTTGCTCGGGGAGACTCTATTTTGAGATAAACCCAGAAACAGGATGATGTTAAGGCTCATTGCACATGTGGATATCAGCCTCAGTCTAACACTACCTGTGAGATAAACACCAATAGATCACTTACTCCAAAATGTAAGAGGGCATTGTTCTACAAATTTATCAAAGTAGATTGTTAAGAACGAAGTCCTGAGTGAAAGTGTAGTCTTGACATGGACATGGCTATGTCTAGCACTGATGCCTCAGATCCATTGTAATGGAAAAGCTTCCCCCGCCCCCCCAGCCCCCCGGCCCCCCCACACCCCAGTGTAAGGCTCAGAGCATGATGAAGCCTTCCTCTGGTCTGAGTGCAAATGTTGGCAGGGTGTACAATTGCAAGTGTTTACAAATGATTGACCAGTGTGCAAACACTATCAACTGCAGCTTCTTCCTCCTGGATGTTAACAGCCTGAGACTGCTCTCCTACTAAGGCCTCCTACTGAGACTAGGTCACTCCTTCCCCATTCCTGTGCTGTACATAATAAATGCAGTGAGGTTATGGTTGCAAATGTATGGCCATTCCACCAGAATGACCATGTCCCCCACCACCACCCTATCTTTCTTTGTCAGTGTATGTCTATAGTTTCTTTAGTGTCTGTCCTTTCTTCATTCCCTCACTGCCCCCAGCTAGGATTCTGGAACCCAACTCACACAGTCACAGCTGTAGATTAGGTCATATTAAGCACATGAGCATATTAAAAGCATATTTTAAAAATGGGTCTGAGAACTTACAGAACACACCAGACTAAGAAAAGGAGCAATACCCTGGCCTGGACCCCATAAAGGGTAATGCCCCTAACAGTGCAAATGGTAGTAGCCCCATTGGCCTGTCATTCCACCCAGTATGTTGATCAAGGAATCTGTAAGCAAAGAACTCCAGACTGTCCCCAGGGCTTCAGCTCAGCTCTGTCACACTAGTGACAGGGCCTACATAAATTTCCACCTATCCATTCATCCGTGTATCTGTCCAGACACAACTTTGCTCCTTACCTCCACAGTCTTGTCATCCTTTGCCTCACCTCTGTGGCTTCCATCTGCATTTTGATCATATGGCTCAATCAACTCTGAGGCTCTCTTCACCCCTGCAAGTCTATGGCTGTCTCCGTGCCTTTGGTAATTCTCCAACTGAGTTCATTTGTAATCTTTCCTACCACTGCAGTGACTCTGCATCTTTATCAGCTCTCTGCTTCCAGTAATGCCTCCTTAACCTTTGGTACCTATTCTGTAACCAACGTACCAATACACACACACACACACACACACACACACACACACACACACAGACAGAGACAGAGAGAGACAGAGAGACAGAGACAAAGACAGAGATGATAGATAGATAGATAGATGATAGATAGATAGATAGATAGATTTAATGATAGACTGATAAACAAAGAGAATTACTGTGTGATCCGAGAGTTAATATTAGCAGTTAAAACCAAAATAAAAAGAATCTGTTTGACAATAGGCAGGCATCAAGGAAAATTGGAACTATTTGACAAATTACAACCAACAAAAGTGATATGGCTTAATAATTCATAATTCTGAAATAAATACTAACACAGTAAAAAATTTTTTAAAGTGTATCTGTTTCCTCTTTGACTGGGGAATAGTAAGGGGCAGCTGAGACCAGGAAGCAAGTGAACCAGTAGTAGATTCTTATGCAATATGGGCAGATTGGAAGCTATATTTCTCCCCTCTGAAACTATAATGTATGTGACAAGTTACTGACTGTAGGGAAAACCCTGATATTACTTTGCTAAATAGACAGAATATTAAATCAATTCCTAATGAATTATTCTTATATTATCAACTAATGCATCTCCCAGCCCTCATCAGAGAAGCTCATATTTGCAGTAGATATAATTAACATAGACCCACAACTAGCCAAGTTGCAGAGAATAAAAGACTACAGAATATTCAGCCCTAAATGGAACATCTAGAACATTTCCCATTTTCCCAAGGCTCAGGGATCATTTTGGAAGAGGGGCATAAAGATTGTGCTGGATAGTTTTATGTCAACTTGATACAAGGTAAAGTCATCTGAGAGGAGGGAACCTCAATTAAGAACTATCTTCTGTGAGATGGGGCTGTGGCAAGCCTGTAAGGACATTTTCTTTTTATTTTTAAATTTAATTTTATTTTATTTTACAATACAATTCAGTTCTACATATCAGCCACGGATTCCGTTGTTCTCCCCCCTCCCGCTGCCCTCCTGTTCCCCCCAGCACACCCCCCATTCCCACCTCCTCCAGGGCAAAGCCTCCCCCAAGGACTGAGATCAACCTGGTAGACTCAGTCCAGGCAGGTCCAGTCCCCTCCTCCCAGGCTGAGCCAAGCAACCCTGCATAAGCCTCAGGTTTCAAACAGCCAACTCATGCGATGAGCACAGGACCCAGTTCCACTGCCTGGATGCCTCCCAAACAGATCAAGCCAATCGACTGTCTCACCCATTCTTAATTAATGATTGATGTATGAGGACCCAAGCAATTGTGGGTAGTATCCCTGGGCTGGTGGTCCCAAGCTCTATAAGAAACCAGGCTGAGCAAGCCATGGGCAACAAGTCAGTAAGCAATACTCCTCCATGGCCTCTGCATCAGTTCCTGCCTCTAGGTTCCTGCCCTGTTTGAGTTCCTGTCCTGACTGACTTCAATAATAGACTATGAAAATCAAAGCATAAGCCAAATAAACTGTTTTCTTTCCACCTTGCTTTTGGTTATGATGTTTCATCATAGCAATAGTAACACAAACTAGGAGAAAGACTAGAATAGCAAGAGGTGGTGGGTGACTGCCAGGAAATAGTGCCCTCAGAACATAACAGAGCAGCTGCACACACAAACTTACAGTGGTTATGACAGCAAGCACATGCCCCATACAAACCAAGCCAGATCAAATCCCAGGATGATGAGTGTTTGGCATGAAGTCCCATGCCTAGCTGAGGTGCTATTGACAGTTGTTAGACACTTAGAATGTGAGAGACAGTTTCTTTAAGACTGTAGACCCGATGGGCGGTGGTGGTACACGCCTTTAATCCCAGCACTCGATCGGAGGCAGAACCAGGAGGATCTCTGTGAGTTCAAGGCCAGCCCAGTCTACAGAGTGAGATCAGGACAGACACCACAACTACACAGAGAAACCCTGTCTTGAAAAAGGCCAAAAACAAAACAAACAAACAAACAAAAAGAGTGTAGTCCCTTGTAAGTCAGCCATGCTCCAGTGGAAGGCCACACATCCGACATATATGGGTATAGCACAAATTGAACTTGATGGAGAAAAAATATATGGGTAAAAATATATGGGTAGCACAAATTGAACTTGATGGAGAAAAAAAACAAAACAAAACCAAGTAACCAAGGTGAGTAGGTAGGTACAGGGAAGGGGGATCTGGGAGGAGTTGGAAGAGGGAGTGAATATGATGAAAACACATTATATAAAATTCTCAAAGAACTAATAAAAGAAAAATATTAAGTCATATGGAGAAAATGTGAGTCTTGAGGAGTGTCAACTAGAAACCCTGGTGCTTAAAATATATAGCAATATATATCATGCTGACTTTCTATTCTCAGGTGTGTTTGTGGTCTGTGTCATATGACCTGTAGATATTTATAACCCTGGTCTTCATCAGACACATGAGGCCCTGTGACAGCAAAGTACTTCGCTCTGTGCAACAGAGATACTGGCTATTATTGGAAATTCCATTCTTTTTTTTTTCTTTCTTTTTTTTTTTTTTTAAATTCCATTCTTTACCAAGCAGTTCATGTTATTCTAGAAAGGGACAAAAGATAACTGAAGAACACAGATGCTTACCCATCACACCAAGGTTCTAACTGGGCTTCTCCCACATCTTTCCTAAGCCCCACCTTCCTTTGTAGTTTAATCTCCTCCCACATAAGAAGACACGGGAAGTTGCAACAGCAAGGAAATCTCACACCATGGGCTCCAAGGATTTAACATCTGAAATGCATATGAAGGCCTTTTAAGAGGTACTGGTGACTTTCACACTTCTCCCAACACCTAGGAGATGTTGGGTCCCATTGGTGAAATCTGCATTGGTCTTTGATTTGCGGGTTCTACATAGATGTTGTAAGCCCATTTGGATCTTGCATTCATATAGATTTCCCACTTTTGTCATGTGCTCTCTATTGCCACAACCTGATCCGAACTTTCTATTGCAGAAATACCCTGAGACTTTAGTATCTTTATATAGGAAAGTGCCCACGAAGTAACTTAAGCATGGCTCCCAGATGTTGAGCAGAGGCACTCTGACTGTAGACTGATGTTCCAGAAGGGACATTGCAAGGACAATGCCTTTATTATGCAGAAAGACTGCCATTTCAGGTACAGTCAGTTAAATGGTGCCTAGGCATTCAATAATATAGTTGAATTTGAAAAGCTTTTTGTAGACAAATATCTAAACAGTCTTATTAAATAAGAAACACAGAGCCAAATACAGGGGTGCAAGCCACAGAGATCAGAGCAATAGTGATAGCCACCAAACTAAACTTAGCTCACCACATTGCTGTCGCTTCCTAAGAGAACCAAACCAGCTTCTTCCTGTCTAACCTGCACCTTTATTGCCTTGCTGTTCTGCCTTCTCATTGGCTCTAAGCCCAGCCACATCACTTCCTTGTCACTGCCTATCTATATAGACCTCCAGGTCTCTATGGTTGGTACTGGGATTAAAGGCATTTGTCACCACACTTGGTTGTGTCCTTGAACTCTGCATGCTGTGTGATCAGATTAAGGACATGTGTTACTACCACCTGACTTCTGTTTGTGGCTGGCTATGACTTCTGATCTCCAGGCAAACTTTATTTATTAACATACAAATAAAATATTACCACATTTCAGCACAAATAAAGTATCACCATAGCTTTTTATTTTTCCTACATATTCCTAATATCTGAGGTAGCAAATATTATGTCCATGCTCTCAGACCAAAATAGATTCCCTGCCTACTGCAGGATTTTTATAAGCAAAATGTCTGTCACGAAGAGACTCACAATGGCAATGCCTAGGCAGGGGCTGGAATGTTCAACACCAGAGAAAGAAATGACTGAGTCCTGGTCAGCAGAAATTAGTTATATCCCTAATCCCCATACTGCTTTCATGTTTATAGTTGCTTACAAAAAAATTTAAAATTTTATAAACTATAATATTTTTATGAGTCTCCATAATAGCATTTCTATATATGCTACAGCAAATTCAATGAGAGAATTATTATTATATTAATCAACAGTGAGTCATTTATAATTATAGTTTGGGATCTTTTATTTTTAAAAAGATCTACTTTTATTTGTATCATGGCCTAAGCTTATTTTTTGCTTAACTTTTACATCATAGTTCAGAATAGGAAATTCCACTGGAAAGTTGTTTTTTAAACAAAGAATTTTGTTTCCAAAAAGAGAAAATGAGAGAACAAATGGACACAATAATGCCAATAATTACATGCTGCATGATTTTTATAACCAAGCAGTTTTTTACAGCTGCTCCTGTGGGTGGGATAAAATATCTGAACACATTTTCAAACCAGTTGGTGATTTATTGAACATCAGTAATCTTTATTACAGGTTGAATTTTAGGATTTACGGCTGATCTATTTGTAGTGGGAATCAAAAGGGCACACATAAACAAGCATTCTACTTTCTAGCTGATTCACCTGAAAGCCACTTCCACAGTACTGTAGACCTCCATGAAAGAAAAGCTACTGGGCAGGAAGGGGTTGCAAGAAACAAAGAAAAGAATGTTCACAGTCCCTGAAAATAGAGTCCAATATCTACTGACCACCAAAAAAATAAATAAATAAAATCATCAGTTTATTAAAAGAAGTAGACTCAGGCAACCTCACCTGACTAAGCCTAAGAGCATTATGATCAAATACTCAGCTCACCTAAGATACTAATTGAGCCTGGAATCTAGCAAGGATGAGTGTCACCATTTCCCACTCTCCTTTAATAAACATCATCATTTTCTTCTCTCCTTTAATGACACTACCAGAAAATTAGATGGGAAGACGAGTGTAGGGAGCTGCCATTCTAAGATGGTGCTGGCTTCCTGGTAGCCCAGCTGTAAACAACTCCATATATGGCTATGCTCCTAGGACTGCATGTCCTAAGGTCTGCGCATGTGCAAGTATGGTAATTGACCTTATGTCCTCAGCCTATCCCGTGGCTCCCCGTGCTTGCATTCTGGCGGGACCCAATCACAGTACGGCACGTTTGCCTGATTCCCTATATAAGCAGCTGCAGTTTAGTCCTTGGGGCCCCTCACCTCCCGCTCTCCCTTAATCAAGAGGCGCTCCAATAAAGTGTGATCTGAGAAGAATCCTCGAGTGGTGGTCGTTCTTCCTCGCTGGCCGAGGAGCTCGCCGCAGACGAGTAATATAATAAAAGTTAAATTGTCACTCCAGTTGTTTGATCAGTGATACTATTATTGTTACAATAGGCAGAGAGTAAAATTATGCGACTCCTAAAATGCTTCTGTCACCAATCCCAGAATTTAAGAAAAAGTTTGCAAGAATTTGCAAAAATATTTTATTGTTATATTTAAACAATAGAACTTGGTTAGACACTTTCAACAGCTAAGTCATCAAGAAAGGACAAATGGCATACTCTCTGGGTGCCAGTTATCTCTTGAGAGATTATGTTCATTTTAAACACAAGTCAATTTTCATCATGCCATGACTTTTGTTCAACTCAAAGAGAAACGCTGCTGTCTTTCTGAGTCTATAGAATCTGTAAAACCTGGGGCTTAACTATCATCATCTTGCCTAGTGAGATCTATACAAAATAGCTACACAATCTATTCATTGGAGATATGACAGAATGACTAGGGAAATGGGCATCAGAGAAAGTACCCAAGGGTGTTCTCTAGGTGTGTCTCTCTGGCTCTGGCTCTGCCCCCCCCCCGTGTGTGTTTGTGTGTGTGTGTGTGTGTGTGTGTGTGTGTGTGTGTGTGTGTGCATGTGTGTGTGTGTAGTTACCATGGAAACTTGGTAAATGGTACTAAAATTACTATGGACCCACAGGGAATGGCTTTCAAAGAGGGAGAGATAGAACACCCTAGTATAAAAGGTTAAAGGGAATGATGAAACAGGAAAGGTCACATTGGGGTAGAGTGCAGAGTGGTGAAGAGGAGTATGAAGATGAAAAATAACACAAAAGACATTCCAAAAAACACATATTGAAACCTGCTACTGAAGAATCTACTTCTATTATACTGCTAAATGGAAACAGTATTAAACCAACTCCCAGTAACTTGTTATACCTATATATCAATTCATCTTCCTACCTCTCCTGAAAATCATATACTTTCAGTAGACAGTGATTAACATGGTGTTCCACAGTTAAGCAAGATGAAATGAATAAGAAACTTGAATTTTCAACCCTAAAAGGAATATACACATTACAAGCTTCTCCCAAGGTTTAGGAAAACAGGTGGGAAAAGTGTAATAGTCATAGGAATGGATGACTACATCTTCAGAACATAGGAAGTTAACTTCATGTATTAACTCACAGTGATTGTAACAGCATGCACAAAACCTGTGAAAGCTCAAGTTAAACCAATTCATCACACTGAGAAGGAAGTAGGGTACACAACCCTACCACTAGCCATGGAGTAATTGACAATTGTTAGCTACTGGGAAATGAAGAGTCAGTTTTCTCTAACAGTGTAGCCCCTGGTAAATCAAAGAAGTTCCAGCAGAATATCACACATCTGTGAATGTTTTGAGTAGTGCTGGTTGCTCTTAAAGGACTAAGAAGAAAGGATCTATATATCTTTGTGTGTGTGTGTGCACATGTTCGATATATATTGTTGTTACACACATATATAATACAGCATATTAACATAAATATTGTTGTTACACACATATATAACATATATTACATATGTGTGTAACAACAATATATTTTTAAAAGGCCATGAATTTGAGAGGCATAGAGGTCAGGTTGGGGCACTAGAGGAATTGTATAAAAGGGAGGTATGGATATTATGTAAACACAGTTGCTCACATAATAAATTCTCCAAAGATATAAACTTTTAAAAAGTCATGCTGCTAATATGAAATGTTCGGTTAACACTGTATTGTGCAAAGTAAAGCCTGCCTGTGTGTCAGAAGCCCACAGAAACCCCCATCCTAGCCGTGGGTCAGCACTTCTTTCCTCCACCGTTTTAACCTCCACTTGCCATCTGCCAGAAGTGAAGGTGGCATCCTGTCAAATGTTTATGTTGGCTGCATGTAGTTCTCTTAGCAAAATGCCAACATCATTATTTTTATAATTTCCTCTTGGTTTATCTTCTTTGATTTTGTGGTTGATTAAAAAAGGAACAGATGTGATTTTTTTTGTTGTTGTTGTTTTGTCTTTTGTTTTTCAAGACAGGGTTTCTCTGCGTAGCTTTGAAGCCTGTCCTGGAACTCATTCTGTAGATCAGACTGGCCTCAACCTCACCAAGATCTACCCGTCTCGGCCTCCCAAGTGCTGGAATTAAAGGCATGCACTACCACCACCTGGCCCAATGTGAAAATTTAAAAGATATTCACTTAAATAATGTTCTAAGTATTTTTGGCTATGAATCCTTGAATTCACCTGATTTTGGTCTATAAGAAAATTTTTGTCTATTATAAAAATGTACTAAGGTAATTTTAATAATAATTTTGAAAATAATTCAAATGAGAATGAAAAGGATTTTGTGTACAAAGCAGATGTCAGTTTCATGCAGATTCTAAGTCTCCTCAGACCAATTGAGAGACCAAGCGCCATTCTACAGAAACGAACCATCTAGCGACTTGGCTGACTTACTGAACTACCCTGACTTCAGAGAACAGCCTTGGAATATGCATGCTGACACCCACCTAGCAGGCACACTGAAAAGACAGAAGGAGGTAACACATAGAAACTGCCTAGCCCTAGCCCTGACAAGCATGGAGTACACAGTAAATCTCCCACATCATCCAGAATGTCAAAGGCTGAATGCCTTGGTGGTTGTCCATCCAGGAAGATAGCCTTCTCACTCCAACAAGAGACATCACAAAAGTGGCACGTCCTCTAAAGCTGTGTGAGAAAGCAGGTGAGTCACCAAGACCACAAAGTTATGGAAATGTTATTTTTAAATTTAAATTGCTATAGTAATATGAAGAGAAATCATGCCAGGGTCACAGGTGCCCATTCTGTTCTGGTGTTGGTATTAGGAGTGTGTAGTCATAGATCCTGCATTTCTTAGAATTCCTGGGATTTCATGCTAAATGATTTCTGCCCAAAAAAGGCCATGAGAGGTCTTGGTCTTCTCTTGTCTTCCATATCCCCTTACAGTTTTCACTCTCCACCTCACAATTCCAGTTTGCTTTACACAACTCTGTTAAATTATCTAACATTGTAATATGACTCACAAATAATTGTACTTTTTTTCTTTATTAAGAAATTTTTTATTCATTTTACATACCAACCACAGATTCTCCCTCTCATCTCTCCTCCTACTCCACCCAACCTTCCCCCCGCAATTCACCCCTCATCCCCTCCTCCAAAAAGGTAAGGCCTCCCATGGGGAATCAGCAAATTTTTAAGAATTGTTCTCAACCAGTGTTGAATTTCTAAAGACTTACCTAACTCCTGAAAATACTACTGACTTCTCCTCTTTGACCATGCAGCAACTCCTGAGGACAAAAGTCTGCAAAGGATCAGTAAATGAAGAGGGATATCTGACCTTCAATATTTAAGAAGTTTGTGTCCATGCACATATATGTGAGCATGAACGCGTACGTATATATACAAGAGAAATTGTAGATTATATTTTATCAAATATCAGTTGAGTTTTATGTACAAGATCAATCCTTGATATTTTCATGATCAAAAGCTTCTGAATATTTCCATTATTTGTATTTGGGGTTTATATCACTATATAAGGTTAATAAGTTTAAAAGAGTTCAAGACTTTAAAAGTCGATAGTTAGGGCTAGATATGTAGCTCCTGAGAAGACACTACTAATCTAGCATGTTCCGGATTCCATCACCCACATGAGTGCATATAGGCATGTACACACACAGATACATACGTACATACATACACACACACACACACACACACACACACACACACACACACACATTGCAGCAGGTTCCCTCAGCTGGTTTCATGAAAAGCTAGCCTCCTACATATACCTAAAACTCCCCTGCCTTGGTAGTTCTGTCAATGACTTCTTTGGAAACATGTTTCCAGGAACCATTGGCCCAGATGGGGAAATCATCTGGGAACTACTTGCCTCATTGACAGGAGAGGAAGGTGGGGAAATCTCTCAACTGAAACATTGGCTCATGGCCTGTGTGGTTACTTGGGACTGTCATCAGGACGGTTTCAATTGGTTGGTAAGGAAGAGGAATGTTTTCATGCTTGTGCAATGCAATTTCAAAAGTAAATAGGAAAAGCCTCTGTGCTTGCTCAGCACAGAAACTCAAGCTCCTGTGAAAATCTATGGGCATACAATAAGGATAAAAATGTATGAAATGTCACGGATACTGATTAAAATGACATAGGGCTTGTCCTCCATGGTTTGCCTTCAACAGTCAGCATTCAGCACTGAGTGCACAGAGGGAAGCAGGAGTGGTACCAGCATGGTAGGGCAGAGTGACAGTGAGTGAGGATGTGGAGCAGATGAAGTGAGAGGAGAAAACTTGGGTATGAGACACCGCACAGGATTGCCGCTGCCAACACAGGAAATGAAGAGACCGGGGACTGATGGGACAGAGCCTTCCCATTTGTCTACAAATAACATGTGCACACATGTGCAGACAGGAAATTGAATTGTTCAGAATTAAGAGGTGACAGAAGTCCTGTTGAATGCTGTTCACTCAATGTAGAATGAAAAAGAGACAGTTCTGGTCATTGCGGGCATTCCCTGTTAAAGTTGCTCGTCTCACTCTGCTATGTGGCCTGAGATGTACAACAGAGTAATGACCAGGCTGGACACCTCTGTGGTTTAGGATTAATGGTCAGGAGCAGACACTGTGAACTAATGAGCAAATGAACACATGTGGAAAAGAGCTAAACTCAATGAGAATCCAGATTTTTTTTGGATTTTTTTCCTCACCCTGACCCTCCATTAGCTCCCTTCATCCTCACCACAACCCTCCACTTATCACTGTCCTCCATGTTTCCATTTCCAGAATCTCAGCAAGCAGCCTATTTAAATAAATTCAGGATTCTGTCATATTATCATTCTTCTCTAGAAAATTCAACCAAAAAGCAAATTAAAAGAAAAAGATGGGAGAAATGTAAATTCTGTTTTCTGGAGAGGCTGCCCAGTTTGGTCTTAGACCAGATGCTTCAGTGGTTCTTGACAGCTTGTTAGAAAGGCAATTTAGACATCAGGCATCTCTACCATTGAATAGGAATCTGCATGTCATAAATAAGCACACAATATTTTCAGATTTTATAAGGTACACACAAATATTTGACACAAAGCATAAAGTGATCAATTCAGAGCAATTAACATTACCCTAACTCAAACATTTAGAATTCCTTCTTTAGCACTCACCTTTCGTGAGTAACCATTAACTGCCAATAGCTTCTTATGGAGGAGTCAGCGTGTTGATGGGCTCAGGTCTCATGCACGAGACTGCAGCTTATTATCCATATCTTCTGTGAGTGCGTGGTTGCAATGGCCATGTCATTTCCAGAGGACATTGTTCCACAGCACTCTTCCCATCCTCTGGCTCTTGCTTTGTTTCTGTCTCCTCCTTTCTTATGTAAGCAGTCATTCATTCTCAACATTTTGACTAGTTATATGTCTCTGCATCACCTGCTGTAAACAGAAATTTCCCTGACCACAACTAGGAACCATCACTAATCTATGGATATAAACAAAACAAAACAAAAACTATAAGGTAGTTTGGCACTCCATCTATTAGCAAACTAGTAGTAGTGGGTTCCCCACTAAGAACTGTGACTTCTCCAGTCATAAACTTTTACCCAGGTTTATAGAATATACATGACTTCTCTCCTTTGGCGTGGGACTCAAATCTAATCAGAAAGCAGTTGGCTGACCCTATGACAATCAGGCCCCTACTACACCAGTGAGTACATCTTGGTGTTGGCTCTCAGGATTCACAGTTGGGTAAGGATTTCATGACTTTTCTCTCTGATTGGATTGCATGTGCCTTCTGGCACCATGAAAGCTACCCAGTAAAAAAGAGGCTTCCAACTCAGTTCCAGCATGACTTCTCTATATTCTGAAAGCAAAACATGTAGTGTGTTTAGTATTGAGCACTCATCTCTAGTTATGGCAGGTAACAAAGAGTGAATTCACTTATAATTTGTGTGCTGAAACCATTTAGCCTCTTCTAGCTGTCTTGAAATGTGTGATAACTCTTGGTAGACTATCATCCACTTACTATGCTGTAGAATTTTTTTTATTGCACTGGAATCAGTTCTTCCTGCTTGACTGTGTTGTCTCATGCCTTGTCCCTACACTTCTAATGCCCTAGTTCACTATTTTAGTTTCTATTTCTGTCAAATCAACTTTTGTTTTACCTCCCACAAATGAGAACATATAGTAACTATATTCTTGGGCCTGTTGTATTTCACTAACATAATGTTAAAATTGACATATAAAAATATCCTCCACAGGTGTATTTGTGGTTGTTCTTGGGCTTAGACACTGTTTGGGGAAATTGGGGAAACAGGTAAGGCCTACCTGAAGTGTGTGAGATCTTGGGATGTGAGCCATAACGTTTAAAGCCTACCCCTTTTTTGGTCCTTTTTCTGCTCCTGATTAACAAGTAGCCTCATGCTCCTACCACCATGCTTTACCAGCCACGATAGCTGGTTCCATGAAATGGAAGGCAAAATAAACCACTCTTTCTTTAAGTTGCTTCTTGTCAGGTACTTTGTCATGGCAATGAGAAAAGTTACTAATATACAGAACATCTCCTGGTTGCAGCTTCCTCCCTGTCTTTCCCACATTGGCTAATAGCTATCAAATAGTAAGCTACAACTGCTTTTATTTTCATACCTTACTTTCTGAGGTCCTCATGGCTGGATATATATCCATATAAACAATACCAGGAAAGGTAAAGGAAACCTAAAATTATTTTTGTTCCTGAATATTTGATTAATCAGTTTTCTACTATTGTGACAAAATAACCAAGATAATAATCTTACATGGCAGAAAGGTTTAGGATTGGGAGTAACTCAGGGGAAGAACATCATCTAGCATACAAACAGCCTTGGATTCTTTCCCCCAGGACCACAAAGGAAAATAACATGGAGAAATAGTTTATTGGGATTGATGTGTTCAAAAGGCCCATTCCATAATCACTTGTTTCCCTTAAGTTTGAGGCCTCTGGTAACTCAGTTCACCATATTGGGAGCCTATGACTAACGTGACCTTGTCACCTCATGGTATAGGAAGGGTTCAAGGTCCCAGTGTCCCCTGTAGGTGATTTTCACAATCATATAACTTCCTTCCTAAAGGCCCCACCTTCTAAATACTTTCTTGCTTCTCAATAATTCCGTGTGCTACATAATAAAGCTTCAACACATGAGCCTTTAGGGACATTTACCATCAAACTGTGGACCCACTGAAGGTATGATGCTCAAATTACAGCATCGTCTGTGAGTGTGTTAAAATGCAGAATTCTGGGTCCCACCTAAACCTACTACATCTACATTTTAACAAGTTCTCTTTCCAGGTGATATGTGTGTGCACGTTAAAGTTTGAGAAGACCTTGCCAAGAATATGATGAGATCTTATATCCTATTGGGTGTTGCCAACATTTCTCTTGGTCAATTGAACACATTCTCTTCTAGAACAGTAAGCCAAACAAAATTCATTAAGGGCATTTATTTACTGCTCTCAATTTATTTTTCCTGCTCCTCTAATCCAGTTCTAATGACTTGTGAGAAGAGTGAAGAAGGCATTGACTAGTCTGCCCATCCACTGTCTGAACAGATAAACCTTATCCCAACCAGGTGCATGAGCCAGACCTAAGATAGAAACAAAGATAGAAACATTTCTTATTTTTTCTGCTAAAACATCACAAAATACAACAACAAAGGATCGCTCCTCCTATGTCTTCTCTGACTTAGTAAGACTATATAAATCATAAATCATATTTTAAAGAGAAACCTATAAATAAATTGAAATTAAACATTACTGCTTTCACTTCACCAAACCTCCCTCTGTAAATGTAAGTGTCTAGCTTTCTGGTGTCTTAATACTATGCAGTTCTAAACTACAGTGATCTGATATGGCAATCCTATATTTATGACAGTCAAATAAACACATTCTTACTTTTTGATGTAGGAATAATTTAGTGGCTTCAAGCAGCCATGTGTTCTAATGCTTTTGATGCTCTAGATATTGGTAACCCACTTAGTTATTTCAAATTACATTCATGCTTTACAACAGGATTCTGATGTCTTATTCCATGCAAAACCTCTAACAATAGAATAAGGATATTCTCTACTCCACCAACTCCCACTAACCCAAAACAGGGTCTTCAATCTGAGTGTATTTGTGTCTACTTGCCCATTTTCAGGCCACTCTTGTAGGATGAGTAGTAATCCTTGGAATCTCTAGCCTAAGAAAATGAATGGCAAGCAAGTTTATTTGCAGGGAGGGTCTAAGCATTGATTTTTCTCCAGGCTTCTGTTTACAAGAATAAGGAAACATTATAAACAGTAAGCAATATCCTCCAAAACCCGGGAGGCTGAGGATGAAGGAAGCGGCTGCCTCCGAATTTCTGATGGACCACAGTCGGTGTTCTGGTCAATATCTGCCAGTATTAGTCATCTCTACAAGTACACGTGAATAACAAAAGGGCTCAATTTAGACAAATAATGTGAGAGCCATTGGCTACTTCACAAAAGACATTTCCAAGGATTTCCTGTAACAAATGGGCAAAACTTTGAAATGAGAACAAAGAATATGTATTGTGCAAGTTGGAAGAAACTGAATTGGTACTTAATAGGAAAGTATTCTCAAACAAAAGCTAATGGAATCTTGGGAGACTGACTGGTTCAAATCAACTTGTACAACTTGTGTTTCCTGCAACTTGGGGCACCAAAAATGTAAGATAGATGGAAAAAGAAGCCCTCTTAAAAATAGCATTCTAGAATGTGGCATCTTCCCAGAAAATCAAGATTGGTTGACTATTTTTAATTACTATTTATGTGAGGAACACTGAGGAAACATTCCAAATAATTCACACCACCTATATCACCTTTCAGTTTTGGGCTCATTAATATTAAAAACCTATTTTAAATGACACAAACTCAGCTGGATATTGAGCTCATAATGATTATACACAAGCAGTTTATCTTCTCATTTCAATTTACTGAAGAAGACAATATTGTTGTCCAGGTTTGAGTTAAAAGCTGGAAGATATTGATGCTATTTATAGTTGGGTAAAAAGAAAAAAAATAAGCAGATGTAAGCTTAATCATAAGGAGAAAGAGGATGTTTTCTTCTGGGTCCCATTTCTAGTTCCTTAAACTACCCAGGCATGTTAGAGTAAAATAGGAAATGTCATCTCTCTTTATGGAAATCTAATCATTTCACAAAGTATGATGTGGAAATTTGGCAAATCTCCATTAATACCTCTCCCACAGAAAGCATGCTGCTTTATTCTTCAGGACAATCTTTTTTGAAGCAGGAAGTCAACCCTTCATCTTTCACAAAGCTTCAGTAAAATAAAATACCTAACAAAGAAAACTAACCAAGGAGGTGAAAGACTGCTATAATAAAAACTTTTAAAACACAGAGAAAAAAAAAAGAAATGAAAGAAGATACCAGAATCCGGGAAGATTCTCCCCCACCCCTCGCCCACATTAATGAATCAGCAGAACTGCTGCGAACATGACCATGCTACCTAAAACAATCCACAGGACTCAAGCCAATCTTCATCAAAACCCCAATGACATTGTCACAGTACTAGAAAAGGAAATTATAAAACCCATATGAAAACACAAAAATGCTCTGAATAGCCAAAGCAAAGTGGTCTTCAGCACAAAGAGCAATGCGGCAAGTGCCACACATCTGATTTCAAATTGTACTGTGGAGCCATAGTGACAAAAACAGCATGGTGACAGCACAAAAGCAGACATGGACCCACAGAACGGAGCTGAAAACCACTCAGCAACAGCAACCCCATTTTTGACAAAAAAATCAAAAATATACATTCTTAAAAAAGACAGAGTCTTCAACAAATCGTGATGAAAATATTGGATATAGAGACTAAAGAAGAATAAAACAGTATCTGCCTCCCTCATCCAGTACAAAATCGACTGCAAATGGATCAAAAGCCTTCATGTAAGAGTTGAAACCATAAGACTGTCAAGGGAAATGGGGTTTTTTTGTTGTTATTGTTGTTGTTTTGGTTTTTGTTGTTGTTGTTGTTTTGAGACAGGGTTTCTCTGTGTAGTCTTGGTGCCTTTCCTGGAACTCACTTGGTAGCCCAGGCTGGCCTCGAACTCACAGAGATCCACCTGCCTCTGCCTCCCGAGTGCTGAGATTAAAGGCATGCGCCACCACCGCCCGGCTGTGACAAACACAGTTATACCAATGTAAGAGTCTCTCTCAAGCTTGGTGGTCCATAGGATTTGTTGGAAAGTCATACATAACAGAGTGAGTTGTATTTCTTGTGTAGTGGTCTGATTCAGTATCTGGCTTCCTTTGTTTCCACAAAGGTTGGTCTGATATTATGTACCTCAAAGCTAATTTTCTAATCTGGAGTTTCTGGCACAGTTAGCTTTACCCTGAGTTTCTCCTTAAAATCACTCTAGAGACTGCCAGGAGTCATTTCAGAAGCATAAACTCAAGAGAGTCTCAGAGATACCCAAGAGTAACAAAGAAACTTCAGTCATTTCAGGCTCCCAAGGTTCTAGGGTTCCCTCTCACATTCATACGATAGTTTAAAGTTAGTTTTTTGAAAGACATCCATAGTGACTTCTATGCATCAATTTATACAGTCATCAACATTATTCTTCTGTTTCCCACACCAGTCATTTGTTCTCTGTTTTTAACCATTTTGACTGTGGTGAGAAGGAATCTCATTCATCCACATAAAAAAAATGAAATTGTCCCATTTTCTGGGAATTAGAAGAAACTGGAGATTATTATCTTGAGCAAAGTATACCAAACTTAGTAGACAGTGTCTCCTGGGTTTTCCCACATGCAGATCCCAGAATTTAATTTTTGTATATTTGCAATATGTATGTGGGAGGGTAAATGTGAAAATAGAAGTGAGACCAGAGAAGAGAAATAGAAGTATTAAGGGAAGGATGGGGAGAAGAAAACAGAAGGAAAAATGGAAATAGAGTGCTAAGGACAGGAAAGAAGAGGGCAGACAGTTGGAGAAGAAGGGACAAAGGAAGGGCACGTGGCGGGGAGGGAGAAAACAGTGTGTGTGTGAAAACTCCATAAGGAAAGGCATTGCTTTACATACAAAGTTCATAATTTTAAAAATAGCCAGAATATTTGACTTAACAAAGCCTAAATACTATCAATTTAATAATGGCTTTCCGGATCATAAGCTGAATATTTAACTTCATTTAGCTTCATTGTTCTGTGTTAATATGACCTAGTGTTGAATAACTTGGCTTTAACATAACCCCCACCATACATTGTGTACTGCATTTTAAATTTTTAAAAAACAATTTTCTGGGTTACTGAGTCTCTCTTCAAAAGTGTCTAATTTGATATTTAAACCAACCACCAAATTTTTCATTCAACAAATCATAACTTTCTGCTCTAGAATTTCAAGGTTCTGTTCAGTTAGACTTTTCTTTTTTAGTAATGCTGTCTTCTTACACTATAACTTATGTTCCTTCTTTTTGCATCTTTAATTTCAAAAATATTCTATTCTCTTTCAGATTTTTTATTAAACTCTAGAATGCTAGTTCTTAAACTTGGCACTTCCGTTGTGCTTTCCTAATTTTTTTTTTCCTATCATAGTTTATTTTATTGGAGTTCTTGTTTTGTGAGGATTATAGTTCCTGTGAGAACCATGA
Organism: Peromyscus leucopus; assembly: GCF_004664715.2. Taxonomy (NCBI): domain Eukaryota; kingdom Metazoa; phylum Chordata; class Mammalia; order Rodentia; family Cricetidae; genus Peromyscus; species Peromyscus leucopus. Next base: position 46,298,648 of record NC_051067.1, read on the forward strand.
TTGCCTCTGGTACTATGACATAAAAAGACTGATTCAATGAGCCTTGAGAATTTTATCAGCTTGCTTATGAATCTCTCCCACAAATCCCCATGGTAGAACTAATAGGTTTGGTGCCACGTCACACAGAGCTTGGGCCCCAGGATCCTAGCTAAGGGAAGCGGGGGGAATCAAGAAAGGGCTTTCAGACAGACACACATTCCGTGAAGCTGGGATCATGTGAGGTTCTCTAACTACTATAACCAAAACCTTGGTATGTTTACTATGTGCAGCACAACACAAGCAGTTGGCTAGTCTCAGTAGGAAGTCTCTGTAGGAGCACTCGCAGTCTATAAATATCTGAGAGGAGAAAGCCACAGTTGCTAGTCATTGTACACACTGATCAATTTTAATAAATGCTCAGCCTCCAGCTCCCAAGGAAAGCTTTGCCTTTCCTTTTGAACCTGGCCCATGTGGGTAAGCTTTGTCGATTTCTAGCAGGCCAATTGGTCTTGGAGTCCTGGACAGGACTTGCTCATGTCAAAACACACATTCACTCAGGACTTCACTCACTTAGGACTTCTTCCCCTTCCTACAGTTTGGGCTCCTACACTCAGCACAAATTTAGTATTTATGTATTAATTATGACAAATCTTGCTGCTTCTCAAGTCTTGTGGGTAGAATTTCCTCATAGTCATTTCAGCTCTCAAGAGTCTTAGTACAAAGAAGCTAGATTCCAGCTTTCTGTTCTTGTGGATGAAGGGGACACAATGAAAGCTGCCTCCCACCCAGGACCTGGGTTTGTCTCCCTCCTGTCCTGGGCTTTCATGGTACCTAAAGATAGACATGAGCTAATTTACCTACTGGGTCATATTTCAAATTCATAAATTGCTTGGGTTGAGCACAAACAAGTACATCCCAAATAGTAAAAATCCTACCCTTTCTAGAAGTACAACCACCAACAATTTGTATCCATCTAAATATAAATGTAGTTTCCTAATGTCTTCTTTGACACATATGTACAAATACATTCGACAAGAACAGGGTAGAACTGAATGGGATTTATGTACTATATACATGTATAAACATAATCACACTAGTAAATTCCATATCTGTAGAGCTATGTACTTAGCATTTATAACTCGATGTTTAATTTACCATTTGCAAACCCAAAACAAATCCTTCCTGTGCTTTCATGGCCATTTCCAGATGTGCAGACTGGAGGAGCTATGAATAGCTTAACAACCATGGTCCCTGCAGAGAGGGACTACATCGATGCCCTCCTCTCCTGCTTCAGTTCTTGTGTTGTAAGCCAGTGTCTTTTCACTGCCCATCTTATGCCACACATTTTGCATGTTTAGACCTTTCTTGGTGATTTCAGTGTTTAAAGGTCCTCTGTACATAGTGGCTAAAAAGCTGTCTGGTGTCCTTAAACACAAGAAGGCTGTGGGATGTGTCTTCTGAAAAAAAACTATCTATGTATATGGATTAGATAAGCTTTACTTGGGAATGAAGTAGGCAGCAGTTTACCATGAGTTAATGTTAAACATATGAATATATGTATGTATGTATGTATATGTGGGGGTGTAGTTTTCAAACAGAAATATTTAAAATAGAATTCTGGATTATGCATTGATGAATTGTTGAAAATGTTGTGACCAGATGCTCAAAGGCCCTGATTCTGTTTTTCTCCCCATAATGCTGGCTTAGTGTTTATGACTTTATATAACACAAGTACATCAGATAATAAAATCAGACTTATATCCATAGAGACTTATAGTCATATGAAGTAAGACAGGGAGTTAGAGAGAGAATGATTGAGTGATTATAGGAAACACACATACACACACACACACACACACACACACACACACACACACACACACGTCTGGGAAAAAGAAAGAAATGATGGAAAGGAAGAGATGAGGAAGGAGAGAATCACCAGTGGCTACACTTTGATGATTTCCGTGAGGGGTGACCTTCAGGCCTCACAGCTCTTAGACTGGCTTACTTGCATCTACCTCAATTCCTTTCTATTGGTTTGGTCTCCCTTAGGGTACACAAAGAACAAAATCTTCCAACCTAGCATGAGAAAGCCTGTGAATCATCTCCTCAGTAAGCCACATCTAGAGTGTTTGGTGACTGTGGTATTCCTTTGATTTTTCAGACTTCTAAAACTTCTCTGAAAGATGTATTTGTGTTCTCTAAGTTCATAAAACATTCCCTCTATTCCAGCTATCACAGAGTGGAATTTTATTAACACCATTTAACATTTTTTTAATTAAATAAGAGCTTGTACTTGGATAACAACTAGTATTTTGGATAAACAATTGGTTTTTGTTTAGGCTTTCAAGGCTAGCTTGGGAACAAACTTTAGAGGGTTTCAAGGTACCACACCTAGAGCTCACACATAGCAAGACCATAGGATTCACATGGTTGTGACAGTGCTCTATATTTGGCCTAACAGGTATTTTGATTAGTTGTGAAATTACCTTTGATTCCTATGATAATTTTCCCTAACACAGTTATAAACTCAACACTCTCTTTTTGTTCTGTTTTTCCAAATCTATAAAGGACCATGAACTTCCTTCCTTAGAAAGGTGGAGAATTTTCCAAGCACAGGAGCCCTAGCTTAGTCAACCCCAAATTTCCCTAATCTAAATTCAGGGTCTGCCCATGGCACAATGGACAGTGTTCCTGTACAAAGAGGAACAAAAACCTACAGCTTCTTTCTCACATAAAATGTTATGGACCGCTTGAGCTTCAAACAAACACTACTGGTGGATTTGCATCAGGCTTCCATCTTCCCGGAAGGAAAACCCTGACACCACCAACAGTGAGTGTCTTCATCCAATGTGACAACTCTGAGCACACCTAGTGGTTCAGTCAGATCAATTTAGATCCCTACTCAAATAGACTCCAGTGTCACAATCAAAGAAGCTACTTCTCAGATGGTTTATGGTTTCCGAAATCTGAAATTCCTATTCTAATGTATCCTCAATAGCAGTCTTAGTATTCCAATAATTCAAAAGGTCATTCTTGGATTATAACTTTCCCCAAGTCAGGAAAAATGCTCATCCAGTGAACATTACTAAGGTTACTTCAACCCTCAATGGCTTCTACACAGTCATGTTTTCCCACCTAGGCTGGCTTCTATGACAGCTAGCCTTGCCTATCTAGCATATACAAGTGGAAATATCTGTGTTGTGCTTCATTCACACTTGCAGAAACCAGTGGAATATGCTTCTAAAGTCAATTACAGAGGTGATATAGAAAAATGATGGGGTGACCAGGAAGCATATTATCAATCCAATGGCAAAAGCATCTTAATCCAAAAGTAATGAAGTCAAAATATGCTTAAGGGGGTTTCTGTGAGTGCTGAGAACAACAGCCTAAAAGAGAGTAGATTCAGGAACTAAAAATTGAGGGCCATATATAAGGAAACTGTAGTGGTTTGAATGAAAATGGCCCCTATAGGCTCACAGGGAGTGGCACTTTTGGGAAATGTGGCCTTGTTGGAGGAAGTGTGTCACAAGGGGTGGGCTTTGGGCTTTCAGAAGCCCAAACCAGGTCAAGTGGCTCTCTCTCTTTTTATGTTGCCTGTCAATCCAGATGTAGAACTCTCAGCTATGACTCCAGCACCATGGCTGCCTGCATGCCATCATGCTTCCCACCATGATGATAACGGACCAAACCTCTGAAATAGTAAGCCAGCCCCAATTAAATGTTTTCCTATATAAGAGTTGCCGTGGTCATAGTGTCTCTTCATCTTTTGTCTGCAGAAACTGTGAGCCTTCAATAGGTTGTCAGGGAAGTCCCTTTGGATTTCATATTTCACTTCAAATTGGTGACTGGTCACCCTTGGATTTTCCTTGTCTTTCCCCAATATAATAGTAATTAGATCCACAGTCCCGACACTGCTTTTCTTAAACCTCAGAGCACCCTTTCCTGCATCCCTGGATGGCCTATATTATTCCATTCACCCCTAGTGAAGGGTCCTTTATTGTCTGCAGGCTGGTAGTTGGTTCAACTTCCAAAGCTCATTTTAAAATGTACTTCCAAGGACTCCATCACCAACTACAATAACTATTTTCCAGGATAGTGGGTTGAATGATAACCTCATAAAAATATATGCCTTCCCAGAACTTGTAAATGTGATTTTATTTTAGAAAAGGACCTTGCAGATATAGTAAGGTTTAAAGTCATGAAATGAGATCATCTTAAATAGCCATATGGGCCCTAAATCCAATTACAACTGTTCTTTTCATAAACACACTGAACAGAAACTGGAAAAAAAAAGGTAGTGGCAAAGATTACAGTGATGTGGCTACAAGCCAAGGACAGCTAACGATTCCTAGCAAACATCAGAAGCTAGAAGAGAGAATGGCAAATTCTTCAAACTATAGTACGCAGTGAAGCTAGACTTTTAGTGAAAACATTGTGCATATACACAAAGGAAACCTATTCAGGTATAAAGAGAAATAAAATAATGCAATTTGCAGGTAAGTAGGTGGAACTAGAAAATATACTGAGTAAGGTAACCCATACCTAGAAAGATAAATACCACATGTTCTCTCATTTATGATTCCTAGTTCCAATCTTTAGGTGTGAGGATAACCTGAAGCAACAACAAAAAAACCAGGGAACTAAAAAGTGTCTGCATAGAGGAACCTCTAGAGAAGTTAATAGTGGGATATAGGTGATACGAAGGGGAAAGAGAGAAAATGGGAGATGTCAGAAGTGGAGAGCTGGGACGCAATGCAGATGGAAAGAATAGATTCAGAGATTTAAAAAAAAAAAAACACTTAAGATTTTTGGAAAATCCATAGAGGAATTATATACTTTATGTTTACCTAAAATTACATATATGTAAATATATTTAAATGAAGTTATGCCACTTAGGGTGATAATACCCCATGAGCAGAGACCAAGCATGAAAAACCTCCTTTGGAGTTGTCAGTCAAGAGAGTCCAAGATACTCTAAAACGATACAGGCCCCTGCTGCTGCCCTTGGTTGCCTCCCAGAATTTGAAGACACCGTGCACTTTGGACACGGGACTTGAAGGGGTTGATCTGTATCTGATCTAGAAGCCTCTTCCAAGGACTGAGTTGCTTTCATAGTACTACATATTGGTATACAAGCTGCCAAGGTGGAGAGAAATAATCAATAGTCCTGTCCAGCTGTGAAGCTTGTGATCCACAACACAAGACAGGTTAGAGGGAGGAAAGGGAGGGGACAGTGATGAGAATACAGTATAAATATATGAGTTTTACATTTTTTTCAAGGGGTAGAGAAATGGCTCCCTAGCTGAGAGTGCATGCTGCTCTTGCAGAGGATCCCAGTTTGATTCCCAGCAATCATGTCAGATGCCTCACCCCTGCCTGTAACTCCAGTTCCAGGAGATCTGATGCCATCTTCTTGTCTCCATGGGCACTGGGCTCACTTGTATCCACAACATATGCCCATAATTTTAAAGGCAGTTTTGAGTATCCTATATAATATAATAAAACACATGATTAACCTAATTATCTACCTTTTAGATTTAGTATTAAATCTAATATTACCTACTTAAGATGAAGAAAATATAAACTAGTTTTTTAAAAAAAAACATACTGATTGGACTGTCTGTCTTTGACATGAATACTGTTCTGAGTAGACCTAAAGCTAACTGATGTTAGAGGATGAAATAACTGCCCTTTTCTTAGTCACACAGTGAGCCAATGTTTTACACCAGAGGCCGTTTCCTTATTACCACAGAATGAAATGACAGGGTTGTCTGTTGCAATGAGAACAATCCCCCAGTCTAAAGAAGCCACAGAAAGTCGTAAGAACACTGAATGCCAGTATCATCATGTGTTTACCTAAGAGACCTCATGGTCGATTTGATCATGTTGCTTTTTCCCACTGCTCCTTTGCTGCTGGTTCATTCACAAAGACACTGAAAGGTCAGATGTCTCACTGGAGTTGGCAACAATGAGTTAATGACTGTCTTCCCATCACCTTCCAGTCTACAGTCTCAGTGCTAAGCCAGAGTCAGATCCACTGACTGGAACAGTACTTAGAATTCTCACTGTTTTCTCTCTTCTCTCCATTCTTTCTTTCTGTCTTCCATATTCTTTTGATCACAAAGTATAAGCTATATAGTAAAATAAAATTATTAAGGAAAATTTAAGATATATATTTTATGGAATAAACAGCTGCTTAGCAATTTAATCATCTTATACCCACCAAAGAACTGTAAAGCCTTATTTTCTACATGTTTGACATACTGTCTAAATGAAAAAGGAACAGGCTTTCATGTTACCTTACCCTAATAATTTGATACATTAAAATGCCAGTAGAATCAATGCAATGTGAACATCTAGATTGTATCTGTTATATAATCAACTGTGTGACTCCACTCAATAGAGTTAGTGATCAAATCACTGAGGGGAAATGGTCTAATCCAAAATGGAGGCAATCAAAAAAGCTATAATTAGCTATCTGATTGTATTACATTGATAATTACACATAGGATATAGTCAGACACACCAGGAAACTGAAGGTCCTCCAGCTTCATTGTTCATAATGGCAATCACTACATACAAGGCATTCTACAAAGAGGTTCTTGAGTTTTAACACTGAGTTTATACTTAGTGGCTCTGGTGTAAAACAGAAAATAAATATTATTTTTACATCCCCCCAAAAAACCTGATCTTTTCTCAACCTTCACTCATCTGTGGCTTTCTTAAATGCTATATTCAGGCAGACATATGCCTAGATGCATCATATTGCAAAAGAATCACTGTTTAAATCTAAAATGATTCATCTCTAAGAGCAAGCAAATAATTCAATAGGTCTTAAGGAATGGGCATCTGCAATAAAGAGAATAGGTATACCACAACTAGAGTCGTTATCATAGATCTATGTGTTTCTACATGACTCGTTTGTACTCTAATCTCTGCCATCTTTGCATGACAAACAGAGATAAACATCTCCATTACTATGAAAAATCAATCAATATGGGTTAGAAATGTTTAACCTTTTTAAGACATTTTTGTGTTTTTACAATCAAACCATGGAAAGATGAGAGGAGAATATTTATTTTATGTTATCTTAGTGATGTTTGTTTAGCAAGAAATGATTAGCTTAGGTACATGCCTTGTCACTCCATAGTCAAACAGTATCTCCCAAACAAATTCATAAAGCCTCCAAATTATATTCTTATTATTGACAGGGCTTGGGTGTTTTAGAATGAAGGAGACTGCTGTGAAATTAGTTTAGGATATATTTGTTTATGCTGTGGAATATTTGTCTAATAATACAAAGATGTATTGCATACTTTTATGTTGCATTTATTTAACTTTGTAAAGTTGTGTTACTTTACCTGCCTAAAACATCTAATGGTCTAATAAAGAGCTGAATGGCAAATAGCCAGGCAGGAGAAAGGGATTGGTGGGGATGGCAGGTAGAGAGAATAAACAGGAGGAGAAATCTAGAGATGGGGGAGAAGTGAGAAAGGGAGATGACAAGGAGGATACCAGGGACCAGCCACACCGCCACACAGCCAGTCACAGAGTAAGAAGGAAGAAAAGACATATAGAATAAAGAAAAGTAAAAAGCCCATAGGAAAAAGGTAGTTAAAGAGAAAGAGCTCCAAGTCTTCAGATATGAGTATATAACATGGAGTAACCACAGAAACCAGGAAAATATAAAGGGACCATAGGTGAGGGAATCTTGGGAGGAGAATAGCAAGACCCAAGTAATATAAAGTAGGAAATAGAATAACTTGGGAGGAGATTCCAACTGGATGAAGGGATGGAGGTCAATACAGAAGGAGTAGGAAAGACATGGACAAATAACACCAAGATTATTTGATAAAATCTTAAGGAATCCTATCATTTTATATTTATCTAAAATTTTTATATATAAAAGTTAAGGCCAGGCGATGGTGGCGCATGCCTTTAATCCCAGCACTCCAGAGGCAGAGGCAGGCGGATCTCTGTGAGTTCAAGGCCAGCCTGGGCTACCAAGTGAGCTCCAGGAAAGGCGCAAAGCTACACAGAGAAACCCTGTCTCGGAAAAAAAAAAACAAACAAACAAAAAAAAAAAGAAAGTTAAGCCGTATGGGCTGACAATGTTGCCCACAAGGAAAGGTAGACAAACAAAAACTCCAGTACTGGACATGAGAAACTTCCTTTCAAAATGGTTGGCTCTCAAAACAATATAGATTATTGATGTAGACCTCACTAGTCTTCAGGGGTTGAGAGTGCCCCCCTGTTGCTGAAGGCACCTTACACCTAGGACACAGGACTTAGATGATCTGAACTGAATTTGACCTGAAAATGTTTCTCCTGTGGTCTAATTCCATTGTATAAGAAAATATTATGCTCTTGACCTCCCTTGCTCATGTAATCCCTCTTCCCTCTCTTCTACTGGACTCCTGGAGCTCGGCCTGGGGCTTGGCTGTGGACCTTTGCACCTGCTTCCATCAGTTACTGGATAAAGGCTCTATGATGATAGTTAGGGTATTCACTGATCTGATTACTGGTGTAAGCCAGTTCAGGCACTCTCTCCACTATTGCTAGTAGTCTAATATGAGGTCATCCTTGTGGATTTCTGGGAATTTCCCTAGCACTAGATTTCTCCCTAACCCCAAAACACCTTTCTCTATGAAGATATCTCTTTCATTGCTCTTCCACTGTGTCCCTCCCTGAGCTCGATCATCTTGTTCCTCGTGTTCTCAACCTTCATCCCCATGATGGGGAAATCTACAGAGTCAACTAAACCAAGCTCATAGGAGCTCATGAACTTGAGACTAACAACTGTGGAACCTGCATGGAACCAGACTAGGCTCTCTGTGTAAGGGAGACAGTTGCGTAGCTTGTCTATTTGAGGGGCCCCGCAGTGTGATCAGGATCTATCCCTGGTGCTTGAGGTGGCTTTCTGGAGTCTATTACCTATGGTGGGATGTTTTGCTCAGCCTTGATGCGGGGGGGGGGGGGGGGGGGGCTTGGTCCTGCATCAAATGAATGTACCAGGCTTTGTTGACTCCTCATGGGAGGCCTTACCCTTTTGGAAGAAGGGATGGGGAGTGTGGGGGGGGGTGTCTGTGAGGGAGCAAGAGGAGGGATAAGAGGGGGATCTGTGGTTGGTATGTAAAATGAACAAATAAAATTTCTTAAAAAAGAAAATACTATGCAAGTTGACAATGAAGAGAAGCAACTCAACAGTTCCACCCAGCCATGACAATGAGCAGTATGGCAAAATATGCATAAATGTGCAAAAAGTGGCATTCACATGTTGGTAGCAACCAGCAGCTGTCTAATTGGACTTAAGGTCCATTCAACAGGAGGGAACTCATACCCAGTACTGGAAACCTAGCCAGCTTCCTGGACCTAGTGAGGTCATAGACCTTAAAATCTACTACAGTCACTTTGTTAGACCAGTATAATCTCTTACTACATTCTGAAACTTATCCTTATACCCACAGACAAGCATAATTACTACAAATATCCATAATTACCCCATCAAAGAAACTTCTCCACAGCAAATGCAGAAGATCATAGAAAAGGACACAATGCATAAATCAACAGATCATGGAAAGGCCATGCCCAAGGTATATATCTGCATCACACACAGCTCCTACATTTATGTATGTGTGTAACAATAGCAAAGAAAAAGAAGCTATCACTTTAAAGTGCCTGGGCGGGGCATGGTTTGAGAGAAGGTATCTGGGAGGACTGGAGGGAAGGATGAGAGGGTAGAAAGTTATGGTTCTACTGCAATTTACTACAAAAGTTGCAGCAGAGCTGCCTTGCACAGGCCTATGGTGCATGTTGACAATCTGACAGGTACAAATGTGTCAAGATCCCAGGTAGCATTCCAGCTCAGGACACATGAGTCCTCTCCTCCTTCTCCACCTGTGTAGATCTTCTACCATCCTCTTCCCTGGCTTTTATGTCAATGCAATTACTGTTTGGAGCTGTGGACAAGGCCACTATCTCTCTGGTCACCTCCCGTGGCCGCTCTCACTTGCAGAACTCACCCAAACTCGCAGACTCACTTTTTTAGTTTATCTTTTTCTCTTATTTTCTGTCATCACTCTTCCTCAATGTTCCCTCAAATAAACATAAAACAAGCATGAAAAGTGAACCACAAGAACAAAAAAAAAACACAAAACTTTTTTTGGTCAGAACAGTTGTACTGAACAAACCTGGCAAAATGTATCTGGCTGTGTCGGCGTTTTCTGTCACCAGGAATTTCAGAGGCTCGCTTCCACTACACAATGTTTGCATCTTGAAGGCATGCTGAAGACAAGCTCTTGGCACACACGCAAAGCAGTCTGTGCTTTCTGGAAGATATGGTCTTTAACCTCAGGTTGAACTAAAAAGCACTGGACATTTTAAGAGTCGGCTCTGACCTTTTGGGGTCACTCAGGATGGGGATCTGCCTGGCAGTTGGTGGTGGTTTGATTGAGCTCCAATGCTATTTTGCAGACCCTTCTTACAGCGTGGCCAAGTTAAACACATTGTCTTTTCATCTCTCCTCTCCAGCCAGCCTCCATCCTCAGGTCTTCAGTCATCCCTTGGTCCTCTGGATGCTCTCCAACTTGTTGACAAAGCTTCCAATCTTCATTTGAAACTGCTTCTTAATTTCTTCCCGATGGTATCGCATACTGTTTCCTCAACATCAGCATTTTATCCTAGTTCTGCCCACACAGTGAGCTGAACGCAGGAGCAAGAGGACAAAGGAAAGGCTGCGGAGCTGCTTGATGTAGCTGGAACAAGGCGGGGGGTGGAGGGAACAGGACCGGCTTCTTGGAAGAGCAAGCCGGCCTCACAGGGGCTGTTTTCTGCTTTGCCCCTCTGTTTTGAATATATCTTGTCTTGACAGTGAAATACATATTGATCATCTCTAAAAACTTGCAAAACACAGACATGAGAGCAGGAAAATAAAATCCATGGGTAGTCCACAGATTACATGCAGTCACTGTTCATATTTGTGTTTTTCTTCCATTTCTTTATATATAAACACTTTAACCAAATTCAATTATGTGTCAAGTACATTTTCTCTTGTCTCCCACATTCCCAGTCCATTCTTCCAACAACTGCTGTATCCATGAGAACCATACTACCTTCATTATAAGAAAATATATACAATAAAAATTGCAATAAAATTTTTATCTGTGATCATATGTTTTCAATATTTTCTCAATTAGTCTTTAATTAATTAATTAATTATATTATTTTCTTTCCGTATAGATGTTTAGTTCGTTTTACCATCTTTCAGAACAGAACTCTTTTAAACACAAAGGCTAACAATTAAAAAGGAAAAGAAGGCTAGCCAGGTGGCTCAGTGGGTAAAGGCAACTCCTGACGACTTGAGTTTGAGTCCCAGGATGCACAGAATAGAAGGGAAAACCAACTCTTGGAAGTCATCCTCTGACCTCTGCCTCTAAATACATGCTCACACACGCGAACACACATGCTCACACACACACACACACACACACACACACACACACACACAATAAAGTAAATAAATATATAAAAAGGAAATAAACAAAACAAAGAGTGGGCACAGTGCTGCTTCCGGGAGTTCTGCAGATTCAGAGTCGATGAGGATGTACATTGCCATCTCTGAGCTCTTCCAGTTTCAAATAAACTTGACTAATGTTTTAAAGCCATCACCTCATACATGATTTGTGTGTGTGCACTCATGGGTCTGCTTCGCATTTCTCTCTTCTTCCCCTTTATCTGGGGATGAAGACTTTCTGATTATGATAAAATATACAACCCCAAATTTGCTACTTTTACCGATTTTATGCGTATGATTTCAAAGCTTTAAGCACAGTTTCTTACATGGCTATCCTTGGATTGTACTAAATTCATAGACTAAATAAATAATAAAGAACTGATGAAGTATTGAGTGTACTAAGTCTCCTTGCCCCTAAACATGATAGCTCACATTCCACTGACTTTTCTGATTTTATTCACCAATATTGTTTTCATTAAGAATTTTGTATATGCATAATGTATTTTGATTAAATCTATCCCTATTCCCTCCCCTCCAGTTCTTCTGCTGTCCTCCAAATACTTTTTGCTCCCAAATTCATGTTCTCTCCTCTCTCTCTCTCTCTCTCTCTCTCTCTCTCTCTCTCTCTCTCTCTCTCTCTCTCTCTCCTTACTCTCCCTTTCCCTCCCTCTCTCACTCGCTCCCTCCCCACTGTACTCACTTGGTGTTGTCGGTACATGAGTGTGAGATGATGTACTGAAGTGTTCAGGAGTCACATTCCTGAAGAAAACTTATTCTCTCTTTCCCATCAGCCATCAATTGCCAATAGCTTTGCAACTAGAGGTAGGCCTTCGTGAGCCCCTCCCCTATCCAGGGGAGGAGTTTGCTGGAATTGACATTGTTCAGAGAGTTCTTTGTGCATGCAATCACAGCTGCTATGAGTTTGTGTACACAATGGAAATGTCCTGGCATGTCCAGCAAATAACTTTTCCCCAGATATCCACTACCTCTGGCTCTTATAATCTGGCCTTCTTTTCCACAGTGATCCTGAGCCTTGGGGATATAAATGTCCCATTTAAAAATGATCACTTCACTGTCTCTTATTCTCTGCACATAGGTCAGTTGTGAGTCTCTCTATTAATTATAATCTACTGCAAAAAGATTCTCTGATAAAGGATGCACTAATCTATGAATATAAAGATAAGACTTTAGAGAGAGGTTTGATACTAGGACCTAGCTAGCTATGGGATTTTTTTTCACCCAGTTAATTGCATCAAGTATGAATTTGTCTTGGAGAACAGGCCTGAAATTCAATCAGAAAATTGTTAACTGCTTCCCTAAAATCCATGCCTCAATTGCACCAATGGGGGTATCTTGCCAGGTCAGTATTATTGTAGGTCTCAGGATTCACAGTTCTCTTCATATAGTACATTGTATTTATTTTGTCAGCATTGTAGCTAAGAATTTCACTACTAATGTAAATAATATTATATTTTTCATTTCATTTCATTTGACTTGCTCAATCCTAGTATTTAGGAAAAATGCTTGGCTTTTATGGATTAGCCTTATCTCTCACAACCTTATACACTTTCTAATTCTAGGATTATGTTTTCTGATTTTTTCACACGTTTTATATGAAATACCATCTACAAGTAAAAACAGTTTTATTTCTTCCCTTCCAAATTCATTTTTTCTTGTCTCATCAAATTAGCTATGATTGGCAGTGATGTTGAAGAGTGCCGGGATGGGGGTCCTTGCCTTCCTCCTCATCTTACTGGTCAAGTTTCTAGATTGCATCAGTGCATACTATATTAGCTAGAGTTTATGCCATAAATGGGTGCTAAATTTGTTCAAGTCTTTTTACACAATTATTGATAAAATCATATGATATTACTTCTTCAATGTACTAGTATAATAGATCATACTACCTGATTTTTAAATTTTGAGCCAGCCTTTTCTGAATTCCCAGGATAAATCTTACTGCAGTGCAGGATTCTTTGTATGTATTGTTAGTTTTGATTAGCAATATTTTACTGAGAATTTAAGCCAATTTAGAATTATAACATACTGTGAAAAAATCCATTTCTCCTTGTTTTTAAGCCCTAGCATGTTGCTCTTTGAGAGTCAGGAACAATCAATCAGTATTCCCAGGTAGTCTCAGCAGTTTTCAAAATTATGATATTTTAAGCATATATCTAACAGTCTTCACACTTATAATTTGAATAGCTAACATTCTTGTTTCAATAATAAAATATACTAAGCTTAGCAATATTTGCAAAAAAAATATAAGTCCTCCAGGTTTAACAAATGATCAAAAAACACAAGGTTTCCCCCCTTTTTAAGTTTAAATGATATTTCAAATTTTTATCTACCACATTTTTGTTCACTCATTCATCATTAGACACTTAATTTGCTTCAGTGTCTAAGATATAAATAATGATTCAATGAGCATGGAGTGCAGGCACCACTTAGAGATGCTTATTCAAATTCCTCTGGCTTCTGAGCTATGACTAGAAAGTTGAATTTATTTCCTTATATGTAGAATTAAAGGGATGGAATATGTATGCAGCATCACAGAATTTCATAAAGGGAAAGATTTTAGAAAGCATTTAGCATATCTTGTTTAATGAGGAGACTGAAGTTCCAAGAGATTTAGGAATGTGTTTAAGGTCAGCCAAGTACTGATAGGATGGGCTGGGAGTCAAAAAGAAGTAGTGTTCCTACACACAATAAAGATTTTTAAAAAGAAATGAAGAGAATCGTTCAACTACAACAGCATTTGAGAAGATAAAATACTTATAGATAGATGTGTCCTGATAGGTAAAAAGACCCACATAAAACTTATTTAGATGACATTCCATATTTATTAGTTTGATAATTCAAATAGTCTGTTAAAGGGACTGCAGATACTCCAAGAAAACTTTAGCTTTGGATCTGTAACATTTGGCTGTCCACAATCAAGAAGTTTTAATCATTTACTCATCCCTCTACAGTCTACTAGCATAGATGTAGCTTTTTTCCAGGAACATCAGTTCACATCCTTAGTAGCTGATCATTGGCAAACACAGGTGTTTTTTCCCAGTTTTTGCTACTAATATTCTCTTATATCCTGCATTACACCTCACACCATTATGTATATATGTATGTGTGTATGTATTTTTTTGTGTGTATACATATATACATATGTGTTTGTATGTATGTGAGTAGGTTACAGATGGCTAAAAACAAACAAACAAAAACAAACAAACAAACAAACAAAAAAACAGTTAACGAGGCCACAGAAGCCAGTCATCATAGTAGAGGCAGTGGCAGAGAGATAATATGATGCATACTTATCTTGGAATTTTCAAAAGAAATTATATTGAGAAAGGATAATTATAGTAGTTCATTCTTGGGGGGAAATGTCAACAGTGAGTGAAATGTTTGACACTGAGGAAAGCCTGATACATGGCAGATACTCAATAAACAAGATGGTCAAGGAGAAAAACCAACATAATCTTAGAAAGTTTTGTTTAACATTGTACATCCAAATGCAGCAGGTTACCACATAACTTCTTCAGTATTGTTCTGCTTCCTTGTTGTGTGTAGGCCCCTTGTGTGTTAAGTGAGAATAGTAGTGGTACCTATTCTTGTAGATTTCTGGATAAAATAAAACACATAGAGTCTTTTCTCTTCACACAACAGGCATTCAGTAAATGATATGTAATGGTCATCAATTTAATGCTAGAGACTTTTAGCTCAAACAATGTGGCTTTAACCCTTTTACCAAATCTTTATCACAGTCTCAAATTTTAAAATACAAAATTCAGAAAGATTAAGGAACTTTCCAAATTCACAATTGTTTTCAATCTGAAGTCGTCAGCTCCTTTAGACCCTTAGGAGTCAAGGTTTATAAATGTTTATCTGTTCACTACACTCAAAAAGTTAGAAAATTTTCTAGACAATTCTCTCTCCCTACCATAAACATCTTATTCATTCTGCCTCCTAATTTATTGCCCTTCATAGGCAACAAGTAGGTACCCTGTAGGTCCTGACACTTATCATCCCTCAGTTGATTACACTTCTGGATTTCTGAACTCTCAATCTCAGCCTGGGGGCTTCTGTTTTCTACACAGGCCTCTTCTCGATAGGACAAGCCTGAACTGCTAGGGAGCTAATGTCCTTAAGAAGGTTTCCAATCCATGATAGATGAGATTGGGGAAGGAAATGAGCCCACCTCCCCTAATTTAATGGAACAAATATCAACACAATCTATAGTGTCCTGGCAGAATGCAGTCTCAATTTGGCCCTTGTAATATGATAATTCTTGCATCTGCCCTTGATTTTATCCTTCTGCCACTTGCCTGACTTTCTAGTCTATTTCAGTGCTCATCTAAACAAATCACACTCAAATGTAGCTAGAGTTTTCCTGCCTTGCCCACAGTCAGGACAAATCTTTGTCACCCACCAGTCCCACAGCCATTCAGACCCAACCAAGTAAACACAGAGACTTATAGTGCTTACAAACTGTGTGGCCGTGGCAGGCTTCTTGCTAACTGTTCTTATATCTTAAATTAATCCATTTCTACAAATCTATACCTTGCCACAGGGCTCGTGGCTTACCGGCATCTTTACATGCCGCTTGTCCTGGCGGTGGCTGGCAATGACTCCTTCTGCCTTCCTGTTCTTTTATTTCTCCTCTCTGTTAGTCCCACCTATACTTCCTGCCTAGTCACAGCCAATCAGGTTTTATTTATTGACCAATCAGAGCAACTTGACATTCAGACCATCCCACAGCACAGCCAAGTGCAGACCATCTCAGACACCTGCACTTAGGCCCATGGTCCCAATCATCCTCTATGTGGACCTGCTGGGTAAAGCCACAAGGAACCCAAGAACGGGCTTCCACAGGACATACAGAACATCCCACAGCACTCAAATCCTGATCTCTGATACTGCTTCTCAGAGAACCAACAAAGATACCTCTCCATTCTCACTCAAGTCTTGAAACTCATTTTCTTTCAATGGAATGATTGCAATAATGTCCTGGCTTTTCTCTTTCAGCTCCAATCTGTCCCTTCAAAACTTGCCTTCAAAGAACAATTTCTGAAACATAAATTATTCCTGTATTCCCTGGCGCAAAATTTGTTATGGGTTCTCATCATGTGTAGGATAAAATATACACTCTTTGGTAGTGTACACAGTCTTCCATGCTCCCATGATCCTGATTGTCCACCTCTCCATTTCACTTCCCATGTGTCCCTGATATCATCCTTTGCTAAGCTCATATGGGAAGCTGTACATGCTTCAGATGCACTATGCCATACCAGTTTTCTGTAGATTAAAAAAAAAATACTTACCCTGTCTCCTCCATCCACAAAACTCACAGCCATCATCTGCTTCTACTTCAGTGGGGTGGCAGGACATTCATTCTACACATAATGAATAGGAAGATCATATACCTCTGTATTTGTGCTAACCACACTATTCCTGCATAACAATGTCCCTTTCCTTTGTGACACTGAGTTCCTTGAAATAAGCACTCATCTCCTGGATCAAAGAGTCTACAGAGTCACCGCAACATCACCCACAGAAACTGGTGTTGTAGTGACAAGGCTGAGCATATAAATGTGAGAAATGCATCAGATGCTCAAACTGTAATTCCCCACAAAGATGTGCCAAGTACTGAAGCCTGTGCTTGCTCTGTTGTACCATCCTCTCAAAAAAGGGTGCGAATTGTGATGCTCTATTGCTGTGACACACCAGTTTTATTATACAAAATTGGTGGATTTGCAATCTTCATGCATTTCGATGCATAAAACATTAGGACCCCTTTCATGGTCAGAAAGAGAGCCCATCTGCTTTTCTCTATTCTAAAGGGTTAACCATATCTGAGAATCTATTCCATTTTTCCACTCCATAAAGCTCTTACTCCTTTTTTCATAATCAAAGACAAAAAGGAAAAAGTGGGGCTCAAGAATATAAAAAGAAGAATTAAGATTTCTGAGGAAGGTATCCCAGAGTGGGATAACAAGTGATGGGTGCAGACAGAAGTGAGAGAAGACTTCTTTCATTTCTACTACTGTGCAAAGGAGGGGAGAAAGGAATCCAGGGGTACATGTATTTTAATCTTCCTGGGTGGACCTGAGCCACTGTTAAAATGAATGTTGGAATTGCATCAGTATATTGAAATTTAGGCAACACTTTGTCTAAGGTTTGGGAAAGACATTTTCATCAGTCTTCCCCACCCTGGCATTGGAGAAGGAAATCAGAAAGGCAGACAGTCAAGGCCAGCAAACACTTGCAACTCTGTTGAGAACACCACTGTTGTTGCCCTAGCCTTCCTTTTTGGATGAAAACCACCTGGCTTTGGTCCCTGGCTCACTCAGGAAATCCCAAACCTCCTCAGCTCACAATATGGCTGTACTATGGGATACCTGTGGTGGCTCCAGTCCCCCTTTCCAAGTTTCATACCTTTCCACTGTCTCCTCCTGGATCCCTTCTCCATGTTGTAAGCCTAATTTTTGTCATGGATTTGATTATGTTTCTGCTATTTAGATTTGGAAAGAAAACAGCTATTATGTAATTGAAATTCAACTTGTTATACCTCACTCTTTGGTAATTATTTAAGAGTGTTATCCTCAATAATCCCCATATGAAAGCTTCAGTTGAAGTTTCTGCTTAATCCTAGGCAATAAACAATAAATTCTAAGTAATACATTTTTATTTATTAACTTATAAAAAGCTACAGATTAAATGTAGGACCTCATACATGCTGAACACACTACACTCTCAACTGCATTAACTTTAAAAAGTCTTAACTCTAAAGTCAAAATATTCAAATATTTAATCAAAATGCCAAACTGATTCCATGTAAGATCTTCCTCCTCACACTGACAGCCTTGGCTGTAGTGAAGGTATAAAGTGTTCTTCTCCCACTGACACTTCCATCTTCACTGTTTCCACACTTGCCAACTGTTTTATTCTCAGGAGTGACCCAAGTCACAGGAAATAGATTATAAAAGGCTTTACTGATGGGTCTTGATGAGGAGGGACTTTGCAGTTGGGCCTGAGAGATGAAAAAGGCTTCCTTTTTTTCTCTGATGTCATTTCCCTTGTTCTCTAGAGTTTTCAAGGACTTCTGTAGTACAACTACATTGATTTTGAAAGTTACATGTTCCAAGTAGAAATCCCTAGAGATTTGATGCTGGCCTCCAACTTCTTATTGGTGGGTTTCTTTCTATTCTTATGGCCAGAAATATCACCTGGCTAGCTTTGCTCTCCCTCTGTGTTTCTGTTAGAGAGAAACCATGCTCTGTAGGAAAACAGCAAGCATCCCTTGACCCAATGAGTGCTGAAATCACAGGCAAAAATCCATCATGAAATTTACATCTTATCACCATAGGCATTCCAACCATTAAACATAAGCCCATCAATTCTCCCAACATACTGAGCACATTACCAGCTCTCCAGTAATCCATAAAAGCCTCTTACTCAGCTTATGAACCAAAGGGGATCTGCCACTGTTCACTCGGTTTCTTATTCCTCAAGCTCATATTCAGCTCAAAACTCAGGGTAGAAAGAGATATCTTCATCTATCTGCTGAGTCTTACAAGGGTTTACACCTATCCACTACCTGAGATCCTCTCTGATACAGTTTTTTATCAGTCAGAAAACAGAGAACTAGAGAGGTAAAGAACTAGTTCAAAGACACTCAATGAAAGATTCATTTGTGGAGCTGGAATCTGATATCCAGTCCTGTGCTTTTAAACTCTGATCTATGATGGCCATTGGGCATCACGGCTAAAATGTTTCCTTTCTGACTTCTTCAGTATTTTCAAAGTAATTGTGTTCCTATATGACACACATTAGGTTTGTCTACTTTTTGCTTTGCTAAAAAAATAACATTGTGAAGGGGTGTTGGATTTTGTCAAATGCCTTTTCTGCATCTAGTGAGATGATCATGAGGTTTTTTTTCTTTGAGTTTGTTTATATGGTGTATTACATTGACGGACTTTTGTATGTTGAACCACCCTTGCATCCCTGGCATGAAGCCTACTTGATCATGGTGGATAATTGTCCTGATGTGTTCTTGGAGTCTGTTTGCCAGTATTTTATTGAGTATTTTTGCATCAATGTTCATGAGGGAGATCGGTCTGTAGTTCTCTTTCTTTGTTGTATCCTTGTTTGGTTTAGGAATCAGGGTAATTGTAGCCTCATAGAAGGAGTTTGGTAATGTTCCTTCTGTTTCTGTTATGTGGAACAACTTGGCTCAATCTGGGAGGAGGGGACTGGACCTGACTGGACTGAGTCTATCAGGTTGATCTCAGTCCTCAGGGGAGGCCTTGCTCTGGAGGAGGTGGGAATGGGGGGTAGGCAGGGGGGAAGGGGAGGGGGCAGGAAGGGGGAGAACAAGGGAATCTGTGGCTGTTATGTAGAACTGAATAGTATTGTAAAATAAAATAAAACAATAAAAAATAAAAAAAATTACATTGTGTCCTATGACTCAATCCCCAAATTCCAACACTTGCTAAAAGGTGGTCCACTGGCAATCAACAACATCTGTGAACTTATTAGAAATGTCCTCTTGGTGCCTCCCTACCAACCTACCCTATTGGAACCTGCATTTGAGAAAGTACATTAAGTTTGAAGAAACACTTGAGATATGTTCCTTCTTGCCAGCTAAAGGAAAATTGCTCCTGGTCAGCCCTATGGACAGGTATCAAGAGAAAACTGTTTGCAAGATCAATAGCTGCATACCAGATCCCAGGAGATGTGTTAATCTGCTTAAGCAGGGAAAAAAAAGCCACATCTGGTATAGCAGCTACAAATGGAGTCACTGATTAAGTTTCTGGTAATCAGCTGCCATTACACATGATCTATAGTCTTCTGCACAAATAGGATTGTTAAAGGGAGATGTGATGGGACCACCAGCCCTGTACTTTTCATGTCCTTGCTAGTGGAGCTAATTTCTGTAATACTTCCAGGAATGAGATATTGATTTCAATTCACTATTTTTCCTGGTACAGGATATTCCAATGGCTTCTCTTCAGCCTTTCCAACCATGATAGTACTCATTCTGCAGGCCATGGAACCAATGTGGGGAGTTCTATCAGTCTCCTGAGTATATCTATCCCAAGTGAACAATCTGAACTGGGGAAATAACTATAAGATGAGTTCAGGAGTCTACTGGACTCCCTCACCAAAGGAGTCAGATGTTAGCTAAAACTCATTGATCACTTGACCTCCATAAGTCCCTGATTTACTTGGAAGGCCATGACTTTCTTTGGGGTTCTCATGATCAATATCAATCCAGAGCCTATACCTAGAAGGCCCCCAAAAGCCTGATTATTTACTTTTCTGTGATGTCCAGTTACCCAAGAAAAAATGTTCTAAGTCTCTTTTGGAAATATGAGAGAAAGCTTAATAATAAAACTTTGTTATATTGTTATAAGGTACTTACTCAAGGAGATCTGGCCTTTTTTTGTTCAAGTTGCACATGTCTAGGAATTTGTTTAGGACCACGATTCTCTGTTGCTATTGGCAGGAGTCATGTGACTTCTTCAGGGGGCAAGGCCTGAGAATAACATGAATGACTCTCCTTGTGGCAAAGCCCTGGAGACCCTGACCCACTTGGCAAGTACCTGTGGACAGTTCACTGCATAATTCTGGGCACAAGCCCAGGAGTGTGTGCTACCTGCTCTCCTTGCTTTCACCATGCTAGCCATACTGCTACCCTGAATGAGTCACAGTAGGTCATGAAGTTTAATATTACATATTTGTATAACTGTTCTGGAAAGAATGATTTTAACCACAAGAGTTTTTAAGAAATGTTATTAAATAGATGATATCAGGAGTTAATGGGAGCATTTTAGGAACAGGGAATGAAGCAGAATCATAGAAACCCACAGTTCTCTCGTTTCTAATAACTATGCCAATACCCCGAGATATTAAGATAGACATAAGGACAAGGGATAAGCAGTGCCAGCTATTAACTTTCCAAGTTATGTTGCCAATAGGATAAATGGAAAAACCTGGTATATCCCCAGAGGAGACAGAGTAGTAGAAAATGCAGAATGGATTGATCCAGCTTTGGCTGGTGAGTTGATTTTGAGAACCCAGACCCTACCAGATGTAAATATTAACCTCATCCTGCATGACACGGTAACCACATATCCAGTCAACTGGGCACACTGTTCTACCTGTAGGTGTGCCTAGTTAGAAAAGCTCCTTTGTAGCTTGCAAGACTGTTTATGATTTTTAACAGTAGAGATATAGATCAAGAAGGTAATGGCTACTGGTGGGAGAGTTTGGAAATGGAAAAGGAAAGAAGCAAGGAACAAACTAGCATTTATTGTAACCATTTTTAGAAACTTAGAAAGCAAAAACTA
This sequence comes from Peromyscus leucopus, assembly GCF_004664715.2. NCBI lineage: Eukaryota > Metazoa > Chordata > Mammalia > Rodentia > Cricetidae > Peromyscus > Peromyscus leucopus. The sequence continues at coordinate 46,320,491 of NC_051067.1, forward strand.
ATTGTAAAATTGTTCATGCAAATCATTGAAAATGTATAAATGAAGACAGCCCAGGCTATCCAGGGCCACTTGTTTGAATGACAACAGGTACTCACAATTTCTTCATAGAGCCAACTCCACACATCCATCCCAGGTCTGCAAATGCATCTGGAGTAAGGCTTCCAGCATGCTATGGTTCAAGGTCTCCTTTGGTTCATTTGTTCTGGAATATTCCTTCTTAAACAGATGAGGTTAGGACTTAGTAGGCTTCATATCATATCTTCCTATTTTAGTTTATAAAAGCACCATGATTAATTAATCAGACACAGAAGTCTATAGATGCCAGACCACGTTGTTTTGGAGAGGATTGCAGAAGGACTTTAGAACTTTGGGCTATAAAAGCCATTGAGTGTTGAGAGCTCAGTGAGCTGTTGTGTAGGAGTGTGGAAGATAAGAATGTTGAGGGTAATACAGACAATGGAGCACACCAGCACCACTAAGGTGAAATCTTCTGGGAAGTGTTTCCTCATAGTCAGCACACAGAAGTATAATCACACCTTTTCATCAGGACCATCAGCTCCCCAATAATGACACAGAGACTTATTATTAATTATGAAAGCTTGGCCAATAGCTTATGCTTGTTTCTAACTAGCTCTTATAACTTAAATTAACCCATTTCTTTAAACCTATGTTCTTTTATATGGTGGTATTTTATTTGTACTGAAATGAAATTTTAATTGTATGTTAATAAATAAAGTTGCCTGGGGGTCAGCACTATTAGAGCCATAGCAAGAGTGTGGTGGTGGTGTCGCATGCCTTTAATCCCAGCACTTGGTAGACAGAGCTAGGTAAGTCTCTGTGTGTTCAGGGATACAGCCAGCATTGGAGACACACGCCTTTAAGACCTGGAGGGCTGTACTTACAGGCAGTGACGAGGCAGTCACGTATTTGGGTTTACAACCAATGAGAAGGCAGAACAGAAAGACTATATCAAGAAAAACACACAGGAAGTAGGTCTCTTTTGGAGAGGTAGAACCACCACAGGAGGAAGGGTAAGGTTTTAGCTCTGAGCTCTGACGTCCTGGCTTTCTTCTTTACATTGGTTCTGTGTTTCTTATTTAATAAGATGGTTGATTACATCTACACTTTTTACATGTCTCAGTTACTTTTACTTTGTAATACCCATGCTATTTCTCTGTGTCCTGGAATCTTCATTCTTCTTCCCAGCATCCTCTGTACCTGAAATACTGCCTAGCCATTGACCACTCAGCATTTTTATTTAACCAATCAGAGTGATACATCTTCACAATGTACAAAAAGATTATTCCACAACACAAAATAGTCTGGAAGCTGTTCTGGATGTAGAACTCTGGGGAAACTGCAACAAAGGCACTCTGAGAAGCTGGAGCACATGAGCCACCCATTTTCATTGCTTTCTGGTCCTCTTGCTCTAAAAACACATAAATTTTCAAAGGTAATATGCATATCTGCATTAACATAAGTATGGACTGTGTGCTGTACACAAGCCAGCCAAAGATGATTTTTTTTTTGTTTTATGTTTGAGCAGGTAAAACATATGCCATCTGTCTTGTAGTTTTTCTAGGTTTATTTCTTTACATCTGTAGCCAGGATGGGGGGGTCTACCCCAACCAAATCTGATCTCTATCAACCTTGAATGAATCTACAGCCTTTCATTTTCTGTGGAAACAAAATCTCTTCACCAGTGCAACATATTTTTGACTTCCAATCTGAAGTTAAGAGATTTTTAAAATATATAGGTTGATTTAATTTAGAAGTTTCCATAATCCAATGTCTCACAACAGCTGTTGTTCACTCATCAGCAATCAAAATATTTAAAGTCAATGTAACACCATACAGGATCCAGACTCCTTGTATATTTCGCATCTCTACATGGCTTATCCTTTTCATATTATTTTACTTTTCTCTTCATAGACTTTATTATTTATAATGTACTTTTCCACCCATTTTCTTTTCTTTTTAAGCCTACACATATTTTAAAACATACTGTAATCTGTTTTGAGTTTCTTTTCCATCTGGATCTGTCCTCTGTAGTTGAGCCTCTGTAGTGTTCTCTGACCACGTGCCATGCAGCTTAGTTTAGCACATGGTGCTAGTGGCTGGCTCCAGTCCACAGGCCATGGCCAGTAGCTGCATCTCTACATGTCACTGAGAACCAGACCACTTGAAAGGCTGCAGGTCTAGGAAGCTACATCTGGCTCTTTGTCCAGAAATATCACTGCTGTTGTTTTCTTAGGCCCTATGTTTGTATATTTGAACCCCACATTGGGCATCATTTGTGGTCGGACCTTTTTGTCAGGACCATCAGCTCCCCAATAATGACATGGAGACTTATTAATTATAAAAGCTTGGCCAATAGCTTAGGCTTATTTCTAACTAGCTTGTATAACTTAAATTAACTCATTTCTTTTTTATTAATGTATTTATTTTACATCCTTGTCGTAGCCTTCCCCCCATCCTCCTCTCCCAGTTCTTCTCCCTCATTCCTCGCCTCTCACTCGCCAATATCATCTTCTTCCATCTCCATCCAAGAAAGGGCAAGTCTCTTATGAGTATCAGTAAAATGTGGCATATCAAGTTGCAGTAAGACTAAACACCTCTTGATTTGTTAAAGCTAGGCAAGATGACCCAGTATAAGAAGTAGGGTCCTGAAAGCTGGTTAAAAAAGAAGTTAGAGATAGCCCCTGTTCCTACTGTTAGAAGTCCCACAAGAGACCCAAGCTACACAAATGTAGCATATATCCAGAGTGCTTAGGTCACTCCCATGCAGGCTCCCTGGTTGTTGGTTCAGTCTCTGTGAGTCCCTATGATCCCAGATTAGTTGATAGTGTAAGCCTTCCCATGGTTCTTTGACCCCTCTAGTTCCTACATTGCTTTCTTCTCCTCCTTCACAGGATTCCCAAACTCCACTTAATGTTTGGCTGTGAGTCTCTGCATCTGCATCCATCAGTTGCTGGATGACACCTCTCTGATGACAATTGGATCAGGCACCAATCTGATCACAGGAGATGGCCAGTTCAGACTACTTATTTATCATTGCTAAGAGTCTAAGCTAGGGTCCTCCCCATTGACTTCTGGGAGACTCCCCTGCACCAGGCTTCTGCCTGATCCCAAAATGCCCTCCCAAGCCATCCCCCTCAGCGTTCCCTCCCTCCATGTCCCCCAACCTTATCACTCATGTTCCTATCACCACCTAACCTCCGTCCACTCACAAAATCTCTTCCATTTACCCTTCCCAGGGAGATCTAACCCATTTCTTTTAATCTACATTCTGTTATGTGGCTCAGTTGCCTTTACTTTATAATACCAATTCTGCTTGCTCTGTGTCCTGATGTCTCTGCCCTTTTTCCCAACATCTGTTGTGCTTGGAAATCTGCCTAGCTCTTGGCCATTCAGTTTTTTATTAAACCAATCAGAATGACACATCTTCAAAGTGTACAAAAAGATTGTTCCACAATACAGAAACTGTGTTCTAGATGGTCAAGGTTGTATCATGCTCTGGCAGGTAGTGTAACAATCACCCTGGTGGTACTTGCTTTAAATGCATGAAGGGGTCTTGGAGAACAGTAGAAGCTTGGCACTGTGGGAGTCCAGGAGAGGCCATTGGTGAAGGTGCAGCTTCAGTAGCAGTTGAAGATCCAGGATTAAATGAGTCATACAGATAAATTAAGGCATGGTACCACGAAGGGATCCCAGGAAGCTATTGGTGAGTTGCAGCAGAAGAGTCCAGCATTTTGGAGATGCCAGTACCAACAAAAGCAGTAGCTGTGGTGGAGTGGAGCTAGCTTAAGAATTAAGGACAAGCTATATGCTGCAGAGAGCAGAACCAGAGAACTTACTCAAGCCCCTTGGGGGAGTGCAGAAAACTGTGAGTGAATCCCTGATATTGAACATTGAGTTATTTATACTGTTAGAGTTTGGTTTTGCTTTTATCTGATTGTGACTATGCCCTGGTTCTTCCTTCTTTAAGTAAGAAAATGTTTGATTCATTTTCTGTTTTATAGGATTCCACAGTTGAAAAACTTTAAACTTTTTTAAAAGAAAATTTTTTTGGAGTTTTACAGAGATTTTAGATTTTAAGAGATTGGATATTTTTAAAGAGACAAGTTTTAAAGTATTTGAATTTGTAAAGCTGTGGGAGTTTTTAACTTTGTACAATGTTTTGTATTGTGTTTTCTTTATTAATGTGTGGTCTTGGGAATGAACAAGAAAGGAAAGGTTGTTGTTTAATAGTGATGTGTTTGTATGTCAAGTTGACAAGGCATCAATTATAATGGCTAGTTTTATGTCAACTTGACACAATCTAGAGTTATCTGGCAAGAGGAAGCCTCAACAACTGAAAAAAATGCCTCCATAAGGTCAAGTTATAGGCAAGACTGTAGGGCATTTTCTTAATTAGTGGTTGATGGATGGAAGAGGACCCAACCCATTGAGGGTGGTGCCACCCCTGGGATGGTAATCCTGGCTTCTGTAAGAAAGCAAGCTAAACAAGCCATGGAGAGTAGGCCAGCTTCAGCTCTCACCTCCCAGTTCCTGCTCTGTTTGAGTTCCTGCCCTGATTTCCTTCAGTGATAGACTATGATGTTGATGTGTAAGACAAATAAACAATTTCTTCCTCAACTTGCTTTTGGTCATGATGTTTCATCACAGCAATAGTAACACACACACACACACACACACACACACACACACACACACACGCATATGCGCACACATACACACACACACAACTAAGTAAATAAATAGCCTCATACCCTTCTTCATCCCTCTGGTACTCAGCAAATCTCAGCCTGCTTCCTTACCAAGGACTCCCCAACTACCCTATATGACACAGAGACTCAAGTAAGCTAATTTCCATTTCCTCCCTTCAATTTGAGTCATCCCAAAGCATTATAGCTCCTTCCCAGGAATTGTCACCTCCTCCAGGCTCTCTACCTCTATTTGAAACTTCTCAGATGCAAACCAACTCCCCACAAGAGACTCTTCAGTTCACCCATATAACTAAGAGACCTAGCCACATTCTTCTTCAAGAGATAATAGAACCCTGCTACCAACCTCACTGGTACCCTTTAATTCTCAATCTGGCCTTGAGAACCACAACCAGTCCACACTACCAGGGTGAACTGGTTCAAAACTCTTTAACCACACTGCTGTAGGTACAAGAGTATAGCTGATAGGCAGAAGACCTGGGATAGAGGCTGTAGCCCTAAATAGCTGACAAGTGGGAGTTAAAGCTGGACATAGTGGTATGTGCCTTTAATCTGAGCACTCAAAAGGGAGAGGCAGGTGCATCTCTGTGAGTCTGAGCCCATCCTGGTCTACATAGTGAGTTACTGGACACCCAGAGTTGTATGGTGTCTCAAAAAAAAATGACATCCCAATGCTACTATGAAATAGCCCCCTCCTGAATGTTGTAGACACCTCTAGAAAGAAGAAAGGTGACTGGAACAAAAATAAAGGAAAATCTGAGCCAATAATTAATTCCAGATATATAAATCCACAAAGATGCAGGGCAAAAAGACAAAATAACTTGCCTCCTCCAAAAAATGCAAATTGCATGGAAATAACCATGAATAAAAATGAACTGGAAGAACTTCCGGACAAAAAAAATTTAAAACAATGTTGTAACAATGTTATAAAAACTCAGACATCAGATAATGATAAGGAAGTCAGTCCAAACTTGAAAATAAAGCCTTAATTGCTGAAGAAAACCCAAACTGGAATGATGCTGGAAATGAAAAGGTCAACAAGCCAAATCAAACCTGCAGAAGAAAGCTTTATACTAAGAGTGGATCATATGAAAACAGGAAGTTGGAGACAGAAGGTGAATTAGAGGAATTGGATTACTCAATAAAGATCAATGAGACATTTTTATAAAAAGTATGAATGAGATATGGGAGAGTTTAGGGGACACTATGAAATACCTAGTTTTAGAATTGTGGGAATATGAGTTCCTGGGAACTCCTACCCAACTCTGCCCCAGTTGCCAGCCAGCAGGGAAAACTCCTGGGGGAAGGCACCCCCCACCAAAACCTCCCAATACCCATGTGCCTGAGACCCCAGTAACTTCCTGAGGCATGGAAACCAAACTGCCAGCTATCATTGGACCAAGAGGTGAGTGAGTCTTCTCACACCCAGAGAGTCTTGACCCTAGGACCCAGACCCTGGGACACAGCCAATCCCGGGAAACCCCCACCAAACTCTGCCCCAGTTACCAGCCAGCAGGGAAAACTCCTGCTGGAAGCTCCCCCACCAAGGCCCCCCATAGGACCCTGCAATCTACAAGTTCCACACCCTGCCCCACTACCCATCTGCCTGTGACCCCAGTATCTTTTTGAGACAGGAAATTCACCAGCCCTCATTAAACCAAGAGTGGCTTTCTGAGACATAGAATCTGCAAGCTCTCACTGGACCCAGAGAGACTTCCTGAGACACAGAATCAGCTCTGACTGGACCAAGAGCCCTGATAAGACCAAGAGTGGCTCTGTGAGTCACAGAATCAACTAGCTTGGATTGAGTCAAGAGCAGCTCCCTGAGATACAGATCTGGCAGCTCCAACTAGACCAAGAGCTAAAATTGGACTCAAAGGTGCCCCCTGAGACACAGACACAACAAGCACACAGTAGACCAATAGCAACTTGCTCAGACACAGGCACCGCTAATACCTATTAAAGGAGGAAATGAGCAGACATCAATGCAAAAATACATACAACAACATAAAGAGCAATATGGCATCATGAGAACCTAGCCCTCCTACAACAGCAAGACCTGAACATCACAATGTAGAAGAAGCAGAAGAAAGCTACCATAAAAATAGCTTTATGAAGATGCTTGAGGCATTTCAAGAAAAAATGAAAAATTCCCTTAAAGAAATTGAGGAAATTTAGAAATTGGAAGAAATCAATAAATCCCTTAAAGAAGCCAAGAAAACTATGAAAAAGCAATTAAACATGTGAGGGAAACAGTTCAAGACCTGAAAAGTAAAATAAAAACAATGAAGAAGACACAAACAGAGGGAATGTTGGATATAGAAAAGCTGAGAAAATGAAAAGGAAACACAGATTCAAGCATAACCAACAAAATACAAGAGATGGAAGAGAGAATCTCTGGTGTAGAGGATACAATAGAAGAAATAGATTTGTCAGTCAAAGAAAAATGCCAAAGCCGAAAAAGCTATAACACAAAATGTCCAGGAAATCTGGAACACCATGAAAAGGCCAAACCTACGAATTATAGGGATAGAAGAAGGTGAAGAATACCAACTCAAAATCACAGAAAATATATTCAACAATATCACAGAAGAAAACTTTCCCAACTTAAAGAAGGAAATACCTTTGAAGATACAAGAAGCCTATAGAACACCAAACAGACTAGACCCCCCCAAAAAAAGTCCCCTCACCACATAATAATTAAACAACTAAACATACAGAATAAAGAAAGAATATTAAGAGCAGCAAAGGAAAAAGGTCAAGTGACTTATAAAGGCAGACCCATCAGAATAACACCTGATTTCTCAATGGAGACTTTGAAAGCCAGAAGGACCTGGACAGATGTAATGCAGACACTAAGAGACCATGGATGCCAGCCTAGACTAATATTCACAGCAAAACTTTCAATCACCATGGATGGAGTGAACAAGATATTCCAAGACAAAACCAGATTTAAACAATACCTATCCACAAATCCAGCCCTACAGAAAGCACTAGAAGGAAAATTAGAACCTAAGGAAGTCAGATACACCCAAGAAAACACAGGCAATAGATAACCCCACAGCAGTAAATCCCAAAGAAGAGAAATACACACACACTACAACCAAAAGATAACAGGAATTAACAATCTCTGGTCATTAATATCCCTTAATATCAAAGGACTTAATTCACCTATAAAAAGGCACAGGCTAACAGAATGGATACAAAAGCAGAACCCATCTTTCTGCTGTATACAGGAAACCCAACTTCAAAGATAGACACTACCTCAAAATGAAAGGCTGGAAAAGTCTTTCCAATCAAATGGCCCTAAGAAGCAAGCTGGTGTAACTATCCTAATATTCAACAAAATAGACTTCAAAGTAAAATCAATCAAAAGAGATCAAGAAGGACATTACATACTCATCACAGGGAAGATCCACCAAGATAAAGTTTCAATACTGAACATTTATGCCCCAAACACAAGGGCACCCACATATGTAAAAGAAAGATGACTAAAGCTTAAATCACACATAAAACACCACACATTAATACTGGGAGACTTCAACACCCCACTCACACCACTAGACAGATCTGCCAGATCAAAACTTAACAGAGAAATAAGGGGCTTAACTGATATTATGACTCAAATGGACTTAATCGATATCTACAGAACATTCCACCCTAACAAAGAAGAATACACCTTCTCCTCAGCACCCCATGGAACCTTCTCTAAAATCGACCACATACTCAGTCACAAAGCAAATCTCAACAGATACAAAAAAAATTGAAATAACCTCCTGTATTCTATCAGACCACCATGGTTTAAAGTTAGATTTCAACAACAACAAAAATTACAGAAAGCCTACAATCTCATGGAAACTGAATAATGCTCAACTGAGTCACCAATGGGTCAAGGAAGAAAGAAAGAAAGAAATTAAGGACTTCCTAGAGCTCAATGAAAATGAATATACTACATACCCAAATTTTTGGGACACTATGAAAGCAGTGCTAAGAGGAAAATTCATAGCATTAAATGCCCACATAAAGAAGTTGGAGAAATCTCACAATAGTGACTTAACAACATACCTAAAAGCTCTAGAACAAAAAGAAACAAACTAATCCAGGAGGAATAGATGCCAGGAAATAATAAAATTGAGAGCTGAAATCAATAAAATAGAAACAAAGAAAACAATGCAAAGAAACAATGAAACAAAGAGTTGGTTCTTTGAGAAAATCAACAAGATAGACAAGCTCTTATCCAAACTAACCAAAAGGCAGAGAGAGAGTATCCAAATTAACAATTTATTCAATATAGTACTTGAAGTTCTAACTAGAGCAATAAGACAACAAAAGGAGATCAAGGGGGTACAAATTGAAAAGGTAGAAGTCAAACTTTCACTATTTGCAGATCATGTGATAGTATACATAAGTGACCCCCAAAATAATATCAGGTAACTCCTACAGCTAATAAACACCTTCAGTAATGTGGCAGGATACAAGATTAACTAAAAAAAATCAGTAGCCCTCCTATACACAAATGATAAATGGGCTGAGAAAGGAATCAGAGAAATATCATCCTTTACAATTGCTACAAATAATATAAAACACCTTGGGGTAACTCTAACTAAGCAAGTGAAAGACCTGTATGACAAGAACTTTAAGTCTCTGAAGAAAGAAATCAAAGAAGATATCAGAAAATGGAAAGATCTCCCATGCTCATGGATAGGTAGGATTAACATAGTAAAAATGATAATCTTACCAAAAGCAATCTACAGATTCAGTGAAACCCCCATCAAAATCCCAACACAGTTAGTTCTTCACAGACTTGGAAAGAGCAATACGCAACTTCATTTGGAAAAACAAAAAACCTAGGATAGCTAAAACAATCCTGTACAATAAAGCCACCTTTAAAGGCATCACCATCCCTGACCCCAAGCTGTACTATAGAGCTATAGTAATAAAAACAGCTTGGTATTGGCATAAAACCAACATGTTGACTAGTGGAATTGAATTAAAGACCCTGACATTAACCCACACACCTATGAACACCTGACTTTTGACAAAGAAGCCAAAACTGTACAATGGAAAAAAGAAAGCATCTTCAACAAATGGTGCTAGCATAACTGGATGTCAACATATAGAAGATTGCAAATAGATCCATATCTATCACTATGCACAAAATTCAAGTCCAAGTGCATCAAAGACCTCAATATAAAACCAGTTAAACTGAACCTGATAGAAGAGAAAGCAGGAAGTAGTCTTGAACGCATTGACACAGGAGACAACTTCCTAACTATAATACCAGTAGCACACACACTGAGAGCAACAATTAATAAATGGGACCTCCTGAAACTGAGAAGCTTCTGTAAGGCAAAGGACACAGTAAATAAGACAAAACAATAGTCTACAAAATGGAAAAAGATCTTCACCAACCCCACATCTGACAGAAGGCTGATCTCCAAAATATATAAAGAACTCAAGAAACTAGACATCAAAATAATGAACAATCCAATTTAAAAATGGGCAACAGAGCTAAACAGAATTTTCAATGGAAAAATCTCAAATGGCTGAAAAACATTTAAGGAATTGCTCAACATCCTTAGTCATCAGGGAAATGCAAATCAAAATGACTCTGAGATACCATCTTACACCTGTCAGAATGGCTAAGATCAAAAATACTGAAGACAGCTTATGTTGGAGAGGATGTGGAGGAAGGGGAACACTCCTCCACTGTTGGTGGGAGTGCAAACTTATACAGCCACTTTGGAAATCAGTATGACAGTTTCTCAGAAAATTGGGAATCAATCTTCCTCAAGACCCAACTATACCACTCTTGGGCATATACCCAAGGAATGCTCAATCACACCACAAGGACACATGCTCAACTATGTTCATAGCAGCAGTATTTGTAATAGCCAGGACCTGGAAACAACCTAGATGCCCCTCAACTGATGAATGCATTAAGAAAATGTGGTACATATACACAATGGAGTACTACTCAGCAGAGAAAAACAATGACATCATGAAATTTATAGGCAAATGGATGGAACTAGAAAATATCATCCTGAGTGAGGTAACCCAGACTCAGAAATACAAAATGGTATGTACTCACTCATAAGTGGATAATAGATGTAAAGTAAAGGATAACCAGACTACAGTCCACAATTCCAGACAAGCTAGCTAACAAGGAGGACCCAAAGAGGGATGCATGGATCACTCTGGGAAGAGGAAATAGAGGAGATCTCCATGAATAAACTGGGGATGAGGAGTGGGCAATGGAGGGTAGGGGATGGGGGATGAGAACATAAGGGAATGGGATGGTTGAGCTGGAACAGGGATGGAGTGGGAAAGCAATGAAGGAGATACCATGATAGAGGGAGACATCCTGAGGACAGAGAGAAACTGGGTGCTAGGGAAGTTCCCAGGAATCCCCAAGAATTACCTCAGCTTAGACTACTAGAAATAGTGGAGAGGGTACCTGAACCAAACTGGCTTACCCCAGTGATGAGATCAGTGACTACTCTGTCATCACAGAGCTTTTCTCCAGTAACTGATGGAAGCAGATGCAGAGATTCACAGCCAAATATCAAGCAGAGCTATAAGAGTCCAGTCAAAGAGAGAGAAGAGGGATTCTATGAGCAAGGGCATCAAGATCATGATGGGGAAACCTACAGAAACAACCAAACCAAACTAGTGAGAACTCATGAAATTTGGATCAACCGCTGTGGAGCCTGCATGGGACTGGGCTAGGCCCTCTGCATAGCAAGAAAGTTTTGTAACTTGATCTGCTTAAGAGGCCCCCTGGTAGTAGGATCAGAATCCATCCCTGGTGCATGAGCAGGCTTTTTTTTTGAGCTCACTACCTATGATGGGACATTTTACACAGCTTTGAAGCAGGGGGAGCGGCTTGGACTTGTCTTTACTAAATGTACCTCCCCATTAGAGTCCTTACCTTCTTGTAGGAGGGAATGGGGGTGAGTTTGGAGGGGGAGGCTGGAGAGGTGGGAGGAGGGAAGAGAGTGATCTTTGATTAGTATGTAAAATGAATAAAAAAAATTCTTAATTAAAAAAGAAAGCTATGTTCCACCAAACTGGAAAACAATCTTTTAAAAATGGATAAATGTATAGATGTATAGAACCTACCATAGTTAAATCAAGATAAAGTAAAGAATTTAGATAAATCCATAATGCCAATGTGATAGAAGTAATAAAACAAACAAACAAACAAAAAAAAAAAAACTCCTAACTAAAAAAAAGCATGGGGCTGAAAAGATTCAGCACAGAATTAACACCAATACTCAAATTACTCCATAAAACAGAAAAGGAAGAAAAATTTATTCCTATTTCCTTTCTACAAAGCCAGTATCACCTTGATATCAAAACAAAAGAAAAAAGAAAAAATTGTAGGCTTTCTATTGAACATAGATGCAAAAATCCTAACCAAATACTCACAAATGCCTTCAAGAACACATAAAAAAATTACCTACCATGATCAAGTTGGCTTCATTTCAGTGATGCAAGGATGGTTCAACATATATAAAATAATAAGCATAATTCATCATACAATAGACTCAGGGACAGAAATCATATGATCATCTTGTTAGATGCAGAAAAGATGTAGAAATACTCATTTCTTTATGATAAAAGACCTAAAGAATCTAGAGATAGATACAGGGAACACCCCTCAATTTAATAAAGACAATGTACAGTATGCCCATATCCAACATTATCCTAAATAGAGATAAACTCCAAGAATTTCCATTAAAACCAATAACAAGACAAGTATACCATTCTTTCCTCTCCTTTCCTGTTCAATATAGTGCTTGAAGTATTAGCTAGAGCAATAAGACAAGCAGAAAGAACAGGGGGAACAAAAGTAGAAAAAGAAGAATTGAAGTATCCTTGTCTACAGATAAGATTCCATATATTAAAAAAAAAAAAAAACCTTAAAGACTTCACCAGAAAACTCCTACACTGATCAGCATGTGAAACAAAGTTAACACAAAATCCATGGCCTTCACATATAAAAATGGTACATACACTGAGCCAGGCATTGGTGGCACATGCCTTTAATCCCAGCACTCGGGAGGCAGAGACAGGAGGATCTCTGTGAGTTCGAGTCTCAGAGCAAGATCCAGGAATGGTGCTAAAGTTACACAGAGAAACCCTGTCTCAAAAAAAAAAAAAAATGGTACACTGAGAAAGAAATCAAGGGAAAAATACCATTCACAAGAGCCTAAAATAATATTATGAGATAAATCTAATGAAGGAAGTGAAAACTTGTACAATCAAGTCTTCAAGGAACCAAAGGATGAAATTGAATAAAACACCAGAAGATAGACATATTTCCAAAACTCGTGGATTGACAGGACTGATACTATGAAAATGCCCATACTTTCAAAGTCAATGTACATTCAATTCTATTTCCATTAAAATTCCAATACAATATTTCATAGAAATTGAAAAATAATCTCAAAATTCATATAGAAACACAAATGACCTAGGATGGCCCAAATAATCCCAAAAGACCAGCAAACAAACAAGCCTACTCATGGTATCACAATCCCTGATTTCAGGTTGCACTACAGAGATATGGTAATGCAAACAGCATGGTGGTGACATAGAAAGAGATGTATTAGCTAATGACATAGGATCAGGACTCACATATAAGTCCACACTCATACAGCCACCTCAATTTTGTCAAAGAGGTTAACAGCACACATGGAGAAAAGACATCATCTTCTTTAAATAGCGCTGGTAAAACTGGATATCTACATGAAGAAGATTGAAAATAATTATTTATCTCTCCCCCAGCACATAATTCAGCTCCAAAGGGATCAAGGACCTCAATTTAAGACCTGATAGCCTGAATCTGATAGAGAAGAAAGTAAGTAATACGCATGAACTTGGAAGAGAAAAGAGTTTCATGAACAGAACCTTAGTAGCTCAGGCATTAAGAGCAACCATGGATAACTGTAACTTTGTGTAACTAAAAAGCATATTTCTATCAAGGACATCATCTTTCAACTGAAGAGGCAGCCTGCAGAATAGAAAACGATCTTTACCAGCCATACATCTGGCAGAGAGTTAGTGTCTAGAGTATATAAAGAGCTTTTTTAAAAAATCAAGAAAAAACAAAACAAAACATGGGACAGGGAACTAAACAAAAAGTTCTCAAAAGATGAAATACAAATGGCTGAGAAGCATTCTTTAATTTTTCAACATCCTTAGCCATCAGGGAAATGAAAATTAAAATTGCTTTGTTATTTTATCTTACCCCAGTCAGAATGGCTAAGATTTTTTAAAAATTACAAATGCTGGCGTGGATGTGAGGAAAGAAGAATACTTATTCACTACTGGGGGGTGACCCCAGTCCCAGAATTACAAATGTTTCACATTTTCTCTCATTTGTAGATATCAGCTTTAAATCTTTAGATTGTGTGTTTTGTTTTGAAATTATAGGGACCGTAGAGGTCAGGAAATAAGGGACCATGGTAAGAACTTTCAAGGGAGAAGAGATAAAACACAGGGATATTAAGGGCTAACAGGGAATAATGGAACAAATAGAGGTAAATGGGTAAGAGGAGTCAGAGAGCAGGTTAAATGAGAGAATACAGGGAGGGGTAACTAACACTAAACGTCTTTGGGGGAAGTTACATAGAAATCTACTATTTTGGAAGCTTCTTAAAATATATACATACACATAAATAAAATGACTTTAAATAAAATAACTGTATAATAGGTAACAATGATGCTATTAGATACCACAGGCTAACAATTAAATAGCCCAGTAAAAGAAGTGGTTTACCTATTTTGGAGTTGTTGGCCACAGAATTTCCATAAATCCTCAGACATTACAGACTTTTGTCAATGCTCTTGCTAACCCTCCAGAATGTGATGATAAGACCCTATTCCTGAAAACAACTGATGCTTGGGATACAGAACATGAAGAATTCAAGTTGGCACTGGCCTGGAAGTTTCATCCCTATTACCTAGCTTTCTTGGTGCTGGAAGATCCTATGCACACTCACAAAAGAGAAAAGTTATAAAATTTACTCATCTATAAACTCTGCGAGCTATGATAATATCTGGCCTGGCAACATGTGCTCACTGATGTAATAGTGGCACAAATGTTATTAGAATAACCAACCACTTTCTTATTGAATTTAAGACCTGCTTTAAAAAAGAAAGACCATATCTAGCACTGTTACCAGGTCCAAGAACCTGTAGCTAGACAGGTCATGGGCTCTCAGGAAGAATCTACTACTTTTACTCTGCACCATGTTCTGGCTAAGGTACCAAAACTTAACTGAGGATGACACATGCAGAGGTCACAGCAAACAGATGGAAACAAGAAGAGATGCCACTGATAACAGTATGACCTCCTCCCCATCACCTGCTCACTTCTCAGGACCAGCGTCCCTTTGTGAAAAGTTAATTGATCTTGTGAAAAGTTAATTGATCTTGCATTTTTATATTCATAGTCCCTTTACATATTTTCTTAAAAATGTACTTGTTTATCTTCACTTATGTGCATTCACGTTTTCGTTTACAGAAATAGCATCCCCAAACATGAAGGACAGAGAGTCTTGCCCTCATTTTGAAATTACTCCCTCTCAGGACTGTACACAGCTTTGTTTACTGAAAAGACATTTTGAATGATACTTAGATTAGAGGCTTAGTTGAAGGATGACTGTCATAAACCTGTTAACAGAGTAAAAAAGTGTAATAGAAGAGTCAGAAGAAATATTCTGGTTAATTAATATTTACACATTTATGTGCCAGTAAGCCCAGAGGTGGTTTATTTATACTCTAATGTACTTATCCTTGAATTCCAACATTAGCATCATGTAATGAAAGCCAAGTATGTCACACTTACCTAAGTCAGAACATACATACTTGAACCAAAATTAACTTGAAAACCCTGTGGGAGTAAAATGTATTCCAGCGAACAGAAACCTACTTCTCACATCATGTCTTACGCATATTCGCAATAGAAAGAGGCCTGTGGGGAAGTGCACATGGGGAAGTCCCAAATCCTAAAACCCACTTATGTATCTGCCAGGCCAACTAACCACAAATAATACTCTGGCCTGAAATCCCCTATTGTTGTGAATTTCTCATTAATGGTATTTCTCCAAGGTTTTCTGGAATTTGTAGCTCTCCGAACTGTTAGCAATAGGAACTTGTCTAATCCCAGAGAGTGCCCAAGGATGGTGTGGATTGCAGTAATCTAAATCCTATACTTAGGCTGGATTCTGAGAACCCCAGTGCTGCAGGACACAGTACATCCTGCCGTGCCACTGGTGATCCGATGCTCTTCAGTGAGGTTGTCCTAACAGAGGGCTATGAATGGCAGTGTCTCAAGTGTGTACTTTCACAGCTCCGAGGCCGGCAGCTTGATATCTAGGAGTCAGCTGGAACACACTCTCCCTGAAACCTTTAGGAAGGCATCCTTTTATTTTCTGGTGCTCTTTAGAAACTCTCAGCATCCATTGGCTTCAGACTGTGTAAATTCTATCTCTATCTATGTCTGTTTTCATACATCTTTTCCTTGTTTGTCTAGATCTCTCTTCATTCCTCCACACAAATTCAAGATGGCTTCCTCTGGGTGCTTTTTTTTTCAGTTTTATGATTCATGATATTTTTTGTTTCTACATTTGTTATTTACACTTTTTTCTTACAATATATTTTATCCTTTTCTTCCCCCAATGCCTCCCAGATCCTTCCCTCCTCCCTACTCACCCAACTTCATGTTTTTTCTCTCTGAAAGAAAGATCAAAACAAACAAACAAGCAAATAAGAATACCCAAACAAAACAGATCTTCAAAGACTCAGTTTCCAAATAAGGACACACTCAAAAATAGCAGATTTGCCTGGATTTGAGGAATGCAACTTAACTTAGATGAGCAGATGTCAGTGGTAATGGTGGAATGCAGAGCACCGAATGTTAGTTATCTGATAAAGCTGAAAGCCGACCTCATAAGAGACTGGCACATCACTCTGAGAGGGAGACAGGGAGGAAACATGGGAAGGTTTGTAGGAAAGAAAGGGAATGGGGGAAATGATATAATTGTACTTTAATTCAAATATATTTTAAAAAATAAAAGACTAGCACAAAAGAGCTAGAAATCTGAAACACTGCACTGCCATTTGACAAGGCCACAGAGAAGCTGTAAGACCATCATGTGTATTCTGAACCACTGTCCCTGAACTCATTTCTGGGTTCTTTGTCTATCAGTGAGTTGATTCTGCGTTCCATTCAAGAAGGCTTGTATAACAGACCTTACAAAGGTTTCCGTGTTCCAAAGGAATGCTAACTATTAGTCTAAGAGGCAAACATTACAGAGAATATACTGCCTACAGATTCAACCTCCCCACCAAGTAGGCTGAGTAGCAGTTATTTCCCTAAAATGAAAAGAATTTAAGCCTGGACAACTTCCTTCTCTTCAATGCACATGAATGTGAATGTAAAATTCTACTTGTCCAAACCCATTTATTCTACTTTATAAAAATGTTCTAAACTCACACTTTTCTGAATAATGGAGCCTGGTGTAGATACTGTCACTTAACTCACACCTCACTTAGGGTAGAGCAGAAATTCTCTTACCTCCCCTCTCCCGGCTTGCTCTGTGTGTCTGTGTCTGTGTCTGTGTCTGTGTCTGTGTCTGTGTCTGTGTCTGTGTCTGTGTCTGTGTCTGTGTCTGTGTCTGTGTGTATGAAACACCTCTCACACACACTGCCATGAGGTTCTGGTACCCAGAGCACACAGAGTACATAGATGGTTTTTCGATGGTGACAATGAAAACTTCTTTCATAAATCCTTGGGTCACAATTGACACTTCAATCCCAAATGATCTAGAGAAGATTTAAGTCATCAAATCAGACTCTGATCTGAACTTACCATCTGATGATTCTGTCCTTCAGGATTCTTGACTCCCTTGTTGTTAAGTTGAGACATGACAGTGATGTGTTTCTGAAGGGCCTTTCACTTTACTATTTAATTATAAATATTTCTAAGCCATAATAGAATCTTTCTTAAATTTCTATTAAGAAAAACACAATTGGTTAAAAACTCGTTTTAATGCCTCATCAGCTTAAATTCTTAGTTGAATGAAATCTGATTTCTTTCAGACCCCTGTCAGTCTAAACAAATGAGGCAACATCTTGAGCATAGGTTAAATTTTATTTTGCTTAAGTGCCCTCACAAATAGCTATTTCATTCTGACAATATTTTTCCAAGATAATTAACAGGGTCACGTAAGCATAAGGTACTTGCTCAAGTGCACCTTTGCTGCTTGTCGGTCAAGTCTCTTTTCAGACAAGACCTCCTTCCTTTGAAAGAAAACTTTGGGCCCATGTTTGGCAGATGATTAAAGCAAGGTCTGGTTGCAGGGTTTTCTTTGACCCAGTAAAATCAGCAAAAGGGGGAGGGGAAAAACGTAGTGACTCCTCTCTGCAAAGATTTTCAGTCTTAATAAATGTTGTGCAGACACCCCAACACGAGCAATTTGGGTTCACGTTGGCAAGCGTGCTATCCCACAGCCTAGCTAGAGGAGCTCCGTTTAGTGAGACTAGTTGATTCACAGTCCCGGCATAGATCTGCTGCTCAAATGTGAGAGAAGCCTTTCTGCAAGACCTGGACTGAAGGGTTAAGTTTTATCTGACCCTTCCACATCATGTGGCCACCAGCGAACCTGAACACAAAGTCACCAAACTTAAACTACATAAGTTTAAATAGCCTAATAGATATTATCGCCTTTTCATCATAATATCTACATAAATCTTATTAAATTTTAGGAACATAAATGTATGACTTTAATTAGTAATTATATAAAACTGCTATTATAAATTTATATATATATATTATATAAAAATTGCTATTATATAATTGAGCAATAATTAAGCCACTTGCATACACTTGGAGAGACACAACAAGCAAATAATGATATTTAAAATAATTTTTATTTGGAAACTAAACACTTGAAAAAAAATCCGTTTGGAGCTAGATTTCTCCAAAATTCAAATGTGTTTATCACAAAATAAAAAAAAAAATCTAACCATTCTAAGTATTCATATCAGAAGATCATTTTTAGACTCACTTTTCTTACATGCTGAGACCAGACTCCCAACACCAAGGTAGGTTATAAGTCTTGTGTAGTCATTCTTAGAAACTCATAGTTTCAGGAAACACCATAAACATGACTGTGTACAGAATGTAGTATTGAGTTTTAAACATGAAATCTCTAAGTAACAACAACATAGTCAACACTAAGACAATAATCAAAGAAAAAAAAGTTTTTAAATAACAAAAATAGGGAGGTCACAATCTCTCTACTGAAGAAAAGAATGAAAAACAGATTAGTCAGTATTTACTGATTTAGAACAATTGCCTTTAGACACTACCTGGGTGTGTGCTAATCTGTTCATTGTGTTGTTGACTTAACGTCCCATTCACAGCCCAGCAACCCCAGCGGCCTTCTTAACACTGGCCCTTTAGCCATGTATCTCAAGATGCTGGATTTTCAACTTTCTTCTCAAATTCTAAGGATGGTTTTAGTATCCTTCCAACAAATTTCCCTTTCAAATATCTCAGTAGCACTGGCTTCCGAGATTCAGAATAAAAATAAGTTCAACACATTAATTAACTGCCTTCCATGAATTCATTGAGGATGAATGGGGCAGGGAACATTGTTTGCTGGGTCACCCCAGTGGTGGTAGGGGGACCCTTTGGCCACCACCACAGACAACGCATTGGTCTTTGACTTATAGAAGGAGAATGCTGCTCTGTGGGGAGTAGATTACTTCCAGAGAGAACTCCTTGGTAGTGACACCTGTTTACAGACAAAGAGACTGTCCTCAGACTACACAGTGAGAGCAAGGATTCTCTTTCCTGATGCAAAATTATGGCGCCAATTTTCAAAGCCTGCTGTACTCAGGGAACCCAGGCCTCCTCGCTTCAGACATATGAGGAGTTAAAATCAGTACCACTTGCAGCTCATTTGGAATTTACGGCTTCCCACAACTCCTGTTTTCTGGACTCAGACTCAAATTTATGGCCTGGAACACAAAGTTTCCTAAAGGAAAAACTTTGAAATGTGCAGAAAAAAAATGCCTCTTGGAGAATATTAAATATCTCTTACAAAACACTACACTGATGAGTAAATTAGAATGTAAATGAACCCAGATAAAAAGTTTTGGGTTTCCATTGAAATACTCAGGGCCTTAAGTGTTAAGGGGGAAAGTTGTGTGAGGAAATGTGTCTTAGGTTATGCCAAATGCAAAACGTGTGCAGAAGCATTAGAGATGTTTTTCCTAAATTAGGATGCTGCCACTTTATTCTCCTCAGTAACTAGTGAATTAGACAAGTAAAATTTATCTGTAAAATCAATGCAGTTCATGAACATGAATAACAATCGTGAACTACAAACTGCAATTAAATATAAAATATTTGTAGTTGCCCTGGAGTAAACTCCAAGCTCTAAATAAGTTGTGAATTAGGCCATGAAGAAGATGAAGGCACTTACAGAATTTGATTTTATTTAAATGTGGTTTTTAAATTATTTTCAGTTTATTCATCTAAGGATGTGAATGGGAAAATAAAACTGAATAAACCATATTAAGTAGGTGCATAGGTCAACTTCTCTTCCTTTATAATCCCAGAGGAAGACAAAAGCAATTAGACTTTTATGTAGCACAAAAATAAAACAAAATAGAGAGCGGTGTTGCATCGAATTGCAAGTTCTGCATGTGACTGTGCCCCCTCTTTGACACAAATGAATATAATATATCTTTTATATTCTGCTCGCTCTGTTTCTTATCTATGATAATTTCATGCATGTACACATGTGTTTAGATCATATCCACTCCTCCTTCTCTAACTCCAGCGCCTCCTGAAAACATCCTTCTCCCAGCTTCACATCCTCTTCATTTTCCGTTTAATTTTTATAGCACACTGAGTCCAATTAGTGCTGACCATATATGCTCATGGGTGTAGAGCCAACCCCTGCATGATGGCCTGCAGTCTCCCATGGGCCACACCTTGAGAGAAAATTAATTGTCTCTCTCCCAGGAGCCACCAACCACCAATAACTCTTGTGTGTAGGGGTGGAGTCTTGTGAACTCCTCCCCCATCCATGCTAGAATGCTGCCTGGCTTGATCTTGAGCAGATCCTGTGTAGACAACCACAGCATGAATGCAGGCATTCTGTCATGTCCAAAGATGTTTGTCAGTAGCCCTCCACATCCTCTGGCTCTCATTACAATGGGCACATTTGCCCAGCGCATGTATGAAAGAGACACCAGGATTTGTCACTTTCTTTTCATTGAGACTTTACTAAAGTCTCCTCAAAGACAGACCCTGTTCTGTCTGCTCCAGAGATATACAGAGAGTGACCAAGACCTCTACTTTCCAGAGACTGATGATATCAGAAAGAGAAAACACCCAATTAAAAAATCCAAAAGAAAGAACCAAAATACCAGGAAGGTCTGGAAGAGTATGCAAAACTTTCATGCAGTCTATTTATGTGATGAAGCTTCTACAAAACATTTAGCACACACTTACATCCTTTTAACTATCTCTACCATCTCAGTAACATGCAACAATTGGTCACTGTCATGGTCCAAGTGTATCTCTTGCATTTGTACTTACTGGTCCCACAGGAAGCTTCTTGGCAATAGGGTCAATTTCAAGAGTCATGCTTCTCTAAATCCTCATCTATTATTTGCATGACATCGTATGTAATAATTATTTGCTAACTGTTAAAAAAACAAAGAATGATTGTGAAACATGCTCAGTAAGCTTTGTAAATTATTTCATTAAGCCAGATGCATAATCTTCAATGTAATAAATTCATAGTTCACCAAAACTATTGGGTAAAATTCTCCCAGGGAAAGATGGAAAAATGTTACCCATGTGTAATAAGCTTAATTCTCATAGGAATCTATGCAGAATTATGCATGCTTTTGTTTGGTTGGTAAGGGTAATCCCACTCTCAAATGTGTAGCAGAGAAGGGTAATTCTTTCTAAAGGTCCCAATTGCTCCTGGGAGGACAAATTAAATGAAAATCATACCCCTCACATTTTCATTATGACAAACGCCAACTCTGACCATAATTTGCTTTCAGTGTTTCCAAGCAAAATACAATTCTATGGAGAAATTACAATGCAAGGGGAGGTTCTTGCTAAGACTTCTGAGAAACACAAGCTTCACAGTCAATCCATTGTGCTTTGAGTTCTTATTCTAAACATAATCTAGTTATTTACTGAGAGGGGTGGGTAAAGTCAAAACCAGGCCAATTTTAGCCTAATACTATCAGCAAGAAGAAAGAGGTGCTGAGATCATGTGGGTAGGATTCTGAGTTGCCTTTTCAAATGGTTCCCTTGACAAATGGCTAGAGTCCAAGTGAATATGCATGGAGGAAGTATCAAAATAGCACTTCCCAAAGCTCCCCAATGGGGCCTATTTATGGAGCATTCCAAAATGCTGTAGCTAAGACCAATTACAAATAGACCATGTTTTTGAGAGTTGGCATGAAAACGGAATGCCAACCTTCAGTGTAAATTTGGGATTTGAGAAAAGGCAATGTTGTAGAAGCTACTTTTCCCAAGCAGAAGGTACTTCCCAACATGGCACTGCTGGTGGCATTGTGAGCCATCAGAATGAAATCTCTATGATGTGGAAAGCTGGGGAGTCCGTAGCTTGAAACCAGACAACTTCCTTAAGCTTCAGGTTGTCATACACAGAAACAAGACATATCTTTACTTTTATAGTTTCTTGGAGAATGGTTACTCAGAACTTCTTCAATGCATTTAATGCCCCTTCTCTGTCATTCATCTCATGCAACATTTAGAGAGCATTTCATAAATACCAGACACTGTACTGAGCAATGAGAATGTAACGGTAATACAGGCTCTGACATCAAGGAACTTTCTATGTAGCAGAGGAGACAAATGTACCCCAATATGACTGTACTAAAAAAATAGTTCTGCTAAACAATTTCCCCACTGGGCACTATTGATGTTTTTAATTGGATATTTATTTGTTGTAGGACATACCCTGTGCATTATTGGATATTTAACATCCCCTGCTCACTACCTAATAGCTTTGCCAGGACCCAGGTACCAGGAACACCTTACCAAGGTGATAACCAAAAATATCTCCATAAATTTTCATGCATCCCTAAGAGACAATCTCATGCCTAGTTGTTAGCCACAGGGTAAACAGTGACCCAAGAATATGAGAGCATGGAGGATGCAATCCTTATCCCACCTAGAGGAGTTATGGATGCTTTCTTCAAGTTTTGAAATTCATTTCTTCAACAGATAAAGCAAGCACCTACAGTATAACATGAAGAAAAGAGAAGGAAGTTATACAAGAGGATATAAAGGAATTGTCTTTCTGGTTCTAGTTTTATCATGGATTTTTTGCTTGTTTTTGTTTTGGGAGGTGGATAAGCACATAAAATATATTCAATACTGAAAGTGTTAAATTTAATGTGAAGCACTACAGTTTCCTTTCCAAGCATCTATTCTCTTAAGTGTATGGAAGTTCATTGAATAGTATAGACCTTGGGTCTGTCTAATTTTGATGTGTTATGTGTTTATTTGCAGTTTGTTTCATATAATAAAGTTTATGAAATATTTTAAAAGAGCATTTACCAGATACAGAGATCCAGATCATACATGAAGATAAGGAGTTTCTCAGGGGAAGAGAATGTATGTTCATGAAATAGAACCATGTGTTCAGGAAACTGCAAGGCATTCGGTGTCTGTTGCATGTGAACTAGGCAGCAGAAAAGAAAGCTAGACAGCTGATGATGACCTAGTTCCAGAAAAGCCATGGGTCTCATGCCAAGGGATTCGGGGGCTTGGGTTTCACTCTGTGGGTGATGAGAGGCTACTGAAAGATTTTAAGCAAGAGATTCGTATGCATGAATCACAAAGACTGTGTGTTCAGTTGGCAAAACAGTTTATGGGAAAGTCAAACATCCTGTCAACTACTGCCTGGCCCATAACAAATAACCGTTGTGTCTGGGTCTCCTCCCTGAACAAGTCTCACAGATGATGTCTCAGAATCAAGTTCCTGGGGTTTAGCCTGCCTTCAAGAAAATTCATTGCTGCCCTTTCCTCTGTCGGATTTGACTTGACAACAGCTATGACATACAGGTTCACTGCTACATTGCTGGAAGCCCTGCCATCCGGGCAGCAAAAGGAAGAAATACACATGGAAGAGAAACCCAAATGGATAAAAGAATTTTCAGAACTGTTTCACGGATGCCCTACTTATTGAATTCCAGTATATAAATTTCCCTTCTATAAAAAGGAACTTTGCTGCTTGGATCTAGGTGGCCTGTGGCAGCCTGCCAGATTCCCAAATGAAGTAGAAGTCATCATAAAATGCTTTACGTATGAGAAGCATAGGGGCTGCTCAGTGCTATTTGGCCCTCTAACATTAATTCTAATTATCTCAAAATGCAAACATGCTCAGATTTCCAGCAGATGAAATTTTCTCCTTGACATCAGACACAAAAGAAAGAAAAATAAACAGAGAACAGTGACAGCAGTGATCTGGTGATCATTTTCCCTTAATATTTCAAATTCAATTCCACAGCAGTCTGTGTTTCATGCTAGAGATTTGGATAGGAAGATTGCCGTCCTGGTCTGATGAAAGTCTTGCCTTTCCAGTTAGTTTAATTAAGGGAAGGAGAGGAAGCCAGAAGAAAATGGTCTGCTTTAGATCAGAGTTAGAGTCTTGGGGTTTGCAAACACACCACAGATTTTTGTTGTTTCATGTTTTAAACATTTTTCTGATTCTGGGTAGAAAGTCTAGTTCCATTTTCAAAATTAGCTAACCCTGTGGGTCCAGGGACTTTACATTTCGTTAAATGTGTGTGATTTCTGAGACAGCAGACAAGAGTCAAAGAAAGAGTCTGTAGGCTTCTCCACAGATCCACAATCTAAGAGTGGATGGGCAATTGTCACTGCAAGAGTGAGCCTCTGGCCTCAAAGCTTGTAAGCATAACAGAAATTGGGCTGCTTAACAATAAACTTAGATCGCACCTAAAAATCCCTTCATGTGCAGCTCCACCTGCTGTGATGACTGTGCTAAAGTAGCCTCTAAAATGTCAACTTAATGTCCAGATGCTTTATTTCTCCATTGCTCTGAAACACACTGTTCCTGTGTATCAGCTGTATACTCAGCAGAATCAACCATCTTGACTTGTCTAGGACTTTCTTGGTTTTGCTAAGAATTTTGGGGTTTAGCCCTGAAAGCCCTAATCTCCCTAGTCCTAAAACATCCCTAAATCAATATAGTAAAACAAAAATAATGAGATTATCTTTTTATACTACACTCAACAAACAATAATTTGTGGGGAGAGAATGGTGATATATTAAGTAGTCTAATGATTCATCTCCAGAGACTAGTCAAGAGCTTTGTTTTATCATAGATATTAACAGTTATATGGTGTTCAAAATTTTCCCCATTTATATAGTTTGTGAAACTGACACTTGAGTCAGTCAGTGTTGGGCAAGATGAAAAGTTCCATTTACTATTAATAGTGCATAAGAAGCAGCTAAGTGATGCCAAAGTGACCAAGCACTTTAGCTCCTAGCATCCTACCAATAAAATGTCTATTTTCTCATGAGCAATACACATTTTATACGTAAACACAGGGTCCACTTGGGGCTTTCTGTCAGCTCAGCGGACTTGCCATTTCAGACGAGAAGTTTCACACAATCCACTCAAAGGCAATACGCATATTAATGTACACATGATAGAGTTCATGTTCAGTAATGGCTAATTAATTACATAGCTCTGTTTCCCAAACTGTTGACCATTTGCTCTGATTCCACTGTACATTGAAGCAAGAATTCCAATGGAAGATGTATGAAGATCTTAACAATATTTACTTTCTTCATCATGGAGATCTGTTGATGCTAATTAATTCTTGAAATCAATAATTGGAGAACTCAGAATTTAAAAGTGGGTTAACACTGTCCAAGTATCTACTGAAAACAATGTAAAAGAAAACACTGCATATAACAATATCTGGAAACTAAATAAGCAGCACAGAAACCTTAAAAATAAAATAGATAGATAGATAGATAGATAGATAGATAGATAGATAGATAGATAGATAGATAGAAAATAGGAGGAAAGCCTTCTTACAAAAACAAGTGTGAAGCTGAAAAATTCAACTATATGTTATGAATGATTGATATATTGAAAACAACCTAATATAAAAAAAAAAGACTTCTTAAAGAAATGAACTTAGTCAAGGTAAAACATATTTTCAAAACTTGAATTGGTTTAAATGCAAATTTCAGTAATTTTTCACAGGTTTGTACACAGTTTAAGTCCACCACAAGCAAGGTATTGAACTCAGCATTATCTCAAGAAATTTTCAGTGAGTTCCTACTCCATAGTTGATATTGTACTAATGATTTTGAAAATACCAACTAACTGAATGATTGCTTAAAACTTGGATTATTAAAACAACTTAACTTTTTAGAAAAGTTGAGTAAACCAAAAACTACACAACATATTTGAAAAGTTGGCAATGTCAGATGGTTCAAGGAAGAGTTTCCAGGAACTGTTAAAATGAATAGGAGCAGATAAACCATTCTCAACTAATTGTCCCAAGTTGGAAGTAAAATCTGACAAGGATATTAAAAATGAATACAGGATGAGAGAAAGAGAGAAGACTAGAAGCTAATTTCATTTGATGATTATGTATAAAAATTCCAAATCATATTGTACCCATGTAATTTCAACAATATATAATAATAAAGGAACTAATGTGAGATCTAAGTTTAAAAAGAAAGGAGCTACTTACTATTAGTTAACTGCATCATGTCACATGTTCATTAACTTGTCAACTTTATATTAAAAAATTTATAAATTGGTTGGGCATAGTGACACATAAATTTAATCTCAGTACATGGAAGGCTTATGAAGGAAGATCCTGAGGTCTTCCGTGTGCTATACAAAAATAAATATATTTTTGTATACCCACTGTGTTCTGTACAAAAGTACCCTGTCTCAAGAAAAAAAAACAGCAGCACTGAAAGCATACATAACAAAATAAAATAAAAACGAAACATTTTCCCCTAAAGGCTTCACAATTGCCTTTTAAATTGAGGTGAGAAAATAAAATATTTGGGGTAAAAAACAGAGAAATAGATCTGTAAGATAAATGAGAAGGAGGGAATAGAAGCCTACTCTCACAATACATTAATAAATAAAATGAAATCTCTCAGCAGAGGTATGTACACACAGAGATTTTATATTCCTTATATTTAAAGGGCCCATGTGAAAAGTTCTGGCCAATAGGATGTCCGCAGAAGTTAAGGACACAATTTCATGCCTTACCTATAGGAAGGTATAGGGAGGCTGTGATCTCCTGCCCATTCCTTATAGCTTCCAATTGTTGGGTTCAAAGAGAAAAGAACAATGGGTGAAAAGAGCCAAGATTGCCAAGTCATCAGTTGGTGGAGGGAATGAAAAAGGAGCCACCCAACAAATGATGGCATCCTGATGCACGTGCTTAACAATCCATTTGGACAGTGGTGAAAGAGGAACAAAGATGGGTATCATTTGTAAATTTCTGTAATGAATACTCTCCTTGTGGCTGATTTCAGGCAGTCAAAGTAATATCTATCTATCTATCTATCTATCTATCTATCTATCTATCTATCTATGTGTGTGTGTTTATATGTGTGCCACACACACAAATAAATAAATAAATAGATAAATAAAATTTCTTTCTTTTTTTCTTTTCTTTTTTTTTTTCTGGTTTTTTGAGACAGGGTTTCTCTGTGTAGTTCTGGTGCCTGTCCTGGAACTAGCTCTGTAGACAAGGCTGGCCTTGAACTCACCGAGATCTGCCTGCCTCTGCCTCCTGAGCACTGGGATTAAAGGCGTGCGCCACCACTGCCCAGCAATAAATAAAATTTCTAAAAAGAATAGATAGGGTTAGAAACTCCATTCATGTCATCATAGTAGGCTTAAGGAGAAGAATCACACCAGCATTATAATAAATCCTGAAGAAGCAACATTCGATCCTTGAATGGCAGGTAGCAACCCTAAAAAGAAACGGCTACTTCCACAGCATGAGGAAAGAAGTGGAGAAATACATCAATAGCTGGCAACACTGGTGTAGAAGCAACAGACAATGATAAGGACACTCACTTTTCTTCTTTTGTTTGGCATTGATCTGAAGTCCAGGAAATGTAGATTAGACATGAAAATGAAATTAAAATTGGCAAAAAACTTCTTGCAAAGGAATATTATGCATATTATTGTACATAAGGAAAATCTTATTTATTAATTGTTGCTCTCAGTGTCTGTGCTACTGGTGTTACATTTAGGAAGTGGTCTCCCGTGCCAGTGCATTCAAGACAACTTCCTACATCTTGTCTGTGGGTTCAGTGTAACTGGTTTAATATTGAGGTCTTTGATCCCCTTTTACTTGAGTTTTGTGCATGGCGATAGATATGCACAGCCTTGAGGCAGGGGGAGGGGCTTGGACCTGTCTCTACTAAATGTACCTCCCCATGGGAGGCCTTACCTTCTTGTAGTGGGGAATGGGAGGTGGGTTGGGAGGGGGAGGTTGGAGGAGCGGGGGGAGAGAAGAGGGGGATCTTTGATTGGTATGTAAAAATGAATAAAAAAAATTCTTAATAAAAAAAATCTTAAGTAATAGAAAAATCTTATCAAACAAATATTTAAGAAAAAGGTGTGCACAGCTATTGTATCTTGCTCAGTAACTTTCAGGCCTAAAATAGAATCTGAGGATGAAAAATTCTATGTAAGCATGTGGAAAATACAACTGGAGACCAGAATAATTGCATAAAGACATGCTTCTCTGACTCTCTGCTCACTCTTTCTAGTCTGTCCATTTGGCTCACTCTCATGCTCATATTCACTCTGCCCACACACACACACATTTTACACACTGTGCACATGTACACAAACTTAAGAGACTTTGGCCATCTGATAGACGTGAGAAAAATAACATCTTCAACTATTTGATCTTTCATGCAGAGAATTGTGACCACAGCTCAATGTTTATATTTAATTAGAAATATTCTGGAAAACAAAAATCAAATTTTAGGTTTTCCACTAAATTATCCAGTTCTGATGGATGGAACCACTTCCTGTTTCACCAGTCACGGGGTAGGATAGCTGCATGGAGACTGAGAGACTGCTTCATCCCTTGGCATGTAGGACAGATGTTTGGGTAAGAGGAGTGAGTTCAGCAACAGCATGAGAAGATGGGCTGAGCTGGGGAAAAGCTACAAAGTAAGGTAAAAGTTCTATGAACCTATTCATCCTCTTTTCAAACTGACTTTTTTGGAATCTCACCTGTATGGACTCACTGCTAATTAATGCTAATCAATCAGTTTCCTCACCAAATGCATCTCTAAATGTCTAACTCTCTGTATCACAGTCCAAGTAAACAAGCACCTCTGTGTTTCCAAGCCCAGCACTTATTTTCTGCTATTTCACTTGACCTCAAAATGGCATCACAGACAGCTTCCGGTGCAGCCAGCTGGTCCCACTTTCTGGCAAAGCCTGTTTGACTGCTCTGCTTCCTTCAGCTTTGGCATCTTCTCTTTTGCTCCACTTTGCTGTGCAGAGATGACCCCTGACATTGGAAGAATGTGGATTTACAGATGCAACAGAAATTTCCTAAGATAGTAAAACAAAAGGAGAAATCACTTATAGACCATAGGCCTTAGATTGGAACCAAGACTTACCCTAGACTTAAGGATGGGCAAATTCATTTCATAAAAATGTAGACACTAAGCAAAGTTTGTTTTAAATTATGGTGTCCTTCATTAGAGAAGCTTTTGTTCTCTGTGTGAGAGAAAGAGGCGGGACAAACGAGATCAAATTGCTGCCATGCTGCTGAGTTGTCCTCGTTTCGATGATATACAGTGCTGAGTGGAAAAGCCCTCAGGAGGAAGGATGGCAAATCGGGCTGTCTTATGTTCTCTGGCCAGCAACAGAGAGCTTTGTGTATAAATTAATGAAGGTTCTGTATTAGGTATTATGATGGAACCAAACCAGTACAGATACAATCCTAGTCCTGGATAATGTACTCAGGAGAGACCAAATAGTCATCTTTAGTGAAGAGACTGATTGCCCATACAAGGGAACATTAAAAAAAAAAAAAAAAACCTCATGGACTATAAGTTCCTGGTGGAACACTCAGCAGGAAACTCCACAAACCTCAGGGAACAAAAGAGGCTTCTTAGAAGAAAGAGAGGGCCGGGGGGGGGGGGGGGGGGGGGGGGAATAGTATTCATAGGTGTGACAAGGAAGGAAAGGGGATCCAGATGAAAAGGACAAGAATGTTCTAACTCCTGTTTCATTTGTCAGGGTCTATCTCCATTCTCCAAATCCCTCTGTCACCTTGACCCCCTCAAACAGCTTTCATTCTCCAGAGAAAGGCTGTGTCTGCCTGCACAGTACTCAAATCTCTGCACTCATTGAGTGAGACCTGCCTAAGTCTGAGGGTGGCCAATTGCTATGCTTCCAACCATAATATAACTGGGCTTCTACACCGGCTTTTTTACCTCTCATGATCTCTCCTCCTATGACTCTGGCCCCATACTTACCACAATATTGTCCTAGTGGAAGTCACATATTTTGTATCAGAAGTATCCTCTGCTTGTCACTGTTGTTATCCCGTGAAAACCTTGTATACAGGGATATAGATTGTAAATCAAAAGAGAAGGCTACAAAGTAACTATTGAGTCGACCTGTATAGTCACCAACATTGATGAACCCCAGTACATGTTGTACATTAATCATTCAAGACTCACTATGTCAGTTTTTCCTCTTGTAGCTAATTTCTTATCTGCACCTAAAGGAAAGAGGGTCCAGACATCTCAACAGCTCATTTATGTCTCACATTTCATAGCTGGCTGTTTCCAGTGAAGGGTATTGAATCTGTTCTCACTTTTCTTGCTTTCTCAGAATAGAAACTCTACCCTAATTTCAATTGTCTACATACCATTCCCTCGGGTAAGCTCTACTTACTGTGACTTCCATCCCCCAAATCTTTATTCCACGCACAACCCCAGGGTAGCCACCAACCAGTTCTTCTGGCTGTCTTTAATGATGTGGATACATGATTCTTCCTATGAGGAAGCAGAATTGTTGCCACCTGGGTTCTTCTCATTTGTGATAGTCTAGAAATCTGTCTTCTTGAAACTTCCCAGTCTATTGCTCCCTGCAACTGGTAGTGTATTATGAGACATTGCCTTCCAGGTACATGTGATCTCGTCTAACTAAGTGTAACCATGTGGAATACACAAACCAGACTACCATCTAAATAGTTGCATAATAGGCCTTTTAACTAATGTAGGTCTTGGACTAAAATAACACAATGTCGTGTTGAAATTAATTTATAACTGACCAAAGATTGCTTCTGGATTCTAGGAAGAATATTTTCAAAGTGCTGTGGGAAAAGTTCATAAGGCTTCTTGAACATCAAATGAGTCGTACAACAAAGGTTCTGATGAATTACTGTAATTAAAAATGAACCAAATGTATTAAAATTCATCTTTAAATATACAAGGGATGGAAAATTAAGGGAGAAAGGGGCAGTTGGCAAAGTACCACTTGGGACTTGCCAAAGACCAGCCATTAGAAGTGATCATATCTATTACATGCCATACCTTATAAGTATAGTTATATCAGCCAGGAGGATGTTCTCTGCAAGCTGGGTAACAAATGTAGGTGCAGCCCACACCCATGATATATATCCAGGAGCACTCAAGAGTAGAAAGGGTGACAGAAGTTGTGATTAAACAAAGTGAGTGCAATAGAGACTGCAGCAGAGATAAATGTGGAACAGAGGCAGGTGTCTTTGAAGAGAAGCCCTCCCCACCCCCATCACCAAGCCAGCCCATCTGTGCCCAATCACTTCACATACACCATATGGACAACTGAAGTTGGTAAAGAGAGAGAGACAGACAGACAGACAGGAAGACAGACAGGTAGGACAAAGTCTGTTTAAACAAATGATAGCCGCATAAGGGATGGATGGCAATGGTCACTTCTGGAAGGTTTTGCAGTCACTCTGTCCTTTGGTGATTCACATTTGGCACAGATTTCAGAATCTTTAAGGCCATGTGTTTGGGCTATACCGTTTTATAGTGCCGTACCCTTATAATTAACATACTGAATACACCCATGTTTTTCTTCTATTCTGCCTGGCAGCTTATTTTGGACAATGGAAATATAGATAAGAAACTATTAATTATCTGCCAGAAACTAAAAATGCTAACTTATCTTTTGGGGAAAAATAGATCTGAGTGTACATGAGTTATAACTATTTTGCACAGAATAAATAGCCTCCTTTCTGTGTGTTCTAGAAGGCGTGGGGAGCTGCCATTTATCTCACACTCCAGATCTATGTTTGATCCCTCTCTCACCCTTAATACTTTTAAGATGAAAGCAAGGTCAGCATAGTATTTAACTTGGGATGCTAGTTGTTTGGGGAATAACAGTCAGTGTCTTTGGAAATATCTCATTTTTGAAGACTGGGTGTGTTAGGCTTCTCTGGGACTTGGTGTTTGGTTTGAAGTTCAGCTAAGTGAGATTGTGTTTAGGAAGTTGTCATCTACTTTAAAAAGTCCCTCTGCCTGGTAGAAATTTAGAGGAAGCCTGAGGGTCTGGAGGACTCCTCACCCCCAGCTAAGCATAGTACATTGTAGTGTAGCCTTCAGCCTTATCTCCTTTTCAACACTACTGAGCCGAGCTGGGGACAGGATTGCTGCTCTGACTCACTCCTCATGGTCAAGCTGACATAACATTGACACAATGGTTAGAACATCCCCAACAGGTTTCATGTTGAAATTCCATTCTCACTGTGAACTATTAAGAGGTGAGAAGTGCAGTGACTGGGTCACAAGAGCTCCACCCTCATGAATGGACTAGTCAACTCATGGGTGAATGGGTTATGAAGGGAGGAGCTTCCCAGCTCCCTCTGGACAGCTTGTGCTGTCTCCACATAAGGTCCTTGCACCAACCTGAGCCCCTGCATGGAGGGGAGGCTTGCCCACAAGAAGACAGTCACAGAGACAATCTCTTCTGAGACAGTGACTCCATCTTGAATTCTAAGGCTCCAAAACTACAAAAAGTAAAATTTTCCTTATAAATTACTCCATCTGTGGAATTCAGTTAAAGCAACAACAACAAAAAAAAAGATCAAAACCAACTGTGAACTTCTCTCTGAGGACACTAATGCTAGGCTCTGTTCTTAAGTTCCTACCTGTGCCCTCAGAATGAAGGGAGCCAAGAGATGGCACACTGGATGAGAATTATCTCTGTGTATTTGTAGCTCTTGAAACTCAAG
Organism: Peromyscus leucopus; assembly: GCF_004664715.2. Classification (NCBI taxonomy): domain Eukaryota; kingdom Metazoa; phylum Chordata; class Mammalia; order Rodentia; family Cricetidae; genus Peromyscus; species Peromyscus leucopus. Next base: position 46,353,574 of record NC_051067.1, read on the forward strand.
TGAACAAACTGCCCAGAAAATCCTGTTTGTCTCCTAGTCCTCCAGGGCAACTGAGAACTTCATACTAGATAGTTGGACACGTGGATAGTAAAATAAAATACGTAATGCTGGGGATACAAAGAAATTTTCCAATATTCCCTACAAGCTAACCACAGGAGCTCTGTCACACTGTCCAAGGGCATTCTCACAGAATGAGAAATTTAACATTTGCTGTCTTTGGTCTGAAAATTTCCCAGAATTTTCCTTACATCTTTTCTCCATTCCTAAGTGCCGTCTATGGTGGCAAAGGGAACATTACAACTTAGCACAAATGCTCGTATGTGTACATCCCTGAGCTAAAAGGAAAGATTGGGTGGCGCACAAGTGGAAGATAAACTGTCAAGGAAAGGAGGCTGTGCATTTTAATAAAACTCTGACTTGATTTAGTTTGATAGCACTGTGAGTAATTAAAGCCCACACCAAATGATGAAGAAGAACTTGCTGAAAAAGGCATTCAGTAAACAAACACCACCCTTTGCTTTATTATAAATGCTGCTGGTGACACTATCACACTAAATCAAAGCGTATCTCCAACAGACTCACTGCACTGTTTGCCAATGTGATTTGTTTACTTTAATTACAAATGTGACATGGTGTCAGTTTAGAGATACCATTTCTGTAGCAGATGCCAATTAAGAATGAAGAGATAATTAAAGTACCCCATAAGTGAATGGCTCTTCTCAGGGTATCCCCACAGCTCTGGCCTTGAAAGGAGAGGCAAAGGAATGTCAGATATTACAGGCATATTAGGATAATAGTAGTAAGAAATATAACACGTGTAGACCACTGCAGCAAGGGAACCCTAGGTGACTCCGACCAAGGAGAAATCAGAGGGCCAGAGAAAAGAGAAAAGGCATGGTCCTGAGCCATGGGCTACAATTCAACAACCTGTATTTAACAACCTTTAACAACCAGAATTCATCCAGCATCTCTCTTTATCTATCCAGTAAGAGGCAAGCACCAGGAACATGGGGCAGACTGCCAAATGATGGTGATGCTCAGGGCCCTCAAAGCTTCCCCTGCTACTTGCCAAAAGTCAACTCAGTTACAGTCCCTTAAAGTCCCTTCAGATTATTCTAGTCCAGACAATTTCTATGACACTGCTTGACTTTCTGCCTTACTTTATTTTGCAGAGTAAAAGATTATCAAACTAGCAAGTAGTGAAAGATTTTGATGATGAGAAGTAGACATTTGCAAAAGACATGGAGCAGATGAGGGTGTATGTCCAGGTGTTAAGGCTGCCAATCTCTGCTGCATTGGATAGAGAGGGAAGAAGTGAGAGGAAGTAGAGCAGGTACCAGTGGATGGAAGGAGGAAACTCACTAAAGGATTCTGATTGGGGTCTTTCAAAAGACAGCCTGACTATAACCTGGACAAGTCCATAGTTTATATAGAGTTACCTGGAACCTGAAGGTAATGCAGTTTGGGGTGTCTGTTATGATAAGCAAAATAATAGCAAGAACAATAACTCCAGACTAAGAATGTACAATTAGGTAGAAAACAAAACAATTTTGCAAATGCTCATGAGAACTAAGTAACTCTTCTGTGCAGGGTTCTTACAGCATGCCTCATTATATGCTGAAAAAAACAGGACTTCTCCATCAAGTTGTTTGTAGCACAAATTGTTAGAAGGTCTTATTGATAAAAACAAACCTGGAGCCAGGTATTAGGGTAAATGCTGAAAGATCAGAGAGACAAAACAGGCAACAGCTAACCTTGCCTTGCCAACTTCTCAGCTGATCCTAATTTCTTCAAACTGGAAGCCTCTGAGTCCTCATCTGGAATGAATCTCAGTTCAACTGCTGCTAAAAGCTTAATCAGGCCTAAAAAGCCTCTAGTTCCTGGTCCTTATGACTTATATACCTTTCTGCTTTCTGTCATCACTTCCTGGGATTAAAGGTGTGTCACTACGCCTGGCTGTTCCCAGTGTGGCTTTGAACTTGCAGAGGTCCGGATGGATCTCTGCCTCCGGAATGCTAGAATTAAAGATGTATGTGCCACCATTTTCTGGCCTCTATGTCTATCTAGTGGCTGTTCTGTTCTCTGACCCCAGATAAGTTTATTAAGGTGCACAATATATTGAGGGACACAATATCACTACAGTTGTTATTGAAAACAAAATCTTCTTCTGGCAATTATACACATCTGACTTCTGAAGAACCTCCCCTAGAACATCTTCCTGCTCTGTGCTGTTCAAACCAGGTCTCTTCTTGAAGCTGTGTGAACTGAACATCTGGCATCAGAAGCTGTGGGATACACTGACATCATAAAACGAGCATTGGGGCTCTGCTTCCTGTTAGGGAGATTCCTAGAAGCCATTCGTTCTTACACAGGAGGGCCAGCACTTGAAAACAATTGCTAACCACAAAAATAGCCCCCAGTTAATGCAAATTAAACATATTTCCATCTTGACTTCTCTTTAGCTACAGCCCCAAGTGTTCACCACTTTATGGACACCCCACTCCAGCAAGAGGAACATGTAGGGGAAGTTGGAACTGAAAATGAAAACAATCTTAAGCAACAATAGCTAAATATATCTCATTTGTAATGGATTTTTTTTCAAGAACGTACAACCATGGGAACACATTGCAAGGGCTCCTCCTAAATCTTGGAAGAAGCCTATGTAACTAAGAGGGCCACAGCACAAGCTTATTTGTTGATCAGCTGCAGGATAGAGCCTTCTCAGGGCTAATCTGTAAACAGTGGTAACAATGAATGACTGAAAGCAACTATGGTATCCGTAAAAGCAGGATGATTGTGTGACAACTAGGAATGAACACGATGGAGAAAGGAAAGGAGCATGGCGCCATCTAATCTGGCATGTAACCTCCATCTTTAACTAATACATTCCCACTCAATTCCAGTGTGGGTACAGAGATGGCTGTCACACAGATAGAGCCCTGTAAATTAATATCTTGAGTCTCTGTTGATCCCTATCCTCTAGTTCCTTATGCCATGCTCAGTCCTAGGCATTTCTTTCTCCAGTTCTTCAAAAGGTCTGGGGTCTTTCCCTTTGTTCTTGTGCATGAGACCACTCGTTAAGATGCCTTTAAACTCTTTGCCTCCTGGCACAAGCCCATCTGTTGGCTATTTTTAATCCAACACATACTTTTTCTACAACCTGGCCAAAGCTCAGTCTCACAAGGAGGTGAAAAAAAAAAAAAAAAAAAAAAAAACAAGTGTGTTTTAGGTTTGTTGGTGAATGCTGAGTGTACTTCATGTTTTAAATTTTGAAAATATACCCTGTGGAGTTTGATTTCCCAGTCTAGACTACAATCAGTGAAAATACTGCAGAATCCAGACAGGAAAAAATGTCATCCAGTCACAGCCATGACCCTGGAACTCTGGAGGAAAATGCCCACAGTCCCGCAGGGTCCCGAGAACATGAAAGCCAGTGCTGAGGAAAGTCCACCGAAAAGCTGAGATCAGTTATGGAGCCTGCGCTCCCACGGGTGTTTAATCTTTGCCCAACTTCACAGCAAACACGCTCCTTTCTCAGGACGTCTTTGCTGCTTCTCAAATAATCCCAAAAGGAGACTCGCTGGATGTCTCATAATGAATAAAACTGCTGATGGGGATGGATTTGTAAACCTAAAATACCATATGTGAAGTCAGAACGTTTTATTTATACCTTGGCCTGATGCTTCGCCCACGCATACAGGATTATGGAAGAAATATATGACTGCCTGCTGGCCTAGAACTCTCTAAGGCCTTCTCCAGCAGCCTTGGTGAGAGCAGTGACCCTGGGCCAAACAAGCATCTGTAGCACAACAGACCTTTTCAAGCTGAAAAGAAAGTAACAGAGATAAGAACTAAAACGGTAAACATACCCCTGTATATTTTGTTTCCGTGTCTGTCTACAAGTGGGAACAAGCCTAAGCAGACTCTTTTGGCATAAGATTATAGGTTAAAAAATAAATCCACAAAGTATTACATAATAACGAGATAAGAATAATTAAGAACAATATATTTCCTTTTATAAACTTTGATGGATAACCTTTAAGATGTTTTAAGGGTTATGTTCAGGCCACACACAGGATGGACAATATTTTTTCATTTTTTTTTTACAGAAAAAGAGCTAATTTTACTTAAAATAGAAAGAAGGCTATGGGCCTTGCATTTATCAAAGAAATAAGCATGTTTTATCATGTGAAATTATCTTTATTTCAAAGAAAATTAGAACCAAAGCCAAACCTACAGAGGCATATATACAAACGATGTTAACATCTGCGGACAAAGAGAGGCTCAGTGGGTCCTTGGTAGAAATTCAATCTTGTTTTTAGGCTTCTATGACTCCAGAGCTTGAGTGGAAGCAGCCTTGACAAGGACAGTAAACTTTACAGATGCATTTCAACCCATATGCATTTCGCCCCATTCCTATTCAGGATTCTATATGCAACCTTGACCTCCACATATGTTCATTCCTTCTGTCCCCTTTTACTCTCATGACTGGCCTCTGGAAACAAAAAGGAGGGCTTCATCCTTTAAAATCTCCCCCCAAATAAGGCAGGGACAGAGGAATGGAAGAAGACCTACACTCAGAACCTCTGCTACCATGTGGCACTCTCCCTAAGATAAAGCAGATCCAGAATAAGAGTGAGGTGGGAGGAGACTCACACTACCAAGAGCCAGGTCAAACCACAGCTATGACTCGGCATGGTCTGCTTTAGTTTTCAGCACACCCATGAGCTACGTAATCAGTGGGAAGTGAGCAGAAGCTAGAAGGCCTTAAGAAATTCATCTGCACCACCTTGTATAATGGAGAAGCTTGTCTGTGGGGTTCCCAAAAATAGCTATGCATCCCTTACAGATGGAATTATGTTCTAAGAGATGCACCATTCAGTGATTTCACTCTGTGCAAACGTCATTCAGTGTACTTCCTCAAACCCAGATGACTTCACTGTCGTAGATATTATAATCTCATGGCACCACTGTTATGTGTTTTACAGTTGATTATTAACCAAAACTTTCTTATGAATGCATTATTGTGATTGGTTTTTAAAAAAACACTCTAAACCAGTGATTCTCAACCTGTGGGTTGTAACCCCTAAGATCATCAGAAAATATTACAATTCATAACAGTAGCGAAATTACACATATGAAGTAGCAATGAAATAATTTTATAGTTGGGGGTCTCCACAGCATGAGGAATGGTATCAAAGGGTCACAACATTAGGAAAGTTGAGAACCACTGCTCTAAATATTGGTATCCAGCTATTTTTGGAAAGATGTTAACGTTTAAATCAATAGAATTAGAGCAAAACAGAAAACCCTGCAAAGTGGGTGACTCTCATCCCATGAGTTGAAAATCAGAATAGAATGAAAGTGTGAGGTTACCCAAGAAGAGAGAGTTCTACCAGTCAACTGTCTCGGACTTTAGTTGCAACATCAATACTTCTCTGAGTCTGTGTGGAGCCATGGCCTGTTCTATAGATTCCAGACTTGTTGACCCACAACAAGATAGGAGCCAATTCTTGAACAACCATGTGTATATGCATGGCATAGAGAGGTGGGGATGGAAGGAGGGAAGGAGAGAGTGAGGGAAGGAAGGAGAGGCCCCCACACATAAGCAAAAGAATCCATCCCACTTGAGGCAGAGATGGGTGTGTGGGTCACCAGTTCCAGCTCTCCTCCTGTATTCTGGTACAGTCTGTTATAGGGGCTTCTCACCTTGCCCAGGACACAGGAAGAAACACCAGGGCAATCTGTAGGAGGCAGTTAAAGATAAAGATAACTGCAGTCAGGCGAGAGTTACTGCTGGTTCTCTTCATAGGCAGATGATAAGGACAGATGATGGATGGTAGATAGATGAATAGACAGATAGGAGACAGATGATACAGGTGATACTTAGACATATAAGGAGATAATAGACACAGATAGGTGATAGATTGATTTGTATATGTTCTGTGTATGTCTGTGCTATATGTCCCAGTGTTTCTGCCTTGCTAGAAAATTCTAACACATCCACTACTACTGGATCTAGGATTCAAATATGTCTTGGTCTGATTCCAGAGCTTAAACTCTTTTCCTGACACCAGAACTTGACTGTGATTGCGAGAGACTGAATGACTCCATTGTATTTAATCCACTCCCTTATTCATTCAGGAAACATTTAGAAAGCAACTATTACCTTTTCAGTCCTGAGCTGGACTATAGAAATTCAAGAGAACAATAAATCCTGCCTTCTCAGAAAGGACATATTTGAACTAGCAAAACAGAGGAGGATTCTTTGGGCAGAAGCCCCAGAGCTCATGTGTATATGCATGGCATAGAGAGATGGGGATGGAGGGAGGGAAGGAGAGAGGGAGGGAGGGAGGGAGAGGCCCCCACACATAAGCAAAAGAATCCATCCCACTTGAGGCAGAGATGGGTGTGTGGGTCACCAGTTCCAGCTCTCCTCCTGTATTCTGATACAGTCTGTTATAGGGGCTTCTCACCTTGCCCAGGACACAGGAAGAAACACCAGGGCGATCTGTAGGAGGCAGTTAAAGATAAAGATAACTGCAGTCAGGCGAGAGTTACTGCTGGGACAGGCAGGGATATGAAGGCTCTGACACCAGCAGGGCCTGGGAATTGCAGCAAGGATAGAATAGGATTATGGACTGAGGGACCACACTCAAAGAGAAGAAACAGCAGTTTGGGAATAATGATAATAACAGAGACAGGGCTGTCCAGTTTAGGTTTTTCTATGTGACAGCAGAGGGGGCCTCTCCAGACTCTCTTGTCTTTCCCCTTTTCCCTTATACCTTTTTTCACTTCCCCATTATTCCCCCTCCACCTCCAGCTCTGTGAGTGACATCTGGAGAGCTTACACCCAGGGGAAGAGGTCTGGATCACCTTATCTGACACTTGGTCTGAGAACAGTCAATGCTGTGACTGCACACCAAGTCCTTAACTGCCACTTGTGAAGTGGAAATGAATGATTGCCCCAAAGCTTCATCTTGGGCTTTTTTCATTCAGCAGGAGACATAGATATTGCACCAAACACACCAACATCTGGCTACCTCAGTTTGACCCACTTCCTTCCTAATGTGTAGCTGAAGGCAGTGAGTAAAAAATAAAACACAAAACAAAAAGAAAGAAAACCCACCATCTATCTGCAGGAGAGAGATGTGAAATGACCCCAGCACAATTCTACAAGTTCTGGAGCTGAGAAGGAGTATGCAATAATTCAGCCCCTTTTGGATCCCTCCTGGCAACCGTACTATCAAAAAGCATGGAGCCTGGAGCCTGAATATCTGTATTATGCCTCAGAAGGATGGCTCAGATCATGTGACACAGCAGTGTTTGTCAAGGTAAGTCGTTTTGGTGACAGCTGAGGGGAAAGAGCCTCAGCAGGCTAATCAGGAAATGTGTAAGTCAAGTACTCTATGAGGGCCTTTTTGTCATGTCCCTGTGGATCCTTCCTCTTTAGGTGGCCTCTGGGGGCTCTTTCCGTTTGACACAGGGGGGTATTAAAGAGCGAGGGAAATGGGTGCAGTCAGACAGGACATTAAAAAAAGAGAATGATTTCCTTCTGTTCGCCCTGTACCTTAACTTTCATCATCATTCAGAAAACTTCCAAGATGAAATTGAAGACTGGTTTAAAAAAAAATCCACTTTCTCAAATCCCAAAACATGTTAAGCAAAACAAAACCTTGTAAACTTTTCAGTAGAAGACTCTGATCAGTTTGCCTGAGCTTCTGGGTGCAGCCCTCATTTGCTGTGCTTTGGCTTCTTGGCCAAGCTTCCTCTTGGATAGACAACCAACCACTCAGCAAAGAGGAAGTACCCCAAAATGGGCCCTGGACAAGAGGCCCTCTGTAGGTGGACATTTCTTTCCTGGCAGTGCTCCCAAATAACCACTCAGAAACTTAATATTATTTGTAAGTGCTAAGCCAATAGATAGCTCAGGCTTGTTACTAACTCTTAAATTTTAAATTAATCTATATTTATCTATCCTCTGCTACATGGCTCATGGTTTGTTACCTCATTTTCTACACATCCTGATTCCTCTGCACCTCTGGCATCTCCTCTGACTCTGCCCTTCTTCCTCCCAGCAATCTCTCTGCCCCGAAAATCCTAGCTATCAGCCAATCAGCTTTTTATTAAACCAATTTGAGTGACAAGTCTTTACAGAGTATAAAAAGATTATTCTGCAGTAACCCTCCATGGATCCTTAGGACACAGTGTCCCCTTATCTGCTGGGATCCACTTCACTAGGGACTCTGAGTCTCAGCAGCCCTTCACAACAATTTCTACAGCTGAGGGATCTAGGCAGGTCTCTGATCAGACTCCTCCACCTTGGTTCAAATTTATTGGCTTTGTGTTCCTGCTGCAGCCCTTGCTCTGAACACATGACTAGGTGTCTTAATCACTGTTCTATTGCTGTGAAAAGACACCATGACCAAAGCAACTCTTACAAGAGAAAACATTTAATTGGGGACTTGCTTACAGTTTCAGATGCTTAGTCCATTATCATCATGGTGGGGAGCTTGGTGGTGCACAGGCAGGAGCTGTAGCAGGAGCTGAAAACTCCTCCTTAGACAGAAGCAGAGAAAGAAAGACTGGGCCTGGCATTGGCTTTTGAAATCTCAAAGCTCATTCCCAGTGATATAGTTTCTCCAACCACATCTAATCCTTCTAATCCTTTCAAACAGTTCCACTCCTTAGGTACTATGAAATCAAATAGATAAGCCCGTAGGGGCAATTTCATTCAAACCACCACACTAGACAACCAGGAATGTTCTCTCATTGCAGGAGCACTATAAAGAATAACTTCCTCTGGCTCAATGGTGCACTTAGCAGGCAGAAGCAGAGGAGTTGCAGCAAAGGCACAGGTATCTATGTTGTCAGAGAGTCTTTGGTTTAATGGGACAGAACCCTTTATCTTGTTCTTCCACCAAAGCGAGAGACTCTAAGGTCCTTTAGTCCTTGAATCCTGAAGATCTTGTATTACTGATTTCATTGTGTTCCTGTGAAGTCAAATGTTGGGTCTGTCTCCAGCAAACACCCAGAAAATTCCACTATTCATTTAATACAAAAGCCTCATCTGTGGCTACATCTTCTCCTCCTGTTTTATCTTCCACTAATCTTATTTCTTCACTTGGTTTAACTTAATTTTGTTTTGCTGTTTAGAGCATTTTTGGGTTCTCTATTGTATGTTTTAGGTTCTTCTGTATTGTTATACAGGCAGAAAATTGGCTATTTAGCTACTGGGTGATCATTCTGGTCTGCTAGACTCTTTAGGTGGAGTGCTCCCACGTCATGGCACCACGTCTCACTCTTTCAACATTGTTGACACTGTGCTGAAGGGCACAGATCATGTTTCAAGAGACAACATTACACCCTATTCTCATTAACTTTGGACACAGAACCTAAAAACTTGTTAAGCCCTCACAAGCTAAGAGGAAAAGATTGCTGTCCTGGCATTTCACTAACAGCATCTTTTTTGTTGTTGTTGTTTGGTTTTTTGGTTTTTTGGGTTTTTTTTTTTTTTGGTTTTTTTAAATTTATTTGTCTCTTTGCCTGACAGAGAAACATTTATTTAAATCTTATTTGTTTGTTATTTGTTTTCTGTTTTCGAGACAAGGTTTTTCTGTATAGCCCTGGCTGTCCTCTACCTCCTGAGTGCTGAAATTAAAAGCATGAACCACCACTGCCTAGCTATTTAAAAATCCTTAACAAAAACTACAAAGTAAAGTTAAAGAGGTAAAACATATATTTGACATATTTTATGCCTTGTTTACATATTTTTATTTTTTATATACTGCAAACAGTTTTTTCTAAGAACAATTATTTTAGTTTTTATGCTTTTAATTAAATATAATTATATACTTCCACCCTTTCCTTTCCTCCCTCCAGCCTATCCCAGGGCCCACAGTCTTAAATTGATAACATCTTTTTCTTTATTAGTGTGTGTGTGTGTGTGTGTGTGTGTGTGTGTGTGTGAATAAATATATAAATACAACCTGCTTGAGTCCATTTTTGTTATTTGTATGCATATGGTTTCAGGGCTAACCACTTTATATTAGCTATTAGGGGGTCTTATCTCTGGAAGCTGTCTGTAGTTTTGTTTAGGGATAGGGCCCAGAGAAATTTCCTCCTTCTACATAAAAATAGCTTTTGGTATTATTATTGTTTAGGTATTCTTTAGGGAGCCATATTGTTGAGCTATCATGTGTGCAGCTTTCCTGTTGTTTCTAAGAGACACAACCTCACAGCAGACTTCCTGTCTTCTAGCTCTTACAGTCTTTCCTCCCCCTCTTCCACAATGTTCCCTGAGCCTTAAGTGTGCAGGAGTTGTGTTGGAGATATAAGATAAATGCTGTCTGTTCTCTCTCATCTGCATGTTCCTTAGTTCCACATACTCAGATGTGAGCCTCTAACCTGGAATAAAACAAAGAAACTGGGAAACTAAGAAGGGACCATGGGAGGCAGGGATTAGAGAAGGGGGCTTTTGCCTCCCAGAGGTTGAAGGTAAGTAAGTCCCTGTTGCTGAAGACACTATTGGACAGAGGACTTCAAAGATTCTAGCTACATCGGCATGGAAGACTCCTTCCTGAGGTCTAGCTTTCATAGTACTAGAAGACACTATGCAAACCGCCAAGGGAGGGAAGCAATCAATAGTCCTACACAGCTGTGATGCCTGTGAACCACGGCAGTGACTAGCCTGGCAAGATGACCCTAGAGGTGCAATAGAGACTCATATCTTGGCAATAACCAAGCTATATAATTGGACTAAAGGCCGGATCAACAGGAGAGAACGCACACTTGAAAATGGAAACCTAGCCGACTACCCAAAGCTAGCGAGGTCCTAGATCTTAGAGGAGAACCTACTACCACCACTTTACTAGGCCAACATTAATTCCTAACTGCATTCTAAAACGTGTCCTTACACCCACAGAGACACGTGGCTCTCACCTCTCAAGATGATAACAGAAAACCACAACTGGTCAAAATGCAGTGATCCACTGATAATGGGGTGCCACATATCTGACTTTTTAAAGATAAACATGAAATCATGTATGATCCTCCCCATGCCACAACACCCTTCCTCTTCCACACACAATGTAAGTGGCTGAGAGCACTGAAAACACGTGTCTACTGAGAACTCAGTTAGTCTCAGTGTAATGGCGGGTCTTCTAGAACCACTCTCCTGAGCACTAATGGAGAGGTTGTAATTCTGTAAGAGATGGGAAAGTGTTCTTTCACCCATAATCACTATCCAAGCAGTAGCTAATTAAATACATAAGTGTTAGATCACCTGTGGTTTGAAATACTTCTTTAACCCCAAGCAAATCCCATCATGCTGTTTTCTGGATGCAAATAACTGTCTGAGCTGAGGTTTCTATCCTGCTTTTCAGGATTTTATCCTGGGAGGGTGGGAATGTGTGCAGCCAAATAACAAAATCTATTGTAACATATATTTTTGTCTCTTTACAAAAGAAAAAAAATGAACAAAAAGTAGTTAGCATACTAAAAGTCTCATGATCAGACAAGGACTAAGTTACACCCTAGACTCTAAACTCTAGACTCTAAATACAAGGAGCTCGCATAGAAAAACACTTCTACTGGGTTCAAAAGTTCACCCTCGAGCAGAAGAAAAATGTAAGTATTTTTCCAGGCAGAATATGAATGAGGTAGGGCTGGCTTGCCAGCCTTTTGTTATGCTGCTATGTGGAGGCCACTTTCTAGATGGGAGGTTTCCCTGTAGAGTATATAACCAAGCTGGGTGCTGTGAGGCAGAACGGAAGGAGTATCAGAGTGTGGGACCCTTTCTCCACTAGAACACGGCCCCTGCATGTTTAGAGCACAGCACTGTCTTCCGAAGGCCCCAGGGAGGGGGAAACACCCATACATAGGCTACTCAGCAGCATCGCCTTTGTGATCTACTAAGCCCTCAAGGGCTTCATAAACAAGAGAGCAGCGCAGGCGAAGAAATGCCCATATTTAATGCACTGTCTTAGAAAGCCCTCACAGTGCTCCCATTAACTTTGTATGCTCACAGTGAATCCACATGCTGCCCTCTTAGCCAGCCTCCCCATCTTTTTATTTCCCTTGAGCTTGTTTCCCATCCACTCCACAGCAAACACTAGTGAATTAGGTGTTAGTTACTAGAAAATCTGAACACTCTTGGGACTCATCAAAGAGCATAGCCTTAGAGGTACAGCTCATCGTCACAAACGACCCAGGTCACTCAGGTGGAAGGAACTTCACAGGCACTGCAGAGAACTGTGGCACTTGATTCAAAGAAAGGGGGGTTGTAAATAGTCTTGAGCCAGACTCATTTTCTTTGAGTTACAGCTATCAGCAAATGATACAGCACACAATGGAGAAGAAAATTACTTCTGGATAGCCTATCACCCTGGAGGCTGCTGTGAATGGGAATGCGTCCATGATCTCTTTCTCAGTGTGTTTGTTGGAGGTCTACAGAAAAGTTACTTATTTTTTAAGCTGATAATGTATCCTGCCATTTTGCTGAAAGTGTTGATCATTTTCAGACGTTTTCTGGTGGAATTTTGGGGATCTCTTACATATAATATCATATAATCTTCAAACAGAGTTAACTTCTCTTTTCCTGTTTGTATTCCTTTAATTTCCTTCTTGTTCCAGCGAGTGCTTTAAGCTCTACTGAAAGGAAGAGAGGACAGTGGACAGCCTTGTCTAATTCCTGATTTGAATGGGATTACTTCAAATTTTCTCCACTTAGGATGATTCTGGCTGTAGATTTGTCACATACAACTTTCTTATATTGGGATATGTTCCCTCCAGTTACACTCATTCTAGGAGATTTTTCAGAAAAGCATGTCTGATTTTGTCAAAGGTTTTTTTTTTTTTTCTGTATCTATTGAGGCAATCACGCAATTTTTGTCTTATGTGATTTATTTTATTCATTGACTTATGTATATTAAACAATTCCTGCATTTCTGTGATGAAGCCAACTTGACTGTGATAGATGCTCTTCTCGACATGTGCCTATAATCCATTTGCTAATATTTCATGAGGATTTCAGCATCTATGTTCATCAGGAATACTGGCCTGTAGTTGTCTTTTTTGTTATATCTTTAACTGGTTTGGGCATTAGAGTGATACTGGCTTCATAGAAGGAATTTGTTCTTTCTTTTTTTTTTTTAACAATAATGTATTGATTATAGATTAATTTAAAAATGTGGTAGAATTCAGTGAACCCATCTGGGCCTGGACTGGTTTTATTCAGGAGGATTTTTATTAATGTTCCAATCTCCTTATTTGTTATAGGTCTGTTTAGGTTATTGATCTCTACTTAGTATAACTTCAGTGATTTGGATAAATATAAAAATTCCAGCCTTGCAGTGGTGATGCAAGCCTTTAATCCCAGCACTAGGGAAGCAGAGCCAGGCGGATCTCTGTGAGACTGAGGCCAGCATGGTCTACAGAGCGAGATCCAGGACAGGCACCAAAGCTACACAGAGAAACCCTGTCTCAAAAAAAAAAAAAAAAAATCCCATTTTTTTTGGATTTTCAAACTTAATTGAGTATAGTTTTTAAAAATATTCCCTTATAATATTCTTAATTTCTTTGGTGGTTGTCCTGTTTCCCTATTCATTCCTAATTCTGCTAACCTGAGTCATATCTTTCTACCTTTCAATTAGTTGAACCAAGGGTCTATCCATCTTATTTACCCTTCTAAAGAATCGACTCTTAGATTCACTGATACTTTGTATTGGTTTTGTCTTTGTTTCTATTTCATTCATTTCTACTCTTATTTTTGTTATTTCTTGCCATCTCCTGCATTTGTGTTTCAGTTCTTACTGTTTCCCCAAATTCTTTTTTTGTCTCTCCCCCCCCCCAAGCTGAGGACCGAACCCAGGGCCTTGCGCTTGTTAGGCAAGTGCTCTACCACTGAGCTAAATCCCCAGTCCCCCCAAATTCTTTTTAAGAGAAGCAGATCATTTGACTTGGGACTGCTTTCAAAGAATCTCAGTGTTTATCTTGTACAGAAATGAGAAAATAGACATTTGATAGACACTGAGAAGCCTATGCAGCATTGAGATCTCATTGGACATTTGTGTTAATTTTTAAGTTAACTATAGTGACATCACCTCAGCCTTCCATGCCATCCCTTCAATGCTTCCTGTGTTTTCTCTTATATGTGGTTCTTAATTTTAAGCTTTAAATATCTGTGTTTCCTTTAGAATATTCACAGAAGTTAGTTAGCAAATAAGGGACCAAGGTGGGGGAGTGGATCTTTCAAGGAAGGGGAAATAGAATATAATATTACAAGGAAATACAGGGAAAATTAGAACAGGAGGATTAAATGAAAAATGGAATGGAAGGGTAGGGTAAAGGAGGAAATATGAGGAGGAATAATTAATACTAAAGGCCTTTTTTGAAAAGTCTTATGGAATCTTATTACTGTAGAGGCTTTCTAAAATATATACATATAAAAAAGGAATTTAAATGGGGTTATCATATAATGGGGTAGTCAATATCTTAGCTAGACATCTTGCGCTATCAACTAAAACCCCAAGTACCAGAAATGGTTTACATCTTTTTTGAGTTGTTGGTCAAAAGTGTCACATAGACACTCCCTGTATTACTTAGGGTCACTGTTGCTGTGAATAGACACCATGACTAGGGCAACTCTTATAGTGAAAACATTTCATTGAGGGGCTCACTTACAGTTCAGAGGTTCAGTCTGTCATTGGCGGGGAGCATGGGGGCATGCAGGCAGAGGTGGTGCTGCAGCTGAGACTGCTACATCTCACAGGCAACAGGAAATCCACTGACACACTGAGTGGTATCTTCAAAGCCCACCCCCACAGTGACACACTTCCAACAGAAGGTATGGCCCAGGTTAAAGGTGTGCCCTCCAGCCTCAAGGTCTGGATTAAAGGCTATGTCATCCAGCCTCCTCCAACAAGGCCACATCTCCTAATAGCACCACTGCCTATGAGCTTATGGGGGTGAAATACATTTAAACTACCATACCCCTAACATATGCATTATGAAATATTGCCAATGGTTACCCTCCATAAGCTAATGGTAAGACCTATTACTGAAAACACCACATAATTATGTATTCCAATATGGAGAAATAAAGCTAGTGCTCAATAAGAAGCTTCATCCCTGCTGATTAGCATTCTAATTGATGAAAGGTACTATATATACTGCCAGAGAAGAAATGTAATCATCAACTCACCCAAGTATGAATCCTGTGAACTTCAGTAGCAGCCTGCATGCAAGATATGGCCCCTGGTGCAAGAGTGGTACAAATGTCATAGGAATAACAAACCACTTTTTAAAAATTGGACTTAAGGCCTATTCTGTGAGATGTAATCCATACATGACACTGTTAATGAGGGCAAGTACTTGAAACTAGGTGAGTCATGGGCCCTAAGAGAAAACTTACCACTATTATTCTGCTAAATGAACACAGCAATCAATGACTGACTCCTAATGACATATTGCTCTACCTACAGATCAGTACATTGGTTCAACTCTCATCAGAGAAGATTTTTCTTGCAGTAAATAGTAATTAACACAGAGATCCAGTACTTGATAATACACAGAAAGTGAGAGACTTTGGATCACTCAGCCCTAAATAGGATGTCTTCACCACTCTCTTCCCCTCACAGCTCAGAGATTTATGCAAAAGAGAAGGCAGAAAGATTGTAGGAGCTAGAGGTGGTGTAAAACTCCAAAGAACTAGCATTCTCCAGACACAATAGGGCTGGTGAATGTATGAACTCAAAAAACCTGTGGCAGTATGCACAAGACCAGACAAAAATCTCATCATGGAAAGGGGGCAGTAATCACAACGTCCCACCTCTTACTAGGAAGCTATTTGCAATTTATAGTTACTGGGAGAGAAAAAATAAGTCTTCACCAACACATTGACACTAGGGACATCAATCACACCCCAGGGCAGATCTTATGCTCAGGAGTAATTGACCAACACAAAATGGACTCCATGGTTTTTGTGTGCTTTTTTGGTTGTTGTTATTTTGATTTGATGTTCTTTTATTGTTGTGTTTTATTTTCTTTAGAAAGAAAGAAGGTGAAGTTGTGTAGGTAGGGAAAGGGATTATCTGGGAGGGGAAAATTACTACTAAAATATTTAAATATTTGGAGAGGGAGTATTTGTCTCTGTTTCCTAAATTTCTTACAAATAAAGATACGATATTGGCTCAAAATAAACTCTGAATCTGTCATGCCCCTTTGTTTCTCACTTAGAAATACATACCAGGCCATAGATAACAGTGTGCCTCAACATAGGTGTCTCTGCTTCCCTGTACTTCCCACTCCTGAAGGGCGAGGGAAAGAGAGCCTGTGGGAGCGGGAGATCCTAGCTGGATCAAGAACAGAGAGGGAGAACAAGGAATAGGAGACCATGGTAAATGAAGACCATATAAGAAAAGGAAGAAACAAAGTCTAAAGAGGCCCACAGAAATCCACAAAGATACCCCCACAATAGACTGCTGGCAATGGTCGAGAGACAGCCGGAACTGACCTACTCTGGTGATGGGATGGCCAAACACCCTAATAGTTGTGCCAGAAACCCCATCCAAGGACTGAGGAATCTGGATGCAGAGATCCACGGCTAGGTCCCTGCCAGGAGTCTAATTAGTGAGAAAGAGGAGGGTTTATATGAGCACGAATTGTTGAAACTAAGGTTGGATAAAGCACAGGGACAAATAGCCAAACGAATGGAAACACATGAACTATAAACCAAAGGCTAAGAGGCCCCCAACTGGAGCAGGCCCTCTGAATAGGTGAGACAGTCGATTGGCTTGATCTGTTTGGGAGGCATCTAGGCAGTGGTACCAGGTCCTGTGTTCATTGCATGAGTTGGTTGTTTGAAACCTGGGACTTATGCAGGGATGCTTGGCTCAATCTGGGAGGAGGGGACTGGACCTGCCTGGACTGAGTCTGCCAGGTTGATTTCAGTCCTCGGGGGAGGCTTTGCCCTGGAGGAGGTGGGAATGGGAGGGTGGGCTGGGGGAAAGGGGAGGGGGCAGGAGCGGGGAGAACAAGGGAATCCGTGGCTGATATGTAGAACTGAATGGTATTGTAAAATAAAATAAAAGGAAAAAAAAAAGATTTTCCAATCCAAAAAGAAAAGAGTGCAGCCATCCAAGAATGTGCGTACATATTCTAGACTACACCTTTTTGGAGTTTCCAGTAGAAAAGCTCCTAATTACCAGAACTAAGGTCCAGATCCACATTTTGGATCACAGAAACTCTACATAAATTTTTAGAAACCATCTTAGTCAGTGTTCTGTTGCTGTGAAGAGATGCCATGACCATGGCAAATTACAAAAGAAAACACTTAATTGGAGCTTGCTTACAATTTTAGAGGTTTAGTTCATTGTCCTCATGGCAAGGAGCACGGTGGCATGCAGGCAAACAGGGTAGCTGAGAGTTGCATGTCCTGATCCACAGGCAGCAGAAAGAGAGAGAGACTAGGCCTGGTTGAAACCCCAAAGCCGTCTACAGTGACACACATACTAGAACAAGGCCACACCTTCAACTCCTTCCCCAAGTAGTGCCACTCCCTGATGACTAAACATCGAAATATATGCACCTATAGGGGCCATTCTTATTCAAGCCATCACAGAAACCTTGTAGATGATAACAGAACAAAAAAGTATGACCCCTGGAAGAGCGTGATTCAAACTTCTCTCTCCCAATACTTGCAGCTATTTCTAAATAGTATAAAACATTCAAACCCATGCAGCCATCCACTCAAATACTTTCCAGTTATCATCATCCAAACATCTGTTTCCCCATATCCACACCAACATCCATCATTCTTCTAAATTTCCACCTTTCCTCCCTTCTTTTGGAATGTTAATTATTTAAGTCAATGCCCCTGGATCCAGGATTGTTTATGAGTTATCAGGTAACAATGCCCGAAATAGTGGCATATTAACAAGATAAGTCTAAATAGGGAAATTCAGTCTCCAGATTCAGCATAGAAGTCATGAATGGCAGCACACATCTAGGCAATTGAAGCAGGAGGACCTCAAGTTAAAGGCGAAACTGAGACACACATTGAGTCTATATCTGAAAGGGAAATACAAGTCAGTGTGAGAAATAGTCCTCATTATTTATAGTAAGGGGTAAATGTAGGTTTTCAAAAAAAATGTGAGCCCTTTACATTCTAACAATAAACTTCTCATGTTCTACTAGCTGGTTTTGTCTGTCAACTTGACATAAGCTAGAGAGGAAGAAGCCTCAGGTGAAGAAATGCCTTCATGAGATCCAGCTGTAAGGCATTTTCTCATTTAGTGATCAATGGGGAAGGACCCAATCCATTGTTGATGGAGTTATCTCCTGGCTGGTGGTCCTGGGTTCTATAAAAAAGAAGACTGAGTGAGCCATGGGAAACAAGCCAGTAAGCATCATCTTCCATGGCCTCTGCATCAGCTCCTGCCTCCAGAATCCTGCACTGTTTGAGTTCCTGTCTTGACTTCCTTCAATGATGAACAATGCTATGAAAATGTGAGCCAAATAAGCCCTTTTCTCCCGAATTTACTTTTTGGTCATGGTGTTTCATTGCAGCAATAGAAACTTTAACTAAGACACATACATGTAAATAGGTATAATGGTTCTGTGGGTCTAACTTTACAACTTCTGTTATAAAATTATTCATCCGTATTTTAAATCTACCTCAGATTCTACAAACGCTCCCTGGATATAGACAATAATGTTGTCCTAATTATTACGGAGATACACTATGGAAAAAAGGACCTATATGATGGTTAGTATTGGGTTCCCAACTTAGCAGAGTCTGGGATGACCCAAGAGACAGTCTATGAGTCACTGTCTAGATTAGATTAATTGAGGTGGGAAGACTTATGGGTGACACCGTATCCTGAGTTGGAGTTCTATACTAAACAAAAAGAAGAAAGTGAGCTAAGTACCCACACTTACTGCTCTCTGTTTCCTGATTGGGCACATCATGACCAGCTGCTTTAAGCCCCTACTGCCATGAATTATCTGAACGGTGCCCTCAAACCGTGAGCCAAAAAAAACCCTCACTTATTCAAGTGACTTTAGTCAGATATTTTGTCTCTGCAAGGAGGCAAGTAACTAATACACCCTCAGAAAGGCATTTTCATAATCATTCTAGAAGTATCTAAATGTAAAATGCTAGAATGACTGATATCAAATGATCCATGAGCTAAAATTGGAATGGCATTGTTAAATTTAGAAATGGAGTTGGATTTATGAGAGAACCCAAAGTCCATGTGGAAACAGAAATCCTGCTGTCTCATGCTACAGATCTGAGCATTTGCAGTGGTGGCCCTAGACCCTGTCATTATCCAATGATCTTTTGAATGGTTTTCTCCCTTGACACACTAAAAGACCCCAACAGGGAAATGTCCAGAGCCTCACTTGGATTGGATTTGATATTTATGATGCTAATTTATTATTTCTTCTTAAATAGTTGTATTCCCAAGTTTAACACAGTATATTCTTCCTAGGAAAAGTATTTACTCATTTGCCAATTGATAAATTATGATAGTGTCTCTTTGCAACCAAGTTCATGGCTCCCCAAACCCTGTCTGGTCAGAGAAAAATAGGCAGCTTAACCTTCTTCTGGTAGAGTTCGAAGCATCGTTAAAATGGCGCAGCTGCTTCTCCTTTTTCATCAAAATCCTGTGTTGCAAGTCATGAATTACTTTTTTTCTGTTGATTCACCAAAAAAATTAGCAAATAGTAAAGGTGATTGAATGCATTTGGCACACGTTGAAAAGAAAATGGTTTGTTATTTAATTTCCCAAATCAAGAAAAAAAAATCCATGAGGCTACATTTTTTTCCAGATATTCTTGGCAATTGTCACTGTAAAAGTAAACTTGTTTTTACTTCTCCATGTAACGACAACCAGCATAAAGGTGCTAAGCCAAGGCTTCTGAAAACCAAAAACAGCCACCAACACAGAGCAGCGGGAAACAAATGAGGGAACTTGAGATGTCAGCTTTGACAGGAAGCTGAAGATCAAACAAACCAAAATTGTTTCTCTTTTATGCACTCCCTGATGAATTCGCTTTTAAGTACTGAATTCTCCACAACTTCCACATATATAGTGGTCAGTGTCCAAGGATATCTATCTAGAATGAAGCAAAGAGAACAAAGGGTATTTTTCCTGTCCCTCATCTCAGAGGATCTTTTGTGGTTTCTTGATTGTGTCAGGAATATATTGGAGGTCTACCACAGAAGAAATACATGCTCGGACATCCAAGAAGATAGACCCAAGAGAGCTCAGCCTTCATATTCTTAAACCCCACTACTGTGTTGACTTATCAGCCTCACATGGTAGGCGTCTTTGAAAGCTTTCATGCCAAGATATGGTATATTCAGAATCAATCTGTGATTGCCTACTACTTCCAGATATTTGCAAGATTTTGATTCTAGGAAAGGAAAAGAAAGGAGGGAGGGAGGGATGGAGGGAAGGAGGGAGGGAGGGAGGGAGGGAGGGAGGGAGGGAGGGAGGGAGGGAGGGAGGGAGGGAGGGAGAAACCCACAGTACTTCTCAAAGGAAAAAAATGGCCACTAATGTGCCTGGTTTCAAAATTCTCCATTTCTTTCCAAAGGGTTAGCAATGACCTGTGGAAAAACTGGCAACTGTTTTCGGTACAGTGAGAAATAAAGCAATATGATGTCAATTGAAGAGATATTTTTAAAACTCAATTTATTCCATATAAAGTCCATCATTTTATTCCTTAATTATTTACTTTTCTGTTGGGGTGACAAAATGTATTTTAACAAAGCAGTGATAATGATGGGCAGTGCAGTTTGTTGGTGTTTTCATATCTGTGCTTCATAAAATAAAAATGTTGGTGTTGCTGAGACTGAAACACATTATATAATTACAGTGTTTTTTTCTGTTTCTGGGTTTGCCTGGGAAATTTAAATGATGCTCAGCCTCTACCTCAAATCAGTTACATGAGCATCTCTAAAGTTAAGCCCCTCATCACTATGTTTTTACAGTAGTCCTGATGTGAAGCTCATATGGAGAACCTGTGAGCAAGGGAACTGCCTAGAACTCTGTGTGTTTTCAACCTTGTGGGTCTGTACTTCAAAGTAGTACTGCCCAACTGTCAATAGACCGGAGGGGTGTCTAACTAGTCAACCAAGTCCTAAGAGTTTAAAGTGCAGTAAGTAGCAACTATCTGTCTTTTGTTAAGTGCTGGTCAGCATCCTAAAGAACCTCCAAATCAAAGGCAGGTCATTAGAAATTATTTCAGAAAATGGAAAACTATGACATGACGGCCTGGCAGCAGGAAGTCAAAGTTCAAAGAGGGGTCCCACATGAGCATTCGTATTTTGTTTCACAGAAATTATTTTTAAAAAATTGAGCTCAAATGTAAGAAAACCTAATTGATAAATAGTGTGGAAAGAAAGGATGTTTTGGAACATGGAAATTAGAAGAAATGGAAAAAGAAATCATCAGTCATTAAAACTACTGTACGGTATGACTACAGACTTCTGAGACTGGCTATGAAAATCAATCCATCAATCCTGATAATGAAAACTATCTTCATCCATTGGGTTTCTGTCACATCAGGGGCAGCCCAGGCGCCTCCCAAATGCCAGGAACTGATTTCCCATAGTTCTGGGTTCCAGAAAACCCAAGATCAAAGCCCTTGTGGTTCTGGTGTCTGGGGAGGGCCCATATCCTAGATTAGTTAGGGGTTGGGATTTCAGCCACTCTGGAGGAACACACAAAAACACGGAAATCATGGTGCCAATTTGTTGGTAAAGGTGCAGAAAAATTAGCGTTTTTATTCTTTTCTTTTTCTTTTTTTTTTTTAACATCCTGACCTAACATTTCCCCTTCCTCTTCTCCTCCCAGTCCCTCCCCCAACCTACCTTCTCTCCCTTCCCCCATCCACTCCTCCTGCTCTGTTTCTCTTCAGAAAAGGCAGGCCTCCCATGGATATCAGGCAGCTGTGGTATATCAAGCTGCAGTGAGACTAGGCACCTCCTTTTCTATTAAGGCTAAACAAGGCAATCCAGTAGGAGGGAAGGGTCCCAAACGCAGGCAACTGAGTCAGAGACAGCCCCTGTTCCTGCTGTTAGGAATCCCACAAGAAGACCTAGTTACACAACTGTAATATATATGCAGAGGGTCTAGGCTCCCTGGTTGTCAGTTCAGTCTCTGTGGGCCTCTATGAGCCCAGGTTAGTTGGTTCTGTGGGTTTTCTTGTGGTGCCCTTGACACCACTGGCTCCTATAATCCTTCCTCCCCCTCTTCTGCAAGATTCCCCAAGTTCCACCTAATATTTGGCTGTGGATCTCTGCATCTGGTTCCATCAGTTGCTAGATGGTGGCTCTCTAATGACAATTGGTGTAGGCACCACGCTATCAGTATAGCAGAATATTATAGGAATCACTTCATTGACTTTTTTTCCAGTTGTGTTTGGTTTTATTCTAGGTCTCTGGGTATCCTGCCTCCAGGTCCTAGCCCTCAGGGGTGGGCTCCCTCTCAGGGTATGGGTCTCCAGCTGGGCCAGTCATTGGTTGGTCACTCCCATAACTTCTGCACCATCTTTACCTCAACATATCTTGTAGGTATGACAAATTGTAGGTCGAAGGTTTTGTGGCTGGGCTGGTGTCCTAATCCCTCCACAGAAAGTATTGCCTGTTACAGAAGATGACCAGTTCAAGATCCATATCTCCCTTTGCTAGGAGTCTTAGCTAGGTCACCCTCATAGATTCCTGGAGTTACCATTGCACTAGGTTTCTAGCTGACCCCAGAGATGCTTCCAGATTCCATTTGCCTCTCTCAGTACTCTCTCCCTCCACCCTCCCCCTACCTGATCCCTCCTTTTCCCATTTCTACCCCTGGATCTAGACCTCTTCCCCCATCCAATGATAATGTCTGTTCTATTTCCCCTTCACAATGAGATTCATGCATCCCCACTTGAGCGCTCCTTGTTACTTAGCTTCTCTGGGTCTGCAGATTGTACCATGGTTATTCTTTTTTTTTTTTTTTTTTTTTTTTTTTTTGGTTTTTTGAGACACAGGGTTTCTCTGTGTAGCTTTGTGCCTTTCCTGGAACTCACTTGGTAGCCCAGGCTGGCCTCGAACTCACAGAGATCCGCCTGGCTCTGCCTCCCGAGTGCTGGGATTAAAGGACGTGCGAAACCACCGCCCGGCCCCATGGTTATTCTTTATATGGCTAATATCCACTTATTTGTAAGTGAGTACATACCATGTTTGTCTTTCTGGATCTGGGTTACTTCACTCGGGATGATCTTTTTCTTTTTCTTCTTCTTTTTTTTTTTTAGGATGATCTTTTCTTGATCCATCCACTTGCAAATTTCATAATGTCATTGTTTTTAACAGCTGAGTAATACTCTATTGTATAAATGTACCACATTTCTTTATCAGTTCTTCAGCTAAGGGACATATGTATATTGCTGGTAGAAAATTTTAAAGCAATAGCCACTTTGAAACAGTTTGGCAGGTTAGTGAAAAGAAAATTACACATGTAGCTTAAAACCTAGTAGCATGACTCCTCGGCACTTACTTGAGAGAAACGAATATATGTTCACACAAATCTTGTATAGAGGCCAACATTGTCCAGTAATTCTCCAAAATGATAACATGAAGAAAAAGAGGAGAGACCCCTGCTCTATGTTCTCTAGGCCTTTTTAGGAAACACAACCACATACACGTGAATCTAGAAGAAGGGTGATGCTGTAGACAGCAAGAGGCTTGTACTGTTCTGAAAGGAATGCCCCACAACTTTGCCATGGCTACAGTGATACCCAAGATGCTATTGGCATTGTTGTAAACAAGCAAGTTAAGGTTAAGATTCTTGCCAATAAAAGTAATATTCATATTGAGCATATTAAGCAATCTAAGAGCAGATATGTCCTTCTAAATAAATGTAGGAAAATGTTCAAAAAAGGAAGCCAAAGAGCAAGGAACCTAGGTTGAACTGAAGTGCCAGCCAATTGCACCCAAGCAGCATATTGTGTAAGAACTAATAGAAAGGAGCCTGAGAGGACAGAGCCCATTCCCTATTAATCTATTGCTTGCTAGATCTACAAAATTAATAATTATAATAATAACAATAGACTAAAATATAAAACCTGTGTATAACTGTTCATAGACACTTTATAATTACCCAAAGTGGAAATAACCCTAAACCCTACTGCTATGGACTGAATGTTCACATCCTCCAAACTGACATGCTGAAACCCTAATGTGAATGGTTTTAGACATGAGACCTTTGGAAAATGGTCAAGTTTGATATTTTGGCTTTATGATATTGACCTCTAAAACACATTGATAAACTCTCTCTTACAAATGATAGAGTCATTACTCCTATAAAAATCCAAAAGATATGTCTCAGAAATCTTTCTTTTTTTCTTTCTGGTTTTTTCAAGACAGCATTTCTCTGTGTAGCTTTGGAGCCTGTCCTGGAACTTGCTCTGTAGACCAGGCTAGCCTTGAACTCAGAGAGATCCCCCTGCCTCTACCTCCTGAGTGCTGGAATTAAAGGCATGCACCACCACCACCTGGCTTCAGAAATCTTATTCAGTCCTTAATGAGTCAAACCAGTTAAGGGAAAGGCACTGGTCATCAGCACATCTTGTAATTGTTTGCCTCCTTAACTTTCCTTCTTAAGTAACATTGAATTCCATGAATAGTGGGACTGATCCATAAGTGCCTTTTGAGGTTGCACTGGAAATACTCCTGTACTGGCTGGTTTTGTGTGTCAACTTGACACAGCTAGAGTCATCAGTGAGGATGAAGCCTCAGTTGAGGAAATGCCTCCATGAGATCCAGCTGTAAGGCATTTTCTAGATTAGTGATTAATGGCAATGGTCTAGCCCATGGTAGGTGGTTCCATCCCTGGGCTGGTGTTCCTGGGTTCTATAAGAATGTGGACTGAGCAAGCCATATGAAGCAAACCAGTATCACCCCCCTCATGGCTTCTGCATCAGCTCCTGCCTCCATGTTCCAGCCATGTTTGAATTCCTGTCCTTAACTTTTTCCACTGATGAACAGCAATGTGGAAGTGTAAGCCAAGTAAACCCTTCCCTCCCCACTTGCTCTTTGGTCATGGTGTTTTGTCACAGCAATAGAAACCCTAACTAAGACAACCCCCAAGCAACCATTGAGCCTGCAGAACAGGTTTAACCTGAATGGGAGAACATGAATATGAGAACAAGGATGAAAACAATCATCTCATGGGAGCCATATTGTTCCCCTCAAAGGAACAATATCACTATCAATAACAACTTTAGGAAAATTTTCAAACCAGAAGTGAGACAATGATCAACTGGGCCTCACCTTGATTAGAGTGTTTAATTATGAAAACTCCTTTTTCCTTCTCTCTCTCCAATTCTTAAATTTTTTTATTTAAAAAAACATTTTTTTTTTACTCATTTTGCATACCAAACACAGATCCTCCTCTCACACCCCCTATCCCTACCTAATGCACCCCCAACCTACTCCTCATCCCTTCCTCCAAAAGGGTAAGTTCTCCCATGGCGAGGGGGAGAGGACTGCAAACCATGATACATTCAGTTGAGGCAGGATCCAGCCCCTCCCTCCTGCCTCAAGGGTGAGAAAGGTTTCCGAACATAAGTAATGGGATCCAGAAAGCCTTCTCATGCACCAGAGACAGATCCTGATCATACTGCCAGGGGCCCCTCAGACAGCCCCAGATACATACCTGTTTCCCATATGCAGAGGGTCTAGTTCAGTCCCATGCAGGTTCCACAGCTGTCGGTCTGAAGTTCGTGAGTTCCTTTGAGCTTGGTTCAGTTGTCTCTGGTAGATTTCTCCATCGTGATCTTGACCCCACCCCCACCCTTGCTCATATAATCCCTCTTCCCTCTCTACAAATGGACTCCTGGAGGCTTGGCCTGGTGCTTAGTTGTGGATCTGCTTCCATCAGTTACTGGATGAAGGTTCTATGATGACAATTAGGGTATTTGCCAATCTAATTACCAGGGTAGGCCAGTTCAGGCAACCTCTCCACTATTGCTAGTAGTCTAATCTGGGGTTATCCTTGTGGATTCCTGAAAAGTTCCCTAGCACCAAGTTTCTCCCTTACCCCATAATGTCTCCCTCTATCAAGATATCTCTTTCATTGTTCTCCCACTCCATCCCCTAGCTTGACCATCCACTTTCCTCATGTTCTCATCTCCCATCCCATCCTCTCTAGTGCCCCTATCCTCAGTTTACTCATGCGATCTCATCTGTTTCCCCTTCCCAAGGTGATCCATACATCCCTCTTAGGGTCTTCATTGTTTCCTAGCTTCTCTGAAGCTGTGGGTTGTAGTCTGATTATCCTTTGCTTTACATCTAGTATCCAATTATGAGTGAGCACATACCATGTTTGTTTCTAAGTCTGGGTTACCTCACTCAGGATCATATATTCTAGTTCCATCTATTTGCCTGCAAATTTAATGATGTCATTGTTTTTCACAACTGAGTAATACTCTATTGTGTATATGTACCACATTTTCTTTATCCATTCTTCAGTTGAGGGGCATCTAGGTTGCTTCCAGGTTCTGGCTATTATGAATACTGCTGCTATGAACATAGTTGAGCAGGTGTCCTTGTGATATGATTGAGCATCCCTTGGGTATATGCCCAAGAGTGGTATCCTTGGGTCTTGAGGTAGCTTGATTCCCAATTTTCTGAGAAGTCACTATACTGATTTCCAGAGTGGCTGTACAAGTTTGCACTCCCACCAACAGTGGAGGAGTGTTCCCCTTGCTCCACATTCTCTCCAACATAAGCTGTCATCATTGTTTTTGATCTTAGCCATTCTGACAGGTGCAAGATGGTATCTCAGAGTCATTTTGATTTGCATTTCCCTGATGACTAAGAATGTTGAACAATTCCTTAAATATCTTTCAGCTATTTGGGATCCTTCTGTTGAGAATCCTATTTAGATCTATAGCCCATTTTTTAATTGGATCGTTTGGTATTTTGCTGTCTGGTTTCTTAAGTTCTTTATATATTTTGGAGATCAACCCTCTGTCAGATGTGAGGTTGATGAAGATCTTTTCCCATTCTATAGGCTGTCATTTTGTCTTATTTACTGTGTCCATTGCCTTACAGAGCCTCTCAGTTTCAGGAAGTCCCATCCATTAATTGTTGTTCTCAGTGTCTGTGCTACTGGTGTTATATGTAGGAAGTGGTCTCCTGCGTCAATGCATTCTAGGCTATTTCCTACTTTCTCCTCTATCAGATTCAATGTAGCTGGATTTATAAAATACCTTGGGGTAACTCTAACCAAACAAGTAAAAGACCTGTATGACAAGAACTTTAAATCCTTGAAGAAAGGAACTGAAGAAGATATCAGAAAATGGAAAGATCTCCCATCATGGATAGGTAGAACCAACATAATAAAAATGGCAATCTTACCAAAAGCTATCTACAGATTCAATGCAATCCCCATCAAAATCCCAACACAATTCTTCACAGAACTTTAAGGAACAATACTCAATTTTATATAGAAAAACAGAAAACCTAGGATATCTAAAACAATCACTTACAATAAGGCAACTTCTGGAGGCATTACTATCCCTGACTTCAAGCTCTACTATAGAGCTATAGTAATAAAAACAGCTTGGTATTGGCATATAAAAACTGACATGTGGACCAATGGAATCAAATTGAAGATCCTGACATTAATCCAGATACCTATGAACACCTGATTTTTGACAAAGAAGCCAAAACTGTACAATGGAAAAAAAGAAAGCATCTTCAACAAATGGTGCTGGCATAACTGGATGTCAACATGTAGAAGACGGCAAAGAGATCCATATCTATCACCATGCACAAAACTCAAATCCAAGGGGATCGAAGACCTCCACATAAAACTTAATCACATTCTAGTACTGTGAAGATGATCTTGGGGTCACTGGACCTCTTTATTTGTTCTTCTTTCCAACATATTAATTAAACTTCTACTCTTACTGCTTATTACTGGTCTCTCTCATACCAAGATGGGTGGCCAGTGCTAAACTCTGGGGAATACAAGAGGTGAAACAAATGTCCTAAAATGTGGGTGACAATAAAATGCTAAATCATGTCAAGGAATATTTGAGTAACCATTTATAAATATATATAGGTATATGTTCATTATTGCAACATTGTAATAAAATTAATGGGTTAATACAATGCTTGTAGCAGCTAACATAACCAGAAATCATAAAACTTGTGATTATTCTCTTAAACATAAATTATTTGAATCTTCAACGGACAAAAATATTTAACCTCTTCTCTATAATCATAAAACTCCCAGTCAACAGCAAACCCAATCCCAGAGATTCTATAAATGAGCATGCAGGAATCTCTTCTGGCCATAGCTCAATACCACAATTTTTATGACAATAATGGAACTTAATGATAGGACTATTGTCCTAGTTTGCTTTCCTTTGTTATAAATGCCATGACCCAAAGCAAGTTGGAAGAGGAAAGGATTTATTGGGTTACAACTTACAGTTCATCATCAAGAAGCCAAGACAGGAACCTGGAGGCAGAAACTGAAGCACGGGCAATGGAGGAATGTTACTTGCTGGCTTGCTCCTCATGGCTGGCCGGGCTACTTTCTTATACAACTCAAGACCACTTCCCCAGTGGTGGTACCACATGCAATAAGTAGACTGGGCCCTCTCACATCAATCATTAATCAAGAAAATACCCCCACGGACATGTCTACAGGCCAATTTGATAGAAGCAATTCCTCAGTTGAGGTTCTCTCTTCCTGGGTGACTCTAGATTATAGGTTTATGTCAAGTTGTCAAAAACTTACCTGGCACAACTATTAATAGTTCTTATTAGGTTTGTATGTATGAATATTGGAAACAGGCCCTGGTATAGTCAGCACTGCCACTATGATTCTGGGAGCAGGAGTAGACAACAGAGTCTAATACAATATACTTGTTGCTCACAAGTAAGCTCTCTACTTTCCAAAAGTCTGGGGAAATTATCCCCAAACCCGTTAACTCTGCATTTGTTAGTTATGTTAATTATCTGATTTTGTCTCATGCTACAAAAGAACAATTAGATAAGGATGTGATAAAGACCCTTGTTTTAAAGGAAGTGGAAATATCTGACCATTATAAATCACTAAAAAAAAAAACCACGTTATAAACCACTAACATTATCATTTAAAACAAGATTACTAGATAACCAAACAACTGTTAATGACTGAAGAGAAAAATCCACATTCTGGAAACATTTCAAACTCAGTTTGTCTTATAAGTGATTTTCTATTTTTATACCCTTGGAAGAAATATCTGAGAATTCATCATTGAAGATAAATTTTGCATTTGATCCTTTTTTCAATAATTTATTTAAATTTATTTTATGTACATTGGTGTGAAGGTATCAGATTCCCTGGAACTGGAATTATAGACAGTTGTAAGCTGCCTTGTGGGTGTTGAGAATTGAACCCAGGTCCTCTGGAAGAGCAGTCAGTGCTCTTAACTGCTGAGCCATCTCTCCATCCCTCTTGCATTTGATCCTTAAAGAACTCATACTTGGAGAATTTTTCTGATCCAACCTTAAAAGATCCTATGCTTTATGTTAAGATACAATAACTAGGAGATTTTATGCATAATTTTTATTTCTCTAATTAAAATAGAATGGTGTTATTCGTTATTCACCACTTCCCTTTCTTCCAACCCCTCCTATCCCACCCTCACAAATTCATGGCTTCTTTCTGTCCAATTCTTTTTTTTTTTGTTTTTTTGTTTTTGTTTTTGTTTTTGTTTTTCGAGACAGGGTTTCTCTGTGTAGCTTTGTGCCTTTCCTGGAACTCACTTGGTAATCCAGGCTGGCCTTGAGCTCACAGAGATCTGCCTGGCTCTGCCTCCCGAGTGCTGGGATTAAAGGCATGTGCCACCACTGCCTGGCTTCTGTCCAATTCTTATTGTTACATATGTTTATGTCCAGTGTTTCAAATACACACACACATATATATCAATCATATATATATATATGTATATATACACACACACACACACACACACACACACACACACACATATACATATATACATACATACATACAACTTTAGAGCTGACCACTTGGTATTAGCCAGTGCAGGGACTCATTCCTGGAGATGACTAATTCTCCCTCTCTCAGTATTCCTTAGTTACCTATAGTTCTTTGTCTGGGGTGGAGTCCCACAGTTCTTTTAAATTCTGTGTCCAGTGGTTCATTTAAGTAATTCTCAGTAGAGAACACTTCTGTAGGACTATTTGGTTTGATGGGAGACATACTGTCTTGGATTTTCATATTGGTTTTGTTTTTGTGATGTGACTTGGGTAATGTGAACATCTTTCTTTGATAGTGTATCTGGTGTGAGATTCTAGGCTTCCTTTGATTAGGCTAGTACAGGAATCACATGAACAAAGCCATGCTGGGTAAAACTAATATAAGACTGGCTTTTTTTTTCCCTATTTCCCTCTGCATCACTTTTCTATATCCAGAGGACTCAGATGTGGCTCTCAGTACCCACACGATTGAACCCATGCTGGGCAAAGCTGGTATAGGAACCAGAGTCTGAAGCCAGGCCTGTAGATGTGAAGATGAAGGAGGAGGTGAATAGATAGCAGTGGGTGTAAGGGACTCACCATGTAAAGTCAGAACTGTAGGCTGGAGCTAGACCTATGGGGAGGGATATGGCTGTTGGAAAGATGGGAGTTGGGAGAAGGGTCTTACCAGACAAAACCAGTTCAGATCCGGAACTAGACCTGGTTGTATGGAGGTGGTGGCAGGGGTATATTCAAGTGAGGGTATGTACCAGGCAAAAGCAGTTCAATCCCTGTGTATCTGGAGTTAGGTCTGTGAGTATGGAGATGGTCGTGGTGCCTTATATATAATTTTTTAATGATATCTTCTTTTACTCTACTTTTTTTTAAAATGATCAACTACCAGTCATGATCATGTTAGCAAAATATGCTTTTTAATACATAGGAAAGACAGGAATCATGTAAACATCGAACTCAAGGAACAATTAGTTGGTGGAAAAACATCTCAAAATGATAAACCAATAAATATTAGTAAAGGCACATTAGTTGGATAGTACAGTTAAATCATAATTAAAAAATTAATACAAGGACCAAAATACTGGGCTCTGGAGTGAATACCTTTGTAAGACTCAGGCTGGGAATGCTACTTTGTTACAGTAGTTTATCACTATTTAATTATTTCTTAGGCATAAGCAGAATCTAGGCTCCAGCAGCTCCAACAATCAAGGCTTGACTACCTAAACCCAACTTGCCAGTTAATCATATTGGTATTAAAAAGCAGGCTAAGCAAGCCATGGAAAACAAGCCAGTAAGCCACACTCTTCTATGGCCTCTGCTTCAGTTCCTGCCTTGGGTTCCTGCCCTATTTGAGTTTCTGCCCTGACTTCCATCGGTAATAGACTGTGAGGTGAAACTATAAGCTGAAACAAACCCTTTTCTTCCCAAGCTACTACCAGTCGTGGTGTTTTATGACAGTAGCAGAAATCCTAACTAGGACAAATTATATAACAATGAATGTGTTCTTCATACTTCTCACATTGAAACAACAGCTCTTTGGCAGTAGGAGAGAATGAAGTCCTTAATCAGAGAAGCAGATCTAGGAGGACAGGGCTGCTGTTGTGTCAACATACCTGTCCCATCATGTACCCCAAGCTGTACCCCTGTGTTTCTTTGTTATATGAGCCAAGAAAGTCCCTTTCAGGGTTGGCTGAGTTGGAGTGATACTTCTGTCACTTGGGTTTCCTGACTAATATATGGTTTATCAAAACCATTGCCAGTAAGTCTTCCACAGGAAATGTTTGTAATAGTCTGTGGGAAGACAAGCAAGGAAAATATAACAACTGGATCAAATTTGGAAAAACACAGACTAGCACCTCTTGACAAACCATCTAAAAATGTTTGAGTTTATGGGAAATAAACTTGTAGAGAAAAAAATCATTGTGAAGTAGTTGCAATGAGTGGTAAGTGACAGTGAGTCACACCATATGCATTGAGGATCTAAAATGACAAATGAGATGGCCTTTGAGGTGTAAAATAGATAGCAGCCAAAGCGGCTGTTAATCATGAGAAGGGCATTCTTTTTTTTTTTTTTTTTTTTTTTTTTTTTTTTGGTTTTTTCGAGACAGGGTTTCTCTGTGTAGCTTTGCGCCTTTCCTGGGGCTCACTTGGTAGCCCAGGCTGGCCTCGAACTCACAGAGATCCGCCTGGCTCTGCCTCCCGAGTGCTGGGATTAAAGGCGTGCGCCACCAACGCCCGGCTGAGAAGGGCATTCTTAAGAAGGACATTTTGTAGATCTCATGGGGAGACTAGTCAGAACAATGGAATAAGTCTGGATATCAGCAGAAATGGAAACTAAAGAAAGTACACAAACTCATGGAAACTGAATAGTGAACTACCCGATGAAAATCAAGAAGAAAACAAAAAGAAAATTAAAACTTCCTAGAATTAAATGAAAAACAAAATCAACCTTCCAAGATCTACGAGGCATGCTGAAGGCAAACCTGGTAGGAAAGTTTGTGGCACTAAATGCCTACATTTAAAAAAATTCCTGGAGAAGCTTCGAATTAGTAGTTTAGTATTGCATCTGAAGGGCTTTGAAAATCAAGAATATACAATGCCCCCAGCAAATAAACAGCAAAGGTTAAGAAAAGACGGGGTTGGCATTAAAGAAATATACAAGAGGGACTGGAAAGGTGGCTCAGCACTTAAGAACACTTGCTGCTCTTGGAGATGACCCAGGTTCAGTTCCTTGCACCTACATGACAGCTCACAACTATCTTCAACTAAGTTCCAAGTATATTGCTGTCTTCTGGCCTCTGTGGGCATTGCACATGAGTGGTGCACTTACACTCACACAGGCTAACGCATATACATCTAAATAAAAATAAATAAATCTTAAAAAAAAACAAAAGAACACTACAAAGAATCGGTGAGACACGGTTGGTTCTTTGAAAAAAATTAATAAGATTGACAACCTTAGCCGGGTGGTGGTGGCGTACGCCTTTAATCCCAGCACTCGGGAGGCAGAGGCAGGCGGATCTCTGTGAGTTCGAGGCCAGGCTGGGCTACCAAGTGAGCTCCAGGAAAGGCGCAAAGCTACACAGAGAAACCCTGTCTCGAAAAACAAAACAAAACAAAAAAAAAGATTGACAACCTTTCAGCCATTAATTTAGTCCAGATTGCTTGGAATCTTAACTACAACAATAAAACAAGTAAAGGAAACATGAAAAGAGGTCAATTATTATTATTTGCAGATGAAATTATTCTATATATAAAACATCCTAACGAGTTCACAGAAAAACTCCTACAACTGATAAATATTTTCAGCAAAGTATCGGGATATGATGTTAACACAAAAAAGTCAGTAGCCATATACAAATTGCAAACATACTAATAAATAAATCAGACAGGAAAAATCTTGTTCATTATAGCCTCAAAAAATGTACCTTTGGAGCTAGAGAGATAGCTTGTAGCTAAGGGCATTTGATACTCTGCCAGAGGACCCAGATTCAATTCCCAGACCCACACATTGGCTCACAACCATCTGTAACTCCAGTCTCAGGGCATCTAATTCCTTCTTCTAGCCTCCAAAAGCACTGCACAAAGGTGATGCACAGACATACATTCATAACATAAAATAAAAAGAAATAAAATCTCAAAAAATGTATCTTGGGATAAATCTAACTAAGAAAATGGAAGACTTGTATAATAATAAAAAAGAAACTAAGACATTGATGAAAGAAATTGAAGACAATACCAGAGTATGGAAAGATCTCCCATGCTTATAGACAAGTAGGATTAATATTGTGAAAATGGCCATCCTACCAAAAGTATTCTACAAATTTAACACAATCTCCATCAAAATTCCACCATAATTTTTCTGAAAAATGGA
Source organism: Peromyscus leucopus (assembly GCF_004664715.2). Taxonomy (NCBI): domain Eukaryota; kingdom Metazoa; phylum Chordata; class Mammalia; order Rodentia; family Cricetidae; genus Peromyscus; species Peromyscus leucopus. Next base: position 46,387,497 of record NC_051067.1, read on the forward strand.
AAACTATCTTTAATTTCATTCAGAAACATACACACACATACACACAAGGTATCCAAAGTAACTATGAACAATACAAGGAAAAGAGGCATCACCATTCCTGGTTTTAAGCTACAGAGCTATAGCATTTAGAACAACATAAAGACAGACCTATTGATCAATGGAATACAATTGAGGATCCAAATATAAGGTCCACATACCTATGGCCACCTGATTTTTGACGAAGAGGCAAGTACTTAGGGGAGAAAAACAGCATCTTCAACAAATGGGTGCTGGTCAAACTTTATAGCCCCATGTAAGAGGGTGAAACTTAATTCTTTTTTTATATTTCTATTTTTTTATTTTTATTCATTTTACATACTGACCACAGATCCCCTCTCATCCCTCCTCCTGCTCCCCCTTCCAACCTCCCCCACAACCCACCCCTCGTTCCCTCCTCCAAAAAGGTAAGGCCTCCCATGAGGAGTCAGCAAATCCTGGCACATTAAGTTGAGGCAGGTCCAAGACCCTCCCCCTGCATCAAGGTTGTGCAAGGTGTCCCACCATAGGTAATGGGCTCCAAAACTTAAATCTTACCTCTCACCCTGCACAAAGGTCAACTCTAAATGGATCGTGGCCTTGACAAAAGGTCAGGTACTCTGAATCTGACATAGGAGAAAGTAAGAACTATGTCTGAACTTATAGGCACAGGAAGGGCCTCTCTGAGCAGGGCCTCAGCAGCACCAACATTAAGACTAACAGTAGACAAATGGGAAGGGCATCGTGAAGCTGAAAAGGTTTTGTAGTACAGCAATGGACATCATCATTTGAGTAAAGAGGCAGCCAAAAAAATTAGCAAAATGTTTACCAATTATATGCCCGATAGAAGATTCATATCTAAAATATACAAAGAACTCAAAAACAACATTAAGAAAAAAATTCCAGTTAAAAAATAGAGGATGGAACTTAACAGTTCTCAAAAGATGAAATACAAATGGATGCAAAACAATTTACTAAATGTTTTGATTTCCTTATCTATTAAGGAATGTAAATTAACACTGCTTTGAGATTGCATACCCTAGTCAGAATGACAAATATCAAAACAACAAATAACAGCAGATGCTGGTATGGATGTAGAGAAAGGAGGACACTTATTGCTGGTGGGAGTGGAAACTGGTACGGCCATTATGGAAATCAGTAGATGTTCCTAAAAAAGTTGAAAATAGATCTGCCAATAGATTTAGTTATACCACCCCCCTCGGTCATATACTCAGAGTACTCTGTGTCTTACTACAGAGACACTTGCTCATCCATGTTCACTGCTGCTCGACTCACAATAGCCAGGAAAAGAAAACAGTCAAGATGATCAAATGATGAATGAGTAATGAAAATGTGGTACATTTACACAGTGGGAAATTAGTCAGCTGCTAAGAAAAACAAAGTTTTCAGGTAAATGGACAGAGGTAGAAACAGTCATTCAGAGTAATAGAACTCAGACTCAGAAAGACAAATGACACATGCTTCCCCTCAGTTACAAATGTTAGCTTTGACTCCTTAGATATGTGTGCTTCATTTGGAATACCATGGAAGTCAGGAAATTAGCAAAGAGTCATGGGGCTAGCATTCAAGGAAGAAGAGAGAGAATACAATGGAAAACAGGATTAGAGGCAAATAATGGGACAAGAAGGAATAATTGGGGTGGGAGAAGGGAGGGCAGGCTAAAAGTGAGACTATAAGACAGTATAAAGATCTTTCTTCTTTTTTTTTTTTTTTTTTTTTTTTTGGTTTTTCAAGACAGGGTTTCTCTGTGTAGCTTTGCACCTTTCCTGGAACTCACTTGGTAGCCCAGGCTGGCCTCGAAGAGATCTTTCTTAAATGACATGAAAACCAGCTGGGTGGTGGTGGCACGCCTTTAATCCCAGCACTCAGGAGGCAGAGCCAGGCGGATCTCTGTGAGTTCGAGGCCAGCCTGGGCTACCAAGTGAGCTCTAGGAAAGGCGCAAAGCTACACAAAGAAACCCTGTCTCGAAAAAAAAAAAAAAAATGACATGAAAACCTATAACTAGAGAAGCTTCCTAAAACATATGCATGTACATATATTTTAAAAAGTTTTAGTGGAGATACCTTCCCAAGGAAAGACTAGACACCAAATACAAATCCCAATACCTCTGTGAATTTTTGGTCAATGGGATCCCATAGACCTCCAAGTATTACAGGTTATTGCAAATACTTTTGATTACCCTCCAGGACTTGATGGTAAGACTGAAGATACTACACACTTAAGTCATAGAACATAGAAATTAAGCTGGTACTCATTTAGAAGCTTGATTCCTACTGGCTAGCTTTCATAATGCTGCATGATGATAGCCAAGTTGGCCCAGGGGAAAACCAAATGTAAGTCTCATCAAGCTACAAATCTTGCAATAATGACTAGCCTGACAAAATATTTCCACTAGTGCAGATGGGCATCTGTGTTATGGAAGCAACCAGTTGCTTTCTAATTGGATTGAAGACCTGATCTATAAGATGGACTCCATTTCTGGTACTGTTAGTGGATGGGGTCAAGAGCATGTGGCTAGATGGGTTAGGGACACTTAAGGAGAGCCTACTATTATTATTCTGGTGGAAATAGTACTAAAATGACCTCCTAAATATTTGTTGTTGCATCCATGGGACAGTTCATTTTTCAGCCCTCATAAAAGAAGCTTCTTTTTTCAATTGAAAATAATTAACATAAAGCTTTTCAAATGGTCAATATTTGGAATATTAGAAACAGTGGAGTTCAGCTCTAAATTGAATGCCCATGTTATACCCCTCTCCCCAAGGCTTAGAAAACTTCACAGAAAAGGGGGCAGAAAAATTGTAAGAATCAGAGGTGGAAGGTGACTTAAAATCATGATGTTTTCTGTATAGAACTGGGAAGTTGCACAAATGACCTCACAATGATTATGACAGTATGCATACAACTTGCAATAGCTGAAGGCATACAAAAATCCCAGCCTAGAGGTGGGGAGGTAGGCATGAAATCCCATCACTAGCTGAGAAGTTATTGGCATTTGATAGCTGTTTGGAGAGGGGTGGGGGTCAGATTTCTTTAATGATGACATCCCTTGTAGGTTGACCACTCTCCAGGACAGACCCCAATCCCAAGAGTAGTTGGCAATAAAAACTGAAAATGAATGGCAAAAAGTAAGGATTGGGGAGCAGGCAGAGGGGAGCAAGAGGAAAAGAGGGGAAAGAGGAGGAGAAGGGGAGAAAAGAAAGAGGAGGGAGAGGAAGAGAAAGAGGGAGAGGAAGAAGAAGAGGAGGAGGACAAGGAAGAGGAGGAGGACAAAGAGGACAAGGACGAGGAGGACAAAGATGAGGAGGAGGAACAGGGACAAGAAGAAAGAAGAAAAGGTGACTCCTCATCCTCAAGGTTCTGTGGGTAGGGAGGCAAGGGAAGCAAATGTGGACATAGGAGAAGTTTCATGGTAAATGTAATCAAATTACACTGTATTAAATTCTCAAATAATTAGTAAAAATATTATTTTAAAGTAATTCATATATATTTTCCCACCTCAATTTTTCTTTCTTGTCTCACTATTCCCTTTTAGCCCTGTATACCATGTGTTCTATATCTTCTCCCTTGAAAGCCACCCCCATGGCTCCTTACTAATTTCCTGGCCTCTATGGGTATTCCAAATATCTAAAGATAAGTGACATTTGTCTTTCTGGATCTGGATTTACATCACTCAGAATGATTGTTTCTACTTCTAACCATTTCTGTGCAAATTTTATCCAATCCATTCTAGAAAGAATTCTTCCAACACTTCTCAAACAAGATTTTTTAGCTTTTTGTTTTTTCGAAACAGGGTTTCTCTGTGTAGCTTTGGCGCCTTTCCTGGAACTCATTCTGTAGCCCAGAATGGTCTAGAGCTTATAGAGAACCTCCTGCCTCTGCCTCCTGAGTGCTAGGATTAAAGGTGTGTACCACCACCACCCCACTCAAACAAGATTTCTTAGTCATTCACTTACAAGCTATAGTAATGACATTACTCAATGAATAGAGTTTCCTGAGTAATACTATTATTTTCAACAACAAGGTGTTTAAGTACTTAGATTCATCTAGCATCCTAGAAGCAGAGAGAAAACTAGAAATTTTCAATCCTAGGAACTAAGAACAGTAAGAGCTGTTATAAGGGTCCCTTTTTACTCCTTAGAACAAGAAGGAGGGAGGAAGGGACAGAAATGAGGAGGTCGGGTGGAATTCTTAGATTTGTTTTGGTATGGATTTCTTTTGACCAAACATCATTAGGTTTAACTAGAAATCATGCACATGTATTTCTATTACACACACATTGTTCAAAAGTACAAACCACAGTTTCCTCTTTTCTACAGTATATTCAAGGACTAGAGCCCATCTCAAACCAGATAGTTGTGGCCCCACTGCCATTCCAGTGAGGATGGGAAGCAGAGGCATGGGATTCTCAGAGCAAGCTGACTAGCTAGACTAACCTAAACAGTGAGCTCCTGATCCATCACAAATGCCAGCCTCAATACAAAAGATAGTTATTGAGAAGTCACATGACGTCATCCTCAGGCCCCCTCACAAGTGTGCCCACACACATGCAAGCATACACAAATAAGAATGCACACCACACATACACACAATTAGGAACATTAACACGAGCATTAGATTATTAAAGTGACCATCTATATTATCCAACTTAGCCATTCAGTTACAAAGGCAGAGTTATCCATGTCTCCCATGTATACCTTTGAAGTAGATGATTGACAGAAACAGCACTGCTTTTTGACCTCTAGGTCTAATACTGAAGTTAAGAATGAAGTCCAAGTCTGTCATGAACTAACTATGTGTGTTGCAGTTATTGAATCTCTCTGATCTGTTTTATTATCTATGAATTATTTCCCCACTGTCCTTCCAATTTTAGCTCCTATCGTTTGAGTCTCAAGTTGGCATGGCCCCTATTCTGAGAAGCCATTTTTTAGTGCCCCATCCAAAATGGTCACTGCAGGTTATCAGCTCTCAGCTACCTGTTTATTTGAATAGTAATTGAGATGCTTTATTGTTGCATGATTTAATCACTGTCTGTTTATAGTTTCATTACCAGCCACACTGGTAGAATAGAAGCATTCAGAAGGCAAAGAGCTTACTTGCCTGTTTTTCAGGACATTGAATCCTCCTGGCATAAATTAGTCACCCAATGTCTACTTAATGAATAAATAAATACAAAAAAGCCCTCTACACCATTCATGATACATTTCAATATCTTGTAAAGAATCGAAAGAGCAAAAAGCTGTACCTATAGCTTTTGAGTGGTTGAAACACTGTAATAAAATGAAACCTTTTATTACTTTCACATTGGTTTTCTTTAAAAAACTAACTGCATATTTCTACCTATAACTGTACAGGAGTGATTGATAAATTATATTCAAAGCTAATAAATTAAAAACATGAAAAGCAAGATGATCCTCTGATGTTCTGAGACAATTTCCTTTAGAAAAACCTGAAAGAAAGCAAAATGAAATTTACAAGTACCTTTGCTACAGGATCTGTGTCATGCTCAATTATGGTTTTTAACTAGAGTCATTTCAAACATCCTTGCCTCTGTAGTCAGTGGAACTTGGGGAACTGAGTGTTTTCCCACAGCATTCCATAAGAGGTCACCAAGACAAGAGCTGGTAAAGAATACCAAGCCAGTATATGTGCCTGTGGGACCGACATCTCCTGCTCTCTTCTCAGATCTGATTCAACTGGGCAGTGATGAGCAAGCAAGTACAGTCAGACCTGACCTTACGATGTGACTCAGGTCTCTGTGATCTTTCTCAAAGCTGACCATACAAAGTCTTGCCTTTTTCTGAAGGCTTCATGATTTAGAGAGGACTGTAGAATAAATATCAGGCTGGAGTCTTGCTCAACATGTTGTCACTGCCTCAGTATGAATTCCTTAGCCATTGAGTCACATGCTTTTCCTAATAGGGGATGCTGATTTGGAACACTCTGAGATGTCAGTGTGGGATTGTCTAAATCCACACAGCTTCCTAAATATTATGAAAACATAGTGGTTAAGATTATAAACTTCTAATTCATCCAGGGATGTGTCAGAGGCTCAACACCATCGCTCCATGAGTTTGGTGACTCAGGTCAGTTTCCATACCTCTCTGAGCTTCAACTTCTTTGACTTTGAAGGGAGTGATAGAAGCTAGAGATACATTGGGAGAGTAACTCTCGAGATATTGATCCAACAGCACACAAAGCAAGACTTGGTGATATGCTTGTGATCATAGCACTTGAAAGGAGGAACCAGAAGGATCTGAAGTTCAAGCTCATCCCAAAGTACATAGCAAGTTCAACACCAGCCTGGGCCATGTAAGATCCTAACTCAATATAAATAAACAAATAATTAAATAAATAATAAGTGATGATACCAATAACTTAAAGAAATGTCTTTAGAATTTGTTGAGGAGATGCACACAAAGACCTTCACATGGTCCCTCAAATATCAGGCTTAATTGTGGCTAAACATTATATCATAAGGCCACAAATATAGTATTATATACTTACATAAAGCCAAGTAATATAGGTGATTATATATACTATATATATATGAAGTGCACACACCACATGCACACACATACATACATATATATACACCACACGTGCACATACCACACACATTCATACACCATACCCAAACATACATAACACATATGCATATGCCATACACATGCACATACCACATACATGCCTACATCATATGCATGCATATACCACAGACACATATATCCATATACCACACATACATACATACATCACACACACACCATGCACACATACATACACTATGCACACACCACACATGGACACACATCATACACATGTATACACCATACAATATCTACATCATACAAATATACTACACATATGTATATGTATATGTGTGTATATGTATGTATGTATGTATATATATATATATATACACACACACACAGGTTGAAAGAACAAACAAGCTCATTTAAACAATTATCTCAGATAAATATAGGGAAGAGCTTTGATTCTCGACTAAAAGCTTTTCAAATATTTTGCTGTCAACTGTTTTCCTCAAGTCCATGTGTTAATGTGATACTGTAGTGAGTAAATTACAGTCAGATGCACAGTATTGCATCCTAGTACATGGGAAATTACACATATGCTTTTTAATTACAAAGTGGTAAGGACCACTTCATAAACTAAGTGGACTTCATAGTTGTCAGTAGTTATCTCTAAGGCTCTGTCTCTGAACAAACCACTTAATTCACAGCAGGTTCAATCTTTGTGATGTGTAGAAATGAGAATAGGTCTGTGATTCCCAAAATGAATTCTCTATGTCATCAACTCTGAAAAATGGTAAGTAGTGTTCAGTGCTCTTATTATATTTGGAATATCCCAGATAACCTGTTTTTACCATAAGATTTCTCAAATGACTTGAGCTCTGATTTGCTAAAATTTATTTACCAGAGGAATGAAGCTTTCTGTGTTTCTCAAACATCAGCTTAAGATTGTATTTTTATCATTAAGTATATTATGGGATTGGGTTCTAATAAATTGTGTGTGTGTGCTTGTGTGTGTGTGTGTGTGAGAGAGAGAGAGAGAGAGAGAGAGAGAGAGAAGAGGTATGTATATGATGTATGCACATGTGTGGTATACTCATGTGGTAGTGCATGCATGTGTGTGATGTATGCATGTGTGATATATGCATGCATATGATCTAGGCATATGTGTAGTATATTTGTATGATGTAGATATTGTATGGTGTATACATGTGTATGATGTGTGTCCATGTGTGGTGTGTGTATAGTATATGTATGTGTGCATGGTGTGTGTGTGATGTATGTATGTATGTGTGGTATATGGATGTATGTATCTGTGGTATATGCATGCATGTGATGTAGGCATGTATGTGGTATGTGCATGTGTATGGCATATGCATATGTGTTATGCATGCTTGGGTATGGTGTATGAATGTGTGTGGTATGTGCATGTGTGGTGTATGAATGCAAAGACAAAAGAAGGATAATATGTCTCCCCACCTATTGCCTTGAGAAATAGACTCTTGCTGAACCTGGATCTCACTGGTTTTTTCCTTGTTTGCCTTGGCTATGCTGGCTACCAGAAAGCCTCAACAATTCTGTCTCCACTCTGCAACATTGGATTTATAGGTATAAATGCCATCATTCTGACTTTTGTAGGGGGCAGGTATCCAAATTCAGGTCTCATATTTGCATAGCAATCGCTCTTGCCCACTGACCCATATCTCTAAGTCCCTAAGAAAAATTTAGTGGGGATCCTTACCTCCCTGAAATCCAAGGCTTTTTCTTTCTTTCTTCTCCTTGTACACTCTGGTCTTTCCCAGAACCATTCTCAGCCTTCTTGCATAATTTTATTTTGCCACAGTCTAAGTGTCCAGACGTTTCTCAGTCACCCGGCACTTTTGGTCCTGTGTTATCAGTACATTAATCACTGTGTACTGAAAACTGCTAAGATTATTCCGATAACTGCAGAAGTGGAGACATAAGACCCTTGTCTTCAATGGGAGAAGGAAAAGACGGTTCGGGACCTTTCTATAGTGTTTAGTCTTGGTACCTGCCGGTAATGTTAGTTAACACAACATCCCTTCCTGGTAGGCTGGATGCTGCTAGAGAAACAGGCATTGAACAATATTGTTTTTAAAAATTAACCAAGTAGCACCAAGAAGGTGGCTTGATATCTGAGCTGCCATTGAAAACTAAGTTCATAATAGGGTCTTCCACGGTATCTGGCAAAAATCGTACAAGGTACATGGGAGTACCCTGCACCATCCTCTTTCTCTCCCTTTTCCTCCAGAACATTTCAAGGAGGTAATCCAGGAAAATGCCTTCCTTCTAAATTAAATTAGTTTTATGACGTGCTTCTACTTGTCCAGAAAGTTAAAATGTTTACTTTACCCATTAGATTAGGCAAAGTATAATTGAGGGTAGTGAGAGGAACAGACATACTACTTTCATGAGTCACAGTCAGAGAAACTGGAAAAGTGAAAGCCACACTTCTGTGATACATTTCAGGTGGTGGGAAACGGGAAAGATGGAGAGGAATGATGTGCATGACCAGGAACTGTCTGACAGCACTCACTCCACAGAAGGCCTGTTCTGGTACATTCTATAACTGTATTTTATGCTTTAGATTCCATAGAAACTTGAAGGAAGTGGCCTGTGACATAGTCCTTAGGTTTTTGAAAATGTGTGACAGGAGGGCTGGAGGAGGTCAAGGATGCTGCTGTACTCCAGCACATGTAGCAGCTCATTATCCTCTACCCTCTCTACAGCTGAGAGACAATCCTGAAGCCACCTCTCTCTTTCCCCCATGGCATGTAACTGAGACAAAGTACCCATGCAGCAGTCTCCTTAGTCCTCATCACAACTCAGAGAGAAAAGAGGCATTGTTTCCACTCTCCAGATGAGAAGACTGTGGTTCAGGCAAGCTTACTAACTAACCAGCCAGAATGTGGGCATCTCAGAGAGACAGACAGACAGACAGACAGACACAGAAACAAAGAAACAGAGACAGAGACAGAGACTTTTAAGGGAATTCATTAATTCTGGCTTCAATTTTCTGCTGTTATTCTTTCAACATTTTATCAATGTTGGCCAGAACCTGGTAACACAACTATTTACGGGCCCAAAGCATATTACTTACTGATTTTTAGTAGCTGAAAACCTCCAATAAAAACTGAATTGGTATTAAGGAAAAAACACATTCAGTGTGAAAGAGAAAGCCCTTTCTGAACAGAGAAGTTACTGCTCTCTCACACATCCACTGATTCTTTAGGATAGAGGACTCTGAAATTACGAGTTTTTCATGAACACTGGTATTTTTTTGTGTCCAGTTTTTAAATTATTTTTGTGTTATTTCCTTATTAATACTAATTCAACTTTTTAATACTGTATATATTAGCTACTTTGCTTCTCTCAGATTGGTAGGGATGGAGGAGCAATGCTGTGGGAAATGGCCCTGCTCATTCCCAACAGGCTCTAAAAGTCAAGGCAGTACTTGTGAAGTGGGAGCTCCTGGACAGTTCTGCAGGAGACCAGAAGGACCAATTCTGTGATCTAGAGAAAGTCCTCTGACAGTAGTAGGTACATGGCTCTGAGGAAGCAAAGATGGGATTCAAGGAAGCTCTTGGAATGTTCCAGAAAAGGTTCTTTCCTAGTAGTGTCAATGAGGAAAATAAGTATTCAGCAGCCTGCTTGTAGTAGTTAAAATATTCTTGAGCTAGTTCTTTCTACAAATCATACACATTTCAGACTTCTATAACTATTTATCAAAAGTTCCTTAGACATGATTTTACCTCCATTTTTATTTTCCTCCTACCAAACCATTTAAAGATTTCTTTCTTAAACAAAAGAGTTCTATCTCAGGTCTTCTGGGCCAGAAGGTTCTGAATTCTAGAATTTTGTTCCTCTCTTCCTCAGGAAACAAAAAATAAAATTGTGGTGATGTCCAACAAATCCTAATTACATATTATTTTTAAAAGGAATCTTTGTCTGCCCCAATGCCAAAAGCTGACCTCAGTGGTTGCCAGGCAACACTGTCCACATTCAGGCTGTCGCCCAATGGCCTTGCTGAGTCTTCAGTGACTCAAGGCTGGAAAGCATGGTGTAGCTCTGCCCGGCACTGGAGAAGGAGGCTAGCAGGATACATTACGTGCAGCACAGCGGGCAGTATTGGCCAAGATCAGGCCTGAAGTGAACTCTTGCGGCTTGAAGATTCCCGAGCAACAGCCGTCCTTTTTTGAGAAGTGGGATAATTTGTTTTTGGCAAAACACGGTTTCTTTTTTCGAGGGTGAGAAGAAAAAGAGTGTGGGAAAAGCTTTGGAAATCTTGCAAGACCTCTTGGACATGGACTATGTGTTACAAAACATATTTTTGACGAGTTAAGTGTTAACCAACCAAAAACAGACAGATTGTCTTTCCCATGCTGGCTTCAAAATGCAGCAGGGTAAGCGCCGTTGCTGAACACCCTGAGAAGTTGCCGAACCCTGTCATTTTCAAAAGCTTGTCAAAAAGCCCAGAGCACAAGAGGCCAGAATGGAGTTGCCTGTCCCTTTCTGCAGGATGTGTGCGGCCTTCTGGGAGAGAGAGAGGGAGGAAAAAAAAAAAAAGAACAATACCAAATCAAAGAGTTCCAACTGTCAGTGAAGGGTGGTCCAGAATAAACTTTCAAAGGAAAGAGAGATTCGTTTTAAAACATAATGAGTTCTCTTTGTCATTGAAAATTCTCCCAAAGACGTATTTCATGACTACTTTCGACAAGCAATGATCTGAATATTTGATGTACAGAGACATTATTTTTGCTCTCCAAAAGCTCTTAAGTACTCCCTGAGGAAGTGGAGCTGTAAGCAGATAATTAGAATGCATTGTAATGATATAGAATTCAAGGCAACAAGAAAGAAAATTCTGGCAAGACTGGAAAAGATCTTGAAGAATTGAATTCTAGGAGCTTTTTTTTCTTAATTCATTTTTAATTGACACCATAAAGTTTGAACATATATGGGGTTCCCTCTGATAATCCTACACACAGTGTTCAGATCAGGGTAAACATCTAACTCCTCAAATAGTTATAATTTCTCTGCCACAAAAATATTCTAAATCATTCCTCTAATGTTGTTTGGAACTAAGTACACTATTGATGTCTGTGTCACCCTACAGTCACCTAGAGCTCTGCTTCTTAGAGTGTGATTGTGGCATCCTACAAGGTCCTGTGGCTAAATGTAGAGTTGAAAATTTTTAGCAATAGTAGGTTTTCTGAGCTTGAAATGACCAAAAATTAACTCAAAATCAATCTATAACAAACTTAACATGTTTATCGTAGTGTCCACAGTGTTACATCATGTGACTCCCCCATAGCTTTAGTTCTGAGCTTACAACATGCACCCTCTGCATTGCCCACTCTGTAGCACTAATGCCTCAAACACTCAGCTCAGATTCCAGACAATTGGGTGTTATAATTTGCATTACTCTCTACTGCATATACGTGCTCTGCTATTGCACAAACATAGCTGTGTATTTACAGAATCATATCAGTATATCTATAGATTACACGCTGTGTTAGAATGTTTATTTTTAAAATCTTTGGATAAGTTTTCTTTAAAAAATGTATTAAATTAATTTTGGCTTAGTGCTATCTTTCAACAGTTTCTAAAATGGCCATAAATATACTGATATTATTTTGTACTATATATTTACAAAAACCAGCATTCTCAGCACTGACAATTATAAAATAAAAATTAAAACATTTATTGACTCTGACAAACGCTGGAGTTGCCTTATGTCTAGCAGCATCAAATATCCAGCCAACACTCAATTCTTTATGTGAAAATAAACAAGGTATACCCACCTTCTTAATGTAAAAATTTGCTTCTGACTTTAGAAAAAAATGGTAAAAATGTGTATGTGCTAAATAGTTGTCTTAAAACTCATTTCTTCATGATGTGTCATCAATAACTGATTTGTATACCTAACTTATGGACTTGGATACTGAGCATTGTGTAATAACTCCTCAGGCCAAAAGAGTTGTGAAGAAATATTTAAGAAACCCTGCCATTGAACCCTGACCTCTTCTATTGAACTATACTGTACAGCTTGCTCATTAGCTTCCCCCTCCCCACCCCCCCGCCCCACTTCCTTCTGCGTCCCCTACCCCTCCCACCCTCTGGTACCCACTTCTCCACTTTCATCTTCTGTGAGAGCAACTTCTTTAGATTGCATATAATTAGTGAGATAATGTAACACGCGTCTCTCTGGCCCTTGCTTATTTCATTCATTTACAGAATCCTCCAGTTCTGTAAATGTTACTGTAAATGACATGATTTCTTTCTTTACATGGCTGAATAGTATTCAGTTGGGCTTAATGTAGCACATTTTCTCTATTCATTTATTAGTTAATAAACAATTGTTTTCTCTGCCATGGCTATTGTGAGTAGGGCTACAGTTAACACAGGAGTGCAGATGTCTTTGATAATTCTTTTGGATACAGAGCAAGTAGTGAGATTGCTGGGCAGAATTATTTGGGATGTTTTGAGGAATCTCCATTCAATTTTCAACAATGGCTGTATTAATTTATACTTAAACTAACAGTGTGTAAGAGTTCCTTTTTTCTCCACATCTTCACCATTTGTTTTTCTGGGTTTTTTGTTTGTTTGTTTGGTTGGTTGGTTGGTTGGTTTGGTTTTTATATGGAAACCATTCTAACTGAAGTAAAGAACATCTTCCTGGTGTTTTTGATCCCTGTTTCTATGGTGATTAGTAACACTAAATATTGTTCATATAACCATTTGCTATTTTTATGTCTCCTTAATAGAGATGTTTATGTCTTTTCTTAAATCAGACTGCTGCTTGTCCTTTCATGACTGAGTTGTCTCAGGTCCTTCTACGTCCTGACCCTTACCACCTTGTCAGACACACAGTTTGTGGCTCGCTCTTTCTCCCTTTCTGCAAGCTGTTTATTGATTCTGTTTCCTCTAACCTAACTATGCAGAAGATTAGTACTTGTTGCTGATATTCTGTGGAATGTTTTACTTTATTCTGTTTATTTTATTTTTAGTGATGTTTCCTTCTCATGTCTTACACATGCTAAGCACCACTGAGCTCCACCCAGTGCTTTTATTTTTGCTGTTTCCATGTGTGTGTGTGTGTGTGTGTGTGTGTGTGTGTGTGTGTGTGTGTGTGTGTTTTAGATAGAACCCTGCAGGATAACTCATTCTGGTGTTAAATTTCCTGTGTAGTCCAGGCTGATCTCAAACTTAAGATTCCTCTGCCTCAGCTTCCCAAATTTGGGGCTAAAAGTTATTCTAGATTCCTTTCTGTTGTTGGTACAAACACCATGACCAGAGGTAACTTAGGGAAAGAAATGATTTAGTGTTTTATAATTCCAGGCCAGAGTCTGGAAACCATGAAGCAAGTCAAGACAGGAACTCAATGCAAGTCTGCTTGTATTCCACACAGCAGTACCTATGACCAAGGAACTCACTTGAAATCAGTCAAGAAGTCAGCAGAAACAAAGGAGAATTCTGTCTGCTGGCTGACTTGAAAACCCAAGCTCAAATAGCTTTATATGTATCCCAGGACCACCAGGCCAGAGGATAGCACTCCCCACAGTAGCCTTGGACTTTTCCCATTTCAAGTGCCAATTGAGATAATCCCTCCTAGATGTGCCTCTAGCCAGTCTGATCTAGACAATTCTATCTGGGTTTTCCCTCACATGATTCCAGGCTGTACTAAGTGGACAATATCAGCTAACTGGGACAAAGGTATAAACCCCATACCATACCATATTCTCTTTTATGTGATCCCACTTGTCTATTTTTTTTGCTGTTGTTATTGTTTCCTATGCTTTGGATATCATTTTTTAAATGTTTTTCCAGTTCCAAGGTCCAGAAATAATTCCCCTGTGTTATCTTCAAGCTCTTTCCTAATTCCAAGTCTCAAATTTATGTCTCTGATCAATTTTGACTTGTGCTGAACACAAGAAGTTAAGATGGGCTCTTGTCTTATTTTAGGTCTTAAAGAGCTTCTCCATTTAGCACTGTATTAGTTAATTTTCTGTTGCTATGATAAAACACCATGACCAAGGCAATGTATAAAAGGAAGAGTCTGGGATTATGGTTCCAGAAAGATAAAAGTCCATCAATGTAGATGTAACCAACCATCTTATTAAATAAGAAACACAGAGCCAATGCAAAGATGAAAGCCCAAGAGGTCAGAGCTAAGAGCCTTACCCTTTACTCTGAAGCTATCCTCTTCAGCCAAGAGACCTACTTCCTGTGTGTTTGTCTTTATATAGACTTTCTGTTCTGCCTTCTCATTGGTTGTAAACCCAACCACATGACTGCCTCCTCACTGCCTGTCTGTACAGACCTCCAGGTCTTCTATGGTTGGTATTGAGATTAAAGGCGTGTGTCTCCATGCTGGCTGTATCCTTGAACACACACACACACAGAGATCTGCCTAGCTCTGCCTCCCAAGAGCTGGGATTAAAGGCGTGCACCACCATCACCCAGCTTCTGCAATGGCTTTCTATTAGCTCTGACCCCCAGGCAACTTTATTTATTAACATACAAATAAAATCACATTTCAGTACAAATAAAATATCACCATACATCACTGTGTGGAGGCATGGACAACAGACAGGCATGCCAGCCAGAGGAAGAAGCTGAGAACTCACATCCTCAATCATAAGCACAAAGCAGAGAGAAAAAACTAGAAATAGGGTGAGGTTATATAATCTCAAAGCACACCCCCAGTGATACACCTCCTTCATCAAGGCCACACCTCCTAACCCTCCCAAAGAGTACCACCAAGTAATAATCAAGTGTTCAAACACCATAGCCTATGGGAGATATTCTTATTCAAGCCAGCATAGGTAAGGTACAAGCTGTGGACTTGTTTATGTGGTCTTTATGTACATTTCTCTGTGTCTAACCTGTTCAAAGTTTCTATCATGGAAGAATGATAAATTTTAAGGGAATTTTTCTGAATCTAGTGAAATGATCACATGGTTGTTCCTGACCATTTTGTTCATGTGACTTGTCACATCTATTGATATGTGTAGGTGGAACCATCCTTGTGTCTCTGGAATGAATGCTACATCATGGTTGATAGTCTTTTAAATGTTCAGTTTGCTAGTACTTTTTTGAAGATTTCTGTATCTCTCCTCATCAAAGATAGCTCTGTAGATATTTTGTTGTTTCTGTGTCATGTCTGATTTCTGTATTGAGGTCATGTTATCTTCATAGGATAAGTATAGTAGAACCCTTTCAATATTTTAGACTAAGTTAAAAGAAAATGACATTTGATCTATTTGGGGTGTTTGATAGAACTCATCAGTGATGCTATCTGGTCTTGGGTATTTCTTTAACAGGGGAATTTCTACTATTATACTAATTCAGTCTTGCTGTTCATTGTTGCTATCTACTTCAGGTTTCATTTTTCTTTACAGATGAATAGTATTCCACTGTGAGTATGCGTCACATTTTCATTACCCATTCATCTATCAAAAGATATTTAGGGTTCTTTTTCCCATTTCTTGGATATTTTGAATAAGATCGCAATAAATACTACCAAGCAAGTGTCGCTGGAGTAGGATATCTAGTCCACTAGGCAAATGCCAATGAGTGGTACAGCTGGATTATATGGTTGATTTTTTTTCATATTCTCCATACTGATTTCCAGAGTGGCATACTAGCTAGCATTTCCCCTAAGAGGGAATGAAGTTTCCCTTTCCCCACAGTTTGCCAGCATTCACTGTTAGTTGTTTTGTTTATCTTAGTCATTCTAACAAGGACAAAATGAAATCTCAAAGTTGTTTTAATTTGCATTTCCCTAACTTCCAAAGATGATGAATATTTTTTGAGGTATTTCTTATCATTTCAATTTCTTCAATGGAGAATTCCCTGTTTAGATCACTAGCTCTTTTTTGTTTCAAACCGGGTCATTTGTTTCCTTGACTCTTTTTTTTTTGGGGGGGGGGGCTTGTTTTGGTTCTTTTTTTGTGTGTATTCTGGATATGAATCCTCTTCAAAATATCCAAGAAATGGGAAAAAGAACCCTAAATATCTTTTGATAGATGAATGGGTAATGAAAATGTGACGCATACTCACAGTGGAATACTATTCATCTGTAAAGAAAAATGAAACCTGAAGTAGATAGCAACAATGAGCAGCAAGACTGAATTAGTACAATAGTAGAAATTCCCCTGTTAAAAGATACTCTCCCATTCTGCGGGATTCTTCTTTACCCGCTTGACTGTTTCCTCAGCTGTACAGAAACATTTTAGTTTTGTGAGTCCCTGTTGTCAGCTGTTGGCCGTGATTTATCCACTAATGGAGTCTTGTTCCAAAAGTCCTTTCCTAGATCTGTAGCTTGTAGGATACCACCTGTGTTTTCGTCTAGTAGTTTAGTGTTTTATGTTTGAAATTGAGGTGTTTTATCCACCTGTATCTAATTTTCTGTGCAGGGTGATGTATATGGATCTAATTTCATTCTTCTGCATGTGGACATACAACTTTCCCAGAATCATTTGTTGAAAACACTATCTTCTTGCCAGTGTGCATTTTATTTTGTTTTTCATTTCTCATCATTCTTTTTTTTTTTAATGTACATTTCTTGCCCCTCTGTCAAGTACCAAGTGGATGTATTATGAGTACTCATATTTGGGTCTTTTATTTTATTCCATTGGTTTGCATGTCTGTTTTGTGCCATTTCCATACTTTTCTATTACTATGGCTCTGTAATATGTCTTGAAGTCTGGAATGGCAATCCCTCCAGTGTTTCTTTTTGATCAGGACTGCTTTGGCTATCCAGAATCTTTCCTGTTTCCATATTAATTATAGATTTTTTTTGTTTCTCCAAAGAATGCTGTAAGTATTTTGAATGGTATTGCATTGACTCTGTACATTGCTTTTGGTAGGTTAGTCATTAACCTGAAAGCTTTCTTGCAGTCTAGTTTCCATGAATACTATGGGAGCTACCAAGAGAGTGAAGCAAGTCTTAGTCCTACCCAGCAATGACACCCATGAAACATAATGATCAGCATGGCACAATACTCATAAAGGTACAATAAGTGGCACTCACGTGTTGGCAGAAACCAACAGATACATAAGTGAACTTAAAGTCCACTCAACAAGAAGGAAACCATGCCTGGTACTAGAAATCTAGCCAACTTTCTTTGGCTAGTGAGGTCTTGAATCTGAGAAGAGAATGTATTAGTGTCAGTTTGTTAGGACAGCAGAATTCCTAACTACAGTCTAAGTCTTATCCTTATACCCAAAGATAGATGTAACTATCACTCCTCAAAAGCCTCTCTTTACAGAAATTGGAGACTTTCACAGGAAATCACACTAGACACAATGAAGAGATCAACATTTGAAGGTGAGCCTAGCCACAATGGATACATCTACAGAATTGCTCCTGTATCTATAGCTCAGGGGACATCACGAAAGAGGGAAAGGAAGATTATAAAATCCAGATTACCAGGAAGTCATGGTCTCTTCTAGAAATGGCTACATTAAAAAAACTCTAGAACAGCTCTCTTCTCCAGTCAAACAAGGTGCCCAAAGGAAAAAATGCAAAGACAAAGAAGGTGGCCCTGGGCCCCGCCATCGTGAAGAAACAGGAGGCCTAATAGTGAATCCTTTGTTTGAGAAAAGGTCTAAGAACTTCGGCATTGGGTAGGACATCCAGCTCAAAAGAGATCTCACTTGCTTCCTCAAATGGCTCCACTGCATCAGGCTACAGTGGCAAAGAGTCATTCTCCATAATGGGCTCAAAGTATCTGCAGCCATTAACCAGTTCCCCCAGGCCCTGGACTGGCAAACAGCTACCCAGATACTTAAGCTTGCCTGCAAGTACAGGCCAGAGACAAAGCAGAAGAAGAAGCTAAAGCTGTTGACCCATGCTAAGAAGAAATCTGCTGGCAAAGGGACATCCCAACTAAGAGACCATCAGTCCTTCAATCAAGGTCAATACAGCATCACCTTGGTGGAGAACAAGAAGGCTGAGCTGATGGTGATTGCCCACGATATAGACCTCATTGAGCTGGTAGTCTTCTGCCTGCCCTGTGTCTAAAGATGGGGTCCCCTACTGCATCATCAAGGGTGGGGCAGCTGGCCCATAGAAGCACATGCACCACTGTTGCCTTCACACAGGTTAACTCGGAAGACAAGGGTGCCCTAGCTAAACTGGTGGAAGCTACGAGATCCATCACCAGTGGGGATACAGTGTCCTGGTTCCTATGTCTGTAGTTTGCATCGCCAAGCTGGAAAGGCCAAAGGCCAAACAATTCACCATTAGGCTGGATTAAATTACACTGCTTAGTTTTCTGCACATAAATATAATTATAAAATTATATTCCACAAAAAAATAGACTCCAGAACAATGGCAATATCAGTAGATGTGCTAACGCAAAAGGGAGGGGATCTCATCCCTAGATATGAACCTAAATCTTGAGTATACAGAAATGTTAAAAGTAAATGGAGGAACAAATATATTCTGTAAAACCACAATTCAAAACTAGGTGATATACAGTATTAGAATCAGACAGAATTTATATCAAGCAAAACATTTTAATAAGAATAAATAGTGGACATGGTGTATTCACATTAGAGAATAATTATGCCTTTGATAGTTATATAAATTTGCATATGTCCAGCCAAAACTATTCAAAATATAGAAACCTTAAATTAACAAAATTAGGAGACAATAACAAATTATGAAGAAATTAGCATAATTATATCAGAAATTGAGTTTAAACCTATAAATCACTAGGTAGAAGAGAGATTCTTCAAACAAATGCATTGTGGATTTCAAGAAATCTAGTATCCTGAATTTATTTTATTTGGAGTCCTGCAGCCAACAGATACAGAATATGTTTTTGTTTTGGTGGGGGGATTGTTTTTTGTTTCTGATAACTCTTACAACTTTTAAATGGCAAATGCATGTTCCTTGGGATATTTCTTTTAAACATATGTTTTCACCTTCTTTTCCCTGAATTGCATGCTCTATGACTTATGTCTTCCATGTGTCTACTGAAGAGTCATCCACCAAGTCAGAGGGTGTCTGCTGTGGCTGTGATTGGAGACTGATGCATCTCCTGGGGCTGTCCCAACTTGACCTATGTCTTCCTCTTCAGCATTTGAGGAGTCATTAGGAGCAGATTGAGTCACCCCGATGTGAATTGAATTAAAACTTGTGGCCCACAGCTCAGACATCTTCACTTTAGTCTTCTGAAGTGAAAAGTTTCCCTGTGGGACCTGGACTGCATGCATTTCGAGTAAGACCTCTGAGTTCAACCATTATTTGTCTCTATGGAAGTCTGCGAGATAATACAAGGAATGCAGTATACTAAACCCAAAGATCATGGACATTCACCAGTCCCCTCTGTCATCCGCACGTCAGCCTTCTATGGTCTTTCCCAAGCGTAGTGCAGTTATCGCAGTTGGCCTGGGGAAATGTGCCCTCTGACCTAAGTCGATTACTCCAGGCCTCTCTTACCCGGCTGGGATGCTTCCTGTTTTTACTTTCCCAGTGACATAGAGAAATTAACATGCTGTCTTTGGAAGTGACAGCAATCTTATGGGCTGAGAACCCATTATGCCACGATAGCAACCATAGCAACTCCTGATGTCCACACATCCTGCCAGACTCTTGACTAACCTGGTTTTATCTGATATTACCAAAATCTTAGAGTCAGGAAAGGAATTTTTGCCTTGATTTAAGAAATTTGAGACTAAAGGAATTAAAAATTACTCCCAAAACACTACATGGCTGTGTGGCAAATGTATCAGAACACAGATTTTCTAAGTCAGATGTCACTGCCTCATTTCTGCTTCCAAAGTCCATTTAGGTGCATGGAGCTCTGTTGTGCTCTGGGTCATCTTGGTCACACCTGGATGTACCCAAATTACACATTTAGCAAAGGGAAAATTCTCTGGAGCCAGAGAGCTTGGGCTCAGATTCTAACCTGTTTCACAGTATAAACTTTGCAATCTTGAAAAGGTTTACCTTCTTTATACTACAGCTTCTTTGACTATAAAATGGGAAGGTGAATTTTATCCCAGGTTGTTGTTGGAATTTATACAGTCACCATAAATTCAAAGTACATAGAATAGCATGGCATGTATCAACTGGCAAAGAAGACTTTTCTGCTAGAATGTTGTCATTAATGGCATGTACCAGGATTGTTGGCAGTGAGGACAGGGTTTAATTCTTGTGACCTAAATAGCTTATACACACTATGCTACAAAGTCAGTTTAAAGTAAAAGGAAATGACTCCCCATTTGAGGATGTGCAGAGGACTATGTACTCACCACAACAAAGAGTGCAAAGACACAGTCTGTCCACAATACCACATTTTCCAGGGGTAGGGAGATTGCCACTTCAGCCAAAATGAATTTTCTCAGGGCCAGAGGGATAGCTCAGCCATTAAGGGCTAGGCTCACAACCAAAATGGATTGGTTTTTCCCTTTTCTGTAGCCAGCTCACCAACTCCTACTCTTTCTTATTTCCATGTCCCCTGCTTGCAATTCCATTTGGGAAAGAGTGAAGTAGATGTATGAATTACCAAGAGCCCAATGCTGGTGACAACAGACATCCATCAGACACTGCACCCAAACATCCTCCTTCCACCGGCTGCTTCTCTTCAGTCCACAGCATCTGCTGCTTCAAGTTCTGAACTTACATATATATATGTATGTATATATGTATGTATATATATATGCACAACATATAGAAGTGTTCAGCATGTGTCACCGGAAGCCAAGAGGAAACCCTGGATAATTTGATCTGTCTCAGTATCTGGGGATGATTTTGTTGCAAACATTCCTTTGCGATCTCACTGTTTTTGCTCCTTTGTCCGAAAGCTCCTTGCTCCTCCTTTGATTTCAGACTCTACCTGCGTCTCTTCATCAGTTTGTGTTACTGTCATGCAAGGCTGCCCGATACTACTACTATAGTGGTTTTATAGGATAATTTGTTCCTCCCTTTAATTTTATCTTTTCTGTATATTTCAGATTCAGATGCCTATGTTTTAAGACTACATACTAAGTAAGGAAAGTAGTAAAAGGTATGACTGGAGGCCTTAGGGGGAAGTAGAATGATTCCTGCATGGCACACTAGAAACCACAATGCAATGATTGCATCAAACCATCATTTGAAGACTTAAGGATGCTGGTGCCATGTCCTTCAAGAGATGCGATACTGCCCTCTGCATCTAACGAGGTTAAAACATAATGTCCAAGAACACATCAGAGAAAGACACAAGATATAAAAAGAAAACAATGGATCAACTTAGAGACACAGAGATGAATTTAAACAATCAACATATTGAAAAGAAGTTTCACTAAAATAGCTGGAAGAACACTAATAGAATTAGAAGAAACATTTACAGAAATGATGACCAACATATGTAGATCAGACATGGGTTCCAAATATTAAAAGGGATGAATGAAGATAAATCCCTCCCATAATCCCTGGTGTCATTATGACATATTAATACAATAGGACTAGTTGAAAAAATCTTAGACACTCTGAGGCTAATGCAGACAGACAATGGCTTACTTAAAGATGTCTTCCAACATGAAGGGAGAGCAGTCATGACACTTGCTGTTTATATTCAGACAAACTGTTATGAATGAAGGAGAGAAAAATAAAAAGCATTTTCAAACTTGTGATTTTGAAACTTGCTTATCCATAGCAGTTCCCACAAGAGCCATAAGGGAACGTACAGCTGAAAGAAGAAAAGAATAGCTAGGAGGTGGTGACACACCCCTTTAATCCCAATACTCGGGAGACAGAGGACAGTGGATCTCTGAGTTCAAGACCAGCCTGGTCTACAAAGTGAGTTCCAAGACCATTAGGGCTATACAGGGAAACCCTGTATTGAAAAACAAAAACAAAACAAAATAAAAGAATGGAGATATTGGTTTTTATTTAAAATTTTTATACAACTGTGGAAGGCCAACTCCTACAATTCAAAAGTGTTCCCATGAGGAGGAGAGAGGGATAAGAAACTTTTAGATAGAAAGATAGCAAAGAGGAGAAAAACAGAACACAAGATAACTTCGGGAAGACCTGGATCAAAACCCAATGGTCCCTTTTGCCTCTTCAAAAGGGCTTTTTACAACAATGCCAAAGGGTGGGGCAAAAGACCTCCCCCTTACTAGATCAAAGCACACTGTACAGCCAAGGGTAGACCCTTCCAAACACCTGGTAATCATGTCCATGGTCAAATCATCCCATTATGCAGTCTTTTTGGGTAAAGCAAGCTCAGATTCTTGGACCCTAAGTAAGTTCTCACTAGAAAACTTCTATGGGTCTCTACATACAATATATTTTTTTCTTATTCTTTCCTCTCCCCCAGCTCCTGCCAGATCTTCCCCATGTTGCTACCCATCTAACTTCATGTTCTCTCTCTCTCTCTCTCTCTCTCTCTCTCTCTCTCTCTCTCTCTCTCTTAAAAGAAAAGTATGTATATACACACAAAATGGAGTCCATTTTGTGTTGGCCAAGAACTCCTGAGCATGAGGAAGGTCTGCCCTGGAATGTGGCTCATACACCTTGTGAGACTTCACTGGAGAAAACTGAGTTTCACTTTTCCAGAAGAGAACAATTACAAATAGCTTTTCAGTTAGGGGCATGTAAAAGAGCACTTCCTGTCTGGACTACCTGTTCTCAAATACCCAGCAACCGCTTCCCAAATTACCACACAGAGGCTTATATTAATTATAAATGCTCTGCCAATAGCTCAGGCTCATTACTAACTAGCTCTTACATTTTAAGTTAACCCATATTCTATTTATGCTTTGCCATGTGGCAGTACCTTTATTAGCATGGCATATTCATCTCCTGCTCCCTCTGTGTCTGGCTGTCTCACCCAATCTCTTCTTTCCCTGATATCAGCCAATCAGTTTTTTTATTAACTATGAGCATAATCAACAGCAGCGGTGGGACTTTGTGTCTACTTCCCCTTCTCAGTGCTTGGATTTTGTCTGGTTTGAACCTGTGCAGGCCTTGTGCATGCTGTCACAGTCGCTGCAAGTTTATATGTCTTATCAGTTCTGTTGTGTCTAGAAGATCACAGTCATCCACTACCTCAGGCTCTTAAAACCTTTCAACCTCCTCTTCCACATCAATCTCTGAGCCTTGGGAGGCATGGTTAATGAAGACATCCCATTTAGGACTGAGTGCTCCAAAGTTTCTCACTCTGAACATTATCCAGTTGGGGGTTTTGTGTTGATTCCCATCTACAGAAAGAAGCAGCTTTTCTGGTGAGGGCTGAGCTATGCTCTAAATATGATAAGATCTTGACAGTGCCTTCTCAAGCTTGGGAACACTTTTTGTGGTTTCTAATGAGAGTAACCTGACTTCCAGTCACCTACCCTGTAACCTGATGCTCTACCTCATGCAGGAATCCTCCTCTTTCTTCTCTCCAAGGCAAATACAAATCCCAAGATACATGGTACTTCCCCCCATAAATCCTAGGCATTTGAATGCTTAGTCCTCAGCTAATAACTGTTTGGGGAGGGTTGAGAGGTGTGGCCTTTCAAAAGACTTATTTCATTTCCAGTTAGTTTCTCTGTCTCCTGCTAGTGATTCAAGGTGTGAGCTTTCTCTCTTCTAACTACCTGGTGCCTGCTACTTCTGCTTCATCATCATGGGTTCTAACCTTCTGAAACCTTAAGCTCCAAATAAACTCTTTCTTCTGCAAGTTTCCTTGGTCAGGTGACTCTTCACAGTGATGGAAAATTACCTAATGCAGATACAATAGCTCTCTCCTATGTTTGAGGATTCAAACAACACACCTTAAAGCCTCAGTTTCTAAACGAAACATAATCTATTATGATTAAAGTGAATTTATGTACAATTTAGTTAGATAAAATTCTATGTTAATACATATTTCAGGAAAATGTATTTGAAAAAGAGTGGGAGTTCATAATACATAAAGGAATCACATTTTCTCTCACGTAACTTGTGTTCTATGAAGCTGAAATTTCCACTCTAACCAGCAACTTCATTTTAGGAAGAGTCCTTGCTCTGTTTTCACTTTCCATTGAAATTTCCTTCTCCCTCAACCTGTAGCTATGCTAGACAACCATCCATCTGCTTACATCTTCTTTGCTTCCTCATATACTCACAGGGAAAGTATTTACCTTTTTCTCCACATTTAACACCAGCCTACATCAATATATTTCCCCCAAGCCCTCAATCTCCAATGGGGGTGTCTGCTTACATCCTGAATCCCCCCAGCCCCTTCAATGCTGTGATCACCCTCATAGAACTTTCAGAACAAACTGGATAGATACATTGGCCTTTTCCATTATGATTGATGCATGTGTATGTGTCTGACAGGTTTATTAACAGCAGATTTTAGATGCTAAGATAAAGTTTACATAATTGGGACATTCAGCAGATTAAAATATAGAAGGGAAAATTTGCTGGAATGATAACCATCCTCCTCCTACTCACACAGGGATGTGATATGCAGAGCTAGAAGATGACAGGATGTGAGGCATAAATGAGGAGGATACAAGGATCCCTGGTTGAAGCATCTCCTCCCACCCTCACTCCTCAGCACCAACATGTATCACAGATAACTGCTGGACCCCTCTGGGAGGATCAAGAATGCCTTTGAATGAATCATGTTTTAAGACTAATAGTCTAGTACAGGAGAGGCCAAACTACTTTATCTCATGTTAAGTGTTTTGTCAAATGCTGCAATTTGCTACCAACTGAGAATATTTTCTCAGGAGATGCTGAACAATAAATAGGAAGAATGCCAAAAGTCAACACTGCTCAAAATAAGGGCTGACAAGCCTCAGGCTATCCCAAGGGAGAAATCAAAAAGCCTACATCACTCATTGCCATCTTTACCATGAACTCTCAGCATAGTTCTGCAGAGCTTGTGGCTCTGGACTTCAATAAGCAATACAAGGTTTGTGTACTATCTGCATTTGTATTTTTATTTTCATTTTTAATTGAAAATTCTGAGTGAATTCAGCTCTTCTCTCAATTCAGCTATCCCATGAAACTAGCCTTCTATACACTTTCTAAACTCTATTCTAAGTCTTCAAATACCCAAGAACCCTCCTTAAATTACATGTCAGACTCCTTCCCCATTCAACCAATGAATAATATAACATCATGAGTGTATGCATTGTTTTGAGCCTCTGGTATTGGCTGCAAAGAACAGTACAGGATAACAGTTTTTGGCTAATGAGGAGCAAACTAACCCAGCTTTCGTTCTTTTAAAATTATATAACATTAATTTATGTGTGTGTGTGTGTGTGTGTGTATGTTCATGTGTGTGTATGTGTGTGTGTGGAGAGAGACACAATGTGTGTTCCACAGCTTGCATGTGGATGTCAGAGGACAATTTGCAGGAGTTTCTTCCTTCCTTCCACCATGTGGGTTCTAGGGATCAAACTCAGGTGTCAGGCTTGGTGGCAAGACTCCTTACCCACTGAACCATCTTGCTGGCCTAAAGCAGCTACCTCCTCATTAAAGCTGCATCTGTGTGACATTGAGTATCTTAGTTACCTACCTCCTTGTTATGACAAAATACCCTAACAAAAGCAAGTTAAGGAAAAAAATGGTTTGTTTTGGCTCACGGTACCAGGGTATTGTCCATCATATGGAAATCATAGCAGCAGGAACTCGAGGCAGGTGGTCATCTTGCATCCACAGTCAGGAAGCAAAGGGAGATGAATGCCTGTGTTTGGCTAGCATCTTCCTTTTTATACAGTCTAGGAACCAAGGTCAGGGAATGCTGTCACCCTACTCTAAACAAAGACATAAGGTGGGTTTTACCACCTTAATTAACTTTATCAAGATAAAGCATGCCAAGCGACTATCATAATCTAAATAATGTTTACAGGTTTGTTTGGTGGCTTGTCTGTTATTCTGTCAGCATTTGGGGCACACAGGCAGAAGGCACAGCTCCCATCATAACCCATAAACACCCAAAGATTTCCCCTAGACTTTTAGGAATTGACACTTAAGCCAAATCATGATTTATAGCTTTGATACAGAAAAAAATTGAAGGGCTAGCAAGTTTATGGAGCAGAGATAGAATTTAATAAGGCTATTTTAGCATAAGCTTCGACACAAGTGTTAAGAAAAGAAAGGCATTCAGAAGAAAGTGAGACAAACACAAGATCAAGAGAGTAGACTTTTCAGAGTCACAGCTCACTGATTTTTACAGAAACTGAATATTAGAATCTTTAAAGGATTGCTAACAATGTTTAAAACTCCCAAGTCCAAGTCTCATCTGAGACTGAGACTCAAGTCAGTATCATAACTGTGAGCTGCTATAAAATTTTTAAAATATGACTTACATGCTTCCAACATGTAATGGCACAGAGTAAACATTCTTATTCCACAAGGGAATAATAAGAGCATAGTGAAGAACGGTCTGACCAAATCAAGACTAAGACCCAGTAGGAAAAATGTCCAACACCTGGGACTTATGACAGATTCATGTGGACTCCAGAGGCATTGGGTAGCCCCATCCCTCCAGCTCTGCAGATTGCTGCATAGACAATCTCTTAATGCACCTCCTCTCCATGTAGACAGCATTCCTCCATACATGTCCTGTGGTTCTGGAGTCTCCAAGACTCTTGGGTCTCCATTTCAACCTGGGCTTCACCTTCACAACTTCACACAGTAGCCTCTCCGGGCCTCCTTCCAGGGACTCTATTGCTGCCACACATTGCCTGGCCTTGAATGATATTTAAAATGGTGGTGCAAGACTCCCTGATTTCCTCCATCTTTCATGTTTTGTGTCCATGAGAAAGGATTTGGACAACACAACCACGTTCTACTGACTGCATGACATGTGGCCTGGCCCCCTTGGGCCACCTCTGTGTGCCAACCCCAACCCCAAGGAAATACTTTCCCAGGCAGTTGTTGTTGAAGAACAGTGAGTCTCCTCAACTAAATTCTCAGTTCAACCTGTTTCCTTTCAAACAAATATATATATTTTCACAAGTTGGAGCCTTGAGTGAGCTGTCTTCCTTTAGGACCCCTATGGGTGGCATGTTTCTTATTCATAGTTATAGTCTGTCTATCATCACACCTTTGTAACAGTTTAACTTGTCTAAGCTCTTTTCTTCCTCTACAAACTGCATGGTTTTTAAACCTTTCTGTCCAACTTTTGGATTTTATTTCAGTGTAGACCTGGATAAACGTAGTAAAAGGAACCACACCAGTGATCAGGTGTTGAAATTTCCTCTACCAAACAGATTACTCTGTTATCCTTAAATTCAGTGTCTTTCAAGTTCTCAGGACATGGGCAGAATGAAGAGAGATTACTGGCTAAAGTATCACACAAGAGCCCTTTCCTAATTCCTGATAGAGTCCTTTTTCTCCTCTGAAACTTTGTGAGCTGGGCCTCCACTATCTGTGTTTGTCTTGTCAGTCTGTCCTCTACCAGAATGGCCTCTTCAGCCCTGTCCCCAGCTTTTAGAGCTTCTCTAGCTCAGAGTTCAAAATTCTTCCACATTCCAGCCACAAAACACACTCAAAGGTCTAAGAACCACATGACTGGGTTTAATCATGGCAATGGCCCCATTTCTTGGTACCAATCCTCTTAATTTTTTGTCATTGCTGTGATTGTATATTCTGATTAGAACAATTTAGAGTAGAAATGGTTTATTGGGGCTCACAGTTCTAGGATACTATCCATCATTCGGAAGTTGTGGCAGGAGTTTGGGGCATCTGCTCATCTTGCATCCACAGTCAGAAAGCAGATGGAGATGAGTTCCTGTTTGACCATTTTCTCCTTTTTATTAAGTTCAGGCCCCAAGCCCAAAGAATTGTGCCACTGTTCTTTAGGGTGTATCTTCCTACTTCAATTAATGTGATAAAGGTAACCCCTCACAGGCATGCCCAAAAAATGTACCACAAATGTATCTGGAGACTTATCTCTGAGGTGATCTAGATCCTGTCAAATTGACAATTAATACTATCACACTGGGAAAAATAAGTAAAATTTTCCTGTGTTTCACTTTCTTGTCTATAAAAAGAGAATATTGGTGTTTATTGAATAGATAATACAATATTATAGTAATGATGTTTCCCATCTTACAGAGTTCCACAGTGTTTAAGGAATAGGTAATAATTAACATGAATACTTAGCATGGCTCAGATTCTCACCTGTAAACTGGTGATAGGAGAGCATTTATTCTAAAGAACAGAACATGTGCATTAAATGTGTTAATATATGTAAAGCACTTACTAAAGAGTGAGAATTTGGTAAATATTAACTATCATGATCATCTTCTACAAAAGTTTTCCAATATTCTGAGTTGAAAGAAAACAAATTGGGTAGCAAGTATTAGATTTTCACTAGGAAGCTAGGTTGTTAGCATAAGGAGTATCTCTTAGCTTGTAAGGAATAATTCCAAATATGGTCATGGAAGTAACTCATTTTCCTCCTCCACCCATTTGTGCTCTTTCCCATGTAAAGTTTTTTCAGGTAGAAACAGAGAATCATGTCACCAGTGATGAGGAACT
This sequence comes from Peromyscus leucopus, assembly GCF_004664715.2. Classification (NCBI taxonomy): domain Eukaryota; kingdom Metazoa; phylum Chordata; class Mammalia; order Rodentia; family Cricetidae; genus Peromyscus; species Peromyscus leucopus. Next base: position 46,416,559 of record NC_051067.1, read on the forward strand.
AGAAGAAACTACTGTATTTCAGGCAACTCATCACTGGCTTTTTTTCAGAACTCACAAAGCCGTGAGCAAATCCTTCCTGGATGAGAGAAGACATGCATTTGTAAGCTGGAGACAGTAACCGATGAAGTACACAGCTTCCTGCTTTCCTTGGTGAATGCTTCAGAAAACATGATACTGAGAATTTTAAAATTTTCCACTCATTGTCACCACCCACTCACCCACCAAGCTCACTCAGAATGGCTGGGATGAGTCAGGAAGCAGTTTGGGTAGAGCAGACCTGGGGGAGGATTGTAGGCTATGCCTGGCTTACTCAGTAGCTTTCAGAGATCAGTAACCTTGGCATTTTGATGCTTTGGGGACAAAGAAATGTGACTTCTTAAAGTCACAGACCCAAATCCGTAAGGTATTCAGAATCAGTGAATGCCCTCTGAGGAAATGAATGCCTACTTTCTTACAAAAATATCTCCTAGTGAGTCATGTCTTCAACTTAGAAGTTGGCTTCTAGGTAGGACTGTTTAATTATCTCAAGTCATTTCATCCTCCCCCCCATGATGTAGATACGGGATCATCTTGAAACCTTCTTATAGCAGCTTCATGTAGGTTCCAGCTGGTCTCTTCTGGGTTTTCCTTGTTTCTCACTGTGGTGGTTTGAATGAGAATGCACACCTCCACACCCCCTACAGGCTCAGATCTTTTAACACTTGGTTCCCTAGCTGGCAGCATGTTTGGCGTAGCTTTAGGAGGGGTGCCCTTCCTGGAGGAAGTATGTCACTGGATTTGAGGTTTTAAAAGCCATGTGCCATTCCTAATTCACTCTGTGTTTCATACGTGTGGTTCGAGATGTGAGCTCTCACCTCACAGCTGCCAGCTCAGCCACCAGGCTTACTGCTGCCACACTTCCCTATCATGATGGTGATGGAGCCTTAGCACTCCTAAACTGTAAGCCATGGCGTTTTATCACAACAATAGAAAAATACCTAAGACACTTACCATGGCTTCTCATTCCCTTTGTTCCTTCCTTCTCTCAGTGCCCCTAAGCAATCTCTAGAGCAGTGGTTCCCAACCTGTGGGTCTTGACTCCTTTGGGGAGTCAAATGACCCTTTCATAGTGGTTGCCTAAGACCATCAGAAAAATTACAGTTATGAAGCAGCAAGGAAACAAATTTTATTGTTGGGGGTCACCACTACATCAGGAACAGTATTAAAGGGTCACAGAGCAGCTGTGGAAGGTTGAGAACCACTGCTCTAGAGTTTTATGGTTTCATATCTAATGTTTTTCACTTTTTAAGTAGGGCTAGTGGCTCTTAATTGTTTTTAGTAACAGACCTGTGTTTTCCAACTATAAGATTTATATTCACATCTAAAATGTTACACACAGCCTCTAAGATCCGAGCCTACTAATGTGCCTCTATAACATTGCTGAAGACAAGTGTGTGGGAATAAAAAGGCATCTCCAGCACATAGCAGCCCATGTGACCCAAAAAGCCAGGCCTCAGTACTATTAAATCTTGCGGTTGAGAGCAGGATGTTATTCACTAGCCGGGTATAGATAGTCTCACAGGAGATCAGCACTACCATCAGACAAGATCATAATAAAGTGAGAAAACTAAAGCCAGTCCACCTTGTCCTAAGAATAGACAAAACCAAGGTCACCGTGTAACAAAATATTGCACATCTGCCTTCAACAAATATGATGAACTTTCTAATCACTTCCTAATCAGTTACATTGATATGTTTATTCTCATCTTTTCTATGGAGAGTATTTAGATACTCAGCTATAGAATTCAGCCATTTTCTTTCAGTTATTTTTACAACTATATTGGGTTATAATTTTCTTACTATAAAATTCACCTATTTAAAGTGTTTGATTTAAATTCAACATATTCAAAATTGAACAGCCACCATAACAATTTTAGAATATTTTCTCAAATAAGAAACCCAATCACCTGCTTATAAATTGTATATGAAGTGTTCTCTCCAAGGGACCTATGTTGAATGCTTAGACTTCATTACGGACATCATTGTGAAGGGACTGAAGGGTGAGAGTGGTAAACCTGTTAAGTTCGTAGCTGAATGGACTATTAGGAGGGAGAGGACTAATCAGAGCAAGTAGGCCCCTGGAGGCACGACACTGAAGCATACATCTTATTCCTCTTTCTTCTTTTCCACACCCCAGTCCTCTGTCCTTCCTAGCAACCATGACGTAAGTTGCTCTGTTTTACCACATGCTGCTTGACTTGATATTCTAGCTTCTCACTGCCCAGAAACATTGAATCCAAATGACCTGGAATAAAATCTCTGGAACCAGAGGCTAAAATAAGTTTTTTTTTCTTCCTTTTCAGCAGTTTTCTTGGGTACCTTGTCAAAGCAATGCAAAGTGACTAACAACACCTCCTACGTACTCTCTCTGCCCTGCTGGTAACAACCTCTTATCCAATTCTGTTCATGTGATAATGGTTTTGCAGGTATTAAAGTTGCATGATCAAGGGAGACATGAAGAGCAGCTGAAACCGGGAAATATGTGTCAGGGTTCCCAAAATGAGTCCCTAAGAGACTACTGTCTGCAACTCTGAATGTGAAATCTAGGTTTCAGTAGACACCCCAAGTTACTGGAATTTTCAGTTCCATGAGACATTCACCAAGGAGGGCTTCAAGCATTGAGTGGAGGCAACCAGAGAGAAAAGCTGTGTGTGCTGCGGATGGCAGAGCTGGAAGAATGGGGATGCCCAAACCCTTTGGGTCTTGCTTGATTACATTATGAGCCTCAGGTGCTGGACATGGAGCTTCAAGATTCATTGTTTTCCCTGCTTCATTTCCATCTTGCTTTGACCTAGTCATTCCTTGCTGTGCCATAATTCTTCTTTTTTGGAATAGCCATGTTTTATCTGTGTCATTAAATGTCAGAGATATGTAACTTGGTTTAGATTTTTAACCAAGTTCGCACTTAAGAAACATTAGACTTTCGACATGCATTAGTTATTTTTCCATTGCTGTGTTAGAACACCATAACAAAAATCAGCTTCTGAAAGAGTTTATTTTTAGCTTATGGTTTCAGAGGGAAGAGATCATCACGGTAGGGTTCAGACATGGCAGCAAGTACCAGGCGTGGTGGCAGGAACAGGAAACTGAGTGGCCATATTAACCTCAAGCAGCAAGTGGAGAGAGCTAACTGGAAGAATGGCGAGGCTCTGATCTCTCAGAGTCCATTCCTGGTAATACGCTTCCTTCTTCAAGGCACCAGCACCTCCCCAAATGGTACCACCAACTGGGGGCCGAGTGCTCAAATACCTGAGCCTAGTAGAAGACATTAAAACAACCACACAAAGTCTTGAAATTCTTCAAACCTATGAGGACCTTTAAAGTTGGATGGGCTGGAGTTTACATTATAATATAGCCATTAGTCAAGGGGACAAGTCATGTGTTTGGGTGTCAAGTTGACAAGGAGTATATTTGTGATGGTTAGTATTGATTATCAATTTGACAGAATCTAGAATCACCTGGAAGACACCTGGGCATGCCTAAAGGAGATTATCTTGATTGTGCAAACTGAGACATGAAGCCCTGCTCACCTTGAGTGGCACTGTGTCCTGGCTAGGATCCTGGACTATAGACATGGAGAAAGGCAGCCAAGGAGGAGCAGGCACTTATTAGTACCTCTCTTCCTGGTTGTGGACACAGTGTGACCTGCTGCTTCAGAACTTGTCATACTTTGACTTCCCCACTTTACCCACAAGCACCTTTAACTGTGAGTCAAAATAAACCCTTTGCCCATAAGTTGCTCCTGTCAAAGGATTTTATCACAGCAACAGAAGAGAAAGCAAACAAGTTAAGTGTTTCCTTTTCCTTTTCTTTTTCAAGATGGACAAAGTCTTTAGTAAGAGATCCTACATACAGTGGCTGGATGAGGCTCCTTTATATAACACTTTTACACCAATCATATCACATTGTTTCTTAAACAGGAGCCGACCAGGGCCTTTTAATATGTACTTAAATAATGCAAATGGTTCTCTTATGTGAATTCTAGGACATCAAAGAATCTGTTGTTTTAGTGGTTCCTGTGGTGGGAAAAATGCCATATTGCCATGTTGTAGACAAGTTCTCATAGAACATTCAAAACCTATATCCCTGACTTCATGGATCAAGCCCATACTATCCCCAGTAGAGAGTGGGCACTCACTGAAAAATAGCTGCTACTGATGGGACTTGTAACTGCACAGAGTCATAGAGTATCATGCAGCCACAACTGCTCAACATGAACCCAGGTTGATGAACCCTCAGGCCATAAAGTCAGGTGGAAATAAGTAGAACACATGGCCATGCTGGTCAGACCCTCATGCCAGACACATCTATTGTCCTGGAATCTGCTCCTAAGTTATCATAACTTAATAAACAGAAAAAGAATCAGGTTTACCTCACAAATGGATTAGTAAGTATACAGGTACAAGTTGGAAATAGACTATACTGAAATCCAGCCTGAGCCAGTCCTGAGAGGTGGACCTAAATCCTTTCAATGGACAGACAGTGAGTAGTAACTTTGTCATTCCTATTAGTGGCTTGAGGTAATATTTACTGACTTGTGCTCTAGTGAATGGCTTTGCTGTTGATTATGTCCCTTGTAATAGTCAGCGTTCTCTAGAGGCACAGAACTTATGGAATATATATATGGATTTATTGGGATGGCTTACAGGCTGAAGTCCAACTAATCCATCAATGGCTAGCTGTGAATAGAAAGTTCAAGAATCCAGAAGTTGCTCAGTCCCACGAGGCTGGGTGTCTTAGCTGGTCTTCTGTGTATGCTGGAATCCTGAAGAAGTAGGTTCCAATGCCAGTGGAGGAAAGGATGTGCTGGCAATGTGAGGGCAAGCAGGCAAAGAAGAAGGACACCTTCCTTCTTCTATTGTTCTTATATAGTGTAACCGGAGGTGGAGCCTTTCTGTCCCGATCGCCCAGTACCATAAAACATAAGAAGCTTATATTAATTATAAATGTTTGGTCAATGGCTCAGGCTTATTATTAGCTAGCTCTTACATTTACATTAACCCATATTTCTTATGTATGCTTTGCTACGTGGTTTGTGGCTTATTACCTTGTTTTTTACATGCCTTGCTTTCTTGTTTGCTGGCTGGCATCTCCCCGACTCCGCCCTTCTTTATCTCCAGTTTGATTGTACTACCTAACCTTATTCTGCCTGGCTATTTGGCCAGAACAGCTTTGTTTATCAACCAATAAAAGCAACACATATTCACAGCATACAGAAAGATCATTACACAGCAATATAGGCTTCCAGTAAAGGTGTATCACCCCACCTCAAGATCAGTATCAAAAGCCTATGTCTTCTAGCCTCAAGATCCTGATCAAAGGCTTGTTGTCTTCCAGCCTCAGGATCAGAATCACAAGTGTGTCCTCCATTTCTAGATGTAGTTTATTTCCGATACAGTCAAGGTGAAAACCAAGCCATCACAGCCTTGAAAGGAGAAAGCTTGGAATACTGGCAAGAAGTCTATATAGGAAAGGAATATGGATAAGCCTATGGTAGGCACAAAGCATGGAGATTTTTATGTTATATTTAATACCCAAAAGAGTAGCCACCCTGGGACAGCCAGTGAACAGCTGAGTAACTAGAATGATCTTAAGGAATAACATCAGCTTCCTGTCATTGCTCCCTCACATCTACCTCGATGGGCTCAAGGACAGTGTTTTCTGAGCCCCAGAGAAGAAAGCTAGAGATGGCTGCCATAGCTGGCGACCTGAGCACCAAGGTTGAGGATTAGTTACTGCTGTTGCCTGTGTCCAATATGAAGGCAAGAGATACCAATGCTGAATGAACTATTTGGTGGTATATTGCTTATACTAGACCACTTGAGTTGGTAGAGACTCATCTTAACTTGAAACAAATTTATTCTAAGTACAGGTGTGCCTACCGTGACTGAGGATTATCAATGGCTTTGTTCTGTTGACACAAGATTCCACATGCCTTTGTATCAGACAAAAGAGGTGTGACTTTCTCTATGAATTAAGAAACTGAAACACAACAACCTTGTTTACCTTTCTTCTCAGAGGTGCACTTGGGAAACCAGTGTTTCCCATCCTGGGCTCTACGTAACCCAGAGTCCTAATTCCAACCAAGGGAATCAATATTATAATGTTTCCTCTGGACTTTGTGACTACAGAAACCTCATGAGATCAGGTTCCTTGTTTCAAGAATCCAGACATCAAGATATTACTTCAGTTGTGAAAGTCACTGACTGTTCTCCAGGAGGAGCTCGTGCGACTGTTGTCCAAGAAATTCAAGATATAAATGTGGCTTCCTGGGGTTCTATTAACATAGTTCTCGTGCTCTGCAGTTTGACTATATAAGACATGTCAGAACCATGACTTGAGAATGTCATGGCATGAGGGACTCTGACTGTCAGGTATAGAGGCCTTAGTCACCCAACAGAAGCCACAAGCTGAGGTGCTAGCCAATGAGGAGGATCTTCTAGAATAGGTAATAAGGAAGGGATTCAGGAAGAACACATTGCAACTTCAAGCCTGCTGTGGCTTCTCCTGTTGGCTTTTGTCTTCCTGTAAGTTTCTGCAACAAATCAAACCAACCAGAATTCTGGAAGAGCTGTTCCTAGGTAACAGTAATCCCACTAGATGAAGTGGTAAGTTTAAACAGTTCAGGAGAAGAGCAATAGTAGATGCAGAACGGTGTGACCAAATCTCTCTCATTTGGGAATACCCACCCCATCAGGTAGTGGGATCATAGGAGAGTTAAGACTCATAGAGGACCCTCTTTCCTAAATTATTTTCAGCCAAAAGAAAATGTCTCTCCCAAGGTTGTGCCCCTTCCCTAGGAACACCTTATACCCATGAGTGGTCTTTCTGGGGACACAAAGACTTAACTCCCTTGCCTCTGTTGGAACAATTCTCAGGCCCACTGAAGGGCCAGTACTCTCAGACCTTCACTGAAACTGAAGTAGTTCAGCTTCTCTGTCTGCTCAGGCTGCTCCCCTCATCATCTCAGCACTCTCTCCATAAGTATCTTGAATGAAGAGCTCCAGGTCCTGGGGTCTGTTAGAAGATATAACATAAAACAAATGGGCAAATGAATACGGGAAAAAAAAAAAAACAATGATCAGTTTCAACCACTTTGTCATATTTTTATGGGAAGAAACATAGTTTTCAAGAAGCGTAAAGATGGCTAGGTGGTGTTTTTGCACACCTTTAATCCCAGCACTCAAGAGGCAGAGGCAGGTGGATCCCACCCCCAATATATCTGCATTGGGATGAAGTTTCCAATGCATGAATTTGGAGGACACATTCAAACCATGGCTATTGACTAAGCTAGGAATTCCCTGCCTCTCACTCTGAGTGAAGGAATCAGGGCAAACTGATGAAACATTCCAGATACACAGGATTGAGGACAGAGGGTGGGGGACTGAGAGACAACTTTTCCACTAGAGGAAGAATTTCCTTCTCAGATCTGGTGGAACATTGGCTTGGTGTACCTATGCCGAATGCCACAGGCAAACAGGGAATGTTGGAGATCACAAGTAACTGGGTACTGCCAAGTCTGTTCTCTGGTTGAGGGGAGTCTGAATAGAAATAAGAAAGCTGGGATGCCCACATTTAGGTTGGGTCTTCCCATGTCTATTAACTCAACTAAAGAAAACAGTCTTTATAGGCATGCCTATAGGCCACCTGATCAAGCTGGTTCCTCTTTGAGACTCTCTTGCTAGATGACTCAGGATTGTGTCAAGTTGACAGTTAGACCTAACCATCACAGATGATATCTTAGGGTTACTAGTGCTGTGATGAAATACCATGACTATAAAAAGTCAGTGAGGAAAGGGTTTATTTGACTTATACTTCCACATCACAGTTCATCATCAAATGAAGTCAGGACAGGAACTCAGCAGGGCAGGGACCTGGAGATGGGAGCTGATGCACAGGTCTTGGAGGGGTGCAGCTTACTGGCTTGCTCCTCATGTTCTGTGGGATGGTCCTTCTGTATGCTGTGAATATGTGTTGCTCTCATTGGTTAATAATAAAGCTGTTTGGCCAATGGTGAAGCAAGAAAAGGTTAGGCAGTAAAGCCAAACTAAGTAGGGGATGAAGAAGGATGGGGGGAGGATACAAGCCAGCTGCCCAAGGAGCAAGATGCCAAGGGACCAGTAAGCCACAGTTCATGTGGCGATGCATAGATTAATAGAAATGTGTTAATATAAATGTAAGAGCTAGTTAGTAATAAGCCCAAGCCATTGGCCAAGCATTTTTAATTAATATAAGCCTCTGAGTGATTATTGGGAAGCAGCTGAGGGACAGGGCAGGACAGAGAATAGCCTCCATTTACACATGGCACTCCAACATGCCACATGTACATCCTTTTAAAGCCTGAGAAAGTTTAAGATGTTGGGGTTGGGGGAGGATTCGAGACACACAAAAACAGAGCTAAGAACAGCTTCATAGTTCATGTCTTTCATGCAGGTCTCAGTACAGACACACTTTTGGCCACTGCATGGCAGATTCCTGCAGTCTCATCCAAGCTGTGGTACAGAGCACAAGGTAGGTTTAAGGCTTTTGCTAATATAGACAGAAAGGATTAAAGATACACAGTAAGACAGATTCGGACAAAAAAAGCCTCTAAATGGGTCACAGTATGTTTGAAAAAAGTGTATAGACTTGGGAGTAAGAAGAGAAAGGGTAGAGACAGTCATGTATTTGAAAATAAGTAAAGTCCTTAAAAAAGAAACAGAATAATAAAAATTTATGACAAGTCACATAAAGATGGGAAATACACAGCGAGTCTGGATTCTATATTTCATTGTGTTTTCTTTACATTTTTTGACTATTAATGAGCAAATGATAACTACTGAGAGACATTTGATTGTAAAAGGTACTAAATTAAATCAACTTATATATTTTAAAAATATCTTGATTCCAAAATTTAAGTCAAAAGATATGTAACTTTCAGAGAGAGGTTATGTTTTTGTTTCCACAGGAAATGAGAGGCTATAGAGTCATTCTGGATTATAAAAAAAATCAGGTTTGATCAAGGAAGACACCTGAAATCCTAACTACATACAAGAGAAAATAAATCCAAAGTAACTATAAGACATGTAATGTATATTTTTCCTGCTCAGACAAAAACAAAAAACAATATCTTTGACTGGCTTATATAAAATGCACAGTTTATATCTGTATTAATACAGAGATGTATGTTACCTTTAAAAGTTTATATATTTTCAGAGCAAAGGGACCAGACACCAGTGAAAACAATGACCCAGATGATTCAGCATCTGAAACAGCTTCAAGGCCGCTGACTAAGATGATCCAGCTTCATAAAATACTACAGCCAAGACTTAACAATTACCCTAAATTTTTTCAGGGTCCCACAAAGATTACCAGTGCCCTCAATCAGCAATAAGTACCCAAAAAATTGACAAAAAAAATAGATCATAGATATTCATCTTTGTTTAGAGGGTTGGTTATAAATTGTTATTGGTCATAGTCAATCTCTTTCTAGAAGAAGAAAGGGGAATATGATATAGAAGTGATGAGGGAAAGAGTAGATTATTATGGTAGGAAAAAAAAGTAGATTATTGAATTTATTTTAATCCAAGAAATAGCTGTTAATCTTACATATTTTACATTAGTATGGATTTTGGCTTATTGATACAAATTTAAAGAATTTTGTTATACTGTATGTATATTTCTACTCTTGTTTAAAGTATTGTGTTTGTGCAGCTCAGTTAGAAATGTAGTGTATAATTAAAAAATACAGATTGATAATCATCTATAATAGTCAAACTTTTAGACATATTAGTTAGGTTTTCTAAGTGTGCAGAGATGTGTTCTAAATAGATAGGTGATCTTCAAACACTTCAAGGACCTACAGAATATGGCATTTAAAATGTTTTAATAATTTAGAATTCTTTTGACATGAGACACATCTGCTTCTGGCAGAACCAGTCTACTCCTGAGAGGATGATGGTCTCTGAAGACACTCAGTATGGAATTTGTTTTCTTTTTTGGCAAAACTGTCCTATTGGGAAAGAAACTGTCCTTGCTACAACTGCGGACAGTAAGTATGCCGTCCACTCTGGACAAGCAGGACACAAAGAAAAGCAACCGCTGAACTTTGTCAAGACAGAGTAGGACAGTCCTTCAAACTTTCCTGATTCTGAAAAAGGTCTGTCAGATATTCTAGGCCTATAAGTCAAAGTTGGATGCCCCAATGTTGCAAAGGAACTTTGAGTGACTATTCAGGCAGCTGGAGGTCCCTGTCATTAGGTAAGATTTCATCGTTCTGGAGTCTTTAATGGAGTTGAAGACTAGACAGTATAATTATAGTTTTCCTTAGTTATAATAAAAGATAAATTAGAAATAAAACTTTAGACTCACCAATACAAGATAGATAATTAAATGTTTTCTCTGGTTTTGTCAAACACAAATAGACTAGATATTGTAACTGTAATTCTTGCTTAATAACTGTTTTGTTACATGTAATTTTACTATGTTAAAGGTAAAGTCTTCCTTTTTGATTAGACAGAAAGGTGGAAATGCTGTGGGATGGTTCTTCTATATGCTGTGAATATGTGTTGTTCTCAATGGTTAATAATAAAGTTGTTTGGCCAATGGTGAAGCAAGATAAGGTTAGGAAAGCCGGGCGTTGGTGGCGCACGCCTTTAATCCCAGCACTCGGGAGGCAGAGCCAGGCGGATCTCTGTGAGTTCGAGGCCAGCCTGGGCTACCAAGTGAGTCCCAGGAAAGGCGCAAAGCTACACAGAGAAACCCTGTCTCAAAAAACAAAACAAACAAAAAAAACCAAAAAAAAAAAAAAGATAAGGTTAGGAGATAAAACCAAACTAAGGAGGGGATGAAGAAGGGCGGAGTGGGGGTCAGATGCAAACCAGCCACCTGAGGAGCAAGATGCCAAGGGACCAGTAAGCCACAGGCCATATGGCAATGCATAGATTAATAGAAATGTGTTAATTTAAATATAAGAGAGCTTGTTAGTAATAAGCCTGAGCCATTGGCTAACTATTTATAATTGATATAAGCTTCTGAGTTATTATTTGGAAGCAGCTGTGGCATGGTACAAGACAGAGAAAACCTCCATTTACACCCATGGCTTGCTCAGCCTGCTTTCTTATAAATCCAGGATCACCTGCCTAGGAATGTCACCACTCACAATGGGCTGGACCCTCCCCATTAAATGCTAATTAAGAAAATATCCCACAGCTGGATCTTTTAGAGGCATTTTCTCAATTGAGGCTCCCTGCTCTCTGATGACTCTAGCTTGTGTCCAGTTGACATAAACTAGCCAGCATAGATGACAAACTTTGATTGGGCTTATTCAAAATGCAGAGTTCTGTCTTCTAAGATTGGGACAGGATAAGGCCAAGAAACACAGAGTTTTGTGTACAGAGCAGCCAGTTGACTTTGAAATTGAGGTCTCAGAAGGTCCTTTGATATGCAAATTAAGACCTTGTGGTCTAGCAGCCCCAGTATGCTGCACCTCCAGTTAAGCAGAGGCTTAAGGCATACCCCCTTTCAACGCCAAGGGGATCCTTTAAAACCCAGGCCTAACTGTGCCATTAATATGGTAGTTCCAGCCTGGAAACACTGTGCCCACCCATGACAAGGCTAAACTAACATGAGACATGGTGTGAATGCAAAATGCCAATGAGCTCATTAACAGCCTTTCCCATTGGTTACACAGTTGAGAATACATCAGGTTCAGGGGATTAATTCTCTTCTACAAAACATTTTTAATGGGGTTGTAAGAAAATTTTAAATTGTATCTGTGGTGTGAATTTGCAGCTGCATTAAATTCCCACTGGTCAGTCCTTCACCTGGGTGTCACTCACTCCTCCATCCTGTCTCCTGACCCACGCGAAGCCCCTTGGGGTCCCGGTGCTCATCATTTGCTGCTGCTCTTGTGCAAACATTGCTCTGAATACTTTGCCTGTGGCGTCACATTAATCTTCAGAAGTAGCCTCCTGAAACAGCTTTTTGCAGCCCCCTTCCCGATGCTAACTTCTCTCAAAGCTTGGGCATATTGACAGTGCATTCCCGAGGCTTGAGTCCTCCACCCTACTCCAGGCACTTGGGACCAGATCAGTGGTGTCCAGACAAGCCGCCAAGCACTGAATCCTTCTGAGCACAGGCAGGCTAAGTGACTTGCACACTTCCTGGTCACATGACAGCAATGTCTGCAAAGCACCTAAAATAAATAAATACATGAATGAATAAGTAAGTAAATAAAATTAATTTGAAAAGCTTTAATAACATATAAATCTGTGTAGCTTTTAATCACAATTCAAGTCAGTTCTCTGCTTTACTGCAGTAGAAGCCAGAGCCTGGAGAGTACAGTGGAAAAAGCAGAAACTATTTCCCTTTTTCTGTGACTTTTCCTCTGTGGCTGTGTGTGGCTGCCAAGTGTGAAAGGACATTGGTTAAACAAGGAGACTGGTCCTAGTCACTGAAATGTGTTAGGAAGAACACATTTAAGCTCAAACACCCAGGAAGAAAGTTAAGGCATTTTCAAAAACAGCTTACACTGTGGGGCCCTTAGGAGGCAGCGTGGGTGTAATAAGCACTTATGAACACCAGGGGGCAATGTGTAACCACCATTGCCATTCTCCTCCCTTAACAGTTTGGTAGCGAAATTTACCTACCCTCCACCTACTTCCCGCCTCCCCCAATAAAACAAATCTCTTCATTGTTTCTATGCCTCGGTCTTTGGACCCTCTCCCACAAGGCTTCATTCCGGAGATGAAGCTGAAACCAATGATGCAAGTGGCCGTATCAGTCTGAGCAATTCTTAGTCACAAGAGAATATTTTATTTGCTGCATGGAGGGAAGCAAGGACTCGAAGAAGAGCAGACCTCTAACAGTCTATGAAGGAGGAGCGCTCAGCAGCACCGAGTCCTGCCTGAAACACTCCACTGCCTTACCATTCTTTTCCGCTTGTCTTTGTGTTTCACCTAAGAGTAAGTAATTGCAGTTTTAAGGATTGAATGAAATGGCCCAGTCCAAGTCCAGAGTCACATCCATGGGCTTCCTTGCTGAGACTCAGCCAAGATTCTCACCGGATGCCATGCCCTCCTGGTCCAGACCCAGTCAGGAGCCTCACACTTTCACTCTACTGGGGACACTGATCCAGGCCTCTCATCCTCACTACTGCTACAGGCCCAGGCCCAGACCCCGCCGGGAGTCCCATCCACCCACTCTGGATGGCTTTGAGCCAGGTCTCTTGTTCAGCGCCATACCTCCTTCCAGTCTCTCCAGGCCCAAATCAAGCTGTAAACCGCATTCACAAGCTTACTCCATGAGTCTGTCTGGTCCCTTCTCCTTTGCTACCTTTCCAAGTCCAGCTGGGATGCACATGGGGGGACTTCTTGGACTTCCACCCTATTTGACAGCACCTCTAAGATTCCCTGACACCCCAGCTCCCACTGAATCAGAATGGCCCAGTCTCTCTAACAAAAACTCAGCACTGAGTATCAGAAGGCCTGACCTAATCACTCCTCCTATAAACCTGAAATCAACAAAACTTCCGCTCCCATATTAAGATAGACTCCCATATCAGACACACAACCAGTGAAACAAACCCACATGCCCAGGTCCCACCACAAAAACACAAACAATATGAAAAACCAAGAGAGCCTGCCATCCTTCCCAAGACTATGGAAATGTTAGCTTCAGAACACAGACTTCAAAAGGACAGTTGGAAACATGATCAGAGAATTAATTAAGTTTAAAGAGGACATGAGCAAACCCTCAATGAACTTACAAGTAATGAAATGAACTGCCTGAAGTTCAAGAAAACACAGGCAGGTGGTTTGCATCCTTTTCTGTGACTGTGATAACACTTGTTCTGCCGCTATGGTAAAACACCACAATTGAGACTGCTCACAGAAGGAAGAATTGATCCAGGCCCACAGTTCCAGAGGGTAAAAAGGCCATCATTGGGAGGACAGCATGGCGCCCAATGGCAGGCATGGCTGCAGGAACAGAAAATTGAGTGCTCACATTTTGAACCACGGGCAGAAAGCAGAACGAATAAACTGGAGGAAGGCAAGGCCGTTTAACCTCAAAGCCTGCCCTCAAGTGGCATACTTCTTCCAAACAAGGCTGCACCACCTAAACCTTCCCAAACAGTGCCACCACCTGGAGACCAGATTTTTAAATACCCAGGACTGTGGGAGCATTTTTTATTTGAGCCATGATATACAGAAGACAGACAGACAGAGAAATAGATGTAGTTTTAATGTTCTCCCCAGAAGCCAGACTGAACAAAAAAGGAAGGAAGGGAGGGAGGGAGAGAGGGAGGGAAGGAAGAAGGAAGGAAGGAAAGAGAGAGAGAGAGAGAGAGAGAGAGAGAGAGAGAGAGAGAGAGAAAGAAAGAAAGAAAGAAAGAAAGAAAGAAAGAAAGAAAGAAGGAAAGAAAGAAAAAGAAAATACAGTGCCATGCAAGTGATATCTTCCTTTGAGTTTTTGTTCTGGTGGTGGGGGTGGCAGGAGACCCCCAAACAATATACACATTTGCTGTTGCTTCTGCTGGCCTGTCATAAATGATGGTAAGACCTGACTGCTGAAGACCAAACACTATGGTCACAGGAGTTGCAGAAATGAGGCTAGTACTGACTGAAAAACCTCTTCCTTAGGACTGTCTCTCATAGTATCAGAAAATGCTATGAAAGTTATCAACATTCGTGCCCAACTAAATCCTATTAACCACAACAATGACCAGACAAGTACAGCATTTCCAGTGGTGTAAATTGACACTTGTATCTTGGGAATAACCAACCAACAACTATCTAATGGAACCTAAAGCCCGCTCAATTGGAGCGAACTCGTGACTGATGCTATAAACCTAGCCAAGAACTCATGGATGGAGAAATCAAAGTCTTCAGAGGATACTACCATGTTACTAAAATAATGTGGTTTCCAATTGCCCTCTAAATACTTATCCTTATGCCATAAATAAATTTAGCTCTCACCCCTCACAGCAAAGCTGCTTCTTTTCATAGAAGACAGAGACTGTTAGAGAGATCCACGCCTAATCAAAATGATCAAAATGCAGATTACAAGTGGCCTTAGGGTTCCCAGTACCAACTAGGACATCTATAACCCTGTACCTAAGGTTCAGGTTGGAAAGAATATAAGATCTTGAGGATCAGGAAAACTGGTGCCGGATAGTGTCTTCTGGATAGGTCAGTTATGTTGCATCCATGAGCTCTCAAAGCAACAAAAAGCATGCCAGTTAATATGTCAATATGAACAGAGGAAAAGTTCACAAGGTCCCAAACCTAGATGAAGAGCTATAGGCAGTCAGTGACCATTGAGGAACGGAGAACCCGTTTGTTTGTTTGTCTGTTTGGCCATGGTTTTGTTTTGTTTTGTTTTTTGTTTGTTTGTTTGTTTTTGTTTTTTTGGTTTTGTTGTTGTTGTTTCAGGAAGGAGCCTCCAATCCTAAGTGATCAGATGTAAACCCATGAACAAAAGGTCAGTACTAATTGGACTCAGGAAGTTATGCATACACACACACACACACACACACACACACACACACACACACAAATTATAAAATAAGAGATAGGAAATCAAGAGGGACTGGACCACAGAGAAGGTGCAGGAATGTGCAGAGGAGAGAGAGGGAAAAAAAAGATGTAAGTACATTGTACTCCTGCATGAAATTCTCAAATAATTTTTTAAATTGAATCAAGGTCCCAGGAGATTAATTCTAACTCTGAGATTCCCACTCACGTGAACTTGATTCCCAGAGCATGTGATGTCAAAGAAAGTTGGTTTTCTCCTGGTGCTCTTACCATGTGCCTGTCTCCTTCTTTCCCCTAATAGGCTCAGCTCTGTCTGGAAGCTTCTCCTGTTCCCTCTCACCCAGGAATCTGGATCCAAGACCCCGGAATCGAATGCCTTTCTTGCTTGCTTGTCTTGCTCTGGACAGTGCCCAGGCTGTGCCTTCACACTGGCCCAGCTTTGCTGCTGGTCAATCATGTGGCACTGGCCAGCTGACTCCACCTCTCTTCCGCTCTGTTTTCAGATCCCAATGTCCTCCTTCTTGGGCATCCCCCAGGACATGTGGTCACTACAATCCCTGCCCTCCCGTACTTTGTAGATGGCAAAGCAACGTGCTTCTGGCTATCATGATTTCCCTTATGTTCATATTTAGACGTTCCCCGGATAAAGATAAAGCAGAGGGTTTTAACAAAGGGAAGATGTGGAAAGAGAGGAGCCTCCCTAGGGGGTGTGGAGTAGACGTGAATACAGGGCAAAGAAGCTGCATTCCGTCTTCACCATCTCTGTGGAGAGACACTGCCCACCGTGAAGTTGAGGGAACAGGTTTGCAAAAGGCAGAACCGCTTTCCCCTTAAACCCAAGGCTCCCTGGGCAGGCCTCATGCCCTGCCAGTCTCCCAAAAGGACCTGAGGGTTGCTGTGCTTGTGCAGAGAAAGAAAGAGTGAGAGAAGAAACTTCTGTCTTAGAAGAGAAAAAATGACACTAGGAATGCTGGATTGGCTCCCTGCCGGGACATTGCCGTCTGCTGCTGCGCAGTAGAGATGCCAAACTGGGCCTTGACCCACCCTGTCAGCGGCCGCACTGCTGTCACCACGGATCCGCCAATCCAGCCTGGGCCTCCCTCCGGGGAATCCTTGTTTATTTGTATTTCGTGCGAAGAAGAGACTGGCTCGCATCCAAGAAAGCCACTCCGCGAAGCGGCGTCCCTTGAAAGCGGCTTCATACTGATCCTAAATGCGGCATGCCTGGAATAGCTGAACCAAGACGCTCCTTCTTTGCTCCTGTAGGTCCTCGCTAGCTAACACAGCCCGCAGGGACGAACCGCCCATGAAGTCCAAACCAAGGTAAAGCCGGGACCTGTGGGCGGCGGTTCCGCGTGTCGCCGCGCGGTGGCGGAAGCAGCACGGCGAAGCAAGGCAGAAAAGACGCCGCGATTCGACGTCCCGGGAGCTGGGGGCTTCCCCAGCGTGCAAAGGGTCGCCCGGAAGGAAGAAGGGAGACTGGAGAGTGATGGTAGCACGTTCCAGAGATGTGTTTTGTTTTTCCTTTCTCTTGCCAACACTGAGACCGGAAGGATCCTCCGGTTAACACCATGCAACAGACGCTGTCGTTGGATTCAAGAGCTCCGTTATCATTGCTTATGAGGCTCAGTCGCCCACAGAAGCTACGATCTGAACTTGGCATCATAACCTCCGATCCACTCTGTCCCATGTTCTCCAAAGCAGACGTCCCAGTTAACTACTCTGCAAAGTCCAGTTCCGGGGCCCCCACGCCCAGACTCCTTTGTGGGTGTGGGCTGTGTGTCCTAGCTGTAGTCGTCACTCTTGACCATGCATCAGCACAGCCCCTACTC
This sequence comes from Peromyscus leucopus, assembly GCF_004664715.2. Classification (NCBI taxonomy): domain Eukaryota; kingdom Metazoa; phylum Chordata; class Mammalia; order Rodentia; family Cricetidae; genus Peromyscus; species Peromyscus leucopus. The sequence goes on from NC_051067.1 coordinate 46,433,945, forward strand.
TAGCTAAGCACAACTCTTTCCTTTCCCCGCCTACAGGGTGCATTTTCTAGTCAGCTGGCTCCCTTTGACATCCATTTTATCTTCCGAAGGGATGCCTGTCCAGTCCCGGTACTTAATTCGTCGAATTCGAATCACAATGTGCAGCCTTGTCCTAATGCCCACTGGCATCCTACAAAATTCGTTCTGTCTTGGACATCTTGTTTGGTAGATGTGGTCCCACAGCTGAAGAAAGTGGTGAGTGGACAGGACCTTAGACCTCCATCTCCCGGTAACTAACACACTTGCCTTTGCCCTCAGAGGAGGGTGGCTTTGTAGTCATGTTCCTCTGTGACCAGTTGTGGCCAGGACTTCATTTCCTAAGCAGGGTGAATCCCTGTTCTGGCATATGCTGAATGATTCTGGACAAACGAACTCTATATCCCCCCAACACACACCTCTCTCTCTCCTCTGTGTCTTTCACTCTCTTCTCTCACTCATTTTTAAAACTTTGTTTATTTATTTATTTATTTATTTATTTATTTATTTATTTATTTAGTGTGTGTGTGTGTGTGTGTGTGTGTGTGTGTGTGTGTGTGTGTGTGTGTGTATACCACATGTCTGAGTGTCCTTGAAAGCCAGAAAAGGGCATAGTATCCCCCGGAGCTGGAGTTAGTTGGTTGTGAGGCTCCCAGTGTAGGTTCTGGGAATCAAACCAAGTCCTGTGGAAGAGCAGCAAGTGTTCTTAACTGCTGAGCCGTCTCTATGGTCCCCTTCATTCATTTTTAAAATGTTGTTAATAAAAAGTGACTTTTGTGAAGTTAAAGATTCGAAACAAAGTATATTGTGTGTCCCATTTGTAGTCATAAAGGAGGTGGTGTCTCTTACCGTAACTTTTCCGTGCATTGCCTGTTACCAGGAACTCACAATTACTCATTCTGTAAACGGAAAGAGATGCAGCCAAACTCCGATGTGAGGTTACTAAGTAAACAGTACAATTCAAAACCATTTGGCTGAGGACATTAAATATACAGGGAACTGGAGGATTAAAAGTTACTAAGAAATGTTAAAGAGACTCCTTCTTTGACAGCACCCCAGTTGAGGCAATTTCCATGGCCCTGGCCCCGACATATTGCTGCCCCCTCGGGTCCAGATGGAAAAGGTTAGGATCCAAGGAGCTTTCTCTAGTTCTCAGAAAATGAGGGACCTCATTGTCTTTCCGTTTGCCCATGTGGTTGGTTTCAATATGTGTGTTAGTGGCAATGTTTCTCCCCTCAGCCCATGCTTGGGCTGGCTGTGCCAAAGCCTCATTTGCACAATCCAGTCCCATACCCTGGGCTTAGATGTTTATGATGTCTACACCTAGCAAAGACCTTCCCCCTGTAATTGTAGAAGGAGGGCTGAGAAAGAACCTGCTTCTTCAGGTAATTCTGGTGGAGAGTTTGGGTACTGGATTTCACTAACCCCGATAAACATGTCTGAAATGGACAGTGAGGTAAGAGGGCTGAGAAATGGAGTTTGGACCAGGTCTTGATCGGAAAGCATGTCTAGAAAAGCATGAACAGATCACAATAAAGTTTAATTGTGGTTTCAGGCCATCTCAAACATCTCCATCCTAAAGGAGCCATGTGCCATGTTTCTGTTAGACTATTCCATCCCACACACAACTCATCTCATTAGCCCTTATGATCTACAATGGAGCTTAAGGCACCAATCAGAGAGAACCTGTTATTTGGCAGAAACTATAACAAATACACAGTACCTTACTTAGATTTTGCTACTGCATTTTCAAATATCCATATGTGTCCTGCTATAGTAAATTGGCTCAGAAAGATCAGTTAGCTTGCCCAGGGTTATAGAGCAAGTTCACAATAACAGTCGTTAACAGCCAAGTGCTTGCATGCTGTGGGATCTGAGACTTATGCTCTGCATGGATCATTCATCTTGTCCTCACAACAAGCCGACAGTGAGAGTTCATTTATCATCTGAACACATCCCTGTCTGTCTCCTGCGGAGCCCAGGAACTGAACTGTAACCACCTACAGAGTTTGACCTGGACTCAGTTCTTTCTGAAGGCTGCGCTCTTTTGACTCCATCTTCATTGCATAGCCTTCAACATCAGCGCACATTCTTCATTACTACCAGTGTTAGAGATAGCCGTCAAACACTCAGTAGCTTTTGTCCACTTCAGTAGCTCATGCTCTGTGTGAACGTTGTTAGGATTTTACAGATACGCAAACAATGTTGGGAGCAAAACTTTTCAGCTTCCCTTTTATGTGTGAGAATTTGGAAGCCACAGATTAACAATGAACAGATTCTCAGAAGGAAAGACAGCTTGTTCACACATACATAGGAGCACTCAAGAATGAGTAACTCATTGATTAACCAGAAGTAAAGATCAACGTGTTAACTTAACAAAAGGGCTAAAGACAAAAATTTGGTGGATGAGAACTGAATGATGTTTGTTAGCATCATTTTTTTTTTCAATATCCCAAAGCCAGAGGACAGTTTCCTCCCTGCCTAGAGAATCCTCAGATTGTGTAGGAGGAAGGTTGAGACACCAGCCTCTCCTTTAGACAGATCCTTTCAGATGAGACTATTATTATTGTTAGCATCCACCACTGGTCTTTTGTTTTGTTTTTGTTTTTTGTTTTTGGTCCCTTTGGAAGACCTCTACTTTTCCTACATTTCAAGCTTTTCAGGAAATCTCAGACAAAAATCTGGGCTGAGTGCTGCAGAGAAAAGACACAGGTTAGAGCTTGAGAGATGAGAGATCTGCCTAGGAAAAGGTCAGTACAGATTAGAGCGAAAAAGGAAGTCAAAGATGAAGGACTAGAGCCTACAGAGGTCTCTGAGTCCAGAGGACCGCTGGCTGAGAAGTCTAACTGGGCTGAATGTGTTTCTCAATAGTGAAACAAGAATGGAAGCAACGGTTTGGTTGGCTTTCCCAGGTCTCACGTTTAAAGTCTTTGGCAAACTTTGAGAAATTTAATATAATTCCGGAAACATATATACTATTAACATTTTGCCTGTATGCATGTGACCTAGGAAGGTTGTGCATCGCTCCTTATGGAGCAATGTTTCCTATGTTGTTGAACCTTTGTAATTACGTTTTAATACTTCTGTCTCATGAGAATGTTAGGCTTTGAAAAGCCTGAATTCTCAGGGGTTCTTTAAGAAATGCTAAAGTTAGCCTGAAATCAATATTTTGATAAAGCTTGATTTGGGGGAAAGCAGATATCAATATAGATAGATAGATAGATAGATAGATAGATAGATAGATAGATAGATATACATATATACATATATATGTATATATATTAAAAATGTATGCAATATATTTGTGTTGTATAACAGCAAAATGTCAAAAACATATCTAGAGGTCTGAATTTTGACTCATACTATCATAGGTCACTATGAAATAATACATAGTTATCTATTTAACCAAAGTGACAAAAATATTTTAAAAGTAAGTTTAGAAGGTAACATGTTTATAGAAACTTATTTGTCTTCTAAAATGAGGTAACTCAATTCTCCTTGGCACACAACTAAGTCAGCATGACAGGGAACTATTATAAAAAGAAATAAAATCTGTGCTTGTGGCGGTGAGTGTTTTGACAATTTGACACAAGCTAGTGTCTTGGAAGAGGGAACTCAACCAGGAAAATGCCTCTATCAGACTGGCCTATTGGCAAGTTTATGGGACACTTTCTTGGTTAATTATTGATGTGAGAGGGCCCCTTCCACTGTGGATGGTGCTATCCCTGGGCAGGTAGCCCTGGGTTGTATAAGAAAGAAGGTTGAGCAAGCCCTGGGGAAAGAAGCCAGTCTGTGGCCTCTGCTTCAGTTTCTGATTCCAGGTTCCTGTCGTGATTCTGTGCCCTGACTTCCCTGCAAGATGACTGTAATCTGTAAACTGAAATAGAACTTACCCTCCCCAAGTTGTTTTTAGTGTGATGTTTTATTACAGAATAGAAAGCAAACCATAACAGTGTTTCCCAGTCATATTACTCAGATAAAACCACATTTACAATACTTTACTATAAGCAGATCAATAACACAGGAAAACTTTGCAATACACGGGGGTGGGGGATGGGGAAGCACACTACACATTCACTTTGCATACCATCACCATAAGTATTAAAATTCATTTTAAAAAAACCTTTAAAGTAAATAGGTTCAGCCTTGGACAACTTGGACTACATAAAACACAATTGCTTTCGGATACCTTCTTTAGATTTCCTCATCCATTCAGGGCTCATTCTCCATGTCCCTCCTTATCATTCTGGAAACACCACTCATCACTTTAGAACAAAGCTGTCTCCTTAGAAAACACACCCTATTACTCTTGCATGCTTCCCTTTTTGAATGTGTTCTGGTTTTTTTAGGAATGTTTTTAGTTAGCATGTGAAATCAGTGAGTGATATTTCATGCATATATATCATACTTTGCTCATTCCAGCCTCCTCTATTTCCCTCCTTTTGCTCCCTCCTTCCTCTCTTGCTGGTCCCTTTTTTCCCTTCATCTAGATATGTGGTCTTTCTGTTTTAATCTGTATACACATGGTGTGTCTGCATACTTACGTTTGGATTCCACATATTTGAAAAACACATGGTATTTGTCTTTGATTCTGATTTACTTTGCATAACATGAAGACCCCCAGTTCTATCTGTCACATCTTGCACAGATCCAAGGATGGGCCTGACTAGGGCAATAAGGCAATAAAGAAAATACAAACACATCAACACCCAGAAAAATGTGATCTTGTAACCTGGGGTCTCTGATGGAGAAGCACATCATCCCAGAAGCTCAGCGTGTTTATTGCATAGTGTGAACAGGGAGGGGGTTTACTGCAATATGCATAAGTGAGGAGGTAGTATTACTAAACAAGGAGGCAGGGTTACTAAATATAGCTGAATAAAGATTAGCTAATTTCAGTAGGGGTAATCTTTGTAGGAGAGCACTCTTCAGGCTACAAAAACTCCAGGAGAAAAGGCTGTGATGGACATTTTCTGTACGCATTGTCAACATTTGCACTCAGCCAGAGGAAGGCTTTTCCATACCTCTGGTCCATACCTAGGGAAGGTTTGGCCAATTTCCCACAAAGCATTGAAGTCCTTGACGTGATTGTGACAATGTCAACAATACATATTCACTCAGGACTTCACTTCTTCCCCTCATCTGTCCATTTTCCTGAAAATAATAAAATTTATTCTATTTTATAGCTTAATAAAACTTGATTGCATATATATATATATATATATATATATATATATATCCCATTTTAAAATTGATTCATCTGTTGGTGAGCATCTGGATTGATGCTATATTTTGGCTATTTTATAAATAGAGCTGTGTAAGTATCTGAGGTCTGTTGACTTAGAGTCCTTTGTTACATACCTAAAAATTGCATACTTTTCATATAGTGTCATTTCCATTAATCCTTAGTGATTTTTTTCTTTCTTTTTCTTTTTTTTAAGATTTATTTATTTATTTTGTATACAGCATGTATGACCAGAAGAGGGCACCAGATCTCATTACAGATGGTTGTGATCCACTATGTGGTTGCTGGGAATTGAACTCAGGACCTCTGGAAGAGCAGTCAGTGCTCTTAACCTCTGAGCCATCTCCCCAGCCTGATTTCTTTTTCTTATAATTCATTTCAATTATTGGTGACCTTAACTTGCATAGAAGGTTAGTGTTGTTTTAAAAAATGATAAGCATGGTAGTTACTGTGCAGAAAGGTCATGAGGCACAAGCCATGACAAAACCCAGTATCAGAGCTTTATTGGGGTGGGGGGACAAAAGAACCTGGGGAAGAAGCATGTGCAGAGAGCAGAGAAGGAGAGAGATAGTAAGCGGAGGAGAGAACAGAGAAGAGAGAGGAGGAGTCTGTGTCTGGCTTTTTAAGGATTCCCATGCACATGAACAGGTGGGCTTACAGAGCTACACCACACCTGCTCTGATTATGTGAGCATTTGCACAATTATGCAGCGCATGGATGATGTAAGACGTAAGACCCCTTACTTAGCTGTTAAACTGCGCATGTACAGTCATGCAGCTGGAGGAGCAGCAGAATCCTAACATTCCAGACTTTTTGATTATTATAAAAAGTGGGTGAATAGGAATAGGGGCATCATTTCTCCCAGAAAAAAACTGCTTCCAGCTGACTTGGTGGGCATCAGTTGACTCTTGAGGGTGGGATAGGGAAGGGGGTTTCTGAGGTAGACAGGCATCCTGGGGTCATCTGCTGCCTTGGAACTGTTCATCTTTCTTGGCTTGGCACTCTGGCTGCTGACAGGATGCTGGTGAGACAGAGAAAAGCTTAGAAGAAGGAATTATTACTATTATTTTAATTTTTTCCTTTGGGGGGTTCCCAGGGTGATAAAGGGGGTCCCAAGACCAGGAAAGTTTGGATTTGGTACTTATCTCAAGTAGATCGGACCTGTCCAGATGGATTTAAGCTGGTTTCTGGAGCTTAGAAAAAAATTTGAACATATTAAGAAGCAGCCAGGAGAAAATTAAAGTCTTGGGCTGGTGATCATTGTAGAATTTAGTACTCTGCTTACATTGGTTAGAGAGAGAGAGAGAGAGAGAGAGAGAGAGAGAGAGAGAGAGAGAGAGAGAGAGAGAGAGACATGTTTTTAATTTTTACCTGAGATAAGCCTTATCAGAGACAGATTATTTTAAGGCACCTGTTTCCCTTATTAGTTTAGCATCCAGGAGACACAGGTGATCAATTGCAGAGAGCATTTAACAGTAATAGATTGCTATATTAAAGTCTGTTTTTGCAGAGCCCAGACACTTTTGGGTCTGGGGGGGTGTAAATACCTTTTGAATGTTACTGTTCCTTACCACCTAGGTATATACTTGATGGTCCTTGGACTCCAGCTCTATGGTGATCCTGTAACAATTAGCTAAGTAGTTAATTAGAAGAGGGAAACAGGAAAAGAAAAGCTTGTGGGGTGAGACCTCATTCTTTTGGAATTGGGGACAAGGCAGTGGATCCTAATGTCCTCTGGAACTTGAGAGAGAGCAGGGCCCTGTCTGTGTCACTGTGCATGAGAAGGAGAAGCGCCTCTGATCAGACTGGAGTGAGGTACATGGAGGGAGCAATGAAATGAAAGCTCCTACCTTAGCTGGAAAATCTCTTCCCATTAAGTAACCCTGAAAGTACAATTAAGTCTGGTAAGGTGGGTAAGACTGTCCCCCTACCCTGACAATAGGGAAATGAGAAAGAGAGGTGGGACCCCAAAGCTTCCTCAGGACTGATTAAGTGGCTCAGTGTCCAATAGAAATCATGCCATGCTGCATCCTGGGTTCCCTGTGAGCCAATAGCCAAGCCTAGGAGGCCTGCTGGAGGTCTTAGTTTGATGTCCCCATGCCACTGGGTGCGGGGGGGGGGGGGGGGGGGGGGGGGGGCGGCGGCGCACGCAGGCAGCTGACCAGTTATCTCTCTAGGTGGCACTTTGAACAAGGCCAGGAAGCCCTTATGCAGCCGCTTGGATAGTGTATGCCAGCATTTGGCAATTCTGTTCGTGGGTTTTCTCATCTATCCCATGGCACCTTAAATGCCACAGCTGAAACGTCTACCTGTTGGGTCAGGAGCCTTGTTCTCCAGATGCTTAAAAGTAGCCCTAATGTCAGGAAGCTCTGGGAGACAAGAGACAGATTTTATTTCGTGTCTTGAATTTTTTTCTTCTTTTTTTAAGTTTACTGGCTTGAAGACAGCTTTAGGAAGACCCACCAGGAGGCAGGCTGTAAACTGATCTCTGGCTAGAGAGCCATCCAGATTATTATGAACCCAATGTGGGTCCTGATCGTAAGCTTATTTACATGCATCCTAGCCTGCTTCCATACCTGTCCGTGCTTAGTGGCCCACCCGGTACTGGAGAACAGAGTGGAGGTCAGATGGGCAGAGATTGTTTGGAGTCAGAGATTCCTCAGGTTTAGTAATGCACATGGTCAGGAGAGAAAGAATCAGAAAGGGAGGGTTCAGAGCTTAGGTAAAAGCATGGGGATAAGGTAACTCTTTTTATTTGCCTGTTCGCTGGCAGAAGTTAGATAATTCTCGTGAAATATTGGGGTTCAAGCATCCATTATGCAGCCCAATTTATTGGTATCTACAGATATTTAAGGCATTTCTCAGAGGAGACCAAGACCATTTAAAAATTAAAATAACAAATAGGATCCCAGGCTCCCATCTCAGGCGTTTCCAAGGATAGGTAATCTGTGGACCAGAATCAACACAAGTTACCCTAATCATCATCACAGGAGGGGCAAGGACTGGGGGGTGTACATACCGGAGGATTCCCCAGGAGTCCAAACAGCATTCTATACTTCATCAAGAAAGAATGTGTCATGGTACACAGCTAAGGACCCCCGGGGACTGGCACGAGAAATATATCTCAGGCTACCTGGAAATGGCGAGGGATTGGAAAGGGAAAAACTCACCAATCTTGGCGGCCAGTGTGCTGTGAGGAGCAGTCTCGGTGGCTGGGCAAATGAAAAAAGTGGAGCAGGCAGTCATAGGTCCAATATACCTCAGTACAGCGTCCCTGGTGCAGACTCCTGGATGCAGAGCGTGGGAGAGCCTGTCTCCTCACGGCACCAATGTTGTTTTAAAAAATAATAGCAGCACTGTTACTGTGTGGAAAGGTCATGAGGCATGAGCCATGATAAAACCCAGTATCAGGTTTTTATTGGGGCGGGGAGGGGGGGCGGGGAGGACGACAAAAGAACCAGGCCTGGGGAAGAAGCATATGCAGAGAGGAGAGGAGAGGAGAGGAGGGGAGGGGAGGGGAGGGGAGGGGAGGGGAGGGGAGGGGAGGGGAGGGGAGGAGAGGAGAGGGAGGGAGGGGAGAATAGAGGAGAGAGAGGAGGAGTCTGTGTCTGGCTTTTTTAAGGATTCCCATGCACAGATGGGCTTACAGAGCTACACCAAGCATGTGTGACCATGCTGCACGCATTTGCGATCACACAGCGCACTGACCATGTAAGACCCCTTGCTTAGCTACTGAACTGTGCATGTGTGGTCATACAGCTGGAAGAGGGGTAGAATCCTAACAGTTAGCACATGAGCAGTTGTGTTGTGACATTTTGTTACATGCCAACATTCTATAGTGGACAACAAAGATTATATGCGTTGTGTGTCACAATATCTATGTATTTCTTTATAAATTTCAATATAACCAGAAAACTCTATAACTGTACCCAAATATTTTTAGTCTCTCTGTAAAAGAAAGACATAAAAAGAATGCAAGTTTATATTTATGTTTAATAATGAATATTTTAATAGTTCCTTACTTGGAAATAATCTAAATTATTACTAAATATCTTACTATTTGGTATAAGTTTAAGATTGGAAGTCATTAACATATTGTGGGAATTATTTTGATCACACAAATTATAAAACAGTGATTATTTAAAAGTCCATTAATTTCAACTTAATTCATATTTTTAAGTACTACACTGGGGTTATTCATGAAAATTTCATTAGATATTTAAAAAAAAATAACTCCCATCATCTTAAGTTAGTGCCTGCTGTTTTCGTAACACATACATATGAGGAAATCATCTTCACACGCGTGAAGAACCTGACATGCTATTGCAGGGGGGGAGGAGGGGGGGGATGAAGAAGACCTTGAGACTTTGCAATAGGAAAAATAGCTGAATGCTATATTTGGAGTTGATGTGGACATTCCAGCAGGAGCTTGGAAGATAGTAATGCTGAGAAGTATGAGGAGAGTAGCAGCCCAGCTTGAGAGGCTGCAGAGAGGAAAAACATTAGCAACTGGGTTTGAGACTATTGTACTATTTTGGTGAAGAATGTGGGTGACTTTTGCCCTTTTCCTAAGCATTTGCTTGAGCCTAAATTGAAAAGGGATGGATTTAATTTAGTTGTTAGAGGAGATTAAGACAGCCTAATAATAACAACTCTGTTGTGTGGTTGTTAGTGATCACTTGTATGAACGTCTACAATGAAGAAGAGTAAGTGGGGCCAAAGGAAATACAAAATGTGCAGTTTGAAGTGAAAAAGAGCACCGGGAAATTTAATGCTGGAGCTCAGGCTGAAAGCAATTAGGAGATCCAGGTGAGGCTGGATCTGTATTGGAATAAAGGGAGGGGTGCCCTTAGGGCAAAACCTCACCCAGCTAACCTTTCAACTTGTGAAAAGAAAAGGCCTAAAGAATTTTCCCCACCTAAAAAAAAACAAGGAACCAAAGCTGTAACAAATGTGATCCATGGGGACAAGGTTCTATCCAAACTTGGGAGGGTCATTCTTATGGGTTTGGCTTTAGAGTTAGGAAGGATACTTGAGTAAGGAGTTGTGGAATCTTCCTCCATGGCTATGGAGAACCATTGAGGCCAGGTAATCTGGGGCAGGGCAGTCCTTGTATGAAGGCCCTGAGAGACAGCATGAATCTGTGAAAGTGGATCCTGGATTGTGCTGGAGACATCAAGATGTTTAGGGTGCCAGAGCCATGGAATATATGCCAAGGAGAGATGCACATAGGGAGTGCAGCTAGCTCAAGAGAGAGATGCTGGTTGTATGTTGCAAACAGAAAAGCTTGAAGGGCAGACATGAAGCTGCAGGATTTGGAATTTGTCCTACTGGGTTTGGGTCTAGCTTTTAGCCAGTATTTCCTCACTATGCCCTAATTCCTCCCTTTTGCAATGGTAATGTGTATTCTGTGCTATTGCATGTGGGAAGTATGTGATTTGCATTTTGAATTTACAGAGGGTTACAGTTAAGAGATTCCCACGAGTCTCTGAAGAGACCCTGAACTTTTAAATAATGTTGAAACTGTGAAAGACATGGGAACTTTTGAAGTTTGACTGAATGCATTTTGCAGTATGATATGGCCATAAATCTATGGGGATCAGAGAGTGTAATGTGGTAATTTGAATGAGATGTCCCCAATAAGTATCAGGCATTTGACTACTTGGTACCCAGTTGGTAGAATGGTTTGGTAAGGAGTATGAGGTGTGGACTTGTTGGAGGAGGGGTCACTGGAGGCTGGCTTTGAGGTCATCAATACCAATGTTTTCTCTGCTTCCTATTTGTGGACTGGGATGAGAACTTTTAGCTGTTTTAGCACCATCCCTGCCTGCCTGCTGCCATGTTCCCCAACCAGATGGTGATGGACTCTTATCCCTCTGGAACTGTAGGCCCCAAGCAAACTCTTCCTTCTGTAAGTTGCCTTGGCCATGATGTTTTATCATACCAATAGAAAAATAAGTTACACTCCTATCTTAGTCCCAAATCACACATTAAAAGAGGAATGGAAAACTCACTAGTTAATGTAACAGTTTGTCCTTGTCTTTGTTCTACTTTATAATTTTATATAAAGTTTGCATTGCCAGTATATAAATTGAAGTTACCTGCTCAATATAAATGTCAGTTTAAACATACATTCTTTTTTTGCTTTTTCCTTTTACAGAGAGACTAGATACTTGGGTCTCAAAATAGACTTTTCTGGTGGATGATGTTCCTAATGAACAATATTTGGTTCCCCAGGAGAACTTTTTTCCCCACCCTCTCTCTCCATGTGAGTTGGTTCCTGTCTTAGTCAGGGCTACCATTGCTGTGATGAAACACCATGAACAAAGCAGCTTGGAGAGGAAATGGTTTATTTGGTTTACATTCCCACATCACTGTTCACCTTGAAGGAAATCAGGTCAGAAATTCAAACAGGGCAGGAATCTAGAGACAGGAAACAAGATGTGGAGGCCATGGAGGGGTGCTGCTTACTGGCTTATTCCTCATGGCTTGCTCAGCTCACTCTCTTATAGAACCTAGGACTACTAGGCCAGGGATGACACAACCCACAATGGGCTGAGACCTCCCTCATCAATCACTGAGAGAATGTTCTACAGATTTGCTTACAGCCTGATCTTATGAAAGCATTTTCTTAACTGAAGTTAACCCCTCTCAGATGACTCTAGCTTGTATCAAGTTGACATAAAATTAGCCAGCACCGTTACTATATATCCATATAGAAATATTTACGTAAGTTCTTATTTCTTTCTATGCTTATGAAAACAGAATCCCTTAAGAAATTTTATTAGCTGATTTGGTAGCTCCACCCAAAACCAGGACAATATCACAGGCCCATTAAAAAAATATATCTTTATAAACATATCTTTATAAAAAATATAGACACAGATAGAATTTTATGGTTTTCATTCTAAAATTTTAGCACCAAATCCCACAGTGAGGAATGTAAAACTCACTAGTTAACATAGTAGTTGGTACTTGTCTTTGTGTCGCTTTATAATTTTATGTAAATTTTGCATTCCTAGTAGATAGACTAAGTTGAGGTTATCTGCTCAATATGAGGATTAAGACTTCCCACCATCATCTATTCATTTCTTTCTCTGCCTTGGCATATACTTTTACTAGGGATCTGAATGAAGTTTTAGAAGAGGGATTCAGGATGCATCAAATAGCTCCTTGGACAGTTCCAAGGGATGTACGACTCCCCAAATGCTCTAATTTGAATCAAATTAGCCTTTTAAGGCCCACACACTTGCTTTTAGGGTCTCAAGAGCTATGATGGGGGGGCGTGGAGTCTTAGCTTTACATTGACTGCATGGATTGGAGACTGGAGTGGGAGAGGAAAGGTCTTAGAAAAGCCAACTTGGGAGAGTTAAATTGAATAAAGGAGCCATTGACATTCCAAATTACCATTAATTCAGCCACGTCAACAAAAACAAAGTAGATACGGATAGCTTTGTAGTGTTAGAGCAGCAGTGAGATTCGAGGAGGTAGGGTTTCTGTTGAAGTTTTCATTAGGGAAATAGGACCTAATAGGGAGATCTGAGAGGCCTTGAAACAGAAACATCTATAATTAAATAAATATATAAATTCACAAAACAATTTCCATTGTGCGCTTCTTACTTGTTGTATGGACAAGCATTTTGTAACTACAGTCTTGAGTCCTCAACAAAAGTCTGAAGGTCCGGGATATAAGCCTTACATTCAGCTATTGATGGTGTTGAGAGTGTAAACAGCAGGGCTTTATTAAAACCTGGGATCTTAGAGCTCCAGGCACATCTTGCTCTTAGTCCTGGACCTATTTGTTTTCAAGAAGAAATTCCCATTTGTACAATGAAGACTGACCTTACTCTTGGCTACTGGGAGAGAGCCTCTACCTCTGTCTCCAACTATCCCAGTAACAGGAGTACTTTATTATTAAATGATCATAGAGTCACATCTTCATCTGCATTCATACCAGTGATACGATTCATAGTTGCCATGTAGATAGTATCACAATAGAGTCTGGCTACCAGAAGACCACGTATGTGCTTGGAGGGTTGGAACACTGAGCTGGCTTTATTTCTGCAGAAAAGCAGAAACTGGGAATTTCATTAGATCCTGTGGCCAAGGATTTAATCAGTGATCCCTCAATAATAAAACCCCACTAAACATCTACAGAACAAAACTAAGTGAAGCTCTCTAGTTGGTGGATACACTGATGTGCTCACAAGGTGACACACTTGATTCTACAAGGAGAGGGCCTTTTCAGACCTTGGTCTATGTGCCACCTCAGGCTGTTACTTAGCTGTAGTCTTTGTAATGAAATTAAACATAAGATTGGCGCTGTTCTAAGTACTGTGAATACACCTAGAGAACTGTAGTGAGATTAAAGATAAGGATGGTGCTGTGTATAAACTGAGAACACCATTAATCCTGCAAGATCATCAAAACTCCCTGAATTTGCAGCTTTTAGGAAACATCAATGGCCCAGGGCCACCCTACACTTGTGGCTTCCATCTGAATCTTAGGCAGACTTGGGGAGAACTGAGCTCCCCATTCATGCTGTTACCCAGGTGGTTAGTACCGCAAGTGAATTGCAACACAGCAGTTGGGGTTGACACCTAGCAACCCCCTCTCTTTATCTGTTTTGCATTTTTTCTCGAGAGAAAAAAAACCTGTGACTGAATGAAGCTAGAATTTTAGCACACGTGGTTGGCAAGGCTACATCAGAGTTAGCTTGTTTTTAAAACCTTAGCGTTGGCTATGTGTTACAGCTACTTTGATTTAGAGCATCCTCAGAATGCATTTCAAGCTAGCTGGAGTTATCACCATGTTGGAAGCTTTTGGATCCTTTGGTGGAATTGTGCAAAGAGATATTAAATTATTCAAAACTTTACAGCAAGTGAAGAAAGCCTGGGTCAAGGCCACCGAAAAGTGAAGGCTGTTACTTAACCTTCTGCATTGTGGGCCTATGTAGTACTCTTTACCCTCTGCTTTGAGGATGCACTGCAGAAGGTGTTTATTATTTACTCCCCGCCCCCCTATGGGGTAAAGGCAGGTGAAAAAGATCTTAGCTGTTTCCTCAATTCAAGTGACACAATGATCTCAGCTTGAAGGGGAGGTTGCGTGGACTGGGTCTTGGGTTTTCATTCCTTGTATAAACTTCAGGGGAAAAGTTTATCGGGATGTTCCATGATTTCATTTTTGGAAGGATGTGGGTCAAATGGAAAGTGTCAGGGGAGCTGGGTTCATGGACACCATAATCTCTTAAGAGTAAAGGGATGAAGAACAGCTAAGCAACGTATCTGCAGCATCACTCCTAGAGACCCCAAAGCACCCAAGGTATGGAGGGAAGAAATCTCTTATTTAGAAGATAGACTGTCCCTGAGCTATGGCATCCATATTTTTTTTTCTTGTCTCCCATTTGCTGCTTATTAAAAAATCACCCTTGCGAGTTCAGTGTCAGCCTGGTCTACAAAGTGAGTTCCAGGACAGCCAGGACTGTTACACTGAGAAACCCTGCCTTGAAAAACAAACAAAAAAACAAAACAAAACAAAACAAATCACCCCTGGGCAGTGTAAATATTTGGGAGTATAAGAATCACCTTTAAATAAAGATACAAATGCTTCTTGCCTTAACTTGTGGAGGATCCCAGCCACAGACTTATCTTGGTCATAAGCAGCTCAGATCCTGTTTTTTTTTTTTTTTTCCCTTCTCTCCAGATCCCTGGCTCATCTCCAGCTCCAAGCATCAGCCAGCAAGGAAGAGAAGGGAGGTAGCTGGCTGCTTGTTTCCAGCTAACAGCAATGGAATTCCTTGGCCTGGACATAGAGTAATTCCCTGCCAGCTGGCTGTGTACCCTTCCTCTGGGAACTCAGTGAATCACACCTCCACAGTGCATTTGGCTCCTACAAGCCCCGGAGGGTTGGAGCCTTGCATCTGCCAACAGTGAGGAGCTGAGGCCCAATTTCTGAGCCTGGATCGCGTCGGGCCCCTGGAATTTCTGAGTACAGGAGGTTTCCCAGCTGCAGGGGAAGAGTGCTAATCCAGAAGCAGGGAGTGAGTATTCAAGCTGGGCCAGGCTGCTCTGCTCCTAGGGAAAGTGTCCCTTCTAGAAGCAGAGGTTCTTACAGGTAGATAAGAAAGCACAGACATGGTTCCCACCTCTCCTCCTTAATGAAAAGATCTGTTTTGTGAGCTCATCAGCTGGTGGGGCCTTAGCATAACACAAGAGTGATGCTTTGGGCTGGAAATACAGCCAAATGCTTATGTTGGGCTTTTATTTAAATCACCTGGAAACTGAGGACCAAGAGGGCCATGACTACTAAGATACGCCTTTTATCCCTGCATTAGAAGTACACATTCTGAAGCTGGACCTTTTCCAAAAGCAGGGGTTCAATCAAGTTTTAGCTGCTTTTAGTTGTGAATCATTCTTTAGCTGGCACGTGAGAAGGAAGCCCCATTAGATACAAGCAGTGTGGGAATTATCCTTACCACCCACAAATACTGCCTTGGTCCCACTTAATGAAAACAGCAGCCAGCCTCATGTCCCAAGCAAGGCCAACAGATGGGACTGGCCCCGTGCTGCTGCCTGTTTGGTTCACTCACTGGCCAGCCCATGTCTCACTTTTGGTACTCACACAGCCTTCTCAAGCAGAAGGAGCAAGGAACAGGAGAGAAGGGTGAGCTGAGCCCTGCAGAGCTGTGGCAGGAAGCAGAATGATCAAAGAGGAAAGTTGCTTTCTTAAAGTATCCCTGCAATGTGAGAGAAACATATAGGCACGAAAACACAGAGTTACACCCGACATTTATTGCATATATAACGATAGTGGAAAAGTCCTGTCTCTGGTCCTGGTTCTTCCTGGTGCTACCATGCTGGAGGCAGTGGAAGGGCAGGCTGTATAGCTGGATGCCCTTCCTGTCTGCTGTCCTGCTTGCTATAGGGAAGAACTCGGCTTGAAGGAGCCAAGGGCACCCCCATGAGTTCCTCTCTAGTACCCCACCACTGGCCAGCTACCATCATTACCAATGGGATTTTAAACATTTTCCCCAAGGAGTTAATAATAAACAAATCTTGCTTATCAGATGCACTGTTTCATGATGGTTTCTCCTACCTTTCAATTCCATCCTCACATTGTCCACTCTCCAAGGTGGAACCTACCCCCCAACACTGCTCCAGTGGCGGAGAACCTGATACTAGTAAGTCATGGGCATAGAGGAAAACCAAATTCATGTCTTACTGGTCTGGTTTTTATATTATGATTTCTGGTTTTGCTTTTACCGGGTTTGTTTGAATTTATTTTTTCTTGCCTCTGAGACAGGGTTTCTCTGTGTAGCCCTGGCTGTCCTGGAACTCTGGAGACCAGGGGTGGCTTTGAATGTAGCAACCCACCTCTGCCTCTGCCTCCTAAGTGTTAAAAGAGTGTGCTACCACACCTGGCTGTTTTTATGATTATTGTTGTGTATGTGTAATGTGTTTTTATTTAATTTTTTTATTCTGATTTAATTGGGTTTTGTTTGTCTGCCTGTTCGTTTTTTTAGAGAGAAAGGGCATAGAGTTGGATGAGTGGGGTGGTGTGGAGGATCTGGGAAGAAATGGGGGCATAAACAGAATATATTATATGAGAAAAATTTACTTTCAATGAAAACATACAATTAAAAAATAAATGGATCTTGTATAATTTACCTTGCATCCAGTTGCTTAACTCATCAATCCTCATACATAAAATTATTTAGAATCTTTATTATTAAGCACTTACACCACCGGCAGTATTTTCAAAGGAAAACTGTGAGCCATCCCCATGGCTGCCTTCGGGGATTTAAAAGGCATTTGGGAAATGTAATAGCTAATCTCAGCTGTCAGTGGGACTACACTTTGAGTAAATTAAAACCCAGGTAGCTGGGTATACCTGTGAGGGATTTCCTTGACCAGATCTCTCGAGGCAGGAAATCTGGGCCACTGCATCTAGTGGCAGCCCATGTGAACTGACATGCCACGTGGAAGCTTTCAAGTTTCGCCTGCTTGCCCTCACACTCGTTGGCAAGTCCATCTATCCTGTTGCTTAGGCACTCCTTCACTGGGATTAGAACCTACTTCTTTAGGATCCCAACGCAGACCAAGGCCCAGCTGAGACATGCAGCCTTGTGGATGGAATGACTGGTTTCTTGGTCTTTCTTTTGGGAGACAGTCATTGTTGTTAAGACTAGCCAGACCACACACACACACACACATGCACACATGCATGCACACTTACCCTATCAGTTTTGTTGCTCTAACAATACAGAACATATGCCTCTTGTACAACCCTGCCTTTCCTCCTTTTCATTAGTGGCACTCTCCTTTTTATCTGGCATGCGAATGACACATACCTTTTTGGGCTGAATATTTGTATCTGGACAGAGTATAGTCTCATGCTTTCTTTCTGTTTTTTTTTTTCCCCCTGAATTCATTCGGACACCTTTTGTGATAAATCTACTTATGAAAGCAAAGTATTTTGGAGCAATGGAATTTTCCCTTAGGAATCAGGAAGGCACGTTGAAGTTCCTGTGTGCCTGTTATTTAAGGAGTGCTCTGATCCCATGACTTGGGGTACCCAGTCAGCAGCGTCACATCTTCCAACAGTGCTGGGCTGGTGGCTTCCAAGATGTGCTGCTACTGACAACATGGAATGGAGGTCTCTGATGGTTAACGTGCAGAGCACTACTGTAAACTGGCTGAAAAAGCAAAGGAGACAAAGATTTCTGACTGGAGTGAGTCATTCAAAGCCACGTAAGAGTAAGCCTCCAGGGGCTGGAGAGATGGCTCAGTGGTTAACAGCACAGGCTGTTTCTTCCAGAGAATCGGGGTTTGATTCTCAGCACCCACATGGTGGCTCATGACTGAATGCAACTCCAGTTCCAGGGGATCTGATGCCCTCTTCTGGCCTCTGTGAGTTCCAGACAAGCACATGGTGTACAGGCATATATGCAGGCAGGACACCCACACACAGAGAATAAAATGGAAATTGAAGAAAAAAGGTATGTGGGGAGTAAAGTAAGTCTCTATCGTGCCATATTTTCCATTTGTTAGTTTATCTCTAGGTAAAATGATAATTTATAAAAGAGAGACATATTGTTAGCTGTGAAACCCTATCACCCTTCCTCAGAGTTGGACAAAGCAGTAAAAATAAGAAACACAAGGGCCATCCGCGTGCTCTGTACAGCCCTGTGTATGGGAGGCATACGTCTCACGCTGCCAATGGATGTGGAGCATTTTCATCTCCATCTAGTGATAAATGCAGTAAACTCAATTTACACGATGGCTATTCTGACTTGTCAACTTGACCACATCTGGAATTAACTAAAATCCAAATGACTGGACATACCTGTGAGGAATTTTTACTGAAAATATTTGAAGTAGGAAGACACATTTCTAATCCGGGTCCTTTATTCCATATTTTTTGAGCTGGGAAGATCCACCTTTAGTTTGGACCATACCTTCTGCTGCAGCCTACATAAAGGGCATGGAAGAAGGACACTGTCTCTTTGCCAGCCCTTGCTCTTGCTAGCAAGACAGTTTCTTCGCTGACATTAGGGCCTACTTCTTTGGGATTCTGGAGTATACTGAAGACCAGCTGAGACATCTAGCTTCATGGACTGAACTGGGTTCTTTAACTTTCTGTTCATAGGCAGCCATTGTTGGATTAACTAGACCACAGCCTGTCTGTCTGTCTGTCTGTCTGTCTGTCTCTCTCTCTCTCTCTCTCTCTCTCTCCCTCTCCATCTCTCTCTCCCACACACACAGGTATATATAAGTTTATATGCATACATATACACATTGTATAAGATCTCTTACACTAGAGAACTCTAATATAATTTGTATGTCCAGTCTGGACTCAACTGTAGGCAGGGGAGTTTTCCAGAGAAAATACTCTTTTATTCTTATAGGGATTAATTGGAAGAAAACAAAAAGAATCCAGTAAAACATTTCAGTACAAAGTTTTTTTATTGACACTGTAAGAAACATTTTTATTTATTTATTTATTTTTATTTTTTTTTTCTTTGTTACAAAAGGACTAAGTGGTTCTGAAAGCCAAGGCAGAGTTCACGTGTCTGGGCTACCATTCCTGCGGCCTATGGGCACTGCGCAGCCACAGGCTTTTCCGAGGAAGGCCCATGGCCATCACAGACCAACTCTACACCTACAATACTTGAATGTATTTACATGTGTTGTTCTTTAAAAAGGATTACACATTTTCTTCTTTAAAAATCTAAAAAAAGGTGGAGAAAAAGAACATAGTTTATCTTACACATTTGCAGGATATACAAGGGTAACTTGTCAGAGGAGAACATCCTCCTATCAGCTTCAAACGACACAGGAAATCAGTCACACGACAGCTCAGACCGCTCCAACCCTGGGCTCGCTTCTTGATAACACTGTCTGGACATGCAGCCTCGGAATGCTGACCGGACAAAACAATGGGTCCTTCTCATCGACAAGAGAAACGGAAAATAAGGCACATACATCGCAAGAATCCAAACCCACGGCTCAGGACAAGCCGACATGTGAGAAGCAGGGAAGTGGGTTCTTTACTTGTTTAGAAGAAGACATGAAAACCAAAACCACCTAACACAGACACTAAACAAGAGTACCGTGGAGGAGCCCGGCCTGTCACCAAAAAGCAAAAGTGGCGTGACCATAAAAGCTGTCTCTCCTGAATGCCACAGCCACAGAGCAGAAAAAGCCATGCCTGCAGAGATCTCATGTCCCATGGGATAGTTTTAGTGACCAGATGACCTTTCTTGCACTGGGACTATCATGACAGATCATTGAAATCTTGGGACAGAATACTTTCCACCATCCATTTTTTTTTTAACCTGTATCCTTCTGAAATTTTCATATTGAAAAAGTCAGATATTGAGTGGAAACATTGGTTCCACAAATCTAAAGGCAACGCTCAGAAACAAGGATGAAAATGAACAATTAAAGAAAGAAGAAATGAAAGAGGCGAATCAGAAGGTAAGGTGGCTCCCGCCAGCGCTGGTTCTCTGCACTGCCTCTCCCTCTAGGAGGGACGGTCAATGTGGAAAATCACGACACTTGAGACTTCAAGTTCACTTGCAAGGATTACACCTAGAAAGGGCTCTGCTGGAGGAGGCCGGGGTGTGACCAGGAGCCAGGCTCACTCTCCTTGCTGAGGAAAGAGGACAATACTGAGCCCCCTTTTTTGAAATTAAAAGTAATAAAGGGATTGGGCCAAATGATAAGGCAAGCCAGGTAAGACCAGACCAGAAAGTTTTGACAAGTGAAATTCAGGAACTCCGGCAGTGATTCTGTGATGAGAAAGTGACCTGTCAGAAGACCAGAGAGGCCTTGCTTTACACTCCTGAACCCAGACCAGCAGTTCCCTCTTGCTTATGGTCTCTTTTGATTTATAAGAAGCCCCCTGGGAGAGGGCTGCAGGCCATGGAGAACTTACAAGTTGCTCTACTGGTCCTGGGGACATCTAACAGAAAGCAAACTGGCTAGCTTAGCCAGGAAGTCCTAAATGGCAAAGTTCCCCCCCTGTTGAAATTTGTGCTCCAATGAGAGAGAATAGACGAGTGAAACTGACTGGTCATTACGTTCTTCCAATTACCTAACACCTGGCTTTCTTTCTACTCCGAATTGTAACGGCAGGACTTAAGAGGAAAAGCCTCACAACCGTGTCAGGAATCACTTGGCAGAAATACAGTGTCAGGGGCTGATGGGTTAACATTTTATTTTAATCATTTACATAGTTTTAAAGTAATATGCTGGACAATCCACGTACTCTGTGCACACATAGTATGACTTTGTGTGTCAGCTACAAGTGAGGAGTGGATGCACTGTGTACATCTTTAAAGTCTTAATCCAAAGCAAAAGGACTAGTCCATGTTAAGGACTAAAGGTATTTGGAATCCACATGGCTACTAAACATCATCTTTCATGCTCTCCAATGCTAAAAATGGTAAAAGCAATTTATTTCCAATGTCAATGTATGTGAATTTTGCCTTTTACAACTAAGTTTTACACGTCTCTTAAAATAGGGTACTTAGAATAGACATATTCCCTTGTGATAGTGAAATTAATAAATGGTAATGATACATCCAGTAGTGGGTTGCTTAAAAACCTACTTAGAGCTACATATAATCAATTCTCAGTTCTCTATGACAATAAGGAAAGAGATGGGACCAATAATCCATTATAGCAAATCCACAAAACAGGTCTCAAACTAACTCTACCCAATTGTTTCAATCTATAATTGGTCTAACTTCTTACAAAGAGCTAAAGGAGTGACTGTCTGAACATCCATCACCTGTCCACTCTCTCATGGCAGGCAGTGCTAAATATCGCTGAATGTTTATAAAGGTCGAGGGGATTGCAAAGAAGGTGACTGAGAACTGACCACACAGACATATGCACGGAATGCATACTTACAGAAGAGTTTAACCCCCTAAAAATTGGAATGAAATACAATGATTTCATTTGGAGGATCCCCAGATTTCCACTTTTGTGCAGCTGTTAAAAGTATGCCCTGAATTGAATCAAGGTGGGGACACATCAAAAACCTGCTGTTTATACCAACCATAGATAGAGCACCCACAAACAATCTTCAAACCCACCACTCATTCGATCCTTGTACTCAGTGTCAGAACTTCACACACACACACACACACACACACACACACACACACACACACACACGCACAAGTCACTGAGTATTGTGAAGGAAAATTTTAAAAAGGTGGACCTGGAACCCCTTGGTCACAAGCACATCCATTCCTAGTTCCTGGGATAGCAGAGAAGCAGGCCAAATCTTTTAACGTCACGACTTCTCTTCTAAAAGAAAGAACATGCACACCACACATTTACACTGGTTCACTCAAAAGAGGCAGGCTTACAGGTTAAAAAAAGAGGGTGATTTGAATGTCACAATACTGATTCAAAATTGAAATGGAAGACAGTTTCTCCCCTAGAATACCTTAGGGTTTTTCAGAGTCCTTTTCCATAAAAGGAATATACTTGAGACACATCCCAGTCAGGTGAGATGAGATTGCTAAAATACATACAGAACTTAGAAAAAAAAAAAAAAGGTCCAAACAGTCAATTCAATCTTTCAAGTCCTAAAGTTTTACCTCTACTTGTGGTCCTCCTTGCCTACTGCATAACTGCAAGGAACTTGCTTTCTTCTGCAAGGGAGGTCAGCAAAGAACTCATGTCCCCGATAGCCATGTTGGTGGTACTCATGGACAGGGAGGGGAAGGGGAGGGACGCCCGTGGTGTGGTGAGACGGGAGGAGCTGTGGGGAAGGTTCTGAATGATACTTGGGCTCAAGGCCCCTGACATCAGGCTGGCATGGTCCCCATCGTCTATGATGGCATCAAAATCAATCTGCACGCCTTCTAGGTCATGACTCTCAAAGCTGTCAACTGTGCTTGTCACCTGGTTAGCACCTGGGGAAAGTAACTCGGAGTTTTCAGTGCCCGTCCCCTGGAGCAGGCAGTTGGCATCTGAAAGGGAAAACGAACCAGCTTTCCTGTCTTGCTGACTGAAGCCCACGGTCTGGTCATAGAACTGACCAGAGTAATTCTGCACATTGGAGCAGAGCTGCTGGGGCTGCCCTTGGGCCTCCATCTTGATGCTGTTCACCCTGCTCGTCTGACTTACATCGCTGAGCGGTCCTTGCTGCGGAGGGAAGCTGCCCCTTGGCATTGCCTGGCGCCTGCCGCCCCCATAGCTGGCACAGGGCTGGTAGCCCCTAGCCACTGCCATGCTCGATGGCTGGTTGCTGTTGTCCTGAGTCCCTGGCAGGCAGCTCTCTGTCCCTTGATAGATGCTGATATGTGAGGTAGCACCGACCGGCCCTAGGATCTGCTGACCAGGGCGGCTGGCCCCCTGGTGTTGCATGCTGCCGCTGAGTAGCTGATGAGCAACGTACCCCTGTCCCGTTTGATCTTGCGTCTGTATGCCATTCACTGTGTTGCTAGCTAACTCATTCGGTGCCGTGGACAGCCCAAAATCTAGCAAACCTCCATTCTCTTGCAAGGTGTTGCCTTTCAGCTTAGACCCTTGAATCCCAGCACCACAGGCATTGTCTAGTGCACTGGAAGCCAGTGGCTGCCTGTTGAGCTGGTTCCCATACTGCTGGGTCTTATAGGGTTGTTCATGGAAAGCGTTTCCATTTGGGCCAGGTCCATCCCCACCATGGATTACAAAGTTCTCTGGGCCATTGTAGGTACTGCCATTCTCCCCGAGGGTCTGATATCCCCCTGCTGGGCCAGTCCCAACCTTCCATGGATTCTGTGGGTGTACTACCATATTGTTGTATAACCCAAAGGCTCGAGCCTGCTGTGCGGTAGGGCGCTGACCACATTTCAGCTTGGAGGATGACAGGTCAGAGCTTCCAGAACTGACCTCGTTCCACTGGATGGGCAAATCAGTTTTGCTGCCCTCAGAGCAGGGCTGCTCCAGAGCCGGGTACTGCTGACCGACATGACTGTCTGGCAGCCCTGGTATGTCCAAGTCCTCTGGTCCATGGGCTATTTTGCTCTCTTCAGAGATGCCACTCTGCAATTGCTGTCCATACCCTGTTTGGTTCTGGGAATTTAAATACTGTACCACGTCATCTGGCAGGAAATCTTCATCATTCAAGTTGGCATCAGCATCCATGGTCAGGGCCTCCAGGGCAACATTCTCTGTGATGCTGGGAGGACAAGGGGATGCTGAGAAGTATCGGGGCTGCTGGTTGCTCTCTGGCCGGGTATAATTTTGTAGCACTAAGCTACGCTTTTCCACGGATGGAGGCAAACTTGGAGGATTGAAGTTGTTGAGGCTGCTGAAGCGTTGAACCCTGGGAAGTGACATGTTCTCGGAGACTGTCCTTACAGGGTCACTGGCTCTCCTTACACTGTTTGCTAGTGCATCATGAGGCAGCAGCTGACGCCGGCTATATGTGTGTCCTCCTCCATCACTGCACCTCCGAGGAGGATGAACTGGAGGCAGGGTCACCCCTGAGTCCCTGCCCTCCCCCAGCAAGGCCATCCTGGTCTTCAGGCTCAGCCTTTCCATGTGGGGCAGGGGTGTAGGTGGTGGACCACCAGTGGCAGCGGCGTACTTGGCCTTGAGGCGGTACTGCTGTACGGGTGTGAGGCTGAGCAGACTGGGCAGCCCATCACCCTGGCTGGCCTCACTGGACCTCCGTGAGGCATCTGTGGAGATAGGGTCGTAGGAGTCAGCCACGCTCACGTTCTGGGGTCTCCCTTCAGCCTGTGATGCCTCGCTGGACCTGCGGCTGGAAAAGCAGGGGGAGATGCCCGAGGATCTGCGGCTGCTCAGGTAGGCAGAGCTGATGGTGCTGGTGCTGCTGTCCCTCCTGTTGAGTGTGTTCAGCACGGTGAAGTCTACGCCAGACAGGTCACTTCTGCTCGGGAGAAGGGTCCCGGGCCCACCCGAACTATAGTTGTTATTGGACTGTGTGCCTGGAGGAAGGCACAGAGGGAGGAGAGAAAGAGAGATGTTAAGTTAAGAATGCCTTCAGTTGGGCTGGAGAGATGGCTCAGAGGTTAAGAGAACTGACTGCTCTTCCAGAGGGTTCCGAGTTCAATTCCCAGCAACCACATGGTGGCTCACAACCATCTCTAATGAGATCTGGCACCCTCTTCTGGTGTGCAGACAAACAGAACACTAATAATAATAAATAAATAAGTCTAAAAAAAAAAAAAGAATGCCTGAAGTTAGGTGCTGACAAGCATTCCCCCAAGCATTAGACTAGTTTGTATTTCCTTGAACTGGACAAACAGATAAAATTCTCTTGGTTTTATGTTTGGGAAACTAGAGTTGGGCACTAGCCACAAATGCACCCATTGCTGAGGTTTTTCTTGTCCCGCTGGAATTCAAACGGTATTCTGTTATTATTTCCAAAATATGGACCATCCAGAAGAGCAATGTAAATGGTTTAACATTGACACAGAGAGGTTCTAGCAAAAGTTTAGGATCTGTGGAGAAACTAACAAATATAAAAGCAAGGGCTCCAGGTCATCTCGGCATGTTCTGGCCACACTTAAAGGACAGGAAATATCTCGAGTGGACAGACATGTGGTCTCAGGTGGAACTTACCATTTCCTATAAGAGGAGACACCGCAGGGGCTTTGGAGGGTAGAATAGGGTTCAGTCTTGGAAACATTCCATTCACTTGTTTTAGCCTTTCCAGTTTGATGTGCTCCATCCATTTGGTCCCTGCCGGGTTTCTCCTGGCTTGCAAAGCAAGGGCTGTGGTTGCTGTGGAAATGGTCGAGTCCATGATTGGGGTTTCATCGATGGCACTGAGGTCTGCTACACTACCTCCATCAGTCAGAGGAAGCTCGAGCCCACTGTTGGGATAGTTGCTGATGGGGGACTGTTGGCTGCTGCATGAAGACTGACCACCAGGGCTTGGCTGAGATGTCTATCAGGGTCAAGGAAAAAAGAACAACATGACATCAGGACAGGCAAAGGAAAGAAGGCCAAAATGACAGCTCATGCAAGTCAAGACCTGCAGGTTATCAGCAGGTTAAATGAGAAGAAAAGCTATGTGCTGGTGGATGAAGTAGCCTTTGGGCCAAAATGATGATGGCCCACCTGGCTGATGCACAAAGGGAGGTGATGGATGGTAGAAGATGTTAGATGTGGTGTGATCAGAGTTATCAGCCATGGGATCCTGTTCCAAATGTCAACTGTGCAGACATATTTCCTCACTTTCAATTCTATCTCCAGGACATTATTTTTGAGTAAATTTCCTAACCTTTCACCACAGCAGCATTTTTATGTATCTAATGGGATCAATTGTTAAGGGTTGCTATTGGAAATTAATGTAAATCCCAGAGAGCACCTAATTATAAAGACCTGGTAAAGTTAAAGACAAGGTCAGAGGCTTTAGTAACTACTGTTCCAACTGGGGTTCATTTTTACTGAGTTATAACATATATATAGGGGATGCTCCATAGGACACGTAATCTCCTTTCAACAAGGGTCCCGCTAAGCTCTTCATACCTGGTTCCAACATTATTCTATCTTTTCCTCCCTGCCATATTTTCCCGGTAGTATAGACCTTCAACCAGGGTATGGGTCAAGGCTGCTGTGACAGGTAAAGCATCAATCACATTGTTTCTGTCACACTCAAAAGGGAAAAAAAAGGCTGCAATGGATAGTGGCCCTGAGATTGAATAATGGTTTCACTGTTCCTCTCTCAGTGTGTTCTCCAAATCCTAACCAAGCAGACACAGAAAGAGAATTTTCTAACTAATCGAAACTTAATCTTACTGACTAGTCTCAATCAAAGGAAGTACTACTTTCTTCCATGCCAGGGCTTCTGGGCTAGTAGACAAAAAGCCTAACCATCTCAGGGTTTGGGAAGCACCATGAGAACAGACCTACAGCACACAGGATAGTTCTCACACTGCACAACCATTTATGTACAGTTGCAAAGGTACCAACTGATGAAGTCACACCTTTGTAAGAACAAGAAAAGCAATGTTCAGAGAAGTTCAGTGACCACTGCAAATCACAATGTTTAGACCCTCAAGATGACTAATCTGTGCTCTTACAGTACCCTCTCCAGGGTTCCTATAAAAACTGAAGCTACAAACAGTAAGTCTCAGGTGGGATGCACAACTCTGTTAATAAGGTATTTGTCGTGGTAACTCTCTCTGGGAATCCTTTTAGCTCTATTTATTACCTATACATACTTTCTTAGCAAGTGCCACATGATACAGTAACTTCACCCTGGGCAACCAAGTAGAGCTAAGGAAGATATGTAAATGTGATCATGAGTATTAAAGGTCTTGCTCAATTATTTTGCCTCAGCAAAGTCGTAAGATACCAACTCTCCTGGAGGTACTAGGAGTTTTTACAGCTTTGGGTAACTTTCATTCTTTGACAGAACAAGCAGAATACATATGTACATGGATCTGTATATAGGACTATGCTCACACACTTCCACAGAGCATGTAAAAAGGCACGGATACTACTGATATGTACTCAGACAATTGCATGAGGTTAAGTTGCTGACAAATTTATCTAGGTCTTCTCCAAACTACACAGTACATTTCTGGTCCCACACTTGAACTTATGCTAGTCAGAACAGCAATTAAGTAGAATTTGAGAACAACTGCTTGGTTGGCCCAGTGTGATTTATTATGAAGACCTAGGATAAAGTAACAATGAGTTTCATCATCTAACCACATTTTTCACATGCTATGTTTGAAGGCACAGAGCTGAGTAATGGTCACCAAAGATACAACAAAGCCATAAGACCCAAAAAAAGATGAAATGGGAAGAAAACTTGCATGTTAAAATGAAAACAAAAAAAGAATAGAGAAGCCAAAATTCCCTCACCTTATTACCCACTGTCCTTAGGAAGTGAGAACAAGACATTTGGGAGCAATAGACAGAAGAGGTGTTGCATTAATAAGAAAAAAGAAGAAAGAATTTAATTTATAGCATGATGACCAAATTAAAGACATGTTTCAAAAGAAATAATATTAGAAATGTAACAGTGTTCATTAATAAATGTCTACAAAGGCATTTGGTATTTAAATGTGTGTATGTACACACAGCAGCTAAGGAGGGAATGTGATCAAATGACTAGCTTTGAGGAACTTCAATTTTCTCACCTGTAAATATATGGTTTAGTCTTCATCTCTTCAAATGCAATTTTTATAATTTAATTTGTTTATAAATATTTACATATCAAGTCATTTTAAGGTAAACTGCTATAAATAATTACTTAGTAATGGGAGGTATCACAGTTTCAAGTGACATGCAGACCATCTCCACTGTCCCCAACCTGTACTGCAATACTTAATAATAGCGCTGATAACATTGTCACCTGTGAATCCCACCCTTGCCATCGTCTCCTTTTGCTCTGGCAAACCCCACGTCTGGTACCTCTCCTCTTCCTCCCCTTCCTAGGACCCACTAGCTCTACCTGGTCTGCGTGCAGAACTCTGTCCTCACGGTCTCTGCCCTCAGAGCCCATGGGCAATTCTCCCTCTCTAGAAGGCTTTTCCCAGACTTGTGTTTAAACCCCATCGTCTGAATTGTATTTGTTTTTCAATCTCTGTATTCCACTGAACTGTAAGCAAGCTCCAAAGAATACAAAGGGCAAAGAAGACAGAAAACGTATTTGCAGACAGGCTCAAGGAATGATTTTTCTACAGAGTAGCCATGTTGAGGAGATGACAGCCGTGTCTGTCTGCCACAAGTGGTACGGCTCTGTCTGGATCAGTTTTACAAGTCAGGTAGGAATCTTAGAAATGCCTAAGCAAAGTTATTTTCTAAGCAGATTAACTTCAAGTGAGCAGTCTCAATCACTGGGCTCGTGACCCTCAAATCAGAGTGGCCAGCTTTGTCCCTAGACATGCTCAGTCAGACTTTCCTCAATGAGCCTGGTCAGCTCTGGGAGAACAGGAGAGTGAATGACATACCATGGGCTTCTCAGCCTTGACTGTCTTCACCTGGAGGCATTCTTCCCGCTTTGAGGTAGTGTTGCTCAACTCCTTCTGCTCACCAAAGGCTCCCTGAGTTGGCCGGCCGGGGGACCTGGACTGTGAGTGGCTGCCAGAATCTCTCGGGGGCGGAGGCCGAGGGTGCATGTCTCCACGTTGCTTCTTGGTGACATGAGCCTCAGGACCATGCACAGTCTTCACATGTTTCCGGAGAGAGCTGGGGTCTGTGTAACGCTTGGTGCAGCCAGGGATTTTGCATACATACGGTTTCTATCAAGTGCCACAAAAATGAATTGTCATGGACGGTTATAAAAGTGATTATGACTTAGCAGTTGTTCATTACAATTCTAATTCTTTCAAAAACACTTTTGCAACATTCAGATACCTTTCAGGTCTAATGACTTAGAAAGGCTATTTGGACACTGCTCAGTGTCCATAGAATCTAGCTTAATAGGGTATTATTTTAGGGAGCCACAAAGTGGTAAAAGTGTGTAAATTGCTTTTACATTGTTGAAAGCATTTATGCTGTAAGTGGAAGCATCACGGCTCTCTATCTATTGATGAGGATAATGGAGGGAGGCTTACCAGAAGATGATATTAGGGCAATTTTATACATCTTGCAGGAGATAGTTTGTATGAAGAAATTTTTTTTTATCTTATCTTGGTTCTGAGATCTAATAATTCTTTGCTTGGCAAATGTGCTATTTGTACATAGGTATTATACTAATAAGAAATAACACCAAACTGCCAGAGCTATTCTCATATTGCTTCACTAAAATGTGCTCCTTTGGGTAGCATTACAACCGTTGGGTGTTCAGGGCTTAAAACCCCCAGAAGGTCTCTGGTCTTTAGAGTTGTGGCCTCATATACCAGCCACACACCCTTTTCCACACACTTCTCAGGGCTGGTGAATGGTTTACAGAAAACCAGGACTCCCAGTCTGCTTTCTTCTGACTTTCCAGGTCTACACATGATGGAACTACTTCATGCTAATTTTATTTTCACCTGAGTCAGTGATCATATCTCTTGATTAGTTATAAACACAGGAATGTTTATAACTAAATATTCATATAGATCATAGAACTGTTCCCTTTGTTCTTTACCAATGTGAATGGTGATTTTGTTTCCTTGACTTCCAAAATAATACAGTTTTGGAATGTTGGTATGACTAATGCCAGCCCTGCCTGCCCAAGGGCTCTATGAACACAAACTCAACCAACTTCAGATCGAAAACATTAAATTTACACCTGTAGTGTGAAAACCTTATACAACAGAAACTTTTTTCCTGTTGCTAGTCCCTAAACAATATAGCAACTATTTACACAGCATTTGCACTGTATTGGGCATTAGAAGTAATCTAAAGTATGAGAGATTATATATAAGTACTGCAGCATTATATTGAAGAGACTTGTACATTCTCTGATTCTGGTGTGTGTAGAGGTCCTGGGCATGATCTTTTACTGAATGCCATAAAGGCACTATGTACTTTCCATCTCTGTGTACTAGAAGGTAAGCTAGTATATAAGAAATCATCATGAAAAGGCATGATTAAAATAATGGATCTCTAATCCTTGCTAAACACCCTGTCCTATAGAATGCATGTCTAAAAGATGTTTTTTCACTAAAAGCCCAAGACCAGACTGAGTGCAACCTAAAATGCAGAAATTTTGTAATGTAGAGAAGCGAAGATTTCGAACATTATCCTGAGAGACTTCACCTTCAAATGTAAGATTTAGTTGGGTAGAATTGATTCCCATTAACTATAAATTATGTCTACTCAGGAGCTCTGTGATTTGCCACATATACATGATGAAATGAAAGTACAGAGTTCCATGCATTAGGGACAGAAGAATGGCTGTGACAGTTACTGCCATTACCTTTACCTGTTTGCACATCAACCCCGTGCCTGCTCAGGGCACTGATGGGACAGGCTGTTTCATCAGCAGAGTGCATGAGGCAGGTAAGTGGGCATAGAACAGAGGCACAGGGAGGGGGCACGGGACATAACCGAAGAGTTACTCTCCCTATAAACACATGCATGTGAATATTAAGATTAGCCTGGAAATGAGGACACAGCTGATGTGTAATGACCACAGAGAAGCTCGTTAGAACTAGCATTTTCAAGACCAATGGCACACATCAGCACACCTGTAACCATGTACCCTTGCATATGAATATGTGCACATTGGTCACCTACAAAAATCCACAAGAACACAGACTCTGGAAGTTTATGCTTTAAAACAAAACACATAAAGACATCTGTGTAGTCTGATCTTGAAATTACATGATAGCAATAAAATGCAATGACAGGCCATGACAAATGGCAGACTTGCTGATCAGTCTGCTTTTCAGGTCCTGGGTCTTTTAACTTCTGACATGATGGTTACCATTTTGACTTGTATACTCAGGTACTGGTGTAAAGCTGCCAATGTATCTTCTCCTGACCACAGAATTTATAAAAAAAGACAAGCTCTTTTTCTACAGCCCACCCTAGCCATCAATTCATGAGTCTCCTGCCTCAGCCTCCCAGGTGCCAGGATTACAGGGCTGATACACTTCCCAGCTAAATTTTTTTTTTCACCAGACATTAAATGAGTCCTATTATATGCAAGATTCCCTGTGCACAAAGATGTGTAGCCTCAATGAATATAAAAATCCTTTATATAATCCTCTATATTTTGTATACAGAATCTTCTTTTCTGGTAGGAAAAATCATACCATGCAATTATTTACATTTTAAAGTGTGACTCCTAAAGATGGCCAACAAATGAAGACTCCATTTTCGGTTGGGATAATTAGGTGTCAGTTATTAACATCTGGGGTTAACTCTCAGCTCATGGGTACATAAGGTGTATGCAACTGTGCATGACCCATAGTAAACACTTGCTCAATGGAGCTTTTACTATGAGGAAGCACTTGCTAGGTCTTGAAAACAGACAGTAAGATTCTGAGGAATAAAAACAAGGACAAGGAGATGCTAAAATGGAGGGTCACTAGCAAAGGTTCTGCTCATGAGAGGTCAGACTGGAAGGGCAGCTGGAGCATGGCCATAAATGTAGCTTCAGGAAGAATGCAAACTGTATGATCTGAATGGGGAGTTCTTTCAGAGGCCACTGCTTCGCAGCCCCAGAAGGGGCAAGGACAAAGTTACGGACAGAGAAATGCCGTAATAGCTTTCATGTATGGGAATTCCTCCCTGGATCTACTCTGTTGAATTCTCTGCTATACTTAGCATAGCAAAAGGGCTTGGGACATAACTAGCTTTCAATCTTTGCTTAGCAAAAAAGTGAAGGCATAAGTAAGAAAATAAATAAGTGCAAGTGAGTATTGAGATTTGTCTATGATGGGCTGACTGACTACAAGAAACCTGGACTTCCAACACAAGCCTAACCTGGTGTACTTGAAACTGTCCCAGCTTTCACACTCAAAGCCCAAGCCATGCACACACAACCTAACGTCCATATATTTGAGATGTCCCAGGCTTTCATAACCAAAGCCTTGCATGCATTATAAAGAAAAGTTACTTGTATGTTTGTGAGTGAACTTTAATTATGTGCTATTATCAAGGTCACTTATATAAGTTGCTCAATCCTGGTAATAACATTATTGGCCAAGACATCCTCCAGTTTCCTGAGACATTTAACTCTCATCTAATCTTATACTTATCTCACCAAAATAAATAACTAGAACATACCACTTGTTTTAAGTTCATAAAAAATGAAAAGCTAAGTTAGTAGATATTTGTGCATCCCTGTCTCAATATACACACTGACCAAATTTCTCTGCAGTAGAAGAGGTTGGCCGAAATGAATGCCTTCTTTTACTTATGCATATGAAATATAGCTAACTTAATTACTGTGTTCATTAAATTCCAAGCAAAGGTTTTCAAACTCTATAAATTGAAATCGGGATTGACAGAAAAACAAACTGTATGACTTAGCCTCCCTCACTCAGGATATTTTTCATGTTGTACAACAATTCTAGAACACTCCAAAATCAGCGGTCTCTTATTGCCTCAGCCTCCAGCTGGTGGCAAATACTATTTTGTGTCCATGGATTTGCCCATTCTAGACTCCCTAAAAGGTACAAAACAAAAGCATCAAATGACATAGTAGCTATTAAATATAGAAAATTCATTTAAAAAAATGTCCACTGAGGCATTCCTTTTCATTAAAAAAATTTAACCTTATATAATTACGTATGTCTGTCCATGTACCATTTGCATGTAGTGATCACAGAGGCCAGAAGGTGTCAGATCCCCCGGAACTGGAGTTACAGATAGTTATGAGCAGCCATGTGGGTGCTGGGAATCAAACCTGGGTCCTCTGTAAGAGCAGTCAGTTCTCTTAAGCACTGAGCCATTTCTTCAGCCCCCTCCCCCAGGAAAAAAACATTTTTAACAGAAGAAATGAAATGTGTCACCTCCTCCCCCAATATCTCTTAGGTCATTAACAGGAGATTCAAAATGACCTGTACATCCTTATCATACCATAAGCTTTTGAAAGAGCTGGCATCTGTAGACACACAAGTGTGAGTTTTGAGTGTGACCAGATCTGAATATACATTTTAGACACTGTAGATAATCTTGTTAAAGGTGGTTTTCCTCTCTTATCAGGACTATATTCCCCTGCTTAAAGCCAGGTAGCTCCTGAGCAATGTGGCTCACTTGGTTTAGGGACTGTAAGGTTCTAAGAGAGACTGGTCTCTATCTGATGAGGTCCTAACAGCCACTCAAAGAGTCTCACACCTGTAAACTTCCCCCTATCCAAGACTGTTTCAAGTCACCCAAAGACACATTTTGCAGGCCTGAACTATGTCCTGTTAGCTATCTCACTTCTACCACAAATGAGGGGAGGGAGCTTTGTTAACCTTGACTTATTAAAGGGACATTCTACGGAGGAGCCAGTATTTCAGCTACACCTCCAAGGAGACGTTATACATTTGCAGGCAGAGATGTATCAAAGCCTAGCTAAAACAAATCTAAACCATTTTCATTTTTACACTTATCAGTAATCTGGGAACAACTGCCTAAAAAATAAAAGCAATATAACATAAACCAACTGCTATGATGAGGCTTCGCTCGCTGTATCTTTTTTTTTTTTTGGTTTTTCGAGACAGGGTTTCTCTGTGTAGCTTTGCGCCTTTCCTGGGACTCACTTGGTAGTCCAGGCTGGCCTCGAACTCACAGAGATCTGCCTGGCTCTGCCTCCCGAGTGCTGGCTGTATCTTAAGTAACTGACTTAAGTTTTAGCTGGGCTTCTAAGACTGCCTTCCAAGATCCTTTGGAATCTAGACTGTCTAAAAACTTTATTTAAGCTGTTTGCTCCCCGGAAATAATTTTAGAAATGATACATGTGATGATACTTCCTTCTCCAAGAAAGCAAATCAAAAGTGTAAACTTTAAGCTGTGAGCTGTCACCTGCCAGTGTGATGGCTCTGAATCTCTTCAGTCAGTACAGGGTCTTACTTTGTGTGGATGCAGCCTAGCAGAGTAGGCAGGCTGAATTCCAAGTTAAATGCTACTACTGTCTGGCCAGTAGGTGGCAGTTCCAAGCAAGAGGAAACTAAGTTCAGAAAGGGTTTTATAAAATTTCTTCTTCATCTGCATTACTCTCCAAGCAGGGTCCATCCTTGAGGCCCCAAACCTTCACTTGCAGGGTCACAGCCCACTCATAGTGAGAGCAGCCCAGAGAAAACAAAACAGAACACACCTACTTTACCATGCATATTCCACAAGAAGGCTCATTGTTTCTGCTTGCAGCTTTGGATCCATGGAGGAGGCTTACCTCATTGGAATGCGTTCTGTTTTGGTGCTTAGCCCGATCTGAAGCATTGGAGAAAGCCTTGTTGCAACCCTCATGCTCACAGACGTATGGCTTCTCTCCAGTGTGAGATCTCAAGTGCGTTTTCAGGTTTTCTAATCTCGAGTAGGCTTTTGTGCAACCTTCAAACTGAACACAACAGGTAAATCTGGACCACTCTACACAATAGACGCTGCAGCTTGTGCTTAACCCCCTCTCCAAGTGGATAAAAACTTGACCTTTCAAGGGTCAGCAGCTTTTCAAAACCGTGGAACAAAACCCCACTAAACTCTGCATTTATTGGGATTCAGATGTGGCTTGGGGCCCTTGAAGACAAAGCATTGTCAGTGCCTGTAAAACTCCTGGAGGGTTTTTTTTTTTCCTTTCCTATTTTTTTTAATAGACAGCTCAATGTGGACAATGAATTTCATTATCTGTTCACTGATCTCCTCCAATTCCCACTGATTTCAGATTCAGCACAAAGTTCATTAATATGGCTTTGTGTCTATACAAAGCCATGGAATTTGATCATGTTTGTAAAGAGCCTTTAAGATGTAAAGTACCAGGGCTGTGCAGTGCTCAGAGCACCCCCTGAGAGAAAGTGCAGTCTCACTGCAGCCCCAGCCCACTCCAGAGGCTTACACTCTAGCATGGAGACTGAGCAAAGAGTGAGGAGAAATGATGGCCCAGAGTGGCTGAATATGCAGTACCCAAAAGGCCTGAGATAAGAAGTGCCTTGAGTTTTCTTACATTTTAGCAAGCATATATGCATGTACATTTTGAGACACCATGGAGACAGACAATAAGCTCATCTGTGTTTTATGTATAACATATATGCACAGATTAATAATAATGTTATACAACAGTTCTACTGCACCTGTGTGGTGATTCCAAGTGGCCACATAAATGGGTTTTTTTACTTGGAACATTATGTTTGCATCTAGAGCCCTGTAAAGAGCAGTTAAGTGCTCTTCCATGAGCTACATCCCAAACCCATCATTTCCAAATTTGTTTTTGATAAAGAATGCTCAACTTAGGGTCCGTAAGATGGGTCAAAGTGCAAGCTGTGTAAACCTGACTACCTGAGTTTGATACCTGTAACCCATATAAAAGTGCAAAGAGAGAATCAACTTTGAAAATTGTCCTTTGACCCCTACATACACAAATAATAAAATTAAACTGAAAAACACACCAACCTTGTGCTTTGTCCTGCAGCATGCTGAACCATGGGGTTATGGCAGACACAGAAGCCATGAGCACATGGAGTCAGCCACCTTACACTCGCTTGCCACTATGCAGAGATGTCCTGTCTAAAGCTCAACTTGAAGGCACTTTCCCTGGACAGTGCTCCATCTCTCTTCTAACTACCACCCAACTACCATTTCA
Source organism: Peromyscus leucopus (assembly GCF_004664715.2). Taxonomy (NCBI): domain Eukaryota; kingdom Metazoa; phylum Chordata; class Mammalia; order Rodentia; family Cricetidae; genus Peromyscus; species Peromyscus leucopus. Next base: position 46,469,856 of record NC_051067.1, read on the forward strand.
GAACCTGAGGTCACTAGCATGCAAAACCCTTGAGAATGCTAGGAAAGACCTATAGAGTGAAGTGTCACACTCGCCTGCGGGAGGGGACACGGAGGCTGCCCAGGTGTGTACTCACTGTACATTTGTGAGGCTTCTCGCCAGTATGTCTTCTCATGTGCACTACCAACATGTACTGGGCTTTGAAGGGTTTCTGTTCTCTTGAACAATCAAGCCAGCGACACACAAACTCCTTCTTTTCTCCATGAATATGGTCATTATTGATATGCTGGGGTTGAGAAAAAGAGAAATAAAATCAAAATGTATTAGGCATTTCTCAAAACAACAAGTGAAAAGGTGAAAAAAAATGTTCAAATTTTAAGCTTTGAAAACACATGAATAACTTCACTACATCATGGTTAAAAAAAAAAAAAACTAGTACACACATCTCTGAGACAGACTTGCTGATGCTAACTGACTGCGTAGCCAGCATGGGCGATTCTATTGGGTGCAGGCTTGGCATCCAGAAAAATTACTTGAGACTGAAATCTAGAGAGCACAGGTTAAGTCTGAGCTGTGCAAGGAACGCGTGTACAACAGGGTGAGCTGCTGTGTACTCTCTGTCCTCCACTGGTCGTGAGCATAGGACTGCAGGTGTTTCCTCATTCTGTGTGTGTGTGTGTGTGTGTAGGGGGGTTGTGTACAGTAACACACATGCATCCCGGATTCCATAACAAGGCCTAAGAAAATGCAGCTTTGGCTCAGGTCGAGAACAATCCCTTCTTGAATAATAACCACAGAGAACAAGGTGCTAAGGAAGACAATCTGTGATGGTCATCCAAGAATTCGGTGTTTCTCAGTCACTGTTTCAATCCAGTTTGGGAAGTCTATTAATAGGGTACATTTTTTTTCTCAGATTGTTATGATCACGATGGCTTCGCTTGCTCACATGTGTGTGTATACTACGTGGGAGCCTGGTATCTGTGAAGATCAGAGAGAGGATTAGGTCCCCAGGAGTTATGGATGATTATAAGCCGCCGTGGTTGCTGGGAACCAAAGAATCCAGGTCCTCTGTAAGGCAACAAGTGCTCTTAACCACTAAGCTAATGGTTCTCAACCTTCACAATGCTGCAACCCTTTAATAGAGCTCCTTGTATTGTGGTGACCCCCAACCATAAAATTATTTTTGTTGCTAGTTTATAACTGTAATTTTGCTACTGTTATAAATTGTAATATAAATATCTGTGTTTTCCTATAGTCTTAGTGGACCCCTGTGAAAGGGTCTTGTTAGCTGCAACCTTACAGGGGTCACAACCAACAGGTAGAGAACCACCACCTTAGGGTAAAGGAATGAAAAAGTTCTTCTAAGCAAATGGAACTAATCTACCCCAGTCAATTTTTTTTTTTTAAATGAAGGTAAATTTCCCCAAATTCCTCATCCGATCAAGGCTCTAGAGTCAGTCTTAATCTACATCTCTAGAAGGGCATGTGAAGTATCTTCCAACAGGAAACATGAAAACCCTTCAGCAGTATCTGGGAAGGTGCAAGGGAGCTCTCCAATACAACTACCGTGGACATATCTGGAGTGCCAGGGACACATGCTGGCAAACGCCAGTACTTGGGAGCCTGAGTGAGGAACACTGCCACCTGAAAACTAGACTGGATCACACAGCGAGACCATTTCTCAACACCCAAATCAATTAAGGCCTTCTTTAGAAAGCTTAGTACACTACTCAAAGTCCAGTTCTAGACTATCAGAGATTTTTATCCCGTTGTTATTCTCTGGCCAAGCTATATTTTATTTGCCTTACTTTAAGGTTACCAGGCACACATTTTCAAATATACAGATATGCATCCCTTAAAATTCATCCAGTAATTAAAGTCATTGAGTTCTGCTGTAGTAGTGACCCAGCATGTGATATGTGCCTCTGAACGCTCCAGCTTGGAGATCTAGTGGTAATTTTCTGCTACCAGAATGGGCCTTCTTGATTATTCTTCTAGGTAGCTGATTGCCCGAGGATAAAAATTTGCATGAAAAAAAAATTCTGGGTTGTTTCTAGAGGTTAGAGCTGGATAAAAGCAGAGAAAAGAAGTCTTTGCTCTCCTCTCCTTGAGCAGCGATCAGAATGCCCGACGAACTGCAAGCAGTGAGCAGCATGTGACAGCATACACGGAGACAATCTTATCATGTGGGACAGTGTGCAGAAGACCAGTGTGACAGCAGAACTGGTCTCTTGCGGGACTTTCTATCACAAACCAGCTGTCCTAGGAAGTAGTATCTTAGACATTGCAATCGTGCACATAATCCATCCATAAAGTTGTGCATCACAGGAAATGCAATCCTGCAATGGATAGTCTGGGTCAATCATAGTGGCCTGCAAACTGCTCAGGATGGTCCCAAATGTGACCCAAAGGACTTTTGAGGTGAAGTCTGCATGCATATACAACATTCTGAGAGAGGAAAAAAATAGATGAACACATAGGACCACACCATAAAACTGCTACTTTTTCAGTTTCCCCCAGTTGTTGAAAATTAACAAATTGGCCCTTGTTATAAGATACATGGCAAGAAGACAGGGAACAGGGAGGAAGGAAGAAAAGACATGGAGAGAGGAGGATGAAATACAGAGAGAGGAAAAGGAAAGATGGTAACTGGAAAATGCAATTCCATTTGTGCTGAACAGCTTCCCAAGTTGCATACACTCATCCACACTGTGTCCTGATGCTTGGCCGTTACACGGTGTTTGTGGAGTTGATCTGATCTATGCAGCAAAGGAAATAGTACCAGCAAAAGATATTGCCCTGAACACTTGTTTATCTTAATGCAACTTTGCTTCACCTGGTATTTAATGTACAGTACTACTTCATTACTATAAAGTCACTCTCAAGAATTAAAAACAAGATTTTAAAGCTATCCAGACATGGCCCACTCTTCCCCTGGGGAAGCGAAGGGATACATTGATGGGGATGGTTCTCTCTCATGCCTTCAGGGTGGCTGGTGTGTGGTAAGCCTTTTGCACTAGGCCCAGAGATGGGGAGTGAGGCAGACATAATTCCTGCCCTAAGGAAATTACAGTCTCCTGGAGGAAAACAGATAATAACTTAAATTACTGTATAATTACAGTTGTGATAAGCATTATGAAGGGAAATAATGGGTTTCACAAAAACACATAACAGGGGTCCAAGATCAGTGCGGCACATCAGGAATCAGGGGTCAGTTCAAATGAGACTGCACTGAAAACAGAATCTGGAAGCCGAATGGAGCACCACCAGGTGTGCGGGTCAGGCGGAGAGTGGCTGACAAGTGACACAGAAGCACTCACTGAAGGTCAGATCTCGGTGCCTTTGAGGACGGCGGTGAAGCCGCTGACAGAGAGAAAGAACTTGCCAGGCAGACCTGGCAGGCTCCAGGCACTGCTGCCGTTGGGCATGGTGAGAAGGCACAGGTTTTCCGTGGGCTAAAGGGACATTGCTCAGACTGTCAGGCATGGGCTAGCTGGCCAGGACTCTTCTTCAAGTCTCCAGCAAATAAGGTTGTGGGGCTGTACCCAAACAACACAGGCCTTGCGTGCCTACCCCATCGAGGACGTCAGGATAAAGTAACTGGAGCTACTCGGGGAGCCATCTGAGCAGCAGAAGGAGGTACCAACCGTGGGTGAAGTATAATGGAAGGCTCAGCTTCCTTTGTCCTGCTGACACAGCAGAAGAGTTGGACATGAGTGGTCTCCTGTGGCAACCTGGTACCTAGTACTTTCATGTGACGTGGAAGAGGACGGAAAACAGTGTCCAGCTCCGTAGACACTCCCTGCCAGTGACAGGGAGATGACAGCTCTGGAATGGGCCTAAGCTGGACACACTAGGTCCTGAAAGTGCTCAGGACGTTGAAAGTCTGCATTTAACAGTACTGAAAGATTTGTCTCTAAGCAGGGAGAGCCAGCAGCATGTGAAGGAGAACAGTTGTAGGGAACAGCAGCAATGTTCATGCTTCATCTGAGGGGCATGCCAAACTGAGTGTGCTGTCATCTCTATATGGGGAGGGGCAAGGAGGATTTGTGTTGGATAATTAAAACTCTGTATTCTGCAAGACTAGTTCCTTGGGATTGTCTCCTGGCCCCAGTCTCAATATGTTTTATAATTTTCCTGAAACTGCTCTTAAATCCAAACTTAGAGATTACACGTGTGTGTGTGTGTGTGTGTGTGTGTGTGTGTGTGTGTGTGTGTGTATAAAGGAAATCCAATAGTCTATGGGGGAAGTGAACAGACTCATCTCAGAGGGTGTAGTCAGTTACCATAAGGAAATAGAGAGGAATCTCTCTGACTATGTAAGACTTTCAAATGTGTTTAACACTTAGGAGGCTTTTAAGATCTAGAAATGAATTATAAATTTAAATTCTAAGGAATCATAAACCCCATGTGGTTGTAAGTTTTAAAGAGTTACTTTTCTTTAAGAGTAACTGCTTGGTCTCTGTGGCTATTGGTCACATGAACACTCAGAACAGAAAGACACTGGTGGCCTCAGTAGTACACTGTGTGCCTTGCGCAGGTCATTTGCCAATTTGGTCCTTAATTATCTCATTTGTAAAATTATAGTGACAACCTTACATATATAAGGGGCAAGCAAGCTTTTCCTGTATAAATCCAGACAGGAAGTATCAAGGCTCTGTGGTCCAAGCACCTCTGTCACCAGGTACAGACTCAATGAGGAAGTGAGCCATTTACTTAGAGATGTCAGAAATTCACCCAAGACAAAAGTATTTCTTAACATTTTCTTTTAAGTTTTTTAAAGCCATAAAAAATGAGCCTTAGTTGACAGGCTCAGCTCAAGGGCTACACACACACACACACACACACACACACACACACACACACACACACACAGCAAACCAGGCAGTGGTCTGGATCTGACCTATGGGAACCATCATTTTCTTGCCCCCAAATTACATGATTTCAAAGGCTTCCATCTTATTCTCAGGTTATTTCTCAAACATGAAAAAGTACAAGTAGAAAGAGCTAGGTTTTCATGCTCAAGAAAAGAATTAAGAAAGGAATAAAGACTAAAGACCAGGTTGCTAGAAAAAAAAGTGTCCAGGAAAGGGATAGGGTTCAGCCACAAACACCTCACTATATGCATCATTTCCCTAGGTTTGGGTCAAGAGTGCACTCATTTCTCTCTCTAAAATCCCGAGGTCACTAAGAGTAACACAAAATGAATAGACAATTGACATTGGACAGGCAGACTGATTCCATGTGAAGCTGGCCTGAAAATCAATGGCTGTGAGTTTATTTGTGGTTTTGCTGAAAATTTGACTTCCTAACAGTGACAATGTTAATCAAATATATAAATAATTTAATTGAAGGGAAAATAATGCATGATTAAATTCTAAACCAATCCAACATTACGACATGCAATTTGCCAGAGGCCCAAGAACCAGAAAGAGATAGATGGTATAAATTACTATGCTGTGTACGTGAACCACTCTAAATGTTCCCTGTCTGAATAAACAGGGGAGACTGGGACCAGCACATTCCCCACAAAGGCTAAGTCCAATGATGGAACTTCAGTTGGAACTTCATCTGGTCTAGGCTATGGTAGTTGATTTGGGTTACATAACCCAAATAGTGATCAAACTAAAAGTCGGTATTTACCAATTGTGATCATGCCTTTAGCAGAATGAGCCAAGGTCCATAAATCCATCTTCCCCAACTCTGGTCTGCGAGAGCCTAGAGAAAGGCAGAACTCAGCAGCTTGCTTGCCAATGGAAGAAGTGGAAGGCAGCTCTTTATTTCAAGGGATTTTCTTTGGGAAGCTCTGCCCCAACTGTCAACCAAGGAGACTTGGAGAGGGGCAGAAAAGAGACCTGAAGGGAAAGGGAAGAGGGAGCTTTTCTTTTCACTAGCAGAAGTAGAATGGAAGCCTACAATGGACTTCACTGAGCTAATCAGGGTCCTTTCTTCTTGCTTCATTATGTGAGTGAGTTCAGAGCGGGCAGTTTTCCTAACCTTCAGCTGAAACTCACATGCTGCCCATCCACTCTGGGTGCGCACACAGCCTTACAGAAAGCTGCTATTCAATCAGTTCATGAAGCTTGGAGGTGCGTTCTGCTTTTGTTCTGCCTCCCTCTCTCTGGGCCAGATTCAATTTCCACTTGGAAAGCACAGCTCTCTAGATAAGTAGGTTCCGTTCTTAGTAACTCCCTAAGAGGAGAAGTTATAGTACTCTTCAGAGCTGTGCAGAATGGTCACTCTTCCCACCTACTGCCTAGGGTGACTCACTGATTAGTGGAGACAAACTCTGGCTGCCTCCCAAGCCTGTTTTCTCTAGTCAGCAGGAGCAGATTCCTCCCACTGCTGCCATGAAAAAAATCCCTAGGAAGCACACCCAGAAGCAGCATTGGCGGGGCAAGCAAGCCTTGAACCCTTAAAACAACAGCCAGCACCATTCCATCCTTTGTATTTACTTACTGTGCTGATCTTCCTGTCACCACCCGGTTCCCAAATGACACAGCATTTCCACCACGCTAAAAGACTCTCACATGTGTGTTGTCAAGTTTTTCACAGCACAAGGGATATGGGAAAGCATAAAAGATGGTCTTTCTGTAAAGTGTATGTGATTCTGTCTCTCTCACACACACAGTATTATGGATAGGCTAGAAAAGGGACTACATAGTAGTGTTCCATGAATAAATACCAAGGAAAGTGCCGCTGAACCACAGGCCTACAGTTCTCAAGCTCCATAGTTTCTTGCTGTGGCTGGGACACTTGCTCTCCCTTAGTTTTCCGTAAATGTTCTGGCCACATATTTTGTATGCAGACCCACCAACATGCCATTCGGATGTCATGATCACATTTTACATGGAACCCATGGCAGTTGTCCTGCCTCAGCCTCCTGAGAGCAGGTGTAAGCCATCATACTTTGCCCCATGCTTCTATTTTCAAAAGGAAGGAATAAAACAGAAACATTTAAAACAGAATGCCAAACTGGAACTATCTGATGCTTCCTGAATCTTCCCAATGCCAGACTAGTTCATGAATGGGGCTGCCGTGAAGGCGCACACACAATGGTCACTTCTCAGGTTTGGTGAAGAGTTAGGCTAGGGCAGCTTTCTCTCCTGGCATAAGATGAGGTATCAAGAAGAAAATGATCTTAAGAAAAAACTCAATCTCAATCTGTTTCCTGGGTTTATACATCTATCATCTCTTGACTTAGCTTCCTAGAGACATCTGTGGAAAGGTGGGAAAGGAGAAAGTGATTTAGACTTCATTAAAATTGAATGCACAATAAAACCAGTATGGAAGAGAGATAGAAATGATGTACCTAAAAGAAAAGCAAATTCCCTAAGAATTCCTCCCACTTTACATCTGAGCTCAGCTGACATCTTCTTGTGGGCATTACTTGATAAGCAGTATTTCTGAAAAGTTCCATGACTGTCATGGCTTGGATTATGTTAGGGACACATTGTGATTGGATTCCTTAAAGCATTAAGAGGCAGAAATAGAAAAACGGTGCAAATCGCAAACTATCAGGGCTGAAATAGGCCTTATATATCAATATGCACTTTAATTTCAGATAAACAAAATAATTGAAATTGTTTTGGTGGCACCTGTCAATCTTTCAAACAGATTATTTAAAAAGCTACAGCAGCTTGCTGTGGGAGGGGTATGCTCAAAAGACTTCACAGAATGACTGCTGCAGCTCTAGCTGGTTAATAAAAATTCTGACACACTATGAAACCAATCAGGAAAACATCAGGAACTTAGAAACAGCACTTTAAAAAAATAGAAAGAATTTCCAATTTCTGGTCTGTGAATGTTAAGTACTAGGTGAGACTGAGAAACCTGTGCTTGCTGGTTAGAAATGAATGAATGAGTCTCTGTTGACAGCTGTCTGGCACAATTATGCAACATAATCATTTCTTTTATGGGTTAAAAAAAAGCACAGTTCTTTAACAAGGCAAACATGATCTGTGAATGAGGGGCTCTGCATTAAGAACAGAAATGAATGGGATTAAAATACAAATCCCACCCCACTCCCTGCAAACCAACACCGAGGCAGGCTGGACACACATTCCATAGAAGCAAAAACCCACTATCATTCACAGGTAAAAATAAAAGTAGACAAGGAATAGTAAGGTTCTGGCACACATTATGATACAGATGAACACTGGAGACACGCTGAGTGAAAGAAGCCATGGAGCAAAGCAAAAACGGTGCGCGGTAATTCCCTAAACTCCAGGCTAAGTAAATCTATGCAGAATGAAAGCAGATGGCTACCTGTGGGTGGGATCCATGGAGAAAACAGAGAATGCTAACTGAGAACTATGGGGTGATAAAATGGATTCAACAGACAAAATCGCCGTATACTTTAAATGGGTGAATTATACAGTGTATTAATTATATCTCAATAAAGGTATCACCCACTTACACACAAAGGAAAAAAACCCACCAACATCTATTCTGTAATGGAATCTGAGGAGGATGTGAGGAAGCAGCAAAAGCAACAGAAGGACGAGTACATGGTATGTGACCTCTCCAGGGCTTCCCTTCTGTAGAGACGAGGGGTGGAGTCTGATAAGGGGTGGGATCTGACAAGGGGTGGGATCTGACAAGCGGCTTTCCACACAAGCTCAAGGCTCCATGTAAGCTCCTGACCCAGTTCTTTTCTCCCTGATAGGATGAGTTGAAAGAAGACATTCTGAAGACAGTATTTCTTGGTATATTCTATACGGGACTCACAGCGAGCAACGTGGGAGCTGCATGGGAATCACGCCTGCTTTTTCTTTCCCTTCCACAGCTTTTAAGTTGTGAAGGGGAGTGGGAAAAGAGAGGGGAAATTTTAAACTTGAGTTGTTAACAAAGCCAACCCCCAAATATCACAAACTAACATCAGTTCCAGTCGGGGAATGTGAAATAATGCACAATTAGAAAAAAACAGACCCCCTACTCCACACTACATCCAAGCACTCTGGATTCAGACTCTCATAGACCTGCTTGCTGTTATTTCAAAGCATGAATATCCAGGAAGGTATCAACCTGTGAGGTATAATAAAGTTTTTCTATTTGATCCTCTACCCACCCTAAGAATGCCTAGATTCATATAGAGAAATAGTTACTGACGAAAGGGTAAGCTACCTTAAACATAAGGAAAACCAAATTTTTGAGCCCTAAAAATTTTGTTTGTTTGTGATAGAGATTGACTGTAGGGCATACACAAGTGTTCTGCCAACATGCTGTACCATCTTCTCTTTTAAACTAACTAACTAGCTAACTAGCTAACTAACTAACTAAGAGCAAGAAGCTACCTCAGACGGTTCCTGCCTGGGTTGGCCTTGGATTTGTGATCTTTGTCCCCCAGCCTCCTAATTAGCTGGAACTATGCCACCAGGTACCCACAAATGACAGTTTTAAAAAGAAGCAGAAAAAAAAAAAACCGTAAAGCAAAACAACAAAAATCCTCATTACCAACACTGTTTAGTAAAAGTTGACAAAGAGAAAGTCCCATTCAACAGTCTGTTAAGGACCTGGGACTTCTCTAAAGCTTCAAATTCTTAGCTGGTTTACTGAAACATACACATCACTCTTCTCACTTACAGTTTAATAAGGAGACTGTTCTACAAGAAATTTTCAATGTCTTAGCCACACATGGTGGAGAGCACCTGTAATTCCAGCTCCTGGAAGGCTAAGGCAGGAGGGCTGGAAGTTTGAGGCCATCTTGGGTTACATAGTGAGAATGTATCACAAAACAATAACATAATAACAACAATACTTTTTGAAACAAAAAAAAACACCTTTTCAGTTTCTATTCTGTCAGGGCTAATATTCAAATGCCATTAAGATGCTATCTAAACATCTGACCTGTCTTCTAGGAGGTACTGGGCACATTTACCTACTTACACCCCACCCTCCTACTTTGTTGTAGGGAAGATGACAGAACCACAAAATCTTTTAAAGCAAAGCTGATCTGGGCTTAACTACCCAGAAGAAAGACAGCCAGGGGTTAGCTTGAAAGAGCTGAACAGTACTCAAATTCTACAGATTAGATGGAAAAGAATAAATACTCTACCTAAAGGAAGAAGATGGTGCTAATTCTGTTATCATGAAAGCGATAAATAATTTAGAAAATCATCTTCTAAAAGACTCATCTATTTCATCTCTTTGCAGTGAACGGACCCAGCAGGCACATGGTTTCCACCCTGTACCAGAGCTGTAGAAGAGGTGGAGGAAAGGCTCTGTTCCCTAGCTGTTCCTCAGCTCAGCTCCCAAAGCAGCCAGCAAAACAGCCATAAAATACAACCTCTCCCAGGGACTGGAAGAACTCATCATTCACTTGTGTGGATCATGCCCAGAAACCCAGCGTGTCTAGGAAGCATTACCAAACCCGGACACCAAGTGTTTGCCAAGGGTTGAGTTTTCAGAAGCATGACAGTGTCCCAGAATATGAAAATCCTCCCACACCCTGTGGCTTTCTCCAAAAACAGGAAGGTGACTGGAGTTTGTCTTTACATGGCTTATGTATATAGCTGCATCTATTGAAATAATTCTTATTTTGTTATAAAACATTGAAAAGTAAGTTGGAAAGTCATAAAACTATAATAGCAATTCTTGGATTTTAAATTTTAAAGTGCTTAATTCTCTCTCTCTCACACACAAACACACACACACACACTCACACACACACACCACAGAGCTCTAAGAATGAAGAAAATTCATACTTTATGTCTCCTTGAATACAAAACAAATACAAACTTTAACTCTTTGAAATGTAAGATGCTAAGCCTTCCATTGCCTAAAAGTATACAAAATGTTAACTAACCTTTACTTTATGATCCCAGGAATCCACATGGAGCTAGGCATACAGGAACATGTAAGAGGGTTAACATAGAGCATGATTATGAGAAAACTAACAATTTAAATGTGAATGGAAAAAATGAGATCTAGCTTTTAGTAGGCAGCTACTTTCTCCAGGCTTCCTCTACCATACTGAATTTTGATTCTGAACATCACAACCACCAGCTCTTGAGCTTTCACAGCAGTTTAAATGCTCTCTATCATAGTCTGATCACTGGAACATTTTTCCAATAGGTTTAGAGGCATTTAGGTTTCAAATAGATTTGGATAATCTAGTTCTAATAGTTTAGGAAAAGTCGAGAATTTATTCCCTTTTAAGGGGTGGACATGTGTGAGAGAGAAAGAGAGAGAGAGAGAGAGAGAGAGAGAGAGAGAGAGAGAGAGAGAGAGAGAGAGAGAGAGAGAGAGAGACAGAGAGAGAGAGAGACAGAGAGAGAGAGAGACAGAGAGACAGAGACAGACAGAGACAGAGAGACAGAGAGCAGAGACAGAGACAGAGAGCGCAGGTGGGCTCATATGCGCCTCTGGGGGATATGGAAACAGGACAATGGTGTTTTGCTCTACTATTTTAAAAGAGGGTCTTCCACCGAACCAGAAGCTTTTGTTTGGGTGTGGCTGGCTGGCCAGCAAGCTCCTGTATCCACATGTCTATGCCAATTCTGCAGTTATAGACACCTATAACCATAACTAGCTTTTCTCATGGGTACTGGGGATTCAAACTCAGCAAGTACTCATATACACTAAGCCATCTCCTCAGCCCAAGAATTTGAAAAGTAAAATTACTTAGAGAAGAGGTTGAAAAATCATTTTCAAAAGTCATAGACCAACCACATTCCTGGACAGTATTCTGCCTAAAAGTGTTCTGCCAATCACAATGCTGAAACAGTCTTACATGAGAAAGTGGAGAGAGTGTTGAGAGAACGTTGAGTAGTTAATAAGAGATTAGATGTGTGTGTGTGTGTGTGTGTGTGTGTGTGTGTGTGTGTGTGTGTGTGTACAGGAGGATATCAGGGACTGCTGACAGAAATACAGATAAATCTTATAAACGACAGTAAGAAAAGGAAGAGATATGAAATCAGAGAAAATCTCTTTGAAACCCTGCCCACCTTTCCCACTGTGTTGACTCTTTCACTACTAACTCCAAGTTTATTTAGGGCATAACAGTTATATACTAAGCACTGAAGAGGCATGATGAAATAAGACATGACCACTGGATCTCATCAGAGACTGGCTCCCGGGATGCAGGAAGGAATGCTATCTAAAAACTAGCTTTAGCATCAGACATCCATGCTCTGCAACTAAACAGTAAGACACTTGGGTAAATGCATCGTTCCTTTCCTCTCTCATATCCTCACCCCATGAGAAATGAGCATGATTACTGGGCAGGGCTCCTCAGGTTCATGTGATTAAATCAAAGGGTGGGGGAGACCTTGGGACACTGTGCCACACACTCTTTTCACCATGTAAGACTCTTAATCTTAGCATTTTCCAGTCTTCTTCTTCACCAACCACTCCTAAATGTTTCAATCTGTTAGTGCTGCCGTATCCAAGTAGATTTGTAACATTCCTTAAGTAATATAAGTACCAACTTCATTTCAACATCAGACTGTAATTTTCTATACCCCTAGTAGAAGTCAGACTTTATAGAAGGAATGCAGGTTTGGTTATTAGTTTATATGCACTAATTGTGTGTTGTGGACAATAAAACCAACCACAGCAAAAGTCTGAGATAATATTTGAAATGAATAAGTAATTAAAATGGGAAATGTGCAAACAAACAACCAAAAAACGGTTAGGGGGGCTACGAAACCGAGCCGAATCCAGAGTGAAGAGAGAAATAAATTATGCTATGCTGGGAAGTGATGTCAAGTATGGGGAAACTATAAGGGGTGACCAGTGTTCTAGGATACTTAGATCTCAGGTAAACAAGTATTGTTAAATAGATTTTTACTTATGTATATGTCTGTTTCTCTGTGTGTATGCCATATGTGAGCAGATGGTCATGGAGGCCAGAAGAGGGCATCAGATTCCCTAGGCCAGGAGTTCAATGTGGTTGCATGCTGCCTGATGTGTGTCTTGGGAACCCAAATTCAGGTCCTCTGCAAGAACAACAACATAAAAACTCTTAACTGCTGAGCCATCTCTCCAGCTGTAGCAACCCAGATTTGAATCGAGGTTGCTATAACCTTTTGAAAAGGTTAGTTCTGGCAGTGTTGTCGAGGAACTGAATAATGCCATGGCAATCTACTTAAGGGAGCTGCTCTGTCACCCCAGAGATCTCTGTGGCCTGGAAGACAGAGAGACAGCACCAGATTTGAGAAACACTTGGGAATAATTTGTGAATGTTGACTTAAAGGTACTGTTATTTCTAGCTTTGAAGTTTCCAAGACAATATCAGCACTAGGGGAGTCAGCGGATCTGGAGCAGACTGCTTCTGTTTGGGATAAGACACAGTGGAGGGGCCTTCAGAGCATCTCTGTAGAAAAGACAGCGTGGATACAATGGTTTTATGATTCTGTGGCAGGAATATAGCTTGTCTAGTGTGCATAAGGTCCTGATTTGATCCCCAGCAACCCACTCCTCATGCTCTCAAAAACAAGCTGAAGATTGCAATCTGCTCTCCTACTCTTTGCTATCTTTGATACCTTTAAAGCATCTACAGAGAATTCTAAATATTTCATAAAACTGAATTCAAAATTTCTTACTCTATGATTACTGTGCCAAGGGGTGAAAGGGACAGCAATTGGAGGCCATGTACCACAGTGGATAGAAAACAGAAAAACATAAAGGAGAGGAGATGAGGGCGAGGCTAGGGCCCTAGTGTAAGCCTGGGATCCCCACACTCATGAAGCAAGGCTGCAAATCCCATTCCAGTCAGGTTTACACAAGCCCCAAGCCAACCAGGAGCACAGAGCAAGACACTCAGACAGCTGCCTGGTCCCAGTAGGAGGATTTACAAAAGCAGGAGGAATGTGCAGCAGGTAGTGTTAGGGATTTAAGAAAGGGCATCGGCTACTCTGAGATTCCCTGTGCTGGAAGGCACCAAGGAACTGCAGAAGCTCATGGCACTTTATTCTTAAGTCATTCATTTTCTGTTTCTCTGTTTCTTCCAAGCTGCCTGTGAAATTCAGTCCCATGTTCCATCCTGGAGTGGTAGCTGCCCACAGAACTGGGACAGCAAGGTGAATGTGAAAGAGAGGACCACACAGAGCAAGTCATGTGCGGCACCTGAGTCCCCACAGAGCGTGGGAAAAAGCAGAGCCAGGGTGGTTAAAGGATGATGCCTCTCCATAGCCTGGTAAGGCAAGAGTATTTGACCTCCGTCATGTGCTTCTTCAAAATTTTCATTGCTTTGTTACCAAGACTTCTCACACTTGATCCTGGTCCTAATCACTCCATTACAGTTCAATTTCCTACTCTGCTGCTCTCTATTTACCCATGGCCTCTATAACTTGTAACACATTACAGCTTGATTGACTCACTGAACTTATTACTTGTTACAGCTTCTGCTGACCCTTCCTAGAATGTGAATTTTGTAAAATCAAAGATTTTAGCTGTTTTGTTTAAATGGTGTATTCCAACTCTTACCAGACTTAGGGCCAAGCTTGTGGACCAGTAAGTCATGTCCAGCCACTTGCTCTCAGCAAGCCAATTACAAGAGCCAAATTAAGTAGTGAAAGGCAAAAAAAGAAGAATTATTTCATGTGGTCGCACTGGGAAGAGGGGGGGAAAAGATCCCGTGATCCCCGAGTCCATCTTCAGGCCTGACTTAAGGTGTGAATTTATGTAGAAGGCCAGAGTTATCCATATCTAAGCAGTCTCAAGTGAAGGAATGGTCCTATCCACCATTGACCCATCAATGTTTTAGTTTTATTCTCCAGGAGGTGGTCTGACAACTTGCATATCTCTTTCTGGGAGAAAGGTTCCCTTCTGGTTAGCCCAGACTTTAGTCTTTCTCTTCTCCCAGTGTGAGAATCCTGAAGGTATTCTAATTTATTTGGATATAGTATTTCTACAATCTGATAACCAAAATAAAGAATGTGGGTGGGTGTCTGGAACAATGTCCAGCACATAGTAAAGAGTAAATAAAAATATTTGCTACAACAATGTGCTATTGGAACAAATGTGGCCCCAGCTCTGATGCTACAAATCTGTGTTGCTGTGAGTTGTAATTGGAGACCCAGAAGCCAAAGGAAGGAAAACAATGTCTCCTGATTGTTCTGCCCCCTACTATCTGAAAAAGCTTCTATCAGAGACTCTTCCCATAAAAGCCCCCTTTAATATTACAAGTGTGGAATGAATTTTTGGGTTCAGAAAGACACAATTCAGTTACCTTACTTAGTTCCTACTTGTTACCAATGAAAAGAATGCTAAGATTTATTTTTGCCCACTATGGTAATGTTAACATGATTTGAAGTTAAGGGCTTTGGCAATGAAGTAGTAATCTGTTCTGTCAGAATTATGCTCAGCTGGCAGCAGAGGGCAAATTATCTGATGTTTTATAGTAAGTTTGTCATGAAATAATTTAAAATATTTAGATGGAGGAGAGAAAAAAGATCCAGTTACTTGCATGAAGCTACCCTGGCATTGTCCTCTGGCTATTGCTCCCACCCACGCTTTACTCCAAGAATTCTTCTCCATGCAGTGCTGTTAAATACAAAAGACCAAAGGGCATATTTTCTCTTTAATTTGCTTGTGGAAATCTCATTAATGTCATGGAAATTTTGCCTCACCATGACTAAAGTGTTTGAAGAAAGAGAAATCAGGAAGTAAGGTTGGTCGCATAAATTTCCATTGGAGAAATAAAGAAGAAAAGTGCTTTACATAGAAATGCTGTAGTTGAAAATGGCCAAAGCTGAAACTTGGCAATTGGAAAAAAATAGTAGTGAAGGCTGTGTGCCATGCAGGTGGCAGCCTGCCTGGAGCTGGGCATCATCAACCCTCATGTGGCAAAACTATTCCTAGGGTTGGGGAACTTCCTAATTTTCAGCCATTTCTGTCGTTTTGTTTCATTTTATTTTGCCATTACCTCCTCAACAAAGTAAGAATTTCATCCCTATTTATTCCTAAAAATATGTTTTTAATTTGGAGAATGATTCCATAAAACTGACTTTTATAAGCATACTTTCATAGGAATATTTGGCTAGTAAAGTGTTCAACTTTCTCAAACTTTCACTGGAGTCTTTTTTTTTTGACCCTTCAAGCACATATATTCAAAATATAGAAGGCTTTCATAATGGTCTCCACATTGCACACAAACAGAAAATTAATACAGTGTGCTTGTGTATTGGTGAGTTATAATATTCTCTAGGGTAGGAACCAGTGAATGCATTTACAAAATAAACCAGACACATGACAACTGAACCTTGCTGCTTGGATACTTATAGGCTATTATTTTTATCCGTTTTAATCTAAATTAGGAATAAGATGGCATCTGCATTACTTCATTTGTCATGCAGCACAAGCACAATACAGACATCGAGACAATATTCTGCTACAGAAAGGTGGCCCCCTGTGGGCCCCCTGTACCCAGGCCCTTCCACCCACAGTGGATGGATGTCTATCAGTTGTATAGGGCAAGGCAATATGGCAGTCATATCATAGTCATTCTTAGCATTGCTTTTTGTCTCAGTTTCCAGGGCCTGGTATGCAGGTCACACACACTGTGCCTGTGATCTCACCAATTCTGGGGTCTCACCTGTTTCTCTAATGTCTTCCCTGGCTAGTTCTTCTACATTTCTTATCTCCCATAGTAGAGAGTCTCAGAAAGCTACTTGGCAATGTATGTGATGAACTCCTGGCATAGAACCCAGGCCAAAACTCTCCACCTATAGAGAATGAGGAAAAAGAGTGTGGACTCCGTCTGCTCATTTGAGCCAAGAGGTTTGCCAGAAAAGGAAACTGCCTTGAGTTTCTTTTAGTGACACATTATTAAAAAATGTGTAGATAAAAGAGGGTGACATGTATCTATAAGAAGACAAGGCAGACGAAAAGGAGCAAGAGAAAGAGAAGGGTATTTGCAATGATTTCATTATTTTACAGTAACAACAAAGGCCCATTAAGAGGAGGTCATTGCCTCCTAGCTAAAAGAATACAATCTACCTCTGGGGAGACATGCCAGTTTCTCTTCCCTTCAGAGTTAATCTAGTTGGGCTGGCCAATCACTTGGCAAAAAACAAAATAAAACAAAACAAAGAAACAAAAAAGACAAAAAACATCTCTTAGAAAGGTGGGTTCACCTAAAGCCATGCTGAAGACATAGGAGGAATAATCAGCTCTTGAATGAGACAATGTACTCTTCTTCTCCAGAACGCCTACTGTGGTCTCTCTATGAAGCACTCAGAGTCCGGACTCGGGTGTAAACTTCTCCTTTTCTTGTCTTCTGTATTTTTCTCTTGAATGCTGGCCAGAGCCCAAGTTGTAGGTTTCTCTGGTCCTCTGTGTACCCATCCTCCTTCTCTGAAGCTCTTCTCCTCACTCTGTGGCTGACCTTTGTGCCAACTTAACTCAAACTGCATTTCTCTTTCTCCTCTCCACTCCGCTCTTCCATGTAGCTGCCTTTACAGTTTCCCTGTTCTGGGGCTTTTCTTTTAGGAATTTTACTCAAGTTTCCTTTTGAGGTCAGACACTTAACCTCAAGAGAGGGCCTCAACTTCCCTGGTAACATATGAAATCTTTGCAGGGATTCCCCCAAATTTCTTCTAACAGTATGACTTACACATCCCTCCTACTCATGTAGGAGTTTAATCCTCCAAGTCATATTTATTCCACTAGTATTAAGGGGAGTGGAATCTTAAGTGATTATCACGTTGAGAGAAGTGGGGCTTGGGAAATCAATCAGATTAGGTCATCAGGGTGGAGGTCCCATGACTGTATTCTAGTGGTCTTATAAAGAGGGAGAGAGAAAAGGGACAAAAGCATACACATGTTGTCTTTTTGTGATATGACTCAGCCAATGAGAGTCCTTTCTAGAGCTGGAGGATGAAGTAAATCAAATTAGCTGTTGCTTAAAAAAAAAAAAAAAAAAAACAGAATAAGCCTGCTCTAGGTATTCATTATAGAAATAGTGTGGTGGTTTGAATAAAAATGATCCCCATAGGCTCATAGTGGCACTATTAGGAGGTGTGGTCTTATTGGAGTAGATGTGGCCTTGCTGGTGGAAATGTGTCACTGGGGGTGGGCTTTGAGGTTTCAGAAGCTTAAGCCAGGCCTAGTGGCTCAGTCTCTTCCTGGTACCTGCTGGATATAGAACTCTCAACTACGTCTCCAGCACCATGTCTGCCTGCATGCCACCATGCTTCCTGCCATAACAATAATGGACTAAACTCCTGAACTGTAAGCCAGCCCCAATTAAGTGTTTTCCCTTATGAGTTGCTGATGTCATGGTGTCTTGTCACAGCAATTAAAACCTTAACTAAGACAAACAGCAAGGATATATAGACATAGATATAGATATATATAGATATATAGATAGATATATATCCCAGAACAATTATAATATACGTACATTCAGAGAGAGAGAGAGAGAGAGAGAGAGAGAGAGAGAGAGAGAGAGAGAGAGAGAGAGAATACTGATTGAAGACAGGCCAAAAACCTTGACTAAGGACTTACATTCAAAACCAATAATCAACACTAGAATGGTTAAATAAGAGATTCTTGATTAACAGTGGCTTTGACCTTTGGTAACTGATAGTCTGTAAGGAGACATCAAACTTTAGGAAAATTCTCCTCTAGTTCAAATATTATTCCTCTTCATTTTGTTCCGAAACCATCACTGTTAAAAAGAGCTTGGTAACTTCTCTGAATTTTTCCTTTCTTTAAAGTTGTTGGTTATTTGTTTTCTCTTCAAGACTACAGACAGAAAAGGCCTCCACTCCCAGGGACAGAGCCAATGTTCCACCCCAGGGACTTCACTGAGCACCAGCATCTCCACCCAGCGCAAACTATATCTTTAAAATGCTCAACAGAGAATCCCCCATGGGTTATTCAACTGCTGGCTCCTATACAAAGAAAATACTGTCTTTTGCTCCAAAGAGCTTTGTGCATCAATTTAAACACAGCAAGACAGACACAATACCCCAGAGAGGAAAGCCTACCTTATTACATTCCTGACCCAAGAGAAAGGATTTGCCTGGAGAACATAAAAGGAACCTGCCGAAGAGTGGAAGACAGTTTGCTAATCCTAAACATAAAAACACATTCTAATGCAGCATGACAATGCTTTAATCGCTGACATAATTGTAAGATGTATATATAATACAATACAAGAAAGGTAAGGCAACTTGCTTTGGGGCCTTAGAGACTCTCCTTCAATATTCTACTGTAGGTCTTCTGGATTTTATGCATGCTTGGGGGGGATTTTGAGAGGGAGGTAACGTGATAGATAGTACAAGGATTCTTTCTCAGTAAAATTGCATCTTGTTCTGATTTGATGCATCTGTATGTGGCAAGTATGGTAAGGGAACAGAGCCCTCTGAAGTCAGTGTTTCATGGCTCTTCAATGACTTCTGGTACAAGTCCATGTAGTCAATGGACAGCAGAACAGTGATCTTTATTTCTTTAAACAGGAACACGCTGGGAGAGACACTGCCAGTCTCAGCTGTGAGCAGGCGTGGAGTCACCAATTCCCTTTCATGTCTATACAAAAATACTTTCTAACAAATGTTTCCCCATATGATATAACCTCATCCTAACACACCATCTCTCTCTCTCCCCACTCTCTCTCCAACCCCCCCAAAACAAAACAAAAATAAAAGCAAAACAAACAAACAAAAAAAAAAACAAAGGCAAGTATCTGGCTGAAGGGCTAGAAAGTGATAAAGAAACAACATCTGGGTAGTTCAGCTACATTTTCCCTTCTTTAATATTAAATATGAAAGAAAATTTACAGCATCCTTGTCAGTGGGAGCTTTGCCAACTCCACAAACTGACACTTTTACACTTGATTTGCCTGTGATGTGGGGTTTTTCAATGTTCACTTTTATTAAAGTGAATTCCACTGGCAGTGCCTAAAGAAGCCAAGGATCATTCTAGAACACAGAGAATCAGGCCACCATTTTTCTTTGCTTTCATAAGGCTAAGGTAAAACAGAAATTCAGAAAGAGTGAGTGATCCAGCACATCTGAGCTGACATCATGCCCTTACTTTGAGCATTAAAATCCCCCCAGCAATGCCTTCTACTCCATATTCTACATGGGTTTTGCATGTACATAGCTTTGACCTCCTTTCCAGAGCTTCCTGATCATAGAGACAGCATCTCACCACTCTGGTACCCCCACAGCCTTTACCCTCCACATGTACTTATGGAGCTGCATTTCCTAAAACAACAGGAATGGAGAATGTGACCTGGTAACATGCTCCATTATTTCTCTGCTAGAGTAAGGCTGCCTGAGTCAGGACTCCAAGATTTCCTCCAATGACTCAAACCCTGTGCTTCAGCTCAGGCACCATGAATTCTGGGCAGACCACACTTCCTTCCCATAGGTCTACTGAACACAAAGATTTTTTTCTTTAATTTAAAGATCATTTAATTGTTTTATGAGAAACAGGGACTAGGAATCCTTTAAGCTCGTATGCTATCATTAAGCTGGCTCTTTGAAGCCGTTCTAGACCAATGTTTGGAAAGGGGATGAATGATGGAAATGGCTATTCAGGACTTTAAACAGTAGAGTGCCGGCCACACTCAAGACAGCTGAAGCAGTCACACTATGCATATTTCTTCTGAGGTATTCCCAGCATAGGTGTAAATCCCCCAAGCGTGTCTTAGAAGGCATTGTTTTCTTTAGACATGTTTGTGAAAAATAGCTCTTATGTTTCCTATCTAGAAAGAGTTGTAGAACCCATTCAAAAGATGCCTAAGGTGTGTTGTAAGCAGCTGCTTCTCGGTATAGCAGGATGTGAGTTTTGTCAAAAAAAAAATTGCTAATGAAACATTAAATGGGTCCTATTCCAGAGTCATGGGTCAAATAATTTCTCCTTCTGTAGGACCTCAAAAATAAATTTCATTTTGAATTCCAATGCCTCTCATTGGACCATCAAGCATAACACATGTTACTCTTAGGAAGAAAGTAAAATAACGAATCATGGCATTTCAAAGGTCGACTCAGCTTTATTGGCAGGGACTTTGGATGGTGTTAACATAATATTGGCATAGAAGAGATTAAACTCACGCAGTTGACTTAATGCTTCAGCAATGGATATTTTTACTTCTACATTACTCAAGAAATTATTCATCAGTCTTGGACATCAACAGTAAAAGCACTTCTCTGTTACATAAAAGTAGTAAGCAATATGAAGCGAAAACCTTCACTTACTTTGTTTCTCTTTGCTTACTTTTTTTCATGCCAAGTTCCTTCATTTTCCTATTTAGATATATTTTCTCACATAGCTTTTTAGTCTATATGGAATAGGATGAATATGTGTATTTTAAGAAGTTTTCAGCATTGATATTTAGATAATCATGAAAGATAGTATTCATGAGGGTGGTAGGTTTTTTGCTGAAAAGAGGGTAGACAAGCATGTTCTTCATTTTGACTAGGTGTGACTTCATGAGAGGACATGATTATCAGTAGATGTAGAATTACAGACAGCAAAACTATAAAGAAAAGAAGGGGTGACATTCAGGCACGTCTAGAGGCTGCAGGTAATAATCCGGGGAAAGCGGAAATGCAGCAGCAGAACAGTAACAGACACCAAACAGCTGGGGGAAAGCCATATCCAAGGCACCACACAAAGGCTGGCTGAAAGCCCTCTGCACAGCACTGGCAACCCACAGGGCAGAAGTAAGCCTCAACTGCAAACAGCTCCCTACTACATCTGTGGCAAGCTCAGAGCAAACTGCCTGAGAACTATAAACTGAAGCCAGGCCAACAGAATACTGTTTTAACAAGGAAATGGAATTTTGAAACAGATCTGTACAGGATTTGGCAAACTAAAAACCTAACCTTCATGCAGATTTTAAGTGGCACCTGGGACACTGCAAGGAGCTGAATGAGGCGGGGCCATCACAAATAGAACCATAAAGGCACAGAGAGGTGTCAAAAGTATGTGAGATAGCATATGTGGGGACCTACCCACAAGCTGGACCAGAATCTGTAATCTGGTCATACAAAAGAAGACCTGTCTGGAGGGGAAGACTGCCTAGTGCAGAACTGCCCGGAGTAAAAGAGGCTTCTAGAAACTAGGAACCCACTCCAGCGATCCTTGAGGCAGATCCAGCAGTCAGGTCAGTTAGTTTTTATACTCTACATTTCCACCCACTGTACTCTTCTCCCTTTGTTCAATAACAATACAATATCACTTTAGCTGGCTGGCTCCATTTTGACCTGTTCATACCAAATTATCTTTTTTTCCTCCTTCATCTTTCTTCTTTCACTTTCCTGGATGAGTTTCAAGGGTCTCTGTGGCTCACCCCTGAGAGATGGGACAGTCCTATGTTATCCACAGCACACTGTTCTAGTTTCTTTACTGCTTCTGTGATAAACTACGACAAAAAACAACTGTAAGGGTGAGTTTCTGCAGCTCATAAAGTCAAGGCAGAAACTTGAAAGAGCTAATTACACTGCATCCATGCCAGTAATAGAGAGAAACGAATGCATGCATGCTTACTGCTCAGCTCACCTATTTTACTATTATACAATTCAGAACCCAAACCCAGGGAAGGGTGTGGCTAACCTTCAGGCAGGGTCTTCCCACATCAATTAACATAGTGACTGCCAACTGCTTGGACATACCCACAGCTAAAACTGATCTAGACAACCAGCATTGTGACTCTGTTCCCGGTTATTCTAGACTGTGTTGACAAAACTGATCACCACACACACATATTTGTTTTCCTCTGCACCTTCCTTCTTGCTCCCACACTTTCCCTTCTACTTCCATTCTTCCACTATGTTAATTTAACATGAATCACTAGTCTTATCCTCTCCCTGCCCTCTTTCCTTTTTTACTCATACCCACAGTAACTAAAGTATCAGTACATAGTATACCATCAATGTCCCTTCACTTTCTAAAGTGACTGCTGTTTACAGCATTATTTTGAATGGCCAAGAGAATGATCTACAACAGCCAGGCCTCTCGTTTTGAATGAGTGAATGTGCTAAGTATGTAGTAAGCAAAAGTAAATGAACAAATAGCAGCAGCAGACAGAAAACAAAACATCATCAAATTAAAGGCTAACAAACATCCAGTGGAAACTGATTAGGGAATCAAACAGTGGAATTTCTGATTCAAAGTCCTGGGCAGAACAGAACAGTCACACCACGGTTGAGCTCCCAGCTTCTTGTTCTTACTGCATACATTTTTATACCGTAAAATTTAAACCATAGTAACCTCTGCTGGAAATGATTTACTTTCCAGTTGTTCTCAAGGACATTATGTTTTTCACTCTTGAGTCATTTTTTATTCTTCCTTCTTCCTGTTATAGATTCAGGGGGCCGTCCTGACTCAAAACAGGGGTTTGAGATCCCTTGACATAAACTTGCTTGAGTCTGAGTTAAGGGAGGGCCTGGAGCTCCAAGAGTCTGCTGTCCAAAGAACTCAAAAGCCCATAGTGATTTACCAACATAATGTATATCATAGGCATGATTCGGTCTTTAGTTGATTATTAGTTTATTTTATAACGGACCAAACACTATAGAGTAACTGTTGTAGAATGTTCTATTCTCAGGGGGGTATTAGGAGTGGAGTAAAACAATACCTCAATCTACTATACATCCTAGCTCCTCCAGAGCATTGCAAACTTTTTCACCGAAAGAGGAAAGGCTACTTAAAAAAAAATACAGTCAATCAACGACCTAACACCAGACATGTAAATTCTGATGCAGAAACACAAGTACCACGAAAAACCAAAGCAAGACCCTTCCCAAGACCAATCCCACAGTAATGGCTCCCAGGGGGAGGGACTTAGACTAAATTCTTGACAAAAATTTTGAAAGAATGATTATTAAAATCTCCAAAGAAACTACAGAAGACACAAATAACTCCTGATTGACTCCCAAGAAAACCCAACAGCTGAATGACATAAGGAAGTGAAAGCAGGAGAATGCATTTCAATAGAGGTAAAAATTCTGAAAGTAAATCACACTGATCCTGAAATGAAACATTCAAAAAGCCAGGGTACCAGCTCAGCAGGAAGCCTCACCCACAGAATGGGTCATGAGAAAGACAGGGCTTCAGGAGACACAGAAGAGAGAAGGGGATGTTCATGTGTACACAGCATGTAAGATTTTAGAACACCATGAAAAGGGCCAAATTATAGGAACACAAGGAGGAATGATTTCATGCCAAAGGTATAAAAGACATTTTCAGTAAAAGAGAAAAAAGTTTCATATGGGTGAAGAGATGTTCACCAATGTACCTTAAATACACAGGACTAGAAAAGAAACTCCCCACTTGCTGCAGATGAGAACACTAACTGCATGGCACAAAGAAAGTGCACCAAAAGCTGCAGCAAGAGAGGAATACCAGTGAGTCACACATAAAAGCAGGCTCCTCAGAAAAACATGATAGCTCAAGAGAAAAATTAAAACTGAGAAGGGCTCAAAACCATGTATTTCAAGTTCTGAAAGATCGGAGCTGCCGACACAGACTATTATATCCAGCAAAAATATCCATCACAGTTGAAGGAGAAAGGAAAACTTTCCATGATAAAAGATGGCTCAAGAAATTCATTACCACTAAGGCAGCTCTACAGGACACTGCAAGGAATACTTTTGACAATAAAAGAAACACATTTAATAGGCCACAGAAGAGTAAAATACACTAGAATAGTAAGTAGTTAAGCTAAGCAAAAGAGGAAAGCAACACACACACACACACACACACACACACACACACACACAAACACAAACCTTTCAATAACAATATTAACAGTCTCCGCTGCCAAATCTAAAGACAGACTGGACTAGTGAGATGGTTCAGTAGGTTATCTGGCCTTGCATGCATGTGTACCTGCACTTAGATGTGCATGCACACACACATTCACACATACATAAAAATAGAAATAAAAAATTTAAAGACACTAGCAGGTGGCATTAGAAAACATGATCCATCTATTTGTGGCCTTCAAGCAAAATACCTCATCATCAAAGATGGAGACTACCTTAGGGTGAAATATGGAAAACGGTATTCCTAGCAAATCAAACCAGGAAAGAAGCAAGTGCCATGGTTCTAATATCTGACAAAACAGACTTCAAACCAAAACTAGTCAAAGAGACATGGTCATCTCAGTGAGCAATCCTTCAAGAAGACATTACAGTTCTAAATATACATTCATGCACCAAACATGGGTAGACTTAGTTTCATAAAACAAGTATTAACAGACATAAAGTCAGAGATCAACCACAATAAGATAATACTGGGTGACTACAATACCTCATCACTCTCACCAATAGGTCACCTTGACCAAAATATATCCCAGATTGAAAGAGAAAAATCAGTAGCCATCTTGAGAGATGCTTCCCTCTCCCTTCCTCCAAAGGTATTTGCTGACCAGCAGTTTTAGAAGTGATGACCAAAAGTTGAACTTATAAGGCTAGGACAATAAATCTAGGTATCCTGGACTTGGCAAAACAAGATATGGGGAGTAATGGGCTCAACTGAGCAGAAACTGAACTTATAGGAGAGTAGGACTGGAACAATAAATCTGAATGTATATATCCTGGGTTCAACAAAAGCAGGACATATGGAGTAAAAATTTATGTCTCTGTAGGTATCCTGAATCCTGTTAGCCATCAGGAGCCTTATGCTTATAGCTCAGCCAGTAACTTCAAAGAACTACCTCACTCCTAGCCCCCTCGTTCAATCCCAAACTGCATGTAAACCTTTCCTATATAAACCCCTTAAAGTGAGTGCTCAGGGCTGTCCTCCTCCATCTGCTGTGTCAGATGTTGGACTCACAGACCAAGTCCTGGGCTTGCTTGTTTTGTTATTAAAAAACCTCTGTGTGCTTGCATCAGATATTGGCTCTGTGGTGGTCTTGCTTGGGGGTCCTGCGACCTGGGCACAACATTTGGGCGCTCATCCTGTATACCCCTGCTTCCTCCAGACCCTAATCCGAGGGGTTTCTAACTGGCTGGTAAGTTTCTGTGTGTCTTTGTTTGTCCTTGTCTTTGTGTGGCTATGTACATTTATTTTCTGAGGCATGCTAGATCTGTGAAGTGGTCCAGTAATGGTTAGTGCCTGTGCCAGGCAGCCAGCAGATGTATTGGTGAGCCGGGATCACGAGAGTCTTGGGAGATGTTCCAGGCTCAGACAGCCTTGAGTCTGGATGGTTTTTGTTGTGACTGAGCCTGGAGGGTCGCTCCCTCCAGAGTGCATCAGGCTGTCATTGTTCTTGGAACTTTGTTGGTTGTCTCTTGGGGCAAAGTTTGTTTTGGTGTGCCCTTGGTCTTGTGTGTAGCATGTTAATTGTTATTCTACAATACCCCATCACTCTCACCAATAGGTCAACTTGACCAAAATAAATCCCAGATCAAATGGACCTAACAGAATGATAAACAACTTAGCCAAACTTACCAAAATTAAAAGACCCGAATTAATAAAATTAGGGATGAAAAAGGAAGCACAACAGATACCAATCAAATTCAGAAAATCATGGAGACAGTTCTTAAAAACTAACATTTCACTACAATAGAAAATGTAAAGGAATAGGATCAATTTTTAGATATATATGGTCTATCAAAGTTAAACCAGAATGAGATAAACAATTTAGACCAATCTAAAAACAAGCAGCAGGACTGAAACAATAAATAGTATACTTTCATGCTACAAAAACAAAGCTCCGGAAAGATCCCTGCAGAATTAATGAAAGTATTGTTTGAAACACCAAACCCCAAACCAAACCTACATTAATCAGGAAAGCAGCAGCAGAAGGCTGAGGGAAAGGAGGCGATGCTAAACACACACCCTCAGAACCAGCTGAGACCGGGTAAACCAAACCAACGTGGCATAAGCAAGACTTGAACTTCACAGCCTCAATTATAGTTTGAACAGAAAATGTTCTCCAAAAATCACGTGTGGAAGCTTTGGTTGCTATGGAAATGTCCAGAGTTGGAGCTCCTGGTGAGTGGGTGGGGTCATGAGAACTGTGACCGAATCACTGGATTAATACAACAGTGGCTTCAAAATTCTCATGGCCATAGTGGGGGAGGTGACAGAAACAAGAAGGTGGGGCCTTGGAAGTAATAGGTCAGGGCTAGTATGGCCTCAAGCACAGTTCTTCCATGCCCCTCTCCTGCACTTCCTGAGGAAAACAGCATTCCTCCGAGGAGGGGATGTTTCAGCCTTGACTTAGCTCCCCCAGCCAGGCAGTCAGCTAACACTTCCGTGAAACTGTAAACAAGGGGTGCAAAGAAATCCTTCTTCCTTTAGTTATCTAAGGCATTTTGTCACTGTGACAAAAGACCGGCACAGAATCCTGAAAGAAGAAGAGGAAACAAACAAAACAAATACTTCCAGGAAACAAAATAGAACCATAATCAAAGAGTGTCCTTTCAGAGATGAAAAACACAAGTTCAGCCGATTTCACCACATACGAATAAAAAGTAGGATTCTGTGGCTAACTGCGGTAGGAGGCAGAGCTCAGCACACCCCACCTGAAGAGCCACAGGGCACAGAAAGGCAGGATGAAATCCTGCAGCAAGTGTTTGCCTATACTATGTAGATACCCTCCCCGCCTGGCGGCCTCCAGCAATGGTCTTGCAGAACTGCACACTACAGGAAACATTTTGGAAAATGCTCACTTCATAAAGAAATGAAATTTCCTCCATAAAATTCTTGACTTGGGTTGTTCTTAATGTAGCTTTTCCTGTTGACTAAGAGAAGTACTCCATGAGAGAAGTAAGTATTGAATAGACAGAGCTCCGGAAAAATAGCCCAAAGACCATATATAAAACAAATACACAAAACAGGACGCAAATGAATTTGTAGGTAAAACCACTAGCTGTGCAGCAGTAATTAATTTTTATCAGAAATAAAAGGGTTATTTCTCTTTCTTTGTACTTCATTTCCTGCCCCCCTCCCCCCACGGGGTTTCTCTGTGTAGCCCTGGCTGTCCTGGAACTCACTTTGTAGACCAGCCTGGCTTTAAACTCACCTGCCTCTGTCTCCCAAGTGCTAGAATTAAAGGCATGCATCACCACTGCCCAGGCAAAATTTCATTTTTTTTTTTTTTGTTAACCAACATACACAAATATGAAAAACTGAGGCCACACACAAAATCCATTCATAACAAAATGACTCAAACCTGGTCATGACTGGACAGCCCTTTTGATAGTAATAAACACAGCATTCTTCACAGAAAAAAAAAGCTAGAATTCTTATGGAACCACAAAAGATCTAGGATAGACAAAAGACCTGGGACAGACAAAGCAATCCTGAGTAAAAAGAGCAATGCTGGAGTGATTACCATTCCAGATTAAAATATATACGTATGTATATAAGTATATGTAAGTAGTATGGTACTTGTATAATGGAACCAATGGAACAAATTAAAAGACCCGTACATGAGTACATATAAATAGAGCCATCTGGTATTTGACAAAGCTGCCCCCCAAAAAAAAAAAAAAAAAAAAAAAAAAAAAAGTAGAGAAAAGGCATCCTTTCCAAATGGTGTTAGGAAAACTGGATCTCCCCACATAGAACAAAACTAAATCTAGATCTGTATCTATCACTCTGTACAAAAGTTAACTCCAAATGGATCAAGTACCTCCCCACGAAACCAGACACACTGAAACTGCTAGAAGAAAACATGAGCTGTGCCCTACAAGACACAGGTGAAGGAAAGGACTTCCTGACAAGGACTCCAGTCTCCCAGGAATCAAGGCCAACAATTTACCTCATAAAACTAAAACACTTCTGTACAGCTAAGGGGACAATCAATTGAGTGGTAAGGAAGCCCACACAGGAGAAGAAACTCCTTCCCAGCCATGTATCTGACAAATGATTGACATCTAGAGTATATAAAGAACTCAAAAATAAAAGAGAAAACAAACAAAAAGAAATCTAAAACCCCAAACCAAACAATAGGCTATAGACTGGAACAGAGTTCCCAAAAGAAAAAAATAAGTGGCTAAGGAATATATCAAAAAGTGCTCATCATCTTTACCAATCAGAGTAAGGAAAAATGAAATAAGGAAATCTGCAGGCAAGTGGATTGTAACCCAGAATGGGAAATGCCATGTGTTCTCTCTTATTTGTGGCTCCTACTTCCAAATCTTCAGGTATGGAGAGATCTAGTCACTGCAGAGACCAGGACAGTAAAAAGGGATGACTGGGCAGGGTGGGGGCTCCAGAGAGGGATAGCAAGAAACAGCCATCATAAAGTGGAAAAACATGAACGGGGGATTTTAACTGAGGAGGGACAGGAAGGTCAATTCAGAGGAAAAGGAATGGGAGAGGGATAACCAACACTAAGGGTGTCTGAGAAGGCCACAGGGAATTATTTTACATTTACCTGAAATTTTAAATATAATTTGTCTATCTGTGCATTTACATAACATTTAAATGAAGTTAAGATACTTGAAGTGATGATGCTTCCAGCAAGAGCCAGAAACTAACAAAAATCCCCAGTACAAGTATGAGGAACCTCCTTTTGAGTTTTTGGTCGGAGGAGTCCAAGAAACTCCCCCAAACAACACAGGCTGTTCCACTTGTCATTGGTTACCTCCCAGAATTTCATGTCAAATCTCTATGTTGAAGACACCACACACTTCCAACTAAGAATGGGAATAATCAAGCTGGATGGCTTCCAGAAGCCTCATCCTTGAGGACCACCTTCAAAGTACCAGAAGGTGATATTCAAGCTGCCAAGGGAGAGATACAATCAAAATAGTCCTATGCAGCTGTGATGCCTACGAAACAATAAATGACCACCATGGCATGCCTACCCATGGCTGGCAAGGCCATGAATCCTAGAAGAAAATGTACTACTGCCACTTTCCTAAATGAGTGTACTCTGTAACTGCATTCTAAATCTTATCCTTATATCCAAAGGTAAGTGTAGCTCTTACCCCTCATCAAAGATACTTTCCAGCAGTTAGAGACCATTACAGAAAGCTACAATTGGTCAGAGAGCATCTAACTGACTCTGGGGTATTAGGATCAATGGATACATCTACAGTGCAAACCCTACACCCAAGGTTCAAGGAACATCATGGAAGAGAGGCAAATCAATCCATTAATCAATCAATCAATCTAGGAGCTAGTAGACCAGAATCTCTGCTGTGTAGTTGTGCCTTCCATGTTACAAGGAAGCTGTATCCATACACTGTCAATGGTATGGCTGCCTAAACAAGAAGTAAATAATGACAACATCAATTGACATGCCAGTGTGGATGGGGGAAATTGCATGCTCCCCTCCACTCCAAGATGAAGAGCTATGAGTAATTACTGACTGCCGAGAGAGGGAGAACTCGTTTTCCCTAGGAATGAGCTCCCTAATTGGCAATTCAATACTAAGGGTTAGCCCTACAACATACATATGAGCAACATTAAAGGGACTCATCAGGCTGTGGCTGTGTGTGTGTGTGTGTGTGTGTGTGTGTGTGTATGTGTGTGTGTGTATTTGTGTGTGCACGTGCACATGCATAAGAGAGGGGTTAGAAGGAGAGAGCAAGTGGGGGGAATGATGTAAAGACTGTGTGTGTATATGAAATTTTAAAAATAAATTTAATAAGTTAAATAATTATTTTAGAGATTACGGTAAAGAAAGTAAAAGTCCAGCCAAAGAAAACTTCTAGAGAAATGTTTTTTAATGATATTAACTAAAATTTACACATAATAGAATTAGAGACTAATTTAAAACCATATTCCTGGGGAAAATAAGAGGCCCCTGGTATACCTAAATAAATGGGAGAGAGTACAAATGATAAAATGAACACGGTACAATGAAAAGTACAGAGGCGTTTTCAAAAGAATCTAAACAACCATGCTTGGTAACACTGAAGCTGAACATCTCAATGCTATTGGGGATTTTCTACAAAATTAAAAAGCAACTTTTACTCAAATATGTCCAAAGTTATATAAACAAATTTAAAAGAAGGTTATTGAAGATTTTATTTTCCAAGCACTCTTGACCAAATTAATTTTATTGGAATGTTATTCAAACACGTATGGAACACAATACTATGTTGCTATGTAAAACTCTCCAGGACACAGTAATGTACACATAATATAGAACATTAACGCGAGAAAGGGAGAGGGAGGGTGAGACAGGGATGGAGATAAGGTGGAAGAAGGGAGGACATGTGGGAGGAAGAAGAGGAGTCTAGGGACCATGAAAACAGCTCAACAGGTAAAGGCTCTTGTCACCAAGCCTGCCCATCTGAATTTCACCTGGGGCCAGAGTGTAGGAGAAAACTGACTTGCCCACATTATCGTCTGCCTCTGTACATGCACTGCGGCGCCTGCACACTCACATACGAGATTCTAAGTGAAACACAGTAGTCTAAAGCCTAGTAAGCTACTGCAGGCATAGCTCACCTGGCACTCAGAGAGGTGCGGAGACGACTTAAGCCCACGTGGCATGCGGCAACCTCCTTAGGTGGCAAAAACTAATATGGCAACTAATCACTTGGGATAAAAAACTTTGCTTAGCAATATATACAAGAGTACTTCATTTACATGTCCCGGTATTATCAGTCTCAAACAAATAGTAAACAGATTCTATAAAATTAAACGTCAAAGGCATTCCCACTAAAACCAGATTCAAAACAGGGTTGAATCCTAGTAATAAAACCATCCATTATTTCAAGAACCCTATTCTATACCATAAGAAACAAGTGTGTGTTTTTTCAAAAGAAGATAAAATTCTTATTGATAGGTGCATATTTATGTCAGAAAAAAATCTAGGATAATAAAATACAGAACCAGATAACTAAGATTACTTAGTATGTTCACTGTACACTCCTCACTCCCATACAAAATAAATAAAACACTAGTTACAGAAAAATGTACAAGAAAAAACAAAACAAAACAAAAAAACCATCAATGCCTGGGAAGTAGCAAAGAAAATAAACAAAGACCTCCCAAGGAATGCAGCAGCCAGGCATGATGCCACCTCTCATGATTTCAGCCCTCAAGAGACAGAGGTACAGGATCAGGAGTTCAAGGTCCTTGACAGCTACAGCTCCTTGCTGAGTTTGAGGTCAGCCTTCGTTACCCGAGACTCTTTCCCAAACCAAAAATAAAAAAACCGAAGACCAAAAGGAAAACCAAGACCAAAATACTACAAACAAAGACTGGGAGACAAAAAGGAAGATAGGAAGGGAAAAAGAAAGCAGAAAATATCCCAATATTACATAGAAAACTCAATTTGTATTTTCACTTATTTATCTACTTTTATTTTTGTGTATGCATGTTTTGTCTGAATGTATGTATGTCTGTGTCCCATATGAATGCCGGTGCCTGCTGAGGCCAGAAGAGAGTGTCAGATCCCCTAGGACTGGAGTTACAGACTGTTGTAAGCCACCACATGGGTGCTGGAAATCAAACCCAGGTCCTCTGGAAAAGCAGTCAATGCTCTTAGCCACTAAGCCCTCTCTCCAACTCTGAAAAAAAAATCTATTTTTTAGAGTGTAGATTCTTTTTTAATTTAAGACTTGAGTCAAACTCTAGACAAAATTCCAGCAAAATTCATTCAATCTTAGTTAAAATAACACCATCACTAATTAACAGTTATTATGCTTTGTAGATTATAGCAGAAGAGAACAATAAACATTACGAAGAAACATTTTAGACAAGGATATTTATTACTTCTAATAGTGGAAAATGTTGGGGAAATTTTTTTCTTAATGACAAGGATGAAGTGATTACAGCCAGGAGCCGGGGATTTAGCTCAGTTGGTGGAGCGCATGCTTAGCATGCAGGGAGGCCTAGTTTCCATAGACTCCCAGCACTCAAGGAGATGGAGGCCAAAACAGTCGGAAGTTTAAGGCCATCCTTGGCTACACAGCAAGTGAAGTCAGCCTGGGACATGAGATCCAGTCTAAAAAGGGGGTATTATGGCTAAAAGAAGCATACTAAGTATAAATTGATGTATCATGCAAGGACAGCTTCAATTTTCAAAAACAGATCAAGAACACAGACGTTCAAATAAATATCAAACTTTATTTCTCACATTTGAAAACATTTTATGGCTCACAGGTGCCACACAGCTGTTTAAACAAAAAAGCAACAGTTTTGAATAGAGCATGAAGACACTGTCAGTCCATACTGAAGATAATGAAGATCTCAGATGCTAAGGCGCCCTTTCCACATCAGCACACTTGGGCCAATTATTGTTCTGACACAGCAGCGGGCTGCTTCACTCATGATTACTAATACTGCAACTGATGGGAAATGTTTGCTTCCTGCTCAGGGCTATGCAGCCTGGAAACAAGGATGTGAAATGAACTATCATAGGCTTGCTTTTGGGTCCGTGAGCCTCTTTTCCTACGTGCATGTGGTAACAATTAATGAACATAGAGGCCCCGGGTTTGACAGAGAGCAAGGAAAGGTATAAGGAGGCTTTGGTGGGAGGAAAGGAAGAAATGTGTAATTATATTACAATCTCAAAATTTCTAAAAAGTAAAAAGCAAACTTATCTTGTCTGGGCTGGCCTTGATGTGCTTCCCTGGTTCCCCTGGAGGCCAAAAGAGGGCATTAGATCCCCGAGAATTGGAGTTATAAAATGACTCGAAACCCAAAAGTTTCATGTTTTTTGGTTGCTACGGTTATATTTTTCTTCCTTCCTCTCTATTTAATGCACAGGTGAGTGCAGTCTCTTTAAAGGCTCTAATCTGCATGCCAGCATCAAATTCACTATGTGTGGAGCTTTAAAGTCTATCTAAACAATGAACCGATGAACTAATCCGTGATCAAATGCCCTACGGAGAAAAGTAACTCTTCATTCTGAATTCAAACACAAGTATCACGTGCCTATCCAATACACTGAGAAAAATCAGTATCCACTTTGTGCTGGATAGTTTTACGTCAACTTAACACATGCTAAAGTCATCTGAGAAGTGGAAACCTCTATTGAAAAAATGCCTCCATAAAATTGGACTGTAGGTAAGCCTGTAAGGCATTTTCTTAATTAGTGATTAATGAGGGAGGTCCCAGACCATTGTGGGTGATGTCATCCCTGAGTTGTATGAGAAAGCAGGTGGCTGGGCGGTGGTGGCACACGCCTTTAATCCCAGCACTTGGGAGGCAGAGCCAGGCGGATATCTGAGTTCAAGGCCAGCCTGGTCTACAGAGCAAGATCCAGGACAAGCACCAAAACTACACAGAGAAACCCTGTCTCCAAAAAAAAAAAACAACCAACCAACCAAACAACAACAAAAAAAGCAGGCTGAGCAAGCCAGTAAGCAGCACCCCTCCATGGCCTGTGCATCAGCTCTTGCCTCCAGGTTCCTGCCTCCAGGTTCCTCCAGGCTTAGTTGCATTCCTGTCCTGTTTGAGTACCTGCCCTGACTTCCCTCAATGATGAACTGTTAGGAGGAAGTGTAAGTGAAATAAGCCCTTCCCTCCCCAATTTGCTTTTGGTCATAGTGTTTCACCATAGCATTGATAACCCTAACTAGACACACTTATTCATTTAACAGCATGTACACAATATCCACTGTACACCAGACTATTTCCAGCCCTAGAAATAGAGCAGTAAGTCAAAGGTTTAATTCCACAGAGCTTGTAGCCTTGGGGAACAATAAAAATGAGTACAATAAAAATAAACTGTGAAAAAAAAATGTTTAAGTTGGAAAAGGGCAGTGATGGGTATTTTCTGAAGGCTAGTTAGGAAGCCCTCCGATATGGTAAGCAAGCAGCACTTGGACACTTGTGTGAGATGATCAAATCCAGTGGGAAGGGCAAGTGCCAAGGTCCCACAGAGGGCATGCCTTAATGTCTTAGTTAACAGTGAAGAGACCCACTGGGCTTGAAAGGATATGCAAGGAAAAAAATATTTGGGTTGTGAAAATTAATAGGAAAAGCCATCATACAGTTCATTAATTGCATATGTTTAATTACTCCCCCTAAATCCTCTTAAACTTTACACTGCACTGCAATTAAACATTTTGAAAAGAGATCTCCAGCATGTTGAAGCCAATTGAGTTTAAATGCATCCATGGCGGCCAGTGGCTTTAAAGCATTTTATAAGTACAAACAAACCCCTTGATCCCAACAGCCAAATTACAGGTCTGAATAAGTCACGAGTGTGATGGAATGGAGAGCTCTAAGGGTGCCAGGAGCTCTGAACCCAAATCCAATCCTCAACACCGAGGCCCTCATCATCTCTCTAATTATTTGCTGCATGAACAGGCCCTTCACCAGAGAAACAGCACCCAAAAACTCATGAATAGCCACTACATTGCTCACTTCTGGGACAGGCAGGCAGATGGTACCAAAAAGCTAAGAAGTCACCCTCAGGAGAAGCACTTCACACTTACATCAGAGGCCTAAACTGTGCCCTACGGGTGATTTCCAAGGGTTCTGGAGAGTCAAGGCTACACCAGAGCCTGTGGGACTGGCCTCCTCTAGGTCTTGGAGGCTGTGGAAAGAGAAGAGAGCTACTCTTTGGCATGCATCAGGAAGCAGCCAATCTCTCTGACTGCTAGAGAAAGGCCCAGTGTCTACTCAGCACAGGCCTCCTTCTGTCTATTTACTACTGCCCAGTGACTTTCCAAGAGCCAATGCCTAGGGCAGGAAGGGATTAAGTCAAGTAAGAATGTTTACTCTCTAGGGCTCCCGATTCCTTTTAAAATAGTCTCTTCTAATCATCTCCAGTTTCAAAGTCAAAAGACAGAATCAAGTAGGGGACCCCATTTTGGCACAAAAGTTGAAGAAGGGAGGTGGGGGATTAGGGAGTATTTGGAGAGGGAGGGAGAATATCTTAGGTCACTCCCATGCCGCAGTCCCAAGTGCAGTATGGTCACCCCAACAAAATGGTGACATCTCTTAGAACCAAATTGTGGATTTTTTTTGTTTTGTTTTTGC
The DNA here is from genome assembly GCF_004664715.2 of Peromyscus leucopus. Classification (NCBI taxonomy): domain Eukaryota; kingdom Metazoa; phylum Chordata; class Mammalia; order Rodentia; family Cricetidae; genus Peromyscus; species Peromyscus leucopus. The sequence goes on from NC_051067.1 coordinate 46,505,649, forward strand.
CATAAGTAACTTACTGTTGTCTCATCCTTTACTCATAGATGAGACTGTAGTAAGTGCAGTGCACTAGCCTGTCACGTAAGAGGTCCTGGATTCAATTCCTACAAAATGCATGCATGTACACACGCGGACATATGGTGTGCGAGCCTGGGACTCTGTGAATGATATAACAGACAGGTTTTGCTAGAATATCTTTGCCACCAGAGCTCGAAGCACAAGCTTGCCAAGACTATGTCTCACTTTTGCAAGTCTTTAGGTCAGATAGTGCATGTGGTTCTTGGTGCTTACCTGAGTTCAGAGACCCAGCCAGGGAAGGGGTTCTCAGATTCAGGCCCAGGAATAATAACCCAGGTGCTGGGGATGAATGCCGAGTCCCAAGTGTCCCCTAACTGGTCTAGGGTGGGACCCAGAGATTAGTGGTGAATCTGAGAAAATCTAATCACCAATGAGCTACCGAGCTTCATTTGTGGCCAGGACCATCAGGCAGGACAAATCACCAGTGAGGACTGTGGTGGTATTCTAATTGTACTGAAATGTGATCTTGATTGTATGTTAATAAATAAAGTTGCCCGGGGGTCAGAGCTATTAGAGCCATAGACAGAGTGTGGCGGTGGTGGCACACGCCTTTAATACCATAGATCTCTGTGTGTTCAGGGATACAGCCAGCATTGGAGACATATGCCTTTAAGACCTAGGGGGCTGTACATTCAGACAGTGACGAGGCAGTCATGTGTTTGGGTTTACAACCAATGAGAAGGCAGAACAACATACTATAAAAAAAATGAACAGACAGGAAGTAGGCCTCTTTTCAGGAAGCTAGGACACCGAAGGCGGAAGGGTGAGATTTTAGCTCTGAGCTCTGACCTCTCGGCTTTCTCTTTTACATTGTTTCTGTGTTTCTTATTTAATAAGACGGTTAGTTACATCAACAGAGGACCATGCATGGAGGTGAAAGCTATCTCAAGGATCCTGTCTCAGGATCCGAGGAATGTGGAATAAAAATCCACCAAGCATTTCTATCATTAGCCTCAGCCCCAGCGTTCAGGAGCACTACTCCAAGTCTCCTGCTGGGGGAAGAGGTGTGTTGGAGAGAAAACAAACCCAGCATCCTAGGCAGGTCAGCTGATAGTTCTTTATCACAATGCTGCCTTGAGAAAGAGTCAGTCCTAATTAACACCTGGAACATCCTGCCTACCTCCTCACAACAGCACAGCAGCCAGTCTGAGTTGTCAGCTGCAGTACGGACTGTACCTATTCCAGGCATGGGCCTCACCAAAAACAAACAGTCGCACCCCCGGACATCTGAGGCTGGGAGTTCCTTATCAAATAGGACAGAAAGCCAGCTGCTATGGTCTGCATTAGGTATGCTTCAAGAACTAGTGAGGTGGACAGGGAAGGGGTAAAGAAGCCAGAGTCTATTCAACTTTTCAGAGTCCAGTATGGGAAGAAATGGGGTTAGAATGTGAGGTGATTCCCACACTGTTGCACAGAACTCTGGGAAGGAAAAGAATTCTCTATCAATCCTGGCCTCCATAGTCATGGCGGACAAATTCAAAGTATAAATCATCTTATTCAAGAACGTGTTAGCTTCATTATTCATTTAGATATACTGTTTGTGAGCATCCATTTGTATTCTTATATGTATTTTCAGGATTAGTCATGAAAAAACCCAAGAGACTAAAACTCCTCAATGTGGAGGTTAGCATCCAAAACTAGAAATGTGGCTCACCAAGGTGACCAAATACACAGAGCCCAGGTCGCTCAGGGAAGACATTCCTAACACTTGCAGAACCCCAGAAGGGGGCTGCCAAAGAAACAACTACCTAGTGCAGTCAGACTATTCTCAGCACTTAAATGTACAAGAGCTGGGATTAAAGGCATGCGCTACCCCTTCCCACACCTCCCTTCCCAGCCTGGTACCTGGATCTTTAACCCTAGTATTCTGGAGGCAAGGGCAGCTAGAGGTCTGAGTTTGGGGCCAGCCTGGACTATGTGGTGAGACTCTGCTTCAAAAATAGTTATTTGAATCTTTTATTTCTCAATTTCTGAACTTTTCAGAGATTCCTTATGATGGAATGCTACAAGTGATGATGGCATCTAGCCCTTTTTAGGGGGGCACAAAAGTGTTGCTGAGTAGTGACAGCCTGCAAAAAGTTCTTATCTCTACCTTGTCTACCTCAAAGCAAAACATCCAAACATTCATTCTCATCCCATGATCGAGAAAAGGAGGAAAATGAAGGACATTTAGCCATAGAAGTATACTAATAGGACCCAAGATAGCCCAGTTCTGTCCAGAAAACAGAAAATGGATAGAAATGAATTATTAAGAAAATGATAGGAAGAAACTTAGGGAGGAAGAGGGGACAGAGAGGGATCAGGAGAGAAAGGGAGGGTAGGAGGTTTGGGTGGTAGCTATCCTCATGCAAATGTGAGGACTTGAGGAGTTCCAGCTCCAGAACCCCTGTAAAATGGCCAGGTGCCCAGGTGCAGTGATACATGTTTGCGATCTCAACACTGAGGGGAAGAGAGAGGTGGATCCCCAGGCCAACAGCCTAGCTTAGCTGGTGGATGACCCCTGAGGAATGATAACCAAGCTTGACTTTGATGTCTGGGCTCCATACATATGCACACATGGGCGTGAATGCATATGAACACACACCTATCCATGCACACACATACAAGCAAGGCAAGGCAAGAAGCAAAGGAGAGAGAGGGAACTCAATCTTTGCTCGCCGCTTGTTGGGTAGCTATTTCCTTAAAACTTAAACACCCTTCCCTGGAAGAGGAAAGTCCAGAAGACTCAAGAACTTCACAAGGCTCAGGAAGCCAGTGAAAGTTATGTGATTCACATGGCTGCCCCCCAAATATATCAATCTTTAGGCAAGTGCTCGGAAGAGACTGGCTGGCTAAAGGGACAAGGAGATCCCAGGATGCAGCCTGAGTTGTCACCCATGTTGGGGTGAGTCTGTTCTTCTGTTCCGGTGATGCGGCTCCCTTGTCACCCACGCTCCTGGCATTGACCTCTGACCTCCTGTTAGCAGCCCCAGTAAAGTCCCTGGGTCACCAGCTAGATTTGGCGGGCCGTTTTCTTTGGTGAGCTGTCAGTGCCCTAACCCAGTTAATACTGGTTTCTTCGAGTCTCGAGGGAAACTCCAAACTGCTACACAGAGAGCAGATGGGTGAAAGTTGTGATCCAGAACGTGTCTCAATAAATACAGAAGCAAATTCTGATAAGGACTGTGATTTGAAAAGCAAAACTGATCTAGAGAATTGTATCAGACAAAGTACAACCCAGAAGTCCCATAACTTTAGACTCTTATCCATACTGCAAACTCAATAAAGGATTGAATAAAGGGGGGAAACCCCCTTTTTCATTATTCTAAATGCATCACGAATTCATGGGCTTAATAATGTCACTATTTTTTGAAAGGTTCATGGGACATAATGTTTAGGTTATTAAAAAAAACTTTCAGTGCATAAGATTGATTTCTAAAAACATTTCAGAGTTCCTATATGTAATGTCTAGAGCAGGACAGATCACATGAAAATATAATGAGAAAAGTGGAGTGGGGGTGGCTGGGGGTCAGCAGGGGCAGCAAAGGCCTGAGTGCCCACCTTCTTTCCTAGGCACTCATAGGCTTTCCCATACAAAAGCGTAGCCTCATTTGTTTAACTAATTAGTAGTTTATTCACAATAAAACATACTTGAAGAGGAATGGGTAGTCTCAAACCAACGGAGAGAAGAAGCTATTGAGGGTGTGATAAAACATGCCACCCTGGTCCTTCTCCTCGGAACACAGGCACATACATGGCTTCCAAGGGACTTCTTCAGAATGGAAGAACTTCATCCAGGTTTGAGAGTTCAGAGAGTTCAGCAGCCCTCTGTGCTCAGTATTACTTGAAAGTATCCCAAATCCATGGATGTCCAACTTACACACTTCAGACTCTAGTACATGAATACTGTCCCCATACTGCCCTCCAGGACAGCTTTGTTACCTACCAGCTTTCTGTTTAATTTTCCTCAAAACAAGACTAAAATTTTCTTCTTAAAGATCCTATATATTGGGCCTATGCTCCACATGCTAGAAGCCATGCAGATCAAGTTCATTGAGACCAGTCTAGCTCAGATACAGGGAGAGTTAGAATGCCCACTATCAAACCCCCACATACACTTCTTTCCTGTTTTAAAATCAATCCATCTAATAGGCATATTTGGCTTTCTCTAACCCACCCAATAACCGTGGCAGCATCCCTTCAGAATGTGAGCTGCTACGCTGAGCATGTTTTTCTAGAAACTGTCTGAATGTGACTCTAGTGGTATACTTCTAGTCCCACAACTGAGAATCACACTAAATAGTTTAGGTGGGATATCTCATTGCCTAGTAACACTGAATGCAGAGTTCATTCAAGGTCCTTTCTTGTAATACTTTTTAACCCCAGAGCTATTTCAGGGGGTTGATATTTCAAGGTCTTTAAGGACCCCAACTCAGTTGTTATCTGGATATGAAAAGTCCTGATGAATGGTGATAATTATATTCTACCACTTCATGCTGGAAATAAACACACCAAACTGTTCAGAAAAATAGGGCTGAGGGTCAAACAGTCTTCTAAAAACAGTCTTCTCAGTTAATGCTAAGGCCTAAACCTTACCATCCTCCCAACTATACCTTCTTGATGCCTTTTACACTGACATCCTCCTCTGCTTGGGCCCCAGTTGCTTATATAGTGATTCTGCCATGTATCATACCTACTGTGTTTTCCTCACCTGCCAGTTTAACGATGTTGTTAAAGGAAACATGAACCAGGTCTAGTGCCGATTTTTCTTGGAAAACTCAGGGGGATGGTCCTACTGATTGCTATTTTATCTTACAGTAGGATATCAAATTCCTCCTAGAGACTACCTTTAATGCCTTTCCTATTCTTAGCCTCTAAGTTGCAACACTGTAGTAGATACTGCATAGTGCTCTGTGGTCTGGATCTGCTAGCTATCTGAACCCCTGGAGAAGCCTCACCTTAGCTTCTCTCCAAGGGAAGCACATAAAGCAAAACTACAGCAGAGTGGGGGAGTGGAGTTTGAGGCCAGGAGTAGGATTTCAAGTTCCAAAAGTTCTGCCCTCCCCACATGTTACTTCAGGTTTAAATTTGATGCAATAGCACATATCCCCATAAATGCCAAGGACAGACACATGATTTCTAGCTCACAATTTAGTCAGAGTTAACATGTATTGTTCTACACAAGGTAGCCATTGTTTACCTGAAGTTTGCCAAAAGGCTCTCGGGTATGTGATGAAGGGTCCTATTTATTTTCAATGGGATCCAATCTGTAATAAGTGTGCAGAGATAATAGCAAACCCGAGGCAGCCTGAAGTGAAATGGGGAACAAGAGAATGCACACATTTGGTAGTGAAGGAAGTCTAAAGGGCAAATTTCATTTCTGCACTGAGCAGCCACTGAAGACAATACAAGAAAAGCACTCTCTATTCAGTAGCCAATCTAGTACTTTCTGCAGATGGCCTCACAACAGTTACAACTAAAATTTCTACCTCTATTTTCTCACTAAGAACTGTAGGAATCTCAGTTTTGAGAAGATCAGAATCTCCGTGGAAAAATACAGTGTGCTCTTTAGTGCCACTGACAAACGGGCTTTAGGCTCGAATACCCAGTCTTCCACTAATCAGAGCATCCTAATGCTGTCACTGTCCTTATCTATTTCATTTGACCTTGCCCACTACATCTAACACTTTGGATACTGTCTTTGCATTTGTTCAGCACAGCTCATCCCTGTTTTAGGCCCTGGCGGACGTGTTGAGATTTATGCTGAATGATGCCTGGAAACTCACAGATGGCAGCATCGATACAAGTTCCATACAGCTTACCTGGCCCACTGCCCAGGAAGTGTGTGGTCCCAGGGAGGTAGACTGGAGATTACATCTAAGAGGCTAATGACCTTGGAAGTAACACCACCCAAGAAGGCAGAGCCAATACAGGGTGCTTAGAAACTGCCATTGATTTGGCAGTTCTCTGAGGTAACTCTGACTGTGAGGGCTATTGCCAGAAAAACTGAAAATAGACATTGAAGCAACAAACTTGCTTCAAAATATCCATAGCTACACAATAGTCCAAAAAATGGAAAACAACACAAATGTTTATCTCAAGTAAATGCATTAGGCATGTGTTTAGAGTCAAACAAAAGAATATTCACTAGTCATATGGAAGAATAACGCAGAGATGCAGGCCATGGCATGAATAAGCCTTGGAAACTTTATTCTACATACAAAACAAAACAAAACACACTAGACACAGGCCATATATTGCATAAATCCATTTAAATGAAATACCCAGAATAAACATCCACTGAAATAGAAAGTAGATTTTGAATTTTCAGGGGCTGAGGAGAATGGGGTAGGTGTCTGGTAGACACACATCCTTTGCGGTGTAGTGAGAATGTTCTGGAAGTAAGCAGTGGTAATGGGGTGCATAACACTTGAATATAAGGAATGCCGCTAAACTGAGCACTCTAAAATGGGCAAGGTGGCAGGCTCTATGTACAGTGTTTACTCTGCACCTTCTTAACTGAACTTTTTAATTGAATGTGAGGGTCACAAAATATTGGCAACAGTGAACGATTTTTGTAAGAGAAAATCACCAAAACTTAATTCAAACTAAAACACAACACGATGACTCCAAAGTGTTTCTGGCAGTGGTCACCAATGTCTCATTATGCAACTTCACTGCAGCCTTGGTTCTGAAAAAACAACACTTAACTTGGCACAGCACATGGCCACACCACACCACACAATAAGCACATCGCCTGAAGCCCCTCAGCTCACATGGTACACCCAAAATTTTCTTATAGAAATAGAATGGTTTATTTATAAATGATAGAAAGTTTGGAATATTTTCCTACTATCTTTTTGTTTTTAGTAAGTTGCTGTATCTTTGTAATATTGTGTTAGAATGCTTGATTAAAAAATTCCTGTTTGAATTGCATAAAAATATTATTAAGTAAATTTGGCCAGGGATTAGGACAGAATTTCCAACAACGTCTGAGTTAGCCCTGAACAAAACTTCTGCCTTTCTGTACTATATGGTAATGCAAAGTGGATTCTCATGGTTGATTATTACAAATTCAAAATATCAAAGGTTTAAGACACTCTACAATATTCAAGTTTCAAATATTCAGCCAAGATGAATTTATTACAGAAAAAAATAAATATCTATTTCATCAGTATGCAAATTACTTCCTTCTTTAATAAATGGTAAAATTTATGTGTACCGAGGAATTGTTTTAATATAAATTTCTTTATGATTTATTATCAGTAAATATTGATTTGTATACTTATTTCACTGTATACCTGGGGTCATGAAAAATTTCTTGACAAGAAGGGGTTGAGAGAAAAGTTTAAGCAGCCCCACGCTAGCACAGAGAACACAGACAGCAGCCAGGTCTCTGCTAAGGCTGGTCCTCGCCTGCCTCCCCCCACCCACCTCTTCCAGCAGTCACCCTGCTTGTGCCTCAAGCAGAAAGGATAAACCTAATGAGCCCAAATGTCAGCACAATATAAATTACGGCAAGGGGGGAAAAGCAACAACTTGATGCATGGCTGAGGATCTGAAAGAGGAATGTCCACCATTGTTTGTGATTATGGATCACATCACAATCTAATAGCAATTTTTATTTAATCAATAATTTCCATGCTGGACAGACAGCCCTGTTACAGAGAATCGACAAACAGGTACTGATAGCGACAAGCCTCGTTATTAATCTTTCCTCTGCTGGCTTATCAGCCAAACTACTGTAAAAGGCACCACCAAGATGGATATTAGAAACCACCTTCTCCCCACCCCCACCTTCCTTTCTTCCTTCCTCTCTTAGGCCATTCTGGGTAACGTAGACTCCACATTTATTTGCGTAACCTGGGGCTTGAGTGGCATAAAAAGGCAGTTCACATAAGCAATTTCACAATCTGTAGGACCTAGCCCATTGCTCAGGGTTAGCCATTATAGGCTAATAAATCATACTTTCTCTTTGAGTTGTCAATCGCCAACAAAACCTTTGTACAAGCACCGGCATCTGTAATTCCGTAAAGGCTTTTCATCTTGAAATAAGATGCTCTGTGCTGATAACAAGAATAATCCCCTCCTGATCAAGAAAAATAAAATCAAATCTGCATTTTACCAATTAAAGCTGCTGCCAGAAGCCAAATGGCTCAGCACTGAGACTCCACTGAAGTTTATCTCTGCTAAACACAAGGAGGAGAACCATGTGGCTGTGTTTCCTTTGTGGCTGGACTGCTTTATCTTGCTGTGGAAGTTGTACTGAGCAAGGTGTGAGAACATTCAACACCTCTAGGAAGAGCCACCAGGAAGACCTGTTTCTCATGAGCCAGGAACACTTCCCTGTCTGTTAAGTAGTACTCTCTAGAAAAGAGGAACATCACATTGTGTCAACCAAAAACCAAGATGGGGTAGCCAGAGATGGTGAGTGTCCTTAAGAGACATCAATAGAAGCCTGTGTAATAACATAAGACATTCTCAGAACTCAAGGTTATATAAGCTCAGACTAGAAAATAAGGCATACCAAGAAAAGAAACAATGAAAAATGAAATGTATCCATAAACCCCTACTGGCACAAAAATGTGACTATCCCTACAGTAGGCAGCTGCTCAAGTTTTATCAACAATCATTCGCTCTTCCAACCCTTAATAAACCAATTTAAAAAATCCCAGAATCTCGAGACCCTTAGGTAATTAGCACAAGTCAAAGATAAGAACTCAGTCCAAATGCAAAACCAACTTCCACATGATTCTTTTCCAAGAGCCAAGCAGTGAATAACCATATTTGCTGCTTGCAACTGTGAAATACCTCGTAACTGTCCCGCAAGTTTTTATAAAGAATTTAAAATAGTCTGCATTGTGGGCCTCACTTCTGACTCTGTCTTATGACAACCCTGCCCTCTTCAATGCTGGGGGACTCACAGCTTCCAGGGCTCTGCAGAGCTAAGCTCAACTGAAGACTCCCTAAAAATCTCTGAGATGAAAGCGACTCCCCCTCATTACTCCATCCGAAATAAAAGACAAGCCCTGCAGTCCCATCCCCTTGTTCCTTGGTCCCCCCTCTACTCTTCATGAAGACTGATGCTTGCTACTCAGTTTTTTCCCTGTTTGAGTCTACTTGTTTGTTCAAGACAATGTTTACACCCAGTCCCCATTAAGACCTGCCATTTCTTCCTCAGCACCTTTACCTTGTTTTACATTCATCATGACTGTATATCAGTAATACTTCAAAACAACCTGCCCCAAGGCTCCTTACCTGAAAATACAGACACCAAGATGAGTGTGTCAGGTCTGGCTCTCTAGCATGCCCTCAGTCCCAGCATTACAGGTCTGACACTCATGTAGCTTTTCCTACTATGGACTATGTCTATAGTTTGCATAGTAGACACCAGGTAGTGGATCAGCAGCCTGCTCAGGAAGCATGTGCTACCAAATCAATGGACTACTTACTATTTCTGTTTAATGAAACAAAAGTCAAAAGTTTCCTTTGTCTTGTCATTCACTTTACTTGAGTTTATTAACTCAGTTTCCAATAGATGCAGTTTTCCTTGTCAAAACAAAACCTACTACCCACGGTACTTGAATTATTCTACTTTATCCTAACCTCCCAAACAAACTCAAACTTAAAAAACAATAAAATAGGTTAAATACTATCACCACTTCACAGATGAGAAATGGAAACTGAAGTTGTAGGTAATGGGATAAACCTGTTTGGGGCAGCTTTAGGAACAATCTCCACCACACTATTTGGGGTTCTCAGAACTTATCTCTGGTGACTAGGCAAGGAGGGTGGAATAGGCTGACTTTTGCTTAAGGCCTTGGCCTATACATAGTCTTTTGAGGATAAGGCTCTTATACATTTTCCTGCTGACATTAATTGTTGTAGAAAAAATAATTCATCCATGGCAGCATTTGGCTAAGCTCAGAAAAACATAAATGTCCCTGAATCTTCAAAGTCTTTACATTAGGAACAGCTTCCTGCTCCTGGAACTGGTTTATGTCAAAGCAGGCACATAATCTCCAACCCCACTTACTGTGATTTCAGAGGCTGGAGTCTGAGCCACTTCCTTGGGTCTGCATAAAAAATGCTGGCATTTTTCCCCCCACAGAGAAGAGAGGCTTGGCTGGCAGTGGATCTTCCTGAGAACTACTGAGTGAGCAACCTCAGCAAGGGTAATTTCCAAGAAGCTCTGCCATTATCTACATACGAACCCTTACCTTGCTCACTACTTGCCCACACACAGATTTGGTTTTTTGGTTGAAGATGAATTTTCAACACAGGTCAGGCCATCTTTACTTTTTAAACAGAGTGTTACAAAGTAGGAGGGACTTTTTTTTTTTAAATCACCACTGGAAGTGGAACAGTTTGGGGGACAAATAGAGGCCATTTTACCTTCCAGGGTACAGCTGATTATATGTGTAGACAATTCAGGTTATCCCAGTGAGGGATGAGGCACTCAATGGGAAGAATGCTTTTCAACATCTTATAGCATGTAAGACAGTGTCTACAACAGAGAATGATCTACTCCAGAGCTGAGGATGAGGCACTCTGGTTTAGTGGTACCCTACAGAGAGTCTTCAAAAGCATTCCAGGACACTGAACATACACAGAGCCTCTAAAGGTCAGCATCACACAAGCAAGAGGGAAGAGAGGCCCAGAGGCCTCTCATGGTCTCTGAGGAGGCTCTGTGAACTGGGGGTCTGGGCACCAACTTCTAGATATTGATTTCATGCTGATATACCTACAGGGATACCACCTAAGAGCAATCTAAAGCAGCCTGCATGGGTATAAGTACCTCTAACTAGCCTTATATTGTTCTCTTTTGTAAGAAGAATCACCAACATTATATTGAGGATGATTTTTACAAGAAGGGAAGCTAAAAGTTTTATGTTCCCTTATCTACTTCGGCCAATTGAGTTGACCATTCCTTAAGAGTCTAAGTGCTCATTTTCAACTGTGCCTACACCAGTGCAGTGACTGGGTAGTAAGTGTATGTCACTCTCTAGCCCATACAGCATTTGACTGGCTCCAGTCAAACCTACTTCCCAGTCTAGCAACAACCAACATAAAGTAAGTCTTAGACCTGACACAGAATCCCCAAAGACCAACAGTATCAGCACACCATTTTCCTCTCCAACCCAATCTTCAAAAAACAAACACAAGTTGGAATTGCCTCATTTAGACCTGATGTCTGTTTCTCACTAGGCCCACTGTATGTGATCTCTGCTTGGCCTTGGATATCGGGGACAGTATTTATTTTCACGACTCTTTCACAGTCTGATAAGTGAGAAAATAATGTCTGAAAGGGTCAAATGGTGCCTGGGAGGGCATCCCGAGAGTCAGGGCAGGGATGAGGCTGCCACTCACAATCTAGCTGGGCCTGAGGGGTGCTTTAGCAATGAGCCACAAAGCCCTTGTCCCTTGACCTTTCAGACCAATCTCTTGGATATATTTTCATGGAAATGCTTTCTGCAGGTGAAATTTAGTCAGCAACTTCACAAAGAATATGACCCCTAAGGCAAAATCATTACATAGTGACTTTGAAGTTTGTAGTTTTTTAGTTTGTATGTCACGTGCCATGTTTCCAAATAATTAGAGCAAGAAAATTAACTAGCAACTCCATGTAGAAGGAAATTAGATCAAAAATCTTTACTAGATCAAAATCTTTACTTGTTCATTTTAGAGTTTTTTGTACACATGAAACTAATCTCTGACTAATGTATGAGACTATTCTCACATCTTAAACCCAATTTTCTCTTACATAAGGATGTACAATTCAACTCTAGAACAGTGATAAAAATTAGGCAGAAAGCATAAAATGCAAATTTAGGATTATAGTATTAATATGAAAACAATATGTTCACATCAAACCTTTCCTGTGTTTTTACAGATACAATTCTTCCCAAGTTAGATGACCTTTCTTACATCCAATCCTCTGATACTAAAATGAAAGCCCTTGATTTTTATGCTGTAAATGTACAGAATGTTTCCAAATGGCAGCAAAAGTGATTATTATAAGGGAACTTCACCATACTTTTGAAAATCAAAATTTGCAGCATATGAAAGCATTTATAATCCAGGTAGGTGGCTAATCACTCAACAAAAAGAAAAAAATTGACACCATGCTTAAAAGATCCAAACGGAGGATTACATTTATTTAAACGCCACCCAGTTGAAATTGGATGTCATCATAAATACATCTCACAATCTCTGATGTTCAGTCTTAAGACACCAAGACCATTTGTAGTTGCCAAGGAATCTTTCTCCTAGGTTACACTGTTTAGAATTACATTGAAGAATAAAACTGCTAAGAAATACTTTAACTCTCTGCAGACTGTTGGGAGAGATCTTGTAAGTATTAATTACTAAACAGGACTAGAGAGTTGAGTTGTTCAAACTGAGGGCAATGAGTGGCGTCACTTAACAGGTGGACAAGAGGTACAGTGATTACATCGTTTTTCTTCATTCAGATCTCAACAAGGGTGTTTTCAAGCATAGGTGGCCATGTGGCAACACCACCCTGAAATACACAATTCCCTTTTTTTCTTTATAAATAGCCTCACAGAACGTTGGTGGAGTCTGTCATTTGCCACTGAAATGGGCAGGTTTCAGAGACCATGAGATGACCTTGAACTTTCTGCTATGAGAATTTCAAATGTCTCCACCACCAAAGTAAAAAACAACTTACTTCTAGAACAAAATTCAAAGAAAGAAGCAGAGCTCAGTAAAGTCTGGAAGCCAGGCTGAGCCTCTTCCCCCAACACAAGCTATGTCAAGTAAGCAAAGAACAGCAAAAGCAAGTGCAAACACTGAGAACTGTCGCTGCCCAACTTCAGAAACACATGTACACTTAAAATGTGGCTTCTTTGTAATGTAATGCATAATAGCAGAGTCTGGCTAATTCAAAACTGAAGAGAAATGTGGGCTTAACTTACCCTGAAACATTAGAATATGTGCCTTTTACAAGTCACGGCTTCGATCTTGACAAATCAATGAGAAATTCAATCAGTCAAAAGTACTTGTAATTAACTTTTTACTACATATTCTTCTTGTGCTTTTGTTGCTTTCTATTAACTGACCCCAAGAAAGGGACATAATATTACAAAAACCTGATGAACAAAAATACAAGTCTATTTTCCTAGCTTCTGGTAATAAAAGTAAATTTATCGCGAATTTAATACTAGCTGGAAAGCCACCAGGCCCAGCTCTAATAATTTTGCTGAGAAGTGAAATTAATTACACCTCGCTGTGATAACAGATCCCACAGCAGCAGAGCTAGAATAACATCCATTTGGGAGAGGAAGGGGGCTTGAAATAAAAGGGCAGAAGAGGAAAAGGCAATATTCTGTCTATCTGCTCAGACAGTAATGGACGAGGTAATCTGGTCCCTAGAACATGGAGTGCACTGCACGGGAAGTGAGACCACGGCTGGCCAAGCCGGCCGGTTCCTAATTCTCTTCTTCAACTTTGCGATTTGCTAATGTGAAACACATGTCTCTCTTTTGCACCAAGTTCAAATAGCTCTGGAATTCCAACCTTGCAGCTCAGCGACTGAAGCAGAACAAGGGGAGAAGTTGTCAGGATTTAAGGGCTTTCAGCAAAGCCCTTCAATTGCAGCCAGCACCCTATTCCACGGCAGGATATCAATTATAGATAGTGACTTGCTTTAGCAGGCAGTCGGGACTGTCAGACACTAGATAGACAACCATGAAGAATCATGAATCTTTCTATTAACTGTAAGAGGGGGGAAAGAATGGGTCATGGCTATAAATAAGGCAGAGCAACAGAATGGTTTAACACCTTGCCGCTTGGTTGTATGTGGCACGAAAATCCAACTAATCAGAAAATGTCTGCTCTCCAAGGAAACTGGCAAGAACCAAAATGGTTAATGCCCCCCTCTGTCCCTAAAAAACGGGCTTTGCAACTGGTGTATATTCCATCTGTCACCAAAGTAATTAGGTAGACTTGAGGTACCTGTTACTTTAATCAATAAAATATGAAGCCCCTATTCTGCACTGGGCCACCACTAATGCTTCGAGTATCATCCAGAGCAGGAACGTATACATGTGTAAGGGCAACGAAAAGGCAATGGAAACGTGGAATTTCGGCACTTTAGATGGGATATAAGTGACCTGAACAGGAGGTTTTGTGTTGTAAGTTGTAACTTTAAATTCACGTGACTCAGTTTGTTTACTCTTGTAATTTAGCTTTGACTAAAATTATTATCATAAAGGTAACACACTGGAATCTGACTAAATCCTGACACCAATCTCTTCTATCTGATTTAGAGTTGAGTGTGTGTATGTGTGTGTGTGTGTGTGTGTGTGTGCAGTCATGGCACATGAAGATAGGTTCCATGTAGCCATAAATACTATGGCCATTCAAGCTGCAGCTTCAGTAGCCTTCTCTTAAAACTATTCCGACCCATGAGGCCATCAGGGGAATCCTGGCATCAAGATTACATAAAATACCTATAACAATCACTGCCTTTACAACATAAAAAGGGAAACACCCAAGCCCATGCCAGCCTTACATGAATGAGGCAGTGAAAAGGTTAAAGCCCTGTCATACCCCCTCATCCGTCCTGGGAATGCTCCCGGCATAGACTACTCTTTGAGAATAATTCCTCATGAAAAAAAAAAAAATTCTAACTTCTCCCCTCTTAGTGTAACAAGGCCTTTGTGCTTTCCACTAAAGAAGTCAGCACGAAAGAGTCATTAAGACAGACTTAGTTTAAAATTAATACTTGAATAAAAGAGGAAAAAATTACATGTGTGGAAAAATCAGAAAATATACCTTAATTAAAAACATTCGACTTACTTTTTTGGCTGTACTTGAGAAATCTCTAATTCTACTTATAGAATTACAAATACAAATACTTATACAAACACAGAGTGATATAATTTAAAAAGAAAAGGGGAGAGGAGGTCCTGATGGTGACATGTGAAACCTAACATTCTGTATATCGTGTTTCTCATCATCTGCAGTGCTGAACTTAACTCTACTAGGTAACTGTGCAGGATACATGACACAGAACAATCTAAGCTGCAAAAAGAACAATTGAAAAGCTCATACAACATAGAAAGCACAGAGATTCTGTAATTTTAATGTTTAGTCAAAATAGAAGAAGGCTACAATAAGCACAAGTCATCCACAAGGCAAAGATACTGTAAAACAATAGATGAGCATTAGTGTCTCTTTCATGCATGTGCTCAAGAGAAAGGAGCGAGCACTCCAAGGATGCGTGGTCAGACTTTGTATCACAGCAGGAGCACAAGAAACTGTCCTATTTGGTAAAATCATCCTTAGTGCCTTAACGGGATATAGAGAAATCATCTGAGCCTTCATATTCCAGACACTCTAAATGCAGTTCCCTGTCAGGTGTTTTTGGTCCCATTTCTCAAGAAGGCTCTACTGGCCTTTGAGACGATGCCAAGCATGAAGCCTTGGCAAAGGAGCTGGGAGTATACCAGGTTATCTGAAACAACACTAGAAAGTCAGTCAAAGACATCTGGTCTTGCTTTGGCAAGAAAAGGAAAGGTACCCCAATGTGACTACTGTGGAGTTTTCAACATTAGACACAATTCTTTTCCATGCAATTTTAACCCACAATGTTGCCTTTGGATCAAAAATAAAGCACCAATTGCTACATACAATAATAGGAGGCTCTTTAAACTTTGAAGTCTGCAAAAGGAAAAAAAGGAACCATCTGTTTCTGTAATTTTTTATATTGTTACTGGGTCTTGGAAGGGGAATCAAACTTAGTTAAAAGGTTAATAATAATTCATGTCCAGCTTACTATTACTCAATAACCATCAAAGCCTCTAACTCAAAATAGTGTTTTCTGGCTTACAGGATCAGAGTCATTACACTCTCTATTGAAGACTTTATTGAATTTTACACTAAGCTTTAGCTGACTGAACAGGTCAAGCACCATGGCTCAGAGTTTTCTTTATTCTCAGAAAAATCATAAAGCCCTCTCCAGTTTTCAGTGCTGCCAGCTACGAAACTTGACTCCGTGCAGGGTCAGAGAAGCTGACCTCATGCAAAGGTCACGGAGTTGGGGAGCCGCGTCCAACACCAGTCACTTACATGCACAAGCTGATCCTGGGTGTCGAACTCTCTGGTGCAGCCTTCCCAGTGGCAGTTTGTCTCGTAGATGACTTCAGGCTCCTGCTTGCTTTCATCTTTGTCCCCTTCCTCCTTGACTAGGGTTGTTCCTTCAGGCTGTTCCTGTTGTGAGGGAAGGCAAGAAGCAGAGAGGGAAAATGAGGGATGGTGGGAAAGGAGACCCAAGAAAGCAGACACTGGATTTAGATCTGTTTCCCTATCAACTCAACTTTTCAGGAAAATAAAAGGAAGCCAGGACTGCTAGCTGGGTCTTGTGGAAGGAAGAAGTCTAGCATTCCTATGTATTTTTTTCCCTGATATCCTGAATATACCTTCTGAGATTGTTTTAACTTATGATGTAAGACAGTAGCCCAATTATAACAAAGACAAAGAGCTGAAAACCAGGCCCTGCTCCTGGAATATAAACCAAACTGATATCTTAAGAAACAAAACAAAAAACAAGAATAAAAAATAAATTTTGAGGCAAAAAGCAAACAACAGAACCCACAAAAGTAGCAAGTATTTACCCTCCTCCAAACTGACCCAATTTTGTTTGGTTGTTTTCATTCCCTTCAATATGTCTGTTTATTGTTATATCTTATAATGCAGAGAGAGGGCTTTCGGATACTTTTAGTATTTTCCCTAATGTGAGATGCACTTTGTGGACTTTTCTTTCGGGGATCATGTCTTCTGGGTTTCGCCTTCAGAGAGATGCTGGTCTCCCTCACAGTTGAGGCCAGGGAAAGACATTGCCTGATGCTTTGGGCACAGACTTTTTTAGTCCACTATGAAAGCTTCACAGTAAATGCAATTCAAAGAATCTCCAGAATTCTAGGCAATATCTAGATGTGTAGATTCGAGTCCTGATCTAGGGCTATATGATAAACTGTTTATGTACACATCACGGTGTAATCAGCAAGGCTGTTTGTTGTCTAGAAAAGGATGGTTTCAGAATGCCCTATCACACAACCTTATTCCACCCTCTAAGTTCTCACTGAGGAAGTCTGGGCCTCACTTCAGTAAGGCTTGGGTTGAAGCAGACTGATGATGGCAAGGTTCAGATTCTATGGACCTGTAGACTCTCATTTAGTTCTGATTTGGGGAAAACGGCACTGATTAAGCTCATCATGTCTGGCTCAAGAGCATATGACATGGCAGTTTGGATATAGCCTATATATTCTTCAGTGGAACCAGACCGATGTGATCAGCAATAACAGTCCAGAATCTATCTGGCTGTGCTTCAATCTCTCTTGGTTCTCTGAGCCCTGTAAGAAGCAGCAAAATAAGAAAAGTGGAGAACTTGATCAACGAAGGAGACATCATAAGCTCTGCCTCAGCTTAAGCATGGGGTCAGAAGTTCAGTCATTTTGGCCCAAGGTCAGGGATGAGAAGCCCAGTCATCCCTATGGTCAGTGACAGATGAAGTCTGAGGAGACTCTATGGACTGTGGTGAGTTCAACTTCTAGGATGTCTCACCTATCAAGAACATGTACCTCACACAACTTCCTTCCTTGTCGGTATTTATTTTTGAACTAGAGAAATGAATTCAATTAATCCCTAACTAGCTCGTTTTCAAACACATGGCTAATGTCAAGAATACAGTAGGCAAGAAAATGTTGAGTATGAGTCTGGAGGAGGGGGAACTGACCCAAAGTCACTATGAGAGTCGTAATAGCTGGTTTTCAAGCCTAGGTGTCTTACCTGCTGTCCCCTTGACCCTGGGCTGGGGAGGTCTTCATCGGGTTTGATCTTGGACCGCTTATTATGCATAGGATCGCCGGTGCTGCTCACTGCAGACTCACTGGTGGGCTTGTTCTGCAGGGGCAAGGGAAAAATTAGGTTTGATTAATAACTACAGCCTAAGTGAAAATGTTACTAAAAACAAACAAGCTTATTTGATAATAGGGCAATGATTCTGATAATGCCCGTCACCCATAGGAGAGTCCAGATGATGTGGCCAAAGTTAGATAATGACTTTGTGGAACATTCTTCACTTTTGACTCATGAGTAGCAACTGCTTGTGGCTTTTAAAAGCTTGAAGAACAGAGCAAGAGAGCCCTAGACTTTAACAAGCTAGAGTTATTTCCAAAAAGTTGGGGTGGGAGATCAACACAAATTAGCAGAGTTCTTCAATTACAGCTTCTAGATTCTTCTTTCAGTCACACCAGGCTGGCACAAAGAATAGAGAGACTGGAGGTTTATGTTTACTCTAGAGTATCATGCAGTGCT
Organism: Peromyscus leucopus; assembly: GCF_004664715.2. Lineage (NCBI taxonomy): Eukaryota > Metazoa > Chordata > Mammalia > Rodentia > Cricetidae > Peromyscus > Peromyscus leucopus. The sequence continues at coordinate 46,524,042 of NC_051067.1, forward strand.
CAGTAGTAGCCTGGTTATAGTGGAGGGAATGGACAGTGGCTGAGAGTTCACACATATGGACTACCAACAGAAGATGTAGTTTATAGACTGTTGGAGTAGGGCCTTATCAGGCAGCCTACTTTTAAATCATAAGCAAATGGCTCTGATGTAAGATGTCCTCGTTCCCATTCATCAAAACTGACTACTCCTTTGGAGAAAGAAGACGAGATATGCAAGTGAAGCCCGGACAATGATGAACTCTATGGCATTAACAGCCAGTGTGGTGACAAGGATTCAGCGGACCAAGATGAAACAAAGCTGTGTCTCTCACCTGTGAGGACTCAGAAGGGCCAGAGCTGACCTGGACAGGGTTCAGAACCGTCGGGATTCCAGGGATAGGTCTCTGTGTTGGAAACGTTGGAGCAGGGTGGATGAGTGGAGGGCTGTGTCCAAATGCTGAGCCTAAGCTTTGCTGTCGGCTTAGGATCTGCTGATGCATATGGAGAGACACAGGGGCAGAGGGGTAGGTGAAGCTCAGAGCAGGGCTGTGCAGGAAGATAAGAAGGAAAAGTATCACTTACGCTGACATCAGAAACTATCACAAACTAAGAATGTTTATAGCTTTAACTGAAGCCATTCAAATCACACCAGGTGTGTCTCTTGCGATGAGAAGTTAGAAACAATTACTGCCAAGTGTCATGAACACATCCAAGAAAAAGCAGAACTCTAGGAGCAGACATGTATGCACATCTTCCCCACATCACAGCCCTGATGGAAGATTCTAGAAAGTGGAAATAAGGGACACTGGCTCAATAATAACTATTTATTGCAATAACAAACTTTATATAAAAAAGAAAATGGGTGACTATATGCTTTATAGTACTTTTATGTGCTCTGGGTTCCGCTTGTTCCTGTGCATGGAGCAATTCCTTTAATCTTAGCTCACACCGATCGCTTTCATATGTCTCCAGATCTTATTACAAGAGGAAAGAAAATCAATTGGTTAAATGTGTTTTGAACACCATGCTTGTCATATCACTCATTTGTTTGTAAAGATGGAAAGCTTGGTTCATCCAGAATGCCACCTAAAGAATTTCCATCAGTGCCGTCTGGTTACAGAAGCTGATGGATTAACCTCTCCCCACTGAAATCAGTGATCAATGGGCTTTGATGGGGGAATATTCCAATGGGAGAGCATAGCTCCCTCCTCCAGCAAAACGGCATTAAGTGTCTATTATAGCCCATTATGAATGCTAATGTCTGTCACCACTTTATTTTGCCACCTATATCCCAGGCCACAGTCAGTGATACTTATACCTCAGGACACACAAGCCAATGGCCAGCGGCCAGAGGTTTCTTTGTGTGAGCACAGTTTAGGAATCAAATCCTCTAAAAGCAACAGCAGACTCTGGAGGACTTTTCCAGGGGTTTAAAAATGCATGGAGAATTAATAACTTCCTACATGGAAACCTCCTGTATAAAAAAATAATCTGATAATAAATTTATGCATGTGCACACATGCGTGAAAGCACACACTCAAACAACTGTAATGTTAGCCAGAAAGAACCAGAGTTTCTCATAATATTAGCGGTAGAACTCATGCAAATTTCCAATCTGGTGGGTTAATTACTATTGCTGCTAAGCACATTAACTGAGAATAAAATAATTACAATAACAAAATTCAAACCATTTCAACAACTTTAAGTAATAATCAGAGATATACTCCCTTCATTAACGTGACTTTACATTTTTGTCTATTTGACTATAACCCATAAAAGGGCGGCTTCAATGGGAATTCATTACTATTATTCCTACAGAGAGTTTTCCTTTACAATAGCCTGCCCATTTAAGACTGAATACCATTAAGAATACCCTTGGAGAAATCCACCAGGCTTTGAGGAACTCTCCTTTCATTTCACATTGTATTTCCTTAATAAAGGAAAGCAGAAACATGGTAAAAACAGTGATTGGTCACAGTAAGTTAGAAGAATCAGTAGTAATATTCTGTTTCTGCAGTGCTAAGGTTCCTGCCGGTATTTCTGTGAGCAACCATGAATGATTACAGTAAGACTCACCTAAGGTAGCTGTGTGGATGATTGATAGGGCATTAATCAAAAGATGCATATCTACCTCAGAATTTGTTCACAAGCTTTCTTCTAATAGCTGATTTCATGTTCACTGAGCTCTATGCCAGTTTGTCCAATTTATTTTTCGGTGTACAAGCCATTCATCAAAACCCACAATGATTTAACACCTCCCCCTCCTTTGGGTGAATGGTATTACTAAGTGTAACTACCTTATTCTACTCATTAAAGAAACAAAACCCAAAGACCCCCACTTCAGGTATAATTAAAACGTCAACAGTCTCTGCATTAACCTTTATACACATTTTTAGTTTCTCAGGGGCCTGAACTATCCAGCAGGCCTAAGGAAGGAAACTCAGGAAGAGGCCACTGACACTTCAAACTGTGGATGACATCAGATTCTGGGCTTAAAAATGGAGTACCTGATTAGGAGTCAAGATGACTAAAGAATACCTCACAAAGCAGAAAAGGACCTTGCTTTTTATATACATGCAATTCAATAGAATTTACTGTATGCAGAATGCTGAACAAGATAGGTATATTTTAAAAAGTATCAGTGCAAATGAATCAAGGCTCAGTATTCCTATAGAAGTTCCTCAGCACCACAGTCTTCCTTGTCCACGGTTACCTAAGAGTTTGAGATTTTCAGCACACCTTTATAGCTCTCACTGGAGCTTACTTTTCACTAGTGAAACCAGGTAGCTGAAATAAATATGCTCTAAAATTTACTTGAACTACTAGGCAGCAGGGTTGACAGACAGATGGATGATTTCTCAGCCTTTGTGGTTTATTATAAGCCAGAACAGATGATCTCTTCTCTGGGTGCCAAGATCTGGGTACTGCAAACCACCAAGATGCCTTTGATAAGTCAGGAGTGGCCAGGCCCGCCCGGCTGCCATTAACACCATCCGTGCCTAGGGAGGGCTGCAGTAGGACTGCTCAGCTCCAGATCACAAGCCAGTTTAGAATCTAATGAAAAAAAAGCACAACTTTCTAGGCTCTGTCACAATATCTGTATTTGCAGATTTCACAGTCAGTGTTGCTCAGAACACTGTCTATGGAGTTCTCAGGTTGAGTTCTTAAGGGAAAAGCAGAAAATGGGCCAAGAAAGACTGGGCATGGCAGCTACATCCAGAAGAAGCCACACATACTATCTATCAAATGATGCCTCTATGTGTACTCTCATGGTGAGAAAGGTGTGCAGAGAGCCTTCTGAGCTCTTGAGGGGGAGCCCAGGAGCCCACGCCTATGATCAAGTCTAAGAGGCAGGGCCATAGAAAGCGGAGTGCTGCTCTATGAAGTTCTGGCCTCTGGGTACAGAGGTGGCCACCCTGTATGCTGGCACTTGCTGTGTTCCCTACCCTGATCCCTTTCCCTCTAAAGTTAAGCATAAAGCTCTGGGCTCCTGCCCCTTCCACTGCTTTTAGAGGCTGCTCAAAGTCTTGGCTCGTCACCATCCTGCTGTAGTCTCTCTTCTGACTGACTCTAACTCTTCACTCACAGGGCCCTGGCTATTAAATTCATGACACAGATAATTCAAAATGAAATCAAGATCTGCAGCTTGACCACATCTACATATAAGGTAACTTATTCACAGGTTTCAGGGAATTAGGATGTGAGTATCTTTGGGGGCCATTATTCTGCCTAGCACCCTCAGGATACTGTAACTTAAACAAAGCCATATTAAGAAAAAGTCTTCCTCTGAAAACTCCAAGCAGACACCATATGCACCAGGCATTTCAAAGTCACTGTATTCAAATCACATTGAAAACCCCACTGAAAGAGCTTACAAGAAGATCCTATAATGTGTCTTTCAATTTTTCAGGAATTTCATGTATAGTGGGAGGTAAGAAGAGTGATGCTAGATTCCATAATAATTGTGCTATCAATAAAGCAACATGGTTTGGATTGATGCAGTCCTTTACACTGGAAGAGCGGATCATTTTTACATTAAAAATGAAAACAAAAGGCCACATTACCCAGCCACCAGACATGCAAAGGTAAAAGCTGGAATCCATTACAGTCACACAAAGTATTATATTGAAACTTATTTGTGTGTTAACTTTTAAAAAGCAGTATTTTCCCTAAAGATAACTTTTTTTGTTTTGTTTTGTTTTTAAATATAGTAACCACAGAATTTCCCATAGCCAGAGGTGTTAATTTTTTTTTCTTCCTTGTGTCAAACCACAACAAACCTGGGGTTTATGGGTAGTTAGGCAGCTAAGTCGTCCCCAGCTTTGATCTACACTGAAGCAGCAGAGAGCCTCTTAGGCTTCTGAGTTCATCTCTGAAATCCCTCAATGATCTAGAGTGGGCTGAACAGAGATGCTCAGGCAAGTGTCTAATGAGAGAACTAAGTTACATAACAGCTCTGCAGCGGATGGTAAAAGACAGAGGAGGCCAGACAGGCACAGCTCTGAAGTCCAGTGGGCTGTGTAAACAATAGGTGACTCCTCTAGATTCCAAGGAAATGCCTTGCTTTAAATGTAAGCTGTACTCTTCTTAGTGACTCCCAATAGACATTTATTTTCTAAATTGCCATAGCAATTAACTTTCAGATTTGAAGTGGGTCTGTTTATTTTGAGACAGGGTTTCACTATGTAGGTCCTGGCTGGCCTGAAGTTCTTTATGTAGATCAGGCTGGACACCTCAGAGTGCTAGGATTAAAAGATGTGCTTCACCACACTCAGCTCAGGTTAAAACTTTGTGAAAAGAAACTCATTTGATCATATTACAGAGTACTCCTATAAATTAGGATGGAGGAATAAGTCCAGATCTCTAAAGGCAGAAGAAACCAGGGGCTGTTGTGCTTGCTTTCTGGCTTCTGCCTCTCCTAAATCTTTTGCTCATGAACCCATCTTGTATGTTAAGTGAGGTAGCACTGAGGTAACACGAGGCAAAACTGCAGTCTAATCACACCCAACTTTCTAGTCACGCTGTGGGTTCTGTGCTAAGAAGGTCATTCACTTCTTGTCATAGCTCTGAAATTTACTATACAACAGCTGCTATTCAAAGAACAATTCTTCCCAGTTTTGCAGAGAATGGTCTCACAGCTTCTATTCATTCTATGTGTACACATATAGGTATATGTACACACCCATGTGTTTATACTTGAGAGTAAAGAAAATAAAAACTTCTACTGCCATCCATAAAAATTCTTAAGTCACATTTATTGGAAAATCCAGCTAAGCCTCAGCAGGAAAGCACAGGGAGGTACAGACCCGCACACTCAAAATGAATGTGTCCTAACATTTATGTTCTGGTATGCATACTCTGAGTAGCCTTGGAGAATGTGCATTAGGCTTTCTGTTGTGAAGGTGCTGTGGAAAACTAAGAAGGTACTTGCAGCCAAGCAGCCATGAACAGGAACGGCAGCGCCATGCTCCACAGTGGGAGCTGCTGATAACCTTCAAAGCAGTAAATGGGCTGAGCACATACACATGGTGAGAAAGACCACGTTCATATGAGCAGCGTCAGCTATTATTACTTCTCCGATGTGAGTGGTATTTCCCAATACTGTTTCAGCTAAGCTTTGGCCACTGGAAGATTTCTAAAAGGAAACACAACCTGGTGAACAGGAGGAAGATGAAAGGACCCACCAGTCTGACACGGTGGTGGTTATTCTCCTTTGACAGTCCACCGACCCCTCTGAGCATGCCTCCGCAGCCAGAGAGTTAAGCAACCTCTCAGAGTGTCCCGAGTCCCATTGTTCTTATGACATTGGTCACAGACATTGTATAATCTAGCTCTATGTCCCCAAACTTGTGCCCCAATTGCCCATATCTAACTGTCTTCTAGTTCTCTGGTCCAGTGCCAGTTCTTCAGATGCACTGCTCCTCCCATCTTGGGGTCTATATGCTCAACTTTCTTCTTAGGCAGTCGGAGAAAGCTCCTCCTGTGGTCACTCCCATTATCTTACAGCTCTTAGCTTCCTGGCACCTGGGTCACTTTCTCTACAGTAATGACCAGCATCCAAGCAAGTTCATTCAACCATCTGCTGTTTTGTTCATCTTTGTTTGGAGGCTTTTCTTCCTGTAAGTTCCACGAAGCTGAGGATCTCACTCACTCATTCTGCAGCCTCCACATCTAGCCAGTAGTTAAACTCATTCAAGTGTTTAGGGAATGAATAATTCAAAAAAATTATCTTTTAAAAAGATACTATTAACAACTTTACTAAGGAGGAAAAATGGACACTTCATAATTTTTAGAGGATGGGATTAGAGATTCTAAAATACATTGGAATTATAGACATCTATTTACCGTAATTCATGTGTGTGTGTGCGCTTCTCCAGTATAAGCAAGACATTTGCTCTCATTAGCAGCAGAGAGCCAGAGAGCTGGGGAACCCCACTGGTTCCTACCTCCCATCAGGCAGCATTGATGGACCTGGCAAATGCATCCTCATTCCATAGGGTTCTTACACCAGGGAAGAATGATGGTGTACAAGAGAGGGCAGAGGGCACAAGAGTCGTCAGGCTGAGCTTGTCTGTACAGACAATAGAAAAACCTGCAATGACTGTGAAGTTGGAGATCTTGGCATTCAAGTGGGCGATTTGTGAGGTAGAAGAAGAAATAACATTTTCATTGACATGATTTTCCTAACCATGCCAGTTCTTAAACCACTAAAGAGAGGAAACCATCTTCATTTGAGCACTAAACTGATGGTGAAAAAACTAAGCCTGGTGTACTGGGAATGCGTTTCCTAATCATTTCTCCATTCCATTTACATTTGACAAAAGAAGGATCATTTGAAATGTCTTCTCTTCCTATGATGGCTTAATATCTGGGGGGCAGAGGTATTAGCTAAACAAACTTTTAAGTCTAATATGAATAATGAGCTATTTACAATGTTATGTTTAACTGTGGCTTGAGGACCACAAGCTTTTTGATGCTGTGGTCTTCAGTGGAAACCTTCAAATGATAAAGTACTTACAACTTCTTTAAATGAAATACTTTATGTGTGAAATTTTTTGAGTTCATACAGCAGCTATAAGATTAAAAAAAAAAAAAAAAAAAAAAAAAGGGCTTGGGATACATACCTAGTCTGACATACCCAAGTACTATGGTTTAATATGCCAACATGCTTTTGCTTTAAGTATATTTGTTTTATATGATATTTTAAAGGAGCCTGAATTACTAAGTAACTATTTTAAAAATACAAAAATAATACACTAACAGGACAGACATTTGCTGTTTTAACCCTTTTATTTTGAATCATCTTCTTTTTCTCTACTATATATGATATATCAATCTGTGGGGGTGTAGAATAACATCCAAACAGATCTTAACTTCTGGAAAACCATAATTACTCAATAAAACAGGGTGAAGGGTATTCTAATGGTTCATGGTGGGGAGGATTCCTTAATTTATTCATTCAGTAACTATGAGTGGTGCCGTGTCAATGGGAGGGGACAAAGGTGATGCAGGGATGTGAGAGAGTTCTGATGCTCTTTCTACTCCAGGAAAATGGATAGCAACAGAAACCCAAGTGACTGCTTTATTATGTAACTGTAGCCTTACAAACTTACAATGGCACAATTACGTTTTGCACTGACCACATTAACAGTGAAGTAGGCCCCAGTGTGACAATCAGGTGTGTTTGGGGGTAAAGACATAAGTAGGCGGCTGGAATGCTGGTGGTACTAACCAGCTTCCTCCTTCCGTGTGCCTACCCTCTTATCTGGTTCAACACAGAGAGCAAATGTACTTCCTGCTCAGTTTCTCTTGTACTGTTCACTCTTAAGAAAGGTACCTGGCCTCAGGGTACCCACATGCTTCTTTCCTTTCCCTGCCATTCTGTGGTCCTATTACTCATTGATTATTGCTGAGTTGGTTTATTTAGGGAAAACAATGCACCAAAGTATCTCTGGCTAGTGGAGATGATACTGTCCATTAATATAATTACTGCATTCTAACAGTACACGGCAGCTCATCACATACTGGATTACCTTCTATGGAAAGAAAGGGACGTATTATCTTAACATACCATGGATGCATATCAAAGACTAAGATATCCCCTGAGAGGGAGAACATGCATGAAAATACTCAAAGGCAAGAAAGAAAACGAGTATGTGATGGACTTTGGTCATGTGACTTTCACAGATCTTTTGAGACCTCACTGGTCTTTAAAGTGAATCTCTTCTTCCACTTTTAATGAAATGATTATTTCAAGTTGGAATACCAACCGTCTCTGAAGTGGGGTACCTGCTTCTCTGAGCAATTGTAAGATGTCACGAAGATGCTAGGTAAGAATAAATGACATTACTGTGGACATTTATGTGCATATTCTAAGCTGCATCCTAAGACACTGTAAAGAATAAAGCAAGCAAGTAGGGATAATTGAGAGAAGAAAGAAGAATTGTTCACCAAGTAATTCTGGGGCTAGAGATGTAGCTCCGTGGTAGAGCACCTGCCTAGCACACCCAAGGTCCTGAGTTCAATGTCCAGCACACCACCTCCCCACAAAAGCGACAAAGTGATCCATGTGAATACCATTTGTATGACTATCTGCTACATTTCTATGTGGATGTTTTAGTCAAGTCACACAACTACAAAATATCAGCTAATTCAGATATAATTTATGGTAGCAGATGACCTAAGAACACAAGCCAGGAGAAGAACAACCTGCCTTGGGTTGGAGATTAACAGGCTGAAACATCACCAATGGTGTCATTTAGAAGTACCATTCAGGGTCATTTCTTTTTTAATTTTACTCAGTGGGGAAGAACTTCTGTCCCCCTGTGGATCCATATCACCTTTAATAAAACAACCCACTATAGCCGGGCAGTGATGGCACATGCCTTTAATCCCAGCACTCGGGAGGCAGAACCAGGAAGATCTCTTTGAGTTCGAGGCCAGCCTGATCTACAGAGCGAGATCAAGGACAGGCACCAAAAGTACAGAGAGAAACACTGTCTTGGAAAAAAAAGAACAAAAGAAAGAAAAAACAACCCACTGGATGTTTTACCTACATCTGTTAAATATGCAGATTAGGGCCAAAGCTGAGATTTGACTACAGACAGATGCTGGAACCTACACCTGTGACCACACTGGCTGACCCTGAGACACTGCAGACTCCACTCTATCTACTGATAACATTGGCTGACCCTAAGCTACCCCAGACCCCACTCCATCTATTGATTACATTGGCTGACCTTGAGACACCCCAGACCCCACACTATGTTCTGACTATAGTCACAGAAGCAGGTGTTTGTTTCATCCTCTTCCCACTTTTCATTGGCCATATATATAAAAAAGAACAGCAGAAAATGAGAATCATGATTTATAATAATAATGCTAATTTGCCTGTCAATGAGAATTGCTGATAACTGAACTAGAAAAGAATCAAAACTGCACTAGAAAATGTTCTAGTGGAACAATGGTATCAGTTATTCTTAATAAATATGGAGACAGCACTATTGTTTATGTGTATTTTTTCTGAACTGTTGAAGTTTCCTAAACATGTACAGTCACCATGAAAAGCTCAACTAATAACTAGAGCTCTTGCCCATTCATAAAAACTAAAGTACATTCTTACTTATTAAGAGCAAGGTTCATGAAAACAGTCATTAGGTTTTATGTTCCATTTATTTATTGTGTTTTCTTGGGGTTTTTGCTTGTTTGTTTTGACGGGATGTCAAATAGCCCACATTGGTCAAGTCACTTATATCAGAAGCTGGCCTTGAATTCCTGATGCCTGTCTTCACCTCCCAAGTACCCTGTCATCACGCCAGCCTCACTAGTCTGCCCTCTCAAAGCAACGAATCACCCACAGTGTGCAAAACTATAATTCAAAGATTACTGGTAAGTGAATGCTTAAACCAGGGTGAAAATTGTAGTGGAAATGAGAGCTAAGGATCATAACCAGGATTATTTAATTAACCATTAGAAGACTGTTTAATTCTGCCTGTATTATTTATAATTAGCACAGTTCAAACAAAGTGCTTAGCTGACAAGAGTAGTGTGGATACCTCACAAATTCTTAGCATGGCTTTTCTGTGTTCTTTTTGTATTCAGTGATAACAGTCCAAATTTGATCATTAGCCATAAGAAGTATTTTTTATAATAACCATTTTTACAATTCTTACATTCATGCAAGGGCGTGTTAAAATACTTCACTATACAGAAATGATGGTCTAAGTTTTTATCTTTACAAGTAAGCTGGAAAAGTATAATGAATTCTTGTTAGCTCACTAGTGATTGGCCCAGCAAGTGCCCCCCAAATCATCCACATTTGTTTTCCGCTGAACTAAAAGCATTGTTTTGAATTCTTTCATTCTCACTGCCCCCTCTTCCATTGAAAGTTGTAAGTCTGTCTGTTTTTGTTCCTCTTTTGGACACAGGCTGGGTTTTATTCCACAGAACTCTTTGCAACAGAAGACCTGGATAAAAAGATCTGAAATTCTCTGTCTCTAAGAAGTAGATTGCATCGTAACTGAATTAATTGCCATATAAGAACTAATGAGTAATGCATACAAACCTATTAATTTTGGCCCATTGTTGTCGTATTTAACCTGAATCCTGGTATGGATGCAGCAGCCTGGTGGCTCTTTCCTTCTCTCAAACCACTGGCGCTGCAAATGGGTTACTGGCTCATTTGAGCACTGACATTTTATTATAAAGACACATAATGGACTCAGGAAAATACATACCTGATTGCACTTGCCGATAAGTGCCCATAGGAACCACTTGCTGAAGAGCTGCTACGGGAATTATTGAGAATTGTGACCAAGGAGTTAGGAGATGTTCTTATCATGGTCTGAAGGTCGAAGCTATGATCTGACAGGGGCGATATGGACAGTGTGCGCTTTCGGCTGGGCCTAGCTGACAGCCTGGGGCTAGGGAATCTGGTGCCTGTTACAAAAACAAAACAGAACTTGATTACCTACAGCCAGAATCTATACGCTATTGACTACCACTTCTCAGTGCAAAAGGAGAAAGGCAGAAGTTGGCAACTTGGGGTGACAAGTATCTCCCTCCCCCTTGTGATCTACTGGCTACAATTGAGGAAATTAGAGCAAAATATTTATCTTCCAGGGGTTTACCTCAGAGGAGAGCTGTTTATTAATGTGCAGGCAAAATGATAAATTGCTCAACAAAAGGGAGAGACTTTTATGTGTTATCCTTCTCATTTCTAATGATTTATGAATCTGACAGCTGCTTAGATACTCCCATCATTAATTCACCACAAGCGACAAAGACAGAGGTTCCCACAGTTGCAACACAATGCCCTCTCCACTCTAACACACACCATTTTAAGGCAATGAGTTGAATGACAAAAACTGAATTAAAGCATGCTAAAATAAAGAAGTTGGTGTAGTTATGCCTGCCTTTCTCCGTGGCTCCAGCAGCTAAACGTTCCCCGGCAAAGTACAGCACCACTAAAACAATGTACAAAGCATTGCCCTAACGAGTGGTACCAAACTGGGGTGGTTTTGTACCCCATAAAGCATTTGACAACATCTGGTTGTCATAGTTCAGGGCACTATGGACATCTAGCAGGAAGAGACCAGAATACTATCAAACCCCTCGAGTGCATAGAGCACTCCCACCATATAGAGCCTTGGATTCAGGGGTGTGAAAATGGAGGGTTCCTACCCTAAAAGCCTTCCCATCTCAGCATATATATTCCATGTTGTTGATGATGGTGCTTTATAAACTTTCCAAGGTGGGAGGCATAAACTGTGCATGCATTTAACAAAGCTTGATATCCCTAAGGATATTGAAATGGACTTTTCCCCATTAAAGAACTAACAGATTTTAGACTTCAAGAAAAGCCCTCTGATGGCCTTAATCTAGAGGTCAGTAACTCAATTTAAACACGTGCCCACTTAATACAGTGGTTTCTAACTGAGGGGTTACAATTAAACATGATTTGCGTTCAAATTTGTTAGCTCTCAAGATCCGAGTCTTAGGCCATATAGCAGCAGAGAATGCCACCCACTGGTCCATGTTTGCTTTTGGAAGATCAATTTACAAGTTAGAGTCATAAAACTAAAGCTTAATGAGAGAGCGAGAAGGTAATCCTGCCAGGTGAGAAGCAAATCAATGACTAATAATTTTAAATACAAAAAGAAGATTTTACGTTTCACAGCATGGGCATGGCAATCTGGCCTTACTCGGAAAATTAAGGTAGTAGATAAATCTTTAAAGAAAAAATGACAAGCCAACTGACCTCAAGAAAATTCAATGGGAATATTTTCTTCAACACAGATGGAATAGTCTCTGTCTCCCTGCCCCCCACCCCGCCCTCACAATGCGTGCGTGCATGCATGCAATATATGTTGGGGGGTTCCCACCAGCCTTGAACTGACAATTCCCCTTGCTAAACTAAAAGTTTGTATCACCACAAGAGACCTGAGAGATAGGCCACATACAAGACAACAATCCACCATGCTCTGAGGTAATTTAATGAAACAGAATAGATGACTATGAAAGGCTTTACAGTTAAATCTCACCACCAGACACAAAGTGGTAGCAACATCCATATGTAACGCTGTTCCAACACTTTGAATGACAAGCATGGTGCCTTCTTAATTCTTTCGAGTCACATTGAAAATAGGTTCAGTCATTTAGAACAGCTTCATTACCAGCTGACTTAGGGCTTCTGAGCACAGAATAGTAAACCCAGCTCTGTATATGCTTCTAGTATCTAAGGAACATCTCGTTTTTATTATGCCCGCTGTCTTGAATATAACTATTTTACATTTACTCACTGCAATACGCTAATTTCATCATATAAGGTTTTAATGGAGAAATACCTGTCTTTTCTAGACAATTTGAATGACAGACCAGATTTATTGTCACTCTTCACATAACCTTTCACAAAAACTATTTTCCTTAGGACTCAAGAGTTAGAAGGAAGAAGATAAGCTAGACATTCTTCATCCCTGCCACATTCTCTGTTTTTGGTGGGGATGCTCGGGACTGACCCCAGCTTTCTAAATGGAGCCCTCACTGACTAGCAGTGATACAAGAGATAATGTGATGTGATACCATGAAACATAAAAAGCCTTGTATCTACCATACATCGTTCAAAGTCAGGGTCCAGAGGCCTGGCAAAACCTTTCCATCAAACTCTTCAGGTCACAAAAGGCCTGGCTATAAAATGTCCTCACTGTTCTCCTCTCTGAGAACAGCACTGGTTTAAGTCCCCTTCTATTCATATGGATAGCATGGACTTCAGTGGTTCTTGCCCTCTGCTCATCCCTAGGATGCTCCTTACAGGAATTACAGGCTCAAGGTTCCTTCAACTATTAGAGCTATGAACACACCTGATTAGTCTAATGTGTTACACTAAATATTCTAGCTTCCATGTAAAAAAGTCACCCCTCATGAGTCATACCATGTGCTTTGCCACTGAAACCAGAGCCCTATTTATATTTCGCAGAGGTAGGAACTGAACCCAAAGCCTTATACGTGCTAGGTGAAAAAGCTATCACTGAGCTATAAACCCAGGCACAGAGGCTGGCTTCTTACGGCTCCAGCACAGGGAGTGCCAACCTAGTTTCTGTTAATTGTTTTTGTTTCTCCATTCTAATAAAAATTTCTGACAAAGAAAGAGGAGCTTTCTTTTCATGTGATGAATGATAGGACATCTAAATTCCTACTTAATGACAGTCAATTTACCATATACTCTGGCAAATTAAAATTCCTTTAATTAGTTTTTACAAAGTAAAAGGGTAGCTTCATCCTTTATTTATATAAAAAAACCCACCGCTGCCTGACTAAACATATTCTTATCAAACAGGGAAAGTAATGCAGGCTGACCTTCCAAGGAGTCTGTCTTATTTTAATTCTTTATTTGCAGATTTTCAAATAACTAATTTGCATAATAACAGTGAACTGCCCCCCCCCGCCCGCCCCGCCAACAATCACTAATTGAAATGTGGTTATGATGAATCTGAAAGTTAAGCTCTTTATGCCACTGAGCCTAACAACAAAACCCCACAGAGGGTGCAACACAGTTCTTTTACTTTGTGTGTGGTAACAAGCTGTGTGATAGAGGCCAGCACCAGGCCATACTCCTTTGGGGTACACCAACATGGTCCTAGGTGATGAGCGGACTCAGACTGTCAATTTTTATTCCTGTGTGGACCAACTATCCTCTTTCCTAACTCTGAAGCTTAGGGTCACAAAAGCACCCCCGGCAAGGATGACTCCAGATAGGTTCTAGCTGGAAACACATGGGTTAAGCACCACTGATAGAAAAACCAGGCTTCCCTGTGGGGGGGCTTTAGCTTCACTCTTCAAGACCCTGCAAAAGGACATCCACTGAGCAGGTCCTTGTCAGAGATGAGAGCTCCGAGGTGCTCTAAAACGCCATTATAGGCCCATTGTGAACCAAAGGAATCCTAATGTGCCTCTGGGCACCCCTCAAGTGACACACACATCAAATGATCCTAGTTTCCTTCACTGCCATGTACTAGAATTTGGAAATGTTTCTGGGTTTCTTTTTTTTCCCCTTTGTGTAAATGAACCTTCCATGTTCTTAGCAGCTGCAAAGGGTCTTCATGAAATGCAGTTTTTAAATATAATGATATGTGAGTGGAAATAAATCATATCTTAGGGTTTCTTGATTTTTTTTAAATGCCTAATTTCTAAAGGATAAAATCCATGATACCATAGAGTGGGCATGCAAAGTCTATCCAGGTATCAAATCTGTTCCTTTATTTTCATATCACAAGAAACAGAGCAGGGTAATCTGCTGAGCAGTTATATTTCTGGTATAGCTACCAAACTACAATTCTATGCATATCTTGGTTCACCAGGAAGCAACAGGTCATCTCAGGCTGGCCCCATCTGTGGAACTGAAAATGTAACCCATCACCTAACCTTTGCAGCCTTCTCTCCATTACCTAGCTGGCATTTGGTACTCTCCCAGGACTCCATCAGCCAGCCTTGTCACTTACTGTCCATGGCATGAATGTACTCCATGTGGATGGCCCCTGCGCCGGCGGCGGTGGCAGCCGAGGGGAGGATGTCTGCATAGGGGCTACGCTGGCCTGCGAGCAGGGCCATCTGGTGATAGTATTCTGCAGGGCTGACTCCAGCATGGGGCGCTGCAAGAGGAAACAGGATGTGACAGTCACAAGAAGGACAGAGAGCCACCTTTTTTTTTTTTTTTGTTTTTTGAAGCATCCCAAATTCACTTGCCATTTATCCTCCAAACACAACTCTTTTATGGCTCCATGTAATAAAGCTGTTCTAAGATGCATTCACTGGTGTATGCCTTTATTTGAAAGCAAAAACAGAGGAATTTAAAAAAATAGTAAAATACATTATAAAAGTTTTGTTCTGCCGGGCAGTGGTGGCGCACACCTTTAATCCCAGAACTTGGGAGGCAGAGGCAGGCGGATCTCTGTGAGTTTGAGGCCAGCCTGGTCTACAAAGCAAGTTCCAGGAAAGGTGCAAAGCTACACAGAGAAACCCTGTCTCAAAAAATCAAAAAAGAAAAAAAAAAGAAAAAGTTTTGTTCTTTATTTAAAGAAATGAACATGAGTTCAAAATGATATATATAGATATCTATATATATAGTCATGTATCTTTTAAGACGGGACACATTCCAAGAAATATGTCATTCATGCAATTTTTGTCATTTGGGGATCACAGAGCAGACATGTTTATGCCAAGAAAGTAATGATGTTAACTAGACAATGTAATTTATGGGATGTTCAAAATACACAAACTTGTCCCATTGTTGGTACCAGAATGGTGGCTGTATGTAGATGGTCATGATTGACTCCCTCCCTCTGCAAAGAAAATAGTTGTCTATAGAAAATTACTATACATTCATACTTCTTACAACAGTAGACAACTCCGACACCTGTGATGTCTTCCCAGACATACTTAAAATACTTCCCTAGGCTCCTGCCAGGAGTGTCTGAGTTAACACTCATGAACACGAGAAGTCAGAGTTTACAAGACAGAAAAAAGGGCAGCACAGCATTAATGACACACAACTGAATGATAAGCTGCAATTTCATGTTCCAGAATTTAAAAGCTCTCTTTTTCTCCCCCCCCCCACCTAGAAAATCAAAAAGAAAATGTACCTATCAATCTGGAACAATTTACTGGCAAGAGTCAGCCTTACATGAGTAGGATAATAATTGGTTTCCATCTGCCAATTTACTTGCAAAAGCAGCAAGATATTGTAGCAGTTCTGAGGGTGGCCTCTAGATTTCCAGAATTGAGGTATCTGGGAGCCAAAAGTAAAGTAGTGTTTTAAAGTGCTTAGGGTATAGCATTTGAGACGTGAAGGTTTACAATGACTAGCTACAGGCAGAAAAATCCTGGCAATAGGTGTTGTAGATTTGTATCCATATACAATACTTTTCATGCATGATAAATACCAAAAATGGGTATCTTTAGAGTATTAGACTACAAAAGGAAAATATTAGTGAAATTATTTGGTTATGTATTGTGGTAGTTTGAGTGAGAATGGCCCCCCAAAGCATACATGTTTGAATACCTGGTCACCAGTTAGTGGAACTGCTTGGGAAGGATTAAGAGGTATGGCCTTCTTAGAGGACATGTGTCATTGAGGGGTAGGCTTTGAGGTTTCAAAAGTTCACACCATCGCTAACTGGCTCTTTCTCTGCCTCCTACTTGCAGATAAAGAAGCTCTCAGCTACTGCTCCATTATCATGCCTGCCTGCCTGCTGCCATGATGTTCATAGACTCTATCCCTATGGAACTGTAAGCCCCAATGAATTTCTCTTGCCTCTTCATACCAATAGGAGAGTTATTAATTGGAGTATTAAGAGTTATTAGTTGGAGTATTAAGAGGCAGGAAAGGGAAGACAGACTCACCAATCAATCAACAGATATTTTATTCACACTCATTAAATGCAGACAATGAGCATGATTTCCATAAAAT
Organism: Peromyscus leucopus; assembly: GCF_004664715.2. Taxonomy (NCBI): domain Eukaryota; kingdom Metazoa; phylum Chordata; class Mammalia; order Rodentia; family Cricetidae; genus Peromyscus; species Peromyscus leucopus. The sequence goes on from NC_051067.1 coordinate 46,540,983, forward strand.
AACCACAAGTACCATGTCCTCAGCCAATCAAATTTCTACAAGCCAACTGCACCTTGAGCTTCTTCCCCACTTTCTTCATCTGTTCTCCTTATGGTTATTTCTACCACCTTCCATTCCTTTATCACAAAATCAAATTCCAAGCAAAAACATTAATCATGTTTTACTTATGGCAGGTTTTTAAAATGTGAATATTGCTCAAATGAGAAAATATATCCCGTGGGTACCCTACAAAAATATTCACTACACTGAATTCTTAAAAGGAAGAAACATGGGGTGGTAACTATTTCTAGAAGATGGCTATTCCTAGAAATACATGAGAATGGATGATTCCTCTGAAACTTCCTGCATGGTGCCACTGTGCACAAACGGCCTCAGAATGTAGTTCCCATGTTAGAATGAGAGGCAAGGGAATCACAGCAAACAGTTCGGTGAAATGAGCTGCATGGTAATTCTTTACTCTGCAACCACCAGCAATGGCTTATATTCTGCAGTGAAGCATGCATAGCCCCCATCAGCAATTAGCAAGGCTTATGCAATTCTGTGTCAATATAGGCAAAGGTTCATATATACAGGGAAGATATAGTGACTATTCCTGGCCCTCCCCAAGTCTTAAGGAAGGGGTTATAACTTGACAGGAGGGTATGAATAACCAGCTCGAATTTCACAAACCTGTGTGAAAAATTATTACCAAAGAATGAAACCTACATTTTAAGCCTAAAATGAGCATTATCAGGAATTACAGAAATAAAGTCTAACTCTTTCTCTTTGTCCATTGTTCAGTTTTAATCGGCATGCTCAAAGGCTGAAGGCACACATAATGTGGCTCCCCGTCCCCAGCTCTTGATACTTTCAATGTGGCCCACGATGGACCAACAGCAACAACATCACTTAGAAGCTTTTATAAGCACAAAGACTCAGGTCTCCCTCTCCACATTGTTCCAGCCCCCATGAACAGGATCCCCAGATGATGCACATGCACAGCAGAGTTTGTAAAGCTCTGCTCTCAGGGACACATCTATATAAACGTGTCTTTCCAACATATAGAATACAACATTCAGTCGAAGATGGGCAAAGCACTCAGGGAACTCACACAAGCATGGGATACCTGCAGGGCTTGTCTAATAATGTGTGGAGTGCAGAAGAGAAGGGCATAACAACAAGGAGGGGAGTCAGTCAGACTTTGCTTTGAGTCACAAGTTACTTAATTTCTCTGTAAACTGTTATCCTTACATGAACTACGGACACTGCCACCCATGGAAGCAGTGTTGTAAGCTGGAATTCAATCTTGAACTTTGTCCCAGCGCCTGTCATGTGGAAAACCTTACCACATACTAGATCGGCTTTATACAGTGCCACAGGTAAAATGCAAGGGTGTCGGGTGATCTGTGGAAGAACTGTCGGAGACTTACCATCTGTAGGGCTCAGCCCGCGGGCAGCTGAGATCATAGAGAGGGATGGGCTGCTGTGCAAGGAGCGGATGTAGTCCATATATGGGTTGATGTAGGGGTGTGGGGGGCTGAAGGGGGACTCCGAAGCCGCAGTGGGGTTACGGTGTGGGGAGATTCTAATGAAGGGCAGGTCTGGATATGTCGGACTACTAGATAAGGCAGAAGGCCTGGAAACAGAAAAAAAAGAGACATATGCATGAGATATGCAACTCCATATGTAAAGGAACATACATATGTTCTCCACAGTCTGTGGAAAGACATGCCGTGGGGAAATCTGTCAGGTATAAACCAATTTTTTTGCACTCTTACCTTTATATTAGGATGGTGTAATCTAGGTAGAAGAATACTATGAAATTAGCTGAGAAAAAAAAAACTGATTTCTGACCTATTTCATAGCACTCCGAAGATAGTTGGGTTTTTTTGTTTGTTTGTTTGTTTGTTTGTTTTTAAGAAAAGCCAGCCTTAGCTAGGTGTGGGAGTAGGTAACTGTGATACCAGAACTCAGGAGGCTGAGGCTGAGGTTCATAAGTTCAAGGTCTACAGTAGTTATTAGTTCAAGCCCAGTCTAAGAGACTCTGTCTCAAAATGTGGATAAGGTTTTAGCTCATTGATAGAACACCTGATCACAATGTATGGGGAGCTGGGTTTGATCCTCAGTGCAACACACACACAGTCAGCCACTAGTTTCCCCCATGAAGAAAATCCTCTTAACAGCCAACTGAACTATGACTCTATTTTCCAACTAATCCAAATATTAATGGCACCATTTGAAATGTACTTCTTACTTTATAGTGCTTCCTTATTAAACAAAACAGAATTTATCTGGTTTGAGCCTCTAGATGGCAAAGCTGCCCGTAAGAGGGAAGACCATGCTGTGAGAGATGCAAAGCCAGCCTCTATACCTGTGCACAGGCTTCCAGAGTGCTTGCAGCTAAGGAAAACCGACTTCCACTATTTAAAGGCAACTTCTCTTTTCCACAGGGTCATACTTAGAATTCTGCTACTGCTCATTTTTCACATGGATCCTTATTAATTACATTTAGCAAGGAACCAACAACTGAGCAGCACCTCTGGGCTTAGAAACCTAGAAAAGGATTGGGTTTCCATCAAGCTCAGGCCTTGGTAAGCAATGAGCTAATGGAAAAGGTTTGGGTTTTTGAACGGCAAACTCTACAATGCTCTCTATGTATTGGATTTCAGAGAGTCCTGTCTGTAACTTCATCCTCATCACACACAGACATTCAGCCACTCCTGGCAACCCCAGGGACAGCCATGTCTAGAATGGTAAGCCTGGAGAGCCTTGTGCCAATGTGCTCCTTCCCTGATAGACTGTTCCTCCTGGGGATGATCCGGGGATCTGGCTCTGACAGGTTGAACGTGTGTACTACTCCCCGCTTGCCCCATTTGCACAGGCCACAATCAGAAGAACAGGCTCTGGTAAAGACAGAGCCACTGAGAGCACATGTTTAGGAGTGAAATGAAACAAAGTGAAATGCCACTTCCCCCCTGGAGAAGTGGAGACACTGCCACCGGACCCCTGGCCCTGTCATCCTGTCAGAATAGGATCATAACGGAAACGGCCCCAGCAATTGTACTGGGCACGCGAAGCAAAGATCTGATATTCTCTTCCTAGATAACAAGGTGAGATAAGGTGCTGGGAGTACAGAGCTTCTCTCATTTGTAAGTGTTACTCAGATGCTACCTCTGGTGAAGTACAAGCAAACCCAGTTTCCTGAATGTATATACAAAGGATAAGAAGTCTCTAATAAACAGTTCCTGAGAATGGGGTTTTCTTAGCATTTAGTAATGTGTAAAATTACACACACACACACACACACACACACACACACACACAAAAGCTTAAATATAACATGCATACATGGACAGCTACTGCATGCTATGTACTACACTATTTATGTGTCAATCTGAAAAATTAAAGGCCTTTATTCCACCTGACAAACTGGCAGAAGCTGTTGGTCTACCTCAGCTCTCTACTACAAGAGGAGTTTGCTCCTGTCTCTGGAAAACCATCCTCTAACCTCCATGTGGCCTTTAGTCGCTCGTTAAATCGAGCTCCATTCAGACATGGTACATGGTACACAGGAAGCTCACATTCACTTCTACCAGAAAGAATGGCCAATCCTTCCAATTTGACTCAAAAATAATCCTCACCAAACATAAATCCCTCAGTGGGTTTTTTGCTAAGATACCAGCAGACACACAAACAATAGCCACTTCGCTGCATCCTTAACAAGACACCTCCTGGAAACACTGTGGTGATCCCCAGCAGATCGACCAATATGAAATACAAACTGGTAGAGCATGTCACCCTACTTAGTGGGTTATTTTGTTGTTTTCTTTTGCTTTCAGTTTCGACAAAGACGAGAACCTATTCTGTCTCTAATATCCTGTCCTCATCAGCCCCAATTCCACTTGGGAGAATCATGCCCACGAAGACAAATACATATTCAGAAACCCATGGACACCATGGAGGGAGGGCTGGAGCACTCACACATCCCAGGGTGAGGCAAGTGACTGGAGGCTCCAAGGTTGCTGTTCTTTACTGCATTCTGTGAAGGAGTGGCAGGTACTCTACAGCCTCTTTCTGAGCTTTGGCCACAGGAAGACTGCAGGAAGAACTACAGGAGCTTCCCAGAAGGCCTCTAGACTTAGCTACCATCATCCCCGCAAAGGTGCTGCTCTCGAGGCCATTTATATACTAGTGAGATGCAACAGCACAGCAGAAAGGATATGACTCCAAGATTCGGAGATAAAGCTGGTAGACTTTAACCGGCTGCCAAATGGGTCGCAGACAGATGTGCTCAGCGATACGGATCACTGTTTACAAACAAGGTGACCGGGACAGGCTTCAGGGAAGAGTGCAAAATAAGCACGCTGCTCATTAACTGCCCTCAGGAAACAAGCCATCTGGTAAATCCAAGCCATCCACTTCTCCTGCACGAACAGGAAAGTGTTTCCCAATGGTGACTCAATGAGGACTCATCCGGAATCCTGAGGACAGGCATCAGTCAGTTGGTGGAGGGAAGGTATGGGGAAGGCAGCTCCATGGCTGGCAGCTGTATGATCGAGGCACTGTCTCCATCCTCACTGTGCTTTGCTGGCGGGGATGGGGTGGGGTGGGGAGGGTTGCGGTAGTGTGCTGTCTATCTTGTTCTTTATATAAGTCTTACGACTGTGCCTGGTACCCAGGCTTACCCAGGGGTGGAGTGGAGCGGGGTGGGGTGGGGTACGGGGCTGTCTATCTTGTTCTTTATATATATGTTATGACTGTGCCTGGTACACAGGCTTACCCATAACACACAAGGGCATCTATACATCTGAACATGTAAAATTATATCATACAACATATAAACAGGTAACACATATCAGGACTGGCACACGTGGAATGCTACATAATTTCAGATCTTGAAATACTGGGAGTTTTGGTTTTTAAAGACATTCTAGTCAGGTATGGTGATGCACACCTTTCATCCTTTAATCTCTGCACTCCTGAAGTGTGTGATTTCTGAGTTTGAGGTCAGCCTGGTCAAATGAGAGAGAGACTGACTCTCAGAACAAATTCATATTCACAGCAAAATCAAGCTATCAAGCTGTAGTACAGACTTCTGGTCCCCTGAACCACACACAGGCAGATTCCTGGCATTGTCAATCTCCTCTAAGAGCACACGGCCTTCCACTCAGCTTCTTTCACTTAGTGATGAGCACTTGTTTCCTTAAGTGTTCTTTCGCTGATGAAAACCTTCCTTCCTCCCCATTGTGTGTGTTCACTCTGTGCAGTAATGGATTTCATTATGATGTTTATACATGTACATAAATGAACTTGATAAGATTCATTGGCCATTATCCTCTTTTATCCCGCATCCTCATGTGCAACATCACAAACAGTTCGATTTCTTTTTTTTAAAAAAATCTAGATTCCACATGACAGAAAATAAATAATATGTGTCTTTGAGTTTTGCTTGTTTGAACATAATTCCATTCCATCCATCTTCTTGGAAATGACATAATCCTGTTTGTCTTTAAAAACTCATTTCTTTTCAGCATCATGTAATACTCTATTAATCAGATGAGCCACAGTTCACTTATCCATATCACTACTGAAGGTATCGTGGACAATTGCAAATTTTGGCAGTTACATTTACAGCTGCTATGAGCATCTATTTATAGTCTCCAACACAGCAACTTGAAAGAGTCCTTTTGTCCTCATCCCTGAAGAACCTCCTTGGATTTCCCAAGACTCCCTTGGTAAAGTCAGAGAACCACATGAGGTGGTTAAGATCATGAGCTCACTAATGAAATGCAGGGCTTTTGGTGAAAGGACCTGAATGTGGGATACATCTCACTCCTAATCACATGAGATGGGTGTCCTGGGACACCAGCAGCTTCCTCCCTGCTGCTGTGAGAGATAGAAGGCATACATGTAAACTCCATGCCCATCATTTTTGAAACCGGCCAATAAAAGCTCTTTCATTCTACAGCCAATAAACAATGTCCACATGACAATTTAGCTTCCAAGCACTGCAGTGGATGTGGGTCTACCTTCCATACTGCTCCATTTCTCTGCATACTCTGAGGTGGACTTCCACATCAGACCCTATGTGGTGGTTTGAATAAGGATGGTCCACAGAAGCTCATATATTTGAATGCTTGGTCATCACGGATGGGGAGTAGAGCACAAAAGCATCAACAGGAGGCATCTAGGATGTACAGATCATGAAACATGGACCATTAACCAGGACTCAGGACAGAGAGGACAGACAAGTAACCACGACAGCTAAATTCACATATTGAAATTTCTCATAATAGTCACAATCAATTAAATTTAGGGGAAAAAGTACAGATATACAATATTTTTCAAACTTTATAAAAAAAGTTTGGTGATATTCCCCCCTCAAGATAGGGTTTTCTCTGCAGAGCCGTGGCTGTCCTGGAACTTGCTCTGTAGACCAGGCTGGCCTCAAACTCACAGAGACCTGCCTGCTTCTGCCTCTGGAGTGTTGGGATTAAAGGTGTGTGTCACCAGTATCCAAAAAAAGGTTTGGTGATTTTAAAAGTAGGATAAATAATACAATACTTACTATTATTGAACAAAGATAGACTTCTTAAGTCAGTGGTCTAAGTGCCAAGTAGACAGCAGAAGACAGTGTATATGAACTTTTGAGAGTGGAGAAAGCTGTCCCTAAGGCAAATCAGAGGCATTTCTTGTGCATGGAGAAGCCAAGAAAATCACACACACTGACACATGCCCTCTATTTACGTACCATATTATAGGACCAGTGTGAAGGCTTATAGAGAAAATGGACTTTATTCTGCCCAGAGATGACTGCTAAGACCAATTTGATGAAAAAGTCACTGCAATGATCTCTGTTGACAGATTAAAATTCCAAGGTTGAAAAATTAAATAAAAGTCCATCCAGTCAACTATGATATACAGTGCTTCTTTTTTTAGTGAAAAAGATTTTACAGAACACACTACTGGCTCAATTAAGTCCTTAGGAGATAATGGAAATCCCATAGTTCTCCCTGCCTACTTAATCATTTAACAATAACAAAAGGTTGAATAAATCTAACTGTATAGATTTAATTTTATATTTCATTATATATTTTATCTTTTGTGTGAGTACACACATGTACATCTAAGCATACATCATGGTAAACAGATGAAGGTCGGAGGACAACTTGGAGTTGTTGGTTCTCTCCTCCCACCACACAGGTTCCGGGCATGGGTAGTGAACTCCAGCTATCGCCTTTGGTGCCATGCACCTGGAGGAGCTGGTTCTCTCCCCCCACCACACAGGTTCCGGGCATGGGTACTGAACTCCAGCTATCGCCTTTGGTGCCATGCACCTTTACTACCTTGGCCATCTTGCCTGCCCTCTGACACTTTAGAAACTGGGGTGGGAAAGGGAAAGCTGGGGGTAAGCCAGCAAGCCTCATTTAGATGACAGGTGACAAAATGCTCTCTAAATAATAACTTTTCAATATTACCACAGATGTATATTACACTCAAAACTATAACATTAAGAAGTCTAACTTTCAAACAAATGGAGTATCAATACCCTATACGAAAGTTCCCATTTTTGCAATGTGTAATAAAATCGAAATTTTCTTTCTCTCTTAAAAAATGTACTATGTATCCAGCAACATAGTTAATGTAATGGTTAGTGCTAATTGTCAACTAGACAGAGTATAGAATCATCTAGGAGATAGGTCTCTGAGCACGCCTATAGGGAATCGTCTTAATTGTGTTAATTGAGGAGGCAAGACCCGCCCACTGTGACTGGCACCATTTGTCCTTTCACCTCCAAATGTGCAGCACAACATATGCTTGCATTTACGAGTGTGCACACACACAAAATAATACACTAAGTAATTAAAAGTAAAAAAAAATCTAAAGTGTTAGAGACATAACCCCGCCCCCCCTTCCTGGATGCTAAATAGCCAGCTGCTTCATTGATTATCCTGCCATGATGGGCTGTACTCTTGAACTGTGAGCCAGAACAAACCATTTCAAGGTATTTTATCAGAGCAACAAAAAAAGATGCTAAAACAATATATTAAAAACAGTGAGTTTCAGGACAGCCAGGGCTACATAGAGACCCTGCCTCAAAACAAACAAACAAACAAAATGTATTTTAATACATTATGCATTTTATATTACACAAATATCAAAACAAACAAAATGTATTTTAATATATTATGCATTTTATATTACACAAATATATATTAGTATATAAAAAGTGTGATAATCAATCATTGTGTTCCAGTTCTATGATAAAGTCCACAGAGACATATTTCAATTATACAGTGGCCACTGAGTAGGTGAGAAGTATGCTGTTAACTGCAATCCTTTTCTAGTCCTGGAACCGTGAACTGAAGGGTATGAGCTGCTTTCCACTGCTGGAATCTAGGGCACCTCAGCTGTTTCTGAGGAGCCTTCCCAGCAGTCTGTGTTAACAGTGTACAGACACTGCCCTTTTCTCCCCTCCTTTCCAGAACTAATAGATTGCTCTTTCTGAATACCCATTCTTTTCCTATGGATTTTTCTTCCTCGTATGGGGGTATCTAAGTCCCCATGTGGAGGCCAATCTAGACAAAGTCAGAGGGGCTTCTTTCCCTCAATGTCTGACTCCCCTTGGCCTGTACATTTCTAGGTATCTCCAGACACAGAGAAAAATCTTGGACTCAACATCTTTCACTGAGTGAATGAGATTTTTAAACTTTGTTTTACTCTACTACTATTAGGCCTCAATAAGATTAGGATAAGACAGGCAATAGTTTAATTTTTACAAAGAAATCACAGGCTTTCCTTCTTAGCTGCAGGGAATACATTCCAGGACGGACAGGGACACGGACAGACGGACACACACACACACACACACACACACACACACACACACACACACACACGCCGTGGAGGCCTGAAACCAAGCAAGTATGGTATAGTAAGAGATTACAAGCAACAATAAAATGGGACAATTGTAAGGATATACTTCAGTTGACGTTATTTAAAACATATGGTCTGTTTACATGTGAAAGCATCTACTTTATGTTTTTGAATTTCAGAAACAGAAGGCACAGACACAGAGAGAGCTAGTGAAAACAGAAAGCCACTAGCCTAGTACCTGTAACATGGTAAATGTTTAGTAAATCTTGGTCCCTACAAGCCTCATGTCTATAGCTGTCGTTGCCTGGGGAAGGACAGTGACCTCACTGCCACAGTCTGCTTGTAATGATTTTCCTCTTGGCTCCCATGGGGCATTAGCTGGTCTGAAGCCAGAAAACCCAGCTACTGGACACCCTTGGCATTCTCTAGGAGACCCCACATCTCACTTCTTTCATAGTGCTTTGATTCAGCCTTAGTAAAACTTAATGTGTGTTTCCTGAAGTAGGCATAGTTATTTCCTAATTTTAGTTCAACAACTTCCTTTTCATTTTTAAAAGAGGGCACTTTCTAAATAAATATTTTATTTTATTTTATTTTATTTTATTTTATTTTATGTGTATGGGTGTTTTGCCAGAGTCATATCTCATGGAACTGGAGTTACAGGTGGTTGTGAGGCACCATATAGGTGTTTGGAATTGAATTAGGGTTCCCTGGAAGAGCGTCAGTGAGTGATCTTAACTACCAAGTCATCTCTACAGTCCTAGAACTGTTTTTCTTTAAAAATAAGCAAGAATTTTAAATAATTTTTGTTCCACCTGTCCCTTCATTCTACAGATTCTATTTTCTAAAATTTGATAAATTTCTAAATCCATATCAAAGGTAATATTCAAATGGGCAAAACAGGAGAGAAAGATGGTCAACAACCCCCAGGCATAGTCTTCAGAATCTTCAGGAATAATGTGGACAATGGTGATGAGAACAATTCAATCACCTATGAATATGTCTATCTTTAACAGCAATAAAGAACAGAATTTTTATAGGAGAGAAAATCCAGAGTCTAGCCTCCAGAGGACAGAGAAAAACAGCTCCAGTCAGCCAACTCTAGGAGACACAGCTCATGACAGACAGTCTAGAGAGGTCTGTACAGTAGCCCTATTCATGGGTATCATAAAGAGTATAGAAAAAGGAGAATCCAGCAAGGGGTGCATATGTTGTGCTTTCATTCATGAAACAGCTGTGAGACCATTTCAAAACGACCCCTGCTGAGTTGGTAACACAGTCAACTGGCCCCAGTGGCATGGGCAGGACACAGAACAGATCCCTGGGTGCTGGGGTAAGGCACTGGTGGCATAGTGGACTGAGAGGCTTGGAACAGGGTTGAACTGTGACCATCAGAAGAAGCAGACTCAGCTTGGAACAACTGAAGGACACCATTTCAGAAGATAGCACTTCACAGGTGGAGTTTCAGATACTGGCCACACTACTGGTCTCAGCTGTTGGTGCTGGCCCTGTGCTTATGTGACTCTGTGACACAAAGAGCTGCTTAGAATCTTGGCTGTGACCAGATGTCCCAAAGGAAGATCCAGTTGTCAGAGCAGAACTACTGAGGAGCAGTAGTCACGCAACAAACAGGAAGCCAGTCCTTCATGCTCTGAACACTCACCTAGGTGTCCTTGCTCCTTCCCATTTCACTTTCCTCTACCCTAGAAAACACAGGTTACTTAGTGAGGTATGTACTACCTCTGCAGCTAAGCCTCTCGAGAACCAGGAATAGCTTTCTTCATTTATTTCTCTTCAGCCAACTTCTAGCAAAGGCTGCCTCACCCCCTCCCCACTCTTCCATTTCCTCTTCAAGGTATCTTTCTCCTCTACTTTTTCTTTAAAACCAGCACCATCAGTCTAACCCTAAGTTTCTTGGTTGCTGCTGTTGGTACTGCCTCCCCGCTCCCATTTCCATACACATCCACAATAAATAATCTATTAGTACAATCGGTAGGTACTTTTAGTGCTCCTTTGACCCCCAAAATTATGGGTGCTGATGAGATGACTAACATTCTGACTCTTACTGTACGGTCATTACTGGCTTGTCTTTGATAGTGATTGTCTTTGCAGACAATGCTTTAGTTGCAGTGATACAGGGGTGGAGTTTTGAATCCCAACTGCCTCTCTGGCACAGCAAAACAACACCTCAACGGTGCAACAGCCTGATCCCTCCTGAACAGGGCAACATTCAGAGTGATTTCAAATAAATAAACAAAGGAATAAGCTTTTAAAAAAATAAATACATCCAATGAGTCATCTAACTCCAGATCTTCAACTTTCCATGTAAAGATACAAGTAAATGAGGAATTGAGCAGCATGATTCTGTAAAACTACCAATCCTGAGGCAATGGCCTCCAGTAAACTATATTCAATCCTGAAGTGCTTAAAGGGTGAGCAACGGTGTTCCAAGAAATCACAGAAAATACAAATTTCTGAATGAATCCCAACACACCGCAAACAGCTGAGAAAGTAAGGAAGACAGTGTAAGATATGAAAGATAAACTCTAGAGAGGTATAAATACTAAAAAGAAGACAAATTGAAAAAATATAAACAAACACATTAAATAAAATAGAAGTCACACTGGAATGCCTCAACCCTGGAATGTACCAAAGACAGGACAGAATATTGGAGACTGAAGAAAAGTTGAGGAACTTGAACATTCAAACAAAGATAAATTAATAATAAAAAATGAATACTAACTTCAAGATAGACAGAACACTATGAAAAAAACACAATCTAAGAATCGGGGGCATAAAAAAAGGGAAAGGAATTTTGCTCTAAAGACAATGCATTTTCAACAAAATAATAATAGAAAATTTTCTTGAGCACCTGGGGTTCTTACCTATACCTGTATCCTGAACTGTTTCTCCTGAGTACTCGCTGGTGATACATAGTCACACACACACACACACACACACACACACACACACACACACACACACACGGGCAGGGGCAAAGAAAGACTGTCTAGACAACAAAGTAGACCAACAAGGGGGAGCAGGGTGAAAATAGAGAGGGATGAGAACAAGAGGAACTGAGAGTATGTTCAATAAATATTCAGTATATGTCTGTAGGAAGTTTTATTTGAAATGTAAAAAAGGCAAAATAATACCTGGGGTCCAAAAGAAAATACACATAAAAATATAAACATTTTGATTTTAAAAAGTCATGTTCAGCAAACAGCCAAGTCCCAGGTAAGAGTTAACCACACTGGCAAACTTCCAACATTTGTCTAGGTTCCACAGCCTCCTAATAATGAAGAAGCCTATCCTTCACATTGTGAAAATGTGAGTTTGAGCCATGATATCCCCAAACTATAAGGGGGAAATGACTCTTAAGTACACATTCTCCAGACACAATAGCAATGATGTACACATAAACTAACAGAGACTGTGACAGCATGCACAAGACCTGCAGAAGCTCAAACCAGACAAAAATCCCAGCATAAAGGAAGGGAAGTGGGCACAAAGTCCCAGCCCTAACCACGACACTATTTACAAACACTTTGGGAATAGAGGGGAACTAGGTTCTCTTCAATGGCATATCAGCCACACTCCAGCGTGCTATGCTCCATGCTCAGGAACAGTTGCCAACCGAAACTGAACTCCCTGCTTTTTAGTGGCTTCTTTCTTTGTTGTTTTAAGACAGAGAATAAAGTTGGGTGGGTAGGGAGCAGGGAGGCTCAGGGAAGACTTGCAGGATGGAAAAGAATATAACAAAAAATATATTATATGAAATTCTCAAAGAATTTAAAAAAAAAAAGCAGTAAGAAGATGAATCAATCCATGGTTGTACATTTACCTGGATGGTTCGACAGTTTTAGATAAGCAGATGTTTCTAACATCTCAGAAGCAATAATTTTGGATTTTTTTTCTTGAAAAGTCACTATTAGGTATGAATCAATCATTAAAAACGCAATGTTAGAGTCCAAGAAATTAATCCTGACTTCATGTTGAGCCTACTTTTAGACTTAGAGGGTAGATGTTTATAGCAAAGACAGGTGTATGTGGAATTCTGAGCCAGAAAAGTAAGGCTCCATCGTTCATCAGAAAATGAGTCTTCTTTTTCCTTTCTTCATCCCTGTGACAGTACTGCTGCCATCTTTGCAGCCACTGATACCCTCTCTGGGGCACTCTCCTCCTCCACGCTGATGCTATTTCCAGAAGAAATGAGAGGGCCAGGTTTATGCTGATGAGGCTTGATAGTGACTGATTAGATGAGTCAGGCCATACAGCCAAACAAAGCTCCAGCGCTAAGGCCAGAAGCTCATACAACACAGGAGTTCTCCAAGTCAGTTTCCAGCTACTGCATATTCTTATACTAACAGGTTTTTCTGTCCAGGTTTGTACATTTTATCTCTATCTTTATTCTTCCAAATCCTCAAACTGCTTGGATAGGACAGAGGTGTTTATAACACTAACACACACACACACACACACACACACACACACACACACACACACTTCTAAGCCTGAACTTTTAGAGGAAATTGAAGAGGCTTTGTGTCAAGTACGACTAAATCCAGCCTTTCCATATCAAACCTCTGCTAGAAAATTACTGTGCAGATGATAAGGCAGAAAGATATAATAAAAAGTGACTCTACTCAATTTACACTGCAATATTGGTATGACTGAATATTTTTCATTCAGGTGCCTGATAAAATCACTAAGCTGTATTGCAGATAAATAAAGGAGGCTTCTGTCAAGAATAAACACCATTAATCATGAAGCCTTACCCTCTCAGAGCTTGGGCTATGCATCTTCACAAATACACGCTCAGCCAGCCCGCAGCACACGCTTCCCGCTTTACCCCTGCCAGGCTGAGGAGCCCTCGTTTTTCATTTTCTAAGATGTAGGCAGCAGAAGCATTGTGAAAACATTCTCTCGACATTTTAACTTTGCAGTTTTCCAAGAAGGTTCACTATTGTAAAATTTGGGAAACGGGAGCTGAGATCTTAGAGGGGAGAGAAGGTGACAGAGAAGCTTTTTTTTTCTTTTTGTTTCTGCTAAAGACAAACAAGCACACATTTCCAACTCTAAAGTGACATGACTTTAAAGATGCAGGGTTTTGAGAAAGACTTCTGTCTCACTTTCAGGTTTTGATTTCATTATTAAAAGAACTCTGAAAGACTTACTCAAATATAATTTTTATTTTAAAAGCTTTTACCACTACGGTCCACGGACAAAGAAAAGGAAATGAAAACAAAATAATTTTATTAAGAGACACCTGAAGCTTCCTCAGGGGTACCACTTCACCAATAAGGACAAAAAAGCATACAGATTATAAAATACACCCAAATTTCAGAGTTGTTCAAGGATGGGAGGAAAAGAAGCAGAACCTCAGGCACGTGAGTTAAGTTTGGGATTAGGTTTGTATAAGGTAATCTGCTCTTTGCCAAATCTCTGTGCTGTGTGAGACACTACGCTAGGTGCTCCAGGCATACTCGCCATTGATTCCTAGATAGAAAATGGGATGGGATGGTGAGCAGAGTTGGAGAGATTAAGTAATCTGACAGAAACCTATGGCTCAGGGAAGAAAATAAAAGGATATGAGCATGCACAGGGTAGAGTCATGTTTTCAGAATCCCTTTCAGTGTGTCTGTACAAAAGGAAAAACAAAAGCAAACAAACAGAAAAACCATGAGCAAACACAGACATTGCCGTAACAGCCCATTCTCCAGGGCTTTTGCAGCTGAAAACAAAGGCCGAGGAAAGTGCTCAAAGATCCTGTTAACCTGTGGCAGAGCTGAGAATAGAACCTGGCTCAGGACCTGCTACCATGAACAGAGAAGACTGATGGTACTAGAGGAATAACCAGCCTGACATGGTGCCACACACCTTTAATCCTGGCACTCAGAAGGCAGAGACAGGTGGATCTCCCTGGTCTTCATAGTGAGTTCCAGGTCAGCCAGGGATACCTGGTGAAATGCCGATAAGAGAGGATAATCAGAATCCTTGGGCTTAATTTTCTGGAATTACATGCTGAAACCCAGGAAAGCAACATTACTGTAGACTAATGTAGCAAAGGTAGTAATTCTTCAGTGAGGCCTGTGCCCAAGGATCATTCATTACCTGTGACACACATGGAGTATCATCAGGTGCTGTGTTTTAGCTCACCGGAAACCTAATATCAGCGCTCACCAGAAGCAGGAAATACCTCTGCTGGGCAAAAACAACTGAACCTCAGAGTTGTTGTCTGGATCACTTTTACTGTCACAGAAGCCTGTGCCCTGAGAATACTCAGACATTTAGGGAACTCTTAATGCACAAATACCATGACACTAGTTCAAATAAAGCCAGAAAAAGAGAAGAGGAGGAGGAGGAAGGGGAGGAAGAGGAGGAAGAGGAAGGAGAGGAGAAGGAGGAGGAAGAAGAGGGAGAGGAAGAGGAGGCAGCAGCAAAAGCAGCAGCTCCTGGGAAAGCCTCTTCAAGAAAGATCTGAGTAGAAATGGATCTGTATTGTTTCCATCAGTATGTTCAGCCTTTCCTGACAAAATCTTTCATCTCAGAAATTCCAGGAGAGAACTATTTCTAGGTGCAGGACTGATAAATGTAGGTTCCTGGTTTGATACTATAAACTTCATGTGCTTGAGTAAAATCAAGATTCCTGAGAATGTGCAAGTAACAATAACCAAGCAAACAAAAAAAATCACAGGTTAAAACAAACCAACAAAATCAATTGAGGCCATTGGGATGGCTCAGCTAGTGAAGCTGCCTATGGCCAAGCCTGACATCCTGAGTCTGTGTCCCAGAGCCTACACAGTGAAAGGAGAGTGCCTAGTCCAAGTTGTCATTCGACATACATACGTATGACATGGTCTGCACACATGCACATAGACAAAAATAGATAGACAGGTAGGTAGGTTGGTAAAAAGGTAGGTAGGTGGATGGATGGATGGATGGATGGATGGATGGATGGATGGATGGATGGATGGACGGATAGATGAATAAATAGACATATTTTTAAGCTGAATTGTCTGGAATTTAGGTTTAACCTTCCAACAAAAATTTTCATAGGAAACACATCACATTTCACCACACAGACCTGAAAACCCTCTTTCACTATGAATATTCATTTGCTATCACTTGGAATACTTTTGTTCTCATTCCCCAATTAATTTTCAAAAAATTAAAAAAAATCTTACTTTGAAAATAATCATATGTATATAATACACATATATACTAATGTATATAATGCCTTAATCATATCTGTTCCTACTCTTCTTTCCCAGAAATTTGCTCTTAAGACAGCTAAATTTTGCAAACTGTATAATTATGCTGCAGACACCTGCAATGAGGTATAATGCATTCAAAAATCAATAATCTGCTCTTTATTAATGGAAGTTTAAAAGCATAATTTTGAATTTGGGAGATATTCTCTGTTCCAGCTATAAGCTATGCTTCAGAAAATTAAAAAAAGAAAATACACAGAAGAAAAAGCAACAGCCACGGCTGAGACATCTGAATACTACTTGCTTTTGTTATTTCTACACAGAAGACAATGTACTTTTGCAAATGATTACGATAGGATTTACAAATGTAAATGTCTAAAATTCAGAAATAGGAATGATGAGATAGCTCAGATGCAGCTTCCACTTACATGGAATGGATGTGCCCCGCATGGCACAGCTGACACTTACTAATTGGACATGAGGGGACCAACCTGCACTAGCTGCCCTCACTTGCCTTTTCCACACTCAAAGGAAAGCAAACAGCTTAGCGGCCCTTCCTTCACTGATTTAATGACTGCAGAATGGCCAGGTTAACAACTTGAATGAATCTCGACTCCTCTTACTAATGACATTTAAAAAATGTCTTTAGGTCCCCATGTTAGAGTCATTTAGCAAGTATTCTGCTTGGCAAAGACCTCAGGCAGATGGAAGCTATAGACTGAACACATAAGCCAGAATCAAATGGACTGGAAGAACTAGGAGACTTGTGGCTCTGAGGAATGTAATTCATGCAGAAAAGCGTTGTCAGAGCAGGGCCAGGGAACCTCGTGGGAAGAAAGCAAAATAAACAGTTCAACAAAGAAAACAAAGACTGGCCAATGGCCTTTTCTAAAGCTTGAGTACACTGAGACTTCAGTGGGTGCCCACAAAAAGACTGCATCAAAGAAGACCCTTGCAAAGTAAATAGACCTAGGAAGGAGCTTCCCTCCCTCAACATACTAGGGGAGGGACTGCACTCTGCTTTTCCTTCCCATTCAACCTCTCTGTCTTTCAAGGCAAATCTCTCCTCCCCACAAACAGAAGCAGCAAACAGACCCACACAACCCAAGTCTCTGTCTAGGTTGAAGGATGCAAAGGCGGAGAACTCAGCCCAAGTTCATTATGATGAAATGGACATTCGCTTCAGATCACAGAAGTAAATCACAAAAGTGTGCACATGAAGAAGCTAGCCAGGTCAGATCCCTACAGCCTGCTGCCTACCTTTCACGAATGAGCAGCCACTCCTGAAATGTTCTAGGACTTGCAGAGAGTGTATACAATCCACACCTGTGTCACTTTTGCAGAGGTGAATGACATGCACCAAGGCACAGAGCAGCTTTATGAAGCAGGCCTTTCCTGTTTTTAGTCCCACAATCCATCTATTCCCAGAGAATCTTGAGTTGGGGGAACTTTCTTTCTATGCAATGACTGCATGCACTACTACAGACCTAAAAACCAAAATCAAAGGAGGCCAGAGTTTGGTCATTTAAACAAGATTAAAATACTTCAAGCTAACCTCTTTACTTTTCCTGACTACTTGCATTAAAATGGAAGACCACGCAGGGTTTGAGTGGGCATACTTTTGTGTGTGTGTGTGTGTGTGTGTGTGTGTGTGAATACACTGATGACCTATAAGATAGCAACCTAACATGGAAGGTCACATAACACAAATATAATCTAACCCAACTTTAAGTTAAATAGTGTAGCCCCAGCAGAGAAGATGTGAAGAATCAGAGTACTCAAGAGAAGTCAGATCTCCTGTTATGACTTAGGTTTGTAAAGCTATTCGTGGAAATTCCCCCAGATGTTTATAGTGCATGCTGAGAACACTTGAGGCTAGAAATATAGGCCATTTGTTCTTTGGAGGAACTAGGGTTTAGTTTATCAGTCAAAAGCAGTTTGTAGAAAGCTAGTAGGTCTTTCCCCATGTGCAACATAAATTACAGTAACAAGTTTCAGTGATTTCTATTGTCAGTGGGGGAAATCATTTACGTGGATCCCTCCTCCCAACTCCACAATGGGACATACTGTTTACTCCCTTTTGCATTTAGCAGTTTTAAATATTATTAGAATGCATTTCAATGAAAGTATGACTCTCCTTTAGTGTCTAACTCCCAGGAAGTAAAAGATGCATATACCCATGGACATAACTCCTGTAAGCTAAGCCCTTGCTACCTGCAGTGGCTCAAGCTAGAGCACCAAGCACCTTAGAAACAAGTTACAGGTGGGAGCCTAGCAGTGAAGGACCTTCTATAGAGGACCCTTCTAAAACGCCTTTAAAAGTTCAAGGGGTCCCACTTTCTGTGGGTCTGCATGTGCATCAGTCCTGCTGTGTCTGGGAAACACAATTTCTTGGGAATCATCACCACCTCTGGCTCTAATTATCTTTCTTCTTCCGCATAGATCCCTGAGCCTTGAGGGGAGGGCGGTGATAAAGACATCCCATTTAGAACTCAGTGTTCCAAAGTCTCTCACTCTCCAGGCATTGTTCAGCTGAGGGTCTCTCTGTTAATTCCCATCAATAGCAAGAAGCTTAGCTAGACAAAACCCCAGCAGGGAGAAGTGGGCACAAAGTCCTACCCCTAACCAAGAAGCCATTTGCAATTGATACCTGCTGGGCGAGGGCTCATCAGTTTTCTCCAATGGAGTGATGCTGGCTATATAACACACTCCAGGGCAAGCCTCATGCCTAGCAGTAGTTGGCCAACACAAAGCGGTCATCAGGTTTTTGTTGTGGTTGTTTGTTTGTTTAATGTGCTTTTTTGTTTGGTTTGTTTTGGCTAGGTGGACTTTTTTCTTTCTTCTTTCCTTTTTTGAGAGAGAGAGAAAGAACAGGGAGTTGTAAGATAGCTGAGAAGAGTAGAGGGACAAGAAAGATATCAACAAAATACATTATACGATTTTCTTTAAAAATAAAGACACTTGTTCTTACTGCAGAGGTACATGTGATTCACTCTAGTGTTTGCTCAGATCTTTAGACTGAAGCTAAGCTTGTGTTCTTGTAACAGTCCCAAGTGAGAACTTGGTGTTATGACTCTGTCCCTCTAGTTGTATAACAAAGTTTCAAGTACTTTCCAACATCTGAGATGCCATTTGATCCATAACATTAGGTCAGTGGATTGCAGGCAGCTTGTGGCTCTGGGTCACAGATCTGTACAATTTGCTTTCCTAAAAATGTACCTTCATGCTCAATGGCAGCTCCTGGCCTGCAAGCTTTTCTTTTCTCCTGCTATGAAGACAAAAAGGAAAGAGGACTCGGGTCACAGAGATGGCTCAGTACTGGTTAGCGTTTAGTGCTGAAGATAAAATACAAGTTACTGGAGGAGAAAAGTAAGCATCAATCATACTCCTGTAATCTGCAATAATGATTGGCCTGCCCTGCCCACTGGTACAATAGGGGCACAAACATCATGGGAGCTTGTGATTAAAGTCCCACTCCACAAGATGAAACCCATACCAGGAACATCATCAGGCTACGAACCTATGGCCAAACAAGTCATAGGCCCTAGGGGAGAGCCTAACTACTATTATGCTGCTAAACAGACATAGCATGAAACTGACTCCTAATGACTTATCATTACACCCATAGATCAATTCATCTCTCAACCCTCATCTGAGAAGCTTCTCTTTGCAGTAAATGGTATTTAACATAGAGGTCCACAACTGGCCATCTTGTAGAGAATAAGAGACTTTAGAATGTTCAGTACTAAAGAGAACATATACATCCTACCCTGCCTTCCCCTGCCTCATCTAAGATTCAAAGATCAGTGTAGAAACAGGGGTAGAAAGAGTGAAAGCAGAGCTAATGGATGACTACAAGGTAACAGTGTCTTCTGGACAAAGCAGGACAGCATTTGCATTTGCATTTGCATACCAAAACCTGTGCAGGCCCAAACCAGGCGAAATCCCAGCAAGGAGAGAAGAGCTGGGCACATAAGCCCACCCCTGCGGTGGAGCTACCTACCAGCAATTGTTAGATGCTGGGAGACAGAGACATGGTTTTCTTTAAGAGTGTAGCTCCTGGTAAATCAACCACACATCCAGGCAGCACAAATTGGTCTTGGGGAGGAGGGGAAACAAAGTTGAATGGGGGTGGCTCTAAGTAGTTAGGCAAGGGGAGTGAAAATAATCCAAACACGCTGGAGTCTCAAACAACTCATATATCCTTTAAGTTAAAAACAAAGGTCTTTTAAATAAGCACAGAGAAGTGAGGGATCACTAGATCCAGTTTCGTACTTGAGGTTTTGTCAACTTCAGAGTTTGTGGTGGTTGTTTCTGTGTTCCTCCAGTTTTAAAATTTGGTGCACTGTCACTATTTCAACTAAGTCAAAACAACGAAACTGCAATGTAAGGATGACAATACCTGCTCTGGTATGCAAAACAAAAATGGCAAAGATTATGTATCAAAATTTTCCAGCATGGTTACCTGACAAATGTTCTGTAAAAACAGGCTACCTCACTACATATTCCTTCCTGCTCATTCGTTTTAGTGCGCTTGGATTGTCCAAGAGGCGAAATCTAGCTAATTTGTCATTTAGTATTCAAAGAGTTCACAAGCCATTACTAGAAACATATCTGCTAACATTTTATTTTCCTGGTGAATGAATTTCCCTGGGGGCAGCTACGGGGATACAGCAGTAACAAGAATGAGTGGCAGGCAGCCCTGTGTTCTGGGCCCTTGATTCACTGGGGAAAGGACTTAAAGGAACCTCCTGGGCGGCTAGAGGAAATGGCCTGCCTTGGGGTAGTGCAAAGTGAGCTCCTATACCTAAGAGAAGGATGGACACACAGAAGCGGTGGCCTCAGCTCCAGCTGGGGTAAGATTTGTGTTGTAAAACTCACTTCTATGTGTCTTCTTACGGGGGTAAATTTTGTTAAAGTTAAATTTTATAGAATTCATATTTTGAAAAATAAATTAAACGAATGCAGTAAATTTCTGTTTTCTTTGAAGGCAGGCTTAACATGAGTGGAAGCATTGTACTCCAAGAAAAAAGTCGGTTCCAGTCCAGTACCTCCCAGGCCCCCACAACAGGTCTGACAGCAGACTCTATAGAGTCGGCAGCTTCCGGTTCAGTGACCGTGAATGGCTCAGTCAATATCTGCTCCGGACCGTGTTGCTGAGCGCAGCACAAAGAACACAGGAATTTTTTCCAAGAGGCTACTGCTAAGGCTCTGTGAATGTATGCTGTAATTAGGGCCTGCTTTCTCTGCAACTGAGGAGCAGATTCAATATTTCAGTCATTAGAAATACTGCAAAGTAGAAGTATTATAGCCTTTGAATGCAATCTGTTTCATGTTCATTTCCTAAAGTAAAATGTATACTGATTGATTAAAATTTATGCTGCCTACCCATCAGAATTTTAAAAGTTTAGGAGGTGACAATCCCATATTCAAGCCATTGGTGGGGGCTGCCTGTGAAGGTCAGTGATAAACTGATCCTGAAGGTTCTAAAACTTTTCTGCTTATTTTGAAAAGCTACAACCAAACATTGAACTGATTTTTTGAACTAAGATGACATACAATGAAAACACTAGGAACAGTGTGGAAACGGTTGAAAGTTCATGTAAACTTCCATGTACAGCTACAGTCACAGCAGAGACCAGTGAAGCTGGAGAGGGTGCTATTTCAGAAAGGGGTTGGCAACTTTAGCATCTAGGTTCCCCAGGATGTCACTGTGTTCCAATAAAACTGTGCTGAGAAACACAGATGGAGGGCCAGGCCTGGCCTAGGAACTACACACTAAATTAGATGGCTGTTCCCAGTACAACTCTGGTTAGAAGACATCCAAGCAGGAAGACTTAAGTGAGGAAACAAGCACGGGTATCCAAAGGAAAGAGGTTCCAGGCTAACAAACACTGAGACCAAGCTAATGAGGCTTGAATTCTTTTGGATAGACCTAAGTAAGTGTTGGTTATTTCTGCATTTTTGAATGCAGACTTGTCAAAAGTAATGAAGTGTACCACACCTGTGGCTGGCTTTGTAAACTGTCCCATTAGCCTCCCATTCTACAGCAGTGCACACTGATGTCTAAGTTTTCTACCTACAGAGAAACTTTTAAATTGAAAACCTGAACATGCATGGGGCTCTTATAGCGCTCCTCTGGACTGACATGTGTTCATCTTAGAATGTTGCAGAAGCCAGTATAAGACGCCCACCCCCTCCCACAGGTGTTAAAAGAATGAGTTAAGTAAAACCCAGACCTCCAAAGTGCATGGGGTTCTTTTTTTTCTAGCAGAGCAAGGGCTGTGGAGTCTAATCCCGAAACTAAATACAAGAGAGGCTTGGCCCACTCCAAAGTTGTATGCATTCTCATGTTTGAATGTTCATAAGCTTAAAAATGGGGCTAATTATAAAACCTCCACCATAGGGTTGTTTTAAATATCATATCAGATAATTATGGAAAGCCTTTAAAATTGCAAGTCATCAGTATTGGCTGTGGTCATGATTATGTATTTTTTTCCCATATAAACTCTTGTTTCTTCTGTCCTTTATCCATGAAATTCTGATATTCATAATATAACTAGTACCCAGTTGCAAGGAGACAACAGATCTCTACAACGGTAGCTGATTTACTATGGGGAATCAGCTTGGCTGTGGGAAGCATTTGCCATTGCAATAGGAAATTTTAATAG
Source organism: Peromyscus leucopus (assembly GCF_004664715.2). Classification (NCBI taxonomy): domain Eukaryota; kingdom Metazoa; phylum Chordata; class Mammalia; order Rodentia; family Cricetidae; genus Peromyscus; species Peromyscus leucopus. Next base: position 46,563,724 of record NC_051067.1, read on the forward strand.
AATCTTAGCAATCAAGTACTTGGATTTCTCACTCCTGAGTGTACTAGCTTTGTCAGCATGAGGAAACGCTCTAATAAAACGAAACAAATGAAAAAGAAAAAGAAAAATGGCAGCAGCCTAACAAACAACAGTCCACTGTCATTACTAAAAACAATTACTCAGGAGCTACAGGGTTTACAGCACAGACTCGGTGGTGCATATGCAAGGAAATAAACAGTCTTTGCCTTGAGAGATGTAATTACAATCTAGTTTTTTACTTTTTCAGTGTGGGAAGGTGGGGTTATCTGTGTTGCTACGGCACTCAATGAAATCTGATGTTAGTGCACTGTACCACTCTCAGAATCATCTATGGTAGATCCCAACACTGAAGGATATAGAAAAAAAAGTACTTTTCTTTCTTCATTTTAAATTGTTATTAAAACATTCCAAGCCAGAAAAATGTAAGATTTTTCTAAATCGCGTATCTTAGTGAAGAAGTCCCTCAGAATGAAGTGAAACCACTATTTTGCATATGCACCCATCATAAAGCTTTAAGTAAGGGGCCAGGCTGAAGGCTTCATTATATGCATTCCCAATAAGCACATTTAGCACGAAGGAGACACTGAGTTCAGTGCTGCAGGGAGACTAGCAGGCAGAGTAGAAGCCCTGGTCATCTACTTATGTTTCTTTCTCTAGATATTTACCATAATGGTGTATCTTTTCTTGCACTCTCTCTCTCTGGGAAGTAATGAATGCAATCATTCTCCAAACGTGCTGCTCACCTTCTGTTCTCAAGCCTAAAAGGCTGTCTAATCACGGGGTGTGGAGGGGGTGGCGGACGTTCCTTGTCCCAGTGTACTCTATTTCAAAGCTAATATTAATGCTCTTCCCTGTACTTCCGCTCACTTCTTGTGAAAAGAATAGCTCTTCTTAGAGTGATTGCAGTGAGTTGGGCAGCCTCCATGTGAGCCACCTTGACTCAAGGAAAAGAACCATGAGAGTGCTCCCTTCTCACTGGACAGCAAAGAGAGAGCAGCTTCTCTAAAAGGCATTAGTAAAGTGGAAGGTGACGCACCCCAGCGTCTGTGTGCTGGCTGGAGAGGCAGCCTAGTGAAGTGCTATTCTCATCCCCAGCACGAGGCAAGCAGAGTGCTCAGTTCCACTGGCAAGGAGATCAGATCAGTGGGGCTTGAATTATTGCAATGGATTAGTAACTAAGGACTCAGCTTTGGAAAATGAATTGTGGATCTCAGTATAAAGCAAGGGTGAGTCCAAAAATCTAATTCATACTGGTTCATGAATGAGAAAAACTTGGCTCAAGAGAGTTTTTAAATACAGAATAGATCCCCAAAACACCCTGGGAACCGTAAATGAATGTGAATGAAATCATACTGGAACTCAAAACACTTTATAATTTGTGTTTCTAAAAATGCATCATGCCTACTTTTAAAAAGAAGCATGATCAAGTAAGTTCCAACACCTAAAATACACACTCAAAATGCAAAAGCACATTCTTCACTGCTGTAGAAAACAGTCACTTGAAAATGTGAGTGTATTCTTGAGGAGGAGCAAGATGTAATTGACCAACTGTCTACATTTTCAAAGAAGTTTTTAAAACAGGTAGTAAGTTGTAGGCTAGAGGGCTTTAAGGCCCACAGGCTTTGCTATGATACAGTCTGATGTAAACAACTCAAGCCAGGCAAGAGAGAGAAGACTGAACAGAAACCACACGTACACTGCTGTACTGTGTGTCTGGTTGATCACTGATGCAGCAAACCCGTTCAGCAATATGCTGCCTGGACTTTGGTGTTTTCTCTAAAACATTGTGTTTCACTATACATAGAATCTGTGATCATAACAGTATGAGAGAGAAAGAGGCATTCCAATGTCAGTTGGGCATGAGCCCTGGCGAATTTATTTAGAACAACTCGCAAGATGAGGAAAGAGTTCTCAGATTCAGTGTTTAAGAACCTATTTGAATGACATAAACATGATGCAGCAATTGTTCATTTCATAAAACAATTTTATGTGACAACCTACAGAGAGAGTGCCTATGCCACGACTCGTTTGTTATACCTTTTAAATTTAAATTCATGCTTTTGAGCTAAAAGAAATACTAATAAATTTTACATTATTTCTAATACTATATTTTAATCCATTTAAATTTCTATATTTGAGCTACCCTGCTCATCCATAAAGTGTGGCTAACAATGTGAGAGCAAGGAGGTAAGCTAAAGGCATTTCCTATAACAAACTTGGCTTTTAAGCAGAAGCTGACACATTTCCGTACATATTTATAAGGCTTCTTGGTTATTATTAGGCTGTAATTGCAGTTGTTCTAACACCTAATAAGCCACGGTTGGAAAAACAAAAGCAGGTTAATTTGTGATTTCCTCTACTCATTCAGAGGCAAATTAAGTGTCAAACAGCTAATACAGAACATATTTCATTTTATGAGATTTTAATTTAATTCTGCACCATATCATTGATGCCTTAATATAGGGTGGTTTATCTAAAAAGAGGGGCAATTTATAAACCTTTTCAATAGAATCTTTAATGATGGAATATGATAGCATAATTACCGCAGCGCCTGCCATCCTTCTGAACACTGGTCTGTCAGCATTTCCATCAACACAGACCCTTATTTTGCAGACTTATAATTTAGGTTCTAAAGTTGGCACCAAAAGAACAATTGTGTTTACAAAATAATGAGAATATCTCCAAGTTTTATCTTCTTGTAATTAAAATATTCACTCTAAAAGCTTAGTAAGCTCACTTGATTTCATTTTCTAGAAGGCAAGCATTAAAAGGCAAGCATTTTGGAATTCAAATTCTACAAAAGATACTTTTCTGTTTTACAGTTACTACTTTGAAGATTTGGGCATATGGGTCACATTTGGTATCAACACTCTCGGCTCTAACAATCACAGGTGTGCCCTTATCACCTGTCAGATGGGTAGAGGCAGCTGAGGTCATCATAAAGCATGACCAGAAGAAACTTGGTGCCAGTATACATTAATCCTAATCATACATTTAGAGAGTCAACCTTTGCAGAGTACATATATGACTGTTATTTTATTGAGCCCTTCCTGCAAAGCAGATTCCTTCATTTCAATAAAGTGAAAGGACCATACCACTGGGAATTTGCCTGAGTCTACAGCACAGGTGAGTGGCAAAACCAAAGGATAATTCAAACCTTCTAATAGCTCAGCCACCACCTCAAAGACTGGACCAGCCTGGCTGTGCCCTGAACACCATTTACATGTCTGTCTGTTCATAGGCTGAGAACTTGCCACCAAGTAGCAAAGAGCAGTGACAATTCCTAACAAATTACCAAGCAAAAGGAAAACTATGACAATAAATGGGTACACATAAGATGTAGTAGACACAGCCTCTGGGATAAAACAAACATGAGCCACAGCTCACCATGCAAAGGCATTGAAGACAATCCAAAGAGTGTCATGCTACAAAGGCAGGGAGATGTGACTTGCTCTAACTCCGAGAGCCCATGTTATAAACTCATTATCTACCCAGAGAACTGCAGACATGAGGTTCCATGTTCCATACTCACAGCCACAACATTCTCTCAGAAACCTCAGAACTAGCAACCAGCCTTATATCACAACTCTTTGATACATGCAGGCTGCTCAAGAACAATTTAGTCAATTACTGCTTAAGTATCTTAAAACTTGGCTGAAAAAGTAGAAAGTACTGGGAAGCTTAGAAAGCCCAGTTCAGAGTCACAGATGAAGGAAAAGCCCATGGTCAACTCACAGCTCCTCCAGACATGACCTAACCTTATCTGTGTCACTGCTTTTGTTATGAACTCAAGCAAGGTCAAGAATATACAACAGGGGTTATAGGAGGCTTTGCTGTTACCACCAGAGAACCAATAGGTAGAGTTTCAAGTGATAACTTCCTATTTGAATTCACTTCTAAGATGATCTACAATTAAGCCCAGTGGAAAGAGTTCAGCGTATTAGTTGAGGTTAGTTAAAAAAATTTCTCTAGAACATGGTTTTTGAAAGAGTGAAGAACTCCCAGATTCCATAGAATATCTGATTAAATTACTTCTTCAGAAAGACTCAAATCTGGGAGGAATTAGCCATCTTTGTCTCTAAGATATTGTGGGATCTAGGTACAGGATAGAATCCCTTCTAAGATCCATGCGGTCCCATCCATATTATAAAGATTCTGTAAGACAAGGCAAGTTACACATCATCTTGTAAACTCACAGCTACAAATCCACTTCCTTCTGTGTAACAGAACTTCTACTGGTCCTTTGGTTTTAAGTGAGTGTATTTTTAGCAGACTTCAGAACGCTGTAAACCCCTGCTTGAATTCCAGTAAAAGTCACAAGAATAAGTCCCAAGTTCCTGTATTCTCCCTCTGTAAATACCCCCGTTCTCTTGCAATGCTCACAGAAGTCTCAATGCAGATTTATTACTCACCGCCGGGCAAATCTGAACTGAAATTACAATTCAGTAATGGGAGATGGATCCAAAAAACGGTTGGTAAAATATTATATGTGTACTTGGGCATGCAGTTAGGACTGTTAATATCAATTAATTCTGTTCACAGAGGAGGACTTGTTTTAAAACAACTTCATTTTTCTTCAGCAAACCATATAATTACCCAGCTGTAACTAATAGTCAGAGAGATGCAATCTAGCATCTATATAACCAGCATTATTCTTCAAAGTATTATTCGTGCTTTTCTAACTCCAATGTCTCAGAGCAGGAGGTGATTATTACATATGACTACATGTGTACCAAGGCCATTAGCAGGGAACAGCCCCTCCTGGAGAATGTGTCCAATTATTATAGTATATGACAGTTTTCTGGATGGTACTGCAAAACAATGTTTTGTTAGTTTGTAAACCCACGATTCTTTTCCTTTCCCCTCAAAACCAGGTGAGATATTTATTTCCATGAGTTTTTTCCCTTTTATAATACATTTTATCACCACATTCTTTTCTTTTATCTTATATGAACCATGTGCTCAATCACATTTGCCATTTTGTTTGGGTGACATACTCATCAATCAAGCGACTGTTGGTATATGGGCCATGGGGACTCTGAAAATCCTCCATAAAGATTTCATTTTGATTCATTGTAATCCTTGGGTCAGAACCTTCATATAACAAAAATTTTAGCATGTAGAACTTCAAACCTAAATCACAACCAAACACATATTCTAAGTGGCAAACTTCCATTAAGGTTTAACTTTAACCCTTTAAGTTTATAACTCACAGCTGTTTGTCTCTCATCAGCAAAATATTCTAAAAACAGTTGCCAGCTAAAGAATGTGACAGGCATCCTCAGAAAGCACAGGGTCTGATTCAGTGAATCTAGGAACAGACAGAGCTTTGCTAGGTTTTCAGAGTAAATCTTATACTGCTATTGCAACTTCAAAGCCCAGAAGACATGCATTAAGAGTTCCGAAGCCATAAAAGCCAGTATTTAGATCCATTTCATTAATGGGTAACGTTTTAATACTTACACATGTAATGGAGGAATAGGAGATGGATCATAATGGTAACGGCCCTCATGATGTCTGGCATCAATTGGTACAGGAGGATGGAAGGCAGGGAAAAGATGAGGAGGGTCTGAAAAGGAAAGAAAGTACACCTTACATAAAATGAATACTTTGAGATACCATTTCAACTCAAGGCAATTTCACTGCATGGAATCTTTTAAGAATTTCATGAGCTGGGACCAAAGAGATGAATCAATGATTAAGAGGACTTGCTCTCTTGCAGAGAGACCCAAGTTTGATTCCCAGCACCCATGTCCAGTAGCTGAAAACCTCTTAGAACTCATTACCAAGGGATCTAATGCCTTTGTGTGGCTTCCATGAGAACCTACAGTCATGTGTACACAGCCCCATACAGACACACACATACACATAATTAAAAATAAAACTTTAAAAGTGAATTTCTAGAAAAAATTTTGAAGGCTAATGAAGAGGCTCACTGACATACTGTGGAAATATGACTAGGCAAATAATGCATGCCTGCTCTGGAGAAAGTAGAGCCTGTGAATGTACCTAACGCCTCACCAGAGCAGTAAGAATAAGAGGAACAGCAAAGCTTCCTACCTACGAAGGAAGGCTGCCCAGAGGGAAGGCAAATGGGAGACACAAAACTAGAAAGAAAATTGTACTGCCAAATGAAATTTTAAATGAACGCACTGCAACATAATGTTTTAGTGTCATGCCCTTGGTATTTTTAAAGGTGTTCTTCCCATGGCTTCTGCTGGTATCTATGTATATACATTTACATATATGTACATAGTTTAAAAAAATTAGATGCATGTTTCTCTTTCTCTTTGGCCTAAGTTAGGCCTCCATAGTCCCAACACCAGGGTAGTCAAACTTCCTCTTTACCAAAAGAGGCCCATGGACCTGACTGGGAGTGATGATCAGATCTACTGTGCATCATCACAGAGGGAGATCTGGGGAAACTGAGGCTACCACTGTCACTGTAGCCATTCCTTCTGTTCTTCCTCACATCCTGTCCACCATCTTCTAGGTCCTGTGTATGTATTCAAATTTACATAACCTCCTTACCCAAATTTACTTCTACCCATTGTCTCTGGAAGTCTGAAAATAAAGTTTTATTTGAAATATAGTGATGTGCTATACAAATTGAAGAGAATTTGAATGGGTTTTATAACTAGAAGTATGACTGATGATTTGTACTAATGTTTTGTCCACGTTCCAAGGAACAAAATAAAGGAGACTCAAACCAGTATATTTAGCACCAGTGCTAAGTGATATTACAGCAAACACGCCAGAACATGATCCTGAAAGCCTGCCACTGAGCACGGACAGTCACCTGTCACAGCAGAGGGACACACAGCAGAGCACTCCTGGGAACGGATATGCACAGCAAACAAACCCTAGAATGGTACCTGTTACTTCAAGGACTCTGAAGATTATAATTAGCAAGCTTAGAGTCAAGTCAAACAGACGCTCGATAAGCAGGTTTTGTGCATCCAAATCAGTCACTGGAAAGTACGAAACCAGGCAACATGGTCTGGGAAACTGCACCAAGTACAGCAGGCAAGTGTGTGAACTGCACCTCTGAGTAAGTCAGCAACGATGCACCCCAAATAAGAACACCAAGTGATAAAAGTTAAGTGGACGTGGTGACTATTACACTGTTGAATCCAGATGAATTTCATTTTAGCCCTCTAGATCCTCCTAGTTCCCATTTTTCCTCAATACCTTTTAGAATGTAAGCTCTGCTCCCTCACATTTTTTTAGAGGGGTGGTGGTCCCCTTGCAACCTTCCTTTAAAGATCTAAGTATACTTTAGAACAAAAAGTTAAGAGGGAAAAACTGTGATTATGCACTGACTGAATACATGTGGCCCACCAAGGAGGGTCCCCAAACTGCATTTTCACTAGGTATCCAGCAATGTTCAAAACCTAGAAAACAGTACAAGAGGTCAATGAAACCGAGCAATGTCACTTATTCAATGAATTTTTATTGTCCTATCAGGCAAGGAGGGAGTGAACAGTATAGAAGCAGGGAAGGAATTAATTTGGTATTATCAAATCAGTGTCACTGTGGCAGCATGAAGTTCATCAGGTGGGGTTACCTGGTCACTTGTTACACCTCACACAATGCATAAGTACATACGAAAAAACTCAACTGTATTTTAACAATTAGTACTCAAGGATGTAAGCCAGTTCTACTGTAATGGGGCATCACTCAGCTTGCTAAGTTTGAGTTTAGGGTAGAAGTTTATTCAGCCATGTGGCAAATTCACTGTTACACTTAACTCAGCAATTCTAAGATGAAAAGTCACCCTATAGAAAGCCAAAATGTCCTAATTTATTTAATCACTTTTGATGGAAGTATCTTATTCATCCTCCTTAAGACAACATGAAACTAAATGGAACAGTCTCTGAGACTAGTTAGAAAGTCTGCCAGATTCTCACTGAATGTGTCTGAAACTTTTAATTTTCAAATAAACTCACATTAATCACAATCAAAAAACTAGCATAAAGACAGGTGATCATCAAATATGGGTAGTCTCTCCTTCCTTTCCACACCAAAACAGGCTTGGCTCTGCAGCACCCCATCCTACCCCACCCTCATCATTCTTGGAAACTGAAGAAACACATTTAATAGAACTGTGTGGAAATTATACAATCATAAAGTATGGCTCACTTCTGAAGGGTTTCTCATATGCACCTGTCTTGGGTGGTACCGCCATAACTGTGTTGGGGCTGGAACGTAAGAGTTTTACTCTCTTACATTTTGGTTCCTGACTGTGCTGTTAACATTAATCCACCAGATAAAAGGATGGTAAGTGCATTTTGTTGTTTCCATCTGGGTGCAACTAAGAATTATGACTGATTTCAACACAATGTTTCACATCCAGAGGCATAAAGTATGCAAATGTATCCATATTTAATGAATACCTCCCATATCCTAGAAATAAGCCATTACCTTTTATATGAGTCTATACAATGAAGTCGCAGAGATTATATACATAGGAAAGGGGACCAAACAGCTAATCCAATAAAATCAAGAGTGCCAAATGAGTGTCAAGAGTCTCTCCCCTGTGACAGCGTACAATATGACTGCTGACCTTGAATGCATTTTCCCATCTTATCATTTTCAAGAAAAGTTCCGTTGCAGTTTTAGTCATGGGAGGAAAATCTCCAATACAGCGACTGTGGCATTTAGTGAAGTCCTCACCTGTTAAGTCTACAGAGCTCTGTGAGTTTGAAAGTTAATTATAAGTACATCTTGTAGTGCTGTTTACATAAAGTGTTATGCTCAAGGAAAGTTAAGAATTATTAATTCCAGAACTGGGTCTAAATAAAGGACAGAAAATTAACAGATGTGACGTTATGTGACCAAAAGACAACTGGTTACAGTTTAGTGTTTTGCAATTCATAGGCTTTCCTATTGATTAAGTTTAAACAGGATTTTCTGAACTGTTGAAGCTCATGTGAACTGTGGCTTTCATTGGCTATTCACAGAAATCACCCCTCTTAAACCACTTTTGGGGAACTGGTAAAGACAACCCCTCTTAATTCAAATCACGCTCGACATAGCCTGAAATGATAAGAATAAAATGCAGAACATGCACTCCTCTCACATGTGGACACATGAGTGACCCTACATTCCTCAGAAGACGTTCCCGAGTCCACCAATGCCCGTCCACCTCACCCTGCATCTTGGTTTGTTGTTTCTATGCATCAGCAGTTCATTCCATCACAGACCCAAAGCTGTCCAAGAAAACCCACAAGACAAGAAAAGGTCCCTGTGGCCAGCAGCCATTATAATCAGCCACCTCAAGGTTTATTTTTTACACATGAGCAGCGCAGCTGGGGTGCATCATAACTCAATATATGTGTAATACGTTACAGCACCATAGCCATCTTTTGCCCTAGGATGTGACAAAACACTCCGTGATGACTTCTCCAAAGTCAGGCGAAAACTGCTGAAGCAGAAGGAAGTGCCACTAAACCTGGCTACCTCCTATTTATCATACAATTTCCTGACTGATGGTTCCACAAACCAGCTGCTAAGTGCTGTGTACTCTACTGTCAGCAAACTAACGCGCTAAATGGAAGACAGGGAGAATAATGTGCAGTACTGGTAGAATCAATTTTACTGAGAGAATTAAAATTCCAGCAGGTAGGGGTGGGTCTGCAGAGCCGTGGTAAGCAGTGGACTATACACAGGCATGGCTGCAAAGATGATTTATTACAGATTTGCACAAGGTTTGACTGTGGTACCAGAGGCCTCATATACTAAACAGAGATTTGAAAGGTGTGTCCTACCAAAGCCCTTAGCATAAAAGTCTTTTAACCTTATGAATATGTAATTGGCTTATATACCTTTAAATAGAAGTACATAGTGCAAATATTTGAGCTGGGTAGAGTTGTCAGTATTCAGCCTCACACTGCCCGTCATCACGCTAAGTATTAGGGGGTTCATTCGAAATGAGAGGGATTGAGTTTGAGGTCTATTCACAAGAGCACGGGTTGATCAGAAAATCTACAGCCAAGGAACAACCAAGGACTCATGGTTGCAGCCCTCTCCCAAGAAATAGTTTTAGTATCCTCAGGCTATCAGATCTCTTGGATGCCATCCTGGGAAACAGTCTTTTAAGGTTTGAAATTTACATACAAAAATTGTAGATTAAAAAAGAGAGAGATCAAAGTCAACTCAGTGCCCTGAAGGAGTAATTCACCAAATGATGCCAGAATGGCCTGATAGCCCAGGAGGCAGTAGATGAGACATCAACAGAAGTAAACAGCCAGGTGCAGAAATCCTCCTGGGTGATTTAGATACCAAAGGGGTCTGGCTTGTGACTGTTTCAAGACCAGAGCTGGGAATGCTATACCTGCTGTTAGTCACCCCCGTACCCGCTGTCAGTAGAAAGACCATTAGAAGGATGCATGGGCTTCCGTGCCGAAATCCACTGGGCTAAATTCAATACAAACCCCCACCTCATATAACACAAGGTCTCAAGCTGGGGAGGCGGGAAGAAACAGAGGAAGGAAAAGCAAAAGCAATGGTAAGGAACTCCGCCGATGGAATTGTGCAGAGACACATCCCAGACCTTACCACGGCTTCTTTTGAACTTGAGGCATTTTCAGTCATCACCTCTTCCAGGGTCCAGTGGCCTGAGGCAGACATTGTAACAGCTGACTTTTTTAAGATCCAGACTGATTCATTAGTGCAGACTCTTGCTACTCCTGCCTTTGGACAGCATGGCACCCAAGAAGAACTGATCTAGCCCCTCAGGAGACATTCTAGATACTTCACCACAAACCTTAAGCCTTGAGTTAGACAGTCTTTGTTTCTCCACAGTTTGCTGAGAGGAATCTAAGGAGTCTTACTGCACATGAATAGAATAGGCCTGTTCAGTATATCCCTGTAGCATCATCCCATGGAGTACCATGATGCTGTTCTTCTTAAATATATGCTGCATCGAGTTTGAAACTTCTTGAGAGTCATGAATATGCATCATCATGTTTATATGGCACAAGATGATGTGGAGGGACCTGCACCCAGCAGATGTAGATGTAGTGTTATGTGACAGTGTTATTTATGATCAAATGACACAATGTCATGAAAGTCTTAAAAAACTGTGGCTCCACATACTGTAGAAATTGTGTTAGATGTACTCAAAGAAACCGTTTGTCACTTCATAGCATGGTAGAAGGCTTGACTTGGAGAGCACATACTACAAAAAGAAAATGGAGCTATCAGACAATTCAACTTCTGTAATTAAAGTTTTAATGAAATACTGCCTTGCTCATTTGTCTATCTGGTTCCTGTTAGCCACATTCACACAACAGTGGTAGAACCTTCTTGTGGTGATATTTTGTGTATGATCTAATAAATAAAGCTTGCCTGAAGATCAGAGGGCAAAGCCAGCCACCAGATAGCCATAGAGGCCAGTCAGTGCGGTGGCACACACTTTTAATCCCAGCACTTAGGATCTCATGCCTTTGCTCCCAGTACTTGGGAGGCACACACACCTTTAATCCCAGCACTAGGGAGGTTGAGACAGGAACTCACTCTCTTTTTGGCTGAGGAGTTGTTGAGGTGAGAGGTGGCTATGATTTATTCCTTTGTCTCTCTGACTTTTCAGCATTTACCCTGATATCTGGCTCCAAGTTTTTATTAAGACCAATTAGGATTCATGCTACACCTTCTAGTCTTATGAGATACAACATAAGGTCCACAAAACCCAAATTTACAACAAAGGTTTGACATACCTGTTATTAGATCAGGAGGTAGTTTTCAAAACTTTTTACAGCTCAGAAAACGTGTCAATTTTTATATACATTCAGAAATCTACTTGAGCGACACTACTACTACATAGGTACAACACCTTAAATGTCAACCTGCAGTGTTTAGGAATATTTTTAGAGTGAAGCTGTTCACGCCAGTAAGACACATCTAGTTTTAGCAAAACCTCTAAGAACCAGATAACTGCTAAGACAAATACTATGAACAAAATCAACTCTAAATCTATCAGACCATGATAATCACTTAATTTTTCAAATTTAAGTTTAAAATAAGCAAAACATGTACAGGTTTTCATTGAAGGTTGACTAGCAAAACCTAAATAAACAAAACACCTACTATTTCTAAAATCCAAGAACTCTGTACTTCTGGCAAGTGCCTGAACTTCTGACTAAGTTTATTAATGCCCATGTATATATTTCCCAACTACTCAAATGCCAAGTCTTCACTAGATCTTCTGTGCAATCACGTAGGCAATATAAAATTAATTTAACTGATATTTTAGATCTAACTGCTACCGACCATGGCACTCTCATCACATTACAATTCATCCTCTTTGTAGTACTCAAATTCATGCTGTGGCCTTTAGCAGACATAATTGTAGTTTTCCACAAGACAGTGATGTATGATGCTCTAACACGTGACTTGACAAAAGAATCATCAGACTTTGTTACCTCAACTGTGTCCTGGGTAGGGAAGAAACTGTTGCTTCTGTTCATTTCTAGAAACATCTACCTTCTCTTGTCAACAGATTTGCAGGCTTCTCATCTCTAGATCTCATCTACTGGATGGCCAAAGGCATATAACAAAACCATACCTCCATACAGGCCACCCAGACTCTCTGGAATGTGTCTAGTCTATGCTTCCTCATACAGGTATAATCTATCATACTTCTGATTTTCAGCCTTCCATGCCAAGACAAGGGAGAAAAAAAAAAATAAGCAGAGAGGCAGCAAAGAGAAGTATGAGAAGGTACACAGCTATTGTACCTAATCTTTAAACTCACCCAAGGAAATCACATAAAAGCATACAAACCTATTTCTTTGAAATATGCTAATAATGGATTTTGTTGACCATAAATAAGCTTGGAGGCTAAAAGATAAGTTAGTTTTTAGTGACAAATTCTTTCATCAATACTTTTATAAAGATCAGTACTTTTTATAGCACAATTCAAAAGTCAAACCCATAGCTACAAAAATATGTATTTGGATTCTTGGCACATATGCTGAAAAAGCAGAGGCTACGTACAGTGTATTCGTAATAAGTGGCCATCAACCTTAGTTCCACATGCAGGGGCCATGGAGTTAATATACTCAGAAGTCACCTAAATTAGTTAGGAAACCAAAGCCCAGCAAAGGTGAAGTCTAGGAGTCGTGTTCTATCCAAAAGAACCAAAAGTATTTCAAGTACTTTTTAGCACTGTAAATTTAGAATCTGCATGCATGGATCCCCTTAGCCACCTTGAAAACAGCATTTCTAAAGCTGTTTTACTGTCCTTGTGTCTTTGTCTTATCTCTCTGTATTTCCCAGTATCAGGATGGAAGAAAATTCCAGTATCTGTTTAGATCCACCCCAAGTCTCATAAAATAAGGCCTGTGAAACAAGTGAGACAGTCTTTCCATCTACTACCAGGGCACACATGAGACAGGATCACTATCAGTGGACAGAAATGCAGGCACAGTTATAAGTCCTCAACTTCTCTCTCAACCCTGTATTTGAAGTATGAACCCCGAGGAGCAATCAGGTACCACATACCCAAGTCTTCCTGGAGAGGTCTGGCACAAGGCTCTGAGTGTTGACATTGGCCTCCAGGGATCTACCAAGGAGAAAAATGCTCACTAGCCAGAGAGCCGTGCATCACTAAAGTCAATGGAAAACCACCAACATCTTGAGTATGCTGGCTGGCAACCATATTTCTCAGTGGTAGAGAACGTGCTTAGCATGCAGAAATACCTAAATTAGTTCCCAATGCTGGGGGTGGAGAAGGAGAGAGAATTAAACAAGAAATGAATGACACATGCATTCTTTCTGTTCAAAATTAGACAAGTTTTTTAAAGAATGGGTTATTCCCCTCTCTGCTTAATTTCTACCATTATCCCATTTATCATTCCTGTCAACGAAGAGCTAAAGTTTTTCCACTGTTTGCCTCAATAACAACAATAATCAAAATGATAGTGAAAATAAATGGAATCCACAGAATATGTTTATGTTTTTAAAGCATAAGAAGCCGTTAGACAGCTGATGCCATTTATTCTTCATATGTCTTGGCCCTGAGAAGCAAGGAAATCCTACACAAATAGATGGGAAACCCAGTTAAGGCATCTGTCAGTGGCCTGTGGGGAAAGAGCACAAGACGTGGGACTTCAAAGTCAATGCTCTTAGACAATTAACACAGTCAGAGTTTAGGTTTTTTCATCATTTCTTATCTAAATTATATAGGATTCCACATTATCCACTGTTTAGCTACCAAGAAATATCGCACATATTTTGACAAAGATTTCATTTCTGTAACTTTTTAAAATACAGCATTATATTTGTTTGATTTGATTTTTAGTTATTGTTTATCAATCACAGCACCTAATTTATAAACTATACTTTGCCACAGGCTTCCATAAGGAGTAATGAAATGTATCCTCCAAGGATGGCGGGAATACTATGCTCCTCATACTTACCTAAAGCCCAGAATGGACCATGAACCTCCCTTTGTCAAATATGTGGTGTACAAAATAACCTACCCATCTTCATTCAGTCCACGCATTGAGGCCTTCTAGCCTTGATAGTCTAGCTAAGCCCAGGATCTCCACCTGGGAATGGGGACTCCTCAGGCAGCCATCTGTGTCCATGTTATATGCTGTCCCATCTGCTGATAATGAATCACCCCTGTTATGGTAATGAGTATGCAATGCTCCCCACAGGTTCATGTTTTGAATGTTCAATGTACTATTTGAAGATGTTCTGGAAACTTCCGGAGATAGTGCTTTGCAAGAGGAAGGAGGTCACTAAAGCATCGAGTTGGAAACATGCTTTCTCTGGCCACTTCCTGTCTTGCTCTCTATTTCCTGACTGGCTATGAACTGAAGAGCTTCCTTCTACCACAAGCTCCTACTGCCATGATATTCTTCCTAACCAAGTGGGATCAAAAGACAATGGACTGAACCCTCTAGAACCATGAGCTAAAATTAAGTTCGCTTCTTTTAAATGGTTTCTGTCATATATTTGGTCATAAAGACAAAAGGCTAACACACTGTCCTACTTAATTTTAACTGTAAATGTGACACAGCCTACAGTCACTTGAGAAGAGAATCTCAACTGAAGGATTTACCACATCAAATTGGTCTGTCAGCATGTCTATGAAGAATGGCCTTGATTGTGAATTGATGTAGAAGGGCCCACCCACTGTGTGCATCACATTTTTAGGCAGGTGGTCCTGAGTTAAATAAAGAAGCCACTCAAAGCAGTGAGCTAGCCAGCAGCATTCCTTCATAGTTTCTGCTTCAAGTTACTGCTTTGAGGTACCATCGCTTCTTCCATTAATGACAGACTATAACCTGCAAATTAAACCAAATAAACCCTTTCCTTCCCAGTGTTGCTGCTTTTGGTCATGGTATTTGGCACAGCTACAGAAGGAAGGTAGAACAGAAATTGGTACCAAGAGTGGGGTATTACTATGATAGAACTGACTGACCATGTGGCTTTTTAATGACTTCATACTATTTTGTTGGAGGACTGTGAAGGATCTTGGAACTCTGGGCTACAAAAGTTGTTGAGAGCTTAGAGCTTAGCACCTTGTTGTTGGGGAAACTTGAAAATACGGACTGTGGGAATCTGGCTTGAGAGGTTTCAGAGGAAAGCAAAGTGTCAAGCCTTAGGATGGCACCCATGTCATATTTTACACTGAGAATCTGTGTATGCTGATCAGCTGGGGTTGAAGAATCAGTTATTAATAACAAAAGATCAGCACCATTGAAATGAAATCTTTCATGTAATTTCATCAGGAAAATAGAGTGCTTATAGAGCTGGAGGTGAAGCATAAGCTGTGGTTAATAAGAGTGCCACTGAGTGCAATCTTCCACACTTCATCAGAACAACAGGAAAATACTTCCTCAGAATCAGTGCACAGAACTGGCCCAAGGTGGGCGGGCTGCATTTAGAGCATGATGGTATGTTGGAGGCACCTAGGTGGTGCTGGTCTCGAAGGTACGAAGGGGTCATGGAGATCAGAAGAGGCTTGGTACAGTGTGGAAGGGTCAGAGTCCCTGTTGATAGGGTATGGAGGAAAAGTAGAACCTAAATAAACTAGAATACACGTGTTGTCATCTGTGTCTCAGCAACTACTGATGACAGAATGAAAACGCCACTTCCTAAGTCAGCCTACTGGTGCTTCCTTGAGGTTGTGTGCTCCTGCCTCCTCTCTTTGTAATTCAAGCAAATTGATGTTACTGCTTCCTGTGGACCTCACAGAGGGGCTGTACCATGTCCTGCTGCCTTCTTTGCTTACTAGACTATAGGCCTTTGCAGTCATAGTGGAATACCCCAGACACACACCATGTGTCATTTGCTGCACCCCTCTATCTTGCCAGGCATAGTGCTCACAAGTCCTATTTCACACTCACAACACCAGATCATAACTGTCTGCTTTCACACCTCAGCCACCTGGGTTGCTGAGAGCTGAAGAGACTCACTTATCCTTAAGCAGCCACCAGGAACACACAAATGTTTATTATACAACAACTGAAAGAGTGAGGAGGAAGACAACAAAGAAAAGAGGTCACACAATGGCAACAGTGGCTTGAGGCAGATCTCCCTCCCGGGCATTACAGGAAACATCCATCTACCTAAGAGGCCTCCAGCAACAGGCAAAAAGAGGAAGCCCCCAGGCCTGGCTTGCCTTCCCTTCAGAATTCTGTGTCGATTTCCACACGCTCCCTAAACTCAGTATTCCAGAACCAGATGTCCAGCTCACATCTACACATCCTAATCCAAACCTTAGGGCTCTGAAATTCACCTTCTAGCCTGCTGGGCAAAGGATGGTTTCATGTGGGCACTGTAATTCCCAGCCCTACCACATCCACAGGACGGGACAGATTATTGGTGGCACTCAGTAATAATACTGCCACAGTGAGCACGAAAATCTTTTCAAGGACTCCTTTGCAACCAAGAAAATGGTGATGCTCCGGTGCATTCAGGATACTTGATCAGGCTGCTAATACCCATCTGCAAGGAGCTCTTTGACACAAAAGGTTGGAGGTCGAAAGTTTAAAGGCTCCTGACAGAAATGACAGGGGCCCCTTTGCCCCCACCCTCTTTCTGTCAATAACATCAAAGGTCCTACAGCCTGCGCTTCATGCTAGTATTGTATGCCTTTGGATTCCACTGAAATTCCAGCATGTTTATTGCATACTGGGAGCATTAAAAGGCCCCACTTTCTTGTCTCTTAAACTCTGAACTCTCATTGTCTAGCAAGAACACACAAAGCTTTTAAGCAATGAGTTTATTTTAAGAGCTTCTCTCACCATGACTGTAAAATAATAAAGCACAGCCGAGGCTGCTTTGCAAGAATGAAGGAGGAAATGAGAGAAAGGAAAGACTCCCCCACTGCTCAGGGGAAAGGAATCCCTTTCACATGCTTGGCTCATGAGAACGCAAGCAGGAAAACACTTCCTAATTTCCTTTCCCCTGCAATTCTAAAGCAGCCTCCAGTCACACATTCTGCAGACATCCTCAAAGATGTTAGCCACGTGGGCTTATAGCAAATGTTATCATCTAAGGGATTCTAAAATTCTTTCTTCTTAAGAGCAACTTCTCCAGCCCCGTAAGTCTGGACAATAGCTACTCCAAAGTTACCTGAATACACAGATGCCAAACCCACAGGGATTTGCATGACAGCTCCAGCTATTCCAAGATCCACTCCCTAAAGTTCCACACACACCCTCCTTGGCTAGTTTTCATCACTATCTCATGTGGCTTCCCTTCTTGACTCTTAGTTTAATTCTATCTGGAATGCTGAATAAATCCCACATTATTTCCAATCTGCCACCTCTTAGTGCACCCAACTCCATGGCAAAGCTTTGGAATACCTCTGAATACCTTTAATAAGGCACCTCGCCTGAGCTCCCAAACCAGCAGTGCCCACTGAGGACAACTGGTCTTCATTTTTCCCTTCCTCTCCCTGTTTCCTAAAAGCAATGCAAGCTGAAATGGTCAGAAAATCTAAGAGGAATTCAAAGGACGATCGTTCCGCTCTTAGGACTAGGGCAGTAAAAACTCTGGGAGTATCTACAAATCTTACTATTCAGATGGGGGCCACCGGGGACACTCCTTCCATGGGAGCTAAGTAACCCTGGACCTACTCTCAGGAAACAGAAGTCTTTGATTATACAGGGTCTGTGCTTTCTGAGGCCACAAGATTTCCTGTCAATTCCCTACTGTGACTGGGTGGGTGACCTTGATGGCTAGCTCCTCACCTCATCTAAACAGGCTCAGACTCCACAAAGTCTCCAGGTATTCTCTATCTGCATCCTCTCCTCACTCTCCCCAAAATGGCCACTGGTTTCTAGACAAGTTTCATGGACTCAATCTTTATAAATTAGTTCATGGACATCTAAATTCAGTGGCATCCCTTTGTTTCCATGGGCTTCTAAGAACCAGTCTTCTTTGGGAGTCTGTATCTGTCTGTTTCACCTGAATGCACAATTACAGTTTTAGGACCCACAGCCCCAACCAGGATGTTCTTCTGTCCTGCTGAATGGGGACATAACCTCACAAAAAGGACACCCTCCTCTTACATCCTCGGTGAGCTGCCACTTGCAAAGGAGTGCAGTCTACATACATTTCCAGAGAGCAAGAATGCTTCCCACAATTCTTAGTCATTTGTATTATTAAAGGTTAGCGCTAGAAGAAGCTAAGATTCTTGATCCATTTAAAACAAAGCATAGGTTTCATGACTGAGAGAAATCCACAGACCCAGTGGATGACGATGTGTCTGTCAGTTACCTCCTTTTGTTTGAGACAGGGTCTCACCATATTGCCCCTGCTGGCCTGGAAATCTCTATGTCAAACAAGCTGGCTTCACACAGAGATCCACCTGCTTCTACCTCCCAAATGCTAGGATTAATGGCATGTACTGCCATACAGAGTGACCTGCCAAACATCTTGGCACCAAACTTGTCATTTTTTTTTAGTATGAGTCCCTAGAAATGTCATCTTTTCTTCTCAGTTTCCCGTTCTCCCAAATTCAGGTTCAGCACCCCAAGGACACATGACCCTCAACTGGGGTGCCCTTGCCAGAATAATACATCTGTTCTCCATCACGTCCATGGCAGCTGGAAGTGTTCTCTGTTTTAAACCATAGTTCCTAATAAACAAATTACAATAACAACTACAGTCATGAAACATATTTATTTCATCTAAAATGTCAAGCCAAAATGAGCCTGTCCTATTTACTTCCCATAAGAGTTCAAGGCAGTAAGTGATATAGGAAAGGAGCCCATGAATCCCATAGTATGTAACTTAAGGACTTATTGCTATTTCTGAGTCCTTTTGGACATAGTGTCCCAGTTCACAAGATAAGAAACACATTTATGTGGATATCCACAGCTCTGCAGTTGGTCTGATGGCTCAGGCAATGCTCGTCCCTGTTCCTCTCCCCCGTCCCCCATCCTAAGGCACAGAAGGGTTCTCCACATCTTCATCCCTCAGTAACTCCTGAAACCATGAAAAAAAATTTATATCCAGGTACACTCAGATGGTAAATGACTATCACTTACTGAGCCTCCATAGATGCTAAAACAGTTTTCACGAATTTTCTTGTTTACAGAACATTCAGAGAAGTGAGTGTTCCTATCCATTCTTTACAAATGAGAAAGCAGAGATCCAAGAAAGTAGGAAGTGACAGAACTTGGCCTGGAGTCCAAGGCTCCTTGATTGCTGTCTGCCTCCCCTGGCTGGGGTCCTGTGCCTGTAACCTGAGTGAGGTTATCAGAGCAAAGGCTCTCACTCTGGCAGCTCTACCAGGCTCAGTTCAACCATCTGGCCATATATGACAAAGAGATGAGTGATGGTGAAAACCGTAGAGTTCTTCACTGTGGCCACACTGCAGCGAGTAATAAAGGTGTCCAGTGGCCCCTGAGTCTCCCAGGCATTGTTATGAGCTGGGGCAGGAACAAGAGGTATTCGTAGATAAGTAATATTGCCAAAGTGTGTGGTCCCTTATCTCTGTGCCAATGGAAAGTAGGACACAAAATGAAGACAAAAATGTTAGTCTTCCATCCTGATTTTAGTTCTCCGTGAAGAATCTATGTAAAACTAGCTTTTTAAGAGGTCCTTAGTGACCCTATCCTTGCTCAAAGGGGCCCAAGCTGTCTCCATCTTGAAATTCTTACTCTCTGAAGGAGGAAACCCCAGGTTTCCTAAGCATCTCTAATTGAACCCTAAGTACAACTACTCTTCCCTCCCCAAACACTCCCAACTCTACACCTGATCTGCCTCACCGCTTGTCTAAAACAAAAGCTAGATTCTACTAGAAAGCTATCATGGAGGTACACGGCTACAGTTCACATACCTCCCTCACCCAAAGGCTCAAGTGAGCGGGGGGTTGGTGCCCTTATCCTCACAGGGGCTCTACTTTAAATATGCATTCTCCTGTCCTACCATGCCAATACCTCAGACAATTCAACAGGGAACTAACTGTTCTGTAACCCTCAGCTGGGCCAGCAGGACACAATCCAGACCCCAGGACAACATTCACAATGTAAGTAGGGCCTTGGCCACTGCTGACAATATTGCCCTGCCATTCACTTGCCATCCTGAGGGCTGGCAGGGCTTGTTTCAATCAACACTGAATGCAACAGAAGTCCCTCCGTACGTAAATAAATCATAATTACTAACTGCAGGAAGTGAGCAGCTCTCTCCTCCCCTTGTGGCCACTGCAGAGGAATTCCCAGGCCAGACAGCTAGGCTAGCACAAAAGCCCTAGAACAAGCTGAGGCAATATCTGCTTACTCTGCTCAGTTTATTATTTAAACAGTTCCTTAACGACTCTTCCTGGAGGTGAGGGAGGCCAAACTATTTGCCTTCCCTTCACAAAGCAGATATGCATGGCTTATTTGAATCTCTCCAAGGTTTACTTTAGTCCCTAGTTAAATACCTTCCGCCACGGAGTCAAACAAACAGCTCACTTCATTAGAAAAGCAAACAGTTTAGAAGAGAATACCCTCTGCACTTGAGGGGAACCAAGCTGCGAGAGAGTCCGCCCGCCTGGGAAGCCAGAGCAGAAGCCTGGCAGCAGCAGAGCAGGGAGCTCACTTCAAAAGCCTTTTCACAAATATTTCACACATTCAGTGGTAATTAACAGATAACCCTGAAGAGATTATCTGCCCTCAGGGCCAAGGGCCCTCCAGGATTATCCACACCACCAGAGAATAGAAGGCAGAGCTCAGAGTGTGTGCAAGTCCACACACACGCTTCATTCCTTTTCCTGTAAGTCCGAGTTGATAAAAGTCACCTAGGGACACGGGAAATTGAGAAGCAAGTCTCTTGCTGCACTCCACTTAAAATAATTAAGCCAAAGCTCCTTGAAACTAATGCAGTTTTTCCAACAGACAAGAGCACAGAGCCTGCAGCGTATTCACAGGATCCAAGCAGGATGGGGAAGTCACTGATGCTGGATGCAGTAAAACACCAAAGGACATACTGAGCAGGATTGGGTCTGCATATTTTTTGTTGTTGTTGTTGTTGTTTTTGCAAGAGCCCCTAGAATAGAACAGAGTCAACAGACCACTGAGGCCTGAAGTTGTGCCAGAAAGCAGGCAAGCCCTACTGAGTCCAATAGGGTACTCAGTGCCCTCCTCCGGTCTTAGAGGCCCTTTACAGAGGGAGACATGTGAACACACCTAGTGATCTAAGACTCAGAGAACTGTTGACATCTTTAAAAACCAGATGGGCTGCATTCTATTGCCTACAGAACACAAGAAACCGAAGCAGGCAGAAGTCTGAGTTCGAGGCCTGACTGTTCTACATACACAAAGAGTGCCAAGCTAGCCAGAGGCACATGATGAGACCCTGCCTCAAACAAACAAGGAGCAAAGAGCAAAAGTGAGAACAGTGAGATGGCTCAGGAGGTGAGGAGAGTTGCCATCAAACTGAGGACTAAGGTTGAGTCCCATCACGGTGAAAGAAGACTCCCACTCCACTAAGTTGTACTCTGACCTCCAGTCCAGAGCCTTGGTGCATGGCTTCGCCCTGCCCCCTTGGCCACATAACGAAACACACAAGCAAAGCAAAAGTAACTCAGCAAGGTAATTGCTTTTTGCAAAAATGGTTTTCCAGGCCCCAAACAGGACTGTTCAGCGCATGAGGCCAAGACAACTGGGGTCTTTTATTCCTCACTCAGGGGGTGATATCTCATCCTTTTAATGAGGGCTCACAATCTGACACCATCCACTAATCAGTGCAAAGGGGAGGGGCAAAGTCCAGGGAATATCGGCTCTTGTCTGAACTACCTTCGATGGGAAAAGGAAGTTTCTCTTTGGAACACAGAGGGAAAGTAAAAAGTAACTCCTTTTAAGGCTGCAAATGTATTTGCTGTCATTGCCACACACACCACAGCAGTGGATGGGCACTAAATAATTAGAGTGGTGGTTCAGGTGTCCCATTACCACCCGACTTTGGAGTCTCACCAACGCTGCAGTATTTCTCGACGTAAGTAATTCTAGTACTCATGGCCCTCAGAATTTGGTAAACTTAAATGCCAAGTACAATAAATAATATAAGACTCTATTAAAACTATAAATCACTCAT
Organism: Peromyscus leucopus; assembly: GCF_004664715.2. Taxonomy (NCBI): domain Eukaryota; kingdom Metazoa; phylum Chordata; class Mammalia; order Rodentia; family Cricetidae; genus Peromyscus; species Peromyscus leucopus. The sequence goes on from NC_051067.1 coordinate 46,586,290, forward strand.
GAAATTTAATACTGTCATGAAGAGCAATTAAACACTAATGTAATAAATCTATAAAAGAAATAAAAAAATACACAACAGTGGGGAATCTTAGAAGTGGATGCTTCTGTGTGGGAACCTGGAGAGAAATCTTCCTGCCCTAACAGTAATGTCCTTTTAGTTTCCAAAGCCAAAGGTAAACATAAAGAAAAGGCTACGTTCCTAAATAAGTTCAAGGCTGAGGGCATAATATACCCAAAGCTGCCAGCATCCCTGTGTTACCATTTTTAAGGAAAACAAAGATGGGCCATAGAGAAGCAGCACTGGGGGGTTTCTCTAGGGAAGCAAAGGAACAGGTAGGAGAGAAAGGATCAGAGTCCTGCTCCATTCATAGGAAGGCTGTGGAGCAGAGCCGGGAGGCAGCAGCATGGGGCTTCCCAGAGCTTTCACGGAGGACCCACAGGGTTGCTCGTAATGTTGGGGACGAGACTGAGCTGACTGAAGCTTGAAGTCTTGTTGTCCCAGTTACTTTCTGGTTGCTACTGTAAAATGCCCAACAGAAGCACCTTAAGGAAGGAGGGAGTGGGTTATTCTGGCTCACAGTGTGAGGAGGGTACAGCTCACTGTGTTGTGGAAAGCACCATGGCAGGAGTGCAAGGCAGCTCCTGCTTTGCATCTGCAGTCAGGAAGCAGAGAGACACGAATGCTTTGCTTAGCTTGATTTATCCTCTTCATTCCGCTCAGAACTCCAGCTCATAGAGTGCGGCCACCCACATTTACGGTGGGAGTTCTTTCCCAGTTCAATTAACAAAACCTAGAAACTCCCTCACAGACATGCCCAGAGGTTTGTCTATGATTGTAGATCTATCAAGTTCACAGTAAGTATTAACCATCATCACATACGGTAAACAATTGTTCTTGGCTATTCACCAACTGTGGATCTTGAGATTTTTGGTAAAGCAAATGGAAACAGAGTTTTGTTTTCTAGGCTGCTTCAGCCCAAATACCTTAGAACTCAAGTTGTCAAAAATTACATAAGGAAAATATAATACCATGAACAGACTTGCCAGCACCCCTAGGTCTCAAAAACTGTTGGTTCTTGGGAAGACAAAGGGACAGGTATGTTCCCAGGTGCCCAAGACCACATTGACCCTGACCCACAAGCCACCGAGAGGCACAGCAGTTCAAACTGAGATGGTATGACATGGAAAAAAGTGAAAGCAGGCTGCAGAAGCGTCAGAAGCCTGTACCAGCTACCAAGGAAGTTCAGCCAGAGGACCCAGATGACCAGTGTGACCTTACAAAATACTGCTTTGTGCTTAATATGGCTGGAACTGTTGCAGAGGGATGACATTCAGATAGAGATTAAGAGAAGAAAAAGCTCAGAATTCAGGCAGGGGTGGGAATAGAGGTCAATGGAGTGGAAAGACATCTCTGGGTGTAGAAAAGGATAGTGAATACGGATGGCAAAAGAAACAAAGGCTGTGTGTGGTTCAGGGATGCATCAGCGCTATCCTGGGAGCCAGGGACAGAAAGGAGTGAGTTCTGTCTGGAGTATGTGGAAATTTAGGGGACCTACCATCCAGACTCCAAGCAAACATCCCAGGGAGGTATATCCAGGCCAGGAACTGGACAGCCAAATCTGTCCTCCAAATCAGGGGAGAGGGTGTGTCCTAAGGGCGGGTAGTATGACAACAGGTGAGTGAAATCTGTCCACAAAGAGTGTAGACACCTTGAGAGATGTCTGTGGGCGAAGGATGAAGAGAGAGAAATACTGAGGCACCAGAGAGCAGTAGCCATCAGTTTACCAAGGTGCCGAGACAGGCGGCTGTTCCTCACAGAAGTCTTCACACTTCTGTGAAGTGTGTGGTGAGCGGAGGGCTATAAGGGGACTAAAATGCTCCATCCTATTTGGGGAAATCAGACTGGGAGCAGAGGACCAGACAAAAGAGATGGGAGGTCAGGGGGTGTTCTGGTGGGCCTAGCCCGGTCCTGGCTGCTGGCAGAACTGCACCGGAACACACGGAAGCGGAGGTGAGGACTCCGGTAAGAGCGGAGGTCTGAAGACTTAGTGACAGGTCTGAGTGGGGCCAGGCACCCTGGGCTCTAGGCTCTAGAGAGGATGTAGATTAGCTGGGAAGCATTCACCTCTCCCTCCACCCACCCACCCCCTAAAAAAAAAAAGAGGGAAGGAGGAAAAGACAAACAGGGAAGTAGCCGGCTCTAAAGCATGGGTCAAAGTACTACTTCGAGTGGCAGTGGGAGAAACAAGCCCAGTGAGGCTCACAATAGGGATGAGGTAAGAGACTAACCAAATATCACTAACTGCTTAAAATTATCACGGGTGGTGGCCTTCCAAGTAGCATGTGAGCAGAGTCCCTTACCCGAAGTCTTCCATCTCTCCATATATTGTTTATCAGAGGAGCAATGTTGCTGTTCTTTTCCTCATTTTACAATATAATTATTAGTAATTAATAAAAGCTTCATCTTGCTTACATTGACACAGTATTGTCCACATTATTAAAGCTGAAAAATCATGATGCAAGAAAGAGAGAGACAGAGACAGAGAGACACAGACAGAGAGTTCCTTCTCAATGAGAACTGGAGTTCTTTAACAAGGGGGGCAAGGAGGAAGAGGGAGGCTATTTCTTTTCCCATTGGTCTTGCCCTAAGGGAGACATCAGAATGCTCACATCCTGGCTTCCTAGAGCAAGCAGAAGGGATATATGTGCCTGCCTTCAGCACTGTGATACTTGCTGGGAGCTTTGCATTTCTCTGCTTAATGAGAAGGAAGGGGTCTAAAACTTGGGTACAAGGGGCTAGGAAAAACCATGAGAGACACCAACCAAAGCAGACTCCAGTCAGGTAGACAACTCAAGACCACATGACCTAGCAACTGCTGGATGTATCTATCATAGGAGCATCTAGCTCGGGCTTACACTCAGGGCTGGGAGGTGAAAGCTGGTGTAGGGCTGAAAGCTGAATGCAAAGGCCAGAGAGAGCCAGCCCAAGGGACGGGGGACCCCTAAGAAAAGCTATGGTCTATTTCATCCCCTTCCATCTCTAACTTCAGTTTCGTTATTTACACTCCTGGGTTGAATGTGGTACAAAATTTCCAAGAAGGCCGGCAAAGGAGCAAGAAGGGGAAACAAAGACAGAAGAGCTAACAGGCAACAGCTTTGAAGGGGTAAAGTGTGGAGAAGAAACAGCGAATTCACGGGCACTCCCGCTGCTTTTATTGCTTTCGCTCAACAGTTGGAGAAAATGTTTGATCAAAATATTTGTATTATTGTGTTTAAGTGAAATGACATATGACAGCTCATTATCCCAAACTCAGAATCCCCACAGCATCTGTCACAGCCACCCTATTACAGACAGTTACTCTCCCCGGAAGATAGAGAGGCTGGAGTGGGAGATGTGTGACATGAAAGCCAGCAGGCACTGGACCCCGGGCAGGGTGGGCTGATGTAAACAAGAGGAGGGCTGGTGGGAGACGAGCGGGTGCCCTGAAGAGGCCACCACTGTCCTCTCCTCGGCAAGAAGCACAGAGCTCTTCATGTCCGGGTCATGGCTGTGCCTCAGCTCTTGAACATCATTTGACAAGCTTTATTTACTACCTAAATCTTCACAACAGATCTGAAGAAGAAAAGTTAACCTTTTCAAGATTGCCATACCACTTTCCCCATCCTGACAGGGGTACCCTCTCACAGCAACCTTTCAGCGAAGGGTTTCGGGGCTGCCACTGCCACATCCTTCCAGGACACCTTTAGCAGCTGATGTTACAGGTCCAGTCCAGACATGTGAGGAAATGAAAATCATCTCCGGAACCCTTCAAATCCCACAGCCAAATGAGGGAACCGTGTGATATGAATTCTTCTTTATAGGCCAAGCTTTTTGCTCAGACAGGGTGAGCAACAGGCCCAAAGTCTCACAGCTGATCACAGAAGAGGAACCTCAGGGCCCCAAAATAAAGTGATTGAATTTTTTTGAACATCCAAATTTTTAGATATAAAACCTGACATAAACCCCCAGTTTATTTCAGGAGTCAAAACTAAATGACACCATATATATAGAAGTGTTCTGTAAGCCGGAAAGCACTGTATCAACTAAAGATGGTGTCTGACCTGTATACAGAGCAGCCGTGAAGCTCATTCATGGTAGTATCTAGTCGAACCATGGACTGAACCTAGAACCTTGTACCCAAGAGAGCTACATAAGCTCTCCTCCACTGAGCCCCACTGCCAGTCCTTCCTTGAATTTTAGTGGTTCATTTTGCTTAATGTCAAAATGCCCCTAGTGAAAGGAACTGCTAAGCTATTCCCAGAGAAATTCCAAATTGGCAGTGCTCATACCACGGAAGCAGCACCAAACTCCCACCATCCTGTCTGTGTACAAACAGCATGGATAACAAGTACCATAAGCAATGCACTTTCTAACCATTCCCTTACCTGTTTTAAGGCTGGGACTTAACAAGCTATGAAGACTTGACCAAGCCAAGGATGACTCTGGGATTCAGAAACAGAGACATTCATTAAAAGCTTTCAGCCTGGACATCCATCCAGGGACACATCCATCTCTAATGGTGTGGTTGGGCACCTCACAAACCCCTGAATACCAGTGCTGGGAAAAGAGCAACACTATCAATCCACAGGGGATGCAAAGTTATGCTCAGAGCTTTCAGGTTCCTTGTGCTGTTTGAATGTCTTCCCAAAGTCATACTGGAAGTGAGCAGCCAATGTAATAGTGTTTGGAAGTAGGACCTTTAAGAAGTACTTAAGGCATTCCTTTCATCCAGAGGTTAACACCATTATCTTCACAATAGGCTCTACATGACAGAGTGGGTTTATCATGAGTTCAACCCTGTCCTGTACTCTCTCCCATCTGCTTGCTTGTCCTTCTGCCACATTTGATGCAGAAGAAAGACCTTGCTACATTTAGTTCCTCGACCTTAGGCCTCTAAGAGGCCTAAGAATCATAATCCAAATTGTTTAAAATTTAGCAAGTCTGGGGTTCTTTATAACAGCAGACATTGGACTAAGACAGCCTGTGTTCAAATTATCAACACAGTAATTTCTGTAAATGCCAATTTCAGAGAAACCAGTTGCTCTATTAACAGTCCGACGGGTTTAATTAGCTTAAAGCTAAAAACTGGTGTTAGAAAATGCAAAGATAAGCCAAGACTTCACACTGCCCCATAATGCTAACTGAGTGACTAAGTCCTTTGAATTCATTCAACTTCATTCTCTGTGCCAACAATTTAATGACTCAATCTTTATCAGAAGAAGTAGATCTGGACACTGAACTACACAAGGAAACGGGCAGAGAACAGGGTGAAGCTACTTACCATAGGCCAAGGAACATCTGGGGCTTCTAAAGGCTGGAAGAAGCAAAAGAGCCTGCCTACAAGTTTCAGAGGGACAAGGACCACGTGTTTGGAGCCTGTGGTAAAAGGAAATAATTGCCTATTTTTATGTGACCTTGTTCCTGTTCCTGTCTCTTGGTAAGTACATACTCCTTGGCTTCCTCACAGCCTGCTCTGGGAAGGCCAATATACATTGGAACTAATGGAGAAAAGGCCACACAGACTCTTCTCCCGTGGCAGAATCAGTAATGAATATTTGTAAGAAAGAACATAAAAATTCCCAGAAAATCTGAGAAAAATGTGCAGTGAGCACTTTTCATTGCTGTTGTTCAGGAGTTTGTTTCTGAGGTGTGGCTGTGAAGTAGCTATGTCCTCTTCCCACAGCACTCACTCCACACATTGCAGACTTGCTTCTCTACTATTATACTTAGGCTTTATAAATGACTGGTCAAAATATCTCTTACTCTGCTGGACAGCCAGAGCACTTAGCCCTAACAGGGAAAGCCTTCACCACAACCTACACCCTGGGAAAGGAAGGAGCACACAGCGGGAAAAGTATACTTCACTGCCAGCCAGACCATCTTTCCTGTTTCTGGGCTTTTGCAGATAATGACCTCTCTAGAGTTTGAGACAGTCCCAACCCCCTGGAATCATCCCAGTTACTCCTAGTGATGGTGCTGGAAGCAATTTCTTGGCTAGTATTCAAACAGTCTAAGGTAATGCAAGAGGAAAGCCAACAGCAGCAGCAGGGGTCAATCACTCAACCTCTTAGGACTGCTTCAGGAAAGGGACATCTAACTTTCTTCCTTTGCCTAGGAGTAAGATGTATGCAACTCTAAGAGGTTCTGCCAAAGCAGCTGGTCATCGAAAATGCAGAAATGTCAAACCAAATTGAAAATGAATGGTTGATCCAGGAGTTAGTCAATCTTTCAGCAGTCAACTCTGAAAACCACCAGGGTGTGTATGCGTGTGTAACCCATATGTGCCTGCGCATACATGCAGCTACTCAGCAACACCAGGACAGGCACTAAGTGGGACATAGTACAAGATACATTAAATTCTAAAGCTAAAAGGCTCTGAACTATATTCTATGCAGTGAATGCTGCAGTAGTCCCAAACCAGCTCAGAGGTAGCAGCTTTAGAGAGGAGATGTTCATTATCTCAACTTTCTGGAAGCAGCTTGATTGGGTAATTCCGGCTCATGGTCTTTCCCCTTCAAGGCCTTACTTAGAAAGGTCTATATTCGAGCTCAGGTTCTTACTTCTCCATAAGCTGTGTTTAGTACACTGGCAATGATGTCACTGTCTGTCCAGAGAGTGACTGACTCAGAGGGAGAAGAGCAAAGCCACTCAAGACAGTAGTCACAGTGCCCTTTTATAACATAATTTCAGAAGTGACAACCTATTGCCTCTGCCATCCTATCTGCTAGAAGTAAGTTACTTTAAGTACGGCTTAAGAAAAGAAGAATTAAGTCCTACCTTTTGAGGCTACAGTATTAAAAATTTGTAGGCATGTTCTTAAACCCTCCTGTAATGCCATAAATAACTGAACTTCTTTTCTAATCTCCAATTTATCCAGTGAAATGATTCAAAGATCAAATGTATCCTATTAAGATGGAAGCAGAGCTAGGAGCCAGAAGATGGTGCTTTGATCCAAGTTCTGATAGCAGCTCAAGATGGTAACTGGGGAACCAAGATAATTGGTTCTGCAAGATAATTGGGGGGCATCTCTGCAAGTCCGTTTTCCAGCAATTACACTCTAGCCAAGCTCTGCACTCCACACATGATCTCATAGGGTCCTTTTTACATCTTAATGACACAGACATTTGAATCTTCATTTCTTAAATTGTGGACTGGGGCACAAAGGATAAGTACTTTACCCCAAATCACCCAGAGGCCAGCAAGGGGCTCTAGATCTACCTGTCAAGCTTCAAAGACAGAAGGGTATGTGGAGAGACAGAAGAAATTAAGATAAAGAATGCCCCCAGTCCTAAGTAACAGTATAGGTAGTGTAAAGAGAGAGCGCCACAACATAGATGTGTACCCTGAGTGAATAATGGGCTAACTTTCACCTCAATGCTAGTCAGTATTGTATTAGTGTAACAAACAGATGAGATCAATTGAGTTTTATAAAGAAATGACTCATCATGATTCAGTTTGGGAGGTTTCAGTCCATAGTTGGTTGGCACATAGTTGTAGCCCAGTGTTGATGCAGTGCATCATGGTGGAACTCAGCATGGAAAGCTGATCACCTGATGGCAGCAATGAAGCAAAAAATAAAAAGGAGCCAAGAGCCCCGTATCTTCTTCAAGCATATGCTGCCAGTGATCTGACTTCCTATCACTAAGCCCCATCTCTTCAAGGTTTCACTGCTCCCTATTAGTTAGCACCACAGGATTCTGACTAAGGCTTTGGCATGTAGACTTCTGTTGGATACTTACAGACTATGGCAGATTTTTTTTTTCTACTGTCCACTACACTATCTTGGGAGTACTATGCAGTTTTTGAGGGGTATATCATATATATAAGGATATTTATGAACTGTGCTTGAAGGGATAAACCACTATATAGTGAAATGGTGAGAATCTGAACGCAAGTGAAAAATGTATTCAGTGAAATCTTGAACTTGGCTTCTATGATAGTTGACACTACACAGCATTTTTAGGCCCTTGCATTTTTATAGTATACAGCAGACAGAGAGAGGCTGGGGGGAGATCTCTTACTAAACTCTGAATTCTATTAACGCAGAAAGAAATCTAGCTTTTAGCAGGCATTTCCAAACACTTGCTAAATTAATGAATCACTCCTGATTACCATGAGTCAATGTGCATAAGATTATGAAACTACTATTTAATAAATATCTCAAAACACCAAAATTCATGACTTCCAAGTGTTTAAAAATGGATGGATTCAGGGAAACATTTAAGTTACAAGACTAGTAAAGACTAAATATCCGTGTCCCCGCCCCATAACCCATGTTGATACCCATGATGGTTTGAATGAGAATGGCTCCCATAGGCTCATACATTTGAATACTTGGTCCTCAGTTGGTGGAACTATTTGGGAAGAATTGGGAGGTGTGGTCTTGTTGGAGAAAGGATGTCATTTGGGGCAGGTTTTGAGGTTTCTAAAGCCCATGCCATTCCCAGTTAGCTACACCCCTCCCACCTCCCACCTCTGCTTCATACTATGGATAAGATATAAACTCTTAGCTATTGCTCCAGAGCTATGCCTGCCCGCTTCCATTCTCCCCACCATGGATTTACTCTCTGAAACTAACCCTCCAAGAAACCCTTTCATCTATAAGTTTACATTGGTCATGGTGTCTCTCCACAGCAATAGAAAAATATCTAAAACAATACCTTATCTCAATGTGATGGTATTTTGGGTAGACTTCTACAAGTGAGAGAGTAACAAAGGCTGAATCCTCATAAACAGGACTCCTTATAAAAGGCGGTCTCAGAGAGGTTCTTGGCCCCACAGCTTGAGAACAGAGCAAGGAGTCAACAGTCTACTAGTTAGTGAGTGAACCTGACCAGATACCAAATCTGCCCTGATCTTGAAATCCTCAGCCTCTAGAATTGGGAAAATTTCTACTAATTTCTACTGTTTATTAACCAACAAATCTATGGTACTTTAGTATAGCAACCTAACTAGACAAGGCAGATATATTACCAGAAACTTTAACAAATCTACTTTGATTTTTCTCAATGTGATATTGTAAAACTCTATCTCTATTTTTATTAGATTTTATTAGAAAACTGAGGTTTCAATAGAATCAATAACCTGCCTGGACCAGGCCTGAAGCTCTGTTTTATAACATACAATCTGGTATGTTTTTACCAGGTAAGAGCCAGGAGGGTGGCATGAGGCCAGGACTTAGTCATCTTAGCATAGAATGACAACCACACTCTGAATGGTTACTTTTTTTCTCCTTTCCATTCTATGTCTTGTTAAAAGCCACAACAACAACAACAGCAACAAACTAGTTCACATTTTTTTTTTTAATTCTCAGAATTATTTTTCCCAGAAAGTTATGTTTCTGGGAAGCACAAATTTAATTCATCACCATGCAGGAAAACACAACTCCATACTACAAGGAAAGAGAAACAGCCAACAAGAACCCTAATGGACCAAAGGAGTCTGAAGAAAGTGAAAGGTGCACGGACACATGAGAACATTGAGGATGGAGAAAGAAAATCAGCGAAACGTTTTCAGATTATTTGTACTTCAGTTAAGTAGGAGATTAAAAAACAAGCAAACAAAAACAAACCGGACAGAGATGACAGAAAACCCTTTTCAGGAACTCCTTGTTTCCTCTTCAGCAAGCAGCAGAAGTGGATGGCCTTGAAAGGAGAGTCCTTACAGGGCCCCATGTGGCTAGCAACGGGTCTGCTCAGGAGAAAGCGGCTCACAGCAGGCATCTGTTGAATTGAAATGAGTTTTCCTCTAGCAAAGAGGCAGCTAAGCCTCATCATGTCTGAGTACCTCCCTTCAGCAGTCACAGCCTAATTTTAATGAGCAAGGTATGAGGTCACAGCCAGGTTGTATGAGCTCATGCAAGGAACCCAGACACACCACAGGGGAAATCAAATTCTCAGGACACACCTCAGTGTTGAGCCTTTTCTAAGGTTAGTTTTCAGCCAAGCAAACTGAAAACTTTAGCGGCTGACTGAGTCAGAGGTGGAAGCCGCCAGGCAGGTGGAGAAAACTATATTACTGGCAGTCCTGTTGAGCTCGGCAGGAAGCAGGCTCTCCTCTCTACCAAATGCCTTACTCATACAGACTGGCCTCCAAATTTCCAAGTATGTAAGTTTGTTATGTGCACTTACTTTAAGAAATAACAGCCAGGTGGTGGTGGCTCACACCTTTAACACCAGCAACTAAGAGGCAGAGACAGTCAGATCTCTGTGAGTTTGAGGCCAGCCTGGTCTACGAAGTGAGTTCCAGGATGTCCAAGGCCATCTCACCAGGTCCCACTCCCCACCCCCAATTTCAAAGACTGAGCATGTTCACAGGTTCTAAGCTCTACTAGGGCCAGAGCTCCTTTGTCTCCCACCTCAACAGCTCCAGCAAAACTCTATCTTGGCTGGTGCTCTTAAACCTCTCAGTTTCTCTCAGGCTGCCACCTCTGAGGTCACAACAACTACAGCAGCAAAATTCTCCCACCACAGTATAGTTTAAGCCTCCTGTGTAGGGAAGGACCCCTGGCCAAGGCATCTGGTAAGCCTCCTCTCCAGGAAAAGTTGGGTTTTAGACCTACTTTGCTGCTGAAAGGAAAAGTTCATTCTTTGGGAATCATTTGCAGTAATGACCTCCAAATATTGGTTGGAAACCTGTAATTATGTTGACTGAACAGAGGCAAAATGAGAAAAATGGGGATAAAAGTGATGAATGTTCCAAAGAGCCCAAGTTTTTCACTTTCAAACAATGGCCTCAAGTGATGCTTGGGGATTCACACCTATAACCTCTAGTGCTCTGCAAGTAGAGATAGGAGGGCCAGGAGTTCAAGGCCATGACGCTTGGCTATACAACAAGCTTGAGACCAGCTGGCACTCATGAGACACGATTTCAAAACAGAGCAAAATACGACACACAGCTGTATTCAAGTCTGCTCGTTTCCACCTTGTGAGAAAGTTGCCTTTCTATTGTGAGATGGTAGTCATAACTGATGCTCTGGGTCACTTCCTGTTTTCCAGCATCCAACCCTACCTACCCCAGCCCCATCTCTTCTGAGGCATACAGTTTTTAATTTGATTGTCAAAAATCTAAGGATTGCCTGGAATTCAGTAATTCAGTAATTAAGAACAATGAGGAGTTATGCAGAGAAACGAAATGTAAAAATTGCTAGGGTAGTTAAAAGAAATTGTAGCAATTCGTGTGCCAACCTGAACACAAGCATAAGAAAGAAGTCAAGAGGGCGGGGGAAGCCTCATTTGAGATGCAGTGTGGCTCCGGAGGCAGGCCTGCGAAGCCAGGAGACAACGTTTGCAGCTGGCACGTGTGGACAGTACAGGGAAAGTGGTCTGCTCCAGGGGTTTTGTGAATGGGAGGTGTGGAGTACTTCCTCCACATTCCAGAAGAGGGTGAAACCGTGCAATGCCTGAGGGTGGGGGAAAAAAGCTTAAGGAACTGTCCCTAGGGACACTTTGCAACCACTGCCTGCCGTCTGTGAGTTCAAAGAGCGGCTGCTCAGAATTAGCAACCTGAAGTGCACTGTGTTTTCATTTTGTTTACTGCTGTTATTTTTATAAAAATGAAGACTCTTGCCTGTGGTGCAACAGAATCTTTCACAAGTATTCTTCCCCCCTCACAAGTATAAGCATGCTTCTGATGAGGGTAGGACTGAGAGCTGGGAGGGGTTTCCTGTGCTTTGCATTCATAGATTTTTTTCACTGCTTTCCCACCAATTTACTGACTCAAAGGATTGAAAATGAAATGAAAGGTCACTGGGACTTCTGGGTCAGGGGATGCACAAGGGTGACGTCCTCATGATGTAAGCATCGGGATGACAAATGAAAACTTCAAGTCTTCCAGGGCTTCCAAAGACTTGAATGTTTGGTGAGCCAGTCAAAGTGTCTGCTTGATAAGATATTGCAGATTCTGTAGTCATAGTTAACTCACCTTCCTCAATCCTCATGAACCAAGGATGAAATGCCATAAACAGCACCTTCAGATTAAATCAGGAACAGAAAACTACGGCCATCCCTAGGAGACCAGCCTCTCTGGCATTAGTTGGCAGAGATAGTACCATCTACTGTGGAGTACCTACATGAGTACTTCGCATGGTGTGACAGACACATGATTTGGCCAGCAGAGCATATGCTGACGTTTAACCCTCTTAGTCAGATTTTTTTGAGGCAGAATGAAAAGACAAAGAAAATTATGGGAATAAGGGGACATGGAGGGGAGGGGGAGGCCTTACTTTAGAGTCAGCCAAAAATTGCAAATACTAGCACAATTAATAGCATTTGCTGTTAAGTTACCAACATAGAAACAAAATTGAAATAGCAACAAATCTTGATAAAGTTAAAAACCTGTATGGCCTTCAGGCATGGACTAACTCTTTCACAGATATTTTGTGAGAAACTCACAAACAAGACTAGACCTTTTTTTTTTTAAATCATCTTAACTTCCTCTGTAGCCTAAGTGACCCTATCAGCTATAATCCCATCTGATGCACAAGAACCACATTATGATCAAATGTGAGTTCCTTAGCAACTCTTAAAAATGCAACTTCAAAAGCCACCAACATAGTGTATAGGGCTACTGCAAAGGAGGACTTGAGAAAAAAAAAAAGCCACGCCCAGATTCTTCAGCATGTCCTATTCTTCTACCCAGTGCCTTTCTTTCTACGAATCTCCCACTAAAATCTACCTTGAACTTTCTTTTCAATAAACTTCCAACTTAGCTTCATACTGGTTTCTCCTGCAATTCTCTATGATGAAGGCAAGGTTTTAGCTGAGAAGAGGTCCCTAAAGGACTAGTAGAACACATCAGGAGTCAGATGATGAAAGCTGAGTATTGCCTCTATCCCTGCCACAATTCCAAGCTGAATAAAAGTACTTTGCCTTAGTGCCCCCATTCCATGACCCCACCCTGCCCTAGCTGACAGAGGCCTTGCACCAATCTGTATTTCCTAGGTGTAGCTGGAGCTTTTGAAAGCCTGATGGAGAAGGCTCTTGCTTGCACTGAGGGTCAACCCATGTTTTGAAAAATAGAATTCCTAGAAGTCTGCCACCTCAGGAAATTTAAGAAACACACAAAAGAGCCAGGCAGGGTGGCTCGTGCCTTTAATCCTATCACTTGGGTGGCAGAGGCAGGCGGATCTCTGAGTTTGAGGCCAACCTGGTCTACAGAGTGAGTTTCAGGACAGCCAAGGCTACACAGAGAAACCCTGTCTCAAAACAAACAAAAACCCACAAATACCCTCCCCCCAAAAGAAACACATAAAAACCACAGGATGTAATAAGATAATGATGAAATCTGGGCTGATACATACCAGAGATCCTAGTGGATATGGCCCAATGGCCTCAACAGGGGCCACATTAGAAACTGAGATGTCCAAAGAAAAACAGATGCCATCTGAACTCGCAGGTGAAGTCATGTGCAAAGACAGCTGAGCAGAAACAGGTTGTTGTTGTTTTAAACATTTATTTATGGTGTGTAAATGGGAGAGCACCCATAGGGGAGTCAGAGAACAATCTGTAGTAGTTAGTTCTCTCCTTCTACCACAGAGTCCCTGGGGACCAAACTCAGATCATCCGACTTGGCGGCAAGCATCTTTACCTGCGAAGTCGTCTCACTTAGCCCTATCTGCCCCGTTATTGTTTGAGACAAGATCTCATATAGCCCAGGCTGGCCTCAAATCTTCTACATCATCAAGGATGACCTCAAACTCCTGACCTTCCTTCCGTCTCCAGAGTGCTGAGATACAGACATATGCCACCAGCCCTGATTTGTATCCCAGTGGGGATCAACCCTCAAGCTTTGTACAAGCTAGGCAAACATTTTACCAATTGAGCTACAACCCTAATCTGGAAATGGTCTTTGTCCGGAAAAACCTATGTCCTGAAATGGGAGTTAGTAGCATAGGACAAGAGGTCTCAGAACAATGAAGAATCAATAAATAGGATAAAGAAATGCCCCTGACCAGGTACAAACTCCACACCTAAACTAGAGGGCCGATCAGGGAAAAGAGAAAGAGAGCACCTGAAAAGTAAAACAGCAGATATCGTGCAGAGCAGCTTCACCACAGGGTGCTAGCCCTGCCTACCTGGGCTACTTTTTTTTCTGATAGAAAATTGAGCATCACTTTTCTGGTAACATGAAATGTGAGGAATATGCAGAGCCAGCTTATTAAGGACTTGTTTTATTTTAACAATAACAATCAAGTCTGAAGCCTGAAGGTAGCCAGTGACTGCTGCACAGAAAAAGAGTAACTGACTAGCTTCTGTCTCCCTCTGTCCTCCAAATGTTTCCAAAGTTTACACTTCCTCCACATGAATAAACCTCTCGGAGTTGTGATATGACTCACTAGAAAAACAATCTCTTTGCCATGGATTTTCCTGTAGATCCAACACAGGATACCTGAATGAAGACAGGACTAAGCATACAAGATTTGTTCACTTGCTTATTCAGTTTTCTACAAATGCTGGTCGGACTCCCACAGTGTGTGAGCCACTGAAGAGTCAACATCAACAGCACAAAGGTGGTTCCTGCCTTCTAGAGAGAAACAGACATCAAATCACTCCACAAACAATTACCTAATTAAGGTTCCAAGTCCAAGGAAAGAAAAGCCCAAAGTCTGAAGAGAGAGCCAACAGACCTAGTAACAGAGTCAGCACAGCCAAGGGAAGCTTGCCACACGGCCACATACCATACCGTGTTGCTGATACTTGTTTTTTAAATACCCATGGTGCTATCAACTACCACATTTTTAAACCAAGACCAAAATAAGATTATTTTAGAGGAAAGTGACCCCACTTATATGAATGATAAAGAATGCAGAGAAGGACAGAGCTGGCAATTAAACAAATGAATAATCAAATCAAGAGGATTTGTTTCTTTTAATAGGCATGATCCTAAAATGTAAGGTCACTGGGGCTGGAGAGATGACTCAGGGGTTCAGCACTCTTGCAAAGGACTCAGGTTCAGCACTCAGCATCTGTATCAGGCAAGTCACCAGTCCTCGGGAATCTGATGTCCTCTGGCCTCCAGAGGCACCTGCACATACATGATGCACATAAATGCACAAAAGCTCTTGTACATACATAAAAATTAATTTAAAATGAAGGTAAGGCCACTTTATTGCTCAGAGCACAGTGAACATCCAGTGCAGGTAGTATTGTTGTAGCACCCGAGTTCAGCAAGGCTCAGCTCTGGGAATCAGAGCCTTGGATTCCATCTCAACTTCATCAAGAATTACAGAAATGCTGAAGGGCTATTTTTGATCTCCAAGCCTGTTTTCCTGTATAATTACTATCATTAGTAGTTGTGGTAGGAAAAGGATCACTGCAGAGTTAGCAGAGTAAGTAACATCTTACCAACTATCATCCAAACCAAGCTTTGTAGGAGAGCCCCTGGGAGGTGTGGCCTGGCAAAGTCCTAACAAGGGCCTTTCTCCATACCTATCTACATATTGTGTTAGAATCAGCACATGTTCCAGATGTGGACGGTGGAAGCAACACACCAGACCGGATTAGGGAACCACAAGGTGAGCCTCACCTCTGTCTGGGTTGTTCACTGAACAGTAAATAACTGACACTACTTATTAGAAACACATCTATTAAAAGAAGCAAGGCCTGGAGAAAGCAGATCGCTGCTAAGTTTGGAGTAGCAGGGCAGCCGTACGTCAGACCAAGGGCTAGGGAGGCTGTCAGTGAGAAGCAGCACCATTAAGAAGTGGTCAGGGGTGTTTCAAAAAGATTATCAAAGCAGCAAGCTGAGGTAAGACTGAAGAGTGGAAAGAGGCGGTTATTCTGAAGTGTAAGCATGAACAGGACATCAATAACAGAATGGAACATCAAAATATCATTTTCTGTGAGTGCCAGGCAGGCAAGGGAGCATGCTAGAGAGGCGTAACTAAAAGTGTTACAAGAGCACTCGTAATAATGAAGGCAAGCACAAAGGAGCAGAAGATACACCTCCCCATACATGACTCGAATCATCCCATCTTCATCTCTCCAACTGGAATGCTACATAAACCACCACTGGTTTCTCCCAACAGGCCCCTGACAGCTGAACAGATATGAAGACTGCATAAGTTCTGTAGGCCTTCCAGCTGCTAGTAGGAGCCCTGAGGTCTGAGAATTGTCGCAGTTCTGCAAAGGTGAAACTTCATGCTGCCTGAGGAGCCAGTCAATTGCTCAGGAAAAAGAAACAAAATTTCTTCTCTGAGTGGAGTCATTTAATGGTGATCACAGGTAGATGTGATCTGAAGTGATTTCTCATCCCACTTGAAAGTGGGAAGGAGCTGGCTCAGAGATTTTATTTTCATAGAACATTATATAATTTTGGGTTGGCGGGAAGTGCTAACAACTGTCATATCTACCCACGGCTACATTAAAAATAAGACTGAAATAGAGGTTGCTGTGGGCTGCCTTGAGTCTTCTCTAAGACCGGAGGAAGAAACTACTGCAAACTGAACGTGGAAGGTAGTCTTCACCTACAAGCAGTGCCAGGAACGTGAAGGTGGGTCAGCAAAATACCCATGAAACATTTAATTCTGCAAAACCTGCCTTGACAGAAACTACTAGATTCCAAACACATCACTGTTATAGAAATTTCAAATTTGGGTATAGAGAAAAGCAATTTTGTGTGGCCTGCCCAAGTAGGTCTCTTACTGAAATGTTCAACTTAAATTGTACATGAGGGTTCAATCAAAACTTCTAAATTTCAAGGAACAAAACATGAGCTTATGTGGGTTAATCTGCTGTGGTCAATGTGAGCATGGGTTAAAATTCTCCAAGGAAACAGGGGGGGAAAAAGATAAATTATATTTATGCTAACAAATCCCTTGCCTTTGAAACTGGGCGATTAAACTGAAAATCTTCATTAATATCCAGAGTGGTAGGTTCAAGTTTCAAATTTACGAAAAGGCTGAATTAAATTGAAGCTGTTTATCCTTTCAAAATGAGGGAATCGTTTTATAATTTGTTCATAAATTTTCTCCATTGGCTTCTGTTACATGAACAATTTTTAAAGAGTCAGGTAAATGGCTTTCTTGGGGCGGAGGGTAGGGCTTTGATACCAGACTTGGCCAAAATCATCTTTACACCAAATAAACTTTGCAGGTCACACTCCCGTGTTCCCAAGAATATTAACACATAAAATACTAACAGTGCACAAGCATGGATAGCTGAAACGCCATCATGCTCAACATCCTGTAACAGAAGCGAAGTCTGTGGTCTCACAATCCCTAGCGTGTCATTTTGAAGTCCCTTTCATCTCTGCACCACAGAATAATTCTTAGCAGTCAACAAAGCTATGAATGGTCACTTTTACCAGCATTCATGTCTCACAGATACCACGTGTCTCAACTCTTTTCCCTGTGGTTACAAAGGACTCATAGTGTTGGCACACAGTTTAAATGAAGGGTAGGCAAATGCCCAAATTACCACTGGAGACCCTACTCTCTGGGGAGTCCCAGTGCTTTAACCCAATGCTAATTTTTAATCTTGGCGTTCAAATATTACCATGTCAGGGAATATGGCTTGCTGGGATTCCACTCAACAAGCTGGTCAGAAAGGCCGGAGGGAAGAGAGAGAGAGGAGAGACTACGTGCCAGGAAAGGAGCAAGGGATGGCAGCAACATGAAGGACCTCTGATTCCATGGATGCCTTTTTAAGCAATGTTTCCACCCTACCACCTAGGTGTACCCTTATATGGCTCAGGCCTTTATTTATAATTCCATCCATCTTTGACAGGTAGTCTTACATACTGCAGTACTGAATTACAAAGCCTTTCAGTAAGTCTGGAGAATAAAAAAGTTCCCCAGACACTAATTGCCATAACTAAGATTTAAGAAAAATGACCAACAGCTGAGGATTTCAAATGAGGAAATTCCCCTTGGTCCACTGCAATCCTGACTCCGTTACCCAGGAAATCACAAAATGGGTGCAGGAGACATAGGAAACTCTAGCTTTTAAAAAGATCAGGTCTCATTATTGAAAGTCGTTTTGACTTGCTTTTTGCCTGCTCTTGCTGGCAAACTGAGCAAATGATGTTTTAAGCTGAAGCTGCCAAGTTACGTTAAAGCCGTTCTGGTAAAGAGTGTGACCTCAACGGCCATGCATGCTAATTTACAGTACAGTTTAGATTCAAGTGATGGATGTGGATCTGGTGTACATTTACATGCCATTTTAAAAGAAACCCAGGTTGGGGCTTTCCAGCCTCACATGCCACTGTGGATTCCATGGTCTGGGAGACACAGCCCGGGGCTGTTGGCTGCAGTCTCCATTGCTGGCGAACACCACAGTTAATAAAATGTCCATGCAAATGGTAAAATTTGTTATCTAACTCTGCAAGTGCAAAAATGTATTTGATGCTCAAGCTATCAAAAGATTCTATCAAATATAAGGGAAGAAAAAGGAAGAATTTGCCTACTGAATCTTTTAAACAAGGAAATCCTAACACCAATTTGTGAAGATCCCATGCCCTATTAAACTTAAAAATTTTGCTAAAAGATATTCAAGACTTTTCACCATTAAGTGTCTTTTGTTTAGAAAAAAAAGTTTTTAATGTATGTGTTACCTTCAAAAATACTCTCTTACTTAGGGTAAGATAGTATTTTCTATTTGCTATGACGAAACAGCATGACCAAAAACAAGTTGGGGAATAGAGAGTTTATTTGGCTTACACTTCCACATTGTAGTCCATCTCTGAAGGAAGCCAGGATAGGAACTCAAACAGGGCTGGATCCTAGAGACTATGGAGGGGTGCTGCTTACTGGCTTCCTCCTTGTGTCTTGCTTAGCCTGCTTTCTTATAGAACCCAGGTCCACCAGCCCAGAGATGGCACCACCCACAATGGTCTGGGCCTTCCCCCATCGATCACTAATTAAGGGAATACCTTAGAGCTGGATCTTATGGAGGCATTTTCTCCATTAAGGTTCCCTCCTTTCAGATAACTCTAGTTTGTGTGTCAAGCTGACTAAGAATAGCCAGCACAGTACCTTTGACTAATACTGAGCCAATACCTACCTATAAACTGAACAATTTTTCCATTTCCTATTTCATCTCTTCACAGCAGAGAGGAGTCGACACAGTTATGCTTAACTTCCAAGCAACAAACATTGAGAAGAAATAAATGAAGCAACTATCTGTATCCAGGGGTCCCTGCCACATTCTGATTCCCACAATCAAGTTTCCACCAGCTTATCTTGTTCATTTGACATTGGAAACAAAGTGATGTTTGTCACCACTGTTGAGTCTCCAGTTTTAAGATGGTATGGTAGTTTGAAAGTAATTGGCCCCCCCATAAGCTCATGAGGAATGGGGATATTAGGAGGTGTGGCTTTGTTTGAGTACATATGGCTTTGTTGGAGGAAGTGTGTCACTGTGGAAGCTGGCTTTGAGGTCTCATATATGCTCAGGTCACACCCAGTGTCTCAGTTCACTTCCTGTTGCCTGTGGATCAAAGATGTAGAAATCTCAGCTCCTCCTCCAGCACTAGGTCTGCCTACATGCCGCCATGTCCCACCATGGTGATAATGGACTGGACCTTTGAACTGTAAACCACCCAATTAAATGTTTTCCTTTATAAGAGTTGCCATGATCATGGGATCTCTTCACAGCAACAGAAACCCTAACTAAGAAAGATGGACACAGGTTCAAGTAAGCTAACACTGTTAAGAAAAGGAAACACCAAAGCCAGCATTGTGAAAGTTCCCTGACAACCCTAAGAGGGATGTCATTCCAATGTCACTCTTGCGGTACTTCTCATAAGCCACTCTTGTGTCCCACCTCACAATCTTATAAACTGCCTCCTAACCTTGAGGCAGGCAGGGCTTAGTTGAACTTCCCTTTTGAACAAGTGACAAGGATCAGCCAGAGAATTAGGACAAAGAACTATCAATAGACAAAGATGAGTATCAAGTCTAGCCTTTGGTTCATGGCCCTTCCAACATCAGGGGCCTTGTAAATGATAGGCAAGAGCTCTACCACATGGCTCATCACAACCCCATCCCTGGATCTGACCTATCTGCCGTGGTTCAAAATATATTTACAAAACACAGATACAAAATACAGCAGTGAGTATAGACAATAAAATTAAAACATAGACAATTGGAGCTTAATTTAATTAAAAAAAATCACACTTTAGAATATATAAAAAAGTGGCATGATTCAAAAATATGGGAAAATATTACAACATGTTTCTGATTCCAAACTCACACCTAGAGTATCTAGGAACATAGATGAATATTATACAAACAAATAACCAGTTATAAATTGTCAATTGCCAAATAGCAACCCACTTGTACATATCTGTCAACCCACTGTCTCATGTGATTGCAACAAAGAAACCACCCTCAATATCTTTTCAAAGTGGCTGATTTATCTGAACAGTCTCAAAGCTGTGTGCCATCAACAGGGCTGAAGTTTCTTTTCTCAAATGCTGAACTCCAAATGCTGTCATCCCACATCATACTTCTTGAAATACTGAATTGTTTCATTACATTTAGGATGTGAGGCTGTCAATCTGACCAAAATAAGATGACCAGTCTTAAGGCAATGTCCACTTTCTCCTGAACCTCAGCACAGGTGGTAGGATCCTCACTATGGGTGGGAAGGTTTAGGGTACCTATTCACTTTTAAGCTGGGTCCCTTACCCACAGTAAAATACGAAAGTACTACAACACAACTTAAATAAATCAGATTTCCCAACAAGAAATAGTCATTTCACTAAAACATGTCATGGGGGTCATGGTTTGGTAGAGGGTTCTCATAAACATTAGAAACCTACTAAGTTCCTCCCCCAGGAGCCCATTTTACATGTTCTGAAATGACACAGGGGCCTGGCTTTGACATCTGAACAAACTGAATAGGAGCAAGTGAAGTCACAACAACATTAAGTACAATAACTTTCAACCCCCTTTTTGGTTTCCAAAATGAAACTTACTAAAATAAAACTCGACAGCCCAAAGCTCCCTGGGATGTGTTCCAGATGAATTGAGTCATACACACGCAAGGATGCAAGGCCTCACTCACAGACACTTGTACTCATTCTGAACCCCCACATGGGCAAGGGGAGCTGTTTTCGTCTGCATCTGACAACCCAGAGCCATGCATCTCAAAGCCAAGGATTGCTGATGAATGCAACTTTAAATTTAATTTGGGGGGATGCTAATTGTGGAGTGATGGAAAAATGCTGGCGACATTTTGACTTTAGCAGCCCTGCTGCCCTGATTAAAAAAATATCAGCTTTCCATCTGCAAGACATTTCTAAGGTGGACTCCTTACAAATTGTTAAGGTGCAATTTGTGCACAGTTAGTTCTTTGTTTAATCGAGAAATCTGCCCAAACTCTGATTGGACTGATTTCCCTAAGGCCAGCACTGAAGGTTATTTCCTTATGCCTTCTGGGAACACAACCTCCCTAATACATTTCTGAATTATTCCAGACTGAGCTGAGGCTGAACATGAGAACAAAGCCCTGGTTCCATGGCAGAACGACTAACTGAAGTCCCAGCTGGGAAGGTTTAGGCAGAGATTTATAAGTACAAACACTGAAGAAATTTGCAAGTAATTGCATGTATTTGCTTTCTATTGTGGGATGCAGTAAAGCAGCATTTATTAAAATGTATCAGGCAGGTACTGTTTATTGCCCTCTCCTTGATGCCTTGTAGAAAGGATAAAGTGTATGGCTCTTTTCATTTCTTTAAATTAAGGGGCCAAAACAGCTTTTCAAAGAATATAAAGAGGAAGTTGAAATTGGACACACTCTGAATGGATGTTGCTTCTTAACTTGGAATCAAATCACAAATATGACTCTAGATCATTGTTCTGATTTAATCTTGCAAAACTTCACTTTTTAAAACACTGATAAGTTTCCAGGAATCCATGACTTGGGGATCAACAATTAGCAGTTTTTCGCTGGTGTCTGCTACTGTAAACTGCCCTGCAGCCGACAAAGACAGGCAAATGACAGACTCCGAATGCTACAGATTCATAAGGAAGGATTTAAATAACAAGACAGGGAGTTGTTATGTTCACTGGATCCCATGTCTGAATCCTTGGGCCACTACTGGCTTTGGGTCTTCAACTGTCAGTAAGAGAAGGTCATTAAAAAAAAGACAGGTGACACTCGCTCCCCTCACGACTTTGATGACAGTTCTTGACCCCCTTTACTATTTTAATGCCAATGATAGATGCAAACAGTGATGTAGAAAACTAGCTTCATGGGTCTTTAACTTTCTCCTCACCTAAAAAGCTTGTCAACACAGGTTTCCGATGCAGCCGGAGCTCCCAAAATATGCATTTCTAACAAGTTCTCTAGGGATGTGAACGCTGCTAGTCTCACAGAAAAATATTTGCTATAGTCAAAATAAAAAGGAACAAAAACATATTTTTAAATCACAAATGACAACCTGAGGGCACTTCACCCCCTTTCTTCAAACACAAGTGACATGTTATTCGAGCCAGCAAATCCTAATCAATGGCCCCTCCCCAGTATGACCCTGATAGAGCTGCCTCTGTATTGGGTTTTCAAACCTTCCCACCTCTTCGGCCGTGGACTTTGCATTGGTTTTCATTCTGTTTGGTGTGCCCTAAAGACCTGGAGGAGAGGGACAAGTTGCAGAGTGGGAGCATTCAGTTTGTCTATTTGCTTGTCCAAGGACTGCAGACTTCATGTCCCCAGTTCCTGATTCTCTATCAACAGGGTCCACATATCTAGGAGACTGTAATGATTATACACGGGGCCTTGGCACCACACTGGAAAAGCCAGGCACACATACTCAACACGAGCTACTCTTCTTTTTCAATGATCTTCTTTATAATAAAATAATACATAAAGGAAGCCAGGGTGTTTCTTTGTTCACTGGAGACATTCCCAGGGCAAAGCAACTACAACTGGCTTAATTTTAATATCTGTAATTACCAAATTCCAGATCTGAACATTAAAAAGGGCCCAAGCAGTGGCATCAAATATAAGGTTTCTGAGACTAGCAGTATAGATAGACCTTCTCCCTGGGTTCGGCTCATCCTTTTCCTACATCAGTAACACAGAAACTTATCTCCCAATGCTTGTGACATGAAGACAAATGAATTAGTGACCACACAGGAATATTGAAATGAAAAATGCTATTAGATAAAAACAAGTCAGGCAAGGAAATCATATTTTAGCATCCTCTATTATTTAATTTAATTTTTTTAATGGAAAAAATGTTGGCTTCTTTGATTCTTTTTTTCCTTTGTAAACCCATTACTTGCTTACGTAAAATCAGATTTCTACTCTTTTTAAATTAAAGAACCATAAAGTCTTTGCACGGAAACACAGAACAGCCAAAAGTGATATGACCAGGACAGGAAACGAGACTGTACTGAACCTCAACTACTCCAGCTCAAGTGCTTCCTTTCACACTAACAGTTCTCACGGCCAAGTGACCAGTACGCTGCACAGACCTGTCCTACCATCACAGGAAGCCTGAGAAGTACTTGGTGATGGCGGGTCATAGAAATAAGCAGTTCAGTAACTTACATAAATAAGCTAGGCAGTCAGTGGTGAGACGAGGCTCCTCTTCCAACTGCAAAATAGTACCTGATTTTCCTTGAGTAACCAGCAATCAACACCCACCTTTTCTTGATTAGAAGAAGCATAAAACCAAACAGGTATATTTTATAAAAATAATCAGCCATCAAAACTGACAGGAGAAACCCAAGCTTGCTAATTCCCAATACACCAAATGATCAATCAGAAAAGAGACAATGCATGTGATAACAAAATTTTCTGAGAACCTGCAGAAATATGATTAAGATGCAATGCTTTGACTGGGACCTAAGAGCATCTGTTAGATTTGATAAACAACATGAACAAAGGGATAAATTCAGATGTCAGATACAAACATGTACAGCTTCAAGTTTTTGATTGTGCGTCATAATTTGATTGTGTTTCATTGTGGTCCTCGCAAATGCTAACAAATTACCACAAAGCATACTAAGGAGCTGATTACTAGTATTTATTTTAAGTGTGTATTTCTGAAGTGTGAATCATTAGTTTCTTAAACTAAGAGCCTTTTCTTCATTGGGGCCATTGGGCAGACCAAGGCAACTAAATCTGTGATGTCTAATTTTACCTTTCTAAAGAGTCAGGTTCAGTTGATATTTCTGTGTGCTGGATGTAACAGCATCAAAACCTTCCTTTAAAACACATAAAAGAAATCTTAACAGAAAATAATAAATTTGGTAGTCATTTGGTAGTTCTAATAAGTGATGGCTTTATTGCACTTAATAGGTCTGTGTTTTAGCTGTCAGTACATGTCAAAATATGTACATAGAGGTATATATGTACTTTCCCTCATGAAGAGTTTCACATTCTGATGTTATAATTACA
The DNA here is from genome assembly GCF_004664715.2 of Peromyscus leucopus. Lineage (NCBI taxonomy): Eukaryota > Metazoa > Chordata > Mammalia > Rodentia > Cricetidae > Peromyscus > Peromyscus leucopus. Next base: position 46,610,679 of record NC_051067.1, read on the forward strand.
GTCACTTAATATCCAAAACATTAAGTCAAAAGTTCCACAAATAAGCAACTCATGGATTTAAAATTTTACTACATTCTTAGCAACATGATGAAATCTTGTAGAGCCCAGAGACGTGGATCATTCCTTTGTTCAGTGTATCCATGGTATGTACACCACCCAAACCCTCTAACAGTAGACCTCTCATTTTATCATGATTTTATTAAATCATGAAGACACTGCCATGTCTGTCTTCAAGCAACTGCAGTTTTACTTAATATGTCCCAAAGCAGAAGATGAATGATGCAGGGGATTCAGATATGCCAGAAGTCATAAAGTACTGCCTTCAGTTAAAAAGATGAAAATATTTATAATAAGCTATTTAAGAGGAATTATTAAGTACACTATGACAACTATTCCATCCAAACCTTAGTGTTGCTGCTTACCTGTTCCATCAATTTATACATTAAACTTCACTGCAGGTATGTATGCATAGGGAAAAAAAAGAGTAACTTTTACCTCCAGCACAGTGGCTGTGCTTTAATCTACTGCTTTTTTCAGTCAGCAATTGCTTCTCTAGCCATAGCCTGGTGGGAATTCTTTTCTCACGGACATTGGCTCTGTCACTGCTGATAAAGGTAACTTTAACTAAATCTCTGTCGCTCTATTTATAAATAAAACTTGAGACTCAAAGGCTGGGGTGAAAACCTGCTAGCTCAGAGAGGTTGAGTAGCAACTAGCTAATCTCTCCATCTCCCCAAAAGCCTGCCCTTCCACACCACCACCCCCCCCCAAAAAAAAAAAGCCTCACCACTCAAAATCCCTCCCTACTATTTCTAGTGCATCTCTCTATCTCTTCCAGATGCCCTCTGATGCTCTATGACTAGTTTCTGCCAACTAGTTGCTAACTCCGCCTCCTGAACTGGCGTTAATTTTGTTTAATTATTTAACACAAATTTATTTATTTAATTAACACAAATGTTAACTCAGGGCTCACAGTGTGGTTGAATGTCCCCCAAAGTAATAATAAGCCAGGCACAAACTGAAATCCCGGTTATTTGGAATCTCAGGAGAGCACTGAAGACTGAAAGACAGAGGCCAGCCGAGTATATACAGAGACATCCAGGCTAGACAGGGTTATCTGTAAGAACATGCCTCAAAATACCAAAAAGCAAATGGGGGGGGGGGGGACTGGCACTATTTGTGGTTCAGCCAAGCCCTCTTTTCTGAGGGTCCTGTATTAAAATTTCTCAAACAGAAGCTGACTTTCAAGACCTAATTACACAAATTATCCTACTGCCATTGGCACTTTAGTATTAAGTATAAACCTTGAGATACAATGAACACAATTCTTTACAACATCTAAGATTTGGTATTAAATCTGTTTAGTAGGGAAGTAAGCATATTTGACAATAAATATTTCATATTCAAATCTGTGTGTGTATGATGTGAATGTGTGAGTGTAGGCTCACATGTGGAGGTCAAACACAGCTTTCTTGAGTCAGTACTCTCACTTTTATGTAGGTTTCAGGGATCAAACTGGGTTCACCAGATGTGTGCAGCAACCACCTTTACACATGTGGCTATCTGGCTGGGCCCTCCATTTTAAAAGAACAGAATAAGTCTCACATTCTACTCCATAAAAGTTTGCTAAGAACACAGCATCCGGGATCAAGCTCCCACACATTCTGACGCAAGAGTCCAGAATTCTACATGGTTACATAGGAACCCAAGGTTGACCTGGATATCATGAGTGTGTCACCCTCAAAAGGAGGTTCTCAAAGCCTACCAAAGCATCACTCCGATATGTGAGAACCCACATTCCCTGGCTGCCATCCCATTGTCTTGCCTTCCAAACACTCTCATGAAGGAAGGGGCTGTGACCCAAAAAAAAATCATCAAGGGGGGATTTTATTTTTGATTGAGTAATCTGCAGTCAATGCACATACAACAAACCATGAGCTTATCTCTAGATGGCAGGTGGACCATAGGACACCATCTTTGTCTTCACTGGACTCACAACCAGGAAGTCAAACTGCTTTTCTCATTATTTTAAAATCAGTTTAAATTAGGAAAGAGTTTTGCTTACATAATTAACGTAAGGACAGCACTTAATCCGGGATTTGATGAATAGTCTTAGTATTCAGTCTAGATCCAATTATCCCTTAGTGAGTGTATTAGTTATTTTTCTGTTGCTGTGATAAAACACTACAACCAAGGCAACTTATGGAAGAAAAGGTGTCCTTGGGGTTTACTGTTCCAAAGGATCAAAGTGCATGATGGTGGCATGGAAGCCACACTCCAGACAGTGCATGTGGCTGAAGTAGCAGCTGAGCGCTCACAGCTCAAACAACAAGCAGGAGGCAGAGAGCACACTCAGAATGGTGTGAGACTTTCGAAACTCAAAGCCCAACCCCACCCCTCACCGCCATGACATACTTCGTCCAGCAGAGTCACGCCTTCTAATTTTCCCCCAAAAGTAGACAAACTATTTGAATGCCTAAGCCTCATGGGGGACATCTCATTCACACCATCACAGTAAGTGAACACAGTCAGCTGTCAGTTACTCTTTGGTCACTAATAACGAAAGTCACCTTTATTCACTGACTGGGAGATTAAGATTCTCCAGTCCCATCAGCATTCCCAGAACTATTCTGATCCCCAAGACCAATCTGATACCATGAAACAGGATCATATGCAGGACTCAAGCAGGGCACCTTCCTGCCTACCTCCAAGAGTTACTTGAAAGTTTTAAAATAAAAGTGCAAGATTTAACTCACCCAAAATTCAAAATGCCAAGATTAAATTGACTTCTGAAACCTTGGAGACAATTTGGTCTTAGTTGCTGCTGATGTTACTATTGCTAGCCCTGTGTCAAACAAGTCATAAATCAAATCTATAGCTTATTTTCCTAATAGTGTTAAGAACAGCAAGCCTGGGGCTACAAAAGCATGGCCCTAATGCTCAATTACTTGCCTAGAGTTCAAACCCTAGCACCCTGCCCTGCTTAGCACTTTAGAATGCTAAAAACAGTGTATCATTAAATTTGGTGTTCTAGATAGATGCAACATAGACAGACGCTGCCATGTACCTACTAAATCTTTCTGGCAAACAGTATGTCTGGCTTGGCAATAGGCCACAGAGCTCAACGACCCCAAAGCAGGTGGAGTAGATAAGGAATAGAGTGAAAACAAATGTGAAGAAATCCTGACAACGAGAAACAATGAGCCTGACATTAATGCAGATAGTCATAGGACACAAACAATCCCTGAAAACTCAGCCAAGCCAGGGAACCAGGAGCAAGAGTGCCACCAGCCTCTAGCTCTTCTTCAGGGAGATACTGTACAATGCTCACAACTTGCAGAGAAGAGAGAAAAAAAAAATGGCTTGAGGTGCCTTGTACGGGTGGCACCAAGGTCCCTGGCTGGGTCAATGGACAAAACCATCCCATGTAAACCTTAAAGAGGATTAGTCCTCAAGGAGTACTGTAATAAGACCTTAAAGGGCTGAACAACAGCGGCCGACCACGCAGGAAGGCAGCCGCCTGCTTCCCTAAGTCTTGTTCACAGAGTTACATCAAAGCCATCAGGCACCAGATAGCAGGTTTCGGCAGCAATCCCTTATCTCAGCTCCAGCGGACACCCCGGCGGGGATTGTCTTGAACTGCCACCTGTCCCAGGCATCTTTGAAGGCAAAGCTAAGCCTCTGATGGGTCTGACCTCCTTGAGCTGAGAGCCTTTCATGTCTTTCTTCATTCTCTGCCCTGAGACATTCTTCCCCTGCCATGCACAGGACATGAAACAAAGGGAGTTCTCACTTCTGACTCACTGTCCCCTGCCATTTGAGAGCAAAGAAAACAACGTTCAGGATTATACCGTGCCCGTAATATGTAGCTGTCCTCCCGAGACAAGCCTCTTATTTTCTCGAGTATAACTCGCTGACAACCGGCACTTTACAATGGAGTTTGAGGCAACTGGGAGCCAAGATCCGAAAGCTGCATATCTGAGATAACTTGAAAACACAAGGCAAGATCACAGAGAACTAGATTAAGAACCACATTTCTTAACAGGAGGAAGACAGATTCTAAACTATTAGAAGAGTCTCATAGATTCTCTGCACTTGGGGACCTGGAGAGATGACGGAGACAAGCCAATATACCTGAACTTGATTTAACTTAAAAACATTTCCTTGTGTGAAGAAATTATTATGAAAACATAATAGGCAAGAACCATTTAAAATCTGAAATAATGAACCAGTTCCCTCTGGGGCCTTCCAGGGAGACTGCAGTATCTGATGCTTCCTACCAAAGCATACTGGGAGGACCAACACTGCCTGTGAATCACTGAAAAGATCCGCCAATTAGGGAAGGGAGGGCTACTGAAATCAAACCCATCCACAAGAGGTCTCATCCACCTACCTATGCAGGCTCTCAAGCCTAGCTCACTTCAGTAACACTCCTGTGACTGCTGCTCACACCCAGTGGCTTTTTGTTTGTTTGTTTTTCGAGACAGGGTTTCTCTGTGTAGCCCTGGCTGTCCTCAAACTCACAGAGACCCGCCTGCCTCTACCTCCCAAGTGCTGGGATTAAAGGCAAGCACCACCACTGCCCAGCTCATCATTCTTTTTAATTGCATAGTATGTCAGCCAGAGTTGACATACTTAATTTACATCTCTACTGAACCACCATATAGCTCTTTAAAAAAATTTTATAGCCAGGCAGTGATGACGCATGCCTTTAATCCCAGGACTTGGGAGGCAGAGGCAGGTGCATCTCTGTGAGTTCAAGGCCAGCCTGGTCTACTAAGTTCCAGAACAGCCAGGACTGCTACACAGAGAACCCCTGTCTTGAAAAACCAAAACTAAAAGCAAACAACCAAAAAGGTGCGTGTGCGTGTGAGAAAGAGACAGACAGAGACAGAGACAGTGGACACAAAGGACTAAAGGGGACCTAGCAGAGTTTGAGGGGTGTGCAGGAGTACACTCATGCCATGCCACTCAAGTGGAAGTCAAAGAACAACTTTCAGGAGTCAGTTCTCTCCGCTGGCTGTGGATTCCAGGGATGGAACTCAGGTCGTCCATCGGGCTGGCATGGTGAGTGCTTTACCCACTAAGCCATCTAGCCGGCCCGTGAACCACTAAATATTTCTACTAGGTGGCTTCAATGGATTAGTTTTTCCTTAAATATATACCTTGGATCAAAATATAAACTTGGAGACACTTTTCCAGAAGATGAATGAGGAATATGGAGGGAGATTTTTTTTTAAGTCTTTTTGGCTGGGAACTTGTATTATTTAATCTTTGTATATTATTCTGCAGACAAAATACAATTACCATGCTGAGTTTTTAATCTAGACTAGGCATTAAAAATTAAATTTATTTTCAGTCTTTTCAAATTTGTAAATACCAAAAGGAGACTGCAATATATTCTGTATTTATTATTTTTCTGGTTTCTATGACAAAATACCTGAGAAGCAGCCACTTAAAGGAGAAAGAGCTTACTTTGTATACAGTTCAAGGGGATGCTGTCCATCCTGTGGCAGAAGGCATGGCTGGAGAATCAAGAGGCACTGGTCACATGGTATAGTAAGGAAGCAGAGAACGAGATGAATGCTCAGCTCATTTCCTCCTTTTGATCCAGCCCAGGACTCCAGCCCACAGAGTGATGCTGTCCACAGTTAAGCGATCTTCCTACTTCAATTAATGCTATCTAGATAATACCATGTGGGCATGTCCACAGGCGTGTCTCCTAGGTCATTCTAGATCCTATCAGGTTGACAATCAATATTAACCATCACACATTCCAAAAGGTAAAGTCAAGAGGAAACAGAAGTAAGAATGCCACTGCATCAAAAGAGAGCCTAAATGTTGGAGGGGCCTGCCTGGGCTCCCAGGCCAGCCCCATCAAATGTCACTATCATCCTCTGTGGAAGAACAGTAACATGAGAGGCCAGAGTAGAAAAAGTCCATGTGCTCAGTGTTGCCACACAATACCTTACCTAATCCCTGTTACTACACTATGATACTACCTGTGATGGCTTGGATATTAGTTGCATATATCCACCAAAATTCATGTGCTGGTGTTGAGATGAAGAACCTTTAAGGGTCTTGTGAAAGTAATTTGGTCATAGACTAACTGTCCTTGGAAGGAAGGAATGCCGAACTCTAGGAATGAATTATTTCTCACAAGAGTGAGCAGATAATCCTGAAATTCACATGGAATCATAAAAGATCGTTGAACAGCAATCCTGAACAACAGGAACGGCACTGGAAGCATCACAATATCCGACTCTAAATTATACTACAGAGCCATACTAGCACAAAGAGCACCGAGCACGGTATTTGCACAAAAATGACCAACAGCTTGGTAGAAGAGAAGATTTGGAAATCAGAAATCAAACCAAGCTGCCAGAGTCGCATGGTTTTTGACAAAGGTGCCAAAAGATTGAAAAAAGAGCCTCTTTTAACAGTGTGCTCTGGAAACTAGATACCTACATGTAAAAAACTGAAAGCAGCTCGCTCGCTCTCCCTCCCTCCCTCCCTCCCTCCCTCCCTCCCTCCCTCCCTCTCTCTCTCTCTCCACACACACAAAATCAATTAAAAATGAACCAAAGACTTTAATGTAAGGTCTGAAAACTTTGAAACTACTAGAGGAAAACATAAGGGAAATACTTGGTTATGTAAGTAGAGGTAAGGGCTTTTTAAAAAGGATCCCAGCAGTTCAGGAAATATTAGCAAAACTGACAAATAGGATTTGCATGAAATGTAAAGGCCTCAGCAAGAGTGAAGAGAGTCTACAGCAGTGGTTCTCAACCTGAGGGTCACAAACCCCTTTGGGGATTTGAATGACCCTTTCACAGGAGTCACCTAAGACCATTGGGAATGTCATATATTTGTATTGCAATTCATAACAGTAGCAAGATTACAGCTATGAGTAGCAGCAAAAATAACTTTATATTCAGGGGGTCACCACAGCATGGGGAACTATTAAAGAGTTGCAGCATTAGGAAGGTTGAGAACCACTGGTCTACAGGATGGTTGGAGGAAAATGATATCTAAAGAATTCTGCAAATGATCCAAATCAATAGATGGAGTAATGAAAAGAACAGATAGTTCTCAAAAAATGAAGTAGTAACAATGGGTAATAAATACATGAGAAGCTGTTTAATATCCTCGGCTATCTGGAAAATGCAAATCAAAACTAGACTGAGAGACTGGAATGGCTCAGTGGTTAAGAACACTTGCAGCTCTTCCAGAGTACCAGTCCTGTTCCCAGCACCCACTTCTAACTCTAGCCCCAAGGGATCTGATACCCTTCTGGCCTCCATGGGAACCTGGACTCATGTACACATACACAGAGACATAACACACATAATTAAATATAAAAAATATATATATTTTAAAAGCACAGTAGAGTTCTAGTTCACCTCAGCCAACATGGATAACACTAAGAAAACAAGCCACCACTTATGCTGGCAAAGTGTGGGAGGAATACAAATCGTTCAGGCACTACTGACATCTGCATGCAGGTTACCTGAAAAACTAAAAGTCTATCTACCAGCTGTACCACTCCCGGGAATGTACCCCCAAAGAATCTGAGCCAAACTACAAGAGAAATAACTGCAAACACGTGCTTACTGTGGCACTACTCACAAAAAAAGTTATGGAATCAGCCTAGATGTTCATCAGTGGCCAAACAGATAAAGAAAATGCAGTATACATACACAATGGACTTTTATTCAACTGTAAGAAACAATGAAATCATGTCATCTGTAAGAAAACAGATGGAATTGAGGACCAATGCATTAAGTGAAATCAACTAGACTAGAACAACTATTACACATTTTTCTCATATGTAGAACATACATTGTATACAACACAATATGTAATATGCATGTGTGACATAAAAGAAAATGGAAGCTATATGGAAAGAAGGATGGTATTAGTGGAAAGTAGAGAGAGTTGGGAGAAAGTAATGGGGTGAATATCTTAAAGTACATAATATACTTGAATGGAAATGTCATCACAAAGCCTGCCCCTTTATACAATGAATGCATCTTTAGAACAAATCGGGAAGGGAGGTAAACTGTTAAAAAGAAAAGTCAATCAACATTCTGGCCCCTGCTCCATGTAGCTAATTCCCTTGCTATCTCTCCAACACATTGTAATGCCCTATGCCAGCACAATAACATCTTGTGCTTAAACCTCCCCAACAGTAAACTAAATAAACCTCTTTCTTAAATACCAGGCATCAGTTATTTTATCATATAAAATATGCAATGCAAGTCAAAAACCAAGACTTAAAAGTCTGGTTAAGGTCATTCTGCCAGAAGGTAGATGAGTTGGAACTTGATCCTAAGTTACTTGACTCTAAGTCAGTAGTTCTCAACCTATAGGTCGTGAGATATGCAGGTCAAAGGACTCTTTTCACAGAGGTTACGTATCAGATGTCCTGAATATCAGATACTTACATTACGATTCATAACAGTAATAAAATTACAGTAATGAAATAACTCTATGGTTGGGGGTCACCACAATATGAGAAACTATATTAAAGGGTCACACACAGCATTAGGAAGGTTGAGAACCACTCCCCTAAATTTTCACAGCACAACAGAAATGCAACATATTTTTCCACCATTTTTTAGCTTAAGGGGCAGGACAGACAAAGACAATTCATATCCCTCTGAGAAACATGCTGAAATATGAGGATGAAGGTAGGAATTATAGTAATGATTAAAAAAAATACTAAGAAGTAAGAATTATGAGCACTCACTTCACAACAGATACTTCTGAGACCTTCAACACTCAGAAGAAACTGCAAGGTGTTTATGTATAGATGACTAAAGAGAGGCTGGAAAAAAAGCTCATAATAAAGTGGCCATGACCACACTGTGCTGGCAGATCAGAATTTGAAGCCAAGCCTATACCTTTAACACATTCAATGAAATAAAATCAAGATAAGAAACTCAGTCTCATTTCTTCAAGATTCAAAGGAGACAAGGCTAAAATCATAAACAGAGAATGCTTGTAGAGAAGCATTTACCTAGAACATTCTTTATGAAGCAAAAGGAGGCAGCAGTCAAAGCAAGAGCCTTGGCATGGGTAGACTTTCCAGGGGTGTCAACGTCAGTCATGTGGCCTGTCTTTCTGAACAGCATCAGAGTAAGTGGAATTTTCCTGAATAATATCTACATGTCTCTTCTTTAAAACATGGGAAGAGCTGTTCTGAGACTACAAAGGTTTTGTGAGGATAATTGAAATGTGCTCACCATAAGAGCTATGCCATCTTGAACTTCCAGCATTGGTTCCAATGTGTTAAGTGACCTTCAGCTGGCACCCAAGCCATATGAGCTCTTACGGGCCTCCAGAGTCAAGTTGGGTCTATCACGTGCAATGTCCTACCTTGTGTTCCTGAAGACAGGTAGTCAGAAAGCTTGCTCTAGGAAAGACAAGCCTCCCTGCTGTCTGAATGGAAGAGAATAAGGTGACTATTCTCATGTGTGATTTCTACATAAATGACAGCCAAGATCCAGAGCTAAGTGTACAAATAGAAGGGCATAAAATAACAGAATGACCAAAATCATATCTTAAGGAAATCTTTTAGAATTTTGAAAAAAATAGTACATACAAAGGTAAGAACCAGGTATCCAGGGGGAAAAGCACAATAAAAGGACTGATCAATGGTCTTTAAAAGTAAGACTATGGGTACAAAGATCAAAACGACTTAAAACTAGAAATATGGCCACCAAAATTTAAACATCATTACAAACACTTGATGTCAAGGAAATTTCTCAGAACATAGAATAAAAACAATGAAGAGGAAAATGTGATTGAAAAGTAAGAGGCACAGGGAATTAACTCGGGCATGTCTGTCCAGCAATCCTGAAAAGGGAGAACAGAGAATACAAAGTGAGCAACATTATTAAGACTCAATAGGAATGAAACAGAGAGAGAAAAGACTGCATCATCATACTGGAATAATCCATCAAGTGATGAGACTAGTGAATGAAGACAAAATCAATTTTAAATTAAATAAAAATAAACCCATTAAATAAATGAGGCATGCTGTAAAATCACTTTGTAAAGAGAGCCCAGTATTTGCACAGGGATAAAGGAAGACAATTCACAAATAAACAAACAAGGAGAAACCTTCTCTTCCACCTGACACATACCTCCTTCTCCAGAACAGTACCTGAGGCCGGGGGAATCACAGTAGATTCTCCTTACAGCTCATTAAGTGGATTACAGGCCACAGCCTCTAAGTTTCTTTCTACCCTTAAGACTCCCAGAAAACCAGCTGGCATTGCTCAGCTAGTTCCTCCATCAGGGTACAGAGGCAACAAAGTAGGTTGGGCTCCAGAGAATGAGGTCAGGATCAGAAGGATATCCTAAAAGATGTTTCAGCAGGAAGTGAGCACCAAACACAAGCACCCCCCCCCCTCACATGCCACCCTGATGAGGGGGTCACATCACTGCCTCCACTGTGGCTAGCACTGTCCTACCCGGTCCAAAAACCTCCCCAGTACTTCAAAACGCTGAAGGTTTCCTTCAGTCCCGAAAACTAAGAGAGATACACTTTTGTAGGAAGGTTTAAAGAATCGGTTTTTAAAAACGTAAGCACTGGAGCCAGTGAAATGGAACAGAGGATGGATGGATGAAGGTGCCTACAGCCGAATTTAAAGATCTGAGCCCAACCAGAAGGAAACACGGTGGAAAGAGAGAACTGGCTCCATCAAGTTGTCCTTTGACACACAAATAAATAAATGTGAGTTAAAAATTACTTGGAAACATAAATAGGACACAAAAACATACTCCCTCCGTTTCAAGGAAAAGAAGAAAAAGCTCTGAATCCTTGGGTTGTTTCTGTCTCTCTGCCTGGCTCTTTGGCAAAAGGAGGCTGGCATCCAAACAAAGCTAGAAACTGAAGGATAAGTAAAGATACTCCTTTGCTTCTCAATACAATTAGCTCACAAGTAAGGACACAGCGTACCCAGGAGCCAGCCATCACCTCTGCTGCCAAGTTCATTAACCTCCAAAACTCAATGGGCCAATGCAAGCACGGTGCTTCTCAATCTGCATGTGGCCTCATTCATAGCTCACCAAGTCACCACCACTCTAGGGTCAGGAACAGCAGGGCTGGCTTGTGCTCACACACCACATCTTCACTCTGCAGGGCAACTCCTGAGAACGAGGGCCAGTCACCACTTTATCACCCAGCTCTATGTGATGGAGCTTGGAACTGGGGTCTTACTGCTGAACACAAAACAGCAGAAGGATGTATGCCTTAGAGTCACACACACCTGGTAGCTCACTATGCCATGGCCTCTTGAGAAAACCTGCAGGTGACTAGCAAGAGCGCTGCATCCAAAGAGCAAGGCTGCACTGTTACCCAACAAGAAAGATTAGAAGAAAGCAACAAAATAGAATATCCTACTGAAGGAGATTTCCAAAAAGGAGGTAGGAGGTGCATCCCTAAACTCTCTTCCTTTGGAAAGGTGTCTTAGTGAGGTTATCTATCGCTGTGATAAAATGCCATGACCAAAACCAACTTGGGGAGGAAAGGATTTATTTCATCTTACACTTGCATGTTACAGTCGATCACTGAGGGAAGTCAGATCAGTAACATCAGGCAGGAACCTAGAGGCAGAAACTGATGCAGAGGCCATGGAGGAATGTGGCTTACAGGCATTCCCCTCCCCCCAAGGTGTGCTCAACCTGCTTTAAGGCACCCAGGACCACCAGTCCAGGGACAGCACAGCCCACGATGAGGTGGACCCTCCCACACCGATCACTAGTTAAGAAAATGCCCTACAGGCTTGCCTACAGCTCAATTTTATGGAGAGATTTTCTTAGTGGGGATTCCCTTCTCTCAGATGACTCTAGCTCAGTGGTTCTCAACCTGTGTGCTGCAACCCCCTTTCGGTCCCACGTCAATACAATACAATACAATTCATAACAATAGCAAAATTACAGTTATGAAGTAGCAATGAAATCCTTTTATAGTTGGGGGTCACCACAACATGAGGAACTGTATTAAAGGGTCACAGCATTAGGAAGGCAGAGAACCACTGCTCTAGCTTGTGTCAAGTTGACAAAAAACTAGCCATCACAGAAGGCGTAGGGAATGTCAAGGGGGAACCACTGACCTCCACCCTGACTGGGCATCTCCAAAGCCCACCACTGTGTTTCCAGGCTAAAGAACACACAGCTGCCCATAGGAAATAGTAACATCAAATAACCAAGCATACAAGGCAAGCCCAGTATTGATGACCCAAACCTGAATAGCATGTGCCCAACAATCTGTTACTACTGTGAGCCATGCAAAGATGTAGATAAAAACACATTTCCAAAAGTTGTGGTGAGAAAACAAAACTGAGGAATGAAATTGCACTATGGGCAATCAGAAGGCCCTAGAAAACCAATCACTTCTGTCCTTACTGGATTTTAGGGGCAGATACTATGTGCCAACCAGGCATGCAAAGGATGTACAGGTTTGACTAATGAGGTAAGGAGCAGAAAGAATCAGCAGTGATACACTCATGCCATCACAGCAAGGCCCTGATGGGTTTACTACGGAGCAATGAACCTGCATGCTAAAATGCCAGCAAGGATCAAGATGAACTCACATGAAATCTGTCCTCGAATGTCTAGAATTCAAGGAACATTTCAGATTGCATTCAGAACTCCTCGTAAATTAACGATAGTCAGACACGAAAGTTAATAACAGCTGGAATAGATCAAGCAGAAGGAGAGCGGGCACTGGCATGTCTGTTACGCGAATTTCTTAGAGTCCATAAATTTGATATTTGGAGGGAAGAAGGGAAATGTTAATTAGGGGAAATTTCATACTGGATTTAATTTTGCCATGGAGCCAAAGCTCTATTGTAAAAAACCCCCTTGGAATCAGAAATCACCGTCACCAGACCTGGGCCCTGCCTTTCATCTTACCAGTTCAAACTTGTCAATGTGTGACTTAATTGTTTTCGTGTGTTGTTTCATACTTTCTCTCCCCCAAATACAAAATCAAGAGCTAGGGCCATACTTTTATTTTACTATATGTAGAGATCAATTAATAGGTGTGTGTGTGTGTGTGTGTGTGTGTGTGTGTGTGAGAGAGAGAGAGAGAGAGAGAGAGAGAGAGAGAGAGAGAGAGAGAGAGAGAGAATATCTAAGCCATCCCTCTGCCTTCTCTAAAAGGCTTTAATCATTTTCCATAATTTTTAGACTTCTCTAGTTAAAGGTTTCTCTAGGGATCACAGTCACTCTGAAAAGTCTCGACGTTCACTTGTCTTACTTTCCAGACACAGAAGGAGTATTGTTATGACACCTATCTGGATTATATAGACCCAGATCTAGCTCAGGTAAGTCTCCTGGAATGCAACTTGAGACAGGTGGGGACTAATGCCTCATGGATGACTTTAATGCAAACATCAGCCCTAGCTGCACGTTCCTGGGTAAGCAGAAGGTTCCAGAGGCTTCCACACTTGATTTCCCACTTGGTGTCTTGATGTCAATCTTGTCCCTTCTTAATAACCGTTTCTCCAACGACTGGTTGAGAGTTGCCATGTTTGGCTTTAGCCTACACTAGCTTTGTCATCCACATTTTTCTTTTTCATCTTTTCTCATAATTTGTTCCTCTGATCCTTCAATCATGCTTAAGAACCTTCCGGTTTATCTGAGATGCCAAAGTCAAGAGACAATGAACTGTCCATCTTAATGGGACTATTCAACATTTAGGCGGACCCCACTTTGCACCCCTCCAAATAAAAACCCCAAGTATTTAGACTAAAGTTGGTACGTGCTCCCTGACACTTCCTCCCCTGTGGATGAGAGAAAAGGTTGCTGCCCTGTGCAAAGCCACAGAGGACAGATTGGGTATCTCACAGTGACCTCCGTGTTACTGGTGGCTCTGGGTACAGAAAAGGTATAGGGAGCACCTGATTTTGTGCCATCTGTTGACATAGCGAAGTTCCTAGTCCATAAAGTCACTGCCCTTTAGAAATGGGAGTTCAAAAATTAAGTAGGGATTGTTGATCCATTGAGAGAGCCTGTGTTCCAAGTGCTACTGTGCCATCAAGAGAATTGGGAGTAGCAGAGCACAACTGGGCAGACAAGGTAGAAAAGCCAGGCACCCAGGACCTCCCTCCTTCACCCCAAACCGCAGGCCTGGGGCTCAGGTTCAAATGTGTACACGATCCTAGGTGACCCTCGGTTTCTTCGAGGTAAAATGTGTTTCCACACAAACTGAAAAGGTATAGTAAGGTCCTCGGACCAGCAATTGGCAAAAGTAAGTATTCCACACAGGGGCCTCCCTAAATGGGAGTACAGAGAGAACTGAGAGCCTTCCCATAACGAAGTCATGTGTAACTACTTTCTTTGAGGCAGCATTAATTAACTAGAAATTTCTCATGATCACCCACATTAGACCCACCTGAACACAAAAGTAAAAATGATGAGAATTTGTCCCTGTGCACATGAACTGTGAACCAATAGCTGAGGGGGCCTAGCTCAGAACTGGATCAGGCCCTCTGGATAAGTGAGACAGCTGATTAGCTTGAACTGTTTGGGAGGCCCCCAGGCAGTGGGACCTTTAGGGCATGAGCTGGTTTTCTGAAGCCTGGGGCCTATGCTGAGACACTTCTGCTCAGCCTGGGTGCAGGGAGGAGGGGACTGGACCTGCTTGGACTGAATTTACCTGGCTGAGCTGAATTCCCAGTGCTTGGGTAGAGTCCTTGCCCTGGAGGGGATGTCCCCCTGCCAGGGGAGTCCTTGCCCTGGAGGAGATGGGAATGGGGGGTGGATTGGGGGGAGGGAGGGCAGGAGGAGGGAGGACAGGGGAATTCGTGGCTGATATGTAAAATTAAATTAAATTATAAAATTTTTTAAAAATGATGAGAATTGGGGATTGAGAGATGACTTCACTGTAAAGAACCCGCACTCTTTCTCCAGAGGACCTAAGCTTGGTTCCCAGTACCATGGCCTGCAACTCCAATTCCAGGGAATCTGATTAGCTCTCTGACTTCCATGGGCACCACATTTGTATTCACAAACTCACTCGCATAAACATATAAAAAAAAATAAATTAAAATCTTTGAGTGGTGGTGAGAAGTGACCAGAAGCAGCCACCTAAGCACTGGGATGGTCCTGAGTAGCACACAGAGCCACAGGTGGAGATATCCTCCCCAATTCCAAAAACTTGCACCCCAAATCTTACACATAGCACTACCAGTACTAGGTCCTCAAGACAGAGCTTCTGAGCTTCCCCTAGTCATAGAGCCCGACCCATCAGACCTGCTCCTTGCATAGGCTTGGACCATCATTTGAAATTTTGTCGGTTAGGAAGCCCAAGAGAAGAACCTCAGATTGTAAGTCAAACCAGGCTCAAACCTCAGGTATAAAAACAGACAACTTCTCAGCCTACTTGGGCTTTGATATCCTCATCTATCAAACGGGAAGTCTAGGCAACATCTCATGAAATTGCATGAATTTAGAAGTTCAAGGACAGAGACTGTGATATAAAATGCTTCACAGAGAGAGGCCTCTATGTCTGTGGCCACAGTTTCTAGGGAGGGGGCTTCCTAGATGGGTGGTTGTATCAGCCTGCTAAGCACTCTTCTGCATTCTACCCCCTTCTGCCAGGGTAACAGTCCTAAAACAAAAATCAAGTCACACTGAACCTCCCCTCCCACGTGTCTCCCCAGACCACCCCACTTCATGGCTAGGACACTTGCCCCTTCTCACCTCAGCCTTTTGGCTTCTGGTTCCCCCTCCCCCTCAAGAGCAGCAGCACATCTCCAGTTGCATAGCCTCAGGACACATCTGTTATCCCTTCTTGAGGGCTCTGACTAGGTATTTGGCATGTGATTCCTCTCACCAGCTTTGAGATCAAGGACATGGTTTGGCAAACACCAACCATTTACGACATTGTCTCAGTCACAGCAGACTCTCAAAAAAAAAAAGAGTTTTTGAAATGAGGAAAAATGTCAGGTACTGTACACTTATATAGGTCATATCCGTGTGATGAGCTAGAGGGTCTGGGACCTAGAAAGGTATCCAGGAGCCTCCAACTGTTCTCTGACTATGTCCCTAGGTCATAAGTTTTACAGCAATGTAATAGATACATAATACAGTTAAAATATCAATGACAAAAGGCACAATATAAAGATGCATCTCCCTAGATGTGAGGGGGGTTAGTATGTACATATTATAAAAGCAAGCCGCATACAGAGTTGAAATGGTTAATCCCCAATAGCCCAGAAGGCCTCCTGGAGATGGCATTACAACAATCCTGTGGCAGAGAGGTGAGAAGAGTAGCCTAGGGAGAGAGGAACACTTGCAAAGGCCTAGAGACCAAAAAGAGTTCTGATACACAGGAGGACCTGGAAGGAAGCCTTTGTGGCTGACGGGATTTCAGGGGGAGGGGAAGAGCTGGGAGGGATCACAGTCCTCCTGGTAGGGAATAAGGCCACAGGAAAACCACCATATTATGCAACTCTCTTCTAGGCCCTGAGAACTGGAGGATGCGACGACGGGGGTGGGGCAGGGGTGGAAGCATTCCTTACAAAGGGGAAAACAGGAACAAGGCGAGGAGCCTTGAAATCCTGCCCAATTTGAAAGCAGGCTGAACCCAAGAAGGCAAGTCAAAAGAAGAGGGACTGTTTGTTTCTCAGCACCTCTATGTACACTTCTCTGCTCCTCTTTATATTACCTAGGAAACAGGCTCCTCCTTTGATTCAAGGCTCAAGTTAGAGCACAATCAGCATGTAGATTTGGGTCCCCCCAGTGGACAAGGTAAACACCCGCTCCCTAGAGTGGGCTCCCATTGACCAACACAATGTGTGCTGATTAGGTCCAAGACCCCCACAGGGAGGCCAGTGTCTCCTCCTCCAGGGTTCCAGCATCTCCCATCAGATTATTTCAGGCCAGGAGGATTGAAGGCTCATTCCACTAATGTGAGTCTTTGTTCTTCTTCTTTTCCCCGACATTTTGGCTACTGGATTGCCCAGCTTCATCTCCCTTGTTATTGCTAACTCCATCTCCAGCTGAACAAAGGTCCTTCAAACAGTTTTTCTGGCTTGACTGACATGTGGGGATTCAGGAGCTTCCCAATAAAATGGATTCAATGGTTTGCATTTTCTCGTTGTGAAATTTTCTCATTGATGGTTAAAAATAAATAAATAAATAAAAGTCTTCCTACAAAATACTTAGTTCTTTAGAAAAGCAGCCACATGATTTTTCATGTTTGGGATTGGTAATTTGGGTTCAGAATACTGTGATTATTGGGGGTCGCCTAGTAGAGACAAGAGCAACAGCTGGACAACAAGAAGAAAAATGCCATTATGTTGTCTTCATATGAAAATATAAAATGCTGTCCAAAATGGTGGTGATCAGCCAGCCAGGGAGGTTGCGGAAGGCATGCTCAGGTGGGGTGGAGGATGGGGTAAATCCACAAAGGAGGGTAAATTCAAGTCTGAAGCAGGGAAGCTCTCAGTTTGCAACACTTACCCAGAGGTTTGTCAACTCTCACAAGCCAGGCACCATGTCCCTGGGGTCTTCCTGGACTGGATCCAGAACAGATCCTGAGGACACTGCCTTGTCAGCAGCTCTCTATCCCTGTCTCTCACTGTGAAGCCACCCTCTGCCCACAAAGGTTTCTCTAGCTCCCCCTCCCCAGGCTTTCTTTGCAGTCCTGGCAAGTGGGAATGTCCTTTGACCCAGCTTTGTTTTTCTGCCTGTCTCTTCCTTAGGATTTCTTGATGGTTGCCTCCTTCAGAAAGCCTTCTGGACTGAGGAGTGAAGGTTTTCTTTCAGATGTTCCTGAAGAGTATCACATTGTCATTCCTCACAGTGACTGAGCTTTTCTCCATGCCCCACAGCTGAGGCTCTACAGAAGCAGGGCACTGCTCATTTGGTCCAGTGTCTTGGGCTATTCCCTAAGTACATGCTCAGTTAACAAACGGCTGACACAATCACAAGGCTGAGCAGTCACATCAATCAGTAAGATTTTTTTCTTTCTTTTCTTTGTTCTAAGATGAAGAAATTAATCTGACATAGAGGCCAATGGAAAATCTGGGCCCACGAAAGAAGGGAAGGCTCTAGAAAAGTAAGAGCAACTTCTTTATTTACTGGAAACCAAAGCAAAGACTTGAATTTAAAAGCTTAAATGACTGAGAAAGTAGGATACTTTTCGAAGAACACTACAAAACCCTAAACTCTATCAGGGCAATGGAACACAATAAAAGACCAAATCGGTTACTCTGTATTAATTCAAACTGTAAAAAGGCACGAAGAGAGAAAAATCAAGCCCTTTCATAGAGAAGTGTGAGGACACAGCACAAATTTATAGATGCAAGATCAAGAAAGCTAACGCAGGATAGGAGACCCGGCTTTCAAGAGACATCAAAGGTAACATTCTTTAATTATACAAGAAAAAGGAGGAGGGCCAAGGATAATGTTGCCTCCATTAGGAGAGGGAAAGGAAGCCGTTAGAAGCTGGCTAGAAAAGGGCAGGGGTCACTGTTTCCATATTTCTCTCTAAAAAAGAAGAAAGCAAAACAGGAGGGCGGGAGATGGCCACGGAGAGAAAGGAACCCAAGACAGTGCCATTTGGGTGGGTGCCAAATTGAGAAGGGAATAAAAATCACATGGCATTTTTAGAAAACTTTGTCCTTGCTTCTGAGCTGAGCTGTGATGTGAGGTCTCATTAACATGAGCTTCACACTGGCTGGACAAGGATCACTAGGGACATTATTACCAAAATCGTGAATTACTGAGGTTATTGGAGAAAAGGGCAAGCAAGCACTATGCTCCCCAGCTTCAGGAAAAATACCCAGCAGTCCCATCTTACATGAGTGTCACTTCAATTAAGACAGACAGCTCTACTGTGCTAGTCCCACTGTATTAAAGGAGCTTTCACATCCCTTCTGTGACTAACCAATCAACTTATTCCAAAGGGCCACGAGTCATCTTGCAAGTAAAACCTAGCAACTTTCTACCTCTTAGAGGGGACTGCATGGTACATAATGACTAACCCTACGATCACAACAGAAGCAACTACATCTCTTCCCATGTCAACAGAGTAACC
This sequence comes from Peromyscus leucopus, assembly GCF_004664715.2. Classification (NCBI taxonomy): domain Eukaryota; kingdom Metazoa; phylum Chordata; class Mammalia; order Rodentia; family Cricetidae; genus Peromyscus; species Peromyscus leucopus. Next base: position 46,629,739 of record NC_051067.1, read on the forward strand.
TCTGTTGAGCAGGCTGTGGAACTTTAATCTCCAACATGGCCAAGGTCAAACAATCTAACAGTCCCCCAGCTATGGCAGGATGGGGGCCTCCTCCCAAACCTTCCCAGGGAAATCTGGTGGGCAAAAAAGCCAAGAGCAGTCTTCAACCTAATCACACTGCTCCAAAAGAGATTTGGCTATGGTACAGTAACAACCAGAGGAAGTTATCATAATGTGTTTAAACATGAGACTGGCATGGCTCTTTAGTGTCCAGGATGGGAAATTATCTTGGAAGATGGTATTTAAAGGAGTCCTATCTAACTGGCCTAGGTGAAGCAATCACATGACCAGAAACACAAAGGCAGGAAGCATCAGAGTCAAGGTCCAAAGGGAGCCAGTTCTAAGTGATGCAAGGAGATGTTAGTGGGAGGCATGGGAGGAGCTGTCCATCTTGCCACCGGCTAAATTTTGTCTCAAGAAACATGGTCTCCTTTTCTTTCTTTTTCTCATCTGTGTGGCCTTCTAGTAAATCTGCTTAATTAACTTTTCTCCAAATGCTACAGTACTTTTCTCAGTTACCTGACTCCCACTTTCACTCACCATCTCTCAACCTTCATTAGGAAAAGTCCAAACCCAGAATACTAGAATTATCCCCACTTCTGTAATGTTTTAATCACCTTGCAAAGTAGCTATGAGATCTGTGGAATGTAGCTGTGAAAGTCTATAGCAATGGCTTACTGTTTCCACTCTGGGCTGCTGTATGGAAGCCACATCATTATATTAAGCTTTTGAGAAAAGACAAGGAGAGCAGAGAGTCTTGATTTCACAAATAAGTTATGCAAGGGTTTAGAGACTTTCTGATAGCCTCACTCCTCCCCTCCCTACAACTCAAGACTAACAGCTAGAAAGCAAGATAGTCAGCATAGCCCCCAGAGAATGACCTAGCATCAATGGCTCTACTTAAATAATCTAACATTCAGAAGGGAAATGAAAGCTTCTGATTGGCTCACCAGCAGTTCTCCAAAGAGGAAGAGACAATCTGGATGAAGCTGGAGCTGTGCGCTAAGGGAACTGTCATTACCTTTGCAGTTCGGTCAACACCAAACTGTTCATTTGTGCCTTGTAGGCATTTTTGTCTCTACAGTCTCAAGATGACAATTGCAAAGTAGAAGAAATGTGAGCAGGTGCACCTATTAAATATGTAAAATACATATCCTCTTCCCCCTCAGTCAGAAGATATATTTCTAAGGCATGTGGAAAGTCAGCTAACAGAAAGATAGACAGGTAAGAAAAAAATACTTGCATGTGCTTTTTTTTTTCTTTTAAAGCACACAAGACTATAAGTGGGCTCAGCACAATAGCTTTCCACAGAAAATAAATGCAAACCAATTAAAAATTCCATTTCTTTTCTTTAAGCTAATTCCTCAGGTTTTGCTAATTAGCAACTAATAGTTCTGTCATTTGAGCTGGGGAACATAAGGGAGAATACCAGTGGTGTGTTTTCAATCAAAGCATTTGCATGCAAGAATGCATCATATTTTCCATGAAGAATTACTGCTTGGGAGCAGGGCGGGGAGGACGGCAGTCTGTGCACAACTATGAAACTATGAAGGAGACTTGAACTTTTGAAAAAGAAGAAACCTTTCTGCTCCCTTTAGCAAGGGACTAAGACCTTCTATGACATGCTCAATGACTCCACCAAACTTCACACACAGAACCCTCCAGGGCGGCTACAGAACTACACTCTTCACAGTGAGAAGGAAGACAGTGAAACGCATGTTTCCTGGAAAAGTTAAGCGTCAGTCAGGGTACAGAGAATGCTTGAACTTATTATGTCACCTGCCTTTGCAAGTTTATAAAACAATAAATGTATGGCAGTAAATGAAAGCAGCGGGTGATGGTGGTTTGAACTACCTGGCTACAGATGGAGCAGGAGGAGAAAAACGTTGCTGATCAATCTTTGGGCAAGAGACTGAGTCTCTTAACCTGACCCCAGTATAAGCTGATAGGGTACCTAAATCTAGCCCCCCTCATGGTATCCCAAGTTATAACACATGAGGGATGCTGTGGCCAAGAGGTTGTCAGCACCACATCATGTCTGAGCCACGCAGCTTGCATGCTTTTTTTTCTTGCCCTGATATACAGCCCATCCACAGCTACCCTTCATGAGAGAACACCCACCCCACCCCACTCCACTGTGTGGATTTTATTCCAAACACATGTTGAGAATGTTTGAAGTGCCCGCTATCCTGGGCTTTCTTTCTTTTTTCTTTCCTTTTTGAGTTTTTAAAGTCAAACCCACAAAACCTAACATACTTTGAATTCCACCTAACTACAATTTGTGAAGATGCATCACTGCATACCCAAGTATGATAAAATCTTATGCAATAAAAATTTTACATATGTCCTTTTGAAGGGAAAAAGATGTTTTGTTTTTTTCTTCCCTTTTCTGGTCTTACAGGAAACCTACCCACACTTTAGAAATACAAAGTTAGTATATATAGAAGCACAGAGCAGGCATTTGAAAAGTCTACATTTTCCAACCACAGATAATTGAAGGAATTACCGAGTGTTTATAGCCAGCCACATTGGCCTGATGGACTCTTTTTTATCCAGCTGTCTCAGAGAGCTGGCAAACACAGGAGAGAGGAATGAGGGGCCTATAGAGATGCTTCTGAGCAGTGAGTTACAAAGGTCTCCAATGCACTTAGGTTTGGCTTGCACTGCGGGAGTGAGGCAGGCTTTACCCACAAGAAACAGAAATGAAATAAAATGTAATGCCTCTTTCAAATACATGTTTTAAATTCTTAGGATATTTATTACCTTTAGCTCATATTAGTCACTAGCTTTGCCTGGGTAATTAAATCCATGTCAGGTATGCAGATTTGATCATAAACACCTAAAAAAATCCACTTGAGATGTAAATAGAATATTAAATAGCCAAACAGGGTTCTAAAAAAAGTCATACCTTATCTAATTCAAGCTTAGTTTAGTCTTTAATTACTTCATATCAACAAATAATACTATACCTTTTTTCTGTGTTTTCATTTATTATGTAAAGTATTTCCTGCTAAAAATTTAAAATTTTAGCACCTCTTATACAAACTAAAAAGCTTCACAATGTCTTTACTTATGGAACAGACAAAAGTCAGAGTAAACTGGGGTCCCATGAGAAAGCCAGCCTTTAAAAAAGGTACCGGGCATGGCTCTTGCCACCCCAAGGCTCCCTTCCTAGTTACAAGCGCACTGATTTTCTAAGCTGTCAGAAAAACAAAGCACCACAAACAAAATACACTGCACCCTCACAGAAATGGCATGGCTTACAGAGTGAGCCAACCACATGATGATAGTGATGGAGGAAGAGAAGAAATAAAGGGAAAAGTAGACAGAAGAAGAGGAGCAGAATAGCACTTAGCATGTGCTGGGGTTTAGGAAAGACTCCATTTCATTGTCTCAATTGCAGAAGAAACCCAAGGCACAGACAGTCATATCATCACACATACTTGAGAAGAAGGAAATGGCCCTTGGAAGTCAACATATCGGGTCAAGGTCACAGGGCTAATAAGTGGAGCACTGGAATCTAAATCCAAATCTACACAGTTTTAAAGAGTTTCGGAACAAAACTACATAATGCTCCCAAGTTAGGGAAACCATTGGTGAGGACCTCAGAATTCATTTGCCATGGGACTACAGGCGATGGATCTGATCATAGACTAGAACATTAGTTCAACATTCTTTTATATAATACAGTAGGAAATCACAAGAACAATCAACTTATAAGTACTATATCCTCAAACTAGAAAAACAATAAATGAGTATAAATCCTAATGTGAGCTCTCCTGGCGCTGTTAGTTAATGCGACTTTGGTGAAGCCAGGAACTGGGTCACACGGACCGCTGAGCGAGGGGTCCCTGATGAAAAGAAAGCCAGCCCCTCAAACGATGGGGAGAGACTCAACGGGAAACTGTTAAAACAAAGAACAAGCTGCACAGTGGACAGAAAGTTAACGGTCCCACTACCATCAACCAACAGAAAGAAGTGTTCATCTGCTGTCTGGACTAATTAAACACCTCACTAATTAGTGGGCATCTGGAAGAAAAACAAAACAAAACAAAACATCACTGTGATGGGAAAAGCTTGTGTTCACACAAAAAGACAAAACACTGCAAGGAGCTTGTAGGCGGGTAGCTAGGCTTGATCTTAAAAAAAAAAAAAAGTAAGTGTACTACTCACTATGAGACTATCTGAATACAGGTGGGGAGTATATAGGAATCTCCAATGGTTTCTGCATGAATGATATTCAAGAGACCACAAATAAAAACACAATGAAAGACACTTCAAAATGTGATCAGAGAAAAAAAATCCCACAAACATTATTTTATATCTTCAGTCATAAAAAGTCAAGGAAAAACAAAATGAAATAAGCCCTAACAGAGGAAAGAAATATAGTTGTCCAAACACTTCCATTCTATTTCTGAGTCTATACACACCTTTTCAGTAATGGACCAATGAGCATTTTTTTTTTCTTCAAGAAAAGCACTTAACTTTCCTAAACACTGATGAAAAAAAAAATTCCAATCCAAACAACCATTTTCCATGTTTAGAGAGAGAGAGAGAAAGAGAGAGAGAGAAAGAAAGAAAAAGAAAGAAAGAAAGAAAGAAAGAAAGAAAGAAAGAAAGAAAGAAAGAAAGAAAGAAAGAAAGAAAGAAAGAGCCCTTCCACTTAAAAAGTATTGCTTTCCCATTTTTTTTTTCCAACAATATACTCTGGTGGGGAAGCGGTTGCTGGGACTTAAGGTTGCTTGCAAGAGGCTTTGATCTGGTGAGTGAGTGTTCCCCTCTGCTTCCAGCTAACTAACGAAGGGATGAAATTAGCTTTTATCCTGGGCACTTTCTTGAGCAAAATAACATGCTCTAATCAGCTGTCCTCACTAATCAGTCATCTGGCTAATGACCTTTTGCCTTAAAACACTAAAATTTCTGAATGATGTGGGAAAAGGGAAACACAAACCAGTCTTCCTCTCTGGAGCTCAATGGATCATCTGGAATTGGAGCCAGGAAGGTTAAATGGCAACCATATCCTGGCAAGGCGATAAATCTGTAATCAGGAGCCTCCAGCTTTGCCACCTCAACAGGACTTGCATTACTCAGAGCCAAATTATATTCTTAAACCAGAAACAGGCCTGAAGTAAACTCAGCCCGTGTGTACTTACCTTATAGTCAGCCTCTGCAAAGAACTATCCTATACTTAGGTTCAGAGTCCTGTTAAACTTCTTTAATTCTATTAGGACTAGAAAGGCAACTTCCTGTGTCTCAGGCAGGCTTGTAAGGAGTAGGGCTCACTGGAGACTTCCACAGCAACAAATTTAGCACCGGATTGTTAAAACTAGTTTGTTTTAACAAATCATTAAGCATGGGAATAGCAAAAACCATTAAAGCAAAAACTATGAAACATGATAAGAACGGTCATCAAAGGCTTTTAATATAGCCTGCTTTAATAGTTTCCCATTCTCAACCCAATTTTCTCAAAGCATGTCTGCAGAGCTAGAGCATATGCGATTCAAAGCCCAGCAAATATCTATGTGGATTCTTGACAAAACCATCTTCCTGAACCCTTACACCCTGAAAAGCCTGACACTGCTTAGACTATAAGAAAATGTCACTCTCTAAGAAGAATGGATAAGAAAAAGTAGGGAAAAAAAAACACAAAATTAAACATTTTTATAAATAGTAGAGTCAATAACTCACACAGCACATGCTTGTAGGCATACACACCCACCCACCCACCCCCCATTTCCCCACCACCACACACACACCATACACAGCCCCCTACCCATGTCTCCCAGAACAAGTGTTAACTGGCTGGAAGCACTTACGGTAGTGAGGCTCCATGTAACCATTCCGGGGGTCCATGGCAAACACAGTCCCACGATAAGGGAGTGAGGGCTCCGCCAGATGTGGGAGAGATCCATGGATCTCCTTCTTGATCAGTGAGGCCCTCTCATCACTAGATGTTGAGGGCTCCTCACTGATTTTGCTGAGCCCCTGCACACTCTGAGGCTGCATAGTGATTGCGTTTCTTCTCTCTCGGTGATAGATCTGTCCAGGACTTTCATCCTCTACAGAAAGAAGGAAAATGAAAGACTTTAGAATCTACTTTAAGGAGCAATTTAAAAAAAAAAAAGTCATCAATACAGTTCTCCCTGCCTCTCTGTCAGAAAGAAGCCTCTTTGTCCTTCATGGCTACTTTGTCAACTACACACCTGTGATGGGATATTTGCAAAACAAAGTTGTCTATGAACGATGGCCCATGTTACACATGGACGAATCAAGCAGGAAGTAAGCCTGAGGCGCAAACTCACTTGAAGCTGACAAAGCAATGGAGATTCTCCTCCAAACACAATACCCTGCAGGTCCCACATGAGGCTGAAAGTTCTGCCAGCCTCCTGTCATGGATGACCAGCTTCATTCTGCTTGCCTTCAGCGTACTGAGAAGTCCAGCTGTCCAGTGGGACTCTGGGTGGTTCAAGAAGGTGCTGGGCCTTAGTTTCTTGGAAGATGACCCATTAGAGGGTCATCCAAGAAATATTGTGGGTTTCATTTTTTTTTTTTCTAAATCAGATTTGTAACCCACCAAGAGATTTAACAAGGTCAGAAATGAAATTGAATACCCCCTAGAGACAAGGGGCAAAGGTGTCAATCCGCAACAGCATAGAGCCTCCTAAGATGCACATCACATGCCTGCCCACACGTCAAAGCTGGGAACTAAGAGGGAAACTCAGTGAGACTGAAGGTCTAGGTGCAACACGACTTTGTAGGTAGGGAAGAGAAGGCCAGGGATGTTGCTCCCGGTCATGGTCTGATGTGACTCAAACCCCGAAAACCAGAAGGCTGAAATCCCACACAGTTTATCTCCAGAGCCCTAACACTTGAGCTCCCTTTGGTCTGTAGGAACCCCCATCTCTCCACCACTGTTCTCTGTAAATGTGACTGGATGACCTTTGCTAGAGCTCATGCGTAAACTTCAGTCAATCTTGCTATCTGAACCCACAGCAGGTGGATTCATTTGCCTGTTAGAATCATACACAGTAGTAAGCTTTGCACCTCAAACAAACTGCATTTAATCAGCAGTTGTTGCCCTCCCTGGCAGAAAAAGCTCACAGAAACACAGCTGTGCGGGTACTGCTTAAATATCTAACCCAAAAACTTGCATAGTCTTTATCCTTAATTAAAAATTGAAACTCTACGTAGGTATAAATAATCACACTGCTAACACCTCAGACAGACTGAACATACACCTAAATATGCAAACTTCCCTTCAAAATAACCGTAAGTAGACCTAACTCGCTAAACGTCCCCAAACCAGGAACAGTACTCACTTCTAACACTCTCAAGAGCTCTTTGTCCACTTTGGAGAAAAGCACAGCTGTGCACAGTACGTATTACTACAAACCGATAACAACCACTATTTTACCTGATGCCAGCACCAACTCTAGTGTTCTGCTTATTTGTGTGTAAAGCTTGAAAATAAACGCTGAATTATTTTACCCCAAATGCCTTGCAAAACATGATGAGGTATGCTCAAGTCTTTACAGTGAATGTGCTGACCAACACAAAGCAACTGTGAAATATTATTTTAGTATTGTTTTGTGCAGATCCTCACTTGAAACCTCATAATTAAAGGGTAAATCACAAGTTTAATCTATCAAATAACAACTAAAACCCACAAAAAAAGAGAAAGAAATGATCCCCAATTTTCACATTGATCTTCGCAAAAGCAATTCAAATCATGCTGCTGGTAATTTTAAGACAAAGTACCAAAAACAAACAAGTAAGAGCCTTCATTTTTCTTCTCCCTGTTAATACATGCAGGCATTGGTTTGCCCTGGAGATTCATTAGCAGTGAGGTTGTAGGCTACAGAAAGGACTTCAGGGTTATGCAAAAGCATATGGGCATCAAAAACACTGAAAATAACAGTTTTATAAAAAGTCCTACAACCTTCACATAGTCCAAATCATAGTTTCCACTCATTTGTGCTCTGCATTTAAAAAAAAAAAAATTTATTTAAAATTTCAAGCTAAAGTTAACTTGGAGCAGTGACGGTACATTCTGTACAACAGGAGGAGAAAAAAAAAATAAACAACTTCCGCAAAGGAGGTGTGACACATAATTAGCATTCTCTGGGGGTGGGTGGGGAAATGAGTAAGCAAGTTCTTGTGATCTATTCCAGGTTTAAAATGGGGGCTCCTCAACTTCACCTTCCCAAAAGAAATGAGCTTTTTCCCCTTAAAAATGCATTCCCACAGTCAATGCTGGTTCTGTGGCAGTGTGTCGTCCTACAATGAGCATGGGACTACAACCTCACCCACAACTGGACGGTCAGTATGGCTGATCAACTTCTCCTCACTCCAACCTGGGGGGAGAAAGAAGGAAGGCAAAGAAAAATGGGGTGCCTCTTAGCATAGTGACTCTGCTAATGAGATTTATCCCAACACGTGGGAAAAGGTTATACAAGCTCAAATAGTTAATATAGAAAAAAAATGAAGGCATTCTCTTCATAAAGTTAAATGCAGGCAAGAATGTTTTCAATATAGAAACTTTCATCATGGACCCTTAACTTTTATTACACCGTTGGCACTCTGACCTTTTTACTCAACAATCCACTGCCCCCAGATGCCAGAAGACACTTCATGAATTTACCTCCCGTGTTGAGTCGCTTTTGATGGGCATTCAGATGAACACTTGACAATACACCCGCTCCCAAATACAAACAGCTAAGAGACTTGAGAGTATTATGTATACAAGGGAAGCACAGCTCCCAAGCAATATTCCCGCCTGCTCTTATAAATTTAGCAACCACTTCTGTATGCCAAAAGACGAAAGCTGTCTCATCTCATTCAGCTGAGGAGAGCTGTTCAATAAAGTTTGAGAGTCAGTGCAGACAAGCTACACTAGGCCAAATTATTGACAGAAACATACTGTCCACCATGGCAACAAGCAGGAGTCAGCAGCAAAAATGTAAGCAAACAGCCCACAGCTCCAAAAGCATCTGCCAATGGACTTTAACAGCCAAACACAAGCAACTGTTTGAGCTCCCCTGCTGAAAAGCTGCAAGCTTGGGGGTCAAAGTGAAACACGCAACTCTCTCAAAACTTTCAAGATAAAAATGATTTCAAAGACTGCCTACCGCCGGCACAGCCCCACTTTGTACCTCCTCCTTTCCGTCTTCTGTGCTCAGGGAGATGAATCTGAATGAATCCATGCCCAAAGACAGAGCAGAGCCGCCCAAAACACACTGTTTTAGAAACTGCCCCAGGGTTTCCAAACTCCTCCAAAAGCAACCAACATGGAGTCAGAACTTAATGCCAGGAACTCAGAAAGAGCCAAAGCTACCTCACTGCAAACGCTGTAGGGCAGCTATCATGAAGGTCTGGAGAAAGCACCCCAGCTCTGTGAAAGAGGACAGACACACACTCCTGCACCCCTGATCACAAACTCCTGGAACACAGGAGACAAGGTCTTTTTCATCTAGTCTGTAAGACATGTTTGACACAAGTCTTTCCATGCAAAAACGAAACTCCACTAAGCATCTTTAGGCAGGACACCTCCATTCATGGCAAAACTGGCTGCTTAGGAGCTCAGAGAACACCTGCTTGCTCTTTTCTCCATTAACACCCATTTTGCTCTGTTGTTGAAAACCCATTTTAATGTCATTACTCCTCTCTTGCCCCTAAGCTATAAAAGCCATTGGGGGTGGGGGTGGGGGTAAGCAAACAGATGATACTTACAACTCAGTCCCTGGGCTCTGGCTAGCTACTTTCTATAAACTTCTTGGTGAGCTTCTCCAGCTGAGCCGACCCTCTAGGAACATTCTCAGCATCTCTTGGCCTTTCTTGCCTCTCCCTCTTGCAGGCAGTACGGCTCCCATTAAAGGAATTAAAAGTGGTTGGAGCCATGCTAAATTTAACAAGCTCATTAGTATTCTTTGCAAGTGCTTGGAAGTGAGCTCTCCCTATTCAAGCCTCCCTCTCCAGCAGAAGGGTCAGGCGGGTAATCATTAAATCAAACTAATGTCACCCTATCACAATCAGTCCCAGAGAAGGAGGGTTTATTATTTCAGTTTATGCTAAATAAACGGTTTTACAAATGGTCCCCAAGCAAGGTCAACAGCAGCTTCAATTACAAGACAAACTTAACAAGAGTTGCTATAAACCAAGTACTCCATATTGACTTAGGGACAGTCTGGACTCCACATATTGCCACTGGCAGGATTGTACAGGAATGCACATTACAAAATAAAGGAAGGGGCGAGCTTTTTTTTTTCTTTGCCAGAATTTGCGACTGCACAGCGACTCCTCATTCACCTCTCTCCAACCAGCTAGCCGCTCAGCTCAATTCACCCCACACAAAGGCTGGAGCCCAGACCTCAATGGACCGAGTGAAACATGTTCAAAACTAGGCTCTCTATTGTGACTGAATTTCTTAACATCTTTTCAAAAAGCGGAGAATGCCTTGAGGCTAAAGGAAGAAACAGGCTAATGGTGAATTGGGAATTCTGAGCAAATTTCAGAGCCCTTTCCTCCTAGCTTTTGAGGTTGAAAGCAAGCTCTTTCCTTTCAAGTTTCAAAGTCCTTTTTCCTCCCGCAGTGTCACAGAAGGATTTGAAAAGAAGGTAATTGTGCTCGCAGTCTCCCTGATCAGAGCTTACGTCCTATTTCTGGTATTTCGGAATACTTCTTGCAATAATAGTGCATATAGCTCAATCCCTTAACCGGCCTGCACTCCGCAATTGCTCATTAAATGAACAATTGCGGGTATAAAATGCCTTTTATGTTCAAGGTCTGGATATAAGATAAGCATTCTAGGATTCTAAATTTGGTTTACTAAGGAAACTCTCTATCATTAAATTATAAAACTGAAGTCAGAATATCAGGCTTTCCCAGAAAAAGGAGCACTCAGGTTGCAGTAAGCCAAAAAGATGGGCGGGTGGGGGGTGGAGAGAAGGCACCAAAATGTTAGGGGCAGGGAGGAAGAGACCGGTTACTCCGATTTCTGGCCAAATGGGATTTTAACCAGAAAAGAACACTGCCGTGTTCAAGGTCTGAGTCTCTGGTGCCCCGCACTTTTGATGCTGAATGATGGACTTATCTTTGAATGAGTTAAAACACAAGCTGCAGCTCAATAATATGAATGTGAGTAACGGTGATCCCTGGCCAGCAAGCACCTCTCCTTCTTCAGGGAAATAAATAATCCTTCACTGCCATCATTCATGTCAGCTCATGGGATCTCTCCAGACTCTCTATCCCATATGGTAGGGGGAGAGAAGGTATGAGGCCCAGTGTCCAGATGGAAACCCTAGGTCCCAGGCAGGAAGGGATAAGGAATCCATTCTAGCCATTCACTCCTCACTGAGCCCACACAGAAGTTCATGGGGGAGCTACTCCTAGGTAGGATTTTGAAATGATACTCGCATGTACACCTCAACCCCCGGAACTATTACCCCAACAGTTATAGGGGGAAAAAATGATGTTTTCATGTTGTGGGAGGAATTCACGAGACTCAGACACTCTCCATTAGCATTTTGTCACCATCAGTTCATTCCTAGGAAACACTGAGAGGGAACCAACAGACAAATTTATGTTTAGGCACTGGGGTAGTGTGCCATACCTGCACATGCGTCATCCCCTCCAGGGATGGGAGCACCCACAGGCCTCAAGGCAGCATGGCTCAACTGTTCCTGGGCAAGCAGGTACAGCCAGGGGCTTCTGTGTGTTACTCCAGGCACTGGGGGGGGGGTGTTTCCCACCCTCCTGTCCCTTACTCTTCCCTCCCAAGCAACCACCTCCCTGTATTTGAAAGGAGAATTATTTCATTTTTTCCTGACTATGCATTTGTTGTATCTTATCAGCTTTCTTTTCTTTCATTATTTACATGTCCATGTTCTTTGAATAAAAACCACAGAACTCAAGTCCATGCCTCCCCTTTTCAGAATCCCCCGCAGGACTTGGACCAAAGAGATAGCAGAAATGAAAAAGAGAAGAGACTGGGTGTATTTAAAAGTAGAACAGGTTGATGCTAGGTAGGGAGAATATAGTTCCTGCAGTTTTAATACCCGAATATTCCCTCTCTCCCAGCAGTCTGCAGTCATGCCCTAGCCAGGGGCTTAGGAACGCCTGGAGCAGTGCTTCCAAAGAGGCTGAACAAACAATGCCTTCTCTAAGAACATTGCCAATACCCTTGAGGTCAGACATTGCCCTTGCACCGCTACACATACATCTCCCATTGACAATGACGGATGACAGAGGGAGGGGCCCAGATGGATCAAGAGGGAGCACTTGCTTTGTTTGCAACCTTTAAACCCGCACTGGCAGGCCGGCAAGCTGGAGAGGGCTACAGCAGGATTTGAAGCTTTGGAGAAATGCAAGTAACAGGCCCTCCTCAAGGTGATGGGTAGCTCTCTCTTCCTCCTTTCATCAACCAGGAGGTCTCCGGGTGAAAGGAGAGAAAGAAGAAAGGCACATATCTCCATTGTTTGAACATTTCTAATGCTCTACATTAACCAACACGGCACAGGACCTTCGCTGCAACTATCTGCTGCAAACATAGCAGGTTTGTGCTCAACCCAAAGCTAAATTCTTACCTCGGTCCCCAACTGCTTAGTTTACAGAGCTCCAACTAACTTTGAAAGAGGCCCTTGGGATAGCAAGAAGCAGACAAAGAAAAATGAGAATTCACATAGAGGAAAACACGACTCTGGAATGACTGGCACCTCCACTGCAGCAGAGAGCTCTGATCATGGGCTTGGGACAAGCAGCTGTCTGTCTCTTCCAAAGTTAACGACCAAGATGAGCAGAAAGCATTGTGAACTTGACTGAGTCCTCAAGCACACCCTGTGTCCTTCAGAATATCCACTGCTCACAACTCTGAACTTTCCAGACTAAGTTTACAAGCACAATCCTGCCCCTGAGGGGATGCTCCTGAAAGCTGATTGCAAGAGCACTGTGATCTAGCTGAACTGGTATCCCATGATGCTCAACAACTTTCAAAATCCTGGAAAGAAAGCAAGTGTCAAGCCCCACATGGACCTGGGAAGGGAAAGTATGATCAAAAATGTGCCCTTGAGAGTCCCTGGCTCTCATTAAAAGAAGAGATGAGAGTTTTCTTAATCTCAAGGAAAACCCTTCCTTGATTAGGAATTCGAAAACACCACGAAGCTTCTAGATACCTGCTCTTAGTTGCCATCCTCTGCTTACTAGTGTGAGTTCTGAGTGGCATCAAAGGCAGTACAATAAACTCCTAGGAGGAGGGAAATTGTCCCTCCAGCTTAACAGTATATTTGTGCCTATCTGTAATGGTCCACAGAGCATGTAGGAGTTGGTTCTAGTCTTCTATAAGCAAAGAATCCCAGTTTCTTCCTTCTTCTGCAAATACAGAGTTCAGCATAAAGATTCATGATGAGATCCACAGGTAACACCATAGCAGAACAGCAAGGGGCTTGTTTACAGGCTGGGGACCCAGTCTACTGCTGTTGCCCACAGCACCCAAAGTTGAGCATGGTGCCTGGGCTGGGCAGGAGTATTAGAGCCTAGTTTTCCTTCCAGGCAGGGAGTAAGCCCACTTATTTAGCAACTCTGACAGCAAAGTCCCATTTCTGAACCATTCTACCCCTTTTTTAAATTGTAGAAATGAACTCAAGCTTAACTAGTTTTATCTAGGCTGTTTTGTTTGTTTGTTTTAAAACAGGGTCTCACTAAGTCAAAATTCAGTTTAAATTCAGGGATGGCCCATAAGTTTATCATCCAAGATGTAAAATCCAATAGCCTCAATTCTGTAAATACTTATTTTTAACATTAAAGATATTTAATAAATTGGTTTTTATAAATTCTAGTGGGTTGGGGTTTTTTTGTTTGTTTTTGTTTTTGTTTTTTGCTTTAAGATTGTATCTTTAAGCACATATCAGTGTGGAATTTGTGTACATGAGTGCCAGTGCTCAAGGAGGCCAAAGGCATCCTGTAGCTGGAGTTACAGGCAGTTGTGCCTGATGAGGGTGCTGGGAACTGAACTTGGAGCCTCTGGACCAGTGGTTCACAACCTGTGAACCACAACCAGTGGGTTGCAACCCCTCTGGGGTCTCCTATTAGATATTTACATTACAATTCATAACCGTAGCAAAATTACAGTTATGAAGTAGCAACAAAATAACTTTATGGTCAGGGGTCACCACATCCTGAGGAACTGTATTAAAGGGTCGCAGCATCAGGAAGGTTGAGAATCACTGCTCTAGAAGACAGGGAAGCAGTCTCAACTGTTAAGCCGGCTCTCCAGCCCCTAATGTATTGTTTTTGAGACGCAGTTTGTCAGTTGCCAACATACTATCTGTCAGTGGCCAGCACACTATCTTCTGGTACTACATCTGAACCTTTTTATCATCATAATTATAAGGGTAGCCAGAATTCCTGTAACTAATGTTTTGCATAGTCAAAAGAAGCTAAGGAAAGGATCAGTTCACTTACATGGAAGTACTTGGTTCCCTTCACCATTCCCCAGTTTCTGAAGCTCGGCTGGTTGAATTCGGTTTGTCCTCTATATAATTTTTTCCATGACACTTCCGTTAATACAACTTTCGACTGATGACACTTTCAGGCAAATACCGAACTACACACTTCCTTCAGTACTCCTGGCCACTGGACTCTGACTTCCATTACTGTCATGCCATCTAACCGAACAATGACATTTTCTGCTTTATAACTATCAAGACACTGAGTTCAAACACTGATCTGCACGAAGGAAATTTTAAAAAGTATATCTAACAAATGGTTGTTGTTTTTTACGTTCGTCAGGCTGGAGAAATGGCTCAGCGGTTAAGTGCACTGGCTGCTCTTCCAAAGGTCCTGAGTTCAATTCCCAGCCACCATGGTAGCTCACAACTGTCTAAAATGGAATCTGATGCCTTCTTCTGATACCCTCTTCTGTCATGCAGGCATACATGCAAAGAGCACTCATATACATAGATAAAAATATTTAAAAACAAAACAAAAATGTCTGTCACTTCTGTCATTCTGACGACTTGACATATACACACATGCAGGAAAAGTTCCAACTCGGTCACCTGAACAGATGTACTCTTGGGTGACCTAACCTGAGGAATACATTGCCACTAAGTGTTCAGACCAACAGCATCTCACATACTAAATACTGCCATAGTCTCTGCATGTGGAAATTGCTAGCGAGAGTTTCTGTTCTGTTTGATTCACAGTATTATCTTAAGCAAGTTAACATTAAGTGCACTCAAATTCACAGCAGCTCAGGGCTCTATGACCTTAGATAATAAAGAAGGCCCTTTTGGAACATCTGGGGTGTTTATATTGCATGTCTTTAGATTATGTAATGAAACAGCATGAGCATATGGTGGCATTATATTTTTTAATAAATTCTTACACATGTTGCTACAAAAATCAGACCCCGTTCAAAACTGAATTTAAATATTAATACCATTATTGTACTCAACTAAGCTGGAGGCCACCAAGATACCCTAAGGGACAGTGAGTAGGACTCACCTGTGCTGAGTCAGCTTCTGGACAAAGGCCAGGTACAGCCGTGCTCAGATTCCTCTGAGAATGCACTCCTCTAGCTATGGCTCCTTGTGACCTCAGCTATGGAACGTGCACCTCAGAGGCAAATGCACACCCCACTTGCCAGTTATTTGGGCTTTTTCTAACTTTAATCTTACTTTTTAATCAGCATACAGAGTAACGGGTTTCTTTACGGCATTTCCACGTCTCCTTTGGTTGACACACCTCATACTCCCTCCCCCCCACACACACACACACAGTCTTCCGCCCCTACTATTCTTTCTTCTACTTGCATATCACATATGTTCTATCACCCTCCTCCCCTCCTTAAAGCTATTTCTTCCACTATCCTGGGCTCCTTTTCTGGGCTCTATACAAAATTCCACATCTACACTTACAGTAAAGTTAAAACACGTAATATTGTCTTTCTAAGCCTGGGTTACCTCACTTAATACAATATTTTCCAGCCCCTTCCAATTTTCTCACAAATTTCATTTTTCCTTAAGGCTGAATAAAAGTCTACTGTGTGTACTACCACGTTTCATTATGTATTCATCACTTAATGAACATCTGGGCTGACTCCATTCCCTGGCTATTGTGAATACAGCAGCAATGAACATGGATGTGAAAATATCTTGAAATTCAGATCCTAGTTTAGCCACAAACTCCCAGGTAGTGGCACAGGAACTGTGTATAAGAGGAGAAAGGGCCAGACACCCAACCTCTCTCTACACACACCTGAGTCACAGGCAACATAGGCTGCGTCACCACCCCAGCAGCCTTCCTCCCCTAGGCAAAGTCCAGAGGCAGAACAGAGGCAACAGCAGGCTTATCCCCCTGCAATGGAGACCGGGCAGCAGGACCCAAACCCAGATTTCCCTCTTAATTTTATCCCAGAGATCCAGAAACATCCAGGAGAAACATAACGTCTCCAACCTAAGGGAATTAACAGTAAGAGCAATTAGGGAAACAAAAGGAAGATTAAATTCATCTGCTTTCCTAAAACACAAGCAATTCCACTTCAGTCATTCTTCCTACCAATCTTCTTCAGAAGCCTGCCAACTAAAATCTATTAACCGTGCACCAGTTAACGACAGCAAATATTTACTTAAAGGAGGTAGGAGGCACCTCACCTGTCTGTTCACCTCATTCCTCAGTATAGTTTTACAGGAAGGTATTGGCATAGTCCTCATCAACCAAATGAGAAAGACAGCATCAGAAGGTATGCTGCTTACCCAGAGCACACACAAGTGCACAGGCAGGACCCAGAGCCTAGACAGTCAATACCTTTTTTTTTTAAATTTGTTTGTTTCACGTTTTATAAAATCTTTATTGACAAATAATTCATAGTATACAATTTGCCTGTTTGCACAATTTGATAGACTTTAGTCCAGCATCCTCATAGGCCCATGACATCATTACCACTTTCTATTTTAGAATATCGCTGTCTTCAATTTCATATACACATGTAACGTGTGGTGATTACATTCCACCTTACTTTATTTTATATATATATTGGTTTTCGAGACAGGGTTTCTCTGTGTAGCTTTGCGCCTTTTCCTGGAACTCACTTGGTAGCCCAGGCTGGCCTCGAACTCACAGAGATCCACCTGGCTCTGCCTCCCGAGTGCTGGGAATAAAGGAGTGTGCCACCACCGCCCAGCTCCACCTTACTTTTTTAAATGAACATAATATTTGCAGTTGAAACCATTTTTAAGTTCACAATTCAGCGGCGTGAATAGAAGGAAGTTCTTTTACATATTGTATTAGTTACTTTTGTATTGCTATGATAAAACACCATGACTAAGCCAAAGGTTTTATTAGGGGCTTACAGTTCCGGAGGGATGACAGCCCATCACCACCGTGGCAGTGAGCATGTCAGCAGAGAGACAGGCATGGCAATAGAGCAGCACCTGAGAGCTCACATCCTGGTCCACAAACAGGAAGCAGAGAACACACTGGGGATGGTGGGAAGCTTTTGAATCCTCAAAGCCCTTCCCTGTGACACACTTCCTCCAAAGAGACCATACCTCCTGATTCTTCTCAAACAGCTCCACCAACCTCCCGGGTTTCACCCTCCTGAAAGCTTAAGAGAAGTCCCTTGTCTAAGTATCCTGCATAATGGGAGTTAACAGCTTAAATGCAAGATTGTAAAACATCTGTAGCAAACTTCTGCCCTCCAGGGTTCTCCCATTGTGCTGTAAGCCTGTATTTAAGACCTCCTCCTTCCTTCAATAAACGGCATTCAGCATTAAAAAAAGAGAGAGAGATTGGCCTGAGTCTCAGAAAAGACTTGAACTTTTAAAAAGTCTATGCAGACTTTTGACAGTCAACTCTTAAAGCTCATCCTGGTGTTAGTCACAATAAGAAAATGGGCTTAAAATCCGTGTTTATTGTCGTGGAATATGATAGACTATTATGACATTAAGTGTAGCGTTTCCCTAGGTCTCCATTAGCATAAGAGAGACACTTATGACATGTAATTTACGCAGGTAAAGTTGGAAGCACCTCACAGGACAATCTGATGGCATCAACAGGGATTACATTCCTGGTCACACAGACACAAGAGCAGGGGCACAGCTGTCCAAGAGAACCCAGCCAGCAAGGATCTCCTCACCCAGTCGGCTACTGTGCTTCGACACTGTATTTAGAGTAAAGAAAGACAGGAAGAGTAAATATCTACTCATATCCTAAACTTCTAATTTAAAAAACCATTTAAGGCTGTGTGCAGACATAACCTGAAAATATTTCTATGGATGATCTCTTTATGTTTCTATATTTCCCAGTCATTTTAGGATAGAGAAAGGCGTATCTTTTTACTTTTATTTTCAATTCTACGTATCTCAAAAGAGTTTCAAATTAAGTATTTGCAAATTGAAAAATTATGTCCTGAAGCCTTGCTTAGAACTATTTATTCCACCTCTTAAATTTCTTGGATATAGTGAGTATGTAGTCAGCTACTTTTGCACATATTAATAACAGCTGTCACTGGTATAAGGTTTTATGTATATTTCAATGAATTCAGTTATTTAAAGTTATATGACCGCTTCAATTATTTCAGATCTATATACAAATACATTCCAAACAAATACCAAGTGTGTATAATGTTCCACCTCCTGGCAAATAATTAATTCAGCTTTTACCAAGCCACCCCTGCAACAAATAAAAAGTAAATGCATTGGACTGCCCTCCAAGCCAATACCTTTGCTAAGTACTTACCAAGCTCCAGAGGAGCACACAGGCCCGAGAAGTGTGCAGCACCATCATCCTTGATAAATACTGTGAGGCTTAATCAAGGTTAACCAACCTGCTCAAGGCTGCTGGCCGTTGTGGGAACGTACTCCCCTGCAGTCTGTCTACTGGAAACTTGGTTCTCAATATGGCGATGTTAAGTTACAAACTAAGGGACATGACTGGGTCATGACGACATGTTTTTGAGAATAGCTTTGTTATAAAACATTAAGAAAAAAAGGAACTTCCCTTACCTAGCTTGCTCTGTCTCGCTATGGGAAGCCTTTCACCACATTAGGATGCCAAAAGAAGGCCCTCCAGAGGCTAAGCAGATGTCAAACCATGCACTCTTATGCTGGCCTATATTGGGCTAGCCTGGCTCTAGAAGCACGATTAAATAACCCTTTCTGTTTTATTAATTGCCCAGTCTTGAGGAGCCTGTTAGAGCAACAGAAAACAGAATATAACATTATTCTTCAGGTAAGTGACCAGCTAAGCTGAACTTCCTCCTGTATTGCAAATTATAATTAGATTCTACAGCACCCAAGTGTTTTCTACAGAATATTAAAAAATTTAGAGCTATGGTAGCCTCTTGGGTATGTGAGGAGTCTCTGGATTCCAATCCAAACTCTGCCACCTGACAGCTGTGGCATGTTTTTCTTTATTTTCCCCATTATCCTCTCTTGTCCCCTCCCTCTCCTCTAACAAATCTCCCTTCTACTGTCATGTCCTGTGAGCACGTATTCCACTAAGAGAGAAAATACATGATATTTGTTTTCTTTGTCTGGCTTATTTTGCTTACATGACCATCTCAAGTTTCACTGATTTTTCTCCAACTCAGGTAATGTCTGTCTTCTTCACAGATGAATGAAACTCCACTGTTTGTATACACATTTCCATTACCCATTCATCTGTTAATGGGCATTGAAGCTGATTTCATATCTTTGCTGTTGTGAAAAGTGCCCTGCATACACATGGATGTGGAAGGATCTCTACAGTGTGGATACGATGGTATCTCTGTTGATTTAGACTCCTGACCCTATCCCTGTAGTGTTATAGCTACATCACATGTCAGGTTTTGTTTGTTTGTTTATTTGTTTGTTTGTTTTACGGAACTTCCATTCTCACTACATAGTGTCTGCATCAGTTTACATTCCTACTAGTAGTAGTAAGGGTTCCTTCCACCAGTATTTGTTGTTGCTCTTTTTTTTCAATGTATAGGGGAGTTTTGCCTGCATGTATGTCTGTGCACCACTTACTTGTGCAGCTGGTGCCCATGGAGTCCAGAAGAGGGTTGTCATATCCCCTGTATCTGGAGTTATAGACCTTTATAAGGTGCTATATGAGTACTGGAACTCAAATCCTGGTCCTGCAGAAGCACAGCTAGTGACCATAACCACTGAGCCATCTTTCCAATGATACCTGTTTTCTTGAAACAGACATTCTTACTGGGCTGAGACAGACTCTCAGTGTGGTTTGGATTTGGATTTGCCTCATCTTCCTCAGCTTTTGTAACTCTATAATTAGCACATCCATAGCCTTGTTTTCTACAAGTGTAAAGGGAGATGATTAAAATGAGTCTAGCTCTTCCTATTAGGCTATCAAGAAGGACATTTTGAACTTCAGTAAACCATGGAAGAAAGTGAAGTGCAGTTTAAAAACTTCTCTGAATTTCTTCCGCAGTGGCTGTTACTGACTCGTTTAAGCTCTGGGCAGGTTGAGCATCTTGCCATGACAGTGCCACCTCTCATGCTCAAGCTGAATGATTTTCTTGTCCCTGTAACTCATCACCACTTTTCCTCATGCTGTTCCTTCCCACAAGCCGCTAACTTTCTAGACTGTTTCTAAGTTCTGAACAGTGATTTCGAAAAGCCATGTTTAACACTGTATTCTGGGGGATTGTATTCCAGGGTTAGATTCAAGAAGCCCGATTATTGGGTTTGTGTTTAACTTAACAACAGCTCCACCAGTAAAAGCCATGTGTGTTTTACTGAAAGGGCATACACCAAAAGTTAAGACAGCATATGGTTTATAGAGAAAGGGCAAAGACTTGCACTTAGAAGCAGCTTTGCCTGGATTATATACCAACAAATGAAAGGCTGCCTCAAAGCATACTGCCAGGCCCCCGGAATGTGCATCAAATCAGCAAAGCACAAGACATCTACCCCCTCCCCGACGCAACTAAAATAATTATCAAATCCTAGCAAGATCAAGAAAGTTTTCTCTTTCATCAATCAAATACAAATTTAGGGGACGTCTTAAAATGTACTTCTAGGAACTGGAACTGTTTCTTAAAAGCTACATTTCCACACATGCGATATTAAAACTAATAAGCATCTTTTCCATTTCTTTTAATAATGGCATATGCAATAAAAGTACGCAATGCTTCATTAAGCCAAGGGACCTGGAGTTTAAAAGGAGTAAAATAAATAAATAATAAACATGCACGGGCCACTTACCAAAAATAAAATTGTTTTATTCAACCTTTTTACGGGAGGCACATGTTGCATTTTGAAAGCAAAATTTCTCATAACACAAACCTCTACTTAAAAACATCAGTGCCAAGGGCTGGAACCACAGCAGGATGTGACTTCTTTTCCAATTTATTTTAAAATGTTTGCGTATTGATGACATCAAGTTCTGTGAAGCATAATAAGGCAGCATGGCACAATAAAAGGGATAGAAAAAACAGCTCCAAGGCTTGCCTCCAGTACTTCTTCCGTGACCCAATTACCTTAAAGTACTGCAGACTGCCTGTTGTCTCCTCTACAAACACAAATGATAAAACTTGCCCTCTTTATTAGTAAGGTTTTCTGAGAGTTAAATACACCAGCAAACAAAACAAGCCTCTACCTTTGGACTCAAGGTACCACAACAGTGATAACAAAGGGGCAGGATGGAAGTGTTCTAGTCAAAGATAGGAGACTCAATTTACAGTCCAAAGGTTGACCCTTAGACAAGTCACCGAACAGGTCTAAGCTATTGTCTCCCATTCCACAAAATGACCAACCGTCCATCTACTTTACTCAAGTTCCATCAGGTTCATCTAAGTGCTCACCAAACAACCGAGAGAGAAAAGCTCTGCCCCATGACCAACAGATGACCCAGCTTAAGAATTCATTATTCTAGTTGGTTCTTGAGGCAGCTAATCTTGGTTGTCAACATGAACTCAACTAAAACCCAAGAAGCTGGGGATGCATGCTTGAGAAGGTCAGACTGACTGGGAGGTCTTTAGTCAGTCTTAAATGGATTTGAGATGAGAAGGCCCACCTTAAATCTGGGCCACTTTCTGGGGTGGCAGCCCACATGAAAGGACATGGAAGAAGCAACTATTGCCTTTTGTCTGCTTGTTCTCACTCTCACAGGCAAGTTCATCTATCCTAATCCTTCACTGGTGTTAGAACCTACATCATCAGGATTCCAACGAAGGCTGAAGACCTCTCTAGGATTTCCCTGGGACTCCAGCACCAGATTGAGATGGCTGAGACATCTGGTCTCATAGACTGGGCAAACGCTGGATTCTTGGCCTTCTCATCATGAGACAGCCATTGTTGGACTAGTCAGACCACAGCCTGTAAGCCACTATAGCAAATCCCATAGCCATTCTATCAGTTCTGTTTTTTTTTTTTTTCCAGAGACATCTGACTAATACTAATACTAATCTCTCCTCTACTTCCCTGACATAGTATAGGTCATTTTCAAAAATCCACATTTACTACACGTATGCCTAGTTCACTAACTTCCTGTTGTAAAATGCCAAACTCTTCTCTTTTTCTACAATACATTTTACTAAAAGTAAGTTCTGAGGATGGCTGTTGACAAGCAGAACCACAGCCTGCTTTTGGAACGCTTATAAGCGAAGATTATCTTTTACAGTTTTAATGAATGAAAAGTAATCACAAATATTTGTAACATATACAAGTAAGGGAAATTCAAACTCCAAATTTCAGGGTCCCCAAAGTCTTAAGGGAGCATCTACAGTCTTCTTCATTTCATACTGCCAAGGGCCAATTTTGTACAAACAGCCACAGAACTCGGTATCAAGAACAAGTAGCCTGCACAAACCCAGAAACATGAGTTGGATGTAGTACTCAGCTTTCCGTCACTTTGTAATACCTAAGAAAACCATTATCTTGCCTGAAGTTTAGAGGTTCTAATCTATGACTCAGTTTGTCTGATTCTTGGAGCCTATGGCAAGGAAGACTATCACGGCAGGGTACATAGCACAGCCAATCTGTTCACCTTGTGCCAGGAAGCAAAGTCTGGCATCCTTCCTACAGTCTCCTTTAGGATTGCTCTGAAGACCTCCCAGTCAGTACCACCTATTCATGACCTATTCATGGCTCTGCAGTTTCCAATAGCACCACCCTAGAGACCATGCTTTTAGAGGACATTTAGAATGCAAACAATAGCACTGGTCTTTTGCAGAAAGTGTGCTGTCCCCAATGTACCCATTTCAGGACAGGCTAAAAATACCCTTCAGTAAAGCTATGAAACATATCTGGGAAATAACATTTAAAAAGGAAACAATTACCATTTCCAAAGAACTTCTAACGATGTTTCCAAGCTGGAAGTTTGAGGTTGTGGTAATATCATCCCACTTCACAGCTCAAGGAAGCAGACGGAGAAATGGACTCTCACAAAGTCGCAAAGCTACTGTGTCCGGGATCCAATCAGTTTCCAAAGATTCTAAACCTGACCATACTATAATCTAGGTCAGCATATAACTTTGTTAACAGAAAACGGGGAAGTACATACAATATTAAAGTTTTGAGACTTCCTGCTCCCACCAAACAGGAATCTCCTGGCCAGACAAAGCACAAATGTAGTTGGAGTTCCAAGGAAAGACCTCTGCATTATGTGAAACCATGTGTCCCTGCATTTTCAGGCCTCACCATCACCACAACAGACTGCCCCTGGTGGCTGTTTTCCACAGTCAGCTCATATGGTTGCATCCATGCCAAGGATCCCACAAGCACCCAACACAAAACTTGGTCTTCTAAGATAGTTCCTAACCTCCCTAATACTGCCACCCTTTAATAGAGTTCCTCATGCTGTGGTGACCCCTAGCCATAAAATTATTTTCATTGCTACTTCACAACTGTAATTTTGCTAAATATCTGATATGCAGGGTTATCTGAAATGCCACCCCTATGAAAGGGTCATTTGACACACCAAGGGGTCATGACCCATGGGTTGAGAAGCACTGTTCTAAGGCATGGAAACAGAATGGCCAATACCCTAAAGTTCTCATGACTGGTATTTGTAGACAACAGAAAGATAGGAAGGCAATTGTCAGAGGGACAGAAAGGGAAGACTGCTCCCTCAGGTACCCAATGCAGATGTGGATCTCAAAGGAGACACTGACAAGACTTGATGTGGGAAAATGTCAAGTTCAAATTCCAGAAGAATTGGCCAATCTCACCCTAACTCTTACCCAACTCCCAAGTCCAGGGCCCTGAACAGCATTAACAGTATTAACAACTGAGACTCTGCAACACTGTACCTTTGGTTTAAGTTGAGAACATCTGTATTTTCTTTCACTTTTCTTTAATCTTTAATTCACATCTTGTTGACACAAATGGAAACTTGCATTTCTTGGCAGAAAGGCTTTAAGTTCAGGGGAATAATAATAGATAATTTCACACAGTGCTGCTGCCAAGCCATTCAAATAAGAATTCTTCCATCTGAATCTCCACGTCTGGTCCAGTTCTACCAGAGTTCTCAAGCAGAGTTGGCAAAAACAGCAACTTAAACACATAATCCACATGATTTTATTGTTCCTGACAATTCTGTTAATTCTATTGTGTCCCTCTGGTCTACTCTGTGATGTGAAGTACAGTCCAGACAGCAAATGTCACAGCACCCCCTCACCCCCTACAAAATGACAGCATCTACCCCTGGGTCAATTCAGCAGAAAGTTGGCAGCTACCACAACTCAGGCTCGGCACTGTCGGAGGGAAGCTGCCTTCCCAGGCTCCCCTTCGGATTTCCTTCCCTTTTAATTTCCATCCTGGGAGGAGGCATCTAGGGCGAGCGGGAAGACTCTCTTACATCTGCAACATAATATTCCCAACTACACACACCACAGAGCTGTGTTTCCTAGTCAAGTGAGAACTGTAATTACAGACTTTCCACCCAAACCCTGACTCTGCCCGGGTGATCTCCTGCAATGAGTCAAGCCACAGTCTTCCCTATCAGGAGTCTCAGAAATGATTCAAAATAGGATCAAAACTATCACTTGCTTCACCCTGGGTCTCTCCTTGACACTGTGTGCCCTGACCTCCTTCGGCCAAGGAGTTATCTGCAATGGTCCTAAGGGCTGTTCTTTGGCCAATCTGATGGCTTCCTTGTGTGTTCCTACGTCACCCTCCCCTCACTGTTTTAGTCATTCCTGCTTTGCCATCCTTTTCTACATGTACACTTCAATGGCTTCGGTACATGCAGTTCTGGATTTTTGCAAATTCTTTTTACCTCTTCAATAATCCTAACATGGGTAAACCTGAAAGGTGAGAATGAAGGAACAAAGTGTGCATAAAATCTAAGTTACAACTTAATTGAAATAAGCAGGACAATAAGCACTGAAAGTGCCCCTGCCCAACACAGGAGAGTTTTAAACCTTAGCCAGACCCGTGCTTAAATCCATTGAACAATCTAAAGAAAAGTTTTGTTTTATAAATGAAATCTGTCTTCCTGGTAGCACTGTCATGGCTGCAAGAGAAAGCAGCAAGGAAAGGATGACAGACCAGACTTTGAAATCACTCTGACAACTATTCCACGTCTGCAGAAAGCTGCACAGCTTTAGAGTAGCCTTCCTGTAGAGAGAAGGCGTGAGCCTGGCAACTATCTCGATAGCCATTGAGAACTGCCTGCTCCTAGCTGAAGATTCTAAGAGCTAAAACAATGCGCCAGAGTTCTCAGGGCTATGAGGATTTTTACTTAATTACTTTCTTAAATGTCTTCATCAAAAATACCTATCCCTGAAACCCAAATACAAAGCCAATTTCCCACAAGGACACTTAAAAATAAGAAAATAGAAAAAATGGATTAGCTTGATTTAACTGCTGAGGTCATAGACATAAATAATATATTTATCATATTGTCAATCACAGTCAAATACTGGTGTCTTTGGAGGTCTCTCTCCACCCTGGAGTGTGCCTCAGTCTTGTCTCATTGAGCTGCTAGCCTTGAACTCCCCCCCACCTTAAAAAAAAAAAAAAAAAACACGGAACTTAAAAGGCTCCTTACACATGAATCCATTGATCTGAAAACTGAGTACATTAATATTCTGGAAGACTCATCTAAAAGATGGAACCTCATTTTGCAAAGACGGTTCAAACCACAGAGGAAAATCCAACATACTGCAGCACAGATGCTTTGAGAATCCAGACATCACCTATACTCTATCTTAATTTCGAGTACAAAAGCAAATTCTTCGTGGACTACACGAGACTGACAGTAAACTGGAAGGCAGCATTCTTTACAGCCCTGCTTCAAAGTTACTTCTCACAAACGGCCTGTGAAGCCCAGGGGTCTACACAGCCAACTCTAAATTGCTTCCCTCGTGTTGGAACTCAGAAAGGAATCCCTTCTGCCCATCCCCTGGGCCTGTTCAGCCACCTAGCGTGGCTAGTCAGCTTCCTAAGGAGCTGGGGGCTTGCACACCTCCACCATTAGCACACAAGCTCTGAGGGGCCTGGGATTGAACTTGTTAGCTTCGGTGTCCTTTACACACACACAGCACCCCCAGGCCTTACACGCCAATCCAAAGATGAAGAAACAAATGCATGGAGAAGATGGGGGAAGGATCCCAGGGCTGGGTGATAGTTTCTCTGCAGGCAGTATGCACAGCAACAGGCATCCCGAGGATGAGGATTAGGCTTCAAGGTAAAGATGCTAGAGTGTTCTGGTGGAGCCTGACAATAGGGGCTGATGCCCAAAGTGAAAGCATATAACTCCCAACAGGAGGGAAACAAACTGAGCAAGGACAGAAGGAAGTCCCCTACGCTGGCACTTTGCCAGGGTTGGTTTTTGTTTTATGGTGTTAGGGATGGAATCAGGACCTTGTGCTCTGGCAGCTCTGAGTTCTGATTTTTTTTTTTTATGCCCTTGTTTAATGGCTTCCAGATTATTGTTCAAGAACATTCCAATGCTAGTCACCAACTTAAGGCTAATGGGATTTACTGGCAGATATGTTAAAGTATATCAAAGCAATGGGGATGGAATGAATAACAGAAAAAAGATCAAGAAAAATGGACAAGGGCTACTCTACTGCAAACCTCTTTTCTCCCAGCATCAATGTTTTATCTGCTCGATACTCATGGGAGTTGATGTGGAAATTAATATCCAGCCCATGCACATGAAAGCAGCACACAGGGACTCATAGTTTGAATTGGAGATGTACCAGCACACACCAGCCTCCCTTCCTCATCAGACCCTCAGTGTGGGTACAATGTGGGGTTGTACTGGCTACATTTATACACACGTGCAGCCAGATCTGAAGGCTCTAAAAGGACTTAGGCTTTCTCAGTTCCAGACACTAAGAGAAACAAGGATACACCAAGCCAAATTCAGGTAACCCTCCCTGGCCATCCTTTTAAAGGGCAATTTTATGTGGGACACTGAGGTCTTTCTTGGTTTGGTTTGCTCTGTCAACTATTAGCCTTTTTTTTTTTTTTAACCTTAACTCTGATGAGGACTGCACTGACTACAAGCTGAGGCAGAACTTTAAAACTCACATCAGCTCAAGGATCTAGAGTGAGGGGAGCTCTAGAATGAGGCATGGACCTGATAAAGGCAGCTATTTAAAAAAAATTAATGCCTTTTATTTAATCTACCAAAGGACCACACAGCAGCACTGTCCAGATTTGGTGCCTCTGCCAACTCCTCTCATGTGTGCATATTACCTCAACTCAACCTCTTACCCCAAAGATGTGCTTCCCATTCAACTAGTAACTTAAGAAGGAGGTTTATGAGGCCAGGAAGTCAGTCAAGCCCTTTCTCCTAAGACAGCCTCAGTGTACTAAAGGTCACGGGAAGAGCTAATGAGGAAGATGATAGCAGGATGTAAGCAGTAGGTCTTCACTGTGACACAGCCCAGCCTGAATGCAGCGCCTTCTCAGGAGAACATTACTCGCATTCACAATAAAATAAAGTGGAGAGAGAAAACAAAATGCCTTTCATTGCAAGTCCCTATTATTCTTAACTCAAAAAATCAGGGGAAGAAGACAAAGAAACACATGGCCCATGGAAGAGTGTCAGCTCTATTCCCAGTACCAGAGGTGCCAAAGACTAGGATATCTGCAGCAGCACCCTTTGTACCCCCCCCCAAAAGAAAGGAAGGAAGGAAGGAAGGAAGGAAGGAAGGAAGGAAGGAAGGAAGGAAGGAAGGAAGGGAGGGATAAATACCATCAGCAGTAGAATGGACTCATAATTTCTGGCAGGGTCTCAAAAAGGAACACTATGCAGCAAGAGAGTAAGCATCTGCTACTGCACACTGACTGGGTGGAGTTTAAGATCAGCGTCAAAAGGAAAAAAATAAGAAACATGTTTATAATGAACAGGAACCTATGTCATTACAAGCTGGGAATTAAGAAGGCTCCAAGGTACAAGTGGCAGGTGCCTAGTTAACCTCTCTGAGCTTCACAAATCTGCCTCAGTCCTAACAAGTCACTTAAGCAAAGGATTAATGAATACTGTCAGGACTGCTCCATGGCCACATGTTCATCAATAAAAGATATGACACTTATCCTCTCAGTGTCACCTTCCTTAAATATGAAATCCATGTTTGTGCACGTATGTGATCCCAGAGAAGAAACCTAAGGTTTCCTTCCCATCTGCTAGGCTGAGCTGCACACTCAACTCTAAATTGCTCCAGCTGGCCTTGAACTCTCTCTGTAGCTCAGGCTAACTTTAAACTTTTGATCCTCCTGCCTCAGATGACCAAACAGCCAAGATTATAGACTTCTGTCACCAGGCTAGGCCACAACCATGTGTTTTAGAAAGCCCAATATAGGTATGTATGTAACAAAATGCCACTCCAGAGCAAAATCCCCCAAATGCTATGGGGCATGCACAGCCAATTAGCTGAAAAACAAAAGTAATAAGCAATAAGAAAATAAACCTAGGTTTACATCGTATTATCAACAGTATAACTGAAACGTCATTACTGTTTTCTGCATTAATACCAAATCCGTAAGGTTAAGGTTGAATTGACAAAGTAATGATGCTGAGGAGTTCTCATACACATGTGGGCGACCCGGTCCTTCCTGGCAGGCACCTACCCGGATGAATAATTACATTCTGTCCAAAGACTTAGCAACATCAACGTTCACTGAAACAAAGCTTATACTACAGATGATCAAATTCCTAATTAACACACAACAGGTGACCAAACAAAACAGAGAAGGGACTGGAGTGCAGCTTGGCTGGTAGAGCACTTGCCTAGCATGTGTGAAGCCCCTGGCTCAGTCCTCAAAACCACATAAAGCAAGCAAAGCAGTTCACCTGCAATGCCAGCACTCAGAGGTAAAGCAGGAGGAGCAGAAGTTCAAGGTCATCCTCGCCTACATAGCTAGATGGAACAGGAAAGGGAAGGCTGTCTCTGAAAGCCATTTATGCAGCATTTTCTAGTACTTACAAAAAAAAGACTTCAATTTAGAAATAAAAAATTTTTTAGAGCGGTTTTGAAATTAAGTATAAAAGTTCTTCCAGAGAACCGACTTTTACAGAAGGCTGTGGATAGTTGACAAGAATTGTGGTATGTAAGAGATGCCAACATGGCTGCAGCCAGTAACCAACAGCCACAATCGAGCATTTGCTGGAGTACATACTTTCTCTTTAATCCCTTGCGGCAGATGGGAAGAAAGAATTAGATACTTGGTGAGCTGACGCCCAGTTCAACCCAATTCCCCAGACAAAACATAACCTAGGAGAATTCAGCTGTGGCTTCTCCCTGCAGCAGCAACCCAACGATTTAGTGCCCAGCTGTGCATTCGTCACTCTCCGAGCACTGAGAGGACACTAACAGCTGTGCACACGTCCCTTGCGTACCCACAGCCATGGATCTGTGGTGCCAACGCCAGAGCTGCTTCTCGAGAGCCTTGGCTTCTAATAAGTGTAAGACTCAACAGCCTCGTAGACTGTGACATGTTCAAGATTGCTCAGAAGTCTGAATGGGATGCAATTTCACAGTCCTTTCTACCACAGAAGTAACCAACCGTCACTGTTGCCCCTAAATAACCATGCCGCTTTCTGTAAAACGGAAGTTTCTTCCTAGGTGAAAACTTCAAGATTCTACATGGTTTTAAACAGGAAAGACCTTTCCATTCTATGAAGGGAAGTGGGTGGGAGATCACGAATGCAAGTACTGAAGGAGGATTCTCAAAGAACTTTCCAGTCCTGTCAGCATTCAAATAATGGTGTGCACACATGTATAGAAAATTACTAGAAGGAAATGCATAAAATGGTAACAATTTATCCTTACACGTAGACATTATTTTCTTTTTCAATGTTCAACAGTTTTCAAATTTTCTAAATTGAGGATTAGAAAAGCATAATCAATACTACAGGGCCAGGAAAACGTGGAGAAAGAAAAACAAGCATCTGAAGACCCCCCAGGCTCAGGAGCTGAGCTGTGGTGCTTCCCCTAACTCACCTCATCTCCAAAGCTTCCTCCCAAAGTTAGGTCAAAGCAAGGCACCAGCAGAAAACCTTACACATTCACTACTACCCGCGATGGAGGCTGAAGATACAGGGGAGGAAAAACGCAGGACGGAGGCATGCGCTGCTTTTCCTGGATTTCTTTACATGCTTCAACAGTGCTTTGCAGGTAAGGGGTGTCTTTCTATTTCCCAAAGAAAGATTAGACAGTATTTCCTTATGTCTCCGAGAACAAAAGCAGGTTAACAGCCCTCAAAGTGGGGAGAGCATGTCTGCAGGATTCCCATCTGCCACTGATAGTTAACTCTTCTTTGGGCTAGAACTCCAACATGGTTTTAAACTAGGCAGGAAAGGTGAACCTGCATGTCCTACCAGGTTCACCACAGTCCACAGTGAAGGAGATGGAACACCATGGATGGTCACCACGGAGTGCCCCCAGAAGCAGTGGGTGTGTGGCATGTCTATCAAATAGCATATTTAGATAGTGAGAAGACAAACATTGTAATAGATTAACAGGTCTTTTAAAAAATCATTCCATATATAATTCTCCTCTAATGTCCCACTCCCTTGATCCTGGTCTCCAAGAACTCCTTGCGGGCTGAGTAGCTGGTGCAGCCTTGGATGGTGCGCTGGTTAGCTTTTGTCAACCTGACTCAAGCTAGAGTCACCAGGGAAGAGGGATCTGCAATTACGGAAATGTTCACATTAGATTAGCCTGAGCGTATGTCTATTGGGATAGTTCCTTGACTAATAATCGATGTGGGAGTGCAAAGCCCACAGTGGGCAGTGTCACCTCTGGAGAGGTGGTCCTGGGTTATATAAGCAACCAAGCTGAGAAAGCCATGGAGAGTAGGCAGCTTTCCTCCAAGGTTCAAGCCTCTGCCTTTGCTTGAGTTCCTGTCTTGACTTCCCTCCATGACAGACTGTGGTTTGGACATGTAAGCCAAGTAAACCCTTCCCTCCCCAAGTTGCCTGTGGTTATAGTGTTTATTACAGGAATGGAAAGCAAACTAAGACAATGTCCAGGGCCAAAGCTTCTCCATCATCCTAATCTAGCCTCTGCCCTATGAGTGTGATGGGGCACTTAAAAACAGGCCTGAGAGTTTTCTTTGAGTACAATGAACACAGTTAGCCACTTAGAGGTAAACTTCCATTTAATGGAATGTTATGCCAGAGTCTTGACTCCAAGCCTATCTCCTGCTATTCTCACAGCAGCCTTGTGAACATTAACCACTGTGCAACCTTTTATGGTTGTGGAAGTTGAGGCTCCAAGACATGAAAGACATTTACTAAAGACCTCTACTGTCAGAAGAGAGACACTTAGGCAAGAGACCCGGATAAAGAGGGCAGCAACCTTGCCTAGAGCAGCTGTGTCCTGAGTTTAGGTACCAGGAATGCTGCCAATCCCACTTGGTCCTCCTCTCTTCTTTGCAAGTCAAACTGTCAAGGCAACTCTTAATGCTATTGTGTATCATCCTCCCTGAGGAAGAGGCATGGTAAGTGTTCATAGAATACACAATGCCTTACTGATATTGAGAGATGGAACCTTCATGAGAACCAGGCTGGCTCAGCCTTGCTGTCAGCAACAATAGTAGGAATGGATGATTCTAACCAATCAACTGAAAAGCCACTGATGATCACATTCAAACACACTATTCTCACTCTTCCTCTCCTTGTATTGGCAGCAGCTTTCAGTAGATCTCCTAGGTAGATTCCCACAATGCCCAAGGAAATCTAAAATTGCATTACTTGTTACCACTTTCTACCTCTGCTGTGGGGGTGGTAGCCTCTAGAGAGTTTGGAAGGGATGAGGGAGCCTGGTCTACTTCCAGTTCTGTGAAAGGTTTTGCTCATTTGTTCTGTTTAAAAGCATGATTCTGGGTTTCCCAGTTCCTCCCATTTTCTTAAGACTTGCATTTTAGACTTACGTTTCCACAGACGTACATCCCACATGGACCTGCAGAAGACTTACATTTCCACAGGCATACATCCCAAGTGGACCTGCAGAAGATTTACATTTCCACAGGCATACATCCCAAGTGGACCTGCAGAAGACTTACATTTCCACAGACATATATCCATCCAATATGGACCTGCAGAAGACTCTGAGAACAAAGGCAGGTAACTAATTCCCCTGAGCCAAAAACAATTTTGGAAAACTTGGGGAGCATGATCAACAGCAATGCAGCCATGGGCCCTCAGAAGGACCCTGTTATTCCACGGGGCAAGTGACATGGGAAACAAGGAGGAGAGACAGAAAGACATTCCACAACCAAAGAACCACTGCTTGTGGTCTCTGTCCTTGAACCTGAATTTTTCTGTCAGGCCCTATTTGACCTTTGCCACTAAGCTTTTGTTTCTGAGTGCTTGAAAGATGACAGAAATCTTGGCCCACTGTTGATTCTATAAAAAATATCCTAGTTTTACATTCCTTCCAAAGGACCAAAACAGGCCACAGAAAGCAGACACCTGCTGGTGTTTGTCTTTTAAAAAATTCAGTGTAGCATGGTTTCTTGTATTCTCTGGGATAAAAGACATAAATATGCACAAAGCAAGAACAGGATAGAATACAAAATATAACCATTATAACTGTTCAAAAATGTCAAGTGGAAAGTTAGTCCAAATTAAAAGCGAGGTAAGGATGCCTCTCACCTGTTTATATTTGGGTAATTCATCTTATTTTTCTTATCTGATTTATTCCACAAAAGCCAGGTAACATCTCCCCCGACATAAAATCTCTTCTAACAATTTTCATCTACATGAAATAGGGAACTGACCTACAAATTCAGATTTCCCAACTATCATTTTCTAGGTCAAGTGATATGCGCATTTCTTGCTCAAGCCTTTTCAACTGAATTAATTCACCTTTCTACGGCCCCGCAGACCTGGTCGGCTTCACCTCAAATGCCTGTTTATTCATTTCCTCCCCTGAAAGCATTCAAGACTCCATGTTGTTAGCCTGCTGGTAGATCTGAGAAAATCCTCATAAGTCAGCCTTTGCCGGAGAAACTAGGAGTTCACAGTGGCTCTTCCCTGACATACAGAAAACAACTAAAGTGAATTTCACTAACAAAAGAAGATCCATGTGTTCACAGACCTCTTCTTTCATCTCCCCAGATCACAGCTCCTTTGGATAGACTGTGTTCATCAGCCTCTCCCCAGGCTACACAGAGGGTAACAACCAGGGCATGGCGTCTGGCTGCCAGGGTTCAAGGCCTGGCAGTCCCCGCACAGGGCTCATGCCAGACACTGAACTCTAAGTGCATTTCCTTGTCTGCAGGCCATGAAGACAGTAGCAGGCTGGCCAGGAGGGTAAAAAGAGGATACACAAAACAGTGTTCTATAGATGTATATGTAGCACAGCCTCTGACCCCATGCTGATGGGAAGTCTGTCAAGTGGGGTACAGTTCTCACCTGATCTGGGTATATGCAGCCTGGTACCTAACAGCAGCACCCTGTGAAACGTTCTGAGTGAAGTTATCAGAGAGACCTTATGAATAGCTGATCAAAAACATAGCACAGGTGCCATCCTCAATCAGCTGTGTGCTGTGTTGCCATGTGCTGGCAAAGCCAGCGGTCAGTATGAAGAAAGTGTACTCTCTGGACCAGTCGAAGGGCAATGCCTGCATCCCATATCTACTTTTGTCCTGGGAACGAAGTAAATGAAGTCCACCCCTGCAATCCTGTTTCATTTTATAAAAGAGGCAATAGGAAATTCACTTATAAAAATAAGTGAATATGGATTAAGTTATAAAGACAAGCATATGTTTAAGCCCATAAATTGCTGTATGAGAATATATGTGTTTCAAATTGTATACTATAATGTCTGTCTCCAGTAATAGCTACTGCACGTCAAACCAATGCCCACTACATCTTTGATATCCTTAAACCCTCAACATAAGTTGTCTTTTATTCTCATTTAGTTAATCAAAAAAAAAAAAAAAATACAAAAAGAAAACCAAAAGCTCAGAGATGGTAAGAATGTTCCCTGAAGTCAATTCACAAAATCAAAGACTAAGCGGGTACACAGGATTATGTAGAATATGTTAGACGGCACAGTCTTCAGGTCCACGTCCATATTTTTACTGACTGAATTTGTCAACAGGAATATAAGCCACATGATGGTGGAGGAAGATGGCCACAAAAGGACAGTGACAGTGACAGACAAGGGGTCAGCCCATCCATCTTCCTCATTTTGATTGAATATCTATTCAACATCATTGGCCCACATA
Organism: Peromyscus leucopus; assembly: GCF_004664715.2. Taxonomy (NCBI): domain Eukaryota; kingdom Metazoa; phylum Chordata; class Mammalia; order Rodentia; family Cricetidae; genus Peromyscus; species Peromyscus leucopus. Next base: position 46,664,415 of record NC_051067.1, read on the forward strand.
TGGTGATGTCTACTCAAAGACATCTTCCAAGACTGATCAAGACAGAAAGCAGGATGTTCCAAGCAGAGGTGCAGAGAATGCCCTCCACAATCCCCATAGGTCCTAACACACTGTTTAGGTACACAAAATACCTTCATGGGAACACATGTGGACCTGGAGTTTCTGTCCCTCTCTTGTCTCCCTGTCTCTGTCCTCACTTAGAGAACTGCAGGGAGAAATGCACACACGCCAACTGGTGCCCAGAGAGGCAGAACCCCATCTCCTGCACAGACAGCAGGCTCCCACTCCAGTCTGAAACCAGCATGGACATTCTGTCTGCACAAAAGATTGTCCTGGGTCTAGGACAATCTTCTACTTTAGCTCTAGGCTGCTGAAAAAAAGAAAAGGTCCAAAACTTAATTCGGTGAGTGTCTCCACAAAGCTCTACCCTACCAATCTTGAACTAGCTTGTACCTTCTTTGGGAGCCTAGGGGAAGGAAAGAAACAAATCATCTGCTTGAGTAGCCCAGCATACTCGTCAGCTCCATACTTCAGGAGGTTCCAGGGGGGCCCAAAGAGCCCAAGTGCTCTCCCTCTGCCCTCAGGCTCTAAGATATCCAGATCACAAAAAACCTGAGGCCAAGCCGAACTGCTCAACAGTTTCCTAGGCACCTACTTTGGCACAAAGGTGCTGACACAGATGCAAAGAACCCATTTCCACCATGAGGGAGTTTCCAGACCCCTGGCAGAAGCCTTGTTCAGTGCATTGTAGGTGGGAATAGTGGGAAGCCAGTGACCGGAGATTGGGAAGGGGTGTCAGTAAAGACCTCAGGAGGCCCTCAATCTGAACAATCAAGAGTATCAACTTCTGCAGAGCTAGATGAGTACAAGAGACAGAGGGAACAGGGAGCGACAAGTCCCAGAGCAGAAGGCTTCACACGAAAGTATATAAGATATATAGCTCTCGGTACTCTTCCCTCTGTGCGTGCTGTGTCTGTCTGTCTGTCTCTCTCCTAATAAAGCTCTAAAAGGTGTGTGTGTGTGTGTGTGTGTGTGTGTGTGTGTGTGTGTGTGTGTACACTCCATATATATGGAGTGCCCAGATTTCACCTACAGAATATTTTTTACCTTAGTGGACTTCGGTCAGCCAAAGGAAAAAAGTCAAACGAGGACTAAACAAGAGTCTATGAGTAGCACCAATGTGCAAGTGAGAAAACTGAGGTACAAAACAGGCCAAAACACATCCAGGAAACGGCAGGGCCAGGACCTGCGAACCCAGATTGGTGTGTGCAAAACACAGTTGTTTGGTCCAGCAAACAAACATGGTGGAAGGAGAGCTCAGACTCCTGCAAACGGTACTCAGATCTTCAAAGTATTCAAGAATGCCCACACACAAACACACAAAATAAACAAACCAAAATGCAAGTGGTTGAGCACTAGATCCTATCTGGCTCTATAATCCAAGGGGTGTAACCTGTAGATATTTAAAATGTTACGTCTGAGGCTGAGGAGATGGCTCAGTCAGTAAAGTGTTTGCACCGCAAACTGGATCTGAGACCCAGAACATAAGGAAAGAGGGAGGGAAGGAGGGAGAGAGGGGGAAGGAGGGAGGGAAGGGAGAAGAAAGGAAGGGAAGGGAAGGGGAGGGGAGGGAGGGGAGGGGAGGGGAGGGGAGGGGAGGGGAGGGAGGGAAGGAAAAGAAGCCAGACAGAAACAAGAGCATTCTGGGCATGCAAGTTAGCAAGTCAGGTCAAATCGGCAAGCTCTAGGTTCAGTGGGAGACACTGTCTTAAAAAAACAAGGTAGGTAAGGATGGAGCAAGACAACTGACATGGACTCCACATCCACATACAGACACACACACACACATACAGACAGACACACACACACACACACATACAGACACACACACACACACACATACACATACAGACACACACACACACATACAGACAGACACACACACACACACACATACAGACACACACACACACACACATACACATACAGACACACACACACATACACATACAGACACACACACATACATATACAGACACACACACACACACACACATACAGACACACACACACACTACTATATCTGATGGAAAAAAATTGGTATCAATGGATAGGGAAGGAGAAGGAAAACTTTAGAATGAATAGGTGTTAAAAGCCCAGAAGGACAGCAGACCAAGCAAGAGCAGGGCCAGGTGCACAGCTGTGTGTCCCTCATGGAGTACACCAGTTACACACCGCTGAACTATTGCAGGCTAGTGCGTGTTAACCTAACACCCAATGAGGCTTTGCTTCAGGCACACCCCTCACACTTCAATGCTCTGTTGAGGGGTGGGCTCCACACGGCACATAGGGAAAGCCACTCTCCATGGGTTTTGGAAACTGCTTGAAGACATGGAATTGAATGGAACACCATTTCACACAGATTTAAGATGTTGTACAAGCAAGAAGTGGAATGATAAAATGGGTGCCCTGCCTCTAGGCCCAAGAGAGGGCTCAGCTGTGTCCCAGCTGAGAGAATGCTGGCCCAGGGCAGTGCACACCACATGTTGCACCAGAAGCCTCCCACACAAAGCTCTCCATTAACAGAGAGGTCTAGTTAGGACAGTGAGAAAAAGTGAGTATCACAGAAGGTGCTGACAAAGTTTCAAATACTGACTATTCTTCGTCTTTGCAGTTTCTTTCTGTCAGGGTGCTGTTTTACAGACAATCAACAGGCATAAACCACAGGCTTCAAAGGTGTAGGTGTTTAATCCCATATTTACTGAGAAACAGCACTGACCACTCTCAAATGTGTGACTTCAAAAAGATAATCGGAGAAAATAAGTAAATAAATACATTTAAATTTAAAAAACACTGAAAGACCAGGATAGTGATCATCAGGTCCTCTCAGGAAAGGGAGAAAAATACACACTTTATTTGTACAGTAAAGGATCCCATATTACACTGAACAAGGGCTCCTTCATTATTTCAGCAAATACACATTAAGTTCCTACTGTATACTAAGCCAATAGCCTGTTTAAAGACATGCAGTTTACAGAAGTGTTACCAAAGACTAAGTAAATGATGAAATAAAGCATCTATGAACAGACTTCCACCATCTCATCTACTACATTGAGAAGACTAGTAAGAAAACTAAACACACTGCAGAGGAAATGCTGACAGCCTTTCTGAATGTGGATCAAAGCCTTAAAATATGGTTTTTGATCCAAAAATCTTACTCAGGGGGAAAAAAACTCTGACACATTAACAGTGATAGGAACAAAAATTTAGCTTCAGGATGTAATTTACTGATAATCTAAATTTCAAGCGTGTGGGGGGGGGGAATGTTTGTGTACAATATGTGCCAGAGAGAGAGAGGGAACGAGAACGCAACTCTAACATTCCAAGACTGAACAACTAGACAAAGTAGAGAAGTCTGCAGAAGGCTAGAGAGCAGATCTGTCTGACAATATGATGTTCAGGATGCTTTGGAAAGTCAGGCACAATGGTGCACGACGGTAGCCTCAGCTACTCCAGAGGTTGAGGCAGGAGGATCACTTGAATCCAGGTCTTCCACGGCAGCCTAGGGAAACACAGTTGGACCCCCATCTCAAAATAACAACAATAAAAGATGGCTGTGAGATAACAAAAGAGAAAATGGGTGACGCACAGATGACAGCTGATGTTAAGCGCAGTGTTCAGAAGGAAGAACTCTGGGCTGGAAGAACAGTGGGAGCTGTGAACAAAGCCACACCGTTTCAACCCCTGGAACTGGTTAATACCGCCAAAGACATACAGAGAAAAAGGAGGAGCACACTGAATGCCCAGAAACTAAGCATTGACAGGACAGTGGACAGAAGAAATGCCAGCTGAGGGGGCTGACCAGCCCTGTGTAGACGAAATACACGGAGAGCACGGAGGAGATGAGGGCCCCAAAGTACAGGGCTCCTGATGAGTCAAGTCCGAGAACTAAAAACTGACCCTTGGGGCGAGGAAGATGAGCAGCACCACTGAGGCCCGGACAATGCAGTTTCCACATACAAGCGAGCAGATCAAAACACAAAGTGGGTTTAGAAGTGAATACCATGGAGGACGGGAGACAGAGTGAGGAAAAGATGGAAGCCATGAACACCTCTGACTCTGTGAAGGAGTTTTGTTGCAAAAATGGGAGCAACTATTGGTGGGAGTGAACAGGGTCAAAGAGCATTGGTTGCTCTTTTTTTTAAAAAAAAAAGTACTTATTTTATTTTGTGTGTGTGCCAAATGCTACACATAAGTGTACATAAGTCAGAAGAGGTGTAGGAAAAACAGCTGTTAGGCACCACACGGGTGCTGAGAAAACCTGGGTCCTTTGGAAGAACAGTAAGTGCTCTTAACTGATAAGCCCTCTCTCCAGCCCCCAAATGTTGGTTTCACTGAAGTGGATGATTGTTTGTACCCTGATGGAGCAGCAGACAGACATGGAAGTAGCACAGAAAGGAAGAGTCAGGGTGGCTGGAATGGTTGCCGTGGGACAACAGGGGGAGAGGACCAGGAACATTTGAAGAAGCTGGCTTGAGAGAGCAGCCAAGCAGTTCACTGCGTGGACCAGTGGCATAGCACTAGGAAGTGAGGAGATGAGGTTGTGAGAGTTGGTGAAGCATCTCTTCATCAGCATCAACTTACTTATTAATGAAAGCAGAAGGTAAGCTTACCAATGGAGAAAGAAGAAGGGATGGAGAAGACAGCAAGAAACATGGAAGAGTCTTTTAGGACAACAGCACAGGAAAAGAGTTGGAGACACAGATGCCTTGTATCTTTGAGCCCCTTAGCCAGTAAGAGGGAGGGAGAGAGGGAGAGAGGGAGGGAGAGAAGGAGGGAGGGAAGGAAAAGCATAGAAACCCTAGGCTCTTGTAATGTTTTTGCAAAGTGGGGTTCACACAGATGCTTCCTAACTGGGATGGGGCGATCATTCACACAGCATCTAGATGAGGCCCCGACATGAGAGTGTTTTCAGTTTTGAAAGCCACCCACTTGCGATTCTCCAATTCTACCTACAACAGTAGGCCTAAAACGGTCACAGACAATAATAAATGAATGGGTGTGACTGTGCTCCAATAAAACTTTATACAAACAGGCAAAGGGCTGGATTTGAGCCCTAAACTATAGTTGGCCAACTCCTATAACCTAAAACAGACATCCTCTAAGGATTAAACAATTATAACTTCTCATATTACACTACAAATACTACTATGTGCCAAAGGAGGCTCAGTGGAGCACAGAGCCTAATGGGAACGGGATCTAAAATCCAAACACGAGCTCATACAGTTCTAGCGTAACACTGTAAATATCCTTCACCATGATTTCTAAGTATAATAAAAGCATTCCATCACCCCACACTGCATTCCTCTGAGATGATTATACCAATCTGAAGCAGATAAAAGCAAGCAGAGAAAGGCCCACGTTAAAGTACTTAGGAAGATATAGTATACATCTTAATAAACAAAAACAAGCACTAACCAGCCAGAAAATTATCATGTACCCAACATTCCAGGAATTGTTATTCTATCTACTTCTGGACTGGGCTAGATTCCAGTCTACAGGTTATAGAGTTATCTTTACAGATGGGATAACCTTTTCCCATGCTCAGATCCATCTGTAAGCCCCTCTACACAAATCCTTTCATGCCTAGATTCCTGGAGCACCAGTTCTCAACATGACTCAAGATTCCAGATATCTCAGATTCTATGCTCTGAACACACAGCCTCCTGTGAACATCCCACCACTGGCTCCATTCAGAAGCCCCATGTGGAGAGGAAGTGAGCTCATACACACCAGCTGGTGTGACCAGGGAACTCAGTATCTAACTGATGCACTCTTGATTTATTTAAATTTGACCATAATATGTAGCGAAATCTGGCTAATGAATATCAAGTTGGACAATCAGCCTTAAGGAAAAAGTGGGGGGAAGGAGAGCAAACCTAACTAGGCATTAATTTTTTTTTTCTTTTTCTGCCTAAAACTCTTAAAATAGTCCCCAACTTTCTGCTACATAATCCTTGGGTTGAAATAATAGCAGGCTCTGTAAAGACATGTTCCTTACCATAATTCTTCGTAAGGAGTTTCTTCAAAGGAGCTCCTATTTCCTTTCCTACCACGAGCAGCACGAACCAACTGTCTTCTGTGGCAGACAGAAGCTGCACATGGAATGAAAAGCCTATTCTGTCTGTACTGAGACTTAAGTTTCGTCAAACCGAGTTCAAGCATATCCCTGTTGAACATCAGCATTCCCATCCTTGTGGGGTATGAACAACATCATATTGAGGGTGCCAGTCTCTAGAACTGCCTCTCACTGTGTGCTGGCAAACAGCATCAGGACAGGAGGCAACAGGCTAAATGCTAATTAGCTTTCATGCGCAGGCTGCTCTTTGGGGAGGGGGTGGTGAAGAGGCCTGAGGCACCTTGTCATTACCAGATCTTACTCCACCCAGACCACAGCCAGGGTTGAGGCCAATCTAGCCCTGTAGCGAGGAAGAATTTTTGGGGATGGGAGGGAAAAGTAGCCTTCCCAGAAGGCTCCTGTTTGCTTTCAAACTCCCTAACAACACAACATTCATCATTGGGAGAATAGAGCTCCTGGTATGACATTCATATATTCCTTCAGAAAAGTTAGTTTCCCTTCCAGATCGCTAAAGGATATCTGATAACCCAGAGACTTCTCTACAACCCTATAGGAGTCTTAAATGAAGAACACTGTATTGTATTTGTGTTTGCTTTACACATTTGTTCAGGACAAGAGAGTGACTTGCCTTGGACTCTGCTTTCCTTTCCTTACCTCCCATAGCCAGTCAAGATGCACAGCTGCAACACGGCCATCTTCTTCTATCTGTTGCCAGGACTGAACCACTGTCACAGACTACTGACTGGCCTGCTCAATACACCCTTGCCTTAAGTACTACCTGGGCTATCCTTGCCAACATCAGAGGGTAGGGGCAAGAAGAAAGAACTGTGTGCCTGATCTCCACTACAGAACCCCAGAACGCCCTTCTGTGGCCTCAGAATAGTCATTTCACCTCTGTGCATCGGTGACCTCATCTATAAATCGGAGTAGTAACACTACATTCTTGGCAGGATTATTGGGGATTAAATTAATTACATAAAATATTCAAACCACTGGATGAGCTGTCCTAAACCCTGTCTAAGAAATGCCCTAGAAGGCTCCTGCCTGCTTTCAAATTCCCTAACAGCATTCATCATTCTTAGCAGCCCAAACTCCTGGCCTTGGTCTCATCTCATTTTGCCTCGCTCTTAGCACCTACTCACTGCTTCTGATCTGGAATACACTCCCCCTTTGTTCTTGGTGCTCTGCATTCAGCTCACAAGTCCTACCCTGCCTGTGACTGCTGATATTTCCAGCCATCAGTCAGTTACTATCTCAGCAATAGTCTTCCGGCCATCACAGTGCCCAGTCAATTTTGGAGCTCTGAGACCACTGTCTTATTTACTACCTTGCGCCATGAAGTCCCTGCTCCTCCTAGAGTATGGGGGAGTCATCTGTCACACTCAGTTCTCAACCTCTAAGACCTAGAACGGTGCCTGGCTTTATCCAGTGTGCAGTGAACACTGTGACAATGGCTTGCCATGGATGGAGGGACGGATGAAAAGATACGGTCTTGTAAGTAGTGTGCTACATACCAGACTTCTCAACCCAGATTCCCTTGAATGAACACCTCGTTGACCTGGCTGCTGACAAGTGAACACCCTTTTGCAATTAACCTATGTCAATGTTATCTGAGCTGCTTTTGCATTGCTCTTCATGTTCATTCCCAGGACATTCAGAAACCAATAATAGATCTGTGAGGGATGAGAAGTGCTGGCCATCTCAAGCCAACACAGAACGACTCTTCCTGTCTATTCCAGTTGCACAGCTCCCTGCGGGAACAGCAACAGTGGCCTGGAAACTATATTGTATCTTGACTCTCCTTCCGTTAACATAGTGCTCTCCCTCCCTTCCCCAAGTGCTTATCTCGGGATCACACCTAGTAACCCTCCAGCACACTAGCCTTTATCTTATTGCCCCCAGGGAAGTACAAGTTGTAGTATTTAAGACGCCTGTAAAGGAGTAAACTGGCTCCCAACCTACCTGGACATATAGATAGCACACTGCAAAGTTCTTATACACCTAGCACCTTTATTCCCACTGCCACTGGGTCCCATCTTCTGCCTGAGCAATGGCCTTGTAACCGTGGCTCACATGAAATCTTTTTTTACTATCTGAGTTTTAGACTGTTTCATGAGTGCATCCGAATCCACACATTGAAATCTGCAAGTGTTAATCTCATTATAATACAGCCATGTGCTTTTTTTCCCCCGACTCATGGGAAAGGGTTCAGAAACTATCTAAAAGATTCTCCCACCACCATGTCTAAGCTGCTGAGCTGCTTCTGTATCCCAGGCTCTCTGTCATGTTCTCCTGCATCTTTTCCAGCACCCATTCAGAGAATTCAGAAATGCCCACTTGAGAGTGTTTACATACTCTACTCTCTTTTTGCACCCATAAGCCACCATAACACACACACACTGATGACAACATTCAGGGCTGTCTTCTGAGCTGCCATCTCTACAAACCCAAGTTTCCAGGAGCTTATAGGTTTATCCTATCCATTCAGTATCTGTGCTGTCATGGAGCCTTTGCTCAACTGCCTGTCTTAAGTAATAACAGCCATTGCAAGCCTGGTGTTGGGGGCCTAATCAGACCAATGACTAAGAATTTAGCCTCACTGTCACCGTGCATTAAGCAAATGATCCAACAAGCCTGAGCATGTCATCAGCAATCTCAGGTATGAAATTCGACTTTAAGACACAGTTCAAGACATCAGAACCAAATAGCTCCATGAAAACCACAGGTTTATGTTACAGAAAAGTGTCTGAAACAAACCCAGTCACTCCCAGAACCACGGCAACTTCCCTCAAAACCCTCCTCCACTCAAATAATTGATCACTAAATATGTTCAGAGCCTTTCAACCATAAAATCTGGTGCATGATTTACAGAAGAAGAAAAAAGCCGCTAATGACACGTGTGTGTTGAGGGAGGGGAGAAAATAGAGGTGGAAGTGGAGGGTTCTTTAGATACCTTCTGACAATTTCCAAGCAACACTGTGTGCTGGCAAGGGTATAAAAGAGAAAAACCTGGAAAGCCACACAGCCATCCAAAGGCTAATTACCCTGCTCAGGGATACCGCCCAGGATATCAGCGTCACTACAGAGGTGGGATAAAGCCTTTTGTGTAGCCATTAGAAGGCCCATGTCATTTACAACAAACAAGTTAATGTGACTTAAGAAGCCTAGAAAAACATCTGTGGAAGTGATTGTATCCTAGATCTAAACCTCCAAACTATTTGCCCTAACTGGTTCTACACCAGATCTCTGGAAGTAGTTAGCATGAACTATTCCTATTCACTATTCCTTAGCTATCCTGCATAAAATAACGAAGGAGCATTCATTGGTAGGAACAGTACTACACTGAAATGAAGGAAGCTATTCTATGAGAACCCAGAATAATGTAGGAAAAAAATACAAGGATCAACAGTTGACTAAAGAGAAAAACCACATATTATAAAAGCAAAAGACGATGAAACAGTATCTCAAAATAGTCACTATTCATTCAAGCCTTAAATCAAAAGTAAAAAGAAACTTCCTCAACCTGACTTCAAAACAGCATCCAAGTCAACAGCCAGGATGCTCACCATTGCTATCCATCAGTACTGTCCAAGAAGCTGAAAAGCTTTGTTATATAAAACAGAAATCCAGCAACTGGAAGGGAGAAAAAAAATATTACCACTGGCATACAGTACAGTATTCTAACCTAGAAAGTACAGAAGGTGGAGTAATTATTAAACAAATAAAACATTCAATATAACCAATCTGAAAATACCCAGAAATCAATAGTTTTTCGCTTGCCAGCACTCACTAGATGGCCCCAAAAAAAAAAAAAAAAAAAAAAAAAAGTATTTCAACCACTCACTACCTGCCAGAAAGTGTTAAGTCTTTAACATCCGAACTCATTTTATTTTGACCACTTATTATCCACAGGTGAGAAAGTCAGGGTTTTGAATTCAGTATCTTTCCCCAAATCTTCCTAGTGTCAAGCTGCCACAGCCAGGAGGTAGACCCAGCTGATCTGAATGTAAAGTCATTCTAACCATCCCACCACTGTACTACCTAGGTTTAGCCAAAAGGTCACAAACCAAAATGCTAATAAACATAACCAGAAAGATCTGTGGCCCACCTCATACAAAGACATTAAAAATGAAAGCCTTTATCAACTATCACAAAGCATCCTTCTGGAAACAGACACACTCTATACTTCACAACAGGGATATTACACTTGAAAAAGATTCCCATTTTCCTTCCAATAGTAAATCGACCTCCTGTAGTCCCACCCAGAGTATATGGAAATAGTATGACTTTTGTGGGGGGTTTATTTCATCTGGGAAGAGGCAGAATTTACTAATGTGATTCAGCAGCTCACCTAGTAGCAGAAAAGTGATGGTCATCCATGGGCTTTTAATCATGGGAACACACATGTCCTTTTCAAGGCTACCACAGCAACACCCTGCTTGGGTCTACACAAGCAGCTCCTTGCCCTGTGAGGAGTGTCCTACTAGAATTCTGTGCTCTCCTTTGGTAGCCTCCTGATACTAAGAAGCATAAGGCACAAAAGGACAAACACACCCAGCAACAAGGGCTGGGTGCATATTGGGAAGGAAAGGTATGTGAGATGAACTCATAGAGTCAAGAGTTCTTATCACAGTGAGTTATATTCAAAAGAGCAAAGCTCAAAGGAAATTCAACAGCTCTATTCAAATCCCAAGAGATAGGAGAAAATGCTGGCAGGCATGCTCCTTGCTTGCCACCTCTTCCTAAGTAATACCAGACTGGCCCATCCTTGCAGTCTCCTCCCTCCAGGGCCACCTCCAAAATGAAGCTTCCCCACAGGATCCCAGTTAGTGTCTTTTTGAAGTCCCTTCTTTCCACCACTTAGCACCAAACATCTGCACTATGTCCTCTAATTATACACTGCTCCCCCCCCCCAGGCCAAGGACCCCAAGTCCTGCATCCAGCACCCAGAAGGACCTACTGATTAAGGACTCCAACTTAGCTTTTAAAGCTTCCCGCAAGTTTAAGATTTCAAAACCCAGGAAACTGGCCACATCAAAAGGTGATGATTTTTTGACTCTGCTCCAATTTTTTTTTTTTTTTAATATTATGTTTCTAAATAAGGTAAGTGGATACTCCAGAGAAGCTGCTCAAGGAAGGTCACTAGGCAGTGCAACTACTTGAGACTTGATAAATCAAATAAACAATGAGGCCGGCGAAGGAAAGCAGAGAGCACATTACAGACCCTCTTGCCTCTTTGTTTTTCCATTAAGGCACTGTTCTTATAAACAATGAGCCCATTCAAAGGGGTTTAAAAACATCCCTGGGGGAAGTGTCTATCTCCACAAGCCAGTGTCCCTCACCCTGTCCTCCACCTGCAAACACCAGTCTCCAGAAAGCCATTTTGCCTGTATTGGAAACGGGAAACCTTTGATCAGTAGTTTCAGGAATGGGGGGAAAAAAAAGAAAAGAAAGAAAACCCTGACTCAAATTACTCAGGAATGCCACTGGTAGGAAGAGGAGAAAGAAAATTAAAGACTCACAAAGACCCAATTTGCTCTCAGGTGAGACTTTCTCCTGCACAGAGCAAACAGCAAAGTCCGAGGGGTTTTATATTCTCACACTTAACTGTCTTAACATCAACCAAAAGCCAGCTTGCAAGTACAGTACACAGCTCCCTTTCAATTTGGTACCACCAGCACTGGTTGCTAAGGAGGCAGCTAACACATATCATCCCACCATATTTCTATTTCTTCTTACAAATCTGAGCATGAAATATCTCCAACAAACAGAAAAGTACTAAGCATGGTAGGATAGTTATCCAACTGCCTACAACCCAGATTTAAGAAATGCTATCAGAATTTAAGTAATGGCTCAGTGGTTAACAGCACTGATTGCCCTTTCAGAGGACCTGAGTTTGATTCCCAGCATGCACATGGTGGATCACAACTCACTCTTCTGGCACCAGGCACACCCATGGTGCAGACATACATATGAAGACTGTCCTGCTAGATTTTTATCAACATGACACTACAGTTACCCTAGGAAGAGAAACCTCAGTTGATAAAATTCCTCCATTAGATTGGCCTGTAGACAAGTCTAGAGAATTTTCTTGATTAATGATTGGCACAGGAGAAGCCCATCGCAGGCAGTGCCAACCCTGGTCAGGAAGTCCTAGGAGACAGAAGAAAAGTAGCCAAATGTGAGCCTGAGGAGCAAGGCAGTAAGCCACAGCCAGCTATGGCCTCTGCTTCATTTCCTGCCATGTCTCCCCCATAATGATGGACTGTAACTTGTAACATGTAAGCCCAATAAATAAACCCTTTCCTTCCCAAGCTGCTTTTGGACATGGTGTTTATCACAACAACAGAAACCTAAGCAGGACATAGGCAAAGCACCTGTGCACATAAAATTATTTAAAAATTAAATAAAAAAATGAATGCTACCCGTTTCCTGTCATGTCACTTCTTCAGAAGATTTTAAAGAAATGAAACAGCTACCTAAATTCTTTCTCCCCATCCTCTTAAAACATATTCCCTTCCTCTTGTTCTAGAAAAGAAAGAAAAAAGAGAGGAAATAAACTACTGTTGCTATTTCTTGTGGACGTCTCCCTCCAACTTTTTGCTCATGGCAACAGGACTGAGCTTTACATTTGGAACTGCATTAGGGGGACTGCAGAGCTGTCTCAGTGGGTATAGTACGTGTTCCTGCGGCCCTGAATTCAGACCCCCAGGACCCACATAAAAAGCCAGGTGCAGGGCTGGAGAGATGCGTCAGTTGTTAGAAGCACTGGCTACTCTTGCAGAGGACTGGGGTTCAGTTCCTAGCACCCACTTGGTGGCTCAAACCATCCATAACTCCTGTTGTAAGGGGTCTAAAGGCCTCTTCTGGCCTCTTCGGGCACCAGGAATGCATGCAGTGTTTAAATACAGGCAGGCAAAACACTCAGACATATTAAATAAATAAATAATAGATACACAGTTTCAGAGTTAGATAGTTTCAGAGGCTGAGTGTGGCAGTGTGACCCTATACTCCCAGAGCTGAAAGATGGAAAGTTTCTGGAGAGCTCACTGGCCAGTCAGTTTAGCTGAAATGGTGAGCTCCAGGTTCCATGAGAGATCCTGTATCAAAAATAAAGTGGAGAACAATAGTGGAAGATGCCTGGCATTGACTTCCGGCCTTCTGGCCTTCACATGCACATATGTAGAAAAGTACAGACTATGGTGATATTTTTATTTGTGCTGAAATGTGGTATTTTATTTGTGCTTTAATAAAGCTTACCTGGAGATCAAGGGGAAAAGGCCAGCCATTTTAAATAAACAAAAGGTCAGGCAGCACATGCCCTTAAATCTGATCACTTAGCAGGCAGGGTCTCTGTGTGTTCGAGGCCACACTAGGGAACAGAGCCAAGCATGGTGACACACGCCTTTAATTCCAGTACCAACCATAGAGACCTGGAGGTCTGTACAGACAGTGACAAGGAAGTGAGGTAGCTGGGCTAAGATAGCCAATGAGAGGGCAGAACAGCAAGGCAATAAAGGCGTGGGTAAGACAGGCAGTAGCTCACATTTGGAAGCTGCAGAGTTGGTGAGGTAAGGTTGGCTGGTGGCTCTTCCTATTTCCCCGACCTCTCTCTAAGGCTCTGACCCCTATATTTGGCTCTGTGTTTTTTATTTAGTAAGACCATTTAGAAATTCGTCTACAACAGACAAATGCAGATACACACCATGCATAAAGGAAGCCTTTATTTCAAGCCAATATCAACTCACTGTAGCAAAAACTGTTCACAGAAGAATCTTTCATCTCTTATCATCTCTATGGCTCCCAAGGTGTATAGATACCTAGATGATATGTATTACAGATACACATACATGTTCAGTGTTCGTGTGTGTGTGTGTGTGTGTGTGTGTGTGTGTGTGTGTGTGTGTGTGTGTGTTTGGGACTAAACCTAGAGCCTATACACTAAAATGAAGATAACAAACTTGGGTAAGAATTACTTCAGGAGTCAATATTTACCAGAAGAAAATACAGGCCCAAACTCAAAGGCTTACAGTCTCAAAAGACACACCATACTAATGTCTCTACCTTTGCAAAAAGAACATTTTTTTAAACCTATCTGTTGTCTGTTCCAAGGGGCTCAGGCCTTCCTGGGTTCCTCAGTCCTCATCTTTTTTCCCGTTACCATCAACATTTCTAATTCCGTTCGGTGAAGCCTGTTTATTAAAGGCTTGATTTTCAGCCTGGCCTGCACTGCTGCACACACCTACCATGAAATACTGTGGTAACAGGCTTAAAGCAATGGAGCTACTCAGGCCTGGATTGAAACTGCCAAAACTGTGAGTCAAGATAAGCTTTTCCCCTTTTTAAATGGATTTATCTCAAGACTTTTGTTATGGTAGCGGGAAGTTAACTAACACACTACCCAAAGAACCCAAGCTGGACAAAACTGGATAGCATCTTTGACGCGCCCTCTTTGACTCCTACAGCCCTTAACCCTGATGAGTTCAAGTTAATGTCTTCAATTCTCACTTCCTATTGACAGTCAAGTCTAAGCCACCATCGTATTTTTGGTAACCTTTTACAAGGTCTCCCATCTTCTGCAAGGTCCCTTAACCTACTGATGTGCACAGAGCAGAAATGGCTATGACCACACCTACCTTGATAAGAAGGCTTGAGTCCTTTCACAGCTTCCCTCAGGATAAAATGAAAACGAACTTCTCAGACCTGTATAAACTAGACCCCGTTTAACCAGTTTCCTCCAAATCTACCACTTCCCACCACGTTAGTTGCATTGCTCTAACACCACAAGTCAATTTCTAATCAAGTTCGCCTCCAGACCAGTGAACAAACGGACTCTTTACTTCAGTCCCTCCATGCTTAGCACACTGTTAAGAAATTGGAACTTTCTAAAGATACAGTTATTCGTTCATTCACTGTGCATGTGCCTTCATGGGCTTACATGTATCACACGCACACAGGTGTTTGCAAAGGCCAGAAGAGGGCATCAGATACCTTGGATTGGGGTTACAGGAAATTGTGCGCTGCCTGAACATGGTACAGGGAACCAAACACAGGTCCTCTGGGAAAACAGCAAGAACTTGTAACCACTGGGCCATCTCTCCATCCCCACATGGGGCATTTTCAAAGAAGATTTACTTAGTGGCTAGAGAGAGAGCTCGGTGGCTAAGAGAACTGGCCGCTCTTCCCAAGGCTCTGGGTTCAATTCCCAGAACCCACATGGTGGCTCTAAACAGTCTGTACCTCAAGATCCAGGGATCCAATGCCCGTTTCTGGCCTCTGTGGGTCCCAGACACATGGTGCACATGCATGCAGGCAAAACACCCACCTATTTTAAAATACAGTTTAAAATAACATTTACTTATATTAATGGTAAGTAGATACATGAGTGGATAGATTAGGAGGCATTCATTAAATCTGGGTTCTGATCTTCCACAATAGGATACACTATCAATATCCCAATGGGAATGCTACAACTGAAAGTGTTTCCTTTTCTGACATTCTCATAAATGATTATGTTACCAGTTTGTCCAGATGGTATCTCTCTAGCAGGCTAAGCAAAGTTGAACACAAAATTAATGGACTAAGGAAAGCAAAAACACCCTCTCTTAGCCTAACTAGTATCTAACAGTAAATAAATAAGTAGAAGCCCAGGGTGCTTTGGAAATAACAATGACTCCATTTACTGAGTTATAACTAAAGATGTTTGATGGTCCTAAAAATGTGAGAAAGGTTTTAAAGGATCTACGTGCAAAAGTAGACATACACTATAACCTCTCAGCACAGAGTGGTGAGGAAACATGGATTATCTATGCTGGAACATGTTTTCTCCTTTCACAGTTTGGCCAGTAGTTCCCACTAGTGTGAAATGAAAGCTGCAGGAAATGCAGAGAATATTTATTATAAGAAACCAAAAATTCTATCCTCCTATAAGTCAGTGATTAACATTTCACTGCAGAAGATATATCTCCCCCAAAAGACCTTTTTTAAAAAACCTACATTTAAAAGGAACAATAAAAAACATTACACAGACGCATCAGCCAGCATTCACCTCTAAAAACATTAAAATTTTATTGACATGGATTTTGCAGATGTCAGGACCCTGGTCATGCCAAGTTAACACTGTATTTGGCCTGACTTAAGAGCCTAGTGAAGACTGTATTGTTTTGGCCATGAAGATTCCTTGATCTGTGATCCCTTTCAACACTGTTAGTAACCTTGGTATGAAACTCTTTGTCTCATTTGAGATATTAGAGAACACTGGTCCTTTCTAACCAAGGGTCACGAGATGAAAGGGAAAGGAAGAAGAAAAATAAACAAACCTATTTGAATATTGGTTTCATTCATGGACAAAATACAACAGAAGCCCGACCGCCACATTGTCCAATACAAGAAATTTATCAGAGATAATTATATACACATATTATGCATATCCAGCCACTGCTTTTGACAGTAACCCTTCAAAAAGTATTATTCCTACTTCACAAATAAGAACCGAGACCCACAAAGTTTCTTTCGCCTTCTATTAAAGGCCCAGCATGAACTCAAACCTACCTTACTATAAAGTCCCCCTTTACCCAACAGAATATAGAATTCACAACTTTGCAATGTTCTGGTTATCAAGAAAGATAGTTCTCTACTCCCTTAACTAGAGGCCATCTTGGCTTTTGCTCTCCCCACCATGAGAGTAAGCAGCTGTCCACATATCCTGTCCTGAAAGAACCTGCCATGTGCCATTGAACCTGTACGAATCCCCAAAGAGTCAGCCTTATTATGGAAGACTACACTCATACTTAAGAAAGCCAACCACTGATAGTAAACACAGGGGGAGGTGAGCAGCAGAGAGAAGGATGTTGGTAAACAGCAGTATAGCTCTCCAAAAGCTTTGGCACAGACACCTACTCTGTGAATGAGGTGGAGCCACCTAAGGCTAAGCTAAACCATTTATTCTTTAAAGGGAAGGAAGACTCTCCAAAACTCCTGCAAGCATGTCTACAGTCATTTTTAGATTACACATTCATTCAGCAAGTCTATACTGAACCCTTCCCTGGCCCAGTATCTATTCTATGCCCTAAGAGCTAAACTAATGGAGACAGGAGAGTGTCTGGCTTTTATATCCTAAGGGAAGTTATGAACTGTCAAACACTTAAAGACCAGAAAGTCTGTCTCAAGATTGTGTCTTCTAAATATGATAGTAAGTTCTACCCATGAAATCTCAAATATGGCTGCTTATTAACAAGACCTGAACAATGATAGCACCAGCTGACATGCCAATATGGATGAGGGAAATTTCATGAGCCCCACCCCTAGATGAAGAGCTATAGGAAATTAAAGAGAAAGGGAGAATCAGTCTCCCCAGGGATGAAGTCCCCAAATGGTTATCCAATACCAAGTAGTCAGCCCTAAAAACATATATATACAAGCAATACTAAAGGGACCCAGGAGGTTGCATTTATATACTTATTTGCATATATGTATACATATATACATATGTAACAGTAATTACAAAAAAAAGCGGCCATGAATTTGAGAAGGAGGTCCATAAGAGATACGGGAGCGATTGGAGGGCAGAAAGGGAGAGAAGAAATGATATAATTATATTTTATTTAAGTTAAAAAAAAATAACATTAGAGCTACGAAGTGATCATTTCTAACCAAATATTGAAAAGAGAAGTGCAATGGAAGTGCTGGGGGAGGGAGAACGTCAGAGAGAAATCAGGTGGCTGAGGCTGGACTACCCAGAAAGCACCATGCACGGAAAGCACAGCAGCGGGCGCACAGGAGCAGGCTCCGTGCGGTGTGGTCTTCTCCAGCCCACAGTCACTTGCCTGGGGAGCTGGGCTCGGCTGTTTCTGCAAGGGCTGAGCCAGGGGATGGAGGAGGGCTGAACTGCTGTTCTCACAGGGGATGGAGAAGAGCTGGACTGCTGTTCTCACACAGGGATGGAGGAGGGCTGGACTGCTGTTCAAACACACAGGGATGGAGGAGAGCTGAATTGCTGTTCTCACACAGGGATGGAGGAGGGCTGAACTGCTGTTCTCACACAGGGATGGAGGAGAGCTGAACTGCTGTTCACACACACACAGGGATGGAGGAGAGCTGGACTGCTGTTCTCACACGGGATGGAGGAGAGCTGGACTGCTGTTCACACACAGGGATGGAGGAGGGCTGGACTGCTGTTCTCACACACACAGGGATGGAGGAGGGCTGGACTGCTGTTCACACACAGGGATGGAGGAGAGCTGAACTGCTGTTCACACACACAGGGATGGAGGAGAGCTGGACTGCTGTTCACACACACACAGGGATGGAGGAGGGCTGGACTGCTGTTCACACACACCGCAAGTCCTGTACATTCTCTGAAGACATTCCACCCATCTCCAGCTTTGACAAAACTTGGAATTCAAGGCCTTCTAGGCAAATGCCTGAGACCTTTTTAAAGACCTCAAAACTGTAAAGGGGACTTGTGTGATCTCTAAATCTATTGAAACCCCTAAACGTAATTAATTTTTTTAAGAATGAAAAAATAAAATCCTTAACATCAATACATTTCTGTGGTATAGATACTAACTACCTTGATACAAAAAGACAGAAAAAAAGACACACACACACACACACACACACACATTTTAAATAGCTGCAATTAGAAAAATAAATAGAATAAAATACAAGCTATGATGTCAAAAATACATAGCATAAAATCCTCAAACCTCTTTCTGAAAGGTTTTCTTTTCGTTTTTTACAGAACGAGACTAGGGCTCTTTGGCTGCCAGCTAGAATGACCAAGCATCTTTATTCCTAAACTTGCAATGATGATAGATAACAAATGGCATCTACAGAGCAGCTGGTCAATAACCAGAAGGGAAGGAAGAGGATGTACAGATGCTGGGAAGAGGACTAGGAAAGCGCCAGCTAGACATATGAAAGGCAGCAGCACTTTGAAAGCAGACCAAGCTTGGTCCAAATGTTAGATGTGGTTTCAGCTACTCACCACAGAGTTTGGTTACTAAAGTTTCTAAAATTTCTGAAAATGATCTTCAAGCCCGTAGTCTGCTTGAGAACAGATGAAAATTTTCCATTGTTGATACACAGGCATAGAATAAGGTAAATAAGAAGCATCAAGCAAGATAATATTCCTAATGAGTCTACAGGAAGCACATTAACAGCCCATTAGGCCAGGCATGGTGGTGTAAGCCTTTAATCCCAGCACTGAGAAGTCAGGAGGGAGCCTGGCCTACATAGGGAGCTCTAGGCCAGCTAGAGCGGCAATATAGTAAGGCGCTGTCACACACATATACATATATATATGTATGTGGATATGTATATGCATGCACACACACACACACACACACACACACACACACACACACACACACACATTAGAACTCTGAATGACTTATATGTACATTAGCCAATGTGAGGAGATTAAGGGGCCATGTCCCATCTCCCCTTCCACACAGCTGCCTCACCAAGTAAGTTTCCGCACCAAAGCTAGCAGGTGAGTAATCCATCTCAAGCACTCATTTTCTTGCTTAAATTAAGAAGTTTGAGTTCTTCCGTTTTTAATTGAGCTTTTATATGGGATGGCTGCCACATACAAGCAGACAAGTGGATAACAACTGGGTTGCACATGTTTGTGTGTGCTCTTTCCTTAGCCTTGGAACTAGACAATAAAGACTCTGTGTGCAGGAGTCATGTCATTATTTTGGTGCTGAGCTGAGACTAGGAAGAAAATATTAATAAAGATTAATACAAAGACCTACAGTTAGGACCAAAGCATGACCAGTCAAGTCATTTTGAGTACAGAATGCCAGAAATATGACTTGGCAGAAGATGGGAAAGGATGCCGAGGGCCACAGTTCTGTGAAGTATCAATCAGCTACAGAACACAGGCTACTCTGTACATCAGTGGACGTGTCCTGCTGGGCTGGATGCACACTATGCCACATGGAGTACTGTGTAGCTCCAAAAGGAACCTTGTTCAACAATGTGTGCCCTGGCACAATGAACAGTGGATAGCCAAAGCCAACCACCCAAGAAGGTAAAGAGATCCCGGGGCCCTGTTCTTCAAATGCTGATAGACAAATACCTGGGGATTAAAGAATTAGCAGGAGGGACTGGAGAGATGGCAGAGTAGTCAAAAGCTACAACTGCTCTTACAGATGACCAGGGTTCAGTTCCCAGGACTCGTAACAGGGGGCTCACAACTGCCTGTGACTGCAGCTCCAGGGGATCTAATACCCTCTTCTGGCCTCATGGACACTGCACACTTATACATAGAAGCCTACACAAAGAGACACACATGTACATTTAATTAATTTACTTTTTAAAGAATTGGCATTAACTTGTGTGTATCTAGGAGGTCAGAAAAATTACCTACACCTTCCTATACTTACTAATTAATTTTTAAAATTAAGACTTTTATTAGCAGGTCTTATAATTTATTGACCTTTGGGTGGGGGAGCAGTTGTAAACTTGTTACAAATAATAGATGAAGTTCTTAAATTTTTCAAGTTGACCTGATGTGAAACAATTTCAAATTCGAGGAAAAAAATCAGGCTTTTAAAAAAATTATCATTTCTGCCACGGGGTGGTGGCGCACACCTTTAATCCCAGCACTCGGGAGGCAGAGCCAGGTAAATCTCTATGAATTCAAGGCCAGGCTGGTCTACAGAGAGAGATCCAGGACAGGTACCAAAGCTACACAGGGAAACCCTGTCTCAAAAAATAATAATAATAATAATAATAATAATAATAATAATAATAATAATAAATATCATTTCCAAAACGTACATCTTTAGGCTAAAATATTAAAACCCAACACTACACAGACAATACAAAGTTCTAGAGATCTGGTCAATGGACAAAAGCAAGCCCAGGAGGTCTGTATCTCCAATCCCATTCATTTCTTATAGCTGGAATGGCATATCATTTCTCGTTAGATGATTAAACTAGCGAACAGTAGTAACAGGACACTTGAGTTGGTATTTACTCAAGCCAGTCCTTCCAACCTCAAAACAGTACAAATTCTCAGCTACTCTTGCCTCTGGGCATCTATGAGAGTAGCTGAAGTTGCATGGGGACATCACTGAAGTAGCTACTAACCCTGGGTCTCATCTAGGTTTTCTTTATCCTCTTCATTGTCATGCTCCCTAGGCTGCCTTTGGAAAGGAAGACCCATGCAAAATCATCTAGAACTCAAGATATGTCCTGCCTTATTAAACCAAATTGCTACCCTGTTGCCTGCAATCTCCATCATTTCTCCCTCCACAGAATCACACTCATAGGTCTCCACACCTAGTAAGGTGGGTACATACCTTCACTTGTGAAGCGCTGATATTGTTCTACCTGGCCTGTAGAAACACACTCCAGTCCAGTCCCTTATTTCCCCATTCTCACTATTCTGATAATTCTGCTGGTAATAAACTGTGTAGAGGGCCCCTATCACATGGATAGTGTCTATAATGGTTACAGTGTACTGTGTATTTACTGTCTTAAACTGGAACTCCACCAAGGCCTGTGCCTCTGTATCTTTTTCTCCTTCAATATCAAATTCTGTTTCTCTCTCTCATTCCCTGTGAAGATTATTCCTGGAAGTTATCCTTCCCTTTGGCAGTCTGGGATACAAATACATCCTGTCAATGTAACCATATCAACTCTGAAACATTTGCTAGCTTGGTGAAATAGAGCTGAGGCCAGACATAGCTGCTGAGTCTCATTGCTTGCTCATGGCTACAGGGACAGTGACCAACCTGCTGGTTCAGCCTTAATGAGATGAGTGACTAGGACCAGCTAGGTCTCAGCCTAAGTAACAGTGAATGGGACTGGCTGGCGCTTGACCTCCATGATGGTAACTGGGGACCTGCTGTGTCTTGGCCTTCATGATGGTGTCAAGCCTACAGTTACACTTGCAGGGATGTGGGGTGCAGTGCCTGCAACTCCTCCAGAGATGTGATGGTAAACTAAGCCAAGCTGTGGGCACAGTGGGAGTTGGGGGTTGTCAGGACTCTCTGGAATCCACTTGCTGCTCCTGTTATCAACCTAACTCCTATCTTAAAATGCTTTTACAGGAAGCAGGGCAAAGAGAAATAGATGGTACTGAAGTTTTGGGAAGGACTATTTCACCACACAGGAAGAATGCTCTGGGTAGAACTGCCTGGAAACAGAATAGATTTCACTGAGTGAAGGTGGGAGCAGCAGTTCCCAAGAGTCTGACCAGTGGATTCGAACACACAGAAAAGGGCATGCTTCAAGACCCATGAAATCTTTTCGGCCTCCAGGAGACTTGTTCTAAAAAGAATTCTCCACCAGGCATGTGCGTGCCTATGTACTTTGACCACTAAAAAAGAAAGCACACCTCTGGTTTAAACAAAAAAACTAGAGAGGTGAGAGTAGGAGACGGAAGACACAAGGGGAGAGGAGGGAAGACTGGCACATACTATTTAATGTTAGGAAGAGTAAAGAATTCAAAGTCTGCATATCTCAGCAGAGCACTGTCCCATTATGTTGGCACTTAGGCCAGTCCATTTCCTGGCTACAGATGACCATGGGGTACAGAAGTCTTTCCACATACTGATTTGATACTGTCTCTTTTTGTCTTCCAGTGGGTCCTGTGTAAACTCCCGAATGTCCATTCTCTCCACTGTAACCCGCTGAGATGAAGGGCTGTGAAGCAAATGAGATCACATCACTCCCCTCTGCCTCCTCTCCTAAGGATGGCGCTCACTCTCTTTAGCACTGTTGGATGGGATGCCACAACCTGGCCTCAATATATGTTTCTAACCACCACCCTCTCCCATACCCTGCTCTGACCTACCTGATCACAGACCTAATGCATTAGTTTTTCTGTAAATGACCCATGCCATCCCTATTTCAGGTCTTCGCTTCCATGGCTGCTTCTATTTTGAATGTCTTTCTTCCTCATCTTATTCTCTCGCCCCTTCCCAGTCCCACTCCTAGAGCCCCTGCCTTCACTGCTGACATCCAAAGAGGCTTACTTGTATAGTACCTGCTCGGTGAGGCTTTCCTTAGCCCTCTAGAGAGTATTTATACTGCATAAATGAGTGTGCTGTGATTTGGCTATTAACTCATCCAACTGCGTGTATCTTGAGAGTAGACTCCACATTTTATTGGCCTACACAGTTAGTACTGTACCCAACACTTGGCATGGCCTTGACAGAGTTTGTTGACTATGGTGCACATCAGTAAAACTGTGCCTTGTGCTTCCAAGCATGCCTGTAAGTCAGAGTGAAGGTGTTAGGAAGCTATGATGGTCCAGGGTTTGCTACATTTTCTTTCCCTGCACTCTGTCCACAACCTCTTCCTTTGTTTCATTCTGAGTATGCTAAGGAAGAAAGAAAAGGTTCTGATTAGACAGAAATCCCCTGGGTAGGGTCTAGACATGAAAAGTTCTATTGTATGTGTGATTTCCCTGAGACACTCCTGCAGGGAAAGAAGGAAGTTCGAATTTCTTTGCCGGCTGGCAAGTCTTCCCTACTTATTGGCATGGCTGTGGTGAATTCGTATCTCCCCAGACAAAAGACCAACCAAATGCTAGATGATCTGGAATAAATGGGAGTCGTGTCTCTCAATTATTCCCACAAGCTTAGAGCAGACTGTGGACCAGCTTTCAAGGGATAAGGTTGGGACTTCAGAAAGCACTGCAATTACATCTTAGATGGCAACCCTTCCTACCTTCAAAGGGTTAGACAGCATGCTGCTTAGCAGAATCAAAGACGTGTGTGATCCACCTCTTCATAAGGCTATAATCACAGCAACACATCACATACAAAGCTGAGGCCACATCCTTCACACGAGCTCCCTTCAATGTGGTCGTGATCTATACAATCTTAAGATTAGCATCTCCAAGTCACTAGCCCACTAAGGTCACCCCACAGCTAGAGAAAGTTCAGTTCCAAGAGTCCTTTGGCCTTATCTGTTGATGCCAGTGTAACTCTAACAGTGATAGAGCCTCAATGTGCCCCCATCCCTGGGAGATCTTAGAAGAAAAAGCCAGTGAATAACAGGGTAGCTACTGTGAACTGATAAAAATGCAGCATAATGCAGAGAGGCTGGGGAGGGTGGTGCCGCATTTTCCCGAGAGAATAGGAGTTATTCAATTCAACCAAAGTGCTTATCAACGTACATGCAACTTTCAGTTCAAGACAGATGAGATAAAAGTAAACATAAATTATTTCCAGAGTATGTTAAACTATAACAGGTGAAAATACAGCAAACCTGGTAGGTCTTGCCAGCATTATTTCTTATGTACTTTCTTATAAGTGACATTTAAAAATAAATAAATAAGCTCTTGTGAAGATGAAGGCAGAAGGTTGTTGTCACCAGAGCAAGTATGTGTTTGTGTGGCTCTGACGTCTACCCAGGAAGAAAGCACCTGCATGCACGTGTGTGTTTGTGTGACTCTGATGTCTATACAGGAAGAAAGCACCTGCATGCACGTGTGTGTTTGTGTGACTCTGATGTCTATGCAGGAAGAAAGCACCTGCATGCACGTGTGTGTTTGTGTGACTCTGATGTCTATACAGGAAGAAAGCACCTGCATGCACGTGTGTGTTTGTGTGACTCTGATGTCTATGCAGGAAGAAAGCACCTGCATGCACGTGTGTGTTTGTGTGACTCTGATGTCTATACAGGAAGAAAGCACCTGCATGCACGTGTGGCCAAAAACAACTAAGACTGGTTCCTGCAGATGGCACAATTATAATAAAGCCTATAGATGTTTACTATCATTCCAACAAAATCTCAGAGGTACCTTGGAATCATGACTGTTTTCAGAGAGTGACATAAGCATCCAGGCACCCACCCCTAGACCTAATATATGCTAATGTTTAGTCAGATGTGTTTAAAACACCATTCTTTAAAGAAACAAAATGGTGCATATATAGCTGAGCATGCCTCATCTTATTTCCTTTCTACACTTCACAGATGCAACAACTATTGCTGACACTGATTACATCTATCCATATTTTCATACTTTTACTATGTGTATAGGTTCATAAACATGATTCTAAAAAGGTGTTTCCAAAGTTCAGCTAAATTATAGTCATGAACTATCTGAAGAAGGAAAACAACAAAACATAAATGCACACTCTTTAACAAAATGTATTCCATATACGATATCTGAGAGTGTACAGTACAGACAAAACAGCAATAAGACTGATCAACAAAATAAAATGATTCAGAAAAAGTAGCAAATCGATATATCAAGGCAGTATCAGATAAAGGTCATGTTTATTTCTTCAGTGCTAGACGATCTGGTAACCATTATCCCAAAGAGCTACAACCTATCTATTATCTATTTATCTACCTATCATCCATCCACTGACGCAGGAGATTTCAACAGCCATTTCACAAAATGAATGTGCACATGGCTAATGATAGTTTTGAAATGTGATTAAGTCTTTTATTCATCAAGGACAAATCAAAACCACAACTGGTTAGTGATGCATGGACAACAGGAAGGCTAAAATTAAAAATAAGCACTTTGGGCAAGAATGAGCAACCAGGGTACAGACCCACTCAAGAAAACTGTCAGGTAGCATCTATAAAACTAAATATGCACACACCTGAAGACACAGTAATTCCATTCTTCAGTCTATACCCAGAGGAGACATACCAGGTCTACCAAAAGATGGGCATTTGAGAGCCTAGGTTCCTAATAAGCAAGCAAGGGAAACCGTCCACGTACCACCAGTGTCCAGGTGAGTCAAGCCAGTGTCTCTCTCTTGATCTGGGCACTGTTTTGTGTGCTCACTTTCAGAAACTTCATCAAGCTGCTCACTTTCACCAAGGGTACTTTCACAGCACACACTTTTCTGTACCATCCTTCGGTTAAAATTTTACTGAACAGTTAAGGTTTTAACCAATAGTATCTCACTAAAAGATATTTCACTGACATTGGTATCTCTGAAAATGTTCATTCACACAAACAGCTGAATGGAAATGTAAGATAATATGTTTCCTGAAGCTAATTCAGTAAAGTGTACTCAAACAACAAGAGATTTGTTAAGAATGATTTTAGGGAGGGAGGGAGGGAGGGAGGGAGGGAGGGAGGGAGGAACATATAAGCAATACTAGAGATTCTCATAGTCTTTATGCCCAAACTGGAGAATGGTCCGGGACATGGAAAATGCTTCCTGCATAGGTTTACCTAAAGGCAGCCAATTAGAAAATGAATGGAAAAAAGACACTATAAATAAACAAGAGTGGCCAGGCGGTGGTGGCGCACGCCTTTAATCCCAGCATTCGGGAGGCAGAGCCAGGCGGATCTCTGTGAGTTCCAGGCTAGCCTGGTCTACGGAGCGAGATCCAGGAAAGGCGCAAAGCTACACAGAGAAACCCTGTCTCGAAAAACCAAAAATAAATAAATAAATAAATAAATAAATAAACAAACAAACAAACAAGAGTAGCAGCAAAGGTCATGTTCAAGTAGTGAGATTCCAGGCCACATTCATGATTCTCTTTATCAAGTTTTTAATTTCCCGAAGAACAAGAATGCTTTCGATGGAATAAGCCAAGTCTATGTTAGAGGAAATCAAGAACAATGACGAATGCAGATCATTCTACGGTGAATAGGTGCCTGGTCACTGGGGTAAAGAGAGGCACACTGTCCTCAGATCTCACAGAAAGGCACTCTAAAATGAATTATTACAGTAACTAGCACATACTGAGCAATGGAGCCCTTCTCCAGTATCCCTGAGAGGAGAGACTTTGCCCCCCCCCCCCCTATGAGCACTGATGCCTAACTGTTCAGCCACAATGTTGTTTCATCTTTGCCTATGAATTCCTGCTCAAGGGTTAAACAGAAATAAAAGTTACTTCAGAGGCTCACAGTTTAGGGCCCTGGTAATCAAATTTTATTGTATTCTTGCTTTTGTTTCTTCTTTTTTTCACTCTAAAAAGTTTAAAGAAACTAAATAAATTAGCAACACAGAAGTTTGCAAAGGCTCTAAAGGAAGCCATGATGAAGTGGAACTGCAGAAAACCAGATGCCAAATTAAAATGCTCCATGAAGATGGTCAAGGTCTAGCTGGGGCGAGAGGCCTCAGTCACACCAAGTTACTATGTCCTTTCTGGCCTGTAAGCAGACACCAGGAAGATGAGTGCAGATGCCAGGTCAGTAAGACGGTGCCAGGGCTACAGAGAAACACACCGCTCCCGAGTGTGAGCAGCAACACTGTGACCATCTGTACAGCAGCCAGAACTAGGGGAAATCTCTCTGGATTTGTACCTGAAACTGACATCTAGAGATTATCTTTCAAAACACCCAACTGTCTGGCTTAACAATGTGATGGAGTTTTGTCCTAAACAAAATCTTACGTGATTTTTTCAACCTGAGGTGGGCCTATACATGAGGTTTATACTATTCAATTTAAAGAGAATTCTAAAATACCTTTTCAAACTGAGATCTTATTAATTTATTCTTCTCAAGCAGCTCTTACATACCTGGCGTCTTTCCTGTTATTCTACATTCTTCTAAATTCCTCTGGAATGAAAGTGAATGTCACTGAAACAGAAGATTGGAGGTGAAGAGATCTTTTCATCTATGCGACCAGGTCCCTCACTTTTAGAGAATAAGTGATGTCCAAGTATGACTCTCTTGAATTGTTAATAACGCACCCCCTGCAAAGTTAGCAGGGTTATACCATTGTAACATTGCACGGAAGACTCAACCTCATGTTCCCTAAAATCCAGGAGGCTGTCTTCTCATGTGTGATCAAACAGCATTTCTGATCACTCAACCAGTATTTTCCTGGAGAAAATCTAGCAGTAGCCAGTACCTTTAGTAAATAATAGGTCATAAAACTCCTTAAGGTCCCAGGAGGTTAAAGAAAAGAAGGGGAAGTTCCAAAGGGTGCCCCCACATCTGAGGCCTGTCCAGGAACTTTCACAATGGTGAATACAATCCCCAGGCTGTAAAAATGGCTCACTTCTCTGATGACATAGCACCATATCAGTCTTGAGGTTGCTGCCGTCCAAGTCAGTGGTACTTGTTCATGACAAAAGGAGGTAGCCTTTCCAAGACTCAGGAGACTGCATGAAACAGAATTTCTGTAAAAGGTCAACTATTCTTTTTTGTTCTATAAGCACATATAATCTCTCACTTGTAAAATGAAAAATCCTCCGAGTTAAAATAAAATACAAAACCATACCAACATATAATTATATGTATAATTGGTACTTGTATTGCTAACATACCCAAGCATTCTGAAGTTTCCAGATTTAGTAATTATTTTATCCCCGTCCCCAGCCCGAGAAATGAGCTGGAGAAATGACTCAGGGTTAAGCATCTGTACTGCTCCTCTAAAGGACTCAAGTTCAGTTCCCAGCACCCTGTCAGGTAGTTAAGCTATAACTCCAACGACAGGGACTCTGACACCCCTTCCCAGATGCCATAGCCACTGCACTCACATACGCATACCTCCACACACACATACACAAGCATATACACATAACTTTAAAACAATAAAAACAAATCTTAAAAAGAAAAAAAAACAACAAACAGGAGTACCGCCTCATGTTAAACCAAGGTGTCACAGAAAGAACAAGCAATGGACACTTCTAGTGATTTCTCTGCTGTACACAGCCTTTTTAACTCTGCATTTACCCAATACTCAACCGATAAATATGCTGATGTGTGGAGAATACAGACAGATGAGAGAAAGAGAGATGGTGGATGGACAGACAGACAAGCAGATAGATAAAGTTATACACATTTTTTTTCCACTTTAAATTCCTCCCACCCACTTTATGGGTCAAACAAATGGGCATTCTGATTTTGTGTAAAATAGATCAAAGAAAATGCTTTGAATTTATATGAAAAAGTTTCCCATTAAGATGGCAGCTATTTTTTTTTCAAACATGATTCTTTTTAATTGTGGAAAAAAGCCCAAGGCTTTGTCAAGGGCACATGTTTTCTATAAATCAAAACATAAATAAATGTAGGATTATTTCACTGGGCATACATATGGTTTTTGCTAAGTAAACTCTATTTATAAAACACTGTTAGCCTACACAGGAACTGCTGTCAACGTTCACTGGAAAGGAAATTCTATTTTTCTATTTATTTATTTAACTTTATGTATATGAGTATTTTGCCTGCATGTATGCATGTGCACCACATACATGCAGTTCCCGCAGAGGTCAGAATAGGTACCAGACCCCCTGGAACTGGAGTTAGAGATGGTTGTGTGCGCTGGGGACCGAACCTGGGTCCTCTTCAAGAGTAGCAAGTGCTTTTAATTGCTGAACCATGGCTATAGCCCCAGGAAAGGAACTTCTCTATTGCTCTGAAATTTGCTAAGATTTGAAAACAATCCTAAGCATATTAATTTTGGATTATTTGGTTGTTTTTGTGTTTTTATATTTTTAAACAGATTTGGCTTCTAACTTAATATGCAATGGGTCATTGTGCATCTTTTAGTTCTTGAATGCTTAGTAGAAATCCTCAAATGAAGATTAGAGTCCTATTTAACAGGGAATATTCACATTGTTGGATGTCCCATTACTTTATGCCACTGTTCTGTTCCTGTAGCAGGTTCTCTTTACAGGCAAGGATCTAGACTGAGCACTTTATCACTGCTAGCAGGGTAAAAGCTATTCCACCAAAGGGGGGTCTGAGACAGCCACTGCAGCTCCATACATAGCCACAGCATCATCTTCTCTTCAAAGCTCACTTTCACTCTCTGTTCTCACAGACCTGGACAATGAACACACTTTCAACCCTGCTAGGATTAGTCCTTAGAATGAAGTTTTCTGTGAGAAAAAAAAAAAATGTTATAAGCAAGCATGTACCAAGAGTCCTTGATGGCCTATAGCCAACCATGGAAGGTAGCAGTAGCCTTAATAAAAATGAACATTCTCCCTTTTCCATTTCACTCTTCTCTCTTAGGTCTCGATGATTTCCAAAAGGGGCCTTTTCCCTATGGTTCCACCATCAGTCTCTGCTGTAGGTGGAGCTAAGTCAGAGGCTGCGTATGGTGCAGTTGTGAACAGTTTCACTGAGACCTCTCACTCTCTCCTGTGCTCCCTTTCAAGCTGCATCCTCCCTCACTGTGCAACTCGTCTCCTCTTGGCATAAAATGCCTGTGGTTTTATGTTTAAAGATGTAGCCACACGCAGAAAGGAGTTATCCTCTCAAAAGACAAAGGGAAAAATGTTAGGCAGTTCCCATAAAAGTAACTCAGAGGATTTTAAAATCTGCATATGAAACACTTAAATTTCAAAAATCAATAAAACTTTTAGATCTATGGGTTAATTATTTAACATGTACCTATCTATATACAGCTAAACTGCTTTAGAAGCAAGGTGAATGTCATCATCTCCAAAGGGCTGCCCCAGTTTACACATAGAATTCCAAGTTCCTTGATCCAATTCATAGACACAATATTTCTTAACAGTATATTTAAAAAGAAAAGTTGCTTATAAAATGTGATCATAGTTTCCACACATAAGCTTAAACACAGTGGTAGGGCCATGAGTGGAACTCCGTGGTACACTTTAGTAATTTTGCTAGTTAAATGCTAGTAATCCTGAGTAATCCCTAATGGCCGACACGAATGAATTTGAAATTATAAGAAAAAGCCAAATTCTCTGGAACTTCTGGTCCTAATCAATCACTGGAGATCAGTGACATCACTGATGCCTTTGATCACAGATCCTCTTTCAAGCTGGGATGGGCTGCATTGATCCTCGCTGGCGCAGAGAAAGGGGGAAACACCTAGGAGTACAGCCCACTGTGAAACCCGAGAAGTCATCAGCATCCCTTCCCCTCCTTCAGGACAGACAGAAAGGACATTCCAGGGCTGCCCTACCCCAAACAAAGGAGCTCCCTCATTAAATCCAAGCCTAATTCCCTCTGACTAGGACTCTCGGAGTGCTTTAAGAGAGGAAGGGATGCTAAGCTACTTTCCTTTGAAAGAGCCTAGGTTATGAACCCTCGGGCTTCATCTTCTTAACCATTAATACACCTAACGAGGACTATCCCCCCCCAAAGCCCTCCTATGAAAGGGGTGTCCTGTGGAAATGTGTTTTACCATCTTCCCCATCTGAAAGCACTTAATATATAATGCTTAATATATAATATATATTTCTACTTACAGATTTTACTTCATGAAAACAGTACTTTTTTAAAATAACTTTCGCTGTATTTTAAATGTTTTACTTTGAGTTGTTTAAGAATTCCACATGGGTCAAAAAGAAAGTGCTTGACTATGCTGTTGGGTTATACAAATTTCAATACTTGAGCTGCTATCCAAACGCCACCTCCAAAATACTCATATAGGCAATGAAAAGTTTAACTGATCCTTACTCGTTCAGTCCCTCTGCTGTTAGTCCTCTCCCACCCTTGTTTGTAATACAGTCTAATTGAGCTTCAGGAATACTCGTGGAATGTAGTTTATTAGCTCCCTCATCAGGTGATCAATGATTTCATTAATAAGACAGATAACAAAACTGTCATATCATCGGCACTGTTATGAAAGATGAGCCTAGCTTCCTGCTCCATTTTCCAAGGTCTAGGGTTCTCTGTGGCAGCTCTGAGTCCATTCAATATTTTCCAACGACAGAGAAAAGTGAAAATCCATTTTGAAACCAATTTCAATTAGGATCCAGAAGCTGTTATCACAGATGTCGCAGAATGGGCCCGTAAGTGGAAATGTCGCCTATCCATTCTGAAATGAAACCTTATCAGGAGCTACAAAGATGGCTGGGGACAGCCTATCTGTAAATTACTTTTCGTCCTGTGTTAACTCAGCCTTAGCTCTGTCACATGGAATTCTTTCTATCCACTAGTAATAATCAAGTGACTAAGTAGACAGAGCACCCCAACAAAGTCGGGCAGGGCTGCCCTTTTAAACATGGGTACAAACGCACACACACTTAGGCCTGCAGGCCTGCAAAACAATAGCCATGCTTTCACTGGTAGAATTCAAAGTTTATTATGGGAAATAAAAGAAGCCCATCTCCACCCATTGCATTCCTAGTGATTTTTCAATCGCAAACTCCAAGGCTCCGTCATTTCATTAATGCAGCACCCAAGTCAGGAGGCTTTTCTCTGGCATCTCTCAGTCTCCTTTTAGCAAATTATCCCATGACGGCGGATTTATTCAGTCAAAGACCTCGGACTTTGAGAGGCAACAAAAGAATCAAGAGACTTTCTGGTCCACCTGCCTGGCGAATGATGAGGCAGGGAAAAGTCTCCCCCAGAGAAACCAATCAAACCATTGTGTGGCACAGTCAGACCTTTTCAGCTGTCAAGCTGGAGAGCTGAGAGAGATGAAAAGAACAGGGATGGAGCTACCATTTACAGAACCATGTGGGAATGGTCTCCGAAGATTTCATAATTAGGATGGAACTCAACTTTCTACAGCTGAGGGGGAAAAGAAGAAAGAAGAAAGAGCCCAAGAAGAGGGAAAAGTCAGAGCGGGGGTGGGGGAGTGCGGGATGGGGAAAACGGCAGTTCTAGGGATAACTTTATAGAAAAATTTCTCTACCTGAGATGAAGTCCTATCTACAAAAGCGAAGGAGATAAAGAAGCTTCCAGAAATAAAAAAGGGTGGTGGGGGAGGAAGAAAGAGAGAGGGAGAGACTGGCCTATTTACTTAGCCAAGACTTTCTTACTTTTCCTCTAGGTTGTAGGTGTGCTAAATATTACGATTCTAGTTTTCTCATGTGAATAATTTAAAGTAACAAAAACAACAAAAAGTCTTTGTCAACATGGCTGCTTGTAGTTTTCAACATAAAACTGAATTTTAAACTGATCCCAAATACACCTTGCCTGTGCCCAAAAAAAGAAAAAAAAAAAAAAAGAATCCAGCTGACAGGTACTAGAAAGTGTTTTTCTCAACAGTTCACAGGAACTCTTCCTTCTGCCCTAATGAAATGTGTGAAAAATTAAAGAGAAAAGACCAAGAATGAGTTTTACTCACAGGCTTAAAAGACAGATTTTGCAAAAAACGTGAAAGAAACACAATTTCCAACCACGACCAAGATTTCTACAATTCCTATCACTTGCCAGGGACTCTAACAAATGCATTAATTATGAAATGGACTTTAACACTCAAATATGTATTCCAATTTCAGGGAGGGGGGACACTATTCTGCCTTGATTATGGTCGTGGTTCAATGACCTGGATTTGTCCAAAGTGACGGAAAGATCACCACAAAGAGTGATTTTTTTTACCACATAAGAATGTAGGGAATAAGTTTAAGCAGAAGCAGATGCATCTGGAAGTGCATCTGTGCACATAATGAGATTTTGCAGCACCACCCTGCCGCCTGCAAGCTTCCTAGAAATGGAACCGCCCCAGCCTGGGTGTAGGGTCAGACTGGTGGGATGTGGGAGGCCACTAGCCACCTCCCAGAGGGAGTTTTCCTCCCACAATTGGCCTCCTGCCCCTTGAGCTTCCACTATTTGGTGGTTGTTTCTGATCCTGACCGGTGTGTTGCTGAAATATGAAATGCCCACACCACTTGAGCACAGCAATCACAGGCAGCCCAGGGACTTTCCGAGAGCAGACACATGCTGTGCTCTCTATTCTACCAGGGTGCCAGAACGGGGCAAGATGGGAGTGTGATCCTCTGTGGATCAGCCTAAGCAGCTACAAGTTGCTCTTTGAGAAGAAATCTAATACTGAGATTCAAAAGTGGGAGAACTTGTTCTCAATGCAGCATCTCAGTACAAAGTTGGATTGCATCCAATATTCTGAGTATTTACAAATGAGCATCTGAGTCATTAAACCTTGGGCAGCATCAGGACCAACGATTTGAAGTACCATTCCCTGGTCTTGGATACTGACCTGCTATGCTAGTTTAGGACCCCATGACCACATGTCTGGAATTCATGCAGAAAATATTGGGTTATTCTGCAAATCAGGTTAAACTTTAGTCATTCCTAGATTACTAACAAATGATACTACAATACTACATTGAAAGAACTAGGATAAAATTGATCAGTGAATTAAATCCTGCCAAATTATATCCAGTCAGTTACTACCAGTGAAAATAGCTGTGTCCCCACTGTGCCAGTCAGGAAGCATGTACCGTAGCCCAAGATCACATAACCTTTTCTGGCAGGGCTTAAGTTCAAACTTTGGCTTTTAGCTCCACATCAATATTAAGTGTCCTATTGTACATGCCCCCTGTCTCTGCTCTGAGGTCTGGCAGACCCACACAAATGACTTCCCAGTAGTAGTCCCCATCTGCTGAGGTCTTCTTGGCCACAAACACTGTGCTGGGACAAGGTGTGGAGGGCAAGGCAGATAAGTAAGTTGCTATTCTACAGAAGTTGAATGAAAATTGAAAATTAAGTGTTAAGAGAAAGAAGACTACAAACAGGGTACACAGGATCTTTAGGGCAATGACACTATTCTATAGGTACTGCAATGTGGATACATGTCAAAACTCACTGTTTGGGTTAAGTATATTACCTTTTCCTGCAATCACCCAGGCTTAAAACCCCTCAGTCAACTTTGACTCTCTCCCTCTCTCACGCCCCTGTGAACCCCAATGAAAACTACAGATTTGAGATAATGCACCATTTCTATGAGACAGTACATAATGCAAAATGTCAATAAGAGAAAAGGGAAGAAACTTTCTGCTCAAGTTTTCTATGAACCTAAAACCACTCTAACATACAAAGTTTATTAATTAAAATTATAATGACCAAGAAATAAAACTTTTGTAAATATGAAGTATTATACAATTTCCAAAAGGACAGACAAAAAAAAAAAAAAAAGCAGGGGAAATCTGAGGACACACAGTTGAAAAGAACTGACAGCAAACACACGGTGAAATTAGCAAAATTCTCAGTCTGTGGAGAAGCACGTGAACAAAGCAAAGAGCACTTGCATTGAATCAATGAACAGATCGGAGACAGGCTGGTGTCAGGCTTTAGAAGATATCTACACACTAAGCAAATGGCTCTGAGCTTCATCCTGTAGGCGGCTGTGAATCACTGAAGATTCCAGAACACAGACTTAGCAGCGAGAAACACAACACTGTTAATCTGGCAGGAGCATGTGCCGAGCATGAGAGGTTCAAGGTGACGAGCAGAAGGCCACTGGAATTGGCATGGCATGGTGGGCTGCAGGAAAATATGGGTGAATGACCAGAAAGAAATCTACCAGGAGCCTGGAAGGGGGTCAAAAGGTTAACAGTGAGGTTTTAGGCCTGGATGACTGCAGTAAAGACAATATAGTTAACCAAAAGGGGAAATCAGGGATGCTCAGGGATAAGTGGGTTCAGAGCCCAAGCTTAAGAGAAGATTAATCATTACCAGGTAGTTAAAAAAAAAAAAAAAAGTTGTGAAAGTAGAATAAATAAACTGTAATTAATATACAAAAGCCACACTGCAAACAAGCATGACATTCAAAGGGTGCCCCACCCCAGAAAACAATGGGGAGAGATGGACACATGCATGTTACTTCCAAGGCAATGTGCACAATAAGCACAATGCATTTTCAAGAGTTAAGAAATCGAAATAAATTTTCTTAAAATTATGTTCTCACAAAACCATTATCTACCCTCTGTTCGGAGATCAGGGGGCTTTCAGAAAGAGGGTAAAGACTTTCGTTTCTTTCTTTCTTTGTTCGTTTATCCATCCTTCCTCAAGATGAGCAGGCTTGCTTGGATTTGTGATTTACAGAACATCTTGGATCCAGCAAGTTCACCATTACTTTTGCATTACCCTTTTATATTATCCTTTTACATTATCCTTTTCATCTGAAAACCTGGGCAAGTGAGGTGGCTCAGAGGCTAGAGAAAGGCACTTGATGCCAAGCCTGATGAACTGAGTTTAATCCCTGAGGCCAACACGGTAGAAGAAGAGAACTTCTCCAGGTAAGTCCCAGAAAAGTAGATGTAATTACTCCCTTGCACTTAAAATGAGGAAACCAAGACACTAAGAGACTTAATCATCCACTCACATAACCACTACGTGGCATCACCAAAACTCAACCCAAGCTTTTAGATCCAAAACCCTGCATTTCCTCATAAGAACCCTATCACGTCAAGTGCAATGTGCCTGAAAGTCCCTCCCATCCATCCTACATGTGCCGAGAAATGGGATGTGGCAAAGCAAAGAAGTGTAAAGAAATTTAACACTCAAAACCTAAGGTCTATCAGCAGCAAACTCCCCGTCTGCTTTTAAGCAGACACTTAACACTGAGAAAAGTCAAGGAGAAAGGAGTATATGCTGGGGAACAACAATGAACTTCAATTCCAGGTTTCAACAGAAGTAGAAGCCATCTCAATCCTTAGCCACAAAACCAGCAAACATCACAAACATTGTGGACTCCTAGTCACAAAACCAGCAGACATCACATACATTAATACCTATGTACTCCTATGTGTGACAGGTCCAATGGACATCACACACATTAACACCTATGTACTCCTATGTACTCCTAGTGACAGGTCCAATGGACATCACATACTTTAACACCTATGTACTGGACACTTTGAAAGCACAAACATCAAAAATCTTTTAAGCGAAAGACAAAAAAAAAAAAAAAGCACAGAGAATGCCCTATCAATTAATCTATCAGCTTTGGTCTCCAACCTCATCACAACTGGGTAAATTTCTGCTTTCTATCAACTTATAAAATCTCTCAGTAATTACCACAACCTCAAAACCACAGCCTGGATCATTTATGATAAGTCTGCTACCCTCCTTCTTGAGACATGGTTTCACTATGCAGCCCTTGCTGGCCTGAAACTCACTATGTAGACCACGCCAGCCTCTAACTCACAAAGATGTGCCTACCTCTGCTCCTGTGTCCTACCATACTTCCTTGAAGCAGAGTAGCATGTTAATAAGAACTATCAAGGGACTATTTTTATATTAAAAAAAAAAAACCTCAGGGACCAAAAATGAGGAAAAAAACATTTTAAATTAAATATTCAAGTCACAGAGAAAAGTTTTACAGGCTAATTAGAACATGAAAAACAGAAGAAATGTGTATTTAAAACTCATTACTTAGAAAACACAATGTGTAGCTCAGGAACTAATGACTCGTACCCAAACAGAGAGCATTAAAGCATTTACCTACAGTTTGTCTTATTAAGAGACTTGGACATTCTCAAGTCAATATGAGGCCTAATGTCTAAATGCACACTCAAGTACAATCTCTTAAATCACAACTATACTTAAAAAACATTCAGGAAACTAAATGCCATCTCCTGGGTCGTTTCCATTTCATGAATGGCACTAAATGCTTAAAGCTGAAGTGTGCAAACAGAAAACTATGTACACAATGTGGCTCCTATGTGAAGTTCAGTGGAGGCTTTGCATGCTCATGTGGACCCTGAAAAGCTACAGAGATCTAATTTGGCCTGGTTTCTTTCCCCCATACAAGATTTAGAGGAGTTTTTCACTCATGTTATTTTAAATCTCAATCTCATGTAGCAAATGTTTATTTACAATGCTATTCAAGGTTTCTGAGCCATCCATTTTGGCTGTGTGTCTGTGTATGTTTAAACAAAATTCTAGGAGCAGATTCTCAACTGAGAAAAGCAAGAAAACAGACCTGTAAGGACACGCAGTGGAATGTGCGTGGTTTGGCTGGGATGCTCACAATCAAGAACAAATTATACCACATAATGACTGGAAAAGTTAATTAAGTCAATGTAACCAATACTTCACCAGTAACAAAACTTTTTTGTCTGTTTACTTTTCATGATGAAATGGGTGGGATCGAAAATACACACTTTGCATTCATTTGGTTCATACCTCTTGATATCTGAACTAAACCTTTCAACTTTCTGGTTACTAACTCAATGTCAGAGCAGTTGTAAAGAGAGCACAAGCAACTAGAAATAAGCACAATCACTGTGCTCTCTATTGTGGTTTCTCAATGGTTCCAATTTCTGTGAATGACCTCAGTGTAAGTACCTAAGCACTTCTGAACTGTTTGTAGAAAGGTGGGCAGGTGGAGAGACAGACTGTTGAGTGGACAGACAACAACCACAATAATGCCCACTACAGGCCAGCACACACAGAATACCAGGCTTTACCAGGCTGCCTAACAAAAGCTCTAACCCAATCAGCGCAGGACTAAAGTCCGTACACTCATCTACAGGACAAGGTAGAGTTTAAATGGAGGAAGCTTCCTTTTCCTGGAGTCAGTCTGTTAGTGGAAATTTACATTTTAGAAATAACATTTCCATTTTTTTTTCTTTTGTTTCACTGGTGCTTTCTATTGTCCCCAAATGAAAAGCAGTGAATTCCTTAGAAGAACAGGAATATTGAAAAACTACTCTGGGACAGATCTCATTCAGATACGTGCCCCGCAAGCATGACCAATGAGTATTTACTTCCATGTGGGACAGGACTTGGGCACGTTTAGACAGGTTGTAGGCCTCAAGGGCACAGGCTGATCAGGTTAGGAAGGCAGAAGTGCATGTGGCTTAGCAAACAGGCCTGTGATTATGCCAAGTACAGGACTGGCATTAAGACTGTCCTTTCTCTGGCTAGTTTTTGCTCCAGGCCTCCAGGCCACCACTGGACTCAGGTTAGTACTGTTCCATTCACCTTCAACATGGTCAGAAGGGGAACCTAGGGTCAAAGACTGACTGACAAGAAGCTGAGCAGCAATGGATGTGTCTCAGCGTGGGAGCAAGATCCACAGAGGAAACAGCATCTTTCCCACAAGAGACCACTGATGAGACTCAGCTGGGGACTCAGAGACAGGACAGTGGCTTCTAACACTCCGCATGGTGTAACGACATCCCCTACCAACCTACACTGGCTTTGGCCTGTCCTTGCACTCAGAAATACCCACATATTCTGTTGCATTCTCACACCTTACTCACATGCCATGATGATGAACAAAATCGGTGTTTCATGAAGCTTAATAGAGAAACAGTGCTTATTCTTCTTATAAAATACCACCAAATAACCAGCACTTAATATGTTGCTTCTACTCATAAAACAATGAGCCTAATTTTTATAAACTTCAAAAAAAAAAAGAAAGAAAGAAAGAAAGAAAGAAAGAAACCAAGATAACATGCGTCTGAAGTAGAAAATGTTTTCTATAATGCTGGACCAAAAGAGACCAATATTCTGGCTGTATT
Organism: Peromyscus leucopus; assembly: GCF_004664715.2. Lineage (NCBI taxonomy): Eukaryota > Metazoa > Chordata > Mammalia > Rodentia > Cricetidae > Peromyscus > Peromyscus leucopus. The sequence goes on from NC_051067.1 coordinate 46,703,644, forward strand.
AAATAAGCTTGAGCCCTGGGTTTAGGTACCACAAAAAAGTGGGAGCAACACAAATTTTCACACACATACAGGTAAAGTGAATCCATTATTTTAACTCAGACATACATATATCTCCCTAGAGATCAATGGAAACCTGGACACATTGGCCTGCAAGGCTGACAGCCAGCTACCTCCCTCTGGCTGTGTCACAGTCCATAGCTGTGTCAAAACCCTGATAAAAGGACTGAAAAGGCTTAAAGCAAAGCTGAGCACACAGGGATGGGCACAGATCAGGGCCAAATTCCTCAGGAATATTTGTCCTCAGAATTAAAGGTTCTGGGCTATAGTCAGCTTCCAAACCAAGCTCACTCTTCAATTGCACATTTAAAATAATAGTAAATCAGCCAGGCAGTAGTGGCACAGGCCTTTAATCTCAGCACTCAGGAGGCAGAGGCAGGCAGATCTGTGAGTTCCAGGATAGCCTGGTCTACAGAGTAAGTTCCAGGACAGCCAGAGCTACACAAAGAAACCCTGTCTCGAAAAATCAAAAAATAAAATAGACAGGTAGATGGATGGATGGATGGATGGATGGATGGAGGGATGGATGGATGGATGGATGGATGGATGGATGGATGGATGGATGAAAAAAAGGAAGGAAGGAAGGAAGGAAGGAAGGAAGGAAGGAAGGAAGGAAGGAAGGAAGGAAAAAAAGGAAGGAAGGAAGGAAGGAAGGAAGGAAGGAAGGAAGGAAGGAAAAAGAAGAAAGAAAGTCAACCTAGCAAAATGTTATTGGAACATATAAATTATAAAACCACAGAGAAGACAGAAGATTGGGTCAGGCAGATCAGTGAACTGGGTCATTCAGGACCAGAACCAGGAGACTGAGCCAACGTATTCTTCCTAAGGGCACACAGAAAAGCAGAATGCAATCCAAGAAGAGCAGGAATGACTAAAGCTACAAAAATCAAGGCTATTAACAGCCTACTTTGTGGGAAAGCCTGGAGAGGAAGAGAACGTCACCACAACCCTCGGGCTTTGTTTTCCCACTTAGGGGATGCTAGATTTTCAGTGCCCATGCTTAAACTGAAATGCCTTTCAATGCTTTGCTTAAAATGTAAAAATAAATGGTGACTCTGTGATATATCTACAACAGTTAAATACATTAAATTTACATAAACCAACAATAAACTTCGTGGACATAAGGTGGACTACCTTAAGGTTGTCAAATTTTAAAGTCCTTTCCACTAGACAACTTTAATTTGGGTGGGAGAGGGAGATCCTACCATAGACTGACAATTACTGTGTTCTTGTGACTAATACAGGCTTCCCATGTGAAGTTCAAAGCATTTTCAATTCTTACCAAAACAAGAACTTCTTTTAATAAACAACCAATCACAAAATTGATATCCCAAATTACACTCTGAAGCAAGCAAGTACCCTGCCCACCCCACACCCCATCCTCTGGCCCATTTGCTATGTTAGCCTCTCACAGAACAATCAATGGTCCAGGTGTGGATGCTCAGCTCAGGGATGCAGAGGACACAGGATGTCTGGGGCTTGCCTGCTGGGAACTGTGGGCCACTCACCGTTCGAAGTGGTGCTGGAGGCCACGGCCTTCTCACTGACATCTGTTCTCGTGGAACACTTCCCAATGGAATTCTCAGCTTTCTTCCTCTCAGTGGTTGCGGAGCTGTGGGACTGGGCCTCCATAATGTCTTCTCATTACTTCTGCTTGTTTCTCAAAGGAATACCTATAAAACACCACAGTGCCATCAAATTCCCAAAATGGCAGGAGAAACCTTTATTAAAAGCTCTCTGAATCTTCTATCTGAGGAAAGGCTAAAGGTTTAGCAAAACCTAGATGACATTCTCCAAAGGTTTTTCTGGCAAAAAATACTTCGTAGTTTTACTAAGATGTCAGTCAAAGTCGCATGCAGTTGAGTTTTCATATTTCCTAAGTGATCCCAGTCTTTGCTATCTGCAAAGGAAAACATTTTTCCTCGGTTCCTCCCGAGCATCTGTTATCAAATGATCTAAGGCAGTGGTCTCAACCTTCCTAATGCTGCGACCCTTTAGCACAGATCCTCATGTTGTGGTGACCCCCACACCACGAAACAATTTTCTCTGCTACTACATAACTGTAATTTTGCTACTGTTATGAATCTAATGTAAATATTTTTGGAGACAGAGGTTTGCCGAAGGGGTTGCAACCTACAGGTTGAGAACCACTCATCTAAATTTCAATTTTCAATTGTCTACAGTTTAAAACTCAAGTGTCATGTTACTCTCAGGCCATGTCTGCACCTTTCTCTTCAGGAGGTCGATCACCTTTAGGGGTACAAAGAGAACTTCCAAGTCAGAACGAAGTTGGCAGTTCTTAATTAGACTTTTTAAAGAGCACCTAGCAAGCCTCCCAAGAGCTCTCAGTCTGGGGATGGCTCGGCCAAGTAGACTGTGATTTCTGCTTCTTCCACCAAGACTCCTGAATTGCAATGTGCTTCTCAACTCAAAAACATCCAGGCAAACTATGTTCTTAAGATGAAAACATTAATTCATTTGGGTTAATTTCCTAAACGAAAGTAATAAGACACTATCTCTCCATCCCACAACAAAAAGCCAAAAAGTGAAGAGAGCAAACGCTGGGATCACTTACAAAATATGAAAACTCAACTACAGGCAAAGTCAGTTCATCTTTCTCTCATCAGCTTCATTCACGGGATAATATCTCAACTAATCATTCATCAATTTTCACTCCAACATACTCTGTTTTACAATCATGTTCCATACCTACAAAGAATACGAAGGTGGAAAGTCCACTCTCAGGCATGTCTCCTTCAAGCGCTCTAAACTGCAACACCCATGGAAGGCATTTCATCTGTCTAGTCATCTGCTTATTTTCTACATGTAGCCGACACCACAATGTTCAATCAAAACAGTGATTAGTGAAATAGAATAAACAGCTGTTTCACTGGCAAAAGTGAAAACGCCAGAGGATATACGTTTAGTCAGCTTTAACTCATGTTTGCAAGGGACCTGTAAATTCTTTAACATACACCATATCCCCCTTGACCTGGAATTCAAGCCACTCAATGATGGCCTCAGAACCAAAAGCTGTACACCCAACACTGGGGCACCAGCTCTTCCCGCTAACTTCCATCTTTTCCAAGAATATCTTCTGTCATTCCCTCTAAAACACACGAGTGTTTTGTAGGATAAAAAGAAAATAAGATGTACTTATCAACGCTAAGACCCACACTGAATTGAGAAGCATGTCCAGAGAGCACAATGAAAAATAAGACCCAAACAGCAAGGGGCTGGACAGCACCCATAGAGGCTACCTAAGGATGCCCCAGGAGCTGTCCAGCGCAATCCTGGGCAACCTGCACTCAGTCTCAGTTGATCAACTCCAACAGAAGCACTCTGCTGCTTTTCTTCCGAAGAGGAAACAAAACAGTAAAGACTTTCTTTATACAAAACACCCATTAATTTCCAAAAGATCATAGATTCTCCAAAGCTTTTCCATAAACCTGGATAAAAAAAAAACCTCTCAAGAGAAATTTACAATAGTTGCTTGTACCTCTAAAAAAGAAACAAAACAAACAAACAAACAAACAAACAAACAAACAAAAGCCTCAGACTAGAGGACCACAGAGACAGCTCAGTGGGTAAAGGCGCCCGCCGGTTTTCAAGCCTGAAAAGCTGAGTTGGTTTCTGGAATCTACATAATAAAAGGAGAGAACCAACACCCCATGATTCTCTGACCTCCGAATGCAGTCTCATTAAAAAACACACAAACAAAAAACCCACAAACGGAATAACTCTCTTTTAATTCTCTCTCCAAACTGATTTTGTTTGTTTGTTTAAGGTGAGGTCTCACTACACAGTGCAGACTGGCCTCAAACTCCCAACTCCTCTTCCTCAACCTCCTCCCTCAGACTAATCCTCAATCCGATTACAGAACTGTACCACACACCCAGCTTTAAATAACATCTTTAAAGTCTATCACAAGGCTGGGGGGATGGCACTCAACTCCAATTCCATCACTCAGGAGGCAGAGGCAGAAGAGTTTCTGTGAGTTCCAAGTCAGCCTGGTCTACAAATTAAGTTCTAGGACATCCAGGGCTATACAGTAACACATTGTCTCCAAAAAAACAAAACAAAGATCAAGTATACCATAAGAACAACTCAACCCAATCCACACCACCCCTACTCCAAGTCTACCTGAGTAACCATTAGTACTAGCCGTTAGTACCCATACTGCTGTAGGCTTGCTAAGAGATCTGGTTCTCTTGTTTCTGGCACAATGCATTTGTCGTGAAGAACAGCACCCGAGAGCCTGTAATTGAAGCAGCACTGGTTGTCAAGCTCACTGCAGCTTCCAAACAACTGCTCTGCACATTTGTTTTTGTTTATCGCTGTGTATTGATGAGAGGGCCTCATCAAAGCCTTTCTTCACTACAGAATGAATGAAGTGTATCCCAGAGCAATGAATTCTCAGACCAGACAAACCTATCCCAGCTCCAACTGTAATGATAAAGAACTGTGTCTAGGAAAGAAAAAGTCTTTGCTGAACATCCATCTCCCCACTCCAGACTGGAAGCCTCATGTGGAGAAGGCTTCTACCATCCCAACAACTAATTCACACACAAATGTTGACTGGGTAAATAAAGGTTTACCAGAGACACTATGACTTCTAAATCTGCTGTGTCTTCAATTTTAAACATCCTTGAGCTAGCTACAATGCATCTTCTATACTAAACATTTCGTTGAAAACTGGCAAGTTATATAAAAGCTAAAATTTTACTGGGAATTCTTAATCAAAGCTCCCAACTCTTTGGCCTCTTCAGACATGATAACCATCTCCTCCAAAACTTAAACGGTTCTATTAGATGAATTTGGGTCGTATACTACATTTAAAATGCAAAAAGGAAACAAGACAGGCAAAGGAACCCAATCATCCCATCAAGAGATGAGGTTTCTAGTAAGAACAAACAAGTCACCAAAGTTGCTTGGCAAACCTGGGTTTTATGCAGTTGTTGGGCACCCCTCAAGGCACAGAACTTCATTTTTAAAAAAGTGATAACCCTCCCAGAACTCATCACAGCAGAGAAGGGTTCAAGTGCCAAGAGGCATCGCCTGAAAGCTACTAATTAATGGTCTTGGAGAATACTAATTCCTACCCGTTTGAAATAGATTTCTTAAAAACTAGGCCCTTGGTAACTTAAAGAGTCTACCCCCTTCTTCTATTTTGACAACTTATTTTTGGATCTCATTAATTAGCAACTAATTATTTAAGTGTAGTCAATGCTTGGTGCAGGGCTATAACATGGCAACTTGCCAAGGCAGACATCTGCTTCCTGTATAGCACCATGAATTATATCAGCTTATTTTACTGATAAAAACACAATTTTATCCTTGTCACAAAGAGAAAGCTTTAATACCATAGATGCCCACACCCCATCTAACTGATGAAATGGTGACTGCTTCTCCCTTCAGGGTGGCTCTCTCATAGGACATTAAGGGATCTGGAAACACAGACCAGAGTTGACCCCTGCTGGAATGCTAAGTCGTGGCAGGTTGAAGCACCACCCTATCACTCCCCTTAGAGCCCAGAGTAACTTAAGAATCAAGGAGGGTGGGAATTAATTCCGATTCACTTCCAATACTTTTCTCTGTAGAACACATGCCACTATTTTTAAGATATGAATGAAATCAAGACTTTCCTCCTGAGGCAGTTTCCCTGTTTACAACTCTGGCCTGTCTCATTCAGTCTTTCACCACTGATACATTACATGCAGGATTGCAGGCAGACCACTTGACTTTTCCTGCTGTTTTCCCCCCCTTTGGGGGTGGGGGGTGAGTCTGAGTCCTAGCAAAAGAGGTAGGGGCAACCAGCCGCCCAGGAAGCCTGCAACTAACATTTGCCTTCTAAGGTCTTAAGTTTCACAGGTTAAAAAAAAAGAGGGATAAAAGCTCCTTCCTGGAGGCAAAACAACCAAGGCTTTTTTCATTCAACTATTCCAACCCTTTGGTAATTTCCCAGAGGCCAGAGTCTGGAGCGCAATTAATTTCAGACCCTATTTTAAACCTACTCCTTCCCCTACTAGCAACTTGCCTGCAGGTACATCTTTCTTTTCTAAATTGTAATCGTGAACCTGCCTCAACCTCCCCTAAAACCGTGCAATAAAAGCTTCCTGAAGCCACTAGGAATAAGGCTTGTAGAGTATGTTCACTCTGAAAGTGAAGGGGGTTGGAGGGAGCATTTACCAAGTCTGAGAATTTTGGAGGGGAGGGGTCCACTACATTTTCAAAGCACTTTCCCACAAATGCCTCAAGCCCTCTCAAAGAGTCCCCATCAGCGAGAGGGGCTGCCTCACAGTGACTGATCATCTTCAGAGAGACAGGCCCATTTACTACGGGAATTCTTTAGAGCAGGCTATGGCTGGACTCCTTCCTTAGTTTAGTTCCTAAACAGATGCGAGAGCTGTGAATGGTCAAGGCAGACACACAGCCTCACAGTCTCTCAGAAAGCCCTGCATGAGGCTCAACCTTAATCACACAGAAGCTTCTTGTAAAGACACTTTTTTAAATCCCAGCTCTTAAACCTGCATAAAGCAGCCTCTCCCCCTTGCAGTTCTCGGCTGCGGCACCTCCAAACCCTAGGTATCCGGGATTCCTTTACAATCTGAACACTAACGTTATTTTTCAAAAGAAAGCGCCAGTGCTAACTAAAGCCAAAGGTTAAAGTGACAATTGAGCATCCTAGAGCCTACGATGGAACAGAACTCCGGCAGTCACACAGACCAGCAGCACATCGCCAACACCTATTTCCTTAATCCACTTGGTTTTACTGTTGTTACCTGAATTGTGGCAATAACTCTGTTTGTTGTTGTTGTTGTTGTTTTTTTTTCTTAATGCATTTAAAGATTCAAAACAACTAAGCTAAAGACCAGACTGACGATAACCTGACCAGTTTCTCATAGATTAGAACACCTACTGGCCCTAAGAGACCAGAAAGACATCACTCCAGAATGCATGCACCAAGAGCAGGCCTATGTAAGAAATGACACCCTGCAGTTCAAGAATCTGCTGCTCCAGGGAAAGAGGCTTTTATTCACACCTGCCTGGACACTGTTAAGCTGAATGGTCTCCCTCATATGTTAATGTTCCAAAATTCCACAATGAACCAGGCTGAGATGGGATTTGGGGGGCAGTCTTCCACTCCATCACTGAAGAGTGATGGTTCTCTCATCCTCTACTACTAGGACATCATGGAAGAAGCAACCATTTAGGGGAAAAAATCCTATTTAATATTTATACCTTCCTGGAGCTATTAAATAACCCATTTCCTAAAGAAAATAATTCCTTCAGAGAGAGAAGGAGAACTTTCTTTTCAACATGAAGGACAAAGCTAATGCTGACTTTAAAACTTTTCATCAATTTTATAAGAGGAAAATAGTCTGGAGGTTCAATGAAGAAAAATGCAGATAATTCAGCCCATCTTGGAAAGAAACCTAAGCGGTCTGTAATGTGCCTGAGGTTTTCTACTGTTCAAGTATCTTTCTGAACTTAAAATCAATTAGTTATGCAGAACCTCTGTGACATACCAACACTTCTCAAGATTTCTAAGATCTTGTCTCCCTTCCTGTCTGTACTGTCTTCCTTTCTGCAGACAAGGAAGCCCAATTTCATACGCTCTTCATGAAACCTTCATTAATGTTTAACTACCATATTTTTTAATATACAATCATTTCACCTTTATAGGATTACTTTTCCCAAGGTCAAGAGAGCAGCAAACCTCATCTGTGAATAAGAAAACTGAAATCTATCCAAGCTGCCCTTTGGAAAAACCAAGGGATCCCCAAACCTGCTGTTTATTATTTTCAGTCTTCCTTCCTTCCATTTCTGATGCTTCTCATTGTAGATAAGCAGTATTTTGACAGACATCCCAAAATGGAATTGCTCTAACAGGGAAATAATTGACTGGATTCAGTGAATTTGGCTTTGAGAAATAAACTACATCTAAACTTCTAAGAAATTTATATATTTAAGCAGGGCGGTGGTAGCGCAAGCCTTTAATCCCAGCACTTGGGAGTCAGAAGCAGGCAGATCTCTGGGAGTTCGAGGCCAGCCTGGTCTACAGAGCGAGATCCAGAACACCCAAGGCTACACAAGGAGATTTATATATTTAACTACCATCCTACCATCACTGAAAAGACTATTCACCAAGAAGGAAATCATTGTTATTACACTTAAAAATCACAAAATGACTTTTTTTGTGCCTTTTCTGGTGTTGATGTAAGAGATCACAAGCTACTACTTCAGCTGCCAGAGGTTATTTTATAATATCTGAGCGAAGGATGAGGCCTCCATTTACTACTCATTACCACTTCTGAGTCCCACACAGCCACCAGCCTCCTATGCTTTGGTCAGGCTATTCAGGGGGCACAGCAGATGCCATTAAAGAAGAAGCAGTGATGGGCAGCAAGCTGACACCAAAATTCCCTGTGCTGGATCCAGACCTTCCCTCCCAAAGAACCCTAGATCTGAATATCTATGTCAGTCTATAAATAAGTTCGTATTCACAGTCTTCCCACTACATCCATATACATCACAAAACCAGGAGTGCTTCACTGAGGCTTGTAAGAATTAAGAACGTTTGCATAGCAGCAGAAAACAACAGCAACTTGCTGTTTTCATAGAAAGTACACAACTTACGGTTCCTAGAATCCTCCACCTTAGCAATAAAGCTTAAGGAGACAGACTGCATGGTCTATGAGTAACTAAATAATTGACATTTTTGTTGTTGTCATGGTTTGAAACAGGTTCTCACACTGTATGCCAGGCAGCCTAAAATTGACTATGAAGCCCAGGCTCACCTGAAACTTGTGACAATCCTCCTGCTTCAGCCTTCCAAGTGTTAGGACTACAGGAATGAGCTACCACACCATTAAATCCCACAAATAAGACTGATATTTAGGTATTAACATCAACCACAGATAAACTAAAGACACTCAGCTTGTTTTCATTCAGTACTATCCTCCAAATTTTTAAAGTTTTGATAGTCAAATTTTAACTTCAATTTTAAAAGCCACATTTTCAAACTTTACGAATTTTCAGATGTAAAGCCTACTTTATAACAATTAATTACCCATGGGCCGCTTATCCTGTAAACTTTCTAACTCAAACAACATTCTCCAGCTGATTCATTCTTCACCTTTTATATATACAGGACTGTCAATCTAGCCTGCATCATCAACTGCTACCCACACCCTCAATGAGACTCTTTGGTGTGGCATTCTATTGGAGCATTCACAGCTCAACCAGCAAGCCTTGTCCTGAAGTAGCATGGTCTGACCCACGTGTCTGACCAGTGGACTGCAGGTTTCCATACATCTCAAGTCATTCTGGCTTCATTTCAAAGCTGCTGGATGAGGTTTCTCCACACACTAATAAATCTTTCTTTTAAAAAAATAACACAAAATGTAATCAGTAACAGGGCTTAACTGCCTCATTCATTCATGAATAAATTTTGAACTTATCTTTCATCTAATTGGTGAGTCTTCCATTTTTTTTTTTTTAAACCTTGCTTTAAAATAAGCAAATACATTGCACATTTTAAAGTTATTTCAACAGGGACTTAAGGATGGCACTTCTCCCTTATTGTTGAACTAATTCTAGAACATAAAAATCACACAGATGCACAAGTACATTGTGTCTAGTTATTGCTATACCACCCCTCCCCTCCAAAGCCAAGCCCAGCCCCTCTAACTGTTTTCAGGCCTGCAACCCAATCCAATTTACTTCAGGTACAATTTAAAAGTATAGTGCATGCTGCAACAAAACCGTGGGAGGATGCCAACAGGGTCCTTAAGAAAGTTTGCCTCTAAATCTCTGGAAAGGAGCTTGGAAAGAAAGCAAGGATTACAGTCAGCTAGAAGGGAGGGAGGGGACTTACCTCAAACCAGCCAAGCGGAAATCAGAGCAGTAATTCTACAAGTCGACAGAGTACACTTTCAGAGCTGTAATAGTGTGAAGAAGTGCTGGGCAGCATGGCCTGAAGGCAGCACTAATACACTGATGACTAATGGCTGGGCTGGGGCAGACAATGAATTTGGGGCTTGAAAACGAACAGAAACCATGCAGTACTTTGACAAATGGGCTTTCACGATTTCATTCATTGAATAACCTTTAAACACAAAATTGGCTTGGGTTCTCTTGGGAATGACATGACATGGTGCTGGACAATGATGTAAGTATTTTCTTTTTTAATTATGACTAGTACACAAAATGCTAGCACACCATCTAAGAGGATATAGCTTACAGATACCACAGAGGCAGACATGGAACACAATACAATATTGCCTTTCAAGAGGGGGCCGCAATGTCCCAGTGCCACCTTATTAACTATGTAATGGCTTTTTCATTCAGCTTCTTTAGAAAGCCATAGATTTTCTGAGACATTTTGTCGGGTTGAAATATACACAACCAGAACAAAAAACACTTTCAGGTGAAACAAACGTGCACACACACACACACACACACACACACACACACACACACCACAGTGGCAGCTAAGAACGTGCACAAAACTATTGTGCACTTAGTATTTCAAATAGAAAAAGTCTACTTTTCAGGGGCTAGGCAAAGGGAAAGTGTAAAACAATGGAGACAACACACCAAGTTTGCAAACAAATGAGCTCATAAAGACATTGCACACACAGCTTCTTCCCAGCAGCTCTCCTCCCTTCCCCCGACATAATTAGCTTTTCAGTTTAAAAATAATAAATTTGGCAATTTTTAAAGAGAGAATGAAATATGGAAAGAGTCTCTAAATTAACAAGGACCACTTACTTCAGACACCATAGCCTTCAGCAGGCCCTAAAAACTTAAGAAAAGAATCCTAAGACAGGAAGCTTAGTGAGCTCATAAAACCGTTGCTGGAGCCAGGAACACATAGCATATTTAATCTGCAAACTGTGAGAGTCCACAGTGACTTCAGCAAGATCTGAGGCATGCCCTCAAGGTTTGCTGGGATCTGGGATTAGGGGGTTGATAAGAACCTCCACTGCCCATGGACATGTTTTTCTTCTGCAGTTAAACACAAATGCAGGGAGACGTTTGACTGCTGCTTGGCGTTACTGCTCAAGTTATATAAAAGCTCCACAGCTCCTTTTGCTGTCAATATATCAAAGTTTAAAAAAAAAATCATCAAAGTGTGAAATTTCATTTAAAGTCTTCACCAGTCTACAGCTCTATTTCACAGGCCCATCAAATAAAAGTAAAGATGAAAAATACACTGAAAAGTACTTGAGAAAGTTTGCAGCACCACTCGGCCCTGTTGTTGTTTAGTGTCTGCTTTTATTTGCTTTGAAAGTAGAACAGATCAATTTCCACGTAGAAAAATGACAACGTCAAGTGAAGGGCAGCAGATTCTCCCAGGCTTTAATGAGAAGACAACCTGAAATCATTATTAGAGAACCTTTTGTTTAACAAATACATATATGTATCTGTTCTGTAGCCATTTCAGCGTTTTGATTGCCTCTCGATATAAAAGTTGGCAGAAAATTCCTTGAATCTTCCAAAACAAATCAGACTATGAATGCCAGAAGAACTAAAACCTCCTTCAAAGAACTCTGCAGCTAGGGCTTTACAACAACTGCAGAAAAAAGAAAAGTCTGACTTTTAAGATAATCTACTATAGTCTAAAAGCATTAACATTCCATTACTAAGGTTTTCTTGAGCATTTCGTGACTCACTGACTCACTTCTTCGAGACTGGTTTTTCTTAGAACATTACTGTCTCCATATAAGTGAGTGCATACAACAATGATCATTAAAGTGTTTCCTTTCATAAGCTTCCAAACTGTCCTCAGAAAGCGGGGAGGGGAATGCAGCAAGCAGCATGCCTTACACAGGACTCACTTTTAAATGGCTAAGCCTAAAGGAAGTCTGTAACTCTTACAGCGTGCAGGTAATTAAGAAAACTTCGCCGGCTTCCAAACAAAGGAGAGTTCAACTTTTAGGCTCTGGAATCCAATTGTTAAATTAACAATTCTTTCATTAAGTAAGTAATGAAATAAGTCAAAAAGAGCCATTTTTCATCAGTGCTGAGTTTTCTCATTTCTGTCTGTGGTCCTTGGCAAATTAGACACACAATAAAAAACTGTATGTACACCAGAGTTCAATCAAGGAGTACAAGCATGTAAAAAGCAAGGGGAATTGGTAGGCATCTGAGCTAAACCTGTCCGTCTATTAGCAATAAAGCAATCTATATCTTTTAAAGTGTTTCTGCCTGTGTGAAATTTCACTAGACACCTCTCACATTGAACTTATTCATGCATCTTAAACCAAAAGCTTCCCTGGGCTGACTTTAAGAATTACATACCCTGAAAGGATCTCCCCTTAGGCGGAGAGTTTCTAATTAAATAGCTTTTAGTGTAAAATAAACTCTCTGCTCTGTATAAATATGCAATTTCAGCTCATTTAAATGTTATTTTATGTTTGTTTTAAGGTCTGACTATAATCTAACTGGCCACAGAGCTCGTGGACCAGATTGTTAAGGCCAATATTTCCTAACATAAACAAATTCTGTAGCTACTCTGAACAGTTTACATTGTTAAAACCAACCACCACTGCTTTAATATAGCCTCTCCACTGAAATACTGCTCTGCCTTAGAAAAATGAAGTGATTCTGAGGTTATTTCACTATTTTAAAACATAGCATTTTCCTGCTTCAAAATAATCTTGACACATGTAATTAAGAAACTGTCAGACTATTATTAATTTTTAATTTAAAACCCAAATGAAATAATTACGGGAATCAATCAATAAGGCACCTATTCAAATTACAGAGCAATTACATAAATACTCAAAATTAATACTTTAGGCCAGTTCTTGAAGAATTCAGTCTATAACTCGTGAAGACATCAAACAGTACAAGCCTATGACATGAGGAGAATGAACGAAGTGTCTCCCCTTAAGTAGACTAAAATGAGATGATTTCAGATGGCATAGCATAGCCCCCCTTCCCCCAGCCATGCCCAATGCTCTCAAGCTGCAACTCTTTTTCTAGAAGTTATTCCCACTAGACACATATTTCAGGAATCTTAAAAAAAAAAAAAAAAAAAAGGAAGAAGAAAGAAAAAGAAAAAAAAAATGGCCTCACCCAAGTTCTGCACAAAAATCATTTAGAAAAAAAAGGGGGCCTAATCACTTGAATTTTCAACAGTGCACGTACTGGGCTGTGGAAAGCTGTAACTGTGGAGACGGGGAGGAAAAGAAGGGCAGGAGGTGTTTTTTGGAACTAATAATACCAGCGGGGCTAATGGCACTGCCCCTGTATTTGCACAGCGGCCGGCCCTCCATACCTCGAACTGAAGGGTTCTTTTACTTGAGGACGACAGTCCATCATTTCAAACTGAAGTGGCAGCTGGAAAATGTGGAACAGCTGGCACAGAGCTGGGAGAAAATGTTTTACATAAATATATGTACATATAAACTGGCAGAGGGCCATGAGCACTGTACCCGAGGCCAGACTCTATCTCGCAGTCTACAACCAAGTTTGGGTGGGGGGGGGGGGGGTTGGTAAACTCGGTGCAGCAAACTTCCCTAAGTGGTCTTTACACACGTAACTAAGGAAGCCTAGGGATGGCGTGGTACTCAAAAAGGTGCACTCCGGGACACAGGCACAAAGTTTACCGAAGGATACCAAGTTCACCGAAGGATAATAAGCAAAGGCCAGGCCGAGTGTGAGGGCATGTGACCATCTGCTGAAAAGTCGCTTCACCACCTAACTATTCAAGTTTAGGATCAATATTAACTCCACATCCCCAGGCCCCGTAGCAACTCCAGAAAGTTCAGTGTTCCTAGCAGAGTAGAGTGATCCATACCCAACTCTGCTCTCTGCAAATTCGGCCTCTAAAGTAGTGATTACCGCAAGGGCCACGGCTACTTCTCTTCCTTTCTTTTTTTCTTTCTTTCTGCCCTACCTCTGGAAAGGAAGAGACAGAATTCCAAATCACCCACAGATGGTACAACTTTCACTTTTCCTCTCCCACCGCGGAGGCGCGCCCTCCATCCGCTCACCCCGCACCCCCACCCTCAGAAGTGAAGGCGGGACCCGGGCGAGCCGGGCAGCAGCGGCCCCGCGCATCCCCAGGCGGTGCGCGCCAGTGGAGCTGCGGATTGCCGCGGCGGCTCGAGGACCAGCCGCAGCTCCGGGCGCCCCCAGCTCTGCGCCGCACTTGGCGAGGAGTAGGCGCGGGCGCCGCGGCTGCAAACTTCGTCCGCGCGCCCTGGGGCCGGGGGTCTGCAGTCCGTCTCGAGAGCGCCGAGTCCAGACCCCGAGAGCGCGGGAAGGCGCGAGCGCACGGAAGCTGCTCCGACGCCGCGCGGCGGCTCGACAGGGCGGGCTGCGGGGCCCGCAAAACAAAGAACTTCGGGCGGGACGTACCTGCGGCTGTGGCTGTCAGGTCCCAAATCCACAGACCCGCGCCGGCGGAGCGGCGGGCGGCTCGAGCTACCGTGGATGAGCCGGCTGGTCGCAGTGTGCGGCCGCGGCGGGCATGGTGTAGCGCGGGCGGGCGGCGGGGCGAGCGGGCGCGGCGGGAGCGGCGGGCGGGCGGACGAGTGTGCGGGCGCCGGCGGCGCGGCCCGGTCCGCTCCCTCCCGCCGCTGCAGCCCGCGCATCAGTTTCAGGGATCCTGTAATCTGATCCCTCTGAGTCACCGGCCCTGAGTGACAGTTCTGATTTGGTTCAACCGCGGGTGGGAGGAGAAAGAGAAAGAAAGGAGCCCCCGACCGTCAAGTCGACTTTCAGCGACCAGGGCCCGTCCAGGCCGAGCGCCCGGGTTGCAAAAGTTGAGCTCCGCTGCGCGCGGCCTTCGCGCTCCCCTCTGCGCGCTCCTGCGCTCCTCCTCTTCCCCGCCCTCCTTCCCCAAGTTTTCACAGATGTGGCCAGACTCTCCTCTCTTTCCCCGCTCCTTCTTCCCTCGCGCGCCCCCACCCCCGCCCGTCCCTCTAATTTCCGCCACTCCGGGGAGCGCTGGGGACGCGCCGAGCAGCGGGACGCCGCCGCCGCCGCAGGGGGCGAAGTTGGGAAAAACTTGGGAGTACTGCTCGTCTTACTTTGCTTTCCCGCTCCTTCCAGGCCGCGCCCGGCGGGGTCCGGCTCCGCGCGCGGATCCCGGTGCGCTGCGCTGCCGGCGCCACTGAGGCCGCGCGTCGGGGCCGGGCAGGGCTGGCGCGGGCAGCCGGGAGCCACGCGCTCCACCGCCTCCGCCCCTCCCGGGTCCTCACACAGACACATCCAGGCCTGCTCCTCCTCTTCCCCCTCCTTGACCCCGCGCCCGCGCGGCGCGCCAGGCCCCACCCACCCGGCAGGAGGAAGGGGCCCGCGGGTGATGTCACCCGAGCCCTCCGGGCCTGCGCTCCCGCGCTGCCGAGAAGCCGGGGATCGCGCGCTGCCCGGCGCTGCGCCCATGCCTTCTCACTTGGCTTTCCCTGGTCTCGGGTTGGATTCCCCTTCCTTCTCTGGAGACCTCTCAGATCACCACTGCCCCACCCCCGCACACCTCCTGGTACTTTTCCCTAGGCCAAGCCTGAAACTTCCTCTCGCGGGATGATGCTTTTGAAAGTTCAGGACTTTCCTACCCGTTGCATTCATCTGCGTTTGGGAAGTGGGAAGTCTCACTACACAGCCTGATGTCCCCATGGGCCACTTTGCAAAGGACACAAAGACCCGAGCTAGGAAGCCTGGAATTAAATGGGGTGCTTTTTCTTAAGATGCCGAGTGCCTGTCCTTGATTTCTTTTCGGGGTCCATATTACTTCAAAATGCCTTGCCATCCTTCAACCGGGCCGGTCCACACTCATCTCTCTCTCCCCTTCAAGGTACTCACCCCAACCTGTAACTTGAAAGGGAGGATGTCAAGGGGGAGGAAGAAAGAAGAAAACCCGAGAGACATTCCAGAATCGCGGAGTAAGCAGTCGGCCCACCTACCCAGCCAGAAGTGCCTTGGTGCTCTGGGTGCTCTGTGGCGGCTGTCTTGAAGGCAGAGAGTGGGTAGATGAATAGCTATTATAATTTGAAGAATATTTTGAGATTCGCGTGCTTAAGTGAAGAAATTTTTTTAAAGGAATTGACAATGGTATTCGTTATTTATTTCCGGGAACTTGTTGCTTATCACAAAGACAAAAAGCAGACAGTGACTTAAGCTTTCAGGGTAGAAACAGTGGAAATGGAGTAGGGCTCCGTCAGGACACTGCTTAGTCAGTTTTAAGCTTTCTCTCCACTAAAACACTTTAAAAAAAAAAAAAAAAGAGGGGGCGGGGAGGACAACCTTCACTGAGTGCAAGAATCTCAGAAAAGAGGTAACCCTGACTCTGCCCTCAGTAACTGGGCTCATGCCCGGGAGCATTCTCTGAGCCTCTTTAGGCTCTGAGCCCATCTGTGGGTGAGTGTAAGAAATGCCAATCCTCCCAAGTCCCAGGATGGCTGTGGATTTCCAGTGAGATCATACTTGTAAAATTATAAAACGTTAAAGTGTGTGAGAACCACGTTGGTTTTGGAATTGCCAGTTAGTCTTTGGCTTCTGTGTTTCTCTAGTGTCAGATACATTGTTTCTGGCATTCGGGACTGCTACTGCCTCCGCCGCGAGAATGCAAATATGGCATCCTGATAGTTTGCTCCGCTTATCCAGCCGCAAAAAGGACAGCCCATAAATCAACAAGTATAAACTATAGATTTTGACTTTTATTTCTAACAGTCTCCTAGCACATTTTGAGTCGTAAGGATTTTGATTTGGGGTTCTAAAAAAGACTGGAACAAAGAAAAAAAAACTGTGAAGCTTCCCACTACACTATCAGAATCCCTAAGAACCAAGGAGGAGGAACTATTCTGTGCACTGTGTTTTGATTTCCTCACCTGGGGTTCTTAGTATAGATGGGCAGCTCTGATTTGCTGACAAACACACTTGGAAGTGGACATGTTTTGCAGAAATGGTGAAGAGAAAAACTGCCTTAGTGTGAGTTGAATAATGCCATAGACTTTTAATCCATGTTGGCTTCATAACTCTTTTGCCCAGGGAAATCTTAGGTACAAATCCCAAAATGAAACAGTAGGAATTATTTGAGTTATTCCTGGGGTGGACCTTAGAATTGAAACCTTAATGCTTTTGCGTCACACTCCTCCTGTCCTGCAGCGGATCCCAAGTCATCTCCAACACAGTAGAGGAACTTCTGTCGTAATGAGCAGTTATGGACATTATGTAATGATGCATAGGGAAGAGGTTTTTCCTCAGTGATGTCTGAATTCCATCCTTACACGTTCACTTCCTGCCTTTTCTCATCAGCAATCATTTCAAATGCAGATATCTTGGGAAAATTTAATGTCATAGCTCTTCAGTGTTGTTAGTTTTATGTCAACTTACACAACCTGGAGTCACTTGGAAAGAGGGGCTTTCAACTGAGAAAATGCTCCATACGATTTTCCTCTGGTACATTTTCTGGATTAACAATTGATATGGGAGGGGCCAGGCCTCTACGGGTGGTTCCACTCTTAGGCAGACGCTCCTAGGTTATAGAAGAAAGCAGGCTGTGTAAGCCATGGGAACAAGCCAATAAGCCTCACTCCTCCATGGTCTCTGTTGCAGTTTCTGCCTCTAGGTTCCCGCCTTGAGTCCCAGCCTTGGCCTCAGTCAGTGATGGACTGTGATCAGGAATTGTGAAACTAAATAAACCCTTTCCTCCCCAAGTTTCTCCCCATGATGTTTTATCACAACAACGGATGTGCTAACTGAGACATCTCACAATATTAAAACTCTAAGATGGATTTATTTTCCAAAATGAAACAGGACTTGACAACCCTCTTGTTGGTTTGCCAGCGTTGCTCTAGCAAGCTATTATGTAGTGGATGACTTAAACAAGGCATGCACTCACTTACATTTCTGGAAGCCGGAATCCTAAGCTGTGGTATCTGCGGGGGACAGCGTTTCCATGCAAAGTGTGGGGAAAGCCACCGTTGGCCTCACTGACTTCTAGTTGGGGCCACCAATCAGCTACTTCACTTATCTCTGCTGGATCATCTTAAGTCATTCTCCTTGTTACTCTCTCTCTCTTAGGAGGAAAAGAGCTGTGGCCTATACTACTTACGTCTGACTTAGTTTTAACTAATGCATCTGCAGCCTTGTTTTCAAATAAGATAGTATTCTGAAGTTTGTAGGATTAGCATTTCCTTTTGAGAAGTAGAGGGCACAGTTCAGCTTAGCAACATTGCCCCCCCCCCACCTCGCCTGGGGTATGTATTTGGAGGCTTGGTCCTCAGTGTACCGGTGTTGAGATGGTTGAAACTGTCAAGAGGTGGAAGTTGACTTGAGGTGATTAAGCCATTGGGGTGTGTGCCTTTGGAAGAATAAGTGAATATCCTTATATCCCTAGTTGTTCTCAAGAAATCCAAGTTATAAAAGAGCAAGTAAGACCCCTTCCAGTTCTCTGGTTTTCTGTCTCACTAGAGCCTAATGTCTGTTCCCACCACATTACTGTCTGTCATGAAGCCCCCAACAGAGGTCAAACTGTTGAGGACTGTCAACCTTGAACTTTCAGCTTCTGAACTTCTGCTGAACAAGCCCTTTTGCCTTACAAAGCATTCAGCCTCAGATAGTTTTTTAAGAACTATTTTATTCATGTGTATGTGTCTGTGTGGGAGTAGGTGTGTGTGTGTGTGTGTGTGTGTGTGTGTGTGTGTGTGTGTGTGTGTGTGTTGGGGGTTGCCATTGGGAGCCAGAAGAGTGCATCAGATCACCCAGAGCCTGAGTAACAGACACTTGTGAGCTGCCTGGGAACCAAACTTGGGTCCTCTGCAAGAGCAGTACCCACTTTTAATCACTGAGCAATCTCCAACCCAACTAATTTGTTATAGGAATGAGAAACATCCTAATAGGGACAAGAACAGTAGCGTGGATGAAGGATCTGCAATAAGGGGGACAACTTTGAGTCAGAAAACAGCTTCACATGCTCCTCTTCATGTTTTTTCTGTCATATTCCCTGTTGTAAATATTCTTGCCCTCACCAATGCTGCTTTTTTTTTTTTTTATTCTTGTATAGTTATTAGCAGCTAACCATTGGGAAATTCCAGGGAGATGGTTCATGGATACTGATAAACTTCTGGTTTCAAATGATGGAATTCCAGCTCAAATTGGCTTCAGGTAATTGAAAATGTTAGATTTTGATGTGTTGCTAGCTAGAAAGTCAAGAAATATGCCTGCAGGTTTCAGGCAAGGCAGGATCCAGGTGCTCTATGTCAGCCAGGTTCTAGTCCCATCCTTGAGCCCTACTTTATCTCTAGTGGGCGTGAACTTTCTTTAGACAACCAAGGTGGCAGGAGGCAGTGCATTTTGCATGGTCTATCCTACAGTTTGTATTCCCTGTAACGACCACCTTTTCCAAGAGAATGCCATTTTCCTCTTGGCCAGACAAGAAAGTAACTGCACACAGGTAGACAAATACCACCTGCCTTCCCTGTCACTTGCCCTTCTTCACAAAGGTCACCATTCTCTTCTGGCTTTGGCTAGACACCGTCTGCGATAGAGCACTGGTGGCTTTGCTTCAGTCACCCTATCAAGGAGTTTGCCTACTCGGAAGAGGCTTTCAGTTCATTGTCTCCTCCATGGCTCTCAGTGCACTGTAGTCACACTAGCACATCCTGCCTGCACGTGGGTGGCCAAAGGATTCTCCTCCCTCCTTGGGTTACACTTGATAACAGCCTTTCTGTTTCTCCCTCTTCTTTTCTCATTTCTTCCCCCATTTCTCAGCTTCCTCCCCCCTAACCTTCTTTCTCCCAACTCCTGTGACTTCCTGTGACCAGAGAAGCATTAATAAAAAGATGCGCCAGCAGGCAGTAAGAAAGGAAGGTAAGTGTTCTCTCTCCAGGTCTAGCTACTAGAAAGCCAGTTGTGTGTTATGCAAAAGTAACCACTAAGACAAACCATTTAGGGATCAAGATTTGGAGAACTGGGGAGTGTCAACTGCTGTTCTGAGCATCTTAGTGGGTTCAGGTAGATTCACATGTAAAAATTCAACCAGAAATGATCAAACGAGGCTTGAGCTGTCCATTCTCTCTAACCTAACTGCAATCATCCCCCCCGGGCCGTGATGACCTTGCTTGACCTTGCTTGCTGGCCAAACAAACTCGCTACTGCTCTAGGCTTCACAGAACTCGTTCCCTTCTCTTTCCAACGGCTCATACTCATTTCCTGGTCGTAGGGATTCTGTCAGCACCATACCATCCTGCACCCATTGCAGGGGAAATACTGAGGAACAGTAGAACTGGTCCTTTCGGGAGCACTCCCAGGATGGGACCACTCCTGTAGGTACCAGAATGGAAGGGGTGGAGTCTCCTCGTGTCGCAGGGCAGCTGCCAGACAGGAAAATGCTTTTAAGGGCACTGTGCATGGGCCCTTCTGAGGCCTTCTCACTCAACACCCCTGTAACTAGTTCTTCCATCTTCCTGGAACATTGGGATTATAAATGGAACCCAGATGTTGGCTGTGTCCTTCTTCACCTTGGAGATGTAGCTATAATTGGCTTGGACTTCAGCCAATCCCACAACTTGGGAAGATCTAAAACCCTCTCTTTGAATTTCTGCTAACTTCAGGCTCTTTGGATGCTGCAGGACACTGAACTGTGCCCCACACTGAAGTCTTTGCTTGCACCACAGGAAACTACTCACAGTGGGGATGAGGGGGCTTGGTAGATTTAACTAATGATTTGGGCATCTAGGGGATGAATTTTCCTAACCCTCTCTTTCATAAATAAAGTAAGCTTTCTCTGGATCTCAAGCAGAGCAGTTTAGTGAGTAAAATTCTGTGTCCTGGCTGGGCATTTATGTCTGCTGCATGTAAGATTCATTTGATTTTTCCCGTTTAGCCCAGTGCCTGCTCCTCTACCTTGGTGATCAGCTCCCATCCACTTGGCAGCCATGTTCCACATCTCTTTTAGACTCCCTAAAGCTAGAGCAATCAGGGCAGAAGTCTTTCCATGCCATGTCATTCAGTGTGTGGAGGCAAGTAGACATGTCTCCAGCCACAGCCTTCGCTCTTTGGTTGGCCACAATCTGCATCACTTCTGACTGTCCTCTGTGAAGCTTCCCTCATTCATAGTGTGCCTTACCAGCAGAGAATTCTGCATTCCATGTTTCTGCCCTAAATAATCCACTTACACAAACTGTAGGTTTTATGGGCAAAAACCAAAACAAAACCCAACAGAACAAACAAACAGAAAAACAGGCCACAAGAGAAGGGATGTGAAGTCAAATACAGTCATCACAGCCATTGGGTCCAGTATCTCCCACTGGAATGCTGCTGTTGGTCCTTCTCCAGCCATGCCTCTCCCAGGTTATTTTTATTCACTCTGCCTTCCTGTTCAGTACCTAACCCCACTCATTTTTCCTCTCTTAGGCAGAGTAATTTACTCCATCTTACCAAACTGAGTATTCTGAGAGACTCCAGTATACCAGCAAAGCAGAGTGCCCTTTAGGACAGGTCCATCTTTCTTAGAGAGGCTTTAGAATGACAAGTTCAAGTCGATCTGTCTTGAGTCTTACCCACTACTCACCTCCTCTCGCACACATTCAGTGATATGCCAATGCAGTTTTTCCAATGAGGAATAAAATTGCCTGGGTTCTGTTACATAAGAACTGGGAAATACCAGGGCCCACACACCTGGGAATATAATTAGCAGCTAGGCAATTTCAGGACAAGACATGCTAGGCAAGCAATGACCATGTGCTTAAGAACTATAATGCTCATTTGAATAGGTTCTATCCTGCCTAAGTGCTGTGAGATTCTGGGGAGGAGCCCTGAAATCAGAGTAAGAGGTTAAGAGGAACAATTATGGGAAGCAATGGATTACCCTTTGAACAGCTGTGAAACCATCCAGGATGAGTGAGACTAGTGAGAGACTAGCATTTGTAGTACTCATGAGAGAAGTTTAATGAGCACCAAATAGAATGTGGGGTCTCAGAGAACACTAGCAGGAAAAGGGAAGGACATGGGGGTGCTGTTGTACATGTTTTATAACTTTACTATTCTCACACATTGTTATAGAGGACTGAAGCTAAAAAGGAAAGCATAAGCTACATAGAGAAATGCTATCCTCTGTCTACCATCTACTTACCTATCTATCTTTGTCCATAGGGCTCTACTTTCTTATTAAGTGGACAATTCATTCATATATATGGCACATATGTTTACTCTTACCCCACCCTATCTAGTCTCCCTCTCTTATCTATTATCAGAGCCCCCTTACAGGTCTCTTTCTCTAGTGTCTTTTGTTTTGTTTTATGAGCTGCTGCGTTTAACCAGGACCATCCTTATGACCACTGGTCTGGAACTATGCACTGGAGCCTGGCTGGGTATACACTGTCAGGTATATACTACACAATTGAAAAAAATGGGATAGGGGTCCATGAGCCCCTTCCCTACCCAAGATTGACTTCTGACAAGCCCAGTGTGTGTCTGCCCAGTGCAGACAACCACAGCTGTTGTAAGATCATGTTTGCAACGACTGTATCATGCCCTGAAGACAGTGTTTCACAGCCCTTCTCCCTATTGGCTGGCTCTTAAATTCTTTTTACTCCTTCTTCTGCAGTGTTTTCGGAGCATTAGTCAGGGAGGTATAGATGTCTTGTTTAGTTCTGAGCACTCAGCTGTCACTCAAAGCACCATAAGCAGCTAAGCATCTTTGCATTCACTCTTGTTCACTGCAGAAGGAACTTTCTCTGATTAAGGATAAAACTAGTATTTGTCTATGGGTATAAATGTAAATATTTAGATTCCAGATTGGTGCCATATAGAGTTAGTTGAATAACGGTAGTGAATTCCCTGGCTAGAGGTTATGACCTCCCCATACAAGTATGTATTTCCTCCTTTACAATGAGCTTCAAATCCAAGCTGAGAGCAATTGGTTACACCCAAAACAGTTGGACTACTATTATACCCATGTGGATACCTTGACTGGAAGATTAGCATGGTCTCATAGGATTTCCAGTTTAGTAATATCATTGGTGTCTTATCACCACCACCCCACCCCCCTGCAGTAACCTGCATAGCACATTGCAGTACAATGAAAGCTAGCCTACCATGGAAGAAGCTTCCAGCTCAGTTTAGCTTGATTTCTCTATATTGTGCAACCAAAGTGTGTGGTGTCTTCAGCAGGCAGATCTTATCACCTGGATCTGATGAGAACCCAAGAAGACTAGCAAGAGCCTGTACTGTAGCCAAGTATGGTAGTGCACACCCTTAGTCCTAGCATTCAGGAAGTAAGGAGAAGCAGACAGAACTCTGTGAATGTGAGGCCAGCCTGATCTACATAGCAGATTCTAGGCCAATAGGGGCTACATAGTCAGATCCTTTCTCAAAAATCTTTTTTTTTTAAAGAGCCTGTATTATTTAGGTGACCTCTGGGCTTCTCTGATCAACAGCTCATAAGGAGTATCACATACCTAGTATGAGGATTTTGGTTTAATTAACAAATGATTTCTAGAAACGATATTATCTGCCCATTCAATATGCCCCCCTTCTAAGTCTTTAACTTTTTTTTTAACTCACACCTTTTTTTAGTTGGCTAACAAATAGTAGGTTTCTATACAGCTTTTTCAGACACCCTTCGTTGTGGTTAGCCCTCCTTCCCTGACCCTTCATTTCTCATATCTCCCCACCCTTTCTTCACTTAAACCTTTCTTGCCCACCGGAGTGTCCCCTCTCTCTATTTTCATATCATCAATGCTCTACTAGCCTGTCCCCTTCTTTTTAAAATTACTTATTTAAAATTGCCTTCTTATGATTAACTCAAAAATAGAAACATCACTCCGAGGATTTAAGGGAAGCCACCCAACTACTTATCCTGTTCGCAACTAGTTAGTGAACTTCAATACAGTTACAATTCTGAAGCAATTGAGCTTTATTTATGGTTTTACACTGTCATTCTCAATTACCTTTTAAAGCCCCTCCTCTTAAAGCACCCCATGGCCCTTTTCTAGCTCCCTGGCTTCTACAGGTACTCCAAATAAA
The DNA here is from genome assembly GCF_004664715.2 of Peromyscus leucopus. NCBI lineage: Eukaryota > Metazoa > Chordata > Mammalia > Rodentia > Cricetidae > Peromyscus > Peromyscus leucopus. Next base: position 46,727,689 of record NC_051067.1, read on the forward strand.
ATACACATACCTAAAGATCTGCTTGTGAGTGAACACATGGCATTTGTCACTCTGTGCCTAGATGACTTCATTAGTTATAACTTTTCCAAGTTCCATCCATTTTCCTGCAGATTTCATTTTTTTCTTACAAATAAATAAAATTACATTGTATATATGTATCATATTTTCAATATCCATTCATGGGCCTTTAAACTGTTTCTATTTCCTGGCTATCATGAATAGAATAGCAGTCAACATGAATGAGCATGTCTAGAGTCTAGAGTGTTTTAGGTATATGCCCAGGATATCTGGGTCATGTGGTAGTTGTCTTTCAAGCCTCCAGGCTGATTTCCATAGTACCTACAACAGAATACACTCCCACCAACACTAAAAAGGCTTCCTTTTCCCACAACCTTCCAAGCACCTGCTGTCCTTTCACAGCCCTTCTGTCTAACCTCTAATGGTGTTGAACACTTTTCAACGTGTTTACTAACTACTTCTTATTTTGAAAATCTCTATTCAGTTCCAGAAGCTCTACTTTTTATGCTAATGACTGATAGTCATATTTGTATAATCCGACTCAGAAGTATATAAGATGGGATGGACCTGGCCTTAAATCCTTCATCCAACATCAGCAGATTTACCAATCAATTTGCTCAGTTTGCCCACATATCTTATAGGAATGGCTTCCATCTCCTGGTGACTGTGAGAAGGTAATGAGGCGGTGTCAATGAAGATGGACTCTACTGCTGGCATCCATAGTGCCTAAGGAAGCAGGTTGCCTCTTCCTTCTTCCCTATTTTTGGTTTGTTTGTTTGGTTGGTTGGTTAGTTGGTTGGCTGGTTGGTTGGTTGGTTATGTAGATAGAGAGAGAGACCCTGTTGCTGTGGGACAGTCTTTCTGTATGCTGTGAATATGTTGCTCCCATTGGTTAATAAATAAAGCTGCTTTGGCCTCTATACACAGCCCTGGGTGTCCTAGAACTCACTCAGACTCAGAGATCTGCCTTTTTCACTATATATTTAGTCCATAATTTTACTTCTAGGTGAAAATTCAGAGCTGCATCTCATATTATTGTTCTTTCTATAAATTTTTAACTTATATTCAACAGCATTAATTGTATATATTTCACAAGATAAAAATCTGGAGATTCTTTGATAAACTTACCAGTCAAGTAAAAATAAAAATATTAATCCTGCTACCCATTTCATAAAATATAAGATATGTATTAGGGGATATACATATAAAGCTTTGTATAGTATTTACCTACAGAAAGCATTACAAAGAGAGGCATTACAATAAGCACATACTTTTGAAAATTGTAATTAAAATCAAAGTTGAGACCAAAATACAAATTTGTTATACCCTTGGTTGCTTGCTAACTTGAGTTAATTGTGCCTAAATAACTATAGTCAGACTTTATCTATACATGTAAAATGAGGACAATCCAGAAAATCAACTCTGTATGGGCCAGGAAATTAGGGCAAAAGCTGGTGAATGAACCCAGATTATCCAGATTCTGATGTTACCAGAGAGCTGCACCAAAAAAGTCAGAATAAAACACTTTTCCTTTTTAAAAAAAAAATTAAATAATTGCAGTATTGATTGAATGGCACCAGATAAACAGCCATCAAGGGTAAAGTTCCTCAGTGAAGAATACCCATGAAAACCATTCAAGTTTGCCAAAAATAAAAGTCTAAGGCAATAATTAAATTCCTGTGTGCATCCCAAACCCAGAAAAAAAGTATTCACGTGGAAAGAGGTACCTTTAACAATTAAGGACATGTTTTAGGGTTTTAAGAGGCATGCAGGAGACTGCCCACTTCATATTCTGTAGCACTGAGATCCACGCTACCTGGAGGAAATTGCCTGCCTGCCAGCATACTGGACTCCGTTCCCACTGACTTCCTAGGAGTCTTTGGTGTGTGCGCCGGACACAGTTTTCTCATCCTGTTCCATTTCCAGAAAGTCCCAGTAATAGAAACCATCAAAAGAAATATTTACTTGTCCTTCTGCTGTCTCTCTGTTAATTGCAAAGCCTGGGTTCTGACATTTTCGGACAAAATGCATTTTTTAAATTATTTTTTATTTTATAAGTGTATGAGTGTTTTTTCTATGTGCACACGTGTGCGTGTGGACTACTTGCATGCCTGATGCCTACAAAGGCCAGAAGAGGGCATTAAATTCCCCAGAACTGGACTTACAGAAAGTTGACCATTGTGAACTGCCCTGTGGTGCTGGGACTTGAACCTGGGTCCTCTGGAAAAGCAGCCAGGGCTTTTAACCACCAATTCATCTCCCCAGACCCTTGGCTATGTATTTTTTTAGCAAGCTACTCAACCCCTCTGTGCTGAAATGTCCTCAAAATGCAAGTTGGGTCTTTGGATTATTGAATGAGGTGATGCTTACTCTGCACTCTGCACTTAGCCACTCAATGTGTGCTTTTCTCCTTATTTGCAAGAGCCTGCCTTCCAAGATCGGGTCTCCACTAACCTTTCTCAAATGAACTGTTTAATAAAGTTCTGGGACTATCTGGCAACTTTGGGAAATTCTTAAAAAAAACTTCAGAGAATAGATTTAAATGTGCACCAGTCTTTTATGTGCCAGTACCCCCAAGAAAGCCGGTCTGTAATCACAGACTTTGAATGTGGTGATTCCTGAATGTGGTCTCTCATATAGATGGGGTTCATGGGACTCTAATTTCAGGTCACAGAAACACAGTGCTTTCAGTCAACAAGGATAATTCACTAGAAACCTAAAAATAACAGCAGGCTCCCAGGATGGCAGATACAGAGGAGCGTATCAGCACCCCGTCAGCATCCTCTCTTCCTTCCATTTCTACATTAGTTTGGTCCTTGGCTGGACTTCTTCCTGAGGACTGGTTCTCTCATAAGGAAGAAAACATGAAAGAAGATGGCAAGATTGTCATTGCTTATCGCCTCCATCCCGGAAAGACAGTGCCTCTGCCACTACAGCCATTTCACAGTTCACATGAAACCTGGGAGACCCAGATGGAGGAGTTTGCCCTTGGTATTGGTCTGTTGAGTAAGAGATGGAGACTGTCAGGTAATTGCTACTTTTTCATATGCGGGTGGCAGCAATATAGTGTAAGTTACAGAACTGAAGAGCACGTGGAAGTTAGAGCACTTTTCAGAAGCAAGGCATGTGCCATGTTGATATTTTGAGTTTGAAGTTTTGTGGCAGTAAGAGTTAGAAATGTTCTTAGTATACTAGATACAAAAATATGGAGTCAGGGTAAAAGCCTTTGAAATCTTAAACACAGTCATTGAGAAAAGGAAAAGAAAGACTTTGTCCACCAGGTCAAGGGGGTTAAGCCCAAAAGACAAAAACATATGGTGGGATGGAACTCTGGGCAAGAACAACACTAAACATGAGCACCCATGAACAGAGAAAGCAAAGCTACTTCGGTCTCAAGGAAAGGAAGAAAGGGTGGTTCTTAACAAAGGCAGTCACTGTTCAGATACAGAGAGGCCACATTAGTTGTAGATTAAAAGCCCATCAGATTTGCAAAGCTTGTTGTTTTGTTTTGTTTTGTTTTCTACAGATTTGTTGATCACTAATGTGTTTCAGGCACCATGACAGAGGTTAGGCTGAGGTGAGGGAGAGGGGATTGCTCGGATGCGTTTCAAACTTTAATCCACACCCTAGTTTCCCAGAGATCTTTGTACTGCCTGCCATCTGTTTTAGAAGGCTGGTGTGAGCTGAAGATTCCAAATTCCTAATAAGCTCTCCAGTGGTATGGACACTGTTGGTCCAACTTTGAACATCAAGGATCAAATAATATGATGCTATAGATCATCATAAGGAGTCAGCTGACTCTCAGTGAAGTATTGGAACCTATTGATGTCTTTGGGGTGATTTCTTGGGTGCTAGGGATTGATGGCAGTAGACATGGAAGAAACAGTGGTTGGGAGGTCAGAGTATAGATGAAACCCTGCAAGTGAGACTCTAGACTGTAGCAATGTGAAAGAAATGGTAATCTTTTGAAAATTTTATTTATTTATTTATTTATTTATTTATTTATTTATTTATTTATTTATTTATTTATTGTGGGGTGTGAGTGTGTGTGTGTGTGTGTGTGTGTGCAGGTGCCACTGTACACATGTGGAGCTAAGAGGAAAACTTGTGGAATTCGGCTCTCACCTTCCACAATGTGAGTCCTAGGGATTGAACTCAGGTCTTCAGACTTGATAGCAGATACTTTAATCACCAAGCCATCTCACCAGCCCCCAGAATGGGAATCTTTAAGATTTATTTTATTATGGTGTGTGTGCACGCGTGAGTACGTGTCCAAGCAGCTGGTTATATAGGCATCTGTGAGCCATCTGATGAGGATAATGGGAACTGAACTATCTTCTGCATAAGCAACAAGCCCTGTTAGCAGCTGAGCTATCTCTCCAGCCCCATAAACAGGAACCACTAAAAGGCTTATGTGTATCTGATGTGCCCTGTTCAACCCTTACAGGCAGGAAGATTTTCCAGATAATATCTGTCCCTTGACTATGCCACCACCACGTCTTCCTCCTCCTTCCTCCTTTTTAGATGTGATCTTACTGATAGCCCTGCCTGTCCCTAATCTTGGTTTGTAGACCAGGTTGGCCTTGAACTCAGAGATCTGCATATTACTGTCTCCTGAGAGCTATATACCAAAGGCATATAGCCCACACTCAGCCTCTCCTTTTCTTTTTAAAAGTCACATCTGGAGCCCCTTACAGCCTTGATAAGGCATATTTCTTAGAATTTGTTCTATTCTGGGGAATGTGATTATAAACATGGAAACATGAAAAGGTTGGGCTTAAAATTTGAGAATCTAAATCTAATCTGCGATATTGATTTCTTTGACCCATGGGTTAATATGTTAATGTTTAGTTGATTTAATCTAAAATTGTTTTTAGTCTAAAATTAGTTGATTTTGTCTAAAACAATACATTTTAATAGATTTTATTAAGCGGCATGTAGAGGGTCAGGTCCCATCAATACCTGGCTTTTCTAAGTTTGTGTGTAGATAAAGTTGCTCCCATAATTTTAATGAGGATATTAGCACTGTGTCCTGGGGCAGCTGAGCTGAGAAGACAAATGTTTTAATTTCTCCTTCTATTGATGATGATGCCCATTCTTCAGCTCACAGCTGCACATAGCTGGGTAGGGAGTGGGGGTTAAGTTTAACCACAAAGTTTGCTCATTGATCCCAGTGGTTTGTGCGTCCAAGCTTCCTGCTGAAGACTATCTGCCCATGACACATGCAGTCATCTTCTCATGGACCGAGAAACTCAAGTCATTCCTTTTTAAAAAAAATCTTCAGGTTTTAGTCGGGCGGTGGTGGCACTCGCCTTTAATCCCAGCACTTGGGAGGCAGAATCAGGCGGATCTCTGTGAGTTCGAGGCCAGCCTGGGCTACCAAGTGAGTTCCAGGAGAGGTGCAAAGCTACACAGAGAAACCCTGTCTCAAAACAAACAAACAAACAAACAAAAATCTTCAGGTTTCAAGGAGTACATAAGATAGAAAATACTCCATTTCTCTTCAGCCCACCAATAGGCTTCTTCATATTCGACTTATATGAAGTCTTATGTATTATTCCATATATAAAGTTATGGTGTGTGGTCCTGTGCTTCCTTTTAAGGCTAGTTAACATGAAACCCATAGCATTAACAAGGAATTAGGAATCACTGATCCTGCACTTAGCAGGGGCTACAGGGCACTCCACATATTCTACTACTCAGCTCTTTTTCCAGGCATGGCAGGTATAGCATTATCTGGTCAGAGGTCCTAGTTATGGCCATCTGCACATGGGAAGAGTTTCTCTTTGTAGATTGTTTTATGCTCTGAGGGAGTGACATGGTGGTGCTATAGAATGGAACAAATGTGCACTTGGTGGAATTGCAGTTCTGCCTTTGAGCCTTCCTATGGAATTCATCAGTCTGAAGAGACCCTGAATTCTGCTCAAAATACATACCACAACAAGACACAATGAGTGTGTTTGTGTTCGTAGTTGAATCTGTGGTCTCTGGATAAAACACTTCAGAAAAGAAATTCAATATTGTTATTGTCAGTTACCAAAAGTGTATTTTTATTATTATTTAATTTTAAAAAAAGTCTATATAAAATGCATACCAGCATATTTCTTTGTCTTTTCCTCCAAAATTCTAAACTTCAAATTGGTGATAAACCAGTGAACTATAAAGTTTATGCTGCTGTCGCTCAATGCATCCCTGGAAATCTTCTCAAGAAGCCAGCTATCATAAAGCTGCTCATATTTCCTAAAAGGATAGTGACATAATTGGGAGTTGAGATACTGACTAAGGATCTGGAGTAAAATAAATCATGAATATGGCCACTGATCTGCCGTAAATGCAAAGCCATAGCCGCTCTCAGCCTCTATGCTCACTTAATGGTCTAAAATGATGTTTTCAGTCACAGAAGCCTGTAATTTTATTGCTTTGAGGAACCATGGGAATTGTCTTGTCTGGGCCACAGTTTGAAGATAAGAAAGCTTAAATCAGAGAAGATGAAATGATTTGTTTAGTTTAGTTAGAAGATCCAGGAAAGGACCATCTCCGTCCTCATCCTCTGCTAAATTCTTGGTTGGCAAAAAGCCCTGCAAATTGTTCAGGTAAATGCTGAGGGGAAAGACAGTGCTGTGCATAGGAGACAGAAAAGTGATCAAAGTTGATATGTTCAGTATACGACATCATGGAGATGGAGCATGTCCCTTGTCTGATGGGTGTGACCAGAAGTGCATTGAATTGGTATTCTAAGATTGCAGGATATTTGCATGTACCTAATGGGATATTTTGGAGACAAGAGCAATATCTAAACATGAAATTGGTTTGTGTTTCATACACACATTCTATATATGGCCTTTTAGACAATTTTATGCCCTACTTTAAATAATTTAGTGCATGAAACACTGGTTCATACTCTGGAACTTACCACGTGTGGCACCAAGCTTTTGATATAGGAGCTTTTTGGATTAGGGATGCTCACTGTCTAGACAACCCTGTAACCTTGTCAAGTGATCATTTCTTTCCAGCTACTCAAGCCTGTCATTGTGGAGTCAGAACATCCAGTATGTAAGGAATGGCGGTGCTACATTCTGCTGACTCTCAAGCTATGGAGACTGCAATTTAAATTTCATAGTGTTATAATTTTCATATGTTACAAACTGTTGTCTGATCATTTCCCAACTCCCTAAAAATATAAAGCCATTCACAACTTATAACTCTAAGGAAATAGGCAAGGGACCAAATTTGGCCTTTGGCTTTGTTACCCATCCCTGGTTGCAGGAAGAGAAGAGATTCAGATTAGAAAAATCGAATTTCAAAATTTATATATGCCTGAAGTTTTATTTTATTATTTTTGTCCTATTTGTCTATCCATAAGTGTACTGACACAGTTTCATCTAGCGGCCCGAAAATGAGGTGAGTCTACATTTACAGAGGGCCCAGGAGAGACTCTGTGGACAGCAGATATCTCTCATATGCTGCCTCTCCTCTCTGGATGCTCTCCTTCTCATCCCCTACACCAGGATATCTACACAGGCACACTCAACACTTTTTAAAAACCTTTTTGAAAGGTGTTTTTCTTGTCTCTATTTTTATTTTTCCTTTTCCAAGACCCTAGATATTGACTTTTGTAAAGATATACCCAGAATGTGGGCTTAATGATTGGAAAAATCAATATTCTCTGTAATATAGACTACCTGTTTACCCTTTTCTATATTCATTCTTGGAAAACAGAAACAGAAAACCAACAGCAACAAGCTGCAGATACAAGAGGAACTAACTGGGTGGTCTTGGATGACTTCCTAAGGCAAGAATGAGAAAGCTTTAACAAATTCAGCTGTCACTTGGAGCTATCTTCTGCTGAAAGGTGTGGTTCAACACTGCTGCCTAGTCTCAAGCTTGACTCTGGAGCCATCTCAGCTGATCTCCAAACAAAGAGTAGTCTTTTTATGACAAACAGCTCCAGGAACTGTAAAGCGTTGAGAAGCTCTTGCCAATATATTGCCTACTGTACTATCATCACCAAAGGGTACCAAACCTTCTTGTGACCCATCTACAATTAGAGAGTGAAATAAAGTGACAAATGGGAGCTAGATGGATTTGAACAGAAAAGGGAGTCTTTGGGCAATTAGGTCCAGAGGAAGATGGGACAAAGTAGAATAAAGGAAAATATCATACTTAGCTCTGTAATCAGACTTTTGGTTATATATTAGAAAACGTGGATGCCTTCCTTTTTGCTGTCCCAAGTCATTGCTACAGAAGTGGGATAGAATGGGCTCCTCCATTCAAGTATCATCCACTGACCACCTAAGTACAAGGCCTCTCACAGTGGGAGCTGAGTATTCATGGGCCAATAGAATACCGTCTTTCTCAAGGAGCTTCCCCCAAGGAAGTAAGGGAGAACAACAGACAGGAAAACGAAAATGGCCATGCTCTGTGGTAACTAAGATGAGGTTAACATTGGGCTCTGTGTGGTATTAAGAGGGTTTCTGGTCTAATCTGTGGTAGATAGGAAATGAAAGAGCTATGGAACAAGATTAGGCAAAAGCAAGAGAGGGGTGGGACATAGAGAGGGAAAGGGGATAAGAAAGAGTAAAAAAATGGCATTTTGGAGCACTTACTATATGCTATGCATCACTTGGGGATGTTTACATACCTTGCTTCAATTATGGGCTGGTTCCTGTCACAATCCCCTTTTATATGACAAAACGGAGAGGTTGGGTGCCTGCTTAGTGTCACACATTTAAGGAGTAAACTGGAGTTAAAACCAAGCATTCCATCTCCAGAGTCTCCACTCTTACCTGTCACACAGAGAAAACAGCAAGAGAGAATGCAGTGCCTTCCAAAGTAACTGCAAGTTGTCTAGGGTGTTGAATGGGGCCACATCTCTGCAGTACACAAATGCCTACTTTTTACTTTCCCATAATAAGATAAATATTCTTCAAATAAAGTATGATATAAAGAGGATTCCCAGCCCTGTTCATATTGGAACCCACATAAAAAATGATCCTGGGAGTATGATGCTGTCCTGGTTAGTGTTCGTTCATCAACTTGCCACAAGCCAGAATCAGATGGGAAGGGGAATCTCAGTGAAGAAAATACCTCCATCAGGTTTGTTTGTTGACAAGTCTGTGGGGTGTTGTCTTGATTGCTGATTGGCAGATGAGATTCTAGCCCACTGTGGTTGGTGCTGAACCTGGGCAGGTCATTCTGGGTTATATAAGAAAGCAGGCTAAGTAAGCCATGGGGAGCAAGTCAGTTCCTCCATGGCTTCAGTTCCTGCTCCCCTCCCACCCGCCTTGTTCCTGTCCTGCTTGAGTTCCTGCTTTGGTTCCTTCAGTGATGGACTGTGACTGGGAATAGTAAGTCAAAATAAACCCTTTCCTCCCCAGTTTGCTTTAGATAGTGGTCACACCATAGAAAGCAAACTAGAACAGCTGGGTCAGATTTAGTGTATCTGGAGAGGCTGAGTAGAAAGAAAACAGTTATATTTGCCTTATGTACAATTATGACAAGAAAAATAAAGTAAAATGTATTTAATATAGCAATATAAAACTTATATAAAGCCTATACACTATCTTTTTGCAACATTTTTGCTGAAAACTTGAGTCTGATTCCATGATCATAACTATATGTAACAGGATTTAATGCATCAAATGGACACAAAGAGCTTCCAACTAAGAGATTTTATATTACTTATGTATACATCTTATTTTATGGATGTGTGTATACCTAAGTGTATGTATATGTACCACATGGGTACAGAAGCCCAAGGAGATCTGATGAGGTGTTGCATTACTTGGAACTGGAATTACAGATATTTGTGAGCCACCATGTGGGGGCTGGGAAGCAAATCCAGGTCCTCTGCCACAGCAATAAGTGCTCTTAACCACTGAGCAATCTCACCGCTCCTTAAGAGAGTTTAATACTTGTTTCTTTAAATTTTTTTTAAAATTATTTTTTTTTATTTTTTTATTTTATGTGCATTGGTGTTTGGCCTGCATATATGTCCGTGTGAGGACGTCAGATCTGCTGAAACTAGAGTTACAAATAATTGTAAGCCTGGATAGCAGGAATGGAACCTGGGTCCTCTAGAAGAGCCACCTGTGTTCTTAACCAATGAGCTATCTCTCCAGCTCCCCAACTCAAAAGTTTTAAATAAACCAAGATAAAGATGTATCTCATGTTAGCTGAATCCATGAGCAGTACCCAGGCAGTCATCTTGCAGCCAGCTGACTTATACCTTGAAGGGCATGTCTGTGGCTGCCTGACAGATGTACTCAATTATATGAGAACAGAATCCTTTTTAGGTAGCCTCTGCTTCTCTGTCCACAAGAATTGGAGCCTAGGGCTGCTGTCTGTGTCACACATGCACTTTGGATATAAACTTCTCTAGGAGCTCCGGAGGTATCCGGACCACAGTGCTGCCAAGATAGATGGCCAATTTAGGGTGTGCGACTCATCCACAGTGAAGCATCAGGCATAGTCAGGGTTCCTCACCTCTGTTTAGAGAGATGGAGAACAGCATCAGAGCTGATCACCCATCCTCTGAGATGCCCTGGACTAGACTGCTCACAGCCTGGGGCCACCAGCCTGGCTGCCCCAGGGCCGAACGAATCAATTACAGGTGGCACATCTGTAGTTCATTCATGGTTCACAAATTGGGAAGTTTCTAATTAAGTAGTGCCAATGCCTGAAGGCTCTGGAGCCAGAGTGCCTAGGTTTGAAGCCAGTTTATCCTGTCCTGAGCCTTGTGTCTTTTGAGAATGTGAATTAAATATCACCTTCTCAGTTTGATGACTTGTAAGCTCATGTATAAGACGCAGCACAAATGAGGTGCTTAAAACCCATCCTTGTTACTCAGCAAATGTGAAGTATGGTTATCAGCACCAAATCCAGGATTTAGCATACCTTATTTAATGACTGATTTTAGCTATGGATTCAATATTGAGGTTTTTAAGTGTTAAGGAATTTCCACTTTTATTTTTAATCACATATTCACCTATTTACAAACATTCAATATGGCACGTATTCTATGTCAGCTCTGTTCCTACACTCTCAGGGCTTATATTCTAGTAGGGAAGAGCAATGCCAAATAAGCAAATGGAAGGTTAGAAACTGTGACCATTGTTGTGCAGGCCAGCAAAGGACAATGCAAGAACTTAATTGGTAGCCTTGAACTGCTTAATTCTACTTCAACAGTAACATGGGATTGTGCTTTGAGCAAGGGATGTTTGAGCTGAGACACACATACTGAGTAGGAGTTGTTGAGGATAAGGTAGAAGCTAGAAATAAATTCTAGGCTAAGAAAACCCCAGGTTCAAGGCCCTCAAGTGGGATGGAACCTAGTATTCATGAGAAACAGGCCAGTTGACTGCACACTCTGAGAATATGAATGGACAGGACTGGTTTCATCTAGAGCTGGCCAGGTCTCCTCACAAGCCTCAGGTGGGCCATCTTAGGGAATTCCATTTTCTTAACCTTCAGGTTTGAGTAGAGTATAAACATCATTCAACTATGGTTCATGAAGATGATGATGGCTTAAGCCAGATGATGACATACTATAAAGGTGATATGTTTTGACAGGACCCAAGTGTGCGGGGACAAGGTCACAGAGAGGAGGGGGAGGAATAAACTGGGTTGTCTGTTTTGAAGAAGTGTGTTGATAGTCCCGTCACTTTGCTAAGATTTGAGAGGAGACATTATTTGATTTTGAAAATGCATTGCATATTGTGAGATACTTCTATGAAGAGGTCTACATGTACAATTAATTTATGCTTGCTAAGATAATAAGGATACAGTGACACACTTGTTTTTGGTTTGGCTTTATTTAATAATTTTATATTTTTGACAACTTCACACATGAACAGTGTATCTCCATCATTCTTACCTTTCCCTTTCTCCCCTCCAACCTCCTGTGTCTCCCTCCTAAATTAATGATCTTCTCCTTTATTATTGTTACATTATATGCATATATATGCACACAGGTATACACAATGTATTGAGTTTGTTTAACTTTGCTTGTATGTAAATGTGTCTTGAACTGACAGTTTGGGAATGGACAATCTATGCAAGAATTTGCCCTGGAGAAGACTGATCTTTCCTCTCTCTATAGGCATTGACCACCTGTAGCTCTTCATGTAGGAATGGGACCACGTAAAATTTCCCCTGTCCACATTGGCATGTCAACTAGTTTTATTTTTGTGTTAATATTTTGCCTGCATATATGTCTGTGTATAGGCCTTCAGGGCAGTTCCAGTTTGATCCCTCTGAGTACAAAGACATATTTGAACAGGCAAAGTTGCCAGGATAGTATAGTGCTAAAACTAACATGCTCAGTTGAGCAGGAATCATAGGTAAAGACTAAATGTAGAGGAAAGAGTCACCAGTGGACAAGTAGTTAAAAAGCTAGAAGGAAGTCCTTTTTACAAATCAGCCAGTGTAAGGAAAGAGGTCCTCCAGAATGTCAGATGGGCCTTTCTGGGAGATGCTGCTTCACAGTAAGTGAACAATCATTTAAATGTGCACACATTTGGCAACTATGAAATAATTAAATGCCCCAAAGTGCTCAAATGGATGAATTTTCTCTGCACGGCTCTACTTTTTCTTTCTTTTTATTCCCAAAATCATTTAATTATAGCCCAAATCTGCTTCTTTCATTGACTAGTCACCCACTTCCTTTTTTATTCCCAGTGCCCACAAAGTGTGGTGCATTTGTGGTTTAGATATGAAATGTCCCTGGAAAGTTCATGTATTTAAGTCTTGATCCAGAAAGCCATGTTCAGAGGTGGAGCTTTGGGGGAGTGATTGGATCATGAGGTCTTTGATTCATTAATAGATTCATTCTTTAATGGATGACTATGTGATGATGTCGTTGAGAGGTGGCAGAAGCTGTGGAAACAGGGACTGCTTGGAAGAAGCAGACCACTGGGAATATGTGCTTAAGGGTATACCTTGTGCCCAGCCTACTCCAAACACTCTGTGTCCTGGCTGCCATGAGGTGAGTAGCTCAACTATTCTCTCCCCCAAAATGTTTCAGACTCACCTCAAGCCTACAGTGAGCTAGTCACAGAATGAGATCTCTGGAACCATCAGCCATACTAAATCTTTCTTCTCCAAGTTGTTCACGAGACATATTTTGTCACAGTGAAAAACAAACAAACAAACAGAGTACAGAGATTCCTGTTTGTAAAGGGCAGTCTTCATGAGAAGTCCCATGATCTCTGATTTCATTTGACCTCAGGAAGAGAAAAAAATCCTTTCTCTTATTATTAGATGTTTTCAAATACCAAATGAAGAGATGAAAGTTCCAAGTGTATAGTGTAGAAGAGCTCACAGTAGGAGTGAGAAATAATTTTGACTAAGTTTGGTGACTACTAACTGTAGAACACTGTATACTTCTTTACATAATCTCTACACAGTGGAGTTCTATCTTTTTCCACCTCAGCTCAATGACTGACTTTTACATGATGTCAGACTTCATGATTTATTCTACACCTTTATTTTCCTACCCAATAAAGCATAGGCTAAGTGCAGTGGCTTCTGATTGTAAACTCAGCACTTGGAAAGCTGAGACAGGAGGATTGCCATGTGTGAAACCAGTCTATGCTACAGAATGAGACTCTGTCTCAAGGAACCAAAAGCAAAAACAAAAGGGAGTCTGGAGAGTTGAGTCAGTGAAATTTTTGCTTTTGCAGAGGACATGAGTTCAGTTCCCAGCACCCACAAGGCTGCTTACAACTGTTCCTAATTCTGGTTCCAGGGAATCTGACACCTTCTTCTGTCCTCTGCATGCACCAGGTACACACATGGTACACATAACACAAGAAGGAGAATAATTCACATAAAATAAACAAAGTTTTAAAAAGGGAATAGAAAAGGGAGAAAGACAAGAACTAGAAAAATGAAGCATAGCTTATTAGACTATTAAGACAACAGTGATAGTTACAAGGCTATTTTTTTTATTTGTTTTGTTTTTTCGAGGCAGGATTTCTCTGTGTTTCTGGATCTCCATCTGTAGACCAGGCTGGCCTCGAACTCACAAAGATCCGCCTGCCTCTGCCTCCCAAGTGCTGGGATTAAAGGCATGTGCCACCACCGCCTGGCTACAAGGATAATTTTGAATCTATTACTATAAATTGAAAAAAAATATATTCACAAACTTGAGAATTTTGTTACTAGTAACAAATCCTTGTGACATCCCATAACCACAGTAGATAAAGATGAGGTAGGTGAAAGCTGAGACTCTTATTTATACTTATTTCCTTCCTTCCTTATATTTTATTCATTTAGGGGGAGGGAGAATATGTGCAGAGGTCAGAGGACAATATGCAGATGTAGGAAGGACTCACAAAGCCTCACCACTAGCTGAAGAACTATAGGCAGTCCATGACTGCTGAGGAAAAGACAGCCAGTTTCTTCAGAGATGAGCCCCCTAACAGTTTGCCCATGCCTAACTGTTCAGCCTACACCCATATGCATACAAGCAACTCTAAGTGGATATGTATATGCACACACACAAATATATATATGTATATATATATAATATTCATATATAATTATAGAAGAGGATGGACATGAATTTGAGAGGGGTTCTGGAGTGACACATGGAAGGATTTGGAGAGGCTAGAGGTGGGTATGATGACAGTATGTTGTATTCATATGTGAATTCCAACAAATACCATGTTTTAAAAGAAGGAAAATTAAGATAAAGGCAGTTTGCTATTCCAGAACTGATTGTATAGAGACCCACTTACATCTTGGACTGTGGGTAGTATACTTTGAGCATTAGCATGTTGATTTTTCTAGAGCTCGAGTATGTAAATGAAAAAGGTACTTTATTTGAAGGGTTTTCTTTAAGCTTTGAGGGTAAACTAAAAGAAAGATGGTTATGTTCAGTGGTTGAATGTACATCTAAATACCCAGTTATGTAAAGAAATGGGTATTTATTTTCCTATTGGTAAAAAGGCAAATTGATACAATCACTTAAAAATGATAATAAAATGCAATTTCTCTTATCTGTGCTGAGTTGTCAACTGGTATGGTCTTGTGCAGGCATCCATATTGTTGAAAATTCATGGCCTGTCTGGACTATTTCCCAGCAGTCCTCTGGCTCTTACAGTCCTTCCACTCGCTCTTCTGCCATGTTCCCTGAGCCTTAAGTGTAAGTGGTGTGTTACAGATGTCCCATTTAACTTCTTCCAGCACCTGCTCAAAAGGGAAAAATCCAAGTGGTTATCTGGTTGTATCTAGATCAGCTATGGCTAGACTCAAAGCATGTTGGGATGAAGGTACTCTAATCATAAGATTGTAAAATCAAGTGAGTTTTCTACTTCCAATATGCTTAGGAGATACAATCTTCTAAAAAGGAGACAAGGAAAAGGAGAAGTAAGAACATGGAAAAAATAACCCAGTCTTAAAGCCCCATGTTCTGGTTTCTGTGCACTCTGGAGCAAGGTGAACACCCAAAGCCTGGGGGAGCTGTGCTCCACATCATTGTTGGGCATAGGCTGTGCTTCTGTTCCGCCCTGTGCAGTTGGAGTCTTGAGATTGTAGCTTCCCCAGGCCGCTGTTGCCCACTGAAGACCTATAGATCTCACTGGAGGTCCTACTGGGGATGTTTTCTGATGGCTCCACTCCTACCTTAAGTCTCTGCCTTGGGCTTCTGGTTGCTTAATCCATCGTTTTCAATCCAGATGGATTCCTGCTTCCACCAGCTCTGGCATTTCTGTATGTCTGCTGAACTGATACCATAATGATGCTGGCAAGGCTTAGCATTTGTGCCTGCTGGGCAGTGAGTTGAGCCACTCTTGGGCCTTTTGGGAGAGGTTGTATGGCAAGTACACTGGGATAGGAGAGCAGAAACTTGAGGCCCTCTGAGTAGTGAGCGCCTTGAGACTGGTCCAGGTCTGTGCTTGTAACTATTCTGCCCTTCAGGAGCCCTGGACCAGGATGTTGTCAGCAACCATGTCAGGGTCCTTCCCCCACTATCTATACCAATCTTTTTAGGGAAAGTTTTTTTTTCCCCTCACACCTGGGTTTTATTCCAAATCTTCCTTTGTTGCTCCTCTTTTACATACAAATTCTACCCCTTGGTCACTTTCTCTCTCACAGATTAATGTAAGTGGTTAACTGCAGCCACGCGGCACCTAGGCAGCAGCCTGAACAGTTTGCTGTAGATTTTTCATTGCTCCTGAGCTTTAGTTTTCATAAAGCCCTCAGGCATGGTCATAACCCAGCAAAGTTCTTTGTTAGTTTATAAGCTAAAGGGAAAAATCAGGGAAGGGGAGAGGAATCTCTGTGAAATACTCATTTTAAAAGGCAAAGGATCATTTTTCTCAACCAGTTTGGGTTTGAGGGCTTCTGAACTTAATTAAAATCAGAAGAAGATAAATTATATTTGTTCTCTTGTTTTCTGGGAAACTCATTTTATAAACTAAATATTTGTGTCCCCCAAATTCATGTGTTG
The DNA here is from genome assembly GCF_004664715.2 of Peromyscus leucopus. Taxonomy (NCBI): domain Eukaryota; kingdom Metazoa; phylum Chordata; class Mammalia; order Rodentia; family Cricetidae; genus Peromyscus; species Peromyscus leucopus. Next base: position 46,744,160 of record NC_051067.1, read on the forward strand.
AAACTCTATCCACAATGTGCTGATATTTGGAAGTGGGTTTGTTTAGATGAGGTTGGGAGAATGGAGCCCCTCTCAGGGGATTAGCATCTTCTCTCAGCCAGAGCGACAACATAGTGAGAAGATAACTACACGCCAGGAAGTTGGCCTTTATTAGGAGAAATGAACTTTGAACTTGCTAGCACTCTAGCCTTGGACTTCAGCCTCTAAAATGGTGAGAAATATATATCTGTTCTTCAAGCCATGCAGTCCAAAGTATTTTGTTATAGCGATCCACATGATCACAATCCAGATCAAATGTCTTAACATAGGGGAACGGATCAGAATGGCCACTTTCTATGCTCTACAAGAGACTAAAGCCTTCAGCCAGGATGTGATTGCCAGGTGCCTGTTTCTACAGTCTCATGGCAGGTTCTCAGGGACTGCACAGGGTAACTAGTGTGCCGGGTCAGTGCTCCAGGAATTGTGTCACCTAGATTCCGTGTGTGTGTGTGTGTGTGTGTGTGTGTGTGTATAGATGTAACCAACCGTCTTATTAAATAAGAAACACAGAAATAATGCAAAAGAGAAAGCTGAGAGGTCAGAGCTCAGAGCTAAAATCTCACCCTTCCGCCTGCGGTGTCCCAGCTTCCCGAAGGAGAGTCTATTTCCTGTCGGTTCGTCTATTTAAAGTATTTTGTTCTGCCTTCTCATTGGTTGCAAACCCAAACACGTGACTGCCTCGTCACTGTCTGAATGTACAGCCCCCTAGGTCTTAAAGGCATATGTCTCCAATGCTGGCTATATCCCTGAACACACAGATATCTATGGGATTAAAGGCGTGTACCACCACCGCCACACTCTTGCTATGGCTCTAATAGCTCTGACCCCCGGGCAACTTTATTTATTAACATACAATCAAAAATCACATTTCAGTACAATTAGATTACCACCACATTTCCCCTTTTCTATTTTAATAAAAAAAGCAAAAGGTTATAACTAACAAAAGAAAAACTATATACAAAAGTACAATAACTATATACAATATATACAAATAATAAATACCTAAACAGGTATTGGACAAATCAGAGAAAATAATTCCATTATCTATCCTATTTTGGTAAATCCAAGATGTATCTAATGCACTTTCTATCCTAATTAATTTTCAACTATAAGTAACTAATCTTCAACCATAACTAACTAATCTTCAACTCCCTCAGAGACCCAAGAAGGAAATAATATTAGCTAACAAAAATAAAAAACAGGAAGTGCATGCAAGCAACTTCCAAAAAATTTGTGAGTTGACAGAAACAGCCAGCTGCCTGGGCAGTCACCTGAGGTTTCTCCGCAGTGTTGGGGCATCATCTTCAGCCTATAGGCTTAGTGTATCTGACAGACTCATTTGTGAAGTAGGATGTACACAAGGTCAACAGTTCAATCTCACATTGGGTGAGAGCAGTCCACGTACCAGAAACACCTGAATTCCACTAGTGTCCTGTCATGATTCAGGATTTTAAATTCTGGAAATTGTTGACAGTTTTTTAATTCAGCTGTCCATTCTTCTTGGCTGTGTATATATGGCTTCATCTCAGCGTGTGTGTGTGTGTGTGTGTGTGTGTGTGTGTGTGTGTGTGTGTGTCCTTTATTTTTGTGTTTAAAAACTTGAAACTTTTCTTTCCTTATACTTCAGGGGAGTTTGGGGAAGAATAGCAGTTAAACTGGGATCTGTCTGCCTTCTAAACAAAAAAATTGGTCTAAAGCTCTGCCCTAGCATCCTGACTAACATGGTATCTGAAAATGAATGCTTTATTGTTTTTAGAAACTGTACTATAAGAACATAGGGAATATGAAGGGCCATGTCTTCATTGCAGGTAACACACAAGATTTGAGCTATCTCAGTCTAGTGCTCTTTATAGGAGGAGACTTGGTTTCAGGATTTTTTTGTTCCCTTTACTTCTATAGCCTTTTTTTTTTCTTTTTTAACGGTTCTGGTAACTGTGTATGAATAGTTATTCCATTAGTAATTTTTGTGAATGGTCTTTAAGTGTTTCCAGTTACCTATATTATTTTTTTCTATTTCATAAATTTACTTTTACCTTTATTATTTGTTCCTTTTTAATCTTCTTTGGAATTACTCTGCCCCTTTTCCAGACTCTTCAGTTGAAAACAGTTCATTTTTCTTTCACATACATGCATATAAGGACAGACATTTCCTTCTTAATATTGCTTTACTGCGGCATGGCTCAAGATTTCCTTACAGCACTTGGGTTACAGATTTTCTCTGTAATTCCTGCCTTATCTAAAATTAGTTTTTCATTCTAGCACTTGAGAAGTTGAGGCAGGAGGATCAGGAGTCTAAGGTCAAGATGGGCTACCTGAGACTGTTCCATCCAATCAAAATAGAGTTTACAATAGATTTTACTTGTCTTTTAACTGTAAACTAAATGTAGTGTAATTGCTTTTGGTTAAAAATACTTATGCATTAATGCTAATTTCCTGAAATCCACAGGACTTCTTTGGTGGCTTAATTATTAATCAGTATTTTATAAATGTTTTCAAAAGAAATGAATGTTCTCTTTTTGAGAGTCATGATGTATAATCATAATTTTCAAATTTATTATACTCTTAGATTTTTTTACTTTTTTTCTTTTATAGAAGGGTCTCCTTATATAGACCAGGCAGGCCTGGAACTCACAGAGATCTGCCTGGCTCTCTTTCCCAAGTGCTGGGATGAAAGGTGTGAGCCAGGATGACTGGCCCCATGTTTTGGCTTCTTAATCTCTTACTTTCTGGAGAATTTATCTTAAAAATCTTCCACTGTAGGGCTGGACAGATGGCTCAGCAGTTAAGAGCACTGCCTGCTCTTCCAGGGGTCCTGAGTTCAATTCCCAGCAACCACATGGTGGCTCACAACCATCTGTAATGAGATCTGGTGCCCTCTTCTGGCCTGCAGGCAAACACAGAACACAGTATACATAATAAATAAGTAAATCTTAAAAAAAAAAAAAATCTTCCACTGTAGTGGAACCATTTACTTTTTAGGAGGGTTTAGACTCATAGTTACTGATTCTTCTTGGAAAAAAATTATATTTTCTTATTCTGTAGTATGTTTCTACCAACCTTAGAATTTCTTATTTAATTCTATTATCTAAAACGAGTACAAACATTTTAAAATTGTTTTTTCCTTGACATGCATTTCCCCATTATATCTGGAAGGGAAAATAAATTGTAAATAAAAACATTTTTCCCCAGACAGAGTCTCCTATAGCCCAGGATGGCCTTAACCCCCGACTTTCACACAGCCTTTCATGTACTGAGATCACAAGTATATATGCCACGCCTGGCCTAAACACGCATTTTTATATTATTAATCGGGGATTTTGCTTTTATTGTGTCACTTAAGATACATAAATGTATATCCTGTATCTCATTTTTGCTTTTATACCTCTTTTGAATTGTATCTTTGATGGATGTGCTTTCTTACATTCATTATGTTCATTAATGTATTAGAATTACTTCGGCCACCTGTTTTAGTGTTTTTTCTTTTGATTCTGTTTCTTATTTTCTTACTTTTTGTGATGAGTGAAACTGGACCACTTTTTCTAATCTTTTTAATTTTTAGAGTTACAATTTGGATTCTGTTTTTATAATTTTCTTTTTTAAATTTGTTTTTGAGATTATAATAATTACATTTCTCCCTTCCCTTTCCTCCCTTCAAGCTCTCCTATATAACTCTCCTTTCTCTCTTACAAACTAATGGCCTTCCTTTTTCATCAATTATTGCATGCACACATGTAAACATATAGGCATATACATATATCTCCCTAAATATAACCGCCTCAGCTTGTATAATATTATTTGCATGTATGTTTTTTAGAGCTGACATTTGTCATTAGATAACAGATTGGTGTGTTCATCCCAGGGGAAGACTATTTCTCTTGCTGTAGCACAAACATTTAAATGCTGAGTGTAACATATTAAATAATATGTAAATCAGTTTAGTGCCTATAGTTTTCAGCTGAAGAAAACTAAATATTTTAGCACTATAATTACACTTAAAATTCTTTTTAAGGGTTCTTTAAAATTATTTATTTACTTTTTAATTTGTACACACACACACACACACACACACACACACACACACACACACACGCAGCAGTGTGTTTGGGCAGGTCAGAGAGGCCAGACGATAACCTGGGAGTCGGTGCTCTCCTTCCTTCATGTGAGTTCAGGGGACTGAACTCAGATTGTCCAGCTTCACAGTGGACACCCTTACCTGCTGAGCCGTTTCACTGCCCTACCTATTTGATCAACAAAAAGTAAGTGTCTGTGTTGTTCTATTCCTGGTGAGCCCTTACTTGAGTTTACCACTGTCTCAGCCATTAGCTGTGCCTGTCAGTGCTGCCTGCATGGCATTCTTTCCTCGGCTGTACTTCATGCTCAGCTCCTCCCCTCTGTGCTTCCTTCAGAGAGGATCTGCACTGGGTGATCTCCTAGTGTTTGAACTGAAATGGCTTTATTTTGTTCTCACTCCTAAAACATTTGATGAAGCACATACTTCTGAGTCATCCTTCCTTCCTTTCTTCCTTCCTTCCTTCCTTCCTTCCTTCCTTCCTTCCTTCCTTCCTTCCTTCCTTTCTTCCTTCCTTCCTTCCTTTCTTCTCAGCACTGTAAAGATGCTACTTCCTAGACTTTGGCCTTTGTTCTTGCCTGTAAGGAAACTCTTATATCTGTAAGTGCCGTTTTAAAAAAAGAAATATAGTCTATTTCCCCTCTCTGTCAGCTTTTAATATTTTTGTTTTAGTCTTTGAAGCCCTGAAATTTTGCTGAGATAGATTTACTTGGGAATATTCCTGGTACACAATATACTCTTTCCAGGAAGACACATGTCTTTCTTTATTCTGGTAAATTCTAAGATACTTTATTTAAATCCTGCCTCACTACCACTTTCCTTATGGTACCTACTAGGATTATTCTTAGATAAAGGACCACAGTTCAGACATACACATTTTCTCATCTTCTCCATCCCATCCTATTCTGCTTCTTACTTCCTACAGCCCCCTTTTCCAGCACTTTGTTCTCAGTAACTCTACTTCTCAGGCTCAAGTTACATACATTCCCAAAGTCATGCATGGATGTCTTAGTGGTACCACTCTCTCAGCTGCCACATTATACATCCACTGGGAAGCAATGTCTAGAATGGAGTCAGTAGTGCCCCAGCCATGGGTCTCTCCCAGGACTATGTGTGGGCAGCTTTTGTGGATGGCTGCTTTCTGCCTTCCACGCACGTTGTACACAGAATCGTGATGGCCTACAGGACTTGGCTCAGCTGGGCCTGCTGATCCCGTCCCAAGGCCTCCTTCAGTTCCTTCGATTGGTCGTTCCAGCCTCAGATCCGGTTGAATTTCCTCCGCACTGTTTGTGTTGAAGGAGTGGAGTGGGGGAGTCTGGTCTTTCTCCACATTCTGCTCAGTCTCCCCTCTGGCACAGAGGCACTTGCTGCCTTCTTTCCTTCCAGACCTGCTCTTTCTGGTTCTCTATAGCCTTTTCTCCTTTGAGAATTCTTCCTCTCGCATTTCAAAGAACTTAGCTTTAAAAAGTATTGTTTCTGATCCAGAATCAAGATCTTCCTTCCGCTGGAAGTGAGAATTTCTGAGAACTGTTTCTCTTGTTTCAGCTGTCATTCTCCTCAGGCTCACTGGGTGTTGTAAGAGGGAGGGATTCCTCTAAGTGTTGTGGTGTTTTCATTTTGCTTTGATCCCGCTTACATGAGTGCACAATATGATAAACAGGAATGAGTCCAGTAACTCATCATTTGGAATGTGTTGATCTGTGTTTAGACATTCCTCTTAGTGATCTTGAAAGCAAAGAAAATAATGGCAATCAGAACAAAAATTTAGTATCTTTTCCTCCCTGTCTGTTAGATTACCCAAAAGAGAACTTTCATACCCCATTTCTGGTAGGGTTCTAAGAAGTGGGGGCTATTAGTCAGTTCTGCTGACGGTGTTAATCAATGAAGTGAGAGTTTTGGAAAGTCAAGTAACAGTGGGAACGGATCTCCAGCAGCTTGTAGAGCTCGATTCTACCACACGTGCACATACACATGCACTCACACAACCCACAAAATGGTATAGTGTGTACTTTTCTACTGCTGTGATAAAACATTGTGACCAAGGCAACTGACACAAGAAAGCATGTTATTAGGCTTATGGTTACAGAGAGTTAGAATCTATGATAGCCGATTAAAGGCAGGTGGCAGGAACAGGTGAGAGCTCACATCTTGAACCACAGACGGAGCGCAGAGAGCTCAATGGGAATGGCACTAGTCTTTGAAACCTCAAAGCCTACCCCCAGTGACATGCCTCCCCCAATAAGACCACAACTCCAAATAGTTCTACTAACTGGGGACTAATCATCCAAATATATGAGCCTCTGGGGACCATTCTCGTTCAAACCACCACACATGCACGTGAAGATTGGAGAGATTTGTGAGGAGTAGGGATCATAAACAAGAATGGCATAGAGATTGAGAAGGGAAGTAGTGAGAGTGGTCAGTTTACACTGAGCAGTATGTGAAATTGTCTAAGAACAATAAAAGATTATGCAATAAGATAAAATGAACATAAATCTCTAAGTAATATAAATTGAAATTTTATTTTAAAACTTATGTGCAGTACTTAAAAATATTTAGAATGTAAATATAAAAGAAATGAGGGCATTTACAAGATGGTAACAGGGTAGTTAAGTCATGTATCTTTCTTCTTACTAAGATTTTTTTCATAGCCAGATATAGTCATGCATGCCTTTAATCCCAGAACTCAGGAGACAGAGGTAGGTGGATCTCCGAGTCTGAGACCAGCCTGGTCTGCAGAGAGTTCCAGGACATCCAGTGCTACACAGTGAAATCCTGTCTCAAAAAAAATTTTTTTTTATTACATTATATATTGCTTCTATAATTAAAACACAGGTAAATTTTATTATATTATTTATTACCTTTATTTTTCCTAGTAATGACACAATGCCTAGTGTAGAAAACTCAGATAATGGAGAAAAATTATGAAGAATAAGATTAGCTTCCATGCTGCTGTTTGTATTTTAGCCCCCATCGTCCCACTCTTCTGTGGGAGCCGCACATGACGCACACAGGCCTCACGGGAGTACACATCAGCATTTCATTCCTTCCTGTGGCGCACAGGATGCTCAGCACTCTGTCATCAAGTTGGCATTGCGCTGCTTTCCCTTTCCTTCCCTGTCAGTTTCTTAGGCTGCTGGGTTTTGTATCCCATATTTATCTTTGATCTTTCTATGAAAGACGATTCTTCCTTTCTTAGGACCTCTACATGCCCATCTTAGTGAGAATCCCCAAAGCAGCCTTTGAAGTATTCCTGTACCTCTGTCCTAGTCATCTTCAGAGTTGAGCTGTGACTCTAACACTTGAAGCCACTGCTCTTTTCTCTCTACTCTGCCATAGATCCCATGCCACTACTTAATTGACTACTCTTTAACTGCCTTTTAGTCAAGTGAGACCCACCTAGACCTTGGTCACCTGCATCTCTCTGAGCCCATGCAGCTTTCTTGCAAGTGGAGAGCAGTCGAGGCCAATGCACTCAGTCAGCTCTCTTCCTGATAGGCACTTCTTACTTGGTTGTTCTGGATTCATTTGGAACATTCACCCACGCTCTGTCAGTTTCCCCAGAATGAAGGAAACATTCATATTCTGTAAAAAAAAAAAAAAAAAAAAAAAAAAAAAAAAAAAAAAAAAAAAACCCAGAGGCGCTCTCCAACAGATGTACAGGTAAAGCTTGCGGCACAGGCAACTTCCACGGCTCTTCTTGTTGCCCTTACTAGTAGCCTGAAGCAGTCTACATGAAAAGAAATACATACACAGAGACAAAATATATTATCTTCCGCTTCTTCTGTTGACTTAGCACTCAAATAAACCAAGTCCCTCCTATGTTTTCTTTTTTTTCCCCCGCCTCTGCCTCTGATTCACATGGTAGAGAATCAGCTACAGGCTGAGGTAGCTCTTCCATTTAGTATCAGGACTGAACTAGACACAAGGTCCCTTGTGAATACAGGGGAAATTCTACTCATGAAACAGATGTTGTTCTTCAGTGAGATAAAATCTTTAGACACGTGCAGAAAAGCTGTGCAAATAATAAAACAAACACTTAATGTGCCTGCTAGGTGCAAATATGTGTCTCACATATTGGTGCCTTGGAAGTGACAGCTGTACAGCTGTTCTTGTTCTCTTTTTCATCAGTTCTAAACTACTACGTCTCAGTTTGGAGACGACTGTAGGAGAAGCCTGTACCTTCTCCTACCTGTTTTGTGAGAGGCGAACTTACATTTCATATGGGAAATGCAGAAAACGTTTTGCTTCTCAATCTACTTCCAAGTAAATATGCTTGTTGGAAATTTTTAAGAATGCCTCTAGAATTCTCTAAAAGGTTACATGTGAGCCTTGTTTTTTAGTGCTGTTTTAACTTTTATTTTCTGGTTATTATGAGAAGATGCTGGGTTGAAGACTAAAAATTGAAGGTCTCTGATATCTTGTCAGATATACTTTTTAAAATGATAGTATTCTACCCTTTCTAACTTATTATTAAACTTTCTGAAATTACATAGAAATATGCAAACATACCTAAAAATGAGAAAATTTTATAAAATTAAAGGTTAAAAGGGATAGATTTTAGAATGAGAATTGGTAATGTATTTACCTACCAATTCATCCATTTCTTAAGACACAATATTTCTGCTCAAAAGCAGTTGACATAAAGTAAGGAGGCCAACGTATCATCTCTTCCTTTCTTGTTTGTACTGTGACCCCTGACATAGGGCTAAGATTTGACTTTGGGAACATTGGGTAGCCTTCTCTTTACTGTGAGTGTCCTTCTCTGCTACATGTTTCTGTACAACACATCCTAAAGCTCCACATGAGTAGCAAGCAGAGTAGAGGCAAAATCAGGGTCTCAGGGCCAGAGAGATACTCAATAGGATAGCATATGGGTACTTCAAGAAGAAAAGAGATTACTCTTCTTTTGTTACTGTTATTATTACTATTACTGTGTGTGTGTGTGTGTGTGTGTGTGTGTGTGTGTGTGTGTGTGATGTGGGGTGGGGGTACGGATGCCTTGGTATGCCTGTGGAGGTCAGAGGACAACTTTTTGAAGTTGGTTCTCTCCTTCTACCTTTACAAGGGATCTGGAATTTGAACTTGCGTTGTCAGCCTTGAGCAGAAATTGCCTCTACCTGTTGAACCATCTTGCCAGCCAACAAGAGGTTGTTTATTTAGCTCATAGTCTGGGACCTTCTATTGAGGGCCTCATGGCAGTCAGTATCACAATGCTGGAGCATGTGTACCAAAGATCCTATGGTAAGGCAGACAGCTACACTGATTCAGAAGCCTTCTTGCTCTTTTTATAACAGTCTGTTCTTGTAGGGAGTATCGAGCTCCTGTGAGAACTGCAATACTTCCTTCCCAGAGCAGTGCCTGCATGACCTAATCACCTTCCCCTGTGCTGTACCTCTATTTCCTTCCAACATGGTCACAGTGGGGACCAGGCACCTAGCAATGAACCTTCAGGGATGTCCTCAAGCTACATCTAAACCTTAGCAGATGGATTTTTTTTATATGCCCATGATTTATAATATCAGAGAACCAGCTGTAGGACTGGGTGATTCTCAAGCTTGGTGTCAGGGCTGAACTAAAAACAAATGCCTCTCACAAATGGACAGGAAGCTCTGCCCGAGAAACAGATCTGTTACTGAAGGCATACAAATTGATTAAACCATTAAATGGACTATTTATGGAAAATCTTCAAGGTAGCATAAGGCTGACTTGAAGGCTTTAAATAAAAAAGAACATGTTTTGTTTCGTTTAAAATATCAAAAAGAAGAGGGAAGACTGAAAGATGAAGCCGAGGCAGAACACAGCATGCCACAACGGAAGACAGCGGGCAAGAACAAGAATACCGTGAAAAAAAATATGCCTGTGACTCAGTCTGGAACAGAGGCAAAGCATTAAAAGTGGACCTCTGAGGTGGGGAGCTAGCTGCTCGGAGCATCCTGTGCCGAGGGCAGAACAGCTTCTTCTGAGGAATGAAAATTCCTCTGCTCTTTTGGCCAACAGAGAAGCTTGGTCTGATTAAAATTATTCAGAAGTAAATTCTCTGCAGAGTCAGATGAGCAGCCAGAGGAGTTGGGAGATTCCCTTTGCAGGGAAAACAGCTACGTATGCATGTTTGTTGACAACTTGTTTATGAAGTTCATGGGCAGAAATATTTTGGATGGGTCTCCATGTACAGCACTGCTCTGGTTATCTGGCATCTGCACAGAATGATTCATTCTGGAGAACAATATGAGTTCGGTGATTTAGAGTACTACCCATTTATGACTCTCTCCCCCGTCTCTTTGCGCGTCTCCTATATGGAAAACCCAGCTTTTTCAGGAGAGCAGAAACTCCTAGACACTCCTACCACAAATTGTTTTAAAACAAAAGATAATTTAGGGATAGCAAAGAATCGAAGAATGATAAACTACAGAAATAAACTTGGGAGAAACATGTAAGAATTGTTTATCATGAGCTGAAGAGATGGCTTACTGGTTAAAAAAAAAAAAACAAACTTCTGCTCTTACCTAGGACCTGGTTTCTATTCCTTGTATCCACATTGGGCATCTCACAACCACCTGTAACTCCAGTTCTATGAGATCTGATGTCCTCTAGCATCCAGGGGTACCTTCATGTGTGTGGTACACAGAAACTCATGAAGATAAACACATACATCTTTTAAAATGTTTCATTTTATTAAGAAAATAATTATTATTTACAGGATGGATTAAAATGAACACTTTCTATGTTTTATGTTATAAAGTATGCTCTATGAACTTAAAAAATTCTAACAACTACTTCTCAGTTATCTTGAGAGTCCATACAATGCAAATGCACAGGCATTGTACCAAGTGAGGTGTGGACTGGTTTCTGCACAGGTTTCATTGATAAACAGTGAGTCATGGGGACTGGAGTGATGGCTCAGCGGTTAAGAGCACTCGCTGCTCTTCCAGAGGACTTGAGTTTGCTTCCCAGCACCCACAGCTGGTAGTTCACAACTGCCTGTAACTCTGCTTCCAGAGGATCCAAGAACCTTTTTGTGGCCTTCAAAGGCACCTTCACACACATGGCATGCATATATTCATGCAGGTACATAAATAATAAATAAATAAATCTTGAAAAAAGAATGAATGATGTATGAATTTAGTATATGCTAAAGCTCAGTCACTGAAAATCTTGTCAGAAATAGTGTTTGAGGCAAGTGCTAGTGACAGATTAAAGAGTAATTCATATTTATGAAAATAAAACTAGCAGCATTTAAAAATTACAACTGATTCAAGGCAGCAAAAAGGACAAACTAACAGCATAGTCCTACCCCTCCCAACTGGAAATTCTACTATCTGGATGTGCATGCATACAGGCCTTTGTAGAGTCAGAGCCTTGGATAACAGCCATATTTCTAAAAGAATACTGATCTAGGTATATTTGATAAAGTCAATGAGCTTGTTGGTGGTAGTCTATGAATACCAAGTTGTAGTCATATTTAATATATTAGGAAGCTACAAGTAGTATGTTGGGTAGTAAAGCTCAATGATGTCATCAATCTGTTATCCACAAGAATTTATAAATGGACTCTTAAGAAGGATCCTAAAGGCTGGACTTCAAGAATCATTAAGCTGGAATGCCCTTGTAGGAGGTTTAGAAGGGCTTGTTAGCTTGTCAGTAACCTTGCTTGTTACCAACCTTAAAGGCAGAGAAAACCTGACCCCCAGGGGAAATGACATAGAATTGTGTAAAACATAAGTTGAGCATAGCTCTTCCAAGAACCACATTTGAAAGAAGCATTTTTAAATGAAATTATGCTGAAGATGTGCACTAATCATTTCTTTGCCCTTTAGCTAGAATATTCTCACAACAATTAAGTGGCCTTTGTCATTGCTATTGGTATCAGTTCTTGGAAAATATTGCAATAAAATGATAGCCACAGGGTTCCCTGGGAGTGGAATATTTGTGTTTAAATTACACAATCTGCTCCCTGAATAGAGTTTCAACAGCTTTGTTCAGTCTCTCTTCCTTTTTGTCAGCTTGCTCGTCTCTCAGTCTACTCTGTCCAGTCTTGTAAATTGCTGTTTCTAATAGAACTTTAAAAATAGTTCTTGGAGAGAACTATCTTATTTCAATACATGTTCTTAATACATATGATTTTTTTGTAGGTAAAAGGTTTAATATTGTAATTTTCTGAATTACTACAGGAAATACTTCCTTAGATATTGAGGCTTTGTTGTACTAAAAAAAGATTTTTGAATTTACATATTTAACCAATTTTAGATTATTATTAACAACAACGCAATACTTTTCACTTTATGGTATTCTTCAGTTTGCAAACATTTTGAACCATCTGTTTGAGATGCTCCTTGTCAAATTCCTTGTTGGTAGGTAGAACTAACAGTCACATCTTATTTACTTACTCATATAATTGACTAATAATTATGACCTATGTACCACACACTGAAAAAAACCAGAAATTTGAGAGATTACATAGCATGGAAAAAGAAACACTAAGAGAACAAAAAAGCTGTATCAATTCTAGAGTTCTCTGCATAGTATTATTCCATATTATATGATCCCTGGGTAACTTTATTACTTAACTCTCTACATTAATTTTCTGAATTAGATACTTCTATATGAACAGCGGCTAAGACACATGCAAGCTCAGAGACTTGACCACTTATAAAATCAAGGTCAGGTTGATCAGTCTGCCAGGCTATTGATAGGGTAGGATAAAGGGCCAGAATAGATCATCATATGATACTTGCCTTTTTATATATACCATTTAATTTTTTATCTATTTTTGCCTTTGAAAATCCCAAATAGGAAGAAGCATTCCTTCCCAGTCACTTTTCTTGATGTCAATATAAGAATTTTTATCTGGTATGGAGGATAGGTGACCCCTTTCTAATGAGGGGGTCCTAATTAGGGGACCCCTAAAAGCCTCCATGACCTTTGCATTTCATATTCTGTATGATGTGGGGTGTCTAATCTGTCCAGCTTGCTTGAAGTCCCCCAGAATAATTTTAGACGGTCTTTGATTTCCAAGTATTGTCAACTTTTCTCCTGGAAAGCAATTCTCCTTTAAAGATATGCATGCTGACTTCCTCCCCAAATTTGTCTGTATTGCAATTTAGGGATGAACTCAGCTTCTTCAATATGTTCATTCCTTCATCGACAGGTGCCAAGGACCCTGCTCAAGTGGGAAGTGAATTGAGTTTGCCTCACACACTGGAAGGGTTGCAGGGACTATTGGGAACTGATCCTTTCAAGGTATCTTTGTCTCTTGTAGAGTCACTGGGAGCTTTGAGGGTTTTGCCCCTAGGACTGATCGCCCTGTTTCTCATCCATTCGGGTGTGGAAGGTTCAGGAAGAAAAGAACCCTTTTTTGTTTTTTGTTTGTTTGTTGTGGTTGACATATTGTGCACCCCAATAAACTTATCTGGGGGTCAGAGAACAGAACAGCCACAATATTAAACATAGAGGTTTAGGCAGTGGTAGCACATTCCTTTGATCCTAGCATTCAGGAGGCAGAGATCCATCCCAATCTCCGATCTCTGTGAGTTCAAAGCCACACTGGAAACAGCCAGGCATGGTGACACACACCTTTAATCTCACAAAGTGAGGGCAGGAAGCAGAAAGAGATGTGGCCACATCACAAGACCCCTGAGCAAGACCACCACAGAGCCAATATCTGATGCAAAACACACAGGGGTTTATTGATAACAAGCAAGCCCAGGCTTGGTGCTAGTCCAACATCTAACACAGGGGGTGGAGGAGGACAGCCCTGAGCTCTCAGGGTGAGGGGTTTTTAAAGGGAAAAACCGCAAACAGGGTGGTACAAGCCTTGGTGTCATATGATTGGGTGAGGGTGTGTAACCTTTGAATTTACTGGTTGGGAGTTATTATTATGGGGGCAGGCCTGGATAAGTACCAGGCTCTGTCCTTGAGCTGCCATGGAGGCTGGCTGGCCTCACACATTTACACTGACCCATGCATGTAGCTCTGAGTTAATAAAGGGTCCCAGACAGTAAACAACTGGCTGAACCTTGAGCAGTCAGAGTATGCGCAGAAAGGGAGCTACTGCAAGGACTATGTCATAGTCCTCCCGGAAACAGCTTGCTCAAGTCTCAAGAAACTGAAATTGAGGCCTGATCTCTGAGAGAAGACTGAGTAGCCTGTTATGGCATCTGTTTGGTCCTTTCAAAAGGTACATAAGGTGTGAGGACCAGTAACTAGAGGCTTTTTATGTTTGTTAAGTTTTTAGGCTTTTAGCAGAAGTTCAGCTGAGATTCATTCTGGATGAGGACTCAGAGGCTTCAGTCTAAGGAAACAAGACGAGGAATTGATGAGGTGAGGTTGGATGTGGCCTGTTCTGTTTCTCTGATCTTTCAGCGCTCATCCTAATACCTGGCTCTGGGTTTGTTTTTATTAATAAGACCCTTTAAGATTCGTGCTACAGTTTGTTTTTGGTTTTTGGTTTTTCGAGACAGGGTGTCTCTGTGTAGCTTTGGAGCCTGTTCTGGAACTTGCTGGCCTTGAACTCACAGAGATCTGCCTGCCTCTGGAGAGGAACCCTTTCTGATGGAGCTATACAGAGCATGGTAGAACAAACGTAACACTCAAGTAGTATTGGGCAAGTAGTATCAGTAAGTATTGGGCACTCTTCTTCTGAGAGTAGAAGAAGGAAGATTAGGAGTAAATTCAGTGTTTAAAAGAAAGCAAACAGACACAGGCTGCTACTGCTTTCATGAATTGAATAGTGAAAGCCAAAGAAATCTGAAAAAGAAAATGGCTCTTTGAGTTGCCATAAAATATGGAACATTGATAATCATTGTTTTAGAATTTAGTTGAAAATGTATGTTTAAATTTAATATTTTCCATCCTTCTTTCTATGACCCCTGTAGTGTTTTGCTCTGCTTTCCTCCTCCTGGATCTGGGGAAGTGAACCTCGGGCCTTTTCCGTGCTAACCAAAGGCTGGACAATTGAGCTGCCTCCTCAGCTGATGTAGGTAGTTCTAAGTGCTGTGTTGATTGCTAACAAATGAGTATTCGCTCGTTTAACTCTCAAAACGACACCATGAGGTATTATTATTTTCCCCTGTTAATGTACACAACAGTTAAAGAATTTGCCTGTGTTATTTCTCTAAATGACAGAATAAAACGTAGCCCAGGCTGCTAGTCCCCAAGCCTCCATTTCAAGCATTGCACTGTTCTGCACTCTGCTTGGAGAAACCATCTTGAATACAGTATGCTTCTTCCAAAAGCATCTTCTTTTCTTTCTGTCTTTTCAGAAGAAGCCCATCTTCAAAGCTGTTTTATAAAATATTTACTTAAACTGGTATAAACAAGACAAAACTCACTTTAAAATTTTTCTTTTCTGAAAACAAGGCAGGCTTTTGAGTCGGAAGTACAGCAGAGAGGAGCAGGGCAGGTGATTAGGCTGAGCTCCGGACCCCTGTGGAACCTGTGGAACCCACAGCTGTAGGAGAGCAAAGGTGTTTCTTTCACTGCCAAGCAAATAGCAACCAGGTGACCCTTTTGCTATCTCATGACAAATATAGGGACCAGATTAGTCTATGCGGCGAAGACTAATGATAACCCAAAAACTTAATGCTCAAAAAGACCGCACAATGCTGGGCATAGTGGCTTGGGCTTTTAATTATAGCACCTGAGAGGCAGGGGCAATCTCTGTGAGTTCGAAGCCAGCCTGATCTACATCATGAATTCCAAGCCAGTCTGGGTTATGTAGTGAGAGCCCATTTCAACAAATGAACAGACAAAGAGACCACATCAGGTGTAGCACAGAGGTCCTTAGCACATTAAGTGTATTCTGCTATATGCTACAATGATACATATCTTTACATATATGTCCAAACCCATACAAAGTTCACTCCCAAAAGGGAATGCTTACAGAAATTGGGATTCCTGAATGATAATAATATGCCAGTATAGGTTCAGCAGTTGCAGTAAATATACCACATGGGTGCTGGATGTTCTTAACAGGGCTGGCTATAAGTGGGTGGAACAGCAAGAACAGTAGTTCCCCTCTCTGTCTTGCCTGGGAGGCAAACTATTCCTCTGTTCAATATATTCATGCACATACTTCCCTCCTACCCTCCTATTAGTCACTTAGAATCACCTCCATATCAGATCAAGCATCATGGTATTACAACGCTTGTGTTCAAATAACCCTATTTAACTTAGTAGCAGCTGTAATGAATGAGAGCTGTGATGCTGGTGATTTTGATATGTCAGAGAGAAGCTGTAACTTTCTCCTTGTAGCTGAGGTTTAAGTTTATGTGTAGAGAAAAGCATGATGCATGGTGTGTATTGAGAGATTTTATTTCTGTGACTATTTTCAAGCATCCACTAGCATCTTGGAAGTTTTCCAAGTAAGTACTATCTAGGAGAAGTCTGGCATATTCAGTTTAACTTTTCTGTGAACCTAAAACTACACTCAGAATCGTGTACATTATAAAATACTACAAAACAACATGTTCACTGAAAGAAGCCAAACACAATCAACTGAAAGAAATCAAACAAATCAACTACATATTAAATGATGAAATTTAAATGAAGCAACCAGAACAGGTGAATCCACACAGACAGTGTGGGGAGGGGGAGGGGGAGGTGAGAAGCAGGGGCATAGTTGGTATAGAGTTTCTTTTGGGATGGCAAAATGGTTCAAAGCTCAGCAGTGGCTAGAGAAATGACACAAAATTGTAAATGGGCTGAAAGCTACTGAATAGAATAATAAAAAGGGGTGATTTAGTGAATTTTGTGTTATGTTAACTTTCTCTCAATTAAAAACAATTTAATAACGCAGCACAAGAGAACGGAATACCACTTTGAAATTTCAGGATGAAGAATGCTTTTGAAAATGATTTATTTTAAATAGTTTGAAAAAGAAGTACTTTCAAAAACTTTTGACATGAAAAGTTGTGATCTTTGAAGTGGTTTCAGAGGGATGCAATGAGAGACGAGGATGACAGGATGGTATGAAGGAGAGCTGTACGAGAGAAGGAAAGTTTGAAATGGAATCAAAACTGAAGAATTTAAATCTGGTTAGAAGTGGCCAAACCTGGGCTAACACCGTGGACAAGAGGGTCACTGATGCAAAACAAAGAGTTGAGACATTTTCCCTAGAGTACAGAGAGACAGAATACGCAGGCAAAGGGTAGGGGTGCGGTACAGGAAGGGGAGAATGGTAGTGCTCAGCACAGAAGCGGTAACCAGAGCATAAGACAAGGCTTGAAAACAGAAGGTGTCATGGAACATGGCCAAAGACAGATGATGAAAGTATATCTAGCAATATTTTTATTTAAGCAAAACTAAAAAAATATTACATGTAATATCTCAACAGGTCACACTGGTTGCCTGAAAATGAACAAAAATAAAGAACAGATCTCTTTAAAACAGAGACTCTACGAAGATACTGGATACATATACAGAATTTCAAGAAAAATCTATCCTGACACAAGTATACTTTTTTTTGTCAGCTTATCATACGTGTGAAGCAATAAAAAGATGTGCTAACATAAGCAAAGACCCATATAATATAAACCATACCCTGTTTCTTAAAGTTGGCAGGGGAAAATTATGCAGACACTCTGGAAAACAGCTTGGCAGTCTCATATCAACTACCCATGCAATGGCCATGTGACCTAGCAATTACATTCTTGGCATTATCCCAAAGAAATGAAACTTAAACAAACCTTGTATGTGAATGTTCATAATATTATTGTTAATTAAAAGACCTTAACTATGAATAGCTGTATGTCCTTTAAGATGCATACTTTTATACCATAGTATATCTCTATCATGGAATATTACTCAACAATAAAAATGAAATCAAAGCTTGGTGTTTAACTCAGTGTTATAACATGTACTTAGGACTCTGGAGTCCTGACTGTGATCCTCCTGAATAAAACACACACACACACACACACACACACACAAAAAAAAAAAAACAAAACAAAACAAAACAAAAAAAACCTAATGTATATTATCAGTCTCCAAATAATTATCTATGAAAAAATCCTCAAAAGTAGGATACTCAGTAATTCCATGCATATAACAACATTCTTAAGATGAAAAACAAAACAGATTTGCCAATTCCCTTTGAATTCAGGGTACAATGTACCTGCCACTTCTTCATCATTGGACCCATTCCCTTTATTTCTCAGGAGAAATTGGTAAGCACTCCTGTGGTCACTGGCACCTTCAAAACTCCTCCTCCCATGAATGACAGACCCCAAATCCCTGCTTTTGTTCACTTATTGGTATGAGGGATCTAGGCAGGTAAGCTTAGTAGACAACCTTTTAATCACTTTTCTTCCTGGGTCTTAAGTAGATTCCTTTCACTTAATAGGGCAGTGTGAGGATTTCTCCATAGTCTATTTCCTTTTACCACAGGTATTTTCACATGGCTTCCTATACTCAGGTTGACCAGAGTCCCTGAAGAAGGTACTCATGAGAGAGAGGAAGGTGGTTAGGAGCTTTTTGGTCCAGTCAGTGCAAATTTACATTAGGCTGCTTAATGTTTAGTTTGAAGATAATGCTGTGGTGGGCCAGCCCCCACCTTTTTCCCCTAGGGTACTCTTGAGAAGTGAGGGATAAGAGATTTGGATAGAAATATAGAGGGTAGAAAAACAGATAGAAACACAAGATAGCCTCAAAAGGGCCTGGATCCATATCCACCAGCCCAGAACTTTATTCAGAAGGGCTATTTATAACAATGCCAAGGGGTGAGGCAAAAGACCTCCCCCCTTGCTAGATACAACCAAGTGTATACCTTTCCAAACAGCTGGTACCCAGGCCCGTGTAGTGGGTAGCCATTCCAGCTTGGATCTGGAAGTTCCAACCCCCATTGAGACTCTGGCAACTGTCACGCCTAAGAGGCGGGGCCAGGGGAGGCGCAGGGAGACCAGAGAGCTGGATGGGCCAGCGCTCTCGCTGCGCCATGATGCTGAATGGTGGAGGTTGACTGAACAGAGCTCCAGAGAACACCGCTGGATTGCAATATACCTTCCCCAGACCCTGCGACCTACCTATTACTTAATTTGTGAGTTACGCCATTAAATAAATATCCTTTTAACTATGTGGACTGGCCAATTAGGCCTGTGGTCCAATCATCCTCTTATGCAGTCCTGCTGGGTAAAGCAAGCTCAGATCTCACTAGAAAACCTCTATGGGCAGGCTCCCACAGGTCCCTCTTCTTAATATTTTAAAAAGCTCCCCATTAAGAGCTTGCAAGTGGCTGTAGCAACTACAGCCGTTGTTGTTCCCCATAGCTGCCACACTTTCCAGTGAAGAAGCAGAGGATGATAAATATGGAATATCCTTTTTGGAATGGGTCTAAGGTGACTACAGCAGTCTTAGTTGCACCAAGCCTATTTTTAAAATCAAATCAAAAATTTAAATCAAAAACTCTTGATGAAATTGCATTAAACAAATCAATAAACTTTTTGATGCATCCACATCAAACTTAAATACTCCCTTAGCTTCACCAAACATTAACAGGTTAACATAATTCTAACATAAATATTACTATACATAATTATAATTCTCTCAAACTTACATCCAAAAGCAAACTCTTAATAGAACTATTAACACTTTAAAAACTTTAGCAAAAATATACTTTAAAGCAATCTCTTAATAGAACCATTTGCATTTTTACTAACAAAACATAGGACAAACTTCTGATGGATCCGAATCAAACTTACATACTCCCTTAGCTTCACCAAACCATGGTGCATCAATATCAACAGGTTAACATAATAACTCTAACATAAATATTGCTTTACACAATTATAATTCCTACAAACCTACCTCCAAAAGCAATACTCTCAATATAACTTTTAACACTTTAAAAACTTTAGCAAACATCTAAAAGCAATTTCTTAATAGAACTATACAAAACATAGGGCACATGAACACAAGTTAACATCAGTCCACTCAAGGGACAAGAAAATATTTTTTAAATTAAATTATTTTTATTGAGCCTAGTTAGAAAAAAACCCAAACTTCTTCATATAAACAGTTCCCTTTTTTTTTGTTTTGTTTTTGAGACAGGTTTTCTCTATGTAGTTTTGGTGCCTGTCCTGGATTTCGCTCTGTAGACCAGGCTGGCCCTGTCTGCTGAGTGTTGGAATTAAAGGCATGCCCAGCAACAGTTCCATTTTTAATACAAAACCAGTTCCATAAGCAGTTCCATAAAACAGTTCCATTTTTAATACAAAACTGTTCATAAGTAGAGTCTATATGCATAAGTAAAGTCAAAATTGTCCCATTACAATGGACTCACTCCTTTCTATTTCATTTCTTAAGTCCAAAAAGTTCAAAAAAATAAATTCAGGAACCAGTCTTCCAAATATGAAGAAACCCATAGCCAAACCCTTTTTGCAGATAACAATTCTAGTTCAAACAAGCATCTGTGAAACTTTCATTCTCAGCCACAGAGGCACTTTCATTTACAGCAGCATTTTATGGCAGTCTTTCCCTAGGAACCTTGCCTCAGGTAAAAGTAACTGCCATAGTAACTGAGCTGCTAAGAGTTCTTTGGAAAAGTTCTCTGAGCAGCCAGCAAACAGAAGCTCTGAGGCTTTTGGCTCCTGGCTTTCACAGCTTTCACAGTCCCAGTCTGTTTGTGTCTCCCATAATGGGACTGTTCCAAGGACCCCTGCGTCCTGAGGCCCTAAGGGCTTTCAATCACCTCATGCCATACAGGCTCAAGAAGCTGCCCTTGGTATGAGCTGCTGCTCTCAGCACCCGGGGTCCTGGAGGAAACCCAGCCATGTTCAGTCATGACCGCTGTACCCTGGCTGCATTACTACTGTCCCTGAGTCCCATGTTCTGCCAAATGCCACCTCAGGCTCCCCAGTGTTCCCAGAATGTACTCAGACTCAGAACCCCTATTCCCCGGCCATCCTGGTGTGTGCCCTGAGGGCATCTTTCTATGGAGACTTTGTCTCTTGCACAGCTGCTGCAGCACCCTGTGCTCTTGCTCTCCAGCTGCCCACTCAGCTCTCACCCTCTCTCGCAGCATCTCTGCCAGGCTCTGGCAGCTGAGGTCCAAAGTCTTTGCTGCACTACAAGCCTCTGCCTGCCATTCACCTCTCTCATGGCATGGCATCTCTGCTTGGCTCCTCACCACAGCTTTTTCATGGCAGAAAGCTTGCAGACCCTCACTGCTCGCAGTCTCAGGCATCTGCACCTGTGCTGCACTGAAGCCCCATGGCTACTGCTGTCTGCACAGGCTCTGGCATCTGTCATTGTTGGCAGCTTCTGGAGCTTCTGAAGCCACTCAGACTGCCAAGCTTGCAGAACGCCATGGATGGTGCTTTCTGCATCCCAGGTTCTGCTTGTGCTTGGGGAGAAAAAAAAAATACTCTACTCTAAATTTCTATTATACCTAAGTCTTATTCTACCCTAATATACCTAAGCCCACATTTCTATGGCTCACTTATACTATCATTCTAAAACCTAATTTTAGTAGAGATTTGAGAGAGAAGAGAAAAAGAGAAGCTTAGACAGAGATATACGCTGCAGCCTCACTTGGGCATCTTTTAGCCACTTTACTTTCACTCCCAAGAAAAAATATCATCACCTTTATTTTTCAGTTCTTTATTGGCATGCCTCCTTATACCTGTGATGCCCCCTGACACTCCTTTTGCCAAGTCCCTGGTTCCTGTTCATGGCACCATTTGTGGGATGCCAGCCCTCACCTTTACCTGGGTATTCTTGAGGAGTGAAGGATAAGAGATTTAAATAAAAATATAGAGGGGAGAAAAACAGATAGAAATACAGGATAGCCTCGGGAGGGCCTGGACCCTTGTCCACCAGCCCAGAACTTTATTCAAAGGGGCTATTTATAACAATGCCAAAGGGCAAGGCAAAAGACCTCCCCATTGCTAGATACAACCAAGTGTATACCCTTCCAAACAGCTGGTACCCAGGCCCGTGGTCCAATCATCCTCTTATGCAGTCCTGCTGGGTAAAGCAAACCTCTGTGGGTTCCCACACAGTGCATTAGTTACCTTTTCACAGCTATGAGCAAAATACTTAACAGAAACCACTTGAGGGAGCAAAGATCTATTTTGTTTGACAGTTTCAGAAAGTAAAGTCTGTCATAGCAGAGAAGGCATAGGCATGGCAGAAGCATGTGACCACTATGTCTCACACTGTGGCCAATCAGGAAGCAGAGAACATCACCTGAAACAAAAAACAGTATATTCAAAAGCATATCCTGAAGTGACTACTTGCCTCTGCCAAGCTGTTACCATGTCCCAAATGTTCCACAATCTCTCAACAGAGTATCATTGCTTAGGGATAAAGTGTCAAACAGATGATCCCCTGGGGACATTTTGAACTCAAACCATAACAGAACAAATCCGTAGGTTGGACAACAAAATGAAAATATACTTGCCAACCTCAATTTGAATGGATTAAGCAGTTCTCTGTAGTGGGATATTTAAGTAGCCACCAATCTTACCTTGCTATAAACACCCCCATATCTTGTCTATCTGACTGTTCATGTTCTTCTGCTATAGACTCGCTCATTAGTGTCTCCAAAAGTCCATGTGTTCAGGCCTTAGTCTTGTTGTACAAACCATATTGGAGGTGTGTTCTTAGAGACATTGTGGGACCCTGGCCTCCTCCTCACTCTTTTCCACACTTTGGTTGTGAGGTGAGCAGTTTTGATCCACTGTGAATTTCCATATGATATGCCACCACAGTCACAAAAGCATTAGGGACAACTAAACACTGACTGAAATCTGAATCTGTGAGCCAAGATGAATTTTTTTCTTTAGAAGGCATCTCTTAACAGTAATTGGGATCTGACCAACATAGACATCTTTTATTAAAAGTCTTTTGGATGATACTTTTTATCTCCATGGGAAGCCTTTTTTTTCAGTTTCTCTTTTTTACTTTCTTTAAGCTCAACCTGGATTTTCACCAGGTTTCTAACAATAAGCACATGGAAGGCCTGTCACTGTACTTAAGGGCTCTCTCCACACTTTCTTTCCTCGCAAAGGGAGCAGCTTCGGGAAGAAGACTTTGTTTTTGTCCGTGCTCTTGCAGACGACTGATGCATTACTGTTTTTTCCATGAATGGATGTTCTGTGCAGCTCTTCTTCCAAGCTCCATGCCCATTAAGCCAAGTGGCTCTCAGGCTTTGGCAGGCACAAGGCTCACTTGGAGAGCTTGTCAGAGTGTAAATGCCTGGCCTGCTCCATAAGGAGTAAGGAGGCTGAAAGGCTGCCCAAAGCTAGAGAAGCTGCTTCTGAGAGGCCCTGCATTACAATATTTTTAAGTAATGTTCTAGATTTATTTATTTGATGTGCATGTGTGTATGCCTGAGAACATAAACATGGACTATCTCGTGCAGGAGCCTGCAGAGGAAAGAAGAAAGCATCAGACCCTCTGCAACTGGAGTGACAGATGGTTGTAAACCACCACATGGGTGCTGGGCACTGAACCCAGGTCCTCTGCAGGAGTGGCAAGTGCTCTTAACTGCTGAGTCATCTCTCCAGCCTATTTTTTTTTCTTTACTAGTCGCTGAACGAATCTAGAATTTCTGAACTGCTGAGCCTTCTCTCCAGCCCCAATGAATGAACAATATTTTACCCTTTTTCTTCCTAGATGGATTTTCTTAAGAAGATAAAGTGTTTTGATAGCTGATGGAAACATGGGTCTATTCAGACATTCTCCCTTTACTGAACAAAAATAGTGAGCAGGAAGTTTGATTTTACAACCATTTTTGTGTGGGTGTGAGTTTTATTAGTATGAGTTATTTTCCTTGAGCTTTATACACCGTGGAAAACTGTCAAATCCACTTTTTATTCCTCATTTGCTGAGATGTAGCTCTTGGAACATGTAGACCCCATTAAGGTGGTAGCATCCAAGGAGGCACTCTGAGCAGCTGGCTGGATGGCTTTCCTTCTGAACCTCTGTATCTTCTGCCTCATCGACACGCCAGCAAATGACATATTCTTTCTTTCTAATCGTCTTCAAAACCCTCTTACAGATTTACATCCATTAGCATGCAGAGACTAGAAGCAGAATGGTACCCTTGAACAGTTGGCACTTGGAGGACTCTTTGAAAAGGACAGATGTAAATCATAGCTGTTATCTCCAGTAAAGAAATGTGGACATGCAGAGGTCTGTGATGATGGAGGAGGGGATGCTAGGAGCTGTGCTTCCTGGAGGGTAATTCATAAGAAAGATGTAAGGTGGGATGATGTAAGGAGAGGAAACAATTCTGAGGAAGAGGCTAATTACCCCCCAGAGCTGGCTAGTAATGAAGGTCTGATTATAGCTGGGAAATTACCTTCTTTTGATTCTCATGCATTTAATGGTGCTCTCCAGAACGAGTCTTGGGTGCCCTGGCTCCTGTCCAGGACAATCGTATTTAAAATAATGGGTGTTCAGTTCTGAAACTTGTGGAGTTTGCAGGGTGGGAGATGGCTCACTAAATCTCCTTTATGTTTCTTTATACCTCTCATTCCCAATGACTCCAGCATGTTATTTATCTTCAGAGTAAGCTCGATGTGTATGTGTGTGTGGAGGTATGGAAGTAGGAGTTACAAATGGGGAAAAAGTATCAGGGGGCATATCGGCTGAAGTCCAACCTAAGGCTGTCAGTAGCTGCTCTCTCTGGCACTCCCTGAGGATTAGATGAACAAGGATTGGCAACACATTCAGATTCTTGTCATAGGAATGATTCATTTAAATACACATGAGTACATGCTTTATACTGCATCACAGAATGACAGCAAGTAGGAGCAACAAGCTGGCTTCTATTTCTATCAGTGATGGATTGTACCCTTACTAAATGGCTTAGGTTATATTCATTCTTAAATTTGTCACTCGAATTTCTCTAAGTTCTTCTCAAGAAATGTGATCAGTGTCAAGCAATAGGAAGCAGTTCAAGTTTGCTACCATCAGGATAAGGAAATACTATAGAATTGAAACTGAAAGCTAATAATGAATTATTAACATAAAAAAAAAAAACTGTCCCAGGAAGATCTGTGAGGTTGATACACATCAGAGCCCTCAGCTTCCTTTTGGGTTGTTGCTATATCTTGGGCTCAGAATGTGTCTCAGAGGCCCATGTGTTAAAGTCTTGTTCACCTGGGTGCTATTGAGAGGTAGTGGGAAGTTTAAGATGTAGGACTTACTGGGAGGTCTTCTGGTCATTAGGGGTGTGTCACTGAAGGGAAAAAGAGGACTCTAGTCCCTTTCCCTTTCTGTCTCTCAATCTCTTCTCATGAGATGAACACTTTTGCTCTGTTAAGAGCTTTAGCCATAGAATGCTGCCTCTCTACAAGCCAAAAACAATGGAACCAACCAGCCTTGGAATGAAAAAACAAATCAGAACAAGGACAACAAACCCAACAACCCTCTGAAACCATGGTCCCCAATGACTTTTTCTTTTACAGATTGACTCACCTCAGGTATTAGTACAGTGATGTGATGCAGACCAAAGCAGCTACTTCATACAGGAAGCTGTTTCTCCTTAGGCACTTCTGGAGTAGAGTGGGCAAGGCAGAAGGGATAAGCTCTTTCCTCCCTCAGAGACTTATGAGGAGTTTTGGACAGTTGGATAGTGCTGATATTCTACAGGGGTCTTGAGTTGGTGTCATGAAGAGCCTAGCTCTATAGTTTTGTCCTATAAATTGGGACAATAACAACTTCCTTCCCTTATACCCACAGCTTGGGGAGCTAAGTAGTACTTCAGTTACAGTTTATAGGGAGAGGCAGAGAATTCTTCCTGAATTTCAATTTTCTGTTAGGTTGGACTCCATCAGCTCTTCCTATGACATCCACACTTACTTCTTCAATATAGCAAATTTTGGGGGGCTGAAAATAGCACCTTTCTCATCCTTCAACTACAAGGCTCTCAAGAATCAACCAACTAGCATCACCCAAATGCCCTGTTTCTCCCAGCCAATGCTTACAAAGCAGAAGCTCCAAAGACTAGCTTGCTTGCATATTAATTTTGAGTCATACTCTATCATCACTATATCTCTGTGTTGGCTAGTCTTATGTCAACATGATACAAGCTAGAGTCATTT
Organism: Peromyscus leucopus; assembly: GCF_004664715.2. Taxonomy (NCBI): domain Eukaryota; kingdom Metazoa; phylum Chordata; class Mammalia; order Rodentia; family Cricetidae; genus Peromyscus; species Peromyscus leucopus. The sequence goes on from NC_051067.1 coordinate 46,770,317, forward strand.
TGGAAGAGAGAGCCTCAATTGAGAAAATGCCTCCATCAGATTGGTCTGTGAATTTTCTTATTGGTGGTTGATGTGGGTGGACCCAACTCAGTGAGAGTGGTCTCATCCCTGAACTGGCAATGCTAGTTGCTGTAAGAAAACAGGCTAAGAGCTCTGGGAGTCCAGTCAAAGAGAGGGAAGAGGGATTATATGAGCAAGGGGGGTCAAGGTCATGGTGGGGAAACCTACAGAGAACTGAACCAAGCTCATGGGGACTCACCAACTCCAGACCAGGGACTGGACTAGGCCCTCTGCAGACTGGAGACAGTTGGGTAGCTTGGTCTGTTCGAGAAGTCCCTGGCACTGAGATCAGGATCTATCCCTGGTGCATGAGCTGACTTTGTGGAGCCCATTACTATGGTGGGATGCCTTGCTCAGCCTTGATGCAGTGGGGAGGGGCTTGGTCCTGAATGTACCAGGCTCTGCTGACTCCCCATGGGAGGCCATACCTTTTCAGCGGAGGGGATGGGTGGTGTGAAGGGGGGTAATGGGGGGTAGTGGGAAGAGGAATGAGAGGGGGATCTATGGTTGATATGTAAAATGAATAAAAAATTTCTTAAACAAAAAAAATTAAAATTAAAAAAAAAAGAAAAAAGAAATCAGGCTGATCAAGTGATGTGGAGAAAGCCAGTGAGCAGCCCAACTCCATGGCCTTGGTGTTGGCTCTTACCTCTGGGTGTTTGCCCTGTTTGAGTGAGAGACTGTGATGTGAAACTCTAAGCTGAAACAAACCCTTTCCTCCCCGAGTTGCTTTTGGCCATGGTGTTTTGTCACAGCAATAGAGACTCTAACCAAGACAATTTCTCTCAAAGTGCTTTGCTTGCTGGATTTAAAGTGTTGATAATGTTATCCACTATTTCAAGGTCAGGACAAGCCAAAAGTTATGTGAGTCCTCAGGTAGCTAGTAAATCAGAGGTCTTCATATAATGTATTAAGGGGTACTTGAACAAGGCATGTTGGTTTACACTTCAAAGGATGAGGCAGGGGAATTGTGAGTTTGAGGCTAGCCTATTTTATTGTCTCAAATGAGACAGAATGAGACTGTCTCAAAAAGCAAAACAGGAAAAAAAAAAGGAAAGAGAAAAAGGAATATGTGCAGGGATTGCTGAAGGACAGGGGTCTAACATGAGCCCTCCAATGTGAAATGATAGGGTTTGATTTTCTACTTTAGGAGGATTTTTACAGACTTATTGTTAGACCTTCTCCTTTTTTCTTGGTAACTTAGTCTAAGCATATTTCCGAAAGAGGCCTCTACCAGTTCACTTTCTGTTGTGATCAAACCCTGACCAAAAGCAACTTGGGGAGAAAAAAGATGATTAAATCTACAAGTTACAGTCAAACATTAATAGATAGATACCAAGGCAGGAACTGGAGCAAACATGGAAAAATGCTGCTTACTGTCTTGCCCTCCATGGATGTTCAGCCTGCTTTCCTTGTACAACCTAAAATCACCAGACTAGGGGAGGAACCACCCACAGTGGGTTTGGCCCTCCTACATCAAGAAAATGCCACATAAACATGCTCACCTGCCATTGGATGGAGACATTTTCTCAATTTGAGGTTCTCTCTTCCCAGGTGACTCTAGTTTTTTGACTAAACTAAGCAGCACAATGGACCCCTTGTCACCTTGACACACAAACATATCATTATCTTGTCCTCAAGATCATACATTAATGGCATAATGCATACTACAGTTCAACTTTAAAAGTCCCATTGTCTTTGAAAGATTTCAGTACATTAAAAGATAAAGATCTCAAGCCCATCCTGGTCTCCAATGTGAGTTTCAAGACAACCAGAGCTACACAGTGAGATCCTGCCTCAAAAACAAGCAATAAAAAATCCAACCAACCAAACAAAAAATATCCAAGATCTCTTTAAAAAGTCCCAAGTTCCTCAACTGATGGCTTTTCTAAAATAGGAATAAGTTACATGCCTTCTTACTCCAACCAGGACACAGACACATTCAGGTGCAAGTCAAAACAAACTCCAACAATATAAATAGCTTAGTGCCCAACTCTGGAACTCATTCATGATCTTTTGAGCTTTAAAGGAGGTGGATAGCCACACCTCTCTGGTTCTGCTCTCCACAGCACACACATAGAGCTTTCCTAGGAGGCTCAGTTGGCTCCTCTGTATACCTGCTGCTGTGCTGGGTATCCCCTCATCCCAGCATCTCTAACTTGCTGGGGTCCCCACTGCAACCGAGGCTGCACTTTTGCCAGTGGACACTCCTGGTGCTGAGCCTCAGCTTCTCTCTGTGACCCCTTCCATTCTGGGGACTCTGCTACAAGTGAGGTTGCAGCTTCAGCAATGGCCACTTCAAGCCTCTTGTGGTGTCAAGCCTCAATGACCTCAATGCTCTCAGTGGCCCCTTAATGCTGAAAAATCAGTTACCATGTGGGAAACTGACACATTGTTGAGTTCAGCTTCCAGCCTTAGGTGCACCCTTGGCTTTTTCAGGACAACGGCTTTTGTGTGCTGACGCTGGGGAAATACTTCCCAGAAGATTTCACTTCAGTGATTTCAATCTCTTATTAATCATAGCTGATTTTTTCAGCCCCAGCTAACTAGCATCGATTGTTCTGATAAAGCAAAGATTTCGATTTAATGATGCTGGTCTCTTGTTAATCACAGCTGATTTTTCACTTTCCAGAACTCACATATTATTGAAACAAAATATCATACAAACAACTCTGGTAGAGGCTTTGCTTCCCTCTGAAACTTCACAAGCCAGGCCTTCATCTTTCTTCATCTGTCAACATTCTTATCTTCTAAGCTTCCCTGAAAGCCCAGTAAATTCTGAGGAGTCAATAGTTTCTCTAGTCCAAAGTTCCGAACATCTCCATAATCTTATCCATGCTACCCCACAAAAGCCAATATGATTAGGTTCACTACAGCAACACTCCACTACCAGTTTATGTTCTAGTTTTTTATCTTTTGCTGTGATAAAACACCCACCAAAAGCAATTTGGGGAGGATGGGGTTTATTTGGCTTATGGCTTACAGTCAATCACAAATAAACATCAAGGCAGGAACTCAAAGCAGGAACCTGGAGGCAGGAACTGAAGCAGAGACCATGGAGAAATACTGTTTATTAGCTGGTTCTTCACGGTTGCTCAGCTTTCTTTTAATATAACCACCTGGTCACCTGCCCCTGGTTGACACAATCCACAGTGGACTGGGGCCTCCCAGATCAAACATTGGTCAGGAAAATGGCACACAGACCTGTCCAGAAGCCGATCTGATGGAAGTAATTCCTTAATTAAGGTTCTCTCTTACCAGAAGACTCTAGTTTGTGTCAAATTGACAAAAAACTAAGCAGCACAAGGTCCATTAAAATTTGTCTAACCACATATAATTTCTCCCAGAGAAGAGCCTTACATAGTAAGGATTCTTCCACATCTTTTTCACCTGGTCTGAGGTTGTAGCAGTGTTTTTTGTTTACTTTTTTCTCCTTTATAGACTAAAACACTAGCCATTTCATGGCCTGTGCTTAGTCTAGCTCCACTAATGGTAATGCCAATTAAAATCCTCTGCAATGTCCAGGCCAATAAATTCAGACACCTGTTAGAAAGAGTCCACAGCTGTAAGTATGAGTGTAAATACAAAACATACCACTTATGCCTAAGGTTCAAATATCACCTCATTTAGTTAGAAATGCTTAATTCCATCTTGTAAACACACACACACACACACACACACACACACACACACACACACACAAACAACAAAAAACCTTCAAAGGTACCTACCTCATTGTTATTGTACGCCAAAGGATACAAACCTCTTGCCTATCTACTTTGCTGTTTAGCTGTAGTTGGAGAGTTATTCGTCAAAGCACAAAGCACAAACCACTTTCCTAACACATTCAACCAGTAGTGCTTTTAATGAATGTATCACTAGGGCTAAGAATTTGCCCCCCCCAAAAAAATAATCCATATTACATTTTTGTAAGAAATGTCAGAAATTTAATTTAATTACCAATAATTTATCAGGAAGAGCATTGGGTACATTTGAAAGCTTAGAGTCTAACTTAAATTAGAAGACTTAAAAACCAGAAATGAAATAGTCATCTAAATCTAGATATTATCCTAAGATGTCTTTATGGAAATCATAGAAACAAGCTGCAATGACAAAGTTAGAGTTACTGTCTAATTCCTCTAGATAAACAATGAAGTGTTTAGGAAATCCAACCAGCTACTGTTTTAAAATTCTTAAGTATTTCTGCAGGTTGTGGTACGAGCCAAGTGTTCTCTCTTCCACTTTTGATCTGTTTGCTGCAAGTCTGCGGGGAGAATTTTCTTTTTCGGTTTGTAGGGAAAGCCCTGGTTCTACGAATGCAAACTTCTGTCTTCCGGCCTTTGTTAAAAATACTCTAAGAGCATCATATATAAAAGCCAACTAAAGTGGAGCATAAACATAAACGAAAACTTACAACTATAAAACAACATCTTTGTAACGTTGGATTAGACAGAATATGAACTCAGTATGAAAATTCATCACATAAAAAGGGGTAAACTGACCCCGTCTGCATTAAACTCTCCCATTCCTTGGAGATCAGTCATGACAAACCTAATGTATGACAGAGACTTCTTAAAATTGTGATAGAGCTGAAACTGTTCTATTGTATGATAGTTATGGTAACATTGTAGGGAAAAGCATGACTCACGAGTTTGTGGTGATGATGGTGGGAACAAACCCACTGTGATGTCAGTCATAGACAAGTTTAGCTTGTGTAATTGTGGGTGTACACAATGCTTGATAATGGCAACAAACAACTTACACTGGTTATTTATTGTTTTAATATATATTCCACTACTTACTAAAAGAATGAGCTGTAAAACAGTACCCCATGTAGCATCAGCAGCCACCTCTTGTTTTCGTTTTAACAGCTACCCCTTGATGACCTCAAGAATACAGGCCTGTGTAAGTCTACTTCATGACATAACCATGCATTTCTCAGAATGCATTCGAGTTGATAAGCAATGCAAGAGTCTATTGGCAAAGAACATATCTGATACTGATCCTAAGTCCAGAACATATAAACAATTCTGAAAACTCAATAATGAGAAAGTAAGACAAACAAACAAACACAACCAAAAAGCCCACTCAATTGAAAAAAATATGAGAAGAAATGTTAAGAAGACAAGAAAACATACGAATGGCTAATTACTATAGGATGGGATGCTCTGCATGATGAGCATTAAGGGAATGCAAATGAAAAGCATAGGGAGGTACTTTGTACAATATGAGAATGGCTAAAAACAGCCCCACAAGGAACAAGCAAACAAAAGAATCATGCTAACAATAGTGACTTTGGGGGAGAAATCATGTGCAACTAGAGCTCTAACTTACTGTTGGTGGTAATGCAAAATGTTAAAAGCCTTTTGGAAACCCACTGTTTCTTAAAAAGTCATACGCGTACCTACTGTGCTACCCAGCTGCACCAGCCTTCCTTCAGCATTTATCCAAAGAATGGGGATTTCTATTGACAAAAAAACTTGTTTATATATGTTGATAGCAGCTTTATTCATAATAGCCAAACACTGGGAGAAATAAAATGTCTTCTACTTGTCCTCCACCCTTTTTTTTTTTCTCAATAATTCCAACTCAAAATGCTTCCAAACCTCTCCATGGGTTTTCCTGGTATACGTGATTTGTCCTTTAATACCGTTTTTGAGTCTATCCATAGGTAGGCCCTTCTTTACTCGGCATTCTCATCTAGCTCCCCAGAATATTGTCCAGCAAGTACACCACGTGGACTCAATTACAGCCTCGGTAGGGGCGGATGCAAAAGCCAGCCTCTGCACTAGAGGCCTAGAGAAGAGAAGGCCCACCCCCTTGTTCCGTCCTTGTTCAGCTCAGAAGTTGGATGCCATCCACCAACTGTGCTTCGGGTTTATCTCCCTTTCCTGTAAAATCATTTTTCGTTTTTTTTTTATTTTTTATTTTTTTAAATACATAAACAAAAGGCTGGAATGTCAGGATGTGATGATAGGAATGTAAGAATGTGGTTTCTAGCCCCTGAGCTGGCTGTCATACCTGCAGCAGCCTTCTCTCCTCCTTAGACGGTACAGACAGGCACCCTGCTGATACATTGTCTGTGAGTCCCTAGTGCACAGACAATCCCCTCGCCATTATTTCTCACCTGGGAAGTGAGTTAACATCAAAGGGATTATTGGCATGTGACACATCCTGCTCCCCACCCCCTTCCCTGCCTCCTGCCAGGGAATCTGAGAGCCTGGCTCCAGGCTCGTGCTGTGAAACCTCCCCCATCCTCACAGAACTCTGCCGAGAGGCTCCCTCCTCTGCCCCAAGGGCTCGGATTTCTCTCCCCTCTAAGTCCCGCCTTACTGTGGCCTCTCAGTCTGTCTGTCCATGGCTTAATAACTCTTCTAATAAACCCCCTCTTCCCCGATAATTCATCTCAATGTCCTCTGGAACCTTTGCCATCCCCTTTCCAAAAATCTAACACAACAAAGGACCTGACTAAGCGTGCAACATTCCTGGCTGTATGTTAAATACATTCTGACTACGAAAGTAGCCACAGTCAAGAGGACACAAGTACATGAACACGTGTGGTTCCACTTACATGCATTCAAAGCAGGGAAACTACAGGGACGGAGAGCAGATGCATGAAGCTGGAGTAGGGAGCCGACTGCAAGTAGACTCTGAGGGAGATTTTTTTGAGGTGAATACACTGTGCTCTGTGTTTGTGGTGGTGTGTACATTAATTGAAATTAATAGAACTATTCACTGGGGGGAAATATGTGTTTTATTGCATAAGGTTTATCTCAATTAAAATGGCCCTGGTAGTATTTACTGGGAAGGGATAGTCTTAATTGGGAAAGAATCTTCTGTTGTGTTTGTTTCATTGGGGGCTGATGTCAAAGCTCCCCCAAGCTCTCCTTCTCTCATAACCCTGCTGCAGAGAATCGTCTCAGAGAGTCTTCCAGCAGCACCATGGTCTTTAGGTCCATGGTTCCAACTTTGTTCTGGTTTTGATCATCTCCTGGGAAAAATAATGAAGTCGTCAATTCCTTTCCCATTTCTTTAGCCACACTTTCTGGAATCCACATGCAATATGAGTTTTGCTTTAAGGGCAGCACTTTCACTCTGTATCACAGCTGCCCTCTGGGTGCAGCTCTTTCTCCTGGAAAGTTCAGAGTCCTTAGGAGTTTCACTTCAGACCACAAACTCTGCTTGATTTTACTCATATTTTTATGGCACAATACTGTTCCCTCTGGATTTCTTCCCATATCTTGTTTCTTTAGGCTAATTCCTACACATCTCTTAAGTTTTGGCTAAAGAGCGTATAGATACTTACCAGTCCTTCTATCATATTCTCATATCATACAGACATGAGAAATGTAGTATACTATTATTATTATTTGATAATTTGTGTATCTGCTCAGATTGTTCTGTCCTTGAAACTTTATTCAAGCTCTTTCACATTACTCTCATTCCAGGTCCATTCAGTAAGTGAATTTTCATTCTTCATCACGTCTTTTCGGACCATCACCTATGAGATGGGCTAACACGGGACCAGCAATCAAGTGAGAGAAATAGTTCAAGTGAATGAAAATGTATCCTCAGACACGTTTTCCTGATAGGGAAAACCTTGAGTTTGTTTTCTAAACTTGTTGGTCAAACATAACTCTTTGGCCCCGTCTTAACACTTTAGTGTGCTGCTGTCATAATATCTGACGAGGGCAATGTAAGGGAGAAAGGGTTCATTTGGGTTGAGGACACAGTCCATGGTAGGGCAGTCATGGCTGCAGGAACTTGAGATACCTAAGCACGTTATATCCACAGTCAGGAAGCAGAGAGTGATAAATGCTTGTGGTCATGCCTTTCTCCTTTTTGTTCAGTTTGGGAGCCCAGTCCATGGAGTGTGGGCGAGTTTACTCACCTTCATTAGCCTAATCTAGAAATCACAACCATTCCTAGAGGCTAACCTAATTTACATAGTCCCTCATAAGCATGCTCAAAAGCTTGTCTCATGGATGGTTCTAGAACCTGTCAAGGTGACAATCAGGATTAACCATAACAGGCCTTATTACTCTGCTTCTTAATTTTGGCAGGTGATTTGTTTTCATAGCATGTTACAGCCATCAAAGAGCTTTCCAGCCAGCCTTTAGATATCTTTCAGTCAGGTTGTTTTTATTGTCAAGTTATAAGAGTGATAGATACATTCGGGATGCAGCTCCCTTGCCAGATAAATGATTTACAAATATTTTATTTCATTCTCTGCATTATATTTTAACTTTTGGATGTCCTTTAAGACATAAAAGTCTTTAAATTTAATGTAAACCATTTAATCTATTATTCTTTTGTTGTTTGTGCTTTTGTTGTAATATTCAAGAAAATGTTTTCTACTCCAAGGTCACAGAAATTTATGGCAATTTTTTTTTGTCTAAAAAATTTTAAAAAGCACCCCTGAATTTAGACTTAGTGCTCTGATTCATTTGAGTTAAATTTGGTGCATGGAGTAAAGAAGGATTTAGCTTCATTCTGGTATGTATTAACATCCATTTTTAAGAAAAAGTTTTGTTACCTGCTCTCTCATCCTATTTTAGAAAACTAGCTTTTCTAGCTTTTCCTCCTGTATATGTTAGAAATATATATAAAATCAACAGTTCCCAAGTTTGTATGTTATGGCTGTTACAGTGATGAGTGGAAATGCTAAACCCTATGCATACTTTAACATCAAATCCCAGGGAAGGGGCTCTGACTGTCCAACTTGGTTCAATATATAGGCTTGGACTGGCAATGTGAGGGGAATAAGTCATGGGTGCCAAGAGCCACCTGGGGCTAGAGACTTACTCCTTAGGCATCCTATGTGGCCACTGCAAAATGTTGCAACAAAGTTAAAGAGAAAGAAGGGCACTGAAGGTAAGGGTCATTTTCACCTGAGTATAAATAAAGAGTAGGTAAGCCAGATGTGGTGATATATGTCTGTGATCTCAGCCCTCTGGAGGCTCAGGCAGAGTTAAGATTTGAATGCTGGGCTGGAGAGATGGCTCAGAGGTTAAGAGCACTGACTGCTCTTCCAGAGGACCAGAGTTCAATTTCCAGCACCCACATGGAAGCTCACAACTGCCAGTAATGCCAGTTTCAGGGGACCTGACACTCATGGCAAAAACACCAATGCACATTAAAATAAGTAAATGAAAATAAAATCAATAATAAATAAAAACTTATTAAAAAATATTTTAATGCCAGACCCAGATTCTTGGTGGGACTCTGTCTCAAAGCAACCACTGACAACAAACTATTAAACACTGTTATTAGTTACTTGTCTTGTAGCTATGACCAAACATCTGACACAATAAGCTTCAGGGAGGCTTTTATGTTGACTAATGGTTTGATGGGATATGGTCCATTATGGCAGGAGGCATGGCCGAAGGAGTCTCCATGGTGGCCCATGCTCAAGGTTGCTTACTCACATTTCGATGGATCCAGAAGCAGAGACAGGGGAATTCTGTGCTCAGCTGGTTCATTCATTTTCTTCCCTTTCATTCATTGTGGGAATCCAGCCTATATAATGGTGCCACTCACATCCAGAACAACCTACCTTCTCAGTTAATCCTCCTCTGAAGCCCTAATACACACATTAAAAACGTGTTTCATTTAAAGCCATAGTTGTTAATTGATCCAATCAACTGACAATTGAAATTAACCATCACAAATACACAATATGTTTAAATATGAACAAGCTCGCGTGTAGTGAGACTTTCAAGGAAGCTCTGAGCCACCAATTGAAATGTTCGAGGCCACTTTCCACCATGTTGGAGTGCAGATAGGAGTGGGACACTGATTCAAGGAAGTCAAGATGGAAGGTTCTAGATACAAACTGTGGCCATCATATGTACTTCATAGTACAGATAAAATTAGAGACACAAATGCCATGCAGTGTTATGGAAACTGAAGAGCACCAGGACAGCATAATAAAAGGAGAGGAGGAGGTGAATGACTGGAGGAAGACTGGACTTTAAGACAAAGGGAACCATTGTATTGTCATATGAAACCCATTTGTGGGTAAAATGTTCTTACACTGAAGGGCAGACTTCTTAAACTTAGCACTGTTAGTATTTGAAGTGACTGACTCTGTTGTGGTGCTTTTCCATGAATGGTGTAGTACAGCAGCTTCCCTGGCCTCCACTTCCAATACATCAGAACATCCTTCTACTGTGATAAATGTGCCCGTCTTGGTTGGGAAGCAGTAGGATATGGCAAAAATGAGAGGAGGAATTCCTTCCTGGCTTTCGTGTGTAAAATTTGGCAGCTTGCAAAATCCTATCTCAGATCTTAGATGAACTGTACAATTCATATGTCTATAAAATGGTGACCTCAAATGCTCTTTTAGATGGATATTTGTTCAGTTCCTCTCACTCAAATCCATCAGGATTGGATAGTGTGCATATATATCCAATGCTTTAGTAGTTTTGACATCAGGCATCTCTTTTCTCTTACCATCTCTTTGCTGCCTTGCCTCAGTGGTGATAAACTGAGTCTTTCCTTCATTTGACTCTGCATTTATATGCACAGTGTTCCCAAAGCCAGAAATGCTTGCCTTCACCTTTCTACCAAGATAATCCCTAGAAACAGCTTTGAATCCATCTTTCTCAAATGTCATTTCCTCTAGGAAACTTTTACTAAGAACTTAAGATGGTTGCTTTTTTTTTTTTGTACCACTAATGTACCTGGTTATTATTTTTATTGCATAACATTTTGTACTGGAATGAAGGACTTGCTTAGTTATTTCTTTCTCTCTTCCACACTAGATTGGATTCCTTAAGAGTGGGGTCTGGGGGCATATCATTTGTCACAGGCTTCTTTGCCTGGAATCTCGTAGGGACTTACTGTTTTTCCATGTGTGAAGGATGATAAATGCAGGGGCTAAAGTAAACCTATTTCTACTGCAGCCACAGTCATTCACGGCCACAACTAGACAGTCAGTTTGGATTTTTAGAAATTTCCATTCTGAAGCAACCCATAGGGCTCCTTGATTAGGGATATTGAAAAAAAGGGAAGGGAGTTGAGTCAAACAGAAACAAATGATCCTATGAGCAAGGTGCACATAAATCTATCTCCTAATTAATTTAAACATGCACAGAGCTAATTATAATATGCAGAGTACAGGTAAGATCTTGTTTAATCGCTAATCTCCCTTGGTTAGTCACAATGCCCAGAGGCCATGTCTCTGTTAGTATGTTGTTGTGGGACTCAGCCCCACCCTCAGTGTTTCACTCCCGGCCTGTGGTTCAGGATCTTTTGCTTCTTTGGATTTTCTCAGTGACCGTCCATGTCCCACCGCCACAGCATGATCCTGGCTTGTCTAGCCTTCCCATTCTTGACATGGCATCGCCTTGTCCTCAGAAAGAGGGCTAGCAGCTTGAAGGTTCAGAGTTCTGCTTCCACTTTGCTGCCAGCCTGGCTGTGCCAACTGTTAGATGCACTCATGTGGCCTCAGCTTGGCCCATCCTTCATTCTGTGGCTGCCTAGTTCCCCAAGGTCTGTGCTGTGCCCCTCTGGATGTGCTCAGATCACTGCTGCACATCTGCTGTTTGCTTTTCTCAGCGCTTTGGGAGGGGCTGTTTATCCATCCTGAGGTTTCTGGTGGGAAGAAATAGCTTCAGGGCAGAGGCTTATGAACAACATGTCTTAGAAACAGACCTCTTTCTCCTGGTTTCTTCCTGCTCCAAGCTGGAGCCTCCTTGGCTGTATTTAATTGGTGAGAATTATGGTGCTTGTTACATGCTTACACTTGGTCAGGTGGGATTGGGGAAAGCTTCAAAAGTCTTCAGGAACATTTTACTTAAAAATGAAGAATGTGAATAAAGAGCTACCAGCTGAGGGAAACGAAGGGAAACACACACAGGTATAAGCACATGCAAATATTTTCGTGCGTATGCATTAATTTCTTTTGGAAACAAACATGCAAAGGTAATGGAATTGGTCACTGAAGAGAAAGGTTATTGGGCAGTTGGAAGATGGGGTGATAGAGAAGTTTTTAACTATATCATTCTTACTTGGAACTTTTGGCTTCTGATCCAAGAAAATTCTATATCTAATCCAAATATAAGTGGGAAAGCCTATAAATGAACAATTCATAGAAAAAAAATCCATGTTTATAAGGTTAAGATGCAATAAATGTGAGTATTCGCTTTTAACAAAAGAAATATAAATTTAGAGAATGATTTTTATATATTCAACTGACAAAGACCAAAACATAAAATAATATAAACTATGAATGTGAGTATCAGGAAGCGAGTTCTCTCAAATACTATTGGCAGGGTGTAAATAGATTCTGATGATCTGATATTTCTCCCGGAGATGTACCTATGTTTGTTTTCATATGTCACTGAAAATCGTAGAAAGATGTAGGCAGAAGTTTTCCTGTGTCCTGCAATCTCTCAATCCCCAGTAAACACACAGAGGCTTATATTAATTACAAACTGGTTTATGGCTCAGGCTTATCATTAACTAGTTCTTACAACTTAATTCAACCCAATTTCTATTAATCTATGTTTTGCCATGTGACTTTGTGGCATTACCTGTGTGTCTTCCCCCCTCGCCCCCCACCCCCACCCCCAGCTCTCGGTATCTCCTCAGACTCCTTCTTCCTGTATTCCTGGCTCTATTCTGCCTTGCCATAGGCCATAGCAGCTTCTTTATTAACAAATGGTAGCGACACATATTCACAGCATACAGAAAGACCTTCCCACAGCAGAAAGATGCTCATTACAGAATTATATGTATTGGTAAATGACTAAAAGCAATCTAAACCAGTAATAAATATTAAATTTATTCGGGTTTAACATTGTCATTAAAAAGAATATGATCTAATATATTTACAAATGTGTATATCAAAACATTTCTAAGACATTTAGTTCACTGAAAAATGTCTGATGCAGAATGTTCTGAACACAGTGCTTCCCTATGGCTGTTTCTGCTTTATGGTCCCTCTCCTTCTTTCCCAGGTTTTAGTTATGGTATTTTAAAAGTAAGGCATCTAAATAATTCAATTATTTTAATTATGAAATTATTTTTAATTATTAAATTAAAGGAGTCTATTTGATTGCAAGTGTGTTTACAAATCAAGATAAACGCTGCTTCTATTAAATGAGTCTACACTTCCTCTGTTGAAATGAGCATAATATTGTAACCTTTTTTTTTTTCATGAATTGATTTTTTTAATGTTACCATTGTTTGGGTGAGAGCTTCTCAAAGGCTCATGCGATAAGGTCATCGGTCTGTGGCACAATAGGGAGATAGTGACTCCTTTAGAAGGTGGTACCTAGTGGAGGAGAGTTAGTTCCTAGGGACAGCCCTTAAGGAAGTATTGGGACCGTAGCCCCTACCTGTTTCTCTATGTTTTCTGACTACCATGAGGTGAACAGGCCTCTTTTAACACATGCTGCCGCTGCTGGGCACTGTGCTGCTGCATGTTCAAAGCATCATGTACCAAGTTACCATGGACTGAACCTCTGAAACTCTGGGGTCAAATCATGCCTTTTATCTGTCTAAGTTTATTTATCTCAGGTATTTTTTACAATAAGGGAAAATTTTCTAATTTAAATATGAAATTAACTGTACATTACCAGATTAAGTTGGAGTGTATTGTAACTTGTCCTTTTTATGTATTACTGGAGTCCATATTAAAACACGTGTTCAGAATTTTTGTATCAACATTTATGAACAAAGTCAAATTTTCTTTTAGTGTTTTGATTTTGATATTACGCTGGTCTCATAGAATAAATATGCAAAATTTGTTGTTGGTACATAGAAAGGCAACTGATTTTGTATCTTAGTACTTGTTTCTAAGAGTTTTCTGCTGGAGTCTTTAGTAGTGTCTTTTAAGTATAGTATTATATGGTGTGCAAATAGCGATAATTGGACTTCTTAGTTTCATTCCTTTCATGTCTTTGTTTTGTCTTACTGCTCTAACTGTGGTTTTGAGCACTGTATTGAATAGGAGTGGAGAGAATTCATACTCGTCTCATTCTAGGCTTTAGTGGAAACACTTTCAGTTTTTCCCCTTTTAGTATAAAATTGGCTATAAGTTTGCTGAACACAGCCTTTACAATGTTGAGGCATGTATCTACTGTGATCCTGTGATTTCTCTCTTTAAGACTTTTTAATCGCATTACATTTATAAATTTTGGTGTCTTGAATCATGCTTGCATTCCTAGAGTAAAATCAGCTTCACTATTGTGTTTAATCTTAATGTATTTTTGAATTTGGTTTGTAAGGATTTTAATGAGTATTTTTGCACCTATGTTTGTCAGGGAAATTGGTCTTTGGGTTTTTTTTTAAATTTTTTAAATTATTTGTAGCCAGAACTTATTGATCTCTCATGTCCATTAGAGTTTGATTTCTGAACTTAAGAGTCCCAAAAGGAGAAAAACAATGACATCATACGGTTTGCAGACAAATGGATGGATCTAGAAAAAATCATCCTGAGTGAGGTGACCCAGACTCAGAAAGACAAATATGGTATGTACCCACTCATAGGAAGATACTAGATGTGGAACAAGGATGACTGAAATGCTACTCACATCACCAGTGAGGCTACCTGGAAAAACGGGACCCCAAAAAAGACATGGAGAAATGGATGAGATCTACATGAACAGCCTGGTCATGAGTGGGAACAATGAAGAGCGACGGTCGAGGGAAAGAGAGTGGGAGATCCTAGCTGGATCAAGAAAAGAGAGGGAGAACAACGAATAGGAGACCATGGTAAATGAAGACCACATGAGAAGGGGAGGAAGCAGAGAGCTAGGGAGGCCCACGGAGATCCACAAAGATACTGCCAGAAAAGACTGCTGGCAATGGACGAGAGACGGCAGGAACTGACCTACTCCGGTGATGGGATGGCCAGACACCCTGTTAGTTGTGCCATAAACCCCATCCAAGGAAGGTCTGAGGAATCTGGATGCAGACATCCATGGCTGGGCCCCTGGTGGAGCACTGGGAGTCTAATTAGTGAGAAAGAAGAGGGTTTATATGAGCGAGAATTGTTGAAGCCAGGGTTGGATAAAGCACAGGGACAAATAGCCAAACGAATGGAAGCACAGGATCTATGAACCAAAGGCTGAGAGGCCCCCAACTGCATCAGGCCCCCTGAACGGGTGAGACAGTCATTTGGCTTGATCTGTTTGGGAGGCAGCCGTGTGTTAGTGCCGGGTCCTGGGCTTGTTGCATGAGTTGACTGTTTGAATCGTGGGACATATGCAGGGACACTTGGCTCGGTCTGGGAGGGGGGGACTGGTCCTGGCTGGACTGAGTCTACCAGGTCGATCCCGGTCCTCGGGGGAGACCTTGATCTGGAGGAGGTGGGAATGGGGGTGGGATGGGGGAAGGGGGAAGGGGGGCGAGAGTGGGAGAACAGGGGAATCTGTGGCTATTATGTTGAAATAAATGATGTTGTAAAATAAAAAAAAAAATGTCATTTAAAGAAACATCAACAAGAAAAAAAAAAGAGTCCCAAAAGGGACTCATAATATTTATAATTATTATATATTTTCAATGAATTGTTTCATTAATTAATATGTAGAGATTTGTTTTCTCTCTTCTGCATAATTTTGATTTGGGGTTTACTGAATCACATTCAGAATAGCTATGTCAAGTGGTTTTGGCTTCCGTTTGGTTTATAAACTCTATCCCATCCCTTGGACCCTCAGCCGGTGTGTATCTTTATCAATGAGTTATATTTCTTTTCTTTTCTCTTCCTTCCTTCCTTCCTTCCTTCCTTCCTTCCTTCCTTCCTTCCTTCCTTTCTTTCTTTCTTTTTTTTTTTAAAAAGACAGGGTTTCTCTGTGTAGTTTTGGTGCCTGTCCTGGATCTCGCTCTGTAGACCAGGCTAGACTCCAACTCAGAGAGATCTGCCTGGCTCTGCCTCCCGAGTGCTGAGATTAAAGGTATGCACCACCACCGCCTGGCGAGGTATATTTCTTGAAGTCAACAGGTAGAAGAAACTACTTTTTAAGTCCTGTCAGCCAGTTTGGATTTTTTTTTTTAACATAATTCTTTATTGATTCTTTGGGGATGTCACATTTTGCATCCTGATCCTGGTCACCTCCCAGTTCCTCCATATCCCCCCCTCACCCCTGCAGAATGCATCTCCCCAATTAATTTAAAAGAAAAGAAAACAAAGAAACCACTTCACTCCTCTGTCTTTCCAACACCTCTTCATTCACACTGGTGGCATCAGGAACTGCACTGTGTTACAAAGTACATCCGTTGTCCAATCAGTCCCACCTGCAAAATGTTCAAGGCCTCTGGCACACCATCATCACAGGACCCTAATCAAAACTCTTCTCAGATGTCCTGCTGTTGCCCCAAGTCATTAGATCTTCATGATTTTTGTTCCTCAGGACCAGTTCCTTCATGCACTCCAGGAGGTCATAGATGGGATAGAAGTTAGGGTGGGCCAACCCAAGGCTCAGGATGTGGGTTGAGGTGGTGGCTGAGCTGGTCTGTCTGGGTCACTGGTACCGCCCCTCAGACAAGGGGCAGAGCCAGGTCTCCTAGGCCCATGCCATCAGGGCCAGCTCTTCCATGCCCGTGAAGGGTGGGACCATCTCTCCTGAGTGTGGTGGCCAGATCTCTCTCCCGGGGGGAGTGGGGGACAGCTCTCTTGCTAGAGTGTCCAGTGGGAGGCACGGCCAGCTATCCCAGGGCCAGTGAGGGTTGGGGTCAGCTCAGCATATCCCTTGGATTTCAACCACATGGTTCCTATTACAACCCCTGTGGTAACATGTGCCACAGACATTATCACAGACCCCAGCTGCAGCAGGAACACAAACCCAGAGGGGTCTTTGGCAGCAACTAGGGCCCGAGTGTCACCATGGCCCCAGTGGCAGCACAGGCCACCTAGATCAGTATGGCTCTGATGGCAGCAAGGCCCTAGGATACCAACATGATCTCAGGCAGCTATTCAGACTCCGGGCATCTGCTCAGGCCCTGGCGGCAACAGGAGCTGTGAACGTCAACCCAGACCTAGCTGCTGCTGGGCCATGAATCCAGACATGGCCCAAGTCAGCAGCCCTGGCCCAGACAACCCAGACATGGCCCCAGGTGGCAGCACAGGCTATCCAGATTAGCATGGCCCCACTGCAGTATGGACCTCAAACACCAAAATGGCCACAGGTGGTGGCCCAGATCCCGGGCATTACTATGGCCTTGGTGGCGAGATAGGCCATGGACATCAATAGAGATCCCAGCTTTGTTAGGACCACAGACCCAGACCTGGCCCTAGGCAGTAGCCGGGGCCTAGACACAACCCTGGTCCGGGGTGGCAAGCAGGCCACCTACATCAGCCCATTCCTTATCGCCCTCACTCCTTCAGAACTGCCTCCTACATAGTACATAAAACATTCTGCCTCTTTTTTTTTTACTCATTTCTCCACCATATACTTGCTCATCATAATGGCACCCACCCACCTAGCGAGGCAAGGCACCAGGTGAACCTGTGGATGCTTCAGGCAGACTTGGACCATGAGGATCCAGGCTGTCCCGTGTGAGTCTTTCATGCATTATAGTTAGAAATAGCAACTAACCACAACACGAGGAACTGCATTAACAGGTCGAAGCATTAGGGAGGTTGAGAACCACTGCCCTAAGGTGAAAGTCTATTCTTGATGAGGAGATGAATTTCTTGGAGGTAACAGAAATATGAAATCTTTTTTGTTTTTCTTTTTTTGGTTTTTTGAGATTGGGTTTCTCTGTGTAACAGCCCAGGCTGTTATGGAACTCACTCTGTAAACCAGGCTGGCCTGGAACTCACAGAGATCTGCCAGCACTGGCCTGCCAAGTGCTGGGATTAAAGGCATGCACCACCGCCACCCTGCTCTTGAAATCAGTTTTCTAATCCAATCTGTTAGTCTGTGTCTTTTTATTGGGGAATTGAAACCATTAATATTGAGAGTTATTAGTGAGTAGTACATATTGACTCCTATTATCTTGTGATCATGTGGGCATTCCCCCACCCTTTGATTATTTATACTTTGAATTCTCTTGAGTGTGGTTACTCTCTTCAATTTTCCTTTTAGTGCCCTTTGTAGAATGGCAGACTGGTAGACAGAAATTGTGCAAATTTGGTTTTATTGTGTAATGTTTTTCTTTCTCTGTGGACTGTGATTGATAGTTTTGCTGGGTATTGTAACACGACTCTTAAAAGGTCTTATTAATAAAAACAAACCCAGAGCCAGGTATTGGGGTGAATGCTGAAAGATCAGAGAAACAGAACAAGCCACAGCCACCTCACCTCAGCAACTCCTCATACAATCCTGTTTCCATGAATCCTCAGCATGAAAGCTTCTGAGTCCTCACCTGAATGGCTCTCAGCTGAACTGCTGCTAAAAGCCTAAAATCTTAAAAAAGCCTCCTGGTCCTCATGCCTTATATACCTTCTGCTTCCTGCCATCACTTCTTGGGATTAAAGGCATTGTCTTTCCCAAGCAAGACATGAGACCTCAAGCCCTGGGATTAAAGGTGTGTGCCACCATGCCTGGTTTCTATGTCTATCTAGTGACTCTTCTGTTCTCTGATCCCAGATAAGTTTATTGGGGTGCACAATCTATCAACCACAGGGTATTGCGGTGATATTTGTAATCTAAGAAATAAAGCTTGCCTGAAGATCAGAGGACAGAGCCAGCCACAGATGTCAGGCAGTGGTGGCATACACCTTTAATCCTAGCACTCGGGAGGCAGAGATCCATCTGGATTTCTGTGAGTTCAATGCCACACCGGGCTACATGAGATTAATCCAGTCTAAAAAAGAAACAGAGTCAGGCAGTTGTGGCACACACCTTTAATTCCAGCACTTGGAATCACACACCTTTAACCCCAGCACTAGGAAGGTTGAAACAGGAAGTGATATGGCTGGGCAGAGAAAGGAATATAAGGTGGAAGGAGACAGGAATTCATTCTCTTGCAGAGGCTCTGTCAGGTCTATCAGGCTGAGGAGTTGGTGAGGTAGAGGTGTTAGCTGTGGCTTGCTCTACTTCTCTGATCTTTCAGCTTTCACCCTGACATTTGGGTTCGATTTTTTATTATAAGACCATTTAGGATTTGTGCAACAGGGTATAACATTCTAGGCTGGCATCTATGGTCTTTCAGAGCTTCTCCAGAGACTTTCAGAGGCTCCAATTGAAAAGTCAGGTTTTAGTCTAATGGGCCTGCTTTTATATGTGATTTGGTCATATCTTTTCTTTGTTCTGTACATTCAGTATTTTGATTATTATGGGTTCCAGAGAATTTCTTTTCCGGTCCTGCCTGTTTGGTGTTCTGTACACTTCTTGTACCTAATTTGGCATCTCTTTCTTTAGATTGGGGAAAATTTTCTTCTGTGACGTTGTTATAAGTATTTCCTGTGCCTATGACCTGGATTTCTTCTCTGTTCTATTATTCACAGATTTGGCTTTTTCATAGTGTCCCAGATTTCCTGGATGTTTTATGCCCAGACATTTTCAAATTTAACATTTCCTTTCACTGAGCTAGCCATGCCTTCTGCCTTATCTTCAGGGCCTGAACTTCTTTCTCCCATGTCTTATAATCTCTTAGTGAGGCTTACCTCTGAGGTTTCTGTTTGACCTCCTGAGGTTTTCATGTCCAGTTTTATTTCAATTTGTTTTTTCTTTGATGATTCTGTTTCTTTGTTAAATTTTACTTTCACATCTTGAATTGTTTTCATTATTTCACTCAACTGTTTGTGTATAATTGTCCCCATTAGGACATTTATTAATATCCTTGTTAAGGTCTTTGAACATACTCGTAATTGCTATTTTGGTCCTCATTCCACACTTTAACTAAATTGCTTTTTTCAGGGCCTATTGCAATAAGGTTGCTGGCTTCTGGAGGAGGTATATTGTCTGGACATTTTTTTTTGGGGGGGGAGTGGGATTCTGGGATCTAGGTGACTGAAATTATGACATTTGAAGTGTTTCTTGGTTTAGAAACTAATTTTTGACAAAATAGGCAAAAAACCACAGTGAAAAAAAATCCTATTCAACAAGTGGTGCTGGCTAGCTAGATATCTACCCACAAAAGATGAAATTAGATTCACAGATTTTACCTTTTTCAAAAATCAACTTCAAAGTGATCAAATTTAATTTAAAACATGAAATACTGGAATTAATAGATGTAAATATAGAAATTACTCTTTAAGACACCAAGGTAGTCAAGAACTTTCTGAACAGAACTCCAACAGCACAGGCCCTCGCTCCTAACAGCAACAGATGGGACTACAGAAAGTTAGAATGTATGTGCACAACAAAGGAATCAGTCAGCACAGCAAACAGACGGCCCACAGCATGGAGAACGTCCTTATTGGTTAGGCTGCTGACTGGAGCTAATATCCAGAATTTACAAAGAACTAGAAAAACTGAATGGCCAGGAAATAAAACTGCCAGTCAACAAATGGGTTAATGAATTGAACATAGTTTTCAAAAGAAGAAATACAAATAGCTGATAGCTGTTTTTAAAAGTGTTCAACTTCCCTAGTCACCATTAAAATTAAAATGACTTTGAGACATTACCTTATGTTCTTCAGAATGGCCATCATCAAGAAATGTGACAATAAATCTTGGAGAGGATGTGGGAAAAGATGAATCCTTATTTACTGCTTGTGTGGGTGGAAATTATCACAATCATTACGGAAATCAGTTCAGAGGTTCCTTAAAAATTAAAGAACTACCATATGACTCATCTATTTCACTCCGGGGCATACACTCAGGGAACTCCATATCCTACCAAAGTGATATTTACACATCCTTGTTTATTACTGCTCTACTGATAACAGCAATGAAGCGGAAACAATTTAGATCACCACCCACAGATGAATAGATAGCTAAATGTGGTAGGTACCTATACAAAAAAACAATATTATTAGCTTTAAAGAAATTAGCGAGAAAATGAATAGACTTAGACTGTATAATATTAATTGAACTCCCTCAAAACTCAGGAAGAAAGAAAGGAAGGAAGGAGAAAGGAAAGAAAGAAAGTAAAAAAGAAAGAAAGGAAGAAGGAAGGGAAGGAAGGAAGAACAACTCTCATATATTCTTCCCTATTTGTGGATCCTAACCTATGCTAGGGTCTATGATTTCCCCAGATATGGGTTTTTGTCCAGGTTTACAGCATGAGGTATAAAACTCCTTCTGTGGAGCAGGTCTTACATCCCATAAGAATGCTGTCAGTTACCTCCATAACTATCATACCACTATTGCACTAGTGGATGAGATCTCAACTCCTTTTATCCTGTGTGTCTTAGGTTTGGTCTATTGATTGGATACAACAGTTCTTAGACAATATGTCAAAAGTTGTTTATGTTTTGTTCTCCATTCCTGATTTTTGTTTGTTTGTTTGTTCTACCTGGTGAAGTGTTTTTTATTTCATTAATCAACTTTTAAATTTCAGCAGTTCTATTCGTTTTCTTTCAAAATTTGTTTCCTTTCTGAGTTTTTTTCCTTTCTATGTTGCTCTCTTGTTGATTTATAGGGGTGATTTTCTGATCCACTTTTCTAACTTTGCTCTATGTTGCTGAATTTCCTCTTCATGTGCTAGATTGGATTCTTCTGCTTCTTCTATTTTCTTTTTCTTCTTCCCTTCTTTATTTCTTTTTCTTTTGAGACAGGGTCTCACTACATAGCTCTGGCTGGTCTGGCACTCACTATATAGACCAGGTTGGTCTTGAACTCACAGGGTTGCAGGATCTGTCTCCTCTGTCTCCCTAGTGCTGGAATTAGGAACATTCATCACCATTTGTACCAGTTCTTCTGCTTCTTTGTCTCCTCTTTTATCTCCTTGATCATTTTTACCAGAAAAATTCTGAAATCTTCACCTAGTATTTGCTTATCTCAGCATACTTTTTTTGATTATTTGTTTGTTTTGTTTTTGTTTTTGTTTCTGAGACAAAGTTTCTCTGTGTAGTCTCGCTGTCCTGAAACTCACTCTGTGGATTAGACTGGCCTTGAACTCAGACAGCCACCTGCCTCTGCCTCCTGAGTGCTGGGATTAAAGGCATGTGCTACCACACCTGGCTCTACCTCAGTGCCTTTTGAGTCTAATATTTGAGGAGTTACGATTTGTTAGAGGAGTTCTATTGCTCTGTTTTCTCAAGTTTCTGGTTTTTTTTTTTTTTCATTGTGATCTGCACATCTGTTGATTCATATATCATTTTCAGGTTGGTATATCATTTCCTGGTTGATTTGAGTAAATTTTCACTTAACAGTCTCACTGTTAATTGCTCACTAATAGCAAGCCTAAAGCATCAGTAATGATATCAAATCATGTAAGGTAGAGAAATATACTTAAAATCAGTTGAAATCCAATAATATGTTACTAATCAACATAAAATAGAAAATAGCAAAGCTAGCATGGTGTGTGCTAGGAATTTTTAATTATTTAGGATAAATATTAGAGTAGTGAATGAATGAAATAGTGAAATGGGGAGGGAGAGAGAAAAGTAGAGGAGAAGTATAAAAAGGAAAGTGTGAAAAGAATATCATTGAGAGAAAAAGGAAGAAGTTAAAAAGAAGGGAGAAAGAAAAAATTCTAATAAAGATAAAGCTTGAAAACAAAACTAGAGAACTGTAAGAATAGAAGTTAAACCCTGGTGGTGGTGGTGGTGGTGGTGGTGGTGGTGGTGGTGGTGCACGCCTTTAATCTCAGTACTCCAGAGGCAGAGGCAGACAGATCTATGTGAGTCTGAGACCAGCTTGGTCTACAGAGTGAGTTCCAGGAAAGGCACTAAAACTACAGAGAAACCCTGTCTCAAAAAACCAAAAAAAAAAAAAAAAAAAAAAAAAAATAGAAGTTAAATATGAAAATTGTCCCAGTGGGTAAAGTCACTTTACCATCAAGCGCGATGACCTGAATTTGATCCTGGAACCTGTATGGTGAAAGGAGAGAACTGACTCCCACATGTTGCCATCTAACATCCACACCTTCCCTGTGGCACAAGGACACCCATGCAAATGCACACATACACACTCACATACACAGAAGCATACACAAGTAAGTGCAATTAAAATCATTTAAATAAGATATTAATTTAAAATAAAAAATTAAATTAAAAAATTTAAAAACATAAAAGCTTTCTTTTGTTGCTTAAAAAGTAAGATGAGAGATTTGGTCCACAGGTGTGTGGGAAGTTCCCCATATCCTAGCAGCTGCGGTGGGTGCTTAGGCCCCGAGTAGACGAGGCCTGAGCTGGGGTGAGGCCATTGGTGCTAGAGGAATTCCACATCTTTCAGTGGCTTTAGAGGAAGGTGCAGACCCAGAGTGGGGACGAAGTGACTCCATGTTAGGTCCACAGGCAAGTGCAGATGCAGAGCCAGGCCAGAAGTCCAAGCTAGCACACTGAACACCTAACTCTTGGATGAAGACTTGAAAAAGAGCCTCTGGCCCCCAATACCAGTACTTGAGAGGAAAAGGCTATATCAGCCTTACTATGACTCAGTCACCACTGAAAGAAAAAGTATACCTAGAATTTTAAAACTTAAAAATACAAAGGAAAGAAAGAAAAACTCAACCAACAAATCTTTACTCAAATAAATAAAAAAGAAGACCCAAATTTATATAATTAGAGATGAAAGGAGAGACATTTCAATAGTCACTGAGGAAATTTAGAGAATTACAAGGGTTTACTTTAAAAATCTGTGTTCTACTGAAGAGAAATGGATGAATTTCTAGAGGTATATGACTGAACAATGTTGAATCAAGGTGGAGAATTTAAAGAGAGCAGTAAAAAATAGAAAAGAAGCAGTGTCTTCTGACTGAAAACAGTTCAGGAACAAATGGATTCAGCATATAATTCTAACTGATCTCCAAAGAAGACATAACATCAATACTCATCAATCTATACAGTAAAACAGAAAAATGAAGGATATATTTCAAATCCTTTTCATGAAACTGATATTACCCTGATATCTAAAATCAAAGACCCAATAAAAAGGAAAAGAATTATAAGCAAATTCCCCCAGTAAAGAGAGACTTCTAAACAAAAATTCTCAATATAATAATTGTTAATATACTTCAAGATTACATGAGAAAGATGATGATAAAGTTGGCTTCATCACAGAGATGCAGAGGTGTTTCAACAAATGGTAATCAATAAATGTAACCCACCACATAAACAGATTCAAGGTCAGAAAGTACATTATCATCTCTTTAGATGAAGAGAAGGCCTTGGATGACAAAATTAAACATCCGTTCAGGACAAAAGCTCTGGAGAATCTAGGGATGTAGATGCTATGTCTCAACCTAATGAAGATATTACACAATAAGCCCACGCCAGTATAATGCTGAAAGGAGAAAAATATGAAGCATTTCCACTAACATCAGGGACAAGACACTTTCTTCATTCCTAGCACCCATATCAGGTGGCTCACAACTACCTGTCACATCACATTAAATAAATAAGTCTTTAAAAATAAACAGTTTTTAATACTGTAAAGTAAAAACATTACTAAATTTTATTAAAAAGTAAAACAACAGAAACACAAGAGCAAAAAATAAATAAAAATGGATTATTGGAGCAGCCTTTTTTGGAGTCTTTGAAACTTGCTCTCACGCTCACAGTGGGGTACAAGTGGGAGTTGTGTTCAGTTGGACTTGTGCACACTCACCTTTTTAGTGACTTACGCTGGTGCTGAGCCTGTATGACTACATGTCTGATATTCACTATAGCTGTCTTGACATTATTAGGCTCCTTTCTTACTACACCAGGGCTTCTGTGACCAGGGCTTCTGTGACCAGTCTGTGGGTTGGGCAGGTTCTCTCTACTCTCTTGAGATTTTTAGGTTGTAACCACTGAGGTGACTCATGTTCTAGCTGAAGAGTCTTCTAGATGCATTGGGAGTGGCAGCCACAGCACTGCCTTCCTTGAATGTCAAAGGTTTTGATGTATTCTATTTTCATTTTTATTTGATTGTAGGAACTTTTAAGTTTCTTTGATTTCTGTCAGTGTTCCAGTTATTATTCAAGAGTATTGTTTAGTCTCCACAGGTTTGTGTATTTTCTGTGGTTTTTCTTGTTATTGAGTTCTATCTTTAATCCTTATTGTGGTCAGACAGAATACAGGAAGTTATTAAAATTTTCCTGCATTTATTTAGACTGTCTTTGGAGTCTAACATGTGATCAGTTTTTAGAAAACATACCATGGACTGCTGAGAGGAATGTATATTCTATAGTATTTGAAATGTCCTGTAAATGTCTGTTAGTCTATTTTATCTATAGTGTCAGTTAGCTTCGGTACTTCTCAATTCATTTTTTGCGTGTATGATCTACTAGTGGCAATAGGGTATCGAAGACACCTACTATTACTGTGCTATGTTAATCTGTGACTTTAAATCTAGTGGTGTTTGCTTTACAATATTGGGTGCATCTGTGTTCAGTGCATACATGTTTAGAATGGCACTGTTCTATTGAGGGATTGTTCCCTTGATCTGTATGAAGTAAGCTTATTTCGTCTGATCTGTAATGATTGAAGATATGAGAATAAAGATTCCATTTTATTGGAATAACCTTGCCCATCTTTTCTCACTGTCTGTCTTTAGTTGTGAAGTGTATTACCTGAAGGCAGTAAAAAGATGGATCCTATTTTCTGATCCAATCTGGTTGTTGGTGTCTTTTGATTAGACAATTGGGTCTATTGGTAGACATTTCAAGTTATTAATGAAAGGTATGCATTAATTCCTGCCATTTTCTTGATTTTTGTGGTATTTTCTTGGTCTTCACTTGCTTAACAAATGTCTTAATACCTTTAATTCTTTTCCTGCAGCTTCTTTGATGTGTTTAGCATTCTCTTTCCTTCAAAGCTCTCATTCCAATATCTTCCATGGTGCAGACATAGTGGCATAAATTGCTCTAGCCTGCTTTTTTTCATGCAAACTTTTTCTATGCACTTACATCATGACATACAGTAGTCTAGACGGGCAGTTGTAACCTTTCAGACTTGAAATACACTCTTCCATGCCTTTCTTACTTTGGAGTTTCCATCGAAAAATCAGCTGTTATTCTGGTGAGTCTGCCTTTGTATGCCATTTGTGTCTTCTTTCCCGAAACTTTCAATACACTGTATTTTCTTTATATATATTTAGTGTTTTGTCTATGTCATAAGTAGTTTATTCTGTGATCCTCTTTGGTTTTCTGCATGTCTCTTGTTTTCTCATAGTGCCAACTTGTCTGGATGTTGTATGCTATTCTACTACCGCTACTGCCATTACTGCATTCTCTCTGTATTTTGGAATATTGCTTCCTGGGGAGGGGTGACCCAGAGTCTCACTCTATAGCACAGACTGACCTACAGCTCACTGTGTAGCCCAGAGTGGCTTTGGACTTGTGACATTCCTGCCTGAGCCTCCCAAGCAGTAGAAATGCATATGTGATTCAACATGTCTTCATTGAGTGTCATCTGGTTTGGAGAATTATTTCTAATTATTTAATCACTTATTGATATTGTATAAGTAGGTGTGCTTGTGTGTATGTATATCCAACACAAGCAGTCAGGCATTGGCAGAGGCTAGAAGGGGATGCTGGATCCCCAGGAATTGAAGTTATAGGCCGGCCGTTGTTAGCACCTGACATGGGGGTTGGGAACCACACTCTGCAAGTGCTCTTAACCGTATAGTCACCGCTCCAGCTCTGGAATAATCTGTTTTGTTTTGTTTTTAATAAAAAAACAAAAACAAGAGTAGGCAGGTAGTGACAGCTTTAAGTGAGTTACTGTGTATCTTAACAACACCTTTCTGATTTTATGATAATATATAATTTTAAAATGGTGACCCTTCTGGAAACAGTTTGCATGTTTTCTGAATTTGAGTGTTTTTTTTTTTTTTTTTTTTTTTTTTCCTGAAGGACTTTAAATTTCGCTGCTAAACATTTCTGATTTCCCATTACCACTGAGACTATAAAACACAACTATTGCTTTCAGAAAAGTGGTATCATTTACCCTCAAAGTGGTACCTTC
Organism: Peromyscus leucopus; assembly: GCF_004664715.2. NCBI lineage: Eukaryota > Metazoa > Chordata > Mammalia > Rodentia > Cricetidae > Peromyscus > Peromyscus leucopus. The sequence goes on from NC_051067.1 coordinate 46,797,333, forward strand.
CTGAGAGCCCAGCTTCTGATTGCGGTTCTTTCCCCTTCCTTTTCAGAATTTCCATGTCTAGCCAGGTCTCAGACCTATTGTGTATATTTCTCTATTCAGAGCTGGACTTATTCTGAGAGTAAAGTTTTTAATTTAATCTTTACTCATTATGTGAATTAACTTCTGAGGGAAGAGGTTTTTTTTTTTTTATTTAATCTTTACTCATTGAGTGAAGTAACAGAATGTTTATTTATTTATTTATATATTTATTTATTTATCCCGTTGGTGCTGCTTCTGTTGGTTTTGAAGTGTTTGTTTTCATACTCATGTGGGTTTTAGACTGTTGCTATGACCCGCACAGCTTTGGGTAGCACTGACTGGGCCAAGTGGGGAGGGAATAAAGAAACTGCAGACACACCCACAGAAAAGCTGTGATCGAATGGGACTTGTGCTTTGATGGACATGCACCAGCAGCCTGGGAACTCAGTGTGTCCATTTGATCTGTAACCATGGAAGAGGCAGGTTTACTGTATACAGCGAATGAGGAGGCAGGTTTAGCTAATCTCAGTAGGCAGCCTCTACAGGGGAGCAGTATCAGGCTGTAAACATTCAGGAGGAGGCTGCAGTCCACACTTTTTGCACACACTGTCAATCTCCAGATACATATCAGTGGGAGGCTTTGCTGCCATTTCTCTGATCCTGACCTTGGAGTCTTTGACATTGGGGTCCTGGACATAGTTATGCCCATGTCAACACTCATTCACTCAGGATTTCATCTGCTCCCCACAGTGTGTTTCCATATGTGTGATACAGGCCTAGTTAACAGTGGTTTAATTGTCTCTCTTCATTATTCTGTGTAATTTTATTAGTTTCAGGTTTAGGTGGCTGATCATATACTATAAACATCCTGGAGATTATTCTCCTTGGCTTCCTCAGGTATATTTTTCTATTAGGTTTAGATTTTACTGTTCCTGCTTTTTTAGAGTTAGATGTCAAAGCATCACTCTATTGACCAGAAGCACTTCTGCTTCCCTGACACGTTTGCCTACTTCCTTGATTTTCTGTTTTCCTGTGAGACCTTACAGTTCTATCCTAGTTATGGCTCATCTTAGGCTTTTTTTAACTGATGGCTTGGTATCTTTAACCTGCTCACAGCTACAAAAATTTAAATGATAATGAGCCACTTTTTTTTCTCTTCCTCTGTTTGAATTCAAATTACATGTATTTTAGACTCTATTTCTTATCTGTTAATTTTTCCCTCTACTAACTTGTCTTTTGCATATTTTCTCCTTTCTAGGTATGATCTTTTGACCTCTCACTCTTCTTATCTGTAGTGTGACTAACGTGCTATGAAAGTTAGTGAGTTCTTAAGTTTGTTTCTATGTGTTTCATTTGTAGATTTTAGATGGTTTTTCTAGCTTCTGGTTCTTTAATGCTATTCTTAATATTGTCTTTTCTAAGGTGACCAAGCCTCTTGTTTTGCTGGAAATGAAGACTTCCTGGGATATACCAATTTAAATACACAGACTGGCTTGAAAGACTTTGTGAGGATTTAATCATTTTACTTGTATTTCTTCACACATAGAGAGTGGAACTATATTACATAGAGAATGTCTTGCAAAACTCCAACTACAATCTTTATCATATTTTCACAGTGCCTTTCTTTGTGTTATTTAGATTTCCAGTGTACATGATTATTTTTAATATGCTAAACAATATGCTTTCAAATGATCTGTAAAGTAATCTGAGGTTATTCTTTCTCCTAGAGGTTATTTTTGTGTCTGCCAGATACGTGAGGCTACCGTGAATTTAGAAAGCCTGATACTTCAAGAAATGACATCACCTAAATTCACTCATGATTTTAAGCTGAGCTGAATCTCTAGCACAGATCTTATTATATCAGTTCATTCTTTATTGATTTTGTTAGATTTATTTTATTTTACGTGTATGAGTGTTTTGCCTGCATGCATGTGTATATGTGCACCATGTGCATGGCTGGTATCCAAGGAGGTCAGAAGAAGATATCTTCTCTTTGCAACAGATGGAGACCATTATAGAAAACCACAACCAATCAAAATAGAGAATTGTGGAGCTTGGTCCCAATGGATCCATCTACAAAACACTTCTGCACCTAAGGCTCAGGGAACAACAAGGAAGAGGAGGGGGAGAAAGATGGTAAGAACCAGAAGAGCAGGGAGTTTGCTGCGAGATTATGTCTCCTAGTATTGTCAGAAATTACGTCCACCAAGTCTCATCAACATGACTGCCTAAACATGAGATGAACAAGAATAATACCAATGGACAGGTTTCTAACATTAACAGGGAAAAGCCCAAGGGGCCTCAACCCTCCACAAAGAACTATAGGTAGCTAAGTTCTGACAGAGGGAGAAATAGTCTTCTCCAGGGCTTTCTTTCTTCACTACATCTGGCTGCTATACAAATAAAAGCACTGATGCACACTTGAGGTCTCTTAGATAGGCCCACTGGAAGATACCCCAATTATGATGGCCCCTCCCAGCAGGAAGAAGCCAGATCAGTTACCACCCAGTCAAATGGCAATTAGGATTACCTTTTCTTTTCTTTTCTTTTTTTTTTTTTTTTTTTTCCAAGACAGAGTTTCTCTGTGTAGCTTTGTGACTTTCCTGGAACTCACATTGTAGACCAGGCTGACCTCAAACTCATAAAGATCTGCCTGTCTCTGCCTCCAGAGTGCTGGGATTAAAGGTGTGCACCACCACCACCACCACCACCACCACCACCACCACCACCACCACCGCTCAGCGGATTACCTCTTTATATGTGGGAATGATGAGGATAGGAGAGAGAAATGGACAAGTAATTTAGGGATAAGGGCCATTGCTGTCCTTGGTCAGAACTGGAAGCACCCTTTATTCTATCCCGAGACTAGAAATTTTAGAATCATTTGGAGGCTTTGGTCCCTGGTCTGGTTCCTAAGTGATTTTTAGGGTCTCAACTCTGATGTAGGAATATTACAGATTGGCAGATTTGGAAGACATTGAGGATGGACCTGCCCCCATTACCCCTAATGGACTTTAAATTCCACCTGCTGTTTCCCTGGTAAAAATAGAATGGTAACCATCACCCCCTCCGCCCCACTAGGCTTTAAATTACCATATTACAAGGCGGAAATACTAAGGCTTTGTTGAGGACCATTAAGAAAAAGCTGCTTCCTTCTGGTCAAAAGAGTGGAATCTAAATTCTCCCTCTTGCTATGTGTAGGGCCGTTCTAAGCTTCCCAAATAACACATACTATTGTCTTTCCCTTCAACTAGTTGCTCCAATCAGCCACCAGGAAAGTTGATTTATCAGAAGTTTCCATCACTTGTACTGCAGAGTTTGTGTGGTTTTCTCAGTTACCCAGAAAGCCTAACTTTCCTTTTTTTCATAGATATCAGCCAACACCTGAGCATGCTTTCCCTGACATTCTGGGTTTTCTCTATCTCCCTCTGAAGCACCCCCCCCCCCCCACACACACACCCTCTACCATGTAGATGTTTGCTTACCTCCATTGCAAAGGGCATGGAACTCACTCTTACATCTTCTCCATCTCTCTCCCCTGGGCAGCTGCTGAGAATTACATTTCTCCTGTTATTGGAATTTCTGGCCACTCCCTCAGCTATATGACCGCGCATGTGCTGGCAAAATGATTAGTCATTCCAGGGTTTTATGCTGCTTGATCGAGAATTTGCACCCAGTGTATGTGATCACACAATCTATGTGCATGGGTGGCATAACTCTGTAAGCCCATATGCACATGTGCAGGGGGATCTATAAAAAGCGGGCCACAGACTCCTCCCCCTTCTTCTCCCCACCCCCACACCCCTAACCCCCTGCACATGTCTTCTATAGGCCTAAGCACATTCTCTTCTGTCCCTCCTTCCCTAATCAACTCTGATAGTGGGTTTTGTCGTGCCTCGTGACACAAGGTAACAGTGCCACTTAATGAATAACATTGCGCCTTATAAAATCCAATACCTGCCCTGTTGTTTCGTCTTAAGCTCTGATAAAATTGTTTTTGAGCTTCCTTTTAATTCTATTTTTAAATTCTTTTATTAACAAGACTAAGAATTCCAAAGAGAACCCAATTTTCCCACTGTGATGGAACAAGACAGTACAGAAGTTCCTCCATTTTGTATTGTGGCTGAAGCCATTTTAGGTTTAGCTAGAATTCCATCTCCTTGATGGGAAAGCTCCTGGAAAATTACTCAACTCTATTCTAGGAACCTAACCTCTCCCTTCAGCTAACTGCTTATCTCAGCTTCTGTTAAATTGCTTGCTTGTACACAACTGGGATGTGGTTTTGCCTTAAAAAACCCCTTACTCTAAATGCTTGGCATTACACTTGGGTCCCAAATGTCTGAGTGTTGTCTTAGCCAGCTGGAATAAAGACTTTCAATTGGCCTCTGTGCTGTATTTTAAAAATGCGGGGAAGAGACCTTGGTGGATTGGAGCCAAGGTGCCCCAAGGCAGGTAAGAGACAGAGACATGTCTTCTTATGTGGAGAGTTTTATTAGTGGGGAAGTGGGGAGGGAGAGAGGAGAGGGAAAGGGAGCATAGAATAGAGCTGCCTCATGAGGAGGAGGAAAGAGGGAGAGGGAGAGAGAGAGAGAGAGAGAGAGAGAGAGAGAGAGAGAGAGAGAGAGAAGGAGGAGGAGGAGGAGGAGGAGGAGGAGGAGGAGGAGGAGGGAGAGAGCAGGAGAGGGAGAAAGAAAGAGGAAGGGGGGCTGAGGAGAGAAGACAAGAAAAGAAGAGACAGGAAAGGGGGGAGAGTGGAGATGCAGAGAGACCTCAACTTCGTGGGAAGAGGAAGAGAGAGAAATCAGCCGTGGCCCTGCCTTTTATGAGGGGATACAGCACATGTGCAGAGAGACCACACAGCAGTGAGCCCATGACGCTGTCAGGACCCTCAGCAGGCCAAGATACTGCCTGTGCACTGGCGAACTTATACACCATGCACCTTATCAGGTCCCCAAGGGGCAGATCTAAATGCTAACACTCTGCAATCAACACTTCCTGGCTTTCTCTGAAGGGATACCCACCTTCTTGGCTTAAGATCTGTGCCCTCTTGTTGGGGACCTGAATCCTTTTGGCCCATCCGATTTGCCCAGAGAAACCCCAACTCTCAGCCTAACTGGAGGAGACTGACACCCCTTCACCACTCTAGAGACCCGGTTACAGTTTGTTTACCTGCTGCCCACCCCGTAGTAGTAACACTACTAACACCACCTAGTGTGGAGCCACCTTCTCTTAAGCACTTCAACAACAGAGCCAACAAGTCTCCTTTAGGCTACTGGCCCTTATGCTTTCTACCACTGCTTCCCAGAATTGCTCCCTCCCCGACCTTCACAAGCTGTGACATGTTCAGTTGAGCCTTGTTATTGTTCCCTGTTCTCAGGCACATAGGGTAGCTCAATTTTAAAAACCAGGTTTCCTCTCAAGATGGTGCTAGACCATTGACCTCCAAGTCACATGGATGACCAAATGGGATTGTTTTAGTCACTGTTCTATTGCTATGAAGAAACGCCATGACCAAGGCAACTCTTACAAAAGAAAGCATTTAATTGGGGGTCTTGCTTACAGTCAGAGGCTTAGTCCATTATCATCATAGCAGGTAGCATGGAGGTACCCACACAGGCATGGTGCGGGAGAAATAGCTAAGAGTTCTATATCCTGATCCACAAGCAACAGGAAGAGAGAGAGAAAACTGGACCTGGCAGGGGCGTTTGAATCCTCAGTGCCCATGCCCACTGACACATGTCCTTCAACAAGGCCATACCTACTCCAACAAGGCCACACCTTCTAATTCTTCTCAAAGAGTGGCACTCCCTGATGACTAATGGGGACCATTTTTATTCAAACCACCACAGGGTTGCTTGTCCACTGCTAACCCATCTGCTGGAGGAATCAAGGTTGTCAGCAACCTGCAACTGGATTTCTGGCTTACCAGAGCTGTGTGCTTCTCCTGAAGGCAGGTTTGCTGGTCTCTTTCTTTGCACCATGGCTGCCTGGCTTGCATTTTGAGTACAGCCTGTTTTCCCTCCCTGAGCCTTCTAGCCATGCACATAGATCAGTGTTCTACTTGGCTACCTTCTCTCTATGTCTCCCTCCTTTCTCCAACCCCACTTTTTAGGTATCCTGTCACAGCCTTGGGGACCCTCAGAAGCTCTTCTCCTCTTCTGGGTCTTTTTCACTAGGTCACAGAACAGCTGTTTCTAGTCCCCCATCCTATCTAGAAGTCTAGCTGGTTAGCAAGCCTCAAATCCAAAGGGGAGAAATCAGACCCACCCTTTTCCTGTGCAAACATTTGCTTTCCTTTAGCATTTCATTGCTTATGGTTGGGGCAACCAGAAAACTCTTGGTATCTTATCAGAATCCACAGTAGTAGCTCCTTCTGACTAGTTGTCACTGAAGGAGGTGATAGCGTGCTTACTCCAAACAATTAGAACATGTTAGAGAGGTTTGCCTTGGGCTAGAGCTTGAGAAGCAGCTCATGCTTTGGCAAGACTAGAGTGATGGATGTTGTCCCAGAAGCTTTGAGTTTCTAAACCATGGCAGAAAAATAAAGGCTCTGCTCTGTGGAGAGCAGAGGGATTTCTGACTGAGTGAAGTCCCGAGGGGTCTGTTGACATAGCCATGGCCGTGTCAAGGACCATAGCCTTAGACCTGGGGAAAGGCAAAGCCTTCTCCCCAGGATGAGGCTCAGAGGGTCAGCAAAGCCTTCCTGTGCTCTAAGTGTTAAGTGTAGATAGTATGTGCGAAAGATGTCCACCATGGCTTACCCCGACTGCACAAACATTTACTTTGGAAGACTGCTCCCCTCTTCCTGCTCAGGTTAGCTGAACCTGTCTTCTTGATCTGGCTGCATACCATAAACCCTGCCTCCTTGTTTATCTGTATGCACTAACTTCAGCTCCCTGATCAACTGTATGTAATACAACACTCTTGAATTTCCTAGGTGCTGTGGTTTCTTCATCCAAAAGCCAAGTACACTGGACCCCAGATTCTCTGACTATGGGTCTGTCTGTCTTTTCTTCATTGTCTCATCACTTTAGTTAGGTCCATCCCTAGAGCATGCTAGACATGGCACTGCCCCTTGGAAATCTTCCTGTAACCTTCCCATGCTCTTTGTGCAGAAGAGGACAGAGGTACTTCTGTGGCAGGGGACACTTCAAAGAAGTTTGTTTAGACTTGGAAGAATGTTTGTTTTTGTAACCTCCTGGGTTCTAGTTGAGTTAGACAGCAGGGCTTTTTGTAAGAAAACACAACTCCTAAGCAATAAAACTTCCACTGGGCATATGACCCACGTGGGCACCTTCTGGCCTTCCTGTTCTGTAGGTGGGGGGATGCTATCTCAGTTCGATAACTATGGTAGGAAGACAGAGATCTCCTTTCTTTCCAGATTCCTGTTGTTGAGTATCCTCTTAATTAAAAGAAGATTTGGGTTTGAAGGCCCCTTCTTACTGATCTCTGGTTTTGTTTTATGTTTGGTTTAGTTTAATTTCCCTTTTCCCTTCTGCTGTTTAAAAATTAAGTTTATTTAAATGCAAAGAATGTACTGTTTATTTAAGCAAATGTTATCTTTATGTAGAAAAGAGGGGGCGGGGGCGGGATGCAGACTGCTTTCCTTGCTGCTCCAGCTTAAGAGCTTTGTGGTTTGCTTTTTCTCTTTTGGGTGTGTTTTACTTCCAGCTGTGCTGAACACATGAAACTGCTGTGTGGTGAGACACTTTGGCAAGCTATGCTACCTAAATGTTCATTAAACAAACAACTGTTCATCATCATCTATCCTTCATAAGATAATATTGCAATACTTTAAAAAAAAATCTTTTAACAATTGATTTTCCATCCACATCGACTTTTCTTAGTATGTTTATTGGAATTTTGTTTTTGTTGGGGCACAGACTGTAAGCAGTGTGGAGAAAACATTTTTTTTTGTGTGTGTGTGCCATGTGCGCTGGGGTAGCTTTTGTTTTCACAATGCTTAGAATTCTTAGGCTTTTGCAATTTTTTTTTTTCTGTGTAACTCTGGCTGTCCTGAAATTTATTCTGTAGACCAGGCTGCTGTGGGATGTCTTGTATGTTGTAAATATATGTTGCTATGATTGATTGATAAATAAAATGCTGATTGGCCAGTAGCCAGGCAGGAAGTACAGGATAGGCGGGACAAACAGAGAAAAGAGGCTGGGAGGTGGAAGTCAGGGAGAGACACCAGCCTGCCATCCAGGGAGCAACATGTAAAGGCAACAAATAGATAAACAGAAATGGGCTGAGTTTAAGTGTAAGAGCTAGACAATGGTAGGCCTGAGCTAATGGCCAAGCAGTTTAATTAATATGAGCTTCTGAGTGATAATTTTATAAATGGTTGTGGGGTCTGTGGGGCTGGGCAGGACTGGAGAAAACTCCGGCTATACCAGGCTGTCCTCCAACTCAGAGATCTGCCTGCCTCTGTCAGCCTAGTGCTAGGATTAAAGGTGTATGCCACCATTGCCAGACTCATCTTTTCAAATTTTGATAGTCCTTGGCAGAGAAGAAAATTTTAGCTTTAATGGAGTCCAGGTTGTCAACCTCCTTCCCTCAAGGATCATGCCTTTGAAATTGTACTAGAAAGTCATTGTCAAATCACTGATTATACAGATTTTTCTGCTATCACATCCAAGAGTTTTATTTTGTGTTTTAAAGTTATTTCCATGATCCAATTAAATTAATTGTTGTGAAAAGTGTAAGGTCTACACTCAGATTAACTTTATTTAAAATGACAAACAAAAATTTTATATGTTTATGCTGTGCAACTTGACAAATTGAGGACAGTTAATTGAAGGTAATTCTGAGATACAGTATTACTGGACCACATTATAAATTACAGTCAGATTTTTTTAATAGATACACAGGATTTTTTTTTTTTTTTTGGTGGTGAGAGCTTTTTAAAAAAATCTATCCTTTAAACCATTTTAAGTATATTGTATATTCTTGTTAATGTAATCATCAGTAATTGTAGAGTGGATGTTTTAAAACTTCTTTCTCCCATCTTGGTAATGTAATGTAATCTTCTAGAAATTTCTCTCTAACCCATATCCTAACCCCAAACCCTGGTATCTACCAAGCTATTATCTACTTCTATGAATTAGTTATTTTTAAATTCTACATACAAATAACATCATAAGAGATTTGTCTTTCCTCTTTTCTTTCTTTCTTTTGAACATTTTATTTTATTTACTTTTTTCATTTAACATACCAACCACAGATTCCCCTCTCCTTCCTCCTCCGGCTCCCCAGCCTTCCCTCTCCAACCCAGCACCCCCTTTCTTCTACCAACAAGGTAAGGCCTCCCATGGGGAGTCAGCAGAGCTTGGTACATTCAGTTGAGGCAGGTCCATGTCCCTCCCCCTGCACAAGGCTGTGCAAGGTGTCCCATCATAGGTAGTGGGCTCCAAAAAGCCTGCTCATGCACCAGGGAGGCATCCTGATCCTACTGCCAGGAGCTCCTTAAACAAATCAAGCTTCATGACTGTCTTGCTTATGCAGAGGGCCTAGTTCAGTCCCATGGAAGCTCCACAGGTATTGGTCTAAAGCTCATGAGATCTCACTAATTTGGTTTGGTTGTCTCTGTAGGTTTCCCCATCACGATGTTGATGCCCCTTGCTCATAGAATCCTTCTTCTCTCTGTTCGACTGGACTCCTGCAGTTCGGCCTGGTGCTTGGCTGTGGATCTCTGCATCTGCTCTTCCATCAGTTTCTGGATGAAGGCTCTGTGATGACAGTTAGGGTATTCACTGATGTGATTACTGGTGTAAGCCAGTTCAGGCACCCTTTCCACTATTGCTAGTAGTCTAAGCTGGGGTCACCCTTGGAGATTCCTGGAACTTCCCTAGCACCCAGTTTCTCCCTATCCCCATGATGTCTCCCTCCATCATGGTTTCTCTTACATTGCTCTCCCACTCCATCCCTGTTCCAGCTCAACCACCCCATCCCTTATGTTCTCATCCCCTACCCTCTATTGCACGCCCCCCCTTGACATTTGTCTTTCCATGCCTGGCTTACTTAACGTCATACAGTGTCTCTCAGGTTCATTCATGTTGTCACAGGTGACAAGATTTTCTCATTTTTAAAAGTTTAATACTACCCTAGATCTACACATACTCCAATTTTCATTATCCATTTCTTTTCTTTCCTCTTTTCTTTTCTTTCTTTCTTTCTTTCTTTCTTTCTTTCTTTCTTTCTTTCTTTCTTTCTTTCTTTTTTTTTTAAGACAGAGTTTCTTTGTGTAGCCCTGGCTATCCTAGAAGTCTATAGACCAGGCTGACCTTGAACTCACAGAGACTCACTTGCCTCCAGAGTGCTGGGATTAAAGGCGTGCACTACCACCTGGCTCACTATTCATTTCTACCAACTTGTGTTGGTTCCATATCTTGACCATTTTAAAATAGACTCTTTTTCTGCATGTTGCTGTTGAGTTATTCCAGCATCAGTACTGAAAATTCTTCTGTGTTCCTTTGTTGAAGATGAGTTAGTTACACTTAGGTGGCTATCCTCTGGGCCTCTAGTCTGTTCTGTTATTGCTTTACCTGTCCTTGTCAACTAGACTCCATGGCTTTGAGTTCTGGCCTTTATATGTAGGTTTTGAAGTTGAGTAGAGTTGGTACCCCATCTCTGTTGTTCCTCAATAGTCTGCTGATTATTCTGATATTTTGCCTGTCCTGGTTATTTACAATCAATCTGCTGACAGCTACAAAATGCGTCTGTTGAGATTTGGATTGGGATTGCATTGATTGTATGGGTTAGATTGAGAAGAACTTACTGCTTCATATTGAGTTTCTCCCCATTGATCTGGAATGCTTTCCCATTTATCTATTACTTCTTTAATTTCCTTGATCAGAATCCTGTAGTTTTTCTTATATAGAGATTTTTCATATTTTGTTAAATTTATACACAAGCGGTTTTATTTTTGAGATGTACTAGTGTAACAACTGCTTTTCATCTCAAAATTTATTTGTTCATTGCTGGTATTTAGGAAAGTACTTGGCTTTGGGACATTAACTTTGTATCCTTTAGACTTGCTGCAATCCCATATTTGTTCCAAGAGTTTAGTTCATTCTTTTGGATTGTCTTCATAATCATGTCAGGTTTGAGCAAAGACATTCTTTCAAATCTGCATTCTTTTCCCTCCCTTCTTCCCTTCCTCCCTCTCTTCTTTTCTTCCTTTCTCCCCCTTTCTGTCTTTCTTTTGTTTTTCAAGGCAGGGCTTCTCTGTGTAGCTCTGCTGTCCTGCAACTTGCTGTGTAGACCAGATCTGCCTGCCTTTTTTCTGAGCTTTGTTTTAGCTGAGATTTCTAGCTTTATTGTTGAAGAGCAGTCTGGTGGAGAGACACTTGCATTGTTCTGATCTTGGTGAGTTAGATTCTAATTTCTCACCATGAAGTATATTAGTTACAAACACAGAGAACTTCTTTGTCAAGTTGAGGAAATTCCCCTTTATTTTCTAATTTACAGAGAGCTTTTATATCATGGATGGACATGGAAACCTCCTTAAATTTTCAGAAAGACAGACTCATGGAGTCTGTAAAGTCCACACATGAAAGTGTACAAATTAGTGTTTCTTAAACCATTCACAGAACAGTGTATATTTTATTTTGAACATTTTCTCATTTTAAAGAAGTCCTGTTTTCATTAGAAATCTCCCATTTCCTACTCTCCTAGCCAGAATCAACCTCAGTTCTGCTTTCTGTTTCTATGTATTTGCTTATTTTGGACATTTCATATAAATGCAGTCATACACTACGTTGTTCACCTATGTCTGGCTTCCTTCATGTAGCATAATGTTTTCAGGGCTCATCTATGTTATAACATCTATTAATAGTTCATTGATTTTTATTTACCAATAGTGTTCCATTGTGTGGTCTAGCACACTGTGTTAATTTACTCAGTTAACAGATACTTGAGGTTCTTTCACTTTTAGGTGATTACAAATAATATTATACATTTTCATAGGCAGATTTCTGTGTGGCCAAATTTCATTTGGTTTTGATGTAACTGGAAATGACATGCTGGTCATATGGTAACTCTGTGCTCAGATTTTGCAGTAACTGACCATTTTTCCTCCAAAGTGGATATATTATTTTATATATTTACCGGTAACATATGAGGGCCCCCATTTTTCTATATCTTCAACAGCACATATTGTTTCTGTCTTTTGTTAGTGTCCTAATGGATGTGTAGTTGTATTTTATCGCAGCTTGCTTTTGCCTCTCTTCAAGGACCACTGGTGTTTGGATCTTTTCTTGTGAGTTTTGTTGCTTATATGTCTTTGAAGAAATGTTTAATCACCTCTCCATTTTAAAGTTGCATTAGTTTTCTTTTTTTACTTAAGAATTTTTTTTTAACCAGCACAATCCCTGACAACAATCTAAAACATTTGTCCTTAAAACAGCACAGTCCTTAAAAAAATCTAAACACTTGTCTTTATACCCACAAATAACAGCAGTTTTTACTGCTGGCCAAGGAAACTTCTCTTTGCAACAGATGGAGACCGTTACAGAAAACCACTGTGGGGGCCCACAGAGGCTCCCTAGTAAGGCCTTACTCAAGGTCAGAAAGTCTTGCTTTCCCCAACAGAGCTGCATAATAGGATGATTCATTCAAGGGCATGTTTACTAGGTGTTTTGAAGCATCTACACTTGTTGGTACTTTATACCTCAACCTTGAAAGGGGGAAGTCTTTTGCTCCTCCCCTTGCTGATGTATAAAATGCCCATCATGATTATACTTGGGGCCACTGAGTATTGACCCAGGCCCCTCCTGAAGCTATCCTGTGTCTCTGTTTTGCTCATCATCTCAGTCTATGTTTCTATCCAATACTTCTTCATTATTTCTCCTCCCTCCAAGAACCCTTCGACAGGTTGGATCTGGCCTCCAACAAAAAAACACGACCAATCAAAATGCAGTGTTGAGAAGACCAGTCCCAATGGATACATCTACAAAACATCTGCATGTAAGGCTCAGGGATCATTGAGGGAGAAGGGGCAGAAAAATAGTAAGATTCAGAAGATCAGGGGGTTTGTTATAAGATTGTGTCTCCTATTAATGTCAGAAGTTATACCCATTAAGTCTCAATCACATGACTGCATAAACATGAGTTGACCATGGACCACCCCAATAGACAAGCCTAAGTGGATGAGAAATGCCCATGAGACCTCAACCCTACACACAGAACTACAGGAAATTGAAGCATGCTGGGAGTGGGAGAAATAGTCTTCCCCAGTGAAGAGCATACCAACTGATTATCCAATACCAAGTGGTCAGCCCTGGAAATATATCTGTGAGTAAGCTTATACAGACTGAGCAGGTTATATTTAGGAATATATATGTACAAACATATATGCATATAATCATAATTAATGAAAAAAGGTCATGAGTTTGAAAGAGAGCAAGGAAGGGTATATAGGAAGGTTTGAAGGGAAGGAAAGGAAGGGAGAAATGTAATTATAATTGCAAAAAAAGTAAAACCTTTTTTCCTTTTCAAAAATTATTTGTACTAATTAAATTTGTTGACATTGCATACATGTTTCACTCTGTTATCATCCTCTCCTCCTTACAAATCCCTTTTCCACACTGAAAGTCAGTTTGTGATATCTTCTCAATGGAAAGAATGTTCATGTTTATAGACTTCATGATTTTTATACTGATTCATTTCAATCTCTTTAGTCTGTGTTTATATAGTAGCTTGTCTAGCTCATTGATATTTTAATTGCTTCTTCTTGGAACATCTTATTTTATTAAGTGTTCTTTAACATATATAGAATTAATTGTTGAAGACATTTACAAAGCAAGGAAATGTTCTTTTTTGCAGGGTGGGGGAAGCCATAATTGAGTTACATAGAATTTCTGGTTTTGAGGAAAATGTTATAGTGATTTTTCTATCTTTCCACCATCAATACTGAAGAATTCCTTATATCAGATTTATATGTCCCTCATGCAGGTAGAGCAGAAAATAGCCTACCAAGAATGTTTAGTAACACAAGCAGGCCTATTTAGGAAGCTTATTCTACCATATAGAGTTCTTTGACCTGGGGCAAGATACTTAATCTTCTCTTAAGTAAAATGGGGATAATCAGTAGCACATTACAATATGACTGTGAAGATTAAACTGAGAGTGTAAAACAGCTTACAAAATGACTATGTTTATCTATCATCCATCTATTTATCTTTTTCTCTATCATTTATCCATCAATCATTTATCATCTATCTATCTATCTATCTATACAACAAATTCTTACTTTCCCTGTGCTTCAATGCATTTCATACCACATCATGCCCTTAACATTGAGAATGCTCTGTTAAAGCTACAGGTGTGAAGTTCAAACAGGATATTATAAGATTATCCTATTAATCAATCATAGCACCAATATTCAGAACTATTTTATACACTCTCCTCCTGTTCTGAGCAGTGCAGACACATGTACATGCACTCAGATTGTTTCTATCCTAAAGACAAAGTGGCTCTTGTCAGTGAAAGTTTACCTCTTGAAGTTAAACTTCTGAGGGTAGAAAGACAGCTCAGCAGTTGAATGCTTACTGCTCTAGCAGAGGACCCAAACTGGGTTCCCAGCACCCATGTCTAGTGCCTCTCAACTGCCTGTACCTCCAGCTCCAGGGGATCAAAAGTCTCTGGGCCTCCATTGTTACCAGAATTCACATGCTTTTGGCATCTTTCTTTGATCTAAGTATCTTAATGACTTCTTTTTTGAAGTGACTTGCTGTAGAATATTATTTTAAGGTGTGTTACTTTTGTTTATCTTGCATTTGTTTAATTCTGTGATCCTGTGTTACTTTGCCTGTCTAAAACACCTGACTGGTCTAATAAAAAAAACTAAATAGCCAATAGCAAGGCAGGAGAGATAGAGGCAGGGCTGGCAGGCAGAGAGAATATATAGACAGAGAAATCTGGGAGGAAGAAGATAAGAGATGAAGGAGTAGAGAGATCTAGGAGCCAGAGAAGGAGGAGGATATCATGGGCCAGCCACCCAGCTGCAGAGCAAGCCACAGAGTGAGAGTAAGATTTACAGAAGTAAGAGAACAGGAAAAGCTCAGAGGCAAAAGATAGACGGGATAATTTGTTAGGAAAAGCTGGCAAGAAAAAAAGCCAAGCTAAGGTCAGGCATTGCTGATTAAGACTAAGCCTCTGTGTGTCATTTAATTGGGAGCTAGGTGGCACCCTGCAAAAAAACCGGATAATACAAACAACAACAATGACTTTTGAGGCTTGTCATATTTTCTAGCTTTCACTGGCTACATGATGTTATTTTGTGATCTCTTTTCACTTTTAGCATAGTTCCACACTGGATTCTATGCCTTTTCTTTGTTTGATTCTTGCTTCATTTTTATATAGCATACCCTCAGTAACACTTTTCAGAATAGGTATGCAGAAAAACCCTGATGATGTGCTAGCTTTAGAGTTTCAGGTTTGAAACTCGTGTTTCCTGAAATTCAGTTTTTCTCTAGCATTCTCATAAGGTCCTCGCTATTTTAATTTCTGTTCACTTTTAAATAAACATAGACACCTCTCTCCATTTGGAAGATTTTATGATAGATTTTAATTTCATTTACAAATTTTGAAATTATTGCACGTATATGGGTATTTTGCCAGCATGTAGTCTGCCTGGTGCCCAGAGAAGTCATCAGATTCCATGAACTGATGTTACAGTTGGTTGTGAGCCACCACATGGGTGCTGGGAATTGAACCTGAGTCATCTGGAAGAGCAGTCAGTGCTCTTGTTTGCTCAATCATCTTTTTAGCCTCAGAGTTAATTTCTTTTGAGTCTAAAAAGTTTCAAAGGGTAAGATTTTCCTCCCATAGCTTGAAGATTACCATCCTATTTTAAATTATTTTCCAGCCTCATTGATTTTCAATTGTTTTAGGCATACAAAGTGGAATTTTGATAGGCATGTACATAGAGAGGCCCTCCATCAGCTCGCAGGCTGTATGTAATGAGGGTTCTAGAGCTCCACACTCTTGGAAGATCTTAGCACACGTATAGTAATACTTGCCTGTCACTCAACTGGAATGAATCCATCTAGTGTAGGTGTGTGTTCACTAACATCTTTCAGTTTTCTTCACTCTCTATCTCTCATAGCTCAGCTTTATATTATTCACTTTCTGATTTTGGGGTTGAGACTTCTCTAGTAATGACTGTCCCTCTCCAGACAGCATCCAGCCCTTCCTCAGTGGTGGATTTTCTATAAGAGAATGTGTAGGCATATTTTTCTGTTCCTCCTGCCAGCTCCCAATGTTGTGGAATAACCTTTTTTTGTACACTGTGAAGATGTGTCACTCTGGTTGGTTTAATCAAAGGCTGAATGGCCAATAGCTAGGCAGGATTTCCAGGTACAGAGGATGCTGGGAAGAAGACAGGGGAGTTGCCAGACAGACTCAGAATGAATCAGACACACAAAATGGGATAGGGGTAAAAGTCACATAGTAGAATGTAAATTAATAAAAATAGGGGTTAATTTAAGTTACAAGTGCTAGTTAAGAACAAGCCTAAGCTATCAGCTGAGACATAATTTATATGTCTCCATGTCATGATTTGGCAGCTGGTAGGAGGGACAGAAAAATATGCCTACAAGAATGAGCCCTTCTTTCTTTTTCAGATCTTCCTGTTTATTAGGAGCATAAACTCTGGTCTTATTTCTGCTACCTAGGGGCCTGGCTGACTTCTATGGTTTGAGGTTATATGACCACACGTATAGGGAAATTCGTCCACTGAATAAGAATGTTTGTCCAGTTCAGAAAGAAGACATTTTCAGACTCACTGAGCCACAGAAACAAGGCCTGGTCTCCAGTGAGCTCTGTAGTTAACAGTGCTTTCCTCTTATTATGTCTCACTTTTGTTTCTGTTTCTCAACCGACTCTGAACCTAAAATAAAGAAGACTCTCCTTGCCTTATACTAACTTGTGAGGGCTTTCATGGCAAATAGCATATTTTTATTGTTTACAGAAATAGGTTTCATCATGAGTCTAGACTCTAGAAGTCTGAGATCAAGATGTTGAGGGTTTGTTTCTTCTGAGGTCTCTGGTTTGTAGACTTGTGCTCCTATGTTTTCATATGGTCTTTGCTCTGAGATTGTCCTCATTCTCTCATAAGAACATCAGTCATGTTAGATTATGACCTACTCTAATGACCTTATTTTGATTTTATTACCTCTTTAAACTCCATATTTCCAAATGCAGTCATGTTCTACTGTAGGTTAGAAGATCCACATGACTTTTGTGGGGACACAGTTCATCTCATAGCAGGTACTACTACAGCTATTCCTTGTTAGTTTCCTGATACCCCAGCTTGTACATATGGATGCATTTGTAGCTGCATTTTTCTGGACTTTATCATACTTAGAAGTCTTTTACTTTAAAAATTTACCATAATGACTTAACCACATGAATCTCATACACAAGATTAATTATGTAAGCTGAAATGGCAAGAAGAACTATCTCGTTATAGCCTGGAGTACAATGTGACTACAAACCTTTCACCCATGATCACATTACCAAAATTATATTATTAAAAAAAGAGCATGTTTTCAGCTATTCTGATGAATCAGTTTACATTTATGCAAAGAAGTGTGGCTCAGAATGACAGAATGCCCTGAGTTCTCAAGTCACAGATATTATCAGTTCCTTGAAAGAGTTAACAGAAAAGTAGACAGAGTTGAGTCTATGCCTGGATTCTGTAGTCAGAAAACTACATTGAATAAAGGTAGTCAAAAGGGATCATCTCAGTGGCACAGAGATGAGGATGCCCTTTATCCTCAGAGGCTGACTGTTTAAAGCAATGAGCAGTACTGATTGGTAAGTCTTTCTGGGGAGAAGATGTTATTGTGGTCTCTCATGAGCATGCTTGTTAAAGACAGACAGAGGTTGAAAGGAGTAGAGCCTTTCATCTACAAAGACAAATGGGAGGAGGTACAAGGCAGTTTCAGTTAGGGAGCAGAGGGGTCATGGAGGGACAGATAGGAACACAAACTAGAGTAGTTCCTTTAGCACAGAAGAGCACTGGCTTTAGAAACACATTAATTAAATAGTCAGGAGTGTTATTTATTTTCTTCTTCAGCATTTAAAGAATTGCCATCAATGGAGAACCCTGTAAAATATTGTGCCTTTTAATTTACCTTTTAGTATCTTTCTTTTTTGGGGAAACTTTGTATGTATAGGTATTAGTCTACAGGTGCCACCCCTATTCTGGGTGACCACAGGAGATGGGAACAAATTCCTGAAAGGTGGCAGAGGTCAGCTTGAGAGGCCAACCCTTGTCTCTGTACCTTTGTTGGTTTCTCCTCCTTCCTGACCCTATAGTCATCACCCTGCCTTAGAGCTTTACTTATTGAAAATCACTATTCTCCCCCAAACAATTATTTTAATTTCTAGCATTGTCTTCCAGGTTGTTCTTGCAGGTAACTTAAATGATTCTGCTTGCTCAGCCACTGTGCACATCCTAGAGATTAGAAGACAAGACTGAAGACAGGCAACTGGTAATTAATGAAGCATCTGTGAATGTGCACTTCTTCAATGATTTTGACCCCCCTCATTAGCACATCTGAGGTTCCTCTAGCACAAAAGAGCACTGGCTTTAGACACACATTAATTAAATAGTCAGGAGTGTTATTTATTTTCTTCTTCAGCATTTAAAGAATTGCCATCAATGGAGAACCCTGTAAAATATTGTGGCTTTTTATTTACCTTTTAGTTCTTCAGTGCCAGGAAAATAAAAATTCCTTTGATCCAAAAGAGTTGTGAGGAGAACTTTTGAAGTTCTCTTCCCACCTTCGCTGGAATCTTTAATCTTTTGAGATCGTGAAAGTAAAAAAGATTATTGTGAAATCATCATCTGAATTCAGAACTAACAAGAGTGGGGTGCTAGAGGCTCTGGGGGTGGATGCAATGCATAGACTTCACCTGCCATCTTCTCTGTCTCTAACTCACAGGGCTTTTCCAACTCTAATTCTGGTTTATTGTCATGGGAACTATGCTATCCTCCCTTCCCACATCTTCTTTCTCTACCTAGGCAAGGATCTGATTCTTCAAGTACCAATTCCATAATAGGCAAACAAAAACAAAAACAAAACAAAGCAAAAAGAAAAGTCGTGACATTATTTATCTTATTATATATAGGTCTGCCTTTATCTGTTACTTAACTTCCTCAAAGACTAAAAGCTCAGCTATGGTAGATTACTTTATGTACTCTAATAAGACTATCTTGTGTTTTCTGCATGGTTGACTGAAGGACTGACTGAGCCCCACAGTTTAACAATGTTTACACAGGTTAATATTAATTTATGATGTATGCAATTTGGGTTCAAGGTGACGTTACACAGTACTATTTTCTAAGACAAACAACTGTCATGACATCAGCTGTGCCAACTGGAAAGGATCATTGCAACTAGGCTTCTTGATTGGTGATTTGTTGATATTACTATGTTTCATAAGGTAGACTGGATGGTTTTCCAGAATGAAAAAGAAAGCTGTAAAGCTTAAGTTACAGTAGTCTGAGCAAATCATATTAAGTTATGTGGTAGGTCAAATTTCAGTGCACTGATGTCATATCTCTGCTTAAATCAATTGAATTATTTTTCTACCCTTAATAACAATTATAAAGACTTGCTTGTGGTTGTTGTTTTTTACTCTTTTGACTCTTTTCTATATGGGGGGGGGTCCACTACCCAGTTCTCAAATAAGTACATACATGGAGTCTTATTCTTACTTAAGAATGCCCAGCCTTAGCTTGGCTTATTTCTAGCCAGTTTTTCTTAATTTAAACTATACATCTACTTTTTGCCCTCTGGACTTTTATTTTTTTCTGTTCTATGTACCTTTCTTTACTTCTTACTCCTTGTCTTGCTGTGTAGCTAGGTGGTTGGCCCCTGGAGTCCTCATCCTTCTCTCATTCCTCAATCCTCTTCCCAGATTTCTCCTTCTATTTATTCTCTCTGCCTGCCAGCCCCACCTATCCTTTCTCCTGCCTTGCTAATTGGCCATTCAGCTCTTTATCAGACCAATCAGGTGTTTTGGACAGGCAAAACAACACAGCTTCACAGAGTTGAACAAATGCAACATAAAAGAATGTACCATATCTTTGCATCATTAAACAAATGTCCACAGCATAAACAAATATAATGTATCTTAAAATAATATTCTTCAACACCAACTTAAAGAATAAAAATGTATGTCAAAGCAAATTTTATTTTGTTGTTTGATTTTTGCCCTAGTTTTATCTAAATTTTCCTTAATATCTAAAAGGACCAGCCTGATCTAACTGATCTTTTGGGTGTGTGTTCCATAACTGTACTTGGTGCTATGCTGTACTAGTATGTGGCCAAGGGGATTAAAAGAGAGAATACTTTCCCCCTTGCCCTCCAAGGTTAACCAGGTTACAGGGGACTATGAGGCATATCTCAAAATGTCCTGTAATTGTAAAGACTCACCTGTTCTCTTGTTTGTGGTGGGGGGCATGGAGACACCATCCAGTGACCTTTAACCAGTATCTAGTCTAGAAAGAGGAGTTTTAATACAGGGGAAAATTTCCTTGATGCATCTAAGAAAAGCCATGGTTAAGCAAGACCTTTAACATGTTCTCATATACATAGAACAACTGTAACAGGAAAGCAAGGGGTGACAGAGGTTCCTTTCAAGAACAAGTGACTCCTGAGGACCAGATTCTCAACTGGCCTTGACAGAAAATATAAAAGTGAATAATTTTGGTCACCCCCATAGTCTTAAACACAAAACAGGGCAGTATAACCAAAGAATAAAAAGATTAGTATGTTTCTTTAAGAGTGTGAGGGATCACAATCCCTAGAATATAAGGTGTAAATTCATATGAGATGCCATTTAGACAACTATGTCTTACTAGTAATGTTATTGATATGAAAAATACTGTTCAGATATAGGACATCATGATATTGGCTCAATTCAACACTGGAAGCCAAGATATGGGCTCATAATTGTTTGAGCAGGAATAAATGATAGTTAAATTTCTCCTCTCTCTCTCTCTCTCTCTCTCTCTCTCTCTCTCTCTCTCTCTCTCTTGCTTTCTTCTCTCCCTCTTTCTCTGTATCTGTCCCTCTTCAGTTCTCTCTGCCTTGTGGGAGGGATCTTGTGTTGTGGTGATAGCTACTCAAACAACTATCCAAGTGCCTGAAATCAGATATGGACTTCATCACTCTTGAGTCCAGCCTTGGAACAATTGTTACTATGTGGGACATTTCTGGAAATGACCACCCTACTGTTGAATATACTATAGTGACCTTTAGTGTATACTAGTGACCTCCAATGTACTCTTATAGACAATATACTACAGTGACCTCCTCTTCACTCTTATAGCCCCATTGCTCCTACAGATGTAGCCCAAGATGCACTGCCTGCCAGAATTTTACCAACATTCCCTGAACTGTCTACAGAAACCTGCTTCATATAAGTCATCCCCACTTTCTTGGACCAACAACTCTAGACCTTGCCCCCTATCAGCATGAAACAGGTAGAATGCTTATTTCCTTCTCCCCTAAGAGCATTCAGTCATTCAGCATCTGTCTCTAAGACAAGGAAAGTGAAAATAGTCTTCCTGAGATGGAGAGCTCTTGATCACAGAAGACATTTCCAGGAGAAACAGCAGGAAGTCACAGCAGTGGGCATCAAAACAGGAGCATGAGAGAATGGGGAGAAACCAGAGGCCTTATAAAATCTCAAGCCAGAATCTGTTTAGTAGATTCCTAACCTTAGGGCCCCTCTTATCCCAAAGGGATAAAGCAGTTATTTTCCCTTTCTCTGAGGCTTAGTTTTCTGTCTTCCCGAGTTCAAAATTCATTGACTATGCCAGGAAATGAGCTCAGAGATTTTCTACTTGACCACCAGTACCATGCTACATATATTAAGACAACTGACTAATTTTTGAATGTTAATTTTGAATTCTTTCACTTTGCTGAAAATGTTTATCAGACCTAAGTATTGTCTGGTTGAGACTTTATAGTCTTTATGTGTAGAATCATATCACCTGGAAACAAAGGTAGTTTAACTTTTTCTTTCCTATTTGTATCCTTTTTATTTCCTTTACTTGTTCTTACTGGTAGACTTTGTCTTGTTAGGGGTTTATTGCCGTCAAAAGACACCACGATCATAACAATTCTTATAAAGGAAAACATTTAATTGAGGGTGGCTTGCTTACAGTTTCAGATGTTCAGTCTATTATCATCATGTGGGCATGGCAGCAAGCAGGCAGACACAATACTGGAGGAATAGCTGAGAGTCCTACATCTTGCAGGCAACAGGAAGTCGACTGACGCACTGGGTGGTATCCTGAGCATAGGAAACCTCAAAGCCCGCCCCCACGGTGACACATTTCCTCTAACAAGGTCATATCCACTCCAACAAAGCCACAGCTCCTAATAATGCTACTCCTTATGAGATTATGGGGGCCAAATACATTCAAACCACCAGAGACTTCAAGTACTATACTGAATAGAAGTAAAGAAAGATGACACCATGTCTTATTTCCTTTTCTTAGTGGAACTACTTTCAGTTTTCTCCAATTAGCACGATGTATATATATATTTAGATAATAAATAATATATATGTATACTCAACACACACATATATTCTATAATATATACATTGTATATAAACATATAAGGATATAATGTTTATATAAAGTTGCAAGTTACTTGAAGTACAACTAATTATATTGAGATATATTACTTCTATTCTAGTTTCTCCAGGGATGTGATCATGAATATATATTGGATTTTGTCAAAGGCTTTTGCTGCAACTATTGATTATAAGGACACGATTTCAGTTTCTGAGTTCATTTATTGATTTGTATTACATTTATTGATTTGTGTTTGCCCAACTATCCCTGCATCTCTATAACAATGTCAAGTTGATAATAGAGGATGGTCTTTTTGTTCTATTCTTGAATTTAGAGAATTCTTACATCTGTGTTCATCAGGGAGATAGCCCTATAATTTTCTTTTTTTGCTACTTCTTTATCTGTTTGTTATAAGGTTAATAGTAACTTCATAAAATGAGTTTGGTGGCATTCCTTCCATTTATATCTTATGGAAAAGTTTGAGGAGCAATGATATCCATTCATTTATAAAGGTCTCTTAGACTTTGTTTGGACTTGGATTCTCTCTCTAAGTTAGGAGATATATATTGGATTCATCACTCTCAAGACCAGCCCTGGACCAATTGCTCTTATATGGAACATTTATGGGAATGGTCACTCTATGTTGAGCATACTGCAGTGATCTTTAGTATTCTCCTCTCCACTCCTTTGGTCCTTCTGCTCTTAAAGATGCACTGCCCACCAGAATTTTACCAAGTTCACTGGGCCAGCCAAAGGAGCTTACCTCATTAAAGTCTCTTATTTTTTAGAGCAACAATGAATATATATGACCAATTGTCTTAATGTAGTGAAGTTTCTAGTCTTGTGATAAAATGCTGACAAAAAGTAACTTGGAGAAAAAGAGTTATCTTAGCTTACAGTTTATAGTCAGCCCATCACTGAGTAAAGTCATTGTGGGAACTCAAAGCAAGAACCTATAGCAGAGGTCTTGGAGAGCTTGCTCAGCATACTCTTTCTTATACAACCCAGGACTAGGTATGGTACAGTCTTTAGTGAGCTGAGCCCTTCCACATCAATCAAGAAAATACCTCACAGGCTTTCCCACAGACCAATCTGACAGGGGTGGGGGTGGTGTGGGGGCATTTTCTTAATGGAGGTTTCCTTTTCTTAGATGACTCCAGCTTGTATGAAGGTGACAAAAACATTAACCAGCACACTGCTTCAATCTATTGTTATAAGCCCAAGTTGTTTATCTCATTTTAAAAAATTGGTAGGTTATAAACATCTAGAAATTCATCCGTTTCTTTTAGTTTATTCCTTTTTTATTTTAATATAAGTGCTTAATTTGGCTGTGGTGACACAAGCTGGTAGGATTTGCTGAAGGAGGTAGAGGCAGGAGGATCTCTGCCAGTTTGAGTCCAGCCTAAACTACAAAGTGAGCTTCAGGACAGCTCGGGCAGCATAGTGAGACCCTGTCTCAAAAGAAAAAAAAAAAGGTTTTAAGTTATGACCTAGTTATTTTCTGAATTTCATTGGTATCTGCATTGGTCGGAATGCAGTGAGACACTTAAGGAAGGTTTTTAAATGTTCTGACATATTCATGGGAATTTAAAAGCTCACATATTTCTTGAGGAAATAGCTCAGAAAGTCCTAAGCTGTCACTTGGAATGGGCTCACCTTGAACTCTGCTCACCCAGAAAGGGAAGGAGCATTTCTAAACTCCTGTATGAACACTGAAGATGCATGCCAGTATACCCACAAGGTCAAGTTTGGAAGATCTATCAACTCCAGGCTTTCCAGAAAATCCCTTTCCAATGATTAGGTTGCTAATAAAGGAATAAAACACAGATTTTAGTGTCATATGGCACAGAAGCTACCTAATTAGTCCAGGAATATAGCAGAGCAAACAACAACAAAACAAACAAACAAACAAACAAACAAACACAGGAGAGAGAAAACAGCACTAACCTCCAAGAGCAACAAACTGTTGAAGGTAAATAATCTGGGTTCAAGATTATATTCTTTTAAGTGTTCAGTTTTCTATGGAAAAAAACAATAAAGGGCAAGGAAAGTATGGGCCACAGAGGAAGAAGAATAGGCAATAGAAACATCTCCAAAGAATATCATACAATGAGCTAGCAATCAAAAAGGCTCTCTCTCTCTGCACATTGTCAGCTGTGGGTCTCTGAATTAGTTCCAGTCTCCTGCAAGAGGAAGCTCCTCTGATGAGGGCTGAGAAAGTCACTGATCTATGAGTATAGCAGGGTGTAAGCAGGAGTCATTTTGTCTCTATGTTCTTTTAGCAGAATAAATAATGTTTCTCCTAGGCCCATGACCCATCTAGTCTCAGGTTCTTGACCACTTTAGCAGTATCACGTATGGGTTCCATCTCATGGAGTAGGCCTTGAGTCTAATCAAAAAGCGATTGTTTACTCCCATAATGTTTGTGCCCCGATTATCCAGTACATCTTGCAGGAAGGTCTCTGTTGTAGCAGGATTTGTAGCTTGGCAATACTAACGATTTTCTTTCTCCTCGGGCAAAGTGCATGGTACCTTCCAGCACCACAAACACTAGTCAGTAGGTGTGAAGTTTCTAGTTGGGCACCAGTGCTACTTCTGTTTGCTGATGTAACTCTTGTCTTCAGCAATAGGGCCTTACCATCAAGAGAGTAGTAGAGAGTAACCAATAACCTTGGCAATAGCCTGTGATATTCTTTTTTGGGGGTGGGGTTCATGAGACTCCTTTGTCCAACAACTGAAGGTGTAACCCATTTTGGCTTTGGAGGTTTTACCTGGTGGCATAAAATGTCTACTTAGGGCATTGTCTCCCCCGTAACATGTGAGGCCATTTAAATCCCCTTTGTGTGTGTATATATTGTAGGAAGTTTCTACAGTAGTAGATGTCCATATGGTTTTTCAAAAGTCCTTTAGTGTTAGTTAGCTGTCCCTTCCCATGTTTCTTTCTTCACCCTGATCTCCCATCTCCTTCCTACTGTACTTTCCCTTTATGTCTCTGTGACACTATATTCTATTTCCCCTTCCTTGGGAGATCTTTCCTCCCCATTGGTCTCTTACCAGGTACCTAACCCTCTGTGGTTATTCAGATTGTAGCAACACACTGAAAGTTTAAAAGCTAACATCCACATATGAGAGCAAACATGCAATATTTGTCTTTTTGGGTTTGGGTTATCTCACTCAGGATGATTTTTTTCCCAGCTTCATCCATTTACCTGCAAACTTCATAATTTCATTTTTTAAACGTCTGAATAATATCACATTGTGCAAACGTGTCACATTTGGCCATCATTGACAGGCTGGTTGTTATTGTAACTTGTACGTAACAAGCTATACCTGAGGCTTATTTTGATTCAGGATTGGTGTTAGAGGCTAGGAACAGCAAGACTATGTTATCATCTCATAGGTATTTGGTGAAGGCTTCATGCTATTTCAACTTATGGTAGAAGAAAGAAGGGCAAGTGAGTATGGATGTTGGGACAAATACCGGGAGTCTGCTTGCTTTATAATAACACACTCTGGCGGTAGCTGTTTCTGAAGAGTGTGCACTCACTCATGTCCTGAAGAATTGACCTAGTCCATTGAAAAAGTCATTATTCTCTCTTAGCACTAATCACTTAACATCATCATCCTGAGTTTGAAAAGGACCAAGAGACAAACCATGTTTAAAGTATAGCTCCTGGTTTGTCTTCTTCTTTCTATAGCCTCTCATCACCATCCTACTAAAAGTGGGATATTTTGGTAGTCTCCCCAATTCCTATAGCCATTCTTTTTCCTCTCGATATACTCTCTGTATTGAACCTGGATGAATTCAAAGTGTTGACCCAATCATGCCACCCTAAACTGAGTCTGTGGATTCCAACTTTGTAAGACCTGCAGGTTTTGGCCTCTTTCTTCTAGTCCGGCTCTTTGGACCTTAGTTCTACTTTTGTAAAAGGTAACAAATTTTATAGGTGGATTGCTCATATCTATCAAGTCACTGTTTGTGACTTTAAAACATGTGAAGGATGGCATTACTTGAGCTCCTGGAGTAGAAAACTTAGAGTTATTTTACGTTAAATGGATTTTGGATATTTTGAATAGCGCTTTCTTTCTTTAATTTTTTTTATTATTTATTTATTTTTTTGTTTTTTGAGATAGGGTTTCTCTGTGTAGCTCTGGCTGTCCTGGAATTCACTTTGTAGACCAGGCTGGCTTTGAACTCACAGATCCATCTGCCTTTGCCTCCCAAGTTCTGGGATTAAAGGTGTGCATCACCACATCTGGCCTTTGATAGTATTTTTAATAATTGTGCATATAATATTCTTATGACAGAAACATGAAACCTTCTTTAACAGCCTCCTCACCCCTTAATGACTACACCATCTTAGGAAACCTTTGAACACAAAGACAAACTTTAACTTTAGTTTTTAAGTGTGCAGTAGGTGTATGGGGCAGGAAAATGAAACCTAGTCTTGTGTTGTTCTGATGCCTGTCTTGCTTTCTGACCTAAATTATCTGGAGAACTAAATCATCTGTCCAAATCATCCTGAGAACTCTGCTGAACCCCACTGGACAAATGTGTCAAACATTGTTTTTAAAAAGTGATGCCATAGGTTTGATTTTTTCCATCTGCATTAATTTTTTAAAAATATTCATTTTAAGAAAGGTCTTGTACATACTCATTTTTTATAACATTGATACTATCTCCATCTCCCTTTTGATTAATGTGTATGATGTTCCATTCCTTCTCTGGCCACCAGCACTATACTCATTTCTTCTCTGAGAATCATCTGAAGGGTTCTGTGTGGCTGTTTGCAAAAAAATCCATCATTTGAGATGCACTTTTTCATTTACTAAGATTAATGGTGCTTTTGGAGGCATGGACTTTTCACTGACCCCATAAATGCCATGGATCTTCCCCTACATCATTGTGATGACGGCATAAATGCCAGTCTTAGGAACCTTCCACCCCTAAGGCATCTTTTCAAATATCTGGCTTCCATTTTTACAACTTTTATACATCTACAAGAAGTGCTCTTCCCAATTTTGTGCTAGAAAATATGTAATAACTATCTTGCATAGAAGCAAAATCCTCATTTATAACACTTGCCTATTTTCTTGTTTTGTTTTTACACTTCAAATAAGTTCAAATTATCAACGATGTCAGTGAATAAGGGTGAGGCAGAGAGTGCTGTGGCTTTGTAATATGTGACATTTCTACTCTGCACACATAATAGAGGTAAGAACCCTGAACATTAATTTCACTATAAGTTTATATAATTTAACTTATAACTGCTCCTTTTAAGAACTATCTCAGAGGATTCTTGAAAATGAAACCTTCGATTCTTGTGTGCTTCCAGTAATTGGAGATAATAAAGACACAAGGATAATTTTTCTACATATCAGATAGCAGAGTAAAGCAGAGGCGGTAAATTGGTTTGACTTGGGTGTTAAGTCTTACCAGCTCTTGGTACTTTAGATGGCTGTGTTGAGAAGAATTGGAAATTCTGTTTGCAGAGGGTCTATTGGCAATTTTGCTGTGTGTATGCATGTATATATTATATATGTGTTTTTATACATATATTACATGAAAGCCAAAGTGGTACTATTGAGAAGGGAAGAGGAGAGGAAGAGCAAGAGAGGGGAATAGGTTCTTATGGTCAAAGTACATGATGTACTTGAATAAAAATATCACTGTGAGATTCATTATTTTCTACAATGACTGTATGCTATCAATTTTTTAAGAAGTACTTTAGATTTCATTTTGAATATTTTTGTGCCTTTCTAGATATATTTTTGCATTTAAGCAGTAGAGGGACATACAGGAATAGGGGCTCTATTTTCTCCTCTTTCCAGATCTATACGCCATCTGCCCATGCTTCAAATAGAGTTCCATGTTCTTCCCAATATCAGAGCCACTTCCCTGACTCCGTCTTCTGGTGTTGCTGACTTTACCCTCCATTGCATTGCTGATTCTACTTTCCATATCCCTGGAAGTGTTTATCTAATTATTCTTTATCAGTACGAACTCGGAAGTCAGATATCAGCGTAAAAACATGAATGATCAGAGAAGCCGTGGAGAAGCGACCACTGAACCTCCTCTCTTTCATCCTAGATCCAAAAGGGCCGAGACTCCCTCTTAGCCCCACCCTACTACTTCCTGTGTCTGTATCTGTCCTTAGTCCTCCAGAACCTCTATGACTAATTTTGGTCAGCTAGTAGATAGCTCCACCCTCTGATTCAAAGCAAACTTTATTAGCAGTTTCCAGAGTGTCAGAATACAATCAAAATATCCCACAACAATCCCTTCCCAAGCTCTGGAGTTTCTAAGGACAGACCAGAGGCTGCCAGTTTGAACCCAGCTGACACTGGAGTTGGGTCCTTGATTCCACAGTCTTGTCTCGCTAGTCCCAGTGCTTGGTTTATATTCAGCCTAATGATATCTGCTGTGCATCCTGTTTTGTTCTCTGAACTAAAAACCCTCATATTCTTCAGATAGCAACATCTTGTCAGTTCAGCCTGTGTCTTGGGAGTCATTCTTTAAGCAGACCTGAAACTCAAAAAATCTTTGTTTAGATGAGGCTTCCTTCTGTAACCCTCCCCTCACTTGTAGAAGGAGGCTGGGTAACTACCTTTAGTTCCCTCTAGCTATTCCTTCTGACTACCCACTGAGTATTTGCGGTTGCTTTTCCTTTACTGTGACCAACACAGACAACCACCTTATTAAAAAAAGAAAGATTTGTTTTAAATCCAGGTTTTGGAACTTTCAGCCGATCATCACTTGGATCAGTTGCTTCTGAGCCTGTGGCAGGCAGCACATCTGGCAGGAAATGCATGGTAGAGCAAAGACGCTTTCCGGACGTCCAGGCCATGAATAAAAGGGAGAGGAGCCTCCTGGGCTTCTCCATGTGAAGTTCCCAACACCTCTTAGGAACAGCATAGAGGGGACAAAGCCTCTAACACCGGTGCCTTAGAGGACACTCCACTGAAGTGACAGTTCTGTCATCTTCAGCCTCTACTTACTCTCCACAAGGTAGATCGAAACTTGAAGTTAGAATAAAAATCAATAATGTTTAATGGAATTCTCCCAACTTTTAGAAAATAGTTTTTTTTTCCCTCAGTAAGGAAATAGCCTTTCCATAGCTTTTATATTTGAAAGAAAGTTGTAGGCATTTTCTTGACTAGAGGCTCAATGTTTTCCATTTATTATGCTAGCTCTTGCCTTTAAAAATAGCAAATTGTCTCATACTACTCTGTGACTGTCCTTTACCCCGAACTTGTCTGAAATGCAGTTCATGTTTCTAATGAGAGATGAAATTGACACAAAAACAAAAAGGGAGAAACACAGGTACTAGAACTGTCGCTACTGTATAAGGGAACAGCTTGCAGTTTTGTAGTTTGTTTTTCTTTTCAATTTAAAACACCATCGAATTTGTCATGCTTTTAGTGTGTGAATGCTTACTTTTGCCTGTTATAGTTAGTGTCCACATAATGTGTATTTTTTTGAGAGCAGAGGTAAGGATAAAGGTGGGTAGATCACAGAAGTTATAATATTTTAATAAAAACAGTTCTTTAGAACAATGGAAAGTAGAGGGCCGATAACTAGTTTGGTGAGCTCTGAAACACAGAAGTGTGCAGGACGATAAGTCGAACAGTTCCAGTCAGAAGGTTGCTTTTAACTAAGGCCTAAGAGCTCAGTTAGCCTTTGAGGGCTGGGGGCAGGGAGCGGGTAACATGATATAAAGTTTCCTAAAGAAACCAAGAACAAAGGTAAAAGAGATGGAATGTGACTGCCTCCCAAACATGGCACACAGGAAATGAGACGGTATGGGAGAAACTGCTCTTTCTTTACACTGTTTACGTGAAGCATGTTTTATCTTAGACATCCTCTGAGTGCTGTTTTCATTATCCTCATTAGAAATTATGAGAACATTTACTTAGTTTAAATTCTTGCCTTTAATTCCCTCAAGACTCATCAAATGCTGGATTAATGAAAAGGGTAAGGAACATTGTAAAGAATTTTTTTTTTCTTTACTAAATCAGTGAGCATTATTTTAAAAAGTGTGCTTAGGGAAGAAAAGGTCTTTTTGCAGTGGTAACACTTCATATTTTAGAAGAAAATGTGCATTTAATTAAAATTCCATTTGACAATCATAGTATATTATTTAAATACCAAATGATTATTAAAATCACATTTAATTGTGGCCTGAAAAATATAACAGATATATACCCATGAAACAGCTGTTAAACATCACCCAAATTTCCTTGATCATTTTTTTTTTCTTTTTCTTTTTTGTCTTATTTTTTTTTTCTTCTCAGGCATTTTCCTGCCAGTTACAATCAGCCTGGCTTAAAAATATTTCTTACACATATATGCACATACACATACATAAATCTCATTAATATTATAATAAGAGATTTTTGTCAGAATGAACGACAACGTAGTAAGCATTATCTATGATTTGAAAATAACAGCCGAATAAACCCTGGGCTTTCTATGTGTGTGTGGTGTGACATAGAAAACTACCTACAGATCACAGGAGTGTGCCACGGTGAAGATGGACAAGAACACAGAACTGCAAGCCCAAGGTGAATCATAATGTAACTGCTACAACCTCACTGTTGAGTGAGATCAGAGGGCTTTGAGACACTGACTGCCAGTACCAACTATAGCAATGCTGTGTCAAATCTACTCTCCAGGAGGAAGCAGTTTTCTATATCCAAAGGTTTCAGTCGAGTTTATCAAGGTGAACCTTCCATTCAGGGATTGCAAACGAGGCTATTGCCACCACCGTATTTGTGGACGGCACTCCAGAGAGGGCACTGGTTCTATTGTTTTATTCTTCCTTCTACTTTACGACATACTTCACTAACTTCATAGC
Organism: Peromyscus leucopus; assembly: GCF_004664715.2. Taxonomy (NCBI): domain Eukaryota; kingdom Metazoa; phylum Chordata; class Mammalia; order Rodentia; family Cricetidae; genus Peromyscus; species Peromyscus leucopus. The sequence continues at coordinate 46,828,815 of NC_051067.1, forward strand.
TTCTCCAAATACTGCTATTTTTGACTCTAGATTCTGAAAGTCTTGAAGGACAAACAGACTCTTGCATTGTTATTACACCTGATCTATCCTCCTCCCAAGAAGACGACAATTCTACAGTTATTTTTCTTTCTGCCTCCTAGAGCCCCCTCGCACCAAATCTTTGTTCATTAACATCTAGACAAACCATTTAAGAGAATTCACACTCACAGTCTTGCAGAGAGTTAGCTACAGTTAGAAATGGATCTTTCCCTCCTGCTCCCTTTCCACCCTGCCTCCATCCTTCCTTTCCTTTCTCTGCCTCAGATTCTTTTCTTTTTAGAAAAACAGCCCAGGATGTCTGGGTAAGAGTGTGATGTCAGCACAAGTGTCTAATTCCTTTCCTTCCAGATTCCCATTAAAATGACTGATAGATACAAAAATAAGAGAAAAAAAAAAAAACCGTACCAGTGCTGACGCTTGGGAAGGCTGAAATGTGCACACCAAATCTCCAAGAATTTCTGTTAGATGAGAATGAATTGAAAGAAAAGGCCAATTCATGACTCACCCTAAGTGGGAGAGGAGCCATGTACAGGCAAAGTGGCAGAAACACATGCAGAACTCTGCTAATAGAACTTAGGTTAAAAGAACAAGGGGTGGGCACAAGGTTAGACCATCTGGAGGTCAGGAGAACATCTGGAATCCTTCAGTGTGTTTGAAAAGCATTGCTTCCAGGGTGGGGGTAGCAGACCTAGAGCAAGGGGGCTCACTTACTGCACTGCCAGAGTGAAGAAGCCACGCCAGGAGGACTGGGACAGGAGCAGGGACATGTGTGGGGAAGGAAGATAGATGGGTTTTTGTGCTCGCTTTCACATGCACCTCAATTTATTTCCTAAGGATGCATTCTTGGAAGGATGATCAGGCCCAAGGCTATGAACAGTTTTATGATTGCTGGATTAAAACGTTTCACAGATTAGCAGTTTGTACTTCAGAGCAAGTTGCTCTAGCCTTCCCATCCTCCACAATGTTGAGCCTTAACAGTAGATAAAAATGACAACTCACAGTTGTGTAAGTGCTAGCAAGTTGACTCAGTTAATGCGCTCTGGGCATTTACATCATTTTTTTTTTTTTTTTGACCAAACTTCCTTTGCCATTTTTTAAAAATTTTGTGGCCTCAATATTTCATTTTGATTTGTTAGATTCCTACTTAAGAGGGGAAGTAACAGCTATGAGAAGTATGTAGTTCTAGTTCTTTACATCTGAGTTTCAGAGGAAAAAAAATGTGACTTCCACGGACTGCCTGATTGACAGCCAGGAGGGTCAGTGAATCCACCCGGGCAAACTCCCCTTTTTTTTAAAAAAATTGTTTGCTCCTCTCTTCTCATCTTTCCCCAATTGTTTCAGAAGATGTGTCAGTTTTATAAGCTTTGTAGTTTTGATGTGAGCATCTGAATAGATAGATGGATATTGGCTAAGTTGTGTGAGTCTCGGATCTGATCGCCTTGCTTGTGAAAGGGGGGCAATTTTCTTTTAGGGAACGGCTCAGAAAGAGGAGGTGATGATCTTAATCTGTACAAATACTTGAATTCGCTTCCTCTTTTTACCACCCCGAGAGGCCTGCCCAGGTGTTACATGATGGGCACTCCATAGCTAACTAAGAGACTACTGTGTAACTTTGAAAAGACAGAGATGTATTGTCTTAAGCAAAAGAGAAAGAGAGCAGGGAGCAGAGATCCTCCCCACGAAGAGTGTTCTGGTCTCTGGAACGCAGAGGTAAACATGCTCTGTTTACAGCTTCGCTTGCTAAAGGAGACTTGAATTCCAGAGCCCACAGAACCAATTCCATCCACAGGAAAATGAACCCTGTGGGTGCACAGGGCCCTTGGCAGAGACATCTTTTGCAGCCTATCTCTGCCCAGTTTCCTGTCAGTAGTTCCCACTATGTGGTCATGCAAGGCACTTTCTAAGGCCTGTGGCTTTGCACCTCTGGCGGTCCTGCTCCCATTTAGTCTTGGCTGGCTTCGTAAAAAGAGAGCTGATTGTTCCTGGGATTTCAGTATGAGAAACAGAGAGAAAGCTGCTGTCTAGGCAGCTTGGCCGTCTCCTTTTCTAGCTGCGGAGCGAGAGGCTGCGAAGGGGCCATGGCCCTAGCGGTTCCTTCATCCTGTTTGAAGACCCTAATGAAATGGGCAGCTTTCAGAGCGCTGGCAGCCCGCGGTTCTCTGCAGCTGAATTCCACCCTCTAATGAGTGCCCTTAAATCTGCCATCAGATGACTTTATTGACTCTCAGATCATAATTAACCAACACCCTCTTTTGCAGTTATTTTGATGGCACCCCACCCCCATTCTGTGTTTGGATGTCTGGATCCAGCCCAAGTTAGATATTTCAACAGATATTTAGTGGCTAGACACCAACCAGGGGTTGTCTTTCTTTTCACTCCTGCAGGAAACGATGAACGATGGGAAGTGGTTTTTTTTTTTTTTTTTTTTTTTTTTTTTTTTTTTTTTTTTGTGTGTGTGTGTGTGTGTGTGTGTAGCATTGCATGGTTTAGAGTAGTTTCCAGAACCACTTGGTGTCTTGAAAGGAGGCAAGCAGCCCTCCACTGGTTAATTGACACTGCTTGTGATGTTTTTATTACTTTTCAATTAGGGGAGGTGATACAACATTCGGTTAGCAGAAAGTCTTGACTTCATTGGAACCACATGCTGGTTAAAGTTGTGGACTAAGACGGCTAAATCAGTTGCCACCTTTTCCTTTTCCTCGGCAGACTGAGATAAAACTGTGATAAATGGGCAATTAGACAAAGGCCTCGTTGTTTTCTGAGGAGATGTGTTCTCTGCAGCTCCCTGTCATTTCAGTTTGATTTCCAGACAACACCATGCTCTGCCTAAGCTGGGAAGCTTGATGGGGAGACACTGCATCTTAACCCTTGAGCACTCTCAGGCTGCAGACTGCTTGCCTTTAGTCCAGTGCTGTTTGTAATGTGAAACAGATAGATGTAAATGCTTCCCCTTGCGCTTACAGGATATAGATGACTCAATTAATTAGTGGGGTGATCTTTATTGGTCAGAGCTGTGAGTCCCATTTTCCTGAGGGGACATTTGTGGCCCAGAGGAAATTAAGATCAGTTCAACATGAGACCTAATTGACCAGATGTCACTTAGAGGCAGTTAACACTCTTTCTCTCAGTTCAGGTTTCTGCTTTGTAGTCCTTATTTCCTAGGATGGCAACATGTCCCATCTTGTTCTGTTGGGCTGTAGAGCAATTTCACTTTTCTAAGCCACTAAGTTTCTAAGCAGCAGACAATGATATAGTAGAGGGTACTGGATTTCAGAAATAGTCCTCCTCCTCCTCCTCCTCCTCCTCCTCCTCCTCCGCCGCCGCCGCCGCCGCCACCACCCTTGCTGGCCTGGCCTTGCTATGTAGACTAGGCTGATCTTAAACTCCCAGAGACCCACCTGTCTCTGCCTCCCTAGTGCTGGGATTAAAGGAATGCACCACTATGCCAGCAATTGTTTTCTTTTTAAAATATTTGTATGTACATATCTTGGTAAAGGGACTCAAACTGAACTTCAAAGTTTATGTTTTAAATTTACCTTATTCACTCAATATAATTTCATCTAACATCTGTAGTGTACCTGTATTTTGACTATGACCTGATACACTCAATCATGTCTATACCCCAAAAGTTTTGGATTTTGGAGCACTTTAGATTCTGGAATTTTGGATTGGGCAAGCTCAACCTTTGTGTGTGTGTGTGTGTGTGTGTGTGTGTGTGTGTGTAGATTCAATGTGGAACTATCAGTAAAGTGTTCACTATAGAGGGAAGTGTTTGTAAGTAACATTTTGTATAGCCATGAAGTATTAAGTGATATAGCGAGGGAAGGACATCAGGGCTGAACCATTCATTCTGTCCCCACATTGCACACTAGCAGTTTTCTAGGACAAACTGGACGAGGAGAAGGGCCTCCTTCAGTTCAGGCCCCAGTTGTGCATCATAGCTGTGTCAGCTGGGCAGGGCCCTGGGTCTGGCTGACACACACGTGCAGTCCTGACCATTGCCACTCTGGTTTGGATTATCTCAGACAGCTTCTCCCAGCAACCTCCACTGTAAATTTGCAGAACACCTTGAGGGGACTTATGTCGAAGTTCAAAGGAGTCTGGTAACTGATTAAAAAGGTCTTTCCCGGTTTGAGGCTCCCTCGGTTCTCTCTCTAAACAAGAAATTGGCCAGAAGCAGAGGGCCCCAGGGAGGCACTGGGCAGGACATTGCAGGCATGGGGCAGGCATGAGGTGGGCCTGTTTGTGTAAATCCATTGGTCTTGGGGACAGGCAGCTCTTTCACTTGGTCACATCTAGTCTGGGCTAGCACCTGACACAGGACAGTGGAGGTCTGAAAATATCCCTAACACTGATGGAGAACCTGCTTACAGTTATTATTTGAATAGTTATTATTTAAGTTATGGATCAGAATGTGAGTGGCTAGGGTGTTGTTTGCAGCATCTTCTGGAGACCCTTTACAGCCGCCAGGAGCTCACAGGGCTGAAAGCAGTAAGCGGAACATTGCCTAGGCTGGTTGAAGTTGTAGCTGGAGACTCGGCTGAAATCAGACTGCCTTTCTGGAATTACAAAAGAATAAAGTCTAATCCTGTAAAGAGGCTACGAAGAGAAGCTCTGCGCTCTGTCAAAACAGTCCTGTGTACCAACCTTCCCCAACCACGACAGCGAATGCTAGTTCTTTGTTCAAATTATTCCTCAAACACTTCAGTCACAACACAAAGACCCTTGGTGGCTTCCTTGAAGAAGCATAGAGGAGAAAATATACTATTATGTCGTCCCATGGCTTTGCAGACATCATTGAGATAGGAGGGTGTGGATCTTGGGAATGAGGGCTCGCCTTTGTAAATCTTAACTTTTCCTTCCATAGAATGGGGAAGCAATCCTCGTTTCAGAGATCTTCTAGGTGTGAGGAAATAGTACTGTGGGATCAATTGGGTCAGTGAGAACAGTGGGGGCACAGTATAAGGCAGCTATTGGTGATGTTGATATTGGCACTATTAGCTGATGCAGAAGAGAATATAAGAACCCCAGAGGGCATCAGGCCCAGATTATGCTGAACTTCAAGTGCCTCATTAAGTTCTCACACCATCCTGCTAGTTGGTATCATTAGGCATTGTGTTGAGGGAAAAGAGACCCATGCATGGAAGGCAGTTTCCATATGCAATCAACTGGGACACAAACAGCCAGGATTCAAACCCAGGAGCTGCCACAGTTCCCATTGCTTCCAATAGAGTACAATGTGCATTCCTTTCTGAAGACATAGCGAGCACAAGCCCTTCAATCAGACAGTGGCGTGTCCACTAGGGTCCAGGAGTCGGGGTGGTTGGCAGGACTGCGCACCTCTCTTCTGGCTGAAGGCTGTCTACACTCTGCACATGCTGTTTTTTAAGTGGCTTTCCTTCCTCAGATTCCTTCAACTGTTTCCTTTCCTTTCCTTCCTCTTCCCTCTTTCTGCCCCTCTCTCCTTCCTTTCTTTTCTAAGTTACTTTACAGTGTCTCACTATGATATAGCCTTGACTGGCTGTCAATTGATTTTCTTGTCTGTACCTCTCAAATGCTGAGACTACTTGGTTAATACTTATCCCTGAAGTAAATTCATTATTTTATTTTATGTCTATGAGTGTTTTGCTTGCATTTATGTCTGTGCATTACCTGTGTGCCTGGTGCCCATGGAGGCCAGAAGAGGGTGTCAGATCCCTTGGAATTACAGATAGTTGTGAGCTGCCACATGAGTGCTAGAAACTGAATCCAGATCTTCTAGAAGAGCATCCAGTATCTCTTCAGTCCTAATACTTACCTTTTTCTAAGTGACTGAACTAGACTTATCTGATGTTCATGGGAGGCTAGCTCGCAGACATTTTTGAATTACAAATCTATTCACAGAACTTTCAATATCACTTCTGGCTTGGAATAATCTGTTTATAGATATATCTTTTCACTAGACAGTAAGATCCCCAAGGGTCATATTCATTGTTCCACTACTGGCCTAACACAAACTCTACCCAGATAAATAAGCTCAGGGAATATTTGTTAAATTAAGCTAAACATAGCTTGGAGAGGGGTGGTTCAAAAAGTCATGTTACTTCATTCCTTTATCTATAAAAGAGAAATGGGGGAAAACTAAGAAACTAAGAAGCACTTTGATTTTTTTTTGAATAATGCTTGTATGAACATATTTTGTATCTACTTAAGGGCATTTTTCCTAGATTCATAGAAATTAGACACAGTTAAATTTGCCACCAAATATGTTTAATTAAAAGTGAGATCTCTAGCCAACATTTTAAGATTTCCATGTTTAAGAAAAGTATATAACATTGTGGGAAACAAAAGAAAACAAAACTAATCTAAAAACAGTAATATACTTTTTGCCTCTTTCTGATCTCAGTTTCTAGAGCTAGCTGCCAGAATTAATCTGGTATGTGACCATATAGGCTACTGTCCAATAGACTGTTCTGTGCTCATGACATGTCCTACAGTCGTGCTGTCTAATGTATGAAACCTTCTAGCTGTTTGTAGTTGCTGAACACTGGGACTGTGGCTGGTGTGTTGTAAAACTGATCTGTTAATATAGCTTGACTTTAATGGCTTCAGATTTATATACAGATAGCCATTGGCCACATGAACCTGTATCTTTTCTGATCATTCAAGCAAGCCTACATGTTAAATATAAACAAATAGAATTTTGAAAGCACATTTTATTTATATTGGTTGAAAAACTATGCCTGGAAACTATTAGCGCCAGGAGCATGCTCGGCTTCCTTTCCTCCCCAGGGCTTGTCTGAGATGCTCGGTAATGGTCTTGTCATTTTGTTCTGGGCCCACAGGGGATGTGCCGCAAAGGATGTGCGTGAGCAGGTGTGGCACTGGAAGTGGGTTCACCGTTACTGGGCTGTGACCTTTTCTTTCCTTTTTTCTTTTCAAATTCCCAACACAGAGTCAGGTGGCAGAAGAATTTCCTTGCTGTGAATGCTGTTAGCCACAAATGATGCTCTTTAGGAAGGTTATGGAGTTCTTTAGTTCTTTTTTTTTTTAATGGTTATTAAAAATATCAAGGAAAGTGCTAACAATCTGGGGGTAAGCATTAGTCATGCTGACAAGAAATGAGCTACAGGGTAGTTCTACCAGTTTGCTTCTGATGAGTCCTATATTCCATTCATAACCCCCAGCAAGGTGTTTAGAATCATCTTCCTTATGAAAACACTGAGAAAATTGCAAGACAAATATGTACCAATTTTTGACAGTTAAAAAAGTGCACGGTTAGAGGAAACAATGGAGTGTGGTTTGTCAGTTCAGGAGTGAAAGGCCCTGATGACCAGATGTGGTTTCACCCTTCAAGAAATGGGCTGAAATACTATGTCACTGTTTTTAGCCCTGGAGTTTGAGGAGCATTCTTACCTGAATTGACTTTCCCTGCTGGTCATACCAATTAGTAGATCACTCAGTTATTTTGCCAAGTCTGCTATGAGAAGTTTCAGACCTGGCTCAGTGGGTCTTAAGCAAGGCAACACTTTAACCAGAGCTCAGAAACAAATATTGTCACAGGAGATCTGAGGACCCGGTATGATGGAATGCTTACCCCGTTCCTACCCAAATCCAGCTAACTATTAGGCTAGGAAAAGAACAGTGACTAGTTCCTTGAATTCAGACTTTTCGCCCTCACCCCCACAAACCAATTAGGAGAGCATGAATTAAACATTTCCTCAGAAACAGAATTACTTTTTATTCCACATTGAAATCATGTAGAATCGCTTTCACTTAATCGCAATACCAACCTCCCCAAATCAGCATGTGAGCTTCTCTAGAGTCTCATCAGAAAGAAGAGGATGTGAATTTAGTTTGCATTTCAGTGGATGAGTCGATGTCCCCTGAGTGACCTGAGGAGGACCAAGTTCCTCCTCCGCCTTAAAGTAAGTCTCATGGTCTCTGGGGCAGTGACCCTCCAGATCAGGGGCTTGTGGCAGCTTAGGGTCTCTTTATAGTCTGATTTTGGACTTGGCACATCAGCATTACTGAGGACACGTAGAAATGCATGATCAGAACCCATCACTGAAGAGGAATCTGCATTTTAACAAGGCTGAAGGTTAGTTTTTAAAAAGAAAAATTTGTTTAATGTTAGGTGTATGCATGTGCACTACATTCATTCAGTGCTTGAGGAGGGAATTTGATTCCCTTGAACTGGAGTTATAGATGATTGTGAACTACCATGTAGGTTCTAGGAATCAAACCCAGGTTGTTGTGCATTTAAATCTGGTGAACACTAGCTCAAGGAGTCTGAGTTTTATCTTCTAAGGGTATCCTGATACACAAATCTCATTTGGCCTCTAAGGTCCTTGATTACAGAATGTATCTTGCAATCTTTCTGATCTCAATCAGTTTTCCTTTCTGAGCACCTACAATGACTGGCACTTACAAAGCATCCCGTTTCTTTGCATTACTCAAAGCTTTTCCGCCCAGATATCTGCCTTTTTGCTCTAGGAAGCCAGGTGGCTGTGTTTGAGATAAAGATTTGCTGTAAGTTGATTACCATCTATGGCTCTGAAAAATTAAGTGGAAACATCTGTTATAAGGTCAAGATGAATTCAGTTGACTCTCAGATCCCTGAAATTCACACAATATGGCCAGAGTCTCCTTGTTTAGGGCTGCCTTTATAAAGTGTCTTCACCAAGCTAGCAGTATTAATAATGTGCCCAGTGCTGGGTTTTCAGATGTGATGGGGGCAATCTCAGAGGACATGTGATGATGTGGAGGACTGCACAACTCTGAAATGGAATGTGGTATAGTAGACAATTTGTGGTGTCTCTGGATTTGAATCCTCTTAGCTGTTTTTCTGGGAAAATACATTTGCTGATCTCTTAGAAACTGTTTTAATTTCTAGTGACCATCACTGGGAATTAGGTGGCTTGAATTAGGGCTCTCGTCATAAGAATTGCCTTATAGTCACTAGGTACCTGTCCAAGACTACAGAATCCTGTTTTTGTGGGTGAGGGTCAGGTACCCCTGGTTATCTCCAGCTCTGCAAACAGTCCCAATGGACAGGCACAATATCTGGTCTGGGATTTCACTGGGTGTGCCATTGGAGCTCAGGATGAGTCTGTTGACTTCATCACTGCCAGCTCTCTAAAATGGATATTTTGTAATGTCTTAACAATTACTCTTTTAAGTCCTAGTCAAAATAACGATCCAAGAAACTGAACTAAACTGTGCTAAGAAAAAAAAAATGTTGCTTAGGGGTTCTTCTAAATAGTCAAATCGCCTTAGACTGAAAGGGTTAAAAAAACATTGACAGGACAAAAGCATATCTCTGGCATTGATTACTGGAAAGTGATAAAGAAGAATGTGGATGTGAAGACTTTCAATGCATTATTCTGCTCAACTACAGTTTTAGGCATTTTGATCACTTATTTTATACATAGCACTGTGATCTTATAATATGAATGGCACCATGCCTAAGGGAATGCTACAAAGATGCAGTTCTCCAAACAAGTACATCATCATCAGGAGTAAACTTCAAACATTTGAGTTATTAGGATGGGCCTGTAGCCGAGCCTAGGAAACTGAAATGTGGTTGACACTACTACAATCTTGCTGCCTGCTTGTTCACCCTAATTTTGTGCTTCAATTATTTTTTTTTCAAATTATATCATGTGTCTATGTGCTTGCCTGCTCTTATGTATGTATATATGTACAGCATACACTTGTTGCAGAGGTCAGAAGAAAGGGTCAGATTCTACAGAATTGGAGTTACAGGGAGTCATGAGCCACCTAATGTGGGTGCTAAAAACTGAGCCTGGTTCTTCTGTAAGAGCAGTGTGTGCCCTAGCCCCTGCATTTCAATTCTCATAGATAGTTTTTATGAACTCTCTCTGTCTCTGTCTCTGTGTCTCTGTCTGTCTGTCTGTCTGTCTGTCTCTGTCTGTCTGTCTGTCTCTCTCTCTCACACACACACATGCACGCACGCGCAGATACCCTGGCTGAAATTACAGGCAATTGTGAGCCTCCTGACATGGATGGAAGGAGTCAAACTTTGTTCCTCTGGAAGAGCAGGAAGTGCTCTTAACGGCTGAGCCAATGGTTCTCAACCTTCCTAATGTTGCAACCCACTAATACAGTTCCTCATGTTGTGGTGACCCCTAACCATGAAATTATTTTCATTGCTACTTCATAACTGTAATTTTGATACTGTTATGAATTGTAAATATTTTGGAGCTAGAGGTGTGCTGGGGGTTGTGACCCATAGGTTGAGAACCACTGTAAGCTGAGTGACTTCTCTAGTCCCTGTTATATTTTTGAAAAGTAAGAAACATTATATTATGATCCTTATGTACACCTCTGTGTAAACAGTTTGAAACAGCTCTCTGTGCAGAATGATTTTTTCAAATAAATTTGATGTGGAAATTTTGGAATTGCTACTGGTTAGGTTCCCTGAGCTTAGTTGTCTTTCTTCACAGACTTCTTTCTTCATAGTCCAACCGTGGCTTGTAATCAATAGCCTTCCTTGCATATGTTAAGCATTGGACTTGGAGTTCCATGCTGATAGCTGTGGTCCTTGCTGGAGGACTCAGATTAGCTCTTGCTTGCCCAGGTCATCATGTTTATCATTGCCATGATTCTGTTAGTATCTGAAATCAACTCTCGGCCTGATCTCTGGAACCTCTCTTGGATGCTAAACCCTGCTTGCTGAACTGGATGTTTTCCAAGCATCAGCAGCTGGACCAATCTGCCTAACACCTGTCCAATGCCAACAAGCAAAAGGTCTGGCTTTATGGTCCTGGCCCTTCCTCAGTCCTCCTGTCTTCATGCTCCTCAGTTCCCTCAATTAATTGAATCATACCTGGCTGTATTCCAAGATACAACCCAGAGAGAGGATGAAGTTGCATTTATTTCACAGGAGATGGCTCTGTGACCAGCCTTTCTTCACATAGACTTGTGACACTTTAACCAACATTCCAAGAAGTCATCTGAAACTTCAAAATAACTCATCAACTGACTCAAACACATTACCACTATTTCCTCCTGTCTAGTCATCCTCTTTTTGTCTTTTTGTTTTGTTCTTTTAAAAACTTTTTCCTCCTCCAATTGTGATTATGTAATAACCAATTGTTCCATCATATTGGTAGGATTATAATCTAAAACTTTGTATCAGTAATCACCACTTGAGTTTGTTTTGATGCATTTCAGTTCTTAGATTAATCTTGTCCATGCAAAGAAACAGTTATTTTTTATCAGGTGGGTGGTGCCCAAGTATTTTTTTTTCCAACTCCGGGTATACATTATGTAATAAGTAACAAACTTTCTGTGTATGCACAGTTCTTTTCATTCCAAAGATTCCCAAAGCACGTTTACAAGCTTAACTTGGATTAAATATCACCATTACCTCATCCAGCCCTGAAATGGAGCAATCTCCGGGGGAAAGTGTGGCAGCTGCTTAACAATGTACAGACATACTGTGCTACAAGACAAATACCGGAGGCTTAGGCTGTTTTATTTTACATGGCAAGAGCTGCAGGTCAGGAGTCTGGAACGGGGCATTGCCTGGGAGTACTGCCATACTTGAATGGGAACTTCAGCATCTTGAAATAATAAAGCATCTCACCCAAGGTCTACATCTCAGCCAAACAACTCTTTGGGAGCTGGTAGACCAGGAAAGGAACAGATTGGACACAAAGACTCTGAACTTGGTGGTGAACACCTCTAATCCTAGCACTTGGAATGCTGAGGCAGGGGATTATGAGTTCAAGGCCAGACTGGACCAGATGGAGAGATCTTGTTTCAAAGGGGAAAAAAGATGTTTCTAGGAAATGACTTAGAGGGGTAGCATTTTGTAAACTATCCAGGATGCTGAGAATTTAAACTCTTGTATTTTGTTCATATGCTTTGAGAGCTGTACTGTTTCTCTGTTCACTTTCCATCTGTTGCACACCTCACCACTCTGTCCTTGTCCTGGAGAAGCTAATCTTGCTGTAAAGGTTCATGGGGATTCTTCTGTACTCCAGTGTCTGGGCTCAGAGAGCCATGATTCTGAGATGTTTGGTTCTGCTGTGGTAGTTTATAGTTGGAATTTTCTTTGTTCTGCCAACCAGCTCCCAAATAAAGACACAGAGACTTATTGTTAATTATAAATGATTGGCCTTAGCTTAGGCTTGTCCCACTAGCTCTTTTAACTTAATTTAACCTGTTTCAATTCATCTACATTTTGCCTTGGGCCTTTTTAACCTATCTTTCATTCTGTATGTCCTGCTTTCCTGCTTCCTCCATGTCCTGCTGGCTTGCCCCTGATATCTCCTTGTTGTTTCTTTTTCTTTCTTCTTTGAGCCTAAATTCCTCCCCCTATTTACTCTCCCTGTCTGGAAGTTCTATAGATCTATACATCCTCTCTTTTTATTGGCCATTCAGCTTTTTATTAGACCAATCAGGTCCCTTAGGTAGGCAAGGAAAATAGAAACACATTTTTACATAATTAAACAAATGCAACATATCTTTGCATAATTAAACAAATATTTCACAACAGTAGTGTTTCTCACCAAAGCTTGTGAGGGACAATCTCTTAACACCCATGACTGCTCTTCTTGAATTACTCGTATTTTCCCTCTTCTAATTTACTAGACCTAATAGGGATAAGAGCTGTGTAATGTGGTTAGTTTCAGAGGTATCATATTCCCTGGATACCTATCTACCCAAAGTGATCTTTGTAAAGAATCCATTTTATAGTCTTTTCAAATACTATTTTAAGTGTGGTGTCTCCTGGAACCTGATGGTTTATGCATGAGAAATCAGAACGAAAAATCCTATACCCTTTATCTATGAAATAAAGCCAACTTAATTATGGTGCCTGTTCTTTTTGATATGCTCTTTAGTTTAAAGTATTTCACTGAAAATTTTTGTGTCTATGTTCATCAGACAGATTGTTCTATAACTCTCTCTCTCTCTCTGTCTCTCTCTCTGCATGTCTTTATCTGGTTTTGCTATCATAGTAATACTGGCAAAAGAGTTTGTAAGCAACAAAGAAATACATAGTGAGAATCATCTGCTTCACCTTTCCTTTGTGATAAAACATCAAGACCAAGGCAACTTACATAAGAAAGAATTTCTTTAGGCTTATGATTCAAGATGATTAAAAGTCCATCATGGTCTGGTGGCAGGGCAGCAAGCCACAAGCCACACTGTTGCTGGAGGGCTTCTCTCCAGGCCCCACCAAGCCCCACAGTCCCACAATCCACGTATAAAATAATCACTCAGACGCTTATATTACTTATAAACTGTATGGCCATGGCAGACTTCTTGCTAACTATTCTTATATCTTAAATTAACCCATTTCTATAATGGTTTGTCACCTTGTCACGTGGCTGGTGGCTTACCGGCATCTTTACATGCTGCTTATCCTGGCGGTGGCTGCAGTGTCTGTCCCTCTCTCTTCCTGTTTCCCCAATTCTCCTCTCTCCTTGTACCGCCTATACTTCCTGTCTGGTCACTGGCCATCAGTGTTTTATTTATATAGAGCGATATCCACAGCACTTCCCCTTTTCTTCTTTTTTTTTTAAAAAAGGAAGGTTTTAACTTTAACATGGTAAAATTACATATAACAAAACAATTATCAAGCAAGAATTACAGTTACAACATTAAAGAAGATGTCCTATTTATCTTATATTTGTGAGTTTAAGGTTTTATATCTAACTTATCTTTTATCATAACTGAGGAAATTACAACTATTTAGTCTTTAACCACATCAAAGACCTGAGAAGGAACATAATGGTACCTGAGAAATGGTAGATGGATGCAAGCAACTTTCGGGAATCTTGCAAGAGTAGACCAAGACAGCTGGCAGCCTGGACAGTCACCTAATGTTTCTTAGTATTGTTGGTGCATTCAAATTGGCTACAGGCCTAGAGTATCTGACAGACCATTTTTAGAAGCAGGAATTCTGAAAGACCAACTTACCCTGTCTTGGCAGAGTACAGTGGTCACTTTCCTTGTGTTCCGCTTGTCCAGAAAGGACAGCATTGCATTTGTACTGTCAGCCATCAAGGCAAGGGCAGTTCTTTGTTCAGTAGGCCATTTTGTGCCAAGAAGACAAACTTCCAAATGGAAATGTCTTAGAAGCCCAACATTCTCTCGGGATCAAATTGGTGTAGCCCGGAGCAATTGTGTCTCACGTCAACAGAATTCTAAGTTATTTAAATGCTATATTCTCTAGGTCTATGAAGTGTTTGAAGATTACCTATCTATCTGAAATATATCTATGTATACCTAGAAGACTTAACTAACATGGCTACAAATATGATTATCATAGATGACTAATTATTAATCTGTTTTTTAATTATCCATTACAATTTTAAATGAGTTATAAAAACATAATACCTCACATAAGTATAGGCGGGACAAGGAGAAAGGAGAATTGGGGAAACAGGAAGAGAGAGGGACAGCCACTGTCAGGATAAGCAGCATGTAAAGATGGTGGTAAGCCACCAGCCACATGGCAAGGTATAGATTTATAGAAATGGGTTAATTTAAGATATAAGAATAGTTAGCAAGAAGTCTGCCATGGCCATATAGTTTATAAGTAATATAAGTGTCTGAGTGATTTTGACTGAAATGGAATTAAGTCTGTAGATGGCTTTTGATAGAATGCTCACTTTTATAATTTTGATTCAAGAGCATGGGATGTCTTCATCTTCCTTCAGAGGTGTAACATTTTTTAAAATATTTTTTTATTTTATAATTTTATTTAATTTTACATATCAGCCACAGATTCCTTTCTCCTCCCCCCAGCCCACCCCCTATTCCCATCTCCTGCAGGGCAAAGACTCCCCTGGGGATTGAGTTCAACCTGGTGGATTCAGTCCAGGCAGGTCCAGTCCCTTCCTCCCAGGCTGAGCAAAGTGTCCTTGCATAAGCCCCAGGTTCTAAACAGCCAGCTCATGCACTGAGGACAGGTCCTGGTCCCACCGGTTTAAAATTTGTTGTTGAGGTTCTTTACCTCTTTAGTTAGATTTATTCCTAGATTTTTTTTTTTTTGACTCTTGTGAATGGGAGTATGTTCATGATTTCCTTCTTTTGCTTTGCATTGGTATATAGAAAAAACTACTGATTTTTCTAAGTTGATTCTGTATCCTGTCACATTGCTGAAAATTATTCTATCACTTCTATACATTTTCTGATAAAATTTTTGTGATCTCATGTTAATTTTCATTTGACTTATTCTTTTCCTAGCTGTATGTTTAATTTCCTTCTTTTGCCTTGTTGCTGAACCACTGCATCAAGCACAATACTGACACGGAGTGTGGACAGTGAACAGCTCTGTCTCCTTCCCAGTTTCAGCAGGATTCCTTCAAGTTTTTCTTCATTTAGGATGATACTGGCAATGGATTTCTCATATGTAGCTTTTATTATGTTGAGATATTTTTTCTCCAGTCCTATTTTCTCTAAGACTTTTATCAGGAAGTCATATTGAGGTTTTATCAAAGGCTTTTCTGCATCTATTGAGATGATCTTGTTATTTTTATCTTTAAGCCCATTTATGTAATTTATTACATTTATTGAGTTATATATGTCAAACCATCCTTAATCTTTGGGATAAAGCCAACTTGGTCATTGTGGATAACCTTTTTGCTATGTATCTATTCAGTTTACCAGTATTTTATTGAACATTTTTTGAAGGTTTGTTCATCAGGAATATTGGCCTGTAGTGTTCTTTTTGTTTATTATTTATCTGGTTTTGGTATTAGAGTGATCAAAGATGGATTTTGGGAATGCTCCTTCTGTTTCTACTTTTTGAATAATAGAAAAAGTGTTGGCTGTAGATCTTCTCTGAAAGTCTCATAGGATTTTGCTGTTAATCCTTCTGGCCCTGGGCCATTTCTAGTTGGAAGACTTTTTATGACTATTCAAGTTCCTGATTGTTGTGAGTCTGTTTAAACTGTTGATCTCTTCTTGCTTTAATTTTGGTGGTTTGGCTGAATCTAGAATTAGTTAATTTTTTACTTTTTGTTTTTTTGTTTTTGACTTAATGGAGTACAAGTTTTTAAAGTATTCTTTATAATATTATGAATTTCTTTGGTATCTCTTGTAATGTTTTTTTGTTCGTTTCTGATTTTGTTAATTTTGGCTCTTTCTTTCTTCCTTTTGGCTAGATGGGACACAAGGGTCTGCCAATATGGTTAATCTTCTCAAAGAACCAGCTTGTTTTTTAAAGAACTTTTATAAATTCTTTGTGGATTTCATATCATGCATTCTAGTACTACTTATCTCCCTATCTCCTCACATTTGGCCTATGCCCTTGAAACCTTCCCCCCAAAACAAAATCAAATAAAAAAAAAACAAACCAAAAACCCAAACCAAACCACCAAACCAAAAAGTGTGTGTGTGTGTGTGTGTGTGTGTGTGTGTGTGTGTGTGTGTGAGAGAGAGAGAGAGAGAGAGAGAGAGAGAGAGAGAGAGAGAGAGAGAGAGAGAGAAGAATCTTGTTGTGGAAGCTGTAGTGTGGCCTGTTGACTCACACAGTTTAGCCTTTAGTCCATTCATCTTTACTCACAATTGTTCATTGCCATGAGTCATTGGTCTGGCTGGAGGTCTCTGGCTTCTGCTGGCCACCAATAATGGGCTCTCACTGGGGCTCCTTTTGTATAACCTGTTGTCCTATGTCTTGGAGATTTGCGGTTTTGGATCTATAGGTTTGTCTCCTCATTCTCCATAGACACAGTGGATGTTGGGGTGGGCTAACTCATAGCTCTGGAAAGAATCAGCTCTTAAATTAATTGATTCTTTTTATTGTTTTCTTTGTTTCTATTTAATTAATGTCTGCTTTGATCTTTTTTTCCACCAACTGCCTTTGACTTTGGTTTGTTCTTATTTTTCCAAATTCTTGAGTTTTATCATTAAGTCATTTTTGTACTCTTATTTTATTTTATTTTTTAAGTATAGCACTTGGGGATATAAACTTTCTTCTTACAACTGTTTTTATTGTATCCCAGATATTTTGTTGTGTTTTCATTTTCATTTAGTTTTAGCAGCATTTTGATTTCTTTTTTGATCCATTCATCATTTAGTAGTGAATTATTTAATCTCCCTCAATGTACACACTTACTAGGGTCTTGTTGCTGTTGTTGATTTTGTTTTATTGCATTGTGGACAGAAAGGATACACAGAAGTGTTTCAGCTTGTGGTTTTTTTTTTTTTAATTTATAAAGATTTGTTTTATGTGCTAGGATGTGGTCTATTTTAGAGAAACTTTCATGTCTGGCTGAGTAGAATGTGTATTCTTTCATGTTTGGATCAGTATTTTGTAGATGTCTGTTAGGTCATTTGATGTAAGATGTCATTTACTCCAGTGGTTTCTCTGTTTATTTTTGTGAAGATGTCCTATCTATTGGAGAAAGTGGATCTGTGTATTTAATTCCATTTGTATGCTTGTTATGAAATTGGGCATATCAGAGTTTGGTGTATGTTCAGTATTATAGTGTTTTCTTGATTAATTGATCCCTTGATTAGAATGTTGTGCCCTTCTTTGTCTCTTCTGGTTAGTTTTTGTTTGAAGTTTATTTTGTCAGATATTAGGATGTCCATGGTCATTTAGATCCTGATCTTATTTGTTTGGAATACTTTTTTTCTACTCTTTCACTTTGATGTAGTGTCTATATTTAAAACCAAGATGAGTTTCTTATAGACAACAGAAAGATGGATTCTCTTATTCTATTCAGCTGGCTTACATCTTTTGATAGGAGTGTTGATTAATAGACTTACTATTGAAAAATAATAATTGAAAGATGTTTGCAAATTACAGTCATTTTTTTCTGATTTGTGTTCTTAATTATGGTTTGTGTTTCATTAATTGTACTTTTATTTGTTTTCTTTTTAGAGTCTATTGGCTGTGTTTATTCCCCCCTTCAGTCTGAAGTATTGCTTCAAAGATTGTGTTTAAAGATGGTCTGCGAGATATTTTAAAAGGCCCCCCAGACCTTAGTACAACGGACTCCATGATGGAAGTACCTACCATTCAGGCCATAAAACTCAGCAAATAGACAGTACCACCTGCCAAAATGAAAACAAAGACCTAATCCATCAAATTTCATCGTTCTGGGAAAGTCTTTAAATGAAAATAGCCTTGCTTTTTGGTGTCTGTAGTTCTGCTTCTGGCTAACTATTCTTGTTAACTGAAGTAGGTCAACCAAGAACATGGATTTTGTGATTAAAATCTCATCCCAAGAAAAGACTTGGGGCTTAGCTACACTGGAATCCTGAACACCCAGCGTGGTTGCTGGCTGGTTAATAAAGACTTTCTACTGTCTTAAAGCCATGTCTGAGCAGTCTTCTCTGGTGGATACTCCACAACAATACGAGTTCTTTTAGTGTGTTTGAATCATGGAAAGTTTTTCTTTCACCTTCAACTGTGTCAGATAGCTTTGCTGGGTATAGTAGTAGGTTGGCAATTATGGTCTTTCAGCACTTGGAAAGTATTGTTCTGGGCTCTTCTGGCTTTCAAGTTTCCACAATGAGAAATGACTAGTTATTCTGATAGGTTTTTCTTCATATATTACCTGTGTATTTCCCTTGCGGCTTTTAATATTGTCTTTGCTCTGCATATTTTTTGCTTTAACTATGATATTCATTGAAGAGTTTCTTTTCTGGTCTTGTCTATTTGGTGGTCTGTGTGCTTCTTATATCTGTATAGGTATGCCTTTCCTTAGTTTTGAGATGTTTCCTTCTATGCTCTTGTTGAAGATCTGGTCTATGCCATTGACCTGGGTTTCACCTCCTTCCTCTATGCCTCTGCTTAGAGATTTTGTCTTCTGGAGCTATTTTACATTTCCTTCATGTTCCTTTCCTATACTTAAACATACACAATAACATAGTATTTGCTTTTTTATTTTGTCCGGATCCTCTGCTTTATCTTTAATTCCTGATTCTGTCTTTCTCTTGACTCACTCTACTTCTAAGGTTTCACCCTGAGTTTTCTAATTAGGGTACTGAGCTTTTCCATTCCATCTCCATTTCAACTTGTGTTATCTTCAGTGTTTCTATCTTCTCTTTGAATTCAGCTTTCAAATCCTAAATTATCTTCATCACTTCAGTCAGCCATATAATTGTATTTTATTGAATAATATTCAGGTATTTATTATTACCCTCTTGGAAGTCAGTGAAATGTTTGTGTCTTCTTTAAATTCTTTAATTCAATGTGTGATTGTTCTTTTAAATTCAGTATCCTAGGGTTCATTTAGGCAGTTCTTGTTGAAAAACACTTCTACAGGACCAATGGGTTTGAAGAGAGATAGGCTGTCTTGGTCATTCATGTTGTTTTTGTCTTGAAATTTGGCTTGGTCATGTGGATGTCTTTCCTTGGTTGTGTATATGATGTGAAAATCTTACCTGCCTCAGATTTGGCCAGTTCAGGAAGTCATGCTCAAGCTACTCCTAGTAAAGGTGGTGTTGGAGCTGTTTAATTGGACCAAGCCAAGATGGCTCCCAAATCATGGGTCTAGAGCTGTCCTGTGCGTACAATAATGACAGTGGGTAGAGAAAAGGACGAAAGAGGAACAGAGCATCTCACCAATCAAAGGTGGCTCATAAATAAATTGGCTTTGAAGGCCATGGATCTGTAGCCACTTTTGTGGATATGGACATGGCAAGAAGTAGAACAAAGGATGACAATGGGAAAAAGTGATTTAGCAGGTGTGGTGGTTTGAAAGAAAATGGTCCCTAAAGGGAGTGGCATTATTAGGAGGTGTAATCTTGTTGGAGTAGGTGTGGTCTTATTTGAGAAAGTGTGTTACTGTGAAGGCAGGCTTTGAGGACTCACATGTGTTCAAGCCACACTCACTTCCTGTTGCCTGTATATCAAGATGTAAAATTCTCAGTTCCTTCTCCAGCACAATGTCTGCCTGTATGCCACCATGTTCCACCATGGTGACAATGGGACTGAACTTCTGAACTTTAAACCACCAAATTAAGTATTTTCCTTTATGAGAGCTGCCATGGTCACAGTGTCTCTTCACAGTAATAGAAACTCTAAATGAGACAGAAGTTTGTACCAGGGACTGGAGTATTGCTGTGATAGGCCTGACTGTGCTTTCATTTAAAGAAATCCATATGAACCTTAGAACTGTGGATTAGAAAAACAGCTGAACACTCGAAGTGCTACTTAATGGGCCATCCTAGTAGGAGCATGGAAGACAGTGGTGCTGAGAGTTATTTGAGCTGTGGGGGCTGGCTCCAGAGCTTTCAGAGGAGAAGAATATGAATATGTGGGCTAGAGGTCATCTCTGATATTTTGGTGAAGAAAGTAGCTGCATTTTGCCCTTGTCTGAAGATTCTGCCTGAGGCTAAAATGAAGAGTTTTGGATTAATTCCATTGGCAGGGTAAATCTCAAAACAGCCTAGTATAGACTCTGTTGTGTGATTCTTAGTGGTAACTCTAATAAAAATTTATAATGAAAAGGAGTAAACAGAGCAGGGGAAATTACAAAATGTAAAATTTGAGGAGAAAAGGAGTATCAAGAAGTGGAATGGAGTTAAGTCCTGTGTTCAGGGAGGTAAACAGATTTTGAAATGGAATAAAAGGGAGTAGTGACCCCAGGGCAAGCTACCACCCAGCTAAGTTTCCAACTTGTGAAAAGGAATTAAAGAAAAACTAAGCATTGGGTTTGGTGGTAGATGCCTTTAATCCCAATATGTGGAAGGCATAGGCTGGCAGATCTCTGAGTTTGAGGTCAGCCTGGTCTGCAGAGCAATATCTAGGACAGCCAAAGCTTAGTTAGTGAAGGTAACAATCAAAAACAGAAAGCTGGTAAAGATGTAGTTGAATGAGGAGGCCGTGTTTCAGCCCTAGTAAGCAGCAGAGCTTGGCAGTTTCAGCCACGTGGTTCTGGCTTTAAGGAGGGAAGAAAGGGGCTATGGAATTTTCCTTCAAGACTAAGACAAGCTGTGGAGGCCAGGCATATGTCAGGGGTATCCCTGAATGGAGGCTTAGAGAGGTCATTTCATGAAGCTGTGAAGTTGAAGCCTGGATTGCCTTGGAGACCCCAAGATGTTAGAGATGCCAGAGCTGTGGGATACCTGCCAAGGAAAGCTGCTAACAGGGAGTGGAAACCAGCCCAAAAGAAAGAAGTATGTTGCAGTTAACAAAGCTGAAAAGAGTTGGAGAGCTGAAGAACATTTTGACATTAGACATGGAAGATGCAGAGTTTAGAGTTTGCCCAGCTAGTTTTTGGTCTTGCTTTGGTCTGGTATTTCCTCACTCTGCTCCCTTCTCTATGTTTTGTAATGGTAATGTATATCTTGTGTCATTATATGTTGGAAGAAGTATATGATCTCTTTTGATTTTGATTTTATAGGGGATTACAGATAAGAGAATCTCAGAAGAGACTTTGAACTTTGGGCTTTTAAAAATTGTTGAGACTGTGATAGACTTCGAGACTTTTTGAAGTTGAACTAAATGCATTTTGCATTATGACATGGTTATAAGCCTCTGGGGACCAGGGAGTGGAATATAGTGGTTTGAAAGAAAATGGCCCCCATTAAGGGAGTGGCACTATTAGGAGGTGTGGCCTTGTTAGAGTAGGTGTGGTCTTTTTGAAGGAAGTGTGTCACTGTGAAGGCAGGCTTTGAGGACTCATATATGCTCAAGCCACAGCCAGTGTCTCAGATCATTTCCTGCTGCCTGCAGATCAAGATGTAGAATTCTCAGCTCCTTCTCCAGCACCATGTCTGCCTGCATACCACCATGTTCCACCATGATGACAATGGACTGAACCTCTGAAACTGTAAGCAAGCCACCCAATTGAATGTTTTTCTTTATAAAAGTTGCCGTGGTCATGGTGTATCTTTATAGCAATAAAAACCCTAATTAAGACAGCAGGCAAAGGTGGTTCATGAAAAACACTTGTTTCTTGGGCTGTGGGTATTGATCTAAACCTGTGGGTAGGGAGAAGATATAGGGGCAGGAGGGATGGTAATGTGAAAGGGAAAAATTACTCACATAGTAAAGGTGGTTCTTGAACAAAGCACTTTCTCAGGGGCTATGTTTCTGAAACTAGGCTTATGAGTTTTCAGAATGTTGGCAGGATGGTAAAGGGATGGCAAAAGGAAAAAGCAACTTACCAGGGAAGAGTGGCTCATGAACACACAGAAGCTTTGTCTAGTTTTTGTGGGTTATATTTGTTCTTGTTTTTCCAAGGTTTTCAGGTACATTTTGAAGTTGTTGGCAATATCTTTTTTTTTTTTTTTCAAGTCATGGACTTTTATTTATTATGTATACAGAAGAGGGCGCCAGATCTCATTACAGATGGTTGTGAGCCACCATGTGGTTGCTGGGAATTGAACTCAGGACCTCTGGAAGAGCAGTCGGTGCTCTTAACCTCTGAGCCATCTCTCCAGCCCCAATATCTTTTTTTTTTAATGTAGGCATTTAACTGCAATACATTTTACTGGTAGAACTGACTTTATTATGTCCCTCATGTTTTGATATGTTATGTTTTCATTTTCATTCAGTTCTAGGAATTTTTAAATTTTCTTTTTGATTTCTTCCTTCACCCAATTTTGATTCAGTAATATGTTGTTTAGCTTCCAAGCATTTGTGTACTTTCTATCATTTCCATTGTTGTTGATGTTTAGCTTTATTCCTTTGTGATCAGATAGAATGTAGGATGCGATTTCAATTTTCCCTTATTTGTGGAGATTTGCTTTTGGTCCTATTATGCAGCCTATTATGAGAAAGTTCAATGGGCTTCTGAGAATAACATGTGTTCTTTGTTGTTTGGTAGAATGTTCTTTAGGTCCATTTGATTTATGATGTCATTCACCTCCAGATTTTCTCTGTTTTTTTTATTTTTATTTTTTTCAGATGCTGTGACTATTAGTGAGAATGAGATATTAAAGTCATCCAACATTACTACTTTAGGGCCAGTCTGTGTTTTTAGATCTAATAATGTCTATTTGTATGAAATTGGGTGCCATGGTATTTATTGCATATATGTTTAGGATTGTAATAACATGGTGGATATTTTTCTTCAATGCCTATAAAGTATCCCTTCTTATTTCTTTTGACTAGTTTTGTTTTTATATCCTTTTTGTCAGATACTAGAATAGCTATACCAGCCTATTTCATGTTCCATTTAGTAGGAATACCTATTTTATTCTTTTACCCCTAAAGTATTATCTATCCTGTTTTCTAATCTAATCTATTAGCCTATATCTGCTTTATTGGGGAAGCAAGATCATTAATATTTAGAGTTACCATTGAAAGATGTTTATTAATTCCTGTCATTTTGTTGATTTTATGGCCTTTTCTCATGTCTCCTTTGATTGCCTCTCTTGACATTATTTCTTCATTGTGACCTCTTGGGTGTGCTTATCCACCATTCTCTTCAGTTGAAGTATTCCTTCTATTTCCTTTATAGAGCTGACTTCCTACTTATACAGTCATTTACTCTGTTTTTATCATGGAGAGTTTTTACTTCCCCTTACATTTACTATTATTATATTATTTTTGTGAATGGGTGTATTGTCGGAATGTAAGTCTATGAATCACATGTGTGACTGGTGCCAGCCATGGAGGCATGGAAAGGGCTTCAGATCACTAGAACTGGAGTTACAGGTGGTTGTGAGCCACCATGTGCATTCTGGGAATGGATTCTGAGTCCTCTGGAAGAACAGCCAGTGCTCTTAGCTGCTGAGCCATCTCTCTATCCCTTTCCCCTTAAGCTTTCAGAGATAGTTTTAGTGGGTATAATAGCCTGGGTTGACAGTTGTGATTTTTCAAGATTTGTAGAACATTTTTATAGGACATTTTGGCACTGAAAGTTTAAGTAATTCTGTGTTATTTTGATAGGCCTAACTTTGTAAGTAACTTGACCTTTTTCTCTTTTAGCTTTCAATACATTTAAAACAATCCTCCATATTTAATGTATTATCTATAATACATTATTGAGAATTCCTTTTCTGGTCTTGTCTATTTGGTGTTTTGTAGGCCTTTTGTAACTGGGTTAGTATCTCTTTCTCTAGGTTTGGAAGTTTTCTTCTATTATTTTATACAAGATACCAACTCCCTAATCCTTTGCTATTGTGTTCTTCTCCTATGTTTATACTTCAGAAGCTAGGTCTTTTTACTGTGCTGCCAAACTCCCCATGTTCCATTCATATTATTTTTAAAACTCATTGACTTTTGCTGAGTGATCCAGTTTGTCTCTTCTGTCTTCCATCTCTAACTCTCTGTTTTTGACATGATCCATTCTGTTAGTGAAGTTTTCCACTGGGTTTTTAAATTGTGCTACCACAGTCAACTTGGCTTTTAATGTTTGCAAACTTTTTGCACACATAGTTTTTATTTCTTCTTTGGCCCAGAAGTTATTTAGAAGACCATTGTAAAATTTCTAATTGCATAATTAAAACAATTAAAACTTTACTGCTATTTTTAGTTTACTTAACAAAGGCAAAGAATGTGTTTTTCCAAATAAAATGAGATCTATTTAGTGGCTTAAAAATAAGATACTTTCTAAAAACTACAAAGACACTGCCAAAAATAATAGTATTTGTAAGGCTAAAAGTTAAAAATAATTTTTTTAAATAATTGAAATTCATTAAGTACTTTATTAAAAGTATTTTATAATCTTTAAAAATTAATATTTTGTTGTTGACAAAGTCTTAGAGATTTTTGTTTTTTCATGTTTTCTTTTTAAGTTAAATATTTTGACTGGTTGCTTGTTAGTAAGTCCTTATACCTAATGAATAGTTATCATGAACTATACATTTAACAATGCAGCATGACCTCTGTGTTTTATTACTGTCTGCAGCATTAATTATGCATAGTCTGCATTGATTATTTCAGCTTCAAAATATTGTATTTCTATTTATACTTCTGTTTTATATGTATATAGCTTCCTTCCTTTGCATAAATTTGCTTTAGGACATACTATGAATAGGATAAGCATGGCTTTAGGATTTACTATGAATAGGATAAGCATGAGTTTATATATATATATATATATATAAACACATATATATATTCATCTAAAAGCCCTTGTGTTTCAATGGAGACCATACTCACATTCAGCTGGCTCTCTGGTAAATATGATACAGTTTCTGTTATTGTTGTTTCTCTTTGTTTCATCTTTGCTTGCTTTAAAAAAATCTTTAAGTTTGTATTGATGTATTTAAAACTCAAATATAATTTTAAATTCCCTGTTTGTCTGCCTATATTATACTCCCATGGCTAATATTGTGTGTTTCCCATGTGAACTGTTTCATCTGCATTCATGTTATCCACTTATACATATGTATGGTGGATAACTTTGGAAGACCTTCTAAGCCACACTTCTTTGTGAAGGATGTTCTTCACACCCATGTCTATGTTGGCAAGCTGTCAACAGGCACAGCTCTACAACAGAAACTGTGGTCCAGGAAACCTAGGGTCGGTTTCTGACTCTAACTGGGCAGACCAAAATCTCTCTTCCAGGGATTTGGAATTGGTGTAAAATATATACCAGTCAGTTTAAGTTCTTTCCACAAGTAATGTAAAGGCCAGGGTTGTAGTCAAGTCTTTAAACAATTCATAGTAGAAACTGAAGAGAAAAAAAAAAGAATGAAACAGAGGTTCAACTATCCAAAATTATCTAGGAAGAAAGAGGGGTAAGAAAGGAGGATAAATACAGGGGAAGGCCTTCTTGAGCTTCTGTGTTACTTGTACCTCTTGGGGTTCTAAGTTCTGTCTTCCATTGTCTCTGCAGTATTCTGCATCAAGACATACACTTGTTTCTCACTGGCATTACCCTGGTACTGCCACAGCCTGCTTGCATGGTTAAAGTGGCTCCTTTCTCTCAGAAGTCACATGGGTGGATGCTTCTAGTGAATCATCATTCCTCACCTTGCTGCAGCACCAGTGGTCTCCTATGTTATCTTTTTTTCTATGTCTTCTGTTTCTCTGGTCCACATGCAGCTACTTTCCTTTGGGTATAAGTTAACTGAATAGATTTCAACTTATATGTATATGTATATGTATATGTATATGTATACATGCGTGTGTATATATATATTACTCAACCCAATGTTCTCGT
Source organism: Peromyscus leucopus (assembly GCF_004664715.2). Taxonomy (NCBI): domain Eukaryota; kingdom Metazoa; phylum Chordata; class Mammalia; order Rodentia; family Cricetidae; genus Peromyscus; species Peromyscus leucopus. Next base: position 46,854,893 of record NC_051067.1, read on the forward strand.
TCAGAATAAAGGACTATTTTTTTTTATCCAAAATACACTTGATAAACAGGGTCATGTCAATATTCAATGATTTGAACAGTTAAGATTGATCTATTGCTTCCTTCCATCTCATTTTCCTAATATTTCTTTTATGATTAAAATGAATAATTATTAACACCAACATATTTTATTTTCTTATTCTCTAGCATTTGCAAAATGATTTCAGGCAAATGATTTTATTTTATTTTTAAAGTAATATATTAATTTCATATCATCAAAGATTCAACTGGCACAGAAAGACTTTAATCTAGACAACCATCTACTGACTTCCTTATCTTACACTTACTGCTGTAGCTAAAATTAATATCTAAACACAGTGAAAACAACAACAGAAATGAATACTTTGTTTTTTGAAAGACTTTAATTACTGGCCATGTGGATGGTAGAGGGAGATGTTATAGTCCAATCTTAGACACAACTGTTGTAGATGAGTCAGGCAGGCCAGTAACTAGATGGATTTAATGACCTTCTGTGTGTAAATGAGTAAGCTTCCCATTGAAGTAGGAGTGGGCATGGGGAGCATGTACAAATTTCTTTATGAAGATTCTAATGCAAAAGCGTGTCTACTTATAAAGATGTCTCATCTCCAATGCTCCCTAGGACTATGGAGTTGTGAAGGCTGTGCTCACCTGATACTCATGAAATCAGATACAATGAACATTGACTTCCTCAATCTCTCGCCAGTGCTGTTTCTCCTGAGCAGTGGACTCCTACCTAGACCCAGCTTTGATTCCATGGGGCTGGAAGTGCTTAAGACACACAATCAGCTTCTCTTCTCACACCATCATTTCCAGCTGTAGTTTCCCACCCATCCCTGTTTTGAATTAAGACTAATAAATGTATTTGAAATTGAAATAATCTTTCCTCTTGGCCTTTCTCCCATGCCTTAAGTTCTCATCTAATCTCAAGTCATGATAAATACATATATAACTTATATATGGAATACATTTGCCTCTTCCTTATCCTGTACTTTTTTCATTTGCAACTTCCTGGTGTTTTCCAGCTTTGAGAATTTCTTGACCTCTGCTACTCCCCTCCCTTCCCAGTCTCTTATAGTGTATTGCAAGTTCCTCTAGATAAGCTGGTAAAAGTAGTGTTCTTTACTGCCTATGGGTGTTTTTATTTTACTGATTGTATTAGGGTTATCATTGCTGTGATGAAACACCAAGACCAAAGAAACTTGGGGAGGAAAGGGAATATTTGGCTTATGTTTCCACATCACTGTTCAGCATTGAAGAAATAGTATTATCCATAGGATACACACAATTAGAAACTATTATCATCCTTAACTTTGTGGACCAAGCCTAATATACCTAGACAAGTCTGTATTCAGCTCTCATTTATTTTAATTCAGATTTATTTATATTTCTTATACATCTGTAAAGCTATATATATTATATATAAAGTTATTCATATATGTGTATATTTACATGCGTACGTATGTGCAGCATGCATCTGTATGTATGCCTTTTCTCGTGTAACTACACTTGTTGCATGTGTGTGCATGCACTTGTGGAGGTCATTGACTGATGTTGGATGTTTACTTTTACTATTTTATACCTTATATTGAGGCAGGGTTTCTCTCTCTCTCTCTCAAAAATTTTTAATTTTTATTTGTGTGTGTGTGTGTGTGTGAGAGAGAGAGAGAGAGAGAGAGAGAGAGAGAGAGAGAGAGAGAGAGAGAGACAGAGAGACAGAGAGACAGAGAGAGACAGAGACAGAGAGACAGAGAAACAGAGAGAGAGACAGAGACAGAGAATTTTGTCTGCATGTGTGTGTGTTCATCACCTGGTATCCACAGAGGACAGAAAAGGGAATCAGGTCCCCTAGAACTGGAGTCACAGATGGTTGTGAGCCATGCTGTGGGTGCCACAAACCCAACTGGGGTTCTCTGCAAGAGCCCCAAGTGGTCTTAACTGTGGAGCTGTTTCTCTATCCCAGTAGGCATGGTTGCTTGCTGAACCTGGTTCCTGCTTGTCTAGCTAGCCAGCTTGTTCCTGGGATCCCCTGTCTGTTTCCTGATTGCTGTGATTACAGGAGGCCACCATGGCTGCTTGGCATTTGTAGGATGCTGGGATCTGAACCCCAGTCATCACACTTGTGTAGCAAGCAGGTTTACCCACAGAGCCAGTTCTTCAGCTCTCACTCTTACACATTTTACATTTGTTGCTCATACAGATCACATCTCCTCATTCTTGAAAGTATACTTCAATGTACTTTCAATTGCAGGGAATTTTTTTTTTTTTTTTTTTTTTTTTTTTTTTTTTTTTTTTTTTTTTTTTTGGTTTTTCGAGACAGGGTTTCTCTGTGTAGCTTTGCGCCTTTCCTGGAACTCACTTGATAGCCCAAGTTGGCCTCGAACTCACAGAGATCCGCCTGGCTCTGCCTCCCGAGTGCTGGGATTAAAGGCGTGCGCCACCACTGCCCGGCGCACAGGGAAATTTTAAGAAAAAAAAAAAAACTATCATTGATTCTATGTTGTAAATCTGTAAAAGAAAATATAAAATAGAAGGGTTAGGGAAATTTTCAAAAATGAATATTCTTTGAAATTGTCACAAAGGATTCCAATGAAATAACTGTTTGAATAGAGCAACTGGCTGGAATACCCCAGTGCATTATCCCTTGATTTCTCTTTAAAACATCTATAGAGACAGGAAAGACTGGAAATATAAAATGAATTTACAAACTAAGACGGCCATTGAGAATAATTACACATCAAATGACACTGGATTGAGAGAAAAGCAGTGGGGCTTATCCTGGGGAATTCCTTGGCTTTTCTGCAAAGCAGAGGGCACAGGAAAAAGAAGGCTTTCTGGATCCTGCTCTGTGCACTCATGAGCAGAGACTGAGGGTTTGTACTCCAATGTTTTCAACCTCTAAGAGGCTGGCTATGCATTTGACCAGCATGTTATCTGTTCTATCATTGTTTAGATAATGACTGCAGACACAGAGAAAGATTTAACCAAACCATAGGTAACAATTCACTAATAATTCTCAGTTACTCAGCCTTTGATGCAGGCATATTTGTCTTTAGTACCCATCTTATTTAATTTTCTATTGCTGTGATAAAAATGCCATGACCAAAAGCAGGAAAGAGTTTAGTTGGTTTACATATCCCAGACCACAGTCTATTGAGGGAAACCAAAGCAGGAACCTGGAGGCAGGAACTGATGCAGAAGCCACGGAGGAGAGCTGCTTACTGGTCTGCTCCCCATGGCTTGCTCAGTTTGCTTTCTTATACAAGATATAAAAAATCTACCCAAGGGTGACACTACCCACAGTGAGCTGGAATCTACAAGTCTATCATTACAAGAAAATTCCCTACAGACTTGCCTAGATGCAATTTGATAGAGGTGGTTTCTCAACTGAGGTTCCTCTTTCCAGATAACTCTAGCTTGTGTCAAGTCGACCAGACCCCAACCTGGACAGTACCCTCTAAGTCCATTACTGCCATTTCATCTCATATGATTACCTTTCTGTGTTCAGCAGGGACTGTCCTTTATATGTTTTTGGACAACAGCTGCCCAATAGGAAGTTTATGCTCACATGGTGTTCCAAGCAAGCATCCCCCCACTTTTCCTCATTTACCCATACCCTTTCATATTTCACTCCAATTCATATTCCCTGTGTGATTCTATTGTTTTCAATGAAAATCCTGAATTTTTAAGACAATAAGACATAAAGCACTTATCTATTTATTATGCTTTCAGCATGACATGGGACTGGCACCTGTCTTAAGTAGACTTGCTATCAAATGTTCTATAAATCATAAAACAAAGCACCTGCTCTTAAGTCTAGAACAGCAACCAGCTCTGGGCTATGATCCTTGAAAATGTAAAGTACAGGAAATGAATTTTGTTTCCTTTTTAAAAATTTTACTTTGTATATTGGGAGCTATGTGTGTAGTTCAGAGGAAAACTTTCAGGAGTCCCTGCTAGGTCATCAGTCTTTTGTAGAAATTATTTTTCTACATTTTTTAGTTCATTGAGAATCTTTTTCCATTAATCATTGAGTATCATAAGCGATGTGTTTTGATCATATTCATTCTCCTTCCCCCAACTCCTCTAAGAAGTGCTACTTCCTTCCCTACCCACTCAAATTTGTGTCCTTTCTTTTTGTCCCATCAAGTCCAAATTGTGCTGTCCATGTATTATTGGATGTCTGTCCTTCCAATGGAGAATGGTTAACTTACCAGAGGCTAAAATTCTTAGAGAAAACTGACTCTCCTGTCTCCCAGCCGTTATCAATTGCCAATAGCTCATCTGTTACTGGCGAGACTCTGTACCCACTTCCCTTTTCCATGTTAGGATTTGGTCTAGCTTAAATACCATAAGTCTTGTATGTATGCTGTCACAACAACTGTGAGTTCCTACACACAACTGCCTTGCACCATCTAAAAATTCTGACCTCAGTATTCAAAATAAAAAACCAAACCCCCCCCCCTCCCCAAAAAAGGAATCTGAAGAAGGCACAAGGAAAGGAATAATTGAAATAAGGATAGAAATAAGTCAAGTAAAAAGCAGATACATGATAAAATCAATTTATCTATTAGTTATGTCTTTGAAAAAATGTTGTAAATTACTACTTGACCTACACAAGAAAGAGATAGTGAGAGGGAGAGAAAGAAAATGCAAGTCATTAACATTATGTATGAAAAGAGACATCATTCTGAAACCTATATTTAACATGTTTTTCTTATGTTCTGCTTTTGAAATTCTTCCTATATTCTAGGTACTAATCTGCTGTCAATTTTATACTTGGTAAAGACTTTTTTCCTGTTAAGGGATATTCAATCACACTGTGAACCCAAGTTTGCATTTGAATTAATTAAATTGACCTTGGGTCAGGAGGCTGCATTAGCAACTAGTTGATAGAAAGTGACTATAGAACATCAGAGAGCATCTGGGAGAGACAGAGAGACACAGGAAGTAGTAGGGTGGGGTTTGGAGTAGTGTAGATTTTTCTGGTTTGGAGAAGCACTGGTCTTTCTGAGACTCCAGCAAGGAGAGAGGATTAGCCAGTTGACACTCAGCCTCGCAGAACTTGCAGGTTTTCAGCCTAGCCTTTGAATCTCGAGTCTTATTCATAAATAGAATGATAGGGATTTAGTTGAAGCTACCTGTAAGGGCAGTGAAAGGGTTGATGCCTGTGGGAGCAGAAGCCCACCAGGCTGTGGCCTGAACAGCTGGACCATTGCTAGAGAAGCAGTCCAGTAACTGTGGAGTTGCAATTGATGGCTGAAATAGCAGTAGATTAAGGCACAGCTACTATACCAAAGTTAAAACAACATTTGGCACTCCAAAGCATGGCACAGCCAAATGGATGGAGAAGTCACACCATCTGGCTCTGCCACATTTGCCATCTGGGCCTCTTCATCCCAGCACTCACAGCAGGTGGCTGCTGCTTGCTGGGACGCTGGACAGTAGGCTTGTGCTTGGAAATTGCAGGAGGGGCTTGAATTCACCACCAACACCTCAAACTACTCAGAAGTCAGCAGATCTGGTGAGATACCTGGGAAGTTCTTTAGTAAAGAGTTAAATAATATTAAAAAGAAAAATCTTCCCCATGTTAAGAATGGGGAATATCACAATGTGGGGTGCTAGGACCCTGTATAATGCTACTATGGATGGTTTGAAAATGGAAAATTTGAATGAGGGGGATAAATGACTTACCTGGGATTGACATACTGTCTATTGTAATTACTATCAGTTTGGTAATTAATATTTTTGTCCTTAAAAAGCGGTTTGATAACTGTGCCAAATATGATAAGTTGGTTGATAAGATACAAGTTTCAGGAAGACTTTCTACTGCTAAGATACAAGCTTTAGAGAGACCTACTAATGAAAATAAGAAAAATACTCAGACACAGACAGAGGAGTTTAGAGCAGACCCAACCACACCACTGCATTATGAAACTGAAGGGGAGAAGCCTAAGGCAAGGCCACAGACCCAGACATGATCCTCAGCCACAGCTCTGGTCCAGATAATACCATGGCCTCAGTTGACAGCCTTGGCCACCCAAATTGGCCTGGATCTGGTGGAGGCACAGCCGTCAGACACTAACATGATCACAGGTTGTGGCCCAGTCTGCGGGCTTTATTTTCCAAGATTTTTGTAGAGACATGTACTTGAGAAACAGTTCCCTTTCAAATAACATCAAGGTAAGAACAATGATGTATAAAATAATAAATAACAATTAACATTCAACCTTCAGCTTGCAGTAAGCCAGAGAAGCAGCAGTTCTGAGCTTTCTAAGAGACTGCACTCTATCTTACTAGGAGACAGGGTGAGCAGCTGCCTTACCCTGTCTAGATATTGCTATGCTTATGAGCCACTACTTTGCATGTTGTGACCTGTCATTTTCTTATGTCAGCAGCACCTATAAATACTTTTGAGAAAATGATGATAAGATTTATTCAATAGAAATAAGTAATAAGAAGCTTTTGGTTAATAAGAAAAAAATATGAATCCTTTTCAAAGAACATAAAAGAACAGAATAAATGCCAATTATACTACAATTCAGTAATGCTAAGAAAAACACTTGCTATTGTAATAGTTAATTTTATGATGACTTAGCTAGACAATTGTACTTAGTGATTGGCCAAATGATTGTCTGGATATTGCTATGAAAGTAACTTATACTACAATGGAAAGTTAAATCAATAGACTTTGTCAGGCATAGAGGTGCATGAGGTGGAGACAGAAGGACCAGTAGTTCAAGGTCATCCTTAGGTACATAGTGAATTCAAGGAAAGCCTGGGTTATGCTAAACCCTATCTCAAAAATAAAAAATAGCAGACTTTGAGGAAAGCAGTTTAACTTCTCTCTCAGTAAGATTTTCAGCATGATGATAAAATATAAACAGTTAAGGAAAGATTTATTTGAGATGATGATTTTAGAGATATCAGTTTGTGGTTTCTTGGCCCCATAGTTTTGGGAACATGGTTAGTAGAGTATTAATGCAAAGCAGTATATGCTAGAATAAATCTGATCAGTTCATGGCAGCCAGGAGGCAAATAAGAGAAGGGACTACAATCTCAAGACCTACTTCAAGGGCATGCTCCAATGACCTGACTTCCTTCTGTCTTTGTCTTACTGAATATTCTCTCACTTCCCGATAGTCCCAGACCAGTGACAAAGCCTTCAAGCTATAGCTTCTGGGGTTGTTTAAGGTGAAAATGATAACATTCCATCTCTGATTTCCAAGGGTTCATGCCCATTTCATAACACACATCTCTAGGAGCGTGCAGAAGCTGAACAGTTGGAGCATTCCTAAAATATACAGGTGTAAAATGTCCTCTGAGGCTGAAGGCAAAGGTGTAGTGTGAGCCTCTGCTCAATCAAGAGATCAATTTCTAGCACACAACGTCAGAGGGTAAACATCTCCATTAGCAAAGGAAGAAGTATGAAAAGAACAAGGAGTTATTGGACAAATGAAACACCAGAACCTAGTAGGGCAAACATTAAATTCTGCAGTTCTATGTTATGTATTTGGGGTATATGATGGTGGGTTGCGCATCTCTAAGTGCTTGGGAATCCCCTATGGTAGTGCCTTTCTGGCTTCAGCTCAAATGACATCTTTTTTGGGCTGGTTGTGCTGTCTGCTGTAAATTTTCTTGCAGATGTTGCCTCTGGCATCTGTAACCTCCTGAGTCTCTACAAAATTTGATCTTCATTCTTATAGCTTTATGCCTACATGACATTGTCGGGGGCTGTTTTCAGGGATTCTGATCTTGAAAGAGATTGCCTGGTCTCTTGACATTTACTTTGAAATCTTTGTGTAAGCTTCTGTGACCCTACTGGTCTTTCACCAGCATGACTGAAGAAACAAAATCATGCAGTCAAGGTCAGGAATTGCCAACAGCTTGAGCAGTAGTGGGTTGTTCTTGAATCATGGCTGCAAGCAAGCTCTGAGTGACACATGAACTAGCTGTACATGGTGACAGAAATCTGGAGGAAAGAATTCTCCAAAGGCTCTCTGTGTGAGCGCTCTCTACTCAATCCAGCATACTGAGCTTTTGGAAGGCACAATTCTATAGATCTGAGGTTCTCTCAACACTCTTTCACATTGTCCTGGTACAAAGTATTAGGTGAATCCATCTTCCTAGGATGGTTCCAGGGTCACCTGAATTAGGTGATTGATTCAGGCCAACTGGAATGTTAGGTCCCCATGCAGGCCAGAGATTCTGTTTTTTTGACCAGAGTAATTTTTCTTGGCTTTTACTGCTGCACTAACACTTTATATGAAAGAAATAGCTCCTGAAGGTAGTTTTATGTACAGAAAGGTATTTTAACTTAAGTCACAGAAGGATTTCTATTACTTTCATTTTCCTAAATATAATTCAGTCTCATAGTAACAGTATGAATCAAGATTCCATTCTATTGCAAGAGAAACAGACACAGACACATAGACATAGACACCCACACATACCCGGAGAGAGAGAGAGACAGACAGAGACAGAGAGACACAGAGAGACACAGAGAGACAGAAAGAGAGTGAGAGTGAGAGTGAGAGAGAGAGAGAGAGAGAGAGAGAGAGAGAGAGAGAGAGAGAGTAACAGACAGACACACACACGTGGGAGATAGAGATTAGCAACTGCATGAATCACAGCTGTCAGAACTACCTCATTTGCTAGAACATAAGGTTCTTTATGGATCAAGGCTAGTTTTTATGTTTCTCTATTCCAAGTAGTTAGTGAATATTGGTGACTATTTTTAAAAAATGTTAATTTATTTAATGTGTATGGGTGTTTTGCCTGTGTGTACTCCTATGTACCATGTGCATGTCTGTTACCTATAGTGGCCAGGAGCTGTCATTGGATTCCCTAATACTGGAGTTACAAAGAGTTATGAGCTATGTTGTGGGTACTGAGAACCAAACCCAGGTCATCTGAAAGATGACAAGTGTTCTTAGAAGACTGAGCCATCTTTCTGACCCCAGTGACTCATTTTTGTAACTCATACTCTTACATTTATAAATGGCCATCGATTTAGAGGGACTCCTAACCCCTCCTAATACAGGCCTAGAAGTAAAGCTTTGCTCAGGAAGTACACAAGGACAACTCAGATAGAGGAGAAGATCAGAGAGGAGATAAAAGAGCACACCGAGGGAAAGAAAGGACCAAATTGGAGGTAGAAGGAAATTAAAAGCACTTGACAAGCTATATATTCACTTCCAGTCCATCACTGGGAAGAAATGCATGTGCCTTGCTCTCTGGCATCTTTGAGCATATCTCTCCACCAAGGAGAAATCTCAGCTTCCCAAACATACCTTCACACTCTTCAGAGCCCAGGCCACTCACTTAGCCAATGGTATGCAGTCCCTGGGTCTCGGAGGCACATATAAGGAGGTAGAGCCAGAAGTTTCTCAGTCCCACCTGGCCCCGCGGTCCCGCAGCTGCTTATAAAATAATCACTGAGGCTTATATTAGTTACAAACTGTATGGACTATGGCTTCAGCTTCTTGCTAGCTAGCTCTTTCATCTTAAATTAAATTAAATATTCATCTTAAATTCCTATTAATCTATATGTTGCCATGTGGCATGGCATTACCCGTTTGCTGGCATCTTGTTGCTTCTTGGGCAGTGGCTGGTGTCTCTCCTGACTCCACCCTTCTTTTCTCTGTATCTCTGTTTAGATTTCCCTCCTGGCTGTAGGCTCTCTTGCCATAGGCCAAAAGAGCTTTATTTATCATCCAGTGGGAGCCAAACATATTCACAGCATACAGAAAAACATCCCACAGCATTTTCCCTTTTCTGTCTAATCAAAAAGGAAGGTTTTAACTTTAACAAAGTAAAATTAGATATAACAAAACAATTATCAAGCAAGAATTACAGTTACAATATCTAGTCCATTTGTATTTGGCAAAATTAAAGAAAATATCTATAATCTATCCTACTTTTGGGAATCTAAAGTTTCATATCTAATTTACCTTTTATTATGACTAAGGAAAACTATAATTATAGCTATCTAGTCTTCAACTTCATCAAAGACCCCAGAAGGATATAATACTACCCGAGTAAACAAGAAGTGCATTGTGAGCAACTTCCATAATTCTAGAATTGACAGAGACATCTGGCTGCCTGGTCAGTCACCCGAAGTTCCTCTTTAATATTGGGGCATCTATCTTCATCCTACAGGCCTAGAGTCTCTGGCATAGCTTTCAGTGAAGCAGGAAATTTTAAGAACTGTTCCACCCATTCTGGCAAAGTTCATCAGTCACTTCTCCCCACGTCCTGTAGAATGTCTAGCAGTTTCTTCTGTGAAGCAGGAATCTGAAGGACCATCTCACCTTGCAAAGTTCAGTGGTTTCCTTCCTATGGGTCCTGCATGTCCAGTTTATACAGCATACTGTCAAGCAATTGAGGCACATTTTGCCCAGTGGCTAACCTTTGCCACAAAGAAAGCAAACTCCATAATGAGTTTCTGCAATGCCCATCATCCTCTTTGAAGCAATTGGTGCTGACAGGAGCAGATGTGTTTCATTGTCCAGAAATATCTAAGTTGTTAAAACATTTTAATTGTCATGTTCTATAGGCCTTTGAAGTGTTTGAAGATTACCTTCCTAATTGAAATATATCTTTGTATACCTAAAAATTTAACTAACATGACTATAAATTTGATTATTAATTTGTATTTCTTAACTATACATTACATTTTAAATGAGTTGCATCAAACATAATACCTTAAACAAGAGTAAAAATATACATACAGTATAACAAAATTAATTTTAAATTTGTGTCAATAAACCAAAATCCATAGTAGTATAAAATATTTCAAACAAGTTGTTGCTCTTTAAAAGTAGATTCAATAAACTACCCTTTCATCCTATCATATTTATATCCCCTTTTCTTATTTAGAAAGAGATTATATTTATAATCAATCTGCTTTAAATAAAAATAAACAGTCATAAACAATATTTTGGGAATTTGAGCATAGCTTCCCATACTACTTTCTGATGATTGGGGGCACTGGCAATCTTATGGGGATCCTGAGAAAATTAAGAATTATAGTTAAATCTTGGCTATAATTGTCTGTGAGGCTATATCAACCTTTCAGGAGGTCTTGGCTGATCAAACCATATTAGCCTGGAAACAACCTACAGGTTCTCATCTTCTATGGAAACAAAAGCAGAATATCTTTTCCAAAGCAACATATTCTTAGACATAAATTTTGAAGTCAAGATACCTTTAATATATACATATTGGTTTAACTTAGTAGCCCCTACAATCAAATGTCTCTCTGCAGTTAAAAATCCCAAAGACAATATAATAATATGCAGTATCCAGATTCTTTGTGTAATTTTCATCTTTATGTGACTTAACTTTTATATATTATTTTACTGTCTCTTTAAAGACTTTATTTTTTTAAATATCTATTTCTTTATATAACTGCCTATACCTCTTTCCTTCTTTCTTCTAGGCCTATCTATATTTTTACATATATTGTAAACCATTTAGAACTTTATTCCATCTGAATCTATCTTATTGTGTATCTATAATTCTTTTCTGGCCAAGAGGGATTTTAAATTGATAAACTGCACACAGACTTTGGCTGTTGACTCCACCATTGGGCTTTCCAACATGACAGAGGTACTTTTACCACCAGCTCTGGGAGCCATGCTCCCCAGCAACTCTGGGAAACAGTGTGTCTATGCCTCCATCAAGAACCATTTAGCCCAAAAACCTCTTCTTCTTCTCCTCCTCCTCCTCCTCCTCCTGCTCCTCCTCCTCCTCCTCCTCCTTCCTCATGTCTGTACTAGAAAAAGCTAAATCCACCATAAAGCGTCTTACATGGCTTGGAGATGCCTTGGTGTACCTCAACGGAAATCCGCCATGCTGTGCTCAAGCTCACAACCTGCATGCATGAGAGACATAAACTAGAAAGCTGCTCTTGACCGCATTTCTGTGTGTTTTAGGTCTATATGAATCAATATCTGATGGTGGGTGCCAATTGTAGCCAGAAGTTTCTTGGTCCCATAGCCATTTATAGCTTATAAAATAATCACTCAGAAGCTTATATTAATTACAAATTGTATGGCCTATGTCTTCAGCTTCTTGCTAGCTAGTTCTTTCATCTTAAATCATCCTTTAATCTATATGTTGCCATGTGGTCCTGGCATTACCAGTCTGCTGGCATCTTGTTGCTCTTTGAGTGGCAGCTGGCATCTCTCCTGAATCCACCCTTCTTCTCTATGTATCTTTGTTTGGATTTCACACCTGGCTGTAAGCTTTCTTGCCATAGGTCAAAAAAGCTTTATTTATTATCCAATGGGAGTCACACATATTCACAGAGTATAGGAAGACATCTCACAGCAAGGAGGCTTGGAAGCCACTTAGGTATGGCTAACTGTAATGTGTAGTTTGAATGTCTCAAGTTAGATGAGTGGTTTTCAAACTTTAGCATCACTAGAATCTTCTGGAGAACGTTAGACACCGATTTCTGCTTCAACAAGTCTAGTGTAGGAATCAAGTCTGCTTTTCCTTCCTTCCTTCCTTCCTTCCTTCCTTCCTTCCTTCCTTCCTTCCTTCCTTCCTTCCTTCCTTCCTTCCTTCCTTCCTCCTCTCCCTCCCTTCTGTCCTCCCTCCCCTCCCCTCTCTCTCTCTTTTCCTGAGACAGGGTCTCACTATGTAGCTCTAGCTGTCCTGGAACTCACTCTGTAGACCAGACTTGTCTCAAACTCACAGAGATCTACCTGTCTCTGCTTCCTTGAGTGCTGGGATTAAAGGTAAGTGCCACCATACCATGCCTAGCTAAGAGTCTACATTTCTAACAAGTTCTCAAGTGTTGGTTCTGTTGGGCCAGGACCATATTATGAGATCTCACTGTTTTTCATATTTGAAAAAATGTAGATTTAGCTAATAAGTTAAATATATCCTCGAGTGTGAATGTACCCACTGACTCACCTTTACCATTCTTTGCTTCTGTGGAAGACAGAACTCATAGTAAGGAAGAGGGTCACCCTTCTCAGGTCTTTGGAGCAGGGGTGGCTTCATTGCACACTCATCCCTATCTCTGCAGGTTAGAGCTTGGGATTTGCACCTCAAGTCACCCAGAGCCTGCTTTTCCGGTATTGCCTTACCATTCTTCAGTTCTCACCAATCCACCCACACCACTGTTCCCCAGCACTTCCTCTCATGTTGTCACTTGCTCCCCAACACTGTAGGTAAACGAGCAGCCTACAGGTCCTCAGACTTCCACCTAGAAATGAGGGTGAGGATTTCCAAGTAAGATTCTCCATCTACCTAACCAGAAAAGCTCTGCCTAGACCCTGCACACGGGATCCTTTAAGAGTGTGAGCAGAGAGGAAGGAGTCTCTATTCTGTCTTAACATATGGTTAGCTTCAATTTCTGTAGCCAAAGAATAAGAGAATACCTTTCCCATGAGAAATGGGACTTGGGAGGATCTCCTTCTGAGGCCCTGAGGATCCACAAAGAAGAGGCCCACTTGGCCCATGGGCTGGGGTTTCATGGGAAGCTCTAGCATATACAATCTGTCATCACTCAGCAATTACACTATGGCTTTGTTCCCTCTTCTGGTTCAACTCCCTTTTTGTATCTAGATCCAGTGTCACCTAGTAGGTTCACCCATTCCCGTTTTCCACAAAGCACCTTCTATAATCATCTCTGCCTATCCAGCCAGCAGGCGGAGTATATGGATTAGAGGTATGCACATCCCACAACATCTGAGGTGGTAGCAAGCACCAGGCTGCCAAGCCATAATCCAGGATTACTGAATCAAAAACAATAGGGTCAGGACCCAGAAATTTTTAACAGGTGCCCCAGGACAGTCACACATTATATTTTAGGATATCTATGTTAGAATATTAGCTTCTGAAGATAGCTGTATGTTGTTGACCAGTATACCTTCACCATGTGCCACAAAGTACACAGGAGTCATCATACCATTGATTGGGTCCTAGAGCAAGTGGGTAAATAGGCGATAACAGGTATAGGGACATGATGCTTGTGCTTTGCTGGGCAGGTTGTGGGGTGTGTGTGTGTGTGTGTGTGTGTGTGTGTGTGTACCCACTGTGTTTCAACACAGTCTTAATGTTCTTCAGCTATTGTACAAACAGTTTTTGTCTAGAGAGTGGTCACCATAAGCTGCAACTAAGCTTTTTGTTTCGTTTTTTTTTTCAAGATTTATTTTTGTTTTTTATGTGTGTGAGCATTTTGCCTGCATACACATATATAACATGGAGGCAGGAAGAAGGCATCGGATACCCTGGAACTGGAGTTGTAGATCACTGAGAACTGCTGTGTGAGTACTTGGAATTGAACTGGGTCTTTTGCAGAGCAGCAAGTATTAACAGCTGAGCCATCTCTCCAGCCTCTACAATCAGGTATTAAACACTAGAATCACAGCCTATACATGAGGAGAGACCTGTGGAGATTTAAGAAAAATAGCAGGTGTTTTCCCTTTCTGGCCTTTAAGTTCTCTTTGGGCATCAACTGGTGGAGAGAACATCTGGGGTTGTGCTACTGCATTGCTTTTCTCTCTGTGTGGCTGCAATCCCCTAAGCTAAGAGGACATTGTGCATATCTCTGTTGCAAACATGAGTACATGTTTGTTGAAAAAATGAGTGAAAGCATAGGTAGCAGTTAATGGTTTTAGTGAAGCATCTATATAAATACAATTTCTTATCATGTATTAGTAGTTTTCTCTTGTCAGGGACTTTTCCAGCAATTTACACATTATTACTACTTATTTAGACCTTTGACTGAAAACATTTCCCATTTCCCAAGAATGTCAGCCAAAGGAGCTAGTGTCTCACTCCAGGTGACAGAGCCAAGGTGGCTGAGGCAGGCAGTGAGTCCAGGCAGCTAGCTTTGGAGCCCCGGTGTTCACTCACCTCCTCTCTGACTCCTTGAACCTGTGTTTCAGAAGGCTCAAAAATGCATTTCAAGTGTCTTCCTGAGAGCAATTCCTATTTTGTTCACATACATGCTGTTCCCTTGAACTCAGCCCAGGAGGACCAGGTACAAACATTATAGATTAAGGTGTTTTCTCAAGCATGCTATGTGCCTGTAAAAACTGGTGGTCAGAGAGATTGAAATACTATTTGAAATCCATACAAATCAACTTCTGTTTAATTTGCTTCTTGTACTTTATATTATGCTGAACTCAGGAGGACTACTGATGCTCCAAGCTACTATGAAATTTTATGGCTAACTAAATAGCCAAAGTGCGTGCTTTACCTTGTAGTGAGAATTGAGTCTAAAGAGAGGGAGAGTTAATGAAATTATTATAATAGCTGTTTGTATCTTAAGATTGTAAAAAATCTACTTCAATAAAGCAGTATAAGGAACACATTAAATTATGTCACAGCGATTCTACAGCAGGCACAGTATTGGAGGCATTCCATTGATAATGATGGATAGTTTCTACAATTTGCACTTTTTTTTGAGCAAAACGAGAGTCTGTTTTGCTTGTTAAAATGCATGGTGATTTACAATAGTCAAAACTACATTTGGCAGCAAGCTATGTTGAAGACAAGATAGGTAGGAAATATTTTCTTGATTAGATAATGGTTGGTTGAAATTCCTTCCAGCTTTGTGAAACAAAAGTTAGCAATTGAAAGCATATCAGATGATGCATCAATTTTCCATAAGCAGGAGCCTGCAACCTACTTTATTGAAAAACCTTTATATGGAGCTAGATTTAATCTCTCAATTTGAGAAGCGGTGCCATGAAATAAGATGTTCGCATGCAAAATCTTCAGATTTCCAATGGAAATTTAAAACAAAGAAGTACTCTGTTCCCTTGGGGATAGCACCTATCTTGGATTCATTTTTTTCTCTGATGTTCTCGCGTAGCTTTATCAGTAGCTTCAGGGAAGTGAAACAGTGTCTGTCTTCAGAACAAAGACTTAGAGGGTTGGAGAAAAAAAGGAAGATAATATATGAAAAGCACTTTCTCTACCATTCTTTTATTTTGTTACGGATTTCTTGTGGAGTGATCATTATTTCAAATAATTTATATCTTAAATAATTTCAATATTTAATATGGCAGGCAGCTACATATAACCTAAATTTATGTTTTGTTTTCTGCCTAAGTCACCCATGAAAATCTTTCTTAATGTAGGTAAATTTTAGCTAGACAAAACTGAAAAAAAAATGGACTTAAGAGACAACTGTGTGTTTCTTACAAAGACAGCAAGTTACACTACCAAAAGAAACAGAAGAAAAAGGAGCTTTCTTAGCTCCTTCACGATGAGTTGGCAATGCACTACTCAGCAATTGGTATGTGCTTCGACATGAAGGGCCGATGAAGAAGAGACGGCCCTAGAATCAGGCCCAGTGGAATTATATACATCCTTGTATGCAACTGGTGCATACTCTAGATCTGTGGCCTGCATCTCTTCCAGCTGTGTATTTGTGGCTAATTGAACAATTTTGTCAGTGTCTGTAACAGGACAGTTATCTCACACCCTGTAAAGCAGCAGTTCGCTAACTTCTGTTTTTATTGTCAAATGTGCACAGGTCTAACCTACTCTTTAAGAATAATGCCACAAGAAGGTCAAGGTTTATATTGCTTCCACAAAGCCATTTCTCTCTACATATTTATTTGTATTTTAATATGCAATTTTAGGTAGGTTAAGCATAAATTTCCAAGACATTTTACTCAAACAACCTGTTATTTTTTTCTGAAGAAACAACGTGAAGGCCTGTCTAGGTAGTTTTCAGGAAATACTGTTTCTCATACAAGGGAACCATGAACTCCTGGGGAAATCACTCTGTCAGATTAGACCCCAGTGTTGGAAATTTCCATCTAGAATGCAGAACACAAGTCTGGATCATTGTGAGATGATGTCAAAAGGCACATGGAATCTATATAGACTTCCCTGCTAAAAGTAGGACCATTTTAGTATGTAAAACAATGATGGGACCTCTTGAAGCATCTTCATTATGCAAAACTATGTGATTTCAAACAGCATTGTTTGCTTTTAGAAACTTATAAAGTATCAAGCCATTATTCTGAAAAGATTAAAAAAAACTTGGTAAGTAAAAGTAATCATTTTGGGCAGGACACACAGTACATTTCAAAGTGACGTATACTCAAGAATTCTACCTACTAAATGTAGAAGAAATGATAGAATTAGATGGCAACTTTACAATCCCAATGAGAAACTGCATTTAGAAAACCATAACAGTTCTATCCTAAAGCCATCAACTGTGTGTCCATGGGGACCTTTATAATGATTGATAGCAATGTGGAGACTCTGCTATCTTCTTCTCAATCCCACTGTGTAGCATTGCCCAGAAGGGAATGCTCATTATATATTAGTGTCAAAAAGTTAAGATGAAATCTAATCAAATTTCTGATGATCACCTTAGAGTAAATGCAGGAAGTCAGAGAATGTGTTAAATGATACCACTGGGTCAGAACCAACCAAACTTGGAACTAATTACTTGGTTATTTTAGGAAGTGCATTTAAGTAGCTGGTATTTATAAGGAAGTGAAGGAGAGAACGCCAGTGGAAACTAAAAAAAGTCATAGAGATTTATAAACTAAAAGTGTTCTGTTGAATTTACTGAGCTTTGATTTAAATAAACTAGCCATGTACTGTTTCAGTGTGACCCAAGAACCTAAGCTGACAGGTGATGCTAAGAATGCTTCATTTCACTAAACGATGTTACCAAAGTATGGTTATTTTACCAGCATGTATTCTATTGGAGAATGATAGACATATGTGATTGTTAAGAGTACTCTAGTTATCTTCCACAAAAGCATGTGGATAAAAGATGAAA
This sequence comes from Peromyscus leucopus, assembly GCF_004664715.2. Lineage (NCBI taxonomy): Eukaryota > Metazoa > Chordata > Mammalia > Rodentia > Cricetidae > Peromyscus > Peromyscus leucopus. The sequence continues at coordinate 46,872,686 of NC_051067.1, forward strand.
TGGCATTATCAAAGTGCTCATAATTGCGTAACTTTTTCATTGGGGTTTGTGTGTCTGCCCTCTCTCCTTTTGAGTGTGTTTCTAAGTCCTTGGCACAGAATCCACAATGAACTGAGTAAACAAAAACAGACATTAATTATACTCAATGTGTTAAAAATTTTCTCTCTTTTGTAAGGGAAATACCTTAAGTGTTCTTCCTTCTCTGAAGACTGTATGGATTTTGGGGCCCCTGCTGCTCCTGGATGTCTTGATTTATAGTCCAATATATAATATAAGACACCAGTTGGAATCCTTCTCCACACACCCAACACAAGACAGCTCCATCTTTATTACTGGCTCAAGGGTAAACGCAGCATGAACATTAGAACTGGCTCCAATCGTAATGAAAGCAGGTCTCTGTTCACTGCTGTGGCCTCATGACAGGGAACTTTTCCATTTCTGGAAATCACATCAGTTAAAGCAGGAAAGCAAGAGTCAGAAATCAGCGGCTCTGGATCCAGAGGGACCGTGTTTCTAACTTTGTTACTGTCACCAACAATCTGGGTGCTTTGTACAGTGTGACCAGTTACAGTGTCCAGTGCTGTGGTTACTGGGCAAGTAGAAGGACTGTGTTTAACTTAGGGATGAACATAGGGCAGGAAAAAAAAGGCACAGAATGTGTTCAAATATGATGTCATCTGTTTCATTAACTTGATGTTCTTCTGAATTCATTTTATTTTCCTTTCAAACACATTTCTTCCTATGATCACATGTATTCTGTTCGGACAATTATTTCTTTAATTTCTTTCTTTAGTATCTTAAAGTTTTTATAATATAAGTCTTTCACATGTGTGGTTAGTGTTACTCTGAGATATATTTTTTGAGGCTGTTGGAAAAGTACTGTTTCCCTGATTTCTTTCTCAGTATGTTTGTCATTTCTATATAGAAAGCTACTTACTTTTGTGTGTAAATTTTGTGTCTTGCTACTTTGCTGAAAGTATTTATCAGCTGTATAAATTTTCTAGTGGTGTATTTAGGGTCTTTATGTAAAAAAAACCACCATCTGCAAACAAGGATATTTTGACTTCTTAGTTTCCTATTTTTACCCCCTTGATCTCCTTCAGCTATCTTATGGCTATAGCTAAGACTTCAGACTAAGAATCCAACAGCTATGAAGAAAGTAGGCATCTTTGTCTTGTTCTGATTGTAGTGGGAATTCTTTGAGAATCTCTTCATTTAAGATGATTTTGGCTTGAGAGAGCAGGCCCTGCACCTCAACAGAGTGGCACAATAGAGCCAACCCTGTTAGACCAGGTGTGGGTGAGCCAGCCCCAAAGTTGTGAGCATGGGAGAGCAGTCCCAATTTCTCATCAGTTTTCTGGCAAAATGGGTGAGGAAAAGAAGCCATCCACTCTGCCCACCAACACCTGGGGCAGGTGGGAGAGCTGGACCTATGGTCATAAGAGTGGGAGAGCTGTCCCCAGTCCCCACCGCCTGCTACACGCAGGAGAGCAGGCGCTGCACTCCACAACATATCCTACCCTGTTAGCACAGGTGTGGATGAGCCACCTCTGAAATCATGAGCATGGGACAGCTGTCCCCATTTCCCATCTAGTGGACCAACCCTACAGCTGTCCAGGCCCAGACCCAGGGTTATGACTTGGCCTGCTCCAACATCCATGACATCAATGATCTGCTGGAGCATGTGAAGGAACCTGACCCACAGACCCAAAGCTGCAGGATCTTCATAGCACAGGGTGCCAGCGGTATGTCCAGGAAGAGTCCTAGTGGGGACCCCATGTCAAATGTATAGTAGAGACCAGGGGCCTCAAACCAGACCAATAACTCTTTACAATAAACACTTGCAGGTAGAGATGTTAATGGTGGCTTCACAAAAAAAAAAAAAAAAAAAAAAAAAAAAAAAAAAAAAAAAGAATTTGGAAATGTTTCTTAGTTTCCATTTTTTTTTTTTGAGTAACTGAGGAGTATTGATATTAATTCTTCCTAGAATGTCTTGTTCATTTTGTGCTGAATCCATCTGGTCCTTGGTCTTATATATTTGGGAGATTTTTAATTACTGCTTCTATTTCACTAGGGATTATGGGTTTATTTAAATAGTTTCCTGTTATTTAAAGTATAGTTTTTTTCATGCAATTTATTCAGATTATGGTTTCCCCTCTCCCTATTCCTCCCAGTCCTTTTCCACCTCCCCTCCTATCTGAGTCCCTACCCTTTTTGTCTCTCCTTAGCAAACAAAAAGACATCTAGGGAATAATAATAAAATAAAGTAAAATCAGATAAAATAAAAATGAAAAATAAGATAAATAAAAAACAAATTAATTGAAACATGACCAAATAACCAAACAAGAAAAAGAGCCAAGAAAAAGCACAAGAAATCCATATAGATGCAGAAACACACAGGCTCACACACTCAGCAATCCCATAAAAATCCCAAACCTGGAAGCCATAATACATATACAAAGGACTCCACCCAACTTCTGAGACTGTCGCTACTCCCTCAGACAGAGTCTGCCAGCATAGATTGGACAAAGAGCTGCTCCCTGAGACGCAGAGTCTATCAGCATTGATTGGACCAAGAGCCCTCATTAGACTAATCACTAAATGCCCATACAAAGAAGATAGAGAAATCTCACACTAGCGACTTAACAGCACACGTGAAAGCTCAAATACATAAAGAAGCAAACTCACCCAGGAGGAATAGATGCCAGGAAATAATAAAAATGAGAGCAGAAATCAATAAAATAGAAACAAAGAGAACAATACAATGAATCAATGAAACAAAGAGCTGGTTCTTTGAGAAAATCAACAAGATAGACAAGCCCTTATCCAAATTAAACAGAAGGCAGAGAGAGAGAGAGAGAGAGAGAGAGAGAGAGAGAGAGAGAGAGAGAGAGAATCCAAATTAACAAAATCAGAAATGAAAAGGGAGACATAACAACAGACAATGAGGAAATCCAGAGAATCATCAGGTCATACTTCAAAAACCTGTAATCCACAAAATTGGAAAAATCTAAAAGAAATGGGCAATTTTCTGGATAGGTACCATAAGTTAAATTGAGACCAGATTTAACTAGACCAATAACACATAAGGAAATAGAAACAGTCATTAAAAGTCTCCCAACCAGAAAAAGCCTAAGACCAGATGGCTTTAGTGCAGAATTCTACCAGAATTTCAAAGAAGAGCTAATTCCAATACTCTTCAAATTGTTCCACACAATAGAAACAGAATGAACATTACCAAACTCTTTTTATGAGGCTACAGTTACCCTGATACCCAAACCACACAAAGATGCAACAAAGAAAGAGGATTACAGACCAATCTCCCTCATAAACATTCATGCAAAAATACTCAGTAAAATACTGGATAACCAAATTCAGGAACACATCAAAAAATTATTCACCATGACCAAGTAGACTTCATCCCAGGGATGCAAGGATGGTTCAACATACGAAAATCTATCAATGTAATACACCATATAAACGAACTGAAAGAAAACATGATCATCTCATTAGATGCTGAAAAAGCCTTTGACAAAATTAACACCCCTTCATGATAAAGGTTCTAGAGAGATAAGGAATACAAGGAACATACCTAAACACAATAAAGGCAATTTACAGCAAGACAACAGCCAACATCAAATTAAATGGAGAGAAACTCAAAGTGATTCCACTAAAATCAGGAACAAGACAAGGCTGTCGACTCTCCCCATATTTATTCAATGTAGTACTTGAAATTCTAGCTAGTGCAATAAGACAATAAAAGGAGATAGAAATTGAAAAGGAAGAAGTCAAACTTTCACTATTTGCAGACAATATGATAGTATATCTGAGTAACCCCAAAAATTCTACCAGGGAACTCCTACAGCTGATAAACTCCTTCAGTAATGTGGCAGGATATAAGATTAATTCAAAAAAATTAGTAGCCCTCCTATAAACAAATGATAAATGCGCTGAGAAAGAAATTAGAGAAACATCACCCTTTACAATAGCTACAAATAATTTAAAATATCTTGGGGTAACTAACTAAGCAAGTGAAAGACCTGTATGATATGAACTTTAAGTTTCTGAAGAAAGAAATAGAAGATATCAGAAAATGGAAAGTTCTCCCATGCTCATGAATAGGCAGGATTAACATAGTAAAAATTGCAATCTTACCAAAAACAATCTACAGATTCAATGCAATTCCCATCAAAATCCCAACATAATTCTTCACAGATTTGGAAAGAACAATACTTAACTTCATATGGAAAAACAAAAAACCCAGGATAGCTAAAAGAATCCTGAATAATAAAGCAACCTCTGGAGGCATCATGATCCCTGACCTCAAGCTCTACTATAGAGCTATAGTAATAAAAACAGCTTGGTAGTGGCATTAAAACTGACATGTGGATCAACAGAATCAAATTGAAGACCTTGACATTAATCCACACACCTATGAACACCTGACCTTTAACAAAGAAGCCAAAACCATGCCATGGAAAAAAGAAAGCATCTTCAACAAATGGTGCTGGCATAACTGGATGTCAACATGTAGAATATTGCAAATAGATCCGCATCTGTCACCATGCACAAAACTCAAGTCCAAGTGGATCAAAGACCTCAAGATAAGTCCAGTTACATTGAACTTGATATAAGAGAAAGTAGGAAGTTGTCTTGAATGCATTGGCACAGGAGACCACTTTCTGAATATAACACCAGTAGCACAGACACTAATAGCAACAATTAATAAATGGGACCTCCTGAAACTGAGAAGCTTCTGTAAGGCAAAGGATATGGTAAATAAGACAAACGACAGCCTACAGAATGGGAAAATATCTTCACTAACCCCCCACATCTGACAGAGAGCTGATCTCCAAAATATATAAAGAATTCAAGAAACTAGACATCAAAATACCTAACAATCCAATTAAAAAGTGGTTATAGACCTAAACAGAGAATTCTCAACAGAAAAATCTCAAATGGCTGAAAGACATTTAAGGAATTGCTCAACACCCTTACTCATCAGGGAAATGCAAATCAAAACGACTCTGAGATACTATCTTACACCTGTCAGAATGGCTATGGTAAAAAATACTGAAGACAGCTTATGTTGGAGAGGATATGGAGCAAGGGGAACATTCCTTCACTGCTAGTAGGAATGTAAACTTGTACAACCACTTTGGAAATCAATATGGTGCTTTCTTAGAAAACTTGGAATCAATCTACCTCAAGACCTAGCTAAACTACTCTTGGGCATACACCCAAGCAATGCTCAATCATACCACAAGGACACAAGCTCAACTATGTTCATAACAGTATTATTTGTAATAGCCAAAACCTGGAAACAACCTAGATAACCCTCAACTGAAGAAAGGATAAAGAAAATGTGACACATATACACAATGGAGTACTACTCAGCAGAGAAAAACAATGACATCATGAAATTTGCAGACAAATGGATGGAGCTAGAGAATATCATTCTGAGTGAGATAACCCAGACTCAGAAAGAAAAACCTGGTATGTACTCACTCAAAAGTAGATACCAGATATAAAGCAAAGTTAACCAGATTACAACCCAGAGCTCCAGAGAAGCTAGCTAGCAGGGAGGACACTAAGAGGGACACATAGGTAATCCAATGAAGGTGAAACAGATGAGATCTACATGAGCAAGCTGTGAGTAATGGGGGGTGTAATGGAGGGCAAGGAATGGGGCATTAGAACACAAGGAAATGGGAGGTTTGAGCTGGAACAGGGACAGAGTGGAAGAGCAAGGAATGAGATACCATTATAAATGAAGATATCATGGGAATAAGGAGAAACAGGGTGCTAGGGAAGTTCCTAGGAACCCACAAGGATGATTCCCACCTTAGACTACTAGCAGTAGTTGAGAGGGTACTTGAACTGGTCTGCTCCAGTAACCAGATTAGTGAATACCCTAACTGTCATCATAGAGCCTTCATCCAGTTACTGATGGAAGCAGATGCAGAGATCCACAGCCAAGCACCAGGAGTCCAATCAATGAGAGAAAGAGATTCTATAAGTAAGAGACATTGAGATCATGATGGGAAAACATATGGAGACGGCCAGCCAAACTAGTTGAAAGCCATGAACTGCGGACCAGTAGCTGTGGCGCCCCCATGGAACTAAGCCATCTGGATACATGAGACAGTTGTTTAGCTTGAACTGTTTGGGGGCCCACAGGCAAGGGATTGGGATCCATCCCTGGTACATGAGCGGGTTTTTTGGAGCCTAGTGTCTAAGGTGTGACACCTTGTGCAGCTTGGTGCAGCGAGGGGCAGGGGGGGGGCTTGGACCTGCCTCAACTGAATGTACCAGGTTCTGCTGACTCCCCATGAGAGACCTTAACTTGGAGGAGGTGGGAATGGGGGGAGGGTTGAAAGGGAAGGGTGGTGGGTGGGAAGAGGGAGGAGGGGGGATCTGTGGTTGGTATGTAAAATGAATAGAAAATTTCTTAATAAAAATGCTAAAAAAAACCCCATAAATATATACAAAGTACCTAAAGATAGGAAAAACAAATGAACAAGCAAACAGGCAGACAAACAAAGGAAACAAAACAAGACAAAACAAAAGCCTACCCTGACTTAACGTTATGATAGAAAGAACCTCCAATGATGCCACTGAGTTTGTCCTGTGTTGGCTATCTACTGCTGAGCATGGGGCCTACCCTTAAGAGTGGTTGCTTCCCCAGTGAGACTCTCTTGGAGAAAATTAACTCCTCATTTGCAAGTGGCTATCAATTGGAACTAGCTCTGGGTCAGGTATGGGGGCATGTGCCTGCTTCTCCTTTCAGCTCTAGGACCCCATCTGGTGTAGACCCATGCTGGCCTTGTGCATGCTGCCACAATATCTGTGAGTTCAAATGTCTACCATTCCTATTGTATCTAGAAAGCCTTGATTCCTTGGTGTCCTCCAAACCTAGCTCTTACACCCTTTATGCCCCCTCTTCTGCAGAGTCCCCATAGCTGTGAGGGGAGGTATTTGATGGAGACATTACTTTTAGGGTTGAGTGTTCAAAAGTCTCTCACTCTCTGCATATTGTCTGATTGTGGATCTCTGTGTTTGTTCCCATCTGCTGTAGGAACCTTCTCTGATAATGACTGAGAATTCAGGAATCTGACTATAGCAGAATGTTTTAAGGAGTCATTTTTTTTTGCTATGTCTTCTTAGCAGAATAGTATTTGATTTTCTCCTAGGTCCCTGACCTGTATAGTCTCAGATTCTTGGCTACCCAAGCAGCGTTGGATATGGATTCCATCTCATGGAGTGAGTCTTAACTCAAATCAGATTGTTTTGATTGTTTAGTTCCACAAACTTTGTGCAACTACTGCATCAGCATATGTTCTAGGCAGGTCTTGTAGATCAAAGAGTTTATAGCTGGGTTTGTCTTTATGTTTCTCCTTTGATAGCATGCAGAATATGTTCTAGTAATATGAATACTAGTCAGTAGGGGTGAAGGCTGAAGATAGCTTCTACTGTATTAGGTTTCCAAAAACGGCCACAGAGATCTTGTAGGTTTAGTTGTCCCTCTTCCTATTTACTTCCTTCTCTTCCTCTTTCCTTCTCCTTTCTTGATGCTCCCATTCCAGTAACACCCCTCTTTCATCCACATCATCTATTCTATGTCCATTTCCTAGGGAGATCCAACTTTAGTCCCTAGTCCCTTACTCTCTACCTAACCTCTGTGGTTATATGAACTGTAGCTTGCTTTTCAATGAATTAACAGCTAACATTTACATATTACCAAATATATACCTTATTTTATTTTTAGATCTGGGCTACCTTATTCATGATGTTTTTTCTATTTCTATTCATTTGCCTGTGAATTACATGATTTCATTTTTAATGGCTAAGTAATATTCCATTGTGCATGTGTACCATATTTTATTTATCCATTTATGTGTTGACAGGTTGTTTCCAATTTCTGCCTATTATGAATAGAGCAGCAGTGAACATGGCAGTGTCTCTGTGGTAGGATGAAGTGTCCTTTGGGTATATGACAAAAGCGTATAGATGGATCTTGAGGTAGATCAATTTCCAACTTTCTGATGAACCCCCATGCTGATTTCCTTAGTGGCTATGGATGAGAGCATGAGATAGCATTTGTTTCATTGATCTTGGTTCTTCTGACCGGTGTAAGATGAAACCTCAAAGTAATTTTGACTTGGTTTTCCCTGATGGCTAAAGATGTTGAACATTTCTCTAAGTGTTCCTCAGCCATTTGAGTTTTCTCTTTTGACAATTCTTTTTAGATCTGTACCCCATTAAAAAATTGTGTTGTTTTCTTGATGTATAATTTTTGAGTTCTTTATATGTATTTTGGATATTAGGAATGTTTAATCGGTATAATTTTCCCATTCTATAGGCTGTCTCTTTGTCTGAATGATGTTGTACTTTGCTGTACAGAAGCTTTTCAGTTTCATGAGGTCCCATTTATCTATTGTTGCTCATATTGTCTGTATGAACTAATGATGTTCTGGAAATCTTTACATGAGATTCAAGCTCTGGGCTTAGACTCCAAGCAGTCTCAGTTTGGTATAGTCAAGGGATGAATGACTGAAGACAAAGAAGGCTAGTTTAAAGATTTTTTTTAATTGCTATTCTAACTCATTGTTTGTATAGATATGTTTAAATTATTTCTTTTGTCTTGGTTTAATTTCAGTATGTTCCATGCAACTAGAAATTCATCAATTGCTTTTAAGTTTTCCATTTCCATGGAATATAAATTTTTTGAAAAAGGTTTTGAATCTCTGAGTTTTCCTTTCTTTTAACTTTTAGTGTTATTAATTGGGATCTTGTCTTACCTTCTTTTGGTTAATTTGGCTAATATTTCATCAATCTTGTTAATATTTACAAAGAATCGATGCTTCTTTTTCATGGATTCTTTGTATTGTTTTTGTATTTTCTATTTTGTTAATTTCAGCCACATTTTGATTATCTCTTTGCATATCCATTTTTGTATATTGTTTGTGGTTGGTTTTTGGTGTTTTTAGGCACATCATTAAATTATTAATTTTGTATTATTCATTTTTTTTGATGTAGGTACGAAGCATTATAAATGTTCCTCCCAGGACTGTCTTCATTGTGTCCCATAGATTTTGGTATGGTGTGTGTATTAATTATCATTCAGTTCTAGGAAGTTTTTAATTTTCTTCTTGATTTCTTCCTTTGCACAATTGTCATTAAGTATTTGGTTTCTGTGAGTTTGTGTACTTTCTGTAGTTTTTATTTCTGTTGATATCCAACTGTATTCCATTGTTGTTATATATAATGGAGGATGTGATTTCAATTTTCCTGTATTTATTGACATTTGCTTTGTGCCATAATATGTGAGCCATTTTGAGAAAATTCCATGGCCTGTTGAGCAAAATGGCTATTTTTTAATTTTTGAATCAACATTATGTAGATATTTGTTACAGCATTTGATTTATGATGGTGTTTAACTTCAAAGTTTCTCTACTTAGTTTTTTTTTCTGGATGATCTCTTTATCAGTGAGAGTTGGGTATTGGATTGGGGTCAATCTGTAGTTTTATATCTAATAGTGTATCTCTTATTAAACTGAGTGTCCCCATGTTTTGTGCATATATGTTTAGGATTATGATGTCCTGATAGTGGATTTTCCTTGAGTGGGTATGAAGTGTCGTTCTTTATTTCTTCTGAATAGTTTTGGCTAGAAGCCTATTCTCTTGATATTAGAATACCTATGCACATGTGTTACTTTAAAATTCCATTTGCTTAGAATACGTTTTTCTATTCTTTTATCCTAAGATGGTATCTATTTTTGTTGTTGAAGTGTATTTTTTGGAGCGAGCAAAAGCTGGATTTGTTTTCTAATCAAATCCATTATTCTATCTTTTTTATTGGGAATTGTGACCATTAATATTCAGAGTTATTATAAAAATAGATATTTTCCTGTCATTTTGTTGTGTTTTCTCAGATCAGCTTTGGTTGTCTAACCGGGCATTGTTTGTTTATTCCCTGTAACCTCTTGAATATGTTTGTCTTTCTTTTCAGACTAAAAACTACTCCTTCTATAATCCTCTATAGATCTGTCTTAGCAGTCATAAATTTCTTTAATCTGTTTTTATTTTGAAAACGTTTCATTTCTTTTCCATTTTAATTAATTGTTTTGCTTGGGATATTAATCTAGGTTGACAGTTGTGGTCTTTCCAAAGTTGGGGTACATTTTTCATGTCCTTTTTGCTTTAAAGTTTTCTGTCAAATCAAGTATTATTTTAGTGGTCTTGTCTTTGTAAGTGACTTGATCTTTCTTCTGCAGCTTTCAATAGCTTTTAAAAAATTCTACTTCTTTTTAAGCTGTTTTGTTTTGTGTGTATGGCTGCTTTGTCTCCCTGTATGTCAGTGAACTACTTGTGTACTTGGTGCATACTTGGAGGCCAGAAAAGGTACCTGACCCCCTGGACAGCTGTGAGCTGCTATGAGTGTACTAAGAATTGAACCTGAGTCCACTAGAACAGCAGTTAGCATTCCTAACTGCTGAGTCATCTCTCCAGCCCCCCTTTTTTTTTAAATGGTTTATCTATAATATGTAGTGGAACTTTCTTTTCTCATCTTGTCTGTCTGGTTTTTTTTTTTTTTTTTTTTTTTTTTTCCTATCTATCCTGATCCTGGATGTGCATCTCTTTATATTTGGGATTTTTTTCTTTAATTTTACTTAAAATATTCTCTGTGCCTTCATTATTGTTTTCCTCTCCCTTTATGATCATAATTCAGTTAGATCACTTTACAGGGTCCCTAAATTCTATTCTTTTTGTTCATTTTATAAAGAAACCTCATTGACCTTGACTGAGAGATTCAATTCCTCCACCATGTCTTCTTCCATTGCTGACTCTGTATTTGACATGATGCACCTGGTGGTGAGGCTTTCCATTGAAGTTTTTCATTTGGCTTATAGAATTTTTCATTTCCAGCATAATTTCTATTTGGGTTTTCTTAAACACTTCTGACTATTTTCATGCCTTGGACAGACTTCCTTATTTTATTCAACTTTCATCTTGGTCTCTTTTTTTTGAGTTATTTTGATCATAGTTTGATCAAAATATCATAGCTCTTTTGAATTCTTTTACTTGAGAGTTCTTCCAGGTCATTTTTTATTAGGAGGCATTATTCTGGGATTGGTATTTTTCAAGGTGACATGTTATTTTGTTTTTTCATGTTGTTTTTTTTTTCTACATTGGAATGTGCACATCTGGAGTCTAGTCATAAAAATTATTTGAAATTAGAAGGTTTCTAAATGTAATAGCTACATTAAAAATTAAAGATATGGATTCCCCCATTTCCCTGTCTCTCAGTTATTTCAGCCAAAACCCTGCCTAGTGGCAGCACTTTTGCAATCTCGCCCAGAACTTCAGATAGGCTATGTAGACTTATCCTCCTCCTAGCCTCTTGGTCACACCACCCACCACCTTGTGTAGTACCAGCACAATGTGGGTTATACCCTAGATTCCCAGGTAGGTGGCTTGGACATATTTCCCTGTCTGATTGCTCCCCAGTTACTCTGTCTACCATCCCACCTGCAACAATAATACATGGGGTCTGCCTCAGAACTCCAGATATGTTGCCTGGACCCACTCCCTAACCCAACCAACTATCATATACCCAACACCCCAACCAGCACCTGCACTACTTCAAGTCTTACTGAACTCAAGTATCAGTACCATGTGGTGCCCAATTCAAAAATCTAGCTGCTGCTATCAAAGGATATCCAGCAGAAACCAGAGAACTCTTCATGAATTTTGAAAGTTTGCAGGAAGTATCTTCTCGGCCTCCAGAAATTTAACTCCCAGGCTCAGAAGTTGCATCTGTCTCTAGCAAGTTGAAACCATAACCAATACCATTTTTTCATAGAAACAAAGAGTGGTCCCAAGACTCAGCACCAAGAACCATTCAGGTGGTGCACAACCTGAGAAACTAGGGTAATATTATACAAGTATCCAAACAACCACTTATTAAAAGTGAGAACTGATATCTGAACCAGAAAAAAAATTACCAGTGAATTACTCCAGGAGTCCAGGCCCCATCTCAAAAACAAAACTACATGAACAACCAATTCAATGTATCTCCTCCAGAAATTAGCACCCCAACTGTAATGTTCCCTGGTAAAAGCAACTTAGTTAATGTACAGGAAAATGATTTTAAAATGGCAGTTATAAATGTGTTCTGGAACTCAAAGAGAACCCGAACAAATCAATGTAGACAGTTTAAACAAATAATTGAATTAAATAATAAAAATAATTCAAGACTTGAAAGTGGAATTTTATAGAGATAGAATCTCTGAGGAAAAACCAAAATGAAATAAAACTCCAAATGTAAAACTCAGGAAGTAAAAAAAAAAAAAAAAGCTCGGAGGAAAGTTTCATCAATAGATTGGATGAACTGCAAGACAGAATATCCTGGCCTTGAAGACAAAGCAGAAGAAATAGATGACTCAGTCAAAGAAAATATTAAATCTGACAAAACTCCAGGAACAATACATGTGGGAATTCTGGGTCTCTGTAAAAAATACCAAACTTACCAATTCTAGGCATAGAAGAAGGAGACAAAACTCAGGTCAAAGGCACAGAAAATATTTTCAATAAAATCATAGAAGAAGCCGGGCGTTGGTGGCACACTCCTTTAATCCCAGCACTCGGGAGGCAGAGCCAGGTGGATCTCTGTGAGTTCGAGGCCAGCCTGGGCTACCAAGTAAGCTCCAGGAAAGGCGCAAAGCTACACAGAGAAACCCTGTCTCAAAAAAAACCAAAAAAAAAAAAAAAAAAAAAAAAAAAATCATAGAAGAAAACTCCCCATGTCTCAGGAGATAACTATTAAGGTGCAAGAGGTATACAGAACACCAAGAAGATAGGACCAGAAAAGAAACTCCCCAGGACACATCAAATCAAAACAATAAATGTACAGAACAAAGAAAGGATACTGAAACCTGCATGAGGAAAAGACCAAATCACATATAAGAATAGGAGCCTCAGCATATGATTTTTCACTGGAAACTTTGAAATCCAGAGGGCCAGGAATGATGCCCTGCAAGTTATAAAAGGCCACAGATGCCAGCTGAGATCACTATACTTCATAAAGCTATCAGTCATAATTGAAGAGGAAAGAAAAATATTTCATGATAAAAACAGATTTAAAGAATTTATGCCTATAAAACCATCTCTACAGAGAATACTAGAAGGAATGATTCTCTCTCAAGAGAAGATTAAACATACTTAAAAGGGTACAAGGTCTTTGTAATCCTAGAATATTTAACCAAAACAATTCTGAGAAAGCACCACCACCACAACAACAAAATAGTAGGAAATATTAAATATTATTCAGTGATAACTTTCAATATCTACAGACTCAATTGCCCAATAACACACTCACTAATAAGTTGAATCAGAAAGTCGATTCATCTTTTAGCTGCTTCCAAGAAACACACATTATCATCAACAATAGATACTATCTTAAGGTAAAAGTGTAGAAAAGGTATTTCAAACAAATGGAATCGGATCAATCAGGCATAAATATTTTAATATCTGATTAAATAGACCTTATACCAAAATTCATCAGAAGAGATAGTGAAAGAAATTTCATACTGATTAAAAGAAAAATCCACCAAGAGGATATTACAGTTCTAAACATTTATGCACCAAACAGAGAAGCATCCAACTTCATAAAAGCAACACTGTCACACCTAAATCTACAGACTGACCCCAACAAAGTGAGAGTGGATAACTTCAATACTACAGTCTCATCAATAGACTGGTCATCTAGACAAAAACTGAGTAGAGAAAATCTAGAAGTAAATGAAATAATTAATCAAATAAAGCACAAAAGAACATCATTCTTTTCAGCAGACCGTAGAACTTTCTCTAAATTCACTACCATGTTAGGACACAAAGCAAGCCTCAACAAATACAGAAAAACTGAAATAACACCCTGCATACTATCTGACCACAAAAATATGAAGTTGGATATCAACAAAAATAGAAATGACAGAAAATACAAACTTATGGAAGTAACACAACACATTATTGTTATATATATAGCAACATACTATATAATAGTAGCAATAAATGCATACATAAAAATTGGTGAGATCTCAAATTAATAATTTAATTATATACCTGAAGGCTTTGGAACAAACAAGAAAAAGAGTAGATAGGAAGAGATAATAAATGTCAGATAATTGACCCATGTTCAATTCCCAGAACACACATGGCAGCTCATATCTGTCTGTAACTCCTGTCCCAAGGGACCCAACACCCTCTTCTGGCCTATTTGCATACACACAAGGTGCAGAGACACATACAGGGAAAGCACCAATAAGAAATAAATAAATAAAATTTCCAACCAAAAAAATCCCCCTGGTCTATACATTTATAGTGTAGAATTGTCAAGACCTTCAAAGAAGAACTAATGCCAACACATCTCAAGTTATTTAAAAAACTAGAAAAAGTAGGAATGCTGCTAAAATATTTTTATGAAGCCATTATTACCCTGACACCTAAACCAGATAAAAAAAGGAAAATTATTCACCAATCTCTATAATGAATATGGATGTAAAAGTTCTCAGGAAAGTACTTACAAACTGAATTCAGTAATACACCAGAAAGATGAGCCACTAGGATCAAATCAGCTTTACCCCAGTGAGGGATGGGTCAACATACCTAAATCAATAAATATAATCTATTACATAAACAGACTCAAAGACAGAAACCATGTGAGCATCTCATTAAACACAGGGAACCTTTGACAAAATTGAACATCCCTTCACATTAAAAGAGCAGGAAAATCCAGGGATACAGAGGAAATACCTCAACATAATAAAGCTGTTATACAACAACCCTACAGCCAAAACTTTGCTAAATGAAGAAAAACTCAAAGTATTTCCACTAAAATCAGGAACAAGATAAAGGTGTCCACTATCTCCTTTCCTGTTCAATATGCTGCTTAAAATCTTAGATGAGCAATAAGACAAGTGCAGAAGACAAAGCATAAGCAAATAGGAAGAGAAGAAATCAAGTTGTTATTTGCATATGATGATTCTATACATAAAAGACCTTAAAGAGTCCACTAGAATATCCCTTTAGCTAATACTCACATTTAGCTAAGTAGTAGGGTTAATGGGGCCAAGACCTTGTAGCTGGCTAGGATATAGGCTCTAGGGACCTATAATAATAGCTTTAATTTGTTAAATGGACATAGTATTAAACTGACACTGAACTATTTATATACTCATAGAAGAGTGCATTTTCAGCTCTCATTAGATAAGCTTCTTCTTACTGTAGAAGAAAAGAAAACAAACAAAACCCATTAAAGAAATGCATAGGAGACCATTTTAGTGACGTTAGGATAGAAGCCAGTTTATTGACCTCTATACAAAGAATGGAGACACAAGGGAAAGCTCACGACCAACCTGCCATGTTTCTAATAATTCCCAAAGCTTCAACCACAAGGGCTTAGCTATCATGGTGCTTGTTCACATTGCATTTCCTTCAACCCCGGGCTGGGAGTTCTGCATATTTGAGGGACCTACTGCTCTATGCTTTCAAGGCAGCCACCAACTAGAAGTGGTAAGTTCCCATGATGCCGAGTATGCCATCTTGTAAATTCCACAGGGCTTGAGTAAGCACTACATACAGTGAGTGCCAAACTAACAAAGTATATGGTAGCTTTGAGTCTATGGAATTAGAGTAATCAGACTCACACTTGTAAATTCTATACATTAATGATTAATTGTTATGCATAAAACCGAATATATTTAAATATGCATAAGGTTTCTTTTTCTTTGCTTTCTTTGATTTGATCAAAACATAGAACTTGATAATAGTATCTTTCAAAAAAAGGACTTCTTTTCACCATTTAGAAAAGGGCAGGCCTCCTAGGGATATCAACCAAACATGGCTTATCAAGTTGTACTTCCTCTCATATTAAGGCTGGACAAGGCAACCAAGTAGGAGAAAAAGGGTCCCAAAAGCCAGCAAAAGACTTAGAGACAGCCCCTGCTCCCACTGCTAAGAATGAGTTTTGATGTAATTTTGTTGTAGTTTTTGAGCAAGTTATTTTGTCATTTCACTATTTTGTTTGAAAATGGACAAATTTGGGTTAGTTTGTCTACAACATTTCTTTTGGGTTGTAGATACACCTAGTTGCACATTTCCATGACTTAGTCAGTGATGTACGTTAATAAGATTGGTTTTAGAATTCCAGGCATGCACATCCATTGACTCCCAGAAACTAGCAACATGAGTTCTTTAATATCTTAAACTCCTTCTCTCTGAAAATAGCTTTTGATCAGTTTAACTTTTCTTCTAGCCAAGCAGTGACACTATTCCTTTGAAGATTGTAATTAGTCGACTGAAGAAACTACCAGTGCTACCACTGACTAATTATCATGTGGAAAACTTGGTCTGTGAAGTTTGGTTCTGCTAATGAGTTAACAATAGAAGTAATAAGGATTTTGAGTCAGGAATCCTCTGGGCTAATTCAGGCATCTAAATGACCACATAAGCCCAAATCTCCAGAGACTGCCAAGTTTTCTTTTATTTACAAGGTGAGGATTTACTGGGAAGATGGGTAAGCTAATGGAAGAAGAAAATTCCTTCTAAACCAAAGAAACTAGCCTCTCCAGAAAAAAAAGTGCAGACATTAGCCAACGGACTGGGATTCAGAACGAAATCTTGGCCAAGATCATCTCTGAATTGTTTAAATTCATAAACTCACCTACATTTCTGTGATGATTTGAATAAAAATGATCACCATGGGCTCATGTATTTAAATGCTTAGTCATCAGAGAGTGGCACTACTTCAAAATGATTAGGAGCTGTGGCCTAATCCTTTTGTTGGAGGAAGTATGTTACTAGGGGCAGGTTTTTGAGGTTTCAAAAGCCCACACCAGGCTCAGAGGCACTCTCATCCTGCTGCCTGCGTTTCTGGATATAGAACTCTTAGCTACTTCTCCAGCACCATGTCTACCAGTGTGCTGCCATGCTCCCCTGCCGTGATGATGATAGACTAAACCTCTAAAACTGTAAGTAAGCCTAATTAAATGCTTTCTTTTTATAAAAGTTGCTGGGGTTAAGGTGTCTCTTCATAGCAATAGAACACTGACTAAGGCAGCCTCATCTGTGCATTACATGAGTTGGAGTTTATGTGTCCCCAAATGTCCATCATGTATTTAAAGTTGGGCTCCTATGGTGATGGCATTGGCAAACAGTGAAACTTCAGGAGGCAGTGCTGGTGTAGTTCCTGAGAAGGGGATTGTAGGCAATTTAGGTTCTGGACCTTTCCCTTAGCTACTTAGCCCAGGAGGGAAATAGTTGTGCTCTGTCTATGCTCCTGTTAACAACTGTGTCAGAGTATAAAGCAATGAATCCACTTGATCTTGGATTAGAACTTCCGAAATTGAAAAAAACAGTTTTTGTTTATAATGAATTATCTTGTTTCAGTATAGCTACATGAAACTCACTGATACATATACATTATATTGTTGGATAGCCTATATCCCTGGAATCTATCTTCAGTGTCAAAGATTATTTAGAGAAAGGATCCATCAAACAGAATTTAACAATTTTTTAGATTATTTTTATTAAATAAATTGACATTTATGTGCAAGATGCTCACAATGTGATATCCAATTTGTGAGATCATGTGTTTACTATTTTTTAATAATACCATCCCATTATCACTTTTTAGTGTTATAAAGAAATATGAACATTTCTGTTTTATTAACTGCTGCCATATTTTTATTATTTCTTCCAATCTACTGCTTTGGAGTTTTTGTTTGTTTGTTTTTATGAGACATGGTTTCTCTGTGTAACAACTCCTGCTGTCCTGGAACTCAGTTTGTAGATTAGGCTATCTTTAAACTCACAGAGATCTGCCTGCCTCTGCCTCCCAAGTGCTGGAAATAAAGACTTGCCACCACACCTGGCTCATGTTATTATTTTTATAAGGCCTTAATGTACTGCATTAAATTATTAATTTTAGATCTCTCAATTTTTTTTTATGTAGACACTTAGCACTATCAAGTTTCCTCTTCGGGCTGTCTTCATAGTACTTCACCAATTTTGGTATAATATGTATTTTTGATTTACATTCAATTTTTGAATTTTTAAAATTTTGTTCTTTATTCATTAACCCAATTATCATTCAATAATGTGTTGTTGAGTTTTAAAAAGTTTGTATACATTATATGGTTCCTATTGTATTGATATCCAGTTTAATTCTATTGTGGTCATATAGATTTTATTTTCTTTCTGTATTTGTTGAGACTTGCTTTTTATAATAGGAGATCAATTTCAGAGAAAGTTCTATGGTCTGCTAAGAGGAATGGGTATTTTTTATTGTTTGATAAAATGTTCTATAGATGTCTGTCTTAGGGCTTTTATTGCTGTGAAGAGACATCATGACTACAGTAACTCTTATGAAGGAAAACATTTAATTGAGGTAGTAGCTTGCAGCTTCAGAGGTTTATTTCATTATCATCATGGCAAGGAGCATGGTGGTGTGCAAGCAGACATGGTACTGGCTACATCTTGATATTCAGGCAACAGGAAGTGATCTGAGACACTGCGTGGTATCTTGAATATATATGAGAACCCAAAACCTGCCTCCACACTTCCTCAAAGACCAAACCTACTCCAGCAAAGCCACGTCTCCTGATAGTGCCACTTCTTTGGGGGGCATTTTCTTTCAAACCACCACATTCCACTTCCTGGCCCCTAAAGGTTTGAGGCCAATATCACAGTGCAAATTCATTCAGTCCAACTTCAAAAGTCCCCATAGTCTATATAGTCTCAAACTTATTTAAAAGTATAAAGTTCAAAGTTTCTTCTGAGATTAATGCAATCTTATAACTCTAATCTCCTATAAAATCAAAATAAAAAAACAGATCATATACTTCTAACATATAATGGCACAGGGTATATATTACCATTCCAAAATGTAGGGAATGGAGCATAGTGAGGAAATACTGGACCAAAGCAAGGCCGAAAATCAGTTGGCCAAACTCCGAACTTTGCATCTCCATGTCTGATGTCAAAATGCTCTTCAGATCTCCAACTCCTTTCAGCTCTGTTGACTACAATGTACTTCTTTCTCTTGGGCTGTTTCCACTTCCTGTTAGCAGCTTTCCTTGGCAGATATCTCAGGTCTCTGGCATCTCCAACATCTTGGGGTCTCCAATACAATCCAGGCTTCAAATTCACAGCTTCACTTAATGGCCTCCATTCAGGGACTTCCCCAAAATATACCTTGGCCTCAGCAATATTCCTTAGTTACAGAGGCAAATTCCATAGCCCCTTTCTCCTAGCCTTAACTCTAAAGCTAGAACTGTAGCTAGAGTTTTCCTGCCTTGCCCACAGTCAGGACAAATCTTTGTCACCTGCCAGTCCCACAGCCGCTGAGACCCAACCAAGTAAACACAGAGACTTATATTGCTTACAAACTGTATGGCCGTGGCAGGCTTCTTGCTAACTGTTCTTATAGCTTAAATTAGTCCATTTCCATAAATCTATACCTTGCCACGTGGTTGGTGGCTTACCGGTGTCTTCACATGCTGCTGGTCATGGCGGCAGTTGGCAGTGTCTCTCTGCCTCAGCCTTCTGCTTCCCGGAATTCTCCTCTCTCCTTGTCCCACCTACTTTCTGCCTGGCCACTGGCCAATCAGTGTTTTATTTATTGACCAATCAGAGCAATTTGACATACAGACCATCCCACAGCATAGAACCATGTAGCCAAAGCTGCTAAGTCCTGTTGCTTGATGGGGCTGGAACATGGTTTCTTTGTTTAATTGTATCTTTGCCAGCTTTCTATTTTTCTTCACTGCCTAAGCTTGGCTGTCCTTAAACTTGCTCTATAGACCAGGCTGGCCCCAAATTCAGAGATCCACTGGTCTTTGCCATCCACATGCTGGGATTAAAGGAATGTGCCACCAGAACTTGTTCTAAGGTTTTCTTTAATTCATTTCCACAAGTTGGAAACTTAGCTGGGTGAAATCTTGTCCTGAGGTCACTACTCCCTTTATTCCATTTCTTAATCTGTTTATCTCCTTGAACACTGCTCCATTCCATTTTCTGGTGCTCCTTTCTTCCTCAAACATTTTTCCTTGCTCAGGTTGTTCCTTTTAATCGTATATCTTTATTAGAGTTAAAACTAGTAAACACACAACAGAGTCTATACTAAGCTGTTTTGCAATTCCCTCTACCAAGGGAATTAATCCAAAATTCTTCACGTTAGCCTCAGGCAACTTTTCAGACAAGGGCAAAAAGCAGCCACTTTCTTCACCAAACTATCCCAAGAATGATATCTACTTAGCATACTAAAATTATTCTCCTCTGAAACCTGAGTCAGCTTCTCACAGTTCAAATCACTCAGCACCAGTCTTCCATGCTCCTATTGCTATGGCCCATTAAGCAGCACTTAAATCATTCAACTTCTTTCCTAATCCAAAGTACCAAAGTCCAAATTCTTCCAAACAAAAACATGGTCAGGCATATCACAGCAATACCTCACTCCTGGTACCAACTTCTGTGTTAGTTAGGGTTTCTATTGCTGTGAAGATACACCATGACCATGGCAATTGTTATAAAGGAAATTGTTTAATTGAGGTGACAGCCTACAGTTTGAGATGTTTAGTCCATTATCATCATGGCAGGGAGCATGGTGACATGGAGGCAGACAAGGTGCTGGCTACACATTGATGTGCAGGCAACAGAAAGTGGACTGATACAATGGGCAGTATCTTGAGCATATATGAGACCTCAAAGCCTGCCTGCACAGTGACAAACTTTCTCCAACAAGACCAGACCTACTCTAATAAGGCCACACCTCCTAGTATTGCCACTCCCTTTTGGGGGGTATTTTCTTTTAAACCACCACAATGTCTGTTGTATCCAATTCATTTATTATGTCACTTATCTCCAGTGTTTCTGTTTAGTTTTTTTAGATGACCTGTATATTGGTGAGAGTAAGGTATTAACCACAACACTATCACTGTGTTTTGCTTAATCTATGATTTTATAATTAGTAGTAATTGTTTTATGAGATTGGCCACATGTGTATTTGGTGAATATACATTTAGAATTGTAATATCTTGGCATATTGTTCCTTTAAAAAGTATTTAGTGATCTTCCTTATTTCTTCTATCTAGTTTTGGTTTGCATTGTATTATGTCAGATATTAGAATAGCTAGACTTGCTTGTTTCCTAGTTCCATTTGCTTGAAATACTTTTTCCCATCCATTTATTTTTTTATCCATCCCATCTCTTGTACCTGACTGGGCATCTTATTGTTTGTGACATTTTCTTCTATAATTTTTTGAATATATTTTATATGCTTCTTGTGTAGTATTACTCTCTTTCTCTGCTTTTTAATTTGAAAATTCACTTTTTTCATCATGTCCCAAAGCTCTCCTATGTTGTGTTCATAATTTTTTTTTCTAAATTTCTTATTGACCTTTACTGACTGACCTAATTTCTCTACTTTGTCTTCCAGGTCTGACATTTTGTTTTCTGTATGATGTGTTCATTAATCAGCAATTCCACTGAGGTTTTTTATTTGGATTATTGAGTTTTTCATTTCTTCATCATTTCTTCAATAATTCTATATATTAAAATCTATTTTCCTATCTTGGATTGAGTTCTTCCTTTCATTCAGCTGTTTGATGTTTTTTTTTTTTTGGTTTTTCGAGACAGGGTTTCTCTGTGTAGTTTTGCGCCTTTCCTGGGGCTCACTTGGTAGCCCAGGCTGGCCTCGAACTCACAGAGATCCGCCTGCCTCTGCCTCCCGAGTGCTGGGATTAAAGGCGTGCGCCACCAACACTTGGCTTTTGAGTTTTTAAACAGAGTTTTAAATCTTTTTTTTAAAATTCATTGTCTGGGAGTTCTTCTGGATCATTAATATTGGAGCCCGCCACTATGGGATTAGTGATTTTTGGAATGAACATATGTGGATTTTCATGTTTTTTTTTTTTTTTTTTTTTTCTACTTTGTGACTTATTCATCTGGGCCACTTTGCACAGAGTTTAGGAATGAACTAAATCATAAGTTGGTTGAGATTTGATTTCTTCTCTGGGACTAGAATTCAGGACTTCAGGCTGTATCCCAATTCTTCTTTTCAGAGATTGCTATGATTGCTCTAATGGTCACTATCCAAGGCTCAACACATCCCTTGTTGGTTCTCTTCACCACTGTTTTTTGGCTTTGACCTCATTCCTGGACCAGTGACTTCTGAAGTTAAAGGAAAATTGATGAACTATTGTGCATATTTTAATTTAAATGTATTTAAAAATAACTAAACTATAAGTTGCCCAGACATAAACATCTCCTCATTGGGCTAGCATATTAATATAGGACAGGAGCAGAAGCTTCCTTTCAAGGAGCTGAATCAAATCCATATGGTGGCCAGAAACAGAAAGGCTTTCAGGAGAAAGCTTCCTCTCCAAGAGTTGAATCAAGTCCATATGGTAGCCAGAAACAGAAAGGCTTTCAGGAGAGAGCAATGACTTTGGCATATTCACATGCTTCACTCTTGCTCTACTGTACTGGCAGCAGTACCTCTCTTAGTTCTCCGTGTTCTAGTACAATCATCTGAGGCAGAAAAGCAGAGCATCCTTAGGAGAAGGCCTTGGAGTTGGTGACCAAAGCCTAACCCTGATTTGGACATGATCCATGCTTTCAGTGTGTTTGGACAGCACCAAGTGGGCTTTGGTTTCTTTAATATTGTAAAAAGGAATGCTATGTAAAATTTCCCCCCAAAGTTAAACATGAGCATAATTTTCTTTCATTTTCACGTGTGTGAGGAGGAGGTAAAATGAAAGAATTATCTTTCTTTTCCTACAGGCTGGTGAGAAAGATTTGGCAGAGGTTTGCTTTTAAAAAAATATGTTTGTGTATATGTCTCTTTGCATATATGCTATATGTGTATTCTATATCTGGCCCATGGAGGCCAGAGGAAGGCAGGTAATTCCTGGAGCTGCAGTTACAGATGGCTTCAGTTGTCAGTTACCTAAACTGTTTCTGGAAATCAAATTTGGGTTCTCCGGAAGAGCAACAAGTGCTCTTAACTGCTGAACCATCTCTTTGACCTTGTGTTTTGCTTTCTTATGTACGTCTCATAACTAGTCAGAGGACAATCTCAGAACTTCTGGTTTCTACATGGCAGGTAAACTTTGTGAAAATGTATGTGAATTCCTAATAGAGTTCAGTCTTGTGTATCTGAATCTACTGATACCTTCAGAGAAAGCTTTTTGTAGAGTGATGTCATGGTGGAGCTAACTTGATGTTCATTTTCTCACTACAGCCTTACATTTGTTAACAGCTCATTAGAATATCTTTTTCCCAATCTCACTACATGTAGGTCTGTGTAATGGTGGGAACATGTATGTGGAAGTCCTATACATGCAAATCCCTATGTAGCCCTTCTGTGTGAAGTTCTATAGAGACAATATTCATGTTTATGTTCTATAATAAGGGTTATCTTAGTGTTTCTATGGCTGTGAAGAAACACCTTGACCATGGCAACTTTTATAAAGGAAAACATTTAATTGGGTAGCTTATAGTTCAGAGATTTAGTCCATTATCATAATGGTGGGACATGGCAGAATGCAGGAAGACTTGGTGCTGGAGAAGGAACTGAGAGTTTTTCATCTTGTTCTGTAGGCAACAGGAAGTGAACTGAACTGAGTGTAGCTTGAGTATAGAAGACCTCAAAGCCCACACCCACAATGACACACTTCCTCCAACAAGGACACACCTACTCCAACAAGGCCACACCTCCTAATAGTGACATTCCTTATGGGTTTATAGGGCCAAATACATTCAAACTACCACAGGGATTGATTCCCTAACTGCATATACTTATGTTTCTGCAATGATTAATATCTGAAGTAGGATACATGGTACAGAAATTTTAAAAAGTTATATCCCAATGTCACATACAATCTTTAGACCCATCATGGTCTTACACAACTTGTGGTAGGGCTTAGCCTGATTAGTTCACCTAATCCTCCCCTTCACGTGACCTCTCCAACCCCTAGATCTAGCCTCCATCCCATATCTATTGCTCCAGCCTAGTCTGGTCCATCTTTCCTGTGGTACTACAGCTTCCAGGCTTTGACCAGAACACATATATTATCATATGCATCAGGCCAGGTCTCCGATCTGACTACATCATTCTCACGCCACATCCAATTCCTAGGCCCAACCAGGCCCTATATTTGTTGTGCCATGGCCCAACCTGGTAATTCTATCAGATCCCCCCCTCCACATACTTTCCCAAATCTCAAGATCTAACTCAAGTTCCATGTCCAGTGTCTAGGCTTAGTCTGGTCAGCTCCTCCTACACCACCCCAAAGTACCAGTGTTAGATCAGGACATACATCCTGTATATACTATCCTACCACATCCTATCCAAACTTCAGGCCCAATATATCTTGCAGATCTTGTGCTCTGTTTCAGTCTGCTGTATCCAGACACAGGACTAACAAGAAAAATCCACATGCCTAGATTTCACAAACAATATGAAAGATAAAGACAGTAGTTGCCCTCAAATACACCAGTCCTGTAGAAATTATCTTCAATGAGAATTACCTGGATGAACCACAGGATATAGAACTTAAAAGAACAATCATAAATTTCATCAAAGAATTCCAAGAGTTTAAAAGAGATACAAAGAGAAAGTTCAATGAATTTAAAAAGAATAAACTTAAAGAGAATAAATGTCTTAAGTGATGCCGAAGAAAACACAAACATGAAGGAGAATGAAATGTCAAAGACAGTCCAGAATTTGAACACTGGGTCCAATAAAGATATAGAAATATTGAGGAGAACTCGTGCTGAAATGAAGATGGATTGAAAAACTTAATAACTTCACAAGAAAACTCAAGGGAAAGCTTTACAAGTAAAATGGATTAAGTAGAAAGCAGACTATCAGGACTTGATGATAAAGGAGATGAATTAAATCACACAAGCAAAAAAATGTGAAAATTAAAATAAAAACATTAAATTAAATATTAAAATAAAAGCAGCATGGTTTCTTGCCTTGTTTGATTTCCTGCCCTGACTTCCCTCAGTGATGAATTCTGATGTGGACTATGAGCTGAAACAAACTTTTCCTGTTGTTTTTGGTCACAGCAATAGAAACTCTAACCATGGCACAAGCAAAGTTACATCCCCATAGACACATGAACCATGCAGAATACCAAATAGACAAGACCAAGAAAGAAACCCTACATGACATATTGCTGTTAAAGCACTAAATATACAGAATAAAGAAAGTGCGTTGAAAGCTGCAAGAGAAAAATTCAAGTCATATATAAAGGAAAACACATCAGACTTACCAAATCTCTCAATGGAAACTATGAAAACCATAAGAGCCTGAAGCAATGCACTTCAAGTACAAAATTACCACAACTGCCAACCTAGAATACTATACCCAAAACTACCTGCCATAGCTGAAGGATTAAGGAAAAACTTACACTATCCAAACAGGATAAAAGAATTCATATCTAGTGCACAAACATTAAAGAGAATATTGGAAATAATTCTTCAGACTGAAAGGGGAAACTAAGCATAACCAAGAGACTGTAGAAGGGAAGCCAGCAAATGAGAGAGAGGGAGAGAGAGAGAAAAAGAGAGAGCTATAATTACCAAACACAAAGTACAACTAAGAATAAAATAAAAACACCAAAAACAAACATAACAAAATAACTGCAATCGACATACATCTTTCAATAATATCTCTTAATTCCTCAGTCAAAATGCACATGCTGGCTCAATTGATTAAGCAACAAAATCCATCTCTCTGTTGTCTACAAGAAACTCTTAGCTTTAAGACAGTCATTACCTTAAAAGTTGGAAAAATAGTACTCTGATCAAATGAAGCAACAGATCTTGCTCTCCTAATATCTGACAAAATTGACTTCAAACTAAAAATAATAAGGACACTTCATTCTAATCAAGCAAGAAGACATTACTATCTTAAACATATATGCACCATACTATGTATAATGCATGCAATTTCATAAACATTGTACATAAATAAATATACAGATTAACATCGATCCATTAGTAGCAGGTTATTCCAATTCCCCACTTTCTCCAATAGGCAGAACATCTAGACAATAAGTAATGGAGAAACATCAGAATTAAGTAACATCATACATAAAATGGACTTAGTAGATATTGACAGAATATTTTACTGTCAATTCATAGCTCTAAATGCTACATTAAAAAATAAACAAACAAACAAACCACAAAACAAGGAGATAATGATGCAATTAAAGAGTCTAGAAAAAACAAGAGGAAACTAAATTCAAGTCCTGGTGATGGCAGGAATGAGCAAAAACCAGAACAGAAATTAAGGAAATAGATACAAAAATGTGCTAAGAATCAATAAGCCTATGAGCTAGTTGTCTTAGAAGATAAACAAAATAAATAGCCCCTTGGCCCAACTAACCAAAAGAAAGAAAGAGGTAATCCAAATTAATAAAAGAAGCAATGAATAGGTAAACATTACAACAGACACAAAAGAAATCCAGGGTTATGAAGGACTACTTAAAAAAACTCATATTTAAGTTGGAAAGTCTAAAAGAAATGGGCAAATTTCTAGATTTACTTTAACAATCAAAGTCAAACAAAGAAGAGATTGGCAACCTAAACAGACCTATGACAAAGGGGGAAATTAAAGCAGTAATACAAAACCTTCTGACTGATGAAAGCCCAGGTCTAGATGGATTCATAGCAGAATTCTACCAGATCTTCAAAGATGATCTACAGCCAATCCTAAATGGCTTGCGCTTTGGGCAGAAGAGCTGGTGGGTCCCTTAATCCATGTGATCTTAGGACAAAAGATGTGTAGAGTGGCTAGTGAGTGATTAGTTCTTACATTTTTTTTAATGATTGCAAAAAGTAAAACAAATGGAATGATCTTTTGTGACATCTAAAATTTATATGAAATTTAATTTCCATGTCCATAAGAGAAAAATTTCTTAAATACAGCAAAGTTCTATGGTTCCCTTTCTACTGAATTGTTGTACATTACAGAGACCATCTGACCAAAAGTATTTACTATCAGACCCTGTTACAAAAAGTTGTCTGTCAGCTCTTTTTTTTTTTTCCTCCGAGACAGTTTCACTGTGTAGCCTTGGCTGTTCTAGAACTCACTCTATAGACTAGGCTGGTCTCATACTCACAGAGATCTGCCTATCTCTGCCTCCCAAGTACTGGGATTAAAGGTGTATATCACCACTGCCTAGCCAGTTATCAACTCTTGCTTTGAACTATCTCCAAGAATAATACTTGATTATTAAGGTTCTCAAAATATAGGATACTGCATCACATAATCATGTGATGGTAAGTTCTTCAGAATTCCAAAGTTGAAGACTAGGAGTTCTCCAGGGTTGTTTCAGGACTCTGGCGCCAGATTAGGACTTTTGAGACATCCATCTTTATGGAATAAACAGCTGGACTAGGACTTTAGTCTTGAATAGCCATTGTTTGACTACCTGGAACACATGCTGTAAACCAGTTTAATAAATATCCTATCTATCTATCTATCTATCTATCTATCTATCTATCTATCTATCTATCTATCTATCTATCATCCATCAGTTCTGTTCCTTTATTAAAACCCTGATTAATATGAAAACAATTTATTTTTTTACATTTGTTAATTATTTAAGTACATGTGCATTTGTTTGACTGCACACAAGCCATGGCACATGTAGAGGTGAGGAGACAAGAGGTGGGAGGTCTCTATTCTCTTCTTCCACTATGTGGGTTCTAGGGATAAAACTCAGGATGCCAGGCTTGAAGAAAAGCACCCTTAGCTGTTGACCAATCTTATTGACTCTCATTGCAAATATTTTACAGATGGTTATAAATTTTTAGTTAGAGATTTCTATAGGCCTTCCATCATTGTGGAAAGCACAGATTTTATAATCAAAGGAAGGAAGTACACATTTGTGTAGCTCTCACGCATTCTTATAAGAGGGTTTTTCTACACAATTAGGAAAAGGGAAGACCATAGCAAACAAAGACATGACTCTAACATTAAGTCTTTCCTATCAAAACTGTGAACAAACTCATACTCAAATGAATATGGATGGGATTTATGACTTCCTACCAGTATTCTGAAGATTGGTTAAAGAAAGTCTTTATCTTTATCTTGGGCTATGTTAGGGGTCACTAGATCTGAATCAAGAGAACAAGGTTAGTGTTTGTAGACACTGAGGGATACTGTTTAGTGGCATGACCGTGAATTTGAAAATCTTGATGGTGTTTGAACCTGTAGTAGTGTTTACTAAGTACTGAATATATCTGTGCGGCCCAGCTTCCATTTCAGTGAAAGGAACTAGTACCTTTCTCCTAAAGAGCCATGGGAGTTAATTGAGATAATATACACAAGGGACCTAGAAATGTTGATTCATCCAGGCAAATGAGGATTATAAAAAAAAAATCCCCAGGGCATTAAGCCAGAATGTTTGTTTTCAACCCATAAATAATATGTGCCTTCATATATTTTCACTTCGATCTAAGACAGTTGATAGATGTGCCATTTTAATACATATAGTTGGAGACCTGCTTGTTTGTAAATAGCCTATTGCTTATTTGAGAAATAAGCCAGTGGAGGAGAAACAGCAGCAACCGCTCATGGCCTGGAGAACATAAGATATTATTATCATGGACCTGGTTAGGCTTAGCTAAATCAAGAGTTTTGAAACTGGCAAGATGTATAATTTGTAGGCTGCCTTATGTAAACTTGATTAAACTATTTTATACTTTTCCTAGCTTAGGCAGCACCTCTGTGGACTTCAAAGAAGACCCTGTGTAGCATGGAGGAGAATTGGTAATCAATTGAGTGCTATCCCCTCCATGTGCTTCTGTCTATGCATCTCTTCCCTGTATACCCTCCACATGCCTCTGTCTATGCATCTCTTCCCTGTATCCCCTCCATGCACCTCTGTCTAAGCATCTCTTCCCTGTATCTTTTCCATGTGCCTTTGTCTACTCGTCTCTTCTCTGTATGGGGATCTGATAAGCTGATGCTTCTCCATTGACCATTTTAAAGGCACACCAGCCTCCTCTTGGGGGAATGTTGGAAAGCTGAATTCCACCTAGTGATTGTTTGGATGTGACAAAGCAAAAGCAGACTCTCTTCTCTTAGACGGGCCAGTTGTATCCCTGACTGTTATCACCAGACATCAGAATTTTTAGATAGTGTATGTGCTGCCATCTCTAGCCCAGCGCCTTTATTATTGCTCCCAGAGCATACTATTTACACATGGGTGGAAGGACACACACAGCATCTCTTTTCTTTATATTTCTTCATAGCAATAGCATGCCGGCTTCAAAAGTGGGCAATAATAGGTTTGGGGAGAAAATGTACATTTGGGCCTGAATTTTAAGCTACCAAATACTGCTCTGGTCAGTAACCAAGCTGCTGAAGCATAATCCCAGTGGTGTGCAATGACTCTCCATTTCAGAGTGGACATTTATTCATTCTACAAATGCCTCGAGAACTGCTATCATGTGGCCACTTTGGGATAAATGATGAGAAAATAATTATGACTAAGACCAAGAGAGACAGCCACAAGCTGTGAAGAGAAGGCAGACCTTAAAGAAGCCACACTGCAAATGTTTAATTAATTATGATGGTCATGTGTTATGAGTCGGTTGCCAGGTAAAACACAGGACACCAAGGTACTGAATTTCAGATAAACATTTATATATCACGTATACTAAAAAGTACATTTTTTCCCCTGAAACTCAGATTTAATCAAGGACCTTCTGACTTTGATGGTCAAATGTGACAGTCCTAGGTACAAAGAGTTTAGGGTTCACAAAGCTGAAGAGCCATTATCAGCTAGCTACATTTCTAAGGTGAAACAGCCTTCACACTGCTGAAGAAAGGGAATTATAAGGCTTACCTTAGAAGCCGTTCTCAGTGGATGCTGATTGAAATTGTTGTATTGTTGGGGAATTTTTAAATGTATGTAATGTATTCGGATTCAATACATTCACATATCTTCCCCTCCAATCCCTTCCACCCCTCATCACTTTCCCCTCCCAAATTCATGTTCCCTTTTTTCTTTTTTCTTTTTAATTCATAGTGATTTATAGATCGCACTATGGAAAGAGTTTTAGTAGACACTGGTGTGCAGAGTGGGAGAGCTCAAAGCAGGGGTAGTGTAGCTAGAGTTTTCCTGCCTTGCCCACAGTCAGGACAAATATCTGTCACCTGCCAGTCCCACAGCCGCTCAGACCCAACCAAGTAAACACAGAGACTTATATTGCTTACAAACTGTATGGCAGTGGCAGGCTTCTTGCTAACTGTTCTTATAGCTTAAATTAATCCATTTCTATAAATCTATACCTTGCCACGTGGCTCGTGGCTTACCAGCACCTTCATATGCTCTTGTCATGGCGGTGGCTGGCAGTGTCCTCCTCTGTCTTCCTGTTCCAATTCTTCTCCCTGTTAGTCCTGCCTATACTTCCTGCTTAGCCACTGGCCAATCAGTGTTTTATTTATTGACCAATCAGAGCAATTTAACATACAGACCATCCCACAGCAGGGTAGGACTGTGTTCTAAGAAGGCCAGGAAATGTCCTTCCAGTAGATTACCAAAAATCTACTCACTGCTCATAAGCATCCTTGAGAAAGGCAGAAATGCAGGTGGAGGCATCATTTCCTCCAGGCCAGACTATAACCAAGAAAACAAAAACAAAAGGCCTTAGCAGCTCCAGCCTCTGCAAGAATACTTGTGTTTATGAGGCCAAACTGCCTTAAGGTCAGTGGAAAGACTGTATGGAATGCAAGGGAAGTCACAGAAGCTTTCTGAGGGTGTCCTATGGTCTTTGTCTCCATCTCTAATCTTCAAGAGGCCTGGAACATAGCCCTGTTGGGTTGCCCTTCTTATCCACACAGCTCCCTCCACACCCACATATCTTGATCTGTTGGTCTATTTATGAATGTTTCTTATGGCTTTAGCTTTCCCTTCCACTCTGCTGGTAAACATTTGAAATCAAAGTAGTCTCTGGATATTAGAAATTGAATCTCCAACAACAACAGCAAACAACAAAACTGAAAGTGATTATTACTTGGTACCTAGTAGAGGCCTGTAATAATTAGCCGAGCCGTAATTCTTTCTCTGAGAATGGTCTTCAGTACAAAAGCATTTATTTTTTACCTGTTAAAAAGTCCAAGACAACATACAGTCCAAATCACAAGGGGCAAAACTAACATATTTAATTTAAGTACTCTATATAATATATAACTTAAATTGTCTATCATCTATCTGTCTATCTATCTATCTATCTATCTATCTATCTATCTATCTATCTATCTATCTATCTACCTATCTATCTACCTACCTACCTACCCTACCTACCTACCTATTTATCTGTCATCTATCATCTTACCATTTTATTGTGCTAGGGATTGAATGCAAGGATTTGCACATGTTAATCACATATTCTACTACTGAGCATAACCTCCCAGCTTTCTATTCTTTTTTTTTTTTGAGACAGGGTTTCTCTGTGTAGTTTTGATGCCTGTCCTGGATCTCACTCTGTAGACCAGACTGGCCTCAAACTCACAGAGATCCACCTGACTCTGCCTCCCAAGTGCTGGGATTAAAGGCATGCGCTACCACCGCCCGGCTCCAGCTTTCTATTCTTGAAATAAGTCTGACACAGCTGGTTGGAAAAGAGCCACATTCATGCAATATTCAATATACAGCACAATATTTCCTCAACAATATATATATATTAATAATATGATTCTTCATAGCTTTTTCAGACAACCTCAGTGCAAATTTTTCCTCCTCTCTCCCTCTCCTTCTCTGTTACCTTCCCTTCCCCCATTTCCCATTTACTTTCTCCTATCCTGCTAGTCCCCTCTTTAATGTTCCTTCTAACCCCCATGGTCTTTTTCTTTCTTTTTCTTTTACTGCTTTCTATGGTTATTCCATGGTATATACTTACATACAAAGATCTGGAGCAAGGAACCACAGATGAGAGAGAATATATGGTGTTTGTCTTTCTGGGTATGGGTTACTTCACTCAATGTACTATATTCTAGTTCCACATAATTACCTGCAAATTTCACTTTTCTTTACAGCTGAATAGTAGTCTATGGTGCACATGTACTGCATTTCCAGTTCCATTTGTCATTTGAAGGGCATTTATGCTGTTTCTATTTCCTAATTTTTGTGAATAGGGCAGCAATGAACATGGCTGCATGAGTACCTGTGAAATAGGATGTCACATCTTTTGGGCATATGCCAAAGCATGGTATATCTGGGCATATGCTCCATTTATTTTTATCTGTTTGAGAGTTCACCACCCTGATTTCCAGAGTAGCTGTATCAGTTTACAAGTCTACCAATAGTGAATGAGGGTTTCCCTTTTCCCAAATGCCCTTCAGCATTTCTTGTTGTATGTTTTATCTCAGCCATTCTGATTGAGGGTAAGATGAAATCAACTGTCTCACCTATTCAGAGGGCCTGATCCAGTTGGGGGCCCCTCAGCCATTGGTTCATAGTTCATGTGTTTCCATTCATTTGGTTATTTGTCCCTGTGTTTTATCCAACCTTGGTTTCAACAATTCTCGCTCATATACACCCTCCTCTTTCTCACTAATTAGACTCCCAGCACTCCACCAGGGGCCTACCCGTGGATGTCTGCATCCAGATTCCTCAGTCCTTGGATGGGGTTTATGGAACAACTATTAGGGTGTTTGGCCATCCCATCACCAGAGTAGGTCAGTCCCGGCTGTCTCTCGACCATTGCCAGCAGTCTTTTGTGGGGGTATCTTTGTGGATTTCTGTGGGCCTCTTTAGCTCTTTGTTTCTTCCTTTTCTCATGTGGTCTTCATTTACCATGGTCTCCTATTCCTTGTTCTCCCTCTCTTTTCTTGATCCAGCTAGGATCTCCCGCTCTCTTTCCCTCGACTCTCGCCCTTCATTGCTCCCACTCATGTCCAGGCTGTTCATGTAGATCTCATCCATTTCTCCGTGTCTTTCTTGGGGTCCCGTTTTCCAGGCAGCCTCACTCTTGATGTGAGTAGCAGTCCAGTCATCCTTGTCCCACATCTAGCATCTTCCTATGAGTGAGTACATACCATATTTGTCTTTCTGAGTCTGGGTTACCTCACTTAGGATGATTTTTTCTGCAAACCTCATGATGTCATTGTTTTTCTCTGCTGAGTAGTATTCCATTGTGTATATGTGCCACAATTTATCCATTCTTCAGTTGAAGGGCATCTAGGTTGTTTCCAGGTTTTGGCTATTACAAACAATGCTGATATGAACATAGCTGAGCAAGAGTTAGCTGTTTGAAACCTGGGACTTA
The DNA here is from genome assembly GCF_004664715.2 of Peromyscus leucopus. Taxonomy (NCBI): domain Eukaryota; kingdom Metazoa; phylum Chordata; class Mammalia; order Rodentia; family Cricetidae; genus Peromyscus; species Peromyscus leucopus. The sequence continues at coordinate 46,906,040 of NC_051067.1, forward strand.
TGCAGGGACACTTGGCTCAATCTGGGAGGAGGGAACTGGACCTGCCTGGACTGAGTCTATCAGGTTCATCCCAGTCCTCAGGGGAGACCTTGATCTGGAGGAGGTGGGAATGGAGGGTGGGCTAGGGGGAAGGGGAGGGGGGCAGGAAGGGAGAGAACAAGGGACTCTGTGGCTATTATGTAGAACTGAATAGTATTGTAAAATAAATAAAAAAATAAAAAAAGATGAAATCTTGAAGTTATTTTAATGTGCATTCCCTTAATTTCTAAGGATGATGAACATTTTTTGAGATATTCCTTAGCCATTTTTATTTCTTCTTTTAATAACTGTTTAGATCCACAGCCCATTTTTTAAAGTGGGTTAAATTTTGTCTTGACTATTTGCTTTTTGAGTTCTTTATATATTTCAGGTATTAATATTCCATCATATTTTCCCACTATGGGGACTTCCTCTTCATTTGATTAGCTGTTTCCTTAGCTGTGTAGAAACTTTCCAGTTTTGCTATGTCCCACCTATAAATTGTTGACCTTTGTTCTTGGGCAAATGGAGTGTTATTCAGAAACGCCATTCCTACACCTACTCCTGCACAACACTGCCTGTGCTTTCTTCTAACAGTGCCAGTGTTTCAGGTTTAATAGACAGGTTTTTGACCCACTTGGAATTAGTTTTTGTGCAAGGTGAGATACAGGGTCTAATTTCACTCTTCTACATGTGGGCATCCAGTTTTCCCAGCACAATTTGTTGAAGACACTTTCTTTTATTCCAGTGCATGGTTTTTTTTTTTGTTGTTGTTTTTGTTGTTTTTACATTTTTGTCATATACTAGATAGCTGTAGTTATATGGACTCACGTTTGACTCTTCTATTTCATTCCATTGGTTTACTTGTTTGTTTTGTGCCAGTACCATACTATTTTTTTTATTGCTATGATACAGTAATATATCTTGAAAACAGGAATGATAATTCTTCCACCACTCTTATTTTTGCTAAGGATGTTTGTAGATACCATGAGTATTTTGTGCAGGATCTGCCTAGGTAGACAAATGTCCATTTAGCAGAGTAATATGTTCTCTCCTAGGGTCTATGACCTATACCGAAGCAGGTTTTAGCTCTTAATAATGGTGTCATCTTTAGGTTTCAATTTGTGGAGTGGGCCTAAATCCAGTCACTGCATTTCCATATCACTCCTCAAATGCCCCTCAATTCCTGCTCTCTCTCTCTCTCTCTCTCTCTCTCTCTCTGCATTCTTCCCCTCAACCCTATTGCCCCTCCCCTTCCCCACCTGGTTTTCCTGTTCCATCCTCTCCCACTGAGATTTATGGGTTCCTCCATTACCCCAGACCCTTCCTCTATACCTAACCTCTCTGGGTGTATGAATTGTAGCTTAGTTATCACTTACTTAACAGCTAATATCCACATATAAGCAAATACACCATATTTATCTTTTTGGGTCTGGGTTACCTCACTCAGGATGATTTTTTTTCTAGTTACATCCATTTGCCTGCAAATTTCATGATGTCATTTTTTTAAAAAAAACAGTAGAGTAATACTCCATTATGTACCACAATTTCTTTATCCATACTTCTGTTGAGGTACATCTAGGTTGTTTCTAGTTTCTGGCTATTATGAATAGAGCGGCAATGAGCATGATTGAACAAATAAATGTCCTTGTGGTAGGATGCAGCCTTATTTGACTATAGGCACAAGAGTGGTATAGCTGTGTCTTGAGGTGTATTAATTCCCATCTTTCCAAGGAACTGCCATATTGATTTCTATAGTGGCTGTACACATTTGCACTCCCACCAGCAATTGAAAAGTGCTCCCCTTATTCCATATCCTCATCGGAATGAGCTGTCACTTGTGTTATTGGTCTTAGCAACTCTGACAGGGATAAGATGGAATTTCAAAGTACAAAACAAGAGACAACACAAAGTAAAAGCCCTCTTATTGAGGCTGGACAGGACAACCCAACAGGAGTAAAAGAGTCCCTAAAGCAAGCAAAAGAGTTAGAGATACACTCACTCCCACTGTTAGGAGCCCACAAAAACACCAAGCTAACATCCATAAAGAACAACAAAAACAAAAACAAAAAAACCCAAAAAACCACAAGGCACAAAGAATACACACAAAGGAATCTCATAAAAATCACAAAATGGCCAAGTGTCACACGCCTTTAATACCAGCACTCGGGAGGCAGAGGCAGGCAGATCTCTGCGAGTTCAAGGCCAGCCTGGTTTACAGAGCGAGTTCCAGGACAGGTTCCAAAGCTACACAGCGAAACCCTGTCTTGAAAAAAACCAAAATCAAAAAACAAAAAACAAACAAACAAACAAACAAAAAACCACAAACTGGAAGTCATAATATATATGCAAAAGACCTGTAAAGTAGAAAAATAAAATGTCATGACAACATTATGAGACAAAGAACCTTCAAAGATGCCATTGAGTTTGCTTTGTGTTGGCCATCTACTTTTGGGCATAGGAACATTATGAGACAAAGAACCTTCAAAGATGCCATTGAGTTTCTTTTGTGTTGGCCATCTACTCTTGGGCATAGGTCTAAACCTATGATTTGCTTCTCTAGTGAGACTCCTTTGGAGAAAACTAATTTTTCATTTACAAATGGCTATCAACTGGAGATAGCTTCCGGGCTAGGTATAGAAGCTTGTGTCCACTTTTCCTTTCTGCTCTAGGTTCTTATCTGGTGCAGACCCAGGTTGGCCCTGTGAATGCTGCTTCTGTCCCTGTGAGTTCAAATGTGCACCAGCCCTATTGTATCTAAAAGGCCTTGATTCCGTGGTGTCCTCCACTTCCTCTGGCTCTTACATACTTTCTGCCTTTTCTTCTGCAGAATTCTCTTCTCCCTGAGGGGAGGTATTTATGGAGACATTACTTTTAGAGCTGCATGTTCCAAGGTCTCTCACTCTCTGCATATTGTCTGGATGTGCATCTCTGTATTTGTTCCCATCTACTGTAGGAGAAAGCTTCTCTGATGATGGCTAGTCAAGGCACATATCTATGAGTATGGCAGGATGTGTTAGGAATTATTTTATTGTCTGTTAGTGAAATGGAAGTATTTAGTTTTCCCCTAGGTCCCTGGCCTATCTGGTCTCAGGTTCATGACCACTCAAGCAGTATTAGATATGGGTTCCATCTCATAGAGAGGGCTTTAACTCAAATCAGATATTAGTTGTTTAATTCCACAAGCTTTATACAACTATTGCACCAGCATATCTTGCAGGCAGTTCTTGTAGCTCAAAGAGTTTATAGCTGTGTGGTATTTACCTTTTTCCTTTGGTAGTGTACAGACTACCTTCCAGTACTACAAATACTAATCAGTAGGGGTGAAGGCTCTAGATAGGCATCGGCTCAACTCCTCCACATTCACTGAGTTACGTGGATGGAATCTTCAGTGATACACTCTCACTGTCAGTTTGTGGAGAACCACCAATAGCCTTGGCAATAGCCTAGGCTGTTTAGAAGTTTCCATGGGGTCTCTTCAGCCAAGAACTTTAGTAGATGTAACCATTCCTGGTACTGGAAGTCTCATTTGGTGACAAGAATATTTAGTTGGTACTCTATCTCCCCTGTTTCTTGGTGAAATATTTTAAAGGAAATTTTGGAGGAAGATATAGCACATGTAAGGATGCTTTCAAAAATTTAGAAATTTCATCTTTATATTAGGGCTCAGGCAAATGAGTGAGTAAAAGTTTTGTGATTTCAGCTTTATTTTTCAATTAATTCTTTAGATAGATCTCAAGGAAAAATTCCTCATATGATATTTCTTATTTTCATTTTATTCCCTCAAATTCTGAAATTCTTTGCATTCTCACTGGAAATAACAATTTTCACCACTTTTGGAATTAAACATAATATGATAATGGTTTAGATTATGAATCACTGTGTTAATGAATGATCATTATATTTCTCATTATATTATGGCCATTGCTAAGATTATTATTTTGCAATTATAGAACATCTAGAAATGTCAAGTTCTTGCCTAAGATGATTATTATTAACAATTAGAGGGATGGCAACCATCACATAATATTCTACTGTAGCAGACGCAGCTATGATTCCTTAACACCCAATAATATGTCTTGTACAGAAGGCAAGATGAGAAATGATAATTAAGAGAGTGGTACAGAGTATTAGAATAATGACATGAATTTATAATTTATAAACTACTCTTTGTGATAAGTGAAGGAGGTAAGAATACTCAATATTATATTCAGAATCAAACTGCTTGTATTATACTACAAAACCAAAACAACAAAACAAACAGCAATATTGTGACTGTGAAGGGCATTTCAGTGTGTAACTCTACTGAGAAAACATAAATTATGTCTAAGCATAAGCCTCGTAAGCTCAATATCTCTCCTTTATACACATTAATATACATTTATACTAATACCTTTATGCAATAACACTCACTGAAGAATAAATAGATAACAGAGAAAGTTCCCAGAAATTCCACCAATGGCTTGAAAATATATCCACATTTTACAGTTTTGGAAAGGAATATAACAATTAGTAATAACACAAATAACAGTATACCTCTGCACAAATATACGCATTTTACTAAATATCCCACTCAGTTCCCCTATTTCAAGTTTGAACTACTAATGATGGCCAATAGTATAGACAGGACTTTAAGTTTTATTTACATAAAAAATAAAAAAAATCACTAAAAATAATGAACAGTGACCCTATATACTAATTGCAGTATATAATTGTGAGATAAATTAGAATAAACATTTAGGAGGAGTGAAAGATATTTGATTACTCTAAGATTTTAAGTGTAATCAAAATGAAATAAAGAAGACTTCTCAAGGAAAAACATTATATTATACCATAAGTAAGTGATGATGACTTGAGTCCTTTTTCTATTCTTCCACTGGGAACAGATTCCTAAATATTCAAATGTGTGTTTAGGCACCAAGTCTCAGTTTAGAGAAAAAACAGTGGAAGAGTAAAATTGGTCAGTAATTGGATAGATAATGTGGGCAGGTAGTAAAGATGGATTGTGGAAAAAAGATATTTTTCCTATTTTTAATCATATTTTTATTTTTTAAGATTATGATACAATTCTATAATTTTCTCCTTCCCTTTCCTCCCTTCAACCCCTCTCCCCATATAACCATCCTTAATCTCTTTCAAATTCATAATCTCTTTTTCAGTAGTTGTTACATGTGTATATATGTATAAATATGTATATATGTGTATATATATACATATACATAATTTTTTTTGGCAATTCCCACTGTTCATTTTGTCTTTGGAGACAGGGTTTCTCTATGCAGCCTTGGCTGTCTTGGAATTTACTCGGTAGACCAGGCTGACCTGAATCTCAGAGATTTGCCTGCCTTTGCCTCACAAATGCTTGGATTAAAGGTGTGTACCACCACTGCTCAGCTCCCATTATTCATTTTATTTTATTTTATTTTAACTTTTTATTGATACTTTGTGGCTTTCACATCATGCATTCTTGATCCCATTCATTTCCCTTACCTTCATGTCTACTCTTCGCCCTTAAAACCTCCCCCCACCAAAATAAAAAAAAAGATAAAATTTAAATGAAAAGAAAGAAAAGAAAAAATAAAGAAAAAGAAAAATCTCATCGTGGAAACTGTAGTGTGACACCGTGATTGACACAGTATACCCTTTAGTCCATATATCTTCACTTGCAAGTGTTCATTGCAGTCACTGGTCTAGTTCAAGGCCTCTGGTTTCTGCTACTATGAATACTGGGTTCTCACTGGGACTCTCCTTGGATATCCTGTTGCTGCCCTATGTCACGGAGATCCTGCAGTTCTGGATCTTCAGGACCAGTCCTTCACGTACTCCAGCAGATCATAGATGGGGTGGATGTTGGGGTAGGCCAACTCATAGCCCTGACTCTGGGCCTGGGTGGTTGGTCAGCATGCTGTTTCTCCCCATCCTTATCACCAGGGTGAGCTCTCCAGCATTGCCTTGCTAGTTCATCCTATGCAGCAAGCAGCAAGGGGAGTGGCTGGTTCTCCTGCTTTCATGCCCTTATGGTCAGCTCACTCACATCTACACCTTTAGGGCCAGCTCTACTGTTTTGCCCAGGTGAGGTACAGGAGTTACTCTCTTGAGTGCTGCGGCTGGTGAGGGGCAGGGAGAGTTCTCCTATTCTCGTGACCTCAGGGCCAGCTCTCTCACCTGCCATAGGTGGCAACAGGCAGGGATGGGGAGAAGAGCATCTCTCCCTAGCCCATGATATTATGGCAGATGAGGGGAGGGGTCAGATCTCCCATGCTCACATTTTTTGGGGCCAGCTTATGCTCACCACCCCTGTCAACAGGGCCAGCTCTACCTGCCCAGGTGAGGTGCAGGGCCCACTCTCCTGAGTGTTGCACCTGGTGAGGGATTGGGTCAGTTCTCAGCTTTTGGGCCTGCCACAAGTGGTGAGGAGTGAGGGTGGGGGGCATCTTTCCCTCTCCTACACTACCACATGGCAGACAAGTGGGACAAGATATTTCTCCCATTCTCATGCCCTCAGGACCAGCATCTCCCCGCCCCCAAAAGGTTCAGCTCCATTGTGCTGCCTAGGCAAGGCGCAGAACTTGCTCTCCCAAGTGCTGCAGCAAGTGAGGGGCAGGGCCACGGACCTAGATATGGACCTTAGCAACAGCCCAGGGCCAAGATATCACCATGGCCCCAGATGGCAAGCAGGCCACCTACCTCAGCCTGCTCTTCACCAACTTGACCTCTCAGATTTGCCTCTCTCCACAGGACATGAACCATTCTGTCTGTCTCTCTCTTTTCCATACTCCACCATATATTTGCTCACCATAATAGTTCCTAACCACCCAATGCTGTAAAGCACCTGGCAGGCCCATATCTTATTCTTGATGCCCAGGGCAGGCCACCCCAGGCAGGCATGTGGGTCTCCTTCTCCTGTTAATCCATATATATATTCTTTATATATATTCTTAAATATATAAATACAAAGCGCTCAGTCTGTATAATGTTACTTGCATGTATCTGTTTTCAGGGCTGACCATTTGGTACTGGATAACCAATTGGTGTGCTCTTCTTAGGGGAAGACTATTTCTCCTCTCCAGCATTCCTTATTTGCCTGTTCTTTGTGTAGAGTTGAGCACCCCACAGCTTTCCCCCAGCCACATCAGCATTTCTATTGACATCATCCTTGTTCATCTTATGTTTGGGCAGTAATGTTGGTGAGACATTATGGGTATAGCTTCTGATGTTACTAGGAGACAGAGTCTCACAAAATACTCCCTTTTCCTCTAGTGGGCCTTTCAATCTTTCTATCACCCTCTTCCTCAGTGTTCCTTGAGCCTTATGTACAGGAGTTGTGTTGTTGATGTATTACTTGGGACTGGGCTCCACATTTCTACATTTTGATTATTTGTAGTTTTCTGCAATAGTCTCTATCTGTTGCAAAGAGAAACGGCATTTTTATATTATAGCTTCATCGAGGGGTCATTACAGGAGAAGGATACAGCATTTGAGAAGGTTACAAAGTAGGAGCATCTGTTACTTTCAGGAGACGTTGTAAGGAACAGTCTTACTAGGGCTAGAGAACAAGGAGGCCTGGCCCAAGAGGAGTCTGAGTCTGTGGTCCATGGACAGATGCATGGAAAGTCACAATACTGAAAATTCACATAAAGTAAGAAGGGGCTCTATCTCTGATGTTCAGAGACATATGACCCAGACTGTATTTAATAACACAACTCTTACAAATTAGATACAGGGGCTATGAGACCAACCTTCTGTCCTGTTTGAGGGAATTTGTGAGCATGGTACTAGGGAGTTTCAGCATTGAACTGTTCTTTATGATTTTCACAGGTGCCCATTTTCTTTAACCATGACTAATGTCTCTGAAGATAAAGACCCACTTTGCAGTTGATTTCAAATCCCTCCAGTGTCTGATAGTAGAGTTCAAAGCATGAAATGCATGTTTTATAATTCATTATGAATATCACTGATTATCTTAAAGATGCACATATGCATATATGCACAGCCTTGCTTAGACATTATGGAGACTGAAGTCCTTGCTTATATTTCTAGAAGATTCATTGAGGGTTCATGCAGATGTAGTGCAAACAGAGCTGGGTGCATTTCATGGTCTAGCTCAAATCTACCCTAGTGAAATTCCCACCTCGTTTTATAGGCTCAACTCTACAGCACATTAAGATAAGTGTTTGAAAAGAGTGGAAACACCTGTCTTAGGCTGAGGCTCACATTCTCATGGCTACAGTTATAACTCTGACTATAAAGTCTTCAGCAGTGAGACTAAACTCTCCAGGGGTACCTGTGTAAATTTATAAAATATGATGTCTTTACCTGTTTATTTTTTGTTGAAATAGAAATTTATATTTCATAATTCTGATCTCAATAAGTAATTATAATATATATGTTACAGAGATGCCCAGTTAATGAAGACTTCCAATTAGCTGAGGTATTTTGCTGTACTTCAGTGTTAAGGAAAAAGACGCAAATTACACTTGGTATGCTTGAAGTAATAACCAACACTGACTACCTAATGCTACGTAAGAACAAGTGTTTAGACTGATTGAAAATGAGTAACAAAGGGACTAATCTTCTGTGACTATCAGATGTTAATTATTGACACACTGTTTTGTGGACTAATGCACTTTTGACAGATTCCTTGCAAGAGTGAGAAGAAAAGAATTTGCCATCGAAGCTGGAATGTACCAGTGAATTCAATAAACTGGAAAAGGCACTTTATTCCCAAGTATTTTCACTAATTGATGGTTTATGGTGCACCACTAAATAGGAGAACCAAAATTATGTGGCATTTATTGAATCCTTTAGGATGAGCCAGTCCTTTCATGGACCCCAACTAAAGGGGGCTATGTATTAGAAAGAACAAATAGATGCCAAATAAAAATTTTGGTGGTAATACTTTCTGACTTCCCTTCAACCACATGGTAAATATGTATGAGCATTATAGTTTTCTTTTTTTTTTTTTTTTTTTTTTTTTAGTTATACTGTAGCTCTGATAGTTTTTGATTTTCAATGGGGATTATAACATGATTTAATAATAGGTTTTTACATTGATTTAAAATTAAAAAGTAGTTTCAGGACCACATTGTGCTATTTGGCAAACCCGGGGCATTTGGGATTCAGGTTACGGTAGAGACCAGAAGGCATTTTCTGGTTGCTTTTGCAGTTTGGAAGCTTGCTGGTCACAGTAGCAGTGCTGTTCCTAGATAACAACTGTATTGAAACTTACTTTGTGTCTCACATAGAACCCAGAATGGAGTCTTTAAATGAAGATTCTGGAAAAAATATTCATTGAAAATTTGATACCTGTTCCTTTCCCTGCTTTCCATGCCTGTTTCAGCAGAACTCTGATAGTTCTAGCCCCACTTTACACAGGATTTACACAATTACGTGGCAGGATTGTTAACAATTCAAACTAAAGTCAGATATTTGACTTTATTTCTACAGCTGGAGAAAGGATGATTGTCACCTACCAGTTGTGAATTTGTGTTTTGTAGCATGAATCTTAAAAGGTCTTGTTAATTAAAAAAAAAATCCAGAGCCAGGTATTGGGGTGATAGCTGAGAGATCAAAGAGACAGAACAAGCCACAGCTAACCTCACCTTGCCAACTTCTCAGCCGATCCTGTTTCCTCAGACTGGAAGCCTCTGAGTCCTCATCTGAATGGATCTCAGCTAAACTGTTGCTAAAATCCTATAAGCTTTAAAAGCCCCAAATTCCTGGTCCTCACACCTTATATACCTTTCTGCTTTCTGCCATCACTTTCTGGGACTAAAGGCATGTGTCTTTCCCAAGCAAAAAAAAAAAAAAAAAAGGGATCTCAAGTGCTGGGATTAGAGGTGTGGCTCTGTTCCTAGTGTGGCCTTGAACTCACAGAGATCTACACGGATCTCTACCTCCCAAGTGATAGGATTAAAAGGCATGTGTGCCACCATTTTCTGGCCTCTATGTCTATCGAGTGGCTGTTCTGTTCTCTGACTCTCAGATAAGTTTATTAGGGTGCACAATATATTGGAGAACACAATATCACTACAGTGCTTGTCTTCAGTCACTAGAGCTAGGATGCAGCATATCTCAGCATGATCAATCACATAACTTAGGGGCTGCCAATAAGCCCTCTGGAAGTTTTCAAATCATCTGTACAGTACAGTACAGTTATACTGCTCTAGAGACATTGATAAAAGTTGGGCCTTTAATTTTATTATTATTTTCATACCCAATAAAATCTTGGTCATTGCCAATAAATTATCTTTATTGAAGAACAGGGAGATCTCAGTGGATAAGAATGTTTGCTCTGAAAACTCTAGAACCTGAGTTCAGATCCCTAGGACCTACATAAAAAGCCAACAATACTTGTGTGTGTCCTTAACCCCAGTAGAGACAGGCTGATCCCAAGAGTTCACTGGTCAGTCAGCCTAACTATAACAGTAAGGAGCTTGTTCAGCGAGACACTGTATCTTGAGACAGTAAGACAGACAGCAAGAGAAGATACTTAATGTCCTGGGCATGCACTCATGGGCACCATACCTGCCTATTCACACTCATAAACCACACACTTAAAATAGATGATACACACACACACACACACACACACACATTCACACTTCACTTTTAGAGGTACTTGTTCTAATCTTAGTGCAAGCTGCTGCTTGGAACTGTCTTTTAGAAACTACTCCAGCTTTCCTCCTTCTGCCTCCTTCTTCCTTTGGCTGTTCTGTCTGAGAAGCACCCAGGTGTTTAGTGGAGTGGTGCAGCTCCTCTATTAATTGTTAAGTATTTTTTGTTTCTGGGTATCCCTGGCCATGTTGGCATTCGAGCCCGGGGTTTGTGATTGGTGAACCTGTAATCTAAACCTCCAGCTAAGCTGATGCTCCCTGGGAATCGCCAGCCATTTTCCACTGGCTGATAAGCTCTCCCTCCTGTTTCTAGTGGTTATTTTGTATCAAATATGTGTCATAGCCTCCATCTGGCCCTAAGTCTAGTAGGACACCATGAAGGGTTACCTTAGTCCAATAGTCCACGCAGGCTTATTGCATCCTACCACAGGATAAGAATCTACTTAGTTATTTAGGCTGAATGTACTATGCGGGTATGGACTCTTATCTAGAAATATAGATGAGGAATATGAGGACATACTTCCCCCCCTTTGCCCTCTGAATGATATAATTTATCTAACCCATTTTGCTTCTTTGGGTTGAACTTCAGAAAAAATAAATTTGAGATATGGCACTCTTCCATCAACTTCTAACTTTCTCCCTCTTGTTTCCTGAGCACTGTATGATAAAGAAACAGATTTCTATCCTCTAAGCCAAATCTCTGGGGTAGTGCCAAGGAATCTGTAGGTTTATAAACTGTCCAGGTGGTACTGATGCATCTAATGTCTATGCCTTCTTCCTTAACCCACTATTTCAAGGCTTCAATGAAAAAAAAATGGGAAAAATAAATGTCTTCTTTGTATTGTCATGGCCAGAGCTCAAATTTTTAATTAATCGTAGAACATATTATAGTCTTTCTACATCTTTCTTCATTCCTCCAAGTAGGGAAGCACTCTGAACCAATAAACAAGAAAGTTACGGTGCTGGAAAGAAAAACAATTTTCCCTCAACTAGACCCTATAATATACACCAGACCATATGTATGGTTGTGTTCAATGACTGGCGCCAAGTCACTGTACTAGATCATACTTGGTAGTAACTTGGCCAGGCAGATGCCTTTATGCAAGGCAGCCTCTATGACTTATGGGCATTTGGAGCCCTGTGCTTCTGTGATTCACATAATCAGAATCTCCTCACTGTCTGCCTGTGGGTGTTTATTGCTAACTACAAAGCATGCTGATGTGCTCTGTCTGTAGAATCTCATGATTTACATCCTCTGTCATAGGATGAAAAGATGTGTCTTCCTGTAGCCCATCATCCCTGCATAGTATCAGTGGCCTTAGCTTATCTTCCAACTCAGTCTTCTCTAGAGCACTTTCAAATGCATTGACATGGAGGGAGAGAGGCTTGCTGCATTGGATATTTGATGGTGAGAACACAGGCTTCTGAAACTCTGATTACAAACCTTGTCTCTCACCCCCATGGACTCTTTAATATTTTGTTTAATTCAATTTAACCATCACAATAATTTTCTACTTAACCTTTTCCAGTAACCAAGTGTTTATACACCTTCATTTTATAGATTCCTATTGGTGTAGATCATTGCTCTCAAATTGAATGTATATCAGGATTATTTGTAAGATCATTTAATTTAGAGGTGGCTAAACCTCCTCATCTGATTACTAGTGGGGGGAATAATGTCCGTGTCCTAATCCCTGTACCTGGCAAACAGAGTTAAGTGCGCTAATGAATTCATCTTTAAAAAGGCAGATTGAGGCTGAAGAGATGGCTCAGCAGTGAAAAGCATGTTCTGCTCTTGCAGAAGACCTGAATTTGGCTCTCAGCACCCACACTGGTGGGGACATGACCACCTACCTCTAACTCCAGCTCTAGGGGGTCTGTTGCCTCTGATTTCTGCTAGCACCTACACTCAAACACATAAACACACATGAATTTTAAAATAAATTTAAAAAATTTAAGCAGAGACTGGGTATGATGGCACATGCCATTCATTCTAGCACCCGGGAGGCAGAGGCAGGTGAATCTCTGTGAGTTCAAGAGTACTGGTCTACATAGTGAGTTCCAGGCCAGCTGGGGCTATGTGGTAAGACCCTAACTCAAAAAAAAAAAAAAAAAAAAAAAAAGGAAAAAAAGCAAGCAGATTATCCTGGCTTAGATGTACCCAATATAATCATGAAGCTCTGGAAATAGAAAAGAGGCATGAACAGGAAGTCAGATGAAATGTGAGAGGACTTGACTCAAGCTGGTGTGGAAGATGGAGTGACCGAACTGTAAGCTGAAGATGGAGGGGGCTCTGGATGCTCAAAGAGGGCAGGAACCGCACTGCATCTCCCTGGATGTCTCCAAAACAGAAAAAAAAAAAAAAATCAGCCTTGCTGACTGCACTTGGCTTTTTGTCACTTTAGACTCTTGACACTGAGAATTGTAAGATCATAATAGGAGTGAGACTTCATCAGGGTTATAGAGTAATGCTGAGGTGGCTAGTCCTGGGTCAGACAGACTCTGTAAAGCATGTATATCAACTTGATTAACTCTACTTGTAACTCTTACCCTCTGCAGGCTTTGCCAGTTGTCCAGATAGACTTCTGGGTCACTTTATTATCCTTTCCTCTTGCTGAGTGTAGGAGGGATCAGTTTCTTGCTTTTTACCAGATCAGTAGAACACACACACACAAAAAAAAATTTAACGAGAAAGTGGTGGGGAAATTAGGGTATAGAAACCCCTCTGATGCTGAGGTCCAGCTTTGGCTTGGGTTCAGGTCCTGAGATGGGGAAGGGGCGCCAACGCAAGGAAAACTTCTGACCACCAAATGAATTGCACTCACCTTGGATAGCTCGGTCCATCTTTATTCCTACTTAAACAGCATTTTTCTGACCAGGGTTACATGAACAGCTTTATTATTGGCTTCCAGTTTTGACTTTAAGAAACACATCACAATTTAAGAAATACGTTGTGATTATTATGAAAGCCCCCATTGTTCCCCTTTATGCATCCCCAAATACGCCTTCCCACCCCTGCATAACCTTATTCTAGAATAGAGTTCAGCATTTTTGCAGGTTTAACTAAATATTCAGCCAGACACATCCTGCTCTCACAGTACTTATGTCAGTTGGCAGCTATTTGCAGCTACAAAGTTAAAAAGGCCATCACGGCTACTTTGTGAATATCTAGCAATTCCAGACACGGGCAGAGTGTTTTAAGGACAACAGTATTCAAACCCAGACAATTCTTTCATATCTGCAAGATATATTTTTATACAGCCCCCCTTTCTCGAAGAGGGTCCCATGTTACAATCTCTCTGTAAAAGGCAGACCTTGATAAAGCACTCTTTTCCCATCTCACTGTACCATACTTCTTCCACCAATAAAAGCTCCTATGTATGGTAAAGATGGATCTATCCATCCCATTTTGCACTGTAGTTTTTTTCCTCTTGGAGCATACCATATTCTACCAATGATTCTATGCTTGGTGTCCAGAGAACTTATTCTCAACAGTTGGCACTCTGTGTATTCCTGAGGCTTTTTTCCTATTCGGTGTATATGTGTTTTATTCTCCTCTCCAGAACTGTGAGACATGGTTAATGTTCCAAGTGTTGTTTTCTCATATGTACCTAATTGTCTCTATTGAGTCAGAAAAATTCCCAGGATTAGGAGTTGTAGTTAGTAATTCCAGATAAGAGATTTGAGAAGCATTAGTCCCCTGATGAATCTTAGGGGAAAATACTTGAGAAAGAACAGAATTCCCAGGGAAAATTACAGCTATTGCATGTGTGACTGACAAAGTAAAACCAAAAAACTGCCCAAAGAATCACCAATATGAGAGAAAAAGAGCCTGCAAGCGACACGAATTTTGCAAATTCCTGAGCGGTCCTGTGGACTACTAGTCCTTGCCAAGTGAGTCTGTTTCCACAGGTGCCTTGCTGTTCTGGGCTGCCTGGCTCCCAACACTCTGCTGCTAGTGGATTTCCTTTTTCTCTGTTGCTGTTTTTGAAGAAGCAAGGCACTACATTGTGAAAAGTCTTCCAGAAAAGCCCACACAGCTATGACAAAGGACAACATTTAGGAGGAAAAGCTAGGAACAGTAACAATTGACAGCCTTTAGGAGCTAGGAACAGTTTTTGGTTGTTAAAACGTCCTCAGTCCTGCAGTTGGAAGGAATTCAACATATGCCAGGACCTGAGTGAGTCTAGAGGTATATTTGTTTCTAGTCTAGTTTCCAAACAAGGCTATGGGCCAGCAAACACCTTGATTGCAGGCTTGTACAACCCTAAACACCAGGATCCAGTTAAGCAGTGCTCTTACTGATAGCCCATGTAAATCCAGAAAATAAATATGTGCTGTTTGAAGTAACTAAATGTGCATTTGTCATGCAGCCTCAAATGTTTCACAGTATTATACTCTAGTGGATGGAATAGAAAGGCGTAAACCCCGCCCCCGCCATCCATCAAGAAGAAAGTCAGCAGATCCCAATGTGGATCCTGTGTCTTTATCCAGTGTGGGCTACAATAATACAGATATCACACACAAAGCCAGTTCTGTCTGCCAGGCTTTGAAACAGTCCTAAAAGTTTTATATTCATTATTTTATCAAATCCTTGAAATTGCCTCAGTCCACCGCATAGTCAGAGAACTAGAGGTCCCAAGATTGGGCAGACCTTTTATATCCTAGTGTTAGTAGGAGGGGCAGATTTGAAATATTCATCTGTCTGACTCTAGATGCTACATTTTCTCACTAGTTTGAGGTGCCTCCCTCACTCAGGTGAAGGCAGCTGGGTAGCCAGGCAATCCAGGGAGTCCCCTGAACAGTAGTGCCCCACTGGCAGCTATGACTTCCCCATAAGAGCTGCCCACGGAGTGGATATACCAGGAATCATAACATCTACATCAGAATTCTGTTTTCGTTCATCCAACAACCTCTCTTGTGGGCCCTGCTGACCTTGGAGGATTCCTCACGTATTGCATTCTCCATCCACACTTTGTAGCTCACAGAACAGAAGCTAAAGTTTTGTACCTCTGGAAGTAGAAATAAGACTTGCCAACTTTAAAAATAAAAGCACTGTACAAAACTACTTAAAATCTGGAAAAAAGAGTGTTGGGCTAAGCCATCTGTCTGCATAATGTATTTCCCCAATTCTGTAGGGATTGATGATTCCGCCACAGTTCTGAGTACAGGTGTGAGTGCACCAGCTCTAAGTAGATCCACAGAAATAGCTCATTTATACATCTCGGCATGCCCATTGAGTTTAATGAAGTAGAAAAATTACAGGCTCAGAAGGTTGCTGAACTCTATAACTGTGTGCAAATACAATTAATGCACTCCTCAGTGATGGGTGTCCGGAAGTGTTCTCACCTAATATCCGATTCAAGACAACCGGCAGGACTAACCCAGCGCTTTGTCTGTGGAGACATCTGAAATAGATCAGGAAAATAAATTAACTGTCAAAAACTTCATTTATTCTACCGAGATTATGAATGTAGCTGGAGAAAGAGCTCATCTGAGAGATGGCTGTGGTAGCTCGACGAAGCTGTGGTTAAGATCCCCTGTGTAAGGGCTGCAGGCAGCATGGTGTGCAGCCAGCAGCAGGTGGAATGGATAGATATCTGCATAGATTTCACACAGGCAAGAGGGATGGGCCCCGTGAGGTCAGACAAGTCACGGCCTGGGCTGAGTAGCAGCACAACCAAAGTGGTTGTGGTAAATTCTTCTGCTCTGTCTCACCGAGGAAGCAATTCCTGCATGGCTCTTTCAAGACTGTCCTCATTACCTCCACCCCCACCAAGTTCATTAGTTTGTGAGTGGTGTGCCCGAGGAAGATGGAGAATGGAACACAGATGCTAGGTTATGCTTTTCTTTTACAGACATGGGAGCTCTCTGTTTCAATAATTTGGGTGATAAAGCCAAATAATTAAAAAATGAATGAGCCATATTTAATGAAAAAAACCTATGAAGATCATAGCAACCATTCCTTCCTCCTCCAAGAAAAAGAGCCCCTGAATAATAGTAACATCATCGGTCCTTCTTCCAATAGCCTGGACCATGCCACAAGCTCCCAGAGAGCCTTTCACACAGCCAGCTGCCACCTTGTCATTTCTTTTCTAAGCCACCACAGCTACTTTGTGAATATCTAGCAACCCCAGTTTGCAGACCTTAATAAACTCAGTGGGTTTCAGCAGTGTGTCATGCAGCTCTCCATCACTAAAACAGCAGAATGCTGGAAAGAACAACTCTAAAAGAACAGTTATTTTGGATCATCGTCCTCCATTGCCTGTCCCTGTTGTCGCAATAAGTCAGGGAGGAGGAAACTGCTTACCTCATGGCCTAGGGTCAAAGAAGGAGGCAGAAGCATGACCCTCTTCTGGGGTGATCCCCAACAACCTCCCATTAGCCCCACCATTTAAAAGTTCTACCATCTGGGGGCCAAGCGTGAACCTTTTGAGGGACAGTGAAGACGTAAAGTTCAGGTATTCCCCTTGCCCAGAGTTCCCCCAGCTAGCAATGCTGGAGACACATCTTTACTATCATAGCCATTCTGAAGAAATAAATAAAATTCTATAATGGGGGAATCAGAATTAAATTCAGATGTCTTTACCAAAGCAGAATGGTCCCTGTGTGTGGTTAATCCTAAGGATTCATGTTGGTAGAGTCTGAGGAGAAAAATAATGAGAGTAATAAAAAGCAATTGCCAGAAAGTCTAAGTAACACACATGTAAATATGCAGAGGACACGAAAGGGATGAAACTATTTCAACATGGGGTGTTTCTCACACCCTGCCTGGAAATAACCAGGGGAAGCTGAGTGAGAGGAGAAGCAGCCAGCAGGTGGGACCGTGGGATCGGACGCTTGACCAAACATTTGTGTTTGTGTGTCTGTTTTGTGTTTTTGTTTTTCGATGACTTTACTCTCTGGGATTCAGCTGGGATCCCAAAGACAGACAGACATTCCACACAACTCGCTGGGAAGCAGCTCTGGAGAGACTAGAAGCAGGAAGTGCTAGAAATCTCACAAAGTAACTGATTCTCTTGACATTTCCTGTTGTGGAGAGCCAAGGACTCCAGTGGACCTCTCCACCTGAGGAAGTGTCCATGACCTTGGAGAGGTTCACCCAGGTCCCGTGAGAGCTCAGCGGGCTGACAGCTGCTCTCACCAGCAGCACGATTTATGTGCTACATTTCAAGGCGCATGCATTTTAAGGATTTCTTGCTGTGTGAGAAACCGTCAGGACAACAAGGAGTAGAAGAAAAGTGCACCTGATTGTAATTAATGCTGACAGTAATCTCCAGCTTTCACTCTGAAAACAGCCAGATGGGAAAGTTGGAACTGTTAATAATAGAAAACGTTGCCATCCACAGTTCCTGGAGTCATAACTCTTTAAACTGTTTGGATTCCAGATCTGCACAGACCAACCCAAGCCAGATGCCGCTGACTCTACTGCTGGGAGCTGTGGTGGGCCCTGCTGTAGTAAGGGAACTAGAAAGAAAGCTCTACTTGCAGAGCCCTGGCCAGACAGATACACACGACACACACACACACACACACACACACACACACACACACACACACACACACGCCGTGCGATGGAACCCCACAGCTGGGAAGAAGGAAGGAGGGTAACATGAAAGAGTGAAGAGTGACTTTGAAACCCAGGAATTGTACACGGTCTAGGATGACGCCGTGGCAAGGAATGTGGCTTTTCCTGTGCCTGGTGACTGTGACAGAAGAGGGCAGGGGGAATAGACTGTTATGGTTGTGGAATGTTAATGTTTCAGCCAGAGGAAGGCCAGAAGGAGAGAACTGCTCTGGAAGCCATCTCTCTTAGAAATACCAACCACGAGGTCACCCTTATGTCCTTTCTTCCGTGTTTGCTGCCCCTCTCAACAGGCTGCCCCTCTCAACGGGTAGCTGTCTTCTACCTCAATGGGTAGAAGGAGGCAGACAACGCACTCCATCTGCTGGCTGCCTGGTGACTTGGGTGAGGCCTGTGGGCACTGAAAGTATTAAAAGCATATACGGGACTGACCCCCTCACCCTGACCTCAGCACAAAAGCTGGGGGATAAGGTCCTATAGCCAGAGAATTCTTCAGGGGGTGACAGGAAAACTCTAGTGCCAGCTGGGGTGAAGGGCAGCCTCTGCCAACTTAGGAGTTTCCTTGGTGGACCCAGGTCAGTTCCTTCCTCATCCTTTTTAAGAGCATGGATTACAGAAGGCATCAGTGCTGCCAACTCTGCTGACTCTTCAGGGAGGGGAGTGGGCTGCGGTAACAAGTACTTTCAAAAGTTTTGACAGACCCAAATAGTTCATGTTGGCAGAGGTGTACAGATGCTAGCATGGTAGAAGGAGGCAGACAACCCACTCTTATAGGCCCAGGAAGAACAACAGACTAACCAGAGTTGGTAGGAATACTGGTGTATGGTAAAAGTGAATGGGAGGAAGACTGGGGAAGAAAAACGGAAGCATGAAATGGGTGTTTGGGCAGGAGTTCTGGGCTAAGAGACTGAGTGATGTTTCTGTACTCTGCAACTTCCAGCCGGAGAGTACAAAAATGGAGGTTCCTGGCCAGGAGTCAGCAGGGAGGCCCTTTGAAAAGGATGTGAGCCAGGGGTTTCGGGGAGGGTGAGTGGGAAGGCTTAAGGCAGTGGGCAAAGGCTGGAAGAGGCCAGTGACTTCTGCTTCCATGTTGGGCAAGGTGTCAGCACCCATGATAGGCTGATAGGAACTGGTCCAAGGCATGCTGGTGAAGACTGGGGTGGGGCGTGTGAAGGAAAAGCCTGAAAACAACAGAAAGGAGAAACTTCTAACAGATGAAATTGGCAACCTAATTGAAAGATGGAATTCTAAACCCCTGGGTGACAAGATTAAATGCAGATATTTTTAGTCTATTCCCATAGACATCCTAACAATTTCCACGGACAGTTGGATAAATATGGGAGAAAACATGGGGAGTGAAAAGCCAGGTTTGCAGTAGACATTCTAAACTTAGGGATGAAGGCCATTACAGGAAAAGATATGATGGGTATTTCAGCCTGATCATTTACATAGAGGAGAAAGTTCTCCCAGTGAGATCTTATGGTAAACCCAAGTGCCTAAGAGTGGAACAGATCTGAGTGGAATGGGGCCAGATGCCCTTGGTCATGGTCTTAGTGTGTGTCCTCCTGGCCTCTGGAATGGTTATAAGCCATCCCCTACATCCTAAGCCAGGAGGAACATTCTGGACATGGTGGACTTTACCCTCTCATTTTGAAAATGAGAGGACTGAAAGAAAAAGAAGAACACCGAGCTAAAGGATGACGTCAAGCCCACAACAGGGAGAAGCCCTGCTCCCTCAGGCTTTCTGGGGCCTCAGACCCTGCTTGGGAAAGACAGCTCTACATGGGTGCCTGGGCCACAGAGAGGGACTGGTTTGAACTTGCCTACAGTCTATTAAAGTCAATTTCCACATATTAAAAATCCCACCTAACCCTCCCCGAATCCCCAAGTGAGCCTTGTAGCAGATATGCCTGAGGGAATGCTCAAGGCACATGATGTGAAACTCTGTTGGGCCATGTGGCCCCTATGCCTTCAGATGCAGCCTTCTAAGCAAGTGGCCTATAACCCAGGTAATTACAGAGCCTGAGCCCACTCAGGAGAATTAGATGAAGCAATAGGCTATTATTGCCCTTGTTTGCAGAAATAATAATATGTAGCACCTTTTCATCAGGAGACTTGAAGCTTCTTCCCAGGCATTGTTCGATTGCAAGTTTTATTTTGTTTTTTTAACCACTGATTTACAATGAAGAGAACAAGAAGAGAAACCCTTTGTCAATGACGACAGTATGAGTGGGACTGTTTGGGAGCTGGGGTCTTAGCACGGGCTCCTGCTGAGACAGAGTAAGATGCTCCACCAGGGCAGGGGCAGAGGCTCTGTGG
This sequence comes from Peromyscus leucopus, assembly GCF_004664715.2. Classification (NCBI taxonomy): domain Eukaryota; kingdom Metazoa; phylum Chordata; class Mammalia; order Rodentia; family Cricetidae; genus Peromyscus; species Peromyscus leucopus. Next base: position 46,926,578 of record NC_051067.1, read on the forward strand.
ACACAGATGGAGGAAGAGGAATGCAAATAGCACATGGGAATTGCTGGAAAGATTTAGCATTTCCACAATGCCTCCTCAGGTCAATCCCACCAGGTTCTGGGCTCATGGAAAGAGGCTGAGGGAAATAGGAGAAGCCCCTGGGAAGTTTAAATAAGTTCATGGAGTTCACAGCAGAGCCCCCCTGAGGAGATGGGCTGACTAAGACCAATAAAGCCATGGTTTTATAAAGGAGCCCATGGGGACAAACTAGGAAGCTGCAGGCCAGTCCATTTGACATGAATTGTAGGCCACTTTGAACTTCTTTTAAGAGTCACAGAGGAGAAAGATCTTGATTGACTTGGGGACCAGTGGCTTCAGGAAGGAAGGGCATTGTATTTCACTAACTAGGAGCTCTTTATAGATCCAGCTGGTCTGCCTATGGAGTGTTTGCAAGGCCTTACTTCTGCTTGGAAACCCACCCTCCCAAGCCAGACAAGCAGCGCCCGCCCCACTAACGTACTGCATAACCCGTGATGAGAAATGAACAAGAGCAAGCAAGAAGGAATCTAAAGGCTTCTCTAACACATACACATGGTTAACATTTGCCATCAATCAGCTCAGATTATGATTCATGTCATTTGTCCTAAACTGAGTTTCCTATTCGTGCTCCTTACATTCTTGTTGGTATGTGATGGCCTTCGAAAACTGCTTTGTAGTAAAAGCAATTTTGGAATTGCCGAAGAGAGCTTCGATTTCTTTCCTGAAGATAAAAAAAAAAGAATAAGAGTTTATCAACGGTCCAGAGAAGTCCTACAAGAAATGCTGTTTTCAAACAGTGTTCATCTTTGAGATCCTCCAAATTATTTGACCACAGAAACTGCTCTTTTGCTAACACAGATCCATAGAATAAGTAGCCCCCAGAACACCATGAGGAAACACTAACATGGAAGAGGATAGCATAGCCAATCTAGTTCGACTCCCTGGTTCAGGCTGTTGTAAAGGGTACAGGCTGATGCTTGAGAAACACTGGAACCAAGTGGCTGAGCCAGCAGTACGGCGAGGCAGCAGGCCGTGGGATACAGCCCTGTAGCCATGGATGGATTCAGTGTGGATAGGCACCAACAGAAAGAACAATGTTCAGAGGATGCAGTAAATGCAAGTGTGTGCTTGATCATGGCCAGAACATAGAACCCTCTGGAAAGCAGAGGAGGACAGCTGCCAATTGCCAGGAAGTAATTGCCACTCCCTGATGTGGCAGGAATATGTGTAGAAACCTTTTCAGCTTCCCAGTTGAATCTTAGAGGAACATGAGGCAGATACCAGCAATGTCTCGAAGGCAGTATGCCTAAGGCTGTACAGCCAGGCAACTCTGAAGCTGTCCTTAGAGCCTTGCTCTTTAACTGGTATGTGAGGAAATGGCACCCTGGGCCTAGGCCAAGTCCATTCCCCTGCCTCTGTTGCTTACTAGTGCTTTATTGAATTGTGGCCATATCCACTCCTTTCCTATGCTCTTTGGCTGCTTGAATGCCACAAGGGCACAGCTAAGCAGTTTCAGGAGAGGTTGTATGTTCCACAAAGCCCAGGATACTTACTCTTTAGCCCTGTATGGAACATGTTGGCTGATTCTGGTTTAGGCTAATCTTCTTTAGTTGGGTTGGCAGCAGACAGAATGAGAACCAGTTTCCAAGAGAACAGAGACTGCTTGTCAAAGCCTTAACATAATAGCCAGCAGTTTAAGGAGAAATCTATTTAAAAAAAAAAACGTGAAAAACAGCATGTCACATACAAGAGCAAGGCAGAGTACCATCTCACATGTTGGGCCACCACCATGTGACATGGAGTGCAACAAATTTCATTCATTAAACAAATATTTGAGGCTTTATAATGTGTTTGATACCCTAAGCCTTTTGGCCAGGAGATTCTGGCTGTGTCTCAGAACTTAATTCTGAGCCATGCCACAAAGTTGAGGCCCAAGATACTTTTTCTGATCCTCTTAGAACTGATGAGAACTGACTTGGTTTTGCTCCTGTAATTATTTTTGTAACTCTACCAAACAAAGCCTGAAATAGGGACCTTGCAGCAGTTCTAGCTCCAGGGCTCTGGAGCAGACAAGGCTGTGGACCTAAGGTGGAGCTTGGCACAGGTCCCTAGGTAAGCTATAGGCTCTCAGCTTATGATCATGGGTGCAGCTCTTGGCACATGTGAGGATGAACTAATGACTAAGGCCTCATTAAGACAGCAGGTAGAGAACTAGGGATTAGTACCAAGGTATAATGAGCCTTGTGCTAAGTTAAATGGAGTCTGAGGTTCAGGGTGACTTTATCCTGTGGCCTCTAGGACTTTTAGAGTTGACTTAAGGTTGGTAGCACAGATAATGTCTGGGAAAATTAAGTAAATCCCTAGTTAGAAAGGTTTGAGCTAGCTTCCTGTTCTCTTTCTTGCATTCTTCCTTCTTACCAGGCTAAATCCCTGTGGTGGTTTGAATGATAAATGGCCCCCAGTGTATTGTGCATTTGAATACTTGGTACCTAGTTGGTGGCACTGTTTGAGAAGTGTGACATTGCTGGAGGGAGTATAGTGCTTGGAGTAGGCTTTGAGAGTTTAAAGACTACTTGTCCACATCTAGGTTTTTCTATCTTCTGTTCTTACAGTTCAAGATGTGAGCCCTCAGCTTCCTGCTTCTGCTGCTGTGCCTTTGCTCCACCCTCATGGACTCCAACCCTCGGGAACCATAAGCCCAAGCAGATTCTTTCCTTTATAAGTTGTTGTTTGTTTTTTTTCCCCATGGCATTTTATCACAGCAATAGAAAAATAACTAATACAGACATTGGTCCTAGGGAATGTGTTATTTCTGTGACAGACATTTGGAGGAATGTGGAAGATTTTGGAACTTTGGACTAGAAAAGTGGTTGAACACTGTAAGCAGAGTTTAATGAACCATCATACTAAGAGCCTGGAAGACAGTAGTTTTGCGTTATGCAGACTTGGAGGCTCAGCTCAAGACATTTCAGAGAACAATGATAGGAAGTGGAATAGAGACCATTCTTGTGATATTTTGACAGAGAACATGGCTACCTTCTGCCCATGTCCTAAGAACTTGTCTGAATCTAAATTTATAAGGAATATACTAATTTCTTTGGTGAAGGAGACTTCAAGATAACCTAATATTGACCCTGCCCTGTGGTTACTAGTAATCACAAGTAAAAGTGTTGTAGAATCTTCCCCTGAAGTTTCAGTGAGATGCAGATGCCAGGAAACAGGAAGTCCTTGCAAGAATTCCTAAGAGAAATGTGAAGCTGTGGAGGTAAGGCCTGGGTTGCATTGGAAACCACAAGTTGTTGGAGATGCCAGAGCCATAAGATGTTTGCCAAGGGGAGCTGCACACAGGTGGTAGAATTAGGCCAAGAGAGGAAAGTATGCTATAGTCAGCAAACCTGAAGGCAGAGAGCTGTCTCAACCCTCTAAAATCAGGCCTGGAGCTAGAAAATTGATATTTTTCTCCACTGAGTTTCAGTCTTGGTCTAGTATTTCTTCACTATCTAAAATTGTAATGTATATTCTATGCCATTATATGTTGGAAGGACATTGTTTGCTTTTTAGTTTTACAGTGGATTATAATTAAGAGAATGACTTAAGTCTCAGAAGAGATTTTAGAATGTTAAACAGTATTCTAACTGTAAAAGACATTGGACTTATTACATTTTTATATTATGATATGACCATGAGAATATGGGGGCTAGTTAGTAGAATGTCATGGTTTGAATGATAGGTGTCTCACATAGTCTCAGACATTTGAATATTTGGTCCCCAATTGGTGACACTCTTTGTAGATGCTAAAGTGTGTGGCCTTGCTGGAGAAAGTACTTCACTGGAGGCAGGCTTTGAGACTTTAAAGACTTGTGTTATATCTAGTTCACTCTCTCTGTTTGATACTTGCAGTTCAAGATGTGACCCTGAGCTTCCTGCTCCAGCTGCCATGCTTGCCATTTGCTACCATGCATGCTTCCCCACCATGACAGACTAAACTCTTTGGAACTGTAAGACCAAATATACTACTTCTATAAGTTGACTTGGCCATGATGCTTTATCATAGGCATAGAAAAATAGCTGTTACACCCCCAAAAGGTAGCCTCAGGGGTCTGAAGGAGTATAGAAATCTGTAGGGGATAAATCTTTCCCACCTGCTAGTACACAAATAACCGGTCAGAGGCTTAATATAAATTACAAACGATGTGGTCTATGGCTCAGGCTTATTGCTAGCTAGCTTTGATGTCTTAAATTAACCCATTTCTATTAATCTAAATTTTACCATGTGGTCATGGTGTTACTGGTCTGCTGGCATCTTGTTCCTTGGGTAGCTGGATGGCATCTTCCTGATTCTACCTTTCTTTTCCCTGTATCTGCTTTATTTCCTGCCTGGTTATAACCTATAACCATAGGCCAGAGCAGCTTCTATATTAACCAATGGTAGCAACACATAGTCACAGCATACACAAAGACCATCCCACAGCGGTAATCTGTATTTCTTAAATGTTGAGGTAAATCATATGTAGTTGACTTGTGGTTGTTTCTCTTTTGATAGATATTGTGGCTCAGGTATTGTCTGGCAATTGGGCAGTCTCTCTGGTGACTCTGGAGCATGACAAAAGAATCTCTTCCAATCTCAAATATGTGTATGCTAGCTTTGAATATTTAGGTATTTATTGGAGCATTCCTAAAAGTCAGGAAATTAGTCAGAAACCATTGGGTAATCTCAAGGAAAGGGATATAGAATTTAGGTGATATGAAGGGAGAAAAGGGGAATAATGGGATAAAGAAAGTTGTAAGGGATGGGACATGGGAGGTCTGGGTGGAAGAGGTAGTGTAGTTGAAGGATAATTAACATTAAAGACATCTAAAAAAGCCACATGGAAACCTACTGCTGTAGAAACTCCCTAATACACACACACACACACACACACACACACACACACAGAGTTCGAAATGGAGCTATCCTATATTTGGGCACATAACAGGACTGTTGAAACATGGATTCAGAGTAGCTGTGAGATATTTAAAAGACTATGCAAGACCAAATTAGCCAAAATCCTAGCATGGAAGTGGGAAGTTTATTGTTTGGTATTTTCCTAGGCTTTGCAGCATTCCTTACAAACTGAAGCATTTACTTCAGGGAAGAATCAAGGCATTTGTGCCTCAGAAGTAATAAAATATCACATGTCTGAGAGAACAGAAACTTGAAAGATTCTTGAGGGCCCCTTACCAGCAGGGTTAAAAAGGAACAAATAATAGTCTCACAATTGAGTTCCCTGAAAGCCATGTAGACAGCTCCACCTTTGCAGTTTTGGGGAATCATCACCTGTGTTGGGGAGGGCCTACCACTATATCATCAGAACTATACTACACAGAACATGCTATTATTTTGGACCTTTAAATACTTCTTGTCTACACTGATCAGTCTAGATTTGTCCTGATCCTACTGTGTTTAATTAATAAGTATTTATTAAATGTCTGTTATACAGTGATCACTGGCTATTTCTAGAAAACTACTGTTCCTGTTCTTGAAATCCTTATACCATCAATTTCTAGTCTAGAGTTTCTTCTTTTTGCAGCCTCAACAGTTCCCTTCTAGTTGAATCTAGATTCCTGATGTCAAATTGCCAGAAGCTCTTGGAAAGTCTAAAACTTACAGAATCTTTCTGATTTCCCATATTACTCAGGGTGTGTCTATAATCCATGTTCTACTTTGTCTGTGTGGTGGTCTGAATAGGAATGGCCCCCATAGACTCATGTCTTGACCCATAGGGAGTGGCATTATTAGGAGGTATGACCTTGTTGGAGTAGATGTGGCCTTGTTGGAGGAAGTGTGTCATTGTAGGGGTGGGCTTTGAGGTCTTATAAACTTAAGTCTGGCCAGTGTGACACACAGTCTCCTTCTGCTGCCTGTGGATCAAGATGTAGAGCTCTTCTTCTTTAGTACCCTGGCTGCCTACAGGTCGCCATGCTTTCTGCCACAGTGATAATGGACTAAACCTCTGACACTGTAAGCTAGCCCCAGTTAAACATTTTCATGGTTCTCTTCACAGCAATAGAAACCATAACTAAGATAGTCTGTATCTGACCTCTCTCTCTCTCTTTTTTTTTTTGGCATTATGAGCAAGGAATATCTTTACATCCTCCTCCTCATCCTCATGACAACATCAGTTAGCATTAATGAGCCTTTACCCAGGACCAGGTAAAAAACATTTCAACTGTTTTATGCCATTTTTCCTTGAAGCTACTCTCATGGCTTGAATGAGATGTTTCCCGTAGGCTTGGACATCTGAACTTGGTTCCCAGTTGGTGGCACTGTTTGGGTCGGCTTAGGATGTGTGGCCTTGCTCCAGGGAAGTATGACACTTGCACAGGCTTTGGGATTTCCAAAGCCACATGCCATGTTACTCCTTGTTTCATGCTTGTGGTTCAAGAAGTGAACTCCCACTCCCAGCTTGACACTTCATTCGTTCAGCACTCCCCCCCCCCCCCCCCCCCCCCCCCCCCCCCCCCCCCCCCCCCCCCCCCCCCCCCCCCCCCCCCGTCTTCCCATGATGGTGATTAACTCTTTAACCTCTGGAACTGTGACACAGATAAACACACTCACAGATGCCTTGCTATTAGTGTTTTATCACAGAAATAGAAAAGTAGGTCATGCAGAAGTAGGCAACAGGGAGTAAGCTATTGCTGTGATAGACATGACCATGCTTTTCTTCATTTGTTTTGTTTGTTTGTTTATTTTTTTGGGGGGCGATGTTGAAGACTCGGCACTTTGGGATGGAAAAGCAGTTGAACATTGTAACTGGAGGTTAATGGGTCATACCAGTAGTAGCTTAGAATACAGTAGTGCTGAAATCTACATGGACTCTGGAGGCCCAGCTCAAGAGTTTCAGAAGGGAACGGTACTGGCAGCAGAGCTAGAGATTGTTCTTGTAATGTTCTGACAAAAAAAAAAAAAAAAAAAAAAAAAAAAAAGTGGGCACCTTTTGCCCATGTCCCAAGAATTTGCCTCAGGCTAAATTTAAAATTTAAATTAAAAAAATAATTTCCAAATGAATGAGATTTCAAAGTAGCTTCATATTGACTTTGTTCTTTGGTTATTAGTAATCACTCTTGTGCAGGTCTACAGTAAAAAAGGGAACATGAGACAGAAAGAAATACAAATTGTGCGGTTTGGAGGGAAAAAGAACACTAACAAGCTTAATGGCACAGTGAAAGTTTGTGCTGAAAGGGAGGCTAAAATTGCTGTGGGAATTACTTCCGTTAAAGAGATACCAGATCTGCTCTGGAATAAAAGAGAATGGTGCTCTTGGAGCAAGACCCCACCCAGCTAACCTTCTCACTTGTGAAAAGGCCTAAGGGCTTTTGAGCTCCTGGAAATCAACCCCAATTAAAAAGAAAAAGGAAAAGAACAAAAACCAAAAAAACTGCTCCTAACATGGTTAGAGAAGATCAGGGTCTATCCCAGCTGGTAGCTGAACTTGGCAGCATCATCCATGTGGCAGGAATTCAAGAGTAAAAGGTAAGGATTCTTTCTCCAGAGTTTTAGAGAGCCACTGAGGCCAGGAGATGTGTGGCAGAGGAGTCTCTGCATAAAGGCCCTGAAAGGACAAGAGGCATCACGCTATGAGGCTATGAAAGTGAGACCTGGGTTACACTGGAGCTCCCAAAATACTGGAGCTGCTAGAGCCATGAGTTACCTGCCAAGGAGCGCTTCAGACAGGGAGTGGAACCAGAGAGAGAGAGAGAGAGAGAGAGAGAGAGAGAGAGAGAGAGAGAGAGAGAGAGAGAGAATGTTCATTGGAGGCAGCAACACTGAAGGGCCAGAGAGCCATCTAAGCCCTCTGGTGTTAAATCTGGAGCTAGAGAATTTCATATTTACTATGATGGGTTCCAGTCTTGCTTTGGCCCAGTATTTTCTCTGTGGCCCCACTCCTTCCCTTTGGATTGGTAAAGTATATTCCTCTCCCTTCTATGGTAAAATATATAATTTGATTTTTGATTTTGTAAAGGGTGCAGTTAAGAGATTGCCTTGAGTCTCAGGAGAGACTTTGGGTCTTTAAACCCAAAGTCTTGAAACTGTAAAAGATTATGAAGAATTTTGAAGTGGGACTAAACGCATTTTGCACTATGATATGATGTGGAATGTGGTTTGAATGAGAATGTCTTCCACTCCCCTCCCCCCCCCCCCGCAGCCGCCTCCCCATTAGTGGAACTGTTTAAGGAGGCTTATGAAGTGTGCCCTTGCTGGAAGAAGTATGTCAGTGCGGCCAGCTTTGAGGTTTCAAAGGCCATAACCTATTCCTAGTTTGCTCTCTGCTTCTCACTGTGGTTCAAGATGTGGACTCTCAGCTGCCATGCTTCCTTCCCCGTGATGTTAATGGACTCTCAATTCCTCTGACAAAATAATCCCAAGTAAACTCTTTTGTCTATGAGTTGCCTTGGCCATGGTGTTTTATCACGGCATTAGAAAAGTAACCAGTTCAGCTTCCTTTTGAGACACATGCTGCAGGCAAACTGAGAGGCCCAGGAAATTCTCCCTTGCTTTTGGACTCAGTTAAATCTGCCAGCAGAGCCAGGATCTGAAGGCATGCAGTTAGAGGGAGCCCAAGTCCTAAGCTCCCTTCTATTACTTTACATGAACTCTTGGCACTCCTTCTAGGACAAAGACCCATGCAGAAACCACCTGCCTCTTCTTAGAGCACTCATGACTTGCTAGACCAGTTGATGCTTTGCTTAATTCCAGTTGAGGACACCCCCAGTGAGGATTGCTTTTCCCAGGCAAAAACCATTGTCTATTTGATTGTCAGTGAGAAGGGATAGTTTCATAGAATCACTGTTCTATTTTGCTTATTATTTTTATTTTTTTAAATTTTACTTTTACTTAGGATTTTACCACTATAAAGAAACTCAATGAAACACTTTTTTTTTCCAACTTAGTATCAGAGTTGCATTCCTTCTGTCAGTGCTCTATAAAGAGTTTTCCAGGCAAGATAGAAACTAGTTATGGGCATATTGTATGTTTTTTCAAATTCTTGTTGAAATGTTATGGAAATAAAGTTAGAGATTAAAGCTTTTATAGTACTGGAAATCAGAAACATAGGATGATGAAGTATAAGACGCCAAGAAAAATTTCCAATAACTTGATCTTGGACAGGGCTTGAGATAGAGAAACTGGATTAAGAAAGACATTAGAAAATGTCTACCCCATGTTACCGGTCTATGTATTTTCAAATTCTAGAGCCTTCCCCAATTAAGCGATGAAACAAATCAGAAACAATTCTGATTTGGTTTAGGTTATTATCAGACAAACTCTTTTGTTGTCAATTCTGTTTTGATTTCTACTTTGGGCATACTGTTTGAGTTATACAACAACCAGAAATAATCTGAATGCAAACACATTAGATACTAACAATGATAGATGTACAAGAAAGAAAAACAGTGGCAAGAGCATATGGGAAATTATAGTGGAAACTTTCATCTGAAGAGAAATAGATACTGTAAAATATCTCCAAATGAATTGTGCTCATAAGTATAAATGGTTGGGCTGGGGAATCAGACCCATTAGCTGAGCTGAGCGGTGATTCTGTATAGTTGATCTTTAAAGGCCATACCTTTACACAGGACCTGTGCAAATAAAATAGCTTCCTGTTTCAGATCAGAGAAGATTCCATCCATGTTCATGTAATTCTTGTAGGGAACCAGGTGACTAGTCATTGACTCTTCTGTAAATATTGGCAAGCTTCAATATGGAGAACACTCTGGCCATTTGAGCATGAGGAAATAGGGGGAAGTCCCACAGAGAGCCAAGAGAAAAATGAAAGAAATGAATCATTAAGATATAAATCAAGATATAGAAGATTTACTATGGGAAGAGTTTATCAGTGAAACACCTGCATGTTCATTCTGAAAATGCTCATTGGTATCTGACAACTGAATGGTAAATATGCTAAAATTAAATTAGCAGAAGTGGGGGAGAAATAGTGGTATGGAAACCAGATAGTAAACTCTGGGCAAGGATTAACTGTTGTAGTGAATGCTATTAGAAAATCAAATGTAAAAAATCAAAACAAAATGAAACAAAACAAGAAGAAAAAGGAAAATATAAATACTTTTACTGACCAATGATAAGTGTAGGATTATTGTAAACTCTAGAGGGATCCCTATTCCTGCAGAAGAACAAGGAAGAAAGGAGAGTCAATACACTCATAGTGCTCATGTCTCACTCTGACGATCTGAGATTGGCAAAGGTTCAAAACTCTTGTTTCCTTTCTGGAGAAAAATGTACACTGGAGCATTTGAAAATTACATTTGAATTAATTATTAGTGTAACTACAAACAATAATTATTTCCAAATTATCAGCTTCTTAGGATAGAAAACAATCTATATTCAGAGTAAACAAACTAACAAACAAAACTAAATGAACATGCATATATAAAACCCAAAGACCAAAAGGAATAAAGGATAAAGTACAAAGCAACATGATAGATGAAATAATACCCATTATAAGTTGGCAAATTAGATTATATTCAGATATGGATTCATGTGTAGGACATATAATACAATAAATAGATATAGATAAAATTTAAAAGTGGTAAAGAAGTGTTATGAACTGTTATGAACCAGAAACATTTTGGGATGCATGCTTGAAATACATCTAAGCAATCAAGGCAGCTGTTTGTTCTATAACCACAACCAAGTGAATGTTTTCCTTTTTCACCCAACTAATGGACAGCCTTTTAAAATCAAAATTTAATATAATTTTATTTTTCATATGCCCTGTATTTTGTTCCCCATTGATGAAGCATATGGAATTACTTACTTATGGATGAGATATCTAATCTTTTTCATGTATGGTGAACAGAAACACAACTTTTATTGCCTTGACCAAGAACAGGGTGTGCTCTATTAGTCTAATCCACCATTTTATAGGCTCTCTTTTGATTATTGGTCTAGTGAATTGTTCAAGATCAAACTTTGCTGTAGTGGCTAAAACTAAGCTCACATTAGAGCAATTCCATAGTTATTTGCATCTATGATGTAATTGCCTCAGACAAGTCTTATGTAAGTCAAAATGTCAGTCATCATTAATGATATTGTAGTGTGAAGTGAATTATGTGCTTAGTATCTACAATACTTCTGTCTTTATTCCTGTCCTAACTTGACTCTTGGGCTGAATAGAATCTTATATGATCTGAATCTTACAATAGCTTACAGTAGTTGTTTTATGTATGTGTGAGAGTGTTTGTTACTATATGTAACTGAATACAATTACTCAGTTCTAATCAATATTTTTTGAAGTACGTATCAGTGGCTGAAATTATTTCCCTAAGCTGAACTATTTAAAAATATTTCCACGTGCCTGACATTTAAAGATCTCAAGAGGTCGAGTAATCCTTGGGCTTCCATTTGCTTGTGATGTCGCTTTCATAACTAGGCTTGGTACTGTTGTCCTCAGTCCTAATACAATGTGTTGACATTCAGTGTGTGTTATTGAGAGGTATATGATTGGTGTTTACATTGATTTGTATCACATGTGACTTAGGTAAACAGTAAATGACATCTATTTGCCAATAATATATCGAATACTTACTATATGCTAGATATAACAACATACTTTATAGTTTAGTTATAAAGAGCTCTGAAGTTACTAGAAAAAAATATTCGCAAAGAGAAAGTAGCAAGAACTCTCAAAGAGATTCTTATTAGTGTCTATGAGAATTAAGAATGAGTTCATACCAATAAGACTAAGCTTAGCAGCATTCTACCCCTACCTAACCAATACTGGGCCACTGACTGGTTCATGGATCAGATGTATTAGGCCAATAAATTGCACATGCCTAGAAAGGACTAGAGTGTCATGGATTATTTTTCACAACTGTTTTTATTTTCTTTGTTCAATTCAAGTCACATTATCATTTAGTAAAGAGACTGAAGAAATTGGGTATAAGAAGAAATAAGTTAGTAATAGTTTTGAAGGTCATAAATGACAATGGGGGACATGCATATACTAACAATTAGATATTACTTGAAACAAATGAGATGTAGTGTTATATCTATGTAATAATATATGTATATAAATGGTGGCCTACATGTATATGTGCTGAGTATCTATCTATATATATATATACATGTACATATATTATATACATAAACACATATATGTATATAGTACTGAAAGAGAGGATGGATGAAGAGATCAAACTGGCTGTTTACATATGGTACCAAAGGGTAGTAACATCTTAAACTGATGGCCAAATAATCAAAACAAGGTAGTTATGCGAAGAAATGAAGGAAGGGCATTCCAGGCCGAGGGAAGCACGAATGTAAAAGGCTAAGTCAAAACACCATGATGTGCTTAAGTATTTGCCCCCCATCCTCCAATACATTTCCCAATCCAGATACACCTCTGATGACTGCAACTGTGAATTTGCAACCAAAGACTTGCAACTGTGGGCCTGCAGCTGTGGTTCATAAAGCCACTAGGAACTATGGATATACTTGTGAAGAAGGTGGCCAAGAAAGCGAATGAATCACAATTGAGGCTGGGAAGAGACTGAGAGTGTTTCCTGAGACATTCAGATGTAGGCTGTGAACATCTTTTGTACAGAGCAAAGTCCGTCTCGGAGGTGAAGAGACCTGCAAAAAGTGATGTGGAGACAAGGCTGCATGAAGTGAGATTTAAAGTAGCTTAGATTACTAGAACACAAACCACTAAGGGAGAAACCTGAGAAGAGAGTTTGTGCATTAGCTGCCCTTCATTCTTTATATAAAGGAATTGAATCAAGTCTAGACGTAGGAAGAATGCCTTGTGCAGTGTTGCAGGGTGGAGAACAGTGTAGAGAGGAGAGATATTCAGGGGACAAGATGGGGCTGCTGAACTAGATCTCAGGTGAGGGGCTAGAGGGCTAAGGCTGGGTACCAGGAACCATATCTGGCCTCTCCTCCAATGTTCTAGTTTTCACTCTCTAAGCTGGAATGTGGTAGACCATGAAGTAAGGCTCTTTTGTATGGCACATTAAGCTTCTGATTAAAAGTAATCTGTTCAGATAGATCAGGAGGTGGAAGTCTGTGTTTCTACTCTAGGTTTTCACATGTGCTTCCTGCCTTCCTGCCTTCCCTATGACCTTCAGGTCTGGATATGTGGCCACTTCTTCAAGGAACAGCTCCCTGACTACATTTTCCAAGCATGTTCCCTAAGTTCCTTCATTATACACCACTACACCACACTCCTTCTCTCATGCCACTTGCCACAGTAATAACATATACCTTTCAGGCCATTATTATTATTATTATTATTATTATTATTTAATTTCAACTATGAGCTATTCAAGCCAAGAACATGTCTGACTTGTACCTAGTGGGTATCCAACATGTCCCATGGATCCTCATTGTTTAAAAATTCTTAAGCATGAACCTAAATGTTTCTTCCAGTATCCAGGTGCAGTTTTTAAAGATTTATTTTATTTTAACTTGTGCATGTCTGTGTGTATTTATGTGCACATGAGTGCAGATGCCCACAGAGGTCAGAGGTGTTGGGTACCCTGGAGCTGGAGTCACAGGGGGTTGTGAGCTACTATATGGATGCTTGGACATGAACTCTCAGATCCTCTGCAATAGCAATATGCAATCTTAACTGCTCAGACCTCTCTCTAGTCCCTGAGTGCAGTTTTTAATACCAGTTTGAAGGTGGCCCTTGAGCTTTGCAAAAGCCCTCCAAGTTCTTTCCACCGAGAGAAGCCTGCAGGACAAGGTAAGCCTCCCATCTCCAACTAACATGATCTGAATAACAGTGGCTAGTTTCTGCCTTGTGCTCAGAAAACAGATCTTTCTTTTTTTTTTTGCTCCTCAATAACTGAATTTTTTCATCCATTAAAAAAATGTTAAACTTCATGAGGAGAAACTTCTGGTCTATGGCTTCCTAATTCTCATTCTCAAGATATGTCTTAAGTGGAATTGCTAGAGTAATGAGGATGAATACTATAATGCTTAATAATAATCCAATAAAAATATAAATATGGCTGTCAGTCATTGTAATTACCTCTTGATCTGGTGCTTCCGGAGAGGAAGGAGGGGATTAGGCTCCCTTTGGAGGCAAATTAACCCTTTCTGGCTCCTTATTGCGATAAAGCTATAATTTTCTAAGTGCAGTGCTTGCAGCAGAACAGGTCAATTACAATCGAACACAGGTAATTTACTTGCTGTAGGATTAGTGTTCTCAGTTCCTATTTATGAGGAGTCAGACATCAAATGGAGGCTATCTCTGAGGTAACCACATCATGCTGAACATTACTGGAGGAGAGTTGAGACTTGTGTGGGGTTCAGCATCACTTGTAAATGAGGGCTTGTCCTCCAGGATAGGCTCCCTACTGCTCGCTTGCTGATGATCTGGAACCTGTGCTGAGATCAGTGGCACAGAGCTGACTGATGTGTTCTTTAAGTCTTGTGCTGTCTTGGATAGAGCAGGGTACATTAGTGCTTGTAGACTATAGCTTAGTGAATCTGTAGACATGGCCTAGCCTATGTCCCCTCAGAGGCTGGCATAGTTATGTCATGGAAAACCAGTGCCATAAATTCCACATGGTAGCAGGATGGCTGGGTTTGGGGCACAGGTCACTTGAAATGAATACACATAAGAAAATGTTTTCTGATACCCATTGGTCATAAAGCTAGCATTTTTTGTTAGCATGATGAGACTAACCTTTAACTAGGGTTGAAGTATGTTTGCAATGTGACAAATGGACAGAATTTATCAAAGCAGAACATAACACTTCTTGGAAAGTAACAGTAGGCTTTGTGGACTGCGTTGTATAGTTGTTCCCATTTTCTCTTCTTTTAAAAAAGTTTTAAATTTTTTCTTCTCTCATATAATATATTCCAACCGCAGCTTCCCCTCCCTCCACTCTTTCCATTCCCCTCTCTTCCAGACTCCCTCAGCTTCTCCTTATTCCCCAGAAAAGAGCAGGCTTCCCAGACTGAATAAGATACAATAAGACCAAGCACAAACCCTCACATCAGGCATAAACCCTCACATCAAAGCTGGGCGAGGCAACCCAGTAGGAGGAAAGGGACTCAAAAAGCTGGTAAAAGAGTCAGAGACCCTCCCCCACCCATTTCACTGACAGGAGTCTGCCCAAAACAACAAGTCAACAACCACAGCATATAGAGAGAGGACCTAGTACAGACCCACGCAGGCTCTGCCATTGCCGCTTCAGTTTCTCTGGGCCCTCCTGAGCCCTGCCTAGTTGATTCAGTGGATCATGCTCTCCTGGTGTCCTCGACCCCTCTGGCTCCCACAATTCCTTAGCTCAGATACCCGTTTTCTTTTGGTTCTTATTAAGCAGTAAGGAAAGCCAGGTTTCAGTATGCAGTGGCGGAAAGCAATGCCTCCCCAAGGCTTAAGTGCTACAGGGAGACAGATGGAGGTGACTTTGGGCAGGTGTGGGGATTTAACCCTGCCCCTCTACTGTAGCAGGGCTTGCTACTGGTTCCTTGCCAAGGACCTTAAACTAAGGTTTAAGGAAGGCAGCGGGAAGAGGCGGAGGCTGGAGCTCCATGTTGGCACAGGCTGCATCTGTCCGGAACACACGCCAGCAGCCCTGGCCTCCCTCTCTAAGGAACTGTCTGGTAGTTAGGAGCGCCTTGAGTGGCCTCTGCTGTTATCCTCTTCTGCCTGCCTCTGACTTTTTGTTACTTGAGATCCTGCACTTTCTCCCTTATTTTTCTTGTTGTTAAAGACTCCTTAAGGTGTTCAAAAAAGGAGAAAAGGACACAGATGGTAGGCAGAATAGCATGCCTGTGTTAAAGCAAGTGCTAGTTAGTCCTTCCTTTCTTACAGACGGCCTTTTCCCCAGGGCTCCTGAGCCTTGTTCTCCTAAGGAGTCTAGTTTAGTTCCTCATTTACACAGCCAGTATGCTCTGTGGGAACAGTGGTCACATTGCTGATGGGGCCAACAAATGGCTTCTGAGAGTGCGTGGGACTCCAGGCTGTCCTTCTCAATGTTCATAGCCATCCTGGAGGGCAGAGTCTCCGAGAAAATTAGTTCAAATGGGGCAGGAGGAAGATGCATGGAAGGAATCCAATCTTAAGACGTCCTTAGTTTCTTAGCTTTACTTTCTGGGACCTAAAAATGAGGCAGGGAATAGTCCCTTCCCTCAACTGTGGGTTCCGGAATCTGCCACCGCTGGAGATGTGTGGTAAGATGACGGACACAAACATAAATATTGTTAACCTTTAGTTACTCTGTCCTTTGTTGACCAAGTAGGGAAGTCAGGGTGAATTCTTCCTGAAAGCAAACAGAAGGGAGTGCGTTCCTTCTCAGAATGTGAGCCAATGGGAGTAGAAGCTGCTCACTGTCCCTTGCCTTTCTGTACAGCAGATTCCTACACCTCAGTCCTTGCACCCAGCTGGAAGACAACTGTTTTCAGTTTCCTTTGTAACTACATATGTGTCCTGGACCAAGAGAGGGAAGTTGTGTTGGGGAATCTTAGGTCTCAATTTGATTGCGTTATAGGTCCCCAGAGCTGATGGAGGAGCTGGTATGTGAATCAGTTGACTGATTAAGAAGACCCATTCTTGCAGTGTGGGTGGGCACAATCCATTTGGCAGAGGGCCTAGAGAGAACACTGAGACAGAGGAGCAGTAAGTGTGCTCTACTGAAGCCAGATTCCATTCCCCTGCACCTTTCAGAGCTCCAGTTTCTCTGGCCTAATGACTGAGGTGTTTTTATTTATTTATTTATTTATTTATTTTTATTACTGTCCCCTGGGGTCTTTATGTCCATTGCCTCATACTGAGAGTTCTATCATCAGTTCCCTTATTCTGAGACCTTTGACCTTAAACTGAGCCATGCCATTGACTTCTTCATTCTCCAGTCTGTTGTCAGCACACCACGAAACTCCATAAGACATGAGCAATTTCCATACTAAGTACCTTCTCATTATCAAATATATCATATCATATCACATCAATCTGTCCTTCCACTGTCCACCTACACACCTGCTCATATTCTGTTGTCTTGGGTTTTCTAGAGAGCTCTGACTGATATAGAAACTGGGATGTTAGGTAGTTAGTTACTTCCTAGAAAGCTTCTTAAAGGTCATGGACTCATCTAGGGAAATACTTCCTCCCACTTCAGCTTTCTTTTAAACTATAAGAAGAAAATAATGACTGGACCAACAGCTGTTTTGAGTCATAAGATGGTGTCTAGTCTGAAAATCCATATGCTAGAAGCATCCTGGGAGATCAATCCATATAGTAGAAAAGGCCGGGGTCACAGATCACTTGGCTAAAGATGACACACCTTTGGAAACTACTAAAACAGCCTTTCCTATGCATTTTGCACAAATGTTACATATATAAATGTCTGTCTTGTTTGAGTCATGGATTTAAAATATGCATTGTTATCTATACTGTATAATATCTACTCTTTAAGAAAGCTTGGTTCCAGTAGGTGATTAATTAATACCCTGTTGAGACATTGTATCTATCTGATGACAATCAAGCTGACCATTTGTCCCTGTTGGGGGAATTAGCTATGATTGTTATGACACAGGTTGGTCCCTTGTGCTCCACATTTTCTGTAAGACTCTTGGCCTTATTCAGTCATCATAAGCTAAATATTTTGTATCATGTAAGCACCCCAATTGTTGCTAGAAAGAATAATAAATAAAACAACATTTATAAAATTGAAGAGTGATGTTAATATATTTGACAGTGTTGATAAAAATTCCAGCAAAATCTTGATTTACAAAAAACAAGCAACAGAACTGGATTTGGTGTGTGTGTGGTATCCAGTCAATTGATATTATGTCACCTGGGAGATTGGTCTTTGAACATGACTGTTGGTGTTATCGTTATTATATCAATTGAGGTGGGAAGACCACTATGGGTGGCACTATTCCTTGGCTGGGGTGCTGGCTTGTGTAAGCGGAGAAAGGGAGCTGAGCAGAAGAAGCCAGCATTCATCACTCACTACTTCCTGATTGTGCTTGCTGCCATGTCCCTGCTCTTTCAAACTCTTGCTCTCTTGATTTCCTCACCATTATGGACTGCAACCATGAACTTTGAGCTAGAATAAACTCTTTTCTTCCCTAAGTTGTTTTTTTCAGAGTACTTTATCATAGCAATAGGGGAAAAAAAACCTAAGACACATACCATATGACAAGAGTGTGAGGGAGAGGCTGAGCACTCTGGGCACTGTATGACAACTGAACATGATACTTTAAGAAGATATAGAGCAGCCACTACTAAAACAATGATAATGCAGAGTTGTCAATGTAGAACCTAGGATGTTCTGCAGTACCGTGAATGGCTGTCAGAGGAGGTCCTGTCCTTCAGTGGTGATGCATCAGTGTACAGGCGCAATGGAAGCTCCTTTGAGACAGAGAAGGAAAAAATAAGTTTTCCCTCCAGAACATAAGAATAATAAGCCTTTTCTCCCCAGTTATTCTATTTTTTTCTCTCTGTGTGCACAAAGAATCTGAGATACATAGAGTATGTAGCAGCTTTTTAAGCAGGTCCTCTGCAAATCATATTATGCTTAGAGCCAGTATTTTCTTAACCAGGCCACAAGAAGAACTGGTGTAAGTCAAGACAGAACTGAAGATAATTCTACTGCTCAGAAAACAAGATCAGAGATGGAAAGTAAGATTCAGAACAATTGCTAGAGAGAAGGGGGTGTTCCCTGAAGCATTAATGACATGGACCAGGGTATGAAACTTGAAGTGCAACTGTGTGTCCTGTCAGGTAAGAGAGAGAGAAAGTATGTGTGGCTAGACTAGAGTGTCTGCATTAATGACAAGGCTGTAATTGTTGGCCACAGTCAAACCATGCATCTGGCAGCCAGGGACTGGGGAAGCAGATGAGGGAAATATATTGGGGAACTAGGGAGGTTTCTGAGCCAGTGTATATAGTCTTCTAAGATGGTTACTCCTATAATATTCCCTGGTGCACAGTACAGAACACAATCACAGAGAAACGAGTTAGGAATTGAATGTAATGATTGGTTCCTGGGTTGGCAGTCAGCTTGGGGTGAGTCTTTGGGTAGGCCAAGAAATTGACAGCGCTTCATGTCAGCCTTCTTCCATTTGGTTTGTTTGGGAGGAAGGAAAAGATGGATTTTTTTTTTGAAAATTTGTATTTGTTTTAAAGTCCAAAATATGAAATTTGCTAAATTTACGATACCAAATGCAAATGCACTTAATGAAAATCTTGACTGTTTCAGAATTAGTGCACAGATATATGTATAACGTTGTACCTAAGATACATTTGAAGTTTCATCTTTAACTTCGGAGGGGTCAATGGTTTTTGTATGAATTTAGAGAACGTGACTCTTTCACATTAAAGACTGTCATAAAGAATAATAGACAAACGGAAGCAAGGAGACACGGATATCTCTGGAAACATTAGCAGCAAAGTGATCATTGCATCCACAGGATGAGCATAACCAGGGAAGAAAGTCACAGGAACTGAGGACCAACTGGTGCCTGCAAGTGTACCAGCAAGGACCTCCATTGAGTCATGTGCAAGGGAAGCAGTGATGTAACTAGCACAGAATGCTGGAAAGACATGATGAGTACCTCAGCTGCCTGCGTTCCCTCAACTTTCTCCACAACTATCCTTCTCTGCCGGATACTGGGTTCAGGCTGGTGCCTACATCTCCAGGCTTGGTAGCTACCTACCAGGCAGGGAGAAGTAATTAAAAGCAGAGGGGAAGGTTGCCAAAATTCTAAACAAACACACAGGACACTTCACTAATTTAAATTTAAAATTATTATCAGAATAAACCTGGCAATCCTAGTTTAGGACTGAAGGCAAAGGCCTGAAAAGTCCTGGTGCCATTCCAGCCCCCCCCCCCCCCTAAGCATCCTGAAGACCCTAATCAGGATTTCCAGTTTACATAACTTCAGGTAGAATAGAGTCATGTGACATCTTTGTATACAAGGAAGTCTGGGAGGTGGATATTTTTATTTATTTGCTTATCTATCATTGTATTCTTTTTTAATGTGTATGAGTGTTTTGCCTGTGTGTGTGTCTGTGCTTCCCTTGTGTGCCTGGTGCAAACAGAGGCTCGAAGAGGGTGTTGGATCCCCTGGAACTGGAGTTACAGGTGGTTTTGAACTGCCCTGTGGGACCTGGGTATCAATCCAGGTCTTCTGGAAGAGCAGCCAGTGCTTTTAACCAGTGAGCTATCATTCTAGCCCCAGTGTGGACAATTTTACCTGAACTCGTTGAGTTCTGGAGTAAACATGAAGGGTAGATACTAGGAAGCAACCAGTAGGCTTTTAAGAGGGTATGGACCGAGTTCAGGGGCAGAACGAAGCAAACGTTTCATAATGAAAGCTCACATTTCCTAGGTCTAGTCACCATTCTGAATACTGTGCCGATCATGAGAGTATGCCTGTCAGACTAATCACAAAATGCTTTGTAGATTATCATGATTCCTCTACAGCTTAGTTGTAATTACTCTTTTATAGAAGAAGAAACCGAGGCTCTCATTCATTAATCGCTTAGCTCTGGGTCCCCTAACTCAACATGACAGAACCAGAACCAGTGTCTGGTCCACTATTACATGTGTTTGGTTGATATATACAGGTCTGATACCAGAACAGTGAGAGTTGATGGGCTCCTCCCTATAGGTATGCAAGGACCCTCAGTTTCTCTGTGGCAACACAACAGGAGAAACTACACAATATAGAACTCAGGCTTTCCTAAAATAGAGTGAACAAATTCTCAGTGCCTAAAGTTTGCAAGTTTCTGAGACAAACAAGGTATGGGCCATGCCCCTCTTGAATAAAAGATTATAAATAATTATAATAAAAATGTATTTAAAAATATCATACATCTATACAATGTATCTTGATCATATATAATTCTCACCCTCCTCTTTTCCAAATTCTCCCATGGCCCTCCATTACATCTACTTCACAAATCATTGTCCTTATTATCTATCTATCTATCTATCTATCTATCTATCTATCTATCTATCTATCTATCTGTCTGTCTGTCTGTCTGTCTGTCTGTCTATCTATCTATCTATCTACCTACCTCTATCTCTATCTGTCTGTCTATCTATCTATCTATCTATCTATCTATCTATCTATCTATCTATTCATTTAAATACAATGACTCTAATTCATGTGCTTATATGTGCATGGGGTTGTCTACTGGGCCACTGGGAACCTACCAGTGGCCAGTCTTCTAAGAAAAGTTTTCCCCCTCCAGCACCAACTGCAAATAGCTCCTCAGACTGGGGGCTAGGGAGCTTGTCATACCCTCTCTTCTCTGTGATAGAATTTTTAACTTGTTTGATGTTGTACAGATGTAACCATAACCATAGTGGCTTTAAATTTGTATGTGCAACAGAAATGCCATGTCCAGAGAGGACAACATTCCTCCCTGTCTTGTAGCTCTGACATCCTTTCTGTGCCCTCATTCTAACTGTTCCCTGAGCCGTGAGGAGGGCAGGGAATAATACAGATGCTCCATCTATGGCCGAGCCTACACAATTGCTCAGTCTCAGGAAGGAATCTCTACATTAACTGATTGATACCCCTGAGGTAAGCAGCTTCTCTGACCAAGTTTGAGAACAGCACAAATCTATGGATAAAATTATAAATATTTACCCTAAGCATTAGGCTATGTGTATTAGTTACTTTTTAATTGCTGTGATAAAACACCATAACCAAAGCAACTATAGCAGGAATGCTTTATTTGGGCTTATGGTTCCAGAAGGATATGAGTCCAGCACCACCATGGTCACAGGCTGGTGCAACCAGCTGAAAGCTCACATCTTGAACCACAGCACAAAGCAGAGAGAGGGAGAGATAGGGATAGATGGATGAATGGATGGATGGATGGATGGATGGATAGGTAGGTAGATAAATGATAGATAGATAGATAGATAGATAGATAGATAGATAGATAGACAGACAGATAGATAGTACACTGGGGATGATACCAGCCTTAGAAATGTTAAGGCTTACTTCCAGTGATGTGCCTTCTTTAGCAAGGTTACATCTCCAGACCTCCACAAACACTACCACCACCTGGGAACCAAGTGTTCAAATGCATGAGGCTATAGGGGACAATTGCATCCAAGCTACCTCACTATATAACAAAATTTCCAGAGCTGGGCCTGGAAAATATCTCTTAGAGTTGTTGGTCAGGAAAGTGGAATAGACCACAAGATAAATATTGTCTCCCAGAACTTGAAGATAAGACCCCATTGCTGTAAACACTGGACTGCAGACAAAAGACTTGGAGGAATCAAGCAGGAAATGACATGGAAGACCCTTCCCTGAGGACTAGCTTGCATTGTATCTGATGGAGAACAGCAACCAATAGTTCTGCCTATTTGTAAAGCCAACAAACCACAACAATGACCCAAAGACTAGGAAGCAGTAATAGAAATCATATGTTGGGGGCAACCAATAGCTGTCTAATTGAATTTAAAGCCTGCTCAATAAGAGCAAATTCATACCCGGTACTAAGAGGAGAACCTATTACTGCTACTTTCCTAAACCAGTATAATTTCTAACTCTACTTTAAACACTTATTCTTATACCCACATCTAAGTGTAGCTCTCATTTCTCATCAAAAAAAGCTTCTTTTGACAACAGTTGGAGATTTTGACAGAAATCTACAACTGGTTAGAATGCAGAGAACACTGATCATGGGATGGATGTCCACCCTGAATGAATACATCTACACCACAACTACTACACATTAGCCCCAGGAAAATCATGAAAAGATAGTAACAGCCAGAGGTCCAGGAAGTAAGCTGTGAGACAGTGTCTTCTCTATATGACATATGCACATACATATATATGTAATAATAATATAGAAGAAGTCCTAAGTTTGAGTGGGTGATGTGTGGGGAGGGACATGAGAAGAGTTGCAGAGGGGAGAGGGTGGAAATGATGTAAACACAGCAATGATGTATGAAATTCTCAGATAAGACAAAATAAAACCATAACTATCTAGAAGGCTTTTTGACATCATGACCATTAGAAAAAAATATATCAATATATTCTCCTCTATGGCCTATGACTTTCCTAACCATAGGCTTTGAACATGGTTACAGCATCAGACATGACTTCTATCCTATGAATCTGGCCTCAAAGGCAATCATGAGAGCCATTAGTGACCTCCATAAACAGTCTGCCGTTATCACACTAGTGGACAATCTTGTCTGACAGGTGAGTGTTGTAGCATGCACACTAAGACCACATGACACCTGCATAGTCCCTTCCAGCACTACCTTCGTTAGCCCCTTTGCCTTCGTCCTAAGCCACACTGGAAAGGTAGAGGTGGGGAGGGAAGAGGACTCCAGTCAATACATACCCATTTATACACAAGCACAGCATCGTTGTGAATGAACTTCAGTGTATCAAGTGAAATAATGCTATTTTAATAGATGGAATTCTTTCCAGTACCATTGGAGTTTTCCCTGACTTTGGGACTTTGATTTTCCTTATGTGTCGCACATCCATTCTCCTTAGTAGCAAAACAAAGAAGGTGAATTTTTCAATTTCTTTAATTCTTATTTATTTATTATTTATTTTATTTTTTGAGATAGGGTTTCTCTGTGAAACAGTCCTGGCTATCCTGGAACTCACACTGTAGACCAGGCTGGCCTCAAACTCACAGACATCTGCCTGCCTCTGCCTCCCAAGTGCTGGGATTAAAGGCATGTGCCACCACTGCCAGGCTGAATTCTCAAATTTTTAAACCCAAATTGCGTTGGCAAGGAGCCTTCTATGACTGTGTGAATCTATGGATATAGAATCTCTTAACCAAGTCTATTGTGATTATTAAGGGAAAAAAAGTGGATTTAATTTAAAAGTTTTTCTTTTAGATTTAATGATCTATTAAAAGCCACAACAATATTTTAGTGGGTTTGGATGAATTGGAAACTGAAGCAAAGCTAGCATGAGATAGCCCATTTCTTGGAGTTCTAGCAAACTGTATGCATCAGACATGTCGGGTGTAATCATGTGAAGTATTTATTTTATATTTATAGCCCTCTTGTTTTCAGAAATAGATATTTTAGGCTTTTGCTATGAGTCTGCATTTACCCAAGATCTGTGGGACAATATAAATGGATAGTTTTTAATCTCTGGGAATTTATCTGGTAAATGAACTAAGATTTATAAACATTGTCAACACAAAAAAATAGAAAAACATACAAAATTACAAAGGGTACTTAAAAGATGGTTCACATGTATTTATACTGAGGTGTGAATACACCCCACATTTTTCTTGTTTTCAAATGCTGACATGCCCAGACATAGTGTCCAAGCATAACATCATTTTTGGCCCTCGAGCTACAATTTCATTGCTTCCTAATGCAGAAGTGGTACAAAATATTTCTGTCAAGTTGTGTTCAGATTTTTAGTACTGAAATATGGGCTTAATTAAGAATGGAAGTAATCAGCATTGGCTGAAATTATAGGAGTGCCTTCACAGAAGCAGGGCTTAGATTTAGAGAGTGTTAAACCTGGACAGGACCTCAGAAACAATGTAGTGGAACTGGTGTTCATACAGGCCAGGGAGATGAACTGACATGCCTAGGCAAGATTCTTAGAAATACAGAGACAAGGCAGCAGGCAGCTTCTGGCTTTCCCTACAGGCCTTGCACTCTCTGCAGGGGTGTCAGTCCCAGGAGGGGCTGCCTCGAGTCATCAGTTGCTCATGCCCATCGCCCTCCAAGTGGGATGAGTGATGGGAACACAATCTTGTTCTTGCACACATGTGATCGTATGATATAACAGTGTGTGTTAGAGGTCCAAATGTATGTACTTGGAAGATTAGAAAGTAGGAATAAGCAGTGCCAGGAGCTTGGGGTGGGGCTGAGGAGGCAAGAGTGGATGGATAGTCACTGTAGGCAGTGCTAATTGGAAAGAGGAGGCCTGCCCTCGAGGGGAGCTGGGAATGAATCTCCAAGGAAAGGTAGAGAGGCGGATTAGCATAAGGTGGATCAATTCCTGTTACTGATCTTGGCTTTAGGACCTATTTGATTTTCCATGAAATGGGTACAATGAGAGTGTCCCTGCAAAAGATGACTATTGGTATGGCATTTTGTTTCAAGGATGAACATTATAAAAATCAATGTCATAAATTAGAAGGCTGTACCTAAAATTAAAATCTACAACTGTTTGAAAATGATTTTTTAGAGAAACTTGTATAGTCCTTGCAATGAGATGCTGTAAGATGTGAGAATCTGAAGATGCCACAGGCACTGCATGAGAACCAATTCCTTTCCACACGAATGAACCAAGTGTTATGAAAAGAATGACACAAATAAGGGGCAGTGTAGCAAGGAGTAGTGAAATGTTGGGCTTCTTCAGGTGTTTTACAGTGCCAATTTATATCACATTCCTCAGAGGCCTGAGCAGGACATATATATGCCATAGACTACTCTTTGAATTTGTTCCCAAAAGGTCATGTGTTGTAAAGTTAGTCCTCGGTGAAGTGATGTTGGACTTGTTAAGAGAGGTTGGGATTTAAGAGGTGACTGAGAGCCGGGTGTGGTGGTGAGAGCCAGGTATGGTGGTGAGAGTCAGGTGTGGTGGTGAGAGCCAAGTGTGGTGGTATATGCCTGTGATACAGCACTTGGAGGCTAATTGCTGGGAGTTTGAGGCTAACCTGGCCTACATAGCAAGTGCCAGGCCATCAAGGGCTACCTAACAAGACTCTCTTCAACCAAATGAACAAGCAGCCCAAGGTGTGAGCAAGTCATCAAGGTTCTCACTCCATGAGTGGAAAAATGTCATTACTGTTAGATTGGGTTTGTTATCACAGGAACTGATAAGAAGTTTATTACCAAAGCAAGCTGGGACCTTTCTTGCTCTCTTCCACTCTTCTGACTCTGCTTCTTGCCTTCCACCATGAGACAATCCAGAAAGAAGTTGCCAGGTGCTGATGCCTTGATATTGTGAAGAATGATGTTCTCTGTTTTATAAATTACCCAGTCAAGGATATTGTCTTGTAACAATACATGACAGACTAGGACACCAAGAGAGGAGGAATGACATTTAGCACAGTTGGGATAATGAGGCAGATCCCAGGAGGAGAGAATAAAGGTCAAAGTTGTCTCCTAAGGAAATCATTTCTGAGAAGTCAGTGTGAATGGACTTGCATTTAGTTTCTCTCATTCAGTTTCCACTACTCATTCACAAAATCCTCGTGGGCCTTGTCAGTGCAGTTGCTCCTAGAATCAAGTGTATCAAAGAACTTGTAGCCTTCCTTTACCACATGGACTCTGGGTTCCTGAGATCCAAAGCCCTGTGTGGTGGGGTCTGGGATTTTTCAGTCCTACATTCCCTAGCTGGATCTGAGGCAGATGCCTTCCCTGAGCCTGACAAAGTCCTCTGTGGAATACAGGTCTGCCCTCTCTATACTAGTGTAGATTGAACTGTGTCTCCTAAAAGATACACTCAACTCCTAGCCCTGTGAACATTTTAAAATAGGGTCAATGCATGCAATAAACCTGAGGTCATATGTGGTTATGGTGACCCTGCCCAATAACTCGTATCCCTACCAGGTGCTGTCAGGGACACAGAGAGAAAACAGCCATGGGAAGGTGGAGGCAGAAACTGTGTGATAGGTCTACAAGACAATGGTTACTGCCATCATGTTCGTGACACTATTGTATCAGCTGGCATGTCTTGTCAGGCTAGCCATTACTTTATCTTGAAGGGTTCATAGCGGGGCATGATAAATGCTTACTTTTCTATTCCGGCAGCACATACAGTACCTTCCAGTCCTGTGAAAGCTAGCCAATAGAGAGACAAAGTTTCCAGGTTAGTACCTGGGATTTCTCTAAATTTCTATGACCCAAATATATGGTGTTTTCAGCATTGGGGTCTTAGTTTGTCAAATTCTGGAGGATAACCAGAAGTCTTGACAATATTCTGTAGTCACCCTTGAAGTACTACTGAATCAAGACTTTGCAATTCTTAGCTCTATCACATGAGGGGAAATTTTCACAGTGAGATGATTATGAGCCACAAGGCTGTTTGAAGTGATGGTAAGGAGGGAGAAGAAGAGGGGATATTTTGGTAAAAGAGCATTTGCCCTGGTGAGGGAAAAGAGTTTGAATGCTGCTCAGGGTCTGTCTCCGAGGCTGTAAGTGGGTCTTAGAATACCACTAGCACCAGGTGTGGAAAAATACACACTATTCTCCCTCTCCGTGAGATGTTAGGACAGATATGCTCATGTATGACAGTAAAGCAAGGGCATGACTCTGTCCACTTGAGCAGAGTGACTTTAGCATGAAATGTCATGGGCACCCGGCAATGTAGTGGGTGAACCACAGAAAGCAGTAACAAGGCCATTGGTAGTGTATCCACATACCAGCTGACTCATGGCCACCAAGCAAAGGTTGTGACATCGGCTCAGATGACAAAGTGTGCAAGAGTACCATACTGTGGCTGAAAGACTTGTTCAGGGCCTCAGAGGATTCTAGTTACCTAAATTAGAGAAGGCTTGGATGTGAGGCACTGAGTACAGTGAGGGGTGGATGTATGAGAGAGCCAGACAATGCCATGCCAATGCAATTCTCTCTCTGCTTGTAATGGGCTGACCCATGTCCCTTTCAATTTCTATATTGAATTTTTAATTTCTCATTCTTCAGAATGCAACTGTATTTGCATGCAGATAGAGTCTTCAGAAAGAAAATTTAGACAAAAATGAAGTAATAACACCGACAGGCCCTACTCACACTGATGTCTTTAAGAAGCGGAAATTTAGGGCTATGAACAGACACCATAGATAGTATGCACAGAAAAATGACTTTATAAGGGCAATGATGTGGGTGGCCATCTGCAAGGAAGACCTTGGGAGGAACCAAACCTGAAGATGCTTTAATCTGGGACTTCTACCTTCCAGTGCTGAGAACATTAAATTCTTTACTAAACTATTCAGTGTGTGCTACTTTGCCATTGTGAGCCTACCAAACTAGTACTCTTCTACTCTCTGTTAATATTTAAAGGAGATTAACAATAATTTAAAACAACCTTAGTTTCATAGATGTGTACTATATTTGCATCATTTGCCCCTCCCTCTAGTCTCTCCTCTGTCCCCTTCCTTGCTCTCTATCAAATTTATGACCTCCTTTTCTTTAATTATTGCTGTTGCACACACACACACACACACACACACACACACACAATGTATAAATATACAAAGACAACATGCTGAGTTCTTTTACTGTTGCTTATATGCGTATGTTTTTAGAGCTGACCGCTCGCTATTGCATAACCATGTAGGATGCTTGTCTCTGGGGGAAACTGACTGTTCCTCTCTCAGCAATCATTAAATATGTGTAGTTCTTCATTTAGAGGTGAGGCCTTGTGAGAGTTTTTCTCAGCCACTTTAAGATGTTAATGGGTGTTGTGATTATTATTCTGGTCTTGTTTAGGCAACACTATCATTAAGAGTTCATCAGTGCAGCTTCCCTAGCATAGATAGAGGGCAATCTTGTAGCAGACTTTCTGATCCTCTGGCCCTTAGAATCTTTTCACTAAATGAGTTTTATTTTGTTTTGTTTTCCCCTCAGAAGATATGTCCCACAGAAGTGTGAGGTTAACTTCCTCTTTCCTTTCAAGACAGTGAGGGGAACTGCAGTTTCTTTCATAGCTCCAAACTGTCTGTGAAGGGAATGTAGAATTCAAGAGTCAGGCCCAGCAGAGTGCCATGAGCCATGAGCATGTTCTTGTTGGGAAATAACGTTGCCTCACAGTGAAGAGCTGGAAGGTGGTTCAGGAGTATCTTTGCATTGTTTAGGTTTTGTCCTCATATTTGATGTCAGTAAGAGGCAGCTCTGACCGGCTCCTCTCAGAATCAGCTACAATGAGGATTGGGGGAGGGGCTCTCTACTTTTCTCTGGCTCCAAGAACCCAGAAACACCCCCTTTCAGTTGTCATGCTCATCAAACCTGCAAAGGGACCTAGGCTATTTTCATCTTAGAGTGCTGAAAAGGAGTGAAGCTATGAAACTGGAAATTGCAAAGCCAGACCGGAAGTGCAAAAGGAAGTCCAGAAAGGTGAGATGTTAGCGAAGTGACAGGAGGCACCCCTGTCAGGTGGTCACTGAGGTGCCACATAGGCATCAGTTCCTCTGGGGCTCCTCAAGTCTGTCTCACCAAAATCTAAGGATCTCTACTGATTGGAAACATCACGGATGTGGCCCCATGTTGGTGACCCATGGTATATCTTGTCTAAGGCCTGGTGGAGTTCTCTGGGTTTTTTTTTTTTTTTTTAATTTGTTTTTGTTTTTAAAATTCCAGTAACTGTCAAGCAGTATATCACAGTCATGGTGTCAAACAGACAATGTCCACAGAATAGCCCAGTGAAGCTGTGTTGACGTCTGATATGTTGAGGAGATGGGTCATAGTACAGGTCCAGAGCATTCCAGCCTGCTATGATGACATCCTGGGGAGGTGTGAACAAACACTTATTCACATCTTACTGAGAAATAAACTGGAGAAACAATTTCATCCAAGTCTGCCTTGATGAGCCAATGTGTTTGCTACAGTTGCGTACAGGAGCACAGGGGACTCAAAGGCAGCTCCATAATTGAGCAGCCCACTCAGGCATAGCTGGTGACTCATGAAAGCTGCATCCCTGGAACTCCCAGCCTAATTGCACTCAGCTCCCTTGGATCGCCTCTCTCTCCCCAGCAACTGATTACTGCTTTTGTAACTTGGGGAAAGACCTTGGAAACCTTAGAACTTTTTGAGTTCCCAGAGCCTCTTTGGTTTCCTTGGCTTCCTGAGTCTTCCACATCTCTCCCTCTCTAGGAGGTAATATTTCAACTGGGATGAAATAACTGCACAACTCCCTCTAAGCTAACAGTCAGGGCAAAGGACCCCCCCCCCCAGCAGGAGCATAACAGATCCACTCAAGTGACAGAGACGAGCCAATGTGACTGAATGTAATAAGGAAGAAAGACAGGAGCAGGGGTGTGGGGCACGGAAGCAATGCAGGGCTATTTTATGGGACCAACTAGACTATCAAGACAATTGTTCATCTTTCTATAGGAGACATGGAGCCTTTGCAGAGTGTCAGAGGATGGCAGGGTCTGATTCATGCTCTAAAAGCTCATTGGCTGCTGTGCTAAGAAAGGAGTTGGGGAGGGGATAAGCAAAGAGAGCTATTTTGGGGGTTGTTCTAGGAATCCAAGCAGAAGACAGTAGAACTTACACTGACACCGAGGAACAGGAAGCCGCTCTGATTCCCTCTGATTCCCTCAAGAGTTCAGCTAGGTAAGCTGTAGTTTACCTTGAAACTGGATTCTCCAGGGTAAAGTCTCTGAGAATATACATATGTGATGACTGAGTCTTAAAAACACTTGCAGAAGTTTCTGCCCCTGTAAATGGTACAATTGATTATAATCCAGCTTCTGATTTCTGAGCCTCCATTCTTTACGACCCCTTCCCAGTGATCTCAGAAAAGCCATTTGCTCTTCCTGCAGCATCATTAGCCACTGGCCTGAACATAATTACAGAGACGAGGGAGAGGTCAGGAAAAGTAAACTAAGAGAACAGAAAACTCACATGGCTTTTCCAACAGAGAGCCCATTTTTTTCTCATCACATTCCAAGGTGCTGAACAAACTAGATGCAAGACGTCAGAAACTATGTAACAGCAAATTATTGAGTTGGGAAGCAATAATTAGAAAGGAAATGAAGAAAATGGATGTTGGGGGCCTTAATGTGAAATATGACATTGATAAATCAAAGGAAGCCTTGAATTAGAGATGTGGATATTTCAACTGATTATCCAAGATAACTCACATCCCCCATTGACCTCGTCCATCTTGTTTTGCCTTTCTGAGGACAAAGAGTATTTTTGCAAATTGCCCAGCTACAGGAGCAAATCTCCCAAATGATTACTGAAAGAGAGTGGGGAGAAAGGGCTGGAGTCCCTAGAAAATAAATTGCTTGCTAAGTAATTCAGAGGTATACTGTCCTTTCCACTCAGTCTGGAGCAACTATAGGACAGATAATAAGAGAGGCTCAGGATGGATTTGATACCAAGTCAAAACTCAACTGTAAGTCCCAGCTAAAAGAAGCTGGATCCATGCGTCTTCACTTCTGAAACTCATTTGTATTACCAAATGTACACCAAGTGCCAAGAGTGTAGCGTGCAGAAGTCACTCACCTGCCCGCTCCTTCTTCATGACTGCCTGGCAAATGCCATTTATTTAGCAGACTTTGTTTTCCTGAGAAAGATGTTACTGGCAACACATGGTACAACACATGAAGCTGTTGTGATTCACAGGGGGTCGGGGCACAAAAGAGCCTCAAGGAGACCACGGAAGTGGGCTGTAACAGACGGGATCAGATTTTCCTTTTCATCCTCTCCACCCTTCCTGGCAGGAGAGAGTCCCTCAACAGAAGATGTAAGACCCAGCTTTGCCAAATGTCTTAGTAATTTGGAAAGTCTGACCACATGACAGGAGTGTGAACTGGTGCCATGAGACACCTTGCAAACTCTGTGGGCATGCTAGGGGAACTTGAGTTTGTTTGTGTGAGTGTGTTTCTGAACATTTTATAAGTGTGTCGGTGCTTGTTTTATGGCAGGTAACCTTGTGCAAGTTCTCACAGACTTCCCTTGGGCCTTTCTCCAGACCAGGGGCCAGCTGATGCTTTATGATTAGACATGACCTGTGCCAGGGCCCATAGGAAGTTAAACTGGCTTTCCCACTGAGCTGGCTCAGCTCAGCATATGACTAGGATGGGCACAAAGGCCTGAGATCACCTAGAGCTAAGACTATTGGGTGCAAAGACACTTGTTTTTTCTTCCTCAAAACCAGCTTTGCCTTATCCACAGCGGCCTCATTCTGGGCTCAAATGCATCCTCTTTACCTTTCCTCTTAGTCAGTAACTACTCATATGACACCTCCCTTTTCAGCTGCTCTTTGCTTTCCTCATTATTTCAAATATCACGTATGTGGGACTTTGGAGAAGGTTGTTCTACACATGTTTTGTATGGTGATAATTATGGACTCCTATTTCCATCATTCTTACTTTGGTTGCTTAAAAAAATTGAAAATGATGCAGATTCTTAGGCTTTTATTATTATTTTTATTTTAGAGTAATTTATGTATTTATTTATGTGTATGTGTGTATGCCTGCATGAGTATATATGTACCAAATGCTTGTAGGAGTCTGAGGAGGCCATAAGAGTGCATTGATTTCCTGAAACTGGAATTACAGGAGGTTATGAGATACAGTGTGTGTGCTGGGAACCAAACCCAGGTTCTCTATAAGAGCAGAAGACACTAATAACTGTTGAGGCTTATCTCCAGATCCTTTTTTATTGATGCATTTTCTTTTTCTTTTTTCTTTTCAACATATTTTCTCTAACTTCTAGGTCTGGTCCTAACAAGAACACCTTTTTTTTTTTTTTTTTTTTTTTTTTTTTTTTTTTTTTTTTTTTTTTGCTTTTTTGAGACAGGGTTTCTCCATGTAATGGCCCTGACTGTCCTGGAACTTACTCTATAGACCAGGCTGGCCTTGAACTCACAGAGATCCACCTACCTCTGTCTCCTGAGTGCTGGGATTAAAGGTGTGCACCACCACCACCCACCACATGCACACCTTTTAATGTAAGCATCACTACATCTTTTCATTGGGAGGAAAGGAGATATAAAGTAAAATAATTATGTGACTATAGCTGGAAAGGAGAGTTTCTCTCCAGCTCCCACCAAACCCCGGTGGTCCTGCAGCCCACTTATAAAATAAACACACAGACTCTTTTATTATTTAAACTGTTTGGTCTAATGGCTCAGGCTTCTAGCTATCTAGTTCTAACATCTTAAATTAACCCATTTCTGTGAATCTATACCTTGCCACGTGGCTCGTGGCTTACCGGTATCTTACATGTTAGTACTCATGGCGGTGACTGGCAGCGTCTCCTGACTCAGCCTTCCTGTTCCCAGAATTCTCTTCTCTGCTTGTCCAGGCTATACTTCTTGCCTGGCTACTGGCCAATCCACATTTTATTTATATAGAGCGATATCCACAGCATGTGACATCAGTAATTTTATTTTACCAAAGACCCAATTATGCCAGATAAGAAGTGGGTATGCTATGGCAGCCTTTGCCCTCTGTTGGCACACGTTTGTTCAAAGCTAGAGTAAGACTTCAGTGAGAAGACACAAGGCTGAATCCATAGACAAGAGCATCCTCTGCCATGCCAATATTATACTTCTCAAAGTGTAGTCCAAGGCCTTGAACACAGCACCTTCTGAGAAGTCTGAATCTACAGACAAGGGTATCCTCTGCCATGCCAATACTACACTTCTCAAAGTATAGTCCCAGGCCTTGAGCACGGCATCATCTGAGAATCTATAAAATTCACACCATCAGGTCACACCTGGCATTTACTGTACAAAGTATCTGCAGGAACATGTGGAATCTGTGTTTTAGTGAGTTCCCAGGTGATTTTGATGCATGCTTAATCCTGAGTATTAAAGCATGTGTTCCATGCCAATGGAGGCCTTCAGAGAAATTTACATTTCATTTTTTCTGCCCATTTTGAACCATAATATACCCAATATTGCCAATATACATTTATCTCTCTATTCTTCTTTCTCTCATTTCTTTCCCTCCATCTTTCCTTTTGTCATTTTCTAAGTTGAAAAATAAAATTTTCCACACTTATCCTGTCCAACATGATATATAAAAGAGTATATATACATCATGGAGTAGAAAAAATATAACTAACAAACTTTGCTTCCCATAGCTCTTATTTGTGGTGAGAACTCTTATTCACTTTTTGTATTTTAAAAATATATTGCCATTTATTGTAGTTATTATGCTGTACAAGGGACCTCTTGCATTTATCCCTCCAATATCGTCCATACATTCAATATATACTTCAATTTCTGGTTAATTTTATTCTACTTTCTACTTTCATGAGTTCACCTACTTTAATGTTATACATATTTGTGATATCAAACAGTATTTTTACTTCTGTGCTTAGTTTATTTCACTTAAACATTATGTCTTCATGTTCATCAATGCTCTCACAAATGGCCAAGTTTTCTTCATGGCCAAACAGTTTCCCCCTGAATATGTAAATCACATTTTCCCCAACTATTTAGCTACTGATGATCATAATTATATGTTGGCTATTATAAATAGTACTATAATAAACAAAGAAGTATAGCTAATTCTTCAACACACTGTTTTAATTTCCTTTGAAAAATATAGTTGTTAGTAGCAATGTGGATCATAGAGTAGTTCTACTTTTAATAATTTTGGGAAACTTTCCCCTTACTGTTTTCCACAACAGTTATGCTAATCTATAATTCCGCCAACAGTACACTAGGGTTTCCTTTTTTCTACATCCTTATCAACAGGTGATGTCTTAGTGACTTGACTATTGCTGTGACAAAACACTGAGAAAACTTCTAAAAGAAGGCATTTAACTGAGCTGACACATTCCAAGGGTTGAGCCCCCTCAAGGCGGGGCAGCATGGCAGCAAGCAGCTGATGTGTCTGGAGCAGCTGATGCTTACATCTTGATCTACAACTAGGAGGTAGAGAGGAACACTAGGAATGGACTGAGTATTTTGAAACTTTAAGCCTGCCCCCCATGACACATCTCCCCCGCAAAAGGCCATGCCTCCTAATTTTTCCCTAACAGTTCCACCAACCAGGGACCACTTATTCAAATATAGGAATCTATGGGGGCCATTCTCATTCAAACCATACAAGTTGTGTTTTGTCTTTTTGACAACAGTCATTATTAAATGAGGTGCTATGTCACAGTGCTTCTGATTTATATTTCTCTGATAAATACTGGTGCTGAGCATTTTAATACATATGCAGACCACTTGCTTGACTTCTTCTGGTGAATTTCTTTGTCTTCTGTTCATTTCTTAATTGATTTATTTGCTTTTGATCTTGCTTCCTTTCTTGACCTTTTTTTTTAAAAAAAAACAATTGATATATTTTTAGGGGATTATAATAGAATTACATCCTGTCTTAGTTAAAGTTTCTATTACTGTGAAGAGACACCACAATCATGGCAACTCTTACAAAGGAAAACATTTAATTGGGTGGCTTACAGTTCAGAGGTCAGCCCATTATCACCATGATGGGACACGGCTGGCAGACATGGTACTGGAGAGGTAGCTGAGAGTTCTACATCTTGTTCTGCAGACAACAGGAAGTGGTCTGTCTCATTGGTAGTGAGACCTCAAAGTCTACTCCCACAGTGACATACTTCCTTCAACAAGGCCATACCTACTCCAACAAAGCCACATACATCTCTGAATAGTGCCGCTCCCTAGGAGCTTATGGGGGCCAATTACATTCAAACTATCACACATCCTTTCCCGTTCCTTTTCTTCTCTCAAACCATTCTCATGTGCTCTCTACCTTGCTCTCATTAAAATTCATAGCCTGTTTTTTTTATTTTATTTTATTTTTTATTTATTTTTTTTATTTTTGAGACAGGGTTTCTCTGTGTAGCTTTGCGCCTTTCCTGGAACTCATGTGGTAGCCCAGGCTGGCCTCGAACTCACAGAGATCCTCCTGGCTCTGCCTCCCAAGTGCTGGGATTAAAGGTGTGCGGCCTGTTTTTCTTTAATTGTTCGTGTGTGTGTGTGTGTGTGTGTGTGTGTGTGTGTGTGTGTGTGTATTCCTAAATATATAAATAGAACCATCTCAATTTTATGTTACTTGTATGTATGTTTTCAGGGCTAACCATTTGATAATTTGTTAGCCAATTGGTGTGCTTTTCTCTGGAGAAGAAAGTTTCTGCTGCTCACAGCATTCCTTAGTTGCTTGTCTAGGGTGAAGCCTCATGATCTGTGCCCTCTCTGTGTTATCATGTCTATTGGTGTCATTCTTGGTCATATCATGCTTAGACAGACATGTTGGTCAGACTTCATGGGTAGTTTCCCTGACAATTCTAGGAGACACAACCTCACAGAAAACTTCCTGTTCCTCTGCATCTTACAACCCTTCTACCCTTCTGTTCTGCAATGATCCCTGAGCCTTAGATGCAAGAGTTGTGTTGTATGTGAATCAGGTAGGACTGGATTCTACAATTTGGGATTTTGAATACTTGTAGTCTTCTGCAATGCCTTACCTCTGCTGTAAAGCAAAGTTTTCCTGGCAAGGGGTGAGGACTACATTTATCTGTGGGTAAAAGGATAAATATTTAAAATGTCACTAGGGACCATGTTGGTTTAATAAAGTGGCAAGAGCTGGCTTCTTGGAGCCTAATGCCTATGGTGGGACACTTTGCGAAGCCTTGGTGCAGGGATGAGGGGCCTGGACCTGCCTCAACTGAATGTACCAGGCTCTGCCGACTCTCCATGGGAGACCTTGCCTTGGAGGAGATGGGAATGGGGGGTGTTTTGGAGGAAAGGCTGGGGGGCAGGAGGAGGGAGAAGAGAAGAATCTGTGGTTGGTACGTGAAATGAATAAAAAATCTCTTAATAATAAAAAAATGAAAAAAAGAGAAATCAAGAAATAAATAAAAAAATAAAGTTGTGGTTGTAGGTTCTCCTCTCAGATCCATGACTTCACTAGCTCCAGGTAGCTGGGTAGGTTTTCAGTACCAAGCACAATGCCCAATTAGAGAGCTGTTCATTACAACATTGCACCCTTAGGGTTATCCTGCCATGCTGGTCTTCTTGTGGTTAATAGGCATCATCCCTGAGTAGAACTATTGGTTGCTTCCCTTTTTAGAAGCTTGCACGACACCTCTGGTACCATAAAAGCTAGGAGTAGACTTTGATGTAAGATCCAGCTGTCGTCCTTTGGGTACTGTGTTTGAAGTGCCTGCTCTGTTTAGTAGTAGGGACTCACCTTTGACCTCTGGGGGAATCAATGGCAACCGCCATACTTCATAATGTTGTGGGAGTTTGGGGACAACACTAGCCAATAACTTCAAAGGAGTGTTTCTCATGCCTGGTTTTGTGGTTCTGGTAGTCTGTTGTTCTTGAGGGGAGCATTGCCAGTAGAGGTGGGAAACTTTCACTTAAACTGTTGTATGTATACGTATACACACACTTGTACGTATTATAGGTATTTTAGGTAGATAGCTAATAGTAGGATTCCTTATTCTTTTTCAGACACCCTTACTGTTATGCTACTCCTTCCTCTTTCTGTATGTATCTCCCTCCCCCTCCACAAGTAAAGACTCCTGGTTTTCCCATTTCCCCCTTCAGATCGCTTGGAGCCTGCTATTTCTCTTTCTATTGTCTCCCTTCAAACAATGGTCCCATTTTACTTCTCTGGTTTCTGCAATTTTTCCAGGTTGCATATTCCTATCTGAAGATTTGGAGCTAGGAACCTCAGATGAGATAGAACATAGAGTGTTTGTTGTTCTGCGGACCAGATTGTCACTAAGATTTACTTGCTGTTGCTATGCTCCTTGTCACAATGCTTTTTTCCTAACTGCCTCCAGGCAGTCCATCATTGCTGGCTGCTATGGTTTTAAAGTATTCTCCCAAAGGTCATATCTTGCAGAGTTGGTCCTACCTGTCAGAGCTGCTGGGAGGTGGTAGAATCTTTGCAGTTGATGAGGAGACCATAGTGAAAGGAAGTTGGTTCTCTGGGCATGGACCTTAGGAGGAGGCATAGGGATGCTGGTCCCTCCTCTCTCTTTACTTTCTAGCACGCACGCACACTGGAGCAGCTTTGCTCTACTACACTCTACCTATCAGAATATTCTGCCTCACCAAAATAACAGAACCAATGGACAATGGAATGATATCTCTGAAACTTTGAGCTGAAAGAACCCTTTCTCCTCTTTGAGTTAATTTATCTATTTATCTTGTGTATTTGGCACAGAGCAGAAAGTTGACGAGCACAATGACATCCCCTCTAGTTCTCACAGTATGCTACAAAGATCAGCCTCTTGCTCCCCAAATAATATGGAAGCCAAATGTTTCCTTTCACCATGTACTTCCCACTGTAGGAGCCATGGCACTATGAATTCTCTGTGTGGCATTGTGCCAGCTTAGGAGAGAGAGGTGACATATTGAAGCAGACAGCTCTTATCATTTAATCATGGCTTTTATTTCTGTGCTCCACAGGATGTTTCTGCTTCATTTCTGAATTCTGGGTATCAGTTAACATTCTTTTCTATAGAGCATCACCATGAGTTTTTGTAGAATAGAGTAAACTGAGTAAGTCCCATTCTTCCACCCTGCTGTTGTAACCCTCTGAGAAACTAAAGGCAGAGGGAACAGAGGCAGGAAGGACATGGTCATCACAGAGTGGACTGTTTTCATCCTGTTGCTCTGCCATCCTTAGAATGTATCTCTTTCCACATAGGCCAAATTGGCTGTTTGATATTAAGCAGTAATATTGACACTATTAGACTTGAATTTTTGCTCAATATGAACTTCATTAGCTTCTCTTCCTTCACTTAGAGTGTGCTTCTCTGTGTTTTTTTCTATGTAGTCTGAGTAGTTACTGACACTGACCTAAAGTGTCTTGTTGGACCCAGAAATTTAATTATTTTTCTAAACTTACACACTATTAAGATTCAACTGGATTCTTCATATATATAAAACTTTTTTTTTTTAAATAGTGTCTCATTTAGTTCAGGTTAACTTCAAAGTCCTATGTAGCTGAGGACGTTTTGGACTCCCAAACCTCTGGCTTCCAGTTTTCAAGTCCTGGAATTACAGGTGTTTGTCATGCCTACCTAGATGGATTCCTCATTTATATGAAAATATTTCTCAATAATTCATTTCTTTAATAACCCTGCTGATTCATGCTGTTGTCATTTACAGCTCCCATCATTTTGAACATTAACAGAGACTATGAATAGACCTTATTTCTGATGTGAATGATGAGCAAAAGACAGACAGATCCTTACATGTTCCTAAGACAAATTCTAAAAGCATTGCAGGTGTGAGCAAAAACCGAGTTAAGGATTTCTTAAAATCTGGAAAGAAGTCAATCGTGTTCTTTTCCTTTCTAAGACCAAGAATTTTTATGAAAAATTTCCCTTCACATAAGTACAAAGAAGGTGTTATTTTTCCAAGTAGACATTCAAACAGAGCAATTGAAATGGAAGAAAGCTACTTTCTTGTTCCTACTCCCTTGACATGTACTAGGATGTTCAACAGTTTATTTGGGGTCTGAACAGATGAACTTTAATGACTGAAGTAATGTGGGCCGCAGGAACAGAATTGGCCTGTTCAAGCAAAGGCAGTGAGACAGAATGTTGTCCCTGTGGTGGGTCAGGATGAGGAAGACCCTTTTCTCTGGATGTTATGGGCCCTTGCCTTTTCCCCCATTCACTAAATACTTCTAATTTCTCCTTGCACGCAATCTTCAGGCCATTGTTCTGAAAGGTGTGATTTGATGCCAGTTCCAATTTGAAGACGTGAGGATTGTCAAACCTAGGGCTCCTGCCCCAATCCTGCGTACTGCAGTATTGGTTATTGAACTCAGAGCCTGGTGTATGTTAAGTGAGCACTCTATAAACTAAGTATTATCCTCAGCCTTTAAAGCATTTTTTTTTTTTTTTTTAATTTTGAGACAGGCTTTGGCTAAGTCTAGGCTGGATTCCTGCTTATGGCACTCTTGCCTCAACCAAGTATTAGGATTATAGGCATATGTCATCTCATGTTTCCTAGCAATAGTGGATAGGTAACCTGAACTGGCCATCTCCTGTAATCAGATGGGTAACTACCCCAATTGTCATCAGAGAGCCTTCATCCTGTGACTGATGGAAACAGATGCAGAGATCCACAGCTCAGGGAATCCTGTTGAAGAGGAAGGATTGTATGAGCCAGGTGGGTCAAGGTCATCACAAGGGAACCAACAAAAACAACTAACCTGGGCTCATAGGAGCTCACAGACTCTGGACCGACAGCTAGGGAGCTTGCATGTGACAGACCTAGGCCCTCTACATATGTGACAGTTGTGTAGCTTGATCTGCTTGTGGGACTCCTAGTGGTGGAAGCAGGTCCTGTCCCTAACACTTTGGCTGGCTTCTAGGAACCTATTCCTTATACCTGGTTGCCTTGCCCAGCCTTAATACAAGGGGAGGAGCTTAGTCCTACCTGATAAGCCATGCTTTCTTGACACCTATGGGAGCCTTTTTCTGAACAGAAACAGAGGAGGAGTGGTTTGGAGGGGGGAGGAAGGAGTGGGAGGTAATGGGAGGAGAGGAGGGAGGGGAAAATGTAGTTGGGATATAAAATAAATAAATAAATTCAATTAATAATTTAAAAAGAAATTATATGTTAGCTGAGAAAAAATGTAATACAAGGAATTTGACATTTATATATTTTTTGTCTTTTGTTGAAATATTCTACTGGTAAATAAAATTATATAAATGTGAACAAAAGCTGCCATGGGTCAATAATTTTCATAGGAATCTC
The DNA here is from genome assembly GCF_004664715.2 of Peromyscus leucopus. Taxonomy (NCBI): domain Eukaryota; kingdom Metazoa; phylum Chordata; class Mammalia; order Rodentia; family Cricetidae; genus Peromyscus; species Peromyscus leucopus. The sequence goes on from NC_051067.1 coordinate 46,966,968, forward strand.
CTGTTTCTCTTTCTAGGAGAGTCATTCATATAAGCATCTTAAGATTGAGAGACAGAAATTCAGGTCAAAGAAATATCTGTCAAAATGTCTAGTTGCCTTGTCTTCTCTTCTTCATTCAGGCTGAGAAGTGGTAGATCTCTACCGTACAGACATTGCTAAACTCTTGCTTTTCACTTAGCATTGCATTAGAAATGTCTCCAAGCTCACAACCTTCCTTGTATACATTATTATCATAGAATTCTAGCAATATATCAAAAGAAATTTCATCACTTGGAGTATAACTAATAATTAATGCTTTAGACCTTTGTTTACCACAATCATGCTGATATAAAGGATCTTGTCATGTGTGGGAAGCCCAGGTTCTGCATGATTGATTATGTTCATATGAGTTTCTGATTGTGTAGCTACTGGAAAAGTTCACTTTAGTTTTTATAAGGCTGTTTAAAGAGTGTTGGAGACTTTAAGAATTAATCAGCCTACTTGCTCTGGAAGCTAACCAACCATCATTGACTGTGGATGGCCAGCTAGATGTTCTGCAACCTAGATATTAGACCCTGCTTCTGCCCTTACCAAACTCCATGGTTTAGAAATGAGACAAAGAAATCACTGGACTTTTGTCTCAGAAAGCATAATAATCTCCAATGCTCACAAATTTGATAAAATAGTATTGTGAAAATAGCTACAATACCAAAAGTAATCTATAATTTAGTCTGTATCAAAATCCCAATGCTATTCCTTACATTTAAAAGAAATCTTAAAATCCATCTGTAAGTACAGAAGACCCTGGGTAACCAAAGAAGTCCTCAGAAAAAAACAAAACAAAACAAAAACTATAAAGCTTAAAATATCACCATATTTTATCTCAATGTAAATCACAGAGCCATAGTAACAAAACTAGCATGGTATTGGCCCAGAAACAGGTATGTATGTGTATCAGTAGAATGGAATAGAATTTCCAGGCAAGAAACATACAGGAAATGGGGGACACCATGAATAGACCAAACCATTGAACTATAGGCATAAATGAGGGAGAAGAATCCCAGGTCAATGGCATAGACCAGATCTTCAACAAGATTGTAGAAGAAAACTTGCCCTACTTTTAGGAAGACAGACCCATAAAGATACAAGAAGCACACAGAACATTAGACAGAAAAGAAATTACTAATGGCATATCATAGTTAAAACACTAAGTATACACAACAAGGAAAGTGTATTGAAAGCTGCAAGAAAAAGAAAACCCAAGTCACATATAAAAGAAAACCCATCAGAATACCAGCTGAATTTTCAATGGAAAGTTTGAAAGCCATGAGAGCCCAGAGCAATGCATTCTAAGTCCTAAAGGACCATGGTGGCCAGGCTAGACTAATATACCCAACAAAACTATCTGCAATAGTTGAAGGAGAAATAAAAACTTTCCATCATGTAAATAGCCTGAGAAATTAAACGAACAAACCAAACCTAATGAGAGACAGGAAGTAATCCTTTAGGCCGAGGAGAGGAATAAACATAGCCAAGAGACTAGAAAGAAATGTGAAGTTATACTTACTAAAACACAAAGTACCATTGAGGACACAAATAATAACATGAAAAATCAGCAGCACAGGGGTCAATATTAGCACAGACATTTCAATAATAACTTTAAATGTTAATTGGTTCAATTCCCCAGTCAAAAGACACAGGCTGACAGACTGGATGAAGAAACAAAATCCAATTATCTGTTGTCTACATGATGCAAGATCAGCTTTATAGATAGGCCCTGTCATAGAGTGAAAGGTTGGGTAAAAGTACTTCAGTCAAATGGGACCAGGAAGCGAGCATGCATCACTACCTTAATGGCTGACAAAATAGGCTTCATTCTAAAAGTAATCATAGATAAAGAGGGCTACTTTCTTCTAATCAAGGGAACACTTAACCAAGAAGGCATTACTGTAATAAATATATGCATCAAACTCTAGTGCACCCAATTTCATAAAAAATAATGTACTACTGGATTTAAAGATACAGATTAACATTAATCCATTAATAGTAAATGATTTCAATATCCCACTTTCTCCAATAGACTGATCCTCTATACACACACAAAATAACATAGAAATATCAGAATAAAATGACACCATACACTGCTGTGGGATGTTCTGTATGTCCTGTGGGAGCCTGTACTTGGGTTCCTTGTGGCTTTACCCAGCAGGTCCGCATAGAGGATGATTAGGACAATGGGCCTGAGTGCAGGTGTCTGAGATAGTCTGCACTTGGCTGTGCTGGGGGGTGGTCTGTATGGCAAATGTGTTGCTCTGATTGGTCAATAAATAAAACCTCATTGGCCGTGGCTAGGCAGGAAGTATAGGCGGGATTAACAGAGAGGAGTAATAAAAGAATAGGAAGGCAGAAGGAGTGACTGCCAGCCACTGCCATGACAAGCAGCATGTGAATATGCCAGTAAACCATGAGCCACGTGGCAAGGTATAGATTTGTGGAAATGGATTAATTTAAGATATAAGAACAGTTAGCAAGAAGCCTGCCACGGCCATACAGTTTGTAAGCAATATAAGTCTCTGTGTTTACTTGGTTGAATCTGAGCAGCTGTGGGACTGGCGGGTGACAAAGATTTGTCCTGACTGTGGGCAAGGCAGGAAAACTCAAGCTACAATACACCAAAGGGGCTTAACAGTTATCTATTGTTATATATCTATCTAACAGAATATTGCACTCAAACACCAAAGAATGAATGTACATTCTACTCAGCAGCATACAGAAACTTCTCTAAAATGGACCCTATCCTAGGATACAAAACAAATCTTTACAGATTCAAGAAGATGAAAATAACTCCATTTATATCCTATATGACCACAAAGCACTAGAACTTAAAATCAACAGCAAACAAATCTCTAGTTCAGTAGTTCTCAACCTGTGGGTCGTGACCCTTTGAGATCCCTTTCACAGGAATCACATATCAGCTATCCTGCATATCAGATATTTACATTATGATTCATAACAGTAGCAAAATTACAGTTATGAAGTGGCAACAAAATCTTATGGTTGGGGGTCCCCACAACATGAGGGACTGCATTAAAGGGTCACAGCATTTTGGAGGGTTGAGAACCACTGCTCTAGAGAAACAAACTCATGAATATGAAACTGTCTACAGTAGGATGGGCCATCGTACATCAACCAGCCATTAAGAAGATGCCTTACAGACATGCACACGTACCTATCTGATATAGGATAATGCATCCTGGTGGGAGCCTTCAGCAGAGGAGGACTTTGCTCATTCTCAATGGTCAGGGAGAAGAGAGGGACGGCAGATCAATATTGAGCATCTGAGGCACATCTCCAAGGGCCTGGCTTCCTGCTGCTAGGTTCCATCTCTTAAAGGTTCCAATATTTCCTCACAGCGTGGGCCTCGGGAAAATGTTCCAAATTGTAAGAATTGGTACTTTTTCCAGTAGCCTTAACATAACATTTACATAATTATATAATTTATACACTTGGCTAATATATTTAGCTTTCCTTCTTTACATGATTTCAATTAAAAATGTTTCTGCTGGAGCACATCCCCAGAGTGTGATACATTAAGTGAAAGGATTTCCATGTGGCTATTAGGTAAAAAAGTGTTACATATGCAAATAAAAGTGAAAAACATTAGAATTAAAGAGTTAAAACTGATCTTTGGGTTTCTCAGTGTTCAATATATTAATTAAGAATTTAAGGATGTATCTTTTATATCAGTTGGTCTGAGTATATTTTAAAATGGTTCTTTACCTCAGGATTTGTATATTTAATATTTTTAACAGATTTATTTTTTTAATTAATTAATTTATTTTGTGTGTAGAAATGCTCTATTTGCATATATGCTTGCATGCCAGAAGAGGGCATCAGATCCCAGTATAGATGGTTATGAGCCACCATGTGGTTGCTGGGAATTGAACACAGGTCCTCTGGAAGAGCAGCAGCTCTTAGCTGCTGAGTCTTTTCTCCAGCTGCATTTGAAATCTTTATATATTTTTTCCATGTAATATAACATGACCATATTCTTGCATTGCTAATTACTCTTCTACAACTTTTTTCACAGGCCTATAAGATTTAAGGCTAAAAATATATGCACTTAATCATTCTTAGGAAAAAAATTACAAAATTGTGAATATCCGTGCATGTTTTCTACTGTTTATCTTCAATGTAGCTGGAGAACACAGAATTTACCCTGGGTCTCTCTCTTCTGGATGCTGTTGCTTCATTTGATACTAAAAGAGCCTGGGATTGTGGTGCACGCCGAGAAGCCCAGTACTCAGATTCAGTAGGCTCTGGCAGAAGGATCAGAAACTCAGGATTATCTTAAACTACATAGGAATTTGACTCTAGCCTGGGCTAGGAGCGACCTGGTATCTTACACACACACACACACACACACACACACACACACACACACACACACACACACACTGTTAAAATAGGCCTTCCTGTCTATCACTAATATCTTCACTTAAAATTATTACTTTTATCAGTTTCTATATTTAACAGAAAAAAAACTTAACCTACAGAGACTGCCTTATAGTAACAGACTTCAAACTACATATGAAAAGACTTCCTGCTGCTCATCAATTAAGAGCTGACTCAAAAGAAAAGGTTTAATAGTAGTAGCAGTATTTACAGAAAAATAATTATCCTAATTATAAACTGAGATTCAGTGCTTAGTATGTGCCAAGAACAGATTTAAACACTTAATAGAGGTTATGCTCTTAAAACAAAAGACTATAAGACAGGAATTAATTAAATAGTCCCATTTAATAGATGAGAAAACTGAGGCAGGAACTAGTAAACAGCTATGAGTATAGTCAGATCCACTGGTGGATACAACTTCTATCTCCTTAATAGGATGTTTGGTTCCTTTTCTTCAAAGAGAAATTTGAGTTTGCATGGCCTGTGGTGAGGATGGTGTCATTTAAACTCAGGAAGAGAAATCTGCAGATTGTGATAAAATAGAAGACAGTCAGAGACAGGAAGATCTGGGGTCCAAGTTCATCCTGGGCCACAAACCTAGTTCAAGGCCACTTCAAGACCTAGTCTAAAAAAAGAAATCACTTCTTCTAAATGAAAAAAACTGGACAATTTCGATTCTGGAATCGCCAGCACAGAGCCGTCTGTCTGATTCTAATGTCTACTGTATTAGAAAGAAAGAAAGAGAGAGAGAGAGAGAGAGAGAGAGAGAGAAGGAAGGAAGGAAGGAAGGAAGGAAGGAAGGAAGGAAGGAAGGAAGGAAGGAAGAAAGAAAGAAAGAAAGAAAGAAAGAAAGAAAGAAAGAAAGAAAGAAAGAAAGAAAGAAAGAAAGAAAGAAAGAAAGAGAGAAACCTTTAAATGTACATGTGGAGGTGGGATTCTGAGGACAGAATTGTAAGTCAGCTAGCTCCTGGGTGGTCACCCGTATGAACTCCATTCTGTTGGCAGGTTCACTACCAGGTAATGAGATCTGTGGCCCCTGCAGGACAGATGGTCAGCACCTCAGCTGAGCAGAGCAGCGCCACTGCACGCCACTCTCCAGGGCTGGGCTCTAGGCTAATCTTGCGGAAGGAAGGCCTAGCTTGCTGCTTGCTGTGTGTGCCTTCAGGTGCCTGCAAGGCTGTCGTGTACCACATCTACCAGCCCCAAAGTGCCCTGAGGATGAGGTAGTGTTACTGAAAACCAGTTTCCTCTCTGTATTCAAGGTTAGTTTTGACTACAGAAAGCAAAATTGTATTCTAGTTCAGCCCATGAAGCAGCCTAGGAAAACAGTGGCCTGAGACTTCTTTGAGTCTCCAAGTTCCTTCATCTCTTGAGGGCTTAACCTGTTCTTCCAATGTCCCTTCTCATGCTTACTGAGTGCTAACTATCCCTCCCAGGGGACGTGGAGGGGGTGTGCATACCTGAGGCCAGGGGAAGGACTTAACTGCAACGGACATTACCTACTGCTCCATGAGGTAGATTCAAGCTTAGAGAGAACATTCATTAATACACCCGCAAGTCAAGGATTTACATGGACATTTTCAAATACTTGGGATTTATGCTAGCTCCTGGGTGGTCACCCGTATGAACTCTAAAGCTTGCCTTTTCATTATTTTTCTCCACGCAGGCAAACTCTAGGATACGGGGCTGGTAACACGTCCCATGAGACAACCCTGTCTGGAAGCACCATTCGAAAATAGCCCCACAGCTGTGCATCCAACCTTTACTTAAAGATCACAGAAGTGAGGCATCCGAGCGCCGCTGCTCCCTTGGGCTGTGATTTGAGACAGGCTTCATGGTATTTACTGTTTATAGTTTTGAGCTGATAGCTGTTTAAGGGCAAAATATTTCATCTGTCACCACCTTGCACAGCTTTTGCCACCAATACCTTTACCAGGCAGAACAAACTGGAATTCTGTGAAACCAAGGAAACCAAGTTCCATATGGTAGGGTGAGTGTGTGTAAGTACCCGGGTTGCTTTTCTGCTGGTTGATTTGTGCCTCTGTCACACTGGGTTGTGGGGGTTAGTGTATCCACGGTGTTGTGTGACCTACAGTAGTAATCACAAATCAGTGTCTTGTGTGGTGGGCTCTGGTGGCCTTGGCTGTAGTCACTTTCAGGGCTGGCTGTTGCTGGGGTGGCTGACAGGTTTCTTGTCTTCTAGTAGGCTTGCCTGAGCCTGTTCCAGGGAAAGGAAGAAGTAGTGAAGCAACACTCAGAGGCACTTGAAGCATAGGCTCAGAACTGGCACACTGTCAGTCTACTGAATTCTGTAGGCCAAAAATGGTTGCAAGGTTGGTCTTTTTTTTTTTTTTTTTTTTTTTAAGGCATCAGGGAGAAAACTGAAAAGAACTGTAACTGTAAAGTTACTAAACACGGAGAAGGTTGAAGTATTGGTTCATAAAGCACACCACAGTCGTGTACATACCTGTTTCTTCTCCCAGAGTTCTTCGTTGTGTCTTATTTATCCCTGTCACTCAGTGTCTTGGACAGTTTTGGGCCCACAATCAGCATCCATTGAACAACCACATGTTGGGTGGAGTATGATTGTACAAAGGCTCAGGCTGCCTCTACAGGGAACTGTAGATTTTTCTTACAACAATCAGTGCTAGAGACTTCTCTCCCATGACACCTAATTCCACTCCTTTGTTTTTATGTTTCTCTGTGATATGCCTGGGTCTGAATGCTCAACATTCAATGAAATATACACGATTTCCTCAGGTATAGGAGAGACTTGTCTGTTTTCTGTTTATTTTCTTCAGTTCTATTCTCTATGATTATTAAGCATATGTTGGATTTTTCTCATTGGATTCTTTGTTTCTTAAACTCTCTCTCTCTCTTTTTCACACACACATATAATCTTTTTGTCTTCTTTTTTCTCTTGAGCTAGGTCTAATTTTTTGTTTGCTTGCTTTGTTTTAGTTGTTTATTTTTGTTATTCTTCTCTTCAGCTGTATTAGTATCTACCAAGAGGTTCTGGTTTAAGTAGTCTGGGTCAGGGCATGTACATGGCAATTATAGTGACTATAATGTGTAACTAGCATTAAGAACTATTGATTAAGATAAGTTGTAAATTTTTTCCCCACAGTAACTATGTTTTTATATTCAGAATTTTACCTAAAAATATTCATTGGCTCCTACTTCATATGAGTTGCTGTTGTTTTATGAATACTTTCTTTATAATATTTAAACATTTATGATTTGAATCTCTTTTAGATGTTTTCTTATTTATAACTCAAAGCTGTAAATTTTCTCTTTTGGTCCAATCTGTGGGCTTTTGTGATATTCAATTTTCCCATAGTTTTAACTATGAATTAACCCTTGCACTATATGCTATTGCTTATTAACATCTTCCAACTGTTCATTTCACAAGTGTCTGGCTCAGCCTGTGCATTTCAATGGCTCCAATGTAAAATGTATGTTCTTTGAGTTTATCCTAATATACTTGGAGTCTATATCTAGCCACGTATTCTCTCCCTGGAGTGCTTGGGGTTAGAAGTGTGTTTAGATTATATATATATATATATATATATATATATATATATATATATAGTGACACTTTTAAGATGGCACCTGAGCCTACATAAAGTTAGTTATTGTTTCATATGCACCTTATACACACCATATGCACTTTTAGTGTGATCTTACTTTGCCTACAGCCTGTGCACATGTCAAGTATGGAACTTTCTACTTGTGAAGTCACATTGGTACTCACAAATGCTCAAACTTTAGAAGATTTCAGATTTTATATTTTTGGATTATAGATACTCAACCTCTATCTCCTGCTCTAGGCTAATTTCTCAGTCTAAAGAATAAGACTTTCCGAAATTCTGCTTGTAAATTTACAACATATGCCTGGGTACTAGTGCACACTGGGAGCTTGGTTTGGGCTCTTTGATCAGTATTCCTGGCTGTGTACCTTTGACTTGTGCCTGGGTTTGGTAACAGCTTTGGCCCCTCATCTTCTTATCCTATTAACTATCATGAATTTCTTCTTTATTTCTCTTATATGGAGATGACCTTTTCCTGCTTTTGTGTTAGTAAATGCACATTTCCTTAATGAAACTGGTGGTTCATATTTACAGAAAAGTAAAGATACAGAGACTTCTATGTGTGCTGTGTGCAGTTGACCTTGTGAGTATCTCACTAGTGTTGTACATTTGCTCCATTTAATGAACAGATATTTATAAAGTACTATTAGCCCAAATCTATATTTTATTTATACACTTAGCTTTTAAAAAGGGTGTTTTTTCATCTATCTGTATATGTGTGTGAGTATGTGAGTGTGAATGCAGGTGCCTGTGGAGACCAGAGGTGTCATATGCACGCACAGATGGAGATTCGGATGGGTATGGGCCACCCAATGTGGTTGCTGTGCCATTTCTCTAGCCCAAATCCTTATTTGTATTTTTTTAAACAGTTGCACTTATCTATTTACTTCATTTGTGTGTGTGTGTGTGTGTGTGTGTTCGTGTGCACGCGCACACGCGCATGCATATATGTGAGTACATGTGTCAATAAAGGCCAGAGGCATCAGATCCCTGGAGCTGGTGTTACGGGTGGTTGTGAGATAACTGAAATAGAGCGGGGAAACTGCATCAGGTCCTCTGCAAAAGTACTCTGTTCTCTTAACCTCTGGTCCAGCTCTCCAGTCCCGTATCCTCAGTTTACAGCCATAATCTTGTATCCCAGGGTATCACAATGCATTTAGCGACTGTTTCTGTGTAGGCAGCTCTCGACTATAATGGTTTCCTGAATTTTCTTTATTTATCATGACCTTGGCAGTTTTCAGGAGTGCCCATTAACTAACTAGTTACGTATTTCTTTCTCAGTTGAGAAATTGATCTTTTTTCTTTTTAATATGTAAGTGTGTGTGTGTGTGTGTATATATATATATATATATATATATATATATATATATATATATATATATTACTTTTAAAAATTACAGTTGTATCATTCCCTCCAAAGCCCCTCATGAATCCCCACCCATCCTCTCTCAAATTCATGGCCTTGGTCTCTCTCTCTTTAATTGTTGTTATGTGTGTGTGTATATGTTTGTATATTCCTAAGTATATAAGTATATATAAATATATTATGTGGACTATATGCTTAGTCCATATAATTTTACTTGCATGTACACGCTCTCAAGGGCTGACTTTGGCACTGGTCAGCTAACTGGTTTGTTCCTCAATGGCAAAGATGACTTCTGCTCTCTGCACTCCTTAGTTGCCTACAGTTCTTTGTCTAGTATTGAGACCTCCGGATCCTTCTTCATTCCATGACAGCACATCTATTGGTGTTATACTTGTTCAGGTTATTTTAGGCAGCAATGTGGATAAGACTCCATAGGGGTAGCTTCTCTGACATTTTTAGGAGACACAATTTCACAGAATACTCTTTGGCTTTTACAATTTCCCCTGGCCCATTCTGTATTGATCCCTGATCCTTAAGTACAGGAGTTGTGCTGTAGATGTATCAGGTGGGACTGAGTTTCACAAACTTTCGTTCTGATTACTTGTAGTTTTCTGTAATGATCTTGGTCTATTTGCAAAGAGAAGTTTTCTTGATGAAGGGTGAGAACTATACTTATATGTGGGTATAAGGACAAATATTTACAATGTATTTAGGATTATGATGGTTTAGTAAAGTAGCAGTTGTGGATTCTCTTCTAAGATCCATGACTTCACTGGTGCTGGCTAGGCTTTCAGTATGAAGCATGATTTTCCTTTTGTTGAGTAGGTCTTATATACAGTTAAAGAGTGTTTGGTTATCACCAAGATATGAATGCCATTATTGCGGCCTTGGGGTGATTTTGCCATGCTAGTCTTTGTTGTAATTCGTAGATGTCATAGATGGATCGGACTGTTGATTGCTTCACTCCTTTGGAAGCTTGAGTATCATCTTCTGGTGCAATAAAAGCTAATACTCAGGGAGAAGGCTTCCAGGTGAGTTTCAGTTGAGGGACCTCTAGGTCTGAAGAGCATTGTGCCTTCAGCAATTAGGCACATCTCTAGGTGTGCAGACAGCAACCAAGGCCAATATCAAAAGACTGTAATATTTTCAAAGTCTCTTGGACAGCAATTGACCAACAACTCAAAAGAAAGGGTTCTTATGCCCAATGTTGGAGTTTTAGTTGGGTGATTGTTGGTTCTTGGAAGGAGCATTGTTAGCTCAGATAAGAAAATTTCATTTAAACTGTATATGTATATTTATAAACACAGGTACACACACAAATTGGATTTTTTAGGTAAACAGTTAATAGTATGATTCTTTATTATTTTTCGACATCCTTACTGTTACTTTACTCTTGTCCATCTTTCTTCTGTATTAATCTTTCTCCCTTTCCCCTGTTTAGACACTGCTTTCTTTCCTAGAACTGATCAGATCACTTGCTGATGAAAAGAATGTATATTCTTTTCTGTTTGAGTGGAATAGCCTATAGATATCTGTTGAGTCTATTTGATGTAGGATGTCATTTAATTTTGATGTTCATTTGCATATTTTCTGCCCAGATTATGTGGGCAGAAAATTAAATTAAAATTAAAATCACCTAATATTTTTGGGTTGATGTTGATCTGTTTGTTTATTTATTATTTGTGTGTGTGTGTGTGTGTGTGTGTGTGTGTGTGTGTGTGTTTTCTGAGACAGGGTCTCTCTACACATACCTGGCTATAGTTGAATTCACTATGTAGACAAGGTGGGCCTCAAATTCATTAACATCTGCCTGCCTCTGTTTCCTGAGTGCTGGGATTAAAGGCACACACTACCACACCTGACCTTATCTGTGTCTTTAATCCAAGTGGTACATTTTTATGAAGTTGGGTGCAATACAGTTTGATACATACATGTTTATGATAGGAATGTCCTCTTAGTCATCTGTTTTCTTGATTAGAATGAAGTGTTTTCTTCAATCTTTTCTAATTAGTTTTTAGGTTGAAGTCCATTTTGGCAGATGTCAGGACAGTAACATTTGTTTGGAATGCATTGTACCAGGCACTTTTGGATTTCATTACAAAATCAGCTGCTATTCTTGATGTTATTTATGTGATTTGTATTTTTTTTTTACTTGTAGCTGTTAATACATTTTCTTTGTTATTTATACTTAGTGTTTTAACTGTGGTATGTCTTGGGAAGTTTATTTTCTTTTTCTTTTTTTAAATTGTAGTTTGCCCTTTTCTTTTTTCTTTCTTTTTTTTAATTAAGAGATTTTCTATTCGTTTTACATATCAACCACGGATTCCCCTGTCCTCCCAGCCTTTCCCCCAACCAACCCCCCATTCCCACCTCCTCCAAGGCAAGGTCTCCCCTGGGGAGGGAAGTTTATTTCCTAGTCTTGCCTATTTGGTGTTTTGTGTGCTTCTTACGTCTCTGTGGGTATTTTGTTCTTCAATTTGGGGCAGTTTTCTTCCATGATTTTGTTGAAGATCTGGTCTATGTCATTGCTCTGGAATTCTACTCCCTCATTTATTCCTGTAATATTTATATTTGATTGTTTCATGGTATTCCACATTTCTTTTATGTTCTTTTCCTGTCTTAATTTTTCCCCTATTTATTGCTTTTTAAATCTAGATCCTCTTTTTTTCCTTCAAGTCTTGATATTCTGTCTTCTACTTGATTCATTCCACTTCTATGGCTTTCTTTTGAGGTTTCTAGTTGGAGTACTGGCTTTTTCAATTCTATTTCATTTCAGCTTGAGTTCTCTTCAATGTTTCTATCTCCTTCCTGAATTCTGTTCTCAAGTTCAGCATTGTCCTTGTCATTTCCATCAGCCTTATATTTGAGTTTTCTTGGGTATCATTAATCTCTGTAACCTATTATTTATTATGGTTATTCATATTATCTTATAATTATTCTAATTAAGCTGTCTTCTTAATTTCATTGAGTTTTTTCTTTGTGTCTTCTTTAGACTGCTTGAATTCTTTGATGAAGTTTATTACTTTTCTTTTAAATTCTGTGTCCTGGGGCTCATCTAGGTAATTATCATTATAAAATATCTCTATTAGATGGGTGAGTTTTTAAATGGAGACACTGCTTTGATATTTCATTTTGCTTGTGTTTTTCTAATGATATATGAATATGTGGACTTTTGTTATTTTTTTTTTTTTTGTCTGATATGAACAGAGCAGGTTGGGCCAGAAAAGAAGATGTGGGATCATGTCAGGACTAGGGATAGAACAGGGCTTAAGTGGACAGAGGAAACTGGGCTGGTGTGCAAGATTTGCATCTGGTCCAAGAATGGAGTTTGACAGTAGATCTGGGACTCAGGGCAGATGTGAGGAGGGAAGGATCAGGCAGCCTTACTCAAATAGACCCTGGAGAAAGTTGTGCAGGATTTGGCTGTCTGGGAAGATTGGATGTGGTGTAAGGAGGGACCTGTGTGTTGGGACACACAGAATGAGTCCTTGGAGACCTACAATTTGGTAGTGGTGCAGGCAAAGATGATCAAATTAGATTAGTGTATGGCCTGGGATGGATCTAGGGGATGGGGGAGATTGTTTGGAGAAGAGATCAGGTGAATTCATCCTGGAGAAGGTTGTGCATGATCTGTCTGTGTAGAGATGTGTCATCTTGGTGTCTTTTTGATAATTAGACTGAGATACAGGTTTGAAAAGGAAGATGATATGAATAGACATGTTTTTGTCACATCACATAAAAGGGACAACTTGGAACTTCTTTAGAGAATGTCAGTATATGATGGCCACATTTCCCATCTTCTTGAGGAAAGAAATAATTACATACATTATTTGATATTATCTTGCACAAAAATGGTGTTTCCTTATGGTACTAGGAATTGAACTGAGTGCCTTGCACTTATTTGGCAGACATTTCACTTAGCTACATATCATGCCTTCATAGAAAGAAAAATAAGCTTATAGCACACATAGTCTCTTTTTGGCTGGCTCCACTCCATGACTACAAACTTCAGAAGTAAAACAAGATAAAAACTACTGCTCAGTTTGCTGTCTCCTTTTGATTCAATTCAGTACCCAATTCATGAATGATTCTAGCTAAATTCAGGGTGAGTCCTCACCCCTCATTAAACCTTCCTGAAAACACCATCATAAATACCCAGAGATATGTTTCCATGGTGATTCTAGATCTTCTCAAGTTTATACTTAAGATTAACTATCCCAGCATGTATTCATTAGTGTTGTGTAGAACAGATTTACCACCCTAAGAAATTCTTTTTTTTTTAATTTTAAAGAGTATTTTATGGTTTCTGTTGCCCACATTCCTCAAACTATTTATCTGTCTACTGTCTCTGTGACATATTAGAATGTCAGATAAAATGAATTATACAGCTTTTATCCTCTTTATTGGCTTATTTCACATAGTTAAATACATATATATGTACATATTTATAATTCATATATTTCTGTTTCTTGTATATATCTTGTTCGTGTGTGTATGCATGTTTATATGCAAGTTGTGACATGTTTGCATGTGTGTATGCAGGTGTATGTGTACATGAGTGCACATGCATGTGAGTCCAGAGGAAACGTCAGCTGTCTTTCCCCAGGTGGCAACTACCTTGAGTTTGAAGCAGCGTCTCTCTTCTACTAGCTTGGAACTCAGCAATAGCAAGCACCACAATATTTTACATTCCTCCACAGACCTGGAACTATTTTTACATGGGTTCTACAGACTGAATTTAAAAGATAAGAACTTTGAAATGCACACTTACTTTTGTAGTATTATATAAGGGTTTATGAATTTTTATTCCTGAGTTCAACTCAACACTTCATTTCAGAAGCCATTGAAATTTCCCCCAAAAGTCAGATCTTGAAAGATTAAGACTGTTTCATAGGCATAACTAACTAGACCTATCATGGCTGAGAGTAAGATGTTTACATATGGAGAGCCATACATAGAATGAAAGTGGCCACATTATTATCCATGTCAGTGGGGCCATGCTGAGTGACAGCATGTGTGCAAGCTGTGTGCAAGCATGCAGCTTTGGGGAGAGAATAGCTGTTCTATAAAGCAAAGCCAGACAGAGAAAGAAATGGTCAGCAGAGTTGTCTGTACTTCAGTTTACGATCAGTTTTCCCTCTGACTTCACGTCTTGTGCTACTTTCTATGTAGAACCCATGAACTCACCTTCTGGTCATTTAAAGGTCTCTTTTTATTTGAGTTACTTCTGTGTACTATACATAGGGGTGGAGGAGACAAACAACAAAAACAAAATTGAGGATTATTATTATTTTTTATTATTATTGTTTTTTTAAAGTGATTACTGGAAAACTCAAGTCTTCAAATTTTTATCGTTCTCGGCTTGAGGTTATTTCTTCTTCATTGAGTCCATGAGATGACCTCAAGATATTCTTCCAGAAATACCAGGACCATGCATTGAAAACCAACTCTGTCCTAGAATGCTTGCAGTGTACATACTCCCCTTGCTTTTGAGGTTGGCTATTTTTGTTCTTGGAGAAGCTGATACACAGTCCTGTTTTATGTTTCAGTCCTCTTTCCCCAAATTAGTCTCATTGGAAAGTCTAAGGAAAGAAACCCAGTACTCAGGAAATGGATGAGAATCCTGTAACATACATTATGTAGGAGCTACAAGAGTAAGCAGCAAAACTCAACCAAAGTAGCCAAGGAGATTTTACTTTTCTAAGCTTCTTGTAGTACTCTCTAATTCCCAAACAAATACTATTACTTCACTGTCTTATTTTTCACTTAACTTTTTTTTTTCTATTTCAAAACATATTAGACAAAGAGGAGTATAGCTTGGTAAATTTTTACATCCTAATACAACTGTCAACCAGACAGTGGGAAATTGGGAAATTAGCATACCTAGAATGTTGTTTCCTGAATTTCCATTTATGTAAATGGAATCCTGAAGCAATATTTTGACATTTCATCAATGTTCTTTTATATTATTATATTATATATGGAATATATATGGTATGTAATTATAATCTTAAAAGTATTTACCTAATATTTATGGCAACCATCTTAAAATAGTACATTTGAGGGTTATACAATATTTATATATAAAGTACCACAATCTTATCTCTTCTGTAATTGCACATTTGGTCATTATGAATAAAGTTAGAAAAACTTACATGCAAATTATTTTGTAAGTATATGAAATAATTATCTCTTTTTTTGTGGTCCTAGAGACGAACCCATGGCATCATGGAGGCTGGGCTAGCACTCTCACTGAGCTATCTCCCTAGCCTCGCCTTCTTTTGCCCATGCACCTAAAATAGAATTACCAGGTCACAATCTAAGTGTAGGGTGCTTTGTTGCCAATTATCCACAGTGGTAAAATCGGTTAATGCTCTAGTCTGTAATTAATAAGTGTTTCAGTTGCACCGTGGCTTTGCCAATCCTGGCATTATAATATCTTTTACATTTGAAGTGCCCCTGCATGCATAACTGCTATGGTTCTCCTTTTGTCCTTATTTTAAATCATGACTCTCCTCCTGGGATTCAGTAGTTCAGCAAATAGGCTTCTTCTACTATAATTTCCTTGCATTAATACTGGATTTCTGTAGTGAAAACTAGAAAAAAAGAGACATGATTCATTAGTGATATTTTCCATTGATTCGAAAGAAAAACAGTGAAACATGTCAAATACTTACTTCATGTTTAAGCATGCTACTTCCAAATTTCAAGGGGCCATATATGTTAGTCAGAATAACAGCACACACACACACACACACACACACACACACACACACACACACACATACACACACACACACAGATTTATTACAATGACTTACAGGCTATAGTCCATCTAATTCAATGGCTGCCTATGAATGGGAGGTCCAAGAACCCAGTAGTTGCTCAGTCTAGGAGGTTGGATGCCTCAGCTGGTCTTTCTTTAGTATATGCTGGATTCCCAAAGAATCTGATGCCAGCAAAGGAATGGACTTGCTAGTGAGAGATAGATAGCAAGAAGGCAAAGAGATAGGGAGAACATCCTTCTTCCATGTCCTTTCTTTAGGATGCCAGTGGAAGGTGTGGTTCAGATTAAAGGTGGATCTTCCCACTTCAAAAGATCTGGAATTAAAGGTTTAACTTTCCACTTCAAAGATCTGTATCAGAAGTGGATCTTCCCACTTCAAAGGATTGAATTAAGAAAAAAAAAATCCCTCACAGGTGTGCCCAGTCATTTGATTTTAGTTAATTTCGGATATAGTCAAATTGACAACCAAGAATAGCCATCACACCATAGTTGTTCTATTCTTGTCTGCTCAGTTTGTGATATCCTATAGTCAACCTTGAACTCATAAGACCCTTTGTACCAGCTAACACAATTCTCAGGGGTCTATACTATATTGTAGGAAGAGGGCCAGTAATAAAGGAGTGAAGTATGACTGTTTTCTGGACACTTGCTGGGAATGTAATGCAGTTTGCTCTTCCTTATTTTTTTCTTTTCATATTAATTTAAAAAAAACTAGCATATACTGCCTCTCATGCCTTCCTGGGTCTTTATGGTTTGGTCCTCTCTGTTTCTGCTTCCCTCTGGACCCATTGACATGCTAGCCTTCCCAATAATTTCCTTTCTTCGGCTCTGTTGGGAACTTTTATTGCTTGTTCAGAGCAGTACTGCCCCAGTGACAGTACTGTTGTAGGAAGTAATGATGTTCTCAGACAAATAACCTAGTCATACTTAAATTTGGTCCCTCAGCTTGACACAATGTCCCATGTCACTGGACCTTCAGAGCAATGTCTTCCATGTTGACTATTGGTGAAATTATTAAGGCCACTCCACATAGTTAAAAGGAAGATTTATTTAGTGGGTAACTTACAAATGAAGGGATAGGTAGGTCGCGGGGTCTGGGGAAGGTGTATCTCAGTCCAGCGGTGTTCTCTGGAGCTCTTCTCAGTCAACCTCCACCGTCTAGGGTCCAGGAACAGAGAGAGCACTCCCCATCCAGGTCTCGGGTCTCCAGACGCCTCCCCTGGCCCTGCCTCATAGGCATGACAGTTGCCAGAGTCTCAATGGGGGTTGGAACTTCCAGATCCAAGCTGGAATGGCTATCCACTACATCTCCCCCTTTTTGTCTAAATAAGAAGGTT
Organism: Peromyscus leucopus; assembly: GCF_004664715.2. Classification (NCBI taxonomy): domain Eukaryota; kingdom Metazoa; phylum Chordata; class Mammalia; order Rodentia; family Cricetidae; genus Peromyscus; species Peromyscus leucopus. The sequence continues at coordinate 46,984,482 of NC_051067.1, forward strand.
CTAAACTAGTACAAGACTATATACAAAGGAATGGTTATCAAATATTGTCCAGGAATAATGAGGGATAATGACCTAGATAAGATGGAACTACAACCAATGCAAACAATATCAAGCAAGAAACACATACTAAAATCCAGAGAAGTATAGAGCATAGGTAAATGGCATGTTATAAAGATCATTCCAAAAGGTGTCCTATCCTAAAGAACCTGAATCTAATACTTAATATGTTCTAAGATATTATATATACTAAGTTGTAACTATAACTGCTAGTCTTCAATCCCATCAAAGACCTGAGAAGGAACATAATGGTACCTGAGAAATGGTAGATGGATGCAAGTAACTTTCGGGAATCTTGCAAGAGTAGACCAAGACAGCTGGTAGCCTGGACAGTCATCTAATGTTTCTTAGCATTGTTGGTGCATTCAAATTGGCTACAGGCCTAGAGTATCTGACAGACCATTTTCAGAAGCAGGAATTCTGAAAGACCATCTTACCCTGTCTTGGCAGAGTACAGTGGTCGCTTTCCTTGTGTCCTGCTTGTCCAGGAAGGACAGCATTGCATTCGTGCTGTCAGCCGTCGAGGCAAGGGCAGTTCTTTGCCCAGGAGGCCATTTTGTGCCAAGAAGACAAACTTCCAAATGGAAATGTCTTAGAAGCCCAGCATTCTCTTGGGGTCAAATTGGTGTAGCCAGGAGCAATTGTGTCTCACGTCAACAGAATTCTAAGTTATTTAAATGCCATATTCTCTAGGTCTATGAAGTGTTTGAAGATTAGCTGTCCATCTGACCTATGTATCTGTAAATCTGGATAACCTAACTAACGTAACTATAGAGATGACAGGCATAGGTGACTATAAATCTATAAGTCTTATCTGCCAAAATAACCTAAGGACTAAGGCTTCACGTAAACAAGGTAAACAGTCTATAAGCAAATGTATGGTGAAGAACGATGACTTCAAAATTGTGACAATACATAAGATATTTATAACAGAGGTAGGAATATATAGTGCGATATGCAATATGACAATAATCTTAAATATATATCAATATACCGAATATCCTAAACAGAAGTAGAACATACATAAAGTATGACAGATATAAATTTACATTTGTATCAATATAAAAATATTTCAAATAAGAGTAGAAATATATGTACATTATAACAAATATAGTTCTATATTTGTATCAATATACAAATTATCTTAAACAGGAATATAAAAATAGTTTACATTTGTATCAACATATAAGAATCCATAACAGTACAAGTTACAGTGCAAATTATCTAAGGTTGCTATTTTACTAAATTTGTTTACTAGTATATACAATGATCTACCATAATATCTTATACCTAGCCATTCCATTTCTTCTTTTTTTTTTTTTTAAGGAGAATACTGAATTTAATATTTTCTTCCACCCCCAACCCTATAACCATCATCCATAACCCTGAGAAATATGAAACCTAAGGGAGAAGGGGCGTCGTTTTCTTAGAATTGCTTCCTGCTGTTTAGGGGGTGATGTTATCTCTGTTGGGTACTGTGAGAAAGCTCAGATAGTTAAATCTCAGTTAGACTAACTGTAGGTTCTGCAGCAAGTCTTAGAGTAATGAGTAAGACTGTCTGAAATTCTGGCAAGAAGTGTAGTATGATGATGATTACCATGGCATCATTCTGGATTGGGTAGAGTTGTTGTTGTTGGGGCCCCATCTTCCTTCTGAAGACTTCCAAGATTGCTATTGGAAAAACTTATTTGTTATCAAAAATGGAAGGTTTGGATTTAAAGAGGACATAGCATGTAAGAAAGGATTTTGAGAAATCAAGAATAAGCATGGAGAGAATTAGAATTTAGAAGACAATAGTTCCTTTTTATTGGTTTCCTTCTGTTCCACACCAGAGGGCTCTTCTGATATGGGACTGAAGAATCTCTCAAACTTTTATTTTAGCAATATGCTTGGGTTTAGAGAAGGAGTGAGCCAATTCCATCTCCAAAGCCAGCTTGGCTTATAATTGAGTTGGAACCACAACTTTACTAGATTGATAGATAGATGTTAGACAGTGAGATTTTACCATGTGTAGATTGGTACCAATAGATTCTTTCTTTCTGCTGTAAACATCCAGATATCCAAGGCCTTATGATTTTTGGAAGATGGGTATTTCCATTATCCTGGAAAGACAAAAACAGAACCCTACCCCAACCTTTGATTGTTAAATTTTTCTTACAACTTGTAGAGATGTCACATTGGTGGAAGATCTTTTACTTCTCTTCATCAAGGGTTTTAGCTGCTCCCTTTTTTGGGAATGGAACCGTGTAGGCGTTCCCTGGTTCTAAGGAACTTTGCAGGCAGGTTTAGGTACCCACCAGCCGGGGAGGAGGCTGAGGGCAGGAGCCACTCAGGCCTTTGGAATTTGACCCACGTGAGCGCCAGATATTGGTGAAATTATTAAGGCCACTTCATGTAGTTAAAAGGAAGATTTATTTAGTGGGTAGCTTACAAATTGCTGTGGATATCGCTCTATATAAATAAAACACTGATGGCCAGTGACCAGACAGGAAGTATAGGCAGGACAAGGAGAGAGAAGAATTGGGAAAACAGGAAGAAAGAGGGGTGAGACACTGCAGCCACCGCCAGGACAAGCAACATGTAAAGACGCCGGTAAGCCACCAGCCACGTGGCAAGGTATAGATTTATAAAATGGGTTAATTTAAGATAAAAGAACAGTTAGCAAGAAGCCTGCCATGGCCATACAGTTTATAAGTAAGATAAGTGTCTGAGTGATTATTTTATATGTGGATCGTGGGACTGCGGGGCTTGGTGGAACCTGGAGAGAAGCCCTCCAATGAAGAGATAGGTAGGTCATGGGATCTGGAGAAGGTGTATCTCAATCCAGCGGTGTTCTCTGGAGCTCTGCTCAGTCAACCTCCACCGTCTAGGGTCCAGGAACAGAGAGAGCACTCCCCATCCAGGTCTCGGGTCTCCAGACGCCTCCCCTGGCCCTGCCTCATAGGCGTGACAGTTGCCAGAGTCTCAATGGGGGTTGGAACTTCCAGATCCAAGCTGGAATGGCTACCCACTACAGTTGACTTTCAACTCTCCAAAGGAAAACTGGAGTAGGTCCATGTGGCACTACCTCATGTGCATTTAGACCCAGTTCATAGGGAAGCTGACAAACTGGGTGATGTCCTTGGGATTCTCTTCCAAAAACATTTGCTATATATAGCTCTTCCTGAGGCATTTAAATGAACCTCAGGTACCTGATTCTGGCCTTCTTCTGCCCTGTTCTCTTAAACATTGGTATGTGTTTTAGCCCTAAGGATGGTTTATTTATGCTCTTGTCCCAAGATTCCAAACAAAGATTGGGTTCACATAAATCTCTAGTATAATTCTCTTTTGCACAACATATACAGCATCTGTTTCCTCACAAAGTATTTTTTTTTTTTGCATTGTAAGGAAAAAAAAAGATTGTGAAGTAAAATAAAATAAAACCTAAAGATCAAGGTCAAAATTGAATTATTTTCCTGCCATGCAACAGCAACATCATCACAACCCCCTCCCACTCTAATTTTTACTTTCCATTTTACTACAGAAACTAAATTATTATTGTCACACTGCAGAACATCAAATTATCCCTGGAGGCTAGCCAGCTACATAGAAGCTGGAGTCTGGGCGAAGCACCAAGTGGGTTCAACCTCCAGCGTTGAGTGATGCAGAGGCAAATGTGTAGCAGAGTGAACTGGAGTTCAGGCATGTTTACTTTCACAGGCCAGAGGACTCCTTATATGGAGCCCTCTCACTGTCTGAGCACTGCTGGCTAAAGGGCAGATCACGAAGTTGTATAAACCAATTCATTTTAATAAACCTCATAATATACATTTACTACTGGCTTTGCTGCTCTGGGAGAACCTTGATTTTCACAACAGGTGAGTACACAAAGCCAAAAACATTAGGTAATTTACCTAAGGTGAGTGCATGGTAAGGACTCCTGTAAATTCAGTGAGTACAAAGCACCTGAGTGGAACAGTTTGACTCATCTGTCTGAGGTCTGAAGAAGACAATTCTCACCGACAGGATTGGAGACTAAGTAGGAAGCTATCCCCTGAGGAGATGAAGGGAGAGGATAAATCTGGTAGTTGGGGATTATGAGGTGCTTAGAAGACCAGAGGAGTACTAGATGTTACTGACGACACAGAGACACATATGCATAAATAAGGAATTCCATGTCACCACCTGGAACGTTTCTGTTGTGTCTTGTACATGGGCAGTTGAAATAGATGATCCAAAGGTTGCTGGGAGGAATAAACAAAGAACACATATGGAGAAGTTTACATGCTCCCTGGTTTGGCCCAGCATTCCATAAAAGTCATCTACTCCACACCCTACCCACTCCCCCTTCTCCTCCAAAATTCCAACCAAATGTTCCATCTCAATGGTAAATTAATTTTATATTTCATTGTGTCCAACTCCTTTCACTATCCAGTAAACAGAATAACTCACCAAGTGCAAAGAACTGTCCGAGGCATGGGAGATGCACAATGGAAACAAGTGTGGCTCCTAAAACGGCTTGTCATCTGATCTTTTTGGGAGAATTTTAACAAGGCTGTAGTAACTGACGTGAAGCACAAACTGTGGGTGCTTAAGAGAACAAACAGGAAGACACCCTGACTCTTGCAGGTGTTGTGGGGAGGAGCCTCCTGGAAGGAAAGATGTTCAGGGAGAACCTAGTGAATGCTTTAGTTGGTAGGAATGTGTTCTATATTAGGAAGAGGTCTAGGCCTGAGAGTGGATCTAAAAGGTGCTTGTCATAGTTCATTGTTGGAGTACGTGACATGAGAAATTCCTAAAGTACTCCTTCCCCACTTGAACGTTTTCTTTTTTTCCCTTTTATTGAAAATTAGGGTTTTTTTTCATACAATATAATTTGATTATGGTTTCCCCTCCCCCAACTTCTTCCTGTTCCTCTCCCCTTCCTTTCCCATCCCATAGGCTAGTAATCACAGATACTGGTGAGGAGACTGAATCACAAATATTGCAGGTTGAAGATTTGCCTGGACTACAAGGTAAATTCAAGGCCAGTGTAGACAATTTACAAAATCTGTCTCAAAACATCTATTTTTTAAAAAAGGCTGCAAACATAGTTCAGTGGAGAGTATTTGTCCAGTAATATGTGCAAGACCCTACAGTTAATTCTTAGCACCACAAAAGCAAACAAATACACAAATACACAACAACAAAATAGGAAGAAGTCAGGAAGAGGCCTGGCTTCTGGTCTTCATTATGAGCTTTCAGGAAGGGAGGGCTGGAATGCTGAATGCAAAAACCTGTTGTTCAAAGTAAGATCTCTCATGCTCCCCACTCCCACCCCTCCTCCTCCCTTTTCTCCTTCTCTTGCTTCTTCTGGGAAGGCCCAGCTCTGCTCTGAATAATTTTCAACAGACTGAATCAGGCCTACCCACTATCTTTGATAATCATCCTTCTTTAAAGCCATCTAATTATTCACTTTTATCAGTCACAGCAAACCATTGACAATACCCATTTTCTTGTTTGGTTAAATAACTGGAGGCTGTAGCCAGTAAAGCTGATACATCTAAGTCCATCCTAATTATTGTGTGAGAAAAGTAATATTAAAATGCATAGGGCAAGTGCAGAAATCATCCATCCACACTATGCAGTTAGACTAGTGTTTAGTAAATTATGAGTCCTCAAAAATATTGACCTTCAGTATTGTGTTTGTCACACTACATTATAATTATTTTTATATATCAGTGTTCTCTGAGTACCTAAACCTACGGCAAAGACTAGTTGAATTCTTTGAATTAGTAATTCTTTTTTCAGTTTTTAAATGGCTCAAAATAACCTAGAAGAATCCCTCATAAAGTGCACAGTTTATGAAGACTACCCCCTTTCCTACAGTTTTTGGTTTACTGTTGAGAGCTCTGAGATATAACTGCAGCTGTAACAGGTATACTTCAAGCTATTTTCCAAAGATGGAAAGGACCTGATGGCCTCTGGTAACTGGGTTCCACAGATTTCTTTTAATTATTATTTTCTAATGCTGACACACAGACATATTCCATGACAGTTGGGCATAAGGGTTGGAGGGAGGATGGCCACTAAATAGCCATAGGGTTTGAAGATGTGTGAAGCCCCTGAGAATAGTCATTTGATTTTCTACAGTTACTGTGTAAAGAGTATGAAAGAACATTAAAATAAAAAGTGTTTTTCTTTTATTATTGTTCCAGAAAGATGTTTTAAAAATTAATTTGCTGCACCACGGAGAAGGGATTTTCATTCCAAAAGATTATAATAATGGCCAAGTCTTACAAGTCTCCAAAATGACAAAAACTAAGCTTGAGTCTACACAGGTACCCAAACTGTAAGGAGTGTAACTGCCTACATTTCTCTTGCCCACATCCTGGCTGCAGATTTGTGTTATACAATGTAATCCAGCATAGTAGGAGTGCGAAGCACATTGGTAGTCTCTACTTTTATGTGGTAAAAAGTGTTGTCATATCTAAAATTCAAAGACTATACTCACAGTGTTAGAGATTCACATACATTCCCGACTTTTCTCATTGCTTGAATCTTACTTTTCATCTCTAGAGGTTGCTTAGACAGCACTATGTGCAAGCATCAGCCTTCAGCACAGGTACAAAGACACACACTGGAGTGGCTTTAGAAGGATCTTGTTTAGAAAGCTAAATGTAAGCAATGCTGAACATTTAAGAAATGAAGAACAAATTCATGTCCTGGCAAACTGGGTCTGCTCTACTTGAGGTCTAACTTTCCCGTTATATCATCCAGCACTTTGGGTCTCTCTAGAGAGCATACATTTGGAAGGAACTGTCACTAGAAGTTTGACAGTAAGCATCAGATATTTTTGTAGTGTGAATTCTAATTGGTCTTAATAATAAAAACCCAGAGCCAGATATTGGGGTAAATGCTGAAAGATCAGAGAGACAAAGGAGCAAGCCACAGCTACCTCTTACCTCATCAACTCCTCAGCCAAAAAAGGGCTGAGCTTCTGTCTCTACCCTACCTTATCATTTCCTCTCTTCACTCAGCCATATCACTTCCTCTTTCCTCCTCTCTAATGCTGGGATTAAAGGCATGTGCCTCCCAAGTATTGGGATCAAAGGCATGAGATTCCCAAGTGCTAGGATTAAAGGTGTGTGCCATCACTGCCTGGCCTCTATGGTTAATTAGTGGCTAGCTCCACACTCTGATCTCCAGCAAGCTTTATTTGTTAGAGCACAAACAAAATATCATCACACTTCCCCCATTTTTGTCTAAAATAAAGTTATAACTAATATAAGAAAAACTATATATAGGTACAGTAACTATATACAATATACACAGGCAATAAATACATCAACACTGTCTAGTCCATCAACAATTGACAAATCCAGAGAAAATACTCTATCTATCCTATCTTGGTGAGCCCAAAAGATTGTACCTAATGCACTTTGTATCCTAACTTGTATTACCAAAACTACCTTTTAAGGTCTCTCAATCTTATACACTTTATACCTCTTTAGTGAATCTCTTTTCTGAATCTTGTAACAAGGAAAACTATAACTATAAAGTCTTCAATTTCATCAGACACCTGAGAAGGAAATAATATTACCTTAGTAAGCAGGAAGTGCAAGCAAACGATTTCCAAAAAAAGTGAGATATGACAGAAACAGTTTTATCAAATTTCATGTATAAAACATATTATTCTATGGCGCTTTCTTAGAAATTTGGAAATCAATCTCCCCCAAGATCCAGCTATACCACTCTTGGGCATATACCCAAGGAATGCTCATTCATACCACAAGAGCACTTGCTCAGCTATGTTCATATCAGCATTGTTTGTAATAGCTAGAACCTGGAAACAACCTAGATGCCCTTCAACTGAAGAATGGATAAATAAAATGTGGTACATATACACTATGGAATACTACTCAGCAGAGAAAAACAATGACATCATGAGGTTTGCAGGCAAATGGATGGATCTAGAAAAAATCATTCTGAGTGAGGTAACCCAGACTCAGAAAGACAAACATGGTATGTACTCACTCATAGGAGGATACTAGATGTGGGACAAGGATGACTGGACTGCTACTCACATCACCAGGGAGGCTACCTGGAAAACAGGACCCCAAGAAAGACACGGGGATCGCTCAGTGATGGAGAAATGGATGAGATCTACATGAACAGCCTGGACATGAGTGGGGGTAATGAAGGGCGAGGGTCAAGGGAAAGAAAGCTTAGGGGAGTGGGAGATCCCAGCTGGATCAAGAACAGAGAGGGAGAACAAGGAATAGGAGACTATGGTAAATGAAGACCACATGAGAATAGTAAGAAGCAAAGTGCTAGAGAGGCCCACAGAAATCCACAAAGATACCCCCACAATAGACTGCTGGCAATGGTCGAGAGACAGCCCGAACTGACCTACTCTGGTGATGGGATGGCCAAACACCCTAATTGTCATGCTAGAAACCCCATCCAATGACTGAGGGATCTGGATGAAGAGATCCATGGCTAGGCCCCAGGTGGAGCTTTGGGAGTCCAATTAACAAGAAAGAGGAGGGTTTATATGAGCGAGAATTGTTGAAACCAAGGTTGGATAAAGCACAGGGACAAATAACCAAATGAATGGAAACACATGAATTATGAACCAATGGCTGAGGGGCCCCCAACTGGATCAGGCCCTCTGAATGGGTGAGACAGTTGATTGGCTTGATCTGTTTGGGAAGGCATCTAGGCAGTGGTACCGGGTCCTGTGCTCATTGCATGAGTTGGCTGTTTGAAACCTGGGGCTTATGCAGGGTCGCTTGGCTCGGCCTGGGAGGAGGGGACTGGACCTGCCTGGACTAAGTCTACCAGGTTGATCTCAGTCCTTGGGGGAGGCTTTGCCCTGGAGGAGGTGGGAATGGGGAGTGGGCTGGGGAGAAGGGGAGGACGGTGGGAGGGGGGAGAATAAGGGAATCCGTGGCTGATATGTAGAACTGAATTGTATTGTAAAATAAAATAAAAAAAAAACTAAAAAAAATATATTATTCACATTTTTATTATAAAAAACCAAACACAGAAAACAAATGTGATGAAATTCTTAATTTCCTCTATAATAAATCAAATAATTTTAACAGAAACATTTTCTTTATTAAAATCATAAAATTTATGAGATGGTTATATTTCAATTAAAATTTATTCATGAAAGAACATTCAAGAACATGTAAATATTTTTAAATTAAAAAATTGAGACTATAACATAATCCCAACATTCCATCTTTCCCTTTCCTCCCTCTAAGCCCTCCCAATTATGCTTCCCCTCTCCTTCAAATTCATGGCCTCCTTTTTCACCAACTGTTATTGCATGCTTATATGTATATGCTGTATATACATATGGATTCCAAAATATAACCTGCTCAGTCTGTATAATGTTACTTGCATGTACGTCCTTAGGAATGATCATTTGGTACTGGACACCAAATGGTGTGCTCTTCCCTGAGGAAGACTACCTCTCCTGCTCCCAGCTTTCCTTAGTCACCTATAGTTCTTTGTGTGGGGTTGAGGCATTGTGGGATTTTCCCTGTCTGCTTTGGTATGTCCATAGGTGTCATCCTTGTTTAGCTCACATTTGGGCAGTCATGCTAGTAGAACTTCTTAATAAGACAGTGGGCTAGCAGCTGCCTGTCTGACCCAGTGAAAGAAAAAGTCATAGTCCAAAAAGTTAGACTCTATTCCAAAGGGAGACAGCTAGAGCTGTCTTCTGTAGTGGGTAGCCATTCCAGCTTTGGTCTGGAAGTTCCAACCCCCATTGAGGTTTCAGTAACTATCAGGCCTACAAGGTGGGGCCAAGGGAGGGCTCTGAAGACCTGAGATCTGGATGCGCCGCCCTCTCTTGTGTCCTGGACCCTGGATGCTGGAGGTAGACCAAGCAGAGTTTTCCTGAGAACATGGCCAGACTGCGCTGCGTCTTTCCCAGACCCTGCAACCTACCTATCCCTTCATTTGTAAGTTATGCCACTAAATAAATCTTCCTTTTAACTACGTGGAGTGGCCTTAATAATTTCACCAATATCTGGCGCTCACGTGGGGCAAATTCCAAAGGCTTGGGTGGCTCCCCTCCTCAGCTTCCTCCCCAGCTGGTGGGTGCTTGAAGCTGCTGGTTACTGCCTGCAGATTTTCGTAAAACCAGGAAAAACCTACATGGTTGGATTCTTGAAAAGGAGCTAATCAGTCTCAATTCTGCAGCAAGTTTAGCCCCAGACCGGTGAAATCGCTGTGAGTGGGGCGTTCCCCCTCCTCCCTGAATGCCAGCTCCCTGCCCTAGCCTGAGGCTTCCACAGTTTCACCTAGTTAAAATAGACAGGGCACTGTCCCCTGTCCCTGGCGGGGGTTTGGAGCCGTGTCTGCTGGCCGACCTATTGTCTGTAGAGGCAGAGAGGGGTTTAGAGTGGCCTGGAAGTCTCCAGGCCCTGAAGCTCCAGGGGGTCACAGGAAAAACTGCCTGCTGCCTGTGCTCACTCTGCGGCCAGCCAAGGCATTTAACAGGACCTGCTTTAGCGCTATACCAACGTCTCCTTCTGGCTGAAAAGTGTGAATACACCCCCCAGAACCACAGGAAGGTAAGATAGGCAAAGCAGTGTCTTATTTCAAGTAAAAGTAATTGTTAATTTTACACCTTAAAATTGACTAACAAATTTTGAGTAATTCTTGTAATATGGCCGACAACATTACCTCACAAGAATTTAAAAACCTTTTTGCCTGTATGATGAATGACATTTTCCTGGAAATATATGACCTTCCTCAGGCATATCTGGCCTGTACCATTTTGGCATTCATTGTAATAATTCACACAGTGTTCAAACACTTTTAATAATAAGAACAAAGATGAATCATTATTGGGACTGATACAGGCTTTAAAAGATAGCAATAAAGGCTTACAGAAAAAGATTCTCTTTCTGGAATCTGCTTTCAAAGATAGCAATGAAGGCTTACAGGAAAAGATTCTTTCTCTGGAATCTGCTAATCAGGATTTACAAAACAGGCTTGTACTGAAAATTGATCTTATTGATAGTAAATGTGAATATTTAATGGATAGAACACTAACTCTCCAGACACTATATAAGGAAGAAAGATTATCATTAATTGATAAGATAAGGTCCATGGAATCATGTGTTTCTGAGGCACATAAAAACTTGTATGATTCCATGAGAAATCTGGAGTCCCTTGCAAGAGAGGAGGTTCACTCCCTAGAACAGACCCTAGGTGCTCGTTTGCAAGCCCTAGAAGAAACTCTCAGTAAACATGATAAGGGACCTAATAAGCAGAAGGGCAAGACCATAGAGGTTGTAACATCTCCAAATGGCTCTCATACTATGGCTTATCCTGTTATCATCCATGAGAAGCCAGTGGATGACACACACCCTGAGCCATATAATACATATATATCACAACCAATTTCAACAAGGGACTTTAAAAATATAAAGGAAGCAGTAGTTATGTATGAGATACACTCCACATACGTAAGACAGATGTTAAATTCGTGGTCTACCTCACATAGAATCATCCCAGATGACTGGCATCAGTTAATTTCAGCTGTTCTAGAATATAGCCAGCAGTTACAGTGGAAAAGCTGGTTGAGAGAAGAGGCAAAAAATTTAGAACAACAAGGTAAAATCAGAGGTTTTGTGATCTCCCAAGATCAAATACTTGGTGAGGGATGTTTTGCTGACAGGAATGTACAAGCCACTTATGGTGAGCATACAATATCCCTATGCCGTACAGCAGCTCTAAATGCTTGGGAAAAAATTCCAGAACCTGGAAAACCAACTGAGGTATACACAAAGATATTTCAGGGACCGCATGAACCCTTCACTGATTTTTTTTTTTTTTTAACAAAAGCTGAACACAGCTATAACAAAAGCTGTGTCAGATAAAGAATTAAGAAAAGTATTAACTGAGTCCTTGTTATTCGACAATGCTAATGCACAATGCAGAAGAGTACTTACACCATTAAAGATCTGGCTACCCACTACAGTCTTCTACTTACTTGTATCCCTGGATCACCTGTGTTTTTCTCCAGTATTCAGGTATTGTCCTTTATGGATTTCAGAACCTCTCTGTTTCCCTTTGGAGACAGCTACTCCCTGTCTTATTTAATTTCATCTACTAATTGCAGATTTGGCTTGTTCTTGTTTTTCCAAATCTATAACATACTGTGTAAATTATTTATCTGAGACTTTCTGATTTCTTAATACAAGCAATTTTTTATGTACCAATTTCTATCTCAGGATTGCTTTTACTATATCCAAAGATTTTGGTATGATTTGTTTTAATTTTAATTTGATTGTAAACATTGGTTTTGTTATTTAAAAAATTATTCATCTTATTTTTTTATTTGGTGTGTATATGTGTTTGTTGGCATGTATGTATGTGCATGTGCATTATTTATGTGCTTGGTGCCTATGAGGGTCAAAAAAGGGCACTGGATCCCCTGGTGCTGGAGTTACATAATATTGTGAGTCTCCAAGTGGGTGCTGAGACTTGAACCTAGGTCTTCTTTAAGACTGCTATAAGATCTTAACTGGTGCGCCATCTCTCCAACTCTTGTTTCCTTCTGATTTCTTCAATTCAGGATTCAGCAATGTATTGTTTACTGTCCATGAGTTTGTTAAATCTATGGAAGATTATAATTAAGAACTATAATATAGAACAGTGGTCCTCAACCTGTGGGTCATGATCCATTTGGGGATTGCATATCAGATATCTTGTATATCCAATATTTACATTACAATTCATAATAGTAACATCTTGTCTGTGTCTTTTGATTGTGGGATTAAGCCGTAAATTCATACTTACTAGTTACATATTGATTTCTCTCCTTTTATTGATTTTGTAGTTCTTGGTTGTTAGCATATATTTATTACTTCCTTACTTAAAATCAGTGTGATTTAGCTTTCTTGTGGCCTCATGTATGTGTTTGCCTTTCTTTTCAGACCAAAGGATTCCTTCAAGTATCTGCTACAGAGCTAGCTTAACAACCACTAATTTCTTGAGCCTATTTTTATCATGTAAAGTTTTCCTTTATTCTTCAATTATGACAGATGGTTTTGCTGGGCCTTGTAGTTTGACTTGGCAGGTGTTTTATAGAACTTGAAACACATTATTCAAAGCTTTAAAATACTCTAATGAGACATTTGTTATTCTGATAGACTTGGCTTTATGCACAATTTGTCCCTTTTTGATATTTTCAATATACTTTCTTTGTTTTGTATATTTATTGGTTTAACTACAAAATTATGAGAGAAAGTTCATTTCAGATCTTTTCATTTTACATACCAACCACAGTTGCCCTTCCCTCTACTCTTGTTCCCCCCACTTCCCTCTAAATGTTCTAAATGCATTTTGTATTTGATTTTTGCATCTATTTGCATAATTTTCTGCTATAATTTTTATTGGAAATATTTTCTATGAAATTCTTCTTTTCTTTACCCACAACTCTCAGATTTGTTCTTTTTGTAGTGACTCATATATCATGAAAGTACTGCTTGTGGGAGCTCACGAGCTCTGGATTGATAGCTGGGGAGCCTGCATGGGACTGAACTAGGCCCTCTGAATGTGGATGACAATTGTGTGTCTTGATTTATTTGTGGGGGCCCCTGGCAGAGGGACCAGGACTTATCCCAGGTATGTGAACTGGCTGTTTAGAGCCCGTTCTCTATGGTACAATGCCTTGCCCATCCTTGATCTAGAGGGGAGGGGCTCGGTCTTGCCCTAATTTGGTATGCCAGTGTGTTGACTGCCCAGGGAGGCCCTGCCATGAGGAGTTGATGAGGGGTGGGGTGGGGAGGGAAGTGGGGGGAGCAAGAGGAGAGGGAGGGACAACTGTGGTTGGTATGTAAAATAAAAAAGAATTTTTTTAAATAAAATAAAATGTAAAAAAGAGTTGGAGAATAAACAAAAGGAGAGTATGGTGTATTCTAGGATTTTTGTGATTAAGATTAAAAGTGGGGGAAGTGAGGCTACAATTTAGGATTAGATCAACTTTTTAAAAATTTGAGTTTGGAAAGATAGTTAGGAGGAGAAAGTTTGGATACTGTAAGGGTCCACTAATTGTAAAAATTGTTAAACCTATGGAAGATTATAATTAAGAAGTATAATATAGAGCAGTGGTTTCTCAACCTGTGGGTCATAACACATTTGGGGATTGCATATCAGATATCTTATATATCATATATTTATATTACAATTCATAATAGTAACAAAATTACAATTATGAAGTAACAATGAAATTTTTTATGATTAGCAGTCACTACTGTAGGAAGATAAGGCCTACGAGGCTGAGAGATGAGCAAATCTGGAGTCTGCCTAAGGGCCTAGCAACAGGTGCAGTCAGAGGTTCTGATCGTGCCTACCCAATGAGGGGTGACCACGAAAAGCCACGGGATCAGGACGCAGCCTGGGTGCCGGGAGGAGGGTATATAAGGCTCTCCTCATTGCTGAATAAATGAGTCTGCTGTTTGCCTTTTACCTGACTCTCCTGTGTCTGTGCTGTTGACTCTGCATCTCTCACCCCCTCCCTTGAGGGAACCATTAGGACCCAGCAACACACCACAACATGAGGAATGGTATTAAAGGGTTACAGCATTAAGAAGGTTGAGAACCACTGATGTAGAGGGGAAAAAAGAAGAGAGAGTTAGGACAGGAGGTAGAAAAAAGAGGGGCAGAATACAGGTTTTGTGTGGTGCTGATTAATTTCCAGGGTGGAGAAGCATACAGACCAATCCTAAAACCCAACCAAGCAATATGCAAGCTGATGCAAAATCATAAAAAAAGTGAAATATAAAATAAGTTACAAATTAACAAAACAAAATAAATATTAACAAGATAATAAATAAGACCAACTGGGAGTCCATTAGGATAAAAACAAAACAACCCACATCAATCAATATTTCTTACCTGATAGGATGGGCTTTGAATTCCTTCCTTCCCTGTTTCATGTAACAAACTGCATTGGTTGCGATTCCATTTCAGACCCATAGAACTGGATTTATGGTGTTGCCCTGTAGAGTTTAGATCAGTTAGCACGGGAGTAAGTTTCTGCACAACTGCGTGAGTTAAGGGTGTAATTCTCAGTTCTCCCTTTGCTGCTCTCTCCAGTCTGGTTCAGTACTGGGGAGTGTGTGGGGGGGAGGGGGCAAGTGAGTATGAGCCCTTGGCTGCATGTGGCAAAGAGAGGTTCTAAGTAGTTGCCTGGTAGTTGCCATGGACTTCAACCATTTCCCACATCCTGCTGAATTTTTTTTTTTTTCCAGATTCTGAGCTTCACTGCCAGGTGTGAATCAGGCCCTTGGTCATCCAGCTGACTGCCCCAGCAGTGTCCCTGAGAGGAGCTTCCCAGGCAGGTTCCATTGTACTCTCTGGAGCAGCTTGGTTCATTGGGCACCAATTCTCAGCAGCCACTTCTGTCTGCATCCTCACCAGACTTAGTGAGTTCATTGACAGACACTGTCTCTGACAAGAATAAAGATCACCGTGTGTGCTCTTGTCTGTTTCCTTTCACCAATTTTCATTGATTTTTCTGCATAATTTTAATTTTTCCCTTTTTGCCTCCTATGTTTCCTACCCTTCCTTTCTACTTTTAGTAGTATTCTCGTTTTACTCTACCAGGATTTAAAAACTATTTATTTATTTATTTGCTTGCTTGTTTTTTGTTTTTTGTTTGTTTATTCACCTCCTAATTATCCCAATTCATCTTGAATGTTTTTATAATATTGGGGGAATCTTATGTTTGTTTGTTTTCATTTCCTTTTCCTTTTTCTAACGTGCCCTTTCCCCTTCCCATTCAAACATTCTTCTTCATCTGTCCCCTTCCTTTTCTTTACCTTGATTCCCCTTTACCTTGCCCTCATCAATGCACACTTACTTTATCTCACCCATTAGTCATTTTCTTCCTTGCCTTAAATAACTTTTAACTTCATAGCACATTCTAGGGTAGTTTTATGGTTTTTGTTTTTTGTAGTTGCTAGTGATTTATGACTGTACCTTAGTCAATTTTCAGTGTGTTTCTATCCTTTACATAATGAGCTTCTATTAGAAGACTTTGTTTTCTCTTTTCTGATTGGTTCTGGTTACTCAGCCTTCCAGAGTAGACTGCTCAATAAGATAGATATCTGTAGTGGTTTGAATGAGAAGCCCCTATATGCCTCAGTAATGAGTACTTGGTCCCTCGTTGGTTAAAAGAGGGTTAAGTGATGCAGCTTTTCTGGAGGAAGTACATGACTCTCATTTATAAGTTTCATCTTGTAGACCAGGACGTAAGTCCGATCAGAGAGTGGTTAGTTACTTCTATGACGTTTGTGCCACTGCAGCAGTGGGCACGGCTTTCCAGGCCAGAAATTACTATCTTACAGAGTTCACAGTGGGGTGTGATTGATGCTTACTTCTCTCCTATGGTAGCACGTATAGCATCGTCCTGCGCTATGCAAGCTAGCCAATAGGGGTGACGTGTGCTCTTCCACTGTAATGTAGTCAATTTTTCAGAGGTTTAGAGAAGAATTGACATTTCCTTACTCAGCAGCTAACAGTTGCCAATAGTTTCTCGGCTGGTGTGGAATTGCGTTCCTAACTCCCCTCTCTAAGAGTTCTACATCTAAACATTAGAAGTGGTATTCATTCACTTTTGCATTGCCATGATGAAAAATACAAGGCAAAAAATGACTTAAAGGGAGGAAGTACTTATTTGGGGGGTTATGATTTCATAAATTTTAGTTCATACTCATCTGGTTCATGTGCTTAGGCAGAATGTTGCAGTGATGAGTGTGAGACCAAAATGAGCCATCTTAGAAATAAGACCAAAATGCTTTCACCCTAAAACTAAGGCCTAAGATTTCTCCTTTTAGGAATAGGCCATTAGTTACTGAAACCAGTCAGTTCAGATTCCAGAAACCAGGAAGTGTAAAAGTACAGAGTCACAAGATAGTCACGAGGTAATGCCTGCCAGACTATGGAATGTCCTCTCCCTGGTTTCCAGGGTAACTGACCACAGAAATGCCCCCACCTGAGGGCAGCCAATGAGAAATAGTGGTGGGCAACCACTCCCTTAGAAGTAATTTCTAGAAGTCTCTAGAAGCGAGCCAATCAGAATTGTACCCGTACTAGCACCCCTAAATGATGTAGCCTTGTGACTTTTCCCTTTAAAAACTGAGCTTGCAGACAGGTGGGCACTTCCTCCAGCCCCCACTGCGTTGGATGCATTGGACGAAGTCCCTGCCTAGGCTTGTACTGCTTTTGGATATCCAGAATTAAACCTTGCTTTTGCATTCCGGCATGCTTGTCTTTGGTGGTCTCTCTGGGGGTCACGATCTGGGCACAACAATGAGCTCGTGTGGTGTAGTAGATTTTCATGGGCAACCTAGAAACAGAGAATGCAACAGGAAGGGGGCAGAATTACTACACTCCAGTGATCTACCCCAGTCACCTACTTCCTTTTGTTCTGCTCAACTTCCCAAAGTTTCTACAATTGCATAAAATGTCACCAGTTCAGGACCAATCTGTATAAAACACAAGCCTGCCTGTGTGGTAGGGTACTCTGGGAAGGCACTCAGGGAGGAAGGCATTTCAGATTCAAATGACAATGGGATGCCACTATATTCTTATACTAGAAGATGCCATGTGTAAATATGAATGTTTAGTTTCTTGTGATGCAAGACTTACTGGCATACTGATTTCACTACTGCCGGACAGCTCTTTGTAGGAGATGAGGAGATGAGGTGGCTACTCTCTGTTCAACAGCTGTGTCTTTTTTCGCTATAGCTCCTAACTCAGGCTCCTTTCTGTTCAAGAGATTAAACACACTCATATTCAAATCAGAGAGCCTATTGGATGTACTTTTGGAAGTAGGCAACTAATCATTTAAGGCTATTCCTTCTTGGTTGCCATGGTTTGACAGGTCTCACTATGACACAGTAGAAAATAATTTTCTATATCTGATAACTATGTATAACATAGTATACTATAGTGTTTTCCATATTGCTCTTTGATAGAAATTGAGATTATGACACATTTCTGTGGAACTACAATATTCTAGTTGACAACAATACATCGGGCTCCCCTCCTTGACTTAGAAGCCTTAACTAATACAGAATAGAGCACTCCACTAAAGTGCAAAAGAAAACTTCTAGAAATCTACTTCCATGTCAATGCTGGCTACTTCTTGAATTTATAGAAAAAATGAATCTGTGATATCAAGGCTAGAAAAACAAATGCATTTAAAATTCTCAAACTTTTTATAGTCTGTGGCTGCCTTTGATTCTGTGGTATTTCTCTAAATTCTTTAGAACAAAGCCCCACCTTGACATCTTTCAAAGAAGGGATTTGAATTAAAAAGCATTCTTAGCTCCTCAGTTCAGAGGGTGCCTTTTCCAGGAAGTTCCTTGATAGTCACAATCATTTGGTGATGTTTTTGGGTCATTTGCCTAAATTAAAAGACAGGAAGTATGAACAACTTGCTTTGTTTAACAAAAAAAGGCTTTGTTTCCCAAGACACCCTGGCTTTGGTGACTTGGAAAATCTTAGTATCCAGATTAGAAGAGAAAAACATACCACCTGCTCTAGGACTCAGCAGCTTTTTGGAGACCTGTGAGGAGCATTTCAATTAGGGAGCTAAGCTGAACAGGCCAGGGCTGGCACAGCGGATCCAGAGTCTCCGCACTCTTCATCCAGCACTGCTGGGTCAAGGTACCCTTAAGCTCTCTGTCAAAATGGCATTTAGTCCAAGAGACTCACTTCCTGACCTCAAGTCATGAATAGAGGGAGTCTAATGCAGGCTGAGAGTAGCTGGATCAGGGAGATATGACTGTGCTATCCGAACAGGGATTTGGATTGAGCAGAGGCAGGCTTTTAAACAACTTTCCTCTAACAAACTAGCATGGCTAAACAGAGCTGCAAAAGCGTTTCTTTACCCTTTGTCCCTGATTTCAAAAGGAGCAAAATGTGCTCTGCTTTGCTCACTTCACCTCTTATCTAAGAGGGAAAAAGCCTTTTCAACTACAGACCTCCAAGCACAGCTCTGGCAAATCTTCTGCAGCCCCAACAGTGTGTCCCAGAGAAGTGAAGCACAGGTGGTGGGTATGGCCCAATCTGCAAAGCTGTCTGGGGATTTTCAGGATGCCCCTGCTGGGAAGGTGAAGCCAGGGGTGGGGGTGGGGGGGGGAAGGGGGGGCTGTTTCCTGCACTGGAAGGACTCAGAATATTGAACTCAAAGTACCACAAACTGAGGCCATAGTAGATGAGAATTATAGCTTCACCGGGGATTCTTATAAAATATTAGTATCTTGAAATGCATTATCTTAGTCCGTTTTCATTTTATTATCACAGAATAGCTGAGGCTGACTATAAGAAAATAGATTTACTTTATCTCATGGTTCTGTAAGTTCAAGGGCAGGGCGTCAGCATGCTGTGAACTCTGCTGAAGACCTCATGGGCAGATAGCAGAAGGGTAAGTTAAGTGATTCGGGAATAGAAATGCTTGAAAGGTGACCTTGTGTCAAAACAACCCATTCTTTAGCCTTGGAGAGTATGAACTTCATTAATCCATTTGTGAGGGCTCTGCCTTCCCTCCATTCATACTCCTCTCACAGACCCTACCTCCCAACAGTGAGCATTAATGACCTGAACTCTAATGTGGGCTTGATGGGCTCATGCCTTATTTAAGCCTGAATATGTATATGATGTTTTAGAGGCAGGACTCTAATAACTCTTGTTATTCTATCCCATGTAAAAGTGAGAATCTCAAAAACTTAGTTGGAATCTTAACTACAGTATTCACTCAAATGGAGCATTGTGTTTGATGTGATTTTGGGGGACTTCCTGGTATTAGAAGAAAGATAAATTAGGGACAGATGAAGGAAGAAACACCCAGTAGCCACAGACAGTGGCTGACTGATGGCCTAGGAAGTAGTTTGTTATTCTGAATGGAAGATGAGAGGTATGGTTTGTTTCTATCAAATTTCAGGTAGTCTTAGGTAAAGGTTCCACAGTAAGTACATAATTTAGCTTGTTCAAAGTTGTATGTGTTTCAGAGTTTTTAATGTTTTCCTTTTAACTACTTATTTTAAAGGCTTGATGGACATATGAAATGAACATATTTCATGAATGTGATGTATAATGAGTATAATTTTACTTTTCAATGATTTCAGATTTACTAAATAGCTATGTGACTATAACATCTGTGTACTGTTCATAGATTTTTTCCAGTTGTTAATATTTTATTATGCTTGTTTTGCAATCTTTATGTATATATTCACACATTATTTTTTAACCATTTACAAGTAAATTATAGACAAATCTTTTCTATCCAGAAATTAGGCATGGATAGTTTGTCAGGGTAAAGATATTCAAATACATAACTCCTACAACTGAACAACTGCTAAACTAAGAGATATTATTTTAAAATGCTATGTTCTTCAAAAAAATGTTTATAATTGAAATAGAATTACATCACTTTCCCCTCCTTTTTCTCCTTCAGCTCCTCCCAGGCACACAACCTCCAATCCTTCCCATGTCCTCCCCATTCTCAAATTTATATCCTCCTTTCTCTTTAATAATTATTATTATATACATATATGTATGTATATGCACATATATGTATATATAATCTTACAAGTTTGTTATATATATATATATATATATATATATATATATATATATATATATATATATATATTTATTTATGGTTTCTGGGCTGATCACTCTGAATTAGATAATCATTACAGGGCTAATCCCTAAAAGAAGCTAATTCTCCTTCTAGAAGTTATTAGCTGCCTATAGTTCTTTGTCTAGGAGTGGGACCTCATGAAATGTTTCCCCTTTTCTGTTAACATGCCCATCGATGTTGTCATGGCTCCAGTCTTATTTATGCAGCCTTTTCTTGGAGAAACTGTTTCATAGCAGACTTTCTGCTATTCTGGCTCTTACAATCTTTCCTCCTTCTCCTCAGCAATGTTCCCTGAGTCATAGATGCATGAGTTGTGATGTGATGTAGATATGTCTGTTGGTGCTGAGCTCCCATGATGTGTTAATTTCTGCATTGTGTCCTGTTGTGTTTTCCTGTGATGACCTCTATTTGTTTTAAAGAGAGGCTTCTTTGATGAAGGATGATAGCTACACTTGTCTGTGAATACAGAAGTAAAATTTAGAATGTAAAATTTAAAATTAAGAAACTATACTGGTCTAGCAAAGTGGTGGTAAATAGATTATCTTCTAAGATCTATATGCTTATTAGCGCTGGTAAGCTAGATAGTTTTCTAGGACCATGGATTCCTTCCTGTTTGGTGGGCCTGAAGTCCAATTAAACCACTGCTGATTGCCACTGACATATGAACACCACTTATTGCACTTTTCAGGTTCATATTTACAGCAAATTATAATTGTGAGTCTTCCTACTTACTTTCACTTTTGTATAAATCCATCAAAAAATACTGATCAAATCTTCACACTTAGTTTTTTATCTCTTTAGGTTTTTTTTTTTTTTTTTTTTTTTTCAAGACAGGGTTTCTCTTTGTAGCTTTGTGCCTTTCCTGGAACTCACCCTGTAGCCCAGGCTGGCCTCAAACTCACAGAGATCCGCCTGCCTCTGCCTTCCGAGTGCTGCAATTAAAGGCATGCATCACCACCACCTGACTCTTTAGGTTTTTTAAAATGAAGCAGTTTCTTAGTCCGTGTAGGCTATACTTCAAAGTTGGTTTATTTCCTATTTCTTTACAATTATATTTAAGTTATACATTTGTTGCAAAATAGCAATAGAAGTGTTGCTGTGTCTCTAATGTTCACAATATCAGGCTGCTCATATGAAGTTTTTCCAGTACTAGTGATGTGAACTTTCATCATAATTTTGCCTACTGTTGAACTTTCTAACAGTAGTTGGTCATTTTTTACATATCACTTAACATAATGTTTGATAAATAAATTTACTACTCTTCATTTGTGCATGTGTGTGTGGCAACAGTTCACTTATTCTTGTTTATGAATACTATTCTTTTATGTGGCTATACCATAATACATTTATTTATTTTTTTATGGACACATACATTGTTCTCAGTCTTTTAGTATTAGAAATAATGACTGGCTCATGTTCTATGACGCAAGTATGTGATGTCTTCTGCAATAGGGTCTTACAGTCAAGTTCTGGAAGTTAATCAAGAGCAATGGTAACAGTCTGTAATGCTTAGAGTTCTGTGGGGCACCACTGACCACCAACTCCAAACATGTAACCCATTACATGCATTGGCCTTGACTTTTTATTTGATAACCTATAATATCTAGGAAGGGGATTTTTCCTACTATTTTAATATGTAAGTATGCATTTTTTTTTATCAATCTTCTACAGTAGCATGCTGGAGATATCTTTCTGTATCCTGCTGTGAATGTGTTGCTCTGATTGATTGATAAATAAAATGTTGATTCACCAGTAGCCAGGCAGGAAGTATAGTATAGGTGGGATAAGCAGAGAGGAGAAAGCTGGGAAGTGGAAGGCTGAGTCAGGAGATGCTGCCAGCTGCCGCTGCCATAAGTAAGATGTAAAGTACTGGTAAGCCACAAGCCACGTGGCAACTTATAGATGAAAGAAATGGGTTAATTTATGATATAAAAACTAGATAGTAAAAAGCTTGCCGCAGCCATACAGTTTATAAGTAATATAAGTCTCTGTGTGTTTACTTGGGTTTGAGTGGCTGCGGGCTCAGCGGGACTGGAGAAGTCACTAGCTACAGTAGTAAGTTCCCATGTGATCTTTAAAAGGTCTTTAAGTGTTGTTATCCCTCCCCACACTCACTCCTTTACATTGCCCTCCCATCTTTCATATCGGCTGGTACTAACCCGGAAACTTCATTCCTACTGCCTATCTTTCAAGGTGCTGGAAGGTGCTATAGATGCTGCCAGAGGAGAAAAGCAATCAACAGTCCCACTGTGCTGTGAATTCTATCATCTATCTATGTGACTAGCCCAACAAGATATCTCTACTGATGCAATAGTGGCATGAATGTTATGGAAGCAAGCAACCACTTTCTGATTGGATTTCAGGCCCATTCCATGAGAGGGAACCCATACTTGACACTGTTAACTGGGCCAAGAACCTGTGTCTATACAGGTCCAGGCCCTAAGGAAGAACCTACTATTCTGTAAATGGTAAAAGTATTAAACCAACTCCTAATAATATATAGATATACCGGTATATTAGTATATCTTTCAACCCTAATCAGAGAATCTTCTATTTGCTGTTAATTGGTAATTAACACAGAGAACTACAATTGATCAGCATGCAGAAAGTAAGAGACTATAGTGTGACCAGCTCTAAATGGAAGATTCACATTACATCCCTTCTCCAAAGTTTCAGGGATCATACAGAAGAGGGGCTGAGAAAAATTGTAACAGCCAGAGGTAGTGGATAGGGAAGGAGTGTATTTGTTCCAAACATGTTATATGCATATGTGAAATTCTCAAACAACAAAAAGGAAGACAAAATAAACGAATGTTATTACACATTGTGATAGTTTGAATGTAATTTGTCCCCATAAGCACAAAGGGAATGGGATTATTAGGAGGTGTGGGCTTGTTGGAGTAGGTGTGGTCTTGTTGGAGGAAGTTTGTCACTTTGGAGGTGGGCTTTGAGGTCTCATATATGCTCAAGATACCACCAGTGTCCCAGACCACTTCCAGTTGCCTACAAGATGTAGGACTCTCAGCTACTTCTCTAGCACTATGTCTGCCTGCATGCAACCATGTCCCACCATGTTGCTAATGAACTGAACCTCTGAACTGTGAACAAGCCATCCCAGTTAACTCTTTTCCTTTATAAGACTTGCTGTGGTCATGGTGTCTCTTCATAGCAATAGAAACTCTAACTAAGACATATATATTCT
Organism: Peromyscus leucopus; assembly: GCF_004664715.2. Lineage (NCBI taxonomy): Eukaryota > Metazoa > Chordata > Mammalia > Rodentia > Cricetidae > Peromyscus > Peromyscus leucopus. The sequence continues at coordinate 47,008,385 of NC_051067.1, forward strand.
TGTTTATGTCTTCTGATGCTCTTACACATTTGGAGATATATTTCTTTCTATTTGTGGGCATCTATTACCTGCATTATTTGGCATTTGTGTGTTCATTAAATTTACTAGAGTAGTTGTAGTGCCAAATCACACTGCCATTGATTATATCTAAATATTTATTGCCTATGTCCTTACGAATATGTCCTTTACAGTCAGCTTTTAAGACAGCTACTTTTATTAGTTTTCATTGTGGCTTTATTTTTTTTCCCTAATGGCAAGTGAAATCTAGTATAAATTGCATTTGGCAATGTGAGTGTTTTCCTTCGAAATATGCTTGCTTAATATGCCACTTTACTATTTCCTTTGTAAAACAAATAGTTCTCATATGCTCATTGGAGAAAACTCCTCTGTTTCTTGGCAATGTCCTTTGTCAACATAGGAGTTTCAAATATACTGTGCATCTTGGGACTTACATTTTTAACCATAATGATGCCATTGATGAGTAGAATTTTCAATTTTAGCGAAGTCCAATTAATCAATAATTTTCCTTATAACTAATGTTTTCCATTTTGCTTAAAGATATTTCCACATGCTATTTATTAATATATTCTGAAATATTTTCTTGTAGAATCTTCATTGCTTGACTTTTACAGTTCAGTCAGTATGCATCTGGAATCAAATTTTGTTAGTTTTATGTCTTTTAAGCTGAGAGTTAACATTTTCCCTTATAGATAACCAATAAATTCAATACTATTTATTGGAGAAATTGTACCTTATGCATGCTATTAATCAGACACCATACATGTTTGTTTGAGACTGTATCTTTTTTTGTTTGTTTGTTTGTTTTTTGTTTTTCAAGACAGGGTTTCTCTGTGTAGCTTTTGGAGCCTGTCCTGGAAATTGCTCTGTAGACCAGGCTGGCCTCAAACTCACAGAGATAAATCTGCCTCTGCCTCTGAGTGCTGGGGAGATTATCTTTTATTATTTGATTATAGTCACTTATTACCTAGCTTTATGTGGAATCTTGCTGTCTGCTAATGTTACAGCTCTGGTGTTTTACTTCAGGACTGCATTTATTAGTTTTTGAAATATTTACATTGTTACATAGATTTTACGACTCCTGCTTGATTTAATATGTAAAACAAATTTTCTGCATTGTATTTCCAGATTAAATTGGAGATAGTAGATATTAATAGATGCTGAGGTGCTGTAGCAGTTTGAATGTCATTTCCCCCTTTAAACTCATGATTAAGTAGGATTTCCAGTGCAATGTGCAGCAGTATGGTGGCTGAGTATGTTTAGAAGCAGTGGTAGAGGCACTAAGAAGTGGTTATATTGCTAATATGATTTTGGACTTTCTCAAGGGACTAGGTTAACTCTTGAGGAACTGGGTGAGTTCTCATTCTCAGGAGACGGAACAATTATAAGTGAAGATTATTTACAAAGTGCGTCTGTCCCTTGTGCTTTGCCTCTGTCACTCTGCTTTCCACCTCAAATGGAAGCAGCATGAGTCCTCTCCAAAAGCTGACAAAACGCTGCAGCTATGCTCATGGTCATCTCAGCCTTCAGAATTATGAGCCCCTTTTAAACCACTCTGTTACTGCAACACAAAATGGAATGAGATAGGTGCTGTGAGTATCCTCTCGACACTTGCATTCTTTTACCAGGCTCTTTTGTCTACTGCCCAACTGCTTCAGGTATTCTGGTGTTTGCTTTCTAGGGCTGTCATTGCAAATATTCACTCATTTGCAGTTTGTCTAGACAGGATTTTATATTTCAAATCTCATATACATATTAAAAGAATATATATTTGAAGCCATTAGTGTAGTATTGTATACATGTCAGGATGAGTCTGCTGCTTGGGTTGTTTAAATTTTTTTAAATCTTTATTGATACATTTTTCTTAAACTTTTCAAGATAGAGCTATGCTAAAATCCCCATCTAGATTGTGGACTTGGTTATTTTTGCTCTTACATTCCTCAACTTTTGCCTCATATATTTTGAATGGATCAACTGAAAATTAAAGAGACCATAGTTGGGTTTTGTTCCTGTACCAGATCTTAGCAGACAAAATAATGCAGGTCAGTTATACTCAACTTCATGTTGTCAACCTGAACTAGATAGGTTCATGTCAGCCAACCTTTCAAGAAGTCAGGAGAGAGGAACAGCCACATTTCCCAAACAGGTCACTTTCAGGCAGAATGATAATAAAGTTCTATTTTAATTATATATGTGTACCAGCAAGTTACTTTTCTGCTGTTTTGCTTCTCTGTCCCTGCCTTACAAGGAAAATAACTTTGAAATAAATGACTTACTTTTGATGAGTGTCTTGTGTTTCACTTAGCCCTTCTCTCTATAAAACCAGTATCTTCTCATCAGAACACTCATTCCATTTTATGGAATGAAGCATTGAGTAATTCTAGAATGACAAATAGAACCAGTTAAGAACTTTAAATTAGTGTAATTTTGTCTTTTGACAACTCTATGTCATTATAGGCATACAAATTTAAGACTGAAATAACTTATCCCAAATTGTCCATCCACTCAAATAAAGATGAGGCCAATTCTACTTAAAGGAAATATTTCAAATGGATAAAATGAATCAAAGAACAAGTTTAGTGACAGCATTTCTTCCCATCACTTATGATGAACAGTGCGTGCCTTTCTCTTCTTCCTTCAGGAGGGAATGCTTTGATTCAGAGGAAATGGCTACACACCAGGCTTGTGTATGTCAAGGCATGTCTATTTGTTTTTGTCTTGTTAATATCACTTTTGTAACAAGAGCCCAAGATAAGAACTTATATTGATAGAAGGAAAGGGGTTAGGTGCTCATCTCTCTTTAGAATAGTCATTTGTTCTGTCATATTGTGAGATCTCACAAAATGTTGTCCTTTTACCCTCAGCATATTTTCTGTTCAAAGGATGAAAACCTTTATTTTTCAGCTTTTAATATGTCCATACCAAACCTGGTAGTCTTAATAGATGTGCTTTAAATGGAAAGGGTAAAATTGAAGATATGGAATACAAATACTAGTGGTAGAAACTGGCATGGGTTGTTTGAAAATTATATAACATTGAATTTTAAGGCAAAAGCATGATTAGAAATTTATTTTAAAGAAAAATAGACATGCCTTGACATATATAAACTTGTTGTGTAGTCATTTCCTCTAAATCAAAGAATTCCCTCCTGAAGGAAGAAGAAAAATCATATGTTCATTATAAGTGATGGGAAGGAGTGCTGTTACCAAACTTGTCTTTTGATTAATTATTATCTATTTGAGATATTTCTTTTAAGCAAAATTTGTCTTATCTAATTACATTTTGTATAATTACTATTTATGTGGAATTGAGTAACTTATTTGTGATTTGTTTCATGCATGCTATTTGATTTTATTTTTCTCCTTTTTTACCTCCAATTTTCTAACCATCCAGAATTTTTTAAGTTATCTTATTTTTATTATTAAAAAACTTTTTATTTTTTAATACCAATCACAGATCCCCCTCTTCCTTTCTTTTGCCCCTCCAACCTCTTCCCACAACCCACCCCCCCATTCCCCCAAGGTCAGCAGAGCCTAGTACATTAGGTTGAGGCAGGTCCAAGTCCCTCCCCCTGCCTCAAGGATGTGCAAGGTATCCCACCATTGGTAGTGGGCTCCAAAAAACCAGCACTAGGGATGAATCCTGATCCTTCTGCCAGGGGAACCCTGAAGCAGATCAAGCTATACAACTGTCTCAGTTATGCAGACCATCCAGAATTTTTAAGGAGGATTTTGTCAAAGGCCTTTTCTTCATCAATTGAAAAGATCATGTGACTTCTGCATGTATATATTTCCAATCCCTGCATGTTTAGGGTGACATTTACTTGGTCATAGTGAATGATCTATTTGATGGGTTCTTGAATATAGTTAACAAGTAATTTATTAAGAATTTATGTGTCTATGTGCTATTGTATAATACTGGCTTTGTGAAAAGTTTGGAAGTGTTCTTCCCATTTCTAATTTGTGTAGTTTTGTTAGTTCTTTGAATGCCTTGTACAATTCTGAGCTGAATCCATCAAACCTTAGGCTGTTTTCAGTTGGGAGATTTAAAATCACTGCTTTTATCTCATTGATGGTTATAGGTCTGTTTAAATTATTTACTTAATCTGTTTTAATTTTGGTAGGCTACATGAATCTATAAATCTAATCATTTCTTTCCAATGTTCTAAGTTAGTGGAATATATATTTTAAAATTATTTCCTCATGGTTATATGAATTTTTTCAGTATCTGTTATAGTATCTCCCTCTTCAACTCTAGTTTTATTAATCTGTGCCTTTTTTTTTCCTTTGAGTAATCTGACCAAGGGTTTGGCATTTTTTTTCAAATAAACAATTTTTTGTTTAATTGATTCATTTATTTCTATATCATTAATTTCTGCCCTGATCTTTGTTATTTCTCTCTGTCTATTATTTTGAGGTATGGGTTTTGAATGCTTTTCCAGTGTCTTAAGGTTCATCATTATGTTGTTTGATATCTCTTTAATTTTTTACTCTTATAAACTTTTCTCTTTGGACTACCTCCATTGTAGCCCATACATTTGGATATGCTGTGTTTTGGTATTATTTAACTATAGGAACTTGCAAATTTTCTTCTACATTTCTCAGATAACCCATTCATCATCCAAGAGTATGTTGTTTAATACCCATGACTTTTACATTTTCTGTAGTTTTCTTTTCCTGTTGATTTATAGCTTTATTCCAGTGTATTCAGATAGAATACATAATGTTTCAATTTTCCTATATTTGTTGAGACTTGCTTTGTGTCCTACTATGTAGTCTATTTTAGAGAAAGTTCCATGAGGTGCTGACAATAATGTTTATTCTTTAGTATTTGGGTGGAATATTCTATAGGTGTCTGTTAGGTCCTTTTGATCTATGATGCTACTTAATTCTAGTGTTTATTTATTTACAGAGCAGTTGATTTATACAATGGTGAAAGTGGGGTATTGAAGCCATTCAGTGTTACTGTGTTGGGGTTGGGGTTAATCTGTGATTTTAAATCTTTTAGTGTTTACTTTATGAAATTAGATGGGCTTATATTTGGTGTGTGGATATTTAAAATTGAAATTTCTTTCTGATTGGTTTGATTCTATTAGATACAAACTAACTCTCTTTATCTCTCTGAATTGGTTTCAAGTCTATTTTTCAGTTTAAACTATTATCTATCTACCCACTGTCCAGTTTCCAGCTAGTTATACCTCGTGGAATGCTTATTTTGGGGTTATATGTGCAGTTACCAATTTGCTTCCTTTTTCTCCTATTACCCTCTGCAGAATACTAGGTTTCTATAGCACTTTGGGTCAAAAACTGGTAGAGCCCCTTTAGCCATAAAGAGTGAGGCCAACTAGAATCTTCTTCTGGTACTCTGTTTTGCTTAGCCCTGAGTTTAGGCCATCAGTCACATAGACTTCCACTGTTTTAAGGGTTGCTTGCCATAGAAAAAGTACTGTCTGGGGCTAGTCCTACCAGGGAACAAGGAAGCATCAGGCTACAAGTTGCCTCCAAATGATAAACAACAACATGCTACAGGGGAAGCCAGGAGGGAGAACTAGGGTATAGGGTTTAAGGTCAGGGAGAATGTTCCATAATCAGAGAAGAAAATCCATTTCCCATAGATCAAAGTCTGAACCCAGATGTTTTCCTTTCAGTCTCGTGAGTCAGAATCATTAGGAGTTGGAGGAAGGGATGCATCCTAAAACGTGTAAGACAGGTCAGAGACATGTTAACTGGTGTGAATATATAGTGATGGTAGTGGAAGTTCACAGTGTGGGTAGAATGGGGAAGAAGGATGGTGAGAGAAAATAAGAGGAGAATGCATTGGTCTGCTTTGTTCAGTGTTGCAGCTCATCTGCATTAGAACAAATGATTGCTTGAAAATGGCTGCTGAGACAATGAGGTGTCACACGTGATCAACAAAGGCATGTGATTTGCCCTGGAATCTTGCTAAGGCTCTTGTTGAAAATTCTTCCATTGCCATGAATTAGCTTTTTCTTACTGCAGAATAAAACTGATTTGTGTGTGTATACCACATTTTCTTTATCTATTCATCTGTTGATGAACTTCTAGACTGATCCATAACTTGACTCTTGTGCAATGTCATAGTAAACATGGATATGCAGGTGCTTCTGCTGTATCTGAATTAGAATCTTTTGGGTGTATGTTCAGAAGTATTTCCATGAACCTTGTAATATTTGTGTGTGTGTGTGTGTGTGTGTGTGTGTGTGTGTGTGTGTGTGTGTGTGTGTGATATAGGATTATATATATAATTATATAAATAACATATGAATATACATATACACACACATATGATGCTTTGTGCTTGGGCCAATTTCATGGCTTTTCTCAAGGCAAAGAAGAACAAAAACAAAACTTCCCTTATCTGCAAACTACACATTTTTTTAGGAATAAGTAGATAATGTGTTCATTTTTAAACTACTTTATTGAGTGAATATCTGCCAAACATTCTTCTTATTCACAACCTATTGCTGCTGTTGCACAGACTTATCTCTTCCTTAAAGTCTCTGGCTGGAGCTGGTTCTTCTTTTCCTGTGCCTCGGGTTGCCTATGTTAGAGCATACTCCTTTTCTTACAATGATGCCACTGCATCCTGACTTGGGCAGTTTCCTGATACATTCTCTCTCGCTTCAAGCCACTCATGTCAGCCTTGTAATTACTGAAATTCCCTTCCAGTTCTGTCAGTGACTGTTTGTAAGTTCTGGTTTTCTCTGTTGTTGTGTGTGACTGTTGATGTTTTTCCTGGGCCTTTAACAGGTAATTTCATAGGAAGTTAGGAAATGGGAGTTTTTAAAATAAATATATAGTATCAATCAATATTGTTGATATAAAAATGAAAGATGATTAGATTAAAGAAATGCCCAATTCAAACCAAAATTACTGTATATTTTAACATGAAAATGCCAGATTCTTTCAATGAATACATCCAGGCAGTAAGTTACTCCAAGTCATAAATTAAATGGGCAATAATCTACATTTGTTTAGGAAAATATGGTTACCTTTGGAAAGCAAATAGCTTGCTATGTTTTAATTGTGGTAAAATAGACTCTGCTGCCTTCTTTAAAATAATACACTACAGAAGCTGAAGTCTCAGACTGCAGAGCACATCCGGTTTTTGGTGGCTAAATGATACATTAGGGATACCATCTGTGAACTTCCTTTATGCTAAGAAACAAAGTAAAATTATGTTGCCTTTAAAAAAGAGGCTCAAGATTCTGTAAACAAGAGGAGCCAATCAGTTGTGGGGAAAGGAATGCTTTACAAGTAAAATAAGGAAAGCTTACTCTCCAATAGTTCAGCTCTCCCTAGTGCTTGTCCTCGGTCACTCTGGGTGTCAACTCCCCGGTCAACATCTTTTCCAGTTTCATTATGGTGACTGGTACTGTTTAACTGTGAACTATCTTGCATAGGCACATGCCTGACTCTGTGGCTTTTGGATGGTCAGGGAGGTGGAGGCTTGCTGGAGGAAGTCAGTCACTGGAGGAGACCCTGATGTTTCCCAGCCTGGCTCCAGTTCCTGTCACCTCTGTTTTTTTGACTGTCAAGACAGTGTAACCTGCTGCCTCATGCTCCTGCCACCCTGTCCGCCATGATGAATATTATCCCTTCTAAAAACAGAAACCCAAAGCCACCCTTCTGCCCTTAAGTGTCTTTTAGTCAAGTAATTTGGTCACAGCCGTGAGAAAATTAACACAATGAGTAACTAAAAGCTTCCAGCATATTTCAGATATACCATGTTTCTCTTTAAGGCTTTTACAAAGCCCAGTGAGTCAAACAAGTTATGTGTGTCAAATTCTAGTAGAACTTCCTACGGCAAATAATCAATTTTTTTTAAAAAAATCACAGCCCAATGATAATGTCAAAAGTTAAAAATCTCGAGAGTTAACTCAGTGGTGAACATTGGATCCAGAGCAGAGCCTTTACTCATTAGCTCCCATCAGCTGTATCTAGAATTTAAATTTTGAATCTTTTTTTCCCAGCACAAGTTAAAAATTTCCTAATTGTCTTAGGAACCATAAATTAGAGTAGCACTAAGTGTGGGTGGCTTCCTCTAAGATTTAATATCTCCCTAAGTTTTGACAAGATTCTTAAAATTAACATATTGCTTAGTATTCTGATTAAGACACTGAAATACATTTCAAAATGCAAATATTTTCTGAGATAAGATACACTATTAAAATGGAAAGCATTAATAGTCTAGTGAAATGCTTTTTCCAGAAATTAGAAAATGATTTTTTTCCCATAGGATTCTAGGAAATGGGAATAAACAGATGAGATAGGAGAGAACTGGCTGAGGAAGATCTGAGGCATCAAGGCCAGAAGGAAAGGCTTTTCTGCTGGATATAGAAATTATTTATTGATATAGCTTAACTGACTTGGTCTTTTTTTTATTCTTTTTTATATTTACGGACACTTACAAGCTAGAGCACTGTAGAGATAAAAAAATAAAAGAGTACCCAGAAAGACTGTTAGTGTCTTTGTGAATGCAGAAAGTGCACGAAGCCAGCCAGTTCATGCTGTAGTTTGGCTGTGGATTGTCCACTAAAGAATTGTGTGCTGGAAGTTTCCTGCAGTGTGACATGGCAGGGTTGAAGAGCGGAATCTCAGTGAACAGTAATTAATCATGGGCCTGTATCTTCATGACTGAGTTAGTGCTCTCTCGGTTTTGTGTCAGGTCATGGGGACTGAATCAGTTCCCGAGAGACTGAGTCGTATCAAAAGCTGAGCATGGTCCCTCTCCAGTACCTTCCTTCTCTTCATGTACGTGTGACATTTCTGTGCAAGGCAAGCTCCATTTGTGCTTCTTTTCAATGTTGTGGCACAGCAGGTGGTGTTGCCATGTGGTCTGGAATTTATAGTCACATGAGTCATAATTCAAATAAACCTCCCTTCTATATATTTTCCATCATTAGAAACTTTGTGATAGCAACACAAAAATATCACAAAATAGTGACTGTACTCAAAGGCAGCTCACATATCATCTAAAGTCTCTCTCCAACAGTCTATTGTTAATCTTTACATCACTTGGTATAATTTGTGGCATACCAACTGGAGGAGTAGCTCCAGAACAGGCAACTCGGAGATAAACACTTCAGGAGATGAGGCAGGAAAAACTCTGGGAACAAATGTGGTAAAATGATGACCTTTGTTTCTTTATGGCTTTGCTGTAGTCGAAAAATAAATGAACTTTGCACAGTGCCAGTCAGCTTTGAGCGCTCTCTGTGCAAAACTGATGTGTTCTGAAACACTAAGATTATTTTAATGTAATGTGTTTGGAGCCTGTTATTTAAAGAAAATTATTTTTAAATATTCTAAATGAAAAGTAACCATCCCAATAGAAAACACCCCTTTCCCTTAAAATTATAAAAATTCTACTTATTTAAGCAAAATATACACTTCAATCATCTTCAAACTTTCCAGCTTGATATTTTGTGTTAAAGTATGAAATATTTTTCAGATCTAAAATCATATGTCCATGAGCTCTAAATGTGTATACCATCAGAGTAGAATCTTTTCCTGGGTTAGAAAGAACTTTCAGTATAAATTCTCTCTTCACCTGGTATTTTAATCTAATCTCTACTCAGAACCCTATTGAAGAAAAACTCTCTTCACCCAGGGATACCCCTCATTAGTGGGAAAATACAGTCAGCCATACTTTTCTACCTGTTATATGTTGTGGCTGCATGATGACAAATTTCTTTCCATCCTTAAAATGTTTAAAATCATTATCTGATTCTGTGAGACTTAAACCAAATGAGTATAAATATTCTTTGAGTGTTTTCTAAACAAACACTGGTAAGATCTTGAGTCAGTATTTTTCTGTTTTTAACTATTAATAAGTTTTTGAATTTTGACAATTCCATACATGTAATCACATATTATGATCACATTCAACTCCCTACCCTTATTAGCTTCTCTTATCTCTCTCCCACGCTTGCCCACTCCTTTCTCCTTTCCAACCCACTCCTTACCTACTTTCTTGTCTTTTTTTTTGAGTTGTTGGTCAGGGGAGTCCAAGAGACTCCCCAAACAATATAAGCTATTGCTGTTGCCCTTGGCTGCCCACCAGAAGTTGAAAATTAGTACGTATTTCTGAAGATGCCATGCACTTTGAACACAGGACTTTGGGGATTCCAACAGGATCTGAGCCTAAAGCCTCCTCTCTGAGGACTGGTTCTCATAGTGCTGAAAAGTGCTGTGCAAGCTGTGTAGAGAAGAAAGCATTCAATGACCATAGTCAGATGCGATACCTATGAAGAACAATTACAAGTCCTGCAAGGTACACCTAAAGATGTAATAGTGGCACTTTTTTCTTAGTTGTAACCAAATATTGTCTAATTGGATTTAAGGCCCACTGAACAGGAAGAAAATCATGCCTGCTACTGTAAACCTATCCAACTACCTTTGATTAATGAGGTCATGGATTAATGAGGTCTGGCTAGTTTTATGTCAACTTGAAAACAAAACAAAACAAAACAAAACACAACAACCCAAAAAACTAAAGTTACCTGAAAGGAGGGAACCTCAATTGAGAAAATACCTCTATAAGATTTGACTATAAGGCATTTTCATTTTTAGTGATTGATAGGGGAGAGCCCAGGCCATTGTGGGTAGTGCCATTCTTGGGCTGGTGGGTCTGGGTTCTATGAGAAAGCAGGCTGAGCAAGCCATAATAAGAAAGCCAGTAACTCCTTCATGGCCTCTGCATCTTCTCCTGCCTCCAGGATCCTGTGCTGTTTGAGTTCCTGCTCTGACTTTTTTTTGCTGATGAACAGCTATGTAGAAGAGTAAGTCAAATAAACTCTTTCCTCCCCAAATTATTATTTGGTCATGGTGTTTTCTTCCCTTAATAGTAACCCTAACTAAGACATGGATCTTAGAAGAGAACCAACTACCACCAGTTTCCTAAACCAATAAAATTCTTAACAGTATCCTAAAAGTATACACATCTTTATACTCACAGATAAGTGTAGCTATAATCCTGCATCAAAAAAATCTTCTTTTGCAGCATACAGAGACCATTACAGAGAGCCAATACTGGTCAAATGCATAGAAAAAACTGCCTGTGGAGCGCCCATCCCAAATGATACACCTACAACACAACTCCTATGCCTGACTCAGGGAACATCATAGAAGAAGAAACAGATTGTAAGAGCTACAGGCCCAAGGCCTCTGATGCAAGATTATGTTTTCTAGGTGTGACAAGGAAGCTACATCCATGAAATCTCAACAATGTGGCTACTTAAATAAGGCCTGAACAATGACAACAGTAGTTGATATACTAGTGTTGATGGGGAAAATCCCCTGAAGTCAAACATCTAGATGAATAACTACAAGCAATCGAAGACTGCTGAGAGTGTGCAAAGTAGTCTTTCCCATGGGATGAGTCTCCTAATTGGTTATCCTAAGACATGCATGCAAGTAACACTAAATGGATACCACAGGTTGTATTTATATATTTATTCATTTAAGTGTGTGTGTGTGTGTGTGTGTGTGTGTGTGTGTGTGTGTGTAACAACAATAACTTTAAAAAATGGGGCCATGAATTTCAGAGGGAGTGGGGACATGGAAGGGATTGGATAGAGGAGATAAAGGGAAATTATATAATTATTTCTTAATTAAAAATAAAATAAATAAAATTTCAAGGCTGGATGCACATATGGGAGTAGAGCTTCTGTCATTCTAAGTCTGGGTGTTGTGGTTAAGGTTTCTATTGCTTTGGTAAAACACCATGACCAAAATCAATTTGGAGGGGCAAGAGTTTATTTAATTTTACAGCTTGTTGCCTATAATCCAGGAAAGTCAGAGGTAGGAGCTGAAACAGAGGGTATAAAAAAATGCTGCTTACTGACTGGGTATTCCCACATCAATCACTAATTAAGAAAATTCACTACAGACTTGCCTACAGGCCAACTTATGAAGGCATTTTCTCAATTGAGAGTACATTTTCAAAATGACTCTAGCTTGTGTCAAGTTGACATAAAACTAACCAACATAATTGAGTCCTTGAAAATATGGCATGTCAATATCACACTATTAAACAATAACCTTTTCTATATTGCTTATCCCCAAGATCTTTTATTAATATTAATATCATAAAATAAAACTCTCCAACTTTAAAAGTCCCATCATCTTTAAAAATGCACACACTTTAAAATTGTCTCTAAAACATTCAAGCTCTCTAAAACTTCAAAACCTCTCCAAAATATTTGAAGTTTTTCTGAAATACCCAAAGTTTCTCTCAAATATCCAAAGTAGATAAAATTATACTGGCTCTTAACTGTGGACCTGTAAAAAAAAAGTTACACACTTAGTTCAAGAGAGTGCACAAGCACAGTCAAATCAAATCTAAACTAAGGTTCAATGACTCAGTGTCCAATGTCTAAGATCCACTCACAATCTTTTTGGGCTCCAAAGTGCTTATGCAGTTGCATTTCTCTGGCTCTGCCATTCACAGCACAAGCAGCTTGCCTCCTAGGTTTAGACTGGCTCTGTTCCATGGTTACTGCCATCTTGGGCAGTTGCCCAGTGGTATTGGCATGTCTAAAATGTGGGAGTCTCTGATGCAACCAGGTTGTACCTTCACCAATAGCCTCTCCCAGTCTCTCTTCATTGATTTGAAGCCTGCTTTTTGTGGGGTCCTGCCCCACCGGGAACTTAGGTTCCCCAAGAAGGGAGACCTGGAACCGAGGAAAGGTACGTGCGCTGTTTGCCTGTTCCCCAGCGCCCCTCATCCCCTGGAAAAAATCAGACACAACGGGGAACCAAGTCAGGCAAGGACTCATTTGTTTAAAAACAACAAGCTCCTTTTAAAGCATAAAGAAAAGGAGACCGGAGGGGTGGTGGTGACAAATGCCCTATTGGGCCGATCAGCTTAAAGGTTACCCAGTCGCACGCCTGTCTACAGTATTTACAGTGTTGTCTATGAGGGAATCATGTACTGACATCATCTTTCTTAACCTGAAGCTCCAATCATAGTTTTTGTAAACAGCTTGGGTTCCACCCTCTACACTTTCCTTGGGCCAGCTTTACTAGCACCTGGCTCCATAGGCCCTTCCCCCACAGCTACACAGTACCAAGCCTTAACTATTCTCCATGACCCCTTTATGACTTAAAAACCATATCACCTGGTAGACTCTTACACCACCAAATTTGGCTGCCAGCGTGAGGTACAGCTTTCTTTTCCTCTGGACCACAGTTCTGTGTGCTGACCCTGAGGAAATATTCCCAAAAGATTGCACCTCAATGATGCTGGTATCTTCCCAATCACAAGTGATGCTTTAGCCTCAACTAATTATCATCCATGTATTCTTAATTCAAAATGTTGAAAGACCCTGGTAGTCTTTGGGGGATACTCAAACTAACTTCCTTCTGGACTTCACAAGTCAGGCCTCCATCATCTTCATTGCTCTCAACATAATTTAAGTTCCCATGGTAACTCACTAAATCCAAGAACTCAGTGGGTTTTCTAGCCTAGAGTTCCAAGGTCCTTTCACAATCCAACCCCAAAGTACATAGTCAAGTCTGTCACAACAGTATTCGACTTCTGGTACTGATTTTTGTCTCAGTTAGGGTTTCTATTGCCCTGGTAAACCACCATGACCAAAATCAACTTGGAGAAGAAAGGGTTTAGTTTATCTTACATTTGGTAGTCCATCATCCAGGGAAGTTAGGGCTGCAACCTGGAGACAGAACTGAAACAGAGGCCTCAAAGGACTGCTGATTAATGGCTGGCTCCTCATGGGCTGCTCAGCCTACTTTCTTATACCATTCAGGACTACCTTCCCAGGGATGGCACCACCCACAATAGGCTGGACCCTCCTGTAATAATCACTAATTAGGAAAATACCATACAGGCTTGTCTACAGATGAATCTTATGGATGCATTTTCTCAATCATGAGTCCCTTTTTCCAAATGAGTCTAGCTTGTGTCAAGTTAACATAAAATTAGCCACCATACTGGATTCAACAAATATCATTTCCATCCATTGTCCTTAAAATTTCATAAGGCTTGATTATTTTTAATCCATCCATTTTTTTCTGAAAAAGTATACTTTATTTATTAAACATGACTATTTACTTATTTTTTCCCAGTAGGATTAAGATTTAGTATTCAGAATTCCAGCTACAAAACCAAAGTCTTCAAGTATAGTAATGTTCATCAATTACCCTTCAATAGCATGCTTTCCTGAGCAAAAATAACACCATAACAAGAAGCAAAATAGCTAATGAGTACATTAGCTAATGTACTCATCCATACATGGACCTTCCTTTCCTGAAGCCTGTTTTATCTTGGAAAAATAATAGTAGCTCTCAAGGAGCTACTCAGGAAAATGGAAGATTAGAGGGAGAGCATTCAAGGTCTCAAAAGGAAAAGAAGCAGAACTGACCTCGCAGCACACCATGCAGCTAAGGAAAAGGTGCCCTGGTGGGGGTTAGTCTGTTCTATTAGTCATGGTGGTACTGCCTTTAACAGAGCTGGGCCAATATATCAAGAAGTAGGGTATTGGCTAGAAATATACAAATCCCTCTTCTCATCCAGACCCTGAAGATAGATACCTATCTTATTTTTTGGTGTTATGCTTACTCTAACAAAGAACAAGAAGGTCCAGAGATCCTAGTGTAGGCCTAATTTCAGAACAAAGGTCAAATCCAGGGTTTCAGAAGGGATTCTAAAGGTACAATTGTAATGAAACAGCCACTCTTGTTTGCCCCTGCATGTTTAATGTTTTTTTGGCCATATTGCCTGATTCAATCAAAATCTACTCTACATTTTCTGTCTCAGGAACTCATCTCACTCCTTTCATGGCTTCTAGGTTCTGTAGGACTCATGTTCCATATATTGTCTGTGCAACTTCATACATTATGAAATTTGTGCCAAATATTCCTGGCTGTGTAGTGGGCCTGATTTTACTGGGTCATCATAGAAGGGTAACTTGTCTCCTATTACAATCAGTGTTTAGAAGATGAAAAGACATTCTTTGAATAATGAGTTCAGCTGTTAAATATAGGATTCTTCTGGTGCCTCAGTTAAAGTACATTGCCTATGATTTTTCTTACTCCTTATTTTATGCTACATCTATAGGAGGTCGAGTTCCTTGATTCCAGCCCATTGTCATTTGCAGAATGGTTGTATAAGGACTTTAGTTACATCCCCAGAACCTGGTAACACAGAAGCTGGCCATCCCCCTTGCTCTCATCAGTTGTACTGCGGCTTGTGTGCTGGGAGCACCTTTTTCTAATTCTCTTTTAGGAGGAAATATAAAACAGAAGGGAGGTTATTCATTTAACAGCTTGCAGAAAAGACCTCAAAGACCTATTTATTATGCTGTGGTCTTGAGGGAATTTGCTTTGTGGGTTTGATTTCAACTAAGATAGCCTAATGAAGGAGAATAAGTTTCAGGATCAAAGCTTCTCCTCATCATCACTAGCAGTTTGAATATAATGTTTCTAAGTTCTCTCTAGTGTCTAACCTTGAACTGGGGCTGGATGGGGTCTCTCTCCCATTGCTGTCTTTTTCTCTCACCATTTCTTGCCTCTTCCCTCTACTGATTCCCTTTTTCTAGTCCAATATTTTCAATGATTTCTTTGTTTTTTGTTTGTTCTTTTCCTCTCTCATGTTTATTTTTCTTTAGTGTTCATAGTCCCTTTCTGTTTGTCAAATAATTTACCGGACTTTTCAAGGGCCATTTCTTCCTTAATGGTACTCTTCTTTCACAAACTGTTCAAAACAATGTCTCCTCTCTCTGACTTAACTGTCTTACATCTTTCTCCATATTTCAGTTCTTTTCCCCTTAACTCCCCTTTCTTTCCCCACTGGTTTCTTTCCTTTAGCATCTCTCTGGCACCATGACAATGACTCATATTCAAGAGAGTGTGATGGTTTTCTTGAACCCGTTTCTTTGTATTTCATACTGGAGTTCTTGGGTTTCTTTAGAGAAAAAAAAAATGCATGTATCTGCAGATGGAAGTGATTGGTGTAGTGGTCCTTCCCATGCATTTAGACTCTACTGGATATAGGCCACACCCACTATGACTTCTCTGGGTTTTCACAAGGTATAGAAGTGGTGTTTCTACTCCCAGGAGTGCAAAAAAGCAAAGTAAACAGATTTGAAGGTGCTTTTATGTTGGAGCTTGCACATTCACACTAGGGAAGCTCTGTTATCAGGTGAGCAAGCCCAGACAGGACAGCTACAGGGTAAGGATCTTGAGGAGAGGGCATTCCTAGCATATTCCTCAGACAAGAGGAATCTGCAGAATTGTGATGAGAACTTTTGTGAATAATTTTATTGCTTATAACCCCCTTTCAAAATAGATATTTGGAAAAAGTTAAAAGAAAACTTTACTTTTTGGTGTAATTTCTCTATGGGTTTCTGTTCATAAATTTTACTTCTTTTGTTCCCAATTTTATGATATTTTTATTATTAAGTTAAAAACTGATATTGTGAAAATAAATCTACTCCTAGCTTTCATTAGTTACTTTTCTGTTGCTGTGATAAAACACCTTGACCAATGCAACTTATGAAAAAAAGCATTTAATTTGGCGGTTACAGGTTTAGAGGGTTAGATTCCACAACTACCATGGGAGTGGGGGATCTGGCAGGCATGAAGCAGAGGAACAGTAACAGAAAGGCCACATCTTAAGACAACCACAAGTCAGAGAGAGAGAGAGAGAGAGAGAGAGAGAGAGAGAGAGAGAGAGAGAGAGAGAGAGACAGAGAGAGAGAGACAGAGATAGACAGACACTGGAAATAGTGTAAGTCTTTTGAAACCTTAAAGCTCGACCCCAGTGACACACCTTTTCCAACAAGGCCACACTTCCTAATGCTTCCCAAATAGTTCCATCAACTGAGGACCAAGTATTCAAATGTATGAGCCTATGAGAGCCAGTCTCATTTAAACCACCCCAGCTAAGTTATTTATCATGATTAATTTAGTGGCCTGAAAATATACATATACATAGTTACAAATCTCTATATAAATACAATTATATATTTATGCATGAGATATAAAAATTTATAGATAAAGTTATATTTCCATTTATTAACTATCTGTCACACAGGAGAGCTCTTTCTAATGACAAATTTCACTTTAAATCTCCCTGTGGTTTCACTGACAGAGCAGCCAGGAAGATATGTTTACATATAAGCCCATGTTTTTGCCCTGTAATAGTAAACAGAATCTTGTAAATGACATTTATTATTCCAATTCAGTACTTTTGGGGTGAATTGTGCCCAGGTGAGAAAATTCAGGCAAAATTCAAGGAGTGATGTCAGACTCATCATGTACATCCCATGCTATATTGCATATTAGTGAGGAAGATGAGCTGTGCCTCCATCTTGAGATCCTCTTAAATGACACAATAATGTGTGTATTCACTTCTGTATAGCTTTTATTTAATTAACATAAGCTAATTATGCATATGTATAGATTTGCAGACAGTTACCAAAGACTAGAGCTAGGAGTGGAAAAGAAAAGGAGGGCTGTACAGGAGGAACTTTTTATAGGAAAGTTTTGGCTAGCTGCTGGAAGAAGAGATGAAATACTCTTGGTCTAACTCTATACTCAGGAATGTTTGGGCTGAAGGAATTGCCAGGCATTAGAGGAGCACTGAAAGAACCAGGCAGCTTCACTGTCTTTTCCTGTGTTTAATTCTGGTGTTTGGGAGGGAGGTTGAGAAACACCTACTTAGCTTTGGCAAAATGACTGCGTTAAATAAACATTTTCCAGACTCTTCATATCAAAAGCTTGCAAGCTCACTGCTATGTGAGACCAGAAAGGCATGTTTCAGCAGCTCCTAAATATAAATCATTGACATCTGAATGGAAGACCCAAAACAAAAGCTACAAAACCCAAGCAAATGATGTTTTTAGTATGTGCTTCAGCAAAATGAATTATAAGTATTTCATTTACACTTTAAGAAAAACCCAAAATATTTAAATCACATGAAACAGAGGTTGGTACAACACAGCCTGCAGATGAAAACTGGCCTGTTTTTATGAATAAGGTCTTACTAGACCACAGACAAGTCCACTTATTTACATATTGTCCATGGCTTCTTTGGGGTCTACAATAGCAGAGTTTAGTAATTTTGATGTAGAGTATCATAGCCTGCAAAGTCCAAGTATTTATTATTTAACATTTTATAGGAAATGTTTTTCCATTTCCTGACATAAAATGAGGTCAATAATTGTGTAGATATCCATTTGGACCAGTCATTTCAGACCTGCATCATACTGCCAACACTATCTTTTCTTTCTCTGATGTTCAAGTCTGGGGATGAGCTTTAGGTATGTTTAGACAGGAAGAGTGGCTGGAAATTGTGGAGGCCCACAAAGGTTTCCTAGTGAGATCTGAGCTTGCTTCACCCAGCAGGGCTGCATTAGAGGATTGCTTGACCTCATGCGTGGTTACTAGGTGATGGGAAGGGTCTGCACTTGACTGAGCTAGGGGGAGGTCTTTTGCTTCACCCCTTGGCATTCCTATAAATAGCCCTGTAGAAGAGATAGAAGGGGCCAGTGGATAAGGATCTAGGCCCTCTGGAGGCTATCCTGTGTTTCTGTTTCTCTCTCCTCTCTCCTTCTACATCTATATTTCTACGTCAATCTCTTATTCCTCTCTCCTCAAGAGTTCCTTGTCGTAAAAAAGTGGGAGCTGGTCTCCTACAGGAAATCCACTGTCATAGGATCTGGGGAACATCTTTGGGTGATTCAATATGAAGGAAGATAGGATCACAAAAATGGCTTGATCATGAGAAAATGCATTTCTGAGTACAGCTTTGCCTCAGTTGTTTGAACTCATAATTTAGGCTCCATCAGATGTATCCTCTCACCCTCATAAAAATCATTGAATAAATTATTCTTCCTTATATCACTGAAATTTCTTGAAAAGAACAAATATAACCCACAATGTTCTTGAATCTCACCATTCTGGGATCAACACAATAAGAAGGAGGGGGACTTCTCTCCCTGTGTACTATGTAGTAAATAAATAGTTTTGCCAATGTGTTGACTTTGCTAAGGTTTTAGTGTCAGTGGATTTGGAGGCCAACATGACAGACAGCAATGGAGAAACTGATACCTATTTGATGATTATTAATTGAACAGAAGTACCAGTCCTTGGAGCTTGATGGAGGCTGAAGTATGAGAAGAGCAAAGGAAGCCACAGAATAGCGTCAAGACGGAGGAACCTCGTAGATATTGATGGTTAGCGACTATCACTCAGTAATGCAGTTCAGCCAAGCTTCTGAGATGTCCAAAAGACAGAACCTAACCACATTGTAGTGGGATGAAGTTTTGAAAAAAATGAAATAATTAAAAATTTTATTAAAACTATCTGATGGAGTAAAAGGAAATGAAATCAAATTGCTTTTGCAACATTAGGAATATGAGAGAGAATGTGTGGTGATATTTTGTTTATGCTCTAACAAATAAAGCTTGCCTGGAGAGCAGAGCTCAGAGCTATCCATTAGTTAACTATAGAAACCAGGCAGTGGTGCCACACACCTTTAATTCCAGCACTTGGGATCTCATGCCTTTGATCCCAGTACTTGGGAGGCATATGTCTTTAATCCCAGCACTAGGGAGGTAGATACAGGAAGTGATATGGCTTAGCAGAATATAAGGTGGGAGGAGACAGAAGCTCACCCCCTTTCAGACAGAGGAGTTGTCAAGGGAAGGGGTGGCTGTGGCTGGCTCCTTTGTCTCTTTGATCTTTCAGCATTTACCCTGATATCTGGCTCTGGGTTTTTATTATTAAGACCAATTAGGATTCATGCTACAAGAATGTATCTCTAACTAATTGGCTCTTTTTCATACTCTTGGTTGGTACATTTATTCTTATATAAAAAGTGATAGATCTCAGAACCAAGTACTTTTCTCTGAAACTTTGTAGGAAATAAGTTCAAAAGCCCCTTCATCATATTGGATATACTTTGAGATCAAACTCCCAAATTGCTATCATAAAGAAAGACCAATTGCTGGGCTGGAAAGATGTCTCAGCTGTTAAATGTAGGCTCACAACCAAAAATGTAAGAAAGACCAGTTGCTAAGAAAATATAGGAAAACCAAAATATAACAGTATTGAAAACTCAGTGTGCAGTTTCTGGGACTCACTCATGATCTTCTGTGCTCTAAAATCCTAGAGTTTTTACTACAACTGAGAGTATACATTCACAAAACCTCTTTAGGCACTGCAATCTTGCCACACAGTGCTAAGACTCAGTTTTTCTCCATGATCTTTTCAATTCTTGGAGTGTCCACTAAAACTGAGGCTTCACCTTCAAAACGGCTACCTAATTTAGAGATTCCAATCCTACCAAATGATGCCATGCTTCAGCGTTTTTCCATTACTCCTTCAGTCCTGGGGTTTATACTACAATATAAGTGATGTTTACCAATGGCCTCTCCTGGCCTCTCACAGTGTCACGCCTCAGCTGCTCTCCATGATTTCTAACCATGTAGCTGTCATATTTGCAAAGACAGTAATAGGTAGGAGACTTTTACACATTTCCCAGGTTTGACTCTCTGCTGGAGATGTAGTCCCTAGTTTCTCTGGGCCACAGCTTCTGTGTGCTGACGTCCCCCACCCCCTGGAGGAAATACTTCCTGGAAGATTTTGCATCACTGATTGTCCCAGTAAAACAAATGTTTCACCTCAGTGATTCTGGTCTATTGTTAATCATAGCTGATTATTCAACCTCATATGACCAGAAACCACATATTTATAATTCAAAATATTACACAAATAGTTTTGATAGAACCTTTCCATGAGGAGCAAGCAAATAAAGCAGCACTCCTCCATGGCATCTGAATAAGTTATCAGTTCTTGTCTACAGTTCCTGACATGAGGTCCTGGTCCTGGTTTCTCTAAATGATGGACTACAAGCTGTAAAATACAACAAACCATTTTATCCCCAAATTTATCTTGATCTTGGTGTTTTATTACAACAATAGAAACCCTTGTGTAACCCTGGACTATCTACCCAGTGATAGTACCATCCACAGTGTTATGGACACTCCCACATCAATCATTAATCAAGAAAATGCTCCATAGACTTGCCTACATAACATGCTTATGAAGGCACTTATTAATTGAGGTTCCTTCTTCCTAGATGAATCTAACTTGTGCCAAGATGGCAAGAAATTTAGATCTTTACCATTGGTCAATTTAGAATCTAGATGTAAGTATTTTTCTTCAGAAATGAGGCTCTATTTTCTGACCATTTTGGTTCATCAAACCAGCGATTATAGTTATTCACCTATATTTTCAAAGAGTAATCTAAATACACACTCAAGTGTGGGAACCACTATTTGAACAGAGAAAAAATGATTACAGTAGGGCTGTTGACAAAATTATGACCGATACTTGTGGTGGTAATCTAATTGTACTGAAATATTATTTTGATTGTATGTTAATAAATAAAGTTGTCTGGGGGTCAGAGCTATTAGAGCCATAGCAAGAGTGTGGCGGTGGTGGCACACGCCTTTAATCCCATAAGATCTCTGTGTGTTCAGGGATACAGTCAGCTTTGGAGACATATACCTTTAAGACCTAGGGGGCTGTACATTCAGACAGTGACGAGGCAGTCATGTGTTTGGGTTTACAACCAATGAGAAGGCAGAACGACATACTATAAAAAAACAAACCGACAGGAAGTAGGTCTCTTTTCGCGAAGCTGGGACAGCAGAAGGAAGGGTGAGATTTAGCTCTGAGCTCTGACCTCTTGGCTTTCTCTTTTACATTGTTTCTGTGTTTCTTATTTAATAAGACGGTTGGTTACATCTACATCTGGCGCCCAACGTGACAAGAATCCATTAAAAAACTGCTTGGCTTGGCGGCAGGTCCGCTTTCCCGCAAGGGCGGCAGGCGGCCCGCGGCGGCGGCGGCAGCGGTGGCGGCACGTGGCGGCCGGCGGCGATCGGCTTCTTAGTTCTTAGCCTGGGTCTAGTTCTGCTTGACCTCAGGCTGGACTATCGGTGAGCTGCTTGCTTAAATCCTGCTTGCTTAAAGCCGGTGCTACAAACAACTCAGAGTTGCCCTGCCGAACAGGGCCCTGCCTGTAAAGCCAACGCACGTGGTCGGAGCTTAAGGAAGCCAGACCCAAGCCTTGATTCGGCACAAGAGGGAACACGTGGCTGCATTTAAACTTTAGCCAGCTACGCTTTCTTGCTCTCTCTCTCTCTCTCTCTCTCTCTCTCTCTCTCTCTCTCTCTCTCTTTGGATTTACACCTGGGACACTAGGTGGCTGCTTTGAAAATCCCCTCGGATTTCTACTGTTCTACGCAGATTTGGTAAGTCATAATATATCAGATATTTTAAAGGAAACTATCTAAAAGAGAATTTTTTTCCACATTAAAAAACAAATGGGTTTTATGTGTACATTGGAAGAAAATTGGTTTTTGTTCGAAATTTTAGGCAGTCTGGCAATGGAACAACTATATAATATTAGTATTGGTGGAATTATGCACCTTATCACTATAATAATCCACATTTTAATATTTAAAAAGATAGTCAATTTAAGTGCCAGGATAACAGCTTTAGAAGAACTTGCTAAACCTGTAAAAATTCAGACAGAAGAAATTAACAGTGAAGTTGTTTCAAGTCGGGATCATAAGGTTGCAGAAAGAAAGCCTGTTTTCACACAGTCACCCTTAATTTATCCTGTAACCGTACAGCAGATGCCTGATCAAATGGCTACACAAAATAATTGGGCTCCAATTGAAATGTTGGATTTAAAAAGGTTTAAGGAGGCAATAGTATCTTATGGCATGCATTCCCCATATGTAAAGCAAATGTTAAACTCTTGGTCAACATATAATAGGATAGTACCACAGGACTGGCGGGACCTGGCACAAGGTGTTCTGGAACCCAGCCAGAGACTTCAATTTCTGACTTGGTTTAAGGAGGAGGCTAAAAACATAGAAAAACAATGGAGGGATAAAGGAATACAAGTTTGCCAGGATCAGCTTATGGGCGAAGGCCAATATGCTTCAGCACAAACACAATGTTTATATGATGTCCAAACCCTAATTTTATGTCGAACGGCAGCCTTGAATGCATGGGACAAAGTTGAGGAACCAGGAAAAAAATCTGAGTCATTTACAAAGGTGAAGCAAGGCCCAAAAGAGTCTTTTACAGATTTTTTACAAAGACTGGCTTCAGCAGTAAAGAGAATGGTCTCGGATTCAGAAGCTAGTAAGGCAATAATTGAATCTTTGGCCTTTGAGAATGCGAATGCAGCATGCAAAACAATAATCAGGCCATTAAGGGCAAGATCTGCACCTATGGAAGATTGGATTAGAGAAACAATTAATGTTGAGGTTGATGAGCATGATGATACGTGGGTAGGAGAAGTAATTTCAAAAGGTCTGAGGAATGTTAGATGTTTTGGATGTGGAAAGCAAGGACATTTGAAAAGGGACTGTAGACAGGTCATTCCCAGAAACAATGTTTCTTCAAGGAACAATGGCAACAGAATGCCCCTTCCTTCTGGAGTATGCAGAAGGTGTGGTAAGGGAAAACACTGGACCAACGAATGTAGATCAACAAAGGACAGACAGGGTAATCCTTTGCCTCAGTCTTCGGGAAACTCCCAGAGGGGCCTCAGGCAGGCCCCCAGTGCAAATCCAGTTCAAACCTTTCCTGCAGCCATAGAGGAAATGCCTGCTCTGGAGAGCGATTAAATAACCAAATGCCTATTGGAATAAATCATGCTGGTCAGGATGATGAAACAGAGAGAATAAAAAATTCAGGAGAAAACATAAAGAAAATTTTTTGGCAAACTTCTATTAATGAACAAAGACCAAAATTAACAATAAAAATAAATGGTGTTTTGTTGTCTGGTCTGGTAGACACAGGTGCGGACGTTACCATAATTGCACCAGAATTTTGGCATCCAACTTGGCCTCTTCAGGAGGTAAACGTTCAACTGTTAGGAATTGGGACATTATCTCAGGTGAAACAGAGTGCAAGATGGCTCGAATGTATAGGTCCAGAAGGACAGAGAGGAAAATTAAAACCATATGTGGCTAACATAACTATGAACCTGTGGGGTCGAGACTTGTTGCAACAATGGAATACTCAGATTAACATCCCTCCAATCTCAGAAACAAATCATAAACTAGCACATGTTACTGAGAGAAATATTAGAAGATATTGTTCTAATGAGTGGTCACCAGCCATCCATATTATACAAGAACAGGGCACAATAACTGATGATCTTCCAAAGACACCAACAGCTCTACCTTTAAAATGGTTAACAGACAAGCCTGTATGGGTCCAGCAATGGCCTTTAACAACAGAGAAACTCCAGGCTTTAGAAGAGCTGGTAGAAGAACAGTTAAATGCTCAGCATATTGAAGAATCAACCAGCCCTTGGAATTCCCCTGTATTTGTTATTAAAAAGAAATCTGGTAAATGGAGAATGGTAACAGACCTTAGAGCAATTAACAAAGTAATTCAGCCAATGGGCTCTCTACAATCTGGGATGCCTTTGCCTACTCTGTTACCAAAAGGATGGCCTCTCATAGTTATTGATTTAAAAGACTGTTTCTTTTCAATACCCTTACAAGAAAAAGACAAAGAAAGATTTGCTTTTACAGTGCCTACTTATAATAATTCTCAACCGGTTAAAAGATTTCAATGGAGGGTCCTCCCACAGGGAATGTTGAATAGCCCAACTCTGTGCCAATATTTTGTACAACAGCCATTGGAAGTGATACGTAAAAAATTTCCTAAATCTATAATTTATCATTATATGGATGATATTTTACTAGCTGACTCAAATGCAGATACTTTAGAAATAATATTTGAAGAAGTAAAGAAAATATTGCCTTGCTGGGGATTACAAATTGCTCCTGAAAAGATACAAAGAGGAGATTCTATTAATTATTTAGGATATAAAATAGAGCTACAAAAAATTAGACCCCAAAAGGTGCAAATTCGGAGAGATAGACTACAGACTCTTAATGACTTTCAAAGATTATTTGGAGACATTTCTCATCTACGAACTATTGTTGGGGTAAAAAATGATGAACTGACTAATTTGTTCAAAACCTTAGAAGGTGACAAGGACTTAAATAGTCCAAGAGAATTATCACCTGAAGCTGAGAAAGAATTGGCCTTGGTAGAAAAGAAAGTGCATGAAGGACATGTGAATCGTATTGATCCAAAGCTGGATTGCATTTTGGTTATCTTACCTTCTAGGCGTTCTCCTACTGGAATATTAATGCAGAGGGAAGATATTATATTGGAATGGATATTTTTACCAAATAAACCAAATAAAAAATTAAAAACTTATGTGGAAAAAATCTCTGACTTGATTTACAAAGGAAAATTGAGACTTCGTCAATTAGCAGGCATAGACCCAGCAGAAATTGTCGTACCATTAACTAAGGAGGACATTGAAAAATTATGGACAGAAAGTGAACCTTGGCAAAGAGCTTGCAGTAATTTTTTGGGAGAAATTAACAGCAAATATCCCAAAAGTAATAGAATTGATCTTATAAAGAGAGCTGATTGGATCTTGCCTCGAATTGTACGGCAAAAACCCATATCTGGAGTTCGTACATTTTATACAGATGCCAACAAAGAAGGAAAGGCAGGTTACAAATCAGAAAATTTAAGTAAAGTGGTTCAAAGTCCGTATAATTCAGTTCAAAAATCAGAATTGTATGCTATTCTGTTGGTATTAATGGATTTTTCAGAACCTCTCAACATAGTAACTGACTCTCAGTATGCTGAAAGAGTGGTGTTACATATTGAGACTGCAGAATTTATCCCTGATGCTTCAGAATTAACTTCACTATTTATTCAATTACAAGATACAATCAGGAAAAGGGATCATCCTTTATATATAACTCACATTCGATCCCATACTGGTCTGCCAGGCCCTCTAGCACAAGGCAATGATGAGATTGATAAATTATTGATAGGAAATGTGCTGGAAGCCTCAGAATTTCATAAAAAACATCACGTCAATAGTAAAGGTTTAAAAAAGGATTTTTCCATAACCTGGCAACAAGCCAAAGAAATAGTAAAGAAATGTCCTACTTGTTCCTTCTACAATCAAACGCCATTACCAGCAGGATGTAACCCAAAGGGTACTCAGAGAAATGAAATCTGGCAGATGGACGTGTTTCACTTTGCAGAATTTGGAAAACTGAAATATGTACACCACACCATTGATACTTTTTCAGGATTTCAATGGGCAACTGCTTTGAGTTCTGAAAAGGCTGATTCTGCAATCACTCATTTGCTAGAAGTTATGGCCATCATGGGTATACCTGCACAAATCAAAACTGACAATGCTCCATCATATGTCTCTGTTAAAATGAAACAGTTTTTTTGCTTATTACAATATAAAGCATATTACAGGCATACCACATAATCCTACAGGTCAAGCAGTTATAGAAAGATCAAACAGAACTCTAAAGGATATGCTAAATAAACAGAAATGGGTAACAAAAACCCCAGAAATAGACTGCATAATGCTCTTCTAACTTTGAATTTTCTGAATGCCAATGAGAAAGGAACAACAGCTGCAGAGAGACATTGGATAATAGAAAAAACTACAGAATTAAATCAGCCTATATACTTTAAGGATGTGCTGACCTCAGAATGGAAACCAGGGTATGTATTACATTGGGGACGTGGTTTTGCTTTTGTTTCTACAGGAGAAGATAAGCTGTGGGTACCATCAAAATTGATAAAGGTTCGATTTGAACAAGAGAGACCTCTTAATTGAGGAGGTGATAGTTCATCAACCAGCATGAACATCCAATTTAAACTAACTTGTATCAATAAAACATGCCTTTTCATTTAATCAGATAATAACTTGTCAAAAGGAAACATCCCCAAAATTAGTCTTGGGGAAAGGTTTTTGTTTTTGTCTTGTAGGAGAATGAAGGTTAAGGAATCTGAAGAACACTGGACAAATGAGACAACTGAAGAAAAGTGACAAATCATCTATCCCAAGAAACAGAGTGAAACGGTGTATGGGTATATATTATCTAAAAAAATTTTATGTCTTCCTAAATGTTTGTTTCTGCTTTTCTCTAAAGATTTAACACTATTGGTCTTCTAACAGTCCCAGTTCAATTAAAATTTAAAGCTGACTTTGGAGTTGGAGAATGGCTCTCTCCTTCTTTAAAATCAAGCATGTTGTTAAAAGGAAAATGCAAACTCCCTGTATCATGCCAGAATAAGAGCCATCTTCTGCTATGGTACAGGACAAAAGTAAAATTAATTAAGGGACTATTCTATTACTAATCTCAACTCTTTGATTCTATTCTGATTCTTTAAACTTTTCTCAAAGTATAAATTTTACATCAAAATTTACAAGATTAATATATATATACATTTTAAACTTTGTTAAGATATGAATGGTCACATAGAGTACTAACTAATTCTAGAAAAAAGCCTAGCTGCATATATATGTTTTTGTGTTCGAGTCTCTTATCAGTTTTCTGCAGGAAATCACGGCCAGGCCTAACATCAACTGAAGTCTCCAGAAAGAAGATGGGGCCCCACAACAACAACAATTCCACGTGGACAATAATAATATCATTAAGCTGACAAACATCATCCACAGATCAGCTTTGAACGACAAGGTGCTCAGAGCAAATTTGAGATGACTAGCTGAGATGATCCAGTCTCAAAGACTACTTGAATAAGGACTTGAGATAAACCCTGAACTTTGGCATTATACACAGACTGGATAATGAAGGATATAGTTACCTCTCCTAGAATTTGACAATTAACCTAAAATTTTTCTTTCAGGATAAAGAAAACTTCGCCCATACCCAGCAGGAAGCAATTTTAAGAATACGACGCCCACATTCCCAAAGAGGTGGTGTGGGGCGGGTGGTTTTTTGGTCTTTTTAATGGGTTTTGGGTCTGGGATAATTTTCAGTATTTAAGGGGGTTGGTTACAGGTTATTGTCAAGGGTTAGGAAAAAGGCTAAGCAAAGGAGATTAGATTTAAGGTTCTTGTTTAAAAAAAAAAAAAAAAAAAAAAAGAAAGAAAGAAAAGAAAAAGACAATTACTAATTTTAAATACTTTACATTGGATTGGATTGTTTTATATTGTATACAAATTTGAAACTGATATTGTTAGAAAATGCTATATGTATATTTCTAATTGTATTTATTCCATCCATTTAACAATGTAATGCAAATTTCTGATCCTTGAATGTTATTATTATCAACTACTAGGATATAAAGAAATGAAAGCTAGTAGTTAGACATTATCATAGAACTTGTAGTCAGATTAGATATGTTTTAAAAAATTAAGCAGAGATGTTTTAGACAGGTCATCTTCAAACCCTTCAGAGATCTACAGAATATGGCATTTAAAATGTTTTAATAACTTAGAAAATTTTTCTTTTTTGAGACATGTCAGCTCCTGGCAGTACTAATCTACTTCAGAGAAAATATGGGCATTGAAGAAACTGCATAAGGAGTCAACTTTCCTTGTGGCAAAAGTTAGCCACTGGACAACAAAGTATCCTCGAATCAACAGGACAAAATGGACAGACAGAACACGAAACAAGGGACTACTGATTCTTGCCAAAACAAGTGTGGTTATGGCTTTATCAAAAGGCATCTTCTGAGGCCAGGACAATACGGCCCCATCCCTGAAATGGCCTTCGCATCCGGAAAAGGTATGGTGCCCTTTTCTTCAAAGCAGCTTAACAGGCAGAGGGCCAATGGATTCTGTTGTACAATGGAACAGCAGCTGAAAGCTCATGCCTCTCGAAAGTAGACTGGCATTTAATAGAGGGATGTGGAGAAGAAGGGGATGCTGAGATGAAGCCATATATACACAGCCAAGAAGAATGGACAGCTGAATTAAAAAACTGTCAACAATTTCCAGAATTTAAAATCCTGAATCATGACAGGACACTAGTGGAATTCAGGTGTTTCTGGTACGTGGACTGCTCTCACCCAATGTGAGGTTGAACTGTTGACCTTGTGTACATCCTACTTCACAAATGAGTCTGTCAGATACACTAAGCCTATAGGCTGAAGATGATGCCCCAACACTGCGGAGAAACCTCAGGTGACTGCCCAGGCAGCTGGTTGTTTCTGTCAACTCACAAAATTTTTTGGAAGTTGCTTGCATGCACTTCCTGTTTTTATTTTTGTTAGCTAATATTATTCCCTTCTTGGGTCTCTGAGGGAGTTGAAGATTAGTTAGTTATGGTTGAAGATTAGTTAGTTATAGTTGAAAATTAATTAGGATAGAAAGTGCATTAGATACATCTTGGATTTACCAAAATAGGATAGATAATGGAATTATTTTCTCTGATTTGTCAAATACCTGTTTAGGTATTTATTACTTGTATATATTGTATATAGTTATTGTACTTTTGTATATAGTTTTTCTTTTGTTAGTTATAACCTTTTGCTTTTTTTCTTTTTATTAAAATAGAAAAGGGGAAATGTGGTGGTAATCTAATTGTACTGAAATATTATTTTGATTGTATGTTAATAAATAAAGTTGTCTGGGGGTCAGAGCTATTAGAGCCATAGCAAGAGTGTGGCGGTGGTGGCACACGCCTTTAATCCCATAAGATCTCTGTGTGTTCAGGGTCAGAGCTATTAGAGCCATAGCAAGAGTGTGGCGGTGGTGGCACACGCCTTTAATCCCATAAGATCTCTGTGTGTTCAGGGATACAGTCAGCTTTGGAGACATATACCTTTAAGACCTAGGGGGCTGTACATTCAGACAGTGACGAGGCAGTCATGTGTTTGGGTTTACAACCAATGAGAAGGCAGAACGACATACTATAAAAAAACAAACCGACAGGAAGTAGGTCTCTTTTCGCGAAGCTGGGACAGCAGAAGGAAGGGTGAGATTTAGCTCTGAGCTCTGACCTCTTGGCTTTCTCTTTTACATTGTTTCTGTGTTTCTTATTTAATAAGACGGTTGGTTACATCAACAGATACTTATGGAGTATTCAACACTGAATTACTGCCTAGCCAAAGTGATTCAAGAAAAGCCAATTTATTGGAACAGATTGGAAACCAAGTGACGTAAGGATCTGAAAACCACTGTGGCAGGAAGACTTCAAGACAGGCATGCTAATGAAATGTGATATGGCATGACTGCAAAGCTCCTGGAAAGCTATGGGGACAGAAGGTTCTGCAAGTCAGCAGCCTGAGGAAATCGGTGGCACAGGGTGGAGAAGGGGAGGAGGGCATTTGCATTAGACAGTTTACAAGCTGGGGAGTCAGAGTTCCAGACAGCAACAGATATGTAGTCAGGTTGTGAACAATATCCATACAAACATTTCTCAAGATGATAAATTTCTTTTTTCACACACATGTGGCAAAACACTCATCAGCCTCATTCTTTTGGAATATGGGAAACCATGGCATCCTTCAATAAGAATCCTGGCAGTGCCAGGAATACTAATATGCATTAGAAATCTCAGCAGCAAGTGTTTGCTTTCTGGATGGATAATTATACACAAAAGGGTGGCCAGCTGTTCTGCTTCTCCCAGAGGATGCAAGCTTAAGTGGGAATACCAGAGATGGAGGCAGTGTAAGGAGATCCTATCTGACAGGAAAGTCTTGAGATGCATTCACTAGAATGTGTTACCATAGGAGACTGAGAAATGTCCTTCCCAGAAGGCTGTCTGCTGGGGTAGTGCCTACTTCACCTAAAGTACTTCACACATCTCTGACAGAGTCCCTAGTATATGTGCAAGCCCCATCCAAGGAAGCAGATGTGTAGCAGTTTCTAGCCACAGATTGCCAAGCATTGCAGACTTGGAGGGTAAGGCAAACAGAACCTGCTGGCTTAAATCATCCTCTGAAGGCTCCCCATGGGACTTACTGACAATCTAAATTACAGTGTGCAACTGGGCTTCTTTGAATGGTTAAATAAGAGATGTTCCAGTTGATAGATTTTAGTGGACGTCTTCTTTTACTACCACCTTTTGGTCATTTCATTACTTTTTAGAACTGCCACCAAGTTCTATTGATGGATGGAAACTGGAGGGAAAACTCAGGCTAGTTCTACTGTGGGCTGGCTACTCTGCCCCAGGAAGCAGGCTGCTAAGACTCAGTGGTCCCAGAACACACTTTTCAAATTGCAAAGGGGGAATGTTATCTATCTAGATCCACCCCCCCCCAGAAATGTAGGAAAGATGGAGACAAGATTGATGGGTAGATTTTCTTTTTGTCTCCTACATACTCCTGTACTATGATCTTCCATTTGAGAGAATCTGCTCTATGTCAACGACTCAAGTACATTTTGCTAATACAACTAGTAAAAACAAAATAAAACAAATAAACAAAAAAAGTCTGGATGTGAACATTAATATGCCCAAATTCAAACCTGTCATTTCTCCCAGCTAAAATGGCAGTGAACAGGGAAGAGCTTCCAGCAAAGCAAATTTTGGCCAATATTTTTAAAAGTAATTTTTGTTTTCTTTAATATTTGTCTTAGTTAGGGATTCTATTGCTGTGAAGAGATACCATGACTACAGCAAATCTTATAAGGAAAACATTTAATTGGGGTGGCTTGCTTACAATTTTAGAGGTTCAGTCCATTATCATCATAGTGGGCTACCATGGTTGAGATCATGGTAGGGAGCATGGCAGTAGGCAGGCAGACATGCTACTGGCTACATCTTGATTAGAAGGCAACAGGAAGTTGACTGAGATGCTGGGAGGTATCTTGAGCATAGGAAACCTCAAAGCCTACCCCCACAGTGACACACTTCCTCTAACAAGGCCATACCCACTCCAACAATGCCACACCTCCTAATATGCCACTCCCCATGAGATTATGTGGGCCAATTACATTCAAACTACCACAATATTCCTGTGGAGAGTTACTGAGTGACATATTTCTAAGCTTGCTGCTATTCTCCTGAAGTCTGTCAGAGCTAGAATACACAAGCTGATTTCCTCCATGTCTCCACTGCAGGCCTTCTCTCTGTGGCAGAACAATCAGTTAAGCAGAATTAGCTGTTGCCTCTGGAAGCAGTTTGAACTGTATCCCTCAATTCTGACAACATTTTATCTGTTTCATTTTCTAATTTTTCCTTGATTTCTTCTTTGGCCCCTTGACTATTTATATGGATGCCTCCTAATTTCAACAGTTTGAAGATTTTTATTAGTTTCTTCCTGTTTTGGGTATTTTTTTAAGCTTAATCCTATTCGGCTTGAAAAATATACTTTGCATCATTTTCTTTTAAACTACTAAATTTGTTTTATGACAAAGAATGTAGTCTCTTCTGATAAATGTTGATTCACATGATAAGAAAAAGTCACTTTTTAATTTAAAAAATAATTTTTATATTCAAAATTTTATTTTTGAAAAAATATTTCTGTAGTTATTAGATTAAACACTCTATCAGTGATAGTTAGATCCACTTGACTATGGTGTTGTTTTGTTCTTCTATTTCTTTATAAATTTTTTCTACTGGTTTATTTATTATTGACAGAGGGGCTGAAGGCTCCAATTATAACTTCCTCTCAAAAAACATTTTAAAGATTCATTTAATGTTTTTGTGACAGAATGTATGTATGTGTAGCACATGTGGGCAGGAGCCTGAGGAGTTCAGAAGACTGAGGTCCTCGGAATATGGAGTTATAGGCAGTTGTAGACTGCCTCATGGGTGCTGGGAACAGAACCTGGGTACTCTGAAAGAGCAGGAAGCGCTCTTAACTGCTAAGCCGTCTTTTAGCCTCATTATTTTTGTCACCTTCTCTGCAATTGGGGACTTTTATTTGTTTTTAGGTATATAAACATTTAGGCTATTGTATTTACTTACAATTTCCTTTCTCTTAATTCTCAGTTACCTAATTTTCACACAGCCATATGACAGTCTTACCATTTATGTAGGCATAGGGGATCTCAACATTCTCATATCTTTAGTGCAGTTGTAATTTACTGTTTCAAAATAGGCTCTTCCTAAATAGTTCACAGTTGGATCTTATTCTTAGCCATTACATCAATCTGTCTTTTAATTAGTAGTTTTGGATTATTTGGGTTTCACGTACTTATTTTTATATTTGGATTTAGGTTTGTAATTCTATTTTTTATTTTTCTTGGCTGCTTTTCCTAGTCTGCTTTTCACTTTCATTCATCTTTTTCTTCTTTGAGTATTTCATTTTCATTTTTCTATTTAGTTTGGGTTTTATTTAAAAGATAAATGGAAGTGGAAATGATTAGAAGCCATTTTGAGGTTTGGGAATGCTACTCTCATCTGAAGAACCTCAGTTAGTGGGGAGTGATTAGAATCTTTACCTGAGGAGTGTTTGGGAAGTTACTATAGAAGATGACAATAAAATCTCCCTAAGAATGCCTACTTTAGAGGATGAGAATCAGAATTAATTAAACCCTGTGGAGCCATCTCAACTCATTTGATGTCTGATCAGGTTGTAGTCCATTGAAAGAATGGAGTGTGAGGTAAGAACAAGAAAGGGTATCGTCTGCTGTGACATACTGCTGGTGTTTGGTGAATGTGAAAGAGAATAGTCAATGTATATACCCCATAAGGGAATGTGGTATTTTGAATGTAATTGGCCCCCATAATATCATAGGGATTGGCACTAATAGGAAGTATGGCTATTTTGGAGTGGGTATGGCCTTGTTGGTGGAAGTGTGTCACTGTGGGGGTGGGCTTTGAGGTTTCCCATGCTTGGGATCCTGCCCAGTGTCTCAGTTGACTTCCTGTTGCCTATAAGATGTAGGACTCTCAGCAATTACCCCAGCACTGTGTCTGTCTGCATGCCACCATGCTCTGTGCCATGATGATAATAGACTGAACCTCTGAAACTGTAAGTGAGCCATCCCAATTAAAGATTTTACTTTATGAGAATTGCCCTGGTCATGGTACTCTTCACAGCAGCAAAAACTGTAAGACAGAAGTTGGTACCAGGGACTGGGGTATTGCTGTGATAGACAGGACAATGTTTTTGTTTGGAGGAATCTGGCCTTTGGTACTTTGGGCTAAGAAAACAGTGTAATGCTGTAAGCACTACTTAATGAGCCATACTAGTAGGAGCATGGAAGACAGAGGCACTAAGAGTTATTTGAACTTGCAGGGTCTCATTCAAAAGGTTTTAGAGGAGAATAATGCTAATATGTAGCCTAGAAAATGGTCTTGTGATATTTTGGTGAAGAAACTGGATGACTCTTGCCCTTGTCCAAAGAGTCTTCCTGAGTCTAAAGTGAAGAGTTTTGGATTAATTCTGTTGGCAGAAGAAATCTCAAAACAGCCTAGTATAGACAATGTCATGTAGTTATTAGTGGTAACTCTAAAGAAGATTTATAATGAAAAAGAGCAAGCTGAGCAGAGTAAATTACAAAATGTAAATTTTATGGAGAAAATGAGCACCAGGAAGTGGAATGGAGCTAAGTCCTGTGTTCAAGGAGATAGAGATTAAGAAATGGAATAATACCAGGGAGTGGTAACTTCATGGCAAGATCCCAACCAGATAAGTTTCTAACTTTGAAACGGATTTAAAGAAAAACTTAAAGCAGTATGTGGTGGTGCACACTTTAATCCCATTTCTTGGAAGGCAGAGGTTGGCAGATCTATGAGTTTCAGGCCAACCTGGGCCACAGAACAAGTTTCAGAACAGCCAAGCTTAGATGTGAAAGACAGAAAACTGGTGAAGATGCAATTGAACAAGGGGGCCATGTTCCAGCCCCAGCAAGCAGCAGAACTTGGCAACTTCAGAGTTAAAGATAGAAGAAAGAAGTTATGGAATAAAGCCACTGAGGCCAGGCATATGTCAGGGGTATCCCTGAACAGAGGCCTAGAAGTGAGGACATTGAATGAAGTAAAGTTGAAGCCTGGACTGCCTTGGAGAACCCAAGATATTGGAGATGCCAGAGCTGTGGGATACCTGCCAAGAAGAGCTGCTAACAGGGAGAGTAACAAACCCAAGAGAAAGAAGTATATTGCAGTCAACAAAGCTGAATGGAGTTGGAGATATGAAGAACATTTTGACATCTGACAAAGAGATGCAGATTTGGAGTTTGCTCAGCTGGTTTTCGTCTTGCTTTGGTCCATTATTTCCTCACTCTGCTTCCTTCCCTACATTTTGGAATGGTAATGTATATCTTATAACATTATATGTTGAAAGTATGTGTTCTGCTTTTTGATTTTGATTTTTCCAAGTGATAACAGTTAAGAGATTTTTGTACTTTGGACTTTAAAACATTGTTGAAACTGTGATAATCTATGGGACTTTTGAAGTTGGAGTAAATGAATTTTGCATTATGATATTGTTACAAGCTTATGGGAGTCAGAGAGTGGAATGTGGTAGTTTAAGTGTAATTGGCTCCCATAATCTCATAGGGAGTGGCACTATTAGGCATGGCTTTTTTGGGAGTGGGTATGGCCTTGTTGGAGGAAGTGTGTCACTCTGGGGGCAGGCTTTCAGGTTTCCTGTGCTCAGGATACAGCCTAGTATCCTAGTATACTTCCTGCTGCCTGTGAGATGTAGGGCTCTCAGCTATTACTCCAACACCACATCTGCATGCACGTTGCCATGCTCCCCACCATGATGATAATAGACTGAATATCTGAAACTGTAAGCAAGCCACCACAATTAAATGTTCTACTATATAACAGTTGCCATGGTCATGGTGTCTCTTCACAGCAATGAAAACCCCAACTAAGACAGAGAATATCTCTAAGTAGCTCAAGTGTTTGACATCTTGACCTACTCTTGATGTTACGGGTTCCAGAGGACCCAGGCAACTCCATTTCTCTGGCTCTGCCATATACAGCACGTACAGCTTATCACAGAGTGGAGAATGCCTGAGCATATTAACCAGACACTGTCCTTGGTCATCACACAGTCCAGGCATCTCCAACATGTGGGAGTCTCTATTGGAACCAAGGCTATACTTTCACCAGTAGCCTCTTCTGGCCTCTCACAGTACTGAGCACCCACTGTTCTTCATGACTACTTTGATCTTGCAATTTCCATGCCACCCAAAACTAGTACCAAGTAGAAGATTCTTGCACAATGTCAAATTTGGCTGCCAGCTTGAGATGCAGACTTGGCTACCCTCTGGACCACAGCTTTTGTGTGCTGGCCCCAAAGAAATACTCCCCAGAATATTCTTCCTCACGATGCTAATATATTGTTAATCATAGCTGATTCTTCAGTCTTAGCTGACCAGAAACCATGAACATTCCTGATAGTCTTTGCTTCCCTCTGGAACTTCTTAAGCTAGGCCTCCAATGTTTACATCTCTCTCACCATTCCTGTCTTCCAAGCTCTGTGACTGTTTAGTAATCTCTGAGAATTTAATGGCTTTTTTCCTAGCTTACAGCACCAAAATCTTGCCACAATACTCACGCCCTGCCCTGCCAACAACAAAACAAAACATGGCCCTCTCCATCACAGCAACATCCTAGTAACAGCGTTTGTTTTATTTTGGCTTCTCATTGCCATGATAAACACCATGACCAAACAATTTGGCAAGTAAAGGGTTTATTTTACCTTATAGGTTATAGTTGATAATTGAGGGAAACCAAGGCAGTTATTCAAACAAGAGCAGAGACAGGAACTATGGAGAGGTGCTGCTTACTGGCTTGCTCTTCTTTTATATCACCAAAGACTATCTGCCTAGGCATTATCCCTCCCCCAACAGTGGGCTGAGACCTCCAATCAATCATTAATCAAAAAAAATCCTCATAGGCCAACCCAACTGAAGCTCTCTCTCTTTCCAGGTGACTCTAGTTTGTGTAAAGTTGACAAACCCTGCCACAACATGGATGTCTTCAGTTCAATGAAGATCCATTAGG
This sequence comes from Peromyscus leucopus, assembly GCF_004664715.2. Classification (NCBI taxonomy): domain Eukaryota; kingdom Metazoa; phylum Chordata; class Mammalia; order Rodentia; family Cricetidae; genus Peromyscus; species Peromyscus leucopus. Next base: position 47,045,208 of record NC_051067.1, read on the forward strand.
CTATATGCGCAGGGGCAGTATGGCTGCCTCATCTGGCAGACACAGTTCTAGTTTTTGGAAGAATCTCTAGGCTGATTCCCAAAGTGTCTGCACTAATTTTCACTTCTACCAGGAGTGTACAAGGTTACCCTTTACCCACATCCATACCAATATTTGTTGCAATTTGTGTTCCTGATGCTTGGCCATTCTGATAGGATAAGATGGAATTTTAAAGTAGTTTTCATCTTCATTTCTCCAATCATTAAAGATGATGAACACTTTTGGAAGTATTTCCTAGTCATTAATGGCTCTTCTTTTGAGAACTCTGTTTAGTTCCATGAGCTATTTTTGAATGGGTTGTTTGTTTTCCTTCAATTTGTTTGTTTTTTTAGTTCCTTGTATTTTCTGATTACTCATCCTCTATCTGATGTAAAGCTGGAAAACATTTCCTTCAGTTCTGTGTGATGTCTCTTCATTCAATACCATTTCCTTTGCTGCATAGAAGCTTTTTGTTTTCATGAGACCCCACTTGGTGATTATTGGTCTTTTTCTCCAATACTGATACTTATCGGTATCTGAATTATCAGCATCTGAGTCAATTCAGAAAATACTTACAATGTTGAAATGTACCCACTACTTTTCCTTCTAGCAGTTTCTATTGAGGTATCTACTCTGTTTGGGGTTGAGTTTTTGGTTTTTTGTTTGTTTGTTTATCAGTAAGGGAAGGATCTGACTTTGTTTTTTACGTGTTGAAGTGCAGTGTTTTCAGCACCATTTGTTGAAAATGCTGTCTTTTCTTCAATATGCATTTTTTAGCATTTTTGTCAAAATTCAGGCAAATATAGTTGGGTGAACTTATATGAAGGTCTTCAATTCTATTCCATCAATCTCTGCATTTATTTTTGTGCCAGTACCATGTAGTTTTATTACTATGGCTCTGTAACATACTTTGAAGTCAGGTGTGGTAATACTGCTCACGATTTTCTTTTTGCTCAGAATTGCTTGGGCTGTCCTTGGCTTTTTCCACTTCCATATAAATTTTTTGATTATTTTGTTTAGTTCATTAGTTTGTTTTGTCTGTGAAGAATTTCTCTAGGATTTTGGTTGGGATTGCGTTGAATGTGTAGTTTTCCTTTAAAGGATGGCCTTTTTCATATTGTTACAATTCATGTACATGAAAGGTCTTTCCATTTTCTAGTATTTTTCTCAATATCGTTTTTTTTTTTCAATGACTTAAGATACACATGTAGCAGTCTTTCATACTCGTGGTTAAGTTAATTCCCGGGTATGTTAAATTTGGTGGCCACTGTCACACAGTTTCACCAATTTTTTTTTTCAGTATTTTTGACATTGGTGTATAAAAAGATTTCTCTGCTAATTTTTTATCCTGCTACTTTGCTGAAAATATTTATTAGGGCTAAGAGATTTTTGATGAAGTCATTAGAGCCTTTTCTGTATATGATCATACCATCCACAAAAAAGGATAGTTTAACTTTTCGTATTTGTATATCTTTTGTTTTCTTATCTTATTGCTCTATCTAAGACTTCAAGTACTGTACTGAATAGAGTAGAGAGAGTTGACACCTTTTTCATGGTCCTGATCTTAGTGGGAATGCTCTTAGCCTATTTTCATTTAGTTTGATGGTAGTTATAGGTTTGTAATGAACAGTCATTATTATGTGGAGGTACATCCCTTTCATTCCAACCCTCTCTATGATTTTTATCATGAACGGATGTTGGGTTTTGTCAAAGTCATTTTCTGTATTAAATGAGATGATCCTGTGATTTCTGTCTTTGAGTCTATTTATATGGTGAATTCTGTTTATTTGTGCATGTTGAGTCATCTCTGCAATGTATATCAATAAGTTATTTACTTGAGATCTCTCAAATTTTTGGATCTAAGCATTTAGTGATATAAATGCTCCTCTTGGGACTACCTTCATTGAGTTCCAAAGATTTTGGCATGCGGTGTTTATGTTTTTTTATTTAGTTTTAGGGCTATTCCAGCGTTTTGTTGATGATAAGGGTGATATAATCTCTTCTATAACTACTTCCTGCTGAAATTGGCACCATTGCCTGGGACTAGGAATGCTGGAATGTTGGACAAAGCCAGGAAAGGAGAGAAGAATATAAGTTGGGAACAACTGTTTCACTTGTTGCCCAGGTTCTGCATGACCACGTAGGGCTAAGGAAGTGCAGGCTGCCTTGGAGCTGTCTGGGATGTAGGTTCCAAGGAACATCTGGTGGTGGCATACTGCAGGCAGTTTTGGACTGGTCAACAGTTGATTGGAAATCACCTGGGACAGATATAGACTGGAGGTAGAAAATAAAGAGTTTAAGGAAATTTTTTAAACTTGGGTGTACATTTGAAACTTCAGGTCCACAGTCCAGGTAGTTTGAGGAGACGTCCCAAGACCAGGGGAGAGAGCGAGAGACCCCACTCTCAGGAATAGGCAAGTGGGGAAATGTAGCAGTACTTATCTGGAGTTCCTTTGATTTTCTAGAAGTGGATCCAAGTAGACTCCCTAAAGCTTACATGAACTTTTTAAGGTTTCAAAGAGAGATAAACATTTTAACAATAGCATAGAGAGGGAAAGAAATCTAAAACATTTTAAAACCTGTCTTGTGAGTTTATCTCCTTCAGAGTGAAGTTTGTCAGCAAGGTAGCAAGGTGAACTGTGTCTGCTTTTCTCAGTGGGACACTTTTCTCTGGAAAATCGAGGTCTAATTTACATACGACATGAAATGAGGCCCTGGTGGGTATGAGCTGCTGTTAACATAAAGCTACAGTTAGCCATCAATATCATTCAAGATTTGAGAAGGATAAATCACAGCAGGAAGTTTAATTCAAATGGCCTATGTATCAATCAAAATGATAAAAGCTTACTGCTGCTACCTGTGCGATTACCTGGATTACCTGTGTGGTCTCCATAGCTTCACTGGGAGCAGAAATCCCAAGGCATTTTCAGTCTCCAGCCACCCTGGCTCAAATGATCTGAGAGACTTTCCTTGTAGAGCAGAAACAAGACTGGCCTACCTTGTCTAGGTAAAGTGGAGCAATCAATTCTCCAGTGTCCTGCTTGTCTACAGTATGGGTAGGGTCTTGGTGAAAGGTGAGGCATGGTACAGTTATTCCCTGTGGTTTGTGTTACCACTATCCACCTGGCATAGTTGGTGCCCCATCATCTTCTTTGGAGACCTTAGAGGGTAACCTTTAGGATCTGGCATTTCTGTCTAGCACAAGATGCTTTATCATTAAACATTTAATGTTTAATTCAGTAGCTCTCTGAAGAGTTTGAAGGTGATAATCTATTAAGTATACCTGATTTTAAATAAACTTTACTTGTTTTTAGTTATTTGCTCTAGGTTTAACCTTGGAAACATATTCAGAAGGCTAAATAAAGCTTGTTACTAAATGAGTTACATACCAGTTTACAAGTTAGTAGCTTTTAGAAGACTAGGATTTTAAGCTTTATCCATATTAAATTTAAGTGTTAAAATTTTGAGTTGAAGGATTCAACATGGAAGAAGCCACTGGCACCTGTGGGGCTGTGGGGCAGCTCTGAGGAGCCTGAGAGACTCATGGAGGCTCCAAGGGGAGATGCTGTAGCGGAGGATGAGCCTGCAGAGAATGCAGTATCTCCAGATCAACAAAACAGCAGGCTGGCCTTATGGGAAGATGTTTTTAAAAAGTAGTTTCATGGAATTAGATAAAAAGATGGTGAGGTAGAGTGGATGTGCCGTGGAGAGAAGTGGAACTAGAGACACAGGGCAGTGACAGGTGTCAGAGCATGGCCACGGTGAACAAAGGAGCATGTCTTGCCAAGTATGGCCAGTCCTCAGGCCACTAGGCTCCGGCCACCACAGCCGGGCTGGCCTCTCTCCATTGCTGCACTAGGCTGGTGCCACCACTCTGCCAGAAGACCTGGCTGAAGGCATGGAGATGCCACCACCACTGCTGCTTCCACTGCTCGCCCTGCTGGGAGGAGGAGAGCAGGGGGTCACAGCACGGATTGTGGGCTGCAAACATGATGGTCATGCCTGGGTACCAGTACAACCTCCTGGAGCTTGTGCAGGCCCTGGAAATGCTGCCCAACCACACAATCACCTTGACTCTGAACAGCAACAAGGTATCTAAGACAATAAATTGTTTATTCTCTGGATTAAGTCTCCTCGAAAGATTTCCAAGGTCCATGCTGCCACCAGAGGCCATATTGGTGTCTCTGGTCCCTACTGCAGCCAGAGGCCATGTTGATGTCCATGATCTGTGCTGCAGCACCAAACCGCATCGATGTCTGTGGCCCTGGCAACTGCCAGAGACCATGTTGATGTTTGTGATCTATGCTGCCGCTGGCTGCTATGGGCAAGGAAGCTTCTTTTGCTGTGGTATGGATGACTGCAAACGCATAACTGAGAACGAGAGACATTGAAGTCTTTTGTGCCAACCCCTGCCCCTCCCCCACAAAAAACCCAACAACAACAACAACAACAACAACTGAACAGTCCAGACAGGAAGCTATTGAAGAAAATCCGTACTTCTAGGGGGTTGAGGTTGGGGAAGGACTCAGTTTTCTTTAAGGGGTTGACTACTGGGAATTGAACTATGCTTTAATAAATGTATGGGCAACACAAATTATACTTGGTGTTTTTAGTTTATTTTTTAAATTTCTTTTCTTTTCTTTTTTTGGAGGGGGTGTGAGAATGGAGCTGGGAGGAATGGGAAACAAGTGTGATAAGAATGCACTGTATGAAATTCCCAAATAATTAATAAAAATATTATGTTGAAGAAAATTGAGTTCAAGATTTAATTGAAGGTCTTTTAGCATAAAAATATAACTTTAAGTCAGGTTTTTTCATCCAAGTAGACCTTTATAACCTTAGGAATGTATAAATCTTGATTGTATTTAATGATAAAAATCCATCCTAATCCAAGATCTTTTGGCGATCCATTGTTGTCTCCTCAGTCTAAAAAAGAGGTATGATGTTAGGCAGAGGGTCAGTAGGACTAAGAAGCTTTATAATTGTTGCTTTAGTTGCTTTATATACATGGTCATCTTAACTAAGATGGTGGAGAGGTTGCATGGCATGTACCCTTAACCTTAGTAAAGATGGCTGCCAGTCATGTGGTTGCTTCCATCTTGATGAGGTCATCAGCCAAGATGCAGGCAAGTCACATGGTTGTCATTTAAAACCTCTGTTTTCCTAGTACGTCTATTTTTTAAAATTAGAGTTGAATCCAAGTTACATATACAGTATATATAGTATGTTGTAACAAATTTAAATTACCTATATATAGGTTTTTAACTATAAGCCTATTATTACAAGTTTTAAACCAAATTTCATTACAGATTTTATAGATTCTTTAACCACACTCAATGAATTTACAAATCCTGAAATAAAGACAGCTTACACAATAGTCTTAAAAGATTTATTGAGAGCAGAGCACAGAGAAATTGTAGCGATAAAAGATTTTCAATAATGGAAAATTGCAAAACCTTAGAGATAAGAGACTTGGGAATTATTTGCTTGTGTGGCAGCAGAAGTAGTTAGAATCGGTGAGAATTTGGAACTCAAGTGTGTCATCTTTAGACATGGAGTTGTACTGAGGCCAAGCCATTTGCAATAACACAGCAAGGCTTCAATAAAATCCCTGAGTCCAAGGAAGGAGTTGAGTCTGAGGAGAAAAGGAGGAAGGGTCACAAAATGGACTTCTCCATAGAGAGGGTTCCAGTGAGCTCCAAGAGGGAGCTGAGAGACAGAGAACAGTGTGGCTGTGAGGGACAAGGAAGAACAAGCAGGAACTCCACCATAGGGAGAGTTTCAATACCATAGAGGCCATGGGGGCATAGAGAAGCTGAGGGATATAGTAGGCAGCTCCTAGAGGGAGATGGGGGAAGAACAGGGTGTCTTATGTTCATGTGGTCGGCACCCCAAAGGGCACAGCAAGTAGATGCTGTGAACATGGTCAGTGTCCTGGAGGGTGTAGTAGGGACATACCCACATGTTGGGCATTCTGGAGAGTGTAACAGGTTCCAGGAGCCAGGACGGGATGCTTATCAAGTAGATGAGGAGAGACAGATAGTTAGAGCACACGAAGGGAAGAAGCAGCTCAAGAGGAAGACCTAGAATTTTGAATCAAACATGGTGGGGGCCGGAAGCCAGCAGAAACAAATGATCTGTACATACTTTAGGAAAGTCAAATCAGTAGCTTGGTTTGGGGAGGCCGAACCCCTTGGAAGGGAGTCATTTATACTGTTCCCAGGTTTTGGGACCAGATGAATGGGGAAAAAAAATGAAGTGAAAGGAGCGCATGACTACTCCTAAAGTATGGAGAAGATTTTTATTATAGACATAAGGGAGAAAACAGGAAGAGGGAAGAGAGAGTCCAGGCTGAACATGGCCAACAGATTAGACCAGACCACAAGAAAGAATGGGGGGAGGGGCAAGAGGTGAGCTGCCGAGACCAGGGCCAAGGGACACACCATAACCAAAATGGCTGAGTTATAGTGGGATCAGGTTTAAGATGGGAAGTGGAAGGAAGCCCAACCCCTTGGAAGGATAGGTTTAGGGCAGGGGGCTGCAGGGTGAGAAGTTCTGGGGGGAGCCACAGGTACTGAGTAGGACTTGTTCTGGGTTTGAGACCTACACCTTCTTGATTTCCTCAATTACCATTTAGTGCTGTGTTGTGTTGTCTCCATGTGTTTATGTACTTCATGTTGTTTTTATTCCTGCAGATATTCAGCTTTATTCTGGTGTGGTCATATAGGATACTAAATATGTTTTCCTTCTGCATTTGTTAACCCTTGCCTTGTATCCTAAGTGTGGCCTATCATTTTAAGGTTTTTAATTGAAATAAAATTACACAAATTCATTTCCTCTCCCTTTGCTCCCTCCAAACACTTCCAGCTACCCCCCCTCAAAGCCCTTCCATGTCCCCTACTCTCAAGTTGATAGACTCTTTTTGCTTTGATTACTTTTGTTATAAATATACATGTATGTATGTACTTGTATTGAGAAACATATATAAATACAACCTGCTGAGTTAATTTTGTTGTTTGTGTGAATATGGTTTCATAGTTAACTATTCAAAAAATAAGGGGCTCATCCCTGGGAAAGACTCACTCTCCTTCTCCCAGCCGTCAGTAGTCACAGTTCTTTGACAAGGGATGGAATCCCATGAAAAATTTCCCCTTCCACATTACCATGCTACTTGATATTGCCATTGTTCAAGTATTGTTTATGCAGTCTTTTTTTTTTTTTTTTTTTTTTTTTGGTTTTTCGAGACAGGGTTTCTCTGTGTAGCTTTGCGCCTTTCCTGGAACTCACTTGGTAGCCCAGGCTGGCCTCGAACTCACAGAGATCCGCCTGCCTCTGCCTCCCGAGTGCTGGGATTAAAGGCGTGCGCCACCACCGCCCGGCTTATGCAGTCATTTCTAAGAGAGACTGTTTCACAGCAGACGACATGATATTCTGGTCTTAATAATCTTTCTGCCCTTCTTCAGTTGATGTTCCATGAGCCATAGATGAATGAGCTGTAATGTAGGCAAATTCATAAGTGCCTGGCTCTACATTATACATTAATCTCTGAATTGTGTCTAGTTCTGATTTTCTGTGATGATCTCCATTTTCTGTAAAGAAAGGCTTCTTTGAATAGGGGTGGTTGCTATAGGTGTGAGGATAAGAATTATAATGTAGTAAAAAATGATGCTGTAGCAGATTCTTTTCTAAGATTCATACCCTCACTAGCCCCAAGAAACTGGTTGAGTTTATAGTAACAGAAATTATTTCCCTCCTTTGGTGTAGGCCTTAAGTCCAAGACAGCTGTTGATTGCCACCAACATGTGAATGCCACATTTTGCACCTTTATGAATTTCTTGACATGCTGTTAATTGACATGTTTCGTAGATGTTGCAGCTGGGTAGCACTTTTAAATAACCACTCCCCCTAGCTCCTTGGCAGCTTGCATAATATTTCTGGACTATGGAATCTAGATTGCAGGAAAGAGGCTTTCAGGTTCGATCTAGCTCAAGTAATCAGACTTATATGTCCTAAGTATGTGATGTATTCATCAAAAGGAACCCACCCTGATAGGGAACCAAGGGCATAATCTGTATTTGGAAAGTCACTAGGACTACTCTGATCAACCATTCAAAAGGAGACTTCTCATGTCTAATACTAGGGTTTTTTGTTACCTATGGTTCTTGTCGGGGAGCACTGTCAGTTCAAGTAGCTAACTTCCTTTAAGATGTATGTGTGTTTGTGTGCTAACTTCCTTTAAGATGTGTGTGTGTGTGTGTGTGTGTACACATAGGTATTATGTATAATTTCGGGCATATATAAGGTAACATGATCCCTTGAGGTTTTATTAAACAACCTTGGTGATATTCGTCCATCCTTCTCCTGCTGTGTTGACCACTCTACCTCTTCCCTATTTCCACACTGAGACCCCTTCCTCCTATGGTCCTTTTATATTATCCTGGCTCCTGGTAGTTACTTCATGTAATATTCTCATACCAGAAGATTTAGAATTAAGAACCAGAGGTGAGAGAGAATATGCAGCCTTTGTCTTTCCGGTCTGGGTTACCATGTTCAATATGATTTTCTTGGTTCATTAATTAACCTGAAAGTATCATAATTTTTATTATTCTTTAAAGCATGATATATTTTTATTATTTATAATATATTATATTTATTATTTGTTCATTGGTTGAAGGACATTTAGATTGTTTCCATTTCTCACATATTGTGAACAGGGCAATGTGCTGGCTAGTCTTATATCAACTTGACACAGAAACTGGAGTTACCCGAAAGGAGGGAATCTAAATTGAGAAACTGCCTCCATAAGATCTGGCTGTAAGGCATTTCCTTAATAGTGCTTGTTGGGGGAGGGCCAGCCCATTGTGGGTAGTACTGTCCCTGGGCTGGTGTTCCTGGGTTCTATTAGAAAGCAAGTTGAACAAGCCAGGGGTGCAAGCCAGTAAGCAGTAGCGCTCCATGGCCTCTGCATCAGTTCCTGGCTTCTAGTTCCTGCCTTATTTGAGTTCCTGTCCTGACATCCTTCAATAATGAACAGTGATGGAAGTGTAAGCCAAATAAATCCTTTCTTCCCCACCCTTGCTTTTTGGTCATGGTGTTTTATCATAGCAATAGAACCCCTAACTAAGACAGCCAATTATAGACATTGATGAGCAAGCACTGTGGAGTAAGATCTAGAGTCCTGTGGGCATATGCCAAGGAGGGGTAGAGCTCAGTTACATGGTAGATTTATTTTTAGTATTTTCGAGAATTCTCTGTACTGATTTATAGAATGGCTGCACAAATTTTCGTTCCCACCGACAGTGAATGATAGTTCCTCTTTCCTCACAACTGGTCAGAATTTGTTGTCAGTTACTGTGTTGATCTTGGCTATTCTGACTGTGGTGAGATAAAAATATTAAAGTTTTAATTTCTATTTTCCTTACTGTTAAGTATGATAAATACTTGTTGAGGTATTTCTTACTCATTTTTATTTTTTCAATTTATAACTCTTTCTAGATTCCCCCCTTTTAATTGTGTCATTCCTTTCATTCAGTCATTTTTTTGGGGGGGTTCTTTGTATATTTTGGATGTCAGTCTTCTGTCAGATGTATAGCTGGCAAAGATTCTTTCCTCTTTTGTAGGTTTTTGCTTCATTGATTGGTACCTTATCTATACAGGAGTCTGTTGGTTTCATAAGACCTCAGTTGTCAGTTGTTGGTCTTAATTCCCTGGCAAATAGAATCCTGTTCAGAAAGTCCTTTCTTACATCTTGTTGAGTACTGTCACCTAGCAGTATCTCACCTAGCACATTTAGCATTTCAGGTTTCAACTTGAGATGTTTGATCCTCTTGGATCTAGTTTTTGTTAAGGGTGATAGGAATGGGCTGAATTCTACCTCTTCTGCATGTGGACATGCAGTTTTCCCAGCACCATTTGTTGAAGATGCTATTTTTTCTGCAATGTATGCTTTTTGCCTCTCTGTGAAGTATCAGACGACTATATTTATAAATACTCATGTTTGAGTATTCTATTTTCATTACATTTATTTACATGTTTGTTTTTGTTCTGCTACCATATTGTTTTTCTGTTTGTTTGTTTTTGTCTTTACTGGAGCTCTATAATATATCTTGAAGTCTAGAACAGCAGACTGTGCTATTCTAGTTGCACAAGACTGCTTTTGCTATCTGCAGTATTTTTTTGGTTCCATATAAATTTTAGGATTTTTTCTATTTTTGTGAATAATGCTGTGGGAATATTGATTATGTTTGCAGTAAATATGTAAATGGATTTTTGTAAGATGGTCATTTTTCCAATATTAATCCTATCATCAATGAACATGGGATGTCTTTTCATTTTCTAGTCTTTTTCTCAATCTTTTCTTTTGGAGAATTGAGGTTTTATTTGGAGAGGTCTCCTACCTCTTTTGTTAGACTTATTCCTACTTATTTTATTTTATAATTGGGAATGTGTCCATGATCTCTTTCTCAGTGTGTTTGTTGCTGGTGTATAGAGGAGCTACTGATTATTGTAAGTTGATTTTGTATCCTTCCACTTTGCTGAAATTATTGTTTCTAAATTTCTTTTGGTGGAACTTTTGGGATTTCTTATGTATAATATTATATCATCCACAAATATAAATATTCAACTTCTTTTCCTATTTGTATTATTTAAATTTTTCTTGCCTTATTGCTCCAGTTAGTGCTTCTAGCACTTGAACAACCTTCTTTTGTTCCTGATATTAACAGGGTGGTAATGTTTCTCTGCTAATTTCTTATTCTACTAATTTGGGTCAACTTTCTTTCTTTCAGTTAGTTTGGCCAATCTCCTTTATATTCTCAAAAAACTAGATCTTATATCCACTGATTTTATTTTTTTGCATTGTTTTATATGTTTCTATCTTATTAATTTCTGTTTTGGTTTTTATTATTTCTTACCATCTACTGGTTTTGGATTTATGTTTAGCATTCAATTAGAGGTGGAACCTGGGAGAATGGAACTGGAAAAATTAGATAGACTAAAGCCTCATACAATAGGCAACTTTATTCAGAGCACCAGACAATTTATACTCAGAGGGTTAAGAGGAGTTACATGAGAAAAGTGTCCTATCACAAGGGCAAGCCACACAAGATGGCCAAGCTACAGGTGGCAGACAATTATGTGGTGAACAAACCACATATAGTAAAACCATATTTTCCCATAGAAGAAAGAAATAAATAAATAACAATATCCAGTTATAATAAATAATCTGAAGTAAACTCACTCCTACCCACTACACCTTGGAGGAGCATGAAAACACATTCCAAGAATAATTTTGTGTTTTGAAGAAAATGAGGTCAGAAGACTTTACCTTGTGAAGGGGGAATGTTTTTCTGTATGCTGCAAATATGTGTTCCTCTGATTGGTTAATAAATAAAGCAGTTTGGCCTATGGCAAGGCAGCTTAGAGGCAGGCAGGAAATTGAAAGAGAGAGACAGGAAGAAAGTGGGGAGAGATGCTGCCAGCCACCACTAGGAGAAGCACGATGTAAAGTACCGGTAAGCCACTAGCCATGTGGCAAAGTATAAATTTATAGAAATAGACTAATTTAAGATATAAGAACTAGATAACAAGAAACCTGCCATGGCCATGGTTTAAAAATAGTATTAGTCTGTGTGTGTTCATTTGGGTCTGAGCAGCTGTGGGACTGTGAGGATGCAGGAGCCAGGTGGACACAGGAAAACTTTCAGCTACGGCCTTGTTTCCTTGGAGTGTTGTCGCAAGCACTCAGAAATCTCCTCACTGGATTCCATTCCTGGACCATGTTCTGACATCTCCCCCCTTCTTATTTTTTAACTGAAGTATAACCAGAGTGATTTTGATTTGAAATGTTATAGATAAATTTAATTGTTATTTGATGCTTGAGTATCCTATAAGCAATTTATAAACCTAGAACAATGAAAGCATTGTGTGTAATACTCTGTCACCAAGAACAGGGATCCAAATATGTTAAATGCTATTGGTTACATTATTATACTGATCAGAAAAAAATCTAGAAAATAGCTTGAAAAGGGACCTACATGGTTAGTAGTTCTGGTGTCTTGTAGAACATATGTCCATATTTTCCCTTTAATAGAAGCACAAATGTTAGGATGTCCTATGCAAATGGGAAGTGATTTAAATCCCAAGGAAAAATTAAATGCAGCCCATTTTTAAGATGAATAAATGAGTCTATTATCATCCCAAGGTCCAGTCATAAACATAGAGTCATTAATAAAAATAATAGAAGCTAAAGCCATCCAATCTGCAAACTGGAGGATGAGGAACATGAGACTAATACGTGTGTTTAAAGTCACTCATTACCAATACACAGGTCAAAGCAGCTATCATTGCCAGGAAAAGATTCCCAGGTGACATAGGCCTCTGTATGTTTGGTAGAATAAGTTCTCCTTTGATATATAGGGTCTTAACATGAGCGGACTTCACATGATATAGTCAATTTCTTCCTTTGCTCTTTAAATGGAGGTTTGCTATCTTTCTGGTGACTTCCACTGTCTCCTCACTATCCTCCCACCATTTGTCTTGACGGCCTAGGTCAGAGGAGCCAGAGAGGAATCCATAATGTTTAAGTGGATCCAACCGCAATGACAGATGCATGCTCCTTCCCATTTTCTTCCAAGAAAGTAAAAATAGTGTGGATAAATACATCAGCTTGTGTATTTCCTTCTGCAATAAAACCAGGGAAGTTAGACTGTGCACATGTATGAATCTATTTCTGGAAATACCCCTACAACATGAGCAGAATCTGAAACAATATTTAAGGGTTTTTGAATTAACCATATTAGATGAATCAAAACAGTCTACCTGTTGGGCTGAGGGAAACAGAAGTGTTAAGAAGTGTTAAGAGATTGGTGAATATCTTGACTATGAGCCCCTCCTATTTCTTTAGATGAACCTGAATCATTGGTAAAATAATTACTTGCCTGTGGAATGGGAGAAGTTTGGACAATTTTTGTAATCATAAATTCAGCTCACATGAGAAAATCCTATAGCTTACCAGTTGGATAATTATTTCCTATCCCTCCATAATAACCTGCAAACAAAATTAAAAAGCCCATAGATTTTTGTAACGCTCTTAAAAACTGATTGTTAGCTAATGGTAATAATATAATAGAGCAAGGAACAAATCCATGTCATTGTTGACATCAGGTCCTCCTCCAATCACTAAGAAGAGTAAGGTAAGCAGTTAGTATTTTATGGCCATTATAGTGTAAATAAATCCATTCTGAAGGTTTATTCTCTTGTGCTATAATACCTGTAGGAAACAATTTAGTGGGGAAAATAGATAAGTTTAGAGGACATGAAGGATCCATATGATACACAAATGCTTCTTTTAGTCTGGCTTCAAATAGCTGAAATTCTTTTCTTGTCTCTCAAGATAATATTCGAGGACTATTCAATACCGTATTTCCTTCTATAGTTTTAGATAGATTGGTTAATGCATAATTAGGCATTTCCTAAAGTAGGACACAGGCAACTAACATTTCCTAATAGTTTTTGAAAGTTAAGTGTTTTTAAATCATCTTGTCTAATGGGCCTTTTTATCACTTAACAGTTTTGTTCTAATAACTAATTGTCAGAAATATTGCAGTATCTGATCTTTGTATCTTTTCAGGTGCAAAAATAAGCCCATTTTTATGTAGTATATCCTGAGACATGTTATCTTCCTCTTTGGAGGTAGTTAACAGGATACCATCCATATAATGAATAATATAAGCTTGAGGGAAAGTACCTCACAGGCTCTAAAATCTTTCCTACATAGTATTGATACATAGTAGTGGATTTTCTCATTTCTTAAGGTAATACAGTTCATTGATATCATCAGGATGAATATGTATAGTATAAAAGCAATCTCTTAAACCTTAAACTATTAAAGGTCAATTTTTAGGAATAGTTGTGGGCATAGGTAAACTGGTTTGTAAACATGGCGGCATTAACATTCTGTAAATCAACCAACAATTTCCACTTACCAGATTTCCTTTTAATTACCAAAACAGAATTCCAAGAAGAAAAAGAGTGCTCTATGTGCCCATTCTCCAACTGTTCCCTACCTGGTGAAGAGCCAGTAACTTTTCTTTAGTAAGGGGCCATTAAGGTGTTCTGTAGCTAGAGTTTTCCTGCCTTGCCCACAGTCAGGACAAATCTTTGTCACCTGCCAGTCCCACAGCCGCTCAGACCCAACTAAGTAAACACAGAGACTTATATTGCATACAAACTGTATGGCCGTGGCAGGCTTCTTGCTAACTGTTCTTATAGCTTAAATTAATCCATTTCTATAAGTCTATGCCTTGCCACATGGCTGGTGGCTTACCGGCGTCTTCACATGCTGCTGGTCATGGCGGTGGCTGGCAGTGTCTCTCTGCCTCAGCCTTCTGCTTCTCAGAATTCTCCTCTCTCCTTGTCCCACCTACTTCCTGCCTGGCCACTGGCCAATCAGTGTTTTATTTATTGACCAATCAGAGCAATTTGACATACAGACCATCCCACAGCAGTGTTCAGATAGGCTCATTAGATTTCCATGTAATTTGTAGAGGTGATTTTTTTTTCAATGACTCTCATGAAAAACCCAATGCATATCCATGATTTTGTCCTTGTGGGAAGATAAATTTAACAATCCCTTGAAACTCTTTTTTTCTGGTCCCTTTCCCTTTTGATATCTCATTCTATTCATTAGCCATTGTACTTGTGAGGAATGGGTAGCATTAGAGGTGGGACTACAGATCTCTACATTAGCATAATCTTCATCAATGACTCCTGTAGGAACTGTGATGACCTTTATGGATAAACTACTCTGATCCAATAAAAGTCCAACTGTTCCAGGCTGTACAGGTCTCCAATATCCTGTGTGTAGGTTAAAAGGACAATGGAGAGGTGAAATGGCAATGTCTTTAGGGCAAGGAATATCAATAGCATCACTTCCATGAGTAGTCCCTAGATTGATGACAATCTGGAACTGGCACAAATATTATTGTTCTTGGATTTAAACTCTCTAATTTTGCAGGACCAGGGACCGGGGTTTCATCCTGTTACCTCTTGTTGACTGGTATCGTTATTGTTGCTAGGCAATGTATTGCTGCTGTTCTTATCAAATTTAGATCAGCATTCCTTAGCCCCAAATTTTCCTTTCTTGAATGTAGAGTATAACCCAGGAGCTCATTGATTCATTTGTTGTAAGGGTAATTCACATTGTTTCTTTAAGTGGCCAGGTTGGCAGCACCACAATTGAAACGTTTTTGCAGATGTTTGAACAGCATAGGTTTCTAAAGCAGCTGGTTTTGGTCTATATTTATAGGTCCCCACATTTCTACATAACTTCAGAAGGTCCATAACATTTCCTATCTTTCTCTCAGTTCTAATTATTCCCTGTAAATAATCATTGGCATTATCAAAAGCTAGTTCCTTTAATAATAACCCTTGAATTTGCTCCCTTTTTACTTGTTCAATAGCATCTTTGAATCTCACTATGAAATCAGCATAGGCCTCAGGGGACCTTGTATAATTTTTATATAACTAGACCTGAAGTCAGATGTCATATCCATTTTCAGACAAGGAGCCTTACCTACATCCCTAATGTGTGGGATGGCTTCAGAAGATAATATTATGCAACTGATAATCTGTTGATACCCATCTACCAGTCCCTGTCATCATTTCATGTTATATATCCAGGATTATGTTTCAATCCTAGTTATCAAGCCTTCTCATGGGCTTCATCTATAAGCCACATTTGCCACTGAAGAAATTGGAAAGGGCTAAGAACCATTCTAGAAATTACATGAAAACTATATGGTAACTGTTGTGTGGTATTGCTCCAAGCAAAAAGATATCCATAACAATATGGAGCAGTAGGCCCATAGGAAGCACAAGCCTTTTTAAAAATACTTCATTATGTCCATGTCTAATCCTTGGTGAACGTTTTGATTTTGCTGAAATTGCACTGGAAATACAAAGTTCATGAGGCCAGAGAACAATTGGTAATGAATTCCCTTTCCCTGCCATACTCTAGCATGCCTGGGTTATAAACTTGGCATTTTCATAGGCTTTCCTAAATCCCCTCTACTTTCTTTATCAGGAAGTAGAGGGAATTTAAGATTTGATTATCAAATTTCTCACCTCATGCTTCAGGGTTATTTTCAGGCAATGGAGGATATGTATCTGAAGGAGGTTCTAGCGAGGCAGCTGAGGAAATCATCACAGGCATAGTTATTTGTGGTGCTGTTTTAACTTTCAATTTTGCCTGAATGGGGAAAATCTCCTTATTTGTCTCTTTTACCTATTTTAAGCTTTGATCATCTAGTTTATATTCATTTAAGGAATTATCCATCTCTTCCCTGTTATTAATATCCTCCTTATCTTCCTTAAGCATTTTGATAATGGTCCAAATTAATGCCCAAGTGACCCAAAATTGAACAGGGATCATTTCCCCTTGTTTATGTGCCTTTTAAATATTCTTTCAAACTCTGTCCCATATTTCTTCAGCTCATGTTCCTTATTCTGGAAACCAGGGATTGTAATTATAAACAATTTGTAAGCAATCTAAAGAGTGGGATTTTAATAATTCACTCCTCTTTTCCTTAGCGGGGGCGGGGGGGGGGGGAAGATGTGCAAGCTTGGTGTAAGGCAAAGCCTTCCCTAGTTTCTGCCCCATTATTCTCACTCACTTCCTTCTGTGAGGGTCCCCCCTTATCTCATAGCCAATTTCAGGTGTCTCTCTGGGCGCCACTTGTTTACCGTTCTAGAGGTGGTAGGGTCTGAGAGAATAGAGCTGATAAATAATGTGGACAAAAGTCTGATGCAATAGGCAACTTTATTCAGAGCACTGGACAATTTATACTCTGGGGTATAAGAGGAGTCACATGAACAAAGAGACCAATCACAAAGGCAAGCCACACATGATGGCCAAGCTGCCAGTGGCAAACAAACCCTATGTGGTGAACAAACCACATGCAGCAAAACCATGTTTGCCCATAGAGGCATATAAATAAATAACAGTAGACAGTCGTAATGAATAATCTGAAGTAAACTCACTCCTACCCACTACACCTGGCAGGAGCATGAAAACATATTCCAAGAACAATTTTGTGTTTTGAAGAAAATGAGGTCACTTTGCTTTGTCTTCTTGGAATATTTTCACAAGCACTCAGAAATCGCCTCACACACCTACATTCTTGGACCATGTTCCAAGAAGTTTGTTTTGTTCTTGTTTTTCAAAATTTTTGAGTCATATCATCAAGTCATTTATCTGCATTCTTTCTTATTTTTTAATGTAGGCACTTAGCGCTACAAACTTCCTGCTTAGAACTGCTTTAAATATGTCCACAGAGGTTTTTCCTGTAGAGTGTTTTCATTTTCATTTAGTTCTAGGAATATTTTTATTTCTTATTTGACTCATTTATCATTCAATAATGAGTTACTTAATCTCTATGCATTTCTATACTTACTAGAGTTTTGTCTAAGTTTTATTACACAATTATAAGATAGAATACATGAGATTATTTCCATTCTTTTCTGTCATTGTTCAGGCTTGCTTTGTGTCCAAGCATGTGGTTTATTTTAGAAAATCTCCCACAGCTGAGGAGAATGTATATTGTTTGTCATTTGGGTGAAATATTCCGTAGATATCTGTTAGGTCCATCTGATGCAAAGTATTATTTAATTCTGAGGTTTCTCTTTTTAGTTTTTGTCCAGTTGACCTATCTATTGGAGGAAGTGGGGTGTTAAAATCACCTACTATTATTACATTTGTGTCTTTAATTCCAATCCCATGATTTTCATGCAATTTGATGTTTTGTGAATATATGCTTAATATCTTGGTTAACCGATTCCTGGATTAGAATGAAGTACCCATCTTAGTCTCTTCAGGTTAGTTGCACTTTGAAGCCTACTTTGTCAGATATTAGGCTAGCAACACCTGCTTACTAGTTGATCCCATTTGCTTGAATAGTTTTTTTTCTACCTTTACAGTTTAAGATGGTTCCTATCTTTAAAGCCAAGGTGAATTTTTCATAGCTAATTCATATTTGGATTTTATTTCTTAATCCATTGATCTGTGTCTTTTGATTGGAGAATTGAGGCCATTTATATTTAATTATTTTGAAAAGTGTGTATAGATTATAGACATTTTGATGTTATTTTTCTGTTTATGTTCTTAGTTGTCGTTGTCATGAAACTGTGTATTCATTTGTTTCATGTCTAGAGTCTCTTCACAGCTCTACTTATTCCTCTTCAGTCTGGAGGATTATTTCTAGTACTCTGTTTAGTGAGCTTTTGTTTGATATCAAGTTTTTTAGGCTATTTCGATCATGGGTATTTTTGCTCTCTTTAACTATTCCAGGTAGTTCTGCTGGGTAGAGTAGTCTAGTTTGGCAGCCATAATTTTTTAGAACTTGGGGTGTTTTACTCCAGGATACTCTGGCTTCCAGATGTCAAAGAGGGGTCATGGGCAGTGGGGATGGAGGAACTTCTTTACCTGGTCCACACTGGGTCAAAATGTGCAGATGAATTCAGCTTGAGCATGCTCCCAGGTTTGGGAATGGGAAGGCAATGGGGAAGAGGGAGTACCTGTTTGTACCCAAGCTGAGCTGGGCTACAAGTGGTGGCTCCATTAGTTGACTAGATGGGGAAAGAGTTTCAGGCAGTGAGGCAAGGGGGACTGGTTTACCTGGACTCGGCTGGCCTGGTCCGAGCTGGGTCCTGAGTAGGTCTTCAGCTGGAACAGGTTTGTGGAAAAAGGAGAAGGATTGAAGGTAATAGATGTAGAAAAACTGACTTATGTGATCTGAGCAAACCAGGTGGAGAGGGTGTGATGGAGTGGGTTCAGGACAGAAGAGGGGTTGTAGGCAAGGTATGGAAAAAATGACCAAGTTTTGGTGAAAGCTGGAAAAAAAAAGACTAGTAAAAATAATAAAGAGAACTAGAATAAAGAGACTGTAGAGTTTAAAAAGTGAAGTTGGGCAAAAAGCAGTGATACTAGATGCATATGCATCATGTGCTACAATAAGCAGAAACTTAGACTAAAATTAATTGTTAAATATGTTTTGACACAAAAGGGTTGTGCATAAGAGAAAAATAAAAACATTTAGGTAAGTGATACTGTTTCATCATATGACATGCCATTGTTTTATGTAGCACAGAAAAGGAACGTGTGCTGCCAATCACACCCTGACATAATGCTCTCTCATTTTCAGAACTTTAACTTTTACTGAAGGAGCTCATTTTGCTTAGACATGGATGGTTTTGTAGCACATAATATTTTGGAGCATACAAAAAGATAGTATAAATAATGAACAGTTAACAGGTTCCTCATTTTTCCATGCTATCCAAAATTTCTGGATCATTTTAAATTCAGAGTCATTTATGTGTTTGTTTTTATGATGAAATATCTCAACAGCAAAGCTGTTACATTTAACTGAGAGCATTGTTACTTAATAAGAAAATATGGTATGGGGTCACTCAATCACTGAAGCTCATTTGTTTCAAAGATGATGCAGCATACAACTGGCAGCTATATCTCAATAAAACACTCATATAATGGAGATCTATCTATCATCTATCTATCTATCTATCTATCTATCTATCTATCTATCTATCTATCCTACTTTATGGAAGAAATACATTTGAAAGAGATATACTCTATCCAAGACAGAACAAAACTTGGGAACAGGAAAGATGACATTAAGGTCTTGATTAAGGCATCACATTTTCAAAGACTGGATGCGTTGTATATGACTTAAACATACCAGGGTGAAACTCGGACTGCCTGCGTTTAGACTGCCTTCCCAGTTAGTTCTTATTTCCTTGAGGGTCACCTGTGCCATGTCTCTGAATGCCAAAGTAATGCACATTTCTGAGGGGTGTTTGAGAATTAAGTAACTTCCAACACTTGTGTTTGAAAACTACCAGACATCACAACTCTAAAACAGTCACTAAGTGTTCTGCATGTATAACACTGAATGACAAACTCTGTCCACAAA
The DNA here is from genome assembly GCF_004664715.2 of Peromyscus leucopus. NCBI lineage: Eukaryota > Metazoa > Chordata > Mammalia > Rodentia > Cricetidae > Peromyscus > Peromyscus leucopus. Next base: position 47,065,211 of record NC_051067.1, read on the forward strand.
ATCAGTATCTATCCACCTGAAAAATGAAAAAAATATGACTGATCTCATGATATTAGACACAAAGCAACAATCTACTGTGGTCTGTCAGAGATAATCAAAACAACATGATCCCTGCAGTTTACCCAGGACTGTTTTTGGGATGCAGTACAGATGAGGGTCCCAAAACACACTCTCCTGATTCCCTGGCATTGAGTTGGCAGAGATGGGTTTCTTGGAGGCCCAAGTGTCTATGACAAAAGACCCAAGACAGAATTGCACACATAGACAGAAGCTCTGATGGTTGGTGGAAGCTCCCCATTCATTTTATCAGAGCTTCAATCAGCACACTTGAAGAATTAGAGATGTTGATTTTTGAAGTTCATACAGAGTTTGAAATTTTCTGTTCCAAAGAACCAGACCAAAAAAATGTAACTCTTGAGATATTGGGCTGAATTCTCAGATGCCTCATTCTCCATCATAGAAAAAACCTGGGTCCAGATAGTGCTACCTGATCTGGCCCTAATGAAACTGAGGAGGAATACCCAAGCTTGAGGAGTGTATCTGATCATATATTTTGCCCATTTATTTTTTAGTTTATATTTTTTTCTACTACTGAGTTTTCAGAGTTCTTTAGATATTCTTGATATAAGTTCTTAATCAGATATGTGGTTTGTAAATGATTTTCCCCGTGTTTCATATTTCATTCTCTGAACAATTTTTGCAAAGGGCAAAAGTCCTTATACATTTCAACTTTGATACATTTCAACTTGTCAGTGCACAAACACAAATATTCATTGCATCTTATTTGTAATGGTCAAAACTATAAATAATGCAAATGTTGCTAGCAAGTTCATATATAACTAAATTCTGATATATTAATACAAGGGAATACTGGTCAGTAATGCAAAGAAAAGGGATACTTACATACACAGGGTGGATGCATTTCAAAATAATTATACGAAGTGAAAGAGGCCAGGCTCCCTTCTTCTCCAACAGAAAGCATATGTAGGATGTGATTCCATTTATATATAACTCTAGAAACATAAGCTAGCATGAAGTGACAAGAAGCAGACCTGTATCCTGCTGGAAGAAAGATTGGATACGGGAGCAGAACTCAGCCATAAACAATCTATGTAAGGGTGTGCTACAAGGTGGTAGATACTTTTACTATCTCCATGGTAATTATTTTATAAAAACATTTCATGAAAATTTGTATATATTTAAAACCAAACTATGTGCTATAACTATGATATGTGCTGTTTATTGCATGTGAATAATACCACAATTAAGCTCTGAAATCAGTTATTCAGACATTCTAATCATGAAAGCCAGATACAAAGGGCAATGAAAAATCATGCTAACCTCAGATTTCTCCATAGCCATATTTTACTTTATTTTCTAAGTGATTTTATGAAATAAACCGACAGACTTTTTAAGTGTGTAAGCTTCCCAAGCACACGGCTCCTATGAAGAGTTCTTTGAAAGAAAATATAAGAATTTACAAATTACTGTGAGTGTGATATCTGGCACACATACTCCAGATTGACACTGGGACACATCCCAAGGCCCTGATCTGGTCTGCGGTTTTGAAAATATTGTCCCTATGATAGCACATTTCTACCTAGAACAGGACAAAACAAAACCCCAAACCTCCAAACCTCACTGGGTAGAAAGGAGTCAGAAACTCTGGAAGAAACACACATACAGGTGAGCTTTTCCTTCCCCTGGAGGTCAAATCTGCTGGAAAGCAACCGTGTCTCTGAAATTCAGTTCAAGTAAGTTAAGGCCTAGCAGAGTCATGCTAGTAAGAGGCAAAGACCAGTCATAACCTAAACAGCTCCATTTGATCTGCTGGATCCTAAAATGAAGTTGGTGTAATTTAATCACATGATCTGAGAAAGCAAGAGTACTGTGACAACTGGGCAGCTACCAAAGCCGCATGCCGAAGTTTCCAATAGCTCACTGCTTTTTTAAAACTTCCATTGGCTTACTGATTTCTTCCTGGATGAAATCCAAGTACATCTGCATGGAAGGTAAAGCCTTTGCCTCAGCTCCCCACTGGTCTGCCAGCCTGTTTCCTGCATGATCTTTCCCGTCAGTCATAGTGAGGGATTTCCAAATTTCACATGTGCGGAGTCTTCTGTCCCAACACCTACGCCATTTCACTCTTTAGTAATACCTTAGTCCTTTATAAACCCCCAAAGGAATGATGTCATGGATTTGAAAGTTCAGCACCCTAAAACAGTGGCATTTTATGGGCTGCTGGGCAACACTTAAAATGCCTGAGAAAGAAAGAACAACCCGGAAGAGTTAGAATCACACTGTGAAGCAGTTTTTTGGTGGTGAGATTTAATAGTAGGACATTTATTGATTGATTGATTGTCACATGAAACATGTTACATTTTATCATAAATTGCAGACTTTGAAATAGGACTTTGTAAATAAAAGTTATAATTTAGCATTTTCAAGGCCCAGAATGAATCTGAACCAGGCTATTTGGGAAAACACGTTTTGGTACTTAATACATGAGTGCTTGTATTTTTCAATTTTAATTTTATTAAAAGTATAAAACATTTTAGGTAAGACACTCAAACATTTGCAGACCTTAACGCTGTCTTGCACTTGGCTTGAAAATTACGGCCTTGCATTAGAGGAGCAGGCTTAGACTGGAATCAATGGGCATTCAGGGAATTGAGTAGTGTTGCTTGATTTAAGCCCGGGTCTTTCCAGTTTTGAGACTCTGCTCTCTTTCCATTGCATCACTGCTTCCCAGCTTTGCAGACTTGCCCTGAGGAGTTACAGACAGGCATTTGCACAGTCCAGAATCTCTAATTAACAGACCAGAAAATGCACTGGAGGAGGCGGCGAGCAGAGGCCAGACTACTACACAGTCTACGAGCTCCACACTCCTGTGAGACGTGCCAAGCCTGGGCAAAAGCAACCTTCCAGGGAAACATTTGCTGAGGCCACAATTAACTGGACTTGGGCAGCTTAAGAGTGATAACAAGGGCAGGTATTTGACCTCATCCAATTACTTTCAGGAACAGCCGGTATCAAATGCATTTGTGAGGTACCTTCACTTCAATAGGAGCAGATAGCTTCTAAATGAAGTGATTGTACGCAAGCTTAGAGGAAATCTGAGCCCCTGCCAAACCTCAGGAGGATAATAGGCATCTCAGTACAGCCACCGGAGCTATGTAAGGCTAATGCACAGATGCTGGGGGCTTGAGCCTGGCTAAAAACACAGGGAGGTTGCATGGTATATTAAACTCACTGAATTTTACAGCTAACATCTGGCCTTCAGGACAGCTGTGGTCAGATTTAGTGTAAGACTCCAGTGAAAAACAGTCAAGTCAAATATTTGAGCCTCTCCCATTCACACTAAAGCAATTTGTTAATCAGTCAATCTGCACTGGGACTAACGTTTACTGGTTTCATTTTACTCCAGGCAAGAATAAACTTCACAAAGGGAGTTAAACATCATCCTGTGAGTCTCATGGGAGTCTTATTCATAAAGTGCTCTCTTTTCTGTTTGAGAAATGTGTATTTTCATTTTTAAGAAATCATGCTTTTTAAATTTTTCTTAATTCTCGAGAATTTCATACACACACATATATAATGAAATATGACCATATATACCCCCATGTTTCCTCTTCAGTATGCCTCCCATTACACTCCCCCAACTTCATGCCCATTTTCTTGGATAATCCACTAAGTTCTATTGGTGCTGCCCATATGTGCCTGGGTATACAGTCATCCACTAGGGCATGAGACATCTGCCAGTGAGCACATCCTTAAAAGTAATAATTCTTGACCCTTCCAAAGCTAGCCACTGCCAGAGCTTGTCAGTAAGGGGTGGAGCCTGGATTTTTTCTTTAACACACCTCAGGTTCTAATCACAAATGTATTTTCGGCTGATGACGGTGGTAAGATACAAAGAGAGAAAAGAAGGTATAAATGGTCTTTATCTAAACCAGGAACCAGAGCATCAAGATCTTTGAATAAAGGCACACTTTAAAAACATTTATGTGGCACAAATAGAAATTTGTGGCACACTGTATGTATGCAGACAGCTGAGGGATTTTATGCTTTGGGGAAGAGAGCTGCAGTTCACAGTGTGTTTGTACTCTGCAGTCTGTTTCTAATCTCTCAGAAAACACAACATGGATTTAATGTGACCCTGAAGAGGATAAGGAAAACAGGGCTTGCCCTCTCACCCCCCATTTGAAGCTTGTTGAATTTCCCCAACCACATTTGAAATGAATCAAGATGGTTAACAGCTGCCTCGCTTATTAGGAAAATTCTCATTCTAATTATAAATAAACACTTCGTCCAGGGAAAGATTATAAATTTTACCAATCCAAATGCTTGTGTTTCTTGAGCAACTTAGACACTAGGCCAGAAGCACAAAGCATATTCTAAAACATCACCTTAGAATCCATCTGTAGACAAAGAGTGAGGAACAATTAGCTAACACATTGTAGATATCTTCCTGTCCTCAACTGCTGGCTGAGTCATCCACTTTATAAAATGTGGAATGTCCTCAATTTTTCCCATGTGCCCACAGCTATGGTCCAAGGATCTGGGAGCACACATTCACCAGCATCTCCTTATTGCTGAGACTCAGAAGGGACCAAGACAATTTCATAATTTTCAGTAGGAGCATTCTCTGATATCTGGGGAACAAGTGGACTCAAAGAGTTTGTTAGGATATTGAACCTCTGAGGAGAGAAGGGTTTTCATATCACTCATGTGTATTTCATCTTCTTCCTTTTTTCCTATGTACAGTGTAACTTTGGCACAGCTCCTCAGAGTGATGCACTGTTACCTATAGCCCATTTAAGAGTAGAGTGGTTCTGTGAATTCAAGATTATAATTATTCTATAAATACTGGAGTGGACTGGAGAGGTGGCTCAGTAGTTAAGGGTCCTTGTTCTTCTTTCAGAGGACCGAATTTTGGTTCCCAAAACCCCAATGGTGGCTTGCAAGTATTTATAACACTATCTGTCCCAGTTCCATGGGATTTGGGTCCCTTTCCAGGTATCAGAATCAGGCATGCACGTGGTACACATAGGTCATGCAGGTAAAACATCAACATAGGTACCTACAAACAAACAAACAAACAAAGAAGCACCAGAACAATGAAAATCCTGTGTTGGAAGTTAAATATTTCTCACTGAAAGGGCTAGGCCCTTTTACACACCACCACTTCTAGGAGAAGGATTTGTGAAGGATAGTGGATTAGTATAGAGTGACTTTGGTCTGTGGTTATAATTAAAAAACAATAAAAACTGACATTTGAATAATAATCTTCAAAGTTGATTTCATTCACTCTGTAGTTCATGTTCCCAAATAATATTGTGATGGAGACAAGATCAACATAGTTAGTTCAGAAAGAAATTGGCTATATTTTCTTTTTCAGTTGAAGGAGAACAGTTATAATCCACTCTAAAGTTAAGGTAATTATTTAAATTTGCTAACATGTGGAATAGTGCAACAACTGAGCCTTAAGGCATCAAATCTAAAGCTCTTTAAGAAATAAAACTGGAAACTGTTACCATGACACTCCTCAGAAGACTTAATTGAAAGGAATTCTGTACTTTATGTGAGATTACCCATGAAAACAACATAAAGAAAGTTGGATGAAATACTTTTACAGAAGCATTATTAAAACAATCATTCAATTGTTGTGCTATAAATTCTTTAAGGAAACAGGTTGTTCTTAAGTTATTCTGTATCCCCAATACAGACAATAGTAGTAGGTATGTTAGATATCCTTAATTAGGTTTGTAAATGATTGATTTAGTGACCTAGAAAAAAAATTATTATTATTATTTTCTTAGAAAAAAATCCAAAAGGAAAGTGGGAACTACAGGGGACAAGCATAACATTTGACCCAGTATTTCCCCTTGAGATTATTTGCTGAGCACCACAATTTATGCTGTTATGCCTGGGGGTGTGGCGATCAGAAACTAAAACACAGGTCTCTCCTAAGGGGGGGGGGAATACATTATGAGAGATGTCTTAGTTAGGGTTTCTATAAATGGCCAAAAGCAACCTGGGGAAGAAAGAAGGAAACATTTTCATTTTACAGCTTTACATCCATGGAGGTCAGGGCAGATTCTGGAAGGATGAACTGAAACAGAAGGCATGGAAGAATGCCGTTTGCTAGCTTCCTTCCCACAGCTTGGCCAGTCTGCTTTCTTATACAACGCAGGGCCACCTGACAAGGAATAACAATACCCACAATGGGCTGGGCCCTTCCATATCAACTGTTTATCAAGATAATACTCCACAGACTTATCTACAGGCTAATCTATGGAGGCAACTTAATAGTTAATAGTCTCTCTTCTCAGATATGCCTAGTTTTTTCCAAGTTAAACAACCAGATCAAGAGACATCCTCCTAACAGATGTCTGAACATCCAAAGTCTGTAGAGTGTTAGTGTGAACTGGAAGTAACTCACTCCTTACCAAGATAGCAAAAGGAACTAAATGGATTGGAAAGAGAAATTGTTTTCAAATTCTGTTACCAAGGAAAAGGTAAGAAAGACACCATAAAGTTTATTTGTGGATCTGTTCCCTCAAATTCATAGAGAAGTTTATTCATGGGCCATTTTACATGTGGATTTGCTATCTCATATACATAGAGAAGTTTATTAATGGGTCAACTCATATGAGACCTTACATGCCTCAACTTCACAGTAGAAAATGGCCCTGGATTAGAAATTATTTATTTTATTAATTTTTATTACTGAAGTTATAATAAAATTACTGCATTTCCCCATTTTCTTCCTTCTCTCAAACCTTCCAAAATAGCTCCTTGCTTTTATTCAAACTTATCCCCCCTTTTTCATTAATTGTTGTTATATAACAAGCTCAGTCTGTATAATGTTACTTATATGTACATTTTCAGGACTGACCATTTGGTATCAGATAGACAACTGGTATGTTCTTCCCTGGTGAAGACTATTTTTCCCATTCTCAATGTTGCTTAGTTGCCTGTGGTTCGTTTGTGTAGTCTTGAGGCATCACGGTCTTTCTCCCATCTACTTTGGCATGTCTATTATTGTCCTTCAGCTCATATTTACAGAGCTATGTAGGTGAGATTTTATGAGTGTAGCATCATAAATTACTAGACACAACCTCACAGAAAACTTCCTGATTCTCTAGTTCTTAAAATCTCTCACCCCCTCTTTTGCAGTATTCCCTGAACCTTAGGTATAGGGCTTGTTTTGTAGATACATCTGTAGGGACTGCATCCCACAACTGATTGATTATGATTTTCTGTAATGGTCTCCTGTCCATTGTAAAGAGAAGTTTCTTTGATGAGGGGTGAGGCCTACACTTATGGGTACAAGGACACATATTTAGAATGTACTTGGTGATTATGGTGTTTTACTAAAGTGGTGGTTGTAGGTTCTCCTCCAGGATCCATGACTTCACCAGCCTTGGTTAGTTGGCTAGGTTTCACATATCAGTAATGATTTCCCTCTTGAAGAGCAGCTCATAAGTCCAATTAGGGAGCTGTTGGTTACAACCAAAATATGCATGCCACTACCAAAGACAATTTTTTAATTGATCTTTTTTTGATTATCTGTTGTTTGAGTTCTTTGTATATTCCGAACATTAATCCTCTGTCAATATATGACTGAAAAAGGTTCTCTCCAATTTCTAATGCTTTCTTTTCACTCAATTGATTGTCTCTTTAGCTATGCAGAAGCTTTTCAGTTTTATGAAGTCCCAGTTATCTATTGTTGACCTTAATTTTGGGCAAATGTAATCTTACTCACAGAGTGGTATTCCACAACATGCAGCACAAACTGAAGATTCAGGTAGGATACTTTAACTGGCCCAGGACAGTACTTGACCCCCCTAGGAAAACCACAGAGGATAAAAGCCTCAGCCCTGCTATGACTCAGGCCTCTCTTGAACATTGTAAACACTTCCCCTGGAAGAAGAAAGGAGATTTGAAATTTAAAACAATAGAATGGAGAAAAGAAAAAAAAAAAACTCAACAAACCAATTCTGGAGGTACAAGTCCAAGTGCAGAAATGAAAACAACACGAAAAACCAGGATAATATGTCTTCTTCCAAAATTACTAATTTCATAGTCATGCTGTCCAGTCAGATCAATTTGTAAAAGCTTTCAGACAAATAGTTTAAAAGAATCATTTCAATTATGATTAAAAAAAAACTCAAAGAAGACATAAACATATTCAGAAAGAACAATGCCTGAGTGCTGAATGAACTAAGGCAGTGAATACAACATATGAATATATAATTCAATAAAGAAATAGAATTTTTGAAGAAAAATAAACTGAAATTATGCTGAAATGAAAAACACAACAAGACAAATTAAAATCAAAGTGAAAACCTTAACTAAAATAGAAATGATCATGTAGAAAATATAGTATTAAAGTTTGGAGACAAGGTAAAAGAACTAGATAATTCAGTAAAGGTTAATGAAAAAAAATTAATGGAACATTAGTGAGGACTAAGACACCATGAAAAAGCCAAACCTTTAAATTGTGAGTATAGGGGAAGGAGAAGATTACCATAACAAAGGCATAGAAAAATATTTTCAATAAATTGATGTGACAAAATTTCCTAAAGCTGGAGAATGTGATTCCAAGACAGGTACAAGAAGCCTACAAAATATAGATGAGCTGAGGAAAGAAACTGTTTGTGGCATATTATAGTTAAAACACAAAAACCACAGACAGAAAAATAAGGGGAAGTGGTACTGAACCTGCAAGAGAGAAGGGTCAAGTCACTTATCAAGACAGAACCACCCATCAGAATGACATCTTATTATTTAACAAAAAACTTTTAAAACCAGAGATCCTGGAAAGATGTATTCAAAGCTCGGAAAGACCACAACTGCCACCCCAGACTTTTATACCCAGCAAAACTATATAAACTGAAGAAGAAATAAAAACTTTGCATGATAAAAGTAGACTGAAGGAATATGTGATCACTAAGTCAACTTTACTGAGGGTACCAGAAAGAATTATTCAGTCTGAAGAGGAACCTGAACATACCAAAGATATCATAGAGAATTAATAAACAATACCAGATTAATTAATCAAAAGATATACTAAAAACTCCACAAAAGGGACAATAATCAAAATATAGCTTTCAATAACTCTCAATATTATTGGTCTCAATCTTCCAATAACATGACACAGACTAGCAGCTTGAATTAGAAAACAGAATCCATCTTTTTGCAGTCTCAATGAAACACATCTCACCACCAAACATGGACCAAGCACAGGGGAAAAGATGTAAAAAGGCATTCCAAGCAATTATAACTAAGAAGCAAGCAAGTAAGCATAGCTTATTACATTTAATACATGACAAAACAGAGTTCAAACCAAAAGTAGAAGAGACAAAAAAAGTCACTTCATACTCATCTGTGGAACATTCCATCAAGAGGACATTACAGGTTGCAAACATGTAAATGTAGAACACAGACATGCAATTTCATTATAAAGTTACCAGTTATTTCCAAAACCATGATAGTAGGTGATTTCAATACCTCACTCTCACCAATAGACAAGTCATTTGGACAAAAAAGTTAAACAGAGAAACACTGGAGTTCTAACACAATATGTAAAACAGATCTAATAGGAATCTATAAGATATTCTACTTGAACACTAAAGAATACATGCTCTTCTCAGGAGCCTATAGAACTTTCTCCAAAATTGATGGCATAGTAGTAATCAAAGCAAGTCTGAACAAATTTAGGAAAATTGAAATATCTTGAATTCTATCTAATGACATTGGAATAAAGATAGGCATCAAATGCAAGAGAAATTACTGAAAGTGTACAAACTCATAGAGATTAAACGACAAACTATTGAATGATATATGAATCAGTGATGAAATCAAGAAAGAAAATTTAAAAAGTATAGAATTTAATGAAAATGAAGATACCTCAATTAAAATCCATAGGGCAAAAGGAAGACAGCCCTAAGAGGAAAGCTGACATCACTAAGTGCCTGTATCAACAAATTTGAGAGGTTGCAAAGAAACTAATCAATGATACATCTTAAGACCTTGGAAGAACAAGAACAAACCAATCCCCAAAAGAGTAGATGGGAAGACATAATCATACTCAGGGAAGAAATTAATGAAATAGAAATAAAAAACAATATAAATAATGAGTAAAAACCCTGGTTATTGAAAAGAGAAACAAAATTAACACATTCTTAGCCAAATTAACCAAAGGAAGAAGAGAGAAGACTCACATTAAGAAAATTAGAGATGAAATGATAAGCAGTATAATAAATGCCAATTAAATACAGCCAATCATGGGGATATAGCCTAAAAAATGGATGGATTTTTACATGCACATGACCTACCCATACTGAACCAAGATGAAATGAATAGGTTTAGAAGATCCATAATGAGAAATGAGATTCAACAGTGATTTTAAAAAGTCCTTCTAAGAAAAGAAACAAAGGCCAGAAACAGTCAGATTCACTGAAGAGCTCCACCAGAACTTGAATGGACTATTCAAATTATTCTATGAGATAGAAAAGGAAGGTGTCTAAACTCTTTATAAAGCCAATGCTACCTTAAAAGCAGGTGAAAATACCATAAAAAAGAAATTACAGAACGTCACTGATGAACATAGATGCACAAGTTCTTAATAAAATACAATTTGAATTTATCATCACATTAAAAAGATAATTCATCATGACCAAATTGGCTTAATTACAATTATTATACTTAACATTAATGAATTAATAAATGTAACTTATCACAGAAATAGACTAAAGACAAAAATAACCAGATCATCCCAAAACATACAATAGTCTTTAATAAAGCCAACATCCCTTCATGATAAAGGTCATAGAGTGGCTAAGGATGGAGAGAGCACACCTTAACATAATGGAGTCTATTTATGACAAGCCTATAAACGACATCATTTTAAATAGAGAAAAAAATCAATTCATTTCCTTTAAGATCAGAAACCAGACAAGTGTGTTTATACTTTCTACCTATATTCAACATAATGTGTAAAGTCTTAGCTAGAGCAATATGACAAGAGGAAAAAATAAAATGCATATAAATAGGAAAAGAAGTCAAAGTATTCCTTTCTGCAGATGATCTGATTCTATACATAATGGGCTCCAAATACTCAATCACTAACCATTAGAGCTGATCACTACATTTAGGAAAGTGTCAGAAACAAAATCAATACACAAAAATCAGTAGTCCTCCTATATACCAATGACAAACATACCAAAAAGAAACCAAGGCAACAATCTTATTCACAATAGCTAAAAGTAAACACACACACACACACACACACACACACACACGAATAACCTCCAAATAAGGGAATGAAAGACCTCTACAGCAAAAAATGTAAGCCAGGGAAGAAAGAAATTGAAGACAGTAGAAAATGGAAAGGTATCCCAAGCTCATGGACTGGAAAAATTATCATTGATAAAATGGTCATCCTACCAAATGCAATCTATAAATTTAAAGCAATCCTAATCAATATGCCAATGCCTCATTTACAGACTTAGAAGAAGTAATCCAAAAGTTTATATGGAGACACAAAAGACCAAGTATAACTAAAGCAATCATGAAAAAAGAATACTGTGGCTGGTACCATTATAACTGATGTCAAGTTATACTACAGAGTCATAGTCATGAAAACATCATGATACTGTCACAAAAAAATAGACACATAAAACAATAAAATAGTGTTGGGGATCCAAGCATATGCTCACCAAACTACAGTTAACTAATTTGAGAAAAGAAAGCGTGGTTAACAAATAGTGCTGGGAAAACTGGATTTCAACATTCATAAAATGGAGCTGATCCTTACCTTCCATCCCCCACAAAACTCAACTCCAAGTAGATCAAGGACCTCAACATAAGACCCGATGCTCTGAAATAGCTAGAGAAAAAATTACAGAACATATTTTAACTTAGAGGCATTAGTAAGGACTTTGTAAGTCCTTACATCAGTGTCAGACTTTGGTAACACAGAAAATAATGGGATGTCAAGAAGCTAAAGCTTTTGTGTAGCAAAGGAACTGGGAAGCAAGGTAGCTCACAGAATGGGTGAAAGTCTTTGCAGATTATTCATCTGACAGAGGATTAAAAGAAACTAAACATTAAAAAGTTAAACAATCCATTTAAGAAAGAGCTGTGCACGTGAAGAGAAAATTCTCAAAAGACAAAGGAAGAATGGTCATCCAATACTGTAAAAGTGCTCAGAATCCTTAGTTATCAGATAAATGCAAATTAAAAATACTTTTTTTAAAATTTATTTTTATTTTTTTTATAATGGTGAATTCTTTTTTTTAAATTTTCTTTTTTTTCATTTTTCTTTATTAAGAAATTTTCTACTCACTCCACATGCTATCCACTGACACTCCCTCCTCCCTCCTCCCTTCTCCCACCCTCCAGCCCTCTTTCCCAAGCCACCCCACTTTCCCACATCCCCCATATCGAGGTCTCCCATGGGGAGTCAGCAAAGCCCAGTACACTGAGCCTAGGCAGATCCAAGCCCCTTCCCACTGCACCAAGGCTGTGCAAGGTGTCACACCACAGGCACCGGATTCCAGAAACCTACCCGTAGACCAGGGACAGATCCCGATCCCCCTGCCTGGGTGCCCTCTAAACAGTTCGAGCCAAACAGCCATCTTCCGTATCCAAAGGGCCTAGGCCAGTTCCATGGGGGATCCACAGCCACCAGTCCACAGTTCATGGGCTTCCACTAGTGTGGCCAGTCATCTCTGCACGTCCTCCCATCATGATCTCCACGTCCCTCGCCTGCAGTATCTCTCCTCTCGCATATCAATTGGATTCCCGGAGCTCAGTTTGGTGCCTGGCCGTGGATCTCTGTATCTGCCTCCATTAGTCACTGGACAAAGGCTCTATGATAACAGCTAGGGCAAATTAAAAATACTTTAAGATCACATCTCATTGCAGTCATAATTGCCATCATCAGGAATGCCAATAACAAAAAAAAAAAAAAAAAAAAAAAAAAAAATGTTGACATGGATGTGGTGAAAGGGGAAAGCTCACACACTGTTAAATGTTCCGAATCCTGGCATCTCCAAGATATCAGAGTATCCACTACAAATAAGGTTTCATCTCCATAGTTTCATGCAATGACCTTAAAGGGCATCCCTTTCAGGAATCCAACCCAACCACACATGGTCTAGCATTAACAGGTTTCTAGAACTTTGGTGAAGCCCTTGTGACCCCAATTGGGAACTCATACAAGCTGAGCTGAGATTGCAGGACTCCAAGAATAGAGATCCTCAAATCCTTTGGAGATAATACAATGCCAGTGCAGTCTTGGGTTTGGTGTGGTCCTGCTAGGTTTTATACTTTTATCTCGTCTTTTCTTTTTATCCTCCCTTTTGGAATGAAAATACTCTGAAACATGTAATGGCTTTTTTACTTCATCGAGGCAGGTAGCTAAGAGTTTATCATATGCTCTTTTGATCTGGCTGCTTTTCCTCAATATTTTATTTATGAAATTAACATGGTTTTACATATAAAAATAGTTTGTTCATTCCGAGATTTATTCAACACAGATGTACATATATCCTGTTTCTGTGCATAGACCACGTTTCATAATAAATCAAATGAAAATAAACCTTTGATAGTTCAGACCCAATAGTTAAATAGTTTTGTTACTCTTTACATACCCATTAAAGTTATAAAAACCCTAACAATAAAAATATCTTTGAGATTAAATATTCCCAAAGAGGTTAGAAATAAACTCATTTCTCAAATACCTATGATTTCTATGTTTACTGCTGTCAGACCCAGGGATAATAAATATGGATTTTGTCAAGTATTTTTACCTACAGTATTTACAAGCCTAAAACTCAAGCAGCACAAACAAAGGATTCAGTCAGCCAGAATCTCCCAAGTGACTTGACTCAGGCACTTGACTCTTACCTGCCCCACCCTCATATGCCTATTTGTCTTTGTCCCGTGTTTGTGTCATTTTAATCTGCATGCCCTACTTTTGCACCATGATCTAGCTAACTCCATAATTTAGTCTTTTAATACTGATAAAAATGTAATAAAATAGCACACAGAGAAATGTGAAAAAGGATCAGAAGATTATTCTATAGCTTCAGGGCCTTTATATTTTTATGAGGGGAATGTTGCTAAAAAGCATCATCTATACTAGGAGAACACTGGGGAAGTTTGTAAGTGGGCCTTTGATGCTGCATCAATTGAGCATAACCCTAATTGGCTTGCAGCAGCATTCTGCCCTAAAAGACTGTGCAGTCTCAGCAAGGGGACTTCTCCTAGCAGGGGGATTGCTCAGCTTTATCCCATGGCCTTCAAATCAGGAACCAGAATTCCAAGGTGACAGCTAATCTTCCAGGCAGAAAAATATTTCTGAGTGAATACCACTGCAAACAGTCAAGCTCAAAGAGGCCTTGGTGGAAGAATGCCAACTTCTATCCACGCTTCTGAGCAGGCCAGGGAGTGCCTGGAAAATGCCAGCATCTACAGTTGTATTTGTGGGTACAGATTTATTTGTCAGGTGGGAAGCAGGCTTGAAGAGAGCTGCCAAAAGCCAAACTTGGGCCTGATTCCAGCCGTATTTGAAACTGTATTACTATAGATGTTGTTGGCACCATATTCTTATCTGGAAGTAGGCTTCAACCTTCTATTTTATTTCATTATTTAAAAATTTCATACATGCATAGAATGTATTTTAGTCATTCCTACCCCCATCCCTTCCTTCCCCAAATCATTCTGGCCAGGATTAGAGTGTATGAGACACAAGATGCCTGAAAGGTCTTTAGTTAAATCTTACACATAATCAATTGTTGACCTGAGATGTATTTGACTTCAGAACTCATGCTATTCAGAATACTACCAGCCATGCCTCATTCTCACTAGTTTGCAGAAAGAAGATTTAATTCCTTGTTTCTTTAGAAGTGAATTCCATGTCTGTGTGGTCAGCAGCAGCAGCATTTCAAATTTGCAGCCTCTTGCTACACTGGCAAAGTTGAAAGCTGGCAGGAAAACTGCAGCTCTAGACCTTGGAATGGCTATGATTTCCTGGTCGCCTCATGATACTTCTTGACACTTCTCTGTCTTTGATTTCCTCGCTCTGTATTCACCAAGCAATACTATAAAATCTTGACATATTCTTGAGATTATTCCCTATCTATCTTTCTCCCTACAGAAGGTGACCTTACATCCTACATCATTTTTGAATACTGAATTGCCTATGGAATTACCAATTTGCCGAGATTCTATTCTCGAACTATCTAGCTGTTCTGTGGCCCTCTCTGCTTCCTCGTGAACTTAGATACATCACTCATAACTGTTTTTTTAAAATAAATTTATTTATTTTTAAATTATACTCATGATATTCATTAATTACCCTCATGATTACATTTGTGTAATCATGATAAATACACTCAAAATCACATTTGTGGTATTCATAGATTACATTCGCAGTATTCATTCAATTATATATCTATTTTAATTTTAAATGCCGAATGTCATTCCTTGAAGGGGGGAGGAGGTTTTAAATACAGGCTTACAGCACTATGGGAGGACCCCGGAGGGCAGAAGTTCCCTAATGATGTTTTACAATAACTGTTTTCTTTTGGCTTGACTTAACCCTTTTCTCTTGTGAACTAAGCATCCTGAAAAATTGGAAGAAATGTCCTTTCTAAACCTTTGGCTGCCATTTCTCACCTTAAATCTTCATAAATAACTTATTCCTTTACATTTTTCTTTAAGATATTTGTATTAATCATTTTATAATTTTGTATAGTATGTTTTGATATTATTTAATACCAACTCCTCCTCTTAACTTCTCCCAGATCCACCCCATCTCCCTACCCTCCCACTTTTGTGTCCTTTAAAAAAATTTAATAATCCATCTACTCCAATTTATGTTATACATATATTTCTTTGTGTGGAGACATCCACTGGAGTGGGTTCAACTACAAGGAGCCACACCATTCAAAGGAAACTGATTGATTACCTTCCCCCAGAATCCATCAACTATCAGTAGCTCCTCAGTTAGAGCAAGGTTTATGAATCACTTCCCACTCTACACTAGAATATTGTCTGGCTTGATCTTGTGTAGATTTTGTACAGGCAATCACATGAGTGCAAGAGTCCTGTTTTGTCTAGAAGATAATATTTTTGTTCTGCTTCTCCTTGACCTTTGGGTCTTATAACTTTCCTGTCACCTCTTCTAAGATGGTCCCTGAGGCTAGGAGAGGGGTGTGGTGTACATGTCTCATTTGTGGCTGGGCTTACCACAAATGAGACACATCACTATTTGTGTTTTGAGCAGTTGTGAGTTTCTGTGTTAGCTACCACCCATGGCACAAAGAAACCTCTTTGGTGACTTCTATGAGCTGAACAAATCAACCAATAAAATTATATGAATTTAGAGGGCAATTTGATACTATGTTCATTTAACAGAATAATGTTAGGCTTACCTCTGGAGCCTGTGATTCTCTAGCCATGGGTTCTTGGCCAGATTTACAGTACTGGCATGTGTTTCCTCCTGTGGAGTGTTTCTTAAATCCAATCAGATAGTGGATGATTACCTCCACAAGATTCATACCATGACTGCACTGATGGGTATAGCTTGCCATGCCAGTTATTACTGTAGTTTAAAGGGTTCCAAGCTGTGTACGATTTCAGATTACTTCCCCCTCCCAATCCCATCAGCCTACATAGCACCTTCTAGTACAGTCAGAGATAGCCAACAGGGAAGAAGCTTCCTGGTCAGCATCAACTCAATTTCTCCATGTCCTGTAACCGATATGTGTGGTATTTTCAGCAATAGTGTTTTACCACCAAGTTCTTACAAGCAACCAAGAGAAAATAACAATAGCCTGCATTGTTTTGGGGATCTCTGGGACACGATGACAACAATTCAAGGAGAGATGTTTTACACTAGGTACAATTTGGTGTTGTTGTTTTATTTAAGAAAAAGTTTCATTCATTTTATATACCAACCACAGACACCCCTCTCTTCCCTTCTCCTGCTGCCTGCCCAGGCTTCCCCCTGACCCACCCCACTTTCCCTCCTCCAAAACGGTAAGGCCTCCCATGCAGAGTCATCAAAGGCTGGTTCATTCAGCTGAGGCAGGACCAAGCCCCTCTCTGCTGCATCAAGGCTGAGCAAAGCATTCCACCATAGGTAATGGGCTCCAAAAGCCAGCTCATGCACCAGGGATAGATCCTGATACCACTGCCAGAGGTCTCTCCAACAGACCAAGCTACACAACTGTCTCCCCTGTGCAGAGGATCTAGTCCTGTCCCAAGCAGGCTCCACAACTGTCAGTCTAAAGTTTGTAAGTTCCTACAAGCTTGGTTCAGTTGTCTCTGTAGATTTCCCCATCATGATCTTGATGCCCCTTGCTCATATAATCCCTCTTCCCTCTCTTTTACTGGACTCTTGGAGTTCAGCCTAGTGGTTGAATGTGGATCTCTGCATCTGCTTCCATCAGTTACTGGATGAAGGTTCCATGATGACAGTTAGGGTACTCACCAATCTGATTACTGGGGTAGGCCAGTTCAGGCACCCTCTCTACTACGGCTAGTAGTCCAAGCTGGGGTTGTCCTTGTGGATTCCTGGGAATTTCCCTAGAACCAGGTTTCTCCCTAACCCCGTAATGGAGCCTTCTATCAATATATCTCTTTCATTGCTCTCCCACTCAGTCCCTCCCCCAGCCTGACCATTCCATTCCTTCCCCTCTACTTCTCCTCTCCGCCCCAGTTTACTCAGGAGATCTCATCTATTTTCTCTTCCCAGAGTGATCCATGCATATCTCTTAGGGTCCTCCTTGTTACCTAGCTTCTCTGGAGCTGTGGGTTGTAGTCTGGTTATCCTTTGCTTTATATCTAGTATCCACTTACGAGTAGATACCATGTTTGCCTTTCTGAGTCTGGGTTACCTCACTCAGGATGATATTTTCTAGTTCCATCCATGTGCCTGAAAATTTCATGATGTCTTTTTTTTTTTTTTTCAGCTGAGTACTACTCCATTGTGTAAATGTACCACATTTTCTTTATCCATTCTTTGGTTGAGGGGCATCTCAGTAGTTTCCAGGTTCTGGCTATTACAAATAATGCTGCTATGAACATAGTTGAGCAAATGTCCTTGTGGTATGATTGATCATCCCTTGGTATATGCCCAAGAGTGGTATCATTGGATCTTGAGGGAGGTTGATTCTCAGTTTTCTGAGAAACCACCATACTGATTTCCAGAGTGGCTGTACAAGTTTTCACTCCCACCAACAGTGTAGGAGTGTTTCCCTTACTCCACATCCTCTCCAACATAAGCTGTCATTAGTGTTTTTCTTTCTTTTTGTGTGTGTGTGGTTTTTTCAAGACAGGGTTTCTCTGTGTAGTTTTGGTGCCTGTCCTAGAACTCGTTTTGTAGACCAGGCTGGCTTCGAACTCACAGAGATCCATCTGCCTCTCAGTGTTTTTGATCTTAGCCATTCTGACAGGTGTAAGATGGTATCTCAGAGTTGTTTTGATTTGCATTTCCCTGATGACTAAGGATGTGGAGCAATTCCTTAAATGTCTTTTAGCCATTTGAGATTTTTCTGTTGAGAATTCTCTGTTTAGATCTGTACCCCACTGTATTATTTTGTATTTTGATATCTAGTTTCTTGAGTTCTTGGATGTATTTTGGAGATCAGCTCTCTCTCAGATGTGGAGTTCATGAAGATCTTTTCCATTTCTGTAGGCTGCCATTTTGTCTTATTTACCATGTCCTTTGCCGTACAGAAGCTTCTCAGTTTTAGGAGGTCCCATTTATTAAATGTTGCTCTCAGTGTCTGTGCTTCTGGTGTTATATATTTAGGAAGTGGTCTCCCATGCCAATGCATTCAAGGCTACTTCCCACTTTCTTTTCTATCAAGTTCAGTGTAACTAGATGTTTGTTATAGTCTTTGATCCACTTGGACTTGACTTTTGTACATGGCAATAGATATGGATCTATCTGCAGTCTTCTACATGTCAACATCCAGTTATGCCAGCACCATGTGTTGAAGATGCTTTCTTTTTTTTCCATTGTACAATTTTGGCTTCTTTGTCAAAAATCAGGTGTTCATAGGTGTATGGATTAATGTCAGGGTCTTCAATTTGATTCTATTGATCCATGTGTCTGTTTTTATGCCAACAACATGCTGTTTTTATTACTAAAGCTCTATAGTAGAGCTTTAAGTCAAGGATGGTGACACCTCCAGAATCACCTTTATTGTACAGAATTGTTTTGGCTATCCTGGGTTTTTGTTTTTCTATATGAAGTTGAGTATTGTTCTTTCACGGTCTATGAAGAATTGTGTTGGGATTTTGATGGGGATTGCTTTGAATCTGTAGATTGCTTTTGGTAAGATTGCCATTTTTATTATGTTGAGCCTACCTATTCATGAGCATTGGAGATCTTTCCATTTCCTGATATCTTCTTTAATTTCTTTCCTCCAAAGACCTAAATTTTTTGTCATACAGGTCTTTCATTTGTTTGGTTAGAGTTACCCCAAGATATTTTATATTATTTGTGGCTATTGCAAAGGGTGATGTTTCTCTGATTTCTTTCTCAGCCTGTTTATCATTTGTATATAGGAGCTCTACTGATTTTTGTTTGTTTGTTTCTCAAGACAGGATTTCTCTGTGTAGCTTTGTGCCTTTCCTGGAACTCGCTTTGGAGACCAGGCTGGCCTCTGCCTCCCAAGTGCTGGGATTAAAGGCATGTACCACCACCGCCTGGTGCTCTACTGATTTTTTTGAGTTACTCTTGTATCCTGCCAAACTACTGAAGGTGTTTATCAGTTGTAGGAGTTCCCTGGTAGAATTTTTGGGGTCACACATATGCATACTATCATATCATCTGAAAATAACAAAAATTGACATCTTCCTTTCCAATTTTATCCCCTTGATCTCCTTTTGTTGTCTTATTGCTCTAACTAATTCAAGTACTATATTAAATAGATATGGAGAAAGTGGACAGCTTTGTCTTACTCCTGATTTTAGTGGAATTGCCTTGAGTTTCTCTCCATTTAATTTGATGTTGGCTGTCTGCTTGCTGTAAATTGCCTTTATTATGTTTAGGTATGTTCCTTGTATTCCTGATCTCTCCAATAACTTTATCATGAATGACTGTTGGATTTTGTCAAAGGCTTTTTTTAATGAACTAATCATAGGGTTTTTTTTTCTTTCAGTTTGTTTATATGGTGGATTACATTGACAGATTTTCATATGTTGAACCATCTTTGCATCTCTGGAATGAAGCCAGCTTGATCATGGTGGATGATTTTTTTTTTTTTTTTGTGTTCTTGGATTCGGATTGCCAGTATTTTATTGTATTTTTGCATCAATGTTCATGACAGAAATGGGTCTGTTTTGTTTTGTTTGTTTTACTTGGCAACCTATGGCTTCTGAAATGAACATGATACTCTGTGTATGGTAACTCCAATTAAACCCTTTGTGTGATTATAAATATGAAGCTTATAAAA
The DNA here is from genome assembly GCF_004664715.2 of Peromyscus leucopus. Lineage (NCBI taxonomy): Eukaryota > Metazoa > Chordata > Mammalia > Rodentia > Cricetidae > Peromyscus > Peromyscus leucopus. The sequence continues at coordinate 47,085,700 of NC_051067.1, forward strand.
TAGAGGGTTTCCACATGGCTTTTTCAAATATCCTCAGAATTATTGTTCTTATTGACATTTTAATTTAAATGCTTATTTTTGTGTTATTATTTTTTACTTTTTCCACAATTTCATATATTTTATTATTCTCTTTGAAATTCTATGCACACTTGGTTTCTCATAATGACTCCTTACTCAGCTTGTCCATCTCTAAATATACTTTTTTTTCCCTCTTTCCTCCTATGTGATACATCATCCTCAAACATGAGGATTTCTTTTCGGTATACATCATAGGAACATTGATGCTACAGTTTGGATCTTGAAGGTCTTTCAGGGGTCCATGTGTTAAGGCCTAGTCTCCAACCTGTGGTGATATTGGAAGGTGGCAGCATATTGGAAGTTAAAGCCTAATGGAAGAACATTGTCTCTAGCATGGTGCACCTTGTGGAATAACCAAAGAGCCATCAGTTAATCATTTTTTTCAACCAAAATACATTGAAGATGATTCCCACTTCCTTGATATACTATTTGCAGACTCTTTCCTTTACTGTTCTCCATGCGTCTTTTCTGACCCACTCCTTACTCTCTGTTCTATCTCCAGGCTAATGTGAACCTCCTACTCGGTTGTATTACAATAACCTTTTCCTGCACCATTAGTTATTGAAAGACCGATTCTTAGCTCTCAAGATGTCAGGTGCAGCTCTCCATGTTGTATAGGCAGAGGCCAGGGCTCACTTTGCCTCCAACTGTCTGCCAACTCTCTGTGGAGAACTCCAAGGGAACCTTACAGAAGTGCCTTCTCTGCTGACATGAAAGTTGAACATGTATAAACCAGCAGTAGGGTGATGTAATCCCATCCAATTTTCACAGATAATATCCAGGGTGAAAATGTTTCCAAACCACAGCTGAAAGACACATGTGGTTTTATTCGGCATAAAATCCAGCAAGTAATTAATACTCAACCTTGTCATGCTCCTGGAAGCTGGCTCCCTTGCAGTTTTAGAGAGAGATAGTGAGACCTCTATGGTCTGTACTGACTCCCACTGGCCCAGCAGAGAATGCCAATACACCTTTCATACATACTCTGGGTATTCATATGACTTGTCTGGCCGCCTTGGAAGTTTGTGGAGGTATATTAGGGATTCTAGATGGTTACCCAAAGCAAATCAGGGCCATCAGGAGTTGTTTCTCAGATTGATTGCTTTCTAATCCTATCCTTTAAAACATACACTGCTAAAGACATTCTAGAAGAAAATACAGAAACATGCTAGAAATTATATCATAGTAAAGGTGTCAGATTTTAGAGAATCAACTGAAGTTACCACTGTAGCAAACTGCAGAAATGATTGGTCTTCAGCAATGTCTATGTAAAGCTCATTTCTGCCTTTTCTTTGCCCTCTCTCCTACTGAAAATATTCACATTATACCTGATCCCATCTTCAGCTGATCTTGAAACAATTTGCTTAAGAACTGTCATCAACAGATTTTAATAAACTTTTGACTTTCAATCAAAGTTTTATTTTTAATGTTTTGGAAACCTCTTTCAGAAGCAAAGTGGCATTACAAACTCTCATTCCAGAAGAAATCCATGAGCACTTGAAGTTTTGCCTGTAGTTTACAGAGCTCATGGACCAATGTTCTCCCAATGAATCACTCCTAAGGCCCCCAGAGGTGCTCATGAGCATCCTGGAGGGCACCTGTTACATATCTGTAGACTTTCCACTGTTCTTCCCCTTTCCTACCTGTCTTCAAATTGACTTATATCTTTCTTGGTTGTTCTTTTTGTTTCCCCTTTGAGTGATGCCTGAAATTACATTTGGCTCAGCAGGTTTTCCCCAAACCATGGACTATTGCATCCTTTCATCATGGGAGTGTCCTTACAGCTCAGTGGCTAGACACTCACAGAATGTCATCCCAGTTCAATTTCTGAAGATGTTTCTTGAATATTATTGTCAAATTACATGACCACACAGCTTTAATTGTTAGGTGTCTAGACATCACACAGAAAGGCCAGTCAGTTTTAATCCAAGCAGACTAAAAGAGGCTAGGACCTGACATGAGGCCCCCATAGGAATGGGGCAGCTGTTTTCCTAGGACCAGTCAGCAGTGCAAGAGGAAGTATAGGGTATCTGTTAGCACCCTTTGTAGACTATCCAGAGACACAGACAAGCAGCAGGTGCAGAGGCAAGTGCGATCCCAGCCAACCAAGGAGCAAATCCAGGGCAGCACACTTATTCATTCTTTCATTGAAGGAGCCAGTTTTCCCTGTGTTCTTTCTGGTTTCCAGACACTTGGGAAAGAGAGAAAATTAACTGTGGGAAAACTGAAACCATCCACCACAGTTACCTGCATACAGCTTCTTGTCTAACATATTAGAGACAAGGTATGTTTGATAGTTATGTCTTGATTATCAGTTTGATTATATTGAGATGTTCGTAGGCTATTTGCAAAGTGCACCTAGGGAGGAATCTGTGAGAACTTTCAGGGAAGACCTGCCCTGAATTTGGGCATCAGCATCAGTCTCACAAGCTTGCATCCCAGACAGAACAAAAGGGGAAGACTGCGAAATCTCCCATTACCTGCTATTCTTCCTCCTTCCTGTCTTCCCTTTTTTCCTTTCCCTCACTTGCCATCATGCTGTGAGTTGTTCTTGTCAGCCATGCCTCCCCCATCATAAGAGACCAAAAAGGCCAAAACATGTCATGCAACGGTGTTTTTTTTTTTTTTTTTTTTTTTTTTTTTTTTTTTTTTTTTTTTTAATCACAGTGCTACAAAGACTAACAGCATGACCATGGAACCATGCAGGTAAGTACAGTACAAAACATAGCAGACCGAGGATGCTATCACAGACTTGCTTTTGAAGTAGAGAGTACTGTTCAAAGAAGAGTCCCTCTGCAAAGGGTCGTCAATGCTGATATGTATATGGTGAGGAGGTGCTAGGGTTGGGTGCTGGGGGAAGACTCCGACCCTGCTGGATATAAAAGAAAGTATAGAAAGGACAAGAGGAAGCGTGGAGAGAGATCCAGGGTTACAGTGGTGATGGGTAGTAGTTGCTGAGGCTGGGAACACCCACGTATGTTGCAAAAGGGCAGGAGGCCCAAACATGAAGGGCTCTAGCACTATTCTAAGATACACTACGTGATACATTAAAGATTTTTATGAAGCAAACAAGATGATGTGATTAAAGTAGAAGTCCTTGAGCCATGCTGTCTGAAGTTGGTGAACTTGTCCTGTTCGGGAGTTCTTGACCCTGTGTTCCTTTTACCTCCAGGCCCCTCCTCCTCTCCTAGAGTAGCAAAGAGCACTATTCATTCTTTGAGCACTATTCCTTCCCATTCCTGTGTTTAGGGCAGGGGCAGCTTGCTGATGGCTAGTGTGTGAAGAGGAAGTAAACAGTGTTTCCTGTGTGCCATCTTGTGCACATGTGGAGTCTAGCCTTCCTTTGGATTCTGTATTTGGTGGAGAGAGCTGAAGCCTGCCTGTCTCTGTCAGATAAAACACCTGGACTCCAGGACACTGAGTGAGCATGCCAAGTTTGGGCACATATGCCTTCTGAGGCCAAACCCAGCCTGACACGTGTCTGGTGATTCTTTGCAGTAACAAGACCTTTCCAAGTGTTTCTCAGGGTGCCCACTGCTGAGGACACTCAAATTCTGAAAATCACTCTTGCTCAAAGATCTGTAATTGGAAGTGTAGGCAGCTCTTAAGGGGCCATAGGGCCAGATCCTGCAGCCAGCCTTCCTGAGTGTAAGGCACATGGGATGTATCCGAATCACTGAATAAGCTGAAGGTCACTCCGAAGCACAAGGAACAAGTGCGGCTTGTCCTTTAAAAAGAAACCTTTTTAAAATAACAAGCTTTTCAGCGTGTTTTGATGTTGGAGCGCATACTTGGCTCTTCTTTTGTTGGAGATCCAAGCAGAGGAGGTATGCAGCCTGCGGTTCATTTATTTGCTTACAGCTTCGTGGAGATGCAGCTGGCAAACAAATCTCTTTCCTCTCGGAAACACTTGCTTACCTTTATGGCGTGGTCAGGCAGCCCTCTTGATGCAGCGAGCTCTGAAAACAGCATCTGCCTTGTGTGCCACAGAGACCTCATGCAGGTACCCCGATCTTTTAAACAGGACGAACTTTCTGCTGACCTCTCCCTCTTGGGGCAAAACCCCAGTTAGGCAGCTGCCTGACGTTCTCCTTAGCAATAGTGCCTCTTCCAAATGCTTATCAAAGCGCTAGCCGCTGACCACAAGCAAGCTCTGGAAATGACTTTTGCTGAGAGATCCCGGGTGCCTGCCTCCAGCATTTGGTTTGCAGGCTTTTGGAAACAACTGCATGTTTTACTCAGCTCACTATTTTTGCAGGCAGTTTCTAAGTCCCAGATGACGTGTGTTAAATGGGTTTCTGAGGCGTGTGTGCCGCCTGTTTATGAGCCATGCTGGAAAACAGCCTTCAGGAGGAAGGATCCCTGTCTAAGGCGTGGGTGAGTGTTTCAGGGTATCCGGGATTTTCTTGGTCAGAGAGCAGGAGGTAAGAGTTTGACCTGCTTTGGCTTTGAAAGCATTAATGCCAGGTGAAGATCGGAATCAACTCCCCAGGGTCGAGGGCTGTTCCTCAAGGCCCAGACAAAGAGGAATGGGGCCAGACTTTGCGTTGTATCTAGTAACCTCTCAGCATCTCCCACCACAAATCCTCTGTGTCAAACAACTCACCTCCCTCTGCTTGGACAATTTATTCTTCCTTGTCTCATAGATCAGAGAGAGGAAATTTGCAAATTCTCTTAAGCTCACATCCATGAACATTTTCACTGAGACATAGTCAGGAAATAGGCACCTCCCTTGTCTTTAGAGAAGCTTGTTTAAAGAGAGGAAAAACAGATTCTCAAGACTGAAAATGGATTGGGAGCCATTCACTCCAGGCTTCTGGACATCTTCTGATGTGGCAGGCAGAGGCTGGGAAGAACATACCTCACCTCCCGATTTACTGTGAGCTGGAAGCATGGGCTCTTACAGGGAGCAAATCATCATATATCCCAAATCCCTCCGTGAACAGCTCTGGAAGTCTAAAACCATTCCTCTTAAATATGGTGTATGGAGGATGTTGGAGCATATTCTTTTTTAATTATTATTATTATTGCTATCATTTCCTTACTTTGTGTGCTTGCCTGTATGTATGTGTGGGCATATAACTACCACAGAAGGAATCGGTTTTCTCCTGCCATCAGTAGATCCTGGGATTTGAACTCACATTGTCAGGCTTCAGGACAGCCCTCCTTTACTCATAAAACTATCTCCTCAAGGGAACCTCACAAAAGAGGAGAGTAAGGGTTGAAGGAGCCAGAGGGGTTGAGGACACCACAAGAATACAGCCTGCAGAATCAACTAAGCAGGGCTCGTAGGGGCTCACAGAAAATGAAGCCACAAACATAGACCCTATGTGGGTCTGAGCTAGATCCTCAGCATATACCTTAAGGTTGTATAGCGTGGTGTTCTTGTGTGACTCCCAACAATGGGAGTGAGGGTGGATGCAGTGTTTGACTGTTTTGCCTGAGCCTAGAACTCTTTTCCTTCTACTGGGTCACCGTGTGCAGCCATGATATGAGGGTTTGTGACCAGTCTTAACTGTATCTTGTTAGGCATGTTTGGTGGATATCCCTGGGAGGCCTGCTCTAGTTTTTTGTTTATTTTTAAAAGGGAAACGCAGCACTCGGGAGGCAGAGCCAGGTGGATCTCTGTGAGTTCGAGGCCAGCCTGGGCTACCAAATGAGCTCCAGGAAAGGTGCAAAGCTATGTGGAGAAACCCTGTCTCGAAAAACCAAAAAAAGGGGGGGGGGGGAGAATGGAGGAGGAGGAGTTGATCAGGGGGGAAGCGGAATTGGGGGGAGGGACTGGTAGGAGTGGAGGGAGGTGAAACTGCTGTCAGAATGTAATGTATGAGAGAAAAATAAAAGTTAAAACAAATAAGCAAAAGACAAAAACTGTCGCCTTGTACCCTGTTTAAGCATATTCTACTCCCAAGCCTTCTAATGCTCACATGACTCTTGTGATATTTCTTTGATCTATTGTTGGCATCTCATTTCTCTAACAAGTACCTTTTTACAGTTCATTTCAATATTTGATTCTAAACCAAGGTCAAGCAATAATCTATTGACCAATCACTTATTTTGTATTGCCTACTATCTAAAAATTGTCTTCAGTTTTGTAAATTTCTGAAAAAGCTAGAAAATAAAAATAGTTCTAGATTTGCCTGTATTTGGAGATATGATGATCACTGTGTCAATTATCTTGTTGGTACAGAGACAAACCAAATTTTTTTATTTATCTTCTTACTTACTCTTTCTTTTCTTTTTACAGTTCTTTTTGACATTTAATGATTTACAATTATTTTTTGGGATTTTTTTCTTTAATTAAATCATAATTATGTCATTTCCTCCTTCCCTTTTCTCCTTACAACCATTGCCTCTCAAATTCCTGGCCTCTTTTTCTTAGTTGTTATTGTTTTACACACACACACACACACACACACACACACACACACACACACACACCCCTCCCTAAGTATATAAATACAATCTTCTCAGTTCATGCTTATATGTTTATACTTTCAGAGCAAACCACTTGAGATTGTATTATCAATTAGTGGGCTGATCCCCCTCAAAAACCATTTCTCCCACTCTCAGCATTCCTTAGTTTCTCTTTTTTGTCTAGGGGTGCCCCCGAGATTTCCCCTTCCACTTTAGGGTGTCTATTGGCATTATATTTGTTCAAATTTTATTTTGGCAGCCATATTATTGAGGTATCATGGCAAAGCCTCCCAGGAGACACAATCTCACAATAGATTTCCCTGGCCAATGGTCCTTACGGTCTTCCATCCCTTCTTCTGCCATGTTCTCTGAGCCTTAGGTTCAGAAGTTGTGTCATAGATATATTAATCAGAATGAAAGCGCCACAATCACTAGTCCTCTGCTTTTTGACCAGTTGAGGCTTTCTGTAGTGGTTTCCATCTCTTGCAAAAAGAAGTTTATTTGTTGAGGGGAGAGAACTACACTATCTGTAGTATAAGAATAAATATTTAAGTTGCAGTTAGCAATGATGCTAGTTGATAAGGTGGAAGTAGTAGGTTCCCCTTTAAGTTCCATGACTTTGCTAGTCCTGGTTAGTTGGCTAAATTTCTAATACCAAGTATAATTTTTTTCCAGGTCTTATGTCATGGTTGTCTGGTTGCTGTCAAGGTATGAGTGCCACTAATCCACTAATGCACCGTTAGGAATATCTTAAAGGCCTCCTCATTATTGTGGGTCATAGGTATCACAGATGGATGGGACTATAGTTTGTATCCACCCCTTGGAAGCATTACATAGCAACTTCCATTATTATGAAAGCTAGTCCTCAGTGAGGAGACTTTTAGGTCAGATCCAGCACAGATCCTCTGGGTCCAATTACATGGTATCTTTAGCAACAGTTACTTTTCTATTTCTGGAATGAGACATAATGAGCAATGCAACTTATAAAAGAAAGAGTTCATTGGGGGCTTAGAGTTTCAGAAGATGAGTCCATGATCATTATGGTGGTATAGGAGAATGGCACCAGGCAGGCAGGCATGGTACTGGAGCAGTAGCTGAGAGTTTACATCTTGAAACACAACCATTAAACAGAGAGAAAGAACTGGGAATAGTGTGGGCTACTTAAACCTCAAAGCCCACTCCCAGTGACACACCTCCTCCAGAAAGGCCACACTTCCCAATCCTTCCCTAACACTTCCACCAACTTGGAACTAAGTATTCCAATATATTAGCCAATAGGGTCCATTTTCATTGTAACTACCACAATCCCCCCTCGCGCTCCCTAGTTTCTTCCATTTCCCCCTTTAAATTACTTGAATTTTGCTATTCCTCTATCTAGTACCCACCTGCAGGTGGTCCTTAAAAAAAACTTTTCTAGTTTCTGTGGTTACTTCAGGTTATATACTTGGACCTGAAGATTTGGAACTAGAAACTGAAGATGGGGAAGAATTTGATACTTGTCTTTCTGGGTCTGGATTACCCCATTCAATATGATCTCTTCTAGTTCTACCCATTTACCTGCACAATCCATGATTTTATTTTTCTTTATTGCTTGTAGGAGGCATGTATGTCTATTGACAGAAGTTTCCTATGTTCTGCCCAGTCCTGCAGCCACTCAGTCCCAGGTAAATACACAGAAGCTTGTATTAATTGTAAACTGTATGGCCTATGGCTTCAACTTCTTTCTAGCTAGCTATTTCATCTTAAATTAACCCATTTTTATTAATCTATATGTTGCCACACGGCCATGGCGTTACCAGTCTGCTGGCATCTTGTTGCTCCTTTGGCAGCAGCTGGCATCTCTCTCAACACCAGCCCTTTTTCTCTCTGTATCTCTGCTTGGATTTCCTGCCTGGCTGTAATCTTTCTTGCCATAGGCCAAAAGAGCTTTACTTATTATCCAATGGGAGCCACACATATTCACAGTAAACAGAAAGACATCCCGCAGCACTTCCCCTTTTCTGTCTAATCAAAAAGGAAGGTTTTAACTTTAACAAAGTAAAATTAGATATAACAAAACAGTTATCAAGCAAGAATTACAGTTACAATATCTAGTCTATTTGTATTTGTCAAAATTAAAGAAAATAGTGTATCATCTATCCTATTTTGTGAGTCTAACTTTTTATATCTAATTTATCTTTTATCACAACTAAGGAAAATTATAACTATTTGTCAAAATTAAAGAAAATAGTGTATCATCTATCCTATTTTGTGAGTCTAACTTTTTATATCTAATTTATCTTTTATCACAACTAAGGAAAATTATAACTATCTAGTCTTCAACTCTGTCAAAGAACCCAGAAGGATATAATATTACCCAAGTAAACAGGAAGTACATTGCACGCAACTCCCATAATTCTAGAAATGACAGAGGCATCTGGCTGCCTGGACAGTCATCCGAAGTTCCTTTGCAATGTTGGGGTATCCATCTTTAGTCTATAGCTTTGGAGTCTCTGGCATAGCTTTCAGTGAAGCAGAAAGTTTTAAAGACTATTTCACAATTTTGAGAAAGTTTATCAGTCGTTTCTCCCCATGTCCTGTAGAATGTCCTGCAGTTGCTTCTGCAAAGCAGGAACCTGAAGGACCATCTTGCCTTGCCAGGTTCAGTGGTTACCTTCCTATGGGTCTTGCATGTCCAGTTTATACAGCATCCTATCAAGCAGTCAAGGCAAGGATGCTTTTTTTGCCCAGTGGCTAACTTTTGCCACAAAGAAAGCAAACTCCATAATGAGTTTCTTCAATGACCAACATCCTCTTTGAAGTAATTGATGCTGCCAGGAGCAGACATGTCTCACTGTCCAGAAAAGTCTAAGTTTTTAAAACATCTTAAATGCCATATTCTGTAGTCCTTTGAAGTGTTTGAACATTACCTACCTAATTGAAATATATCTATGCATACTTAGAGAACTTACCAAACATGACTATAAATTTCATTACTGTAAATGACTAATTATTAATCTGTATTTCTTAATTATACATTAAAATTTTAAATGAGTTACATGAACATATCACCTTAAACAAGAGTAGAAATGTATATATTAAAACAAAATTAACTTTAAATTTGTATCAATAAACTAAAATCCATAACAATGTAAAACATTTCAAACAAGTTGTTACTCTTTAAAAGTAGATTCAATAATCTATCCTTTCATCCTATCATATATATATATATATATATATATATATATATATCATACATTTCTGTATCATATCCCCCTTTCTTCTTTTAGAAAAAGATTGACTATGACCAAAATCTTTCCTTCTTTTCCTGTAACCAACCCTCTAAACAAAGATAAACATCCATATTCCATTTTAGGGGAATGTGGGCATAGTGTTCTAGGCTACTTCCTACTGATTGGGGGTGCTGTTAATCTTATGGGGATCCTGAGAAAATTCAAGGTGATGACTAAGTCCTGGGAAGACTGGCTGTAACCTTTGTTGATAGATACTATCTGTCAAGGTTCAGTAGGTCTTGCTTGATCAAATCTGATCCATCTTACCCTGGAACAAATCCACAGCCTCTTGCTTCCTGTGGAAACAAAAGCAGAGCCTCCTTTCCAAAGCAACATATCCTTAAACCCAAATTTTGAAATCAAGATACTGTTAAAATATATATTGGTTTAACTCAGCAGCCTTTACAATCAAATGTCTCTCTCCAGTTAAAAATCCCAAACAAAACACTGTGGTGGTATTGTGTATTCTAATAAATTTATCTGGGGTCAGAGAACAGACAGCCACTAGATACAAAGGCTAGAAAATGGTGGCACTCACACCTTTAATCCTAGCATTCCAGAGATAGAAATCCCTCTGGATCTCTGTGAGTTCAAGGCCACATTGGAAATAGCCAAGCATGGTGACACACGCCTTTAATCCCAGAAAGCCAGCCTTTAATCCCAGGGAGTGGTGGTAGAAAGAGAAAGATATATAAGGCGTGGGGACCAGAAACCAGGGGCATTTGGCTGGTTAGGCATTTGGCTGGTTAGGCATTTGGCTGGTTAAGCATGTGGCTGGTTAAGCTTCAGGCTTTCCAGCAGCAGTTCAGCTGAGAGCCATTGGGATGAAGACATAGAAGCTTCCAGTCTGAGGAAACAGGACCAGCTGAGGAACTGGCAAGGTGAGATAGCTGTGGCTCGTTCTGTCTCTCTGATCTACCAGCATGGACCCCAATAACTCGCCTCAGGTTTGATTTTATGAATAAGAACTGTTAAGATTCCTGCAACAAAACACTGTTCAGACTCTCTGTGTAATTTCCATGTTTATGTGGCTTAATATATTTTTATATATTATTTTATTTTTTAAGACATTTTTATTTTTATGACTATCTATATTTTTTCTCTTCTCTCTCTCAATGATAGGATGTACATTTTTATACACATTGTAAACTGTTTAGAGGTTGATTCCATTTGAATCTGTCTTACTGTGTATCTATAATCCTTTTCTGGCCAAGATGGATTTTAAACTGCTAAGTTGTGCAGCAACTTTGCCTGTTGACTCTGCCCCATTTGGCTTTCCAACCCGGTGGAGGTACATTTACCACCAGCTCTGGGAGCCGTGCTCACCAACAACACTGGGAAGCAGTGGGTCTATGCTTCCATCAAGCAGTGTGTAGCCCAGAAACCTTTTTTTTTCTGTACTAGCAATAGCTAAATCTGCCCTGCAGTGCACTGCACGGCTTGGAGACACCTCTGTGTACCACAGTGTGAATTGACCACTCTGTGCTCAAGCTTTAATGCCTTGCCATCTGTACCACAGCCCACATGAGAGACACAAACTAGAAAGCTGCTCTTAGCTACATTTACATTCTCTTCTTAAGCTCTCTTAGATTTTAGGTGGAAACCCTTGCTAACACATATTGGAGCCATATACTGACAGAAGTTTTCCTGTGTCCTGCCTGGTCCTGCAGCTTCTCAGTCCCAAGTAAACACACAGGGCTTATATTTAATTATAGACTGTATGGCCTTTGGCTTCAGCTTCTTGCTAGCTAGCTCTTTCATCTTAAATTAACCCATTTCTATTAATCTATATATTGCCACATGGTCATGGCGCTACCAGTCTGCTGGCATTTTGTTGCTCCTTTGGTGGCAGCTGGTGTCTCTCTCTCAACTCTGCCCTTCTTCTCTCTGCTTGGATTTCCTGCCTGGCTGTAACCTTTCTTGCCATAAGCCAAAAGAGCTACATTTATTATCCAATGGGAGCCACATATATTCACAGCATACAGAAAGACATCCCACAGCATATGTCCTTGTGGTCACCAAGACCCCCACAATTGCTGAACAGTGTTTTGTAGTGTCCATATTTTTAGTATTCATTCCTCACCTAGAAGATATTTAGGTTCTTTCTATTTTCTAGCTATCGTGAATAAAGTACTAATGAACACAGCTGAGTAAGTATCTGTGGAGTAGGATGTTGAGACCTTAGGACACATGCCAGGGAGTGGTATAACTGGGTCATAACATAGGTTTTGCTTGTTTGTTTTTGTTTTTGAGCATGTACCACACTGATTTCCAGAAAGACTACCACAGTTCGCAATCCCATCAATAGTGCATAAGGTTTTCTCTTTTTCCACATTATTTACAACATTTATTGTTGGTTGTTTTGTTGGTCTTAGCCATTCTCACTGTGGTAAGATGAAATCTCAAAACTGTTTTGATTTTCATTTCCTTGATTTCTAAAGATAATGAACACTTTTCAGTATATTTCTTAACCATTTCTATTTCTTCTTTTGAGAGCTTCTTACTTAAAACAAGAATCCATTTTTGAGTGGTTCATTTGTTGTTGTTGTCTGTCTGTTTTGTTTTGTTTTCCTTTTTTTAGTGGTTTATTTATTCTGGGCATTAATCCTCTGTCTGATGTAAAACTGATAAAAATTCTCTTCCATTCTGTGGGCTTCCTCTTCACTGAATTAATTGTTTCTTTAGCTTTGCAGAAGTCTTTTAGTTTTATGTGATCCCACTTATAAATCTTTGGCCTTAAATTCCTGGGCAAATGGAAAGTCTGTTCCTATACCTCTGTTATGTGGGGTACATCCTGTATTACCTTCTATTAGTTTCAGTGTTTCAGGTTTCACATTTAGGTCTTTGATCCATTTGGAATTAGTTAGATAGGGGTCTAATTTCATTCTTCTACATGCAGACATCCAGTTTACCTAGCACCATTTGTTGTTTTTGGCATTTTTTTTTGTCAAATATTAGATTCTTTTTACATGTACTCACATTTGAGTCTTCTGTTTTGTTCCATTCATCTACATGTCTGTTTTTGTTGGAGTATCATTCTTATACTAAGGCTCTATAATATATCATGATGCATGGAATCTGAATTTCCCCAGATTTCTTTATTTTTGCTATTGCTTTGTCCATCCTGTATCTTCTGTAGTTCCAAATGACTTGGGGGATAGCTTTTTCCTTCTATGTCTGTGAAGAATGAGATGAGAATTTTGACTAGAATTACATTGAATCTGTAAATAGCTTTTGGGAAAAATGGTTATTACCACAATAATAATTCTACCAATCTATGAGCGTAGGAGATCTTTTCATCATCTAGTATATTTCTATATATCTTTCTTCAGAGATTTAACGTTTTCATTGTAGAGGCCTTTTGCCTACTTGGTTAGGTTTATTCCTAGATACTTTATTTTCTTTGAGGCTATTGTGAAGTAGAATGTGTCCATGATATTTTTCTGTGTGTTTGTTACTGGTGTATAGAAAAGCTATTATATTTTGTAAGTGGATTATGTATCATGCCATTTCATTGAGTTCTTTTGTTTCTAGAAGTTTTTACATAGCTCACTTACTCTTTCTGAGCGGTTGACTCTGAGATAGTCTGGCATGAATTTTAGATACTACTGTCCTTCTTTAATAACACACAAGATTTCCACAAAACCTTTCCAAACTTAACAATGTGTTCTCTGACCAGAGTCTGAGTAACCAGCCTCTCCCTGTTACAGTATATGTTGGTACTTTACAGTTTAAGAGGACTAGTCACCAAAAGTTCATGGTTTTTATAGGCTCTGCACCAGAGGATAAGGCATAAATCACTCAAGTCTTTTTTCTCCTAAGGATTCAGGGGAGGGAAAAAAAGGAATGTGTGCTTCCTCTTGACCTCCTATGACCCTTACACATGTCGCTGCTGAGATGTAGTCATATGACTCTAACAGGGATATTGTTCTGCTTCTTTGTATCGACATTTCTGTTGTGTTTTATTTTGAAAGTTGCAATCATGTTTATATATATCTGAGTTAAAGCACCTCCTTTTTACTCTCTCATTGTTTCTCCTTAAACTCTGATTAATCTCTCTTTAAAATCAAGACACAAGATGGTCTGTTAGAATGACTTCACTTGTTAAGTGATTCTGTTTACCCTTAAAATTGTTTTCTTGGTTTAGTTTAAGGATACCATGCCTTTCAATGAAGTCCATTTAGAAAGGACATTTGGTTTTAAGTAACAGAAACCAATTTGAATCAGAGCAAATGAAAAAGATGGTACTAGGACACATCATAAACATAAAGACCCAAGCAGCTGAGGTTGTCCCCCTGCAGTTAGTGCACTGGCTTAGCATGAGAGGTCTGAGATTCAATGTCCAAAACTATAAAAATAAAATAATCAAAATTAATACAAAAACAACCTGAGCAGCCATAACCTTGGGGATTAAGATTGTAATTTAAGAAAGCTCTCTCTTCTGCCTCTTGACTGCCTCTGTCTGACTTTATTTTTTTATATAGTAGACACATATGAACAGCCTTATGCCAGCATTAATCCCCAAATACTTCTAATTTCCCATCATGAAATGGAGGGCAAAAAGGTTGATTAGAGTTGAGATGCCTAGACCTAGATGCTCCTAGACCAATCTCTATGTCTACACTAAGGGGAGCAAATTAATGGGCCATGCTTAGATTTACTGGACTACTCCCTCTTCACCTTCTATTCTGCCCTGCCTATGGGTAAGAAAAGCATAAACTAACCAAAATACATGCTAGACACAGAAAACAATTCTCTTCTCTACTCAGAGATAGTGATAGTAACACAGGAGGTAAGGTTTTAGACAGAGTAAGATTGGAGGTAGGGTTTCTTTATTTACTTTGTATAGAACGTTGTATATGGTATATATAGTTCATATTCCTATCAATATACACTGACACAAAATCGACCTAGACAGGAAGTTTTTGTGTTTTCTTTTTTTAATGATTGTGGATACTTTTGCTTTGGGTCAGGATCTTAATGTGTGGCCCAGTCTGGCCTTGCACTCAAGATTCTCAGGTCTCAGCTTCCTGAAAGCTGGAAGCACAGCCCTGTGCCACCATGGCTTAAGCTGATTGTTGGTTTGGTCTTTAGGTGTCTACTTTCTTGCCCTTCAGACCCTACCCCCTCTCTTACCCACATATCTACAAGAACATGTTGACCAGTGGCATAAAGTAAAATATATTAATGCTGTAACTGGGACAGAAACAGCTCGATAGACATTTGGAGTTAAGAGAGATCATCTGTGACACTTAAATTAAGACTGGAAGGCTGTATAGGATTTCAGCTGGGAGCAATGGGGGAGAGGAGGACAGGAACCAAGAAGTCACTTCAAACAAACAGTCTAAGAATTCTGCAGGATGATCCTTAGATGGCAGGTTTAAGAGTTCCAACAAGTGTTTTGGGAACCAGGAATGGCTGAGCTTTGCTAAGGCCGCTGAAGGCCAGAGGATCAAGATACATAAATTCTGGCATGTCTTTGGGAGACTCAGTCTCATTTCCTTATCATTTCTTGTTGAGGATTTGTTTGTCCTCATTAAATTTCAAGCTCCTTGAATCATCAGGGGAAGAAACCCATTATGGAAAGTCAGCTTGTGCTGACATTTTGTTAAGTCTTTTTAAGTCACGTGAGCCCGTCCATTAATCTCCCAGAAATGCCTTTGTTCTGCAGCTGTGCTGTGCAGACACCTCACTGCAATGCTTCCAGTCTGTCCCAGGCACAAGTGAAGACTTCTGAAGCTCTGGGCCTTTCTTCTTCTCTATAGCAGTTTTTCCTATGCCTTTCTTTGCCCAAAGGCCTCTTTCTGTTTTCATTTCAATCTTACTTTCATACTCACCACAGCTATCTAAAACAGGAGTGACTTGATCAGTCACTTATATTTGATGATGGATTGATAATTGCAGTCTAACTAAGCTCAGTCACGAAGATGTAACCTGGCTCTCAAGCATGCATTTCCTCTTTATTTCTTTACCATCAGCATATAATAAGAGACTATTCTTCATGCAAAAAGAAATTCCAGATTTTAACTACTTTGTAGGGTATTTTAGATGGTGGTGCTAAAGAAGAAGGAAAAAGAGGGGGAGATTAAAATAAGGAAAAGAAATGGAAAACTGTAAGGTCAGAGAAAATATAGAAGAGGCAGAAAAGGCATAAGAAAAATCAGACAGTATGCCTAAGAGGTGCTAATAAACATTTGTTGAGTAAATGAATACTGAATGAACAAACGGATGGATGATACATTTGGAAAATGGTTATTGTTTTCCTTACAACCACATAGCAAGGTCATTGGAAGTAGGAAATAAGTACGACTTAAATTTTTATTCTATGACACCTAGGATATCATGCCCTTCTCACTACTAAGCAGAGGTATAAATATTAAGTGCAGATAGAGGAGCCATGTTTATAGTTAGCAAATCCTAACAATTTATGTTTCAGACTCACAGACCATCCATAAATACAACTAATAAGAAAGTCCCAAAGCTCGTCCATTTGCTTCCATGTGCTTTCCAGCTCCATCATCTAACAGTGCCATCTCAGCCACCATTCTGTTCCTTCCTCCTCACTAAGTTATTGCAATTTTATAAGAAATTCAGTTTGTGTTGTACAGAAGACTGATGATTTTTAAAACTTTCCCAGAAGCCATCAAGAAGGGGACAAGAGATAAAGATGTCCATACTGAAGTGGTGCTGAAGGCCACCCTTTTCCTCCACCAGTAGCAGCCCTGTTTTTACTTGTTTCAGAGCTCTGAGTACACTCCCCCCATCTCCACTCAAGACAGGGTCTCTCTGTGTAGCCCTGGCCGGCCTCAAGTTCACAGAGATCTGCCTCCCATGTGCTGGGATTAAAGGCATGTGCCACTACTGCCCGGCTCCTGAGTAAACTTTTATTTGGTAAAGAGAAAAGCTGGAACCCAGGTGCACTTTATTTCTTATGTAAAATACTTTTGTCATGTAGTACATCACAATTAAATATTTTTAAAGTTAAGAACCCAAAACAATACCATCTTGATGCATTTGCTGGAGAATTTCCACAAATTTCATTGAATTGAAGATAAATTTAGATATCTTTTAAAATTTATTATTAGAGTATTTGAGCATTTTTCAAAATAGTTGTAAAATTCTTAAACAATATCCAAAATAATTATTGAATTGACAGCTATTAAACTTAATTTCTGGGAAGTCTCTTTCTTCCTAATTAGACATGAGAGTCATTTTTTTTTTTGGTGGAGTTGTGAAAAGGAAGAATTTTTCAATTAATGATCCTTCTGCTATGCTGTAACTTCATTATAAAAATCTCATATTAATGACTACAAGAGCACAAACAGATTCTCAAATGTGCAGTGGTCCTCTTATAGAAATATATCCTCAATGTGCAGTGGTCCCCTTATAGAAATATACCCTAACTCCCTGTGGATTCCTTAAAAAAGCAAGTAGTACTGAACCCTATGTATAAAGTGCTTTCTATACATCTATATTTACAAAGTTTAATTTATAATCTACAAAGTATAAGAGATTGGTGATTAATAATTAAGTGAAAATTATAGCAATGTATTATAAAGCTGAAAGTACATTATTTCTTAAAAGACTTTTTTGTGATAAGGTGGGATGATTCAGTGCCTTCTAACAAGATAAAATAGGGTAGTTTACATGATATTGTACAATAGCATAGGCTAGTCTGCAAATGGTTGCTTGTATATCATGTAAGTACTATGATACCTTCACAGCCATTGAAAGAGATACTAAGTGACTAGTGCTAAGAGGTGTATCAAGAATGGATAGACTGAAGAAAATAAAAATTCACATGCTTCTCAGGATGGAGCAGCACAGATGAGAATTCATCTTGACACTCATGATGTCATACAAATGAAAATATATGAATAAATTTTTGAAAGATTTCATGAATATTTTCAAATAGCAGTTGGCCACATCTAATTACAACTATGGGAAGCAAAATTTCAGACAAAGTGTAATAACTACAGTGAGTTGTCTGGCTTATGAAAACGTAAGGTCAAAGGTAATCATACAGACAATGTCTAGTTAAACATTGATAACCATGTTCAAATAGTCTATATATTTAACCTAAAATGATGTCTGATGACAAAGGGGGAGATAAATTGATTATATCACATGAATTCTAAGTGTTTTCAGAATTGATTGATCCCTCATACTAGGGAAAAATGAAGGCCAGTCTAAGAGTAACTTAAGTATGGTCATGTGTGGATATGCTTAATGTGGTCCATCAGATATTTCTGGTGTGTATCAAGCTTGTACCTTTTAGCTTATGCAGCTCATTTTGGCCAATGTTTTGTGTGGATTGATTTAGGGCTAAGTTTTTAATTGGAAGTCATTTTAGAGCTCTCTTTGCATATGATATAACTGTCTCTAAGACATATATGGTAACTACTTTAAAAACTGTGTATATTAGAGGACCCTGGTAACAAGGATGAATGGTTATTTGTCCAGCATGAATGAGAAATAAGCCACTGTGGTTTTAATGTTTGAGGCTCATCCAGTTCATCAGCATTGCCTGATATGGCGTGAAAGAGGAGTTTGTTTCAACTGTTGGAGAGCAGCCTTCCTCTTCTAAGCAAACTGGAAACATGCAGAGATGAGGTCTCAACCAAAGACTTAGAGAATGGCTGAGGCATACCCTTTTCAAAAAGAAAGAAAGAAACAAAACCCCCACCCATACTCCCCAGGCTCTCATAGATATTTAAATATTTACTGGGAGATTGAAATAATCTATGTTAATGGCAAGGATATGTCTTTTATTCTCCCATCTTGAAGTTTTTAAATGGCATGTGTCATATTTGTTTAAAAGCAAGACCTAAGTTTAGAAATAATCCTTGTAATGTTTTTCAGGTGAATTAAAAACTTTGAAATCTTTCCACAAAGGTTTATTTTTAAACTCTTTTTTAGAAAAGCTTAAAAGAAATGCAGATGAAAACAATTCTAGAGAACTTCTTATCTCTCAATCCCATTTATGGTGTTCAGATACGTGGATGATATCCTACAGCCCCACCCCATCCCCAGGTAATTTTGATGTCTCTTAATATGTTTGATAGGAGAAGCTCTTCTAATAGATGACTAAGTAGTCAAGTCTCTTCTGAGAATGGCAGAGGAATGTTCTTTCCAGAATATTCTACAAGGCTCACCTGTCCACTCAGCCCAGAACTTGCCTGTCAACTGAGTTACAGGTTACACTTCCTGCTTCTACTTTTACAGCAGTACTAATTCCATTCCTGTTGAACTGAGGTTTGGATATGTTCCTTGCTTTTAAAAAAGCATATTAACAGTGAATCAGGATGGATCCCCAAATAAGGGGGAGGGGTAAAGCCACACAAGACTTCTGCATGATTCCATTAGTATTGACCACAAAGTCTTCTTTTTCTTACATTTTCTACTTCATTCCCATCACTTAGTCTTACTAGGAAAGATGTCTGCAATGGTCTCATATCTACCCTCCAATTAATCAAGTAGTCACTACAACTTTAATTTATTTGTTAAAATAAAATGGAAGTAAATAATTTAGTTGATTGGTTACTGCTTGGAATTTTTAAAATACAAGTTATTATGTTTATTTTACAGTCTCAAAGAGTATGGTAGCTAGACATAATTATATATAAATACCCAATTAACTTTTATAATTTTTCAACTTATTTTTAAAAGTAAAATTCTTGAAACAATGGTGAACAAATATAGCTTTATTTTCAAGCTGAAGTGTATTTACATCTTTAAAAAATATTTCTCTTTTTGAGATCATAATATAATTACAACATTTTCCACTCTTTTTCCTCTCTCTAAACCCTCCCATATACTGCTCACAACTCCTGAACCTAGAGCTCAGGCATCATTGCAGAAGAAGGGGAGAAAAAGTTTGTAAGATCCAGAAGAACAGGGAGTTTACTGAGATTGTGTCTCATAGGGATTTCAGAACCTGCCCTTCCAAAGTCTCACCAACATGACTGTTTAAACATGAGGTGAACAAGGACAACACCAATAGAGATGCTGCTGTGGACTAAGGAAACCCTGGGAAGCTTCAATCCTATACAAAGATCTACAGGCAACCAAGGATGCTGAAAGTGGGAGAAACAGTCTTCCTGAGGGAAGAGAACACCAACTGGCTATCTAATCAAACTGGTCAGTTCTGAAAACATACATGCAAGTAACATTATACAGATTGGCCAGGTTATATTTATGTACTTAGGGATATTTACATATTACATACAAGAAACATTATACAGACCGGCCAGGTTGTATTTATGTACTTAAGGATATTTACGTATGTACACATACATATTATTTAACAGCAATTAATGAAAAAAGAGGCCATGTATTTGAAAGAGAGCGAGGAAGTATATTTTCCATTTTTAACCTGGAGATTGATGAACTGAAATCCTAGTAGTTGAGCTTCACAAAGCTTTAAAAATGAAGGTTGGTGATAAACACAGTGTTTCGCTATAGTCCATTAATAGTAATGACTTGTGTGTTATCACTTGGTGTGTTGAAAAGGCAGGTACTTTGCTTGGTGGGTGATACCAATGCACTGATGACAACTTGGATGTCCATGGAAATTGGCTGAACAGTGACATTTGTTTGCTGTCTGCTATGCTAATGAGTAAGTTAGCAATACTCTTACTATTATTGTTAGAACAATGTTTCTGATACTAAAACAGGTATTCTGATCTAGTTTAAAGAATAAAAGGAAAGATAGGATCCTTCAAAGTTTGGTAATACTATTATAATGAGTGAATAATATTAACTTAAAATTTTTTATGGATCTCTCTTTGAAACCATGTAGTTTGAAAAGAGTTTGGTAACATGAGTCAAACCTATATGAAGAATATGAGGTCTGAACAACGACAATAAAATTGTGAAAAATTCATTTTTTATTAATATTTGGATATATGTGTGGGAGGAGATAGAGAGAGGGAGAGGGGGAGAGGAAATGAGAGAGAGAGAGGAGAAACTGCATTTGTTTGGAGGTCAGGGGACACTTAGCAAGTGCTTTCTCCTACCATGTTAGTCCCAAAGATCAAACTCAGGTCATCAGCTCCTGTGGCAAGTGTCTTTACCCACTGAGTCATCTTGCCATCCCTGGACATTTTTAAAGCATGAGTCAGTCCTTCAGCATGCTGGAAGTGCTCACCACCATCATCACCAATATTCAGGGATAGTTCTACGATGTTCTAAGTGGAAGAGGACATTATCATGACCTTTGTTCTGTTCAGGAAAATAGAATCTAAGTGTGTTGCAAGCTGCTGAAGTAGCCAGAGAACTAAAAGAACATCAATTAAGTACAAGAATTTTTCTAGCCTGGTGGTGGTGGCCCACACCTTTAATCCCAGCACTTGGGAGGCAGAGCCAGGTGGATATCTGTGAGTTCAAGGCCAGCCTGGTTTGCAGAGCGAGATCCAGGACAGGCACCAAAACAACACAGAGAAACCCTGTCTTGAAAAAAAAAAAAAAAAGGAATTTTTCTAATGGATGCATAGTATGTGTGAAAAAGAGTCAGCTTGAATTTATAAAGTAAGTGTGAGGCAGTCAAAGAAATGGTAGGTATGAACCCATCAAATATCTTTCAAAGTTAATTATGTGATTTTTCACTTTTTATTAAGTACTTGGTATGGAATATCTTAAACAATGCATGTTTTTTCTTGAGTTAGAGTTTCACTGTATAGCCCAAGCTGACCTGTAACTCCCAATTCTCCTTCTTCAGTTTCTGGTGTACCAAGATTATAGGCATATACACCATCCTGAGCTAGCATTTTCATTTTTAATAGACTATTAGCCACATTTGATAAAAGAGGAAACAGAAGTACAGAAACATTTTCTTTCATATGTGGATTGTGGATTCTAGATTTACATAGATATCCAAAACCATATATATGTACATGTATGTAAATATACACATGTGTATGCATATGCATGTGTGGACATCTATATGCATATATGTACATACACATATAAGTATGTACATACCTATGCTAGTATATTATGTTTATATAAATATATATGTATATCTATTCGTGTATATGTATATATGTAAATTTATGGCAGGAGGGGAATGGAGTAGGAGATGAAGGAAAGTAAGTGGGATAGATGTTAAAATGTTCAAAGTACATGATTTACTTGAAGAAGGTAGACTGTCATTATGGAATCTAGCACTATATAAAATGAATGTATGCTAGTAAAAAGTAATGCTCTTATCTGTGAGAAAGAACGAAACAAAAATAGGTCCTCAGATACGTTAAATGCTTGTCTGTTTCCCTTCAATATTATTTCTAAAGATGCCTGGAGGATTTGAATAGGCTAATAATGAAAAAAGAGAGCCTAAGGAAGCAGACAACTATGCTTTTCAGACAGCTGAAAACAAACAAAACACAAAACAAAACCTTGTTGCAGAGAATATGCTTGCCAAGGACCAATCTGTAGTAAACCAAATGAAACCCTCTTTCCCCCTTCAGCTTCACACTCTCTAAAATGAACTTGGTCATGGACTGGAGACCGCAGGTTAAAACTCAAATGCAGAGTAGAGCCGTTCCTTCTCTTAAGGGGACAACCAGGGATAGTTTCTCCAGGGCCAGCTGTTGAGGGGCACGGGTAGAAGCACTACCAGTTCTGAGCAAGAAGTAGAAACTCACTGCGTTATAGGAAGTTCCACAGTGACAAATGGTGAAGCCTAAACCAGTCTACATGTGCCATGAGCTTTCCTGTAGGAGACACGACGAGTTCTCCATCTGCAGACTCATACGTGTACATATATACAAGTATACATGGCAGCGGCAGCCGTGCTTGGCTTGGATGGCCCCACAAAGGGGGCGTGGCTTTCAAGGCTGCAAATGTGTACCCAGAGGGCCTTTGTACTGTTTCCCTCAGTACAACGCTCAACACAAAGTAAACACTTCAGTGTAAACAGCTTTTTGGATTTACTATTTTGATCAGCCTGCTTTAAGCTCTTATGTTTAATAGGAGAGAGTATTAAATGCATTTTTAAACTTACTGTATTTTAAGTTTACCATGAGTTAAGTGGGACATGACACCACTATAAGTTAAAAAGCATTCAATTTTCATATTGGATTTCTGATTAAGCTTTTAATATAATCTTTATATTTGATCTAGCTTTGTAGTCACCCTATGAATA
Organism: Peromyscus leucopus; assembly: GCF_004664715.2. Classification (NCBI taxonomy): domain Eukaryota; kingdom Metazoa; phylum Chordata; class Mammalia; order Rodentia; family Cricetidae; genus Peromyscus; species Peromyscus leucopus. The sequence goes on from NC_051067.1 coordinate 47,108,611, forward strand.
CATTGAAAAGAAACTGTGCCACATGCCAAGGTTCCTTGAAACTACCTGAAGTACATGCCATTTTGTCATAAGCTATGTTTCTGCTTCTAAGTACAAGTCCCACCGGCTGTATCTAGCTTCTAGCTGTCTGTTAGAAGGAACTTCCCTTATAGGATGCTGGTATCCCAAACACCCAGGTTTCAGAGGCAGATGTTTGGATGATTTAGACTGAAGTACCAATTTTCCCTCAGGAACAAACATGACTTAAGGATTATGACCTTGTATTCTCTTTCCAGCTTTTACCTCTTGCAGCTTGGAGCAACATTTAATCTTGTGGATAACCACAACTGAATTGCCTCCTAAGGGATGTGGTTCAAGGAGGATGAGCTTCCAGCTGATATGCTGGATACACTCAGTAAGGCCACAGTGTATATGCTCTTCACACCAGCCCACCGGATGGCCACCTCTGTCTTCTTAGAAGAGCTGCTGGGTGAGCATAGTTAGTATGGATCAAATGGCCTTACTCAGGGCAAGTCTTCCTACTCCAGTTGATGGACTACAGGGGGAACATTTTTCTTTTTTAAGATTCCCAGCCTTCCTAGTTAGTTTTATTTCTGCCAAATTGCACACAAATGTTCCCTTGAAGCCAGACACTTTTCAGACTCTTGTGCTGCATGTTGACTTCGCCTGGTTAGGGTTCTACACTGGACCTGGTGCTCACACAGCATTGCACTTGGGGGAAATTGCCTAATAAATCATGGTGCTCATAGGCTCCATACATAAATATAGTTTTTCTTCATAGCTTCTACTTGGTACAAAATGCATTAAGGACTGATTCTCTATGAGCAATTGTACAATTTTATGCATTTGCAAGAACCCAGGTCTTTCATAAATCAAACTTCTGGAGTCCTTGGAGTATTTTCCTTTCTACCAAGGTCTGAATATTTTATATGGTTTGTGGTCATTTGTTTTTTTTAACATTCTGGTTGGTTCTCAGTTTACTTGGAAATGTTGGCTGCAGACTTTTAATTTCTGCTACAGTTGAATTTTCCACTCACATCAGTTTTATAACTCTCTGGTGGTGTGCACAGAGGTGAGAACAGACATTTTTTTTTTCCAATTCAACCCACTTCATTGAGAGACTGAGAATCTTAAGATAGTAGTCATGATTCAGATCTTACAACTACTCCCATTGATTTGCCCAGAATCTGATGCTAGCCTCATATGAATAACATTCTCCAGTCCATCATCAGGGTGTCTAGGAGTATACAAACTCCTATTCCACCTGGCAATACAAATGTTATCCCTCATAACTGAAGCCAAATCTTTAGGTCAATCAAATCCTTTGTGATAAGTGAAACATCCACAAAAACATGACTATCTTCGTGATTATGATTGAGGTGAAAGAATGTTAGGGCTCAGAACTGATGCAGAATTGTTGTTGAGCCAATAGACATGCTTATGAAGAAAAAAAAATGCAATAGCAGTCTATTGCCTAGAAGGTTAAAGTGATTTTAAAGAAATTTCCTCATTGTGTTTTAAAAGCACGATCTCAGGAGGTTGACAAGAACCCAGAAGTCATTTAAGGATAGCTGACATAAGGCATGACTTGACTAATGTCACAGAACAAGGCAATGAGTACTCAGCACTCAAGTTATTGTATATAATCCAGGCTGAGCTAAAAGTAAAGCTGATTACTATGCATGAACAGGTATTTTAAGTTAAGTTAATTCCACAGAGAAAACAAACCTTCAGAGAAGTTAAAGGAGGGGAATTAGCAATACTTGAGCACTTGTATATGACCCATGCCTTACCTTCATGGAAATCAAGTAGATGTGAAGAACTGTTTTACAAACAAGCCTCTGAAACAGGAAGAGAGATGACAAACTCATGTCTCTACTGCAGGTGCATTATTCCTGCTCCATAGTCATCTCCTTAAACTCAAAGTCATAAGTTTAAGTTTGGAATTTTTTAACCACGTTTGGAAAACTTCCACATGGGATCATTGCCACTGTGAACTCAACTGTCCTTACTTTCTAAGGAAATGTCACATGGCAGTTCCTCTTTACAGAGTCTGTGCCATGCTAGCCAGTCATTATGCTGAGGAACAGGAAAACATATGTGGACTGTAAAGTCACCCCTCTCTTCTGGAAGTTTGGGATCTAGATGGAAGGCACGAGATGACTACATAATGAGAATTCACAACTAAGTACTATTTGTCATTCCTTTCTTAACTTTACTCATTCTTCTTTTACACTCAAGGGAAGCTGATTTTGCTAAACTATGATCTATATTTGCATGGATTTTAAGTTTTATTATGTCTATATGTGTATAGTAGGGTATTTACAAGTTCATCTACCTAAATGTGCATTTTTGTAGTTAGTTAGTGAACACTTTTAGGTGTCACATCATTCATTCTGGGAACTTTTGTTTTCCCCAACTGATGATCTCTGTCTTCATCAAGCTCTAACTCTCTACCTCTCACCCAGCGTCTGGCAACCACAAATGAATTTTTTTTTTGTTGCAGTAAATCTGACTATTTCTGGATGAATGTAATCATATTTCTTACATTTTTCTTAAAAATAAATTTTATTGTGTATATTTAAGGTATGCAGCATGCTGTTGTTATAGACTTTAAAACAGCTACTACTGTGACACTGTGAAAAAAACAAATCTATCATCTCTCATAAACATCATCCACACCCTTCCATGGTTACAGTTTTAACAAAAATTCTGGATATATTATCTATAATATTCATGTTATATTATCCTCATTCCTTTTGCTATAAATATCTGTTCTTTGTATCTTCAAGTTATATCATCCCATTTGCTTCCTGTGTTTTCCTCTTCCCCCGTTTCCCCTCCCAATCCCTATAACAGTAAGACTATACAGTTATGTGAATTGAGTTAGAGTGATTTCATTTCCAATGAGCATATTCCCAGAAGAGAGACTGCTAGGTCATATGATGACTTTGCTTTTAACTTATTGAGGACCCTCCATATTGACTTCCATAATGACTCCACCAGTTTCCATTTCCAGAAACAGTGTTTAAAAGTTTCTTTTTTTTTTTCCAGTTCATTTGTGCCAACGTTCCGGCCATACTGATAACAACTATCTTAAGATATAAAATATTATCTCATGGTGGCATTTGTCTACATCTCCCTGATGATTAGTGATGTTGACTACCTTTTCATTTACCTGCTGATCATCTATACCTCTTCTTTGGATGCATCAGATTCAAGACACTGACCATTAAAAATCACGTTTTGTGTTTTCTTGTTATCTAGTTAAAAAGAAAGTATTTCATGAATCTGGATACTAACAAACACCAGATTCTAATCAGGCACAAGATTTACAGATATTTATCTCCCAACTTGCAGGTTGCCTTTTGATTTTGTGAGTTGTTTTGCTCTGTAGCTTGATGTAATCATGCTTGCTTACTTTTACTTTTGTATCTTCTGATTTTGGTATAATAGCTTAGAAATATTGCCAAAGACAATGTCAAGGAGCTTTCATTATGTTTCTTTATGTGAGTTTTATGGAATTAATCGTTAATATTTAGGGGGTTTAAATCCATTTTAATTTCTTTTGATATGCAAGCATCCAATTTCATTCTTCATAGCACTATTTATCAAAGAGACATTCCTTTGCCATTGCCTCTTCTTTTTACTCTTGTTAACACCAGCTGACTGTAATGCTTGGACCCCCTCTTGTCTCTCTCTTCTGTGGCATAGGTTTATAAGGGTTTCAATGTCCTAGTATTTTGATTAAGAAAACTGTATTGTATAGTATAAGCTTATATTTCTAACTGTATTTCCTGCCTCATAGTATTTTATGATTACATACAAATTTTGTAATTATTTTTATTCCCATTGCTATGAAGAATTCAATTGGAATTTTATAGAGATTATGATATATTTACATGTTTCTTTTGGTAGTGTGACATTTTAACAATACTTGAGAACTATGGCCATGGAGTCTTTCCATTTCCTGTTGTTGTCTTTAATTCCTTTTACAATATGTTTGTAGCTGTCACTTTACAAGTATTTCACCTCTTTGGCTAAATTTATTCTTAAATATTTTATGCAGTTATAAATTAGATTATATTTTTATTATACAATTATTCGTGTCTTGAAATATCATGTTTTTATGTATTGGTCTTATCTCCTGCAAGTTCATCAAATTTATCCTTTAGTTTTATAGTTTCCTGATTAAATCATTGGGGTTTTGTACACAGATGAACATGTCACCTACAAATCAAGATAATTTTACTTCTTCATAATGATTTAGATACTGTTAGTACATATATTTTTTGCTTGTTTTTTCTTGATAGTACATCTAGTACTATGGTAAATAGAGATGATAAGAATTCCACACTTTGTACTGTGGTGGTATTGTGTTCCCCAAAATATTGTGTACTCTAATAAATTTATCTGGGGTCAGAGAACAGACAGCCACTAGAAACAAAGGCTAGAAAATGGTGGCACTCACACCTTTAATCCTAGCATTCCAGAGATAGAAATCCCTCTGGATCTCTGTGAGTTCAAGGCCACATTGGAAATAGCCAAGCATGGTGACACACGCCTTTAATCCCAGAAAGCCAGCCTTTAATCCCAGGGAGTGGTGGTAGAAAACAGAAAGATATATAAGGCGTGAGGACCAGAAACTAGAAAGATTTTGGCTGGTTAAGCTTTTGGCTGGTTAAGCATTTGGCTGGTTAAGCATTCAGGCTTTTGAGCAGTAATTCAGCTGAGACCCATTCTGGATGAGGACTCAGAGGCCTCCAGTCTGAGGAGACAAGACCAGCTGAGGAACTGGTGAGGTGAGATAGCTGTGGCTTGTTCTGTCTCTCTGATCTACCAGCATTGACCCCAATAACTGGCCCCGGGTTTGATTTTATTAATAAGTACTTTTAAGATTCCTGCTACTTCTGGCGCCCAACGTTCGTGTTACGAATTCATGAAAAAGCTGTTTGCCTGTGGCCTTATGAGCCCCATCTCAGGCCCAAGCTACACTCAGCCAGTTGTGGTGGCGCACGCTTGTAGGATTTGCTGAAGGAGACAGAGGCAGGAGGATCCCGAGTTTGAGGCCGGCCTAGGAGGCTTGGGAGAAGCGTTGGCCCGGACTGAACCACAAACAGTGGTGGGACCATGGAAGCAGTGGCTACTGCTCCACGTTACCAGCTCCTTCTCATCATGTTGGTGACTGTGGTGATGCTGCTACCTAGGATGAAGGGTTTACTGCTGCTGGTTCAGAGAAGAATTGCCAGGACCATCGTGTTACAAGAAAGCATCGGCAAAGGTCAGTTTGGAAAAGTTTGGCAAGACAAATGGTGGGGAGAAATTGTTGTGAAGATTTTCTGTTCTAGGGAAGAATGTTCATGGTTCCGAGAGACAGACATTTATCAGACTATGATTGCTCCAAACCACAGAGGAGGCAAAAAAAAAAAAAAAAAAGTCTGCAGGAAACCATGACCATGCCTAACAGTGACTTTGAAATCTTTAAAAAGATGACAGGATCCTACAACGATGATTCCACATGGACTATGATAAAGCCATTAAGCCGATTAACACCATGGAAAAACTGACGTTGGACTACAAACTGGTTAGAACAATTTTGAGAGGACTAGTTGAGATGATCCAGCCTGACAGACTACTCAAACAAGGACTTGAAACAAGCCCTGAACTTTCCTATTATCCAGAGACTGGACAAACGATACAGGACTTGATGATTAACCCCAAAATTTTCTTTTCAAGATTCCCTAAAGATATCTTCACCCCTAGAAAGCAAAAAGAAAGAGAATATAGATATGAGATAGATCATCAAATCTACTCTGAGAAAAAAGGTAAAGAAATAATAGGATAAATAGGTAGATCATTGAATCTACACTGAAGAAAAAGGGGAAGATATAAAAATGACAAAAGGTAGGCTACTGAATGTATTATGAAAAGAAAAAAGAAAATATGGATATGATAAAATAAAAAGGGAGATTATGGAATCTACTTTTAAAAAGGAACTACTTGTTTTAAATAAGATAAGTAATGAAAATTTTTTGGTTTGAGTTTATCAGATGTTACTGAACTGGACATTGTTAATATATATAATGGAGTTTTTTGGTCTGGATCTGTCAAATGTTAATGGACTAGACATTGTTAATGTAATCTTGACTGTATATTGCATATACTTATTGAAGATAGTTTTTCTTGTATTAGTTATAAGCTTTTTTAATTTTAGACAAAAAGAGAGGAAATGTGGTGGTATTGTGTTCCCCAAAATATTGTGTACTCTAATAAATTTATCTGGGGTCAGAGAACAGACAGCCACTAGAAACAAAGGCTAGAAAATGGTGGCACTCACACCTTTAATCCTAGCATTCCAGAGATAGAAATCCCTCTGGATCTCTGTGAGTTCAAGGCCACATTGGAAATAACCAAGCATGGTGACACACGCCTTTAATCCCAGAAAGCCAGCCTTTAATCCCAGGGAGTGGTGGTAGAAAACAGAAAGATATATAAGGCGTGAGGACCAGAAACTAGAAAGATTTTGGCTGGTTAAGCTTTTGGCTGGTTAAGCATTTGGCTGGTTAAGCATTCAGGCTTTTGAGCAGTAATTCAGCTGAGACCCATTCTGGATGAGTACTCAGAGGCCTCCAGTCTGAGGAGACAAGACCAGCTGAGGAACTGGTGAGGTGAGATAGCTGTGGCTTGTTCTGTCTCTCTGATCTACCAGCATTGACCCCAATAACTGGCCTCGGGTTTGATTTTATCAATAAGAACTTTTAAGATTCCTGCTACTTTGTACATTTTAGAAGAGAAGCTTTCAGTTCCTCCCCCTGATTATCATGCAGATTGCTGACTTTTGTGAATGGCTATATCATGATGAGCTCTTCTTTTACACCTGAATCATGGAAACTTTATAAAGAAAGTTTTTATATTATATTTTTGTTGTGCACCACATGTGTGCCTGGTGCCTTTGGAGAACAGAAGAGGTTTTCAAATCACTTAAGACTGGAATTATGGGTGGTTGTGAGCTACTATTGGGTGCCAGGCTCTAAACCTATGTTCCTTTCAATAACAGCAAGTTGTCCTTATGTCTGAGCGACCTCTCCACCTCTCCAACTATTGATATATACTTGAGACAAAGTCTTACCATGTAGCCCCAGCTGGTCTTGAACTCATAGAAATCTGCCTACCTCTGTCTCCCAAGTACCATCATGTATCATCATGCTCATACCATCATGTTTGGCACTATTGAGATTTATTTTTACAAGAATTGATAATGGTCTTTCTTTAATTTTTTTTGGGGGGGAGATAGGCGTGGATAATTGAAATGCCCATGTCATTTTGGCTTTTGTCTCACTGTGTAATTGATCATGTTGATTGATTTACATTTGCTAAGCTAGATGAGTGCCAGGGATAAATCTTAGTTTATTGTTGTGTGCAATTATTGTAATATACTTTAAAATTTAATTTGCTCATATTTCCTCATGAGCAAATTTGCTCACGTTTCCCCAATTGCCACAGATATTAAGCTGCAGTTTTGATTTTCTGTCATATCTTTGGTACATTGATTAAGGTGATACTGGGCTCATGAAACATATTAGGAAGTATTCTATTCCTTCCGTTCTATTTATTGGAAGGTTTTGAAAAGTATTGGCATTAATTCTTCCTTGAAAGTTTAGCAGAGATCCCCTACCCATCAAAGATCCAGCAGCTAGCTGGTCAGCAGGTAAGATTCCTATGGGCAGTCTGCTCCACCACACCCACCACCCACTGGACCCTGTAACCTACAAGTCCCAGTCCTCCCCCTAAACATATGGAACCCAGCATCCCCCTCCCTAACTCTCTGAAATCATATCCCATGGCATCAGTAGTCCCCAGAGGCACAGACACCACCTGCACCAATTGGAGAAGAATCAATACCCGTACCTATAATTACCCCAAATTCAGATGGGTAGGTGGCAGTGTAAGAATACATTCAACAACATAAATAGCTATTTGGCACCAACAGAACCTACTGGTTCTACAACAGCAAGACCTGAACATGCCAACACAGATGAAGCAGAAGAAAATGACCTTAAAAATAACTTTATGAAGATGATAGAGGCCCTTAAATAAGAAATGAAAAATTGCCTTAAATAAATCAAGGAAAAGACAAACAAAAAAATTAGAAGAAAACAAAAAATCCCTTAAAGAAAGACAAGAAAGCCCAGAAAAAAATCAAACAGGTAAAGTAAATACTTCAAGACTTGAAAATTAAAATAGAAACAATAAGAAAACACAAACCGAGGGAATGCTGGAAATAGAAAATCTGGGTAAATGAACAGGAACTACAGATGCAAACATTACCATCAGAATGCAAGAGATGGAAGAGAAAATCTCAGGTGTTGAAGATATGATAGAGAAAATATATTTGTCAGTCAAAGAAAATGTTAAACCCAACATAGTCTTAACACAAAACATTCAAGAAATCTGGGACATCATTAAAAGACCAAACCTAGAAATAATAGGGAGAGCAGAAAGAATAATACCAGCTCAAAGGCACAGAAAATATATTCAACAAAAGCATAGAAGAAAACTCTCCCAACCTAAGAAAGGAAATGCCTGTGAAGATTTAAGAAGCTTACAGAACACCAAATAGACTGGACAAAAAAAAAAAAAAAAAGCCCCTCACCTCACAATAATAAAAATACTAAACATACAGGTAAAGGAAAAAAAATACTAAGATCTGCAAAGGAAAAAGGCCAAGTAACATATAAAGATAGACCTATCAGAATAACACCTGACTTCTCAATGGAGACTCTGAAAGTCAGAAGGTCCTGGACAGACATTTTGCAGAAACCAAGAGACCATGGATGCCAGCCTATATTACTATATACAATAAAACTTTCAGTCACTGTAGATGAAGAAAACAAGATATTCCATGACAAAACCAGATTTAAAAGATACCTAACCACAAATCGAGCCCTACAGAAAGTACTAGAAGGAAAAATCCAACCCAAGAAAGTTAGTTAACTGAACCCACAAAAACACAGGCAATAATAATCTCACACTAGACAATCCCAAAGAAGGGAAACACACACACACACACACACACACACACACACACACACACACACTACCACCATCACCACCAAAACCAAAATACAACAGGAATTAATGATTACTGATCATTAATATCCTTTAATATCAATGGACTCAATTTGCCTATGAAAAGACACAGGCTAACAGAATGTCTCCAAACCAGCATCTGAACTTCTGCTGCATACAAGAAACACCTCAACTTCAAAGACAGACATTACCTCAGAATTAAGGGTTGGAAAAAGATTTTCCAATCAAATGAACCTAAAAATCAAGCTGGTATAGCTATCCTAATATCTAACAAAATAGACTTCAAACTAAAATTAATCAAAAGAGATGGAGAAGGACATTTTATATTCATCACAGGAAAAATCCATCAAGATGAAGTCTCAATTTTGAACATTTATGCTCCAAGTACAAAGGCACCCACATTTGTAAAAGAAACAATACCCAAGCTTAAATCACACATCAAACCCCATACACTAATAGTGGGAGACTGTACTCTCACCAATGGATAGGTCTGCCAGACAGAAACTTAATAGAGAAATAAGGAACTAACAGATGTTATGACTCAAATGGGCTTAACAGACATCTATAGAACATTACATCTAAACACAAAAGAATATCCCTTCTTCTCAGCACCTCATGGAACCTTCTCTAAAATTAACCACATACTCGATCACAAAGCAAATCTCAATAGATAAAAAAAAAAAATGAGTAACCCCCTGTATCTTATTGGATCACCATGGCTTAAAGTTAGACTACAACAACACAAATCACAGAAAGCCTAAAAACTCATGGAAACTGAACAATGCTCAACTGAATCACCACTGGGTCAAGGAAGAAATAAAGAAAGAAATTAAAGACTTCCTAGAATTCAATAAAAATGAATATACAACACACTCAAACTTATGGGACACCATGAAAGCAGTGCTAAAAGGAAAGTTTATAGCACTAAGTGCCTACTTAAAGAATTTGGAGAAATCTCACACTAGTGACTTGTTTCTCTGATTGGTTGATAAATAAAACACTGATTGGCCAGTAGCCAAGCAGGAAGTATAGGCAGGGCAAGCAGACTAAAGGAATGCTGGGAAGATGAAGGGCAGGGTCAGGAGTCACCAGCCAGACACAGAAGAAGCAAGCTGACAAGGCAGAACTGAGAAAAGGTACCAAGCCACATGGCTAAACATAAATAAGAATTATGGGTTAATTTAAATGTAAGAGCTAGTCAGTAATAAGTCTAAGCTAATGGCTGAGCAGTTATAATTAGTATAAGCCTTTGTATGTTTATTTGGATCTGAGTGGCTGGGACTGGGCAGGACATAGAAAAACTTCCAACTACATAGCAGCACACCTGAAAGCTCTAGAATAAAAAGAAACACACTGAAGCTGTGCAGTGGTGGTGCATGCCTTTAATCCTAGCACAGGAGGCAGAGCCAGGTGGATCTCTGTGAGTTTGAGGCCAGCCTGGTCTACAGAGAAAGTTCCAGGACAGGCACCAAAACTACACAGAGAAACCCTGTCTCAAAAATAAATAAATAAATAAATAAATAAATAAATAAATAAATAAATAAATAAACCAAAAAGAAAAAAGAAAAAAAAAAAAAGAAAGAAACACACTTACCCAGGAGGAGCAGACGACACAAAATAATCAATTTGAGGATTGAAGTCAATAAAATAGAAATAAAGAGAACAATACAAATAATCAATGAAAAATGAAACAAAGAGTTAGTTCTTCGAGAAAATCAATAAGATAGACAACCCCTTATCCAAACTAACCAAAAGGCATGAGAGAATATCCAAATTAACAAAATTAGAAATGAAAAGGGAGACATAACAATAGACACTGAGGAAATCTAGAGAATCATTAGGTCATATTTGAAAACCTGTACTCCATAAAATTAGAAACTATAAAAGAAATGGACAATTATCTGGATAGGTACCACATACCCAAATTAAATCAAGACCAGATACACAATTTAAATAGATCTATAACCTCTAAGAAAATAGAAGTCATTGAAAGTCTCCCAACCAAAAAAAGCCCAGAGCCAGATGGTTTCAGTGCAGAATTCTAACAGAATTTCAAAGAAGACCTAATACCAATGCTCCTCAAATTGTTCCACAAAATAGAAACTGAAGGAACATTGCCAAACTCTTTCTATGAGGCTACAGTTACCCTGATGCCCAAACCATAGAAAGATGCAACAAAGAAAGAGAATTACAGACCACTCTCCCTCATTAACATTGATAAATACTCAATAAATACTGTGGTGGTATTGTGTTCCCCAAAATATTGTGTACTCTAATAAATTTATCTGGGGTGAGAACAGACAGCCACTAGATACAAAGGCTAGAAAATGGTGGCACTCACACCTTTAATCCTAGCATTCCAGAGATAGAAATCCCTCTGGATCTCTGTGAGTTCAAGGCCACACTGGAAATAGCCAAGCATGGTGACACACACCTTTAATCCCAGAAAGCCAGCCTTTAATCCCAGGGAGTGGTGGTAGAAAGCAAAAAGATATATAAGGCATGAGGACCAGAAACTAGAGGCATTTGGCTGGTTAAGCATGTGGCTGGTTAAGCTTCAGGCTTTCGAGCAGCACAGTTCAGCTGAGACCCATTCCAGTCTGAGGAAACAGGACCAGCTGAGGAATTGGCAAGGTGAGATAGCTGTGGCTTGTTCTGTCTCTCTGATCTACCAGCATGGACCCCAATAACTCGGCTCAGGTTTGATTTTATTAATAAGAACCTTTAAGATTCCTGCTACAAAATACCCAATAAAATACTGGCAAACCAAATCCAAGAACACATCAAAAAAAAAAAAAAATCCACCATGATCAAGTAGGCTTCATCCCAGAAATGCAGGGATGGTTCAATATATCTGTCAATGTAATCTACCATAAAAGCAAACTAAAAGGGAAAAAAAAACACATAGTCATCTCATTAGATGCTGAAAAAGCCTTTGACAAAAATCCAACACCCCTATATGATAAAGGTTCTAGAGAGATCAGAAATACAAGGAACATACCTAAACATAATAAAGGCAATTTACAGCAACACAACAGCCAACATCAAATTAAATGGAGAGAAATACAAAGTGATTCCACTAAAATCAGGGACAAGACAAGGCTGTTCACTCTCTCAATATCTATTCAATATAGTACTTGAAGTGCTAGCTAGAGCCATAAGACAACAAAAGGAAATCAAGGGGATACGAATTGGAAAGGAAAAAGTCAAACTTTCTCTATTTACAGATGATATAATAGTATGCATATGTGACCCCAAAAATTCTACCAGAGAACTCCTACAAATGATAAACACCTTCAGTAGTGTGGCAGGATACAAGATTAACTTAAAAAATCAGTAGAGCTCCTATATACAAATGATAAATGGGCTGAGAAAGAAATCAGAGGAACATCACCCTTTATAATAGCCACAAATAACATAAAATATCTTGGGGAAACTCTAACCAAACAAATGAAAGACCTGTATGACAAGAAATTTAAGTCTTTGAGGAAAGAAATTGAAGAAGATATCAGAAAATGGAAGGATCTCCAATGTTCATGGATAGGTAGGCTCAACATAATAAAAATGGCAATCTTACCAAAGCAATCTACAGATTCAATGCAATCCCCATCAAAATCCCAACACAATTCTTCACAGATCGTGAGGAAACAATACTCAACTTCATATGGAAAAACAAAAAACCCAGGATAGCTAAAAGAATCCTGTACAATACAGCAACCTTTGGAGCCATCACCATCCCTGACCTCAAGTTCTACTATAGAGCTACAGTAAAAACAAGATGGTATTGGTATAAACACAGACACATGGATCAATAGAATTGAATTGAAGACCTTGACATTAATCCACACACCTATGAACACCTGATTTTTGACAAAGAAGCCAAAATTGTACAATGGAAAAAAGAAAGAATCTTCAACACATGGTGCTGTCATAACTGGATGTCAACATGCAGAAGAATGCAAGTAGATCCTTATCTATTGTCCTGCACAAAACTCAAGTCCAAGAGGATCAGAGACCACAGCATAAATCCAGTTACCCTGAACCTGATAGAAGAAAAAGTGGGAAGTAGCCTTGAATGCATTGACAAAGGGACCACTTCCTAAATATAACACCAGTAGCACAGACACTGAGAGCAACAATTAATAAATAGAACCTTCTGAGCTTCTGTAAGGCAAAGAACATGGTAAATAAGATACATGGTAAATAAGATCTTCATCTGACAGAGGACTGATCTCCAAAATATATAAAGAACTCAAGAAACTAGACATCAAAATTTCAAATAATCCAACTTAAAAATGGGGTACAAATCTAAACAGAGTGTTCTCAACAGAAAAATCTCAAATGGCTAAAAGATATTTAAGGAATTGCTCAACATCCTTAGTCATCAGGGAAATGCAAATCAAAATGACTCTGAGATACCATCTTACACATGTCAGAATGGCTAAGATCAAAAACACTGATGACAGCTTATGCTGGAGAAGATGTGGAGCAAGGGGAACAGTCCTCTATTGCTGGTGGGAGTGCAAACTTGTATAGTCACTTTGGAAATCACTATGGTGGTTTCTCAGAAAATTAGGAATCAATTTACCTCAAGACCCAGCAATATCACTCTTGGATATATACCCAAAAGATGCTCAATCATACCACAAGGACACTTGCTCAACTATGTTCATAGCAACATTATTCATAATAGTCAGAATGTGTAAACAACCTAGATGCCCCTCCAATGGAAGAATGGGTAAAGAAAATGTGGTGCATTTATACAATGAAGCATTACTCAGCTATAAAAATCAATGACATCATGAAATTTGCAGGCAAATGCAGAGAACTAGAAAAATCATACTGAGTGAGGTAACCCAGACCCAGAAAGACAAACATGGTATGTGATCACTCATAAATGGATATTAGATGCAAAGCAAATGATAACCAGGCTGCAACTCCCAGCCTCAGAGAGTCTTGGTAACAAGGAGGACCCTAAGAGGGATAAACATGGATTGCCCTAGGAAGGGGAAATAGATAAGATCTCCTGGGTACACTGGGAGCAGGGGGCAGAGTGAGAAGAGAAGTCAGAACATGAGTGAACAGGATGGTCCAGTTCAGGGAGGGATGGAGAGAGAGCAATGAAAGAGCTGTCTTGATAGAGGGAGCCATTATGGGGTTAGGGAGAAATTTGGTTCTAGGGAAATTTCCAGGAATCCACAAGGATGACCCCAGTTAAGACTCCTAGCAATAGTGGAGAGGGTGCCTGAACTATCCTACCCCTGTAATCAGATTGGTGACTATCCTAATTGTCATCATAGAACCTTCATCCAGTAACTAACTGATGGAAGCAGATGCAGAGATCCACAGCCAAGCACTGGGCTGAGCTCCTGGAGTCCAGTGGAAGAGAGGGAAGAGAGATTATATGAACAATGGGGAGGGGTCAAGAGCATGTTAGGGAAATCCACTGAGACAGCTGACTTGAGTTAGTGGGAGCTCATGGATTCTGAACTGACAGCTGAGGAGTCTGCATGGGAGTCAACTCGGCTCTCTGAATGTGAGTGACAGTTGTATGGCTTGGTCTATTTGTTGGGCCCCTGGCAGTGGGACCAGGATTTATCCCTGGTGCATGAACTGGTTTTTGGGAGCTCATTCCCTATGGTGGGGTACCTTGCTTAGTCTTGATGCAGAAGGGAGGGGCTTGGTCCTGCCTCAACTGGATACACCAGGCTTTGTTGACTCCCCATGGGAGGCCTTACCCTCTCTGAGGCGTGAATGGGGGTGGGATGGGGGGGGAGTGAAAGAAAGAGAGGGAGGGGGAACTATGTTTAGCATGTGAAAAGAAAAAATTTTAAATAAAAAAAATTAAAAATAAAAAGAAAGTTTAGTAGAATTCAGCTCTGAAGCCATCTGGTTTTGACCTTTGTATTTCTGTGGATTTTAAATTAACACTTCAAACTCTTCATCTTTGATGTGGCCATAATTTTTATCTTTTTCTAAGATTCAATTTTGGTATATATTTTTATGAAGTTCTCCACATCATGTAAGTTATCAAATATGTTGTCACATAATTATTAATAATAGTATTTTATTATCCTGTTTACTTCTGAGGTGTTTACTATATTAATCTATAACCTGTACAATTATCTACATATTAATTTCTGATTTCATACATAAATATCATTTTATGCAAGTGTTTAGTGATTTTATTTATTTATTTATTTATTTTTTTCGAGACAGGGTTTCTGTGTAGCTTTGCGCCTTTCCTGAAACTCACTTGGTAGCTCAGGCTGGCCTCGAACTCACAGAGATCTGCCTGGCTCTGCCTCCTGAGTGCTGGGATTAAAGGCGTGCGCTACCACCACCCAGCGATTTTATTTATTTTTTAAAGCTTGTATTTTCCTTGATTCCCTATGGCTTTTTGGTCTCTACTTGACTTATTTCTGTTCTGATGTTTTATGCTCCTTCCGCTGACTTTGCATTTAATTTGTACTCTATTTTTCTTATTTTCTGAAGCATAGCATTAGATTATCAGGAAACTCTATTCTCTCTCTCTTTTTTTTTTTTAAACTTTTATTCTTCTCTCATATGTTAGATCCTTATCCAGACTGCAGTTTTCCCTTTTCCACTCCTCTCAGTTTCTCTTCTCACCTGGCCTAAAAGATAAAATAAGACCCGCACAAACCCTCATATCAAAGCTGGGTGAGGTAACCCAGTAGGAGGAAGAGGGTCCCAAGTATAGGCAAAAGTATCAGGGACACCCCCCTTCCCCAGACACACACACACACACACACACACACACACACACACACACACACACACACATTCCTATTGTTGGGAGTCCCACAAGAACACACCAAGCTACACAACCATAAGGTATATGCAGAAAATCTAGTTCAGACCCATACAAGGTCTGTGTTTCTGACTTCTCGTGGTGTCCTCAACCCCTCTCGCTCCTACAATCTCTCATTTTGCTCTTCTGCAGGGTTCCTCTGGCTTTGCCTAGTGTTTGGCTGTGGGTCTCTGCATCTGCTCCCATAAGTTGCTAGATGATGTCCCTCTGATCAGAACTAAGCTAGGCACTGATCTATGAGTATAGCAGAATATCATTAGGAATCATTTCATTGACTTTTTAATTTTTATTTATTTATCAGTCATGTTTGGTTCTATTCTGGGTCTCTGGGCTATCCTGCCTTTGGTTCCTGGTCATCTAGGCAGAGTCAGGCATCGGCTCCTTCTCGTGGCAAGAGCCTCAAGTTAGACAGTAATTGATTGGCCACTTCCACAAGTTCTGCGCCACAATTACCCCAGCACATGTTACAAGTAGAACAGGTTGTAGGTTAAAGGTTTTGTGGTTGGGTTGATATCCCAGTCCCACAGCTAGGAGCTTTGCCAGGTTATAGAAGATGGGCTGTAGTGCAAATCTTAAATGGTTTTTATTAATAAAAACAAACCCAGAGCCAGGTATTGGGGTGAACTCTGAAAGATCAGAGAAACAGAACAGGCCACAGCTAACCTCACCTCGCCAACTTCTCAGCCGATCCTGTTTCCTCAAACTGGAAGCCTCTGAGTCCTCATCCAAATGGATCTCAGTTGAACTGCTGCTAAAAGCCTATAGACTTAACAAAGGCTCTAGTTCTTGGTCTTCATGCCTTATATAACTTTCTGCTTCCTGTCATCACTTCCTGAGATCAAAGGCATGTGTCACCATGCCTGGCTGTTTCCAGTGTGGCTTTGAATCGCAGAGATTTAGACTGATCTCTGCCTTCCAAATGCTAGGATTAAAGGTGTGTGTGCCATCATTTTCTGGCCTCTATATCTAGTGGCTGTTCTGTTCTCTGACCCCAGATAAGTTTATTAGGGTACACAATATATTGAGGAACACAATATCACCATAATGGGCAGTTTAGGTTCCACATCTACCATTACCAGGAGATTTTGCTAGGATCACTCTCATAGATTCTAGAGAATTTCTACTGCACTACGTTTCCAGCACACCTCTCAAATGTTCCCCAATTCCAGTTATCTCTCCCAGCACTCTCTCCTTCCATCCCTCTCACCCCCACACCTGATCCCTCGTGTTCCCATCCCCCCTGCCCCAGTCCACTCACAAAATCTATTCTATATCTCCTTCCTAGGGAGATTGATACACCACCACCACCCCTGAGTCCTCTTTGTTACTTAACCTCTCTGGGTCTGTAGATTGGGCCATGATTATCCTTTACATAACATCAATGTCCACTTATGAGTGATTACATACCATGTTTGTCTTTCTGAGTCTGGGTTACCTCACTCAGAATGATCTTTTCTAGTTCCATCCATTTGTCTGCCAAGTTCATGATGTCATTGTTTTTAACAGCTGAATAATGCTCCATTGTGTAATTGTACCACATTTACTTTATCCATTCTTTGATTGAGGGACATCTATGCTGTTTCCAGTTTCTGGTTATTATGAATAAAGCTGCAATGAACATGGTTGTTCAAGTGTCCTTGTGGTAGGATGGAGTGTCCTTTGGCTTCATCCCAGAGATACTGGGATGGTTCAACATAAAAATCAGTCAATGTAATCCACCATATAAACAAACTAAAAGAGAAAAAAAGCACATAATCTTCTAATTATTCTGAAAAAAACCTATGACATAATTCTTCATGATGAAAGTCTTGGAGAGATTAGGGATATAAGAGACATACCTAAACATAATAAAGGCAATATACAGCAAGCTGATAATCAACACAAATTAAATGAGGAGAAACTCGAAGCAATTCCACTAAATCAGGAACAAGATAAGGCTGTCCACTCTCTCCATATCTATTCAGTATAGTAATTGAAGTTCTAGCAGGGGCAAGAAGACAACCTAAGGAGATTAAGGGAATATGAATTGGAAAGTCAAAGTATCATTATCTGTGGATGATATGATAGTGGACACAAGCTATTCCAAAAATTCTACCAGGGAACTCGTACAGCTGATATACACCTTCAGTGAAGTAGCTGGATACAAGATTAACTAAAAAAAGTCAGTATCCCTCCTATATATAAATGACAAGTGGGCTGAGGGAAAAAAATGATGGAAACACCTATCACAATAGCCACCAATAATACAAAGTATCTTGGGGTAATTCTAACCAAGTAAGCGAAAGACTTGTCAAACAAAAACTTCAAGTCTTTGAAGAAAGAAATTGAAGAAGATGTCAGAAGATGGAAAGACCTCCCATGCTCATGGATTTACAGGATTAATATAGTAAATATGGCCATCCTTCCAAAAGCAATCTACAAATTTAGTGCAATCCCCATCAAAATTCTGACACAACATTTTACATACCTTGATAGGACAATATTAAACTTCATATGAAAAACAACAACAACAAAAGCAGGAAAGCTAAAACAATCCTGTACAATAAACAAACATCCAGAGATATCATCATTCCTAATTTCAAGCTGTATTACAGAGCTATAGTAATAAAAACTGAATGCTTTTGGCATAAAAACAGATATGTTGATCAATAAAATTGAATCAAAGACCCAGACATAAACCCATATACCTATTGTGGTGGTTTGAAAGAAAATGGCCCCCAAAGGGACTGTCACTAGTAGGAGGTGTAGCTTTGTTGGAGGAGGTATGGCCTTGTTAGAGGAAGTTGTGTCGTTGTGAAGGTGGGCTTTGAGATCTCATATATCCTCAAGCCATTCCCAATGTCCCAGACTGCTTCCTGTTGCCTGGAGGATGAGATATAGCCCCTTCTCCCCTCTCAGCTCCTTTTCCAGCACTGTGTCTGCCTGCATGCTACCATGTCTCACTATGATGACAATGGACTGAACCTCTGAACTATAAGCAACCCAATTAAATGTTTTCCTTTATAAGGGTTGCCATGGTCATGGTGTCTCTTCACAGCAATAGAAACTCTACCTAAGTCACCTATGGGTACATGATTTTTGATAAACAAGCCAGAAATACACAATGGAAAAAATTAACCATTTCAATAATTAGTGCTGGTCTAACTTGATGTCAGCATGTAGAAGAATGAAAATTGATCCATATCTATCTTCCTACACAAAACTCACGTTCAAATGGATGAAAGATCTCAACATAAAACCAGACACACTGAATCTGATAGAAGAGAAAGTGAGGATAACCTTGAACTCATTGGCATAGGACACAGCTTCCTGAACAGAACATCAATAGCACAGGCACTAAGAACAGCAATCAATAAATAAAACCTCATGAAACTGAAAAATCTTCTGTAAGGCAAAGGACACTGTCAATAGGACAAAATGGCAGCCTACAGAATGGGAAAAGATTTCACTAACTGCACACCTGCTAGAGAGGTAAAATCAGAAATGTATAAAGAACTCAAGAAATTAGACATCAACAAACCAAATAATCCAGTTAAAAAAAATAGGGTACAGATCTAAACAGAGAATTCTCAACAGAGGAATCTCAAATGGCTGAGAAACACTTGAAGAAATGTTCAACATCCTGAGCAGTCAGGGAAATGCAAATCAAAACTACTTTGAGATCCCATGTTATACCTAGCAGAATGGTTAAGACAAACAAACAAACAAACAAACAAAAAAACCACAAGTGACAGCTCATGCTGGTAAGGATGTGGAGCAAAGGTAACACTCTTCCATTGCTGGTGAGTGTGCAAACTAGTATAGCCACTATGGAAATTAATATGATGGTTTCTCAGAAAATTGGTGATTGATCTACATGATCCAGTATACCCCTCTTGGGAAACTTTATTCTTTTTTAAAAAATTTAAAATTAGTTTATGTGAATGCATGTATGTATATGTATGCCTGGTGCTCTCAGTGGTCAGAAGAGTGTGTTGGCTCCCCAGGACTAGAATTACAGAGGTTGTGAACTGCCATGGGTACGAGTAATTGACCCAGGGACTTGTATAAGAGCAACAAGTTCTCTTATCCACTGAGCCAACTCTCCAGTACCACTTCATCCTTTTAAAAAGTAAAGCATTTATTGCTATTAAATGCCGTGTTAGTTAATATTGATTGGCAATTTTACAGGGTTTATAATCACCTAGGAAATAATCCCCAGGTATACCTGTGAGAGATATCTAACTAGCCTATTTTAGGTGGGAAGACTCACCCTAAATGCGGGCAATTATCATTCTATATGCTTGGGTTCTAGACTAAATAAAAGGACAAAAGGGAGCTGAGCAACAGGACTTATTGATCTGTGCTTTCCGCCTTAGAGTAAGTACACTGTGATCAGCTGCTTTATGCTTTTTCAGGATGGACGGTGTGGTAGTTTGTATAGTAATTGCCCCCATAGACTCATGTGTTTGAGTGCTTGGTCCATAGGGAGTGACAATATTAGGAGGTGTGGCCTTGTTGTAGCAGGTGTGGCTTTATTGGATGAAGTGTGTCACTGGGGGCGAGGCTTTGAGGTCTCTGGAGCTCAAGCCAGTTCACTTCCTGCTCCTTGTGGATCAAAAAGCTTCTTCTCCGGTGCTATGTCTGCCTGCATGCCACTATGCTCCCGCCATGTACTCTGAAGTGTACTCTGAAGTGTAAGCAAGCCCCAGTTAAATGTTTTCCTTTATAAGAGTTGCCATGCTTATGGTGACTCTTCACAGCAATAGAAACTCGAACTAAGACAGACTGTATCTTCAAACTGAGAGTCAAAATAATGTCTTTTGTAAAATAAAGCATTGCTTTTGTTAGGGGTCTTGTTCCAGCAGTGAGGTGCATAATTAACACAACTACCCATATAGAATTGCTTTAGCTATATCCCACAGTTTTGGGTATGTTGTGCTGTCATGTTCTTTTTCACTTTTGATATTAATTTTATAATGCTGCCCAGGGAACTGCACTCCATGTGGCTGGCCTAAGCTGCCTCTAGTCCCTGGTAAGAGACCTGACTTCCCTCATTTCAGCCACGCTGTCTCCTCTCTATCCAGTCACGACTCTCCTCAAGCCACCAGGCCTTTGCTCTACCTTGGGACTCCCTCTAGCTGCAATGCAGGCCTGGTAATAGACTTGTTCCTTTTGACTC
Source organism: Peromyscus leucopus (assembly GCF_004664715.2). Lineage (NCBI taxonomy): Eukaryota > Metazoa > Chordata > Mammalia > Rodentia > Cricetidae > Peromyscus > Peromyscus leucopus. The sequence continues at coordinate 47,129,694 of NC_051067.1, forward strand.
TACCCCCTTGAATGTTCCCAAAGACATGTTTGCCACCCTGCCTCACCCATGGCAGGGTAAAAACTCACATTGGAGGACACAACCAATAACCTAACATGAGATGCATAAACCCCAAAATCAATATGAAAAACCTGAAAACATTTCCCCTCCAGAGATCACCAATCCCATAGTAATGGTCCCCAATGAGAATTTAGAGGAAAGTCAAGACATGGGAGTCAAAAGAAAAACTGTAAAAATGTTCAAAGAGGTCAAGAAATTTTCTAAATGTGCAAGTAAACACTCACATTAGTTTGAAGAAGACAGGAAAATAAATTGATGGAAGTCCAAGAAAATATAGTCAAAAACTGGGTGAAATAATAATAAAGAAAATGCAGAATATGAAAGTTGAATTCAATAAAGAGGTAGAAGTACTGAAGAAAACCCAAACTGAAATGAAACTAGTGATGAAAACTTTAATAATTGTCATAAAAAGTTCACTGGCTAGCCTTGCCAACAGAATGAGGCACAGTGAATATAGAATAGTAGTGCTTGAAAACAAAGTGGAAGAATTGGATTACTCTATTAAAGAAAGTATTAAAAAATTGAAAGCCCATTAAATGAATATGCAGAAACTTAGACACCATGAAAAAACTAAATCTATTGAATTATGGGCATAGAAGAATTCTAGCTCAAATGCATAGGAACAGCTTCAATACAATGATAAAAGAAACTTTCCAAAATCTAGGAAAAGAAATGCCCACCCATATATAGATACATAGAACACCAAATAGAAAGTACTAGAAAATAAACTTCCCATTCCATATCATCCTTAAAGCAGTAAATATACAGAACAAAGAAAGGGTATTGAAAGCTGCAAGAGAGAAAGACCTAGTCACATATTAAATCCAGACTCTTCAGAATAATTGAAGGTCGCTCAATGGAAACTCTGAAGCTAATAGAACTTAGAGCAATATGTTTCAAGTTCAGAAGGAACACAGATGCCAAACCAGTCTATGCTGGTCTATGCTGCCTGGCAAAACTTCCCATCATAATGGGAACAGAAAACAAACAAAAAACTTACCATGAAAAATGCAGGTTAAAGGAATTTATGACCACTAAACCAGCCTTGTAGAGACTACTGAAAGGAGTATTTTGGATTGAATTTAGGGATAATTGTACCAAAGCAGGGAGCTGGTGCATACATAGAACTATCACCGCCATGTTCTAGTGTCTTTGCCACAGGACAGAACTCTAAAGGTTACCTAAGAGAAATGTAAACCCCAACTCAGCCACAAAACCTTTGAGCTCCAATGCGTCCTGCCTGCAAAACATCCTATGGCAAAGGTGTTACAAAGCTTGGGGGAAGAAACCGATGTCTGGTTTGACTTAAGGCCCACTCCACAGGATGGAACTCATGCCCAACATTGCTTGGGTGATGAGGAACTAGAAAATAGATAGCCCAGAGACCCAGGGTGAAACCAAACACTACTGGTCTAAATTTTTTTTAAGGAACAAGAAAATGACTCCTAATTATATTCTGCTATAGTCATAGATCAGTGCCTTACTCAGCCATCATCAGAGAGGCTTCTTTCTGCAGCAGAATGGAACAAATGCAGAGATGTACACCAGGACATTACTGCAGAGAGAGAGAGAGAGAGAGAGAGAGAGAGAGAGAGAGAGAGAGAGAGAGAGACCTTGGAACACACAGCTCTAAATGGGATGTCTCCATCAAATCCCTCCCCTCAAAGCTCAGGGACCTATTGGAAGAGGAGGCATTTTTTTTTTTTTAAATAAAGAAAAGATTCATGAAAACATTAGGAAGTGCTCAAATAAATACTTTAATGATGTGTCTCAAGACTTTGAAAAAATAAGAAGAAACCAATCCCCAATGCAGATGAAAATAAATAATCAAAACCTGAGAAAAAATTAATGAAATGGAAACCAGTCCAAATAATCAATAAATGAAATGCTGGTTCTTTGAAAATGTAGAATAGGTTGACAAATCCTTTGCCAAATTAACTGAATGAGAGAAGACCAATAATAATAAAATTAGTTGTGACTAGGGAGACATCACAACAGTTAGTAATTAAATAAAAAACATAATAAGGGCATATTTTGGAAAGCATATTGTAGTACATTATAAAGACCTAAAAGAAATGTATACATTTCCAGAAACACTGACTCTTCAAAGTCAAATATAGATCAATAATTTAAATAGACCTACAACAATGAGATTAACATATTAATAAAAATCTCCAGTAAAAAAAGTCTAAGTCCAGGTGGATTCACAGAAGAATTCTACAAAACATTTAAAGAACTACAGCCAATTGTTCTAAAATTATTCTAGAAGTAACACTTCCAAACTCCATCTATGAAGCTACTATTACTCTAATATTCAAACCAGATAAAGATACAAAAAGAAGAGAACTGCAGACCAAGATCTCTGACGAACATATCGATGCAAATTTTTCAGCAAATACTTGCAAATCAAATACAAACACACATCAAAAAGATAAGTAGACATGATCGAGTATCCAAGAGATAAAAGGGAGATTCAACATATACAAATCAATAAATATAATAAGCTATATAAATAGACTTAAAGACAAAAAACATATGATCATCTGAATAGATTCAGAAAAGGTCTTTAAAAATCTAACATGCTTTCATGATAAAAGTCCTAGAGAGAAGAAGGTGGAAGAAACATACCCCAATTAAATAAAGGATAGCCAACAAACCCATTGCCAAATGTGGAAAAACTTGAAGGAATACTATTAAAATCAAGACTGAGACAGTTGTTCATTATGTCCACCCCTATTCAATAGAATGCTTATAATCAGAGCTAGCAAAATAAGAGAATAGAAGGAAACTAAAGGGATGCAAATAAGTGTAGTTCTCACCTCTTATGAAATAAATTTCTCTTTGCAACACAGACCATTTCAGAAAAGCATAACCAATTAGAATGCAAAGAAGAAGAGTCTGCAATGGTATATCTACAACACAATCCCTGTAGCTAAGGTTCAGATGACAATTCCATCATTTTAGTTAACACTTTCAATCATCCCCTTGTCTACAGTGTCTGCTACCTTTTCCCTTCTTAAATTTTTATACCCCTAATAGTTCCCTTCTATGCTTTCACATTGCCTACATTCTATTATTTTCTCTTTTCAAGGTACCTTCATACCTATGGCCACTTTCTGAATTTCTGACTTCTATGGGAACCCAAAATTGAATACACACAAAGTTAGAGATTCAAGCTAGGATCCATGTATGAAAAAAAACATGAAACATTTGTTATTCTGTTCCTGGGTTACCACACTCAATTTTTTATATACTGTCTATACAGTGTTCTGTCTGCATGTATGACTGCAGGCCAGAAGAGGGCGCCAGATCTCATTACAGATGGTTGTGAGCCACCATGTGGTTGCTGGGAATTGAACTCATTATCTCTGGAAGAGCAGTCAGTGCTCTTAACCTCTGAGCCATCTCTCCAGGCCCAACCACACTCAATTTTTAAAAATTTCAGCTGTGTACCTGCAGTTTTCCCCATATATATCTGCAAAATGCATGCTTTTTCTTTACAGTTGAATAACATTCCATTGTATATATGTATTTTCCTATGTATATTTTTTCCTAATCCATTCATCAATTGAGGTACTTCTAAATTGATTCCATTTACTAGCTATTGTAAACAAAGCAGCAATAAACTTGAATTAGCAAGTATCTTAGTGCCAAGATAAGTTATGAACTTGATGGTAAGACTCTTTTGCTAAAGACACTACATGCAATGGAGACACAGGGCAATGGAGAAATCAAACTTGTATTCATCTGGAAGCTTCATCCCTACTGGCTAGCTTTCACTGTGCTAGAAAATTCTATGCAGGATCTCACCACTACACAAAGAACTACACGTACTAATGACTGCTGTAAAATGGAGAAGTAGCTCCTTCTACGTATGAGCCCCATTATTAGTTATCCAATGCAGAGTAATCAGCCTTGAAACAATTTACACACAAACAACAAAAATTGGAGAAAAGATATCATCAGTGTTTTCATGCTGTGAGCCCTGCAAGCTGCAATAACAATTGGTCTGAAAAGATTTGCCCACTTGTGCCATAACGACAAGAATATCACTGATTGATCTGAGGCCTGCTCCATGAAATGAAACCTATAACTGGCACCATTATAGGACAAAGAACCTGTGGATAGATAGGTCATAGACCTAAGGGTAGAACCCAATAATATTTGGCTAAATGGGTGTATTAAATGACTCATAATGACATATTGCGATAATCATAGATCAGTCCATCTCTCAACCCTCTTCCAAGAAGATTTTTTCCTACAGTAGATGGCAATTAACATAGTGATCCTCAACTAGTCAAGTTATAGAGAATAAGAACTTGCAGAGTTCTCAATCCTAATTGGTATATGTGTCACATCCCTTTACCCAAAGCTCAGGGATCTTTGTAGAAAAGGAGGCAAAAAGATTGTAAGAGTCACGAGTGGTGGATAACTTCATGAAAACAAGTTGCCAGACACAACAGATGCACATATTAACTCATAGCAATTATGACAACTTATACAGGGCTGTGAAAGCTCAAGCTAGACAAAATCTCAGCATTTGGGATGCAGTGGGCTTGAAATCCTACCAGCAGTTGAGGAGCTATTGAAATCTGACAGCTACTGGGGGAGAGAGAGTCAGTTTCTTTAATGATGTGACTCTTGATAGGTCAACTATACTCTAGGGCAGGCCTTACTTGCAGGAGTGGATGGGCAACACATATTGGATTTAATAGGTTTAAAAGAAGGAAACCCAAAGCTGTATGAGTAGAGAGGGAAGGGTGGAAAGGATAGATTTTCAGAATTAGGGAAGTGGGGATTATTATCAAAAGGCATCACATAATATTTTCTAAAAAATTAATAAAATATTTTAACAAACTAAAACTAGTCAGAATTAGTAAGACAGAACTTTTATCCATGCATCTTTTTCCTCTAAGAAAATTCACAACCATTTTTAACTGAAGTAGAATTAGATCACTTTCCCCTTTCAGTTGTTCCCAGCTCCACCCCACTGAACCCTTCCTATGCACCCCACTCAAGTTGATAGCCCCTTTTTCTCTCTGATTATTACCAATTACAGTCCATGGAGAAATTAAAATATTCCACGATAAAAATAAATTGAAACAATTTCTGTACACCAGTCCAGCTCTCCATAAGGCACTGTAAAGAATAGTTCAGTCAGGAGAAGATAATCTACATCACAGGAAGAAATAATCCCAGAATATTACATCAAAAGAGGAACCACCACCACCACCACCACCACCAAGTGGTAGGAATTAATAGATACTTCTCATTAGTATCTCATTAGTCTCAATTTCCCAAGTAAAAAAAAACATAGACTAACAGATTTGGTTTATAAAACAGGGTTCATCTTCCTGCTGCATCCAAAAAACATACCTTGCCATTAAGAATAAGTATCACCTTAGGGTGAAAGGATAGAAAAGGGATTCCAAGCAAATGAAATCAAGAATTAAGCATGTGTAGCTCTTTTTATATCTGACAAACATATTTCAAACCAAAACTAATCAGAAAGTTAGGAACGGGTACTACATACTCATGATAGAAAACGTCCATCAAGAGGATATTATAATTCTATACATTTATACACCAAGGCAAGGGACATTCAAGTTTGTAAAAGAAGCTACTACTAAAATCACAAAGTGACCCTAACACAGTGATAGTGGGTGACTTCAATACTCTAATAGAGGTCATCAAGAAAATAATAAAAAGACAAACACTGGAGTTAAATAACATCATAAATTAAATGGCCCTACCAGACATCAACAGCACATTCTACCCAAATGCTAAAGAATATACTTTCTTCTCCACAGATTAGTAACTTTTCCCCAAACTGACAACATATTAAGACATAAAGCTAGTCTTAATAGTTATAAGACAATTGAAATGACACCCTGTATCTTTTCTGATCACCATGGATTAATGCTGGATATCAACAATAGAAAAGCAGAAAGTGGGCAAACATGGAAACTGAGCAACCTGCTACTCAATGAAAATTGAGTCATGAAAGAAGTCTGGAAGGAAATTTAAACTTTTTAGAATTGAGTGAAAATGAAAAAAAAAAAAAAACAAAAAAAAAACAGGACACCCAACTCTGTGTGGCACAATGAAGGCAGTTCTGTGAGGCAAGTTCATACCACTAAGTACCTACATTAATAAACTGGATTAAAAAATTACATAGATGGGTTTCCAAATTTTGAAATTAAATTAACATTCCCAGGGGGTGCCCCAGTCAATCATGATATATTACTCTTTATCTTGTTGGTGGATTCAGTATACTAATATTTTTTTCTTAAGAACTTTCACATGGATGTTCATGAGAAACACTGATCTTGTATGTGTGTTTAGAAACTTGGTTTGTTCTGTTTTGTCAGAGTGTTGCTGACTTAATGAAATTAACTGGAAAGCATTCCCTTCTGTTTTGTTTGCTGTGAGAAATCTGGTAAAAATCTGTGCTGCATGTTTCATTCAAACATTTGACAAACTTTGCCCATGGAAGTATTTTGGCTTAGGAAAACAGCTTTAGAGTGTTTGACATGAATCAGTTCTTCTCATAGTCATAAGGTTATTCTGACTACATATTCTATCTTCCTGTGCAGGCTTTGATTATTCACAGGCTTTGATGAATCAAATCTTTTGCTGACAGCACTAGATCTGTGCATTTAGAGGTGCTATTGACTCTTCTCATGAGAATCCACAAAGCATTTGTTCCTGTTTAGACGACATATCACTGTCCTTTTCTTTGGTGGGTTTCAAAATATTTGTACTTTTGTGTTTCAAGGGTTTTAGTGTATGTTTGGGAATATAATGTTCTCAATTTTATCTGCTACATCCAAGGGCAGTTGACAAGCTGGAAACCCATGAAGGAACTAATTCTTATCTTACACGTGAAAGCAGTATTTTCTGGGGAGAACACTCTTCCACAAAGTCCATGTGTCTTTTTCTTTTAAAGCCTTCAGCTAATTGGATTGAAGATGACTGAGATGATGTAAAATAGTCTGCTATATTTGAACTCTACTGGTTTAGATGCTAATCTCTCCTAAGAAATTACTTTCGTAGTGAAAGGAGACACACCTGGTTATTGCTGCTGAGCTAAGTTTATATGTAGAATTAAATGTCATACGCCTTTTCCTTGTTAATTGGATCTCTATACACATTTTCTTAAGCCACATTTAATTTTTTTTTTTTTTTTTTGGTTTTTCGAGACAGGGTTTCTCTGTGTAGCTTTGCGCCTTTCCTGGAACTCACTTGGTAGACCAGGCTGGCCTCGAACTCACAGAGATCCACCTGCCTCTGCCTCCCGAGTGCTGGGATTAAAGGCGTGCGCCACCACCGCCCGGCTGCCACATTTAATTTTTAAATAAGGGCCAAAAATGGTTATGTTTCAATATAATGTAGTGGTGTTCAACCTGTGAGTCATGACATGACACCTTTTGGAGTTGCATGTCAGATATCCAGAATATCAGATATTTACATTACAATTCATAACAGTAGCAAAAGTACAGGTATGAGGTAGCAATGAAATAATTTTATGGTTGGGTTCACCACAACATGAGTGTATTAATGGTCGCAGCATTATGAAGGTTGAGGACCTTTGATCTAATGTGATATAATTATCCTACATACAACAATATGTAACAATCATTTCCCCAGAACAATATACAAATATCCTGAAGACTATGATGTGAAGTTAAAAACATTTACTATAATGTAAAGTTGTGTACATTATGTTATATAAGTCAATAAAAGAGGGAAGGAACAAAAATATTTGCCTGATGCACAAGGACACACAACAAAATACAAATGAAACACTCACAGTGATACTTAGAACTGACTTCTGGAGAGTTGGCTGCTTTTTGTTCTCACTTTAAATCAATGTTTATGCTGCCTCAATTCTCTGGGGCTGTGTCAAGAGAAGGGGAAAGGAGAGGAGAAGAAAGGAGAGGAGAGGAGAGGAGAAGAGAAGAGAGGAGAGGGGAGGGGAGGGGAGAGGAGAGGAGAGGAGAGGAGAAATAGAAAGAAATCCATGCACTACTGTGTTGTTTACAAGTTCATTTTCCAAGATCTTTGGTCCAGAGCTTGGACTCCTTCATAGAACATTCATTTTCATTCATTCATTCTTCATTCTCTTTGTCTCTCTCCTTCTTCTCTTCTGCTCTCTCTCCTCTCTTATCTCTTTATATCCCGATGTTTTATTCTATGTTTGGAGAAAGTATTAAGGACAAGCTAGGGAATACTTCAGGAAAATTTAATGACAGGTTTGTAGCACGAATCTTGAATGCTCTTATTAATAAAAAAAAAAAAAAAAAAAACCCAGGGCCAGCTATTGGGGTAAATTCTGAAAGATCAAAGAAGCAGAACAGGCCACAGCTAACCTCACTTTGCCAACTTCTCAGCTGATTCTGTTTCCTCAAACTGGAAGCTTCTGAGTCCTCATCCGAATGAATCTCAGTGGAACTGCTGCTAAAAGTCTAAAAGCAGTCCAGTCATCCTTGTTCTATATCTAGTATCCTCCTATGAGTGAGTACATACAATGTTTGTCTTTCTGAGTCTGGGTTACCTCACTCAGGATGATTTTTTTTTTTCTAGATCCATCCATTTGCCTGCAAACCTCATGATGTCATTGTTTTTCTCTGCTGAGTAGTATTCCATTGTGTATATGTACCACATTTTATTTATCCGTTCTTCAGTTGAAGGGCATCTAGGTTGTTTCCAGGCTCTGGCTATTACAAACAATGCTGATAGAAATATATCTGAGCAAGTGCTCTTGTGGTATGATTGAGCATTCTTTGGTTATATGCCCAAGAGTGGTATAGCTGGATCTTGGGGGAGATTGATTCCCAATTTTCTAAGAAAGCACCATATTGATTTCCAAAGTGGTTATACAAGCTTGCATTCCCACCACCAGTGGAGGCGAGTTCCCCTAGCTCCACAGCCTCTCCAGCATAACTGGACTCCTACTCACATCACCAGGGAGGCTACCTGGAAAACAGGACCCCAAGAAAGACACGGGGATCACCCAATGATGGAGAAATGGATGAGACTTACATGAACAGCCTGGGCATGAGTGGGGGTAATGAAGGGCGAGGGTCAAGGGAAAGAGAGCTTTGGGGAGTGGGAGATCCCAGCTGGATCAAGAACAGAGAGGAAGAACAAAGAATAAGAGACCATGGTAAATGAAGACCACATGAGAATAGGAAAAAAAAAAAGTGCTAGAGAGGCCCACAGAAATCCACAAAGATACCCCCACAATAGACTGCTGGCAATGGTGGAGGGACAGCCCGAACTGACCTACTCTGGTGATGGGATGGCCAAACACCCTCATTGTCGTGCTAGAAACCCCATCCAATGACTGAGGGAACTGGATGCAGAGATCCACGGCTAGGCCCCGGGTAGAGCTCCGGGAATCCAATTAGCGAGAAAGAGGAGGGTTTATATGAGCAAGAATTGTTGAGACCAAGGTTGGATAAAGCACAGGGACAAATAGCCAAAAGAATGGAAACACATGGACTATGAACCAATGGCTGAGGGGCCCCCAACTGGATCAGGCCCTCTGAATGGATGAGACAGTTGATTGGCTTGATCTGTTTGGGAGGCATCCAGGCAGTGGGACGGGGTCCTGTGCTCAGTGCATGAGTTGGCTGTTTGGAACCTGGGGCTTATGCAGGGTCGCTTGACTCGGCCTGGGAGGAGGGGACTGGACCTGCCTGGACTGAGTCTACTAGATTAATCTCAGTCCTTGGGGGAGGCTTTGCCCTGGAGGAGGTGGGAATGGGGGCGTGGGCTTGGGGGAAGAACAAGGAAATCCTTGGCTGATATGTAGAACTGAATTGTATTGTAAAATAAAATTAAATTAAATTAAAAAAAAGTCTAAAAGCTTAAAAGCCTCTACTTCCTGGTCCTCATGCCTTATATACCTTTCTGCTTCCTGCCATCACTTCCTGGGATTAAAGGCATGTGTCTTCCCTGATCAAGACATGAGATCTCAAGTGCTGGGGATTAAAGGTGTGTGTCACCATGCCTGGCTGTTTCCAGTGTGGCCTTGAACTCACAGATATCTGGATGGATCTCTGCCTCCCAAGTGATAGGATTAAAGGCGTGTGTGCCACCATTTTCTGGCCTCTATGTCTAATCTAGTGGCTGTTCTGTTCTCTGACCCTCAGATAAACTTATTAGGGTACCCAATAAATCAATTAGACAGGTTTATGTGGCCCTCTTCCCAAGTATTTCTGCTACTTTCTTTTCTTTTTTTTTTTTTTTAAGATCCTTAAATATGTGCCTGGCTCAGCATCATGGCCAGATTTTTGTTCAGATGGAGTAAAATGAAGAAAGGGTGAATATGTTGAGTTCTTACCTCTTGCCTGTTTCTTTTCACCATATTTAATGTGAATACTAGTATTTTTGACATTTTTCCACCTTATATTGTTTTGTGGCTAAGGATTGAGCCCAGGGCTTTGTATATGTTAAGTACATACTCTACCAATGAGCATTCTCAAGCTCATAAAATATTTCATTTTTATATATTTGTAGTGTTTATTGTATTTTTAGTGGAAAAATACCATTCTAGAAGTTTGTTAGATAATTGAAAAAAGTTCATGCAATTAATGCTGACTCAGTATCAAGTTTGTGTTAAACATTTTGCTCAGTGCTAAGATATCATGCTGAACAAAATAGACATGGTGTTTTCCATCATGGGAGAATCTAGTCAACAGACTTTAAATAAGGGATCACACGTCTAAGAGTATGTCATTATAGTTACAATAAGCACCAGGAAGGAAATAAAAACCATGTCATAGAATCTCTAAGCTAGGGTTATAACTCAAAAAGAAAGCTGTGGAAAGTTTGCCTAGAGAAGCGTGACTTTAAAGTGAGTAAGAATTTCCTGAGTGAAGAGAATGAAAGGAACTTTCCTGGCAGCTACAAACCACTGACAGAGATTTTAAAGCAGAAATAAGGTTTTAAGGAGAATGAAGGTTGGTGTTGTAAGGGAAAGCAGGAGTCCATGCCAACTGATTAGAGTGCAGATGCTTCCCGGTGATACTTGGGAAAGACTTAGCCTTGACAGTGACTAGGAGTATAGGCTTGTAAACTGTCAGGATGACTTTGGGATCCCTTTCTCAGAGAAGCATGCCATAGCACTTGTCAAGAGTAAGCAGAAGTGATGTGGGAACCTGATAAGATTACTAGGTGTTTCCTAGATGCCTTCCCTTGAATCTACAAACAGAAGAGCCTCTGATGAAGGAAGAGAGGGAAGGGAAATAAGTGAAGAAGAGGAGAGAGAAAGGCAGGAGGAGGAAAGGTGTAAGGTAAGGAATAGCCATAGCCACCCCCTTCCCCTTGTGTCATTTGATTATAGCTAAGGCAGGGATAGAACAAATAAATTTGAGAGGGTTTCTTCCAGCTTTGGGAGATATGATAAACTAGTTACTAAAGTATATGATGAAAAATTGAGACCCACAGCAATTCAAGCGTGAATCCGAAATAATTATGGAAATGTACAGCAGCAGAACTAAGACAGCACCTAGATCCCGTCCCATACCCCATCCATTGTCCATGAGAAGGAAGAGTGCTGACCCCCAGGAGGCTTTGAGTCCCTAGCTCGGCTCTCATTGATCTAGTGAGGAGCTATTTTTTGTCTTCATCATTTTCCTACATACAGCCAAGTTACTGCCCTAGTATATGAATTTCTTTTATTTTTCATGACTAATCTAAAACCAAAGGACAGGGCTAAATTCCTCCCAAACTGTTCCTTGGACTCACCACCTGTATTTGCATAGGTTATATTATACAAGTAACTTTTAAGGGACCACTACTCTCATATTTTTATACTAAGCCTCTTCATTTTGTCAATATCAATCATCTACACTTACATCACCAGTTCAGGAAGTTTTAGACTCCCTTTTTCATACAACAAAATCCTGTACGATAGTTAGTTATACCATTAGTGACTACACTCATCCAAATGGTGATTAGAGAGGAGACAGCCAGAGCGATAGGGGCCCTGTTCTTGCATCTCCCTGACACCAGTTTAGCTGACTACAATAGACATTTGTACACTAGTTATGACTTTCCCAGTCCTGAGAAATTAAGGCATTTTCCTGAATTACAGAAGCTATATCTGGTGAGCAATACATACATTCATGACTAGAGCAAAGAAAAAGTCTATCCCAAGTAGATACTTATCAGTGAACTGTTGCCTGAGTTGATGGGTGAGTTTGTCATGTGTTTATTTAATGATGTTTAACAACCAAATATGTAATAGGAAGAAATAGTCTGGGATGGAAAGTCATTTCTATAGAACTAACATCTGGGCAGATGTTTGAAAGTGGGCCATGGTCTGAAACACTAAGCAAAACACTGACGTTCATGAATATGGGCAAAAAGGAAAAGTTGCTATAAATCCAGGCTGGCCAAGAAATGTGGCAGTTCTTCCTGTCACTGGCCAGAGAAAAAACAAATGTGCCACTCATCTGAAGGAGGGCCAGAATGACTCAGATGTTTTACAGGACATTTATTTCTTCTTACTCTAACTCCTACTCTTCTGTCCCCAGAATTGCCACATGTACACATATGGAAGCCATTGTAAATTTTGGTTTTGTTGGCAACTTTATGAGGTGAGGCCAAGTAACACAGGCAATGTCAAGTCCGAATTGGGGAGATGTTCTAGCGTGTGCTGAGCTCCCCATGTGTGTAAGCAGATTTTGCTCGGAGAAGAGAGTTGGAGACAGATAAATAATATGGCTGCCTAAACACCCCAAGGACCCACATAAGGAAGAGGGGGTGGGCTTATTTTCAGCAGCTGCAGGATTTTCTTGGGCTAGTTTTTTAACCATCTGCTTCACCATCTTGCACCAGGGAAAATGTCTGAATTTGCCAGGTATTAATATTGTAATCTGAAAAATAAAAAATACAAGCTGAGCTCAGTGGTTTCTTTGACAAGATGATTCACTTTCTCCTTTCATGTGTTTATTTTACCATCTAAAAGTAACATAGCATCATTCCCAATCTAATCATTGTGACCATCATTTACAACATTAAGTTTCTTTCATTTTCTTATTTTAAGGCCTAATATAATATTAACTATTATTTTATTACACCAAAGTTCTAAAGAACTTTCTAGGATAGTATAACTTCTACTCTAAGGGAAAACAAATGCAGGTACACACACACACACACACACACATCTCATCAGAAGGTGATGTTGAACGCATATGTTTATGTAGGCAAGGAAACTTGCCCTCAAATCTTTCCACACTTAAATTCATTTTCAGACCTTAGTTTTCTTTAATTTTGCCAACATCTCTTTTTCCTGTACAAAGACATGCATAGAAACAGCCAATACTTTCTACTCTTTGGTTTGCATAGCCACTACTACGTGTTTAAGTTAAACTTTGGGTTTAAGAGAAATGAATAGTATCTAGGGGAGTTACACCTTTCTTGAATATGTCCATGAGGTCAGCAATTCGGCAGATGCCCACTCTCACTGTGAATCTTCAAGGGTTGAATGCTTGAAAGTTCAAGCAAACTTCCAAATGGCCAAAAATCTTTGCATAGAATAGGGGGAGGAAAAAAAATAACACTCCATCTTGTTTTTGTCTTAGGCTTCAGACCAAGTACAAGCATATTCTAGTGGCTTCTGGGAAAGTCACCTTTTTGTCTGCAACAGAAAAACAAGTTAGCTTACCCCAGCAGTTAGACTAGCAGACGGCTCCTGGGGAAAATATAAACGACTCACCTAAGGCAGAAAGTAGGATGTATCTGCAAATGATTCATGGTGATGAGTCCCTTGTGGTTGGTAACATGCAACTTCCAGCCTACCTCTAATTGCTGGGTGGACAGTGAGCCTAGCCGGTGACATCGCTTCTCTGTTTCTCGGCTGGGCCATGGCATCTGTCTCTTCCCTGACCTTTAAACTCTTCTGCGGTAATGGCCTGGTGTCATTTCCCTTGCATCCAGAGTGCTTACCCCACTTCCTTCCTGCAGCAGGCACTTGTGAATATTTATCAAATACAAGGCAATGGGGTGAGGTGCTAGTCTCTCCAGTTGTCTTTAAGGACATAGCTGCACATGCGCATGCAGTCTGTTTTTAGAGTATCACTGGAAATAGCCACACCAATGCTAATATTTCTGGACTAAGTTGCCTTATCCAAAGTTAAAGTTGCTCAGCTTTAAGGTACTGTTAAACACTGCTGGTCTCCCAAATCCTCTGTGTGGGTCAACTTTTCCAAAAGGCACAGATGCCATTTCTCCCAAGGAGAAATCCAGTTTTATAGAATAGAATGTATTCTTAGGTTCTAAATCAATTCTAACTTGTAGGTGAGAATTATTTCACTCTACTTCCTTTTCTTATTAGGGAAAAATGTAGGCAAGCAATATAAACAAAATGTCTCATAGTGTTCTTCAATTGGATTATTTATAAAGAGAAGGATTTAGATTTTTTTAATTAAATCAAGAAAACTTAATAAATAGCATAGCATTCTGTGCACATAATACATACATGCATACAAACTGAATTGGTAAGCAGCATTATTCACTATATAGCATGTTCCACCTGCTTACAGAAAAAGATTATCTGGAATGTAAATGAAGGAACCATTTGAAACTATAGCCATGGTAATATAATCTAGGAAAAAAAACAAAAACAAAAACAAAATGTAAGCAGATACTGACAAAGACAGGAAGACCAAGCCAGAAAATGTTAAGAAGAGAATGGAAATTAAGACATTTGCTAGGATACACAAATGAATATATTTATTCTTCAGTATCCATAGGAAAAATTTCAGAGTTCTCCACAGATACCAAAATATATAGGTGTTCAAATGCCTTTATATGGCATATAAGCCATGCCCTTTAATGTTCTTTAAATCTTGTCTAGATTACCTACATCTCATAGAATGTAAATGTTATATAAATATTTGTCAAATTGCATTAATGAAGAATGGCAAGAAAAAAACATGTATGATTATCATTTTTCCTAGATATTCTCAATCCACAGTTGGTATGCATACATACAGACGGAGAAACTTCCAAGGCAAAGAACCTAAGACCAATTTCAATGGCAGTGTGTGTTTCTGAAATTCTTCCACGCAAAACCTGTCCTCAGGTTACCATGCTTCCTCCAAGAGCTCTAACACCTCAAGTAAAACCAATATGTAAAATCAATTTCCCTTACTTCAATTCCACTAACTTTATCCTCATTCTCTACCAGCCAACTGTACGTCTAGATCCAGTAGAAGGTCAACAGCCTCCTTAAAAGTCCATCTGTGGAAATGCTGTTGACTTCTTGCCTAATGTCTCTCAATCTCTGGACTATGGTATCCCCTTTCCTTTGAGGAATGGCTATAGGCTCCTCTACTTGTGTGTTTTATGGAGATCTCTCAAGTACCCAGATGTAAGTCCTGTGGTGCATTAACCTTCCATGGGCAATTCCATTCCTCCCTTCTGCCATTCTCCCAAGAACCCCGTCCTTTAATTGCATGGTCAGTCTCTTATGAATCTAAACTCTCAATAAAGGCAACCAGAAACTAGATCTCAATTTCATCTGAAAGACATCAGTATAATGCAGTTCTGTGATTCATGATTCCTTTTGTTCTCTACCTAATGCAATGAGAAGCAAATGTGATATTGTTCTGCTTGCAGTAGAACATTTTCTGTGACTAGGTATGTTTATATTCATATTACATAGAAAGCATTGTTTTATTAGTTTGTGTAGTTATTTAAACCATATAGTGAAACATTTATCCAATTATTCTTTATCAATAAAATCTTGGGAATCAGATATCTGGGTAAGTACATGAATTATCAGAGAAATGGTGGAGAAGCAACCAGTGACCTCCTCTCTCTTTTGTTCCTCAATCTAAAAAGCCAAAGATACTCTCTAAGCCCTGCCCTACTACTTCTGTGTCTCCCTTTCTGTCCTCAGTCTTCCAAAACCTCTATGGTTAATTTTGGGCAGCTAGTAGCTAGCTCCACTCTCTGATTCAAAGCAAATTTTATTGTCAGTCTTGGGAGCTTCAGAATTTGATCAAAATATTCTACAACAATGTAGAATTCCATGAGCATTTTTTAAAGGTTCAAGAATAGCTCCTATTATTTATTCATTGTATTCATAAAATAGTCATTTCTGCTATTAAAATTACTATGCAGTATGGAATTTATTTAATATGGAGGTAATAAAATAAAAGGTAGGTTGACATGGTGGCTCACTAAAGAAGCCTGATGACCTGAGTTTGATCCCTGAAATCCACTGAGGAAGGAGAAAGCCGACTCCCAAAGTTATTCTCTGACCTTCACTGAGGAAGGAGAAAGCCGACTCCCAAAGTTATTCTCTGACCTTCACATATACATTCTGGAACATATGCATCTGCACTTATACACATACAACACACACAGAAAAAGAAAGAAGGAAGGAAAGAAGAAAAAAAGGAGGGAAGGAAAACATTCAAAGAAAGGCATCGTTCCTGCCAGAAACAAAAAACTCCACACGGGCAAGAATAGTGTTTTCTTCTGACATTCTAGTTAGCAGCATCCACTGCAATTATGTGACATGCATTTAGTACTCAATTAATATTTGTCAGATAAGCAAAAGAGCAGAACAGATGGACAGATGAACAGACAAAATTCAGGAAAAGAACCTGCTGTGCCCTCACTGGTTCCTCTCATAGTACATTTGAGTGTTGAATTTTGCCTCTCACTCCCACGATGGATTAATGCAGAGAATGATTTCAGCTGTTGTCTGCAATACATTTTGAGGTTGTAACCAGAGAAACAATGGAACAATTACAACCCACTAAGTGCTAGTAAAGTGTATTCAGGCAGGGACTTATAACCTTGGAGTTGAAGAGAAGGAAAAGAATTGTTGGCCAAGAAGCAAAATTATCTTGTTTGAATGATTTGATTTCCTCGAAACACAAGGTCACATATGGCCAATTTAATTCTTTCTACTCATAAAGAAGTCTAAATCAAAACAACTAAATTGAACCCTAAATTCACAGCTCTTTTCCCTGGAGTTCCTTGCTCAGAAGTGCACAGACTTCAGTGACCCATAGTTTTATGACAAACTCCAGTCTTGGCACAATGGTGTCCCTCAGTTAGTTTAAGAGCTTTTCATCTGTGATATAACAGCTCTGTTGTTGGCAGTGTTCAATGACATCACAGTCATAAAACTCTGCAACAAGAAGAAGATTGTTTTGGTGTCAAAGTGAGAAGTCTGCTGTGGCCAGCATCACACCATCTTGTGTTCTCTGTTTAAGCTCAATATTAGGACTGGTTTGACTGCAGCCTGCTGCAGGCTATCACTGATGTTGGTAGTCACTCATTCTTCACTGATGCTTCCAACAGTGAAACAGAGTTTGCCCCTGACACTTGCCTCCAGCATTCTCCTCTACTCTGGCCTTTATAATCTGTAACTTAGAAAGTCACATCTGTAAGTGTCATTGATGAGTATCTAAGAAGGGAAAACATAAAGCCTTACCCCATAAATGTGTCCCTTTAGATACAAAGAGAAGTTGACATTTCATTAAACTAAATAAGATTTAAACACCATAAAAAAAAGTCCCATCATCTCTGTATGGGAATGTGGAGCCTGGCATACACGTGGGCTGGTATCAATTGGTCCCAGTCTCATCTCTACTATGGCCACATCCCAAAGCATGAACACTAACCCAGCCATGAGCTAAGTACACAAGGCTCATGCACCTCAGATTCTGGACAGTTCAGACAGTAAGCCAGCTTGAGAACAGGCATTCCTACCAGAGTTGAGAAGAGGCACTTGGATCTCATCTATGCACCATCAGTACTTGAGAGAAAAGTGTTCAGCTGAGTGTTACTAAGAATAACCTCCACAGCAATGGAAGAAATGAGCATAACTGAGCCAATTGTGGGAGAATATTGCTGTGTAAACCTGAAGATCAGAGCTGAAATATCAGTCTCCCCCTATGTAAGCATCAGACATGAAATGGCTGTAACAGGGGGTGAATACATGAAGTTACAGCCTGGGATACTGGCAGCTCCACTTCCAAGGTATTCTTCAGAGAGGGACGCCTTACAGCAAGAGTCTCTGAGCCTTCCTTTCAGGCTTGTTTTATAATCTAAAATATTTTTGAGGGTTTCCTACATGTGTACTATATTTACATCATTTCTATCCTCTCCTCTCCTGCTTTCAGCTCTTCCTGTGTCACCCACACCCTTTCACCATCATGATTTTCTCTTTAATTATATATATGTTAAATTATACATAATATATATATATATAATATATAGTGTTTCTTTAGAGCTCCCAAATTAGAGTCAATTCCATTTTTGAGCTTGTGTCTCCATAGTTTAGCAGAGCAGTAGAGGAATTCAAGTTTTCCTATTGGAAAATTTTCCTTCTTGTTAAACAGTTATGGTTCCTGACTCTGTCTTCAATGTCTCTCCACTGAATTCAGGCCAGGAATTCTCCATTTCCTCAATTATATTGGCCACACTGCTCCTCTTTCCTCACAGAGACACGGTGGATTTAATTGTTCTTCCAAGTGTTTCCAAAGACCTAGGAGCCACCCCCACAAGCATGTCTCTCCAGCTCCCACTTGCCTCCTACTTATGCACCAAAGCTGTGTGTGGCAGATGGAGGGACTCTGGGGCTTCCTTCCAGAACATTCCATGGTGAGTGAATCTGCCAGCCTTCTTGAAATAACTTTTAAAAAAGATTTATTTGCTTATCATTTTTGTATATGTATGTGTGCCTGATTGAGTTTAAATGCACTCTATGCCTGAAGGTATCACTGGAGGCTATAAAAGGGCACCAGATCTCAGTGGAACTGGAGTTACGGAGCACCTGAAGCAGATGCTGGACATAAAACCTGGATCCTCTGAAAGAATAGTAAATGCTTTTCATAGCTGTGTCATCTCTCCTGCTATGCTGGTTAGCTTGTGTCAACTTGACACAAACTGTAGAGTCACTTGGGAAGAGGAAGCTCATTTGAGGAATTGCCTCCATCCTCTTAGCCAGGAGGGAAATCTGCGGGGAATTGTCTTTATTAAGGGTTAATGTAGGGCTCAGCCCACTGTGGGCAGTGTCATCCCTGTGCAGGTCATCCTGAGTTATATAAGAGAGCAAGCTGGGCTAGAAAGAAGCATCAGGACAGCAGGGAGCTGTTTCCCATAGTCTCTGCTTGAGTTTCCACCATGGCCTCCCTTGACTTTAGATTCTCAGTTGTAAAATGAAATAAATTCCTTCTCCTCAAGTAGTGTTGGCCAGTGTTTCATCACAGCATCAGAGAAACAAGGTAGAACATCAATTTTAGTGAGCTAATTTTTAAAATTGTCTTCAACAGGCATATTTTAATATGACATACTACATTTTATATCAATTTTACTTACTTTAAAATTTTTAATAAAAAGTTTGCCAATAAAAAGACAATAAACACCTAAATTATCAGGCCCAGGGTCTATAAAACTCAGTGAACTTCTATATAGCTAGAGTTACTGTTCTGTGGAATATAACTTTGGATTTTATACTATCAATTTTTAAAAATCATTTAAAATCAATTTATTTTTAAATCATTTTTTTATTTTTTGAGATTATAATTACATCATCTCCTCCTCTTTCTTCCCTTCAACCCTCCCATATACTACCCCTCATTGCTCTCAATCAAATTTATGGCCCATTTTTTTAAATTAAGTGTGTGTGTGTGTGTGTGTGTGTGTGTGTGTGTGTGTGTGTGTGTGTTTATTCCTAAATGCATAAATACAACCAAATCAGTCTGTATAGTGTTAATTGTATGTATGTCGTCAGGGCTGATCATTTGGTACTAAATAACTGATTGGCTTGTTCTTCTCTGGGAAAGACTATTTCTCTCACTCTCAGCATTCCCTAGTGGCTTGTATATCTTTGTATAGAATTGAGGCATCCTGGATTTCTCTCATCCACATTAACATGTTTATTATTGGTGTCTTTGTTTAGCTTATGTTTAGGCAGCCATGTTGATAAGAATGTATGGGTATAGCTTCTGATATTTCTAGGAGACTCAATATCACAGCAAACTCTCTGATCCTCTGGCTCTCACAATCTTTCATTCCCTTTTCTGAAATTATATCTGAGCTTAGGTACAAGACTTGTTTTGTAGATGTATTCACTGGGACTGGACTCCACAACTCTGCATTTTGATCGGCTGTGGTTTTCTGTAATGGTCTCCATCTGTCGCAAGAAGAAGTTTCCTTGATGTGGGATAAGGACTATACTTATCTGTGAGTATAAGGACAAATATTTAAAACGTAGTTAGGGCTTATGCTACTTTCGTAAAGTGGTGGTTGCAGGTTCTTCTAGTTCCATGGCTTCACTAGTCCTGTGTATTTGGCTAGTATCCTAGTACTAGGCATGATTTCTCTCTTGTTGAGTGGGCCTTAATTCCAATTAGAGAACACTTTGCCCTAGTCAGAATGGCAAAGATCAGCAAAACAACTGACAACAAATGCTGGAGGGGATGTGGAGAAAAAGGAACTCATTCACTATTGATGGTGCAAAATGGTTCAGCCACTCTGGAAATCAGTTTAAAGAATTCTCAAAAATCTAAAAATAATTTTACCATATGACCCAGCTATTCCACTCATTAGCATATGTTCAAAGGACTCAACATTCTACTCCACATATTCTTGCTCAGCTATGTTCGTTGCTGCTCTATTCACAATAGCTAGGAAATGCAAACAATTTAAATGCCTTCAACTGATGAGTGGACAGTGCAAATGTGGCACATATACACTATGGAATGCTATTCAACTATAAAGAGAAGTGAAATCACAAACTGTCTTAATTACTATTCTACCACTGTGAAGAAACACAGTGACCAAGGCAGCTCTTACAAAAGAAAGTATTTAACTGAGGCTTGCTTACAGTTGCAGAAGATCAGTTCATTATTATTATGGTGGGAAGCAGACAGGCACAGAACTGGAACAGTACCTGAGAGCTTTACATCATGATCCCCAGGCAGAGAGAGAGAGAGAGAGAGAGAGAGAGAGAGAGAGAGAGAGAGAGACTGAGCCTGGTATGGGCTTTTGAAACTTCAAAGGCCACCCCCCCCCAGTGACATATCTCTTCCAACAAGGACATTCTTACTCCACAAGGCCACTCCTCCTAAACAATTCATCAGTTGAGGACTAAGCATGGAAATATATGAGCCAATGGGGAGGGGGCATTCTCATTCTAACCACCACATAAACTTTGCAGGAAAATGGATGGAATGAGACAAGACCATATTGTCCCAGAAAGACAAAGTTTCACATTCACTCTTATTGGAGGTGCCTAGCTCCAAATCTTCTGGTGTAGTTCTTGGAGTACCTGCAGAAACCAGGAAAGTAAAAAGGGACCATTGCTGATATAGGGTGGTAGGGGAGCAGTAGAGACTAGAATAGCAGGGTACAAGTGATCTTACCGGGCAAATGAGGAAAAGGGGGCCACTAATTATGGAGAGTAGAAGGAGATAAATGCAGAAGAAGGAGGGTAAAATAACAGTAAGAATGTCTGAAAATGTCATAAGGGGTTTTACTACTATTTAACTAAAACAAATTAACAAAGACAAAACTCTGATGCATATAAGTCTGTGTATAAATTATATACATAGTTTAAATAAAATTTTCTCATCTGGGATGTCAATGCTCCATCCAAGAGCCAAAGACCATTTAACACCTGGTACAGAAAACCCTCTTCTGTGCTGTTTGCCAGGGTATTTCAAGAGACTCCCAAAACATATAGGTGATTGTGACTGGCCCTGGTTGTTCCTCAGAGGTGGAAGGTAAGTCCCTATTGCTGAAAACACCACGTACTTCAAACACAGGGCCCAGAGGCCCCTGGACTGTAATGGACCTGAATCCCTCCTCCCTGAGTACTAGCTTTCATGCTACAAGAAGGCACCATGCAAGTTTCAAAGGATGGAAGCAATTAACAGTCCTACCCAGCTATGATGACTGGAAACCACAACAATAACCAGCATGGCAAGAAAAAGCTAAGGTTACAGTAGTGGCACACATATCTTGGTAGTAACCAACCATGATGAGGGTCCTCTTTTCCCCACATACACATCAGCAATTTTTGTTGTCTGTTTTGTTTTGGCCTTTTGTTTGTTTTGTTGCTGTTTTTTTTTTTTTATCTTAGCCATTCTGACGTGTACAAGCAGAAACTTGAGATACAATCACACCTCAAATTTACTTTTCATTTTCCTAATTGCCAAGGATAATGAATTCCTTTTGAGATAGTTCTTAGCCATTTTTACATTCTAGTTTAAGAATTTTATTTTCAAATCCATTTTAATTTGGCAGCTAATATTCTTTTTTTAAAAAAGATTTATTTCTTTGTGTATGCTACCTATATGGGTGTTTTGTATACATGTACATCTGCACACCAAAAAATGGCATCAGATCCCCTGGGACTATGGTTATATATGGCTGTAAGCTAACATGTAGATACTTGGAATTGAACTCAGGACCTCTGGAAGAGCAGCCAGTGCTCTTAACTGCTGAGTCTCCAGCCTCCCTTAATATTCTTGACTTTGTTTTCTTTTGTGTTGTTTGTGTATTCTAGATATCAATCCTCTACCAAAATTATAACAGGCAAAAAAACCTCTTTGAGGTTCCAGGTTACTTAATTGTTTACTTACCTGTACAGAACTTTTTAGTTTCACAAGGTTCCACTGTCGATTGTTGACCTTAGTTCTTGGGCAAATGAAATCCTATTCAGAAATGCCTTTCTTACATCTGTGTCTTGTAGAATACTGCTATGCTTTCCTTAAGCATTTTCAGGTTTCATATTAGAATATTTCATGCACTTGGAGTTGATTTTTGCACAGATGATAGACAGAGTTCTAACTTCTTTCTTTTACATGTTGTTATCCACTATTCACAGATCTTTTTTAAGATGTTATCTTTACTCCAGTGTATATTTTTGGCATCTTTGTTCAA
Organism: Peromyscus leucopus; assembly: GCF_004664715.2. Taxonomy (NCBI): domain Eukaryota; kingdom Metazoa; phylum Chordata; class Mammalia; order Rodentia; family Cricetidae; genus Peromyscus; species Peromyscus leucopus. The sequence continues at coordinate 47,152,683 of NC_051067.1, forward strand.
ATATCAGATGGCTGTCATTATGTATACTCACATTTGGGTCTTCTGTTTCATTTCATTTGTCTACCTATCTTTTTTGTGCCAATACTAGTCTGTTTTTATTAATGTAGCTCTGTAATACATCATGAAATCCACTGTGTGTTCACTTTTATCAGGGTTGCTTTGGCTATCCAGGTTCTTTAGGTTCCATATGAGTTTAAGTATGGTATTTTTTCTCTTTCTGTTAAGAATATTGTGGAGATATTTATTGGGATTGCATTGAATATGTAAATTGCTTTTGATAGAATAGTAATCTTCATAGAATTAATTCTGCTAACTCATTAATTCTGCCAATTCATACCAACTCAAGTGTCTTTCTCAATCTCTTAAGATATTTAAATTTTTCATTGTTATAAGTCTTCTACTTCCTTGATTGTGTTTACTCCTAGATAATTTTATTTTCTTTGAGGCCATTGTGAATGGAAGTATTTCCGCAAACTTTCTCATCATGTATGTTGTTGGTATATGGAAAAGCTACTGATTTTTCTAAGTAGAAAATATTTTTGTATCCTACCATTTTTCTGAAACTATTAATTACTTCTAGAAAATTTATAGCGGAATGCTGAGGGATGTTCTGTATGTCCTGTGGGAGCCCATTCTCGGGTTCCTCGTGGCTTTACCTAGCAGGTCCGCATAGAGGCTGGTTAGGACCACGGGCCTGAGTGCAGGTGTCTGAGATGGTCTACCCTTGGCTGTGCTGTGGGATGGTCTGTATGTCAAGTTGCTCTGATTGGTCAATAAATAAAACACTGATTGGCCCATGGCTAGGCAGGAAGTATAGGCGGGACTAACAAAGAGGAGAAATAAAAGAACAGGAAGGCAGAAGGAGTCACTGCCAGCCGCCAACCTGACAAGCAACAGTGGAATTGTAGGGATAGCTTATACAAAGTATTATATCATCTACAAATATAGATAATTTGACTTCTTTTCCTATTTGTATGCCTTTAATTTTTCTCTCTTGCTTCATCGTTCCAATTAGTGCCTTGAGTACTTTGAAAAGTACATTGAAAAGGATACTGACTATATTGAAAAGTAGCAAGGAGTGTGGGCAACCCTATTTCATTATTGATTTTAATGAGGTTGCTTTAATGTTCTTTACATTAGGGATATGTTGGGTGTGAGTTTTTCATGCATAGGCTTTATTATGTTGGAGTATGTTCCCATCAATCCTACTCTCTCTAGGACTTTAACCATGAAGTTGTGTTTATTTGTCAGAGACTTTTTATACATGTGTTTAGATGATCATGTGATTTTTGTCTTTACAATAACTTATACTATTTATTACATGTATTGACTTTTAAATGTTGAACCATCCATGCATCTCTGGAATAAAGCCAATTTGATCATCACATATGACTTTTCTGGTACATAACTGTATTTGGTTTACAAATATTTTATTGAGAGTTTTTATTTCTATCTTCATCAGAGTTTTGGCCTGTAGTTTTCTTTTTTCATTACGTCTTTACCTGGTTTTGTTATTGGAGTAATAATTACCTTGTAGAAGGAGTTTGGAAGTGCTTTTTTTCCTGAATAATGTAAGAAATATTAGTGTGGACACATTTTGCATGATTGATATAATTCTGTTGTGAATCCATTCTGGCTTTGATTGTTTTGTTTTTTCTGAATGTGGGCAGGTCTTTATTATTCTTTCAATTTCCTTAATTTGTTGTGAGTCTATTTAGGTTGTTGACCTCTTCTTGGTTTGACTTTGTAGTTTGGATAACTTTAGAAAGTCATCCATTTCTTTTAGATTTTCCAACTTAATGGAGTATAGGTCTAAAAATGACCTCTATACTATTCTGTATTTCTTTAGTGTTTGTTGCAAGGTTTCTCTCTTCATTTCTGACTCTATTAATTTGTGCCATCTCTTTCTTTCTCTTAGTTAGGCCAAAGGTCTCTAGATCATCTTCATTTCTCAAAGAACCAGCTCTTTGATTCTTTGTTTGGTTTCCTTTTGCTTCTATTTCATGTGTGATACAAACCCTTTCACAGAAAAAAAAAAAAGTTTGTGTAGATATTATCCACATATATTATCTCAATTTAAATTAATTGAATACTAATAAATATTGAAAGTGTAATTTCTTGGTATCAGCTGGATTTCAGTGGATTGTCAGGTACTTGTGGCACTAGTGATAATATTGGGAAGAGTAGACACAATAATTTCCAACACTGAGGAAGCTGTTTGTGATTAGTGTGCATATTTCATACATATGTCTGTGTACAATATTTTCCTCATGAGAATAGATGTAGCGCTTTTATTCAATGATAAGTTCTCCTTGCTACCCTAGGTTTCACAAGAACAAGAAGAGCATTAGAAGATGAAGAGCATCAACACCATTAAATCTTAGAGCTAAAAGAAGATAAAGATGATACCAGACTGTTCCTGGGGCTTCTGAGCATTGCTTTGGAGAGTTATTTCAGTATAACGGTGATAGTTGGAAATTGATAAGGATGGTTATATGTTTTAGGGAACTTGAGGTTGGGATAAAAATAGGCAGAATGTTCAAGTAAATCTTATTATTTTAAAAATAGAAGGATCACAATATGCACACTCTACTAGATAAACTTGCTGTCAGAGTAAGAAAGATACTACATAATGAGAAAAGGAAATTAAGTTTTCCTTTGCAATGAGAAGGTTCAGGATCAGAATTTGTAAAACCTGTATGGTGTGTAACACTAGCCAGGTCATTAAAACAAAGTCTCACCCAAGACTCATGAAACACATGGAAGATTATGCAGAAGAAAAATTTATAACAATTCTACTTCAGTATCTCACTTAAAATATAAATTCCATTGATTGCAACTCTTGAGTAACAGACAGCCAACACATATAAAATTTAAAAATATAATCTAACATTAATGTTAGGGGAAAAACTCATGCAAAGGAGAAAATTAGAACATATCCTTTGCAAAGAGTTAATAAAAAAGGAACTCATTTTCTATGAACTAGAAACCACAAAAATATTTTTCAATTTTAGTAAGATAACTGCTTTTTAAATTGAATAATTTAAAGATAACAGGAGCAATAGAAATAAAAAAATTACATGATTAGTAAAACTGAAATATGAAAATATTAAAATATCCTGAAGACATTAAATAGATTGAGCAGCCAAAAAATTTTTCAAACTGGAAGATGGATTCAAAAGTACAGGAAAAGTGGATAACTGAGTTGAGGAGGGTATGAAAAATTTAAACAATTTAAATTTTTTAAACAATTTACAGGACATGGAAATGACTTGATTTTAGGCAAGGAGAAATAATAGGGATTGTATTTCCTTTTCTTTCCCATTGGAAACAATTTTAAAAGACAAAATTTACAGAGAGTGAGACATATGAAATAAGAGGAATTAAGAACATTAATTCCTGAAATTAAAGCAAATGACGTGATTTCCAAGTCATAGCATGGGGAAGAACATACTAGCAGAACCTAGTGATGTTCCTTAGTTGGGGAGACAGCTAGAGTTTAATGAACTGTACTGAGAAAAGAAGATGTGTAAAGAGAGAGAATTCTTCATGTATTCATCTGAGTGCCCATCAATACATTCATGGCAAGGAGATACCCAATAATGAGAAATAGCAACATAAAATGAGAAGTAACAGTATCTAGCAAGGATAATGCCTGTTCTCACAGGTATATCTCACTAATGGAATGGCCGTTTAATGAGTCTTAGAAGCCATATCTCCTAAACTCAATTTTTTTCTGGTAAGTTATGTTTCCCCCCAAAAAAGAATACAATAAGTAATCTGCAGTCTAAAAGACAAAATCCACAATGTCTTTAGTTCAATTTTGAAACCTCTTTAATAAGGAGATAGTCAATTGAGGTCAATTCAGAAGTCATGAGGGTATTAGATACAGAAGACAAGGACATTAAAATAATTGTAATTAATGTCTTCAACACATTAAGTAGAGACATGGAGTATACAAAAAAGAACCAACTCTTCTAGGGTAAAAACACTGACTCTGTAGGTGAAGAGGAAAGAAATATGAACAAAGAAAACCATTTGGCTAATTTTTTGTTAATGTTGTAAAGTATATACCACAACTCATGGAATTAGTACATATCCAGAGTTCAACAAAATGAATAAGACCATACTAAGATACACCAGACTTAAGCTGGTTAACAGAAACTTCAAAGAGAAAAGTCTTTAAAGTGACAAGAGAGATAAAGAAAAGAACAGACAGGTAGCATACAAGAAACAAAGAATGACAGACTAAAAGAATCACTTCTTTAAGGACTGAAATAAAGGTTACCTATTCTAGCCTTGAAAACAAAGACAAAAATAAATGGATGCTGTAATAATCACCAGCCAACCAAAGATGTTGGCAAAGTCAAACTTCAATCTACATAAGTAGTAAAAATGGTGACTAAATATGTAGGAAGTTACAAACAAATAAATAAATAAAAATGTAATGAAGAAGCCATGGAACAAACAGAAAACACATATCATGGTGATGACTGTAACCCAAACCTTACAAATAACCACATTAATTATAAATGGTCCAAATACCCAAAAGCAAGAGTCCTAATTAAGTTACAAACATTAAAAACACATGCTTTAGGTAGAAAATAATATTATATCCTATTAATCAAAAATTGGAAATTTTTCTATATTGGTTTCAAAGTAAATTTTAGAGCAAATAACATTGCTACCAAGAAAGGTGATTTCATGAAGAAATGCCAAACCATTCAGCAAAACGATGTAACAATGCTGTGTTTATTAAACAATAACAGAAATTAGAGATGTGTGTAGCAAAGCTGATATATCTTTAAGGAAAAAAAATGAAGCCACAGCTATAGAGATCACAATATTTACCCCAGCAACAGAAAACAAGTAGAAACTGAATGAGGACTGAGATATGTAGAATTATAGACCACTTTTGTAGGGTGAAAGAACCAGCCATAAAAACCCACTCTGACCCTGAAACCAGAACCAGTGAAAGAAACCCACCCTGACCCTGAAACCAGAGCCAATGAAAGAAACCCACCTTGACCCTGAAACCAGAGCCAGTGAAAGAAACACACTTTGGCCCTGAAACCAGAACCAAAGAAACACACCCTGACCCTGAAATCAGAGCCAAAGAAACACCCTTTGGCCCTGGAACCAGAGCCAGTGAAAGAAATACACTCTGGCCCTGAAACTAGAGCCAAAAGGCTAAAATGGGCCAGTGAAAGAGACACACTGTGGCCCTGAAACCACAGCCAAATCTGCCCCTGACCAACTGAGCATGAAACCAACCAATCCTGGAGCAGGAAAACCAACCAATCCCCGAGCACAAAACTAATCAATCCCTGAGCATGAAATCTAGCCAATCTGAGCTTGTCCAAGCTCAAGGATATTGAAATCTGACCAATCATCTTCCTGAAAATCTCTCCAGAAAAACTCCTCCCCCAAGAAGTTCTATATAGTCGCTGTGCCTGTTCAGTTGGCAGCTGCCCGTCTTCACTCTGGCAGAGGCAGCCACTCTCCTGGATTCCTCCCTCCCAAATAAATCTCTTGAAAGAGTTTTGGGTGAAGACCTTCTTTTGATGGAGGGGAGCAGAGTCTCTGCTGGGAAACGTCCTAGTGAAATGGATCAGAGGAAAGGACACCTATGCTGGGAAACTTCCCTAGGGGAGCAGAGCAGAAGCAACTTTTCTCCAGAGTTGGAACAGATTGCTACATTTTTGTAGGTGTTTCCCCCTTAGCAGAGGGAAGCAGAAGAAGTAACAATTTGAGCAAGAGCTGAGATAAAACAGACATCGCTGCTGTAATACTCTCTTAGAGTTAAGCAGAGCTCAGCTGTCATGGCTCTCTCTTGGAGAGGGGCAGGATTGCCACATCCTGTGGGAAGGCTGTCACACACCAAAACCCAGCTTCAGGCGTAGTCCAACTTCCCAACAAGTCAGGATACCATTCTCACAGCTGTAAGTATCCAGGATGACTTCCTTTAACAATGGTAGGTATTGCCTGACTTTTGACAGTTCTCTCAAAAGCTGTGACACTTGCAACTTTCATGCAACAAAAGAACACATTCTTTTCAAGAACACAAAGATTGACAGTATTCAGGGTCATAATACAAATTTCCATAAGTTTAAAAGAATTGAATCATGCATTATGCTCTGTTACCACTGGAAAGAAGCTGTGTCTGCTGATGTAGTTGTAAGTTTTCCTGTGTCCTGCCCATTCCTGCAGCTGCTCAGACCCAAAGGCTAAATATTATTTATAACTGCTTAGTTCAGGCTTATTACTAGCTCTTATACTTAACTTATCTATGTTTAGCATGTGGCTTGGTACCTTTTCTCAGTTCTGCCTTGTCCTCTTGCTTCCTCTGTGTCTGGCAGGGGACTCCTGACTCCTTTCCTCTTCCCAGCATTCTCTTAGGCTGCTCACCCACCTATGCTTTCTGCCTGGCTATTGGCCAATCAGTGTTTTATTAAACCAGTGTTCAAGAGCATTATCCCACAGCACTGTAACTTGGTCTTCTCATGGAACTTTTAACAATGGGAGCAAGGGCTTTCTTTTTTGCTGGCTTTTGGGATCCTATTCCTCATACTAGGTTGCCTTGCCCAGCCTTAATACAAAGGGAGGTACTTAGTCTTCTTACGACAACTTGATATACCGTGTTTTGTCAGTATCCATGGGCGGCCTGTCCTTTTCTGAATAAAAATGGAGCAGTGAATGGGGGTGGGAGGAGGAGAGGCAGAGGGGACTAGGAGGAGAGGAGGGAGGGGAAATCTCATCCAACATTAATGTACTCTCGGGCAGGTGAACCAAGAAGTCCTTGACCTTGAACTCAGTATCCAGCCCCTGCTAATATCCATTCATCTCCTCCTCTGTAGCTGAGGCAGCAGCCTTTTATCCTCTTTCTGCTCAGGCTGCATCTTCTGTTTCTCTTTACAGGAAACTTTTTCTTTTTGTGGGGTTATTACTTCTAAGCTGGCTCTCTGGAAACCTTCACAGCTCCACCTCTGAACTCAGCCTGGTTAGTGCAGATGAGGAACCAGAAGTTGGTATTAGAAGAAATTCTGATAAAAAAAAAAAAAAAGACTCCAAGACTTGTTTACAGAGCCACAACATGGGAAATAAAATTGATATCAGCCAGTGTCACTCATTCACTCCCAGAAAAGTCCTTACTCTCAAGTGAGCATCCAGATGTCCCAGGATTCTCTTCCTCTTCTACATCTTCAGTGACGGTTTGTTTGCATAATTCCTAAGGTGGGGAACACACAGGTTCTGGCTGGAGGAGTGCACCAACTGAACTGTTCCCTCCAGAATACTACCCTGCAGTTTCTCTTTGCTCATATATTAAGCAATGATATGTAGCTAGAGTTTTCCTGCCTTGCCCACAGTCAGGACAAATCTTTGTCACCTGCCAGTCCCACAGCCGCTCAGACCCAACCAAGTAAACACAGAGACTTATATTGATTACAAACTGTATGGCTGTGGCAGGCTTCTTGCTAACTGTTCTTATAGCTTAAATTAATGCATTTCCATAAATCTATACCTTGCCACATAGCTCATGGCTTACCGGTATCTTCACATGCTGCTTGTCCTGGCAGTGGCTGGCAGTGACTCCTTCTGCCTTCCTGGTCTTTCTTTTTCTCCTCTGTTAGTCCCGCCTATACTTCCTGTCTAGCCACTGGCCAATCAATGTTTTATTTATTGACTAATCAGAGCAACATATTTGCTATACAGAACATCCCACAGCAATGATATTTCTCTCATACACACTGAATCGATTATCACACTCAAATGCAACCTTGCCATAAGGAAATTTGCAGAGAAATTCAGGGGTACATTTAGTTTGGTCAAAATGAAAGTGGGGTGATGATGACCTGAGCCCAGTTGTATATAAGAGGGCCTTGAAGGCCCTGTGATTTTCAGGACATATGACAAAGTCCCAGCTACCATGATGATTACAAAGAGAAAGTCAGAAGGGTTGTCAGTAATACAGAAATTCTTTCAAATTTATGGTCTCTTTTTTATTAATCATTGATACCTACATATTCCTAAATATATAAATACAAATTTCTCAGTCTAGACAATATTATTTGTATGTATGTTTTCAGGAATGATCATTTGGGTACATCTACAATACAAGGCTCAGGCATTGCAAGAGGAGGTGAAAAGATTGTGAGATCCAGAGGATGACTGAGTTTGCTAAGATTGTGTCTCCTAGAAATATCAGAAGCTATAGCTATAAAGTCTCAACAATGTGACTGACTAAACATGAGCTGAACAAGGACAATAACAGACATTGCTAATGTGGTCAGGGAAAGCCCAGGAAGCCTCATCCCTACACAAAGAACTACAGGCAACCAAGGAGTGCTATAAGCAGCAAAGACAGTCCTCCCCAGGGAAGAGCATGCCAATTGCTTATCCAGTACCAAATGGCTAGCCATGAAATTTTCAATACAAGAAACTCTTCAATTTTTCTTTAAATATTAAAAATGAAACAATTCAATTCTGAATGATCTTTGAGTTAAAACAAGACCCAAAAAGCATCTGGGACAAAGTGAAAATAAAGTACAATATTTTAATTAGCATGTTAAAGGCCAATGCTAAGAGAATATTTAAGAAGGAACTGGACTAAATACACATATTAAAAAAGAAGAAAAGTCATAATGAACTCTGCTTCATATACATGCAAGTAATACTAAATGAACTCAGTAGGTTGTATTTATATATTTGTGCATATATGTATGGAATATATATATATGTATATATATATATATATATGAATAATAACAATAATCAAAGAAAAGGAGGCCATCAATTTAAGAGGGAGTGAAAGGCATACAAAGGGTTGGAGTGAGGGGACATGGGTGGTAGTTAGAGGGAGGCAAGAAAGAAGAAAGTGATGTAATTATATTTCAATTATAATTTAAAAGAATAAACTAGAAAATAAGCAAGCAGAACTCAAAGTAGAAAAAGGAAATAACCACTATGAATGCAGAAGTCAAAAAGCAGAAACACAGTAGAGAAGAGCAAAGGTCATTTTACATTGTAGAGTCTAACTATAAACATCTAGCTAGTCTCATCAGAGGGAAAAGGAATAAAAAGCAAATTACCAAGAGCAGGTATATGAGAAGTGATACCACTTGGAGATTTCACAGATATTCACAATATACACAAACAAATCTTCTTTAATAAATTCACTAACTTATATGAAAAAAAGCAGTTTCCTTGAAAAACACAATTAATCAAAGTTCATCAGGGAAAACATAGGCTATATGTGTGGTGCTATATTTATCATAAAATTGAACTTTTAGTTTAAAACTTTTTGACAGAAAATTCTAATAACTGAGGGATTTTCAAATGGATTCTACCAGATAAAGAAGTAAATCCATCTGTATACAAAGACTTTCAGTTAAATATTTTTAAAATGTGATTTCAAATTCTTTATAAAGCCATATTTTTCCTGATATTACTAGAAGAAAAGGAAACTGAAGACCAATATTCCTCATGAACATGGATAAAAATCGTAAGCAAATTTTGTTTGTTTTTTGTTTTTCAAGATAAGTACTAGTTTTGTAGTGTAGATTGGCTTTGAATGCCCTGTAGGACAGGGAGACATCAAATTTATAGTACTCCTGTCTCAGCCATGGCCAGCTAAGCCACATTTTAGAGAGCCAAATATAACGAATATAAAATGTATAATAAATGATGACCAAACAGAATTATTCCAAATGTGAAAAGTGGTCAAATATTTTTTTAAAGATCAATGGAGAATCTAGAGAGATGGCTCAGTGTTAAAAAACATTTATTATTCTTGTAGGGGTCATATTCAGTTCCCATCACCCTTATCACAGGCCTCACAATGACCTGGAACTTAAATTAATGAAAGATACAGGAGTAAAAGGTTATGGAATCTCCCTCTAGGGTGAAGAAAAGCTACTGGTACAAGGCATTTGGCAGGGGAGTCCCTGCATTGAAGCCTTGAGATGCCATGCATGAAGCTGTGAAAGCAAAGTCTGAATTATGTTGGAAACCCCAAAATGTTGGAGATGTAAGAGCTGTAGCATATCTGCTAAGGAGCTGTGTATAGGGAATGGAACCAGACTAAGAGAGAGAAGTGTGTTTTGTGTTTCAGGCAACAAAGTTAGAAGAACAGAGGCATCTAAGCCCTTTGACCTCAGGCATAGAGCTACAGAATTTGGAGTTTACCCAGCTAGATTTTGGTCTTGCTTTGGTCCAGTATTTTCTTACTACAGCCTCACTCTCCATTTTGAAATGGTATGTGTATTCACTGTATGTTGAAAGTATAGAATTTGCTTTCTGGTTTTGATTTTATAGCAGATTTTAATTAAGATATTTTCTTGAGTCTCCAAATAGACTTTGGACTTTTAAACTGTGTTGAGACTGTGAAAGACTATGAGGACTATTGAAGCTGGACTAAATGTACTTAGATAAACATTTTTGAAGTTGGAATAAACACATTTGATATGACCACAACCCTATGGAGGCCACTGTGTGGAATGAGGTGGTTTGATGAGAATGACCCCCATAGGCTCATATGTTTAAATATTTGGTCCCTATTTTGGTGAAACTATTTGGGAAAGATTAGGAGGTGTGGCCTCATTGGAGAAAGCATGTCAATGGGGATGGGCTTTTAGGCTTCAAAAGCCCATGCCTGATTAGCTCTCTCTGCCTCATACTTGATATAAGAATGTAAGCTTCAGCTACTGCTGCAGCTCTAAACCTGCCTGCCTGACCCCTGCCATGATGGCCATGGACTCTAACCCCCTGAAACTGTCAGCAAGCTCCAATGGACTGTTTCTTCTATAAGTTGCCTTGGATTTGGTGTCTCTTCACAGCAATCAAAAGTCACTAAGATAGTCACTTATTCCACAGACTCTTATTCTTTGTTGTTGGAGTCAATGCTTTCCCTGAGTCCCTATCTATGGAGACAGAAAGTAATTCTTTGTCTAAAACCAGGTACATGCATGGTAAAGACAACAATGACCTGGACCAATAATAAAGCCTTTGGGAGCTTTTCCCTAATGGCTCTAATATCTGGAGAAATAATGTAGTTCCTTGTTTAAAACCAGGTACATGCATGGTAAAGACAATAATAACCTGGACCAATAATAGAGCCTTTGGGAGCTTTTCCCTAATGGCTCTAATATCTGGAGAAAGAATGTAGTTCCTCGTTTAAAACCAGGAACGTGGTTGGCAAGGCCAGTAATGGACTATAGCCAGAGATTTAGGAAGCTGAGATCCTGGGAACCCAACTTTTCTCTGACTTGAAGGGTTGTAGTTTTCAGTATCAAGGCTTTGGATCCTGAGACCCTAACTCTTCCATGCTAGAGGCTATTGTTATAGTCCCACAGCTACTGTGTGCTCAGTCTGTGATACATTTGAGATGTCCTGTTTTCCCTTTGTATAACATTATTCGATTAGTTTCCTGATGACTTTGTTCCATTGTATGATAGCTTTCTGGGACTCTTTCTCATACCCCGCCCCCTGAAAATTATATATAAGATGCTGTACTTCTTAATAAATTTGCTTGGCATAAACCATCAGCTTATGCAAGATCTCCTGGTCCCAACTTTCCCACATTCTTTGTTTTCTCTTCTCTGGTCCTCTCCTTCAGGACCCAATCACTGAGGTATAGCCGGCTCAATTGGTATCCAAACAGGGATGCTTGAGTATGGAAGAAAGAGAGGATACAGTTGGAATGTTTAAATAAATAGAAGAAGTCGGGTCAGAGGGTCTGCCTGAAGGGAGGGAGAGGTGGAATTGCTGGGTGTAAAACATGGGATAGCTGTATTCTAAGGAGCATTTTCTTTTCCTACACTTTGTTCACTTCTGCATTCTAGTTCTTGCAAAGACATAGGGTTGTGCAGGTGAACGTTTAAAGACAGAATATCACCTCAGAGGGCCAAGTGGGTGTCCTACTGATGGGGCTGCATTGTGAAATTTGATTAGAGATTGCCTAGACCCACAGCATAAATTTGATTCGACAGTAACGTAACACTCCTACAAATCTGGACGGGGAAAATAGACTGGGGGAAAAGACAAAAGCAGAAAGGTTTTACAAGTTATGAAAGTCTAAGTGAGTTATTTAAGACATAGAGGATGAGACTGGAACACAATATATATCATGTTAAAGTTTCTAAGGTCTAACCTCAACAATTACAAAAAACTTGCCAAAATATATGTCAATCATTTAAAAATACATGACTGTTAACATATTACACAGTATTTAACATTATCTGACTGCTGTAACTGATCTTCTGGGTGTTTGTCACGTGGTGCTTCACAATGCTTTCTTTAACTATGCTGGGATGTCATCCACCATTTCTATTTGTCATTGGGGGGGTCACTAGAGTTGTGTCCCTCTTGTCTGAGTGACCAATAAGCCTATGGCTTTGGGGTCCAGGAGAGGTAAGAGGTACAGTTTTTCAGATGAAAACAGTCTACTCATTACTTGAGCCAATCAATCACAGGTTTCCCCTTTGGAAGGTCACTTCGTAGTATGCAATGAAAATCCAGTGCCCTGGTTTCAAAATGGAATTTCTCCTTGGGTGGCATATGCCATGCTTCTAAAATACTCTGTGTCCCTGAAGAGATGACATAAGGTGATATTTGACTTGTCCTGGAGGCACCCACCTGGTTAAGACAAAGATAACTCCTTAGAATCTCCTCATGTCCTGTTATATTATCCCCAGAAGGGAAAGTTTAGCTGAATCTTTCACTGTTGGCCACAGCTATAGACAATGTAATCAACTATGGGACTTTTAAAATATTGAACAGGAGAGGTGAGTGAGGTGGTCAGCACAGCTCTCTAGGCACTAGGTCCCAGGGCACTTCCTGTACCCCTTCCCCCATCCATTGCAGTCCCAGCAATCAATTAGAAAGCAAGTTACCTATGGCCAGGCCACTCCACCACCATCCTTAATAGCATCAGAGGCCCCTGGAGGCACAGCCCCACCTGCACAGATTGGAGGAAGAATCAACACCTGTACCTATAATTATCTTGAACCCAGTATAAGAATATATTCAACAACATAAAGAGCAATATGGCACCCCCAGAACCTAGTAGTTCTACCACAGTAAGACCTGAACATCCCCACACAGATGATCCAGAAGAAAAATACCTTAAAATAACTTTATAAAGATGTTAGAGGCCCTTAAAGAGGAAATGAAAATTCTCTTAAAGAAATCAAGGAAAGACAAACAAAAAAATGGAAGAAATCAATAAATTTTTTAAATAAAGCCAAGAAAAAAACAATCAAACAGGAAGGAAACAGTTCAAGACTTGAAAATTGAAACAGAGGCAATAAAGAAAATACAAATGAAGGGAATTCTGGAAATGGAAAATCTGGGTAAATGAACAGGAACTACAGATGTAAGCATTACCAACAGAATGCAAGAGATGAAAGAGAAAATCTGAGGTATTGAAGATATAATGGAGGATAGATTCAGAAGTCAAAGAAAATGTCAGATCCAACAAATTCTTAAAACTAAACATCCAGGAAATCTGGGACACCAAGAAAAGACCAAACCTAAGAATAATAAGGATAGAAGAAGAATTCCAGCTCAAAGGCACAAAAAATATATTCAACAAATCATAGAAGAAAACTTTCCCAACCTAAAGAAGGAAATGCCTATGAAGGTACAAGATCTTGCATAAGCTGATGGTTTATGCCAAGCAAATTTATTAAGAGGTACAGCATCTTATATATAGTTTGCAGGGGGCAGGGATGAGAAAGAGTCCCAGAAAGTTATTGGCTCTAGGTTACCAAACAACAACAACAACAAAGTCCCTTTACCACATAATAATCAAAACAACTAAACATGCAGAATAAAGAAATAATATTAAGAGCTGCAAAAGAAAAAGGCTAAGTAACATATAAAGGCAGACCAATCAGAATAACATTGACTTCTCAAGGGAGACTCTAAAAGCCAGAAGGTCCTAAACAGATGTTATGCAGACACTAAGAGACCACGAATGCCAGCCCACACTACTATATCCAGCAAAACTTTCAAATCACCCTTGACAGAGAAAACAAGATATTTCACAACAAAACCAGATTTAAATAATACCTAATCACAAATCCAGCCCTACAGAAAGTACTAGAAGGAAAACTCCAACTCAAGGAAGTTAGCTACACCCATGAAAACATAGGCAATAGATAATCTCACACCAGCAAATCCCAAAGAAGGGAAATACACACACTCACTACCACAAACACCAAAAATTAACAGTGATTAACAATCACTGGCCATTAATATCTCTTAATATCAATAAACTCAAGGCACCTATAAAAAGACACAGGCTAACAAAATGGGCATGAAAACAGGATTCATCTTTCTGCTGCTTACAAGAAACACACCTCAACTTCAAAGACAGACATTGCCTCAGAGTAAAGGGTTGGGGAAAGATTTTTCCAATCAAATGGACCTAAGAAACAAGCTGGTGTAGCTATCCTAATAGCTAACAAAATAGACTTCAAACTAAAATTAATCCAAAGAGATAGAGAAGGATATTTCATATTCACCACTGGAAAAATCCATCAAGATGAAGTCTCAATTCTGAACATTTATGCCCCAAATAAAAGGGCACCCACATTTGTAAAAGAAACAGTACTAAAGCTTAAATCACACATCAAACCCTGCACACTAATAGTGGGAGACTTCAACACCCATTCTCACCAACAGACAGATCTGCCAGACAGAAACTTAACAAAGAATTAAGGGAACTAATAGATGGTGTGTGTGTGTGTGTGTGTGTGTGTGTGTGTGTGTGTGTGTGTGTGTAGTTTAATGGAGTTACACAGGGGATTTTTTATCAACCTAGAAGCTCTAGGTTACCAAACAAAAAGCCCAGAGCAGATGAGTCTGAGAGTCTTAACCTCCACCTCAATGGGACGCTTGTTGTGCTTCCTGGCAGAAGCATTCCTCTCTCGGGAACCAAAACTTCTAAGCCTGCAGAGCATAAGGTTGCAGCAACAGAAAGGAAACGTTTCCTAGTGTGTCACTAAGTACGATAGTGAGTAGAACCATTCCTCTCTCCCCCTCCAAAAAAAATTGGTACCAGGCTCATGGGATATCGCTGTGGCAGACTTGATCATGTTTTCAGAGGATTATAGAAGCACTTTGTAACTTTGGGCTAGAAAAACTATTGAGTGTCCATAGCTTAGTGAACTATTGTGGGAACTTATAAGATAATGCTTAGAGCAGCTCTGTTGATGGAGGCCAGGCTTGTGAAGTTTAAGAAGGAAGCAAAGACTCTACCAGTGACATTTATGTGATATTTTGAATTAAAACCACTAAAGTGAAACCTTTGTTTTGCTATGAGAATTAATGTTGGTCGGCTGGGGCTGCAGAATCAGCTAAGATTTAAAAAACAAAAAAAGAGCAGCATCATTGGGGGAAATTTTCTGGAAGTGTTCCTCAGGCCAGAAACATGGCAGCTGTGGTTCAGAGAGGCCAAGGCAGTACCTTGTGCTGGTAGCCAAGTTTGGTACTGTGTAAGTCTCCTGTACTAGTTTTAAAGACATGAGGGAGTCATGAAGAGCATCATGAGGGGCCAGAAGAGGTCATTCATGAAGCTGCAGCCTCAGTTGAATTGGAGGCCCCAGGATTATTGGCATTATAGAGAGAAGTTAAGGTTTGGCACCATGTGGAAGAATCAGAATCTATGAAGAAAGCCCAGAAAGGACCAGTAGTGAAGATGCAGTAGGGTGAAGTGGAGACTGCAGCATTTTGGAGATGCCAGTATCATGGGATGACCACCAAGGACATCAGAGGTATTAAAGAGAAACCACTCTGAGTTTAGAAGGTATGTATGCTGCAGAGGATCGTAAGTGAATCCCAGATGTCAGACACTGAGCCACAAAGACTCCTGGACTTTGGTTTTGCTTTGATTTTAATTTAACTGTGCCTTGGTTCTTCCATTTTGGAATGAAAAAAAAGTATTACCTTTTTTTTTTAATAGGAGCCCACATTTAAAATACTTTGGTTATTTAAGTGAGGCTTTGAACTTTGAAAGTGACTTTGGATGTTTTAAAGAGACTGAACTTTTAAAGGGTTTGAATTTTTAAAGACTTTTACAAGTTGGAATGTTTTATATTGAGATATTGATATTAATATGAGATATAGAGGGTAAAAAATGAAGGAAGGGTTATGGTTTAATAATAACCATGGGCAGGTGGTCATGAGTTGTATCAGAAAGCATTCTGAGCAAGCCATTGGGGGAAACCTGTCAGCAGCATTCATCCGTAGCTCCTGCTTCAGTTTCTGCATTCAAATTTCTATCTTGAGTTTCTGTCCTGACTTCTCTCAGTGACTGAGTGTGATCTGAGAGTTTCAAGTACAACTATAGTGTTTTCTCCCCAACTGGCTTTTGGCTATGGTATTTCATCTTAGCAACAGAAACCGAACTAAGATACTTACCCTAGGCATCAGGATTAATTTCATTTGACCCCTCTTCATCTCCGTTGTCTCATATGCTGCCATACTAACATGTACTTACCATTTTCAAAACCTGGCCTTCAAATATCCCAAATATTTCCCCATCTCAGTACTTTTTTCTGATATTACTTCTATCCAAAACGTTAGTAATGATGTTGTGTTTAAAAGGAGAAATGTCCCTCATAGGTTGATGTATTTGAACGTTTGGTCCCCAGCTGATGGTGCTGTTTGGGGAGATGTGGAACTTTTAGGAGGCTAGGCTGAAGAAAGTAGGCCAGGTGAACTTTGAGAACTTAAACTCTTATACCACTTCTAGTTCACTCTTTCTGTTTCCTGATGTGCCAACAAAACATGATCTGCCAGCTTCATGTTTTGACTAAGTGCTACCATGCAATCCCTACCATTATGTACTCTGATCTCTGGAACTGCAATTCAAAATAAATTTTCTTCATTAAGTTGTTTGTGGTTACGGTATTTCATCATAGCACCGAAAGGTAATTAATACAATGATTCATGAAAATCAATTCCTAGAATTCAAAGTGCAGTATTATCCCCCAAAGCCATATAGATTGCTTAACTTCTGCTGTAAACACTGCACAAAAGCTTCCATGATGGCTGAGATTTGATCTGGACAAGAGAAGCATTATAAGGACTAAGATACAAAAGTTCAACTCCTGTGAATAGTTACCTCTAACACTACAGTGTGACCATGAACAGATGACAATGGAAAGTGTCTATCAGAGTTCAGGGTGCTCTAAATGCTACCCATCCCTAATGTTTTACCAGTTTCTAATTACTCACCACAATATAAATTAACCTGAACTTGGCTACATGATTTTTCATACAATATAACTTAATCACAAATACAAAATAACACGACCAAAGTTAGCACTATAGGGTGTAAATATGTCTTTCTGGCTTTAAATCTGATGCTTTACATATTTCACCAAGCTGGCTCTTCTCACAGTCTCCTGGGCCATCCAAACAAAAAGGAAAAACAAAAAAGGGTTGCAGCAAATGATACCCGGAGTCCCTTTCATTGTTTATGTGCTAGCCATGGGACTGTTATGATCTGCTGAAGATATTCACTATGGTTTTCCCAAACTTTACTTGTGGACTTTCTATTGTTCTCCAAAAGAATGTGAAGGATAGTGATGTCTTCCAAACTGGCATACAGCCCACAACTGCACCTTGGTGGATTCTATTTGTAGTTTGTTCTGAGTGCCAACTAATGTTGAAGGAAGGTTGAATACTCCATGCTGAAGAATCAAGCAACAAGAAGATACGGAGGCCAGATGTGTTAGTTTCCCACTGCACCTGATGTATTAGTTTTCTACTGTAGCATAACACAGTACCACAAATTTGGCAGCTTAAAGTAACAGACATTTATTGTCTTACAGTTCTGATGGGTCAAGATTATAGACACGGCTTAGCTGGGCTGTCTACTTATGATCACAGGATTCTGTAATTAAGAGATTGTCTAAGTGCTGAGCTCTGTTTCCATCATGAAGCCCTACTGGAGAAGAATCTACTCCCAAACTAACTCAAGCTATTGGCACAATCATTCCCTAGAGATTGGACTAAAGGCTGTGACTTCTTCATGTCTATAAGTTGGGCCCACCTTAGCTACTAAAAGTCTACATGGTAGGCCATATGAGCCTTCTAAACCCAACTTCCTACTCCATCAGGCCAACAGGCAAAGTCTCTAGAACTTCATTAACCCAGGACATAAATGAGAAATTGTTTGTTCCTCATACCAGATGTACAAGAGTGTAGTTCTTCCCCTCAAGAACTCTTATGGGCTATTTCATGTAAAAAGAGCTAAGTTAAGTACCCATTTTAATAAATGAAAGTGTTCTGGAACTAGAGGGATATGATTACACAACTTGGTGAATATAATGTAGTAAATATGGAAAAACTGAATGGTATAAATTAAAAGAATAATTTTCTGCTACGTAAATTATATTAAACAATAACAAAAAATCACTAAGTACCCAGGAAAACAAAATTTCAGATAGATTAGGATTTATATAATATGCTTTTCATGAATCTGTTCATAAGAAACTTCGAAAGAGTCTGCCTTGGGGAAAACAAAGGACTCCACCAAAAGGAGGTCACAGAATCTGTGAAACCATGAAGACAGAAAACATGTTCCAGGTTAAGAGCTATACAGCAAGCTCTGCTACAAGAATGAAGTTTCCAGTGCTCCCAGAATCCCCCAAATGAGCGATGTAAAGGCCCAGTAGCACGCCCAGTCCACTGCAGCAGGAGCACATTTGCGTTTCTAATTTCCAGGTCTTCCATGGCTTAGAGAACTCCCATTGAAAAGGATTTTTTTTTTTTTTTTTTTTTTTTTAGAAAACTTCAGAAAGCAGTTGTGGAAAGGAAATATAGTAACTGTGCTTTCTGTGTTGAACTTAATCACTTAAAGATTGCAGAAAAACCCAAACTTTATTCATATATTAATATGGTAAATTGCTTTTTATATTTCTTCTTTTAACTTTAGAAAATGAAGCATATTTGATTTTCAAAGAGAACAAGGAAGATTCTACCCATGATTTTCAGTAAAAAATAGTTGCTTAAATGTTATTGGCAGAAACAGTTGCAGTTACATAGTTAGGTTGGCTGGAAGAGTAGGTAAGTCTTAGAAGAAAATAAAAAGATAATAACTACAGGCAATGAATGAAATCCAACATTTGAAACAAATATCTCAAGTATGTGAAAGAAATCCAAATAAAATTATATAGCACATTGGTTTTGCAACAAATCTAATATATTTAATGACTCTAAACTATGCGCTGTAAATGGCCAAAAGGTAACATTTACGCTATGATACCACACTTAAAAAAATTAAAGTAATTGGCTAACTTTGGCTTGGAAATAAGTAATATTTAGGGTTATTTTGTTTTAACAAGAATCCCTCTATTCTATTTAGGCTTATTAGTAATGTGTATATGATATTTTGATAAACATAAAATAATGAAGTTTTATATCAGATAAAATTCAATTATGCTTTATGTAAGGAGAAAAATTCATTATGAAATAAACATCAATTGTATTGTCACTGTGTGAACACTGGAATGTATGTATTCTATGTATATTGCCTTATACTTTGGTGATACCAACCAAGTGTTTGATGTAGGTTTTTGTACAGTCAACAGATGAGGTAAGCATTATGTATGATTCTGCTGTGGACCTGCACAGTAAGGTAGAATATAGGTATAAAATACAGGTATATATGTGAATATGTGATATGGATGCTCAATAGGAATCCAATGTGTAATAGTTACTAATCCTTATTCTCAGCCTGGCCCTTTGACAAAAGTGTTAGATAACAGAAAAATCTTAGTGATATCTTATCACATATGAGGCACATTTATTCTTGGATAGTAGTCAAGTCATTTAGAAAATGAGTGTGCAGTTGTAGAAATGTATACTGTTAAACAGAATGTAGATAAGACTCCCCAAAAAAACCCATTCGGTACTAATAAAAACATGGCTGCTACTTATGAGTAATTTTGAGCAGAGGGTGACACAGTGGAAATTCATGTTTAGGAAGACCGAGAGTGAGAAAGAGGGAGGGTATGGAAAATCTGGACAGAGACAGAGAACATAGTAAGATCTACAACAGGAACCTAGACATACATCAGCATGATGGGTGGCTGTGTCGGAAGACTGTGTGGAACAGTGTTGGGGGTTAAGTAGTAGAAATGTTTCCAGGATTTGGAAGGACTTTGTTTTTCTGCTGAAACCTGCACATATGTTATAAAAAAAAAAAAAAGAAAGAAACAACAACAACAACAAAAAAAACTATACTCAAAGACGACTTCTCCCTTCCAATGCCAAATCTCCAATCTTATGCATTAGCAATTTCCTCCAAAATGGCACTCCATGGGTTTGGCAGAATTGTCCACATGAGAGTTGCTCAGACGATTTTAGATGAGAGCTTTGATCTGGTCCTTCGATGAATGCTTTTCAAGGGGAGAGGGTAGGAGGAGGGAATGAAGGAATCAGCACTGACTGATCTCCCACTCTCAACTATGCCCCACAGGCTAGAAGGATGGGCCACCACAACAAATCACCCCTTAAATCTTCAGGGCAGAACAAGTGTCTTGTGGCTACTGTGGTGGAAGAGGTTTGCTCTCTGTCCAGCTCCTAGTCACGGTGGATCACAAGCTCCCATCAAGCAGTACTCTAGGCTGACATATTTCTGGGAGTCCAAACTGTCTTTCTAATTGCTCTTCATCATCCTGCACAGAGTTCCCTGTGGCTCTCAGCCTGACTGATTTTGAATAACACCAGGCAAGTCCTCTGGAAGATTGTGTAACTATGTACTGCAGTTATGGAGACTGCTCTTTGGGGGAAATCCAGCTTGCTGAATCACTCATTTCCTGTTCTTGATCTCAGAAACTTCTATTTTCTTTTCCAAAAAAGCCATAATTTTGTAAGAAGCAACATCTTATATAATGTACTTTACGGGGCAGGGAATTAACATCAGATAATTCTGATGATGTCTGACCACTATAAGTATTTCCACTGGAAAGGTTCTGGTGCTGAGAATCATTCTGTGATGATCCCCACATGTCATGAGGATGCTGGGTATTGCAGGCAGGATCTTCATTACTGTTTATACCATAAAGTAGAAGAGATTCCTCAGCTTGTCAGTAATAAGTCAAGAGAAGCTACTATTTGTAAAAATGTCAAAAGAATTTGCAAATACAGCCCAGGACTCAGCTGTGCGGGAGTTTCCAAATGTTTGCACACACTTCTCTTTGATGCCGAGAGGAAAATGAGTCAATTTTCCATTCCTTCTTTAGCTGACACCCTGCATTTCCCAGGATTCTTGAGAACTTTCATTTTCTCATTCCTTCTCTTGACATTGTTGTGTGTGCAGATCACTCCCTTGAGTTCCCATCTCTTGTATCTGCTGCCTCTCAATTCTGTATGAAACCAAATGTGGAAAAATAGGGGCTCCTCATAATTTTTTGAAGGTATCATTCTCAAAAGATGGCACTTACAAAGATCAGAAGTAAGGGATACAGGACTGAAAACTGCCTAGGACTCCACTCCTAGAAGTATCCATTTCCCTCAGGAAATGACCCCTGGTTGACCTGTGACCCCTCTCTCCTTCCATATGGTTGGATCAATTTTCCATTCATACAACAGCCCTCTGTGGCTGTTTCTCTCTTTGGTTACTTTAACCAATTTAAATTTTCCATGTTTCATGGGAAGCCAATTTTATTTTGTTTTCTGTCCTGTTCTTCCTCACTCTACACAAATGCTTAGGTTTATTTACCACTAAAAATTCAGCCATCATTGGTGGCTGACAAGCAGCTTCATTTCTCAATTTCTACTTACTCCATTAGGTTTTAAATCATTAAACAAAAAATGCCAGGTAGCTATATATATCCCACATACTTGTTTTCATGAGGATTCAGGAACAAAACACAGACAAAGTCAGTATAAAAGCATGTCAGTATCACATTTATTCTAAAATTTGCATTTCAAGTTTACACCAAAATCTTTTGCCTCTATGCTGACATCTTTACTTGTGAACATTATATATTTTCTAGGCAAAAAATAGAAGAGTCCCCACTAAAAACTCAGTGATCCCTCTTCTTCATGACAGACAGGAAACAGTAACAGTGTCACTCACTCTCTCTGTAGGTATGAGGAAGGCACATACAGTGTAAGACCATTTTTAAAATGTATGCAACTATATACACCATGACAAAACATGCCCCCTAAACAATGCTAAGCATCCATGCCATTCTAGGGTAGAGTTTCACCAGTTTGCAATGAAATGAGAAAAGCAACAAAGAATTGTGCTTTCAAACTCATTCATGTGAAGCTTCCAACCCCTGTGGTAGACATGGCTGTGAGCTTAGAAAAGGCTCCCCATTTCACATCTTCACTATTGGAATCCTCTGATCTAAATTAAAGGCTGATAGTTTTAGAAAGTAGTTTTGTGGGTTTGTTTTTAAAGGTTGTATTGAAGCAAACTATGTTATCAGTTAAAAGAATTATTCACAATGTCTGGGAACAAGTTGTCTAGAAATATATCTAAGGGATTAAGAACAGAAACAAAATAAGAAAGATAAACATAAGCCTGTCAATTGCTTTAAACTTGTATAAAAATCACAGAAAGTTTTTCAGAATTCAGGAACCACAGAGCTGAGGAAGAGGAGGCTAGAAGAGAACTGTCTCTCCTTCAAGGAGTGAAAGAGATGTCCCAGGACCATTCATAGGCCTGGGTTCAAAAGCCCTCTTGGTCTGTGTGCACTTATGGCACTTTTGAATCTGCAATGCCCACCTTCTCACCCTTAAGATTTCCATATCCTTTAGGGAACCTCTAGAAGACATTGTGAAGCATTAGATACACAGACAAATGATTTATACTAGAAACTTGAGGTTCCAAGCACTTATTTGAATAAATAAGACAGCTATGCTAATTGCAGAATCAGAGACAGCCACGAAGACTGCCTGTGATCACTCTGGTCCAGCTGAGAGTCATCTCGTAGTCTTCACTCCAAAATCAGGGCATGTTGAGATGTGTTTTTATGGCAAATTGGCTCCTCAAGTAATTTTTCTAAGAAATTCTCTATCTCTGAATTCATCTGACATTTTAGAAGACAAAAATCTTACTTCATGCAAATCTAAAATTTATATGAAATTAAAAGCTGTGGAAATGCTTTCTAGTGTTCTGATTTTTCATTTGTCAAGATAAGCCAAAGTAACATTAAAATTTAAGTCTGGAAGAATCTAGGGAGTTTTCTCATAGATGGGAAGCTATGACACTTAGAGTTACTTACTAAGCCAACATACCCAGATTAGTAGATGAGGAATCGTTACCTTCAGGATTCTTTCACGCAAAGAGCATCCCTTCTCTTACTTAGCAAGCTCTCGCCTACCAGGACATAGATTTATCAAAGTAAGAATATGTTTGATTCATCCTTCTTTTACAATGAAGAAGACACAGATGTTTATGTTCTTAAAATTACCAGCTTTTGACTCTGTTATGGCTGTAGAAAGTAAGAGTGATGTTACCCTCCATATCATGTCTTTGTGTCTAATTGCTGTTTGAGAAATCTTATTTCTTCTCTTCATACCATTACTCCCCATCACATTTTCATCCTTGCCAATAAGCAAATTAAACCTGATGTTCACATTTCATGAACATAAATCATGATTAGTTAAATCAAATGTACTGTTTTCTGGAAGTGTGAATGAAAAGAGAAGACAGCACTCGAAGGGAAGATGGTATTTAAAAACTATAGCCCACTGCCTATTCTTTGCTAACTCAGGAGTGGGGTGCTGAAAGGCCTGCAGACCCAAATCAGTTTCCAGAATTTTGGAATGTTTATAGAGTCTAGTGCCTGGGGTACTTTGCTTTGAGCTAAAGCATGGATGCTAGAGATAGTGTCCTGAAACAATGCAGAAGACAGTGACCGTAAAGTGTCTGAAGACTGCCAATTATCTAAGGGTGCTAAGCGAAAAGAAATCACAAGTCTGAAGAGAGTGCTGGGGGAAGGACATTTAAGGAATTCTGGTACAGTTCAGGATATCCACCCTATAGACCTTGCTTCCAGGGAGCTTCCTGGAAGCATTAAAGAGGCGGGTAAAGAATGAATAGGGGTCAGTTGGGCTAACAAGAAACAAATAAAGAGAAAAGGACAAGAGAATATATATATATATATATATATATATATATATATATATATATATATATATATATTTGCAGTAACTGAATGTTTTGAAAGAAGCAGTCTTTTTCAGCAGAGAAGACACTTCACTCCATGACTCAGATAGGAAAGGGATTGACCCAGTTGCAAACACAAGAAAAGGTAATGGTTGATGAGACCACTGCCATATTTTCCTTACAATTTCTAGATACCATTGAACACTAGACTGTCTTCATAATGTTGGTGAAGATTGTAGTTGGTGTGTGTTAGGGGCATGGAGAAGATTCTCTTACTGCTAATAGCTTCTAACAAAGACAGGAGAAACATCCCAAACACACCTGCAGGACCGGTTACCATTACAGACCACTGATGAGCCACTACACTAACCTTTACAGTCATAAGGTTTCCTTGGAAAGCTCAGACATAGCAGATGGAGAAATTTAAAACTAATCTAGAGTTGAGAATTTTCACTGAAGGTTTGTATATAAATGAGGATCTAAGGCAGAATACAAGGTGTCCATTTCTAGAAGTGGGTAAATACAGGACTGAAAGTGCTGTATGGTTGAGGATCACTGCAATGAAAATGACTGTGAGTTGGAGATATGGGTGGGAATGGACCCCAGCTTGGAAGAACATCCAGGAGAGACTCTGGTTGTAGTGGGTAGGAAAACTCAGGAACATTGCCAGTCATAATCTAACTTTCTAAATATCGATTTCCCTAGATAACAGAAATAACTGAGTTCAGGGCTAAAAAACGACCAAGACAGCTACATATCTCTATAAGGAAGGAGATACAGCAATGATGTGGAAAATTGTTATGAAAACGAAATGTGGCCTTCAAAAGAATGAAAAGGGGTGATATTGTAGTAACAGGGGACTAAAGTACAAGATGACTGTAATATTTTGTAGGAAAAGTATTTGTGACCAATATAAGCCTGAGTTAACCTATCCAAGAGAATTCAGACTCTACTCCCAATATGTCCAATATTGATGGACATGATCAGGCAGACACTTCAAGTAGATTATGGAAATTTAGATTAATGGGATTAAGATTTTATTTCTTAAAAAATGGTCTCTTGATAGCAAATCAATTGAATGTGCACATGACTTCTTGTCCTACAAATTGATTGTCCAAAGCAAAGGCAAGCCAAATTGGGTTTTGATTTTATTTATCATTTATCCATGTGTTTGATCTATATGTACTGAATACTGTTTTGGTGCTAAACATTGTACTGAGCGACAGGGAAACTGTGTTAAAAATATAGAATAATCCCTGACTCAATAGTTTGCTTCATCTAATGGAAATGACATGCCTAAACCCAAAAGATCATCCCTATAATGAACAATTACAAATTACTTCAATGAAAGTGTTTGAAAGCATATAATGAGAACCCTCTCCTACACACACAATTGCTACTCTCAGTAGAAGGGTATCAAAAGGGACCAGGAAAGGGTGCAGCATAGTTATCAATGCTGGATGGGGGCAGTGTGAACACATGGCCAGGAACGGAGATGTATTTGCAACTGCAACAGTGAATATAAGTCCAGCTGTGATAGAATTCCCCCAGAGGCCAGATAACACCCTGGAGGCCAAATAAGTTCTCAGCAGACCCAGAATGAGGACTGGAGATGAGCCTGGGTAAAGCTCCCCAACTCACAATAGAAGCTGCAGACACAGAGTAGAGGTTTAGCTAACTCAGAGCAATGGCTGATTCTTTGAGAAAGACTAGGGATATAACCTGCTGTATCCCTGGATAGCAGTCTCATAGCAGAAAGTTATACTTCGAGCCTAATACAACTTATTCTTCTCCTGAACATTGTAACATTCTACCAAAAGAAACCCACAGATTCAATGCAATCCCCATCAAAATTTCAACACAATTCTTTACAGACATTGAAAGGACAATACTCAACCTCAAATGGAATAACAAAAAACCCAGGATAGCTAAAACAATTCTGAACAATAATAGAACTTCTGGAGGTATCATCATCCCTGATTTCAAGCTGTACTACAGAGCTAGTAATAAAAACAGCATAGCATTAGCATAAAAACAGACATGTTGATCAATAGAATAAAATTGAAAAGCCAGACATAAGTCCACACACCTATAGACACCTGATTTTTCACAAAGAAGCCAGAAATACACGATGGAAACAGCAAACGGTGCTGGTCAGCTTGGATGTCTGCATGGAGAAGATTGCAGATAAATCCATATCTGTCACCCTGCACAAAACACAGCTCCAAGTAGATCAAAGACCTCAACACAAAACCAGACACACTGAACTTGATAGAACAGGAAGTGGGGAACAGCCTTGAGCACATTGGCACAGGAGAAAACTTCCTAAATAGAACACCAATAGCACAGGTACTAATATCAACAATTAATAAATGGGACCTCATGAAGCTGAAAAGTTTCTGTATGGTAATGGACACCATCAGTAGGACAAAATGGCAGTCCACAAAACGGGAAAAGATTGTCTCCAACTCCACATTTGACAGAGGGCTAATATCCAAGGTATGTAAAGAACTCAAGAAACTAGACATCAGCAAACCCAAAAATCTAATTTAAAAAATAGGATACAGATCTAAACATAATTCTCAACAGAGGAATCTCAAATGGCAGAGAAACACTTAAAGAAATGTTCAACATCCTTAGCCATCAGGGAAATGCAAATCAAAAATCAAAACCACTTTGAGATTCCATCTTACACCTGTCAGAATGGCTGATATCAAAAACACAAAAATACAATTTGTGCTGGCAAGGATATGTAGCAAAAATACTGCTCCATTGCTGGTGGGAGTGCAAACTTGTACAGCCACTATGGAAATTAACATGGTGATTCCTCAGAAGATTGGGAATTGATCTACATGAAGATCCAGCTATACCACTCTTGGGCATATACCCAAAGGACACTCCATTCCACCACAAGGACACTTGCTCAACTATGTTCATAGTGGCTATATTCATAATAGCCAGAAACTGGAAACCTAGATGTTCCTCAACTGAAGAATGGATAAAGAAAATATAGTACATTTACACAATAAAGAATACTCAGCTGTAGCACGAATCTTAAAAGGTCTTATTAATAAAAACAAACCTGAAGCCAGGTATTGAAGTGAATGCTAGAAGATCAGAGAAGCAGAACATGCCACAACCACCTTACCTTGCCAGTTCCTCAGACTGGAAGCTTCTGAGTCCTCATCCAAATGGCTCTCAGCTGAACTGCTGCTAAAAGCCGAATAGCTTAACCAGGCTCTAGGTCCTTGTCCTCACACCTTAAATACCTTTCTGCTTCCTGCCATTACTTTCTGGGATTAAAGGCTCTTGTTACCACTCCTGGCTGTTTCCAGTGTGGCTTTGAACTCACAGAGATCCAGACAGATCTCTACCTTTGGAATGTTAGGATTAAAGGCATGTGCCACCATTTTCTTGCCTCTATATCTAGTGGCTGTTCTGTTCTGTGACCAGATAAGTTTATTAGGGTGCACAATATTTTGGGAAACACAATATCATCACATTTCGCCTTTTTTTTGTCTAAAATTTAGAAAAAAAGCTTGTAAGTAATACAAAAAAACCTATATCCATTAAATATATACAATATATACAGTCAAGAATTACATTAACAATGTCTAATTCATTAACATTTGACAGATTCAGATGAAAACTCATATATATATATATATATATATATATATATATATATATATATATAATGTCCAGTCCAGTATTATTTGATAAACACAGACAAAAATTCATTGCTTATCCTATTTAAAACAAGTAGTTCCTTTTTAAAAGTAGATTCAATAATCTACCTTTTATCTTATTGATATCCATATTCTCTCTTTTTTTCTTTTCTGAGTAAATTCTAAAGTCTACCTTTTATCTTATCATTTCTATACCTTCCCTTTTTTCAGAGTAGATTCAATGATCTACCCTTTTCTATATCTTCTTTTTTCTTTTTCTTTTTAATCTATGAGGGTGAACCTAGTGAGAACTCCTAGTAATGGAGAATTGGAGCCTGAATCATCCATCTTCTGTTACCAGGCAAGGCTTCCAATGTTGAGACTGGGACATCAATCCAGCTACAAAACCTTTGACCTACAATCTGTCTTGCCTTTAAAATGTGCTATGGCAATGGTAGCACAGATCATGTAGGAGTGGCCAACCAATTACTGGTCTAATTTGAGGCCCATACTGGACACTGTCTGGATGACCAGGAACTGGAGGATGGATAGCTCAAAGACTAGGATAGAACCAAACAAGACTGGCAAAAAAAAAAGTCAGTGAAATGATTCCTAATGATGTTCTAATATACTTATAGATTGCTGCCTAGTTCAGTCACCAACAGAGAGGCTGTCTCTGGTAGCTGATGGGAGCAGATGCTGAGTCCCACAGTCAAATATTAGACAGAGAAAGAGAGAGGGAAAGAGAGAGAGAGAGAGAGAGAGAGAGAGAGAGAGAGAGAGAGAGAGAGAGAGAGACAGACTAGGTTGAACCTCCATAGGGTCTCTCTTTTTAGAGCCTGGGGAATCTCAAGGAAGATGGGAGGGGAAATTGTGGGAGCCAGAGGGATTAGGGACACCAGAAGAGTACAACATAGCCTCCATTGGTCTGTGCATATATGTTATAGATTGGCTTGGTATTTGGGGGCACTACTGACAGTAGGAGTGGGGGCATCTCTGACTCTTTTGCCTGTACTTGGAACCCTTTTCCTCCTAATTGGTTGCCTTGCTCAGTCTTGATGTGAGGGTTTGTGCCTGGTCTTACTGTATCCTGTTTTGCTATGTTCAGTGGATGACCTTGAGATGTGTGCTCTTCTCTTTGGGAGACTGAGGGGTGTGAATCTGGGGAAGAGTAGGAGGAGTGGAAGATGGGAAGCTATGGTTGGAATGTATTGTATTAGAAAGACTAAATAAAAACTAAAAAATAAATAAAAATCACAGCAGAAATTAATGAAATAGAAACAAAAATAATACAAAGAAGAATGAAATGAAGAGTTAGTTCTTTGAAAAGATAAATAAGATTGACAAACCCTTGGCCAAATAAACCCAAAGAAGGAGCAAGAATATCCAATTTAATAAAATTAGAGATGAAAATGGAGACACCACAGGATATACAAAAGAAATAAAATGAAATTATGGAAACTTCTTTTTAAAACCTGTATTCCATTAAATTGGAAAACTTAAAAAGAAAAACATGAATGTCTAGATGCATATGACATACCAAAATTAAACCAAGATAAAATAAATAAGTGAAATAAATGTATAATTAGGAATGAGATTGGACCAATGATTAAAGATCCCATAACAACAACAAGCCCAGAGCCAGATGGATTCAATGGAGAACTCTAACAGAACTTCAAAGAATTAACAACAATAGAACTCAAATTGTTCCATAAAATATAAAAGGAATGAAGGATTCCAAATTCTTTTTATGAAGCCAGTGTTATACTAATACAAAAATCAGATAAACACACACACACACACACACACACACACACACACACACGGGGGTGGGGGGCTGCACCTCCCTGATGAATGCAGATGAAAAATCCCAATAAAACACTAGCACATGGGATTCACCATCATATTAAACAAACTCCAATATACTTCATGATAAAAGGCTTGGTGAGAGTGGGGATGGAGAGAGCATGACTCAACATGCTGTATAAAAAGCTATATAAGAGAAACCTGTCACCAACATCATGATAAATGGAGAGAAATTCAAATCATTCCCACTAAGGTCATGAAAAAGGCAAGTATCCACTCTTTGCCCTTCTATTAAATAAAGTAGTTGAATTTCTACACAGAACAATAAGAGAAGGAAAATAAATTTAAAAATCCAAAGAGTTATATGGAGGCACAAATGACCAAGTGTATACAAAGTTATCCTGAACAAAAAGGGTACTGCAGGAGGCATCACCATACCTGATTTCAAATTATACTACAGAACCATAGTATAGTACAGGAACAAAAATTGACACATAGCACAATGGCATAGAACAGAGAGTCCAGATAAAATCCAACCCTACCACACTTACATAACTGTTAACAATGGTGTCAAAAATGAAAAAAATGAATTTCAATATGCAAAAAAATGAAGCTAGATCTTTACCTTTTACCCTGTACAAAACTCAACTCCTAATAGGTTAAGGGCTTCAACATAAGAACTGATATCTTGAAACTGCTAGAGGAAAAAGTAGGGGATACAGTTCAACTTATAGGCACAGGTATGGACTTTCTGAACAGGATTTCATTAGCTCTTCAGGAAAGAAGAGCAATGAGTAATAAATGGGATCTCATTAAACTAAAAAGCTTCTATATAATGAAGGAACCTGTCAACCAAATAAAGACATGACCCACAAAATACAAGGAAGTTTTGCCATTTTTTATTTCAATTTTATTGAAACTAGATTTTTTTCCACCTAAGCAAGGTGCATATGAATTCAGAGACTGAAGCAGCAAACACAGGGCCTACACAGGTCTCTATTGGGTCCTCTGTATATATATATATATATATATATATATATATATATATATATATATATATATATATATAATGGCTTTCAGTTTAGTATTTTTATGGGACTCCTGAGTGTGTGAATGAGTGGGTCTCTGATTCCTGTGCCTGCTCTTGGGGCTCTTTTCCTTCTGTTGGCTTGCCTTGGCCAGCCTCTATGTGATAGGTTTTGCTTTCTCTTATATTTTATTTTTGTCATGTTTGGTTGTTATCTCTTAGAAGCTTGTTCTTTCCTAATGAGAGACAGAAAGGGGGTAAATCTGGAGGGGAGGAGATGTAGGGAGGAATTGGGAGTAGATTGAAGGGGAACTATAAACAAGATATATTATGTGAGAAAATAATCTATTTTCAATAAAATGGACAAATAAAATAGATTTTTTTTTCATACAGTATATTCATCCCCTCAACAACTCCCAGATCCTCCCCACTTCCTCTCACACCCAAATCCACACCATCTTTCTCTTTCTTATTAGAAAAGAAATAGACATCTTTTAAAAAAACAGAATAGGAAAAAACAAACAAATAAATGCTCCAGAGAAAAAATACAAGAAACACATATAGGCACAGAGACACACATTTAAAAACACAGATACCCCATAAAGACATTAAATTGGCAACCATAATATATAAGCAAAAACCTGTAAAGTTTAAAAAAAATGCCCAGACAGAGCAATATGAAACAAACAAACAAACAAACAACAAAAAAAACCCTCCAAAATAACATTGAGTTCATTTTTTGTTGACTATCTACTGCTGGGCATGGGACCTGTTCTTAAGTGTGGTTTGTATATCCAGTGAGATTCTGTTGGAGATAGCTTCAGGGTTAGGGGTGTGAGCTTGTGTCCACATCCTTTTTCAATGTTGGGATCCCATTTGGCTTAGACCTGTTAAGGCCTTGGGTATGCTGCCATAGTCTGTGAATTCATATATACATTAATCCTGTTGTATTTAGAAGGCCTTGTTTCCTTGGTGTCTTCCATACTCACTATCTCTTACATTCTTCCCACTTCCTCTTCCACAAAGTCCCCTGATTCCTGAGGTGAGGGACTCTGATGGAGATATCACATTTGGGACTGAGTGTTCCAGGATCTCTCATTGCACGTTTTCCAGTCATGCATCTCTGTATTTGTTTCCATCTATGGCAGGAGGAAGGTTCTCTGATGATGGCTGAGCAAGACACTGGTCTATGAGTATAGCAGACTATTGTTAAGGGTCATTTTATTGCTACATTTTTTTTTAGCAGGATAGTAGTATTTGATTTTCCCCTAGGCTCATGTTCTATCTAGTCTCAGGTTCTTGGTCACCCAAGCAGTGTCATGCATAGGTTCCATCTCAAAGAGTGGACCTTAAATCTGATCAACTATTGGTTGGTTATTCCCACGGTTTTGCCATGATTGCACCAGCTTATCATCCAAGTTTTGACAAATATTATTTAACCAAAGATTAGTGTGAAGAATATGTATAGAACTCAAAAGCCAAACGTTAAGAAAATAAACAACCTTAATAAAAATGGGCTAAGAAATGTTACAGAAAATTCTCCAAACTTACCTAAAAACTTCCTTCTGGTTGACTCGCTTCTACAACACTGGACCCTGCACACTTCAATACTGACCTAACAGATAAGATACGACAACTGGTGTAGTAGTGGCATGACTGTTATGGGGTAACAAACAGCTTTGGAAAGACTTTTGATTGAACTGGAAGCCTATATGCTATACACTGCTGACACCTCACTTGAGGAATTGAGCTGGAACTGATCTGGAATCCTCCTCCCGGAGGACTAGCCACCATGGTACCAAAAGGTGCTATGTAAATTTCCCAGGAAGAAAAGCAGTCGATTGTCCTACCTAACTGTCCTGCCTATGAACGCTATGACCAGCATGACAAGATATCCTCAGAGGTTAATAGTTACACTTATATCCAGAAGTTAACCAAGAGCTGTCTTCCTGGATTTAACACCCACTCAATAAGAGGGAATTCATGTCTGATACTATAAACCCAGACAACTACCGGTGGTGAAGCCATAGAACCTAGAGGAGAGCATACAGCTGCTACTTTCTTAAACCTGTATTGTAAACACTTAATTGTATACCCATGGGTAAGAGTAGCTCTTACCTCTCATCAAAGAAGCTTCATTTTGCAGAAGAGTCCTTTATACATAAAGTCATAACTCATCAAAATTCAGGGAAAGACTGACCATAGGGTGCCTAGCCTCAATTGATACATCTCCAAGAAAATTCCCACACCAAAGTCTTAAGGAATATCATGGAAATGGGTCAGAAATATTGGAAAAAGCCAAAGGACCATGAAGTCTCCTGGGAAACTGTGCCATCTATGTAGGACAAGGAAGCTGCAGCTATGAAGTAGTATGGCAGCCTAAACAAGACCTGAATTGACAACACCAATTAAAATGCCAATGTTGACTACAGAAGTCCCACAAAGTGCCACCCCTAGATGAAAAGCTGTAGACAATAAATGACTGCTGAGGGAAGGATAATCAGTCTTTCTAAGGAAGAAGCTCCTGACAGGTTATCCTATTCCAAGTGGTCAGCCCTAAAAATATATACATATGAGCAACATTAAATGGACTCAGCAAGTTGCATTTATGTATTCATATGTATGTATATATGTAATAATAATAATTAAAGAAAATAGTAGAGATAATACATGAAAGTAGGAGAAATGTTTAGAGGTAGAGGTAAGGAAACAATGGAAGGGGTCAGGATACTATAACATAGGATTGAAGATATTCAAAGTGTGTGTGTGTGTATGTGTGTGTGTGTGTGTGTGTGTGTGTGTGTGTGTGTGTGTGTGTGTGTATGTGTGTTGTGGATATGTTGTGCTAAAAGATTTTTTTTAAAAAAAGGAATTTGATAGAGTGTTAGGAATATTTTAGTAAAATATAATAGTTGAGAGCAAGCAATGATTCAGGAAGAACTATTTCTCCCTGGGGAAGTCAGAGTCCTTATAATCATCCCCTGCAAGAGAGCCTAGTACCTCCTAACTCCAAAAGAGCATTAGCAATCAGAATAGGTCCCAGAATTCGCACCATCCAACTCTGACTTTAAGAATCATGTATATTTCTTTTACACATACAAGTTGATCAATTGCCTGTCTGCATAAATCTCAGAGAAATGTTCAGTTTTTATTATATGTGTAGCACTGTCCACTTACTGATCTCAGAATTGTATTAAAAACAGTTCTTAGCAGTACTGTTTAAATTTATCTACATACATTTCATAAAGTCATGTCATTGGATGATCTGGGGTCTTTCTCCATGCCTATGTGCTGCACATGGCAAGCAGTATGATTTATATCCTGGTTAGCAGACTGCCATGAGTAGGCATGTTGATACTAGGCAAATTATTTAGATATATTCAGAATCTCACCCTTTCTTGCCAATGGATATTAAGCTTTCTCCAAGAGCTTTATGTACATGTCAAGATATTCTTTTCCTTAGAGAGATGCCAAAACCAGATTTGTCCTATTCCCACAAGGTTAAAGAAACCAGGGAGATGTCCTTTGCTTTTCTCCACTTCTTACTCTCAGAAAATAATTCATTTGCATCCACACAGTGACAGCTCTAGGCATGAACAAAGGTGTTCCCAGGCAAGCCAATAAGCATTTAGATAATTGCTCATGATTGGATCAGTCTACTTAACGTACTCATAGGTATTTAGGTTTAAACACTAATCTTGCCCAAAGGAAGACACACTTTCTAAATATTATGCTTTAAAAAAACATTTTATAGTAGTATAGCTTGCAAAATGTCAATGTTTCCAGCAGATTGAAAAAAAAGGAAAGAAAAAAAATCCAGTATCTAAAATTTTCAAGGAAAGGTGCAAATCAGCTCCTCCAATGATCTGTATTTGATTTTCTTTCTTGACATGAAGACAATTTGCCTAGGAAAGGTGTTTTGCTTCATTGTAACTTTTCTTTTTCATCTGTCATGGATACAGCCACCAGCCCTTATACTAACACTGACTTCAATACATACCCAGGATATATAGATAGGGGTAAAAGGGAGGCCAGAGTGAAAAATGCATGGAAACTATTCCAATGAAAATAATAGTCTTTAACTTTTCTCTTTTCTTTTTATTTTAGCTTAATTCTTTATGTTTTCATTTAGAAGATTGCTTTGAGATCAGTAATGACTCCACAGTGTTAAAGTTTCTCTTAAGTAAGTTGTCCCACTCAACCTATTATTTTTTGGGTGTAGTGCTACAAATTGAACCTAAGACCTCACACATACTAGGCAAGAGTACTACCCATGAACAACAGATAAAGGTCTTAAAAACATTTTTGAGGAAGGTTTTTACTGAATTGACCAGTCCAGTTTTGAACTTACTATATAACCCAGACTGGCTTTGACTCCCAAGGAGTGGGACTACAGACCTGCTACACCAGGTCTAGGTGTAATCTGAGACTGCAACAAACTTTATTTACATTTTATAAAACATAACATTCTTAAGTATGAATCATCCAAAATATATGAAAAAGGTACACTGAAAGAAATTTAAACCCACTAGCTTAGAAGATGGCAATTGTCCAGAAAATTATGTTTAGCACAATAATAATTAAAATTAAAATGTATTACTGGTATAAATTATCACATGGGAAAATTGGGGAGTTGTCTTTGAAAGTGACAGAGCCCACTCTGATCTTTAGGGAAGCTTTTCAACTCAGGAGTTAAAATTCCAGATGCTCACAATCACACAAAACTTCACTGTGTCAGTGACCTTTGGGCTCTTGTGTCATGAGTTTGGAGAATGAAATTCATGGACAATAGATGTTAAGTTTTAGAGAGAAATTTATTATAGATTAATGTGTGGGAACATAAGAGAACAGAGCTCTTGGGCAGCAGAAGCAGGTGCCCCAGGAAATAGAGCACCATCAAGATGCTAATCTAGATGTCTTTTAAAGGATGAGGCAGAAACTGATGGGAGGCATGGGGAGGCAAGTGAGTGGTTCAGTCCAGTTGGTCCAAACACAAGGTGTCCAGGTAGCTCCTCTTAATTTCAGTCACTTCCTCGTATATAGCTTAACAGGCAGGAGAGAGATAACAGGGAACCAGAAACCAGAGCTCTTCTGGCCTCCATCAAGGACAGTCATAGAAGGCTCCTTTGGGGTCCCTATTCTACCTGATCAGTTTCTAGCTATTGTTTTCACCAATAGTAACTTGTATAAGAAATGTAAAGGATCTGGACTAGCCAAAGCAATTTAGAAAAAGAGTTCTAAAGTTGAAGAGCTTACTCTATCTGAAGACAAGACTTATTGTAAAATTAGTAAAAGGATACGCATTCTAGAATTATAGGTTTTTTACAGTTTGAATGTTTGTGTGCTCATTGCCTTTTCTATATTGAGACCTGATCCTAAATGTGATGGACTTTATAAATGGGGCCTTCAGAGGTGGCTAGGTCATGGGAGAAGAGCCTTCATGAATAGGAACGATGCCTATCTCACAAAGGAGATACTCAAATGACAAATTAACATATGAAGAGATACATAACATCAGTAGGCAAGATGACATACTACATCATTCTCCCTAGAATGATAAAAAACAAAAACCATAATCCATCCCAGGTGGTGCTAAGGAGGTTACTCCAAATGTTGACAAGCAGGGAATCACCACTTCACAGACCGTGAAGAATACAGACTAAGTCTAGATTCTACCCTGGGCTATTTAAGGAGACCTTGCTTTAAAAAGAAATGCTTTAAAGAGGGCTGGATGTAGCTCACTATTAGAACACTGCCCACAATCTACAAGGCCCTAAATTTAATCACTAATACCAGAAAACAAAAATAACAGTCAATATTAAGTGTTGGGGAATGTGTGGAACAGCCAGAGCTCTCAGATACTGTAGGTCAGGACATAACATGGTACAATGAATCACAAAATAGTTTCACAACTCCTTGTTAACATAAATTTTTCATATAATCAGCAGCCCCACACCAATAATTTATTCAAAACAAATAAAACATTAATGTATATAAAATTTGTACAAAATATTGCCAAAAGTTTTGTAGTCATTAATGACCTGGATGTGATCAGTGTATAAACAGAGAGATTGTGGTATTATCTATACAATAGAATAGAGATGCTTCCTGACTTACATTAGTTTCACTTAAGATCTCTCAACTTCACCATAATAGAGAAGTGATTCACGTTCAATAGCAGTTGTTCTTCAGAGTTTGAATTCGGATTTTGTCCTAGGTTGGTGACATGATGCAGACTCTTTATGTTGTGTTCTATGGTATGTTCCTGTGAATTGCAACATTCTCTACAAACTGAAACATTTCCCCCAGAGAGAGTAGGAGGTAAACAACACTTCACAAATGGTCCATATGTATAGAACAAACACTTGCAAGATTCTTAGAGAGGGTCGACTACCCAATGTCTTTAAAGGAAGAGCTGGCACCTCAAAGGAGTAAGACATAGTTTATTCTGGAGCAAAATAGAAGTGATCAGGCTCAGTAGCATATACTTAGGTCTCAACAAATGTAAGGTTCCAAGGAGGAGGCAGTTTGATGGAGATTTTGCAGTAGCAAAACAAAGAAAGTTATAAATCAAAGCATTTAAAAAACACATAGGTGAAAATATCAGAGATGCAATGACAGGGAAATGAGGAGATCTCTTCTACAGGTCCCAGATGTCACCTGCTAGCCTTTCCATTTCTGGAGAATAGGAGTTTGTTAAGTTAATGCATTCTAAAGGTTTCATTTATTTATTTATCAGGATGTTAGGTCTGATACAGAGGAGTACAGGGATGGCTCTTTAGGGGGCTACAGATAATCCAAAAGAAATTATAATTAGACTGGGATCAGCAACATCTCAAACCCTCCATAGTTATCACAGCTTTTCTCAATCAACCTATGCAGTCAGCTTCTTTTCCAGAATTTTCATTCACAGTTCCCCATTTTGGACAAGCATCACATGACATATCTGTGAAAGTGAACATATTATTTACTAAATATTATAAAGTCTCTTGTAGCTAGGAAGACCTATTCTCAATATCTGATGTGGATGGGATTGAGTAGTAGACTTGAGTAGTAGACAGGCCAGCAGTCTTCAGGAGCAAGAAATAGCTGGTAAAAACCATAAAGAAACTTCTGGGCCTTATTAAAACTATTAACCATCACTATCCAGATAGACTTTTTTTTTCTTTCACCATCTGCCTCTGACATATTTTGGTTTTGGTTTTGGTTTTGGTTTTTTGAGACAGGGTTTCTCTGTGTAGTTTTGGAGCCAGTCCTGGAACTCACTCTTTAGACCAGGCTAGCCTCAAATTCATAGAGATCCTCCTTCCTCTGCCTCCCAAGTACTGGAATTGAAGGCATGTGCCACTACCACCCAGCCTCTGATGTAACATTTATATGTAACATATAGTTGGATCCAAAATAAAATAATATGTATTTAAAATAAAAATAATCAAGAATACAGTTTGGCCTGATAAAAGTGAAAGTAGTTTAGGAAAATAGGCATCCTAACCAAAGAAAAGACTCTCCGCATGTATCCTCATACTCCTTAAGCAGACCAATGAGATTTTTTTTCTACTGTATCTATTGTCATTTGTACTTTAAGGAACATTTTATTTGATGTTTGGAGTACCTGAAATTGTTCATTACCCTTTAATTCTAGTCTTTCTTTTGGCCAATTTGATTCCATAGCTATCACCTTATGTGAAGTGGCTAGCTCCAACTCTTAAGAAAGAATGATCTTGGGGTTGGGGATTTAGCTCAGTGGTAGAGCGCTTGCCCAGCAAGTGTAAGGCCCTGGGTTCGGTCCTCAGCTCTGATGGAAAAAAAAAGAATAATCTTCAATATTGAAATTATTGTAACTCTTATCTGTGGGTAGTAACTTGACCTGGCCTGTTATCTTGGGATTGCACCAGATCACAGTTTGTAAAAGCAAATAGATGGTTACACTGCAGAAGGAATCAGGTAGCAATACAATATCATTTTGAATTCCCTCTCAATAGAGTCAACATTTTTCCTATGCCAAATAGTAGTTACAAAAGGAGTTTAAACAAGAGTCAAGACTTATGAGAACTTAGAATTCCATAGGTTCTATGGGCATAACAAAATCTTATTTCTCATTTCATGCTCAAAGAGGCATTTGGGACTCCAGTGGGAGTCATTTGCAATACTCCAATCTGTTTCCCATTGGTAGAACACTAAAAATACTTAGTTTTTTCCCAATCCTAGTTAACTATACTATAGAATACTTTGAAGATTCATTTAATCAGGAAACATGAGTCCTTAAAGGACTTAAGTTACAAACTCTATTACTTTTAATAATTGCGGTTTCTTATAACGTTGGGGGGAAGGCTGAGGGGCAGGAGGAGGGAGGAGAGGGGGATCTATGGTTGGTATATAAAGTGAAAAGAAAATTTCTTAATAATAAAAAAAGAAAAAAAGATTTCCACAAATTGTTAGTTCTGACCTCTGCACTATGAAACACTGTTCACTGCCCCAAAGCTACCTCTGAATTATCT
Source organism: Peromyscus leucopus (assembly GCF_004664715.2). NCBI lineage: Eukaryota > Metazoa > Chordata > Mammalia > Rodentia > Cricetidae > Peromyscus > Peromyscus leucopus. The sequence goes on from NC_051067.1 coordinate 47,191,821, forward strand.
GTATTTTCACTGTCTACAGTTCCTATCAAATTAAAGTATAGGCTCTTTACCATCTCTAAGTTTAGTGTAGGCAGAGTTTTTCTGTGTTTCAGCAGCCACTTCCCAAATAACCAACACAAAGTCTTAATATTAATTATAAACACTTGATAGCTCATGCTTGCTACTAACTAGCTTTTACAACTTAACCCATTTCTATTAATCCATGTGCTGCCCCAAGGCTTGTGGCTTTTACCTCTGTCCCATTTTGTGTGTCCTACTTATTCTGTGTCTGACTGGTGACTCCAGACTCTGCACTCCTTCCCAGAATTCTTAGTCTGGCTCTCCCCCATAACTTTATCCTGTTCAGCTATTGGCCAGTCAGCTTCTTTATTAAGCTAATCACAGTGACAAATCTCAACAGAATAGAAAAGGATTATTCTACAGCATTTTAAAAATAGTCTTGTGTGTTAGTTCAGTGTTTTTGATCCTTGTCTGAAACATGTCACTTTCACTTTAAAAAGTTTCCCATCCTTTCCCTTTTCTTGAAATAGCATCCCCTCTATATCTAGCTCTACTCTGTGTTTGACAGGTCTCTCTAACAGATCTCTCCTATGGAATAGAATTCTATTTATTTGAGTGGAGTCACGTGTTATCATCTTTGGGTTCATCTGATAAAGGGAGTAAGGCAGCAGGATGGAGAGAGTTGCAGAGTGCCAGGGAAACATTGGGAAATGGAAACAGAAGAGAAGTGTCTCCTAAGAACTTAGGCTACGCCATGAGTAATGTGATGTTGTGATGGAATTTTAACCGAAGTTCTACAGAATGAGGCACATAAATGGTGACAAAGCCCAAGGTGACATCTTCTGCTATTTTCAGTAGATCAACAACGGCAGAGATGGCCCTCATGTAGAGAGGATGTCCTTTCTCTACTGGATTTAATTGCCGGAAGTATTTGAAGGGCCTGAGTCTTTTCCTATGTTTCTGAGTCAGTACGCCTGAATGGGTGCGCTCATTTTTCATGAATGAAAAGGAAGAGGAGAAGATTATATTTTGGATGCCCTAGGTCAGGGGCCTGCTTTAAAGCAAGGGTCTTAATTGCTGCCTCTTCCTGCAGGCCTGTTTGTATGGTATTGAGTTGGTCCCATTTAATCTTCCTCTATAGTGGATGAACAATTAATGGATAGTTTGGAAACCAGTTTAGCCCTAAGAACACTTGTAATTGTTTTTTGTTTTGTGTTGTGTTGGGGATAGGAAAATCTCTAACAGCAGAGGTTAGGTCAGGGTAAATCTCTAACAGCAGAGGTATGGTCAGGGTTTATGAGCAATCTGGAAGAAATTACTATGTGACCTAAGTATCTAACTTCCTCCTGGCAAAACTACATTTTATCCTTTGATATTTTATGGCCCTTTTTACCTAGTTGTTGTAACAAGAATTTTCCTTGGTTTGAAATATCTGCATGTTTGCTTGGGTTTGAAGAGGAACCAGACTCCTACAGACACCCTTTGGTAAAGGAGGGCAATTCTCAATTCCAGTTCCCAGGGCTAAGTATGACATTCTGTAGCCATGTTGTTATGAAGGTCTCTGTCTAGCTGTAGTATTCAGATTAAAAGGCTGATTAATTTATCAATTCAGAGTTTGAAACATCCACAGTGTCAGGAACTTGGATCCAATAAGCCCCAGGCCTTTCTCTCACCTACAGGAATCTAAGGGATGATTTGGGGATAAGGAGTCTTTCTGGTTCTGAGAGAGCAGCCATTTCTGATAGAAACAGGCTTGCTTATGGGTTTATTGACTACAGCTAGGCAGACCCAGCCCAGTGAAAGAACAGGAACTACACAAGAGCAACTTGGATTAAAAACTAGAAAATAGAGTCTAGAGAGATGGTTCAGTCCTTAAGAATGTATAATGTGTGTACGTGTACACACACAAACATACACACATATATATGTGTGTGTGTGCTACATGTGAAAATTTTTATGTATGTGAATATGTTTATATGTTAATTTATGTTATATATGTGTGCACACTTATGTCTATATATGTATTTCTGGAGTTGTACATATATGTATGCTAAATATGAATGTATGTATAATGTATATATTATGCATCTTCATACATTGTATATACTGTGTGTATGCTAGCCATTCAAATAGTGTTTGCAGTTGCATTCAAAGAGAACATAAAATAATTCTCATTTTTGTGCAAATTGATCTTAGAATATGGTACATACTAAGAACACAGTATGACTGAGCTAAAAATTTCAACTCAAGGAAAAAAGTATTTCTAAGGAAATTAGTCTTAACAGCTACTTTAAAAAAATTATTCAATGTTCCTAATAACAAAACATGCTGTTATTTTACAAACAATTTTTCATATTGGCACAGAAGTTTTTCATAAACATTTGGCTACTAATTACCCACTCAAAAAAATTTCTAGTAATTATTTCCTTTCCAATTTTGTCAGTAACCTCATTCCCAATGCAACTAACTAGTGATCTTCCCAAGTTAGTCAGAGATGTCCTTAAATGTAGTCTGCAATCTCCTTCCCAATTCAGTAGTGATTTTTCTCCAATTCAGTAATCTTTTTCCCAATTCAATAGGAAATTTCCTTCCTAATTCAGTGGTCCTTTTCCACTTAGTGATCCTTATAATTCAGTATATCTTCCTTAATATAGTGATTGTCTTTCCAATTCAATGAATAATCTCTCTCTAATTCACTGATTGATCTCCTTCCAAATTCAGTGAGTTTTAATTTATTGAATGATTGCCTCCTCCATTCAGTGTGATCTACTTCCCAATTCACTCAGTGAGCTCTTTCCTATTTCAGCAGTCTCCTTCTAAATTCAGTGAGTGACATCTTCCTGAAGTGAGTGATCATCCTCCAAATTCAGTCACTGATCTCCTTCCCAATTCAATCATTGAAATCCTTACAAAGTCAAGTCATAAATTTGCTTCCCAGTTCATTGATCTCCTTTCCAATAGATGAGTGATTTCCTTCCCAATTCAACTAATAATCTCCTTTGTCAGTGATTTTCCAACTCAAAAAATAATTGCCCTCTGAATACTTTTGGTGATCTGTTATATTTATCCCATTCCCCATTCAGCTGCTAACTCAATCAGTAATCTCTGCCCCAATTCAAAATATGAAGTATTTCCCAATGTAGTTAGTGATGTTCTTCCTAACTCACTCAGAGATCACATTCCCAACTCAGTAAGTACCCTGCTCAATAGAGTTAATGATCTCCTTTCAAAATCAGTGAGTAAAGTACTTCTTAGTCCAGCCACTGATGTCCTTCCAAATTCAGTCTGTGAACTTCTTCCCAATTCACTCAGTAATCTTCCCATTTTACTGATCTCCTGTTTGATAGAGTTCATCAGTTTTTCCACTGAAAATCAATTAAATATATATTTCACAAATCAGTCAATAATTACCTTCTGAATACTTACTGTGATTGATTTCCCAATCTAGTTATTAATCTCCTTGGAAATTCAGTTAGTGATCTCCTTTCCAATTGTTATCTCTTTCCCAATTTAGTTTGTGATTTCTTTCCCAGTTCATTACTTATCTCCTTCTGTGATGGTTTGAATGATAAATATCCCCTATAGCCTCAAGCATTTGAATATTTGATCCCCAGCTGTTTGCATTGTTTAGGTAGATTTAGGAAGTATGACCATGCTTCAGAAAGTATGTCACAGGGGCTGGGCTTTCAGAGTTTAAAGACTCACTAGATTTATAGTCACACTGGTGGTTCAGCATGTGAACTTTCAGCTTGCTGCTCTAGCCACCATAACTGCTTCCTGCTCCGTATACCCCACCATCATTGACTCTAACCCTCTGGAACCATAAGCTCAAGCAAACTTTTTCTTCTATAAGTTGACTTGATGTTTTATCAGAGCAATAGAAAATAATTAATACATAATTTGGTACCAGAGAGTGGGCTGTTATTGTGATAATCCTGACCATGTTGTATTTTGGAAGAATGTGGAAGACTTTGGAACTTTGAACTAGAAAGGCAATTGAGCACTGTAATTAAGGCTTAGTGGATTGTCCTAGTAGGAGCTTGGAAGATACTGCAAAAAGCAACACTGACTATAGAGGCTCAATTTAAGAAGTTTCAGAGGGATATAAGGAGCTTAAAGGGGGTTAAAGGCTGTTTTCTGCCTTTGTCCTAAGAACTTGCCTGGGGCTAAATTAAAAAGTAATGTGTTAATTATTTTGGAAGAAGAGAATTCAAAATAGTTTAATGGTGACTCTGTCTCATGGTTCTTTTCTTACACTTGTCTACAATAAAAAAGAGCAAATGGGAAGAAAGAAACAAAATGTTGATTGGAAAGTACCAGCTCATTGGCAAACTTAATATTGCAGCTAAGACTTGTGTTAAAAGAAGCAAGGAGATTAGTACCATTAAAGAATGGTGTGGTCCTCAGCACTGGAATAAAGGGAAGGATGTCCTCAAAGTAAGACCCCACGCAGATAAACTTTCAACTTCTGAAAGAGACCATAAAACATTTTATGCTCCTTAGAAACAATGTTCCTCAAGGGACCACAGTCCATCTTAAGCTAAAAGTCACATTTGACAATGTCATTCATATCATGCCAGTTTTACAGTCATAAAGGATGCAGGAGGGAAAAGGGCATAAAATCTTCCTCTGCATTTTCAGAGAGCTGCTGAAGCCATTGAATATGTGACAGAAAAGTCCATGCATGAAGGCCCTGAGAGAGTAAGAGGTACTGACAGACTACTTCACGAAGTTGTAAAACTAAAGCCTGAGTTGTGTTTGAGACCCCAAGGTGCTACAGAAGTCTGATCCATGACAAACCTACCAAGGAAAGCTGCACACAGGAATTAGAGGTATGTTGTAAGCAGCAAAATGGAAGGGCAGAGCCATCTATATCCTTTGACATCAAACATGAAGCTGAAGAATTTGGTATTTTCCCTACTGGATTTTGGTCTTGCTTTTGCCTAGTCTTCCTCATTATGCCCCCATCCCTCCTTTTTGTAATGGTAATGTATATTCTGTGTCATTATATGTTAAAAGTATGTAATTTGCTTTTTAATTTTATAAGAGCTAACGTGTTTACCTTAATTGTTCCAGTATTAATAAAAACTCAGGAGTCAGAAATTGAAATAAAAACCTGACAAATCCAAAGAACAGCAGAGGAACAATTAGCTGACCCTGTTCTCCACATTTCCCAGATTGAAAAGCCTGTGAAATGTCTCTAAGGCCCTCCTTATCTCTTCCTGTACATCTCTATCTAACTCTCTCAGTCCTCCAACATATCTAATTTTCCAAATTCTGCAAAATAAAATATATCCATTTGCCAAATTTTGTTTCTTTGAGTACCCTTTGAGTTACTTCCTGCAGGCTGTGGAGGCTGGTTATACAAAGAACATGTAAAACATTTCCTTATATTACCTTGGTTTGTTGCCAAGTGATAGAAAATTCTTTCTTCAAATTTTTGCTATTAACATTGTGTTTCTTTTGAAATTCTGAAGCTTCTAGCACATCTCCTACCAATAGCTGATCAATTCCATCATTACCTTATACTAGTGCTACCATTACCTGGTAGACTCATATGACACTTGATATGTGTTGCATACAAGGGATGATTTCTGTTTCTGAGCATTTTTTGTAATTGAATAAATAACAATGTTAATTATGAATGATCTGGAATAATTTCAATGGTTTCAATATGTAAAACAATACTTTTTGCATATTGAGAGTCAATAACAACATTAATACCCTAAGAATAGAATATAGTTCTGACTTTTGAATGAAATCATAAGGGCTTTGAATTACTTTGTTTATTTTTCCTGACTTATAATCTGCCTTTCCTCATTTATTTGCATCAGTATAGAATGTAGGGGGTAGCTCCAGAAATTGTTGTTTCTTGTAAAATGTGAGGAAGGATCCAATTAGTTCTTTTTATAAACTGAAGTCTCTTCCTTTTGGGATATTTATTTCTAATCTCTCCCGAGAAATTACTGCAAGATCTTTGCCCATGTTTGTTGCCCATGTTCTCTTCCCGTAATGAGGCAATTTTAGCATTAGTAAAAGATACCACAATTTCTGTTTGGTCTATTCCTGTTAATTGACAAAGTCTCAGTTTTCTTTCAGAATCAGTTGAGAAAACTTTTCTGTGTAGGTCTTTAATTTTTTATTCTGTTTGTGTGGCAAAAATATACATTCTAAAATAGTATCTTCTCTGCATGAAAATTACTGTGGGAAAATGTATAGAGGGTAAAATAACCAGAATGCAATCAAACTCTGGATCCAAATGATCTTCATGTGCATACTATAGTTTGCTCTCAGCATCAGCTGATAATTTTCTTGGACTATTTAAGTCCTTATCACCTTGTAAGGTTTTTAAATAAATTACTTAGCTCTTGAGTTGTTAATCCAATTGTAGGCCATAGATAGTTAATACCTCCAGGTAACTTTTTTAAATAATTAAGAATTCATAATTGATCTCTCCTGATTTGTACTTTTTGTGGTTGAATTTTTTGTGTATCTATCTTATATACAGGTAATTAATAGACTCTCCCCTTTATATTTTTTAGGAGCATTTGTAATCCCCAACAAGGCAAAATTCTCTTTACTTCATCAAATGTTTTACTAAGGTATCCATATCTGAATTAGCTAGTAATATGTAATGGTAAATTATAGATTGAGGAAACTGTTTACAAATTATTTTCAATGGGTGTTGTAGAAAATATTGACACATAGTGGAGCTGTTTAACATCCTTTGTGGAAGAACTTTCCTCTGATACCTTTTAACAGGCTAGGAATTATGAGTAGGCACTGTAAAGGAGGCGAATTTTCCTCTTTCCTGTTCTTGTAAAGGTATAATTTTAAAAAAAGCAGTCTTTTAAATCAATCACTATAATAGACCATCCTTTAAGTAATAAAGAAGGCAAGGGAATTCCAGGCTATAAAGAGCCCTTTGGCTGGAACATTTTATTGATAGCTCTCAAATCTGTTACCAAGCTGTTGGTACCTTTAAAAAATCAACAGCTGTTGTGCCTTATTTATGTACAAACTGAATAGTCTGTGACTGTTCTTGATAATACCTTTTCATAGTTTTCTCAGAAACATTTGGGTTGGTTTTTTTTTTGTTGTTGTTTTTTGTTGGAGACTAAAGGAATGTTAATGTATTTTCCATTGCTGTAATGAATCATGTCCCCCGTAAATTTATTGCTACGTTAGCCACATATGGCTTTAATTTTCCTATCTGTCCTTCTGTCCCTATACAGTCAACCCATCTTGTACTTTGTTTTACCTGAGATAAAGTTCTAATCCCTAGAAGTTGAACATCTACCACCTGAAGAGGCCAATCTGGATGCCAAAATTTTGGAGAAAGTATTGTTACATCCATTCCTATGTCTAGTAAATCTTCAATTACAATGCCATTTATTTGTATTTTTAGCTTTGCTCTTTGATCATTTATAGACGTTTGCCAAAATATTTGTTTTAAGGTCTCTCTTGAAAACTTTATTTTATTTACTGAAGCTGTTCTGTCATCCAGTGCTGTGGGATGGTTTGTAAGTCAAATTGCTCTGATTGGTCAATATATAAAACACTGATTGGCCAGTGGCTAGGCAGGAAGTATAGGCAGGACTAACAGAGAGGAGAAAAGAAAGAACAGGAAGGTGGAAGGAGACACTGTCAGTCGCTGCCATGACAAGCAGCATGTGAAGACACCGGTAAGCCATGAGCCACATGGCAAGGTATAGATTTATGGAAATGGATTAATTTAAGCTATAAGAACAGTTAGCAAGAAGCCTGTCATGACCATACAGTTTGTAAGCAATGTAAGTCTCTGTGTTTACTTGGTTGGGTCTGAGTGGCTGTGGGACTGGCAGGTGACAAAGATTTGTCCTGACTGTGGGCAAGGCAGGAAAACTCTAGTTACAATCCAGAGCAGTATGGTTTTTAACAACAGTCATTAAGTCTTTTAATTGCTCTGTGGAGGAGTTTTCCCAATGCTGACATGGAATTACTAACCAAATTTGACATTAGGGCCTGTGAGAAGCACCCCCTCCCCGGCATTACCTGATAGCAAAGGGTTATATTGCCCATCCCTTATTGATCTACATTCATTAGTCCAATGCCTGCCTTTGCCACACCTTCTGCATATTCCAGAAGGCTAGGGCCTTCTGTTTGGATTATCTCTAGAAAAAACATTGTTTCTAGAAACACCTTACCTATAATCCCGTTTCAGATGACTTTGCTTGCCACAATTAAAACATCTAACCTTTTGATTTTTCTTAAAAGTTTTAGAAATCACTTCTCCTAGCAAAGTATCATCATAAATGTGAGATCCAATATCAACTGTATTTCGGATCCATTTATTTATGGATGTTGAGTTTAAAGGCCTAATCATCCTTTTGTGTTCTGAATTAGCATTTTTCAAAAGTCAAAGATTCAATTAATATTTGTCTATCTTCAGAATTTAATATTATTCTATTTACAGCTGAAGTCAGTTTCTTTTAAAATCAGTGAAGGCTTCTTTTGGGCCTTGTGTAATTTTAGTTAATGATGCAGTCTTCTTTCCTGATTCTTCAACCCTGTCCCAGTCATTCAAAGCTGCTACTATACAGCATAGGATATGATCATAAAATCTAAACTGTCTTTGCAAATCAGCATACTGCCCTTCACAGATAAACTGGTCTTGGGAAATTTCAATACCTCTAGCCCTACTGTGTTGTTCTATGACCCTAGCTTCCTCTCTCCACCATGTTTCCCATTGTAACTGAGTACCAGCTTTCAATATTTCTGTAACTAAATCTTTCCAGTCTTATGGGATAATTCAGCTCTGAGTTGCCCATTTAATATCTGCTTTACAAAGAGTTAATACATACCATATGAAATGACTACCTCCTTAAATCTCTTCAAATCTAACATTTCTATAGGATCCCAGTCAACTTCTGCATTCTTGTATGGTAACTGGGTAAATTAAGCTTGGTTTTCTAATAACCTTGGGGCTCTCCTCTTCAGTTTCATAATGCAATGGTGAAATAGGTTCTGCTCTAAATTCCTCAGTCTGTGTGTGAATAGTTTTCTTAGTTTCACTAGTAGGTTTTTCTAAAGATTGTATCTTATCAGTCAATTTTTCATATTTGGCACTGATATCAAACCACTCTTTTAAAGATAAAACATGAATTACCAAACTGGTAATAATTATAATTGACATGTCAATCCTAAATAAATTGATTTTCCCTTCATTTAAATTTTCCATTTTCAAACCATTCATAAAGGAACCATACAGAGTCCTAACTCCCTGCGTTGTAATATTGCTTCCCATTCTTAACATAGGAAAAAGTCTTTTTTTTAAAAAAGAATAATTTCCCCTTTAAGAATTCCCAGGTGTCTCACCAAATATGCTGATGATGACAGCAAAGACAAAGATGAGGAGGTGGCAGTAGACTGTGAAGGGTGGTGATCAGGTAGTCATATTAGTTCTGTTTGGCCCAGGCACTTGTGCCAAGCTGCATAGGACAGGCCTGGGAGGGCAGGGGGGGGGTGGCATTCCAGGAGGCTGGGCTAACTCTGCTGGGCCCAGGTGCTTGTGTCTGGCTGCACAGGAAGGGTGAGTGAGAGGCCTGAGAAGTGGGTGCAAGGGGAAAACAAACAGGAGAGGCCCATGCATGAAGACAAAGGGGCCACCCAAATTACAGAGGCAGCTGCAGTGGGCTGCTGACACTGATGCTGCTAGGGAACCAGCCACCTGCAGTGTTTGAGGTTGGGGGCTGGTGGCAGCAAGAGTGTACTGCAAAGGGACTACAATGAGAAAGGCCCATGACTTCCTGGGAGGGTCTAGGGCAAAGGGGAGAAAGCCGGCCATGGTGGTAGTGGTTTAAAGCCATTCACTGGTTGCTAGATAATGCATTTACCTCTATTGTTCTAGTATTAATAAAAACTAAGAAATTAAGATAAAAACTAATAAATCCAAAGAACAGAGGAACAGTTGGCTGACCCTACTCTCTATGTTTCCCAGATCAAAAAGCCCATGAAACCTCTTCAAGCTCCTCCTTATCTCTTCCTGTACATCTCTATCTGACTCCCTTGCTCCTCCAACATATCTATGGTTAGTTCTGGTCAATGAATCACTGACTCTGCCCTCTGATTCAAGGTTTAACTTTATTGAAAGTCCTGGGGTGTCAGTGTAAACAAATATCCCACAACATAGGGGTTTACAATTAAAAGATTGTCTTAAGTCTTGGGAGAGATTTTGAATTTTTAAACAGTGTTGAGACTGTAAAAACTATGGGGACTATTGAAGTTGTACTATATGTGTTTTGCATTATAATATGGTCAAGAGACTATGAGGGCCAGAAAGCTGAATGTGAAGGTTTGAATGCTAAATATTTCCCATATTTTGGGACATTTGAATACTTAGTCTCCAACTAGTGATGCTGTTTGAAAAAGTTTAGAAGTCATGGCTTAGCCAGAGGAAGTATGACAGCAGGGGTGGGCTTTGGGAGTTTAAAGACTCACTCTATTTCTAGTTTGTACTCTACTTCCTGCTTCCAGTTCACTATGTGGCCCCTCAGCTTCCTGCTCAAGTCACCATTCCTGCAACCTGCTACCTCTCCTCTGCCATCCTGGACTCTAACCTTCTGGAACCCTAAAGCCAACTAAATTCTTCCTTCTATAATTTTCTTTGATCATGGTGTTTTATCACAACAATAGAAAAGTAACTAATACAACTTCCTAATCCAATCAGTGATCGTTCCAATTCAATCAGTGAGCTTCCCAATTTAGTCAGTGAGCGATATCCCAATTCAGTCATCCATGTCCTTCCAAATTCAGCCAGTGAATTCGCTGTCAATTCAGACAGTGATCTCCTTATCAAGTGAGGTATTTTCTTCCCAATTCAATAAGTCCATGTCTCATTCACAGTCCAACTATGGGTGTCCTTTGAAATTCACTCAATAATCTCTCTCCCAGTTTTATCAGTGATCATACTCCTATTTCACTCAGTCGTACCCATCCCAACTCAGTTAATAATCATCTTATCAACTCAGTCAGTAATCCCTTACCTAATAAGTGTTTTCCTTCCAAACTCAACCAGTGATCTATAACCCAATTCGGATTGTGATCTCCTTGCAAATTCTTTGAGTAATTATCTTCCCTATTAGGTAGACTTATCTCCTTTGAACTTCAGAGAGTAAGCCCCTCTCAACTGGCAAATGATTTGTCCAATTCACTGATTGCTGCCTTTCTCAGCTCAGTCAGTGATCTCCTTCCCAATTCAGCATTGATTTCTGTTACAGTTCACTGAGTGTTTTCCTTCCCACTATAGTCATTGTTCTCTTCCCTCATCAATGAATGATCTTTACAAATCAGTGCATGATCTCCTTCTCAATTAAGTCATTGTCTTTGTTCTAAAGCAGACATTAATCTACTGTCCAATTCCATCAGTGATCTCCTTCCCAATTCAGTCATTTTGGACTATCCCAACTCAGCCAGTGATCACCTTCAGAATTCAGTAATTCTCCTTCCCCTTCAGTGAGTGTTCTCCTAAATTCTTTTGTTGTTGCATACACAACGCAGTGTCTTTAATCTCATTCAGTCAGTTATCTTCTTCCCAAGTTAATCACTGACCTGCTTCCTACTTCATTATCTCCTTCTTTATTCAGTCAGTGTTCTTAACATTTTTGTCAAAATTTCCTATGTGAGTACTGTATTTGTGCTGTTTCCTACCTTCTCCTCTCTCATCCCCTATTGTGCACCACCACCATCCCCTGCTCCCTCTAAAACTTATGGCCTCTTTTTCTTGATTACACACACACACACACACACACACACACACACACGCACGCACGCACGCACGCACGCACGCACGCACGCACGCACGCGCGCAAGGACGTGTGTATGTGTGTGTGTGTGTGTGTGTGTGTGTGTGTGTGTTATTGAGTCCATTTAGTGTTGCTCATTTGTATATATATTTTAAGCTGACCTTATGGTATTGAATAACAATTAGGGGGCTCATCCCTGGGGAAGATTGAGTCTCCCTCTCTTAGCAATCATTTAATTGCATCTTTTCATCTAGGGGTAGGGCCTCCTGAGATTTCCCTCTTCCATGTTGTCATGTCAATTGGTGTTGTCATTGTTCTGGTTTTAGGTAAGCAACTATATTGTTGAAAATTCATTGGTACACCCTTCCTGTCATTTATATAAGATAAATCTCATAACAAATGGTCTGGTCCTCTGGCTCTTACAATTTTTATACTCCTCCTCCATTATATCCCCTGAGCCTTACATGTAAGAGCTGTGTTGTAGATGTATCTATTAGGGATGGGAACCTCATGGCCAGTGCTTTTCATTTTGACTAGTTGTGGCTTTCTGTAGTATCTCCATCTGCTGCAAAAATGCTTCTTTGCTAACAGGTGAAAACTGCACTTATCTGTGAATATAAAGGTAAGTATTAAGAATGCAGTTAGAGATTGTACTTGGTTGAGAAAGTAGCAGTAGGATAGGTTCTCCTCCAAATTCCATGGTCTCATCAGTCATGGGTAGTTGACTAGGTTTACAGTGCCAGGCATGATTTCCATCCTATTGAGCAGTCCTTAATCTGATTAGACAGCTGTTGGCTACTGTCAAGATATAGTGTCACTATCTCACCATTGGGAATATCTTGCTATTCTAGTCATGTTTGTTGTTTATAGGTATCACAGCTGAGTAGTACTATTGATTGCTGTTCTCCCTTGGCAGTTTGGATAGCATCTTCTTATACCATGAATGATAATTCTTAATGAAGAGGCTTCTTGGTCAGATCCAGCTCAGTTACTCCAAATTCTATGCCCAAAGTGTATGGTGTCTTCAACAAAGAACTCAACATTGATTCTGGAAGGCAACTAAATACAACAACAATAGGCTGTATTGTTTTGGGAGTTGCTTGTACTTCCTTGACCAAAAACTCAAAAGAATTCTCATGCATGATACTGGGGTTTTTGTTAGATAGTCTATGGATCCATCACTCCAACTAAAGTAACCTCATTTAAATTATGTGTACATGTATTCCTATGCATATTATATGTAAATTTAGGTAAACATTAAATAATGCAATTCTTTATAGATTTTTCCAAACATCTTTAGTGTTATTTATTCCTCATCTTTCCCTCTCCCTCTTTGTTTCTTTCCCTTCCTTCTCCCCAATTAAACTCTCCTGCTGTTTTTCACATTTCCCCATTCATAGCACCAGCATTTTGTTGTCTTCTTCTCCAGAGCTCCTTCCTCTCCCCCACCCCCACCCTTACCTCCCCTGTGTCCCTTTTCATTTCCATAGACTCTGCAGTCACTGCAGGCTATATACTGTATTTGTTACTTTTTTCTATTGCTGTGATAAAACACTGTGACCAAAGCCTTATTTGGCACTTAGAGTGTCAGAGGGGTAGGAGTCCACCCCCACTGTGGCAGGGAGAATGGCAACAGTCAGGCAGGCATGGTACTAGAGTAGGAGCTGAGAGCTTATGTCCTGAACCACATATGGGAAGCAGGAAGTACACAGGGGGTGATGAAAGGATTTTCAAACTCCAAAGCCCACTCCAGTGACACACCTCCACCAACACAGCCACACCTTCTAATCCTTGCCAAACAGTTCTACCAACTAGGAACCAAGCATTCAAACACAGGAGCCTAAGGGGGCCAATCCCACTTAAACCACTACATATAATCACATCTAAAGATTTGAGGATAGGAAGACTAACAACAGAGTATATATGAAAGTTGTCTTTCTGAACCTGGGTTATCTAGTTAAGTATGATATGCTCTATTTCTATGCATTTAAAAAATTCTCGGTATTTTTTGTTTCCAGCTGGAGGGTATGCGCTGGAGCCACTGCTCCACACCATGCTTCTTGGCTTGTGAGGGCAGAAATCAACCAGCAGCTATCTGACACTACAAGGGCTGCAAGAAGGATAGCCATAGCTCCATGCCATGCCTCTTGACTTGGGCATGTGGAAATTAGCCAGCAGTTGGCGTGGCACCTCTAGCACCAGGCGGTTGGGCACCAATATGGTGAGTGAGTATAAGGTTGGGAATTGGGAGAGAGAAAGAAACAGAATGGTTCTTGTGCTGGGGAGAGAGGCAAACCTTAGGGGGTGAGGGCAGTGAGAAATGTGTTGACATGAATGGCCTGCTTTCCACACAGATCCATGGTGATGTCAGGGCATGGGTTGCTGCCAAGTACTATGTCTAGGTCTGTGGTCCTACTGCAGCCTGAGTCTGTGTTAATGTTCATGGCCCGTGTTACCACCAAAGGCCACATGGATGCTCAGGATCTGAGCCACCACTTCTGGTCATGTTGGTGTCCAAGGGCTCTGATGCTGCTGAACCCATATACATCTGAGTGACTAGCACTGCCACCCAGGGCCATGACCTCAAATGGGCCTGAGCCAGTGGCTGGGACCATATCTGTGTCAATTGCCCTGCCATAGGCAGGATCTGCATTGATGTCTGAAGCTACTGTTGCCATTGAAAACCTTATGGATGCCTGGGCTCTAGATCATACCATGTGGGGTCATGTTGATGTTTAGGACCATGCTGCTGCTGGATCCATGTTGATCAGAGTGGCCTGCATTGCCAACTGAAGCCATGGTGACATCTCTGCCCAAGGTGCTGCCAAGAACCATGTCTGGATTCATGGTCCAACTGCAGCCAAGGTCTGTGTTGATAGCCATGGCTTGTGTTGCCATCAAGGGCCACAAAGACATTAGGCATCTGAGCTGCCACTTAGGGCCATGTTAGTGTCTGAGGGCTGTTCCTCTGCTGAAGCCATATAGATCTTACAAGTAAAGATGTATGAACTAAAGGGTATACTTTGTGACTCGCTAGGCCACACTATAGCTTCCACACCGAGAATTTTTTTTTTTTTTTTTTTTTTTTTGGTTTTTCGAGACAGGGTTTCTCTGTGTAGCTTTGCGCCTTTCCTGGAGCTCACTTGATAGCCCAGGCTGGCCTCGAACTCACAGAGATCCGCTTGGCTCTGCCTCCCGAGTGCTGGGATTAAAGGCGTGCGCCACCACCGCCCGGCCACACCGAGAATTTTTTTGTTTGTTTGGTTTTGTTGTTGTTGTTGTTGTTGTTTGTTTGTTTGTTTGTTTCTGGTTCTTTTAAATTTGGGGTTTTTTTTCCAGGGGGCAGGAGTTGAAGGGCAGAGGGCAGATGCCAGGGGATGGGGAGATGAGTGGGATTGGAATGCATAATGCAAAATCCATAAAGAATCAAAAAAAAGTTTTTTTAAAAAGGTGTGTGTTAGTTGCAGTCATTTCATTGTTTTTTGTTTTTGTTATTGCAGGTTGTTTTCAGTTGTACTTTGTGTTTTACTAATTATAGAGGGTTTTCTTCTACAGTCTTTTAACTAAGCTTACTCCTCTTTTAAATCTGAAATAATGTTTTCAGTATTCTTTAAAATGTTGATTTGGTGAACATGAATTCAATAATCCTGTGTGCATGATAGAAAGATTTTTCTTTCTCCATCAACTATAGCAGATAGTTTTGCTGGGTATGATAGCCTATGTTGGCATCAATGGTCCTTGAACTTGGGGAATAGCACAGGCAAGACTCAGCATATTAGGCTTGCAAATAGGATGAACCAAGCTGTTTGGGTATTTGTGAGGGTGAGACTGGCTATTGTTGGGCAGACTCAACAGGCTGGACCAGACCAATGGGTGTTCGATCCAGACTATGCTAGAAGTTTGATGTGGTGAAGGTTGGATAAGGTCAGATGAACTCTGACCTCCTTAGATATGCCTCCAACCTAAATCCCAATTCAGTCATCAATATGCTTCCAATTTTAGTTGGTGGTTTAACTCCCAATTTAGTCTATAATTTCAATCCAAATTCAATCAGTGATCTCCTCATTTCCATTAGCGATCTCATTCTTATTTTATTTAGTAATCTCTTTCCAAATTAAGTCAGTCATCTCATTCTCAATGAAGTCAACAGTCTAAATCTGAATTCAGCCAGGAACATCCTTCCCAATTCAGTGACTGATTTCCTTCCCACTTCAATGATTGATTGCCTTTCCATTTCAGTCAGGGATCTCCTTCCCAATTCATTTCATAATTTCCTTTCCAATTCAGTGTAAAATCTCCTTCCTAATTTAGGGTGTGATTACATTCCTATACCAGTCACTGATCTTCTTCCATTTCAGGGAGTGATATCTTTCATAATCTAGTCATTGTCTGTTTCAACTCAGTTATTAATCTCCTTACCAATTCAGCCAGAATTATTCCCAATTCATTGATTGACTTCTTTCCCAATTCTGTGAGTTACAGCTTTCAGAATTCAAAATGCACTCCCACTTCAGTCACTGATCTCCTTTCAAATTAAATGATCTCCTTTCCCATAAGTCTGTCTACAATTCACTGAGTGATTTCCTTTCCAGTTAAGTGGATGGTCTTCCTAATTCATGGAGTGTTCACTGTCTCACTTCATTGATCTTCTTCCCACTTCAGTGAGTAACCCCTCTGAAATTCAATGAATGATCTCCTTCCCAAATAAGCTTTTTTCCCTAGTACATCTCCATCAATGATCTCTTCAATTCAATGAGGGACTTTTTTCTCCTCAATTCCGTGAGTGATCTTCCCAATTCAGATGTCTGCTTACCTGTTAGTCTGTGTTATCCTTCTCACTTTAGTCAGTTATTTATTTTCTGATTCAGCCAGTGATCTTTCCAATTCATTCAGTGATCACTGTCCCAATTCACTGAGTGACATCTGTAACACGAATCTTGAAGGGTCTTATTAATAACATTGTAGGCAGATATTGTGGTGAACACTGAAAGATCAGAGAAACAGAACAAGCCACAGCTAACCTCACCTCACCAATTCCTCACCTGATCTTGTTTCCTCAAACTGGAAGCCTCTGTGGACTCATGTGAATAGATCTTAGATGAACTGTTGCTAAAAGCCTAAAAGCTAAACAAACTTAGTTCCTGGTCCCCATGTCTTATATACCTTTCTGTTTCCTGCCATCACTTCCTGAAATTAAAGGTGTGTGTCACCATGCCTGGCAGTTTCTGGTGTGGTCTTGAACTCACAGAGATCTGGATAGATCTCCTCCTCTCAAGTGATAGGATTAAAGGTATCTGTGCCACCATTTTCTGGCCTCTATATCTGTCTAGTGGCTGTTCTGTTCTCTGACCCCCAATAAGTTTATTAGGGTGCACAGTATATTGGAGGACACAATATCAGACATCCTTCCAAATTCAATCATTGATCTTCCTCCAAACTCAATGATCTCTTTCCAAGTTCGTAAGTTATCTCCTTCTGAATTCAGTGACCTCTTTCACATTTCCATCAGTGATCTCCATCCCATTTCAGTCAATGATCTTCTTCCCAAACCATTGAGTTATTTCCTTACTAATCCAGTACATTTTCTTTCTGATTCAGTAAATAATCATTGTCCCACTTTAGTTAGTGGTCTTCTTACCACTTCCGTGAATGACTCCTTTGAAATTCAGTGAGTAATCTCTTTCCCAATTAAGTATTTATTTTCCAAACCACTTCAGCCAGTATGGAAAACAATTCAGTGAGTGATCTCCTGTATAAATAAGAGGTAGATTATTGAATCTACTCTAAAAAAAAGATACAGAAATGATAGAATAAAGGGTAGATTATAGAAATGATAGAATAAAGGGTAGATTATTGAATCTATCATGAGAAGAAAAAAAGAGTGGATATAGATATGATATAGATAAAAAGGTAGATTATTGAATCTACTTTTAGAAAGAAACTACTAGTTTTAAATATTTTACATTGGATTGGATTTTTGTATACTGTATACAAATTACATATATTGATACAAATTTGAGATTGATTTTGTTAGAAAATACTGTACTTATATTTCTAATCTTGTTCAAGATATTGTACCTACAACAATTCATTTAACAATGTAATGCAATTTGCTAATCCTTGAAAGTTATTATTACCAACTAATTAGGATATAAAGAAATGCAGATTAGTAGTTAGTCATTGCAATCAAACTTGTAGTCATATATATTAGGTATGTTTTCAAGGTCAAGCAAAGATGTATTTTAGATAAACAGATCATCTTCAAACCCTTCAGAGATCTACAGAATATGGCATTTAAGATGTTTTAATAACAGATTTTTTCTCTCTTTTTTTTTATGACTATGAGACATGTCTGCTCCTGGCAGCACCAATATACTTCAGAGAAGATATAGGCATTGAAGAACCTCCACATGGAGTTAACTTTCATTGTTGCAAAAGTTAGCCACTGGACAAGAAAGTGCCCTCGCATCGACTGCTGACAGTATGCAGTCCAAAATGGACAAGCAGAACACAAAACAAAGGACTGCGGATCCTTGCCAAGACAAGTGTGGTTACAGCTTTGGCAAGAGGCATCCTCTGAGGTCAGGAAAATATGGCACCATCGCTGAAATGGCTTTGCAATCTGGAAAAAGGTACAGTGCCTCTTCCGTTGAAGGCAGCTGAGAAGGCAGTGGGCTGATGGCTCCGGGTGTGCAGTGGAAGAGTATCTGGAACAGTTATTCTTGGAGGAGTAACTAGGCTGATGGAGTCTAACCTCTCAATGGGAGACTGGCATTTAATGAAGGAGATGAAGCCACCCACAAGCCGAGAAGAATGGGAAGCTGAATTCCAAAAATACCAGCCATTTCCAGAATTTAAAATCCTGAATCATGACAGGACACTTGTGGAATTCAAGTTTATTCAGCTGTAGGCCTTGCGTACATCCTGCTTCACAAATGAATCTGTCAGATATGCTAAGCCTGTATGTAGACCGAAGATGATGCCCCAGTGTTGCAGAGAAACCTCAGGTGACTGTCCAGGCAGCTGTCTGTTTCTGTCATAACTCACATTTTTTGGAAGTTGCTTGTTTGCACTTCCTGTTTTACTAGGTACTATTATTTCCTTCTCGGGTCTCTGAGGGAGTTGAAGATTCAATAGCTGTAGCTTCAGTTTCCTTGTTAACAATTTCAGAAAAGAAACTCACAAAGAGGTGTGAAGTGTATAAATTTGAAAGACATCATAAGATAGTTTTCTGTTGGTAATATAAGATAGGATAGAAAGTGAATTAAGCATATTTTGGACTCACCAAAATAGGATAGAAAATGGAATATTTTTGCTGAATTTGTCAAATGCAAATGAACTAGACATTGTTGATATATTTATTGCTTGTATATATTGTATATAGTTATTATATTTATTGTATATAGTTTTTCTTATATTAGTTATAACATTTTTATTTTTTATTAGAAAAAAAGGAGGAAATAGGGTGATATTTTATCTGTGTCTCCCAATAAAATTTATCTGAGGAAAAATAGTCAGCCACAATATTAAACATAGAAGTCAGACAATGGTAGCACATGCTTTTAATCCTATCACTGGCAGGACAGGGATCTATCTAGATCTCTGTGAGTTCAAGGCCATACTGGGAACAGAGTCAGGCGTTGTAGCACATGCCTTAAATTCCAACACTAATTAACCATAGAGGTCTGGAGGTCTGTACAGACAGACAGGAAGTGACAGAGCTGGGCAGGAAGAGGAAGCGATGTAGCTGGATGGAGAGAGCAAATGATATAGCAGAACAGAAATGCATAGGTGTGGGTATACAGGAAGTAGGTCTCTTTGGAGACTGAGGTGTCAGGAAGGTGAAGTTAGCTTGTGGCTTTTCCTATTCCTCTGATCTCTCAGGTTTTCACCCCTATATCTGGCTCTGAGTTTTTATTTAATAAGACCTTTTAAGATTTGTGTTACACTCCTGTTCAACTGAGTCCTTGTTATCTGTTAGTGTACTCCTCCAGGTTCATTCAGCATTCTCCCCAGTTCAGTCAGTGATCTCCTTCCCAAATCCTGGATCTCTTTCTTCCATCAATCACTGATATTCTTTCTATTTCACCCAATGTTTTCCTCTCCAATGCAGTGATTGATATTTTTTCCAATTAAGTCATTGTTGTCCATATTCAGTCAGTGATTTTCTACCAAATCCAACCTATTATCCCCTTCCTATTCACTCACTGATCTCCTTTCTTGTTTATTCAGTGGTCTCATTCTTAATTCAACCAGTGACCTTCCAAGTCCTGTGGTACACCATGCTCTTCAGTATGATGGATCTACTTCTGACTTGCTCAACTGTCCTTCCTCACTGTGCTAGGAAGGCTACTTAATTTTCTTTCTCACACCCAGGAAGCAGCACAGTAGTTTCAAGTGTATTCTCTCAAGAAGCCAATTAAATCTTCCTGAACAAAATAAAATTGCTCAGTTAGCTGCAGCTACTTCCTAGTATCCCCTTCAACACCATAAGAAGCACAAAGACATACTATCTGGGTGGGAAATTTGACTCAACTCAACATGCTCATTCCAGATGGCCACATGCTACCTGAATATAAAGCAAACTGTAACAGGAAACCTGGTTTTAATTACAAGAAAGGAGTTTGTATGTAGCAAAAAGAATCTGGCCAGAAAGTAATCAGTCAGCAATTTTCCAATCTCAAGAACAAAATGATCCTATAGCTGACATGAAGCATAAAGAATATAGAGAATGAAACCCCGGCAGTAATGTGTTAGAGCTTTTCTATGGTGCTGAAACTTCAGAGCATTTATTATTTTCCCAATGTCAGCACTTCTTTTTCAATGCCCATACTTCTAACTCAACATTTGTTCATTGTTTACATCTGGAACACAGGTGTACCTTGTCCTTGGCCCTATCTTGACTCTGTTTTTAGTCTCTTCCCATTCCTATTCTCTTCCTTCAACTCCCCAGTATCTTACAACAGCGTAAGTATTTTTCCAGTGCCAGACACTGCACCTGGGATGTGCTCCTCATTAGATGCTTGAAGAAAACTGGAAGGAATAGATATCCATTCTTGTCTGACTCACACAAAAACTACTCAACTGCCTTTTAGCTCAGTTCTCAACCTTTCGAAGAAGGGACATGATAAAAGTGCTTAGACTTTTATCAGTAAATTCTAGCTTCACATGTTACTAGGCATGGTGGTTTGAGTGTGAAATGTCCCTCCTAGACTCATATATTTGAATGCTAAATTTGCATCTATTTATGTTTGAAAAGGCTGTGTTACCTTTAGGAGGTAGAGCTTCACTGGAGGAAGTGAGTCACCGGAGTGGGCCTTGAAGTTTTAGAGGCCAGGCCCACTTCCTCCTATTCATACCCTCTGCTTTAAGACTGCAGATGTAATGTGTCCAGCTATCTCTTGCTTCTACTGCTATGCCCTTCTTGTCATAGTGGATTTTACCCATTTAAGTATGAGTCAAAATATACCTTTGCTCCCTTAAGTTGCTTCTAGTCAGGTATTTGGTCATAGCAACAAGTGTAGTTAGAGTTTTTTTGTTTTGTTTATAGTTAGGACAAATTTTTGTTATCTACCAGTTTTATAGTCGTTTAGACCCAACCAAGAAAACATAGAGACTTATATTGTTTACAAACTGTATGGCCATGTCAGGCTTCTTGTTAACTGTTCTTATAGCTTAAATTAATCCATTTTTATAAATTTATACCTTGTTACATGGCTTGTGGCTTACTGGCATCTTTACATGTTGTTTGTGCTGGAAGTGGCTGACAGTGTCTCTCTCTGCCTTCCTGTTTTTTCTTTTCTCCTCTCTGTTAGTCCCCCTATATTTTTTGTCTAGTCACTGACCAATCAGTGTTTTATTTATTGACCAATCAGAGCAATTTGACATTACAGACCATCCCACAGCAAACAAGGAAAATAAATAATAAAGCAGGCTAAGAATATTCACAGAAGCAATGTTTCACTTGAAAGAGAAAATTTAACTGCAGAAATGACAGACAATTACCTCAGCATGGAGTGTTGGGACCTCTGTGAGTAAACTGGGGATCATTGTAGAGTGGCCATCCTAAGACAGGGTGTCAGGTGAAAAACACACAAGTTTCAGTAGTAAAGTTAAAAATAGGAAAGTTTGTAAAGTAGAAGAGAAGGGTGTAGAATCCCTAACCTGTTCGTAAAACATTATCCCCAGTTAGAAACCCTCTTGTCCCAGTGAGAGTAGCTGGGGAAGGTCAGAACCATAGCTTAGGATAGAGTCTCAGAAAACGTGTACTGCACTTTCAGAAACAGACACTTTAAGGAACAAAGACAAGGGGGGTGAAAAGGAGTGAGAGAGCTTGCACAACAAAGGGAAAAGACACAAGGAAAAGTGTTCTTTAAAGACCCCTCCTCGCCGGGCGGTGGTGGCGCACGCCTTTAATCCCAGCACTCGGGAGGCAGAGCCAGGCGGATATCTGTGAGTTCGAGGCCAGCCTGGACTACCAAGTGAGTCCCAGGAAAGGCTCAAAGCTACACAGAGAAACCCTGTCTCGAAAAACCAAAATAAAATAAAATAAAGACCCCTCCTGAATCAATCTGTTTAAGAGCCCAGAGGCAGAAGTCTCTCCCTGAGTCACACACTCTGGAAACCCAGAGCAAGTGTCACAAGGAACTATACTCTGAAACCTGGGCTGTTGAATACTTCTAGACAAGCTCTAAACTCTGATTAAGAATTAGGTGGTACTCAACAAGGTGGAACTCTGACCTGAACCATAGTCTGGAGTGGAACACCTAGGTACAAATTGTAACCCCAGGAAAAGATGCTCAGAGGTATGACCAGCATCAGTGATCACCCAAAGGTGGAAGCTGGAACGAGCATCCAGACAAGAGACAACCCTGGTTCAGCTCTCTTTACTTTACATTTGTGTTTTTCTTATTCGATATCTAATGTCAATTTTGTTGATGAGCTTTCCTTGCTTTGTTTGTTTCTCCTTTTTTAAGTTCAAATTACGTATGTGTATGCACCTGTGTATTGGTCATATACAGGTGAGTTCAGATGCCCACAGTAACCAGAGACAGTGGATCCCTTGCAGTAGGAGCCACCCAGGATGGGTGCTGGGAACTAAACTCAAGTCTTCTATAAAAGCAGTACACGCACTTAACTGTTGAGCCATCTCTCTACACCCTTTGTTGTTGTTGTTGTTGTTGTTGTTGTTGATTAGTTTTCTCAGAGATCACAACCATGAGTCCATTGGGAGAATAAACAACAACAGGGCAGTAAAGAAGCAAACTACAGTTAGAAAAGTACTAGACAACAAAATAACAGGAATTAATGCATGCTTTTCAGTAGCAACTCTGGATGTTAATTGTCTGAATTCTCTAATCAAGTGAATATCCTAGTAGATTGATTTAATAGAACAGAGACTTTGATGCCTCAATGACAAATCAAACACAGCTTGGGGGTAAAAGGATGGAAAAAGATACTCTAAATTACTCAACACATACTTTCTCAGACACATCCATTGCTTCATAGGTAGGAAATGGAAACAACCTAAATGTCCTACAACCAACAAATAGATAATGAAAATGTGGAATATATACTAGGGAATATTTTCAGCTGTAAAGAAAAATGAAACCACAAACTTTACAGGTAAATGAATGGGTTTAGAGAAGATCATATTGAATGAGGTAACCCAGACCCAGAAAGACCAATATCACATGTTCTCTCTTCTTGGAGACTCCTGGCTCCAAATCTTCAGATGTGAGTACATATCCTGTAGCAACTTCAGAAACCAGGAAAGGAAAATGGGACCACTGCCAGGATAGCTTTGGGAGTAATAGAGAGAATAGCAGGGTATAAGTTATCTGATCAGGAAAATGGGAAAGGGGGGCTCTTTAGGGAAGAATAGGAAAGTCAATACAAAAGAAGGGTAAAAGAACAGTAGGGATATCTGAAAAAGAATCATATTATTAACATACCAAAATAATCTAGAATACACATAATTGTATGTAGGTTTATTATTATTATTAAGAAATTTTCTAATCATCTTATATACCAACCACAGATCCTTCCCTCCTTACTCCCCCCATCACCCAGCCCTCCCCCAAATCCACCCCCCATTCCCACCTCCTCCAAGTCAAGGTCTCTCATGGGGAGTTAGCAGAGCCTGGCACATTCAGTTGAGGCAGGTCCAAGGCCCTCCCCCCTTGTACCAAGGCTGCACAAGGTGTCACACTTTAGGCACTGGGCCCAAAAAGCCTGCTCATGCACCAGGAATGGATCCTGATCCCCCTTCTTGGGGGCCCCCAGAACAGTTCAAGCTAAACAACTGTCTTGCCTATCCAGAGGGCCCAGTTCCATCCTATGAGAGCTCCACAGCTATTGGTCCATAGTTCATGGGTTTCCACTAGTGTCGCTGGTCATTTCTTAATGTTTTCCCATCATAATCTCAGTGTCCCTTGCTTATAGAATCCTTCCTCTGTCTCATTGATTGGACTCCTGGAGCTCGGCCTGGCACCCAGCCGTGAATCTCTGCATCTGCTTCCACCAGTAACTAGATGAAGGCTCTATGATGGCAATCTTACCAAAAATCAATAATAGCAAATATTCAATACATATGTAGTTTTAATCAACTTTTTTCATCTGTGTTTACAATGCTCCCTCAAAGAGTCAAAAACAACCTAACAAAAAGCCCAGTATCAAACATGAGATGCCCTCTTTTGAGTTGTTGGTCAGGACTGTCCCAGAAACCCTCCAAAATATATAAGGTATTAGTGTTGCCTTTGGTTGCCCACAAAGGTGGAAAATAAGTCCCTATTGCTGAAGACACCATATACTTCAGAGACTGGGACCAAAGACCCCTAATCTGGACCTGACCTTAATGTCCATTCTTTGAGGACTAACTTTCATGGTACCAGAAGGCATCATGCAAGCTTCCAAAGGAAGGAAGGAAACACTAGTCCTACTCAGCTTTGATGTCTATTAACCACAACAATAACCAGCACAACACCATAATCCTATTGGTGCAGTAGTGGCACACACACACCTTGGCTGTAACCAACAGCTCTCTAACTTGACTTAAAACCCACTCAGTAAGAGGGAAATCAGCCTGGTATTGGAAACCTAGCTGACTACTTGGCACTAATGAAGTTACTAGAGAAGAGTCTACAACCCCTAATTGCTAAACCAATATACTCCTTAACAACCATCTATAAACATTTGTTCTTATACTCATAGATAAGTGTAGTCTTCACCCTGCATCAAGGAAACTTCTCTTTGCAACAGTAAGAGACCATTACAGAAAACCACAATCAGTCAAAATGCTGGTTTTGGATGCCAGCTCTAATGGACACATCTACAAAACACTCCTGCCCCTAAGGCTTAGAGAACACTGTGGAAGAGGGGGTGGAAAGACTATAAGATCAAGGAGTTTTCTGTGAGATTAGGTCTCCTAGTAACATCAGAAGCTATACTAAAGTATCATCAGTATGAATTCCCAAATATGAGCTTAACAAGGATGGCACCAATGAACATGCCAAAGTGGACAGGGAAAAGCCCATAAGGCCTCAACACTACAAAAAAAAAACAACCAAACAAACAAACAAACAAAAAATTCTAGGCAATGAGGAAAGCTGGAAATGGGCAAGGCAAAGTGGTCTTCTCCAGAGAAAAGTATATCAACTGGCTGTCCAGTGCCAAATGATAATCCCTGAAAACTTTAATATTGGTATCATTATATGAACTGAACAGGTTCTATTTAGGATTATGTGTTTATATACACATTTATGCATACAATGACAATTAGTTTCTAAAAAGAAGTCATGAATTTGAAGGAGAGTGGGGAGGGGCACACAGGAGGATTTGGAAGGAGGAAAGGGAAGGGAGAAATGCAGTAATTATATTATAATTTCAAAAAGAAAATAAAACCAAATAGTACTTACTATCTGTGGTCACCTAGAAGTACTACTCATTGAATATCTCCATTTAGTAGCTTATTCTTCTTTTGAATAAAGTTTTGGTGTTTTTTCAACATATAAAAGAAGATTCTAAGCTAATGGCACTACAAAAAAAGTGGGTGTAGCAATTATAATGAGAAAATATAGACATCAAAATTAGTCAGAAGAGATAAACAAGGTCACTACATAGTTAATAAGGGAACAATTAATCATTAAGATATTACAAATCTAAAATTACATGCACTAAATATTGGTACCCAGTTTTATAGAACAAACACTACTGGTTATAAAGGTACAGAGTGACCTAAAAATAATAGTGTTGACTTCAACATCCTACTCTCATCAATAGACAAGAGCATCACCCAAGAAACATGACATGCAAAGGACATTATATATCAAATGGGCCTAACAGACAGCTACAGAATATTTGTCCCAAATGCTACAGAATACATATTCTTCTTGGAAGCCCATAGAACTATCTCTAAAATGCACTACATTTTATGACATAAAGTAAGTCTCCAAAAAGGAAAATTAGAATAAATTCTTATATTCTATCTGACTATAGAGTACAAGTAGAAATCAATGCTAAGAGAAACCACAGAATATACATAAACTCATGAAGATTGGAAAACACAGTATTTAATCTGAAGGCTTCTTCCTTTAAGAGTAGCTAGCTTTCATAGCATTGGAAGATGCTATGCAAGTTGCCAAGATAGGAAAGCAATTAAAAATCATACCATGCTATAAAGTTAATGAACCACAACATGATTAGTATGGCAATATCTACCCAAGATTTTTATGTTGAAGGTAGCCAATAGCCACCTAATTAGAATTAAGTCCCATTCAACAGGAAGAAATTATTGCCTAGAGCCATAACTATAGCCAACTACCTATAGCTGGTGAGGTCATGGACCCTATAGGAGAACATAATACCACCAATTTCTTAAACCAGTGTAGTCCCCACCATTCTAAATACCTATTTTTATGTCCACACAGATAAAAGTAGCTACCCCCATAAAAGAAGATTCTTTTTGCACCAGATGGAAACTATCACAGAAATCCACAACTGCTCAAAATACAGAGAAAAACTGAGTGTTCTGTGCCAAGCCAATTGATGCATCTACAGAACAACTCTGAAACATAACACTCACAGTGCATCACGGAAGATGGGGCAGAGAGTTGTAAGAACCGGAAGATCAGGATGTCTGTTACAAGATATGACAAGAAATTATACCAGTGAAATCTAAACAACGTGCTTTCCTAAACAAAGCCTGCATAATGGCAACAGCTGATATGCCAACATAAATGGAGGAAATCTCATGGAGCCCGATCTCTAGATGAAGAGTTACAGGAAATTATTGGCTGCTTAAGAGGGAGTATCATTCTTTTCCAGAGGAAAGTCCTCTGATAGGTTATCTAATCCCAAGAGGTCAGCCCTAAATCTATGTACATATGAACAACACTAAATTAACTCAGCAGGATATAGATGATAGATAGATAGGTAGATAGATAGATAGATAGATAGATAGATAGATAGATAGATAGATGATAGATAGGTAGATAGATAGATAGATGAAAGGAAGAAAGGAAGATATATGTGTGTGACAGTAATTAAAGAACAGGAGGTCATAAACTTGGGATTTAGGGAACACAGGAGGAGGTGGAAGTTTTAGAGGGTGGGGTGGAAAAGATGTAAATGATTTTGTGCATAGCATTCTCCAAAAAAAGATAATAATGTTTTTAAAAATTAGAGAAATATGAAATAAATAACTTGTTGCTGCACCAAATGGTCTTAGACAAATAAGAACAAGCTAAATCCAAATCAATAGAAGCAGTGAAATAATAAATACCAGAGCAGAAATTAGTGACACAAAAACAGAAAAGAATGCAAAGAATTAATGAAATGATAAACAAGATCAGCAAATTATTAGCCAAACTATCCCAAATAAAAAGAGACGAAATTTAAATTAATAAAATTAGAAAGGAAAAGGAGAAATTACAACAGATACCAAACAAATTCAGAGGATTACTAGGGACTAATTTAAAATACAAATTCTACCAAATTACAAGGTACCAAAATGTATTCATTTCTAGAAACTTGTGAGTTATTAAAATTAAACTACTCAAGTATAAACTACTTAAGTAGACCGACAAGAAATAGTGAGACTAAAGTGATAGTAAAAGTTTCCCAACAAAAAAAGAAAGAAAGAAGACTAGTTCCAGATGGATTCCTGGGTCAATTCAACCAGACCTCTAAAGAAGAATGGAGACTAATAGTTTTCACAATATTCATAGACGAGAAAGAGAAGGAACACTGTAGTGATATTTTGTTTGTGCTCTAACAAATAAAGCTTGCCTAGAGATCAGAGTGTGGAGCTAGCTACTAGAGGCCAGACAATGATGGCACACACCTTTAATCCCAGCACTTGGGATCTCATGCCTTTGATTCCAGTACTTGGGAGGAGGAAATGGGAAGTGATATGGCTGGGAGGAGAGAGGAAGTGATAAGATGGGGTGGAGACAGGAGCTGAGCTCCTCTTTCAATCTGAGGATTCCTAGAGGTAAGAAGTCTTTCTACGTTCAGATTCCTCAGTCCTTGGATGGGGTTTCTGGCACAACTATTAGGGTGTTTGGCCATCCCATCACCAGAGTAGGTCAGTTCAGGCTGTCTTTCCACCATTGCCAGCAGTCTTTTGTGGGGGTATCTTTGTGGATTTCTGTGGGCCTCTTTAGCACTTTCTTTCTTCCTTTTCTCATGTGGTCTTCATTTACCATGGTCTCCTATTCCTTGTTCTCCCTCTCTGTTCTTGATCCAGCTGGGATCTCCTACTCTCTTTCCCTCGACCCTCGCCCTTCATTACTCCCACTCATGTCCAGGTTGTTCATGTAGATCTCAGCCATTTCTCCGTCATTGGGCCATCCTCGTGTCTTTCTTGGGGTCCTGTTTTCCAGGTAGCCTCACTGGTGATGTGAGTAGCAGAAACCCCATCCAAGGACTGAGGAATCTGGATGCAGAGATCCACGGCTAGGCCCTGGGTGGAGCGCCGGGAGTCTAATTAGCGAGAAAGAGGAGGGTTTATATGAGAGAGAATTGTTGAAACCAAGGTTGGATAAATCACAGGGACAAATAGTCAAATGAATGGAAACACATGAACTATGAACCAAAGGCTGAGGGGTCCCCAGCTGGATCAGGCCCTCTGAATAGGTGAGACAGTTGATTGGCTTGATCTGTTTGGGAGGCATCTAGGCAGTGGTACGAGGTCCTGGGCTCGTTGCATGAGTTAGCTGTTTGAAACCTGGGACTTCTGCAGGGACACTTGGCTCAATCTGGGAGGAGGGGACTGGACCTGCCTGGAGTGAGTCTACCAGGTTGATCTCAGTCCTCCGGGGAGGCTTTGCCCTGGAGGAGGTGGGAATACGGGGTGTGCTGGGGGGGAGGGGAGAGGGGCAGGAAGGGGGTGAACAAGGGAATCCGTGGCTGTTATGTAGAACTGAATGGTATTGTAAAAATAAAATAAAAGGGGAAAAAAAGAAGTCTTTCTAGTGTCTGGGTGCTCTGCTTCTCTGATTTTTCAGCTTTCACCCTGATATCTGACTCTGGGTTTTTATTATCAAAATTGTACAAAGAAAAATTCTAGGACAATTTATCTGATAAACATGTATTGGAATACTCTCAATAAAAATAATTTCAGAGAGAATTAAGCTAAAAATTTTAAAAGATCTCTCACTATGGCCAAGTGGGCTTCATTCCAGAAATGACATGTCAGATAGAGGTCACATCGCATTTTCAACTACAAGCATGAAGCAGAGACAGTGAACTGGACGTGGGCCAAAGAGGCTATCCACTCTCAAAGCCTGAGCCAGTGACACACTTCCTCCAGCAAACATCACTTCCTGAAGGTACCACCAAATGGTGTCTGTACCAGGCTTTTGCTTTGGGGCCACCAACCAGCTCCCAAATCATGACATGGAGACTTAGAATTAGTTATGAATGCTTGGCCTTATCTTAGTTGTTATTTTTAATTTGTTTCTTTTTATCTACATTTTTGCCTTGAGGCTTTTTGCCTTTTCTTTCTGTATATTTTACTTTCACTGCTTTTCATGTCTGCCTGGCTGGCCCCAGGCATCTCCCTTTCTTTCTCCCTCATTCTCTCCTCTCATTCTCTTTTTTTCTGAGCCCAGATTTCTCCTCCTACGTATTCTCTCTGCCTATCAGCCCTGCCTGTCCCTCTCCTGCCTAGTTATTAGCCATCCAGCTTTTTACTAAACTAATCAGGTGCCGTAGGCAGGCAAGGTAAAACAAATGTAACACATATTTACATAATTAAACAAATGCAGCATAAACAAATGGAACACATCTTTGCACAGTTAAAATAATAATCCACAACAGCTGTCTATTTTTATTTTAATTTTTTTATTGAGTATTTGAGAATCTCACAAATAATCCTGCTCACCTCCCAGTCTTTCCATGTCTGCCTTCCCTCCTCTGTGCAATAACCCCCACAAGAAAGTTCATTTTGTGTTGTCCATATATTCACTGGAGTACAGTCAAATTCCTAGAGTCCAGCCCCGCCCCCCCTCCCAAGGGGGAATGAGTCTTTCTTCACCTGCATCTGTACCAGAAACCATCCGCTGAGGAGAACCTTGGTACGGCCAGAGTGGGGACAGGACCAGATCTCCATAGCCAGTGCCCTGTGGCTGCTGCCAAAGCGTAAGGCAAGCTCTCTCATGAGTAACAGGGCAGCTCTGCCTTGGACAGCTTCCAGCCTGGCTGTCCATTCTTTCTAGTATTATTCTTTATAATGCTTCAAGTCATAGCTATAGACAAGACAATGAGATGAGAGAAATAAATGAAAGAGATACAAACCAGAAAGGAAGGAGTCAAACCATCCCTATTTGCAGATAATAAGATCTTGTACTTCAGAGACCCTGGAGACCTCACCAGAAATCTCTTATGATGAAGAAACATTTTGAGAAAAGTAACAGGATACGAATTCAATTTTAAAGGTCAATAGCTTTTCTTATATGTATAAAAGCGTGCTAAGAACAAAATCAGAAAACATTCCATTGACAATAGTTTTTAAAAAAGAATGAGAGATAGACATAACAATGGACATAAAAGATGAAAATTTTAAAACATAAAAGAAAGAAGATTAAAAAAAAATAAGACACCAGAAAACGTAAACATCATCTGCTTTGGACTTGGATTGACATCAACAACAGTAAAAATATCTATATTATTAAAGGGGGACAATGGGTCCAATATAACACCCATTAAAATTCCAATGACATTCTTCACAGAGATAGAAAAACATAGAAACACAAAATACCCTGGATAGCCGAAATGATTCTGGATTGGTCAGAGAAATGGGGACAAGGGACAATACCAGAGTCACCATCATACTTAATTTGAATTTATACAATAGGGCCACAGTAACAAAAACAGCATGGTACTGACATAAAAACAGACATGTAGGTGAATGGAATAGAATTGAAGACCTAGAATTGAACCCACATAACTACACTGGTGTAATTCTTAACAAAGATGCTGAAAAACGTACATTGAAGAAAAGGTAGCCTCTTAAACAAATGTTACTAGGAAAATGGAGACTGGTGTGTGAAAGAACAAAGCTAGATTTCTAATTCTCATCTTGTACAAAAGTAAGTTCAAAGTGAATGAAATACTTAAAATAAGACTTGAAACTCTGAAATGGTTACACATAAACATGAGAAGAAATAGATGTAAGGAAAGGCTTTCTGAAAGAGTCTAGTAACTCAGGAAATGATACCAAGAACTGACAAATAAGATTACATGACATTAAAAACCTTCTGTACATGAAATCATATAATTAATTGAATGAAGGTAAGACTAAAGAATGGCAGATATCCTTTGCTAACTATATCTTGGACAGAGGATTAATAGCTAGACTATATAAAGAACTCCCCAAACTAAATACCCAAAACATAATTAATAAGTAGGATAGTGAAAATGGACAGACAGTTCTCAAAATATGAAATACAATAAAAGGTTCAACATCCTCAGCCATTAAGAAAATGCAAATTAAAACATTGAGTGTTTTTTTAATCACCCCAGTCAGGATTGCTATTATTAGGAAAAGAAGCAATGCTAAATACTGGTAAGGGTGTAGGAAAAAGAGAACTCTTACACACTGCTGATGAGAATGTAAACCCGTGAAATCACCATTGCAATCAACATGGAGGGTCCTAAAAAAACTAACATAGAACCCCCATTTGACTTCTTTATACCCACCAGACTCCAAATCAACACACCACAGTGAGGCTGCACAATGTTACTTTCAGCATTATGAGCAATAGCCTAGTTACAGAGTCAGCATACGTGTCTGTCAACAGATAGATGAATACAGACAATAGTTATATTCTCTGTTTGAAAATGGATTTAACTAGAAATTACATACTAAGAACACTAAGCTGGAAGGACAAATATCATGTGCTTTCTTTAATTTATTGGGCCTAAAATTCTTTACAGACATACAAAATCATGATATAAAAGCAGAAGAGAGATGGGGGGAGGGGAAGGAGACTAGCCAGTGTGGTTGATATATTGTGTACCCTAAAAAACTTATCTGGGGGTCAGAGAACAGAACAGCCACTATATTAAACATAGAGATTAGGCAGTGGTAGCACACACCTTTAATCCTAGCATTCTGGAGACAGAGATCCATCCAGATCTCTATGAATTCAAGGCCACACTGGAAGCAGCCAGGCATGATGACACACATCTTTAATCCCAGAACTTGAGATCTCATGCCTTGCTTGGGAAAGACACACACCTTTAATCCTGGGAAGTGATGGCAGGAAGCAGAAAGGTATATAAGGCATGAGGACCAGGAACTAGGGGCTTTTAGGCTTTTAAGCTTTCAGCAGCAGTTCAGGTGAGATCCATTCTGGATGAGGATTCAGAGGCTTCCAGTTTGAGGAAACAGGATCGGCTGAGAAGTTGGTGAGGTGCGGTTAGCTGTAGCTTGTTCTGCTTCTCTGATCTTTCAGCATTCACCCCAATATCTGGCTCCATGTATTTCATTTATAAGACCATTTAGAAATTCATATACAAGCCAGGCTAGAAGGAATTATGGGACTAGAGAAAAAAAAAACAGGAACTTGACAAATATAAACAAGGTATATGATATACTTGAAAGAAGTTATCTGTATACAGTTCAACACTATGTACAAAGAATATATTCCAATAGAAAAGGTACTTTCATTATGACAATACCTTATTGCTCAAGCACCACAATTTTCATAGAAATAAAATATATCAGGATAATTTCTATTTTTCTCCAGTGGAACTCTTAATCACATCCATAGCATATACCCTTAAAATTCTCATATTACTGAAAAGCATATGCTTTGAGAAAACAGAAATACATTATTATAGTTCAGGGGACACTTGGCTTCTCTTTCTAAATTGTGAGCTAAATGGGCTAATTTTTTTTATTTTTATTTGTTATTATTATTGGAGGGAAGATGTGTATGCCAAGGTCTGCAGGTAGAGCTCAGAGAATTTTGAGGATTCCTGTCACCATTATCAAACTTTTATAATGAGCCATTTTGCTAGCTTCATTTTGTTTGATTATTTGTTTATTGTGATGGTCCATCCTGAATCCTATTCTTCCAGCAACTTTGTGCTTATGCTGAGCAGTGGTGGTCATTCTATCTCACTCTCACCCTTATAATACCCTGTAGTAAGAGACATTCAGAATTATGTTTGCTCTTTTCTCACCACCCCATAGACATGAACAGCAGGGCGTTTTGGGCGGGGATAGCATTCAAAGTTTCTGGGCCATTTGACTCTATGTCCCCAGCTATGACTACACACTCTTTATAGGCTGGTATGTAGTCCTGGATCACAGCCAGGTAGTTCAGACTCAAGTCTGTTTGTAGGAAAGGAAATAGTCTGTGCTGACAGCCTTGGTTGGGCTCCTGACTTTGAGCACTCCTCTCTCCAATTTAGAATGCTCTTCATTAGCCTTGGTTCAGGGCTAACAAATCCCCATGAATCCCTCATTTTCCAGTTGTTCCTCTGGCTTGGAACCCTGTCCATGAGTGAGTACAGCATCAGATAACTTTTCTACTTTTGTTAGTGTCTGTGTCCTCCACAAGGCTATATAATCATGAGGTTCTTACTCAACATCATGGCTTTGATATTTGAAACGTGCTATTGAGCTAATGACAGGACTCACCTGACCTAGAATTAAAAATGACTATGTCCTACTAGGCTTTATCATTGCATTAAATGTAGATTAAAAAGAAAAGAAAGAAAAAAGACTAAGAGAAGTGACCAAAGGAAAGAGGGAAGGTCATGTTTTAATATACTCAGGATGCAGTATAAAATGCTCGTCTACAGACTCTAAAGGCATGCATTTATGTCTGCCTCTCAACAAGATACATAACACCAGAAAGAAAGATGTGGCCTCTTTATGCCACCTGTTTTCTTATCTGCAAAGATCTGAGCATTATCAAATGAATAGGGCATGGGCTGTGAGTTCATTATGAAGATCATGGAAAGTTGCACACACATTTAATACAGTAAAACAATACTACAGTTACATTACCACTCACAGTCCAGGCTACTCACAATCTTAATCAAAGACTTTGCTCTGAAAAAGCAGTCAGACAACCATCCTCACCACAGGACACTAACCTGATCTGTACTTTCAAATCCATTAGTTGGAAACAATAATAGTCTCCAAGACAGAGTGTTGGGTTATTTAGAAAAGTCTTTGATCACATGGTACACGCGCTTTTCTCCATTGAAGTCTGGTAAACTTCCCCCAAACAGTGGTAGCAACATGTAAGAAGAAGAAAATGTCAGTAAGGCTTAAATTTAAACCAGAACTACATTCATTGGTTGGCTTTGGCCGGTACCTTGATAGTTATTATGATTGGTTTCAGTGGTACTTGCCACACAAATTAGAGTCATTGAGTAGGGAACCTCACCAAAAGTGTCCTGATTGTTTGACTGATGTGGGAGATCTGCCCTGACTATAGGTGGCTCCTTTGGTAGAAGCCCAGATACCAAAGATACAGCAGAAGGAAAATCTTACCTTTCACTGGCTCCTCCTTCCCTCTTGTCAGGAATTAATCAGTACTGTTGGGGCCGGTGCTGATCCTAGACTGTTATCATCAGAGGCAGAGTATCCAAGCTTACATCTTGAACTAGAGACCAGCAGCTCTCCCAGAAACATTCTGCCTACTAGCGCCAGATTAGGACTACTGAGGCAACCAGAATCAAGGGTCAAGTAATTAATGAGTTCTTAGCTCTCATGTATGGTTCTGTTATTGTTATTATTTTAAAGCTAACCTTATTCACACACACACACACACACACACACACACACACACACACACACACACACATATATATATATATATATATATATATATATATATATATAATGTTATTAGTTCTGTTCTTCTAGAGAACCCTGATTAATACACCTGTGACAAATCACAGAATCAGGACAGCAAAGTACTGGGCACAGCAATGCTGAGATTTGCTCCCTAGACTCAGTGTTATGAGCTGAGTCATTATATTCCCTGGGATAATTAAGGACTCCAGAGCTCTGCTTCTGTCAGCTGAATAGAAAAGAAAGTTCTAGGACAGAATGAGCTGTCTTGAACTGCAGCAGTCATTGGGTCTAGCTGGAAGCAGAAGCTGGCTCTCGGTCAAAACTATAAAAGGACTGTGTTTGGAATAATGTGTAGCTAAGGAGCTGCTGACACTGCAGAGTCCCACAGAAGATCTCTAGGTTGCTTCGGACAGTACAATCAGGAGATCTCTTTATAGAAGTCAGATTTCCTTTGTGAGTAGAGGGTGCCAGGTTAGAACAGCTAACTATCCCAAGTCTACAAGTCTCCGTGTCCTTCATTCTGTATTTCACCAAGTAGAGGGATGTGAGTGTGATGGGGCACTGGAGGGAAGGGGGCGGGTAGGAGTCTGTGGGGTGGAGCGGTGCCAAGACAGCTTGTTTAGAAATGAGTATTCCAGCTTGGAAAGAAAAAAAAAATCAGTGATGACTGCTGTGCTGGAAAGCTAATGGATTATTTGAATAAAGCATTTGCTAGTTTAAACAAAACTAGGGGAAGCATAGCAGTTTCCAGCTAGCCTATATTTGGTCGGTGTAAAGATGTAGAATCTGTAATCAGCCTGAGAGATCTTCCATCAACAGTTCCAACCTCTCCCATCACACATCTCACTAATGCTGCTGTTTAAGAGGTGGACTTAGAGGGAATCAAAGAGATCTTTTTACATTAACAGTTCCGACCTCTCCCATCACACATCTCACTAATGCTGCTGTGTTAATATCTCATCTCTCTCTTCATGGAGGAGTTTATGATAAGGATGACTAAAGGGTATGTAGCTGAGGGGAGGAGAATGGAATGGAAGCATAAACTAATCTTTAAATTGTATAATCAGGTTCCAGAAGTTGACTTCATCTGCCTTAAGGGTTTTTTTTTTTTTAACAAATAAAACTCATAAAGAATAATAGAGCTGAGAGAAATATTTGAAAAAAAAAGATCTTTAGAACCATATCTACTTGAGAGTATAGATAAGGCCATATTTATCCTGAAATAGGGACTGATAATATCTGAGGGAAAAAATTCAGTTGCATAGTAATTCAGATGCATAAAAAGATACTCGGCATCTCTGAGCAAGAGACAGACAAATATTAGAAGAAAGGTATCCAAGAAAGAAGGAATTTTTAAATTTTTTAAATTAAATTTGGATTACCTATTATTTTAGATTATCAACACCATTGCATTAAACCCAAAGTATAGAAAAATCATGAAAACAGTATTTCACTTGTTCTCAATTCCAGATGTTTCTGTATTATAGAATACAATAATGGAAAATAAATTCAAAGCAAGTAAGCCCTATCAACCCCTATACTGTGAGGATTAGATTTCCTAGTCCTAAAGAATTGTTTGTTAGCTATTATTAGTTGGACTGTGTGTGTAGTAATAATTTTCCAAAACATGTAAAAATTAGAAATCTAAAAAGCTGCCAGCAATGGCACTGACCAGCTGTGGCTTGCTTTCTGGAGCAGTTCTGTTGATCACCAATCATCTTTTTTTTTTTTTAATGCGTAGAAGGTGATATCAAAATGTGAAAAGGAACCAACCCCAAAAGATTGGACCTCAGAAGGCACTGCTCAACCTACTGATTTGAAATCCTCAAAATGCATTCTCTTTGTAGCCTCTGTCCCTCAGTGATCCACTCAATGTTTAATAAAATTTGCTGTGCTTTGTTCAAAAGGACTTTAGCTACCTACACAAGTAAAACATAAACCTGGCTGGGTGGTAGTGGTGCATGCCTTTGATCCCAGCACTTGGAAAGCAGAGGCAGGTGGATCTCTGATTTCCGAGACCAGCCTGGTCTACAGAGCGAGTTCGAGGACAGGCTCCAAAGCTACACAGAGAAACTGTGTCTCGAAAAAAAGCCAAAAACCATAGATATGGAAGCTGAATTATGACTGCATATCACTTACACATAGATAGGGCATAATGGCCTCCATCCTAGATTAGATAATACTACTAAATCAAGGGACTGGACTTCCAGAGAACTCTTCCACCTGAACCCACTGTTAGCATTTAGACATTACCTGGCCCACCCTTGGGAACCCAGCAGGATGCACTTGCTAACATTCAGGCAAATACCTAGACAACCTAGGTTATGGCTGTAGCCTGGGCACATGCACTGAGCGGCTGCATAGTCTCTATACGCATGCGCTAAATCCCCTTATTAAAGGCAAACCCTCCCCACCTCTTTTTCTTTCTTCCTATCCCCACGAAGCCATGTCTGCACCCTTCTTCTCTTCCTCCTTTTCTATCTCTTCTTCCCTTCTTTTCTCTTCTTGTCTTATTCCTCCTCTCTTCAGCCCATAACTCCAAAGGCGCACTTTGTCCCTTCCTCCCCTCCCCCAATACGTTCTCCACGTGAGGCATGCCTTTGTAGGGCCCCTTGGCGCCAACCCGCCAAGGCTACCTTTCCACTGTTTTTATAACACCCACTCTTAGACAACGGTAAAGCACAGTCAGCAGCAGCAAACGGAAACAGGAAACAGGATTTCCAGAAAGGACTGGTTACAAGTACAAGCAATCCTGGACTCCTTAGTCACCATTTTTAATATTGCTGCCAACTGTAACAGATTCAAATCTGTATGCATGACAAAGTGGGGAAATGTCTCAAAATATAACAGTTTTAGACAAAGAACATACTGAAGATTACTTCTACAGTTAACTTTTACTTCTACAGTAAAAACAAAGGCAAACAGGGATTCCGTGCAACATTTACAAAGGAAAAGCATGCACTCTTGATACACTTTAAGTGTCTCCCAACAACAACAACAAAGGCCACAAAGATGAAAAACACGTGTCACCTTATGCAAAACTCCCTGAGGCTGAGACTAGCAATCAAGAATCAAAGTGGTCAAGTTAGCAGATGTCCAGTAGCAAAGCCATTGGTTCTGAATCTGGCAATTTGCATTTCCAGTTGAAGTCTGTCTTGGGTGTGTCTGCATCCAAGCTGACTTTATCTTATTACTTCAATGTTCATTGATTAATCAGCAGAAACAAGATTAATCTGACTATAAGCTTAAAGAAATAAGAGCTAGGTAGGATCCTACTGCTGAGCTCGCCAAAGCAACCATTGTTTAGAAAACATCACAGGACTTTAAACATGACAGTAACATAAATTTCATTCAGAAGAGTTATATTTCTGTAGTCCCAATAATCAGGAAAATCTTAATTATGGAAATATTATATCCTGACCACATCAAAAATTTAAAAAAAAAACATAAAGGAATATTTTCAGGAGTATTTAGTCCCAAGGTATGCACAGTTAAGACTATTCTCATAAAAATTCTCCTACAAGCAACTCTCCTCTCCCCTCTCCCCTCTCCCCCCTCTCCCCTCCCCCCTCTCCTCTCCCCTTTCTCCTCTCTCCTCTCTTCTTTTCTTGGAGAGGAAAAACCTTAGAAATTAACTACCAGTAATTTATTTAAAATGAGGGAGGAAAAAAATGATCTAATGTTTTAAGTTTTGGAATGCAGCACCTCAACACGCCTGAAACATTTTAGATTATAAAATCCAAGTGGTGCCTTGATAAGCCAATCATACAATTGTTCCAATTCTAATGTCCAATTCTAATGAACATCTCATGCCAATTAAACATCTCCTAATACAGAAGATTGGGTTAAAGAGTGATAAAATTCTGCTTGCTGCCCCCATACCCTGGTACTGTAATGCTTGTAGCTCCTCAAAGAGACACAGATGTCTAGTCTCAACACTCAACATTGTAGTAACTTTTTCTCAGACCATCCTCTCAATAGTGTCCACATTCCTTTATGTTGTTTTGAACTACGATGTCTGTAACAGCATCAAAAACAAACTGCACATGTTTTGGTGTTTATGGCACAATCGAAATTGGTGTACATCTCCTTGGTAGCTTTTTTCTGTTCAGATCTTTAAACTGGCCCTAAATGTAAGCAACTGCCTCTTATATTGGAACCTGTGTTTCTGGGCATCTGACTGTTAATAGATTCCTCTTTATTTTTTTCCCCTGAAAGGGGTTTTTCTTATTAAGACAGGGAATGATTGAAGCATCTGTAAACAACTGACTGTTAGAAATGCTATAAATACTTTCATATGTTGATGCATTTGGTTCATTTCCACATCATCTGCCAGAACGAGGTCACATTCAGTGAGTGCTACACAGGAGGTGATTGTTCTCACTCCCTCAAACCATCCTGATTTTTGTTCACCTACATCACACATTTTGAAGTGTAGCTCTCTCAAGATTAATTGTGTCTCTACAATGCCTGTAGTCTTCAACTTGTCCACTCTTGTCTTGATAAGTGGGAATGCAGCTGGTTTGGGGTATTCTACCCAAATTTCTTGGGTAATATGAAATAGAATCATTGAGTTGATATTCCATGGATCTGCTGAACCATGATTGCACACCATCTCATCATAACCATGTATGGAGAGGGCATGAGTTCATTGTGCTCACAGATAAGCACTAAGGGAAACAAAAATGCTAGGGACCCAGGCTTGTCTCTTCAATAGAAGGCATATGTATACCTGTTTTTCTGCTAGAAGACTGGGAATACTTGTAGTTAATAAGTTGGTGACCTTTACCATCTATAGGGCCAGGCCACACAGGAACCCCCCAGACTATTATGCTTATCTAAGACTTTCTCACCCTAAACTGCTGTGGTATATTCTGTATGCTGTAAATGTGTTGCTCTCGTGATTGGTTAATAAATTAGAGTGCTGATTGGCTAGTAGCCAGGCAGGTAGTATAGGCGGGACAAAGAGAGAGAAGAACTCTGGGAAGTAGAAGGCTGAGGCAGAGAGACGCTGCCAGTCACCATGATTAGAAGCATGATGTAAGATACCGGTAGGCCATGGGCCACATGGCAAGGTATAGATTTATAGAAATGGGTTAATTTAAGATATAAGAACTAGATAGCAAGAAGCCTGCCATGGCCATACAGTTTATAAGTAATATAAGCTTCTGAGTGATTATTTTATAAGTGGGCTGTGGGACTGCTGGGGCTTGGTGGGATCCAGAGAGAAACTTCAGCTACACTAAACTGTTATCTTGAGCATTGTTTCTCAGTAGTACCCATCTTTAAGGGAGATATCACATGTTCTTTGTAGCTTAGTGACCTCTACACGTTCTGTATGAGTGAGACCACCCCTGATCCTCTCCTGGGAGCATAAGCTGCCTTAAGCTTTATTTGTGCACTTGGGATTGAGATGATTGTTACCAGGAAACTTTTTTCCAAAGTTATGCTTAAATGCCTAAAAATAAACTACCCAGTATTAGACTCTTTAGCTGGCTTTTGGGACCCTACTCCTCATACTGGATTGCCTTGTCTAGCCTAAATATGAGGGGAGGTGCCTAGTCTTACTGTAACTCCATATGCCATGTTTGGTTGATATCTAAGGGAAACCTGCCCTTTTCTGAACAGAAATGGAGGAGCAGTGTAGGGGGGTGCAGAAGGGAGGTAGGGGGGTGGACTGGGAGAAGAGGAGGGGGTTAAAACTGTGGTCAGGATGTAAACAACAACAACAATAATAATAATAAATTATTTTTTAAATAGTAATAAAAAGAAAAAGGAAAGTAGGCCAAACTCAGAAAGAAAGAAAAAAAGGTACCTGACCAGATTGCAGAGAAGCCTGAGATGATGAGATGATACCTGACTAAGAGGGCCTGTGCTTGTTCTTCAGTAAGGAACCGTGGCAGAAAGATGTGCTCCTTAACCTGGGATGGTGGGCTGAGGAAAGATTCTGAAAGATTCTGAAGCAAAAAGGGCATAGAATTCTGAAAGTCTTAAAGAAGCTTCCAGATAGAGGACACAAGAAAGTCAAGAAAGAGACAGGAAGCCGGGCGGTGGTGGCGCACACCTTTAATCCCAGCACTCGGGAGGCAGAGCCAGGCGGATCTCTGTGAGTTCGAGGCCAGCCTGGGCTACCAAGTGAGCTCCAGGAAAGGCGCAAAGCTACACAGAGAAACCCTGTCTCGAAAAACCAAAAAAAAAAAAAAAAAAAAAGAAAGAAAGAGACAGGAACTAGATTGCAAGGGTCCTGCCAGCCACATGTGGAACAGTGGCCTGTGTCTTGAGAAATTCAATGAATCGCTGGAATAAATCAAGCAGGAGTGATGAGAGGAGAGGGGAAATTATCATTTCTGTCTCCTGACTGATTATTATTCCTGGAGTTCAAGGGACTGTTGTACTGAAGACAGAGAGATCAAAGAAGAGAGTTCAAGAAAGCAATGATAAAAGCAGAAAAGAATCATTCCCTCATTTGAGTCTATCACGAACATTTTCAAAGCATGTGATAAGTCCTGTGAGAGTGAGGGAGACTACAGAGGATGGGTGTTAAATAAACAATGCAGAAGAAAATCAGAGAATATTAAGTGACTGTAGACAAAAGATGAGAATTTCTAAAAGGTTTTGAGATTGTGTTGGGTCTAACAAGAACCATCATTGATTCATAGCACAATCACTGCTCCTAAAAGGAGCCAGAGGATGACAAAGCACAAAGAACCTCAGCACTCAGCACTGTGTTCTGAAAGGTCATTAGTTTGTTTAGTTGGTTGGTTTTGACCCTGACCAATTTTCATCTAAAGTACTATTAGGCAGCTAGTTATCTAACAAATAGGAGTCTTTCTTTAGCATTTGAAAATTTTAATTGAAAAGTAGTTGTGTGTTGAATAAATTCACCATTGGTAAGATAGTGTGGTGGGTGTTTGATTGCATTTTGTCTCTTACTAAATAGGAAACTATGACTTTGAGTAAGTGACCTGCTTGAAGCCATATACATAAGCAGTTAGTGGGACTGGGATTCAAAGCCTGTGACTTTAATTACTATATCACCATATACCTGCTGAGTAAAACCTCTTGATAATTTATATTCTTTAGG
This sequence comes from Peromyscus leucopus, assembly GCF_004664715.2. NCBI lineage: Eukaryota > Metazoa > Chordata > Mammalia > Rodentia > Cricetidae > Peromyscus > Peromyscus leucopus. The sequence continues at coordinate 47,234,011 of NC_051067.1, forward strand.
TAAATATTATAAAAATGTTTGTTTGGAGAGTCCACATTATCTTAGACGTTGAAAGACTATGTCTTACTATTGTTTGATTAGATAGATGGTTCTGATGTGAATTTCCTGGGTAATTCAAAGATCTAGATCATAGATACATAACAACAGCATTTTTCTATGTGTGTAGGTAACCACACTACACTAAGTATTAGGCTACTTATTGAAGCAGCACCTTCATTTTAATTTGGAGCTTTCTCTTTGTACCTGAAAGAAACTTATATAAGTAGCAGATGTCACAGGAGACTAAGAAGTCTCTCATGTCTCTGAGCAAGTTTAAAGACATGCAGACATTCCTAAGAATCTTATTTTGGAGGGGAGTGGGTTGTCTGTTTCAGTGCAGGTAGAACAGACTCTCCTTAGAGCCCCTCCAGAGGTGTTTGGTTTGTTTCAAATTTAGGATTTCATCGTAAGAGCACTGCAGTATAGACTAATATGCAGTTACATCAATCATCAAGGGACTTGATGACATATACATATGTATGTATATTTGGAGTTTTCAAAAGATCTATTAATAATTCTTAAGGAATTTTTTCTATTATTTTGTATTATATTTGCTATGCTCTGATCAATAACTTATATAATTTAATTTTCATGTGTAGATATTATACAGGACTATTCTCTGTTGTGGAAATTCTGCCATTTGGTCTAATGACCAATTGAATGGAGTGTTTGGGTCTGATGGGCATGGTCTTCTCTGAAGATATGTGACCCCTTAAAAACTGTGGAGGGTGTGTCCTGCTCTCTCTCTTGGGTGGTCGGAGCAGGAGCGAGCAGTGGAGAAGCATGACTTGCAGTTTGATTCCATCACCCTTGAGCGGAACAGCAAGCAGGATAGCGGCAGCTGAATCAGTGTCAACCTCTCAGCTCTGTTCTGTGTCATGAATGTACCTTATAGATTTCATTCCTTAATAAATCTTACCTGGCCCCATGCTTCTGTGTCCTGCTTTAATTCTCCAAGCCAAATGGCCACCATCTTCAGGAGTTTGACTGAATGTGTTCACAAAAATTCCTAACATCTGGGCTTGTTGACTGTTGACATTCCATCATAGAAGAAAGGAGTTGAGAAGGTCATAGGACTCTCGCCTGAGTATCCAGGCAATCCCTCCCAACCAGTTGTAACAGCCTCTAGAGATGTAGGAGGAGCTATAGTACAATGTCTTAGAAGGACCAATAGAGGGAGCTCCACCTACAGAACCATTAGAAAGTTAGATTATCTGTGGGGTGCAGATTCCAGGGTCCCTGTTCTAAGTCCACCTATGTTCCTGCCCATAACCTCTCACCAATTGCTCTGTAAATAAACCTAATAAACTCATTGCTTCCCTCAGGTGATCTTTGTTGGGATCACACTTCGGGTTATTATTGGGACCTCATGATGGGGGTTGTGTGAATGTTGCCTTGTCCCCTCCACCACCACTATTCCTAGAGAAAATTCTCACAGCTGTACATGAAGAAATCATTATACATTTTGGGACTGGATATATAGCTTAGTGAAAACTTCTCTTGCAGAGGACTGAAGTTTGATTCACAGAACTCATGTCAGGTGGCTCACAACTGCCTAAAACTCTGGCTCCAGGGGTATCCAATGTCTCTTGGCCTCCACCTACACTCACATGCAGAAATACACACACATACACTTAATTAAAAATGATTTTTAAAAATTGTGAAAAGTATCAGTATGATTTTTTTGAAATTTTTATTGTTAGTTATCTATGCTGGCTAGTTTTATGTCAGCTTGACACAAGTTAGAATTATCTGAAAGAAGGGAACTTCAACTGAGAAAATGTCTTCATAAGATCTGACTGTAGGGCATTTTCTTAATTGATTGATGAGAGAGAGCCCAGTACACTGTGGGTGGTGCCATCCCTAGGCTGGTGGTCTTAGGTTCTATAATAAAGCAGGCTGAGCAAGCCATGATAAGAAAGCCAGTATGCAGCTCTCTTTATGGCATCTGCATCAGCTCCTGCCTCCAGGTTCCTGCCGTGTTTAAATTTCTGTCCTGACTTCTTTCGATGATGAACAGTGATATGGAAGTGTAAGCTGAATAAACCTTTTCCTTCCCAAGTTGCTTTGGTTATGGTATTTTTGTCACAGCAATAGTAACCTTAACTATGACAGTTATCTCTTTCATATTTCATCCTCTGCCCTGCCCTCCTATTCCCCCAATGGGTTACTACTTATGGAATTTTTAGTGAGTTCCCACAGATTCCCAAACATTACAAGCTATTGCCAATGCTCTTTGTAACAGTCTGGAACTTGATAGTAAGACCCTATTGCTGAGGATATCACATATTTGAGTCAAAGTACATGGAAAAACTCAAGCCAGTACTCACCTGTAAACTTCAAGCCTAGTGGATGGCTTTCATAGTGCTGGAAGATGCTATGCATACTAACAGAGGAAAAAGTAATCACCAATCTTACCCAGCTGAGAATCCAAGAAGCTGCAACATAGGCTTGGCAAGACAGGTCCTAGTGATGTAATAGTGGCACAAGGGTCATGAAAGTAACCAACCTGATACCTACATCACTGTGGCCAGACAGGTTATAATAGGCCCAGGGGAGAACCTAGTAGTAGGAGGAGGAGGAAGAGGAGGAGAAGGAGGATTAGTAGTTGTAGTAGTAATAGTAGTCGTAGTACTGACAGTAGTAGTATAAATAGATATAATATTAAATTGACTACTAATGATTTATGATTATCCCCAGACACTAATGTATATCTAAACTCTCATAAGAAAAACTTCTATTTGTAATATATAGTGACCAACAGAGACCCTCAATTGGTCAAGTGCAGAGAATAAGAGACTGTGTAATGCTCAGCCCAAAACAATACATCTATATCATACCTCCTTATCCCAAGGTCTAGTGAGCCTAGGGATCACTATGAAAGAAGGGTCATAAAGACTGTAAGAATCGTAAGTGCTGGATGACTACAGGAAAATAATTATTTCCAAATATAGGGTAATTACACAAGCAAATTTATAGTGGTTATGAGAACATGTACAAAACCTGTGTAAGTTCAAGCCAGAAAAAAATTCCCAGCATGTAGAGGGGGTTTAGGAACAAAACCCCACCCCTAACTAAGGAGTTATTGGCAATTAGTAGTGTCTGGGAGAGGAAGTGTCTGTTTTCTATAAGGGTAAGGCTCCTGGTGGCTTGACCATGTCCCAGTGAAGAGCATGGTCACACATTCAAGAATATATGAGCAGCACAAAGTGTACTTGACAAGGTAAAAAAGAACACAAACTTGAGCAGGTAGAGAATGGGATGGAAGTGTATCTTAAAAGAGTGGAGGGAAGGTACAAAAATGATCAAAATACAATGTATAAAATTCTCAAAGAACTAATAAAAACTGAGAAAAAATATATTAAATAAAAATAGACTTTTGTTCATAAAACAGTGAGTAAAGTTTTTTCTCAATGGTTCAAATCAACTTAAAAGGGGAATTTAGAGAAACTGAAAGATTTTTGTGGTCACTAGAGTGTATGGATAACTGTTCTAGACAACTTCTTTGACAGCCAACATTTGTCTAGATGTTTAGTTTTAGTTCTAAAAACAGTCTCTTTGCAATTTGTCCTACCTCAGGCAACACACTACTTGAAATGTGTAGTGAAAAGAGAGAAGAAAGTTTAATAGCTTTAATTAAGTCTGAACAACTCTTCACATTCACACCAACTGTGTGCATATGTTGAGGTTTACATTATTTCCTTTTTCTGAGAGCTGCTCATTAATTGGAGAACAGACTTGTCCTAAATAATGTTTTGGCGATTTCACATTGCAGTGGGTAGTTTATAAACACTAAAGCATTGTGTTTGCCGTTGTCCTATGAAAACTATGCCAAAGTGTACATTTTCCTACAGTAAAATTTCACTCGTTTGCATCTTTCCAAAGCTAAAAAGAAAAAAAAATGATATATTGGATGATTGCCACATGACTCTGAAACTATGTATTGTATATTGAAACAATTTTAAAACACAGTAAAACTCAGTAATTGAACATATAGGTTAGTGAAAAATGCACGTGCTTTGCCAAAAGGCTACCCACAAATGAAAAACCTGTTTCTAGACACTAATTCATTGCTACAAAAAAAGGTTCAAGACTTCTATTTACTTGATCAGTTATTGTGAAGCCTATCTTTATTTGTAGCTGTTGTGGCAAAATAGTTGGTAGTTCCAGCAAGGGAGGGAAGAGCTTTAAAAATGATCTTCTGCTACTCAGACCTACATCAGCAATCAGGGTGAATCAAACAGTGAAATGCAGATCTATCAAATCATCAAAAAGATGGAAGAGTACCACAGGACTTATAGCTCAGGTAGAGTGGACTCCTGTTTCTCAGTATCCTGGGTATCATTTCCATATATGGATATCTGTCTGTGTGGAGTAAAAGCACATTAAAAAGTAGGCAGGACAGGAGAGCCGGGTCCTGAGTGAACAGGGTTGTCATCCTGTCAGGAAAACCAGGTGACATGAAGCTAATGCATTCCAGAATACCAGGTCTTTTCAGAAGCCTACATTTGTCAAAATGTTCACAAGCAGAAATGCGGCAGTGATGGCAATAGGGAAGCTGGAGTCTCCAATGCTTGTACCTTGGGTACTCTTAGGATAGCCATGCCTGGCAAAACTGGGGCAGAGGCAGAAGTGTCATTAACTGAACGAAGTGGGTGACTGACACTTCATGCTTTGAACCCCACATTAACATAGCAACAAAATCTTTAACATAATATGGTATGAAGCAAGAAAAAATGTAAAAGGAACCAAACTACTAAATCAAAAGATGATGACTAATGAAAGGATCACAAAAGAGCAGTGACGTGACTTTCTTTGATTCATTTTATGAAAGATAACATCGGTTTCTCATGTTTTTATGTTGTTCTACCATCACTTTCTTTCTCTTAACCCTCATTTCTTAATTTTAGATTAAATTTATTTATTGAACTGCACTTTAAAAGCCATGCCATGATTAGAGTTTGCTTTGTTTTGTTTTGTTTTGTTTATGTTATGTTAGATTAAAGTATCAGTACAGCATTCTGAGGAATTTGCTGTGAGTCCAAAGAGAGATGAGTAAAACCAAATTTGTGGCAAGTGTCTGCAGCAGCTCAGCAGCTCTCCAGCCAGTAAAACCAAGTTTATTCGTTAAACCTTCAGAGATATTTCAATATATAAACATCAACATTGTGTTGATGATAATTACACACCATCTGATGATGACATTTCTGAAATAGAAAACCTGGGAGTCACATGAGTAAAGCAGCCCCAGAGAGTGTGGAGTTCAAGTAGTAGGTTTAAGATTCACATGCAGAGCTGCATTTTAAAATTTCTATGAGCATCATAGCCAGCAAAACCAGGTCTCAACACATGGCCAGTAACTATTTTAGAATGTCTTCAACATCCCTAGTCATCAGGGAAGTGCAAATTAAAATTACATTGAGATATCATTCCAACCCATTCAGCATGACTGAGCTAAAAAATCTGAGCTGGGTGATGGTGGTATTCACCTTTAACCCCAGCACTCAGGTGGTGGAGGCAGGCAGATTTCTGTGAATTCAAGGCCAGCTTGGTCTACAGAGTGAGTTCTAGGAAAGCCAGAGCTACACAGAGAACCCCTGTTTCAAAACACCAAAAGAAGAAGAGGAGAAGGAAGAGAAGAAGAAGGAGGAGGGGGAGGAGGAAAAGAAGAAGGGGAAGAAGGAGGAGGAGGAGGAGAAGGAGAAGGAAAGGAGAGGAAGAAGTCTGACAACAATGTTGGAGAGGATGTAAGGAAACAGGAACACTTTTCACTACTGGTGGAGGTGCAAATTGATATAGTCATTATGGAGATCAGTTTGGAAGGTCCTCCAAAACATAAAAAATATACCTGCCAAATGATCATGTATTCCACTCCAGAGAACATATATACCCAGAGAATTTCATATCCTACCATAGAGATATTTGCACATACATGTTTCTTGCACCTCTGTTTACTAGCAAGGAAGTGGAACTAACCTAAATGTCCATCAACAAATGAATGGGTAATAAAAATGTGGTACCCATATAAATTGAATATTATTCAATTATAAAGGAAATATGAAATCTACAGGGAACTAGATGAACTTAGATTGTATTATATTAAGCACAGTCACACAATCTCAGAGAAAAAATCCCACACATTCTCCCTCATCTGTAGATTCTAGCCTATACTGTATACTTATTTATATGTAAAGCTGTAAGTGTGGGTGCAGAATAACAATTAGAAAGAAAACCAAGAAGGGCTATTTGGTGATGAGAAAGGAAAAATGCAGGCAAAAGGACACATGGGTCCTTTTGACCATACAAACCTAATTGCTTCCCTAGTTGCAACTCTGCCAGTTTTTTTTTTTCATTTTTGTGGTGGATAAGTGCATAAAAATGTATTTGTCAGTAAATGGCTTTAGAATGGCCATTTTAACTGTGTAGAAGTTCACTGAGATGCATAAAGTTTGGGGCTGGGCAGTTGTTTGAGTGGCATGCTTAATCTAGCTGTGGTATTTTTTGTTTATTACAATGAAGTGATTTTTATAAAGCAAACAAAAGCCCACATCTTTCTCTGCTCTCTAACACACAGCATCTCTCCTTAGGGTTCGATGGTGATGATGTAGAGGAGCACTATGAATTAGAGAACTTTCAAAAATCAAGCTTTTTGTCTCCACTTCCCAGAGAAGCTGGAGTCTTGAAAATAGCAAGAGAAACTCTGTAAGTGCCATGGCAGAATATTTAACATTAGAGGGCTTATCATACACCAACTGTGCATCAGATGTGGTGATGGAGTCCCTAAAATCATGTGGACTTGGCAGAATTTTGGGCTTCTAATACTAAGTTTTGGAGTAAGTTAAAAGAAGCCTCCAGCTTAAGCCTTGGCTCAACACCAACATTAAATTAAGCAATATTTGATAAGAATGGGGACCCATCTCTGGCTTGGCTCATGTGATTGCTGAGTTTAGAATGTTTATCCCTAATCTTTTTCCTCCCCTTTCTTGGTCTGGAAAATACCAATTGCCCCATGCCTGCTATGGGTAGTGCTATCCAGTACAGAATAAGGTCTGAAGCTTGCAAACTGGAATGCAAAGGAGTCAGGCCACAATTCAAGGGTTCTTGGTTTTCAAACATGCTGGTCTGGATATTGGCTCTGTCAGCTTGCATCTGTGTACTCAGTATTAGTCAGGGATTTCCAAAGAAACAGAGCCAATGGGAGATATCTGTCATTCACCTATCATCTATTGTTCTATCTATCTATCTATCTATCTATCTATCTATCTATCTATCTATCTATCTATCTGTCTACATAGCCATCCTGTTTAGTTTTTATTTTCAATTTGACATAACTGAGCATTACCTGGGAAAAGAAGCTGCAATTGAAAAAATGCCTCCATTAGTTTGACCTGTGGCTATGCCTGTGAGATATTGTCTTGACCAATGATTTATGTGGAAAGGTGTTCCACAAATCCTAAATGGCCTTATACTAAAAACCCAGAGTCAGATATTGAGGTAAATGCTGAAAGACCAGAGAGACAAAGGAACAAGCCATAGTCACTTCTCACCTTGCCATCTCCACAAATCCTCTGACTGAAATCCTCTGAGTCCTCAGACAAAAGGGCCCTAGTTCCTATCTCCTTACATCTTATATGCCTTTCTCCACCCAGCCATTTCACTTCCTATCTCAGCTGGGTTTAATGGCCTGTGTGCTTCCCAAATACTGGGATTAAAGGTCTGTGCAGCTACTGCCTGGCTCTGTTTCTTTCCTAGACTGGATCAATCTCATGTAGCCCAGTGTGGCCTGGAACTCACAGAGATCCAAATGGATCTCTGCCTCCCAAGTTCTAAGATTAAGGTTGTGTGCCACCACTGCCTGACCTCTGTGGCTGGCTCTGTCCTCTGATTTTTCAGGCAAGCTTTATTTCTTAGATTACAAATATCACCACAGAAAGGTCCAGCCCACTGTGGGCATCACAATTTCTAGGTAAATAAGGTTGGACTATAGAAAATGGTTGGCTAAGCATGAGCCAGTGATCATTAGTGTATAGCCTTGTCTTCTGTTGCAGGTCTTGCTGTGAATGCTTGCCCTGACTTTCTTTGGTGATGAACAATGAACTGGAAGTGTGAGCAGGAACAATGAACTTTCCTCCCCTAAGTTACTTTTGGTTATGGTGTTTATAAAAGCAGCAGAAAAACAAACTAGAATACTCTGTCTATCTATCATCATTAGAATTGCCTCACCAAAGATGAAAAAAATCTCAAGCTATGCAACTGACCAAGAGAAAACTCAGAAAATTGTGGCTCATGTTTCTAGGGAGAATAAAGATCTCAAACATATGGAAGCAGGAAGTGATATTCTCTCGTTCTTAACTTGTTTCTGTTCTGGTAAGGCCCTCTAGAGATTGGACACATTCTACGTGCATTGGGAAGGCCATCTGCTTTTTTATTGATCTACTGATTCAAATATTAATCTCACATAGAATTACTTTCCCATACATGCTCCAAATAATATATGTAAGATCCTGGTAACCCCAACAAGTTAACATATTTTTTATGGGACTTAATCTCAGAGTACCTCAAAACCTATCTTTGTGTAAATAGGACTAATTCCTCACTGGACCATTGGGTTTTAATTGGAGGCAAGAATCTTGCCCCAGCATCCACACAGTAAGAAGGCCTCTATCAGTAGCACCTATCCACTCTATTGGGGTTCTTGTAGGTGTCAAGTTCCACAGTGACAGTACTTTGTTGTCACCTAACCCTTACATCAACCCTATGAAGTTTCTTAACCTCTGTTTTATGGTTGTATAAACTGGGGCTTAGTGAGTCATACTTCGCCCCATACTTACACAGACAGAAAACGGTTGAGCTAATATTTAAACCAGATGTTCTGACCCCAGGGTGAGCTCTTCACTCTCATATTGTGCTAGATTTCCTCAAGCTATAAGGCACAGAAAATATATTAAAGTTAATTAGCCCCACCATTATGGCTTGACTTCTAGCATTACAATATCATTACTCTTTACTGTTTTTATTATAAATGTGAAATATTTCAGCTATGTTATTCATTAAGTAAATTTTCATGAGGTAGCCTGGAAATCTAACTGCCATTTATAACGGTGTTTTGAAATGTGCTCTGAATTTTGAACAACTAACCTAAAAATAATTTTGAATGGTAATTCCAAGTTTGAAAATATCTGCTTGTGTTAGCAATATTGATTTTCAGTTAACTAAAAATATTTAAAAGATTTTAAGAAACTATTTACCCTTGGCTTTGTGTCCTGGGACTAGCCTCTAATAACACGGACATAGAATCAAAAGTATTCACCCTCAGTACTCACTCAAGTAAACAGATCTTCAAATGTACACAGAGTTGAGGAAAACAAGCACAGATTTGTAAATTATGTCCTATATACGCGGGACACATTCAATCGGTCCCTGCACACACTCACACGCACCCCGGGTCTCCTCTAATCTTATTTCTACATGAAATCTGCAATGGTTTGGATTTTTATTGTCCTCTAAAAGTCTATCCATTAAAGGCTTGTTTCCCAGGATGACACCATTGTGAGATAGCATAATGGCAAAGGGTCCAGGAGAAGGTATCATGTAGGTGTGTCTTGAAGGGACTTGTGTTTCCCTACCTTTTTCTTAATTATCTTTTGTTTTTTTCTGACCATGAGGTGAACCATTTGCTTCTCCACATATGCCCATCATCTCAAAGCAGAGGTGACCATCAATCATGGACTGTAAGACAAAATAGACCTTTTTCCTTTATAAATTGACTGTCCATGTTTTTTTTTTGTCATAGTAACACAAAGGTAGCACAGGCTCTTACTCACTGTGCCCTTTAGAGCAATATCACATGTACTCAGATCTTGGTTATAAACCTCGTGGTGGCGCACGCCTTTAATCCCAGCACTCGGGAGGCAGAGCCAGGCGGATTTTTGTGAGTTCAAGGCCAGCCTGGTCTACAGAGCAAGATCCAAAAAACTCATTTTTGATTTCTAAATTGGTGAATTATGACCTGCCTAACCCTGGGCATTCTAAAGGTTTTACATTACTAAACTACATGCTCTGTTAGTAAAATTCTAAAAAGTATTTGTGGAAGTGCTGTGAGTACTTACAGTAGCAAATTTAAATTGAATGAGTCCTGAGATTGGGAATTTCAAACGTGCATGAGCATCCCGCACTGCTTTCTTGAGTTTAAATGGAATTATCTTCTTTCCATCGTAGTGATAAAAATTCTTTGGAGTAAGCCAGCAAAAATGGCTCAGTAAAGCTGAACTTTGTGGTTTTGCCACACATTCCTCTAGGCATCATCACTAGCTGAGAAAATTACAAGGATTAATCTTTGGTGACATTTGTTCTTATATATCAAACTGTATCTGGTCTGTATTCTCCTTGTAAATGATAAAATAAATAAATAAACAAGTCTCTCTCTTTCTCTCCCCTTCTCCCTCCCCCATCCACCTCTGCTCTCACTATGTAGACCAAGCTGGCCACACACTCTCCAAACTCTGTTTTCCTCTGCCCCCAGTACTAGGATTAAAGCTATGCACTACCATGCCCAGCTAAACAGTCTTTTGACATGAGTCATATTCTACCTATGCCATTATTAACTACTGTTTTTCCATGAAATTTCTGAGTAGGTTGAAAAGGGATAAAGGAAATAATGATTGGTACCAAGGGTTTACTTAGGAAGAAGTACATGAAGCAGAAAGGGCTGGTAGATTCCTTTTCCTTTCTTTGCTCATGAAAAATCAAAGAGAGATCTACCAAACCTCTTGCCGACTTTTGAGGTTTGGGTTTCATATTAAGTTTCTACAGAGAGACATACTGATGGGGAAGAGAACCACTGTGATATTAACACTGACTGACAACCTGACAGAATCTACTATCACCTAGCTAATCCTCTGAATGTGCTTGTGAGCTAGGTTAGGATAATTGAGGTGGGAAGAGGAATCTTGGATGTGAGTACTGTTATTCCATGGGCTGGGGGTCTCAGCCTGCATAAAAAGGACAAAATGAGCTGAAGATCAGCATTCATCATTCTCTGCTTCCTCTTTGTGACTTCAAGGTGACCAGATGCCTCAAGTTCCTAGTCACATGACATCCTCATCATGACAGATTGCACCTTCAAACTGAAATAAACTCTTCTTCCCTTAAACCACTTCTTGTTGAGTATTTTGTAACAGCGATTAGAAAATAATTAATACAAATACCTTGAGTCTTCCTAGATTGCAGATAGTGTGTGTGGGTGCTGTGTGCAATGTGTCCTCCCAGACTGCAGATAGTGTGTGTGCAGCTGCTGTGTGCATAGCTCCTTAAGAAGCAGAAGTACCACGTCCAGGGTGGGAGCCAGGAATGCAGCAGTATCTCTCCTACTCACCCTCTCCCTACTTCATATCAGTGGGAAGGAAAGCCTTAGTACTAAACCTTATCCTAGGTTTCCCTCTGGCAAATTATTTCACTTCTATTAGGTAATATCTTTACTTCAAGAAAAATGCTTTCAAATGATGCCACTATTTTAAGTTTTTGAAATTTATTACCATTATTTGTGTTATTGTATACGTTTATGTATCATGTTCATGTATGAGTGAAGTCATATGAATGCCATGGTACAAGTGTGGAAGTCAGAGGACAACGTTCAGAAGTCAGGTCTCTCTCTCCTTCTACCATGGGTTTGGAAATTGAACTCAGATCACCAGACTTGTGCTGCAAACATTTGACTCACCGAGCCATCTTGTCAGCCCAATAATTATTTTTTTACAATATATTCTGACCATGCTTTCCCCTCCTCTAACACCTCCCACATCCTCCCACCTCCCAACCTACTCAACTCTACACCCTTTCTCTCTCTCTCTTTAAGAAACAAACAGGTAAGCAGAAAACAAAACAAACAAAAAATAAGAATCACGCACACAAACAACAAAAGTACTAAGTCAGAAACCATGATGTACAAGCAAAAGACCAATAAAAAAAAAAACTGCCCATACAAAGCAAGGTGAGACAAAGTCTACAAAAACAACCTTGTCTTGTGTTGGAATGGGCCTACCTTTGGGTGTGGTTAATATATTGGAGAAAACTAATTTTTCCTTTGTAAACAGATTTCTATTGAAGCTAATTTCTTGGTTGGGTATGGGGGATCGTGTCCACTTTCCCCTCACAGCAATGAGACCCCGTCTAGCTTGAGCCTGTGCAGGCCTTTTGCAGGTCTTTGGCCATAGTCTCTGTGAGTTCCTAAGTGCATAAGTCCTGTTGTGTCTAGAAGACACTGTTTCCTTGGTGTTGTCTAGCTCCTCTGGCTCTTAAAATCTCTCCACCTCTTCTTCTGCATAGCTTCTTGAACCCTCAGGGGAGGGGTTTGAGAAGACATCCCATTTAGGACTGAATATTCCAAAGTCTCTCACTCTCTGTGCATGTTGAGTTGTGGGTCTCTCTGTGTTAGTTCCCATACTGCTAATGGAAGCTTCTCTGATGATGGTCGAGCAAGACACTGATCTGTGGTTATAGCTGAATGTAGTTAGGAGTCATTTAATTGCTATGTTCCTTTCACAGAGCACTAGTATTTGGTTTTCCCCAAGGCCCATGGACTATCCAGTTTCAGGTTCTTAACTATGCAAGCCATGTCAGACATGGGTTTCATCTCATGTAGTGGGCATTAAATTTGATCAGAGAGTGAGTAGTTATTCCTACAATGATTGTGCCATTATTGTACCAGCATATCTCTTGTAGGCAAGTTACTAATGTAGATGGCAGGGTTTCAGCCCCATCATCATCATTGTTACTATTTTTTTTTTGAGACAGAGTTTCTCTGCATAGCTCTGGCTCTGTAGATCAGGGTGGTCTTGAACTCAGAGCTCTACCTGACTCTGCCTTCCGAGTGCTGGGATTAAAGGCATTTTGTGTATCTGATTATCAATCCCATAGTACAGCAAAATACATGAGGATATCAAATTTTAGAAATTTGTAAAAATAGAATGTCTTTCTGAATCATATATCATCCTTCTTTAGGTTAGAATGAGGAATGAATTAAACCAAATCAGCAGCATCTATTTACTTTCCTGATTGAGTATTAAAAATGTAGAGGCATTCTGAGTTCTCATTAAACAAATATTTATTATCACTGCATCTTCATGTAAAACATGGAGCTTTACAGCCCACGAATAAAATTCCTTCATTTCCTCCATCTTCATAATTGTAATTCCAAGATGAATTCACATGTGCTATACCTTGTGTGAACATTGTTCAAAGTAGCATCACTTTATTTTGTATTCAATATACTTCAGCTCCTTCACAATACTAATAACAGGTGAGCAACTCATGAGAAAGAGCCCGAGACTGGCTTAGTGGTCCCTAAGCTACTGCACACTAGTCTTTCTTGGCAGGATCTGAGACACAGAGAGAAAGAAGAACTTGGTGATCACACAGACTATTTGATGCACCAGCAGCTCTCCTGCATCATTAGGAACCGTTGAGTATGCATTATGTGTTTGGGCTCTCCACACACTGTATTTCCCCACGCCATCTCTGTCTACTTTCAGCTTCAACTCCTGGGCATTATCTTTCAAAGTATTTGAAAGGAGGGAGAAAAATGGTTCCCTAATTTTGTTACCTAATCCCCACCATCTACAAAATGGGATCTCCGTGAAATGTTTCTGAGAGACACAGTGAAAAATGTGGTAAAAGATATTGTGAAATCTTTAGATGATGCTGTGGGGCATCATCTTAATGCTGAATGCAACAGGTTGTTAATTATAATAATTAATAACAATTCCCAGACTATTCCTGGGAATCTCTAGAAAGTTACAGTCCACAAGTGTCTTCTGCGAGTAACCAAGAGACTTAAGGCCCAGTTAACAGTAAGGAATTCATGCCTGGTTCTATAAACCTAGCTAACCACCCATGGCTGGCGAGGTCCTAGACCCTAGACAGCGTCTACTACTGCCATTTTTCTAAACCAATGTAATGTCTAACTTACAACCACAGTTAAGTATAGCTCTCAACAACCTTCATCAAAGGAGCTTCTCTTTGCAGTAGAGACCATTACAGAAATCCACAACTGGTTGAAATGCAGAAAATAAGTGAAAGTGAGGTGTCTTACTCTAACAACAAAACCCCTATACTCAAGGCTCAGGGAAAATCTGAGGAGAGATGTTTAAAAGATTATAAGAGCCAAAGGACCAGTGCTTTGAGATATTATCTTCTAGACACAAAAAAGGAGCTACACCCACAGAATCTCAATAATTTGGTCGCTTACAAGACCTTCATAATCACAATCCCAGTTGAACATCAAGAAAGATAGGGGAAATTTTAAAAGGCCCCACCCCTAAATGGAGAGCTATAGACAAATGGCTGCTTGAAAGAGGGAGGGAAAGTTTTCTCCAGGAAATTTCTCCATGATAGGTTATCCAGTTCCAAGTAGTCAGCCCTCAATACATGTACATATGAGTAATACTACATGAACTCAGTAGTTATATATGTATGTGTACATGTATGTGTGTATACACATACAACAATAAAAGGTCATGAATTTGACAAAGGGTGAGAGAGTAGAGGAGACATGGGAGGAGTTGGAGGGGAGGGAAGTAGAGGTAGAAATGATGTAAATGCAGTACTCATATATTAAATTCTCAAAAAAGTAAATTTTTAATTAAAAATTAGTTTAGTACCTATTTATTCCTTAATTAACAGAAAATGATTCTTCCATCAGGACTTCAAGTAAAATAAAAAATTAATAATGTTCATACAGAACAAAAGAAATTATAAAGTTGACAGCCTGGACCAAAGGCCAAGGTGTATAGTTTCTTAGTGAAGAGTCAGCTAAAACTTCTAGTTTTATTTTCTTGTTACCTCACATGAGAGTTGCTAGTAAATAGTAAAAGTCACATAGAGAAGGGAAAAAGCATCCCTGAAGTACAGATGCCCTCAAGAGAGATGGGCTCTGGAAAGAAATGAACCAGTTATTTTAAAGAATGAATTTTGTCAAGCATAGAGCCTTTGTTTTCAAGTCATATATATTCCTGTGATTGATATCATGAAATCCCATACAGGTTGGAGATGGGCAGACCTGTTGAAAATCTGTCTGGTATCAAAGATTTGTCTCTGTTACAGAGTCAGCCAACAATTGGCTTCTCATAATGTTCCCACCTTACTATTAGTGATGTTTTTATTACATAGATCAAATAAGACCAGAGAGAAGAATTCTTTTGAACAATTTGTCATGTTTTAGGAACTGGTGAGATGAGTAGATATTTAAAATATTCAGAAGAATTTATTTGATCTGTCCTTATCTGAGAACTAGATTGTTTATGCAGTATAAGATGAGTTTAAGGGCTTCTCTGATCAGAGTGTTCTTTGAGGGTTTAAGTCTTCTTTGACTTTTCTGACTCATAATCATGATCTTTCTACTCAACACTTGGAATACTGGGGGATTTCAAACATCAAAAATCTAACCATGGGGTATGGTCTATTTTACCTGTTAATAGCTGAATTTTGTGTATCAGTAATTGGATCATGGTGTCACAAGATACCGGGCCATTTGAAGTAATGTATAATCATCAAAGATGTCCAACATTCTCCCACCACACACACACATATCTGTTGTCCTAAGAATATTAAGGTCTGTGATAACAGGCTTATAGATACTCTTCATGGATAAGAAAGGGATGTCTCTTATACATGGCCATGCATAATCTACTCCACAGAGTTTTCAAAGGCATCTTCTGCTTCATTGTATATATGAGAAACATCTATCAAACATGTGCAGTAGACAACTCTATTCAGAGTTCAAAGAGAAGGACTCTAAAGCATACTTCAAAAATGATCCAAGACTGTGATCATTAGGCATAGGCTCTTGTAACCCTTGCCTGGGGCGGCAATTGGGTCTACACATGTTCTCTAATGTACTGAGGAATGTTTCACTAAGTGAGGAATATTCATTAAGAACCAGGTAGAGCCTAAGGATGACATTCCCTTGGACTTGGGTGGTTTTCTGGAGGTAGAGTACCTAAAATATCTCTGGAAAAAATGAAAAGAAAGTCTATTTTCTGGAGGTTGAGAGGCACCCCATGTTTGGAGAATAAGCACAAGCTTATTATGTTGTAATAAGGTCCAAAGAGCCAGGGTGGGTATTAAAATGATTCTTGAAAGACCATAACCATTAAGCCAAGAATCTTAAAATCAAGATGAACATGAAACCCACAGAATGTGCAGAAATACTGCTGGCCAGAGGTTCTGACAGAAACAATGAAAGAAAATGTTAATCCTAACAACTAGCTCTGCTGTCCAGACGTGGAATCGAGCCTGGCAAGTTTGGCAGAACCAGACAACATCCCAGGTTCCTTAAGATTGAGATAAGTGATGCCTTTGTCTTCTGCTCAGCAAACCATCAGAGGAATCCTACAGTCCTTAGAAAAATGAGCCCAGAGCCCTAAAGGCAGCATCCATAGGGGGAGCACATTGTGTTCATCAAATCTTTCAACTCCTCTAAATTTACTATGTAATCTTTTTCTCATTCACAGGATGGCAGGCCATCTAAGTCATTGCTGAGTACCTGATTAATCGGAAGATATTTTAGCCTACATTCCACATAGTTTCTTCCCGAAGATTTTTATCACTCTCAAGTTAGCCTGTTAGTTTTCTAAACTTAAAAAGTTTTTTTTTTTTTTTTCACTTTCCCAGCAGTGAGCAGGTAGTGAAGAATAGTGTCCCGGTTTACACTAATTGCACTTGACACAGCCTAGAATCTCTTAAAATGAGTGTTAATTGGGTAATTGTAGTCATGAGTTGGTATGCACACACATCTGTAAGCTGAGCAAGCTAGAGAGAAAGCCAACTAGCAGTATCCCCCATTTTCTGCATCAGAACCCTGCTTTGACTTCCCTCAACTGTGGACTGTGAACTGGAAGTGGGAGCCAAATAAACCTTTTACTCCCTAGGCTGCTTTTGGTCAGTGTTTTATCACAGCAACAGAAAGGAAACTGGAACAGACATTTCTCTGCAGACTTTGTGTACATGACCAGGTGCTATCTTCTGAATCACACGAGGCTTCTGGTGTGAGGTCAGTCATGAAAAAATAGGTAACAATTGGGACAAAGTACACAATCTGGTTCACAAATGTTCATGAGAAAAAATGAGGGGCAGGTGTAACACAGATTCATAGTTTTTTAAGTAACGCTGCATTTTATGATTCTGAATTTCATGACCTACTATCACTATCTGAAATGATGATGACAGCTGCAAAATAATGATGAGGACATCAAGAAAACCAACATTTTCATTTGCACAAATAATTCTCATATGGACATTTGATGGGCTTGTGTATAAGTTCCTGAGAGCATCAGTTGTTGCCAGTGACTTCAAGGAGGTAATTTTTGTTTTCCATGTCACAATTCAACATCTAGTTGAGGTCTTTGAAAGTAACCAGCTCTTCATCAAACCAAAACCCTTGCTATAGTTACAAGTCTCAATAAAACATATCCCAGCATGGTTGTAGTTTATTTTAATAGCCTGATAGCAAAGAGAGGGATGACATATGTCAAAGAGCTATGGCCAGTAACATTTATGGCTAATTTTAACTAACGAACTATGATGGCCCTAACAAGCCAAGTACCTGGTTTTGAGGGAAGAGCAGCTTCTATTGACAGAGGAAGCATTGTTGTGGAGACTATAGTGGCTTTCTACATGAGCACCACCACCCTCATGGAAAGCATTTCCGTGGATGCCTATGGGAGTCCCAGGGAATCTCCAGGGTTTAATGCTGCTAGTTTGTCATGGTCCTTGCTTCAAGCCCTTCTTTTGGGGAGACTTAAAAAATGTCTACACCTCCTCTAATAGGCCCAATGACAAAGCAAAGTGCAAACCAGCAAAGTTTACTCTAGAAAGCCAGCGTGTTTATTAGGTATACTTACAGAGCAATGTGTAAGAGATGATGGAGAAGAGCATGGATGATCTTACAGCAGCCACATTAGAAGGTTTGCACCCATCAGGAATGATGACTCCTCCCTGGTTGTTTAAACAGAGTTTCCTCCCCTAGCCCTTTTAGGCCTCTCTGCTCTAGCCCTTCGGAGACCCCAAGAACACATGCACTTAAGGAAGTATTTCACACAAGGAGTTGAGGAAAGTGCTTGAGAAAGACACTGAGGTGAGGGTCCCGTGGCCTTACCCAACCCTTCCTTCCAAGAGGAAACAACAAAAGTCAACAAACCCAGCTGTTATGATCTTTGTGAACAGGACCAACTGAACTTCTGATGGTGATAGCAGTTTGGCCCAGAGGATAGTCCTGTACAACACCATTCTTGTTACTAGAATTATAAGAATCAAACTCTGATGGCCCTAACAAGCCAGGTTCAGCAGCCAAATAATAATAATAGGATTTATTTAACACAGCCTTATTAGGAAACTGGGTGAAAAGGGTCCAGTGATTATCACCCATGTCTGTTTTCTGGGTGTTAGCATATTTTTTTTCTTTTTGGTGCTAGGAAGTTAGGCCTTCATCTGCTTTTCAAACACTCCACTGCCAAGCTATATTCCAAGACTTTAGTCTTAAATATGGAAGCTGAGATATGCATGGCTAAGCAATTCTAGTCAAGATATGGTCCTGCCCATTATGATTATCCCAGCTCCAGTCTTTCTTAAAAGATGGTTTGAAAACATAAATATTTCCTACAGACAAGCTCTCCCTCTGGCTGGACCCAGAACCTCAGCCTTTTCCTTATCCCAGTATGGCTGGAGTTTATTTTAATAGCCTGATAGCAAAGAGAAGGGTGACATATGTCAAAGAGCTATGGCCAGTAACATTTATGGCCAATTTTAACCAACCAAGTGATATAGAAGGAGTGGGTCTTAGGCCAGGCATACCTAGAGTCTATTTTATCTTATGGGTAACATCTTATCATCTCAAAAACATTGTCAGCCAGGCAATAGTGGTACACACTTTAATCCCAGCTCTTGAAAGGCAGAGGCGGGTAGATCTCTGTGTATTTGAGGACAGCTTGGTCTACAGAGCTAGTTCCAGAACAGTCAGGAACCCTGTCTGTCTGTTTCAAAGAAACCCTGTCTCAAAAAACTAAAAAAAAAAAAAAAAAAAAAACCATGAGGTTCATTTGTTTTAAGTTATACTTCTACAGAATGTCATCTACAAACTGTCAGCATACAACAGTTATAACACTTCACAAATTACAGCCAACAAGAGGTCCGATATAGCTAAAACAATCTTAAACAATAAAAGAACAGCTAGAGATATCACAGTCCCAAGTTTCAAGTTATACTATAGAGCTATAGTCACAAAAACAGAGTGGTACTAGAATAAAAACAAATTCATTGATTGGTAAAATATAATTGAGGACCCAGATATTAGTGCATATACTTATAGCCACCTGATTTTTTGACAGATAAACCAAAAATGAACAGCGAAGAAAAGATAGCATCCTCACAAATAGTGCTGTTCAAACTGGACGGGTACATCAAAAAGAATGAAACTAGGTCCTCGTTTCCCACCCTACACAGAAGTCAACTCCAAATAGATCAAGGACCTTGACATAGACTTGATATCCTGAATTGGATAGAGGAGAAAGCAGAGCATATGTTTGAACTTTTAGACATGGAAAGAACTTTCTAAACGGGACACCGGTAACACAGGCATTAAGGTCAACAATAAATATATGAGACCTCATGAAAATAAAAAGTTTCTACATAGCAAAGACACCATCATTTGAGTGAAGGCAGTCTACAGTATGAGAAAGGGGGGTATTTACCAGATGTACATCTAACACGGGGTAAGTATAAAGAATATAAAAGAATTCAAATATCTAAACATCAACAAAACCAACAATGTAATGTAAAAAATAGGCATAGATCTAAGTAGGGATTTCTCAGAAGATGAAATACAAATGGTCGAGAAGTATGTTTTAAATATACAACATCCTTAGTCATCAATGAAATGCAAATTAAGACTACTTTGAGATTTTATCTTACCCTCATCAGAATGGCCACCATCAAAAAAAAAAAAAAAATAATGACAGCAGATGCTGGCATAGATGTGAGAAAAAGGGAGTACAAACTGGTGCAACTATAGAAACAAGTATGGAGTTTCCTCAAAAATAATGAAAATAAAATTACCACATGCTCCATCTACACCACTCTTGGGCATATACTCAAAGGACTCCATATCCTACTAGAGAGATACTTGTTTTTCCATTTTCCTTTCTTCTCTATTCATGATAGGAAGGAAATGGAAACAGCCTAGATGTCCATCAACTGATGAATAGATTTAAAAATAGATTGAAAAAGTGATACATTTATATGATGGAATGTTTGTTATTCAGCTACAAAGAGAAATGAAATTTACAGGTTAATATATAGAGTTGGAAAACATTGCCCTAAGGAAAGGTACCCAGACACAGAATGGTAAATGTACCATGTTTTCTCTCATTTCTGGCTTTTAGCTTTGAATTTTCAGATTCAATTTGGAATATCCACAGAAGTCATAAATTTAGTAAAGGGCCATTGAGGGGAGAGGCTTTAAAGGGAGGAAGAGATAGAATACAGGGGTATAAAGGGTTAATAATAGAACAAGAAGAGTTAAATTAGTATGGGAGGTGAGAAGACAGGAGGAGGGAATACCAGGAGGGGTAACTAATACTAAAGGCATTTTGAAAAAGCCATATGGAAAACTACTAAAGATTCATAAAATGTATACATACACACATCTAAAAAGAGGTTTAATGGAATTACCCTACAATTTCGGGACAATACCCCAGTTAGATAAATCAATGTTAGCAAATAAAAAGCCCAATACCAGGAACTGGTTATCTCTTTTTGAGTTACTGGCCAGTGGAGATCACATAGGCCCCCAGACATTATACACTATCACCAATACACTTAGCTGAAGACAACACACACTTGAGTCATAAAACATGGAGAAATCAGGCTGGTACTCATCTAGAAACTTGATCCCTATTGGCTAGTTTTCATGGTGCTGGAAAGCAATATACACATTCTAACTGGAGAAAAGTAATCTTCAATATCATCCAGCTGTGAGCCCTGTAAGCGACAAGAGGACTGGCTTGATAAGATATGCCTTCTGGTGCAGTAGTAGTATGAATATTATGGACATCATGAACTTCTTTCTGATTGAATCTAAGGCAAATCCATAAACTGGAATCCACACCTAGCATTGTTAAAGAGGACAAGCATCTGAGGCTTGATAGCTCATATGCCCTAGGGGAAAACCCCATATTATTATTGTGCTAAATGGACATAGTATTAACATAACTCCTAATGATGTATTACTATACCCTTAGTTCAGAACACCTCTCAGCTCTTGTCAGAGAAGCTTCTTCTTGCAGTAGATGTCAATTAACACAGATGCTCCCAACTAGTCAACATACAAAAGATAAAATCCTGTGGACTTCTCAGCCCTAAACTGGACATTCATATCACACCCTTCCCCACAAGGCTTGGGGATTTTGATGGAAGAGGAGACAGGAAGATTATAAGAGCCAGGTGTAGTATATAACACCAATAAAACAGCATTTTCTAGACATAACAGACATATAAACTCACAGACAGCATGCACAAAAAGTGCATAAGCTCCAGCTAGACAAACTCCCAGTACAGAAGCAAGGAAGGAAGTCCCAAAATCCCGCCACTTCCTAAGGAGATGTTGGCATTTTATAGCCCTTAGGAGAGGGAGAATCAGTTTCATTTTGTTTTAATGATATGACTTCCGGTAGTTGATCACACATTGAGGAAGGGGGTAATTGAAGGAGTTAAGTAAAAGAAGTTGACTATATTCAAAACACATTGTATAAAAATCTTGCTAATTAATGAAAGTGTTGCTAAAATTGAAAATGTCATGCATATAAATTAAAGTTTTTTTCTTTTTTCCTTTTTTTTTTGTTTTGTTTTTGTTTGTTTGTTTGTTTGTTTTCAAGACAGGGTTTGTCTGTTGGGACAACCCTGGCTGTCCTGGAACTTACTTTGTAGACTAGGAGAGCCTTCCACCACTGCTGGGATTAAAGGCACATGTCACCATCACTAAGCTATAAATTAAGTTTTTAAAAGCATAAAACATGGAAGAAAAAGGAAAATAGTAGAAAAATCTCTATATGCTAATTAATATCTAGAAAAATATAAATAGCCAACATTGACTTCATTTTTTAATTAAAAAATGAAGTCATCAAAATCCTTTATTTTGCATGTGACTTTCTTTGCACCCCCTCCTTCAAATGTCAAAGAGTAGTCGATAGTCAATTCTTGTGCTGTTTATGACGAAACTGCCCAATAGTTTAACAATTAGCTACATGTGGCTGCTGAAACACAAAATGTAGCTTGTCTGAACTGAAATTCTTTGAGGAAATAATATCCTTAAAACTATAAAAATAAAATGTAAAATATCTCAATAATTTTATACAAAATTTCATATTGAAATGACAATATTTTATTTGAAGAATATAAAGGTACTCTTAAAATTAGTTTTACCTGTTTCTTCATACTTTCAATGTGGTTACTAAAGAACTCAATAGTCTATGTGTGGCTTGTGTTATACTTGTATTTGACAATGCTGCTCTAGTAAAAAAAAAAAAAAAAGAACAGGACAAATCCCTGTATATAAATCCCTGTATATAACTAGCTCAAATATAAGAGTTTTATCACAGGGAATATTAGTGATACCTAATATTTACTGAAATTTTACTATGCACTAGTACCATCCTAAACATGTTGCAAAAAAAAAAATAGTTATTCTTTGATCTTAGCACAATCTCATATAATTCTGCATTTTTTTTCCACAGTGTTACTGTACCTCACCCTGGTATAGCAGTATGCGGCAGGGTTATCTGATACCAAAGCATAAGCTCTTATCTACTTGACAACCTCCTCACCCCTCCCTGGCAGAAAAGTTTAGGAGGAAACATGTATTGTGTTGCTCTTTCAAACGTCAAACATTTTTTAAAAGCCTCTGTTGTTAGCCCCCAGTCTGCTTATGTTCTGGAGCCAATTTCTGACCATGAGAAGGGAGAGGCCAGACACTGCCTCTCTGACTAGGACCTTGGGAACATAACCATGGCAAATATCTGGATGGCTGGAGAGAGATGCACAAAGGCTCCCAGAGAGAAAGAGAGCCACAATCAGAGGCTGGTCTCTTGACCATTTGAATTCCATTTGCATTCTCTCTGTGATCCTCCACAGGAACAGGCCTTTTCACGTAGGCTTAGCTCCCCAAAGCCACTGGAAATGTCACAAAATTAAATGAATGGTTTCTTAGACACCACAGGGAGTAGAAACCCAATAACCAAATACTAATGGCTTCCTCTGCAGGAAGCCCCTTTAAGGATAAAAGAATTCATCTAAGAGTCAGATCCCTTCCTGGCTGGTATGTCTATCCATCTGCCACATGACAAGCATGGAGAAGTCAATAGCACCCTCGCCCCACCCCACCTGTGATCCTGGAGAACAAGAGGGAGAAAATCCTGATCCTGTGATTTCAACTAAAGGGAGGTGAAAATTTATTTGATATCCAGGCTTGATAAAGGCACCCATTCCTCTGCACCAAAGATCTTTCCTGCTAAACTGAACAAAAGAGGAGAAAGAAGTTGAGATGCATATTGAGGGGAAGGGGGAGTGAGAAAGAAAGCCAGCACAGCAGGCAGAGAGGTGATAGCAATACAGACAAAAGAAAGAACTTCTGAAGATTCTTTCTAAGAAACGGGGTGTTCACTGCATTGGCTTTTATTATATCGCTCACCTTGCTCTGTACTTTGCATGGCAAGAATAAGATTCAAGGTTTTGAATATGCACGGATAGCAACATATCTGGTTTGTCACTGTCCAAACACAACATCTCTGTAGCTTCAGGGAGGACAAACACTGAGAGCTCCACTGGGTCCTCACTCAGCCTCTGGCAGGCATCCAGCTTGGTTTTCCTGGGAACAAAATCCTGACAGGGTCTCTGACAAGATTTTCGTTCCCAACTAAAGACACCGGCTATGTTAACTGTACAGTTTCCTGAGACAGCAGACTTACCAGGCTACCAGAAGTCTATTATATTGACCTTGGAGGACAACAGACCAGCATTCAAACCCACCTTGGCTGCCATGCTAGGCAAGTTGTTCATGCTATCTCAGCCACAATTGCCTCGTCTCAAAAGCAGGTGAGTAAAATGAACACAGCAGGCTGTGTAGGACTAAAACCCAAATAACTTATCTCACTCGAGTGCTTTATATCTCTCAGCAGCATCTTCCCCTGTGTGTAAAGGAAGTATCATCATAAACTGAGCTTTAAAAAGAGGAAAAACTAAATTTCTATAGAAGCCATAAATTTCTTCATCTTCAAGTTCTGTGTAGATTGCATATATTTCCAGTAAACAAGGAAGGTAATTAGGATATAAGGTGGTTGAGAGAAATCATCATAGTATTTTACATTTTTCTGTTCCAACAGAGTTAATCACAAACATATTGCATTATAAAGCTGAGTAATTATAACATAAGCATCATATAATTATAAATTAAAATAGTTAATATAGAAGCTTTTGAAGAGTATTTAGCCAAGTTAAAAAATGTTCAGGAATCTGGGAAGATATCATATTGTTTGCCTTGCTGGCATGAGGACCTGAGTCTGATTCTGAGAAGCCTCATTTAAAGAGCCAGGCATAGTAACACATGCCTGTAATCTAAGCACTGGAATATATGGAGTGCTTAGATGTCTCCATATATGGAGACAAACAGGTCTCTAAATATTGCTTGTCTCAAAATAAAGGTGGGGCATGCCTCAAGAGAAACACCTGATGGTTGTCCTCTGGCCTCCACATCTGTGTATACACATATGGATATACATCTGCACGCGCACACACACACACACACACACGCACGCACGCACACACTCACATACACATTCCACATGCTTATTCTTAAAATTTTGTCACACCACCTTACAGTCACACAAATAAATTTACTCTTTTCATTTAGAAGATAAATTCATCAAAGGTAAGAGCCCTTCCGTATTAGGCAGAGCTCTCTAGAAGAACAGAGCTAATAGAAGACGATAGAGGGATGGTTGGATAGATAGATAGATAGATAGATAGATAGATAGATAGATAGATAGATAGATAGATAGATAGATAGACCTATTAGATTAGCCTACTATAGTTCAACAATAGCCATCTGTACCCAGGAGAGGCAGAGAATCCAGTAGCCACTTGGTCCAAGAAGGTGAACAGCCCATCTGTTCCAGTCTAGTGATGTAAGTTCTCTGAAGAGTTGGAGATAGTGAATCAACATTAGATGGTAACAGAAGTTGGAGTCTGACATCAGCAGAGTCTGCAAGTATGCCCTGCTTTCTCTTAGATCTCTTTGTATCTAGGCCATTGCTTGGGAAGCTGTCACCCACTTTGAGGGAAGGTCTTTTCCCCTCAGTTAATCTCTGGAAATGCCCTTGCTGATATGCTCAGAAATTTTTCAGCAGGGTAATTTTAAATCCCATCAAGTTGGCAAATAAAGCTTATCGTCACACTTTTCAAACTTCTGTGTTTGCTTCTGTTGATGCTGCTTTGTTTATCAAGTGAGTTGTCTAATAACATTTGGTTCTTGGCTAATGGGTTAACTAAAATACGGTAACTTATCTTAGGGCTACAAAAGCTCAAATAAAGAGATCACAACTCTTCTTATTTTCTTGAGATTAAGGTCTTATGCTAAGACTTTGAGTACCATCTTTGTATAATATTCATGCCAAAATAGGAATGGAATTGATGGCTCAGCAGTTAAAAGGGCTTGGTCTCCCAGAGGAACCAGGTTCTGTTCTCAGCACCCCCAAGTCAGGCAGCTCACAACCAACTGTAATTCCAATTCCATGGTATTTGATAATCTCTTCTGGTCTCAGAGGAACACACACACACACACACACACACACACACACACACACACACACACATACACACACACATCATAGTCCTGCCAAAAGAGGACTATTTTGCCTTTGAGCTGAGCAGACCTAAGTTTCAAAGGTTGACAAATATAGTCTGCCAATGGACTGGTGAATACAGCCAAGCTCTCAGAAGGATGATCTTAGGAAGCCAGCAGCAGACCTATTCCTCATAAATTCACTGTTTCAGGCTACCAGGTTTTACTATGCCCAGAGGAAGTCCAGTATTATATAGTTAATAAAGCAAGGCTTTCCAGAGATGCAGTGCATGAGGGTGGGGAGGGAGAACTGAGACATAGACATCAATGTGATATCCATATCTCTCATCTCTAAGTAACAAGAATAGACGAGCCTGACTTTCAGTTGTCAAAATCTGCCTGTCAGTGCCCAGTTATTTCCTGCAACCATCAGAGACTTTTTTGTCTCTCCTGGAAATAGAAAACAGACAGAGTTCAATCTTTCTACATGGAGCTCTACAGCAATGCCTGAGGAAAGGTGGAGCAATTGTCTCTGTCCCATAGTACAATTCTGAAACATATAATCTATGCTGGCTTCTATAACTTCCTGGTAAAATTAAGCACCAGTGTTCCCCAGGGTCACCTATCAAATAAACTACTTGAACTCTAATCTTTGATGAAAGCCTGTTTCCTACAAAAGTGGCCATATGGAGCGTGGTGAGGGAGTGGTCAAGGACCAACCTGTGGGTTCAGAATTTCTAAGAAACACAGTAGACAATAATTGGATGGTCAGAGCAAGTCATTCATGGGTAACACATGTGAGAGGTTTCCAGAATTCCTTCATTCTTTGCTGGGAAGCAGATGTGAGTACGTACGCCATTAACTGAGAAAGATAATAAAGATTTGCCAAAAGCTCTTGAATCTTGTATGTTTAGTCTTATACTGTTTCTGTTTTTTTTTTTAATCAGGTAACAAAAAACATCACCAAATCTATACAGAGATGTACTAATAAAAATGATCAGAGCATCTGTAAGAAATGCTCTAGCCTTTCTGACTTCCAATGGTACAGATTTGTGGAATTTCATAGACAGTAACAGTCATGAATCTGACAATAGTACTAAGGCCCCACCCAGGCTATACATAAGGTATATTCCCAGAGCACAGCACCAGCAGAGAATAGTTACTCTGTAAAACTGAGATGTCAAGGCTTCGCTGACAAAATAGGGGCTTTCTAGTTTGCATGGATCAATCATCAGACTGATGTCAAGATACCTGCTTGGGGATACAGAGGGATCAGAGATCTTCAGACTTGGTAGATGACAAATAGTCAAACACTATCCTGAAGGAAAAGCCCAGAGTAAACTAGACTAGAGAGAGCCCAGGAGAGGGAGTTGTTTCCATTTCTCTTGTCTCCTTTCGGTGTTAATTTTACATGAATTTTCAATAGAATTCACATTCTCTAGTAAAAACATTTTGAAGTCTTCTTTTTTGCTTCCCTGGCAAGACTTTGTCAGTAAACATTTTCATTGATTTTGTTGTGTGGGAACAAAGTTATATAGACCTTAGCTTCTTATATGTATTAGATTTTTGTTTATGAGAAGAACTAAGGATTATCATGCTTGATAACTCTTTATAATTTATGGACTTCCTTTAGGAAACAAATGCAATTATAAGTACACAGCATTCTAATCATCTGACTTCTAAATTTTCTTTTGCCTAAAGTCATGAATTAACTAATTCCTCCAGATTTGTCAAAACTCCAATTGAGCAAGACTCTTGCCTAGGCTGACAGACTTGATTTTATTCATCAGGGGAGAAGGACTTTGTCTTAGGATTTCTATTGTTGTGATAAAAGACCACGACCAAAAGCAACTCAGGGAAGAAAGATTTTAATTCAGCTTACAGTTCCTCATCAGATTCAATCATCAAAAGGAGTCAGGGGAGAAACTCAAGACAGAAACCCAGAAGTAGGAGCCATGGAGGAACACTGCTCACTGGCCTTCTTCCTTTGACTTGCTTAGCATGCTTTCTTATATAACCCAGAACCACCTGTCCATAAGTAGAAGCCCTCAAAGTGTGCTGTGTTGTCCCACATTGATTCTTAATCAAGAAAATGTCCCACAGGCTTGCCTATAGGTCAGTCTTATGGAGGCATTTTCTCAATTAAGATTCCCTCTTCCCAGATATACATAGTTTTGTGTCAAGCTGCCATAAACCAACCAGCACAGACTCCATATGAGACATAGTTTTTTTTATATAAATTATTTTCCCCAATGATGATTCCATTTGGTTACCTTGTTTATTTGGAATTAGAACTTTACATAGACATTGTGGACAATACAAAATCTGTATGGAACTTAGTAGCAACCTCCAGAAAACAGAACCTGGGACAGAAGCTGTTCACAATGAGTCAGCAAGCACGGTAGAGGTTTAAGAGAAGAAGGGTGCAAAGGCAGCAACAGCTTAAGACCCAGCTGTGGACGAGTCTCTGGATAGTGCGGCGTGAAAGCGTTTCAAAGAGCAGGACAATCGGTTGATGTCCCCTGGAGATCTTTTATCATTTTTTCCATCCCATTGGCTCTCAGATCCAATGAATACTCTTTTCTGAACTTAGAACTCTGGGTTTCCATCTGTCTTCCAGGGGAATGTTTAAACTAGAGTTAGTTGTATCTGTTGAAAACTCACACTGACGAGCCTTAATTTATTTCTTTAAGTCCAACTGAAAGAGAAGTTCTCCAGTACCTCAAAGATATTAAATCCCTGGGTTTATTTCAGTGTGACTTTGACAGATGTATGACAGGTCAGTGCCCATGACTGATAGATGTGTCGGAAGCCCCTTTATTCTCATTCATTTCATCATTTTAGAACCCAAATCAGGAGTGTGCAATGCTGTGCCTGGCTTCTTTTTCTGTTGCTCAAAAGGAACATAGGGCACATTTTTTTTAGGAGACAGTGCTTTTGTTCCTTGACTGCTTCTAAAATGGAGGGGAAATGTGTAACATCTTAGGGGATTTCAGGAAGTCATCCACGAGCCAGGAAGGCCTGTGAGTCTAAAGAGCACACAGGCTTGTTTCTTTTGTCTTTTGTTCCAGTTCTGGAAAACAAATAACTAGCACACTCATTTAAAAATCTCAAGATTCCTAAAGTATCAATAAACTGTATAATCATGAAAAACACAACACATCCCTATACTGCCAAACTGGCTAAAAAAAAAAAAAAAAAAAAAAAAAAAAGCAAGTGCACTACTTAAATTATTTAGTCTAAAATTCTAATACCTCCATAGCTTTGAGGGAGCTTACTGTAATGAGTATTTTATATATAAACATTGTTAAAGGACTCGCCTATTTCATGGTAATTCATGGCAGGTCAATTTAAATAGCCAATTCTATACCCATGTGCAATTTAAAATGACTTTATGACTAGGACTGATAGCTTTTCCATGGACCTAAGCAGTATATATTTCTAATTTATGTACAAATAGATAAATTTTAAGACATTTCCTTTCTTATGTTCACATCTTACAGTATGGCAAACACTTTGGTGATCATATAAGCATTAATGCTATGTCTTGACTTCTCCACTGTACAATTCTTAGGAATTCCTAATGATCATCCTCCCATCGTGAAAAGATAAAATTATTGATGTTCAAGGAGTAACTCTAGGTTTTCCATTCAAATAACAAGACAAAATTTTTAAAATATCAGATGAAATTGTGGAGGAAGAAGTAATATAATTATATTTTAATTAAATTTTAAAAATTAATTTTAAAAGAATCCAATGAACCTGCCAAAAATGTTGCTCCAACCAAATTAAAAATAATCCAAGTAGAAAAAACTTTAGGAAGGGAAATGTAGTAAGTACATTAGGAAATCTCTTATAGATGCAGGTTTTCACATAACCTGCTATAAAAATGAGTTGATTTCATAGAAGATACCCAAGCATCTATTGGCTGTGAGGTATAAAACTAAGATAGTGTGATTTTGCAACTACATATTTTCATAATAGTAATTTGAAGTTGAAATTATTCCCAGTATTTCAAAGATTTTCTTATCTTAAATGTAATCCTGACTGAAATTTCAGATCCTCTGTCTTTCAGCCAAGCTGTTTACAGATTGATTCCTTATTCAGCCCACACTGTATAAAATGTAATTTTCTTAAGCAATTATTAGCCAAGAAACCTTGTTGGCTTGTCAGCAAACCAAGTTATTGTTAAAATTTGGAGATTAAAGAAAAGAGAGAAATAGAAAATACCTTCATGGTGGGAGTGTACGGGAAGAAGGATATACTGGCATGCCTGCTGTCTGAGAAAACTACAACCACGGACAGGCCAGCGTACTTCACTTACAATGGTGAATAGCAACAGGATTTTCAGTGCACTCCACTACCACAGCATCCCAAAGCCCACCTTTTGCACACACAAAAATATATATATAAACATTTCTTTTAAAATGCCACGTTGATGCATAATCCAGAGTCTCTGCTACCTTGTGATTAGGCTTAAAGTAATGGAAGCATTCTCTTTATCCCATCTCCCTTTATCTTTTGTCAAAGTTTATCTTCAAAACTGATCAGTAGAAGGAATGAAAGGAAAAATGCAAGAGAAACTTTTTTTTTATACTCTGGGACAGAACTAGCATATATTACCCACCTATATTTCCCTTGAGCTTTCTCCAGCATGGACTGCAAAAGTTGAGTGCCAGGAATAAGAATATCTCTCACCACCCCTTTTGAGTAGACAGAAAGAAATAATCAAACTCATGGATGAAATAAATGAAATAGAAACAAACAAAGCAAAACAAAAATCACAGAGAATCAATGAAACCCAGAATGGGTTCTTTGAGAAAATCAGTAAGACCAACAAACCCCTGTCCAAATTAACTAAAAGCCAGAAAGAGAAGATCCAAATTTACAGAAGCAGAAAGGAAAAGTGGGGTTAAAAAAAGAAATCCAGAGACTCATAAGAACATGCTTTAACAACCTGCACTCTAACAAATTAGAAAATCTAAAGGAAATGGATCATTTTTCTTCATATATGCTACTTACCAAAGAAACTGATCAGTTTCCCTTATGAATATACATGCAAAAATTCTCAATAAAATACTTACAAACTGAATCCAAGAACACATTAAAAAGATAATCCACCATAATCAAGTAGGGTTCAGCCCAGAGATTTTTCAACATACATAAATTGGTAAATGCAATAAACAAATTGAAAGACAAAAACCACATGATTTTCTCATTGGACACAGAAAAGGCCTTTGACAAAAATCCAACACCCCTTCAGGATAAAAGTATTAGAGGGATTAGCGATACAAGGGGCATACCTCAAAAAAATAGAGGCAGTTTACAGCAAGCCCATAGCCAACATCAATTTAAATGGAGAGAAACTCAAAATCAATTGCACTAAAATCAGAAACAAGACAAGGTTGTCTACTCTCTCCATAATCAATATAGTACTTGAAGTCTTAGCTAGAGCAATAAGAAAACTGAAGAAGATCATAGGGATAAAGATTGGAAAGAAAGAAGCCAAAATGTCTTAATTAGTAGATGATATGGTAGTAAATATAAGTGACCCTAAAAATTCTACTGGGAAACTTCTACAACTGATAAACACTTTCAGCAAAGTAGATGGATACAAGATTAACTCACAAAAAAATCAATAGCCCTCCTATATACAAATGACAAATGGACTAAGAAAGACATCAGGTCTACAACACCCTTCACCATACCCTTAAATCATATAAAATATCTTGGAGTATCATTTACCAAGCAAGTGAAAGACTTGATGATAAAAAATTCAAGTCACTGAAGAAAGAAATTGAAGAAGATATCAGAAGACAGAAAGATCCCCCACTCTCATAGATTTGTAGGATTAATATAGTGAAAATGGTCATCCTACCAAAAACAATCTACAGATTCAATGCAATCCCCATCAAAATTCCAACACAATTCTTCACAGACCTTTAAAGAACAATTTTCAGCTTCATATGGAAACATCTCTCTCTCTCTCTCTCTCTCTCTCTCTCTCTCTCTCTCTCTCTCTCTCACACACACACACACACACACACACACACACACACACACACACACTAGCTAAAACAGTTATGAATAATAAAAGAACTGCTGCAGGTATCACTACCTGTTACCTCAAATTGTACCACAGAGCTATAGCAATAAAAACAGGATAGTGGTGTTATAAAAATAGACACATTAATCAATGGAACCAAATTGAAGATCCAGGCATGAATCCACATACCTATGGACAGCTGATTTTTTATTTTAAAAAGAGGCCAGAAATACACACTGAGGAAAAAAGCTTCAACAAATGGTGCCGGTCAAAATGGACAACTGCATGCAGAAGAATCCAGATAGATCCATATTTCTCACACTGTACAACATTGAACTTAAAATGCATCAAAGACCTCCACATAAAACCAGATACACTGAACTTGATAGAAGAGAAAATGGGAAGTAGTCTTGAACTCATTTGCACAGGAAAAGATTTTCTGAATAGAACACCAAACAGTTAATAAATTGGACATTATGGAATTGAAAGGCTTCTATATGGAAAAATAATCACAATTTAGATAAAGCAGAAGGCCACAAGGTGTAAAAAGGTTTTTT
The DNA here is from genome assembly GCF_004664715.2 of Peromyscus leucopus. Classification (NCBI taxonomy): domain Eukaryota; kingdom Metazoa; phylum Chordata; class Mammalia; order Rodentia; family Cricetidae; genus Peromyscus; species Peromyscus leucopus. Next base: position 47,266,535 of record NC_051067.1, read on the forward strand.
ATCAATTACACATTTGATAGAGAGCTAAAATCAGAAATATATAAAGAACAAAAAAAAAGGTATCAAGGAAAACTAATAACCAAATTAAAAGTGGGTACAAATCTAAACAGAAAATTCACAAAAGAAGAAACTCAAATGGTTGAGAAACACTTAAAGAGATGTTCAACATCCTTAGTCATCAGGGAAATGCAAATTAAAATTGCTTTTAGATTTCATCTTATACTTGTCAGAATGGCTAAGATCAATAAACAAATGACAGCTCATGCTGGTAAATATGCAAATTAAAGGGAACACTTGTCCATTGCTGGTTAATTGCAAGCTTGTACTGCGACTAGGAAAATCAGTGTAACAGTGTCTCAGAAACATGGGATTCTATCCACTTCAAGATCCAGCTATACCACTCTTGGGCATATATCCAAAGGTCACGTTTTCCTACTACAGAGACACTTACTCAGCCATGTTCATTGCTGCTCTCTTCACAATAGTCAGAAATTGGAAACAATCTAAATGTCCCTTAGCAGAAGAATGGGTATAGAAAATGTGGTACATTTACACAATGGAGTTTTAGTCAGCTGTTAAAAATGACATCACGCAGGCAAATAGGTGGAACTATAAGAAAAAAATAATAATCCTGAGCAAGGTATCCCAGACTCAGAAAGAAATATGGTATGTGTTTGCTTATATGTGGATATTAGCTGTTAAGTCAATGATAACCAAGCTACAATCCATAGAGTCACAGAGGGTAGGTATAGAGGAAAGGAATAAAGGGAACAGATAGATACCACTAGGAAAGGGAAATAGAGTAGATATTTATGGATGGGGGGTGTCTTGAATGGTAGGATTAAGAGAGAAGATGAGAGGGGGTAGTGAGAGGGAATATGGGGAGAGACACTTAAAATTTAGGGGCATTTGAGGGACAGTATGGAAACCTAATACAGCAGAAACCTCGTAAAATATACACATATGAATATGATCTACATGAAATCACCAAATAGTAGGGGAGATAGATTCTCAATTAGTCATCTCTTGTCACTAAAGAAGCTTCAAGTAATGGGTTTGAGTTATACCTAATTGAGTTGTTGGCCAAAGGGATCCCCACAGGAATCCCAAATAACCCAGGCTGTTGCTATCCATGAACTGACATCAAGGTCCTTGTCCTGAAGACAGCAAGGCCCTTGTCCTGATGACAACACTGCCACAACTCACATGGAGTTATCAAACTAGTACCTACACAGAGCCTTCATCCGTATGTTCCAGCATCTTTAATAAAGGAAGGTACCCTCCATGCTATCAAAAGAGAGACATATACTTCAAGTCATCCACAACCCTTTATCTACAATTGTGTACTACCTGCAAGGTATGTTAGGGAGTAACCAATCAATATCTTATTTGACTTGAGGCCCACTCTACAAGAAGAAACCTGTACCCAACACTGCTTGGATAACCAAGAACCTGAGACCATATAGCCCTGGGACCTAGGGGAAATCAATTACTACAGGTTTTTTTTTTTTTTTTAAGTATGCCAGGTTGTGGTGGTGTACACCTTTAATCCCAACACTTGGGGGGCAGAAGCAGGTGGATCTCTGTGAGTTGGAGGCCAGAAGCAGGTGGATCTCTGTGAGTTGGAGGCCAGCCTGGTCTACAGAGCAAGTTCCAGGACAGCCAAGGCTACACAGAGAAACCCATCTCAAAAGAAAAGTACAAAAAAAAAAAAAAATGACTCCTAATGACATTCTGATATACTCAAAGATCAGTACCTTGCTCAGTCATCATCAGAGAAGCTTCCTCCTGAAGCAGATGAGAACAAATACAGGGACCCACACCAAGACATTATGCAAAGAGTTGAAGACCTTGGAACCCTCAGTCCTAAACAGACTCTATCAAATCCTTCCCCTCAGGGCTTATGGAACCCTATGGAAGAGGAGGCAGAAAGTTTGTAAGAGTCAGAGGGAATGGTCAACACCAAGGAAACAAGGTCTCTATATCAACATGATCAAAGCTCATGTGAACTCACAGTGACTCACATCCACAGGTCCTGCACAGGCCTGCATCTGGGGGGTCCAAGAGCTGAAAGAAAAAGTAGACAGATGTCCTCATTCCTAGCCCAGATGTTACCTCTAATTGATAATCACTTGAAAATTAAAATATATTTTTTCCAAGGTGCTGTGGAATAGTCCTCTTGTACATTGTAAAGATTTGATTTAATAAAAATGCTGACTGGCCAGTAGCCAGGCAGGAATTATAGTCAGGACAACCAAACAAGGAGAACGATGGAAAGAAGAAGGGTGGAGACAGAGGAGGTGTCAGGCAGCCACCAAGGAAGCAGGATATGTAGAAAATGAGGTAACAAGCCATGAGCCAATTGACAAAGCATAGATGAGAAATATGGCCGTGTAGTGGTAGCACATGCCTTTAATTCCAGCACCTGGGAGGCAGAGCTAGGCAAATCTCTGAGTTCAAGGCCGGCCTCGTCTACAGAGCGAGATCCAGGACAGGTACCAAAACTACACACAGAAACTCTGTCTTGAAAAACCAAAAAAAAAAAAAAAAAAAAAAGGTTTAGTTTAAATGTAAAAGTTAGCTAGTAACAAGCCTGTGCCAAGCATTTATAATTTATATTAAGTCTCTGAGTCAGTTATTTGAGAAGCAGTTGCCAGTTACTTGGGAACAGGTGGTCAGAACAGGAAAACACCTACACCAAGAGAGTTTCACTGGGGAAATAAACAACTCTTAAGCATAGGCTGTATTCACAGGAGTAGATGGCCAACAGAAAGCAAACTCAATGGCATCTTTGGAGGTTCCTTGTTTCATAATGTCCTTCCTGTCAGGACTTTTACTTTTTTAAATTCTTTCTCTTTTTTTATTTTATTTTATTTTATTTTATTCAGGAGTCTCTGTGACCACCGTGGCCAGCAAAGTAATGATACAAGGGAGGCAAGAAAGTAGTTCAGTTCAACGTGACTCAATAGCTGGTATTGGTTTAAATTTCAAGAATCTGACTCTAAGTATTTAATTTTAGGTAGTTTAAAACACAGCACAATTTGGTGAGAAAATTTCCTGGTGATAATTAATTCAATCATGTGTGCATCACAAAACTTAAGACATGACTACATCAAAACTCTTCATAAAGTACAAGTGGTGCCGGGCGGTGGTGGTGCACGCCTTTAATCCCAGCACTCGGGAGACAGAGGCAGGTGGGTCTCTGTGAGTTCAAGGTCAGCCTGGGCTACAGAATAAGTTCCAGGACAGGCTCCAAAGCTACCCAGAGAAACCCTGTCTCGAAAAACCAAAAAAAAAAAAAGTGCAAGTGGTGTCTTCCATAAAGAAAGATTCTATAGATCAACCCAGAAAAAAAAAAAAGCTTAAGATAAGGATCTGGGGGAGTGTCTGGAGTGGTCTCTGGTCTCAGCCACACAGTGTATTGATCAGCAGGCTATTAACCACATCTACTTCCAGCCTTCTGGGCAGAAAACAAGTTATACATAGCTCCCTTTGAAGAGACAACTTTGTGTGTTTAACATTCCTGGATCATCTAGTGCTTTTCTGTGAGCACAAGAACCTCCATGCCTCCTACAATTTTATTTCTATATTTTTTCTCTCTTTTTACCCTATAGATCCTTTGCAAATATATTGTGGCTTCCAGTTTAGTGCTTTTATGAAATCCTTGGGTGTGAAGGAGTGGATCTCTGCATCTATACCTGTTCTGGATTCTTTTCCTTCCATTTGTCAATCACTCCCTTTGTACTTCTCATTAGGAAACAGACAGGCTTCTAAGGAAAAATAAAATAAGATAAAACAAAAACTAACAGATTGGAATTGGACAAAATAAACAGAAGGCAAAAAGCCTTCCAAGAGACCCAAGAAACACAAGACCCACTCGTTCACACACACAGGAATCCTATAAAAACACCAAGCCATAATATTTACACAAAGGACCTGGTGCAGATCCGTGCAGGCCCTGTGCATGCTGCCTTAGTCTCTATGAGTTCAAATAAGCTTTGATCTTGTTGAGTTAGGGACCTTGAGTGACAGAAAGGGGGTAAATCTGGATGGAGCAGAGGTGGGAAGGAACTGAGAGGAATCAAAGAAGGGGAATCCATAAACAGGGTATAGTGTATAAGAAAAACAAAATCTATTTTCTATTAAAGGAAAAAACAAAAACAAACAAACAAAAAGAAATATATTCCCTTAAGAGAAGAACTAGCCTTCTTTGTTTCTTCCTTTTCTCATGCGGTCTTCATTAAACATGGTCTCCTATTCCTTGTTCTCCCTCTCTTTTCTTGATCCAGCTAGGATCTCCCGCTCTCTTTCCCTCTACCCTCACCCTTCATTGCTCCCACTCATGTCTAGGCTGTTCATGTAGATCTCATCCATTTCTCTGTGTCTTTCTTGGGGTCCCGTTTTCCAGGTAGCCTCACTGGTGATGTGAGTAGCAGTTCAGTCATCCTTGTTCCACATCTAGCATCTTCCTATGAGTGAGTACATACCATATTTGTCTTTCTGAGTCTGGGTTACCTCACTCAGGATGATTTTTTCTAGATCCATCCATTTGCCTGCAAACCTCATGATGTCATTGTTTTTCTCTGCTGAGTAGTATTCCATTGTGTATATGTGCCACAATTTATTTATCCATTCTTCAGTTGAAGGGCATCTAGGTTGTTTCCAGGTTTTGGCTCACAGAAATCCACAAAGATACCCCCACAAAAGACTGCTGGCAATGGTCGAGAGACAGCCGGGACTGACCTACTCTGGTGATGGGATGGCCAAACACCCTAATAGTTGTGCCAGAAACCCCATCCAAGGACTGAGGAATCTGGATGCAGACATCCACAGCTAGGCCCCTGGTGGAGCACTGGGAGTCTAATTAGTGAGAAAGAGGAGGGTTTATATGAGCGCGAGAATTGTTGAAACCAAGGTTGGATAAAGCACAGGGACAAATAACCAAATGAATGGAAACACATGAACTATGAACCAAAGGCTGAGGGGCCCCCAACTGGATCAGGCCCTCTGAATAGGTGAGACAGTTGATTGGCTTGATCTGTTTGGGAGGCATCTAGGCAGTGGTATGAGGTCCTGGGCTCGTTGTATGAGTTAGCTGTTTGAAACCTGGGACTTATGCAGGGACGCTTGGCTCAATCTGGGAGGAGGGGACTGGACCTGCCTGGACTGAGTCTATCAGGTCGATCCCAGTCCTCGGGGGAGACCTTGATCTGGAGGAGGTGGGAATGGGAGGTGGGCTGGGGAGAAGGGGAGGGGGGCAGGAAGGGAGAGAACAAGGGAATCTGTGGCTATTATGTAGAACTGAATAGTATTGTAAAAAAAAAAAAAAAAAACCTAGCCTTCTTGATACAGTAGCCCTGTGAGAGAAGAAATGAAAAAAAAAAAAATCAACCCAAAGAAGGAATATGGTTCTAAAGTCCCTCTAAAACAATATTTTCAAACTGGGTTTCTGGAGGTCTTTAGATTAATATCTAATGATATTTGGAAGCTTTCTGTAAGAGTTATTAGAGTTATCCCCTCAACTTTATTTTGTCAATCATAAACCAATAAAACAGTCTAAATTTCCTTGCAACTTTGTAAGTTAGTCACAGTATTTCATTTTCTGCATCTTTTTTATATGTGTTAAATGACAACTTTTTTATATGTGTTAAAATTACCAACAATATGACTACTTCAAAGGTAATACAATTGTTACAACTGTTAACACATTCTCAAATGTGTTTTACTGACCCCATCCCCAAAGACAAGAGGTATTCAATTTCTATAGTTGGAGAATTATTTTCTATGGTCTGATTCTATTCACACTCTCAGTATTGATACTCTAATAAGTCTATCCTCTTAGTGTTGTAATTAAATTGTGATCCTGTAACTTAGGTTGTTCTTAATCCACACTGCAAGTTCTTTTTCTTGATAGAGATGAGAATGAGGTGTGGACAGTAATGAAGCCACACATTCATGTAGAGCTCATATATCTAAATTATATTGTTTCATTGCTCAACTCAAGATCTTAACACAAAGACCAATATTATTTGAGAGTTCCTTTAGACAACTTCATTTGAGTGAAATGGTACCTTGAAACTAATTTCACAGCACTAGGTCTTCTATTTTGCACAATCTAAATATTTTAATCTATTAATATTATATATTTACATTATATATTACATTATAATATATTATAATATTATATAGTTACATAATGTATTGTATTAATATACTAATCTAATTTAATATATCTTTATGAAAGAGAAGAAATCTGGACCCAGGGTTAGGACCAAATCAGACCCAGGGTAAGACCCTCGGGTTCATGGAAAATTCCAAAATTGACTGCTTTTCCACAGAAGCTCTGTAGCCATGTTGAAGACTAGTTCTGACACACAGTAAAGCCCACAGGTATGTGGAAAGATCTACAATGACAGAAGCAATGGACCCTGGGTGAGAAAAAAGTATTCAAAACTTTCACAAACTTGATCTTACTCAAAAAACAAAAGCATCTGCCCTACGTTTGTTTACAGAGCAATTCTGAGAGCCTGAGCAAAACTTTCTAAATCAGTATTTATCTTGCTTTCCAAGCTAGTATCTAATAATTAGTGTCCTGTGTGGATGGCATTTGTTGCACACCATTGGGTTCAAAGAATTGCATATATACATATATATTCATAATGTAGACAGAGACATAACTCATAACTTAAATTATAGCGGAGTGCATCAAGCAATGTGAAAACGTTCTTAAACTTTGTTTTACCTCTGGCTTCTGTAGAGCATATTACAATGGTTTTATATCCACAGTATGAGTATGATTTATTTTAAGTTAATTAGTATACTGAATTGGAAAAATAATTATATTTTATATCTCTCTTTCTCTCTGCATGTATATGAAATGTGTGTGTGTGTGTGTGTGCTCTTGAGTGTGTATGTGTGCATGTGGGTGTGTACTTATGGAGGGCAAAAGTCTGACAGGTCTTCCTCAGCTGCTCTCCACTCTTTAGACAAGGTCTCTCACTGAACCTTCACCCATTTAGTTAGACTGGCTGGCTAGTGATCTCCAGGGACCTATCTGTCCTTTGCCACCTCCTACTCCAGCCCTCAGCAGTAGATGTGTGCCATTGCACCTGGTTTTATCTGGACTCTGTGAACCCAAACTCAGGTTCTCATTGAACCTGCCAAGAACTTCATTGAATTCTCTCTCCAGCCTTTACTTGTATTTCTCAACAGTGGCCTGAGCAGTGTTCTTAATATGTACTTTGATTTTCAGTGAATATTTGTAATTTGAGTTAAAATTGTTCTCTAAAAGTAGATTTGGCAGGCCCATTAAATGATATACCAGTTAATACAGCCAATAATGTTTCCAAGTAAAATTTTATAAGTTGTTATCTTATCTATACCTACTGGATTTTGAACTTGAGATATAAATAGGTAGACTCAATTATATATACATATATGTATTCATATTATATATGATATGAAGTTTAGAGATTTAAATTCATTTTTAAGTTGTATGTGTATGTATGTATGTATATATGTGTACATGCACACATATAAACTCTTCTCTAATTTTATTCTCAATATCATTGGTTGGTACAACTAGATTATAATTTAAGTTTAAATTTTGACAGTTTTAGCCATACAAATATGAACTACTGTTCTGTTAAATTCCTCCAGATCTAACCAGTGAAAGAAATGAAAGTTAGAAAATAATTTTGATAGTGCATCGAATGCCAACATCAGATATGCCTTTGTCGTGAAGGATCTTATTTTCACAGTGTAGCTACTTTTCTGAATATAGAAAATTGTTAATGTTCTATTGTTTCACATATATTATGGCAGCTATAATTCTTCATTAAATGGGATATGCTCTCAGAATCTACTGGCCTATTTACTTTTGGATAATCAACTATAAATTTGAAATGTCTTTTTGTACTATATCATAAATGTTAGCATCTACAACAAATATATTTTATTGCATTGATTTATTTAGAAATTTTAAGTTCATGATTAGTCTACTTAATAAGTAGTGCAGATTATAATAAGTCAAACTTTATATCTTCATGATTATTCATCTTTAGAATATTTTCTTCAAATTAATAAATATCATAAATATATGAGACATTAAAAGTCAAATATAATTAAACACTGAAGTAAGTTGTAGCCAAGAAAAATTATGATGAAAATTAAATAAAATTATATTTCTTCTTCAAATAGTTAACAAACCATTTACAAAATGTTGACATACTATGAATAATCAGACATTGTTCAGGTTCTGTGCTTCTGCCAGCATGTTTAAGGGAGAGCACGTCTGTGGAGGTTTCTGATGTTCTCTTTGGAGAAGCTCATTATGGCTGGGCACTGATCTGCAGCAGCTTCTTCATGCTTTTCCAGTGGAGAGCTTACCTGGCTTAATAAGTTTATTCACAGTTATTGTCTCTTATAGGAAGAAATTACTGTGTATTATCTCAACTCTTTTCTCTCATTCTGTCTCATTGGCAGAGCTTTTAATTCACCATCTTCAGTATTGTTTGTTTGCTTATTTACTTGACATACAGCCACTCAAGCCTAATCTTTAAAGCATTATTTCTCCATCTGGTCCAGGCTAGCAGTTGTTCCACCATCTGAAGTTTCCACCTATGAACACATAGCCTCCTTAACTATCATGAAGCAGATACAAACGGGGAGGGTTACACAAGCAATTAAATACTTCATCCCAGAGGCAACACTGACATAAAATTAACTGCCTGGCCCCGGCCAACCACAAGAGCCGGGGGAGGACAAACCTCTGTTTGTTCAGTAGATGAGAATCAGATTCTGGTTGACACGAAACCTTTGGCAAAGTTATGATCTGTGAAAACGTAACTATACGAATATAACTTCCCAAAGTTACAGGGAGTATGATTTCAAGTAAAATTCAGATCATTTATTGGTTCTACTAAAAGTTATTACTTTAATTACTGCATGCTTAATGTTTCAAGAAAGAGTAAAATTAAGTATGAAACACAAAATAGGTGCTTAATTAGCCTTTGCTTTCCAAATCAGAACAAGTTTCCCAGATATGACTTCATATTGTGAACTCTGAATATTACAACCATCAGAACCAGAAATACAATTGTCTGGATTTTCATTTGATGTTGCACGGCCCCAACCATATGAAATGTGACTACAGTTGCTAAACTTAAACTTAATAAATAGATATTTTATTTTTCAGATAAACTAATTGAATATTTTCTCACTGCTAGGTGTGTTATATGTTAGAAGCATATAAAGAAATATCACTATATGTTCCCCAGATGTTGGACATAGCACTATAAGAGTTATTGTTTATTTATTTACCCTATTGATCTTTGGTGCTCATTTGGCCCCATCCCTCCTTTCTTCTGCCCCCATTCCTCCCTTTTGGAATGACAATGTTTGCTCTGTGGAATTGTATATTTGAAATATGCAGGATACTTTTTTATCTTGACATGTTTACATGACTCTCCATGAAGAGTTGAGCTTGAGCAATTCCGTGAAGACTGTGAACTCTCAGAGATGAGCTATGTTTGTGTTATGGAATAGGTATAAGTTTTTGCAGCCTGGTATTGAACAGTTATAGTTTAAGATGTGTCTAGGTGTCACATTGATAGGGAGTGATCTTGTTATGGTTAATCTTGACTTACAAATTAGGTGAACTGAGACATACCAGGAAGATTGTAAAGCACACGTGTGTGTGTGTGTGTGTGTGTGTGTGTGTGTCTGTGTGTGTTCAGGCATTTCCAGAAAGGACTTACTAACTCTTATAGGTGGGCAATACTATTTCATAGGATAGTGGCCCAAACAGAATAAAAGTGGAGGAATACAATATTATGTTTCCTCACTACCTTTATGCAAGCTGCTCACTATTTCACTCTTTCCTCACCATAATAAACTGAAACTATGGGTAAAAATAAATCTTCCCTCCTATAAATTTTTTCTCTCGTGTATTTTTTACGGCACTACAGAAATTGGAATAGAGAAAAAATGAGCATTATATTACTGAGAGAACATATTAATCACAATGTTAACATGCATTGCTTACAACTGCAATTACTTTGTGTTCATTTCTGATACTATCACAAAACACCTGAAACTGGGTAGTTTTTGAAGAACATAAATTTATTTCTAACGGTGCTTAATGTTGGAAAACCAAGACCAAATGATCAGTAGATTCTGATGTATGGTCAGGGTCCAGCCTCATTCCATAATTGTCCCTTGAATGCTGCTACCTCCAGAGGGGATGGATGCCACAAAATCATAGAAGACAGGATGGAAAGCTAGTTCTTTGCAGCCTTGTTATGAGATCACTAATTACATTACATGAGGGTTCCATCCTCATGATTTAATTACCTTCTGAAGACATAGATTCTAGGTTTCAGCACCCAAGTTTTAGGTGACAAATCATAGCACAGCTCAGTGAGTAAGAAGTCCATCACAGATCTCACTGTGCTAATATGATAACACTGACACCTAGGTCTGCTTACAAACTCCTTTACTCAAGATCCTATCCTTTATTTTCAAACCCAATAACATTGTGTCTCTCCTTCCATCCTACCATGTGCACATCTCTCTTTCCACAACTGAAAAAGTTCTCAACTTTTAAAAACCCATGTTATTAGATAGAGCACGCTCACATAACTCAGGATAAGTTCCCCACCTCAAATTCTGTGCTTTAATCCTACCTTCAGAGTCCTTCTCATTTCATAAGATAATAAAGTTTTAAGTTCTTGTGATTTGGGTTTAAACATACTTGGGGGTCATCATTCAAATAATGACAAAACAAAGAAAAGAACACGCAAAGAATGGGCAGTAATCACCTAAGCACTATCCCTCTTGTGACATCTTGGAGTTGGTATGGAATTTGACACAGAGTTATAAAGGAAAACTTGTCAGTTATCACTGGCTGAGGCCTATCCTGGAGATAACTCCCAAAGTTAACTTCTCAGGCTAAGCCATAGATGCTTCCAGAAGGAAGGTGGAAACAATGTCTGTAAATTAGTAATGCAAAGGAAATGTGTATATGTGTGTCAATAAAAACTGCTGTACACAGTATCAGAACTGTCACGGCTAATGGAAGCAATGGGTGTGTCCTTTATAATACTTCTATCTCTTTTTCAATTGGGAGTGATCTAGTAGATGATAAAGAACCAGAAACCTGAGCGCAAGCTCACTATCTGAACACAGTGTTAAATTATTGGCTCAAAATTTTGCCTGAACCTCCATCTCCAATTTGAAAAAGAGGGACCAGATAAGCTCTGAAATTCCTTCCAGTTCAGACATACTACTTTCTATGAGTTTTCAGAATACTCATCCCAGTGATGACTAAAACAGACACGGAGATAATGTAAATAATACACAGTAGCTTTTAATTAAATTCAGAGACAATATCATCAACTTTTGGGATTGATGGAATGTGTTTCTAGGTCTTATACTCATAATTTCTAAAATATCTGCTACATCAATCTTTACCACTAAATGTATTTACCCTAAGGACACATCACCCAAGTAGCTGAGATATATGCTTTTTCAAAATTCAGTTTTAAATGTAAATAGACAGTTCACATCCAAAAAGTGGTAGAAAACAAAAAAATTTAATGAGAGGTTATAATTATGCTGAATGCTGTCTACAATCAACTTGGGATGCTAACAAGGGGAAACCAAGAGCTTACTAAATCAGACTTTAACCAACCACAGGAATTTAGAAAACTAAACAAGTACACCGGACTGCAGACATTCTTAAACCTGGGAATGAGTTCTTGACCCCCCACCCTGCTACCGCTGAAAATTTGTTAATCAATGCAAAATTTCCTGGGAATTTTCAAAGTAAACTTGACAATATTATAACAAATTCTGAATTTGAAAATTATTATATTTCAACATATAAGCTTATCAGAATATTGCTATGAAACATGACCATGGTTAAGAGGCAGAAGCATGGGCATAAGACAGAATCAAATGCTGCCTGTCAAACCATTTGCTTCAATGTATATGCTTTTAATCAACCTAATTAATCACACTTATGCCACTCATATGTATTTTCCTATTTCTGTTCCCATAATTTTCTGTATTAGTTGTTTTATGCTTGGATAATTATTCATGCAGATATAGAATGCACACGTTATCCTTCAGCCACTAATGAAGTCTAGTCTGCGTAGAGAAGAACATGTATCAGGACCACTTTGAACAGGCAACATCTGCCTCCGAATGGATTAAGCAAATGTTTTACATCTAGAATACATCTTTGAATTTTCTTTTTCCCCCTTCATAGGAAGTTTCAACTCAATATTAAACACAGGTCTTGAAATGGATTTGTTATTGATATGAGTGGTTTGTTTTCAATTTTATGGTAATCAACCAATGTGGATACACAGACACTTAAAATTACATTTGTTTTAATAATTTTGAAGTATAAGTTTGTCTTTCAAGAAGTGTAATTTCACATTTCTGGATGAGCTTTTGGATTTTCCACATATGTTACTTTTAGATGAGACCTGGGTTTTAAATAACTTTCAATTATTCAATAATTACCTTATACCATAAAAAAGGAAATGCTTTATAACTGATTATCTAAATAGAATATGGAAAATCATGTATAATTAGTTCTATTTAGCTTAACTTTTCAAATTAATAAATTATAATTATAAGCTGCAAATAATAGAATTGCATATAAACTTACCTTTATAAAGGAATAATATTTGGTATCTCACTAAGCATGCCTCAGGTTGTTCTCACCTTTTTAAATACACAATACTGTTAGAAGAAAAGCCATGATCTGAAACAGTTCAAGGTCAGAAATTCTGGTTCTGGTAGCCTATCTTTCTCATCCTTACAATGAAGGCTGTGGTCTGCTGGCAGCCCTACCCAATAGACCACAGAAATGACCAAATGGGCCCGTATTTCCTAGCTCCTCGATCTATAACTTCTTTTACTCTGATAAGTATACCAAAGCTGTCACCCTCATGTATCAGCGAAAACCATGTTCAAGGGGGATTAAAATTGGGTTTTTTGAGCATGTGCTCCAGTGTTTTCTACAGCAGTTTGACATTTGGTGGAGTTCTCAAGTTTAAGTTGTAGGAGAAAATTTTTTAGGGAGCTTTCAACCGCATAGCCTAGGTGGAATGTAGGGGTTCTGCGAAGGAAACGGTGAAGTGAGAAATAAGAAATGTCCATTTAATCCACCAGCTCTGTAAGTCTTTGATTAAATGGGGTTTTTAACCTTCTTTGAAGTTTTCTTTGCTCAAGCTGTCCTCAATATTCCTTACAATTAAAACAATTTGGGGGAGTTTTACTGTGAGATGGAAAATTGTGGCTTTGTTTCAAAACAGGGCTTCTCAAAACTTGTTCTCTTAGAAGCAAAGTGGTTTCTGTGGTTTACATTTTCATGACTGACTGAAACATATTTTCCAAAGGAAAGAGCCATACATGTCACTGAAGTCTGCTCACTTTGGCAGCCTGCCTGTGGAAACTGTGGTGTGTGTGTGTGTGTGTGTGTGTGTGTGTGTGTGTAACTGACTCTGACTTTAGGCATATAACACCTAATTAACCTCACAGACATGACATAATTACTCACATGACCTGCATATGGATTTTTACAAAGTAATTATGAAGGTTGGAAAATTTTAGGGATTTTATTACTCTCCCAATCACTACCAAGGTACATTTTATTTACCTTGTGAAAGTTTCCATTCTGTTAATTTCCATATTTGCACAGGTATAAAAATACAACGAAAATTCCAAAATTATAAATTTAAAACATCAGGGAACATACTAGCTGTGCAGATACTGGATGAACTTTTAAATGACTGTTTAATTCACAGTAGTGGAAAAGACATGTCTTAAAGGAAAGGCAGATATTGATATGTTCATGTGAGGGGAAGCAGGGGGTGATTGTCACCATGGGAGAAAGGCCACCAGAAGAGGAAAGCAGAAAGGCAAATGAAAACGTGAATCCTCAAACAAGGTAACTCACTTGTAAGCAGAAACATAAATCTGAGACTGGACTCAGTCAGCACTAGTAAGCTGTACACACTCAGACAAGTCATTTAACTTCAACGAGCCTTAATTTTTTTCTCAGCTGTAAAATGAGGTGATGAACAACAAGACTGTAAGAATCCAATCCATCCTGTATGATTCAGTGAAATCCAGTCTACCAACCACAGGAACAAGAAAAACAGTAAAAACCAAACAAAATCTTGAAAATTTCACCCCCAAGTCTTGGCAAGAATCTTGCCTTCAACTGAGCCTTTGTGGAGATTTGAATTCAGTGACAGTACTTTATAGCTTGCACCAGAATTCACTAAATCTAGTGGGCTCACACAAGATCAATCCATACTGGAACTGGACCTCATTGAGCACAAATGTTCACTGGTCTCTCTAATGAGAATAGCCACCTCCAAGACCCAGGTGGGAAAGATACCTAAATATATCAGCAAGTAAAACTAGTGAATTCATAAATTATAATCCCATAGATGCCCTAAGATGTTTATCATGTTTGTATTGACCTAAAAAAAAAAACAGGATTGAGCAGCTCCCATTTATTCTAATGTGTTTAAAATTTAAATAAACTGAAGACAATTTGGCCACATCTTTCATTACTCATTACAACTAAAAGCTTTTATCAAGCAAAGTCAGTCAATATCACCTGCTATAATAGAATCAAGTTCTAATCCAATTATACTAGATCTTTTTGTTACTAAAACAAAACACCAAAGACAAATAATTTCATAAAAAGTTTTATTTAGTTCAGTTTTGACATTCAAAGTCTAAATGGTATACAGCAGGCGTGCTTTGGGAGCACTGCCTCTGAACTGCATCGCATCAAAATACATGAAAGGCAGTGGTAGTCAAGCAAATGCATGAAGCATCTCAAAGTGGATGAGGGAGTGAGTATAAAGACTAGGGTTACCACAGTCCCCTTCAAGGGCACACTTCCAGTGACCTCTGTACCTCCAGAAGTCCTGCCTCTTAAACATCACAACACATCCCAATAACACTGTTCAGTGGAACAAGTCTTACCCATCTAAAGTCCCTTAGACTTTTAAGGAACACTTACATTACATCCACACTATAGTACCAGTGTGTCAGTTTGGCCATTTCTCTTGCTTTCTGTGAGCATTTGGTCTGCCCAGTGCACTTAAAATCTAAGTTCTTACTAGCATGCCTAGAAGAGGAGGAATTCTAAGAAACAAGCATCTGAGGAGTCAAATAAATAACTGAAATTCAATCTAGTACTTTTTCTGAGGAACTAGGAAGGACTTCAGGGAGTTGTAAAATCAAATGTAATATAATGCAAATATGAAAACATGTCCCTTTTCTCTAGAGATAATTTAAAATTTCCAAATAAATCTATACATTTAACCACTCCATGAAAACATCCCTAATCTAGGAAATACTTGAGGACAGGGCAGAATGTTCCAGATATGGTCTGTATTTCAAAGTACTTGCAAAGGATGACACATCAGCTGTGATGGTGGAATAATGCCACAGTCACCACTAACCTGAAAGATGATAATACGTCATGAAAAGCTAACCACCTAAAATTCAAGTACCAGTAGATGAAAATCAACCCAGGTCTACTTCTTTATGCCCTCTCACTCTATAGCTCCCTAACTTTTCCTTCAACCACTAATGAAGCACTTCTTTTTAGCCATATTCTATAAAGCTCCTATAACACAGTCCTTTTAGTGGGGCCCAGGCTACCCTGGAAAGTCCTGACTCCAGTAAATTTCCCTGGTGACTGAGAATGATATGGTCTGTCCTCGCTCATCACAGCAACCTTCTCCAGTTCTGTATCTTTTCATCCCTTTCTCTGGATAACCTCTAAATGTAGGTGTCTCACCAAACCATTTGTAACTGTTGGCCTAAATTTTGTGGTAAAAGTTCTTTGTATGTAAGATAGCATATATATCATATAGGAATTTCATATTTAATGCAAATGTGAGAAGTTTCTTTATTCTGCTTATAACTATTAATTATCATTACACTTTCTTCTAAGTATTTTTGTTGCATTTAATTTTGTAATTGTTATATTCACTGTTACAGTAAGAAATAGATATATGTAATATTTTTTCCTTAATTATTAAGATGTTTAATTATTAAGATGTCTAAAATATCTATTACTTGTACATATGTCATGATTTGTTGCCATGGCAACCAACATGTACTCACAAAAATCTCATTATTATTTCATCACAATGATAACATGCTTATGGTGTTTAAGAACACATTTCTCAGGAAATAATGGCCTCTTACATTGCACACAAACATCCTTTTTCCTGACTCTATGTTTTTACCTATAATTTAAATCATTTCTTATGAATAGTGTATGCTATTTGTTTGTTTGATTAAAAAATTGATTGTTTAGAAGTAAGGTAACAAAGACATTTTTAAAGTAGACAGAACAAAAACATTTTATGATATAAAATTTTAAATTTTATATGTCTAATTACCACATTTCAGAAAAATATCATGAGCAGCAGGATTTACCATGATATGTACTATAATTAACTTTAAAATGAGAATAATATAAAAATTATGTATCACTATTTTTATTACATTAGAATGTTATTGATTATATAGCTAAGAGGAGCCACCTACAATCCAGGAAGTCTCACAACATAAAGCAAGGATAAATTTCTATTCTTTTAAGGGGTGAAGCCAGATAAACAGTGTCATGTCGGTCACACATTTCAGGTCGGTCAATGAATATAGCTTTTTATTCTTGCCACTGCCATTCCCTGCTTTTCATGAATCCTATTCAGAAGTAAAGCATCTATTCAGCTCAGGGAAATTCTCTCTGGAGGGAAATAATTTTATCAGTGAGACTCCCTGGTGATGAGGCTGACTTGGAACCACAGTTGATCAGCCTTTTTGACAGGGCAGCTTGAATAGCACTTCCCATGATGCTTTGTGATTCCACCTCAACACTTTTCTTTTGAACTCACCATGACTCTTTAAGTGTCTTTTTCTCTCTTTGTGTGTCTGAAGTTATCCCACTCTTAACTTTAATTGAAAAGGTGCCTTTTGTTCCTTTAGTGCAGTCAGACGCTAACCACCCAACTCCCCAGACTGGATTGTCAGGGGTAGTAAAAACTTTGTTCTTTTAATAAGTAAAGGAGATAAACATTCAATAAATAACAACTCTGAGAGCTTTATAGTAGTTGATAGAAAGATACTAGAAAGGACTTACATTCTCAGTTAAAATAAAAGTCTCCTCTAAAACAGAAAGAGAAAAAGGACAGTTGGGGGGCCATGGAGGTCTCTGAGATTTAGGATCTGGGCAGTCGCCTAGTGAAAAACGGAATATGAAGAAGGGTTTAGGTGAAACCATCATCTCACTAAGAGGAAAAAAGACCTGAGAACCATTGTGTAAGTATTTGTCCAAGTCTCCAAAAACTTCTTTGCAAGGCATGAGAATTGGTCCTATGAGCAAAATTAGAAGAAGTTGTTTCACTTGTCTGTGGAAGACTGGGAACATTGAGAAGTTTTGCATAGAAGCAGATGGATTACTGTAAGGAGATGGATCCAGACACTTTAGGCTTTCTGTGCTTTTTAAATACCTGGTATGCCAGGATACAGGTAGACAGATATCAGTGTTTGGAGAGCAAGCATCAGTCAGAGGAACTTAGGCATGCCAAACACTGCCATGAGCTGCGATAGCTTTATTTGGTGTCCACAGTCTAGTGCCTCTGCTGGGTGCAGTTTTCTTAACAGGAATCAGAGAACCTGAGAACCATTCACAGAAAATCAGGAACAAAATAATGGCTTCTGTGTGGTAGCAATAAGGATGTAGCAAAGACACATCAAAGATATTCTCAAAACTACAAGAAATGTAGTTGTTTTACAGGGGCAGGTTTAATGAGACATGGGTCAGAGTTGTATAAATACCTTATTTTATGCTGTCCTAATGATCGCTCCATAGTCCACATTGCTCTCAGCACTATTGTCTTCCAGGCTCCTATTATAATGACCCACTAAGCCCCACTCACAGCATCCAAATGCATTCTTAGTAAAAAGTCCCTAAGTCTTCCACATTCAAAAACAAAAGTGGTCAGGTCAGGTCTTTCACAGCAATAGCCCACTCCCCAGTACCAATTTCTGTCTTAGCTGCTTTTCTATCACTATGATAAGACACCATGACCGAGGAAACTTATAGAAAGAAGAGTTTATTTGGGGCTTATCATTTCAAAGTATTAGAGCCTGTGATTACCACAACAGGGAGCATGGCAGCAGGCAGGCAGATAGGCATGGTGCTGCTGGAGCATTAGCTAAGACCACATATCTTCAGACATATCCACAAAGCAGAGAGCTCTAACTGTGGATAAGTGTGAGCTTGTGAAACCTTAAAGCCTGTCTCAGGGACATACTTCATCCAGCAAGAGGATATCTCCTAATCCTTCCCCAAATGTTCCATTAACTGGGGACCAAGTATTCAAACATATGAGCCTATGAGAGCCATTCTATTCAAATCACCACAGTGACAAGGCAAGTTATAGAAGGAAGGGTTTATTGTGGCTAATAGTTCCAGAGGGAAAGAGTTTACCACCACTACAGCGGACAAGTATTTTTATATTTTAAACATTAAGGAATAACTTGTAAAAGAGGACCTTCATGATAACTTTTTGCTGTGGGATGGTCTGTATGTCAAATTATTCTGATTGGTCAATAAATAAAACACTGGTTGGCCAGTGGCTAAGCAGGAAGTATAGGCAGGACTAACAGAGAGGAAAAAAGAAAGCCAGTCGCTGCCATGACAAACAGCATGTGAAGACGCCGGTAAGCCACAAGCCACGTGGCAAGGTATAGATTTATAGAAATGGATTAATTTAAGTTATAAGAATAGTTAGCAAGAAGCCTGCCACGGCCATACAGTCTGTAAGCAATATAAGTCTCCGTGTTTGCTTGGTTGGGTCTGAGCGGCTGTGGGACTGGCGGGTGGCAGAGATTAGTCCTGACTGTGGGCAAGGCAGGAAAACTCTAGTTACAACTTTTGTAATTTTTTTATGAATTTCATGTGCAAGTAACATATTTCTATCACTTTACCCCTCCCTGTCCTCTACAACTACTCAAGTATTCTTGCCCACTCCTTCTCACTTTCATTATCGCTTATTCTTTATTTATTATGGTTACATATATATATGCACATATAAATTTAAAGACAATCTGATGAGTTTATTTAGAGTAACTTGTATGTGCATGTGCAATGCAATTTTAAGTAAAGACAAAATAATACAGTTCCCTGTGACTTTTCAAACATTTTTAGTGTTATTTATCCCTTGTCTCTCCATCTCCTTCTGTGTTGTCCTACTTCCCCCTTCCCAAGTTAAGTATCCTGTAACCATCAAACCTGCGTTCCCCTTCACAGCATCTGTGTCCTACTATTCTCCTCTCTAGAGCTCATTTCCCCAACCTCCCTCCATACCTCCTTTTTTATTTTCCTGGTTCTATGTTACTACAGGATATAGACTCACATCTAAAGAAGAGAGAGCATGCTGCATTTGGGTTTCTTGGTCTGTGTTATTTCACTCAATATATTATTTTCTACTCCCATCCATTTTGATGAAATTTATATAAATTCATTTTTCTTTACATTATAACTAAGAAGTATTCTATTCTGTATGCATATATGTCTGTATATATGTACCAGATTTTCTATTTATCTATTATTTCTATTTATCAGCTGAAAGACAATTCTTTTTTTTCCACTTCCTATCAATCGTGAATAGAATGACAATGAAGAAGACTGAGTGAAAATCTGAAGAGTGGGATGTTTCGTCCTTTGGTCATGTACTCAGCACTGGTATGATAGGGTGCTGTGGTCAATACATGGTTTAGCTTGTTGATAGTTCCTCACACTGCTTTTCAGAGTGGCTGGGCCCATTAGCAATTTCACTAATAATTATGGTTTCCTATTCTCCACATCCTCAACAGCATTTGTTCTCATTTTTTTTAATCTTAGCCATTCTGATTGAAGTAAGACAAAAGTTCAAAATTGTTTCAATTTTAATTTCCCCGATTGCTCAGGATGTTGAACACTTTCTGAGATATTTCTTGGCCAGTTTAATTTTGTTTTCAGAATTCTCTGTTCTTATCCACAACCCACTTTTCTTTATTATATTTTCCATTATTTGAAATAATCTTCTAAATTCAAATATATTTTGATCATATTCTTTCCCTCCCTCAAGTCCTTCCAGATCTCCTCCTCCCTACCCCCACAAGTTTAAGCCCTTTCTTAAAAAACAAACCAAAAACCTAATGCAACAACAAACCTAGAAAACCAAGAATGCCCTAAACCTAGAAAACAAAATACAACACCAAAAAAGAAAAACAACAACAACAAAGAAAAAAGCACCAAACTGTAACCAAATAAAAGCACACTTAAAAAAAACCTGATGAGCCCATTGTTCATTGGTCAGTTACACCTGAACCAGAGACTTGCCCTGGAGTGGCTGATATACCCAGTGTCACTCCATTGGAAAAAAACTGATATTTCCTCTCCCAGGAGGAATAAATGACAGTTTGGTTGTTAATCTTTACACTATATGCTAGGTTTTTATTCATTCATTCATTCGTTTTTAAACTATAACACAATATAACAAAATTAAACAAAAACGATCACATCACATTTGGGCAAGAAAAACAAACAGAAGGAAAAGATCCAAAGAGAAGGCAAAAGAGTCAGAAACCCACTCATTAGAAACTCGGGAATCACACAAAAAGAATGAACTAGAGGGCTGGAGAGATGGCTCAGAGGTTAAGATCACTGGCTGCTCTTCCAGAGGCCCTGAGTTCAATAACCAGCAACCACATGATGTGGTGGTATTGTGTTCCCCAAAATATTGTGCACTCTAATAAACTTATCTAGGGTCAGAGAACAGAACAGCCACAATATTGAACATAGAGGTTAGACAATGGTAGCACACACCTTTAATCCTAGCATTCCAGAGGCAGAGATCCACCTGGATCTCTGTGAGTTCAAGAGCACACTGGAAACAGCCTAGCATGGTGACTCATGCCTTTAATCCCAGGAAGTAATGGCAGGAGGCAGGAAGGTATTTATGGCATGAGGACAAGGAACTATAGCCTGGTTAAGCTTTGAGGCTTTTGAGCAGGAGTTCAGCTGAGATTCATTCTGCATGAGGATTCAGAGGCTTCCAGCCAGAGGAAATGGGATCAGCTGAGGAATTGGTAAGGTGAGGTAGCTGTGGCTGGTTCTCTCTCTGATCATTCAGCATTCACCCCAATACCTGGCTCTGGGTTTGTTTTTGTTAATAAGACCCTTTAAGATTCATGCTACAACATGGTGGCTCACAACCATATATAATGAGATTTCATGTCCTCTTCTGGCATGCAGATATACATGCAGATAAAACACTGTATACATAATAAATAAATCTTAAAAAAAAAAAAGAAAAAATGAACTGGAAACCATAATATAAATGCAGAGGACCTGGTGCAGACACTGAGTTAATATGAGCTTTTATTCATGTTAATTTAGAGGGCCTTATTTTCTTGGCGTTCTCCATTCCCTCTGACCCTTACACTCTTTATGCCTCCTCTTCTGTGGGGTTCTCTGAACTTTATGGAAAGGATTTTCCCATTTAGGTCTGAGTGTTCCAAGGTTTTTCTTTCTCTGAGTCTTGTCTGTGTTCAGGTCTCTATATTTGCTGCCAGGTGCTGTAGAAGGAAGGCTCTCTGACAATGGTTGAACCAGGCACTGATCTATGAGTATAGCAAAATATCATTAGGAGTTATGTCATAACTACATTTTTTTTCTTTCAAAACAAAAAGTATTACTTGGCTTTACCCTAGATCCCCAAAACGTCTAATCTCAGGATTGTGGTCACACAAGCAGTGTCAGGCATGAGTTTTATCTCATAGAGTGGGTGTAAAATCAGATCAGTTATTGGTTGGCTACTCTCAGAAGCTTTGTGCCATCATTGCCCTAGTATATCTTGCAAGTAGTACATAATTGTAGATAAAGGGTTTGTAGATGACTTGGTATATACATCTCTCTTTTGATAGCATGCAGAGTACCTTTCTATACCAAAGATGCTGGAATATAGAGATGAAGGCTCTGTGTAGCCACTAGTTTAACAGCTTCATGTTCAGTGAATCATGTTGGTGTTGTCTTCAGGACAAGGACCTTGACGTCAGTTCATGGATAGCAACCTATAGTCTTGGCAACAGCCTGGATTATTTGGGATTCCTGTTATAACTCAATTAGATATAACCCAAACCCAGTACTTGAAGTTTCTTTAGTGACAAGAGATAACTAATTGAGAATCTATCTCCCCATTACTTGGTGATTTCATGTAGATCATATTCATATATGTATATTTTATGAGGTTTCTGTTGTATTAGGTTTCCATGCTATTCCTCAAATGCCCCTAAGTTTTAGGTGTCTCTTCCAATATTCCCTCTCACTACCCCCTCTCATCTTCTCTCTTGATCCTCCCATTCAAGACACCCCCATCCATCCATAAATATCTATTCTGTTTCCCTTTCCTAATGGTATCTACTTGTCCCCTTTATTCCCTTTCTGTATACCTACCCTCTTTGATTCTGTGGATTGTAGCTTGAGTATAATTGACTTAACAGTTAACATATACATATGAATGAATACATACCATATTTCTCTTTCTGAGTATGGGATACCTCACTCAAGATGATTTGTTTTTATAGTTCCATTTATTTGCCTTCAAATTTCTTGATGTCATTTTTAACAGCTGACTAAAACTCGCTGTATAAATGTACCACATTTGCTATATCCATTCTTCTGTTGAGAGACATCTCAATTATTTCCAATTTCTGGCTATTATGAAGAGAAAGGCAATGAACATGATTAAGCAGGTGTCTCTGTGGTAGTATGAAGCATCCTTTAAGTATATGCCCATTAATGGTATAGATGGATCTAGAGGTAGATCAAGTCGCATCTTCCTGAGGAACCACCACACTGATTTGCATAGTGGCTGTATGATGCATTCCCATCAACAATATATGGGTGTTCCTCTTACTCCATATCCACAGCATGAGCGATCACTTATTTTGTTGATCTTAACCATTCTAACAGGTATAAAATGAAATCTCAAAGTAGTTTTGATTTGCATTTTTCTAATGTCTAAGGATGTTGGACATTTTTTAAGTGTTTCTCAGTCATTTGAGTTCCTGTATTGAGAATTCTCTGTTTAGATCTGTACCCCATTTTTTAATTGGGTTATTTGTTTTCTTGATATCTAGTTTTTTGAGTTCATTATATATTTTGGATATTAGCCCTCTCCTGGATGTGTACTTGTTAAAAATCTTTTCCCTTTCTGTAGCCTGCTGATTTGTCCTAATGATGATGTTCTTTGCCATGCAGAAACTTTCATAAAGTTCCCTTTATTAATTGTTCTTAATGTCTGTGCTAATGGTGTTCTCTTCAGAAAGCCTCCTGTGCCAATATGTTCAAGGCTATTCCTCACTTTCTCTTCTATCAGGGACAGTGTATCTGGTTTTATGTTGAGGTCTTTGATCTATTTGTAGTTGTTTTGTGCAGGGTGATAGATATGGATCTATTTGAACTCCGCTACATGCAGACATCCAGTTTGACCAGTACTATTTGTAAAGATGCTGTCATTTTTCCAGTGTGTATTTTTGGTCTCTTTATCAAGAATCAGGTGTCTATAGATATACAGCTTACATCTGGATTCTCAATTTGATTCCATTGATCAATGTATCTGATTTTGTGCTGGTGCCATGATGTTTTTATTACTATAGATTTATAGCAAAATTTGAAATCAGGAATGGCAATACCTCCAGCAGTTTTTTTATTATCCATTTCTATTCCAATGAATGTTTTAAATGTTTTCTTGTCCACTGGTTTTGAGATTATTGTGTTTGTGTTTCACAAATACTTAAGTCTTTTATTTGTGCTCCTTCTGATTTTTTAATACAGACACCTAGAGATATAAATTTCCCTTGGAACTGCTTTGAGCAGTGTGCCAGAGTTTTGTTGCTCTGTGTTGTCCTTTTAATTCCAGGAGAATTTTATTTTTTATTTCTTCTTTTCCATTAATCATTCATAAATGTATTATTTAGTCTCTGTGAATTTGTGTAATAACTACAGGTGTTTTTGCTATTGATTTTAAGCTTTATGTCACTGTAGTCAGGAAGGATACATGGAGTTATTTTTAATTTATTAAGATTTGTTTAGTGTCCCTATACATGGTTTATTTTAGAGAAGCTTCTATAGGCTGCTGAAAAGAATGTGTATTCTTTGGCATTTAGGTGGAACAATCTGTAGATATCAGTTAGGCCCATTTGATGTATAAAGCATTCAATCCTAATGTTTCTCTGTTTATTTTTTGTCCATATGACCTGTCCATTAGAGAAAGTAGGGTATTTAAATCACCTTCTATTGAGTTGGAGTTCATATGTGTCTTTTGTTCTAGTAGTACACTTGTTTCAGTGATGATAGTTTCCTTTTTTTTTTTTTCATTCTGTAATTTCTTTACACTACTTATTCCTCTCCAGCTCAAGGCAATTTCTTCCAGTATTCTATGTAGGGTAGGTTTTGCAGATATAAATTCTTCAAGCCTGTTCACATCATGGAAAGCTTTTCTTTATCCTTCAACATAGTTTAGCTGGATACCATAGCCTTGGTTGATGTTTGTGGTCTTTCAGAACTTTCAGTCAATTGTCCCAGATCCTTTGGCTCCTGGAATTTCCACTGAGAAAGCAGCTGTTACTCTGATAAGCTTTCCTTCATATGTGGCCTGTGTTTGCTTGTTTGTTTCTCTTGAAGCTTTCAACAGTCTCTTTGTTCTGTATATTTAGTGTTTTAACTGTAACATGTCATTGAGAGTTTTGTTTTCTTGTCCTGCCTGTTTGGTGTTCTGTATGTTTCATGTGTCTATATATGTATGTCTTCCTTTTATTTAGGGAAGTTTTCTTCTATGATCTTATTCAAAATTTGGTCTATACAGTTGACCTGGAATTCTTTTACCTCATTTAGTACTATAATTAAGAGATTTGCTCTCTTCATAGTATCCCATAGTTCCTCACATGTTTAATTTTTTTCATATTGTTTGTTTGTATGTCCTAATGTTTTTACCTTGACTTCAAGTTCTGATATTTTTTGCTTTACATGATTCATTCTATTGGTAAGGCTTTCTCTTGAGTTTTCTAATTAGGTTATTGCATTTTTCAATTCCATCTTCACTTCAGCTTGACTTCTCTTCAATGTTTCTATCTCTTTATTGAAGTCAGTTAGTTTTCAAGTATTGGATTGTCTTTGTCATTTCATTCTGCTATACGATTATGTTTTCTTGACCATCACTCAGGTCTTTACTGTTTTTCTTATTAAGTTCATTGAGGTGTCTTGTTGTATTTTCTTTTAACTCCTTGAGTATTTTTCTGAAGTTTTTCATTATTCTTTTAAGTTCTGTCTCCCCAGGTCCATAAAGGTAATATACCCATGTGACTGGTGGATTTGGTGTGTGTGTGTGGGGGGGAGATATGCTGTCTTTAGTTGGTACCCAAATGAAAGGAGGTTAAGTGAAAAACCAGGGACACTGAAAAGGCAAGATCTAAGAAAACACAAAGAAATCTAAAGGAGGAGGGGGAAAAGTACTTATGTATATACAGGTGATACAACAGATATTGAACTTGAGCACAATTAAGATTATATGTTGAATTTCTCAACAATATGCATTATTGTCAACTATAAAACATATTTCAATAACACTTTTAAGTCTTTTAAAAAAAAAAACCTTTAAGGAAAGAAGGCCATGCCACTCACAATGGGAAGATCTAGTAATGTAACTACCTTGGTGATGTGATTCCAAATTCATGTTCCCTGCACTGTAACATTGTTTATATGACTCCTCTTTGAGTTAATTAATGGTGGCCACCTGAGCTATAAGGTCACATGAAACTTTATTCTTAAAATTTTTTACTGTCTTGGTTATTCTTGTTGCTTTTTTTTTTATAAAAGGACCTAGGCATCTCCAGCTATGTCATTGGTGTTGTTTATTGATATGAATATCTGATCTCATCACTATTGAGTACATGTTTTGGTCTTCATTTGTTGTTACTACAAATTGTCAGCTTAATAGTGCTTGGGGTTCAGTCTTGGGAACCACTCTATGTTGTTGCATAAGTGGCGGTATCAGAAGTAGTCTCAGCTCAGCTAGAGATAGATGCAACTCCTGAGCCTAGGAATAAGCCTTGTGTAAGGCTTATAAGAGTCACACTAGTATCTGAAGGGATTTTCTAATTCTATAGCTGGTCCTTAGGTGGCAGGGGCTGGAGTCACAGTGGAAGTGGGATATGACCCTTGAGAGTAAGGAAATGGATGTCACACAGTTCTGAGGTGGAGGTGGGTGGCATGGAGGCTAGGTTGGGTGATACTAACTGTGGTCAGGACTGTAGGATGCAACATGATCCTGGGGTATTTCGTTAGGTATTAAATCACTGTCTGGAGTTATGGTCACAGGATATCATATGGTCTCCTGGTTGAGTTTTGGGTGGGGTAGCTTATAGGCAAGTACATATGGCTTTGGGGTTTCTACATGGGGTCGAGGTGAGAGGATGTCATGCTAGCCCAGCACAGCACAGTGGATGGGATTTCTGCAAACAGGGGAGTAGACTAGCTCTGGAGGCCCCTTTTAAGAGTTCTAGATCCCTGTACTCCATGTGGTCAAAGACTAGAGTGTTGGGTATTAGGTGGAGTGGCTAATAGGCAGATAGGTAGAAGACTTGCAGATAATCGCTCTGTATGCTGTGAATGTATTGCTCTTATTGGTTAATAAATAAAATGCTGATTGGCCAGTAGCCAGGCAGAAAGTAGAGGCAGGACAAGCAGAGAAGAGAATTCTGGGAACATGAAGGTGGAGTCGGGAGTCACCAGACAGACACAGAGAAAGCAAGATGTGAAGGCAGAACTGACTAAAGGTACCACAACACATGGCTAAACCTAAATAAGAATTACAGGTTAATTTAAATGTAAGAGCTAGTCAGTAATGAGTCTGAGCTAATGGCTGAGCAGTTTTAATTAATATAAGTTTCTGAGTGATTATTTTATAAGTGGTTGTGGGGTCATTGGTGCCAGGTGAGCACAGGAAAACCTTCAGCAACAGATGACTGGCTTTGAAGGAGCCTCTACTTGATGCTCCGGGTTGCTAGACTCCATTTGGATCAGGACTGGATTAGTGGGTGAGGCAGTGGATAGGCAAGTGCCATCACTTAAATGAAGAGGCCACCTATAGAACGTGAAAAAAAGGTCTTTACCAGCTACAAATCTGACAGAGGATTAATATCTATAATATATAAATAACTCAAAACCTAGACATAACTAGATAGATGATAGATAGATAGATAGATAGATAGATAGATAGATAGATAGATAGATAGACAGACAGACAGGCAGACAGACAATACAATTCAAAAACATGGCACAGGATTAAATAGTTCTTAAATGATGAAACACAAATGGCTGCAAATGTTTTTAAATGTTCAACATCCTTAACCATAATGGAAATACAAATTGAAAGCACTTTGAGATTTTTACTTATCCAAGTCAAAATGGCTAAGTTTTTCTTTAAATGTTGGCATATTGCTGGAGAAGGGGAACAATTTATTCACTGCCAGTACAAATACTAACTGGTACAGTGAAAGTCAGTGTGGCAGTTCCTCAAAAAAAAACTGAAAATAAATCTACCACAAGGTCCAGGTATTCCATTCTTGCTCATTTAGTCACTACCGCTCTGTTCTCAATAGCTATGAAACATAAACAGCTTCAACTCATGAACCCATGTCCATCAACTCATGAACCTATAATGAAAATGCAGTACATTTACACACTGGACTATTAAGTTGTTAAGAAAAAATATAATTATGAAATTTGCAGGAAAATGGATAGAAATCGAAACAATTATCCTGAGTGAGGTTCCTCAGACTCAGAAAGACAAACACTGAATGTTTTCTCTCATTGTGGATATTAACTTTTGAGCTTTCCATATGTTTGTTTCATTTGCAATAACAACAGGGGTTATGTAGGTTATGTAGGGAGCCATGAGGAGGAGGGAATCTTTCAAGGAAGGGGAAATATAATATAGTTCTATAAAAGGAGAAAGGAGAAAAAGGGAGGAGAAAGAATTGAATGGAATGGAGAAACTGGAAGGCTGAATAGAGAAGGTAACATGGGGAGAGGGGCATAGCTAACATTAATGGTCCTTTGAAAAGGCTATATGGAAACCTACTAATGTAGAAGCATCTTAAAATATATGTGTATACATATATGAAAAGAGTTTAAATCGGGCTACCCTATAATTGGGGGACAATACTCCAACTAGATGTCATATGATGATGGTAAGACACTATTGCTGAAAACATCACAGTCTGAAATCATAGAACATATACACACACACACACACACACACAGAGAGAGAGAGAGAGAGAGAGAGAGAGAGAGAGAGAGAGAGAGAGAGAGAGAG
The DNA here is from genome assembly GCF_004664715.2 of Peromyscus leucopus. Classification (NCBI taxonomy): domain Eukaryota; kingdom Metazoa; phylum Chordata; class Mammalia; order Rodentia; family Cricetidae; genus Peromyscus; species Peromyscus leucopus. The sequence continues at coordinate 47,295,013 of NC_051067.1, forward strand.
AGAGAGAGAATATTGAAGTATTGACCTGGAAGCTTCATTTCTTCTAGCTAGTTGGTTTTTGGTTTTTTGTTTTGTTTTGTTTTGTTTATAATGCTGGAAGGTTTTGTGTATGGCACTAAAGGAGAAAAGTAATCATTGTTCATAGTCACATGCAAATGCTGTGAATTACAATGACCGTCCTGACAAGGTATGTCTACTAGTACAATGAGGACAAGAATGCCATGGCAGTGTATCAGTAAGGACTCTCTAGAGTGATAGAACTTATGGAATGGATCTCTATATATAGAAAAAGGATTCATTAGAATAATTTGTAGGCTGTGGCCCAGCTAATCCAACAATAGCTAGCTATGAACAAAAAGTCTGAGAATCCAGTAGTTGCTCAGTTTACAAGGCTGGATGTCTCAGCTATTCTTTAGTACACACTGGAATCCTACAGAAGTAGTCTGTAATGCCAGCAAAGGAATGAACTTGTTAGCAAAGTGAGAGCAAAGAGGTGAAGAGCAAAGTCTTCCTTCTTCCATGTCCTTATTTAGGCTTCTAGCAGAAGGCATAGCCCAGACTAGATGTGAGTGAAAGGTGTGTCTTCCTACCTCAGAGATCTGAATTAGAAGTAGATTTTCCCACTTCAAATTAAGCTGAGATCCCTCACCAATATGCCTTCCATTTGGGAGTTTTAGTTAATTCCAGATGTAGTCAAGCTGACAACCAAGAATAGCCATCACAGGGGGTAATGTAACACTCTGGATTTAAGGTCCATGCCTGGCACAGTTTTCAGAGTCAAAACTATGGGCTAGATAGACAATAGGTCCTAGGGGATAATCTCCAACTATTATTCCACTAAATGAGTACTAAAACAACTCTTAGTGACTTACTATTACACCCATGGGTTAGTACATCTCTCCTCATTCGCCAGAGAAGTTTCTTCCAGTAGATAGCAATTAACACAGAGACCCATAACTGATCAACATGTAGAGAATAAAAGAGACTGTGGAGTCCTCAGTCCTAAATGTGACATTCATATCACATCCCTTCCCCAAAGACTCAGGATCATTGCAGAAGAAAGAGTGAAAAAATTGTAAGTCAGAGGTGCTAGATGACTACAAAGGAAGTGTTTTCCAGATACAACTGAGCATGTGCATATATATATATATATATATATATATATATATATATATATATCACAGAAATTGTAATAGCATGCACAAGAGCAGCGCAAGCTCAAGCCATAAAAATGTGGGGGAAAGAGAAGTGGGGGAGGATCAAAGTCTCATCACTAGATGATAATGTATTGGCCACTCATAGCTTCTGGGAGAGAAAGAGTTAATGTTTTTAGATGTGTGACCCCTCATAGGTTGACTATGTTCTAAGGCAGGCCTCATACCCAAAAGCATTTGGACAACACAAATTGGACTTGATAGGATACAAAACAAAAGTGAGAGCAGGGAATGGATCTGGGGAAAGTTGGAAGAAGTGTGTGAATATGATCAGAATACATTGCACAAAATTCTTAAAGAATTAATAAAACATTTTTAAAAGAATTACTATTACAGACATATGGTCATCCATGTTCACCACTGCTTTATTCACAATAGCTAGCACTTGAAAATAGCTTAGAAGTCTATGAACTGATGAATGGACAAAGAAAATGTGGTACCTGTATACAGTGGTATTTTGTTTAGTTGTAAAGAAAAATAAAATTGTGAAATTTGAAAGTAAATGAACAGAGCTGGTGAACATAATACTGAGTGAGGTAGCCCAGATCCAAAAGGACAAATGTCATGTGTTCTCTTGAATATGTAGATCTTAGCATCAAATCTTTAGGTTTGGATGTTTAGCATGGAGCACATATAAAAGCCATGAAACTATTCCATGGGTCAGGAAAACATCTTAGGACAGTGGTTCTCAACCTCACTAAATCTGTGACCCTTTAGTATAGTTCCTCATGTTGTGGTAACTCATTTTCATTGCTACTTCAAAACTGTATTTTTGCTAGTCATGAATCATAATGTAACTATCTGACATTCAGATGGTCTTAGGTGACCCATGTGAAAGAACCATTCAACCCCCAGAGGGCCTGAGACCCACAGGTTGAGAACTGCAGTCTTAGGGACTGGGACATAATAGAACACAGGTGATATAAAGGGGAATTGGGACATAATGGAAAGGGGCTCTTAAGGGGAGAGGAATGGGACAGCAGGGAAGAAGAGAGGATTGATAGAGGGAAAACTAACACTAAGGATATTTGAAAAGGCCATATTGAACCATCTATTTTATAATTGATGAGAAAGAGAGAGAAATTTGAAGTTAAACTATACAGGAGATAATATTTCCTTCCAGAAACTATAGGTTACCAAACAAAAAGTCAAGTACTGGTTTAAGATACCTAGCCTTGAATTGTTGGTCAGCAGTGTCCATGAGACTCTCAAGACAATGTAGGCTGATTATTGCACCATTCCTGGTTAACTACCAAAATTTGATAAGATTCTATTAAGATACCACCTGCCTTTCTCCTTTTCCTGCCCCTCAAATACCCCAGTGTGAGTCTGTCTTAGTTCCTTTGCATCAACTGTTCCTTCCTACCTATCCCTCAGCTAGCTCTGTGGCTAATTTCTCTCCCTCCGTGTCTTGTCAGTTGTCAGTCTGGCAGTGAGGTTTCCTTGGCAAACCCTGCTCCACAAACTTTGGCATGTTCCAGTCCTATCTCCCCACTAGCTTTTGTTTTTATTGTTGTTTTATTCTGCTTACTCCGGTCCTTGTACTTACATAGTTTTTCTTATCTGGTCCACTTTATCCATTAGAAAATAAGGTCTGTGATAGGGAATTTTGTGTTGGTGCAACCACTGTCAATAAAGAATAAATAGATCTTTCTACTCAACAAATGTAATGATGAATTCAAGGATCCTTTTCATTATTCTTAATAAAAGATATAGGGGAGGGAAATATCTTCTCTGATATCTAAGAACCTTCCAACTCAAGTATGCCAACTAAGCCTTTGCCAAGGCTTTCACAAAATTCATACTATCAGTGAAATTTGTCAATCACCTGTGTTTATCATCATATTAAATTCACTTTGTAGGTTTCCGTAAGATTTCTTTTCTCTTCTGTTTTTGACAATGCCTTTATAACATATTTGGATGTTAGAATGCTGAAAGAAAGTGTATGACTTTCAATCTGGTTAATGCATAGAGATAATAACTATACACTAGTTTTTTTATATTTTGTTGAATTAACATTTTAGTGATTATTACAGCATTTGTGTCTGTGCATATTCTGGTCTATATACAGAGATCCAAACTAACCAAAGAAAACTTGTCATTAATGCTCCCTGGAGACCATCTTGCACAGCCACACCAGACTTCTGAAGTCTAGTAATGAGCCTCCTGTTTATTGGCGGTGGGGGAGGGAGGGGGAAATGTGAGAAACATACCAGAAGTTTTAGAGAATATTTTTCTCTTCTTCCCAAGAGGTTTGTTACTAGTGTTTGGACACAAGCTGAGTACTGCAGTTATTGTTTTAAGTAAAAACATTCTTTGATCTGGTTTTAAAACATAAACATAAGGGCCTTTGGTCAATTTGAATATGACATGTGTCCTTTAATTCTGTAACTAATCAAATTGGGATATAATTATAATTTGTAACTCAACTGCAAAGCAGGAGGTGAGGCAATTGTTATAGTAAAAAGTTTGCTTTTACTTAGCAATATTTTCCATCAACATCTTTCCATTTCTGAGAATCTTATAGCATGTTCCTTTTTTCTCAGCATAAGTACTAATTATTTCACTTTCTCATCCATCCCCATAAACTTCAATAATAATGTGAAATTTGTTTAAAAGAACTAATTTTTTACAAATAGACAGAGGAAAACATGTTTCAAATGATGTTCAACCAAAGACATCCAGGTGGAATATGGTGGTATTTTATTTGTACTAAAATGTGATTTTAATTGTATGTTAATAAATAAAGTTGCCCAGGGGTCAGAGCTATTAGAGCCATAGCAAAAGCTGGGCATTGGTGGTGCACACCTTTAATCCCAGCACTTGGTAGGCAGAGCTAGGTAAATCTCTGTGTGTTCAAGGATACAGCCAGCATTGGAGACACACGCCTTTAATCTCAATACCAACCATAGAAGATCTGGAAGTCTCTACAGACAGGCAGTGACGATGCAGTCATGTGTTTGGGTTTATAACCAATGAGAAGGCAGAACAGAAAGACTATATAAAGACAAACACAAGGGAAGTAGGTCTTTTTTGGAGAGGTCTCTTGACTGAAGAGGCTAGCTGCAGCAGGTGGTAAGGCTCTTAGCTCGGACCTCTTGGCTTTCTTCTTTGCATTGGTTCTGTGTTTCTTATTTAATAAGACGGTTGGTTACATCTGCAGTGGAATGATTAGTTTAAATGATTTACTATGAAGTCCTGAAGTTAATAATGCTTGAGGTCATCAAACTAATACACCTAGCTCGGGAAAGGAAACGACTGAAGGAAAGATTGCTTTCTACCCTTTTAGTTTAAAAAGAAAAAGAAAGAAGACCAGTGAGTCTACCTTTGGGGCTCTTTGGTCCGTGGATTTCTAAGGCCCAAGGCCCCAAAGAGGTGACAACCTTGATCCCAAATTTCCAGGAGTACTAAAGATGTCTCTGAACCCTTACAGAGAAAGATACATTCAAAATCTTCCCCAAAGGGAGTTGCAAACACTGGAGGTTGCTTCTCTGTTGCAGTTCATTTGTACTGAAATACTGAAGGAGGAGACTTCCCAGGGGAAATGGAGTTGACCTACTTTTAAAGGAAATTCCAGGAATCAGGCTTTGTGACACATACTTCATCCATATGTGTCCTTCTATTGGAGGAGAGAATTGTCTGCAAATCACTTCTCCTAAGAGCAATTGCCATCCTCACAAGGAACTGATAGACTACCTTGGATTCTATTTGTTTGTTTTTGTTTGGGGTTTGGTTTGGTTTGGGGTTTGTCTGTTTGCTTGTTTTTTTTCAATACAGGGTCTCATTATGTCCTGAACTCACTGGTAGACCAGGCTAGCCTTGAACTCCTAGAGATCTACCTGCTTCTGCCTCCTGAGTGCTGGAATTAAAGGTATGGGCCACTATACTGTTTCTCTTGGATTCTTAAAGCATGCAATTTACTTGAACCAGGCAACAATCCTACATTCCAATTCCAAATGCAGTTACACACAGGATATTCACTGTCTAACACAGAGATGTCAGCTCATTATTCTTATTCTAATAGCATTAATTTCTAAAATATTTATGTCTTCCTAAAAGGATTATTAATACAGAAAAAAACCCTGACACAACATTGAAGCTCTTCATGTCTTGTTTAGAAGTTCTGAAATAAGCTATTCCATAAAATAGTCCTTTATAAAATGTGAACTTTAGAAGTGAATTTCCTAAAAAGCTAAAAATAGAACTGTCAAATGATCCAGATACAACAATCCTAAACATATACCCAGGGGACTTTACATATCATTTTTAAGTATCATTTTCTTAATGGAAGAGTCAGGCTTCCATAGAAAACTTAAATATCATTTGAATTGTTGAAGGCATTGTGTTCTCCACTGCAATTAAACTCCTCTCCTGTGATTCATCAGGCCAGGCAAACAAGAGGTCTTCATATCTGTGCACTAGCTAGGAAACTAATGTCTATTTTCTTATTTTGGTTGTTGAATGGCCACACTGGATTTTAATCACTATTGGTCCTAACCCAGATGTCAATTTCTTCCTTCTTGATATTGATTTATTCCTTTCTAAGATCATCAAGACAGAAGAGCATTAATTATACCTCCAGAATTAATGAACTGTGATTTAGACAACTGTGAAGTGCAAATAGTTGTTTCTTTCTTTTCTTTTTGAGACAGGGTCAAGCTGTACAGTCTAGGCTGGCCTTGACTGTGCCATTCTCTGGTCTCCACCTCATGAAACCATGGTTAGCAGTCATGCAACACCACACACAGTCACTAACTCATTCTTAGCAATCACGTGGGAAAATTAACTGAGTCTGCTCTCTATCGAATCATCTTAGAACTACTATAGAAACACTTTTCCAGATACCTCCTATATGTGTGAAGGTAGGTAGAGCATCTTTATGATCCTTTATGAAAACTGATAAAATGGAAATAGGAAAATTTTATGGTGTTATCTAGAAATTGATTTTGCCTTTTAAATGCAGCACAAATCTGAAAGAGTGTCTTTAAAAATGTTTGAGGGAAGCCAAAGCAGGAACTCAAACAGGGCAGGAACCTGGAAGCAGGAGCTAATGCAGAGGCCATGGAAGAGTGATGCTTATTTAAAAAAATATATATGTATTTTAAAATAAAGATGTCACTATAAGAAATCTTCATTTCTCTTTGAATCATTATTTCCATCTGGTCATTTCAAAGAGAAGCTTTGAAAAGGAGAAAGGAAAATGGAACTTAAATTAAAAAAAGAAAACTTATAAGGAGAGTCTAAAGGGCAAACCAGAGTGACCTAGAACAGATTTGGAACCTCTCCAAGGTTTTGCCTGAGGTTAGTTTGAATCACAGAGGAAATTATCAACTCATTTGTTTCATTTTTCTCAGCTAAACTGTCATCCTGTCATTTTGTCAACAGAGCAAAGACATGAAAATGAAGCTTCTAGCCCAAACAGTGTCTGGTTGAGCCCAGGTTAAAGGCTGCATAAAATGATTTCTTAAGTAATTAGCTGGCACACATGAAGTAATTAGGGCCTTGTGCCCTGCCAGTAAGAAATTTGAGAAGGTTGGTCTAAGCATGAAAAATCTGATTTTACTTGCATGAGTTGAAACACCTGCGATGAATGCGAGAAAGAGATGGATTTACCCAGCCAAAAGAGAAGTCTATATGTCCTGCTTCCATTACATCACTCATTAAGAGGGCAGTATTACAGACTTTGAAAGCCATGTTCGGTGCATGATGGAATGGAAGGAGTGATTACAGTGACTTATTTAGAGTTTCTATTGCTGGTAACACCATGACCAAAAGCAACTTAGAAAATGGTTTTTTACTTACACTTCTATATCATAGTCCATCACTGAAGGAAGTCAGGACAGGAACTCAAGCAGGGCAGGAACCTGGAGGCAGTAGCTGATGCAGAGGCAATGGAGAAGATATACTTACTGGTTTGTTCTGCATGGCTTGCACAGCTTGCTTCCTCATACATCCAGGATCATCAGCCCAAAGTAGCACTGTCCATAGTCATCTGAGCCTTCCCATATCAAATATCAATCAAGAAAATGTATCAGAGGCTCACCCACAGACCAATCTGGTGGAAGATTTTCTCAACTGAAGGTCTGTCTTCCAAAATGACTCTAGTTTGTGTCAAGTTGACATAAAACTAGCCAGCACAATTGACCTCTTGTCAAAGTGACATACAAACACATCACTGTTAAACCATAACCTTTCCTTCCTAGTCCATCCCCAATATCTTATATTAATATTAATATCACAAAATAAAACACTCAAACTTTTAAAAATAACCACAGTCTTTAAAAGTTCAAATACTTTAAAAATTCAGTCTCTAAAACACCTAAAATACTTCTAATACTCCAATGTCTCTGTAAAATGCCAAAGTCTCTAAAATATCCAAGGCCTTTCTAAAATATCAAAAATCACATAATTGTGGCTCTTGTAAAATCAGAAGAAAAAAAACAATTTAAATACTTTCTTACTTCAAAAGAGAAGATCCAGGGCAGAATTGCAATTAAATCAAAGGAAAACCCAATTCTAACAGTGTAAAAAGTTCAGTGCTTGATGTCTATCACCCAGTCACAATCTTGTAGACTCCAAAGGACTTGGCAGTGGCACCTCTCTGCCCTGACATCCACAACACACAGCCTGTCTCCTAAGCTCCAGCCAGCTCTACTCCACTCTGCTCTAACTACTTCTGCCCTTGGCCATTTCCCATCTCCAAAGTGTTGGGTTCTCCACAGAAACTGGGCTTCACCTTTGCCAGTAGCTTCCCGGGCTTTCTTCTGGGACTCTGACACTGCCATATGGCACCACAGCTCAACTTTTCTCCATGTTCCCTTTGATTCTTGAACTTCTACTTTAACTGAGGCTGTACATTCACCAATGACCTCTCCTGGCCTTTCACAGTATTAAGCTTCAGCTGCTGCTCTCCATAACTTCAACATGCCTGCAAATCCATTACTACCTGGAAAAATTTTGTACATTACCACATTTGGCTACCAGCATGAGATGCAGCCTCAGCATCCTCTGGACCACAGCTTCTACATACTGAGCCTGAGGAAACAACACTTTTTAGAAGATTCACCTCAGTGTTGTTGGTTTCTTCTTTATTTAAAATTTGTTACTATTCTCTATTTTATTTATATATTAACTTCACTTAATGAAAAAATATCTACATAGTTTCAACAGTGGGTATTTTCTTTCTGAAATTTTTGAGGTGGTCGTTCAATGATTCTTCAATCAAGTGTTCTCAGAGGCCCTGTGGCACCACAGACGCTAAGGAAAATGCTCTAATTCTTATGGGGTAAGAACAAATTTTAAACCATTCTGCAGCAGGCTCACACTCTGATAGTTGGGAAATTATTTCTTTTTAATTACTATTATTATTTATTTGGGAGATTATAATATAATGATATCATTTCCCCTTCCCTCCAAGCCCTCCTATATACTTCTCCTTGCTCTCATTCAAATCCGTGGCCTCTTTATTAATTGTTGTTATACACATATGTTTACGTATATACATAGATACACAGATATGTACTCCTAAACACATACATACAACTTGCTCAATCTATATAATGTTACTTGTATGTATGCTTTCAGGACTCACCATTGGTATTAGATAACCAGCCAGCAAGCTCTTCTCCAGAAAGACGGTTTCTCCCACTCTCAGCATTCCTCAGTTGCTGGTAGTTCTTTGTGTAGTGCTGCGGATTTGTGGGTTCCTTCCCCATTCACCTTAGCCTGTCTATTGTTGTTGTCTTGCTCATGTTTAGACAGTCATGTTGGTGAGAGCTTATGAGTATAGCTTTTGACATTCCTAGGAGACAGAAGTTCACTACAAAACCTCTGATCCTCTAGCTCTTACAATCTTTCCTACCCTTTGTTCTCAATGATCCCCAAGCCTTAAAAGTGGTAGTTGCCTGAGCTCAACACCTCTGCATTTTGATTAGTTGTTGTTTTCTGTAGTGGTCTCCTTCTATTACAAAATGAAATTTCTTTGATGCAGGGTGAGGTATTATACTTACCTGTGGGTATAAGGACAAATATCTAGAACGTAGTTAGGAATAATGCTGGTTTAGGAAAGTGTAAGTTGTAGGTTTTACTCCAAGATCTTCAGCTTCACTAGCCCTGTGTAGTTGTCTAGGTTTCCAGTTCCAGGCATGATTTACCTCTTCCTGAGAAGGCCTTAAGCCCAATTAGAAAGGTGTTAGTTCATGCTGATCATTGTTATAGTTCATAGACATCATAGCTAGGTAGGATTGCTTGTTGCTTCCATCCTTTGGATGCTTGCATGGAGTCTTCTGGTACCATGAAAACTAGTCCACAGGAAGGAAACACTCAGGTCAGTTTTAGCAGGGACTCTAAGCTCTGTGTCTAAAGTGAATGGTATTTTCAGCAATAGGCACTTACTTTCCACCTCTGGGGAACAACCCAAGGCCAATAGCAATAATTTGTAATACTTTGGGAGTCTCTTGGATGACCCTGACTAACAACTCAAAAGAGAGCTTTCTCATGGCCTGGTATTGAGATTTTTGTTAAATGGCCATTAGCTCTTGGAGGGAAATTATCAGCCAAGATGGGAATTTGCATTTAAACTGTATATGTATGTCTGTTTTTACGCTATTGCTTTGTAAGACAACTTGAAATCTGCAATAGTGATACTGCAATAAGTTCTCTTATTATTCAGGATTGTTTTAGCTATCCTGGGTAGTTTGCGTTTTCATACAAAGATGAAGATTGTTTTTCCAGTTTTTATAAAAACAAAATTTGTTAGAATTCTGGTGGAGATTGCATGGATCTGTAGATTGCTTTTGGTAGGACAGCCATTTTCACAACATTAATCCTACTGATGCAGCAGTACAGAAGAGGTTTATTTAAGGTCTAAACATTTTTGTTATAGAACTTTATCACCTGCTTGGTTAGAGTTATCCCAGTATATATTTGCAACTATTGCTAAAGGTACTGTCTCCCTGATTTCTTTCTCAGTATGTTTGTCATTTCTATATAGGGAAGTGATTGGCACTTCTGTGTTAATTTTGTATCTTGCTACTGTTCTGAAAGTGTCTATCAGCAGTAGAAGTTTCCTGGTGGAGTCTTTGGGTCTTTTGTATATAAAATCATATGGCCTGCAAATAAAGATACTTTGATTTCTTCCTTTTCTAAATGTATTCTCCTAGTCTCCTTCAGTTGTCTTATTTCTCTGGCTAATATTTCAAGTACTATATTGAATAGGTATGGAGAGAATGTACATTCTTGTCTTGTTCTTGATTTTAGTGAAAATTATTTTAATTTCTCTCCATTTAGATTGATGTTGGCTGTAGGCTTGGTGTAAATTGCCTTTATTATGTTGAGGTACATTCATTGTATCCCTAGTCCCTCCAGGACTTTTATCACAAAGGAATGTTGGATTTTCTTCATCTAATAAGATGATTACATGGTGTTTTGTATTTCAGTCTGTTTATGTGATGTATTTCATTCATTGACTTATGATTGTTGAACCATATCTGAATCACTGTTATCTCTGGGGAGAAGCCAAGTTGATCAAGGTATTAATCTTTTTGATGTGTTCTTTTACTCAGTTTGCAAGTATTTTACTGAGAATTATTGCATCTATGTTCAAAATGGATATTGATTTATAATTTTCTTTTTTGTTGGATCTTTGTATGGTCTTGGTATCAGGGTAATAGCGGATTCATAAATAAAATTTGTAATTGTTTTTTCAGTTTCTATTTTGTGTAATAATTTGAGGAAAATTCATATGAGTTCTTCTTTGTAGGCCTGGTAGAATTCTGCCCTGAATCCATTTAGCCCTGGGCTTCATTGCTGTTGTTTGGGAGATTTTTTAATTACTGCTTCTATTTCAGTTGGATTATAGGTCTATTAAAATTATTTATATCATCTTAATTTAACTTTGTTAGTTCACATATATCAAGTAGTAAATGAATTTCTTTTGATGGGATACAGATTTTTAAAGCTTGTCTTTATGATTCTCTAGATATCCTCAGTATCTGCTATAATGTCTTCTGTTTATTTTTTAAATTTTATTAATTTGTATTTTCTCTGTGTGTCTTTTCTTTAATTTGGCTAAACATTTCTCAGTCTTGTTGATTAAAAAAACAATTCAAAGAAAAATACTCTTTGTTTAATTGATTCTTTGTATTGGTTTTGTTTGTTGTTGCTGCTATTCCTTTGATTTCCTCCCAGAGTTTTATTACATTTCTTCTCTACTCCTTTGGGTTATTATTTTTGTTGTTTTTCTAGAGCTTTCAAGTATGTCATTAAGTTACTAATATGAGAGCTCTCCAATTCATTTATGTAGGCACTTGGTGCTATGAACTTGCCTCTTAGAACTTCTTTCATTGTATCCCATAAGTTTGGGTATAAAAAATTTTAATTTCTTTCTTGATTTCTACCTTGATTCAGTTTTCATTCAGGAATGAGTTGTTCTGTTTCTGTGAATTAGTATACTTTCTATTGCTTCTATTGTTGAAATACAGCCTTAATTCATGGTGCAATGAGCATTTTTTATTGGTTCCTGTTATTTTATTGTGGTGATATTAGGTTTTTTGTTTTCTTTGTTTTGTTTTGTCTTTGCCTCTTTTGGTCTACTATTCTAGGATTACTTATTCCTTGTATCTTCTGTGTAGTAAACCTTTTCTTCAGATTGAACTTTCCCTTCTAGTACATTCTGTAAAACTGGATTATTGGACAAACATTGCCTAAATTTGTTTTAATCATGGAATGTTTCTTCTATTTCCATTGATTGTGATTGATAGTTTCCTGGATATCAGAGTCTGGGCTGGCATCTGTGGTCTCTCAGAGTCCATTAATCCTGGACCATTTGGCTTTCAGAGTTTCCAATGAATAGTCAGATATCAATCTAATGGGCTTGCATTTACATGTGTCTTGGTATTTTTCCCCTGCAGCTTTATTGTCCTTTCTTTGTTCTGTAGGTATACTGTTTTAATTATTATGTGTTGTGAGTAACTTATTTTATGGTCCTATCTACTTGATATTCTGTATGCTTCTTGAACCTTGATAGGCATCTTTTTATTTACATTGAGAAAATTGTCTATGATTTTGTTTAAATATTTTCTGTGCCTTTGATCTGGGTTCTTTTCCTTCTTCTATCTCTATTTGTCATAGTTAGGGTTTCTATTACTGTGATGAAACACCATGACCAAAAGCAACTCGGGGAGGAAAGGGTTTATTTGAATTATACTTACACATCATAGTCCATCACTGAAGGAAGTCAGGAAGGAAATCAAGCAAAGCTGTAACCTGGAAGCAGGAGCAGATGCAGATGCCATGGATGGAGTGCTGTTTACTGGCTTGTTTATCGTGACTTGTTCAGTCTGGTTTCTTATAGAACCCAGGACCACCAGACAAGGGATAGCACCATCCACAATGGATTGGGCCCTCCATCATCAACCCCTACAGCCAGAACTTATGGGGGCATTTTCTCAGTTCAAGTTACCTTCTTTTGGGAGTTGGTGGCCTCACATTCAGCAGGAAGTGTGAGTGGAGGAGCATCTGGTTTAACTGCCATCCTGGAGACCTCAGGCATATGTTTCTGAGTTCAATGGAGAGCTTGGTGAGCTGTTGTTTGTTGAGTCCATTGGCTCTCTTAACCTTTCCTGAGGATTGTGTGTGATAGGGAATGTGGAGCTTCCAGATTCCCCTCTCCCTCACGTTGCCCCAAGGCTATAGGAAGCAGCCAGATGTGAACCAGTGTCCACATACCCAAAGATCCTGGAATGTTCTGTTGGAAGCTCCACTTCAAACCCTCTTCCCCATCTTTCTCTCCCCAAACCCTGCCTCATCTCAGAAAGCCCACGGCTCCTCCCCCAGAGATGCTAAAGACCACTCCCACAGGGTATTTAAACTGCCTCCCCCACAAAAAACAGACACATGGTTTTTTAGTCTCTCTTTACAGTTTCCTCTCTGGGAGGCTGGAAATCATCCAGGAATGCTTTACCCATTAAACCTGGGTTTTTTCTTTAAAAAAAAAAAAAAAAAAAAAAAAGTTTCCTGCTTTCAGATAGCTGTAGTTTCTGTCAAGTTGACGTAAAACTAGCCAGTACACTCCAATTTAGAGTTGATTTTTTTTCATAGTGTCTCAGGTTTCCTGATATTTTGTGTCTGAGTTGTTTTGTTTTGTTTTGTTTTTTAACATTTTCTTTGGCTGAGCTATCCATTTTTCTACCCTCTCTTCAAAACCTGAAATTCTCTCTTCATGTCTTTTAATATGTTGGTGCAGCTTACCTTTGAAGTTTTTTGACATCTTAAATCTTTTATTTCCAGTTGTATTCATTTATTTCAGTTTGTGTTTCCATTAGTGATTCTATTTCTTCATTAAATTCTATTTTCACGTTGAATTCTACTCAAATTGTTTTCATTATTTCAACTGTGCTTTCACAGTCTTCATTAAGACATTTATTCAATATATTTTTAAAGTCCTTGAACATATTCATAATTGTTCTTTGGAGTCCATTTCTTGTGTTTCCACTAAATTGTGTTTTCATGGCCTATTGCAATAGTGTTAGTGGCTTCTAGAGGAGGTATATCGTCTTGTGTTCATGTTAGTAGTTTTGCTCTGGGATATAGGAATGTGGAGCTAAGATATTTGATGTTTCCTGGTGCAGAGATATCTGGTCTCACGTCTGTTGGGTAGGTATCCTGTTCTTTGGCTGTTGTTGCTGAGTCTGGGACCTAGGCAAGTGTGGTGGCTGTGGGCTCTCTGGGAGAGAGCATTTCAGAACATTGGTGGGTGTTAGAAAGAAATGGAGATGGGCTAGAAGAAAAAGCTGAATGGGGCTGCAGGAAAGAACTAGGGTGAGATGAAGTCCCAGAGGTGAGCTTGGCAGAGGGGGTCCAGACAGCAGGCTGCAGAAGAACTACTAGTAAGTCTGGAGAGACAAGAATACAGGGCAAGAAGGATAACAAGGACCACCTAACTGAATCCCAGTTAGTGTCTCCATGGGGACATCCTGGTACAGAGTGGTTCTGCAGGTAGCTGGGCACCACAAAGGAATGGAGCTAGGCTAGAAGGAAGGCTGGAAGGGACATCAGAAAGAATGAGGGTGACCCTTGTTCTGAACGAAGAAGTGGAGTCTCCAGGGGATGAAGGTGGGGCTGAAAAGGGGGCTCCTCTATGTCTATGTAATTAATTTCTTTAAAACTCTTTTGTAATTAAAGAGAAATTTGTAATATTGTAGCTAGAGTTTTCCTGCCTTGCCTACAGTTAGGACAAATCTCTATCACCCGCCAGTCCCACAGCCTCTCAGACCCAACCAAGTAAACACAGAGACTTATATTGCTTACAAACTGTATGGCCATGGCAGGCTTCTTGCTAACTGTTCTTATAGCTTAAATTAATCCATTCCTATTAATCTATACCTTGCCACATGGCTTGTGGCTTACCGGTGTCTTCACATGCTGCTTGTCATGGCTGTGGCTGGCAGTGTCTCTCTGCCTCAGCCTTCCGCTTCTCCGAATTCTCCTCTCTCCTTGTCCCACCTACTTCCTGCCTGGCCACTGGCCAATAGTGTTTTATTTATTGGCCAATCAGAGCAATTTGACATACAGACCATCCCACAGCATAATATCATCTACATTTATCAGATTGCTTCAAATAAAATTTTCTGGTACTTCAAAGAATCCTACCACTGAGCTACATTGTCATTCCCATTGGTATCACCATACATGTTCACAAAACACAAAGAACAAGTCTGAAGGGGTGACTCACTGCTTAAGAACACTGGCTGCTCTTCCAAAGGACCCAGGTTCAACTCCTAGCACCCATGTGGTTGCTCACAACCATCTATAACTCCAGTAACAGAGGACCTGACATTCTCTTTTGGTTTCCACAGATGCTTACAGACATGTAGTGCAGTAATACACATGCAAGCAAAACATGCATACACACATGAAATTATAATTAAAAATTAAGAAAACAAAGAACAATGATGCTCATATTATTTTCCTATGAAGTACAAAATCATTTTCAACTGCTGATGCACTCTGCAAATAAGGAGTTCAATTGGAGTTTCACTTTAGCTTAACATTTAAAGAAAAAGAAAGAACTACAGTACATTGAGAGAGAAACTTAAGGCTCTCTCTACAGCTGTTCTAGGCTTGGCTGCCTTTCGCTCTTTCCCAGATAAAAATGGGAGAATAGACTCCAGTATATGAGGTGGAGACAAATTCTTAAGCTTCTTTTCCAACTTCATCAAGAATTTTAGCTTTTTTCCTTCATACCAGTAGTTTGAATTATTGGGTAGCAGACACGCTGTCAAAAGACTGGATAATTATCTGTCATTTTCCATGTCTGAAGGCAGCCTTCCACCTCTGCAACTTGATGGATAATCTGCTTGCATTCCAAAATTCATTATATTTGGATTTCATGTGGGTGTACATGATCCCTTGAGGGAGAAACCTCAAGCAACCTCTTTTCCTCACCACCTCTAGCCTAACCCACACCTTGCACACACACCACAGACCACATGTAATACACATGCACACGCGCGTGCGCGCGCACACACACACACACACACACACTCCACACAGCTTTGCGCAGACAGACTCCAAATTGGCCGAATACTGACCCAAACTCTGGATATTTGCTCATTATTTTTTGATCACACACATATTTTATGTTCTCACTTCACATCATCTTCCAACCTAATAAATGGTCATATTCAGTCAAGTTAAAAATAAAAAAAAAATGCAAATGTTGATGGTCTTTTTCCTCGACACCATTGTACTTTGCAAAAGTTTCTCTCATTCAGGATTAGAGAAATGGTTCAGCTGCTAAGAGCATTTCACTGCTCTTCCTGAGGACCCAGGTTCAGTTCCTAACCTCAACAGGGTGGTTCAAAACCATGTGTAATACAGTCCTAAGAGATCTATTGCCCCTTTCTGTACTATGTGGGCATGAGATACACATGTACTACACAGACATACCTGAAGACAAAACACTCATACACATAAGATAAATAAAACCATTTTTTCAAAGTTCAACTCATTTCATAGTATACCTAAGGGCAATGGTTTTAGATCAGAATATATTATGTGTGCTTGTCTCTGTGTGTGTGTATATGTGTGTGTGTGTGTGTGTGTGTGTGTGTGTGTGTGTGTGTGTGTATGTACATGCAGAGACCAGAAACTGATCTACCTTCTGTGATGCTCTCCATCTTTTGTAGAGGTGCACTAGAAGGGTGGTTTGAAAAAAGTGTCTTTCACTCGACCTGATGATCAGCAGTTTGGTATATTGACTGGCCAGTGAGCTCCAGGAATCCACTTCCCCAGCACTGAGACCACAGACATGTACCACAACACCCAGGTCTTCATATGGGTTCCGGGGAGCACTATACAGACTAAATCATCTTCAAGCTCCCTGAGGATATTCTCTTAAAAAGCTATGTATTAAAGGCAAAAGGCAAAATGCTAATTCAGTTGAAAATGTAATACAAGTAGTTTTGATACCCATAAAAAAGGATGCATAATGATTTATGTCTACCTTTATCCTGATTATTTTGGGGGCCATCAACATGTAGGTTTAAGAACAGTTAAAGAAAACTAATTCCCTCATCTATTTTAAGTTCTATCATGCAATGATAATTATCAACAATCATGTTTTTACATAGAATAATTTGTTGTCTCAACAAACTTTCTGAATAATCATACTGCAGTAAGCTCAACTCTGGCTAAGCATCATAGCCACTTAGAAAGCATAAAACTTGGAAGTTCCAGTATTTTTCTTCAGTCAGTTATGAAGATTGCAGGTAAGGATGGGAATGAGTCTGCTTTGTGGTGTCCAGCCTATGTGAGCTTAAGATCAGAATTTCCAGGGTCAGGCCTAGGCTCAGAAGAGCCTACCCAACTTGTTTTAATGCAGCTCTGCTGTCATTACCTTTAAATTTTAAATTTTTATTTTGGCATTAGTCCTGTGCTAGGCTCCAATTATATCCTCAAGGTGTCCCAGATAACTCTGTTGATAACTAGCAAGAATGGTGAAGCTTAAAAGAAATGTATGAAAGAAGAGCATAATTGTAAAGGACTTTAACAAAAATTCAACACGGTCTCATAGCCAAGATGAGGCTTTATATTGTATGAATCAAGTTATAATTACATTAAAATAAAATGCAAAGAAAGATAAATTTAGTAGCAGCACTTTATTAACAGAAGAAAATTATCTACTAACTGCTGTGCTATGATTCCGCAGGTAAAGGCACTTGTTGCCAAGTCTAATGATTTGTATTTGATCCCAAGGACCCACATGGTGGAAGGAGAGAATCAACTCCACCATGGCATTTGAGCGTAAAAAAAAAAGATTTAAAATGTGGTTTTAAATCTTTTAATTAAAACATAAAATCTAAAAAATATTTTAAAATGGGTGTCATTAAACGGGAATCTCCTGAACCAGTTCAGTAACTCTTCCTGACAGGGCAGGCAGGCAGCATGGATGACCAGAATGCAGAGTAAGGCATTACTCACAGAGCTTGGCCAGTTACAGCTTGGGTTTTGCCTCATTTGAACATGGTCTGATCAACTGGATGCTAATTGGCAGACACTCAACTATTTGACTCTCTATGTAAACTCCCATGCCAGGCTGTCAGTCAGTTACACACTAAGTTAAATTGTAGTTTATTAAGACAAGTTTGAAGTATAGAAGCATCCATCCCCAGGCAAAATTTTGTTCAATAAGTATGTTGTTAAACTGATTTAAAAAAAAAAAAAAAACTTAGAAGTTGCCTAACACAGGTAATAAATAACACCTACTAACAATTGTCACTAATTTCAATAAGAGGATTAACCATTGTTTGGATGCAGATATTAAAGTAGTGCTCGTGTTTTTTATATAACACTTGCAATACTTCAGTGGGAAGAATCCGTATATGACTGTCACTAGTTTGCCAGCTCACAACAGTAGATTATGGGCATCTCTTTTCCAAATCACATCCTGTGGCATTACCATGTATCTTCAAATTAGTCATAATGCAACCATTTACATCACAAATCTATAGGATCAGTTATCATCCACTCATAAGCACACCACTACCACCAATAAATATTGAGTACTTAATTCATGCTATTCATATATCATCTAAGATGCACTTTGCAGATAAGAAAACAGAATAAGGTAGGCTGTGGGACTTTCCTGAGCCATAAGTAAAGGGATTTATTAGCCATTAGTAAAGTGATTTGTCTCTGATCCTTTCATTTGTCTACAGCATCTTATCAGTGAGAAAGACAAAATGTGAAAAGCTTTTAACAGACTCAAATACAGTGCAAATCTAACAAAATAAGCACAATATGGGGGGAGGAGATCTCTTGATTTGAATAAAAACCAAGTTGCTGTATAAGGGCAGAATGGGGAAACTGGCTTAAATGTGGGCTTCTAAAAGGAGATTAGAGACACCGTTTGGGAATTCTGAATTGATCAGCAATGTGATGCCTGGGATATGCCAGAGAAGTCATAGGTCCTACCACACAATGAGGAGAACCCATGAGATGCAAGAGTAAACATGCACTTTGATCATGTTCTCAGAATAATACTTCCTTAATGAAAATGTTATGCTTAGAAAGGCCTATGAATATGAAAAAACTACAGTTGAAGTGCATCTATATTATTAAGGAAATGAAGTCAATTTTAAAAATTACTTTGAATACTAGTCTAAAAAGTAATCATGATGATGTGTGAAAAAATAGGGCCTGATTCTAACCAGGGAAACATGTAGGTTAATTGCAGATCTCTACCTTTCCCTCTCCTCCTAAAAATCCAATTCCCCATCTCATCCCCACCTCTGCAGCAGACCACCTGCTGCAGCCTTCCTTTCCACATCCTGCCCCCGTCTCCAGTGGATCACACACACCTTCCCATACTAACTTACCTTCCCACACACATTGCTTTATCCCAGGCCCCAAATCCAGCAGGCACTCCCTGGGAACCCACAGGCCACACCAACTGGGGAAGCAGGTAAACTAAATGCAGATCTTCACCTCTTCCTCTGCTCTACCTAAACAATCCATCAATCATCTCCCCAGCTCTGTAGTAGATCATCTAGTGCAGCCTTCCTTCTTCTCCAGTTGATTATCAGATCTTTCCCTCCAAATTTCCTCCCCTCCACTTGTTGCTTTACCAGGCCCCAACTCAAACAGGCATTCTCTGGGACCCCCTGAGACCATTCCAGCCAGAGAAGCAGGTAGACTAACTGCAGATATTCACCTCTCCCTCTGCTCCTCCAAATCCAATCCCCCAGTCTCATCCCCAGCTTGGCAGCAGGAAACCCTTGGCATCACCCCCATCTACACTCACATCTCCAGGGGATCACACAGATCTTCCCCACCAAACTTCCTTCCTCCTCCTCACCCATTAATGTGTCCCAGTCCTCAACTCTAGCAGACAATCCCTGGGAACCCACAGGCCACTCTGACCAAGGAAGCAGGTAGGCTAACTGCAGATCTTTACTTCTCCCTTTATTCCTCAAATCCGATCACCCATTGTCATTCAGCAGACTACCTGCTGACACTTCTCTCATTCTCTGCTCCTGGCATCACACCATGCTTTCCCCCTTCCTATGGACACCTTTATCTTCCCTTTCTAACCCATCTCTATTCCTGTGAGTCAGTTCCCAATATCTAGAAACACATTTTGTCTGAAACTCCCAAAAGCCACAACTATCAGGATCCCAAAAGAATTTCCTACCAGGTAACAAACAGCCACCAAACTTCCCTAAGAACCAGAGAAGGCAACAGAGACTAGGGAACAAAACCAGATGTTAGCATCTAGAATTACAATCTCCCCAACTCAGATACCCAGACAATAATCTAAAAACACAATCAATAACAACCAGCACATTATGTCTCCACTAGAGCCTAGAGAACCTACCACAGCAGGTACTGAGTGTTGCAACATAGATGAAACACAAGGAAAGACCTTAAAATAGCCTTGATGAATAAGATAGATGTCCTTTAAAATAAGATGAATGAAGAAATCTATGAAAACAAACAGTGGAAGAAAATGAATAAAACCATTCAAGATCGGAAAGTGGAAACAGAATCAATAATGAAAACCCAAATTGAGGAAATCTGGAAATGAAAAAAATCAGAAACTAAAACAGGAACCTCAGAGGCAAGCCTCAACAGCAGAATACAAGAAAAAGAGACAATCTCAGGTATTGAAGATAGAAGAAATGGATACCTAGGTCAAAGACTATGTTAAATAAAAAAAATCCAGAAAATTGGGGAAACTATGGAAAGACAAATTCCAAGACTAAAGGAACAGAGGTAGAACAAACCAAGGTCAATGGTACAGAAAATATTTTTAGCAAAATTGTTGTGCTGGTTTGAAAGAAAATGGCCCCCAAAGGGAGTAGCTCTATTAGGAAGTATGGCATTCTTGAAGTAGGTGTAGCCTTGTTGGAGAAAGTGTGTCACTGTGGGAGTGGGTTTTGAGTCTCTTTTGCTCTAGCTACACTCAGTGTGACACTTAGTCTATTTCCTGTTGCCTGCCTATCAAAATGTAGCAGCTACCTCTCCGGTACTATGTCTGCCTGCATGCCACCATGTCCCACCATGTTGACAATGGACTAAACCTCTGAACTGTAGGTGAGCCACCACAATTAAATATTTTCCTTTGTAAGAGTTGCCATGGAGTCTCTTCACAGAAATAAAAACCCTAAGTAAGACAATCATACAAGAAAATTTCTGTAACTTAAAGAAGGAGATCCCTACCAAGGTAAAAGTAACATGCAGAACACCAATAGAATATACCAGAAAAGAAAGCCCTCTCAGCACATAATAATCAAAACATACAAAACAAAGGTGAGTGTTAAAAACTACAAGGGGAAAAGTTCAACATATAAAGGCAGATCTATTAGAATAATGCTTGACTTCTCAATGAAGACTCTAAAAGCCAGAAGAAACAGGACAGTTCTACAGATTCTAGGAGACTACAGTTGCAAGCCCAGTCTACTATCCCCAGCAAAACATTCAATTGCAATAGATGGAGAAATAAGACATTGCAGAATAAAACCAAATTAAAGCAACATCTATCTACAAATCAAACTTGACAGAGGACCCAAGAAGAAAACTTCAATCTAAAGTTGTTAACCACACCCAAGAAAATACAGGGAATAAATAATCCCAGACCCACAAATAAAGAGGGGGAAACACACACAAAGAACAACAACAAGAGGGAATCAACAATCATTGGTCACTGATATCTCTCAATATCAACAATTCAATTCCCCAATAAAAAGACTCAGACTAACAGAATGGATGTCGAAACAGGATCCATCCTTCCACTACATCCAAGAAACACATCAAAGATAGTCACTACTTCAGGGCAAAAGGATAGAAAAAGTATTCCAAGCAAATGGAACTAAGAATCAAGCTGGCATAGCAATTTTAATTTTTGACAAAATAGACTTCAAACCAAAACTAATCAGAAGAGATAAGAAAGGATACTATATACTCATTAAAGGGGAAAAAAATTTCAACAAGAGGACATTGAACATCTATACCCCAAACACAAGGACACTCAAGTTTAAAAAATAAAAAACACTACTATAGCTGAAATTATAATTTAACCCCCACACACTGATCGTGGGAGACTTCAATGTGCCACTCTTGCCAAATACAGATAATGCAGACAAAAACTAGACAGAGAAATGCTGGAGCTAACATGCATTGTAAACCAAATGGACCTAAAAGATATTTACAGAACATTTCACCTAAACACAAAATAATTTACCATCTTCTCTGCATACTGTGGAACTTTCTCCAAAATAGACCCCATACTCAGATACAAAATAAGTCTCAACAGGCACAAGGAAATTGAAATAACAGGCTGCATCTTATCTGACCACCATGGATTAAAACTGAATATCAATAACAAAAGAAACAATAGAAAGCTTACAAACTCATAAAAATGGTGAATGAAAAAAATCAGTCAAGACAGAAATTATAGACTTTCTGGAAAAGAATAAAAATGAATACACAGCATATCTAAACTTATGGGACACAATGAGAGTGGTACTAAGAGGCAAGTTCATAGCACTAAGTGCCTACATTAAAAAAAATGGAGAGATCTCATACTAGTAACTTAACAGCATGCCTGAAAGCTCTAGAACAAAAAGAAGAAATCATACTCAAAATGAGTAGATGATAAGAAATAATCAAAACAGGCCCGGCGGCGGAGACAAGCAAACGCAGGTAGGCCTGTGGCGGCAGCCCGCAGAGGTAGACGGGCCCGGTGGCAGTGACAAGCAGAGGTAGGTAGGCCTGTGGCAGGAGCCGGCAGAGACACACAGGCCCGGCGGCAGCTGACAAGGACATACAGGCCCGGCGGTGGACCGCAGAGGTAGACAGGCCCAGAGACAGAGACAAGTAGACGCAGCTTGGAACAGGGACGCCTCTAACCCCAACACCCTGGGAAGAAGCTATCTCCGTGGGACGGAACCAAAACGAATCTGAACACTCCGTCTGAGGACAACCGAGAGCCCAGCTGCTAATCCTGCGAAACCCAACAACTTGGAGGTGTTGGTGAGACTACCCCACTCAGCTGAAACCCATCTGGGAGAGGATTCAGATGCCTACAGTTTGAAGTCTGAAGAAACAAGATCAGCTGAGGAGTTGACAAATGAACAAAACATGACCTGGGAACACAGAAGAAGGCACTGCCCAGCCACCAAACCAGATCACCAGAATCATAAGTATATACTTCACCGACTGAGATCAGTTGCCCCTAAAGAAATAGCCCAATAGCACCAATTTAACCAAGAACTCCTACTAAACAAAGACTAAAAATTAGAACAAGAGAGGCACTCTCAGACACAGACACCACCTGCACAGCACAGAGGAAGAGATGAGTAGACGCCAGTGCAAAAATACAGGCAACAACATAAAGACCTATATGGCAACATCAGAACTTAGTGATTCTACACCTGTAAGACCTGAGCATACCAAGACAGAAGAAACAGAAGAAATCAACCCTAAAAGTGACTTTAAGAAGATGATAGAGGCCCTTAAAGAAGAAATAAAACATTCCCTCAAAGAGGAAATAAAAACTTCCCTTAAAGAGGAAATGAAAAACTCCCTAAGCCGGGCGGTGGTGGCGCACGCCTTTAATCCCAGCACTCGGGAGGCAGAGCCAGGCGGATCTCTGTGAGTTCGAGGCCAGCCTGGGCTACCAAGTGAGTTCCAGGAAAAGGCGCAAAGCTACACAGAGAAACCCTGTCTCGAAAAACCAAAAAAAAAAAAAAAAAAAAAAAAAAAAGAAAAACTCCCTTAAAGAGGAAATAAAAACTTCCCTTAAAGAGGAAATAAAAAACTCCATTAAAGAAATGGAAGAAAAAACGAACAAAAAATGGGAAGAAATCAAAGAAAGCCAAGAAAAAGCAATTAAACAGATGAAAGAAACATTCCAAGATATGAAAAATGAATTTGAGACAATAAAGAAAACACATGCTGAGGGAATGCTGGAAATAGAAATCCTGACTAAACGAACAGGAACTACAGAAACAAGCATAACCAACCGATTGCAAGAGATGGAACAGAGAATCTCTGACACTGAAGACACAATAGAGAAAATAGATTCATCAGTCAAAGAAAACACTAAAGACAAAAAAGTCGTAACACAAAACGTCCAGGAAATTTGGGACACCATGAAAAGACCAAACCTAAGAATAATAGTGATAGAAGAAGGAGAAGAATACCAACTCAAAGGCACAGAAAATATATTCAACAAAATCATAGAAGAAAACTTTCCTAACCTAAAGAAAGAAATACCTATGAAGATACAAGAAGCTTACAGAACACCGAATAGGCTGGATCTAAAAAAAAAAAAAAAAAAAAAAAAAAGTCCCTTTGCCACATAATAATCAAAACACTAAACACACAGAACAAAGAAAAAATATTAAGAGCCGCAAAGGAAAAAGAAGACCAAGTAACATATAAAGGCAAACCCATCAGAATAACACCAGACTACTCAATAGAGACTATGAAAGCTAGAAGATCATGGACAAATCTCATGCAGACACTAAGACCACGGATGCCAACCCAGACTATTATACCCAGTAAAACTCTCAATCACCATAGGTGGAGTAAACAAAATATTCCAGGATAAAACCAGATTTAACCAATGCCTGTCCACAAACTCAGCCCTACAGAAAGCACTAGAAGGGAAAATCCAACCCAAAGAAGCTAAACACATCCATGAAAAATCAAGCAATAGACAATCCCACACCAACATACACCACAGAAGGACAACACAACACAACCACAAAAAATAACAGGAATTAACAATCACTGGTCATTAATATCCATCAATATCAATGGTCTCAACTCACCTATAAAAAGACACAGGCTAACAGAATGGATAAGAAAACAGGACCCATCCATCTGCTGCATACAAGAAACACACCTTAACTTCAAAGACAGACACTACCTCCGAGTAAAGGGCTGGGAAAAAGGCTTTCCAAGCAAATGGACCTAAGAAACAAGCTGGTGTAGCTATCCTAATATCTAATACAATAGACTTCAAACTAAAATCAATCAAAAGAGATCAGGATGGACATTACATATTTATCACGGGAAAAATCCACCAAGATGAAGTCTCGATTCTAAACATTTATGCTCCAAATACAAAAGCACCTACATTCATAAAAGAAACACTACTAAAGTTTAAAACGCACATCAAACCCCACACATTAGTAGTGGGAGATTTTAACACACCACTCTCACCAAAAGACAGATCTACCAGACTGAAACTTAACAAAGAAATAAAGGACCTAACAGATGTTATGACTCAAATGGACCTAATAGATATCTACAGAACATTCCATCCTAACACAAAAGAATATACCTTCTTCTCAGCACCCCATGGAACCTTCTCAAAAATTGACCACATGCTTGGACACAAAACAAATCTCAACAGATACAAAAAAATTGGAATAACCTCCTGTATCTTATCAGACCACCATGCCTTAAAGTTAGACCTCAACAACAACAAAAATTATAGAAAACCCACAAACTCATGGAAACTGAATAATGCCCACCTGAAACATCAATGGGTCAAGGAAGAAATAAAGAAAGAAATTAAAGGGTTCCTAGAATTCAATGAAAATGAAAGCACAACATACCCAAACTTATGGGACACTATGAAAGCAGTGCTAAGAGGAAAATTCATAGCTCTAAATGCACACATAAAGAAGATGGAGCGATCCCATACCAATGAATTAACAGCACAACTAAAAGCTCTAGAACAAAAAGAAACAAACTCACCCAGGAGAAATAGACGCCAGGAAATAATCAAATTGAGGACTGAAATCAACGAAATAGAAAACAAGAGAACAATACAAAAAAAATCAATGAAACAAAGAGTTGGTTCTTTGAAAAAATCAACAAGATAGACAAACCCCTAGCCAAATTAACCAAAAGGCAAAGAGAGAGCATCCAAATTCACAAAATCAGAAATGAAAAGGGAGACATAACAACAGACAATGAGGAAATCCAGAGAATCATCAGATCATACTTCAAAAACCTGTACTCCACAAAAATGGAAAACCAGGAAGAAATGGACAATTTTCTGGATAAATACCACATACCAAAATTAAATCAAGACCAGATAAACCATTTAAATAGACCAATAACCCCTAAAGAAATAGAAACAGTCATCAAAAGTCTCCCAACCAAAAAAAGCCCAGGACCAGATGGTTTCAGTGCAGAATTCTACCAGACTTTCAAAGAAGAACTTTACCAATACTCTTCAAAGTGTTCCACACAATAGAAACAGAAGAAACACTACCAAACTCTTTTTATGAGGCTACAATTACCCTGATACCCAAACCACACAAAGATGCAACAAAGAAAGAGAACTACAGACCAATCTCCCTCATGAACATTGATGCAAAAATACTCAACAAAATATTGGCAAACCGAATCCAAGAATACATCAAAACAATCATCCATCACAACCAAGTAGGATTCATCCCAGGGATGCAAGGATGGTTCAACATACGAAAATCAGTCAATGTAATACACCATATAAACAAACTGAAAGAAAAAAACCACATGATCATTTCCTTAGATGCTGAAAAAGCCTTTGACAAAATCCAACACCCCTTCATGATAAAGGTCTTAGAAAGATCAGGAATACAAGGAACATTTCTAAACATAATAAAAGCAATTTATAGCAAGCCAACAGCAAGCATCAAATTAAATGGAGAGAAACTCAAAGCGATACCACTAAATTCAGGAACAAGACAAGGCTGTCCACTCTCCCCATATTTATTCAATATAGTACTAGAAGTTCTAGCTAGAGCAATAAGACAACATAAGGAGATCAAAGGGATACAAATTGGCAAGGAAGAAGTCAAACTTTCACTATTTGCAGATGATATGATAGTATACATAAGTGATCCCAAAAACTCTACCAGGGAACTCCTACAGCTGATAAACTCCTTCAGTAAAGTGGCAGGATACAAGATCAACTCAAAAAAATCAGTAGCCCTCCTATACACAAATGATAAAAGGGCTGAGAAAGAAGTCAGAGAAACATCACCCTTTACAATAGCCACAAATAATATAAAATACCTTGCTATAACACTAACTAAACAAGTGAAGGACCTTTTTGATAAGAACTTTAAATCTCTAAAGAAAGAAATTGAAGAAGATATCAGAAAATGGAAGGATCTCCCATGCTCATGGATAGGTAGGATTAACATAGTAAAAATGGTAATCTTACCAAAAGCAATCTACAGATTCAATGCAATCCCCATCAAAATCCCAACACAATTCTTCACAGACTTGGAAAGAACAATACTCAACTTCATATGGAAAAACAAAAGACCCAGGATAGCTAAAAGAATCCTATACGATAAAGCAACCTTTGGAGGCATCACCATCCCTGACCTCAAACTCTACTATAGAGCTATAGTAATAAAAACAGCTTGGTACTGGTATTAAAACCAACATACGGACCAATGGAATCGAATTGAAGACCCTGACATTAATCCATGCACATACGAACACCTGATTTTTGACAAAGGAGTCAAAACTATACAATGGAAAAAAGAAAGTATCTTCAACAAATGGTGCTGGCATAACTGGATGTCAATATGTAAAAGATTACAAATAGATCCATATCTGTCACCATGCACAAAACTCAAGTCCAAGTGGATCAAAGACCTGAACATAAATCCAGTTACACTAAACTTAATAGAAAAGAAAGTAGGAAGCACTCTTGAACACATTGGCACCAAAGACCATTTCCTAAATAAAACACTAACAACACAGACCCTGAGCACAACAATTAATAAATGGGACCTCTCAAAATTGAGAAGCTTTTGCAGGGCAAAAGACACAGTCAATAAGACAAAAAGACAGCCAACAGAATGGGAAAAGATCTTCACCAACCCCACATCTGACAGAGGATTGATCTCCACAGTATATAAAGAACTCAAGAAACTAGACATCAAAATACTGAACAGTCCAATTAAAAAATGGGCTAAAGAGCTAAACAGAGAATTCACAAAACAAGAACTACAAATGGCTGAAAGACATTTAAAGAAATGCTCAACATCCTTAATCATCAGAGAAATGCTAATCAAAACGACTCTGAGATACTACCTTACTCCTGTCAGAATGGCTACGATCAAAAACACCAATGACAACCAATGTTGGAGAGGATGTGGAGCAAAGGGAACACTCCTCCACTGTTGGTGGGAATGTAAACTTGTACAACCACTGTGGAAATCAGTATGGCGGTTTCTCAGAAAATTAGGACTCGAACTACCTCAAGACCCAGCCATCCCACTCTTGGGCATATACCCAAGGAATGCTGATTCATATCATAAAGATACATGCTCAGCTATGTTCATAGCAGCACTATTTGCAATAGCCAGAACCTGGAAACAACCTAGATGCCCATCAACGGAAGAATGGATGGAAAAAATGTGGTACATATACACAATGGAGTACTACACAGCAGAGAAAAACAATGAAAGCATGAAATTTGCAGGCAAATGGATGGAACTAGAAAAAATCATCCTGAGTGAGGTAACCCAAACCCAGAAAGACAGTCATGGTATGTACTCACTCATAAGTGGATTCTAGATATAAAATAAAGAACAATCAGACCACAACCCATAGAACCATGGAGGCTATATATATAGCATGGAGGTCCCTAGGACGACTGTGACTTATAATAAATTTTGGTTTTACTCAATTATTGAAAAAAATAGCCAAATGAATGGAAACACATGAACTATGAACCAAAGGCTGAGGGGCCCCCAGCTGGATCAGGCCCTCTGAATAGGTGAGACAGTTGATTGGCTTGATCAGTTTGGGAGGCAACTAGGCAGTGGGACCAAGTCCTGTGCTCATTGCATGAGTTGGCTGTTTGAAACCTGGAGCTTATGCAGGGACACTTGGCTCAGTCTGGGAGGAAGGGACTGGACCTGCCTGGACTGAGTCTATCAGGTTGATCGCAGTCCTGGGGGGGGGGGGGGGCGGGGGGGGGAGGATTTGCCCTGGAGGAGGTGGGAATGGGGGGTGGGATGGGGTAAGGGGAGGGGGTGGGAGGGGGGAGAATAGGGGAACCTGTGGCTGATATGTAGAACTGAATGGTATTGTAAAATAAAAAAAAAGAAATAGAAAAAAAAAAGAAAAAGAAATAATCAAACTCCAGAATAAACTCAATAAAATAAAAACAAAACAAAAGAAAGAATCAGTGCAAGAAAGAATTGGGGTTTTTTTTGTTTGTTTGTTTGTTTGTTTGTTTTTAGAAAATCAATAAGATTGACAAACTCTTATCCAAATTAACTAAAATCCAGGGAGAGAATATATAAATTAACAAAATTATAAAGGAAATGGCGGACCTAACACTGAGGAAATCCAGAGAATCAGAAGAATGTACTTTAAAAACCTATACTCCACCAAATTGGAAAATTTTAAAGAAATGTATAATTTTCTCAATAAATATCACTTACCAATGTTCAATCAAGATCAGATAAGCAATTTAAATAGATATAAAAACCACTAATGAATTAGAAGCAGTCATTAAAAATCTCCTAACCAAAAAAGCCCAGGACCAGATGGTTTTAATGAAGAATTCTACTACACGTTCAAAGAAGAATGAATGTCAATACTCTTCAAATTACTCGAGAAAAAGAAACAGAAGGAATATTGCCCAATTTGTTTTACAAGGCCACAGTTACCCTGTTACCAAAACCACAAAAAAAAAAAAAAAAAAAAAAAAACCCAACAAGGAAAAAGAACTCCAGACCAGACCAATTTCCCATATAAACACACTCGCAAAAATTCTCAATAAAATGCTTGCAAACTGAATCTAAGAACACATCAAAAAGATCATCTGCCAAGTAAACTTCATCCTAGAGATGTATAGATACTTCAGCACCTGTAAATTGATAACATAGTCCACCATAAAAACAAACTAAAAGACAAAAGGTACATGATCATCTGATTAGATGCAGAAAAGTACTTTAATGACATCTAACACACTTTCATGATGATAGTCCTGGAGAGATTAGGGATACAGAGGACACACCTCAACATAACAAAGGCAGTTGAGAGCAAGCCTATAGCCAACATCAACTTAAATGGAGAGAAACCCCAACATGCTTCACTAAAATTAGGCACAAGACAAAGTTGTCCATTCTCTCCATATCTGTTCAATATAGTACTATAAGTCTTAGCTAGAGCAAAAAGACAAATAATGGAGATCAAAGGGATATAAACAGAAAAGGAAGAAGTTAAAGTATCTTTATTTGCAAATGATATGATTGTATACATAAATGACCCTAAGAGTTCCATCAGAAAACTCCTACAGCTGGAAAGCATTCTTATCAAAGTAGCTGGATATAAAATTAACTTACTAACATTAGTTGCCTTCCTATATGTACATGATAAATGGACTGAGAAAAAAACAGGGAAACAAGCCGGGCGGTGGTGGCGCACGCCTTTAATCCCAGCACTCGGGAGGCAGAGCCAGGCGGATCTCTGTGAGTTCAAGGCCAGCCTGGACTACCAAGTGAGTTCCAGGAAAGGCGCAAAGCTACACAGAGAAACCCTGTCTTGAAAAACAAACAAACAAAACAAAAAAAAAAAAAAAAAAAAAAAAAAAAAACAGGGAAACAACACTTTTCACAATAGCCTGAAATCATATAAAATATCTTGGTGTCACTCTAATCAAGCATGTGAAAGGCTTGTATGACAAAGTTAAGATATTAAAGAAAGAAATTGAAGAAAATATCAGAAGATGGAAAAATCTTCTGTGCTCATGATTTGGTAGGATTAATATAGTAAAAATGTCCATCCTACCAAAACCAAACTTCAAATTCAATGCAATCCCCACCAAAATTCCCACACAATTCTTCACAGAATTTGAAAAGACATTTTTCAGTTTCAAATGGAAATACACACACACACACACACACACACACATACACACACACACACACACACACACACACACACACACACAAGGACCGCTAAAAAAAATTCATGAATAGTAAAAGAACTGCTAGAGGTATCACTATCCCTGACATCAAATTATACCACAGAGCTACAAAAATAAAAACAGTACAGTATTGGCACAGAAACAAACATGTTAATCAATGTAATCAAATTGAAGACCCAAACAAATCCACACACCTATGAACACTTGATTTTTGATAAAGAAGACAGAAGTACACACCGGAAAAAAAAAAAAACACATCTTCAACAAATGATGCTAGTCAAACTGGATGGCTTCTGCATGTAGAAAAATGCAAATACATCCATACTTATTGTCCTTCACAAAACTCAACTCCAAATAGATTAAATACCTCACTATAAAACCAGATACACTGAACTTAATAGAAGATAAAATGAGGAATAGCTTTGAATGCACTGACACTTGAAAGGACCTTCTGAACAGAACACCATTAGCACAGGCACTAAGAACAACTAATAAATGGGACCACTAAGAACTGAACAGCTTCTGCATGTCAAAGAACACCATCATTAGGACAAATCAGCAGTCTACAGAATGGGAAAAGATTTCTACCAACTACATATCAATAGAAAGTTAATATCCAAAACATATTTAAAAAAAACTCAAAAAAAAACCTAGGTATTAAGAAAACAAATAACCTAATTAAAAATGGGGTACAGAGCCATGCAGTGGTGGCACAGGCCTTTAATCCCAGCACTCAGGAGAGAGAGGCAAGCAGATCTCTGTGTGTCTGATGATAGCCTGATCTACAAAGGGTGTTCCAGGACAGCCAGGGCTACACTCAGAGGAAACCCTGTCCTAAAAATGTATAGGGCACAGAGACTTCTCAATAGAGGAATCTCAAATGGCTGAGAAACACTTAATGACATGTTTAACATCCTTAACTACCAGGGAAATGCAAATGAAAACTGCTTCAAGATTTCATCTTATATTCAACAGAATGGCTAAGATCAATCAAAGTGACAGTTCATGCTGTTGATGATATGGAGTAGGGGGAACACTCATCCATTGCTGGTGGGAGTGCAAACATGTAAAGCTGTTATGGAAATCAGTATGGCAGTTCCTAAGGATGATGAGATTTAATCTACCTCGAGATAGAGTTACACATATACCCAAAAGTCACTTCATCCTACCACAGATACACTTACTCAACCATATTCGTTGCTGCTGTATGCATAATAGCTAGAAACTGGAAGCAACCTAGATGTCCCTGAACAGAAGACTAGATAAAGAAAATATGATACATTTACACCACAGAGTATTACTCAGATGTTTAAAAAAAAAAATGACATCATGAAATTCACTGGTAAATAGATGGAACTAGAAAATTTCATCCTGAATAAGGAGAAATATGGTATGTGTTTGATTATCTGTGGCTATTAGCTGTTAAGTTAATAATAATCAAGCTAAAATGGGTAGACCCACAGAGATTAGGTATAGATTAAGAGACTAGGGGGGACAGACAGATTTCATTAGGAAAGGCAAAGAATAGATAGTTATGGTTTGATGGGCAGGACTAAAATGGGAAAATCAAGTAGGGATGAGTAAGGGAGGGGGTAAGAGGAAGGGGATATAGATAGAGATAGCTAAAATTAAGGGCCATTTGAAAAGTAGTATGAAGTCCCAATACACTAGAAATATCCTAAAATGTATACATATATGAAGACTAACTTAAATCAACAAATAATGGGGAAGACAGAGCCTCAACTAGCCTTCTCTTGCCACTAAATGAAGCTTCCAGTATCAGGATTGGGTTACATCTAATTGAGTTGATGGACCAAGGGGATCCATGGAAATACCCCAAACAAACCAGGCTGTTGCCAAGACTACAGGTTGCTCTCCACAAGGCCCCATTGCTGAAGACAGCACTTACACAACTCATTGAACATGCAGAAGTTGAGCTGGTGCCTACATAGAACCTTCACCCCTATGCTCCAGCATCTTTAGAACAGAAAGATACTCTACATGCTATCAAAATAGAAACATTGGCACCTAGCCAGCCACAAATCCATCAATCTACAATGGTGTCCTACCTGAAAGATATGCAAGTGCAATGATGTCATGAAGCATGTAGGTGAAACCAATATTTGATTTGACTTACAACCCACTCCATGAGTTGGAACCCATACCAGAAACTGCTTGGGTGACCAATAACCTGAGACTAGATAGTCCAGTGACCTGGAAAAAAAAATATTACTGCTCTAAGAAAGAAAAAGTATATAGTTATAAAATGACTTCTAATGACATTCTACTTAAATCATAAATCAGTGTCTTGCTCAGCCATCAAAGGAGAAGCTTCCTCCTGCAGCAGATGGGAACAAATACAGAGACCCACTGCCAGATATTATGCAAAGTGAGACATCTTGGGACACTCAGCCCTAAACTGGTGGTTTCCATCACATCCCTCCCCTCAGAGCACAAGGAACTCTGTGCAGACGATGCAGAAAGAGTGAGTGTAAGAGCCAGAGGGAATGGAGGATACCAACAAAACAAGGCCCTCTAAGTCAACATGACCAAAGTATGCACAGGGCCTTCACGGATCTGCATGGGTCTGCACAAGGTCCTCTGTGTATATGTTATACCTTTCAGTTTAGTGTTTTTATGAGATTCCTGAGTGTGAAAACAAGTGGGTCTCTATTTTTTGTGCCTTTCCTTGGGCTGTTTTTCCTCTGTTTGTTTTTTCTAATGATATTATGTTGGTTTTGTTTTACATTACTAGATTTTATTTTACTTTATTTTATTATTCTCCCTTAGAAGCCTGTTTCTTTATAATGAGAGATAGAACAGGAGGGGATCTGAATGGGAGGGGAGAGGAGGAGGTACTAGCAGGAGTAGGGGGAGGGGAAACTGTAAGCAGTTTATATTATGTGAAAAAAATCTATTTTCTTTTATTATTCTTCTCTCATACA
Source organism: Peromyscus leucopus (assembly GCF_004664715.2). Taxonomy (NCBI): domain Eukaryota; kingdom Metazoa; phylum Chordata; class Mammalia; order Rodentia; family Cricetidae; genus Peromyscus; species Peromyscus leucopus. Next base: position 47,328,642 of record NC_051067.1, read on the forward strand.
ATACATCCTGACTGTAGTTTCAGTCTTTCACCTCCTCCCAGTACCCTCCCACCTCCCCTCTCTTCCAGATCCAATCTTCCCCTTAAAAAAAAAAGGTAGGCCTCCCAGGAATATCAGCTGAACACAGCATAACAACTTACAATACGACTAGGCACAAACCCTCCTATCAAGGCTGAATGAGGCAACCCAGTAGGAGAAAAAGGGTCCCAAGAGCAGACAAAAGAGTCAGAGACACTTCCCCTATGTCTACTGTTGGGGTCCACCAGAACACCAAGCTACATAACATATATGCAAAGGACCTAGCAAAGACCCATGCAGGCTCCATGATTGCTGCTTCAGTGTCTACAAGGCCCTATGAGTCCTGCTTAGTTGATTATATGGGCCATGTTCTCTTCATGTCCTTGACCCCTCTGGCTTCTACAATCCTTCAATCCTTCCTCCTGGTCTTCCTCAGGTTTTCCAATCTGTGTAATGTTTGCTGTGGGTATCTGCATTTGTTCCCACATTGAGATTGTTTGTTTGTTTGTTTGTCTTTTTGCTAGTTGTATTTGGTTCTGTCCTAGGTCACTAGGCTATCCATCTTCTGGTTCCTAAAATTTAAAAAAAAAAAAAAAAAAGTCTCTCAACTTAAAAGAAGCCCAAAGTCAGTTGGCTTCCATGGAGAATTCTACCAAGTTTCAGAGAAGAAATAAAACCTATACTCCTCAAATGACATTGTCTTAGTTTGGGTTATTAATGCTGTGAAGAAACACCATAACCAAAGCAACTTGGGAGGAAAGAGTTTATTTGGCTTATACTTCCATATGACTGTTCATCACTGAAGGAAGTCAGGACAGTAACTTAAACAGTGCAGGAACCTGGAAGCAGGAGCTGATGCAGAGGCCATGGCATGGTGCTGCTTACTGGCTTTCTCTCCATGGCTTGCTCAATCTGCTTTCTTATAGAACCCAGGACCACAAGCCCAGGAATGGTATCACCCACAATGGGTTATGCCCTCTCCCAACAATCACCAACTATGAAAATGTCCTACAGGCTTGCCTACAGCCCCATCTTATGGAAGCATATTCTTAATTTAAGTTTCCTCCTCTCAGATGACATTAACTTGTGTCAATTTGACATAACTTTATCCAACATAGATACTATAAAATAGAAAATAAAAGAACATTTCCAATTTCCTTTTACAGAGTCAGTATTACCCTGAAAACAGACAAAGACATAAAGAAATTAAAGGTCAATCTCTGTGATGAACACAGATGTTAAAAATTCAATATAATACTGGTAAACCAAATTCAAAAACACTTCAAAAAGATTATCTTCAATAACCAATTCAGCTTCATCTCAAAGACATAGATATAGATCAATATATGTAAATCAATGAACATATTATATTCTATAAATTGTATTAAAAGAAAAGGCATGATCTTTTCATTAGATAAATAAAATGCCTTTGACAAAATCCTAAAGCCCTTCATGATAGGAGTCCTGGAGATAATAGAGATAGAGAGGACATATCTCAATATAAAGACGACATACAGTAATATCACAGGCAACTTCTTTCTTTTTTTTTTTTTTTCTTTTTTTTTTTTTTTTTTTTTTTTGGTTTTTCGAGACAGGGTTTCTCTGTGTAGCTTTGCGCCTTTCCTGGAATTCACTTGGTAGCACAGGATGGCCTCGAACTCACAGAGATCCGCCTGGCTCTGCCTCCCGAGTGCTGGGATTAAAGGCGTGTGCCACCACCGCCCGGCTGCAACTTCTTTCTAAACCGAGAAAAACTCAAAGCATTTTCAATAAAATCAGGAACAAAACAAGGTTGTCAACTCTCTCCATATCTATCCAATATAGTACCTATATCCCTAGCTAGAGCAATAAGACAACTGAAGGAGATCAAGGGGATACAATTAGGAAAAGAAGAAGTCAAAGTATCCTTAAAGATGATATGATTATGCCTAAAAGACCCTAAAGCCTCCAACTAGAAATTTCCTACCTCTGTGAAGTACTTAGAGAAAACTAGCAGGATACAAAACAAACACACAAAAATTATTATCTTCCCTATACATAAACAACAAACACACAAAGAAAGAAAATCAAGAAAAAAATAACATTCCCAAGAGCCTCAAAATAATGAAATACTTTGGAATAAATCAAGGAAATTAAGGAATTATACAATGAAAACTTTAAACCACAAAAAAGAAAGGAAGGAGGGAGGGGGAGGGAGGGAGAGAGAGGAAAAGGAAAGAAAGAAGGAAGGAAGGAAGGAAGGAAGGAAGGAAGGAAGGAAGGAAGGAAGGAAGGAAGGAAGGAATTAAAGCTGATACCAGAATATGGAAAGACCTCCTTTGCTCACAGGTTGGCAAGATCAATATTGTGAAAACAGTGATTCTACTAAAAGCAATCTATAGAGTCAATGCAATCTTTATTAAAATTTCAATGCACTTCACAGAAACTGAGAAAAAATCTTAAATTTTATAAAGAAACACACAAAAAACAAAAATATCAGAAACAATCCTAAACAACAAAACTGATGGAATTATCACCATCCCAAATTTCAAGTTATATTGTAGAGGTATAGTAATAAAAACAGCATAGTACTGGCATAAAAGCAGACTAAGTGATCAATGGCATAGACTTGAGACATGGATATAAATCCATTCACCTATGCACAATTTATTTTTTATGATGATGCAAAAATACAGGAGAAGAGATAGCATCTGTAAGAAATTTTGCTAATCAAACTGAATAGCAACATGTAGATCCTTATTTCTTACTCTGCACAAAAACTGAACTCCAAATGAATTAAGAGTACCTAGACATAAGGCCTGATACCCTAAATCTGATAGGGAAGAAGTAGAAAGCTTACTGGAACTCATTAGCATGGGAAGGACTTTCTGAATTGGACCTATTGTTCACCAATTTATAAATAGAACTTCATGAAACGAAAATATTTTTTTTTTGATTTTTTGAGACAGGGTTTCTCTGTGTAGCTTTGCGCTTTTTCCTGGAACTCACTTGGTAGTCCAGGCTGGCCTCGAACTCACAGAGATCTGCCTGCCTCTGCCTCCGGAGTGCTGGGATTAAAGGCGTGCGCCACCACCGGCTGGCCAAAAAACGAAAATATTTTTATGCAACAAAAAATATTACCATTTAAGTGAAGAGGCAGTCCACAGAACTGGAAAAAAATCTTTACCAGCTATACATCTGACAGAGAGTAGGAAATTTGAATATACAAGGGTTCAAAAAATTAAACATCAAGAAAACAAACAATTGTATTTAAAAATAAGTCAAGTAACTAGGATTTTCAAAAGATACCATACAAATGGCTGAGAAACATTTCTTTTAATGTTAACAGCTTTAGTTGTCAGAGAAATTTAGATTAAAACTGCTTTAATATTTTATCTTACCTAAGCCAAAATGATTATGATTTTAAAACAAAAGCAAAATGAAACAAACAAAAACAATGATGAGGAATGCTGGTGAAGATGTGGGAAAGGGAGAATACATATCCATTGTTGTTGGAGTACAAACTGGTACTGCCACAATGGAAATCAGTATGGAGTTTCCTCAAACTGTGAAAATCAATTGTACTGGTTAGTTTTTTGTCAACTTGACACAAGTTAGAGTCATCTGGGAAGAAGTAACCTCAACTGAGAAAATGCCTCTGTTTTAATTGTTGTTGTTGCCTTTTGGGGGGCTTTTTATTTTGAGAGAGAGTCAGAGAGATGGGTACTTACACACACACACACACACACACACAAGCTGGGGATAGGGGAACATGGAATTGCGTGGGGAGGATCTGGGAGGAGTTGGGGAAGGGAAAGGATATGATCAAAGTATATTGTATGGAAATATTTTTAAATAAAGTTTTAAAAATCTCACATGGAAACCTACTATTGAAACTTACTATATCTATATATGTATACACACACACACACACACACACACACACACACACATATATATATATATATATATATATAGAGAGAGAGAGAGAGAGAGAGAGAGAGAGAGAGAGAGATCTATAAATATGTCTGTCTATAAATGGTTAAAATGGAGTTACCCTGTAACAGGGCAACAATATCCCTACTGAAGACCAGAGACTGACAATAAAAAGCCCAGTGCTAGGAATGCATTACTTCTTTTGGAGTTGTTGGTCAGTGAGGTCCCATAGATCTCAAAACAATACACACTACTGCCAGCACTCTTGGTTACCTTCCAGAACTTGATGATAAGACCTTTGCTGAAGATACCATATATTTGAATCATGGAGAAAGCACACTGCTCCTGAAATGAAAGCTTCATCTCATTGGCTGGCTTTCAGAATGCTGGAAGGTGCTGTGCATGGTACTGGAGGGAAAAAGTGACCATTAATCTTAGCCAGCTGTGACTACTGCAAACTACAATAATGTCTGGCTTGGTGAGATATGTCCTCTGGTGTAATAGTAGCCTGAATATCATTAGAGGATGCTGTATCCAGCCCGGCCGGCTTTGTCCTGGAAATTTGACTGTGGTGAAGAGAGAATGAATAAAGGACAGAAACACAGACTCACATACCAAAAAAGTTATAATCAAGTGGTCTGTGATTTCCCTAATAGAGAAAAAGGCACCAACTATGCAACAACTAAGAACCTCAGCATATTTATCATGCACACAGGAATAGGGACTTAGATATTCTTGGTGGGCAGTCTCTACAGGGAAGCAGTCTAAGGCTATAATCTGGGAAGAGGAAGTTGTGGCATTTGCTTTGTGTATACTCTGTTAACATTTACACATGGACCAGAGGGAGGCTTTGCCAATTTTCTTAACCTAATTGAAGGAAAGCATTGTCACCCCTGTGAGTCTGAGGCATTAGAGCCCATGGCATGGCTGTGCCCATGTCACTCATACACTCAGGACTTTATGTGCTCTGTACGTAATCACTCCAGGCTTCCTCCCACATACTCCCCACAGGAATAACCAACAGTAGTGGGTTAAATGAGTATGTTCCCATAAGCTCAGATGTTTGACTGTTTGGTCCCCAGTTAGTGGTGCAGTTTGGGCAGATTTAGAATGTATGGCCTTGTTGGAGGAAGTATGTCAGTGAAGGCATGCTTTGAGGTTTGAAAACCTTGTGGCATTTTCAGCACACCCTCTATGCTTCCTGCTTGTGGTTCAAGATGTGAGCCCTCAGCTTCCTACTCCTACAGCATGACTTGTCATGAATTTATCATTATGAACTCTAATCCCCTTAAACTGTAAGCCCAAATAAACTCTTCTTTCTGTAAGTTGCCTTGATCAGAGTATTTTATCACAGCAGTAGAAAGGTAGTTAATATACCAATCATTTTCTGATTATATTTAAGTCTCACTCCACAAGATAAAACCCTTATATGGAACCAAAATTGGGCCAAGAATGTATAATTAGACTGTTCATAGGCCCTAAGAGAGAGCCTAATACTATTACTTTGCTAAATGGTCATAGTATTAAACTGATTTCTAATTATTTATCATTTTACACATAGATTAGTGCATCTCTCAACCTTCATCAGAGATGCTTCTTTCTACCATAAATGCTGATTAACACAGAGACCCACAATTGGCCAAAGCACAGGAAGAAACTAAAGAATGCTCAGCCCTAAATGGAGCCTTTATATCACACTTCCACCCTAAGTCTAAGGGATCATTGCAGAAGAGGGGACATAAAGAGGATAAGATCCATGTATAATGGATGGCTGCAAGAAAACAGTATCTTCTAGACATAATAGGGCAATTGCACATATGAATTCACAAGAGTTGTGACAGCATGCAAGCCCAGTGAGACCAAATCCTAGCCTGAAGAAGAGCATTGGACATGAAATCCCCCTTCTAGCACTGGAGCTATCGACAACTGTTATTTACTAAGGAGCAGGAGAGTCAATTTTCTCTAAGAGTGTAGCCCCTGGTAAGTCAACAATGCTCTGGTGAAAAGCCACATTTTCATGAATATTTACTTGGGCAGCACAAATTTGTCTTGATAGGTTTGCCAGCAAAAATAAACACAAAGTGGGATGGATGGATCAAGGAAGAGTTGGGGAGGAGTATGAATAGATCAAAATACTTTCTACAAAATTCTCAAAGAACATATTTTAAAAAATAATGTAATTATAAGTGCACAGTCATATTACTCATAGTCACTATAGTTATAAGTGTAAAGTCATGTTGCCCAGATATATGAGTAGCCCACAGATAAAAAAAGGAACAATAATGTTTGTTTCTGAAAGACAAGCCTAGGTCAGGGATGAGGTATAAAAGAATGCAGGTCCTTTTATCATTAGCTCCTTTATAGACTTTCATTAAACAAACCAAGTGCATCACCTTGAATTTTAAAGTCAAGTTAATTTTGGACAGTCTCTGAAGGGAACAAATATTTTGCACGTGTATGTCCTCATGTTATTAGTCATGTTTGCTAGTAAATAACTAAGTACTTTTTTTCTTGACCCTTCTGTTTCACTGATCATTGCTTTGCTGGATCAGACATAAAGTTTTGCCTTTCAATTTCTTTATTCCCACAGCACTTTCTATTGACTTCTGATCAACTCATTCTTGCTTTTTATTGCTCTGCATATTCACAGGTACATTCCTCACTCCTTGCCTTTTTCCCTACTCTCTGATAAGTAGGGATTAAATCCCACTCATTGTCAACTCCTCATTCTTTCTCAAGAGACATCTCTAGGAAGATTCTAAAAGAGTGTCTCATTCTGAAATCTTACAACACAACCTAAAATTGAAACATCAATTTCAAAATAAAATTATACCATGGCTTCTTTCTAAAATTACACCTATCATTTCCAAACATTTGCTCACTTCCAGTGGACTGCAACTTCAAAGACAGAGAGACTTCAAGACTGTTGGCCAGTTGTCAGACCTAAGGACTCCACTCTTCTGGGGTAGGGAAAGATCCACTTACCTATGGAAATTGCCCCAAACCTATATTATGCCACCAGTGGGGTTTTAAGGTACCATGAAAGAATTTGAACTAAAAAATACAAATGCAGAGAGAACAAATAGAATTATGAAGCTGTGTTCATACACACTATGTAAAGTTCTGTTAATGGTATTACAGTTCAAGTCAGGTGAGAAATGGTGTGTCCTGAGGCTTCTGAGCTTTGTCTAGAAAGCCATAGCCTACAACAAATCATCAACTAATTCATAAGACCCTGTGTAACAGTTTCCAAGCTGTTTTTATCCAATCTAAGTCTTACTGAAAAAATAAAATTGGTTCCTTGGTGCAGGAGCTGGAGTATTGATTTCATTATCAAACTGTTATCTTTCTGTTTTAAAAGTTGATGGATAGCATGAATCATTTCCCTTCCATTTTCCCTACACCTGGATGAAATGGTAAGTGGAGTGTTTGAGAGACCTCCAAAAATTTGTACCAATTCACATACAACATTTCTCAGGCTCTGATAGACTCTCCTCATCTTTGCATCATATTAAAACTCTTCTTTAAAAGTTATCTTGTAGGAAGGATTAACCTCAAGATGATGTATTATGTGGGCTGGGCTGGTCTAATTAAATCAGTACTGAATGTATAACTGTTGGATGAGCAGAGCAATTGTCTTACAACTCATTTGGTTGAGCTTGGAGGATTTGCATCTGGTTTGGTCCAACTTCAGCTCATTTGATTTTCCATCATTCAAGGTCCACATCTGTGCATTTGAAACCCCCACCAAATGTCACTATAGATTCTGTTTCCCACTGAATATAGTGTTCCTTGTAATCAGAGCTAATGCTTTAATAGATACACACAGACACAGACACACACAGACACACACACCATCAATTTCTTCAAGTATTACACAAATCTATTCTTTGGCATCCCTTTTAGCTCTTATTAAGACTAACATGAAAGAGTGTGATGTGAAGTCTACCAAATAGAGAATAGAGAAGCATTCTGTTACACTGTGGCCAGGTCTGCTCTGCCATTGACTTCCTCATCCCTTGGCTACACAGTGCTTGTCACTTTATCCTACTTTACCAAAAAGGGGAGTAGAGTCTTATACGAAAGAAGAAAGACTTCAGTGGTAATTTACAAGGATACTACAGATATATTCTTCAAAACGTTTTTTATTAAACATCACGTTTTTAATCTTCAAAAATATAAAAATTTTAAGCAATCTGATTTAAACTTGGCCTTCCAAATATACATGAGGCAATGCACATGCGAGTGTGGGCTTTGATGTATGTATGCATTGGTAGAATGTAATTTTTTATTTGTTCATAGTCTACTTGGTAATATTTTTATCCACTTCTTACTCCACACAGATCTTGACATAAGAGGAAAAGAGGAAGTTTTGACATTGAATTCCATTAACATTAAGGAACAAGCTATTCATTCATAGGGCCTTGCTCACCCAACTTTGAGAAATCAGAGATGCATACCTTCAGAAACTATTAAACTAAAAACAATCTCTACTCACAAAGGAAAATTATCTTTCATTCTACGTATTTAGAATTTAATGATCATGAATTTACTATTTTGATTTTTTTAATCTAGCTCTGGAATGATTCCATTCAAAACATTTAGAGCTATTTAAATATATCATTTGTAGAACACAACGACACAAACATGTTCTCAACAGACATGTATTTCAGTCCCTCCCTCTTAAAAGCACAATGAAGGATGGAGATTTGGTCATTCCTTGCTCTAGCTCTAAAGTCATAGACCACTGAAGCTTGAAAACCCACAGAGTCTCTTCTTTGGCTACACACCTGATTTTCATCCCCTTTAAATATTTTGTAGCCTAATAAAAGAAAAGAACCTACATTTTTAAATGAAGAATTGACTGGCTGAGGTTGGAGAGTTTTTCATTTTCACTCAGTTATTTTCAGGACATATAATAATAATTTCAACATAGCATTAGAATGACAGCATCAAGCACTGACTTGATCCAGGACCTTTTGGTATTCCTCATCTAAAATAACAGGAACACCACCTGCAGATGGTCTCACAGAACACACAAAGCAGGGAACCATTGTCTAGAAGCTAAATCCCTAGAAATGTGCCCAGGTTTTCCTCATTTCTTAACCAACTCCCCTCAATAAGAAGCAGCAAGTGTTCAGCATTGTTTCAATGCACAAAACTACCGTGAAACCTAACCAAGTGGATACTTGTTTAGGGATTTGAATTCTAGGGTATCTCCCAGAAAGAATAGTTATAAATAATCTGAACTTTTGAGTGAAGTTATAAGAATGCAGCAGAGGTAAGCATCTGCAAGTCCATAGCACCCAGTGTCAAGCATCTGGGATAATCAGAGTTCTAGAAATAGGCCTAAGGACTTGTACTACAAAGCTAGTTTCCTAAAATAACTATTAATAAGCTCCATTACGGGTAATTCTAAATTTGAGTTCTAAATGCAACCCGGAGTTTTAATATTTAGAATGTCCATGACCCAAGTATCTAAAAACTCCCCTTGTCTACAAAGAAGAAATTCTTCTCTGGGTCTTATTGTTCATGGTGTGGTACTGGTACTAATGCTCTGGCCTAGAAGTGAAATACCAGACATTCCTGTGTCATTGACCAGAACTAGTCACATAGCTCTATTCTATCACAAATGGACAGGAAATACAAGCTTCCTATAGACAAGCAAGACAGAGATCTGGAGATGTTATCTGAATTACACTCATGGTTCTACTAAAATAAACAGAAGAATAACCCTGAAGGCATCACAGGATAAAAGTGGGGTTTAATAACACTGGACCTACGGAATTTCAAAGACATAAGAAAGTCAAACTGGGATGGGAAAATGGCTTAGTGAGTAAGACCACTTGTTAGCAAGTATGAAGACCTAAGTTCAGATCCCCACACCCACATAAAAGCTGATCACAACTGCAAGATCCTGTAACCCCCACACTCAGAGAAGGGGCAGAGACAGAAGGATCTCTGAGACTCACTGGTCAGCCAACAAAGCCAAAAATTGGAGGTTCCAGGTTCAATAAGAGACTCTTTCTCAAGGAAATAAGGCCATGAGTAATAGAGCAGGATGCTCTATTATCTATCTACTTCTGACCTCTTCACTGAAAGTGTGTGAGCATGTGTGCCCACACACCTGTGCACACATATACACATCATATATAAATAACATGTCACACATAAAAATAAAATGATATAAAATACAAGGGCTGAGCAAGTTGGACTTAGCCCAGCACTGCTTATAAGCTGTGGAAAGGCGGCATTTGTCTTGTGACTAAGTCTACACAAGGTAGCTTAGTATCCATCACACAAGAAGAACTCAAAAAGCAGTGGTGGAATGAAGGACCACCCAAACAGTGAATTCGCAAGAAGGAATAGAAACATACAAAGCTTAGCACTTGCTCTTCTTATCAAAATGGCATTGTTTCCTGGAAATATGTGAGGTTCATGCAGAAGCCACAGAAAATTGCCAATTTTTTATTTCCTTGGACTTAAAGAATATGGTCCTTCAGACTCACACAAACAAGGCTGCAGAAGGCCAACATATTGGGTAAGAGTGGGTAGCAGTCCTAAACGTTGGATGTTGGCCATGTGAAAACAAGCTCCCCCATCCTGCAATGTTTCTGCCCCCTTGAGTGGACTCCTGGATCATGTGCTCTTCTATCTGTGGCTCTTCCCAAGCTTTAGATGCTAATCTCTGATCGTGGGTTTAGCTTTAGCTCTGAGTTTGTTTATATTGCCAAGACTTGGTTTATTCTTCAGTGTTGTTGGTTACCTCATTTTATAAAACAAAGAACAAAGAAGAGGAAACTTTGTTGACAGTCCAACCTCATATCATGACGTTATGGTGATGGTAAAATGGGAAGCAAGGTTTCCGAGGTTCACTTGAGATCAATGAGCAAGAAAGGTGTGGACTTTCCCCATCAGAGGCATGTGAAGATGTGGAAGGTCCTCATGCGCAGGATTACAGGCATGTCTTAGACATGGAATTAAATGTGTGATCAGATGCACAAATCGGGCTGTCTGAAATCTCCTTTTAAAACTTTGAAAGGATAAAGAACATAAATCTACGCCGTGAACTTGAAGGCAGTTCCAATTCAGACAGAATGCTCCCTCTGCTGGCTGTAGCATGTCCTAATCTTAATATTAACCAAGTCCACCATAGCACCAGTACCAGGCTAAGAGCCCAGATCATGGCATGCATGTGCTTGGTTAACAATACCTGGAGCAATGAGTGATGATTTCGAAAGCCAAAGGACAAAGGGTAACCTACCCTTTTGGCCAGAGAAGAAAGCACCCATGGTATAGCCTAAGGCACTTTCTCAAAAATAGGTCCAGAGAAAAGACATAAGATATTTGCAGAATTAACACTCAAATTACCTCCTCCATCTTTTAACCAAAGAATTTTATAGCCAAAGCATTTTCAACAAATACTACACCCTCAAATCTCTTAGAGTGAACAGAAACTCAAACTGAGGTTCTTCTCGGGAATTTGTGGGTCTTACAGACATTGTTTATTTGGAATGAATTCCCTTCCCATGCCAGAGATAATGATCCTGGCTCAGAGCTGTCCGTAATAATGTCCAAGTGAAAGTGGGTGGGGTGGGGAGGGTATATATTCTGTGGCTGTACAGGAGGCTTCTATCATTTGAATTGATTTTTTCATCAAAGGTCAAAGCACATGTACATATCACATATGCATACCTTATGAGTGTGACATATATATATGCACATATATACAGTGATGCAGGTACCCTAAATACCACATACACAGTCATATATCTGCACCTATACCACATACATATGCATGCACAATCACAATGGTTATCACAGACACAAGTCTCATATCCTTATATATAGTAATACACAAGAGAACACACAAGCACACACACACATATATATATGGTTTTGCTATATACTTAAAAATAGTCACACATATACCATACATAGATATATCTCTTACACATGTCATATGCACACATAAACACATTCATACTACTCACACTCTTGTACATGCTTATTACACATTTTACACAATTATAGTTACGTCATAAATACTTGCATACTTGAACGCACCATACACACAAAAACCAAACACTTTTCATTTTCCAAAGATTTAAAAGTAACATACTTAAATTAAAAAATTAAAATTTAGAGAGCTAGGGCTATAGTTCAGAGGTAAATAGCTTGCCTAGTATGTACAAGGTCCTGGGTTCAATTCTCAACATTACTAAAAATAAACTCATAATTGCATTTAATAATTACTCTATGCACAGCCCTAAATAGGATATCTTTACCACATACACTCATACCCATCAAGGCTCAGGAAACACAGTGGGAGAGAAGGCAGAAACAAAAGTAAGGGGAAGGGGAGGAGTGCTGTGAAATTCTATCTTCTGAACTTGGCCTGGCCATTGCACTCAGAAAATCACTGCAGCCATAGCTACCAGCACAAAACAAGCACAAGGTCAAACCATCAAGATCAGCCAACATACCAACAGATAGCATTCCTTGAGTTCAGTAGGTTACCAAAAAATAAATAAATACTTAAATAAAATAGGGGAGGACATGAAGAGGAAGAGAGATGGAAACCTGTTGGGGGTAGCTAGAAGAGTGAGAGAGAGAAGTTTAGATGCATATGATCAAAATACATTGTTTACATCTATCAAATTGTCAAAGAATACATAATAGATAGCCTATTTTTTTTAAAGAAAAAAAACTCCAGGAAGACATCACCAAGCTGTTTTAATATGTCATCAGAAGAACTAATACAAAAAGAAGAAAATGTAAGTGTGGGAAGATTTTAACCAGGTGAATGATACAAGTCTCTAATTGTAGCACTTAGAATTAGACACGCCTGGCTAACACAGTGGGTTCCAGGTCACTGTGGATTATATAGAAGACCCTGTCTGATAAGCAAATTCTAAACAACACAGAATAAACGGTAGAAAGTGGGAGCAGAAGTAATAAAGGTCGTGCAAACACAAGATCACAGAAATTGAGTAAATCAGTTACTTCAGAAACAACTCAGAGATACAACTGTGTCTTAAATTGTGTCTACTTAGATGTTTCCTGGCCACCTTATCACAGAAGGGAGTGAATTAATTGTGGATGAACATCCCCTCTTTATAAGCATTTTCTGAATATCTGGCCAAGTAAAGACAGCATGCTAATTTAGAAGTACTTACTAGGTTGGGCAATCTAAAGGCTAGAATTCATGTAATGACAATAGATAGCACTTCATAAATGGTAAGCACGATCAAATTACAAAATCTCCTTTGATTTACAACTCACCTCCTCCTATACCTGGTTGGGACTCAGTCCTACTCAAGTCTTTTTTCACAAGCAACCTCTCCATAGTCCTGGCCCTGAAGAGACGTCCATTTGAAACAGACATCTTTGGTTTCTTCTCCTTCTCCATTAAAATGGAATTGATAGTGATGAGCTCAAACTAAGCTGAGCACGAAAAGCAGAGGGAACTCATCGCGAAGGATCAGAAAGAACTCATCCTGGATATGGGGCCCATATGGAAATCTCTTCAGCAGCATATTGAGATTCTTACTCATGTTGCATTGGGAGCATGCTGACTATACAGGATGGCTTTATAAACTGCATGCTGCATTGCCAAAAAAGCCTTCTTTGTTGCCTCTAAGGAAAAAAAAACAGACTATGTCCTTGCTTGCCTGCCTAACTAGATATTACCAGAGATAGTCCACTCACCCACTCAACTGTGGGTCACTCTAGGGTTCCTGGACTGTGTGAAGCCCAACCTGAAACCCAAATTAAAGAACCACAAAGCCATCCCCCCACCCCCACATGCCAGCTTATCAGTCACCACACAACTGTGCTAACCTGGGAACATGAGAAAACACACTTGTAAACCCAAAGTAGCCATAAAACTAAAAACCAAACATTGTTTAGTTGATCCACAACATGACAAGTTAGGGGTAATGCAAACACCCACACAACAGAGACAAGATCAAATATCTACACCAAGAAACACAACAAATAATCACCTACTTCCAAAGGCATAGAACCCACTGAAAGAAAAAAAATTACCCCCATTGGCTCATAGGGAGTGACACTATTAGGAAGTGTGGCCTTGTTGGAATAGATGTGGCCTTGTTAGAAGAGGTGTGTCACTGGGTGGGGGGGGGGTACACTCTGAACTTTCAGAAGCTCAAGTCAGGCCCAGTATCTCTCTCTTTGCCTGTTGCCTGGAGATGCAGATATAGACCTCTCAGCTACCTCTTTAGCACCATGTCTGCCTGCATGCCACCATGCTTCCCACCATGTTTTTCACTGTGCTGATAATGGACTAAGCCTCTGAACCTGTAAGCCAACCCCAGTTAAATGTTTTCCTTTATAAGAGTTGCCATGGTATGGTGTCTCTTCATAGCAATAGAAACCCTAACTAAGACACCTTCTCTACAAAATAGCACCCCCATCTAATATTTCCCAAGAAAAGCAACTTAGCAGATTTACAACACAAGAACTTCAAAACTACCAATTATAAATATTTCAAGAAACTCAAAGAAGGCTGTGAATAAATGCCTGAATAAAGACCATGAAAACACACACACACACACACACACACACACACACACACACACTTGAGTGGAATAATGACAATTCAATATATGAAAAACAAATTTATTAAAGAGATAAAGATCTCAGAAGAAGAGCAAAACTGAAATAAATCTTAATATGAAAATTTCAGGATGTCAAAGAAAAACTGCACAGGAAAACCCACTAACAGATTGGATCAAATAGGAGCAAGAATTATCAAGTCTCAAAGACAAGATAGAAAAAAAATAGATCACTCAGTCAAAGAAATGTTACACACACACACACACACACAAAAACAAACAGTCAACCCTGGAAACATACATACAAGTAACAGTATATAGACTGAGCAGGTTATACTCAGAAATGTGTGTGTGTGTGTGTGTGTGTGTGTGTGTGCGCGCGCGCGCGCAATAATAATTAATGAAAAAAGAGGCCATGAATTTAAAGATAACAAGGAGGGGTGTATGAGAGGGTTTGGAGGGAGAAAGGATAGGAAGACATGTACTTACATTATAATCTCAAATTTTAAAAAAATGATTAAATAAGAAGTCATGAATTTCAGGGTGTGAAGAGAACATGGAAGTTAGAGTAGTAAGAAGTGAAATGGTATAAATATAGTATTCATGTATGAATTCTAAAGGGGGGGAGAAAAAATCAGGAATGTCTGAATATTGAAACAGCAGGTGTATCATGGCCAGTCACATACACAGAATGCAACAGGAGAACATCTCTGGAGAAGTCATGCTACAGTAGGGAGGCTAGACAGGAGGCACTCCTGTGAGCTGCAGGGTTGAAGCAATAGTCTATAATCAGAAAACAGGATGTCAGAGTCCAGGGCAGAAAGACAAGGCATATTCCATGAAAAAATAAAGTCTTCCAACTTGGATCCTCATCTTCTCCCTCAGTGCTCAGGCTGTCAGAAGAGGGCGCCTGTTGCATAGTTTTGAGCATCCAGCATGCACAGGATGTCAAAGCATTTGACAGACTCAGACTTCCTGATCTTGTTTCTAAGCTGTAACTGCTGCATAGTCCAAGGGTTAGGCATCTGACTTTTACTGCTCAGCCACAAACACTATTTTCCCATCAATAACCCCCATTTCAGCCATGTAGTTGCTGTGTCAGGGCCAGATTTCAATAAAAATAAGCTGAAGTGTTTAAAAAGACAATAATGTAAGAGCCAGAGAGAGGGACACTGTGAATTGCTGTCTTCTTGACTTGATATAGCTAGTATAGTCAGTCATAGCTGAAGATCAAGCAGCCAAAATCCAAGCAGAGATGGGGGTTGTGTTCACTGATTCCTACCTCTTACTTAGGGGCTAGTGACAGTAGATAGATACTGGAGCAGGAAGAACATTCCTCTTGGAGGGTGGGTCACTGATAGGTTCCCTGTATTTCAATGGATGATTCCACACACATGCACATACAGGCAGAACCAATTGGACTTAGTAGCTTAGCAAAAGGCAGAGGAGGAGGAGGAGAAGGCAACAAAATAATGAAATATGAAGTTGGGGGGGACCTACTGAAGGGGAGTTGGAGAAAGGAATGAGGGTTAGAAATGGTTACAAATCATTGTAGGCATGTATGAAATTCTCAAACAACAAAAAATGAAAATAAATGATCAACTTGCAAAAATAATAACAATGGTTACACCTTTTATTACTTCTCCCTTGGTTGTCTCCCAAAACTTGAAGGTGAGACCCAACACAACATATGTTGGACCTAGGACTTAGAAGAAATGAGGTGTAGCTGACCTGGTAGCTTCCTTCCTGACTGCTAGTTTTCATAGTATCTGATGGTATTAAACAAACTGACAAAGGAACAGGTAGCCCTCGTCACCCCCATGGCTTTTAAATGGCTGACAATCAACCGCTGGGTTCATATGTCCCAGATAAAAGCTGTGACAATAGACTAAGGGCTCCGCCCACCTGAGGACCAGAAGATAGTGTCTACTCAGTAAACTGTGAAAGACCTCAGATCTCTCTTTAAAAGACAAAGATGACTGACACCCTCATGAGTGTTGACTTAGATGTTTTAAAACATCTTTCTTCTGGCAGCTGTGCCTATAGGAAACACGAGAGCTTGCTTACTTATGGTAGAATGAAACCACTTCTCCACCCAAATTGAGAAACCCCATGCTGTTATCTCTTCTGCTTTTACTTATCCTTTCCCTTTCCAAGTCTCACCTTGAATACAGTGGCCAATTTCACCAACTTCTCTGACTGCTGACTTTGTCCCAAGCTACAACAATTACATCAAGAAAAATTCCCTGAAATGACCCCCAGTCAATACAGAATAAATAGTGTAAGTTAAGGTCCAGTATGCAGGTTTTAAGTGTACTCTATAAAACAAGTCTTAATAGAGGAGAAGGTGATCCTAGACCTAAGTACTTGAAATAGGAATATCTTCTTGAAATACAGGCACACTTGAAAGAAAGGTAAGCTACTGTTTTCTCCTTGACTGTACCTAGTCCATTCATAGGAATTCTAAACATGTCAATGTGCAATTCCAGTGGCCCACCTTGGGAATGAGGGTGATAAAGATTCAGAGGAGAGCATAAATTCTATAATCTCACTTTTCCTCTGTCCCGGAGCAACAGATTGTGTAACTAGTCAATAACAGTTCTGAATTGGCCTTACTTATCAACTGCACCCATAGTGGCACTTTTTGCTACCAAGTCTGAACACCTGAGTTCAAACCCTGTGGTTCCACATGGTAGAAGGAGAGAGTCAAGTCTTGTAAGTTGTCCTCTGACCTCCACACATGTTCCATGACATGCCCCACAATAAGTAAATAAATAATTAGGGAAGTAAACAAATGTAGCAAAAATTAAAGAAAGTTCTCTAGCTTAGGTCTTGCACATCTGCCTGTTAATTTTGGTCTTAATAAACTGTATTTTGGGGTTTTTTTAAATTAACTTACTTTTACTCAAATTTTTTTCATACAATCTATTTTGATCATATTCTTACCCCTCCTCCAACTCCTCTAGGTCCTCCTCCACCTCCCTACCCAGACAACTTCATGTCCTTCCTCTTTCTCAAAAAATCAAATCAAAACTAACTAAAATAACAAAACACTAAAAGTGTCAAACAAAACAAAAAGCACTATAGAAGAAAATTGTTTTTTAAGGCCTTTCAGGGGAATTATCCATGGATTTATTGGTGGATTTAGACAAAGGCAGTTTTCAGTCACTACTGGTAGCTCTGGTAAGTCAGATTTGGGGAACAGGGACTTGTTCTTACAAAATCCAACTGAGACTCCTACCGTCTGCCCTCTGTCCTTGCCAATGGTGATTTGGTATTCCTGGTTCCTTTGGAACTAGGGTTTGACAATGGATTGGGTTCCATGTAGTGCGTGCCTTGCTGGTGGAGGTGACAGTTCTATAGGCATCTGTGAAGTTAGGAACATAGATAAGCATGCTACATTGCAAAGCACAGCCTCCACAACAAAGAATCATCCAGATCACAAATGTCAATAATGGCAAGATTGATAAGGGCTAGAATCAAATTGGCTCAGCACTTGCATGCTGAGGCTCTTCAGCTCTGTGAGCAAACACATTTAACACAATAAGATGAAGTAATAACAAGAAAATGAGGTTTGGAAATCACAAGCAGTTTAGAGTAAGCATAACTTCCTGGGATGTAAGCTTTTAGGCTATCTGGTTAGCTATCTATTAGGGCAAAAGCATTCAATTAATTAGAGTGATTCTAAATGTTGGCTGCTGCTCTCTGCCCAAGGAAACAATGCTAATTCGTCCCAAGAGAATAGAGAAAAGTTTTATTCTCTCATGAACCTTTGGAAAGAGGCTCTAGACTCTCTTACTCAGACGTGGTTCAGAAACCAACACCATTGGCACCACCTGAGAAATGAAAGCATTCTAGTGCCACCCCTAGACTTTCAAATGAGAATATATACTGTTAAGAAGATCAACAAACAAGGAGACTATATGTACACTGAAGTGCACTGTACAGGCATCACAGCGAGTGTGTGTATGCTGATGATACACTTTTAAGTTTACAGATACCTAGGGACTGACCGCTTTCATACTTTTAGCTCTCTAGCATACCAAATGTAAATTTTCAATACCAGACACATATCAGCATAATTTCTGATCTGTTTTGTTTGTATAATGATTGTCATTTAAAGGCCAGTGAACTGAAACACAAATTATTTCACATTCTCCCTCAATTAAACAGTTAATGATCTGCAAACAAGTTCCTAGGAAGATGCCATTTAAAGAAACTCTATGGTCCTTTCATAATATGAGTCATTACACTTCTTATTGATTCACTTTGCATGAAGGATATTTAAAGCCCAGTGATGAGTGTGGTGATATAGAATCCTATTTTGCAGAAATATCCCCAGCATGGCACCCATACACCCATATACATGAACAATGTGCATACAGACCATACTCCTTGCCTATGTTCTCAAAGTACAGTGCTTCTTAGCAACTTTGTTCCTTTGTAGACCATACACAGACTGTGGATCCAAATCGCTAAATTACCTCTACAGGGATTCAACAAGAAGCATAAGGCATATGCACTCTCACCCATGCCCTCCGCCAACAGGGTCAGCTCTAGTGTTCTGCCCAGGCAAGCTGCTGTGCCCTCCCTCCCATGTGCTACAACTGGTGAGGGGCAGGGGCAGTTCTCCCACTCTCGTGGCCCCAGGACCAGCCTTCTCACCTGCCAAAGGTGGCAAGGAACAAGGGGAGAAAGGGCATTTTTTTTTTCCTCACCCATGCCACCACATGGGTTGGGGGGGGGGGCATGACACACGACTAGTCCTGCTGCTCTCATGACCCATCCAAGCCAACTCACCTACACCCGCCAACAGAGTCAGTCAGCTCTATTGTGCTGCCCAGGCGAGGTGTAGGACCTGCTCTCCTGTTCTTATGACTTCAGGGCCAACTCTCTCACCTGCCACAGGTAGCGAGGGGCTGGGGAGCGGAGGGAAGCCATCTCTTCCTCTCCCACTCCACCATATGTGGGGCGGGATCTCCCGCTCCTGTTTGCAGCATGGGATCACCTGTGCCCTGGTCAATGGGGTCAGCTCTACTGTGCTGTCCAGATGAAGTGCAGAGTCCACTCTCGTGACCCAGGGACCAGCTTTTCCTGCCTGCAGTAGGTGGTGAGAGGCGAGGGGTGAGGGGCAAAGAGGGTATCTCTCCCTTGCCCACATTATGTGACCGACCGTGGGGCTAGCTCTCCCACTCTCTCCTCTTCAGGGCCAGCTCACCCGCACCCTTGCCAGCAGGGAAGTTCTACTGTGCCACCCTGGGGAGGTGCAGGGCTCGCTCTCCTGAGTGCTGCAGTTAGTGAGGGTTGACAAGGAGGGAAACATGGCGGGCTGATCAACCCTGCAACTTCCCAGGCCCAGAACCAGGGTGATGAGTTGGCCTGCCCCAACATCCACCCCATCTATGATCTGCTGGAGCAGGTGAAGGGGCTGGACCAGCAGATCCAAAGCTGTAGGATCTCCATGACACAGAACAACAACAGGACATCCAAGAGGAGCCCCAGTGAAGGCCCAGTATCAATAGTGGAGCAGAAGCTGGAGGCCTCAACCAGGTCAATGACTCATTGCAATGAACACTTATAAGTGAAGATGTATGGACTAAAGGGTACAGACTCTGTGACTCCCTGGGCCACACTACAGCTTCCACACTGTTGTTTTGTTTTGGTTGGTTGGTTGGTTGGTGGATTTGGCTTTACTTTTAAATTTTGTTTTGTGGGGAGGTTGCAAGGGTAGAGGGCAGAAGCAAGGAGAATAACATCAGAATGCATGATGTGAAATCCAAAAAGAATCAATAAAAAGTTTTTTTAAGAGCATAAGGCAATGCTAGTGGCAAATGGATGGTTTTGAAAACTGTTCTACCGTTTTCTGGTGGGAAGAGGGAAAGTAAATTACAGCACCTGTGAACCTCTCCTCCCACACAAACAAAAGAGTCATTGCATTTGTATTTTTAGAGTCTTAGCTATATAAAATTGCATCTGGAAAATGAACAGTACTGTTCTTATTTTAAGAGAGAGAGAGAGAGAGAGAGAGAGAGAGAGAGAGAGAGAGAGAGAAAAGAAGAAGAAGAAGAAGAAGAAGAAGAAGAAGAAGAAGAAGAAGAAGAAGAAGAAGAAGAAGAAGAAGAAGAAGAACTAAAGGATGCTGGGGCAGGTGACTAGTCAGGTCTAGTTAAGACCCAGCATTCTACAACCTAAGGAAACTAAGAAAGAAATAATAAATCAAGCATGTCAACAACTATTAACAAACACATAAAAATACCTCAACAGCCATCAATTAGAACTGTGTCTCCACTACACCAGCGTGAAAAAAAGCATTTAAAATTTTTACTATGAGCCTGAGGGAGAGGAGCAGGGAAGATGGCTGTGGTGGAGAACGTAGTGAAGCTCCTTGGGGAGCAGTACTACAGAGATGCCATGGAACAGTGCCACAGTTACGATGCCGGCCAATGTGCTGAGCGTAGTGTGCGCCTGCCTTTCTTGGACTCACAGACTGGAGTAGCCCAGAGCAATTGTTATATCTGGATGGAAAAGCGACGCCGGGGACCAGGATTGGCCCCTGGACAGTTGTCCTCCTACCCTGCCCGGCGCTGGCGGAAAAAGCGTCGAGCCCACCCACCTGAGGATCCTAGGCTTTCCTTTGCATCTATTAAACCAGACACAGACCAGACCCTGAAGAAAGAGGGGCTTATCTCTCAGGATGGTCGCAGTTTAGAGGCTCTGTTGCGTACTGACCCTCTGGAGAAACGAGGTGCTCCAGATCCCCGTGTTGATGTTGACAGCCTGGGCAAGTTTCCTGTTACCAACAGTCGAGCACGGAAGCGGATCCTTGAACCTGATGACTTCCTAGATGACCTTGATGAGGAGGACTATGAAGAAGATACTCCAAATCGTCGGGGGAAGGGGAAGTCCAAGAGTAAGGGTGTGAGCAGTGCCCGGAAGAAACTGGATGCTTCCATCCTGGAGGACCGGGATAAGCCCTATGCCTGTGACATTTGTGGAAAACGCTACAAGAACCGACCTGGCCTCAGTTACCACTAATGCCCATTCCCACCTGGCTGAGGAGGAAGGAGAGGACAAAGAAGACTCTCAACCACCCACTCCTGTTTCCCAGAGGTCTGAAGAACAGAAACCCAAGAAAGGACCTGATGGATTAGCCCTGCCCAACAACTACTGTGACTTCTGCCTGGGGGACTCACAAATCAACAAGAAGACAGGGCAGCCTGAGGAGCTGGTGTCCTGTTCTGAGTGTGGCCGCTCAGGGCATCCGTCCTGCCTGCAGTTCACCCCTGTGATGATGGCGGCTGTGGAGACCTACCGCTGCAACCTCTGCGGCACCTCGGAGAATGACGACCAGCTGCTTTTCTGTGATGAATGTGACCGTGGCTACCACATGTACTGTCTCACCCATCCATGTCTGAGCCTCCTGAAGGAAGGTGGAGCTGCCATCTGTGTCTGGATCTGCTGAAGGAGAAAGCATCCATCTACCAGAACCAGAACAACTCCTGATGTGCCGCCCAGCTGCCCACACATCTAAGGCTGTTGCTCTCCTCTACCTTGGTTTTCATACCCCTCTTCTTCCTTCACTCTGGTAGTCCTGCCAACCTGCCTTTGGCAACAGCACAGGGAGGTGGCACCTCTGGCTGCCTCTGGCCCCGAGCCCTCAGGGAGTAAGGAGCAGCAAGCTGCCCCAGGGCTGACCCGTGGGCCCAACTTCTCTCTGCTCTCCAAGAAGTGCATTCACTCTGCTTGCCTTGGGCCCAAGTCCCTGGTAATCACAGGGTTCAAATGGGGTCCTCTGAGAAGGAATATGAGGACAGCTCATTTATTTCAAGCTGGCCTAGTCCCCCTTCCGGTTTCCAAAAGCCCTAGGGGGTAAGCCAGGCCCAGCCTTTGCTGAGAGTAGCTGGAGTGATCTGGCTGAGATGGCACTAACTAGGACCTTTTCATCTCCCTTGTTCTGCTTCATTTTGCCTCTGCCAAAGCAGTCCTGTGTCCTCTGTCATGCTACAGGGGTCCTGTGCTTGAACTGGGATGGTCTCAGGCACCTCCTGGCCGTGTCCTGTCCTGCCCAGTCCCACAGAGGCAAGCAGCTTCACCTGTCCTTCTGTGCTTGGCTGGTTCACTCACAGGTGGTCTCTGGCAATCCAGGCATTTCCTATCCTCAGAACTTCCGTCTTCTGCCTCCTTCCTTATTCCTTTTGGTTTTGTGGGGAGAGGGACAATGTCAGGGGGCTGTGCCAGCAGCTTGGGGGCCACAAGGAGAAGTTGGGTAATGTGCCTGTTTTTTTTTTTTTTTTTTTTTTTTTTTTTTTTTTGGTTTTTCGAGACAGGGTTTCTCTGTGTAGCTTTGCGCCTTTCCTGGAGCTCACTTGGTAGCCCAGGCTGGCCTCGAACTCACAGAGATCCGCCTGGCTCTGCCTCCCGGTGCTGGGATTAAAGGCGTGCGCCACGGCTCAGCCGTTAAAGGCTAGGCTCACAACCAAAAATGTGCCTGTTTTTTAACTCCATAAAGCCTACCTCCAAAATCCCCTTTTCGTTCTTCCTGGACCTGGGCATTCAGCCACCTGCCCTTAACTGAGTCAGGAGCCTCTGCCTCCTGCCTGTGTATCCTGGCTCTCGGGCACAGGGAGGTCCCCTTTCCTTGCACGCTAGCTAGCAGCTGGTAAGATCTTCACACCCTGATTTTTCTGTTTCCTGCTTAGTGGCACTGACATTAAGTAGGAGGGGACAGTCCATGCCAGGACACTCTGGAATGGCCTTCCTTGGCTGTGGGCAGGCCCTAACTATTGTTTATGCAAAGTTGAGGCCGCCTCCTCCCATCTTTAGTCCCTGTATTCAAAACATTAGAAAAAAATAAACATTTTTATACAGAAAAAAAATTTTAATACATTTTTATTGTGTGTAGAGAGGGTGTGTGTCCCTGAAGCAACATGTATGTAGAGGTCAGGGAACACACGAATTGGTTCTCACTTTCCACCGTGAGAGTCCTAGGGATTGAAGGCAGGTTATCGGGTTTAGCAACAAGTCTCCTTACTCCCTGAGTCATATCACTGGGCCATTAAAAAGAAAAAAAGCATTTTCAAAGACACCCTTAGCTCTCTGGAGTGTAAGAAAATAGACATTCACAAAAATGTGTGATAGGGCTATAAGAAGATAAAATTTTATGAGTAATTAGATAATATGTACGAAATTTTCATTCAATTGTGGGCATTTTAAAATTACTTTCTTGATTCCTTCCTTCGCCCAATTTTGATTCAGTGGTATGCTGTTTAGCTTCTATAAGTTTATAAGCTTTCTGTCATTTTTTGTAGTTATTCTTGATATCTAGCTTTAATCCACATTGGACAGAATGTAGGATGTGATTTCAAGTTATTTGTATTTTAAAGCCTTGTTTTGTGTCCAAATTGAGGCCTTTTTTGAAGACTGTTTCATGGACTTCTTAGAAGAATGTACATTCTTTTGTGTTTGAGTGTGATATTCTGCAGATATCTCTTAGGTCACAGGACTCAGATGATTTGAGCTGGATCTGCTATGAAAGCCTTTTTCCTGTGCTCTAGCTTCCACTGTTCCAAAAATTACTCTGCAAGCTGCCAAGAGAGGGAAATAATTCAACAATCCCACCCAGTTGCAACACCCACAAACCACAACAATCACTAGCATGGCAAAGTATGCATAAAGCCGCAATAAGTGCCGCTCACCTGTTGGTGGCAATCAACGGGTGTCTAATTGGACGAAAGGCCCACTCAATAGGTGGGAAGTCATTCCTGGTACTAGAAACCTAACCAGCTTCCTGGAACTAGTTTGGTGTAACACGAATTGCAAAATTCTCTCTTTTAATAAAAAAAAAAAAAACACAGAGCCAGATATAGGGGTAAATGCTCAAGCTGAAGAGATAGCTCTGTGGTTAAGAGCACAGGCTGTCCTTTCAGAGGATCCAGGTTCCATTCCCAGAACTCACATGGTAGTTCAGGACCATCTGTAACTCCAGTTACTGGGGATCTGACATCCTTTTCTAGTCCCCCTCCCCCGGGCATCAGGCACCAATGCGGTACACAAACATACGTGCAGACAAAACACCTGTACACATAGAGTAAAAGAAATGAAGGTTGAAAAGAAAAGCAAACTACACAACAGCACCTTAGACCCTGGGCAAGAGGAGGAGCGGGAACAACAAGTTGCCCCAATAAAGAAATTATATTAACATTAACTCATGTTGCAAAATAGAACAAATGACCTGTGCAGCTTGTTTTATTTGTGCAAATTTGTTCCTTTCTTTAGCTCCAAAGATAACCAGTTACAAATAGTTTTAACAAGGTAACTTTGTAATGTTGCCCTACTCCAAATTGACAGAGATTTTAGTGAGAAGGTCTACCTCAGACAACCAGGTTTGGGGATGTTGTCAGAACAGGACCATTGGCCAAAAATACGAGGCCATGACTGGCATAGATGCTATGAATGTGTGTTAGGAGAGGCTACTACTCTACACAGAAAAGGCTTAGAGCACCCCCATGTGGTCAGTATGGGTTAAGACAAAGCCATGGCTTCTCACTGTGTAAAAAAGTGGCTAGTGCATCCTTACCTCCTTATTCCAAATGGTAGCTATATCTGGAGATTTTTCAAGTCCATTGCTAAATCTCACATTATCATAGGTTAATTAAGACCTCTCTCCTTAATGGTAATAAAAGGTAAATTTTCTGGGACATTATTTTTGAAATGGCAACCAACCAAATAATCTTCAATAACGGTGTTTTTAAAGTGATTGAATACTTTGTTTATGGTTTTATACAATACATTTTGCAGATAGCCAAGTTCATAAGGATAGATATGGACTCAATGACATACAACACAACCATGACAGTGCATGATGTTAAAAGGGGGAAATGAGTAGGGTTGGGAGAAGAGGTAGAAACATTTTTAATTAACTGTTTATAACAAAACATAAGAGTTTGACCAAAACTAGTAGTGTAAATGGACTCTGAAGTATGATTAAATCAAATCTCAGTATTCGAGTTTAGGAGGAAGGGACAACAGGGCAGGATGCAGAATCAGGAAACACGTATTCACTGCCCTGTAGGGAAAGACTTCCTCGAGGAAGAAGGGTGGGCATCATGAGGGCTGCTACTGTAATTCCTCAATGACTTCACATCTGAAAAGCACCAGGAACATTAACAAAATTCTAATGTCAGGGGTACAAAGTAGCTAGGAAGATGTCAGGAGACTATTAAGGTCTACAAACTTTAGAGATTGCTAAAGTTGTGGAGGTTTTAATTGCATAGTAAAAAGAGGCAGAGATAAGGATAAGAGACAGAAGATGTATGGACAAGAAGGGGTTAAAAGAGATATGGCTGAAGAGTATAGAAAAAAACTAAAGTGCAGCTGAGCAATATATAAACAAAAGCAAAATTGTCGTAAGACATATGCAGGGATGGAAATTAAATAATACAAACTAAGAAAGGGAGGGAGACTGATGGAGTGAGTTGCTAGCACAGCTGAACTTAGTGGAAAAGTGAGGCGCTCAGATTCCTCTAGCTTCAGTGGGTTCCACATGGTGCTGGGTGAGAAGCCCTTGGTCTCTGCAGCCTCAGTGTTCTTGGGATTCTGATGTGTAGGAGAAACATGGGTGTGAGTCCTTCCCCAGTAGCTCCCTGGGACCACTGTACTGTTTCATGACTTTTGCTCCTGCAGGCATGTGTGCACAGCAGCATTTTCCATGCAGTTTCACTGTTTTCTTCTAGGTAGCTTCATTCAAACTGTACAATATAGTTTGGGAGCCAATGTTGTAAGGTGAGAATGAGAAAAACTAGAATGACATGTTGGGGGCTTTTCTATAAACATGGTTTTTAAATAATAATTTTCAGCTAACTCTAAGAACTGTGTCCAGATTAAAACATTACAAATATTCAGTTTTGGTTGGCTGTACTGACCCATCTTTAATCCCAACCTCAGTGGGCAGATCTTGGTGAGTTCAAGGCCAGTCTGGTCTACATAGCCACATTAAGGCCAGTTGGAGCTACACGGAAAGACACTGTCAAACACACACATACACACACACACACACACACACACACACACACACACACACATTAAAAAAATTATACTTCCCCTCAGCCCTTTATCTGAAATTCTCAGAACCACAAAGCACTAAAAGACCATAAGACTAAGTCATGAGTATGAAGACTTGAACTGGACTGTGCTGTGGATATCACTCTGTATGCTGTGAATGTGTTACTCTGATTGGTTAATAAATAAAATGCTGATTGGCCAGTAGCCAGACAGAAAGTATAGATGGGACAAGCAGAGAGGAGAATTCTGGGAATAGGAAGGCTGAGTCAGGAGACACTGCCAGCTGCTGCCATGAGAAACAAGATGTAAAGATACTGGTAAGCCACAAGCCACGTGGCAAGGTATAGATTTATAGAAATGGGTTAATTTAAGATGTAAGATCTAACTATCAAGAAGCCTAAGCCATTAGGCCATACAGTTTGTAATTAATATAAGCCTCTGTGTGTTTACTTGGGTCCGAGCAACTGCGGGACTGGTGGATGAAAGAGATTTGTCCTGATCGCAGGCCAGACAGGACACAGGAAAACTTCAGCTATGGAACTGACCAATTATCCCTAATCTTTAACTCATTACAGTTATTACAAATATATGTGTCATTACTGATATGACATATGACTGTGGTCCCCAGATACTTTCAGGGGTGCATAATACATTCTATGCTTCTTCCTAAATCCAAAATGATCTCTTTTCCAAACTACATCAGGCTGCAAAATTTTTGAATACAGAATTGTGGACATGTTCTAGAAAAAGAATAAGGACTTTATTACCTATGTTCTTGTTGGCCACTAACTATTCTTTATTACTTGACAGACACTGAAATCTTCAGACTCCTTTTGAGGAATTTGATGCCTCCTAATCATCAAAGACATGCTTCCTGAGCTTACTATATTTTGATTTGGTTGGTCTTTGCGGTACTGGAGACTGCACTCAGGGCCTCTGACATGTTAGACAAGTACTCTGCCACTGATCTACAACCACAGCCCATGGAGCCCTGTTTGGAAGTTATCTGACAGTTACCTCTCTTTGTTTGGCTGACAGCACGTCAAGGAGTGCTTTGGATTTCTTTTTTCTGTCTAATAGGGCTTTTTTCAACATTATTCCCAGAGCTTAAAAACTTTCCTTGGTAGAAATGTCTTTTTTCAAAGTAAGTAGAAAAATAACCCACTGCCCTCTACTCTGGGCAGCTCATCAATAAAAAAATAATGTCACATGAAACCAGAGGCCTAGTCTGTAGGTCACCAGACCTGACTCCTTTACCCAGTTCTAACTCTGTGTTCTCTATTTTCTCCTCTATAAAAGGAGGCACATACTTGTATTGAACAGCTTTATGTCAACTCAACACAAGGTAGAATAATTTTGGAAGAGGGACCCTCAGTTGAGAAAATGCTTCCATAAGATTTGCCTGTAGGAAAGTTGTAGTGCAGTTTCCTGGTTAATGATTGACAAGAGTGGGCCCAACTCACTTTGGGTGGTATCACCCCTGTCCAGGTGATCCTGGGTGGCACAAGCAAGCAGGCTGAGCAATGCATGGAAGCAAGCCAGTAAGTAGCATTCCTACATGGCCTCTACTTCAATTCCTGCCTCCAGGTTCCTACCCTAACTCCCTTTAATAAGAGACTGTGATAGGGAAGTAGAAACCAAATAAACCAATCTCTCCCCAAATTGTTGGGGTTTTTGTTGTTGTTCTTTGGTTATGGTGTTTACTACAGCAATAGAAATCACAACTAAGACAGTGTTTAGTCATAGTAATAAAAACAATATGGTACTAGCACAAAGAGACAGTACATACCAATAGAACAAACTTGAAGACCCAAATATGAGTACACATAACTTCAGCCATTTAACATTTGAAAAAGATGCCAAAAACATATGCAGGAAGAAAGAAAGCATCATCAACAAGTGGTATGGGAAAACTGGGTGTCCATCTACATTCAGAAGAGTGAAATTAGACCTGTATTTATCACCTTGCACAAAACTGACTCCAATTGACCTAATGCTTAAACCTGGAACTTGAAACAATGAAATTTCTAGAAGAAATATAAGCAGTACCCAATGTGATGTAGTTGTGGGAAAGGACTTTCTGAACAGGACTCCATTTGCCCAAGAATTAAGGCTAACAATTGACAAGTGGTACTTGATAAAACTAAAAAGCTTCTGCACAGCTAAAGAAACAACCAACAGGGTGAAGAGGAAGATCACAGAATGTGTTAAAATCTATGCCAACTATACATCTGACAGAGAATTTTATCAAGAATATATGAAGAGCTCCAAAAGACAAAGAATCATTAAATCAGATAACCTATTCAAATAAATGGGCCTGGAACATGAACACAGAGTCCTCAAATGAAGAAAAGAAATGGCTAAGCAATAACTAAAAAAAAAAAAAAATGTTCACCATTGCATTTTAGGAAATGCAAATTGAAACAACTTTGAGATTTGACTTTACCCCAGTCAGAATGGCAAAGATTAACAAAACAACCACCAACAAATGCTGGCAATGATGTGAAGAAAAAGAGAACCCTCGTTCACTTTTGTTGGGATGTCAAACTGGTGCAGCCATTATGGAAATAAGTGTAGAGAATATTCAAAAGGCTACAAATAAACTATATGACCCAGGTATACCACTCCTTGGCATATGCCCCGAAGACTTGACATCCTACTCCACAGATAATTGACACATTAATTTCTGCTCTACTCACAATATCTAGGAAACACAAACAACCTAAATGTCCTTCATCTGATGGCTAGGTAAATATACACTGTGGAACAATATTCAGCTCTAAGAAAGAATTAAATCATGAACTTTGTTGGTAAATGGGTGGACCTAGAAAATACCATATTGAGTGAGATGAACCCAGACCCAGTAAGACAAATGTCACATGTTAACTCTCATCAGAGGTTCCTAGTTTCAAATCTTCAAGTGTAAGTATGTATCGTGGAGTGCCCACAGAAACCAGGAAAGGAAAATGGGACCATTTTCTGGGTAGGGGGTGAGGAGCAATAAAGAGGACAATAGCAGGGTGGGTATACATGATCTGATAGGGAAATGGAAAAGGGTTGATCTAATTAAGAAGGGGGGAGATAAACACAGGAGAGAGGAATATAAATTAACAGTAAGGATGTCTGAAAAAGTCATAAGGAATCATACTACTATCTACCTAAAAAAATAAACACTATAATACATGTAAGCCCCCATATAAATATACATATATAGCTTAAGTGAAATTTTTTCATCTAGGCTGGCAATGCTCCCTCCAAGAGCCAAAGGCCACCTAACCAAAACCCTAATGCCAGCCTCTTTTAATTTGTTGGTCAGGGTTGCCTGGGAGATTCCCAAAACATTACAGATTATTGCTATTGCTTTGGTTGCCTTCCTGAGGAATGCAAGTCCCTATTGTTAAAGATACCACACACTTCAGAAACAGGACCCAGAGGTCCCTGAGCTAGAATTGACTCCCTGAGGATTAGCTTTCATGGTATGAGAAGGTGCTATGCAAACTTCCTAAGAAGGTTAACAAATAACTGTCCTACCCAGCTATGATTCCTATGAACCATAACAATAACCAGTATGCCACAATAACACTAAGGATATAGTAGTGGCACTAATACCCTGGTGTAACCAACAGCTCTCCAGCTGGAATTAAGACCTGCTTCAACAAGAGGGAAATCAAGCTTGGTACTGAAAACCTAGTCAACAGCCCAGAGCTGGTCAAGACATGGATCTTGGAGAAGAATCTATAACCACCACTGTGGTAAACCAGCATAATCCCCAACTACATTATAAACATCTGTCTTTATACTCACAGATAAGGGTAGTTTTCACCCCTGATCAAGGAAACAACCAATCAAACTATAGACTTGTGGAGCCCAGTCCAAATAGGTACATTCACAAAATAAACTGCTACACATAAAACTCAGGGAACATTGTGAAAGAGGGGAGTTGGAAGACTGTAATAGCCAGAGAAAGAATTTACTGTGAGATTTTGATATCCAGTCCAGTTGTAGCCAACTGAAAGAATGGGGTATAGATAAGAACAAGAGAGTTTTGCCTGCTGTGACACACTGTTGGTGTTTGGTCAATGCTAAAGAGAATAGTCAGTGTGGAGAGCTGTGTTTACCTTCATACATTTGTACACACCATAAGGGAATGTGGTAGTTTGAATGCAATTGGCCCCCATAATTTCATAGGGAATGGCATTATTAGGAGTTGTGGTTTTGTTGGAGTGGGTATAGCCTCGTTGGAGGAAATGTGTCACTCTAGGGGCAGGCTTTGAGGTTTCCTGTGCTCAGGATACTGTCCAGTGTCTTAGTTGACTTCCTGGTGCCTGCAAGATGTAAGACTCTATTGGTGAAATTATTAAGGCCACTCCATGTAGTTAAAAGGGAGGTTTATTTTGTGGAGTAACTTACAAATGAAGGGACAGGCTACAGGATCTGGGAAAGGTGTGGCGCAGTCCGTTGGTGTTCTCTGGAGAACTCTGCTCAGTCTACCTCCAGTGTCCAGGGTTCAGGAACCAAGAGAGCCGGTGCATCCGGATCTCGGGTCTTCAGTATCCTCTCTCAGCCTTGCCTTGTACGCATGACCATTACCGAAGCCTCAGTGGGGGTTGGAACTTCCAGGTCAAAGCTGGAATGGCTACCTACTACAGGACTCTCAGGTACTACCCCAGCACCATGTCTGCCTGCATGCCATCATGCTCCCCACCATGATGATAATGGACTGAACCTCTGAAACTGTAATCCACCCCAATGAAATGTTTTCCTTTATAAGAGTTGCTATGGTCATGGTGTCTCTTCACAGCAATAGAAACTCAACTAAGGCAGGGGGCTATGAAGAGGAGAGGTTCTGAAGAGAAAGAGGAAGGTAGTACAAGACATGGTAAGGAATAAAAACTATCTTACATTTTCTCACATATATAGAATCTCTCATATGTGCAATAAACGGTAATTAACACAGAGACCCACAGCTGAACAATGATCAGAGTGAGAGACTATGGAGCACTCCAGTCTTAATGGGATGTCTATATTACACCCCTCCCCTCAAGGCTCAGGAATCTGTAGAAGAGGAGGCCAAAAGATGTTAAGAACCAGAGGTGGTGGATTATTACTTCACAGCAACAGCATTTTCCAGACATACTAAGGCTGACACAGTATGAAGTCACAGACTGTAAAAGCACACACACACACACACACACACACACACACACACACACACACACTAACTCGACAAATAAACTAAGAGGTGACTATTTAGGGACAGAAGGAAACCAAGTAAGACAAGGAAAGGTAATTAGAGGGAGAATAAGAACAAGGTACATTGGCACATATGTCTAAAAATGCCATAATTGATGCCCACTATTTTATATGCTAATTTAAAAGTGTTTTAATTGTGTATTATCAATTGTTGCTGGCTTGCAATTTAATTATTATTGTTAGTTGCTTACAAAAATCCCATCCCTATCTAGCCATCTGAACCACATGTTTAAACATTTAAGCAGGGAGAAATAAGCATGATAAAGGAAATTATTTTGAAAAGTATACCATGTTGGGTTGGCTGTCATTATTTCTGTCAGTTTCTAAGTACAGGAAATACAATTTTCATTAAAATACAAGTGATGATTTTTATAAAGGAAGTGGCTTGAATGCTATCATATGACTTACAATGTATGAACTTGGTCAGTTCATTAATTTCCACACTTGGTTATCTGCTCACTGATGTATCAACACATAAAAGGCAACAGGGGGCTGGGCAGTGGTGGCGCACGCCTTTAATCCCAGCACTCGGGAGGCAGAGGCAGGCGGATCTCTGTGAGTTCGAGGCCAGCCTGGGCTACCAAGTGAGTTCCAGGAAAGGCGCAAAGCTACACAAGAGAAACCCTGTCTCGAAAAAACAAAAAGAAAAAAAAGGCAACAGGGGCCTTGCAAAAGGAACGGAGAAGTGGTTAAAGGAACCAGATCAGCCAGGTGGTGGTGGCACATGCCTTTAATCCCAGCACTTAGAAAGCAGAGGCAGAAGGATCTCTGTGAGTTCAAGGCCAGCCTGGTCTACAGAGTGAACTCCAGGATAGCCAGGGCTACACAAAGAAGAAACCCTGTCTCAAAAAAGAAAGAAAGAAAGAAAGAAAGAAAGAAAGAAAGAAAGAAAGAAAGAAAGAAAGAAAGGAAGGAAGGAAGGAAGGAAGGAAGGAAGGAAGGAAGGAAGAAGGAAGGAAGGAAAAGAAAGAAAGAGAGAGAGAGGGAGGGAGGAAGAGAGAGGAAGGAAGAAAGGAAGGAAGGAAGGAAGGAAGGAAGGAAGGAAGGAAGAAAGAAATGTAGTATGCTTTTCAAATGAAAGTAACTTTTTCCTAGCTCAAGTTATTATCTCATTTTTATTTAATTTTTAATATTTTAAGATTAAATGAACAGAATGATGAAATCGGTATACACACAGCCACATCCCACCTTCTGTTATTATTTCAAAGAAGAAATAACTAGTCTACCTAGTCAAAGACTAGCTAAGGCTTAATAGGATCACACTGCGGTTTCTGAGGTAATGAAACCTGAGGTCACAGAGGGACTAAGGACAGCAGTCAGGAGCCCATCCAGGCCCATGTGCTGGCAAAGTGACAGATGGATAACAGGTGATGAGAATAGAACTGCTGGGATGCACAAGCAGTCACTGGGAGCCATCGCCTGACTCTACCTCTTGCATTTATATGGCAACAGCTGCTTGGTTTCCAATTCAAAGTCAGCTTTTCTTCAAATTAATCCATTCTTCCTACTTTTCCTTTTCATTCCTAGACAATCTGGTCTTCTACTTATCTCCTATCCTATCTCTCAACACCCTCCATACTATAGCCAAACAATAGTTTGGCTCAGTCCTTGGAAATGTATATAGTAGCTACTGGTACTCCCTTTGAGTTTCTTTCTATACGATTTTCTTTGCAGTTGCAACATGTCCTACAATCCCATATTTTATTTCAGGCCAATTTTCTGCATTTAAAAAGTTATATTTAAAATTAATATTATGTAAAAATCAATTATATTTAAAAATCAGTAAAGGGTATGATGTGCCGTGGATATCTGTATGCTGTGAATGTGTTTCTCTGATTGGTTAATAAATAAAGTGCTGATTGGCCAGTAGCCAGGCAGGAAGTAGAGGTGGGAGAAAGAGAGAGGAGAATTCTGGGAACAGAAAGGCTGAATCAGGAGATGCTGCCAGCCACTGCTGCCATGAGAAGTAAGATGTAAAGTACCGGTAAGCCACAAGCCACGTGACAACTTATAGATTGATAGAAATGGGTTAATTTAAGATATAAGAACTAGATAGCAAGAAGCCTGCCACAGCCATACAGTTTATAAGTAATATAAGTCTCTGTGTGTTTACTTGGGTCTGAGTGGCTGCGGGCCCCAGCAGGACTGGAGAAATCTCCAGCTACAATGATGCACTCCCTCAATTTCAAAAACACTCTTCTAAAGGAAAGAGAAAGTGATGCGCCCAAGAATACACAAGGAACTACGTCCAAAAAAAGAACTAAGGGGCCAACAAGATAGCTCACTAGGATCCCTGGACTCACAAAAAGGTGAAAGAACACTGACTCCACAAAGTTGTCCTCTGACCTCCATATGTTCATGTCACCTGTGGGCATGTGCACACACACACACACACACACACACACACACACACACACACACACCATGCATATACATATGCAATACTAAAAATAAAATTTTAATGGAAAATTCACCTCATTGTTCCCCAATTTTCTTTCTTCTATAGCCTAAGTTCACAACAACCATAAACAAAAGAAAATATCAAGACACTTGAAATCTTA
The DNA here is from genome assembly GCF_004664715.2 of Peromyscus leucopus. Lineage (NCBI taxonomy): Eukaryota > Metazoa > Chordata > Mammalia > Rodentia > Cricetidae > Peromyscus > Peromyscus leucopus. Next base: position 47,363,029 of record NC_051067.1, read on the forward strand.
CAGATGGCAGGATTAACAATGGATAAATTGAGAACAAATGATAAAACCCCAAATTTAAAAATGACACTAAGAATTATATGCATCAAGGGCCTCTTCCTCTGTCCAAGTCCTGCCTATTCAATGACTATCTTCATTACTCGTCAACATTCATGGTAAAATATAAAAGGCATGAAGCATAATCAAAAACCTGTAAGTTGCACTTTATAATTCACACTCTGTCATACGTGTTGTTCAATAAACAGGGTGTTAAATTAGCAAAATAATAATTTATTTTGTTTTTATAACCATGTTATTTCAAATGGCTTTAAGATTATTTACAAGAATGATCAGGGCTGGAGAGATGACTCAGGAGTTAAGAGCATGGCTGCTCTTCCAGAGGACCTAGGTTCAATTCCCAGGACCCACATGGTAGCTAACAACCCCTATAACTGCAGTTCCAAGGATCCAATGTCCTCTTCTGGACTCTATGGGTGCTGCATGTACCTGGTAAACAGACAACTTTAGTCCAAAACACTCATATACATAAAATAAAAAGGAATAAAATCTAAAATATTTAAAAAGAGTGAACTAGGAGGACCAGCAAGGTGACTTGGTACCTAAGTGTTTGGCACCACAAGCAAGGCAAACTCAATCCAGTGCCAGGAGCACACAAAAGGGGGTGAGCATCTGCAATCCCAACACTGGTGGCAAGACAAGGGGCAGAGACAGGAGAATCTCAGAAGCTCCTGGGCCACTCAGCCTGGAGTGGGCAGAGCCGCAGAACACCAGAGACTCACCTCAAGAGGACAGACTCCTCCCAGAGTGCTCCTCTCTTCTGCTCTCCCTCCCTCCCTCCCTCCCTTTCTCTCTCTCTCTCTCTCTCTCTCTCTCTCTCTCTCTCTCTCTCTCTCTCTCTCTCTCTTCTCTCTCTTCTCTCTCTCTCTCTCTCTCTCTCTCTCTCTCTCTCTCTCTCTCTCTCTCAGTCTCTCTCCTCTTTCCCCCCTCACCTTTGGCCTCACCTTCATCTGCCATGCACTCCTGCAGCCATAATGCTCTGCCCTACCACAGGCCTGAAGCAGTGAAGTTAGCAATAACGCACGGGAGCTTTGGAAATGATAGCCAAAATAAATCCTTCCTCCTCTAAGTAGATTTTTCCCCCCAGGCATTTTGTCAGAGTGACAGGAAGCTCGTACCCTACTTCTTAATGATTTATTTCAGAGTCTTCCATTTCAGAAGAACTATCCCAAAGTCCTAATAGATGGTGTTTCCCATTACTGTTTCTATGCCTTCTTTTTTCTCCTTCAATCTTTTTTTCTTTGTATACACAAGGAAATGCTTTTCATTCAATGACTTCCATGAAGGAAGGGACATGGGAGATTTTCCTCCACAGCAACACACTCCAAGCCTTTCCTCCTCCTCACACAACAGAGAAAATGGTTGGATTGCAATTTTGAAAGAATATTGAGCTTTACTTGGCTCATCTCTGTTTTTTTCCAGCTTTCCTAGGGCAGCATTCTCCTCATTTCCTTAAGAAAAGTTCTTCCCATCACATGCCCCAACTCAACCTCTACATGTCTGCCTCATTCTGGAGTTCAGAATCAGGAAACACACTAGCTGCAGGTATGAACCACAGGTTCCTACTCAACTGCATGCAATATTTGGTGGTAAGTAGTGTGATAGCCACTTTGATATTTCTGGTTGTTTTTTTGTTTTGTTTTGTTTTTTCCAAATTGGAAGGGAAACATTTCAAAGACTCATTTTTATATTTTTGCTATTTTATATATAAACATTTCATAAATTTTATGTATAGTCTTGTGCCATCTCTCACATATATACACACCCACATGCATGCATGCCCCCCCCACACACACACACAGACTACATATGCTACCACTCTATCTGGTGGTGGCAAGTTTCCTTCTAGGCTTTTCACTGCAAATTCAGGCAAAATCAGCCAATCAAAAACATAATCTTATTGGAACCAATGAGGTTTGGGGAACAAGTGTTCTCAAGCTATCATGTTTATGTCATGTAACTGATAGTATTGCCTGGTTCCAATTTTTATACAAGTTTTATTTACCTAATAATCTCCCATGGTGCTATTAAGATTGGGACTCTGTGGAGAACACAGGTGGAACTTGGGTTTCTCAGATTACTTTTTCTACCTTTCAAAACTGCTACAATCAAATTTCCATGCTGTGTCACTGGACAAAGTATAGAGGATTCCCTTTCACAGAGGCAGGCTTTCTACGGTGCTAGTTTCAAGAACGTCACATCCTTGCACACCCTCGGGGACTGGGACCTGACTGGGGTCTTGAGGGAATGAACAAAAGGCAACACACAGACACACAGGAAAGCTGGGTTTGAGTGCATTGCGCTCCCTGATAGCAAAACCGCAGCACCTCGGAAGTTCAGTGTGTATATTACAGAGTTGAACAGGCAGGCAGAATTACTGGAGCAAGAAGGGGTTATTACATTTAGAACAAGGAGGCAGTTTATGGTGCACAGCTGGACAAGGGGACAGGTTTAGCTAATCTCAGCAGGGCAGTCTCTGTAGGAGAGCAGTCTTCAGGCTGTAAACATTGGGGGAGAGGAGCTATGTGGGACATTTTCTGCACACACTATCAATATCCATACTTGCACCCTTAAGGAAGGCTTTCGCCATTTCTCTGAGTCTTGCTCCAGTGGAGAGAGCTGAAGCCAGGGTCCTGGCATGGCCGTCTCCATGGCAACCTGCATTCACTGAGGACTTCACACACTCAGAACTTCCTCTGCTCTCTGCGTGGGATCTTAGGGATCTACAAGCCTACCCTTATTCTAGTTCACGATACAGGCTAATTCCTGCATGGTGGAATTAGCCAACTGTTAAGGATGGGTACTCTGCCCACTTTCTCCGGGGAACAAGGTTCCCAGAGAAGTTTTTTGTTTTGTTTTGCTTTGCTTCTGCTATTTTTATCTGAGATGTGTATTCTACAGTGTGTTGCATTTTCTGTTTTATACTGTGTTGCAAGTTTGAATATCAGACCTATGTTCATCTCCTAGAAAATAAATTTGAAAACATTCACAATACAGTGATGCTCGGACAACCAGCCCACTGAAACAGAAGCTAAGCAGTGCCTCCCAAGATCCTTCTTTCCACGGGAGATATTGCAGCCCCACTTAAGTTGTTCACCATATTACCTTTAAAGTAAGACTTGATATCTGAAACTAAAAACTTACCTGATGAAGCTGAGAAGACCAGAACATTTTTGGAGAATATTGCTTACCTACTTTTAAAAGAAAGATTTCAATTATTGCTTCTTCTGGTCTTATACTTCTCCCTTGATTCTAATTCATATTTCCTAAGAAATTTGTTTCAATGTGTTCCAAGAATTTTTACCACAAGAAAGACTTTAAAAAATATCTCCCCACCACACACACACACACACACACACACACACACACACACACACACACACACACACAGAGTTCTGATGACAAACGTAAGGTAGAGTCTACCACAGTTCACCCTGGAAAACCAATGAGTTCATTAGGCTTATAGGGTGCTGAGTGAAGAGTTAGGGGCTCCAGCTTAGGGGACCTTAAAGCAGCTACCTTGGATGGCCCACACCCAGCAAGGATGACGGCTTCTTTGCTGTTGTGTAGAGAAAGACCCCTCCCCTAACTCCCAGAGACTCCAAGGCTAGATGCAATTAGGGTATGCAGGAATTACACACAGCTGGTTGGGAGGGGAAGCTAGATACTCATGTGAGGGTCTCAAGACCCAACTGGCTCCTTCTTCCTATGAGAAGAAAACAGTCAACAAGTCCAGCTGTGATGAGAACTCTGGATGGCAGTGGTTTGGCTTGGACAATAGGCCTGTACAACACAATGTCATTTCTAAACTTACCAAAATAGCATATTCACCTATAGTTAATCTTCTCCAAAGCTCTCATGTTCAGGTTCTTTCTTCCTGTTCTTCGGTTTGTAGGCTTCTTTGGGAATTCTTTTGACTTACTTTTTCTTATATGGACTACATTATTCTCTTCTCTCACACCTCATTGGGAATTGATTCATCTTGATTTACTGTAGGAGTTACATTTTTTTTTCTCTTTAACTTGGGTGTGTGAGTACAGAAACATGTCATTGTGCAAAGGTACAGGTCATATGGAAACTCCTAGGGATGAGTTACCACCTCCCACCCTGTGGGGTCAGAGTACCCCAGGCTACCTGGCCTGTGAGCTTCCATGAGTTTTTCTCCTTCTGTAGAAGGGTCGGGAATCCAGGTGTGTACTGCAGCATCTGGCTCATGTAGGTTTTTCCATCAAACTTAGATCAGCAGGCATCCACCTCCCCAGACTCAAGTTGTGTTTCTTACTACTTAAAATTAAGTTAATTTTTTCCCAAACCAGATTTTAAAGTTATCTTTCTAGATCAAGGTGTTTTTTTTTTTTTTTTTTTTTTTTTTTTTTTTTTTTTTTTTTTAAAAAAACAACATACTTTTATTTTATCTACTGGAGTAGAATAAGGTAGAAAAGGCCAATTATTAAATACTGATCTATTTATTTTTTAGTGATTTACCTAAAGTAGTACTTGTACGGCCTATCTGCCAAGCCTGACTTCACTTGCTCCCTGGAACAGTGGCCTGGAGGACTAGCTGAAATAATGGTCCATTGCCCTTCACAAACTGCTGACTGCCACCCTGCCTTGTGGTTTTAGGGCAGCAGTTCTCAACCTGTGGGTCACAAACACTTTGAGGGTTAAACAATTCTTTCAAAGGGGTCAAATATCAGATATCCTGCATATCAGATACTTACATTACGGTTCGTAACAGTAGTAACATTACAGTTAGGAAGTAGCAGCAAATATAATTTTATGGTTGGGGGGTCACCACAACCTAAGGAACTGTATTAAAAGGTCGTAGCATTAGGAAGGTTGAGAGCCACTATGTTAGAGTATGAAATGAGAAGACAAGCTGGATCTGGCATCCGAAGCCTTCCAGGAGCTGTTCTGGCTTCAGTCACCCACTGACATCTACTCACTTCCACGACCCTTGGTGTCAGGGTGCTCATTCCAGAGGGATCCCCCAAATACTACCACTTTTCCTGGTACAAATGCAGGTTGTTTGTTTTATCTTCACCCTTCACAATGTTTCAGACATTAGACATTTGCTAATCACTAACATGATTTGACAGTTTTTAGCTGGCATTTAACCCAACATTCCTGTTGTAATTTCCATCATTTTTTACACTGTGAATTGATCTCTTAGTCAGCTTGAGTAGGCCTTTGGTATTTGTAGTATGCTGCAGGGAATAGTTCCAGAGAGAGCAGTTTGTTACATTCCAGAACCTAGTGCCTCACTAAAGGACCACATCCATTTTTTGCATTTGTTACATTGTTAAAACTGTAATCTCTAGATGCCACAGGTTTTTGTTGTTTTCTTAAAAGAGACCTGTTATGATCTTAAGCCAATCTTGACTACCTTTAAAAAAACTTCCATTTCGGGCTGGAGAGATGGCTCTTAGGTTAAGAGCACTGATTGCTCTTTTGGAGGTCCTGAGTTCAATTCCCAGCAACCATCTATAATGGGATCTGATGCCTTCTTCTGGCATGCAGGCAAATATGCAGACAGAACACTGTATACATAATAAATAAATAAATCTTAAGAAACAGAACAAAACAAAAAATATATATATAAGTATAATATAATTATATATGATATATATAATAAAAAAATTTTAAATTTCCATTTCTCTGGCCTAGTTTTTCCTCACTTTTATTCTTTGATCACACTTTTTCTTTTTTTTTTCTTTCTTTCTTTTTTTTTTTTTTTTAAAGATTTATTATGTATACAATGTTCTGCCTGCATGTGTCCCTGCAGGTCAGAAGAGGGCGCCAGATCTCATTACAGATGGTTGTGAGCCACCATGTGGTTGCTGGCAATTGAACTCAGGACCTCTGGAAGAACAGCCAATGCTCTTAACCACTGAGCCATCTCTCTACACTTTTTCACTTACAATCTTTATAAAGCTTCACCCCTGAAATCATTAAGCATCATTCCTTTTTGACTTCTGACCCCAGATCAAGAATTATTCCCTTACTATGTACTTATAATGTTTTGGGCATAATTTAATATATTATATATTTATCATTTGCCTCCATTCTAAGCATTCCTCATAATTATCTGCTGTTTCATACCAAACTATTCCATGCTTAGTACTAACTAGCACTAAGTATTTTAACATCTTAAATCAGTGGTTCTCAAACTTCCTAACCCTGCAACCTTTTAATACAGTTCATGTTATGGTGACCCAACTATAAAGTTATTTTCATTGCTACTTCATGCTATTTTGCTACTGTTATGAATTATAATGTAAATGCCTGTGTTTACCAATGGTCTTAGGTGATCCCTATGAAAGAATCATTCAACCCCCAAAGGGATCAAAGCCCACAGGTTGAGGACCACTGCCTTAAATAGGCATGCAAAATTGTAATTTTTCTTTCTTTCTTCTTTTTTTTTTTTTTTTTTTTTTTTTTTTTGGTTTTTCGAGACAGGGTTTCTCTGTGTAGCTTTGCGCCTTTCCTGGGACTCACTTGGTAGCCCAGGCTGGCCTCGAACTCACAGAGATCCTCCTGTCTCTTTGAGTGCTGGGATTAAAGGCGTGCGCCACCACCGCCCGGTGTAATTTTTATTTCTAAAACTAGATAATGTCTCTCCACACTAAACTTGAAACCTATTTTACAACTTTTCTTGAGGGGAATATGTTTAGTGATCTCTTTCCCCAGAGAATATACCCTATATTTAATTTTGTATTCATTTCAGTGTTCCTAGATCCTGAAAACCAAACTTCACCTCAACATTGTTGCTTGAAATTGAGTTTCCCTTCTCGTGATTCAGCAAAGCTGGCACAGTACAGCAATCAGGCTGCCAAATCAAATTCCAATACTAATCCCTACAGTGAGTAAAGACAGCATGACTCTCAAATTCTCAGTTTTTAGGAAAAATATATCCCTACTTTGCTAACTTGTTTTATTGTAAACGATAAAGTATCGAGTACGCTGCAGCTCTAGAACTTACTTTTAATTAACAGCAGTCATCATTCACTACCCCACCACCATTTCTTTGTTTTCTCCCATCACCATTTCCTGGGTGAGGTAATGCAATTACCACTTGCTATCAGCTAATAGAAAAGGCAGTGTTTTATAAATCAAAATACTTGCAACACAGGGTTGTTTGGACTTAAAAGTAAAATCTGAGTTTTAAAAATTACATTTTTCAACTTGTCCAAAATTAATATTTCACCTTCGATGTTCTAGGTTTAGCTTGGGAAGGCTATTGGCTACTTTTCCTTTTTACAGTAGTGTCCTGGCCAATTTTATGTCAACTTGATACAACCTGAAGTCATCTGAGAGGAGGAGACCTCAATTGAGACAATGCCTCCATAATATTGGGCTGTAGGCAAGTCTGTGGAGCATTTATTGATGGGGGAGGGCCCAGCCCATTGTGGGCGGTGCCATCCCTGGGCTGGTGGTCCTGGGTTCCATAAGAAAGCAGGTTGAGCAAGCTAGGAGAACAAAGCCAGAAGCAGCGCCCTCCATGGCCTCTGCATCAACTCCTGCCTCCAGGTTCCCACCTGATTTGAGTTCCTGTCTTGGCTTCCTCAATCAACTGTGACTCAGGATATGTAAGCCAAATAAACCCTCTTTTCCTCTCCAACTTGCTGCAATAGTAATCCCAGCTAAGACAAATGGGATGGGATTCAATGGATCAAAGTGAACTTTCATTCTGATGAATTATAAACTCTATAAACATACCCACTAGACTGTGTCTGACACAAAGCAATTGTTTTAAAAATGAAACATTTTTAAAATATTCTCTATTTCCTATAAGAATTTTAGTTTTAGTTTAATTTTTAAAATTTCTAATAGTATTAGTTTTAATTTTTTTAGCATTTTCTTTTCACTTAATAACAAGCAGTGACTTTAAGATCTGAAATAACTATTATCTCCCACTTTGAACTGACATAACTGATAAATAAATACAATGAAAGGCAGGCCTCAGAGTTTTCTCCAGATATTTAATGAATTCAAGAATCATGTAGCCATATTCCATGAAATGCAATTTCCTGTAGTAGAGTCTGCAGCCTTGCTGAGGCAAACAAAAGCATTACAAGATCACTAAAAGCCTTATACAGATGTATTTCTGTTCTTACCTGCTAGAACGTAGTTTGTGATGTAATACAGAGATAAATAAGATTGTCTCTTGAGTGTTCTCTAATTTTCAGACCTTAAATAGACGGAAACACAAAAAACCTCTACTTAAACATATGAATTCTAAATATTTTTACTATAAACTTTTTTTCTCTCAATATAGACAGAAAGGCCAGCCTTTGGTATAAATAATGTATTTCCATGACAACAACTAAAGAATATCACTAGTGTGCACTATCATCGGGGAAATCTTTTGGTAAGGGCACAGCTAATGCCTCTTTACTCTCAGTGAGCGCCCTGGGCTGATGGATGAACACACTGAATTTAACACCCTGGTTGTTGGCAGCTCTGACAAAACCACTATTGGCAGTCATCGTGATGGCTTTCAGGGTATCTCCCGTCCCGAAAATCGTTAATGAACGGCTATTAATCTTCGAACTTGCCACTAGTCTCAAGGCACGCTCAGAAGGCTGGTCAGGTACCACACTGATTCGTTTAATTAGTACAGTGGCCCTCTCTCTCTCTCCTGGTCCCCCTAAGGTATCTAGAATTGACTGAAAATCCTTGACAGCAGATTCACAGGCAAACAACTCCTTGTCCTTCATAAATGCTTCCAGCTGAGGCAAAACCTGCTCTTTCCTCTCTTGCTCGGCTTGTTCTGTGAGTACTTTCTCTTTGAAGATGAAGTGGCAGCCTCCGTAACTCATGGCCGATACGTAAGTGATTAAAGTCGTGATGTCCAGATTCACTCTTTTGCATACATCAACCTTGATCTCTGTTGGAAATGCAACATGCGCCAGTACATTTTCTCGGTCCACTCTTGTCACCTGCAGTTCTTGGCCCTCCTCATCCGACTCACTCTCACTCAGCTGTAACTCTTCAGGGTGATTTAACAGAGAGTTGACTGCTACGATGTCTCCTCTTACAGATATGCCCATATCTTTCAGCTTTTCTGCCATGGGGCTAGAGACGCTGTTGTAGAACGCAAACACAATGTGAGGGTTGCTATACTGCACTGGTTGTTGGTGACTGGCCTGGAGGAAGTCTTCAGCCTGCTCAATGATGCTTTTGTCGCCATACTGGCCCCTGCCCAGCCAGATGTTGTGCAGCGCTTCGGCCTTCCGGCCAATAGCTTTGACCCAAGTATGACCTCCATTTGCTACTACGTCCACCACAAGAGTCTGCTTTTCTCCCAAGGTATCTGTGTAACCAAAAACGCGAAGAACGCTAACAACTTCTTCCAGGTTCTCTGCCGATTCCACAATGGCCTTCAAGTGTGTTAGATTTGTGCTTTGCAAATGGGATTCTTTAATAGCTACCTTCCCAGCCTCTATTTTCTGTAAGAATTTTAGCTCTGCCTTGAGTTTGCTACACAGCTTTGCACCGCCTTCTATGCCTCCTTTTCTTGACCTGGAAAGGGATTCCGCTCTCTTGATCAGTTCCTTGGCTATGGCAATTCTTTCAGAGAGCATGGAGTGTGCAGACATGCTGACAGCATTATTCCTTTCATGGAAGACCACAAACAGGGACGATCTCAATGCACTTCTACTGCTAGGTGGTTAAAAAGCCCGACCTAGCAACAGAGTTCAGGAAGACTATGACTATGAACTTGGGCTTCCGTGTGAGGGACTTTGGGAGAGCCTCCCTCCCTCCTTTGACAGCAGAAACAAGCAGTATGTTTGAACTCTTCCTCAAGTGTGCTGGATTCTGACACCTGTTCAGACCGTCATTTCTTCAGCCCATGAGATCCGCAGCAAGTCCTATGTCAGGATAAAAAGCAGGAGTTTGGCAATGTGCTCTGTATCTCTATCAATAACTAGTCTTACTATTCAGCTACTGAAAAAAAATTTAAAGGTCTCGAACATCAAGATTAAAAGTTTAAAATAGCTTCCCATACACACTCTTTCAATTAGGAAACCCCAACAACCATCCCTGCCAAAAGTGCTTGCCCCCAGGAACCTAGATTCTCCCCAACCCCCCACTCAACTCTCCCCACTCCAGCCAACCCCACTCCCTACTGCCTACATCTGGTCTCTTCTCCGGAAAGACATCAGATTGTGTCTTCAACTGCAACCATCCCTGCTATCCAAGGACCCATCCCAACAACTCCTCCCAAGTGTTGTCCTGCCTGTCACCAGCACCTTCTCCCATATCCCTCTTTCAGGTAGGGACCCAGCAGCTCCTGCTGCCACTAACTGCATCCATCCATTCCCACAGAAAGCCCTTGCCCCCATCCCTAGCTGGGTAGCCGAGATTCACCCACTAACTCAACTCTGCCCACCCAACGTTCGTGTTACGAATTCATGAAAAAGCTGTTTGCCTGTGGCCTTGTGAGCCCCAGCTCAGGCCCAAGCTACACTCAGCCAGTTGTGGTGGCACACGCCGGTAGGATTTGCTGAAGGAGACAGAGGCAGTAGGATCCCGAGTTTGAGGCCGGCCTAGGAGGTTTGGGAGAAGCTTTGGCCCAGACTGAACCACAAACAGTGGTGGGACCATGAAAGCAGTGGCTACTGCTCCACGTTGCCAGCTCCTTCTCTTCGTGTTGGTGACTGCGGTGATGCTGCTACCTGGGACGAAGGGTTTACTGCTGCTGGTTCAGAAAAGAATTGCCAGGACCATCGTGTTACAAGAAAGGATCGGCAAAGGTCAGTTTGGAAAAGTTTGGCAAGACAAATGGTGGGGAAAAATTGCTGTGAAGATTTTCTGTTCTAGGGAAGAATGTTCATGGTTCCGAGAGACAGACATTTATCAGACTGTGATTGCTCCAAACCACAGAGGAGGCAAAAAAAAAAAAAAAAAAAAAAAAAAAAAAATCCGCAGGAAACCATGACCATGCCTAACAGTGACTTTGAAATCTTCAAAAAGATGACAGGATCCTACAACGATGATTCCACATGGACTATGATAAAGCCATTAAGCCGATTAACACCATGGAAGAATCGACTTTGGACTACAAACTGGTCAGGACAATTTCGAGAGGACTAGTTGAGATGATCCAGCCTGACAGACTACTCAAACAAGGACTTGAAACAAGCCCTGAACTTTCCTATTATGCAGAGACTGGACAAACGATATAGGACTTGATGATTAACCCCAAAATTTTCTTTTCAAGATTCCCTAAAGATATCTTCACCCCTAGAAAGCAAAAAGAAAAAGAGAATATAGATATGAGATAGATCATCGAATCTACTCTGAGAAAAAAAGATAAAGAAATAATAGGATAAACAGGTAGATCACTGACTCTACACTGAAGAAAAAGGGGAAGATATAAAAATGACAAAAGGTAGACTACTGAATCTATTATGGAAAGAAAAGAGAGATAATATGGATATGATAAGATAAAAAGGGAGATTATGGAATCTACTTTTAAAAAGGAACTACTTGTTTTAAATAAGATAAGTAATGAAAATTTTTTGGTCTGAGTTTATCAGATGTTACTGGACTGGACATTGTTAATATATATATATAATGGAGTTTTTTTTGTCTGGATCTGTCAAATGTTAATGGACTAGACATTGTTAATGTAATCTTGACTGTATATTGCATATACTTATTGAAGATAGTTTTTCTTGTATTAGTTATAAGCTTCTTTAATTTTAGACAAAAAGAGAGGAAATGTGGTGGTATTGTGTATTCTAATAAATTTATCTGGGGTCAGAGAACAGACAGCCACTAGATACAAAGGCTAGAAAATGGTGGCACTCACACCTTTAATCCTAGCATTCCAGAGATAGAAATCCCTCTGGATCTCTGTGAGTTCAAGGCCACATTGGAAATAGCCAAGCATGGTGACACACGCCTTTAACCCCAGAAAGCCAGCCTTTAATCCCAGGGAGTGGTGGTAGAAAGCAGGAAGATATATAAGGCGTGAGGGCAAGAAACTAGAAGCATTTTGGCCTGGTTAGGCATTTGGCTGGTTAAGATTTTGGCTAGTTAAGCATTCAGGCTATTGAGCAGTAATTCAGCTGAGACCCATTCCGGATGAGGACTCAGAGGCTTCCAGTCTCAGGAGACAAGACCAGCTGAGGATCCGGCGAGGTGAGATAGCTGTGGCTTGTTCTGTCTCTGATCTACCAGCATGGACCCCAATAACTCGCCTAAGGTTTGATTTTATTAATAAGAACTTTTAAGATTCCTGCTACATCTGCACACCTGGTCCCATCTCTAGGTAGACAGCAGACTCATGTCTCCAACTACACCCATCCCCACAACCTGATGACCGCCTCTCTCTAAGGAGAGGCTTGAGACTGAAACCAGTAACTCCACCAGCACTCACTGCCTGAGGAAAAGTACTGAGTACCTCCCACAGCCTCCTGAAGATTGACAGTGAGAATCCTCTATCACTACAGAAACTGATGGCATGCACAAGACCTACATAAAATCAAGCCAGAAAAAAAAAATCCCAGCATAGGGAAGGGGAAGCGGGCACAAAGTTCCACCTCTTACCAAGGCACTATTTGCGATTCATTACCGCTGGGGGAGGAAATATTAGTTTTCTTCAATGGAGTGACACTGTGTATATCATCTGAACTCCAGGGCAAGCCTCACATTTAGGAATAGTTGACCAACACAATACAGACTCCATGTTTATTGTGTGCTTTGTTTTTTGTTGTTTTGAGACAACATGAATTTGCGTGGGAGGGGAGGGAAGGCATATCTGGGAGGGGAAAGACTATATAAAATACATGAAAAAAATTATATTAAACAAAACAAAAAACTTTTCAACACTGAAAAAAGATATTGAATAGATACCAGAAGTTGGGAAGACCACAAGTGTTGTTGGATCAATATTGTGAAAATGGCTATCCTACCAAAAGCAAACTACTATATTCAACACACTCCCCATCAGATTTCCAAAACAATTCTTTACAGAATTTGAAAAAACAATATCAAATTTCATATGGAACTACAAAAATATAAATTAATAAATAAAACCCAGAAGAGCAAAATCAATCCTGAACAGCAAAAGAATGGCTGGAGGTATCACCTCAAATGTCAAGCTACACTACAGAGTTATAACAACGACAACAGCAGAGTGCTAGCATCAAAACAAACTCACTGATCAATGGAAAATAAATCGAGGACCCATATATGAAGTCCCACTCCTAAAGCCACGTGACTTTTGACAAAGACGTCAACAATACACACTGGAGACGGTGCTGGTCAAACTGGACAGCTAAAGTAGAAGAATGAAACTTGATCCTCATCTCTCACCTTACACAAAACTCAACTCCAAATGGGTCAAGGACCTCAACCTACTGATATCCTAACTCTCTCTGATAGAGGAGAGAGTATAGAACATACTAGACTCATTGACATAGGGAAGGACTTTCTAAACAGGACCTTTAAGGCACAGACATTAAGCACAATAATTAATAAAGAAAACCTGAAACTAAAACATTTCTATTCCGAAAAAGATGCCATTACCTGAGTAAAGAGGCAGCCTAGAAAATGGGGGGGGGGGGGAATGCCATCTATACACCTGACAGAGGGTTAGTGTCTAGAATATATAAAGAACTGAAAACATACCCATGGAGATCAGGACATTACTAAAGGACCATAGTGAGGGGCTTTGAAGGGAGGAGAGATAGAATACACTGGTGTTAGGGGTTAAATGGAAAAAAATGGAACAGGAATGGTTAAACTAGGGTGAGAGTGGAGTGTAGGGTAGAGGGAAATAATAACACTAATGACTTTTCAAAAAAGACACATGGAAACCTGTTACACTGACATACACACACACACACACACACACACACACACACACACACAAACACACACACAGAGTTAAAATGTAGTTACCTTACAACAGAGTGTCATGTGTCCCTATGAGACCCAAGGCTAACAAATAAAAAGCCCAGTGTCAGAAATGGGTTACTTCTTTTGGAGCTGCGGGCCAGTGAGTTCCCATAGACCTCCAGACATTTCAGGGTATTGCCAATGTTCTTGGTCATCATACAGAACTTGATGGTAAGACCCTATTGCTGAAAACACCACCATCTGGGTCACAGAACATGGAGAAATCAGGCTGGTAAAGACCTGGAAGTTTCATTCCCACTGGCTAGTTTTCATTCTTCTGCAAGGTATTATGCAGGCTAACAGAAAAGTTATCTTCAATAATATCCAGCTATGAATCCTTGGAGTTACAATTATGACCGGCCTGGCAAAACAGGCCCATCAGTACAATAGCAGCACAAACATCAAGGAAGTAACCAACCACTTTATGGTTGAATTTAAATCCCACCCCACAGGATAAAACCCATACCTGGCATCATTATTAGGCTAAGAACCTATGCTAGGCAGGTCACAGGCCCCAGAGGAAAACTTACTACTATTATGTTGCTAAATAGACAGTAAAAAACTAACTCCTAGTTGGGCAGTGGTGAAATACTCCTTCAATCCCAGCACTTAGGAGGCAGAGGCAGGTAAATCTCCAAGTTCGAAGCCAGCCTGGTCTACAAAATGAGTTCCAAGATGGCCAGGGATACACAGAGAAACCCTGTCTCAAAAAACTAATAATAATAATAATAATAATAATAACAAACTAACTCCTAATAACTTATCATTACACCCATAAATGAATGCACCACTCAACCCTCATCTGAGAAGCTTCTGAGAAGTTTCTATTTATAATAGGTGGTAATTAACACCGTGACTCACAACTGGTCAAGGTGCAGGGAATATAAGACTGCATGACTCTCAGCCCTAAAGGGAACATATGTAACATCCTCTCTCCCAAGGCCCAGAGACAGAAGTCATAGATGACGACAAGAAAACCTCTTCTGGACACAGCAGGGCAGCTGTCTATATAAACTCACATTGGTTGTGTCAGCATGAACAAAACTTGTGCAAGCACAAGCCAGACTAAATACCGAGCATGAAGACGGGAGTTGGGCCCACCCAGAATCCCTCCACTACGAGGCAACTACTGGCAATTTTTAGCTGCTGGGAGAGGGAAAGAGTTTTCTCTAAGAGGATTGCCCCTAGTATGCTACCCACTCTCCAGTGAAAGATCACACGTCCAAGTCCAAGACTACTGAAGGAGGGGCAGCGGTAGACGGGTAGGGAAGGTGGGGTGGATCTGGGAATAGCTGGGGGAGCTAGGGTGAATATGAACAAAACACATGATATGAAATTCTCAAAAGACTAACTGATTTTTTTTTAAATGTAAAAACAATCGTTTAACATAAAGAAGACACAAACTATCCAAAGCAAGGGTCTCTCCTAAACTGGCAATACCAGGGTCTATCACCTTTTATTCCTTCAGTACGTGATCTGTTTCCCTGGCTATGTTTCTTTTTTTTTTTTTTTTTTAAGACAGTGTTTTTCTATGTAGCCCTGGCTGTCCTGGAACTTACTTTATAGACCAGACTGGCCTTGAACTCGGAGATCTGCCTGCCTCTGCTTCCCAAGCACTGGGATTAGAAGTGTGCACCATCATGCCCGGATAGATGTCTTTTAAGGAGCTGCCTCTTGATTTCCACCGGGTACAGATGCCAAGGAATCAAGACTGCGTGATTTCTGCATGTGATGTCAACTTAGCATGTTTTTAAAAGAACAAAGGGGGCAACCAATTTGCTTCCCGTTCCCATTCTGAAGGAAAAGCTGGAAGAGGGACTCAAAAGAGCACAGCAGGGTGGCCAGGCTGGCTGTTGAACTACAGGCAGGTGGGAGGGCCAGGGGTGAGGTGCTTCTGGGTGGGTATGGCTCCCCTCCGGGTACGTCTACCTGCACAGCTGAGCCTGGCCCAACAGGTCCGGATCAAACAGGCTCCTGCTGGCCCACTGCTCAGAGGCCAGAATAGGGAAGAGGCAGAACTGACCCTTCCTGCCGGGACACCCGGCCCAGCCCTTCCCTCTCTTCCCACCTCCCTCTCTTCCCCACTCACTCCCTCAGTCCCCGGATCCTCACCAGCAGCGCCACAGACCCCACGCGCGCACATGGCGAGGGCACACAGAGGCTGTATGCAGGGACAGCTCACCAGCCAGCCCTCACCTTGCTCTGCTGAGACACTCCGCCTGCTGAGTCCCGCCTCCGGCATTACGTGGTTCCGGCCGGGTGAGCTTGAGCTCGAGTGCAGGCGGCAGCGCAGCGGCCATGTTTGTTGAGGGCACCAGTGTGACTGAAAGCTGAGCCGCCAGCGAGCAGAGGCGGGTCTAGGGCTGGGTCTCACTCTCTCTGAGTCCTGGCTGCTAAAACTTATTTGGGTCTCAGGTTTTGGCTACTTTTAACAAAATAAAAACCGGAGAGCCAGCAGAGGCTCCAAACGCCGCTCGGAAGCACTTTCAGTTGCACCATCCTGGCCTTTCATAGAAGCCTTGAAATGTGCTGTCCAGCCGAACAGAGCAGAGAACTGCGTGGCTTCTGAGGGGCTGGGAATATTTAGCCAAGTGGAGTGTCCAACATTACCCAGAAAAGAAACTGAGAAAGAAAAACTAATTTTAAATATTAGGCTTAAGTTGCCATCTTTTTTTCTGGTATCTGCTCCTTGTCCCAAGCGGTAATAGGAGGATGGAAGTTAACTGCAAATCACACCACCCAAACCATCTGAAGACAGGAGCAATGTCTCATTTCGTGCTTATGGTGGGTGGCCAGCGCTATTCCAAATACATTACGCACTTATTTATTTAGTGATAAACTGACGGTAGATACATGAATTTTGCAGCCGAGTCACAAAGAAGTTATTTAAACCCAGGTAGCCCCTGGGTTTACATTGCCTCCGACACAGCCTAAAACACCTGCCAGGGCTTATCAAGCACAAACTCCAGAAGGGCTTTGGAACCGAACTTCAGGTGTCTAGACGGGGACAGAATTAGAAACAGATTCCTTAAAAGCCTTTGTTAAGAACATACCAGAGTCCTCTCTTCCATCGGACACAGGTGGTCCATTCCTCATCCTTCCCCAGAAATAAGTTTATGATGATGAAGGTAGACAAGGGCGCCAGATTACAGACCAACAAAAGATTGGCCCCATTATTGTGAAGTTTTTCTGACTAAAACTGTGCTGCTACTAGCCTGCTTGCTCCTTGAGTGCTCCCATCTTCCATTACCCATCCTCCTCCACCTTTCCCCTGGAAACAGGAAATAAATAAATACATAAAACTCCTAAGAAATCTGACACAGTATATAAGAATGTAGGTAGGTACCAGACTCATTTACATGTTTCCAAACATTCTTCCATTTGAAATTTAGAGGAGACAGTGCAACAAAGTGGCTTTAAGAAGTACCTTACACATGGAACCTTCAAATGACCGGTTACTTTGGCCCTCAAATAAGAAGTTTCTTCACTTAAGAGACAGCATAGTATAGGAAACAGCTCTTCAAATTGTAAACAATTGACTAGAACGTATAGTAAGATTGAAAAACAGCAAAAAAGCAAGTCAGATATCCAATTAACAGAAAATTTAGGTCACTAATCAAGAAAATTACGTGGAAAATTTTAAATATACTAAAACATTTACAAAGAGAATTTAATCTTTGCAGTAAAGAACCTGCTTGGGTGTTCAGTGCAATGAACATTAAGAAACAGCAAAAGTGATGGTTTGGCAGCACAGAAACCACAACCAGTGAGCCAGAGATTAGCACGGCCCACAAGAGAATGACCAAGTCATCCATATTTAAACAAACAAAAAACTCACCAAAGGGTAAATAAAACCACTGTGAGATTCCAGGATACTGAAAATTCCAAAGGCCACAGAGAGGAAAGTATTTCCTCACAGACAAGACTGTTACTAATAAAAGGGCCATTGGACAGGTTGCCAGGGAATTAAAATTCTAATCCAAGGAAAGTACTAAGCCCTCCCACTGACGGTCAGTTTACTCTCTGTACAGTGGGCAGAGGTTAGGGCCGGGAAAGCCTGCAAACACTGGCAGGAAAGTCAGTGAAGCTAATACCAAGAGCCAGCAATTTCTGTCTATGATAATTACTGAAATTACAAAAACTCATCAAAGTGCTCGGTGCTCCATTATAAAGCAGAGTCCTCCTCATTCTTCCCTTTCCAATTCCCTTCTATCCCCTCAATATATGTAAATTTTAGTAACATCCATGTTTCTCTTCTAGTAACTTTGTAAACTTATAGTAAGGGATGAGAGACAAAAATCTTTCAGATACAGATTGAACCAAATGTTGGGAGAAGCTATGAACACTGGGGACATTATAATACATAAGATTAAAAGAAACTAAAATCCACAAGCCTAAGTGATTTGAGAGTTTAAGAATACTTAGAAATATGATGGGTCCCTACATTAGACACTTGAGTTTCTGAAATAACTGACAAAAAGCAAACAGCTTAGTTCCAAGGCCAATGAAAGACACACTTTTGTTCAGTTTTGTGGAGAATGGAGTTGTCCACAGCTCTGAATTTAACGGAGACAGAAGAAAACTGGCCCTGCATCTAACCTGCGTGTTACCTCTCACCTCTGTTCCGCACGATGACCTCTGCTGCGCCTATTTGCACTTTCCCTGTCCTAAATTTATATACCTTTACTTTTCTTTTTCTTTGATTTATAAATGTTGACATTCTTCTGGGTTTCTTCTGTGTAGCTCCGCCTGTCCTGGAACTCTGTAGACCAGGCTGGCCTCGAGCTGTCTCTGCCTCCAGAGTGCTGTGATTAAAGGAGTGAGCCACCATCACCCAGCATCCTGTTTTAATTTAGACATCAGAGGTCTAACCAAATTGAATAGAGGCTAACAGAAATGCCAGTCTTTTCACCTACAATACCAAATTCAGCCAAAAAAGAAAACAAAACTCTCTAATTCAATGGTTCTCAGCCTTCCTAATTACTTCCAGTGCTATTTTGTAATTGTAATTTTGCTGTTATGAATTATAATGTGAATGTTTTCTGAATGTCTTAGGCGACCCCTGAAAAGGTCCTTCAACCCCCCAAAAGGGTGGCAGCCCCAGTTGAGGACCACTGCTCTTATTTCTTTACAAACTTGGTCAGTAAATAAGTTAACTTTAAAAAACCCTTTTTAATGTTATGCTTATTATTGTGCTAGATTCAAATACACTAAGGCCTATCTAGAAATATGGTGCTCTCAAGACACAACTTTTATTATTTTTAATTTGTGTTTTGTCTGCATGTATCTGTGCCCGTGTGCATGCCTGGTGCCCATAAGGGGATTTCAGTTCCTCTGGAATTGGAGCTATGGATGGTTGTGAGCCACCATGTAGGTATTGGGAACTGAACCCAAATTCTTTGCAAAAGCAACAAGGGCTCTTAACTGATGAGCATCTCTCCAGCTTTTTTAGACATATCTTAAAAGAGAAGAGCAGGGCAGGGGTAAGTCTCACCAGCTAAACTGCCTGCAGTGAAGTGTGAGAACTGGAATATGGATACAAGGTACCCACAGGAATGTGTGGCAAGCATGGCAGGCAGCCTTTTAGTCCCAGCATTCAGAAGGCAGAGACGGGATTTCCAGAGTAAACTAGCTATACTAGCTAGTCATCAGGCAAGCTCTGGGTCTCAATACATAAGGTGGAGTAACCGAGGAAGGCCCCAACACCAATTTCCACATCACTGGTACCCACACAAACACACATGCCCATATACATCCCACACAGTGCAATAAATACATGAATAATTCCAGAAGGTCAAGGTGCCATCTTCCCATCTCTTAAAATGTTACTGCCTCCCATTAACAGCATATGGATGTATAGTGACAATAGGTAGCAAAACAGCATACATCCTCTCAAAAAATATTCTAAGCTACCTTTTTCTAAACTTTAATGTTGGTCAAAATCTCTTCAATCACATTTAAGTCACTGAACTGCCTACCTCTTCATATTGATGACAGTCATAAACAGTCTGTTCTGTGTCTTTTACCCTAAGATGCCTGAGGGAGGAAACAGAATCAGAAGGATACAGCATGCTTCCACAAGAGAAATGGACTTAAACGCCTAACTGCTTGCTTTATGCTACTTACAGTGAAGGCTCTTCTCACACTGAGGGAGGTGCAGTTCTGACCTTAGTATTTTATTACCAGTATTTACATTCACCCTTAGGAAAGGTCCTTCCACAATCTAGGGAATCCTTTTAAATGTCTACCTACATGAGAAAGAGAAACAAACAGGCTCTCGCACACCATGGTTTATTCACTCACATATCTCTGAGAGGAGACCAATGCTGCTGTAGTACAACTGCAGAATACTCCAGGACATCACTGATCCATACCCAAAAGTGCATATCACAATTCAGCCTGTCTCATGAATTTATCAAAGTATACAGATTCTCTCAGTCCTAAAAGCCATGATGTATATATTAAAACCCAGAGCTGTCTTTTATGGAAACATAGGCATATTTGGTAGTAAAAGAGGCAGTGAAATCTAATAACGAAAATATATGAAAATTAGAGTGATTTTTTATCATTTTACTTTGCAATGTAATTTCCAAAATTAACTATGATAAAGTAAGAAAGAAGTATGTTCAAACTTCACTCGAAAAAGCTAGAAATTGGTTTTGACAGTTTATTATGATTATTATTTTAAAAATGTGACTCCATTAAACATGTAGAAATAATTCTGCACAAACAAAAGGTACTTTACACATGTGTAAGTAGATAGATAGACTGTGTGAGATCTGGGTTGGTCAGGCACGTCTTTATCACGCTATGGCGGCCAGGTAATCCTTCACTTCAGCTGGGGTGAGTCTCCTAAAGCCGGCTTCATTGCAGACCCCAACTTCTATGTTGTCTTCCGTCATCTGCCCTTCAAAGCTTTCCTAGTTGAGGAGGGGAGGAAAATGGTCAACTTCACAGCAGTTCTTAGAAAAACCATCATTTTACAACTATCAGTGGATATGGCTAACCTTTAGAGTTAAGATGGCTGTGTGAATGGCATCTTCCAGTTCTAGGTCTTCATTATATCTAAAGAAAAGTATTGAAAAACAGTAATGTTATGGCAGTTTAGATTCTTCATGGCTATTTTAAATAAAAGGATAGCAAATACATGAAATCTTTTGAAAATCTAACCCTCTTAAAAATACTAGTTGTAAAAGCAGTCCCTCGTCATCTCGATGACAGCTATCCCCAATAATGAAGTGAGTGACACTTCTACTGAACTTAACACCATGAAAAAAAAAAAAACACTTGTATGTTTTAGTAATACAATAAAGTCAAACTACTGCTAAAATCCATTGTTGTTATTAGCTGTAGCACAGCACGCCGAACACAATCATTAACAAGTAAAATTTAAGACTGAGTTTACAATTTGATTAAAAGTCTAACATATTTAATAACTTAACATGAATATTATGTGAAAAATAGACAAAGGATCATCTGTTAGACCTCAGTTATAAAACCTCCTGTCCAAACTCTCAGAGACAGTGGAGGTCAGTGATAACACTGAATCCGGAATATAACTGTGAGCAAGCGAAGCAGCTGTGGGTGTGCTCAGCACTGACAGCAGATTTCCCACAGCACTCCATTCTTAGACATACATCACGGGATCTGCTCAATACCAACTGCTAGTCTCACAATTTTTGTTGTTGTTGAAACAAGCCCTTATTTTATAGCACAGCCTGGACCAGAGCACACTCTGTAGCCCAGGCTGGCTTTAACTTGAAGCAATTCTCATGACTTAGCTCACAATTGCTAGGATTACAGACATGGGCCTCCACATTCAGCTACCTCAATTTTTTAATTTCCATAAGTCATTATTAAACATTCTTCTACTCTAAATATAATGGCTTTTTAAAAATATGCTGGGGGAAATGAACTAAAAATTAAACATTTAAGAAACAACAATGACTGGGCCTGCTGGGACACCACTCAGGAAGCAGAAGCAGGAGGATCCCTGTGAGTTAGAAGCCAACCTGGTCTACATGGTAAGTTTAAGAAGAGCCAGGGCTACCTAGAAAAATCCTGTCTCAGCTACCCCCAAGGCCCCGAATAAATAAATATTTTAAAAATGAAAAAAGGCTGAGTAGTATCTTTAGGAAATAAATTAATTTTAACACTAAATACACTGAAAACTAGGAAATCAAGATATTAGGACTGTTTTCTCCTTTATTTCTAACTAAACTCAAATACAGAGTGATATAACCAATCTGTTAGATCCATGAAATTAATCATTTCAAGAGTCCTGAAATTTGTAAGATCAGTCTGCCCAGAAATCTGATCCTAGGCATCCTACCTCTTCTCAAGGAAGGTTTTCCCGTTCACATAGTTCTTCCCCATTGCTGTGGCCTTCCAGGCAAAGTAGGCTCCCTAATCAGGAGAGAGAAACATTTTAAATCCTCCATACAACTCTATTACTCTGACATCTGTATTTAACTCTAATTAGTCTCTAACTTCTAAAGTCATGATTATTTACTGAAGTTAAATTTCACAGCATAGGTTTTGTTTAAAGGCTATACAACAGATGACAAAGAGTCAGGAAGAAACTCAGAAGTTAATTTTGACTGTGGTAACCGTTTACTTAGGCATTTATATATGTACACACACACATACATATCAAAACTCACCAAACGGTGACAACGAGTTAGTGCAATCATCTATATTTTTGAAAGTATGTAAGATGTACTTTCAAAACCAGATAAAAGTAGGAGTTAAAGTAAAATACCGAGTAATACCTTAGCTTAATGGATTGAAAGAATCTAAAATTGTGTCACAGCATCCTGAAAACTGGTGATCACTCATCTTTAGTGAACAGAGATGGCTTTTCATTCAAATATCAGAACCTTTGAACATTTTAATGGGGTCACAAAAACTTGGCAACAGCAAAAGATTCTAAACATTTAACAATCAAAAATTAGTTCAAAATCAATGTGTAAAAGAATCCAAGGTGGTTTTGGCAGCTCTCTCCCACGATACCTAAATGACTTCACCACAGTTTGGCACTGTTTAGGCCATCATGCCACACCACCACCACCCAATCAACACTGACTTGAGACTACTGTATGTCAGGGAGTGTGGTGCTTTTACTGTGCTTAAAATTTTCTACTTTTATAGAAACATAATGATTTAATTACAAGAAATAGAGGACAATGTTTTCATATCACCATTCCTCAGCCTAGATGCCACTGTTAGAATATTAATTGTTGTTTGGGTTGCTGACTTAAGTTTCATAAAAAGATTTATTAAATGAATTTTGGATTGGGATTAAATTTCCAACAATGTTTGAAATGGCCTTAAGCATTTTCTGCCATTTCTGTAGTGAGTATTTATGTGAAATGCTATCCTTAAGCACTGACACGTATAAAATCAAAATAATAACTCTGAAACTCCAAGGGCCTGCAGATTCAAGTATCCTATAATGACTTATTCCTTCTGTAAAAGTAAATGAGCCCATCCATCATTAGTAAGCAAACTTGCTTATTTTTAATAAAAGGTAAAATTATAAGTGCACCAAATAACTGTTTTAAGACAGGTTTCTTTGTGATTTATTGTCAGTCAATATTTGACTTGTTTATATATTTTATATTTACCATGGTTACAAATAATTGTACCAGGTGAAAAAGGGCAGCAAATGGAATGTTTAAGAAGCACTACATGGAACAGTCTCACCTGGGAAAGACGAAGACATGCACATAAAGGAAAGCTCACTGCGTGGGTTAGACAACTGCCTTTCAGAGTCCGTAAGAGGAGGAGAGCCAAGGGAGAACACAGTGCCCGACACTGCCCTCCTCTACTGACTAGGAAGGCAAGACCGAACCCAGACATTGACTTCCAGAAGCTCACAGAAGGCCTCACAATCTGATGACTTCTATTTTACCTTTTCAGTTTTTAAGGTAAAAGTGTAAGGCTTGCCTTGAGAGAACTTGCAATTATCTAATAATTTATAAACAAAAAATTCACTCCCTAACCTTGAGCTTTACCTGTGGTTTCTCCTCACAGCAAATCAACAATGTAGACTAAACCCAGATATGAACTTTCTACTTTAGAAAAACACAGCTCAGCCAAGACACCGTTACACGTCATTTTGTAAATCAATGAATTCAAGATTGTTAGTGCAGTGCTTTTGTTCTAAGTCATACTCAAAACAGCCCCAGCATCAAGTGATGGCAAAGAATGCAACACTGGCCTCCTATTACACATCTCTGACTGATGTGTTTGCCAAAATAACAGCTCGAGAGACCTAACGAAATTTGGTAACTGCGACAACTCATTCTAGTACATGCTAACAAAGATGACCAAAAAAGGGCAAAAGCTAATGTGGCACATAGCTTCTTTATCAAAGAAAGTGCTGTACACAAAACTACTGAAGTGCAAACAAATGTGTACTACTTTAAACTTTCTAAAAAACGTGACGGGGCTTGAGCAATGGCTTAGGTAAGTTAAGAGAGTGCATACACCTCTTGGAGAGAACCCACATTCTACTCTCAGACCAAGTCAGGTGGCTCTCAGCTACCTATAACTCCAACTTCAGTGGGATCTGACTACTCTGGCCTCCTTGGGCACCTGCAGTCACATGTACATACCCACACAGACACACACATGTATACACATAATTAAAGGTAAAAATAAATATTTAAAAACAAGTGGAAAAAAAAAGAAAATGCTGCTAAATTTTAAAGTTTTATGGCTTCAACTTTTATTAGATATATAAAAAGCAATTCTAATAAATGCTTCAAATACATGTAAAGATACTTACAGATGGATCTGACTGAAATAAATATGGTCGTCCCTCATTCCATCCACAAATAAGTAAAGAAACACCAAATGGACGAACACCACTGTAGAAAGAAAATGAAAATGATTTGGCATAAAGAATCTATATATATTCACAAGTAAAGCAAATTACCAAGCTAACTGAGTTAGACTTCTTAGCTTTAACTTCTAAATAAACTCATTTAAAACGAATTCTTTTTATTACAGTTAGGAACAGCAGTAAGCTTAAATCAAATGATGTAGCACTTTGCTAAGGTTTGGTTCCCAAAAGTTCAGGAGACAGTAATTTTCAGTGTAACATAATTACAAAATTGTGTCAAGAGGTGGAACATGGTGCCATTCTGGGTAAGGGTTAATAATGCTTGTTTCTCAGAGTGGGTTAGGTGTTGCAGAAGTGGATTAGTTTCAATGAAGTAGGTCATCACCCACTTTCTTTCTTTCTCTTACTGTGTGACCTCTGGCCATGCAATACAATCTGCCAGAAAAACCTTAACAAAACCAAATTACCTAACAACTATGAACCACACCCTTGGACTCACAGAGATCTGAACTAAATAAAACCTGTTCTGTGAGAGCAACACAAAGTGGAGTCAGACACATGCCTAGAAAGGTGTTACTATGAAAGCATTACTAACAAATTTAATAAAAACTTCTTTCCCACTAGGCTTATGTGTCAGCAATTACTTCTAAACTATCTCATTCACAGTATAACTTTAGACTACTGGGGAGCTGGAGAGATGGCTCAGTAGCTGCTGCTCTTCCTGAGATCCTAAGTTCAATTCCCAGCACCCACATGGTAGCTCACAACTGTCGAATAACTGTAGTCTCATATAATTGTCATGGAATCTGATGCCCTCTTCTAGTGTACAGACATACAAAAAGACAAAACACCCATATACATAAATAAAATGCATAAACAAATAATTCTTTTTAAAAATAATACTGGAATGAAAATGTTATTGCTGTTTTCATATGCTCACAATCGCTTTAGGTTGAAAAGCTAAGCATAGGAGCACTAAAGACTGCCTATAAAGAATCACTGGCAAAGGGCCCTTTTAAAATCAAGACGCTTCATTCTGCTGTTGAATAAGCACACATTCTCTTTTTCTTTTTTCTTCCTTTGAGACATTATTTAACTATGCAACACAGATTTGCCTTGAATTTGTGATCTACCTCCCTAAGTGTCCCAAGTACTCAGTTTACAGGTGTGCACCACCATATACAGTCACACTTTGACCTTAAATTATTTCAAGTCAAAATTAAAAATTATTCATTATCATAGTGATTTTCTTCATTTGTTCAGCAAATGCAGAAAGAATAAGACTCCTGCTTAACTGTTTTCTTTTACTTCTTCAAATTCATGATTCATTTCTTCAAGTAATAAAAACAACTTACCCCGACTGGGTATACTCTTGCATCACAGAGGCTACTCTCTGGACCAGCTGGGCTGTGGGAATGGGTTCTTGGTAGACAAGATAGTATTGCTGAGCAAGTTTCCGAGCTCTGTGCACAAGCACTCTAAGGCAATGAAGAAAAATAATTAAAGTTCTGACTCACAACCATCTAACTCCATTTTCAGGGGCTCCAATGCCCTCTTCTGGCTGCTGGGGGCAGTGTATGCACATGGTGCAGATATACATGCAAGTAATAGATTTAATTTACAAAATGAGAGCTTCATGTCTCCTCCTATGACTTCTACCAAACTGACCTCCTTGCCTTGAGTCTATTTAGACTTCACTCCAGCCACCCTGAACACAGATGCATATGAATACACACATT
The DNA here is from genome assembly GCF_004664715.2 of Peromyscus leucopus. Classification (NCBI taxonomy): domain Eukaryota; kingdom Metazoa; phylum Chordata; class Mammalia; order Rodentia; family Cricetidae; genus Peromyscus; species Peromyscus leucopus. The sequence continues at coordinate 47,389,585 of NC_051067.1, forward strand.
CAATTCTGGGCATATTTCTATCCCTCAGTCTCTGTCTTTTCTGTAGTCTAACTTAAGCTCTGCCTCAATTCAGAATAGTCTTCAAAGATTAAACAAACAGTAAGAAACTACTTGTTACATAAGGTATGAAAATCGTACCATTGTGATGATTAATCTTGGTTGTCAACATAACTACAACTGGAATTAACTGGGATCCAGGATGCTGCAAGGATTTTTAAAGCAAGAAGACCCACCCTAAATCTGGGCTACACTTTCTGGTGGCAAGCCAGATAAAAAGGTCACAGAACAAGGAAACCGCTTTTAGCCTTCTTGCCTCACTCTAACTGGATGGTGTCTATCCTGTTGCTGCCACTAGTATTAAACACAACTTCTTGAGCATTCCAAGACAGACCAATGACCGGCAGCCCTGCAGGAATTCTCCAGGCCTCCAGCACTAGACTGGGCTGCTGAGACATCTACCTCATGGACTGAACAACTGCCTTATTTTCTGCCTTTCTGCCATCATGCAGCCCATATTAGACTATCCAGACCACAGCCTGTAGGTCAGTCTAATAAATCCCATGGGTGTGTGTGTGTGTGTGTGTGTGTGTGTGTGTGTGTGTCTTCTATTAGTTCTGTTTCTTTAGAGAACACTGACAAATACAACTATATACTAATCAAAGATATTAAGACAAAGATGATTATCTTCACCCACTCATGCTTACTTATCTGAAATATGAACATTATCTCTAAGACACTCCTGTCCTTCCTTCTGAAGTTTAGCTTATCAGCAACAGTCCACTGCAGTGTCCATTCTACACAGTGGTGTAGAATTTTCCACAACAGGAAAGCTAATCATATTCTGGTAACCCTGTTGTCTTATAATTCCAAATGAAACTCTATCTATCTTGTTTCATAAAACTAAAGTAATTTTGTTTTTATTTGTATATGACAAAAGAAAGGTATCCATCTTTTTCAACTCACTGGTGCCCCAGTATAACAGGGATACTCTCTCTTTTCCAGTGAAATACAAAGGGAGTGATTCTATAAGCCTATGAATCCCGGCTGGCCATTCAGAAGCCTTCAGTGGCCTAAAAGACATTTGTCCTTTGACAAGAGCAGAAATAAACAGAATAAGGTTAACTCTACATGGTCCATGCTTTCTCTTGTTGCCTAAATCACCTTAACAATATTTTATAAAAACATGAATGCATTTGATCATTTTTAAGGTGCATCAGAACACCAAAGCCCTTCCTACCAAGTCCTTGGATGGATGAAATGGGGTAGTGATAAGAAAAAATAGGTAAGTAGGTAATTTATCACCTCTTTTACACTGTGTATCACAAGACCAACCTCCATAGAGTAACCCTTACAAGCAAACTAAACTTAGGTATCATTAGGCTGCCAGGACTAAGTAAAACAACCACAAAGAAAGATTAAGATATGAGATGATGAGAAAACCCTGTAAACAGTATATAATACCTGTAATCTGGGCCCATGCCACTATACACCAAGCCGATATGCTTGGTAATTGGTTCCACTTTGTGTACACTCCTTTCGTCATACAGGATGGACTTCTGTTTTTTCTCAGTTGCTAATACTACACCATTTGCAGCTTAAGAGAAAAAAAAAAGACAAATATTATAATGTGTTTTTCATTAGCTTTCTACTTACAGATGCATTAAACAAATCTGTTGCTTTCTCTAGATTATAAAACCTTTTTCTGGATTCTTATACAAAAATTACCTAAGAAATAATACATCATTTTTTCTGTCACTGATCATTTATACTACACAAACAAAAAAAATCCCCATAGCTGCAGGTATTACCCAGTCCCTCTCAATATTTTCAGGTTTATTGGTTTAAAAACAATAAACTTCGTTAATTCTTCTAATATAAACAGTAATAAATTTTTCTATAAGGATACTAGAACATACAATAATTTTATCTTTAGGTATTTTACAATTAGCCCTTTATAAGTAAGATAAAACTTCCAAAGAAAGAGACTCGTCAAAAAATAAATAATGGTTTCCTGGGGAAAAGACTACATATGGATTATTACAATAGATTAAAATGCTATGTTTGCTGTGAAATTTAAATTACTGGGCTGAATGCTATTTTAACTTCAAAATTCTCTCATCTAACCAAAAGACTGTTAAGAATATATTTCAGGTAACTATTAACAAGCATCCAAAGTGAATGAAACATTTAATTACCTTTAATTCCTACTGAAGGGGCCCCTCCAGCTACAGCTGCCAAAGCATATTCAATCTGGACAAGTTTCCCAGATGGGCTTAAAGAGAAAAAGGTATTTGCTATGTTCACACATTTTCAAATATTTACTATAGGCACACTTCTGACAGATGGAAGACATATGGGTCAAACCCCACTAATCAAATCTGCTGGCCTTTGAGATCTGCCATGAAGTTGTTTGGAAACTGTACTTACAATTTGGATACACTCAGGGTCAGGCACTAATTCTCTCTCCTTTGCTTTGTTCTCTCCCCCCACTCCGGTTAGTAAAGCATTATTACTACTGCCTCTGTCCACCACTCACCAGCCTTGACTTTAGGCAAGTGCACCGAGCAATCAAGCAGTTTCTGCAGTCAGTAATCCCCGTACCCCACTGGAAAACACCAGCATCAACCAGGAGTAATTTTAACAGGCCGGTGACTACTTCTCATCTTCAGTTCCTTTGTACCTTGTCACTCTGACATAAATCCCACGATAACTTCTTAGTTCAGTTCAAACAAAAATCACCTACTCTGGCAGGCATACTCTTGTTCCCTTGGCTACCCTTCATGCTTGGCCCCATCCATATTACTTCCTTCCTCACTACGGTTTAGCCTGTCAACAATTCTCTTTACTCCTAAATGTTCAAGCAGCTGGCTCTTCCTCATCTTCTAGTTTCAGAACTCACCAAGCACAGGCCTTTCCTGAGAGCTCAGTCTGAGGTTAAACTCCTTTTACCTCTTTCAATAAGATTTCCACTAACAGAAAAGTATTTTGCAGAATTTGCACCAGTAGGCACCAATTTCTTTTGCTCATTTACCATCTTCAGCCAAATGTGAACTGGAAGAAAACTCAATTCATTTCCTATCTTTGGCAGCTTGCATCACTAATAGTTTTTAAGACTAAAAACAATATTTTCTTCCTAAACAGATAAATCTTATCATGTTAAAAAAAATGTTATAGTAAAGAAATCTGTTGTGAAAACATTCAGATGTTGCTATACAAGACTCAGGGAGTGAGGCTGTGGCTCCTATGGTAGAGAGCTTGTCTAGAATGCATGACACAGCATAAGCCAGGCACGGCAGTGCACTACTATAATCCCATCACGGGGAAGCGGAGTCAGGAAGATCACTTGAAGGTCATCCTTAGTTACTGGCCATTTTAAGCTAGCCTAGGCTACAAAATGATTCTGTCTCAAAGAGAAATTTAAAAATTTTTTCAGTCCCTTATGCTCTATATTCTTTTGTTTCTGCTCCAGTGAAACTAAACTTAGAACCACATCTGTTTTGTTTACAAATGTAAGTGACTACCAAGCACAATTAGTCTCTGTCATAGTATATAATTAAATTATTTGCTAAGGAATTACGTGGAATCCATTCAAAGTATCCAAAACACAGACAACAAAATTGCATGCCCTCACTTTTTATTTTAAACTACAAAAAGGCAATTTTCAAAAGAAAAACAATATATTGTAACGAAAAGTACACTAATTTTTTGTTTTCAAAATGAACAAAGTTTGAATATCGACTTAGCTACTCGTAAACAACCTTGAGAATGCTCAATTGTTTAGGCTGTGGTTAGTTCATCCATAACTCATCATGTAGTGGTAGTGGAAAAACCAGTTACAGTTAAATTCAACAAGTAGATCCTGGTTGCCTTGAGTCGGATCCTTAAGAAAATGGTCACACCACAGTCGTTTATTTAAATTCTTCCGTGATAAATTTTCTTAAACAGAGAACGATGAGGAAACAAAGTACATACCAAGTGTACTTTGAGAAAATAAATTTAACTCTCTAACTCTCTGTCCCATAACAGAAAGGTCTAAAATCTTTTTAAAACATTTTCTTCGTGACGAATCAAGCAAAACATCGACTTTGGCTTATCAGTTTGAGTGCGCCACGAAAACCTGACAGGAAACCAGGAAACCAGCTCTTTCATTCTGTAGCTCTTAGGCTTCTATAGAAGCCTAGTAGAAACCGAAAGCTGAGTGAGCTTCAAAGTACACTGCTCCTAAGCGGAAGACTAAGTCTCGGAGTAACAGTAAAGAAGGATTTCCCAAAAGAAAACGGGCGTCTCACACGTCTGAGCAGGAGCCAGTTTCCGAAGCCCCCGCTCAGGCCTCTCTGGGCCAGGAAGGAAATCCCAGCTCTAAATGGACCAGCTGGAAACAGGCTATCCCAAAGCACCCTTTTTCTAATCTAGAGAGGGAAAGCCGGTGCCGGCCTCGGAGCCTCCAGACCATCAACCCCAAACGCGGCGGGCCCCAGCCTGGCAGCAGGCCTGGCACCGCACATGACTCTGCAAAGCTGCGAGTCCAGCTCCAGCCCCACGCGCCCCCGCGGAAACACCAGCCAGATCCAGGGCATGGGGGCCAGGTCTGGGACGCTCCTGGGACCTGTGGTGCGTGGAACCTGGGGTCCCCCGAGTACCTGAAGGTAGTCAGCGAAAAGCTGTAACCGCGCTCTGCCATCTTTACCCGGGAAGTCGGAAAACAGCCACGCCCATGCGCAGTGCATCTGTTTCCTTTAATTTTCTCTTTTCTCTGATTGGAGGAGAGTCAGCAGCGCTCCAGGGGCAGCTGGGAGTTGGAGTTTGAGGATCCGAGGCAGCGGGGGCTCTGAGTCCGTGCGCATGCGTAGGAGCGGCCCTGCGCATGCTCTGAGCAGGGAGGCGGGGGACCCGAGAGCTTGCACAGGGTCCCAGCACGCATCTCATTCCAGTGAGAAACATGGCGTCCGCCTTACTGTTACTGTCGTTCCGGTGGCCCGCGCGTCCCGCACCGCTCCGGAGGTGCTGGGAGCTGCTGCAGCAACTGCAACAGAGCTGGAACGGGGTTGCCAGTCCTCAGTGGGGTCCGTAAGGCGAGAGTTCTTGGGAAGTGGGTTGGCGGGGACTTCCGAGTTGTATGAGAGAAACAGAGCGTGCTTTTTGGGGTTGGAGACTGTCCCTGCAGCTAACTAAGGGTGATCTGGAACTCACTGTGTAGCCCAGGCTAGCTTCGAGCTACTGGTATCTTGAATGTTAAAATTTAAATTGCTGTAGCATTTACAACGTATCCCAGAAGTGATAATACCCAGTCTGAACAGAGATATATTCCCTTAGATCATAAACGTCGTGTAATAACTATTTGCTACCTGAGATAATCATTTCAATCCATTGGGTGTTTAATAGGCAAAAAAAAATCCCAAGGTCACACAGGCAGTCCAGAGCTGTTATAAACGGCTGGGCTATGTGTAGCAAAACTTAAAAGGTCTGTTGAGAAAGAATGCCAGTATAGAAAGCTTTATGTGCTTTTTACTCTTTTGGTCGGCGGTGTGGAGAGGGATGGGTGAGACAAGGTCTCTTATCCATGTCCAGTCTGCCCAGGCAGGCCTGATCCTCCTGCCCTCAACCTCCTGATTCTGGGGTTTCAGACCAGTGCTTGGACAGTTTATGTACTGGTAAAGTCCAAAGAATAGAGCGAACTATTTCAAGTGTGAAGAAAAAAGAAAGAGCAAAGGAGTGCCTTTCTAAGTAGTTTAGAAAAACAAAAGTGAAACACTGGATGGTCTCATAAATAATAAACCTCATTTTCTTAGCACACAGGTCAAGCTTAAATATTAAGGAAGAGTTAATGACTTCAGAAACATATGTGGTTCCTAAAGTAGCTAACTAGGTCTGAATACTATGGTACAAATGATGGCCAGGGTAGTCATCTCAGTGCTAGGAAAAGCGCATGTAGGAATCTCAAGACTAGATTTACTTGTAGGTTATTTACTACGAAACCACAGCGTCCTGTATTGCATAACGTAAGAAATGCTTAACAGACCCGTTGCTTCAGGAGGGTGGACTAAGAAAACATTTCATTTGAATTATTTTAAATTGCCTTTTGTGTGAGCTTTAGTATATTTTAATAGCTGGGGCTCATTATTAATATTTGTTTAGTTTAACATGCTAAACTATGTATGTCAGGCCAGCCACATGGCTCAGTAGTCAAGGGCCTTGCTGCCAAGCCTCACGGCCTGAGTTCTAGCCTTAAAACCTACACAGTGTAAGGAGAGAACTAGCTCCAGCCTTCATGTGTGCGTACATACACACAAACACATATATGTGTGTCTAGTGACATGTTGATTGTTAAAGAGAACAGTATAAATAGTCATTTAGGAACTAGAAGTTGATTCTGATCTCTTTTGTTTTACAGCGCCAGCATTAGCAGTCCAGGGTCCACCCATACTCACAGAACTAGAACATGATACCAGTGGAAATAAAGAGGAGTCCAGCTTTTTAGATAGTATCTTTTGGATGGCAGCCCCCAAAAACAGACGCACCATTGAAGTTAACCGGTGTAGGAGAAGAAACCCCCGGAAGCTTATTGCAATTAAGGTAATGTGTGTGTGTGTGTGTGTGTGTGTGTGTGTGTGTGTGTGTGTGTGTTTGTGTTGTGGGTGTGTGCACACACTTTTCCTCAAGCCTACTGTTGAATAACCTCATATCCATATAGGAGAGGAACTGGCTTTATAATAGTCTTAATCATCTGTTTGGCTCCACACAAATAGACAAGGAATTTCACTTTTCCTTGATGTTTCAAGTTACTCTTAGTGGTTCAGCTCATTGTGTTGATGGGCTCCTTGTAGATTATTTAGTGTTTGAAATTACAGAACTGAGAGATCTTTCAATTCAAAAGTCACATGGGATCCTCACAAACAATTCCTCTCTGAAAATCTCCAAAGTTTTCCTTGGCTATGCTTATTGTGGAGTGCTTAAAATCATGGGACTTACATAATCAGAATATTCTACTCAGGCCAGAGGGTAGACAAGAGAATCTGAGAATAGTTTATTCATAGGCTATACAAATAAAAGTATGCTAGATTGAGTTGTAGCCCCAATTATCTTACTAATTGAACTCAGTGTTACTATTTTCTCAGTTTTACTGTTAAGGTTGAACAAGATAGTCTATAATCTCGCATAGCATGAACCTTCTCAGAAAGCTACAGTGTCAGCATTTTAGGGCTCCTGCTGGTGATTGTGTATTATGTTGCCTGTTGTTAATATGTTTTTCTTTGTTTTCAAGAACAATATAGACATGTGCCCTGAATGTGGTCACCTGAAGCAGAAACATGTCCTTTGTGGCTATTGCTATGAGAAAGTACGCAAGGAAACAACAAAAATCAGACAACAAATATGGGCTCAAGAAGGGGGGCCCTTTAAAGCTCCCACCGTAGAGACTGTGGTGCTGTACACAGGAGAGAAACCATCAGAGCAAGATCAGGGCAAGAGGATTGTTGAACGAAGCATGAAGAGGCCATCTTGGTTCACCCAGAATTGACACTGAAGAAGTTAAAAGGATAATTTCATAGTAAGGAAAATTTCATAGTAAGTCTCTAAAATCAGGAGTCTTTGTTTTCATATCATCAATGTGTTTTAAAATGGACTTTATTAGCTGTTAATTTTAAATGAGGTAATTTGAAAAGTGTATCTTTAATAAACTCAGTATGTTTATGCAAAGGCTCAATAGACTAACATGTGTGTTCCTGTAATGCTGTTGGGTTTTAATTAAACCTAAAATTTCCAGACCAAAACAAAAAGCAATTTAATAAAATTCATAGCAAGTTATATAGGCTGTTTGAATTCTTGTAGATTTTTAAAATGATAGTTGTGTCAATAAGAAAAGGTTGTAGGCCAGGCATATGGCATACTTCTTTTATGCCAGCATTCAGGATCTCAAGTTCCAGGCCAGCCAGGGCTACAGAGTGAGACTCTGTCTCAAAAAAGGAAAGAGAGAGACTTCCTTCTTTGTTGTTGTTTTAGCAAAATTGTCTTCGGAAGGATTTACTTTTTATGAAATATACTGTAGTAACTTACTTAAATAATAGAAATAGTTCTCATTTTATAGTAATCAAAATCACATCCCAGTGATTTGAGATGTTTGTGAAATTGTAGATGTTTGTGAAATTGTTTGGAGAAAGTTCTTTTAATGAGATTAATAAATTCTAGTATATAAAGAAATGTACTATGGATATAGATTCAACTTTTCTACCACTATATCTTTTTAGTTTAATTCATATTCTAGTATTTTTCCTAACTTGCAGCAATAACATCTGTTGCTGGAGGGCTTCTCTCCAGGTTCCCCAAGCCCCGCAGTCCCACAATCCACTTATAAAATAATCACTCAGACGCTTATATCACTTATAAACTGTATGGCCGTGGCAGGCTTCTTGCTAACTGTTCTTTTATCTTAAATTAACCCATTTTTATAAATCTATACCTTGCCACGTGGCTAGTGGCTTACCAGAGTCTTTACATGCTGCTTGTCCTGGCGGTGGCTGCAGTGTCTCCTCCTCAGCCTTCCGCTTCCCAGAATTCTCCTCTCTCCTTGTCCCACCTACTTCCTGCCTGGCAACCTACTTCCTACCTGGTCACTGGCCATCAGTGTTTTATTTATATAGAGCAATATCCACAGCAAACATCTTTAACATTCTTCAATCCATTTCTTATTTTCACTTTAATTTCTGAGTCCCTCTGTAGCCCAGGGCTTGGTAGCTTATTTCTTCACTGCAAGTACAATAAAGATAGCTCACTGAAGTAAGGGAATTAAAATTAAATGAACAACAACAAAATTTTTAAGAACCACAGTAAATACTTGGAATATACTTAAAACAAAGTATGTGCCATGATAATCTGAACATTTACTAATTGAAAATAATTTCAACTCTGAACTTTTATTTGAAGAGAAGGAATATTCATGTGAGTCTAGAAGTCTCTAGATACTAAACTGGGGGAATGCTTCTCCCATGGGGCTTCCAAATGAAGGGAATATAATAAGGTCATCCATGTGGTTGTTCTACAGACAAATGACCAATTTCATGGAATGTATTAAACTGTAGTCCAGTGGAAGCAAATCTAAAGCATGATCCTAATTAGTCTTACCATAAAAACCAAGAGTCAAATATTGGGGTAATAACCTGAAAGATCAAAGAAGCAGAGCAGCTTCTGGAGACTTCTTACCTCTACGAATCCTCAGATGGAAAGGGGGGCCAAGATTATGTCTTCACCCACCTTATATTCCTGTCTTCCACCTCCTGATTGTGCTGGGATTAAAGGTGTAAGCCTCCCAAATGCTAGGATCAAACATATGAGTCTTCGAAGTGCTGGGATTAAAGGCTTGTGCCACCACCACCTGGCCTCTATGGTTAACTAATGGCTAGCTCCACCCTCTGATCTCCAGGCAAGCTTTATTTGTCAGAATACAAACAAAATATACAACAAAAATCTTTTAAACCTAGAGAGCATAGAACCCCAGGAAATAGCTCTTTGAAGGATTGACTCAATCCAAGAAGGAGAAAAAACATAGGAGTTGGTTATGGATATTTGGACATTGTTAAAGCAGTCCTCCACAAATGATTTATTTTATCTTGGCAAGTCGGACATGTGCTATATGTCAGACTTTTAGTTGGATTTATTTGAAGTTAAATCCTTGGTTCATGAAAGCCACGGCTTACTGGATATACCTTTGACTGAAAGACTGTTGGCACACGCCTTTAATCCCAGCACTCAGGAGGCAGAGCCAGGCAGATCTCTGTGAGTTCAAGGCCAGCCTGGGCTATCAAGTGAGTTCCAGGAAAGGTGCAAAGCTACACAGGGAAACCCTGTCTCGAAAAACCAAAAAAAAAAGAAAGAAAGAAAGACTGCAAAATGTATGCTAGGTAACAAATCTTTCATTTGGGAGGCAGTTTATAAGGGTTGAGCCCCTCACACACAGGACTAATTCCCTTGGAGAAGTATTCAATTTTTAAAAGATCCTTTTAACGTATGAATTATTTTTTCATAGTTTTTGTGCAGCAAACCCAAGATAAACCATTTAAGTAAATACCCAGAGTAGGGCCTTTAAAGTACCAGTTGATGAAAATTTGGTTCTATCTTCTCAGAATTCTTTTCTAGCCTCACCCCACCCCCACACCCTTCTATATGCAGTTGGTAATTTTAGGGAAAAGATTTGTCTGTGGTTTTAGATCTGTGCTAAGGAACTCTACTGCCTGTGATTATTATTTCTTAGTATGTTAAATAAATAGACTGCTCTATCTTCAGCTACAGTTCCTGAGTAGCAGCATCATATGGGGGGGCTGTGTTTTGAATAACTTCATAGTCTCTATCTCTGTGACAGAAGTATCTTTTCCAATTGCTCTTCTTCACTGGTCTCCATAGCAAAGGGCTTCTAGATCAGCATGGTGCTCATTGGACACCTTGGCATAGTCTTAATGGAGCAGCTCTTCACTTCATTGAAAGCGTTCCTTATAAGGCCTTTGTGTTACCTACCAATGCTTCTCATGAATCCCCATTGACCTGTATATTCATTCACCTTTTCCAAGTTCATGAAGTCACTAGTGTTAAGGGTGCAATTTGGAAGAGAATGGGAAGAAAACTAGAGGGCCAACATATTCGGGTCTCCTGGACCCAGGTAGGCAAACTCAGAGCTAGCTTTACAGTTTCTGCCTTTAAACCACATTAGGAACTGCCATAATTCAGGTAAGCATCACTGCAGCCATGCTATAGGACCACAGTTAATTGCAGAACCTTCTCAAGTAATAAACTGTCAGGTCTAGCCATGCTAAAGACATGGTCTGCTTCTATCAAAGCCACCAGCCTGTGACTAGAGGGCAAGATTATTTCAAGGGGAAAAAAAAGCAGTCTGTAGTGTTGAGTGAAGGCCACCAATAGAAGATACAATTTAGTCTCACATCACTCTGTTTAGTACTTGACTCACTCCACCTGGGAGTCAAGTGATACTCTCTCACAGCCTCCTTTCCTGCTCTACATTCTTGGGTACATGCAGCCTGCTTAATGCAAGTTCCTTGGCATGAGCATTTTTTCAGGATAAATAAGCTCAGGATGATAAAAAATATCTCTCCAATAATAAGATTTTAGGGACTAAAAAGTATCTTTTCATCAGTACTTTTTGAATTCAGTAGTTCTTTTTTGTTTGTTTTTCAAGACAGGGTTTCTCTGTGTAACAATCCTGGCTGTCCTGGAACTCACTTTGTAGACCAACCAGGCTGGCCTCGAATTCACTGAGATCTGCCTGCCTCTGCCTCAGAAGTGCTGGGATTAAAGGCATGGGCTGCCACTGCCTGGCGAATTCAGTAGTGCTAATCAGGAACAATGCCCTGTCTGTGCCCATGTGATATTTGACAATATCTGTAGACATGGGTTATAGCTGCTGAGGTTGGGAGCTACTGAATTCTGTTCAGTAGAAGTCAGGAATGATACTCCCCTTGTCTGACTCAAAATTAATTCTATTTTGAATGTTTCTAAATGTGACATAATTTTTTTTCACTGTGCCATCCTCTCCTTTCCATATTTTAAACTCAGTGATAGCTTTTGTGTCTGTGCCTCCAAGTCTAATTTTCCTTTCTGCTCTGCTCTCTAATATCCAAGTAGTTCAAGTTGTCCACTAGAATGTCACTTTTAACACATCACAGCCTCAGCAGTTTCAGTCTTTCTCCTTAGGTTTGCTTCTCTGGTAGCCTGGCTTGCATATTCAGTAAATAGAGCTACTCTGCAAACTAACATTTTGAGGTTAGAACGTTAAAAGCTCTGCTCATCACACCCATCTTCCCCTGCTAGTCACACCCATCTCCACCTGCCACTCACACCCATCTCCCCCTGCCAGTCACACCCACCCCTACCAGCTAAATCTGTACCCCTCTTTACCACTTTGAAAACAATCAAGTTGCTTCAGCAAAACTCCAGTCATTATGTTGTTTTTCTCTTTCCTTCTCAAGCACAGCAATTAATGAGCAACACCTTGACTTTATCCTCTGTCTCCAAAGACATTTAATTTAGAGAGACAGGAAGGGAAATGCATGGGAGTGGGGCAAGAAAGGACTTAGACAGAATACAGGTCTGGCGGTTACCTGGACCAAGTGATGTAGTACAGACCATGATGGTGATATAGAGAGATATAATGAGATATATAGATAGGATATAGATAGAACTAATGGAAATTATCATATTTCAGAAACAGGACAAACTAGATTTGGTGATCATTTGGTGGTATAGAGAGATATAGTGAAATATATAGATAGGATATAGATAGAACTAATGGAAATTATCATATTTCAGAAACAGGACAAACTAGATTTGGTGATCATTTGGTGGTATAGAGACCAGAAGGTGCAAACATCAGGTAGTGGGTAGTCAGCCCAACACTGCTGCCAGCAGGCTGGGGAGCTCCCTTTCCCTTCCTTAGCTGCCAGACAGTTAAGACAATGAACATCGGTGATCTCTTGGTGGAAGAAGAAAAACACTGAAACTTGATGCCAGACAGAGGAATGTATTGACTCCCAGAAAAGATATTTCACACAACTCTGATTTGTAAGACTGCCTTGCAAGTTAAGAATGAAGCCCAGATGATTGGCAGGGCCATAACTTGAATGGGACTGGTAAAATGTACATATTCCTGGCCCTCTGTTTAAACTTGCATCTCATTTCAGGGCCCTGAAAATGGCTGGGGGGGGGGGGGCGGTCCCTGAATATCTTGGGCCTTCTTCCCAATGTGAGTAATCCCACATTGAATAAATCTCTTTTCTTTGTTTTGCTATTAATTTGGCTGTTTTAATTGACTTTTCAAGGATGAGTTGCTAAACCAAGCTTCTTGAGTAGAACTGTAAATCCAAGTTCAGAAACACTCTGACATCCACACATGAGACTAGGAAAGTGCACACACACACACACACACACACACACACACACACACACACACACACACTAAATAAGTAAATAAAATGTAAAATTAAGGCAAATTCTTGACTATACCACAGAACAGAATTTCAGAATGATGCTAAGTGAAGAAAATTATTGTGATATTTAAGAATAAGGGAAAAATAAATCCCAGCACTCAGGATCTCCTTGAGTTTGATGCCAGCCTGATTTCAAAGTGAGTTCCAGGACAGCCAGGGTTACATAGAGAGACCGTGTCTCAGACAAAACAGAAAATAAAAAAGAATAAGGGAAAACAGATTTACTCACCTGTGGAAAAGAGATGTCCTTAGGTGTCATATTCATCCTTGGATACTTCTTCCTACAATTTTCTATGTTACATTGATACAATATCCAACAAAAAACTTATTAAACAAAATTTAAAAGTTAAAGTTTAAAAATTTTGTGGAAATATGTGAATTTAAGTTTATGTAATTTTTCTTAAAAATTTCTTGGATGGCCCCACCCATGCACATATGCCAATACTAACTGGACTTAGTGGTTTGTTTGGTTGGTTTTTTAAGTTGGGTATGGTGATGCATACCTTTAGTCCCAGCACATGGGAAACAGAAATGCAGATCTCTGTGAGTTTGAGGACAACCTAGTCTTATAGCTAGTGACAGAACAGCCAGAGCTACATAGTGACAGCAGCAGCAGCCTCACACCTGAGAGCTGAGAACCTGGTAGTTACTTGGTCCTGGAGGTTGGGCACCTCAGCAGTCAGATTGGCCCGACAATGACTGTCTCTCACTGAGGAATAGGGCAACTACTGGTAGTTGCTCATTCCACAGACTGGGTGTCCCAGAAGTCCAAATCTGGTGCCAGGAAGCCCAGATGTCTCCTGGAGATCCCTTGGTCCCTGGTCCACAATGAAAGCTTGGAAAAACTTGTTCTGATATAAGCATAGGAATCCACAGCAACAGGGCAATTACAATCCTTGTTTCTGCAACTGGTCATGTGGCCTCAGCTGATATTTATAACTCTCTTCCCTCTGCTATCCTATCCTGTATTTCTTCCAACCCTTGGGAAGCACTTTAGCATATTTTGGTTATTTACCTGGAGAGGTGACCTGAAGGGTCTGGTCTATTCATCATCCTGTCTGGTATGTTGTAGTTTCACATTGGCTTTAATCACAGGACACAGAACACCAAGAAACATCCCAAAGGATCTCCTGCATTCCAGACATACTCACTTCCTTAGCTGTGAAATGGATTCCATAGTCAGAAGTAATGCTGCTTGAAATTACTTTGGATGAAGCATCACATGCAGAGAAGCAAAATCATGGCCAGAATAAGTAGTCCAGTAAGGACAAAATGTTGACTCCTCCGTTATGGAAGTTGTTTAATGTAACCAACTTGCCACCAGGTCACTGGCTGGTCACCCTGGGTCATAGTGCCATATCAGAAGTTCAGCATTGGTCTCTGATATGGGCAGATTTGACACTTAGCAGCAGCTGTAGCTGAGTCAGCCTTAGTAAGTGAAAGTCCATTTTGTCGAGTCCATGCAAACTTCCATCTCTGCCACCATGATCATTTTGTTCACAGGCCTATTGGACAATGGGATGGTCTTGGGAAGAGGCTATTCGCAGAACAGATCACCTTGTCTATTTGATTATTGAACACTTCTGGAGTCGCTCTTGATGAGCATTTACATGGTACACAAGCATTTTCACACCCTTCGCCCATTGGAGAGATCTATCCTTGTACTTCTTGCCCAAATGTCTTTCTCACCAATTTTCTATCATGCTCCTTCCAAGTTTTTGACCATCCAGTCAAACCATTGACTACAGTCACATATCTGACCATTTCTCCTTCCAAGAAAAATGTACAACAATGTTCATTGCTTGAAATTCTGCCCACTGTGAAGATTTTTTCTCCAATAAGGTCTTTCACAGTTGTTCCAGAAAGGGGCTGCGATGCTGCAGCTGTCTACTTCTGGATGATAACAGCATAGTGTGTAAAGCTGTCTGTAAAAAAGGCTCTAATTTTCTCTTTCTCAGTCCACTCATCATAGAACATACCCCATAAGCAAACTGGCCAATGCTTGGGTCCAGAGCATATTGTAACAGGAGTAGGAACCATAGACATTTGGGCCACCTCCTTGTACAACTTGCTTATGCCCCCTCAGGACCTGCCCAATCATACATACTAGTTCCATTTGATATGGATTGCTGCTGTGAACAACATCTAATGTTATGCCTTGGTGAATCAGGTAATACCCTGCTCATATCCTGTTCTCTTTTTAATCACAACTGATTCTTCAGCCCCAGCTAACACAGAAACCACAAATCCTTAATTCAAAGTATCACATAAACATCCCTGATAGTCCGTTTCCTGCAAACTTCATAAGCCAGGCTTCCATTGTCTACCTCTCTTTCACCATCCCTACCTTCCAAGCTCCCACAACAGCCTAAGCTCTAAGTATCCAATGGCTTTTTCTAGCCCAAAGTTTCAAAGGTGCCTGAAATCAACATGGCCAAGTGTGCCACACCAATAATACCCTGTGATCCTGGTACTAATTTCTGTCCTGGTTTGCTTCTTGATTGCTATGATCAATGTTATGTCCAAAAGCAACTTGGAGAAGAAAGGGTTTAATTCAGCTCACAAGTCCACTGTTGAAGGTAGCTAGTGCAGGAACTTAGGGCAGGAGCCTAGAGACAGGAACCAAAGCAAAGACCATGAATGAAAGCTGTTTACTGGCTTGTTCTCCATGGCTTAATCAGCCTGCTTGTCTTACACTATCCAGGACTATCTGTCCCTGGGTAGTGTTCATCTCAGCAATAAAGGAGCAAACAAAGACACGAACAGGGCAGATATTGGAGCTTGAAGAGAGAAATGAGTGTGGCAGGCTTTTTGGGACTGCCAGTCCCCAAAACAACACAGAGACTTATTATTAATTATGAAAGCCTGACTTTAGCTTAGACTTGTTTTTAACTCTTGTTTCTAGCTCTTATAACTTAAATTAACCCATTTCTATTAATCTACATGCTGTCACATGGCTCTTGGCTTTTCCCTCTCCTACATGTCCTGCTTCCTCTCTGTCTCCTCTGGCATCTCCCAGTACCTAGATTCATCTCTTCTTCCTCTCTCTCTCTCTGCCTGGAAGCCCCACCTAACCTCTTCCTGCCTAGCTATTGGTCATTCAGCTCTGTATTAAACCAGTTGGAATGTTCCTTGGCAAAGATACATCCTCACAGTGTACAAAAGGATTATTCCACAACACAGGAGGGATGTCTGTGTGTGTGTGGGGGGGGGGGGTATACACATGGATGCAATTATCAAGAATAAAGCAAATTTGGTTTTAAAACTTTTTTTTTATTCATGAAACTGCCCAGTGGTTTTATAACATACTCTGTTTAGATTTAAGAGTTTAATTTGGTAAAACCCAAGGCTATAAACATTCTGTCCCTGATTAAGAATAATTCACCTATCCAGAGGGCCTAGTCCAGTACCATGGGGGCTCCTCAGCTATTGGTCCACACATATAGTATTTGCGTTTCCACTAGTTTGGCTAGTTGTCTCTGTACTTTTTCCCATCATGGTCTCCATGTCCCTTGCTCATAGAATCCCTCTAGGCCCTCTGGATAGGGAAGACAGTTGTTTAGCTTAAACTGTTTAGGGGGCCCCTCAGGCAGTGGAATCAGAACCTGTCTCTAGTGCATGGGCCAGCTTTTTGGAACCTAGTGCTTATGGTGAGACACTTCATGCAGCCTTGGTGCAGGGGGAGGGGCTTGGACCTGCCTCAACTGAATGTACCAGGCTCTGCTGACTCCACATAGGAGACCTTGCCGTGGAGGAGGTGGAAAAGGGGGGTGAGTTGGAGGGAAAAAGGCTGGGAGGCAGGAGGAGGGAGGACAGGGGAATCTGTGGTTGGTATGTAAAACCAGCCAGAGGTTAAGAGCACTGACTGCTCTTCCAGGGGTCCTGAGTTCAATTCCCAGCAACAACATGGTGGCTCACAACCATCTGTAATGAGATCTGGTGCCCTCTTCTGGCCTGCAGTCATACATGCTGTATACATAATAAGTAAATAAATCTTCAGAAACCCCATCCAAGGACTGAGGAATCTGGATGTAGAGATCCACGGCTAGGCCCCGGGTGGAACTCCGGGAGTCTAATTAGTGAGAAAGAGGAGGGTTTATATGAGCGAGAATTGTTGAAACCAAGGTTGGATAAAGCACAGGGACAAATAGCCAAACGAATGGAAACACAGGAACTATGAACCAAAGGCTGAGGGGCCCCCAACTGGATCAGGTCCTCTGAATAGGAGAGACAGTTGATTGGCTTGATCTGTTTGGGGGGCATCTAGGCAGTGGTACCGGGTCCTGTTCTCATTGCATGAGTTAGCTGTTTGAAACCTGGGACTTATGCAGGGACGCTTGGCTCAGTCTGGGAGGAAGGGACTGGACCTGCCTGGACTGAGTCTACCAGGTTGATCTCAGTCCTCAGGGAGGCTTTGCCCTGGAGGAGGTGGGAATGGGGGGTGGGCTGGGGGCAGGGGAGGGGGCAGGGGGGGACAAGGGAATCCATGGCTGATATGTAGAACTGAATGGTATTGTAAAATAAAATAAAAGGAAAAAAAGAAAATGTCTTAATAATAATAATAATAATGATAATGTAAAAGAAAAAAGAATAATTCACTTGTTTTAGCATCTTGTTTGAGATAGCTTCAGGAAAACACATATTACCTCTGTAGACAATCTTGGCTTTATCAATTGTATTTAAGTTTCTTGACTCTCAGCAGGAAAGGCAAACTAGATCCCAGGGTGAAGATCCCAGGGTGAAGGGCTTTATTTCCCCTTGTCCCCACCCCTCCTCCCCACTTTCCCTCCTTTATTTTCCCTTTCTTTCTACACTGTTTCAAAAGCATGGCTTTATTCCCAGCCTTTTGGTTCAGGGACCATAATGAAGCCTGAGTGAGGCAAAGGCAGGTTATAGGGTGTGTGTTTGGGGGGAGGAGGCAGTGGCCGCCCGCGGGTGCGAGGATTTCACATTTCAACAAGCCATCCAACTAAACTGAGTGTCTGCATTTGGAAGGGCTGGTGTGGGGGGTTTCAAGCATGGGGATGGTTAAGATTATCTAGGGCTGGTGCTTAAGAAAGAGACAGTTCTGCAGGCAGCTGGAGAGGGGCGCTCAGTGAGAGGGTATCATCCTGTGCTGCTGCAGTGCAGAGGTACCTTCTCTGGAGGAACCGCATGGGTTCGGGTGCTGCTAGGAAGTGGAGAAAACGGGATTAAAACCTCCTAGTGGAGAGAGGGCTCTGCAGTTAGGAGCACCTGCCGCTCTTTCAGAGGACCTCAGTTGGGTTCCAAAGCCACACCAGAGCTCACAATTGCTTGTAACTCGGGTTCCAGAAGAATCCATTGTGTCTGGCCTCCAAAGTCACAGGCACTCGTGCACATATATCCTCTCCCTCTTCCCCCTTCTCTCCTTATGCCCCACCACACATATAATCAAAAATATGTAGTTTTTAGAAGCACCTAGGGATTGTAGCAAATGGAATTCATTTGTGACAGTGACAAAAGCAATTTCATTTCAGTGTTGGTGGCAGATGACAGATTGGAGTGGGCTGAAGAATAAATGTTTGCTCAGTTTTGCTCAGTTGGTAGAGGCAGCATTCCTAGAGAGAACTTTCCAATGAAGAACTGAGATCGAATCTAGAAGAAAGGGAGACTAGAGGAGTAGATGGGAGATGGGGGTGGGGCAGAGAGGGATATATAACTGCATTTTATTGTTGATGGTAATTATCCTGTAAAAAGGACGCACACATACAAAGATGGTGGCAGCAAACAAGAGAGTAAGCGCGCGCGTGCGTGCGTGCGTGCGTGCGTGCGTGCGTGTGTGTGTGCCAGAAAGCTCAACACGTATAATTACTGGTGGGGGGTTCCTGTAAAAGAGGGAAACATAGGTCCAGCGATGGTGATTGGGAGAAAGTGACAGAGATAAGGTGGAGGGAGGAAGACAGGAACAGCTCTCCCACACTCTCCAGCGCAGTGGAAGGAGCCACACTTGCTCTCACTGGGAGAGGAACTGTGTCCTCGGTTGTAACATCTGAAGGTCAGACTAGAAGATTTTGGCCAATACCAAGAAGCTGGAAGAAATGCTTTGCTTCTGAGAGTCTGACTCACTCAGCCTTTGTGGGAACATTTCTAAAAGCCCAGGTCTCTGAATTTGCCCTCCCTCACTCCAGCACCATGTATAGGTTTTCTTCTTTTTTTCCCTTGATATTATATTTAGATAAAGCAAGTAACTCTATCCAGTCTAACGTATTGATGACTTAATGGCCAGTGTCATATGTCATGCGTTCTTCCAAAGAGTTAAATCATGATTTTCGTTGACATGGTATGAAGGGCAAGACCAACCAAGGGTGTACTTTAACTTAGCACAGAATGTGATTTACAGTAGGGTGGAAAAACTACCAATAGAGAAGACAAATTTCAAACGTTTTGAAAAAATAGTATTTGTAGTAAAATTTCTCATCTAAAATCTGTGTTTACTAATTATGTTGCTATTTAATATCTTAAACCTATTTATTCATAAGGATATTGTTTACATTGAGTCGAACCATTTTTCTTCATTATAGCAGACTTTATTCCCTGAATAACTATTATATGTCAAACGTTTTACATATATTGTGAATAACCCTTAAAATAACACCTGCGGGGAAGAGAGTAAAAATCATTTTGCTGTTAATTCCGTGTTTGTATAATTCAGGCTAATCATTTTACACAGATTATTTACTGTTTGTACAGCATAATATAACATTTTGGCATGATTTTTTCTGAGATATTTCCTTATATCATTTGTCATTCATTTTCTTCAGAAAGTCAAAGCATTTGAATCATTTCCTAAGGGAAGAGGAAGCAGAAGGAGACTGAATTAAAATTTAAAAAAGAAAAGTTTTTTACCCAAAACTTAGCTCTTCAGTAGGTGACATACAAAAAGACCTGAGCGCAGGGGAGTGGGGAGACTTGTTGAGAGGAAGATTCCAGTGAGAGAACAAGGAGTAAAAACAAACTAAAACTCATTATATAAAATATAAAGTGTCAACAGTGAAAAATAACTATTTTAGGGGAGAAAGCTTTGAAACCAGGCTAACCATGAATTCATTTACCTCTAGCTGGGCTTCCCGGTCTCGAGGAATAGGTAAGACAGGCCTTTGGGTACAGGGGAGGGGAGAAGCAGTCCTGTGAGAGATCCTGTTGGAGGAACAAAAGTAGACTAAGAAAGTGCCCGTGCAGCCCACCCCGTTCCCGGTCCTTCTCTGTCCTCAGAAAAGAGGCCTGCTGTGCTTTCAATGAATGTCTCCCATAATCTTGGCCATTTAAATCTTGGTCCCCAGCTGGTGGCACTACTGGACAGGCTGAGAGGTTGGAGGAGGTAGTCACTGGAGGTGACCTTTGGGAGTTAAAAGGCTTGGGCTATGTTCAGTTCCCTATGGTGTCTCCATGCTTGCAGTTCAAACTGTGAGGCCTTAGCTTCCTCTCCAGCCACCCTGTCTGCCGTCTGCTTCCATGCTTCCCCACCATAACAGACTCCTATCCCTCAGGAACCGCCAGCCAAAGCAACCCTTGTATAAGTTGCCATGGTCATGGTGTTTCCTCACAGCAACAGAAAGCAGACTAACACAGGGCTAGTGCCCCCCCCCAGGTTGATGTATAGAAGCCCAAAGCAGGCAAATCGCTTCTTAGTGGGTGCCAGTGATACAAGCGAGAACGGGTTCCTTTCTCACTAATAAAATAATTGAATGGACTCAAACAGAAGCCCAATATCAACTTCATTCGTGTTTAAATGAACAACCCTAGGTCAGGCAAGTTGTCAACGTCAACTGCCACCCAGAGGAGAATGGAGAAGAGAAGGGAAAAGGCTGTGCCACTGAGGTAGGCCTGAGGGTCACCACACAGCAGACAAGCAGCCACATGGTGGAGGGAAGCCTGAGGAAGCGGAAAGAATCCCAAAGCATTAAGGAAAGACAGAAAGGAAGTTATTGAATTCAGAAAAGCCAGCAGATTTACGACCTTTATATGCCTGTGGCCTCCATGCTTCTACACTAGGGTGGGGCTCCTGGGGAGGAAAAGTACAGTATCTCACAAAAAGAACTGCCTGTCTCTTTAGCATGGTTTAAAGTGAGCCCACCTTGCTGGGAGTGGTCTGTTACCCAAGTGATTGAAGCAGCCAACTTGAATGCTAGGTTTCCACCTAGCTCAGAGATTTTTTTTTTTTTTTTTTTTTTTTTTTTGGTTTTGGTTTTGATTTTGGTTTTAGTTTTGGTTTTTCAAGACAGGGGTTCTCTGTGTAGCTTTGGAGCCTGTCCTGGAACTCACTCTGTAGACCAGGCTGGCTTAGAACTCACAGAGATCCACCTGCCTCAACCTCCTGAGTGCTGGGATTAGAGACATGTACCACCACCGCCCAGCTTAGCTCAGAGATTCTTGAAGGATTCCATTCTGTTCTATTCTGTTAGATTCTGCTCGAACACCAAAGCCTGTTAGCTCACAAGGAAGGCCCTCCAAAGAGCAACAGATGAAAAAAAAAAAAAAAAAAAAAAAAAAAAAAAAGCCGGGTGGGGGCAGTGTCTGCCTGGGTGAATGTGTCTGACCCAGATGGATTATTCGAGGGTCCCAGTAGAAATGAAATCACTGTGGGAGGTAACTTGGGAGCAGAAGCAGAACTGTTAGTGGGTTTAAGATTTGGGCCTAGGCTGACTACAAGTTCTAACGCTTGTACTGTGGTCCCCTCGCCTGTTTTGGAGGTTAAGAGTGCAGATGAAGGTCTTCCTGGCGATCAGCCTCAATCCTGAAGCTGCCTAGGTACCCTAAGCCACATCATTGCCCAAGCATACCGTTTTCACTCTGGGGTGTGTTTGTGTCCCAGGAAACATGGAACAGACAAAGTATACACATTTCACATGTCATATCTGCCCTGTGGAGTTTTGCTTTCACCCATAAAATATGAGTTGTCAGGAGGCAGGGTGTTTTCTTTTTCTTCTCTTTGCAGAGTCTGTACAATGGAACCAAAAGTCAGGATGAAAACAGCTCCTAGCTGACTGACAGGGGAGGAGGGAACAGTGGGAAGCCAAAGAGTCCAGAGATTAATATCTGAAAGGAATCAGCAGGGCAAAGACAGGAAGCTCTCACTCGCCTAGGCTTCGTTCAACCAGAGGAGCACGCTTAAAACACGCCAAGTTAAAGCCAGGACATGGAGGCAGAGGCCTTTAATCTTAGTATTGAGAAAGGAGAGGCAGAGAATCTCTGTGAGTAGAAGACCAGCCAAGTTTACGTATCAAGTTCCAGGACATTCAAGACTACATAGAGAGACTGTCTCAAAGAAACAATAAAAACAACAACAACAATCCAAGTTAAATTTGGGAACGGGGATACTCATAAGTGGCCTACAAAAGGTCTGGCCTACCCCTTTCTCTTTGGAGCCAGGCCACAGGCCAGGTCTGAAACACCTCCAAGCTCCTCTGTATTGCTCCCTCAATGAGCTCTCTCCTTCCCTTGATCAATCTGATTTACGCTACAAAGCGTGTATGAAAACCTGAAATGAAAGGCATAGGGCAGGGGCAGCTTCCAGACAGCTCAACTTACACACGTAATCCGTGATTCATCTGTATTTGGGGGGTGGTGCAGCACTGGGGATCAAACTCAGAGCAGGTACTCTACCACTGAGCTATAGAGAAAGACAGACGCTCCCCGGGAGGGGCATCGCGTCAAAGTGCTAGTCTGAAGATGTGTGACAGAGACTGGGGGAGGCTGGAGAGGGAATGACAGGGTTGGCTCAGCCATAGGTGTCTAGGTCCCTTTTCTCTCTTTCAGCCAGGTCCTCATAAATTCCAAGCAAGGCTAAGAGATAACAAGAAGCAAGGAACCATGACTCTCTCTGGATTTCCTGGTCTTCTACAAGGACCTTCTCAGAATTGCCGCTTTATGGTACCTGTCCCATCCAACATGTTTTCATTCCCTGTTCTTCTAAATGGGGACCCTGATCTATATGCAATTGGAGTGCTAATGCAAACCAAAGTTCTCACCTCAAAGAAAGTAAGAGACACGTAATTCTGGAGCCACCTATGAGTAATCCTGGCCTGGGAACACAGATTCAGTTGCCCCAAATACTGGGTTCTGATATGGAGACATGAAGTTTTTATGGTCATAGAACAAAGAAAGCCATATATCTGGGCACTTTTCAAATACTTTGGTGGAGCTATCAGGTAGACCTGCTACATCAAAGCAGTAATGTCTCTGCTGTAGGCTTCAGACACTGTCTTGACTTCCTTGGTGTTTGCATCGGTAGATACTAGGGGCCTATACATTCCAAAAGGATTTACCTAATAGTCACAAGGGTGCTGGGTCAAACACAGAGGCAGAAAATCAATGACTATTAAGAGAGCTAAAGATAGCCCAAGACAAATCTGGATCCCAACCTTTAATATCCCAACTCTCCACAATTATTGACTTTTCAGTCAGTCAATTAGCCTTGTAGAATGTTTGATCTAGCTACAACTCCTCCCCACCCCCTGTGACTTTCATCAGCAGAATTGTATGTAAGAATCTACCGTGCCTGGCTATCATCTGACATGAAGTGAGGGATAGACTTGAGTGACTGAGCGTTCAGCTTGTAGGTTCTGATGCTGTCCAGGTAGTGTCAGACTCGAATTGTATTAAAGGATACCAACCAGTGTCCCATGCAGAATTACTTTGTGTGGTGAACCATTCTTTATCCATCCTCTAGTATCCAAAGCAGAGGATTGAATGCCCAAGGGTCAGTAAAAACTCTATCCCATGTCAGAGGAGTGCACTCCCACATTTTATGAAGAGGTAACTATTACAGTGACTGTCCTGGAGGCATCATCACCTTTCTGGCTGAAATCCCAGAGGGAGGACTGCTCTGTTATGTGGCTAGGCCCTGATGCCCAACCTTTGGCTGCAGGATGGACACTGGATTGTTAGCATTTGTTCTGCCCTAATGCCATTATAGATGGATATAAATAAATCAAATATAAATCATGTTTGTATAGTCTTTTATTTTCAATCTCAAAATATTTTGTCATTTTTGATTTTAAGTAGTACTTCCTGTTTTTTATTATTCATTGCTATGTGGTTTATTTTCTAACATAGATGAGCCATGCTTCATTTCTCTCACACTCTTTGAGAAAACTCCTAGGAAGCTTTGACAAATACACATGAAGTATTTCAGAGGGTGTCTCTGGTTAAAGATACAGGTCCTGGAGGTTTCCTTTGAGGTGGGTAGTAGATGAAGTTCTGAACATACAAAATATGACCCAAAGAATCAGGAAGGGAGAGCTAGAAGCAAAGCTCAGCAGTAGAGAGCTTGCTGCATTGCAAAGCTGTGAATTGTTTCTAGAGATAGACACAAAAATAAAACTAAAAAAACCTTTTGGGTAGGGAAGTAGTTCAACTGATAGAATACTTGGTCAGCATATATGAAGCCCTGGGTTTGATCCCCAACACCACATGCACACACACACACACACACACACACACACACACACACACACACACACACACACGCACACACATGTTCATATGTAGTTGAATATTATTTGAAGGTATGTTACTTTTGTTTATGTTGCATTTGTTTAACTCTGTGAAACTGTATTACTGTGCCTGTCTAAAACACCTGATGGTCTAATAAAAAGATGAACAGCCAATAGCAAGGCAGGAGAAAGGATAGGCGGGGCTGGCAGGCAGAAAGAATATATAGAAGAAGAAATCTGGGAAGAAAAAGAAAGAAGTAGCCAGAGAAGGAGGACATCATGGGCCAGCCACACAGCTACACAGCAAGCCACTGAGTGAGAGTAAGATTTACAGAAGTAAGAGAACGGGAAGTGTAGAAGGAATCTTAAAAGTTCTTATTAATAAAATCAAACCCGAGGCCAGTTATTGGGGTCAATGCTGGTAGATCAGAGAGACAGAACAAGCCACAGCTATCTCACCTCACCAGTTCCTCAGCTGGTCCTGTTTCCTCAGACTGGAAGCCTCTGAGTCCTCATCCAGAATGAATTCCAGCTGAACTGTGCTGCTTCAAAGTCTGAAAGCTTAACCAGCTGAATGCTTAACCAGCCACATGCTTAACCAGCCAAATGCTTCTAGTTTCTGGTCCTCACACTTTATATACCTTTCTGCTTTCTACCATCACTCCCTAGGATTAAAGGCTTGCTTCCTGGGATTAAAGGAGTGAGTCACCCTGCCTGGCTGTTTCCAATGTGGCCTTGAACTCGGAGATCCCAGATGGATTTCTGCCTCTGGAATGCTAGGATTAAAGGCGTGTGCTATCACTGCCTAACTAGTGGCTTTTCTGTTCTCTGACCCCAGATAAGTTTATTAAGGTACACAATATTTTGGGGAACACAATACCACCACAGGGAAAAGCCCAGAGGTAGAGCTGGCTAGAAACTAAGCCAAGCTAAGGCTGGGCATTCATAATTAAGAATAAGCCTCCATGTGTGACTTATTTGGGAGCTAGGTGGAGGGCCCCCCAAAAGGGCCAGAAAACCCCAACAGCAGTCATATATATACACACATATATTCATACACACATTCATACACAAACACATGTGTTCATACATAAATATACAAAAACACATACATACAAACACGCATATATACACAGAGACATTTACACAAACTTGTACACATACATACAAAAAGATATTTACACATAAACTTGCACACATACATGCACACACTAGTGTACATACATTCATGCAAATGCATGCACATACATACACAGAAACACACACATACAGACATAATGCACACACAAATACTCATGCATATACATATATACACACATATATACATTCATACACATGCAAACACATGCACACACTCACACATATACTCATATACACATGCATATACAAATATGCACATGTACCCATATGTAGCTAGAAGTTTCTCTGTTCCTGCTTGGGCCCTGCAGTCCCGGGTCCTGGTTATAAAATAATCACACAGAGGCTTAATATTATTTATAACTGTTTGGCCATTAGCTCAGGCTTACTACTGATTAGCTCTTGCACTTAAACTCAGCCCATTTCTGTTAATCTATGTCGCCACATGTTCTGTGGCTTTACCTGTGTGCCATTATATGTTGCTCCCTGGATAGCAGACTGGCTGTCCTCACTCAGCCTTCCTCTTCCCAGATTTCTCCTTGTCTGCTTATCCCACCTATACTTTCTGCCTGACTACTGGACAATCAACATTTTATTTATCAACCAATCAGAGCAACACATTCACAGCATACAGTGCAATATCACCCATCACCCACACATACACATAAATGCACACATACACACACACACACACACACACACACACACACACACACACACACATTTTCTGGGGAAACCTAATAAAGACTCCTTTTGGTTATGGCAGTTTCCCAGACTCTCATTATTTCTGATGCTCCTCAGTCTGGGTCTGTGTAACATTTTTCTCACAGTCTGATTGGAGCCATGAGCTTTGGGACTTTTCATGTCAAGGATGTGTATGGTAAATGAGTTTTCTGCTGCCTTACCCTGCCACCTCACTGAAGCAGTTTTGCCAGGCTTATTCACAGTAAACTTGTTTTCTTACTGACATTCTCATGACCACACAGCTTGCTCAGTTGGTAGAGCCTGAACTCTTACTTACATTCTCTATACTGAAAAAAGTCCTGAGCAATGCTTAACCCAAGGGAAGGTATTAGGTTCCACATCCTTGAGGGTTAGGTAAGCATCTACTTAAGGCATTTGGAATTATTTGATGTGATATTTGCCTTGCATCCTCATTTATTTGTCTATTAGAACATTTTTATATCCGAGTAGATTCTTAGATATTTATTTGGTAGTTTGAAATTTTTTTATATTGTCGTGTTTTCCCATTTTTACTCGCTGGAAGCTGTTTCAGACTGGCTTCTCTTTTATTAAAAAAAAAATCATGTCACATTTTTACCATGCCCCTTTAAGCATTACTATTAATCATCAATTAATCTGTAATGTTAGCCACAAAAACAGGAATACATTCATTCATCCACTTCTTTATTTATTTGCAAACTTTTATAAAACTGTTACTTCCCATTATGAGTCATGTTCTATGATTAATGCAGGGACATTCTCACAGATGCTGTTGCCTAGCATAAAACTAAAAATTCACACATAAAAATATCCATTGTCAGAAACTGTAATGAGTGGTATGAAAGAAAATGAATTATATTTAATGAGAAAAATGATGAGAAACACATGCAAGAAAAAAGTTATTTACAGAACTGTGATAAAAGTTAACTGAGAGTTGAAGGGGACCAAAGTAGAAAATTTTAGGGTCGATTTAATTCTCCCAAAGTAATTACAAGCATAGACCACAGATACTTAATATTTTCAAGTTGAATTATCCCAATATATATTTTCTTTTAAACAGTATTTGGGGTGGTTAAGCATTCTCCTTTATTCGTTCTTTGGATTTGATATAATGCAATTTGGTCATATTCACCTCCTCTCCCAACTCTTATCAGATACAACCATCCTTCCCAACCATACAACTTCCTGTCCTTTTTTTCTTAAAACCCATCAAAACTACATAAAACATAATGGATTTCATCACTGTGAACCTGACTGATTTAAAATAACTTAGATTGATTGGCATTCCCACAAGTGTGTCTGTCTGGGTCTTTCTAGAGAGAGTTAACAGACTGTAGACGACCCACCTTGAATACAGAAAACACTATCCATGGCAGGGGACTCAGACTACAAGGTTGGAGGAGAAAGGCAGCTGTAGATTACAAGGGTAGAGGAGAAAGGCAGCTGAGTTCCACTTTCTTTTGCCTGCTTTCTAGTTGACCATGAAGTGAAATGCTTTCTTATAGCACACTCCTGCACTCTGATGCTATGTCCGGGCTAAGTGACTGAGGATTGAGACCTCCTGTTAAAATAAACTCTTCCTGCTTTAAAGCTGTTTGTGTCAGGCATTTTGGTCACAGAGACAAGAAACAGTTACTATTTTCTTTGCTAAGCCAAAAAAATCCTCTTGGTAATGGCCTATATTGATTGAAAAAAATCAATTCTAGTCACTGAATTACATCTACAAAAATACTTAAGGCAAATTGCAAGGGTTTATTTTCACACACATGACAATCCACTGGTTTTGGTCAACCAGAATGAATTTTCAGGGTGTCTGTATCCTTCGGTCATGTGTTCACAGATACCAGTGTATTTATTTCCAGAAGGAAGAGAGAGCACGGAGAGCAACTTTGGAGGAGAACAGAGAATGCTGGGGGCCTGGGAGGTAGTCACTTCTACCTGTATTCTACTGTCTAGACTGAGTTGCATGACCCAACAAGCATGAAAACAAACAAACAGAAAATGTAGTTATTTTCAGTTCTAAGAGAAAAAGAAGTGGGTCAAAACAGCATTGTCTTTGCTGAATTTTTAATAGCTATAACAACTTATAGAGAGAATTGAGAAATGCTACTATAAGAAGACTTTTGAAATGACTAACATGTTCTCATTTTTGAAATGTGTTATTTTAGGAATTAGAAATAAATTATTTGCTTTAATGTGAAACATTTCCCCTCCAGCTCTCTCTGATGTTTAGAAGGCCCACAAACCCCATAGCTTTTCACCAGCTACATTTCCCTCAGGGCTTGTTCATAAGACCAAGTCTTTCACAGGATCATAATAAATTCAGCAACGGCTTTTAGAAAGACAGGGAGCTATGTCCTATGACCTCTTCAAATAGTCCTGCCATATCTGATGCTGAGCCAGAAAGCAAGAAGGGCAGGAAATATGAACAACTGATTGCAAAACATCAAGTTTTATCCCAGGTATAAATTGGAGACCTGCTAATGATGCCAGCAAAGAACAATGGCTTTATTTATTGATTCAGTTGTTTTTGTTGTTTGTTTGTTTTTATTTCATTTGGCACAAGTTGTGATCCCCAAGTTTGATAACCAGAGCGGCATCTCAAGACCTGGTGGCACTGTGGCCAGGGCTGCTGGAGAGCCTGCGGTGCGGGGTTTGAGCAGGGTTTTTGTAACCCAGAGTAGGGAAGGGAGGAGGACAGGATTTCCATTAGGGCAGAATGGGGGAAGTAAATTGTTTTTCTCAATAAGCTCTTTCAATCTACTTGGTTTTCAATTGCTTGGTTGATTGAGGACAGGTGGCTGGCACAGGTTGTACTCCCCAAGTTCGATAATAGTCCTGTCTTAACCTCTCAAGGAATTGGATTACAGACACATGCCAGCACATCCTGCTTCAGTTCAGGGTGAATGAGACTTAGAAATTTACTTCTAGCAGGTAGAATGTGACAAATGTAACAGCAAATGCCCATAAGATCAATCCCATGATGCACTGTGGCTTTCTCCTCACAAGGAAGGTGTTTTCTGACTGTTTCCTCACATGATGCACTATGGCTTTTTGCTCATTCTCCCAAACAGTTCGTTCATTCTGGAGAGAGCTGGGTATCATCCCGTGAGGGGGCTCAAGGACACCTAGGGAAAGGTGGGGAGGAACTGACTTCTTGGGCTCTTGTAGCGCAGTTTCCTCTGAACTGAATCATTCTCTCCATGAGGGAGAGGAGGCTTCTGAGACTTAAGAGGTAAACTAAGGACATGTATCTGGGAATCAGAAACTTGGAAGAATTCCCAAGTCCCCTTCCCAGGTTTATAGAAGAAATAAACAACTTCTTTGGAGTGGGGTGGGGTGGGACGGAGCCTCGTCAGCAGTGACAGAGAGGAGAGACTTCTCTGACATGTTGAGCGACACAAGCTGTGCAGAGAGCTCTAGGGCTGCAGCTTTCTGCAGTCATCACTTGTATGGGGTGGGATTTTTTTGTGATGCAAGTGCTGCTCCTTTGAGTTATCCTTTCTCCTGTAATCACCCCTCATCCATAACCCTGTGAGTAACCCTAATAAAAGCTTATTGCTCGACCAAGTTGGATTTGGTGTAATCATTGCTTTAGTCGGCCATGGGCTCCCTTTCTTCAGTGAGTAGACACGTGCATCACTTCTTCCCAGGAAATGTCTCTCATACAACCCTTGCCAACAGGAGTGTGAGTGAACCTTCCTGGATGTAGTTCAGACAGTCCCAACCAAGTCTTCACACACTTGCCTACCATCTCAACTGATGCTTGTCAAGAGCTTGTAAACTACAGCCTCACAGGTAAATGCTCCCAGGATCTTGACATACCAATAAAATGAGGTAATGCATATTTATTATTTTAAAACCTTAAGTTATGAATAATTTATAATGTATATTATACTACACCAATTAAGAGGTATTTTCACAAAGAAACAGGGGATTATGGGTCTGAATTCACAGGTCAGCACAGAGACTAGCAGAATGGGGCATATGAAGGAGCTGTTTTTCTGATGGAAGCTGACAGGAAGGAGAACTAGCATGGCTGAATTTATGTAAGTCACAGGTTTTTGCATACTGTCTCATTTTAACCAGCTCTGTATCCACCTTTCTTAGAAGGACCTTTGCCTCTTACCTCTCTTCCTCTACATAGAATCTGTCAGCAAAGCTTACAGATAAATGCATTGCCTTTATCTTCTCCCTGGAGGAAGGGGAAGAAGACTGAAGAAAGCATTTATTGTCTTACTACTCCTGGAAAATATGAACTAAAGTATTTTCATCCCAGATTTGGCAGGGATAACAGACCAAAGAAATGATTCTGTCCAAGTCCAGCTTGGTGAACCAGTGAGATTACAGGTAGACACACGGATGACTTAAAGGCCCCTCCATCATGGGAAATCCCATTCAGCAAAAATTGCTCATCAAAGCTGCGTTGGTGAAGCTCCCTGCCTACCTTCAACAGCACCTCCACCCAAGAATCTTCTTTCCCCCCGAAATTGTTTACTGCTTATAATCTTAGATAACACGTTGTGACATTATAACTCTCTGAGCAGAGTCTATGTTTCCCAAGCTTTCTGAGTTTCTTAGGTTTCCCTGGCTTCTTGAGTTACAAGCATCTCTCATTTCCATCCAGGAGAGAGCATTCCAGTCCAGAGTAAATACATACACAACAGCATCAAAAATAAATCTCTCTGCCATAGACTTTTCATTTTAAGTTCTATCATTCAAAAACCTCAGGGCAGTTTTTATATGTCTTAGGAGCTGTAAAGGAAGATGGAATATAGAGTCAGATAATTGTAGGGAAACCTAGGACAAGTCATGAGGGAGATTTTTTATAGTAGGTTTTTAAAAATAATTTTATTTTTTGAGATTATAATAAAATTACATCATTTCCTCCTTCCAAACACTCTCATGTACCCTCCCAGCTCTCTTTAAAATTCATGTCCTTTTTTGCCTTCAGTAGTTTATATGTGTGTGTGTGGCTCTGTGTGTGTGTGTGTGTCTGTGTATTCCTAAATACATAAATGTAACCTGCTCGGTCTGTATAATGTTACTTATATGTATGTATTATATTATTACAGGACTGATAATTTAGTATTGCATAAGTGTGCTCTTCCTTGGAGAAGAGTATTTCTTCTTCTCTCAGCTTTCTGTAGTTGTCTATAGTTCTTTGTATAGTATTGAAGCCTCCTGATCTTTTCCCTGTCCACATTAACATGTAACATGTCCATTAGTCTTATTGTTGTTTAGCTCATGTTTAGGTATCCACATTGGTAAGACTTCATGGTATAACTTCTGACATTTCTAGAAAACAGTCTCACAGCAAGTCCATTCTGACCCCTGTATAATAGGGTCTTTTCAAAAGGCTCTAAAAAGTTCTCATGTTTTCATAGGCCCTGTGATCATTACACAACAGTCTGAAGGTTACTGCAGCCTCTTAGAGGAAACAATTAGTATTTCTAGTTCCTTTGCCTTTGTAGTTTTGATGGAGGAATACGAATTTTTCACCAGTGTGGGAGGAGATTAGTCTTCAGTTAAGAGATTTCTTGCTAAGCTGTGCCTCCTGAGGTTTGATGCTAAAAGGGAAGATATTATAGATACTTTGTCTATTTTTTTCCTTTTTTATTGCTATGACACAAACAATTATAGGGCATGTTCTATGAAATCATTATCCTAGAGACCACTAAAGTATATCTCATATACTCATTTTTGTCTATAATTAAAAATCAAAGGAAATAAATAGCATAAATCATCTTTCATCTCCCTTTATAATAAAGTCCAAGTGTTTTTGAAGTCAGAAAATGCTCTACAAAACTAGCTTAAACAAATCTCCGTCACAACATCTCTCCAGACCTTTCAATAAAGAATAATATCAATAGCAAAATTTTCCCTGCTTCCCTAAGCAAAGGCTACATTTAAGAGCAAAAGATTGAACCAAAATCCAAAAACAAGCCAAAGAAAAAGGCAGAGTCTGGAAAAGAGACAAACTGGACAACGGCTTCAAAGTGTTAGGCATCAGCTGGGACTCAGGTGTCTCCCTTCTGTTTAAGAAGCAGCAAACAAACTGGGTGGTAGAGCGCTTACCTAGCAAGCACAAGGCCCTGGGTTCGATCCTCAGCTTAAAAAAAAAAAAAAAAAAAAGGTTTTGATAGAGCAGCTCCATAGCAGTAGACGGGACAGTCTGAATCCACACCCTGACTTTTCACTTATTAGTTAAGTGAGCACAGCAAACTCATAAACTTCTTAACTAACAAATGGAGGCACACTTACAATTAATTGTACTTCAATCAGTGCCTGCTATGTAACTGATGCTTGGTGGAAATACAAATTTTATTTCTTTTATAAAAAGTAGTTGTATTAATTCTGTGACAATTTAATGCAATGAGTTTTGATCTTACTTAACCCCCACACCATCTCTTCCCAGATCCACCAACCCCTTCTCCACTCACTTAACTTTGTGTCCTCTTTCTTTCTTTTGCTTTTAAAACCATTGACATAGTCTTAGTCAAAGACTCAAGTATGTGGTGTCTTCAGAAATAAGGTCTTACTGTCAAGTTCTGGAAGGTAACCAAAAGCATTCTCAACAGCCTGCAGTGTTTGGAGACCTATGGAACTTCACTGGTCAACAACTTCAAAAAAGAGAGCCCATTTCGGGCATGAGGCTTTTTATTTTTTAGCCTATGGTATCTACTAGGGGCATTGCCATCTATTATAGACAGACACCAATTGTCTTATCTCCCTCTCACCTTCACTGAAATACAAGAAGAAAAAAAACCTCCAAATAAATAATATATAGGCTGTTCCCTGAAGATCTAGTAAAATGAGCTCACACTAATAAATCCTAAGGTAAACTACTCTTTGTTACATGAAAGGACATTAAAATGGAGTTGTTTTTTTTTTTTAAACAGGCCTCACTGTGCAGTTTGGCTGGCCTGGAACCATTGATGACCTGACATTCACAGAGATGCCCCTTCCTTTGCCTACATAGTATTGTGATTGAAGGTGTATACAACTACACCTGGTCTTAAAATGAAAATTTATTTTATTTTGAGACAAGGTCTAGTTATGAAGCCTTGGGTGACTGGGAACTTGGTATGTAGACTAAGCTGGCCTGAAACTTACAGAGATCTGCCTGCCTCTGCCTTCTGAGTACTGGGATTAAAGGTGTGTGCCACTATGCCTGGCTCAAATGGAGCTTTAAAGGAGATATTTGAGGTGTGCAAGGATCTTCTTTGAAGAGGTCGGCATGCAAGGGAGCCTTGAAGCAGCAGGATGAGAGATATGGGTTGAACTTCACAGCACAAAGAGACAATAAAGGAGACGCCGCTGAGAAGAGCCATAAAGACAATTTCACAATGTTTGTACAAAGAGTCAAGAGACAGAAGCCCAGAGAAACTAGAGCAGGAGTTGAGTTTGTTTTGTTTCTTATAATTGAATATGAAGTGTCTTGCTCCCTGGATGGTG
Source organism: Peromyscus leucopus (assembly GCF_004664715.2). NCBI lineage: Eukaryota > Metazoa > Chordata > Mammalia > Rodentia > Cricetidae > Peromyscus > Peromyscus leucopus. Next base: position 47,423,345 of record NC_051067.1, read on the forward strand.
TCATTATTTGGGGGAATTGTGAAAACTTTGGGAAGTAAGGTCTGGCCAAATAAACTGGGATTCATGGGATGTGCCTGGGCCTCTTATTTGCTCTCAGTCTCCTATTCACTATGTGCTTTCAATGACACAATGTTCTGTTTTACCATGGACCCAGAATCAAGAGGGCCAAGGACTATGGACAGAAATTTCTGGAAGTGAGCTAAATTATTTCTAGCTTTCACTTATTATTCTCTCAGGTATTTTGGCTATGGAAAACTAACACAATTTCCATATCTTAAAAGATTCTCTTGAAATTTTTGACTAAAGTAAGTACCAGAATCCCATAATTGGAATACTGCTTTAAGTAAGGCTGATACCCCTAACCCAAGCCATCTTCACACATTGTTCCTATGTCCTAATAAAAGCCAGTCATAAATACCAGCACAATGATTTTGCCTAGTTGTAACTTTATTATTCCATTAACAAAGATCTAAAGAAGACTTTACATCTGCTAATCACCTTGTGAATAGCATTAGAAAATGGATTGTTAGCTATGGCCTCTACCTCCAAATGACTGAGACCTGTAAATAACAAATGCAAGACAAAACAAAACAAAACCACACTAAAGTTCTGCATTTAGAAATAAGGACAGACCATGGCAAGAAAAACTAGTATAGATAGTTCCATATGATAGGCAACAAGGAAACCTTCTGGGAGGCACTTTCACTGGAACTGGAAACAATTACAAGTGTTATTAGGCAGACCTCAAGGTAGGAATATGTGAAATAGCTATTCTAGGAGAGACAGATGAAGGCATTAAATAAAGCTATGGAAAGACACCACTGGGGAGCATACAAAGGGCAGGATGTTTGACCATTTCATCTTGTGTGAAATAATCTGAACTATGCTTTACAAGACCAACGACTATGTTTTACAAGACCAAAGGAAAGACCCCGGACAATTATAATCACATTCCCAGTATTGGAAGCATGGACATAAGTTCAGAAGTTTAGGTTGTTATGAAGGAGACTGGTAAGTAGACTTTTCTAATAACCTGATAGTAGGTTTTATTTAAAGTAGGATTACCAGAAAATGAAAAGAAAGGAACAATACATAGTATTTTATAGACACAGAGGTGTGTGTGTATGTATGTGTGTGTGTGTGTGTGTGTGTGTGTGTGTTTCTAGTTAGTTTTTAAACAAGTTGACACAAGCTGGAGTCATCAGGAAATAGGGAACCTCAACTGAGAAAATGCCATCAGGCTGGCTTGTAGTCAAGTCTGTGAGGTGTTTTCTTGATTAATGATTGATGTGAGAGAGCCCATTCATCTTGTGGGTGAAGTCACTACTGGACAGGTGGTCTTGGGTTATATGAAAAAAACAATCGGAGCAAGCCATGGAAGCAAGCCAGTAAGGGGCATTCCTCCTCCATGGTCTCTGCTTCAGTTCCTGCCTCCAGTTCTGCTTGAGTTCCAGCCTTGGCTTCCCTCAATGACAGATTGTGATCAGACCATGTAAGCCAGAAGCTCTTTCCTCCTCAAGTTGCTTTTGGACATGGTGTTTTATCACAGCAACAGAAGGCTAGTTAGGTTATATATGTGGAGACAAATAAGAGCATAGCTATAACAGAAAGCAAACTCGGTATATATGTGGAGGTAAATATAGTATAGCTGTAAGGTGAGCGGAATGAAAACAAAGAACTGAATCAAAGGTGGGGACTTATATGAACTACCGATAATAATGTGTTATAAAATACAAAAATGATTCATTTGCTTAATTATGCCTGAGGTCTAAAGAAGAAATCAAAAGAAAGGGCAACAGCAGAAGGAAGAGGAAGAGGAATTCAAGGTAGAGAAAGAACAAGAAAGGTGAAGAGGAGGAAGAAAATGAAGGATTTGATTTTTGCTTTTAATGGAATGTAGAATATGAGAGAGTCAAAGTCTACCAGCAGCCCCAGATTTTCATCTGATTCAGTCCATTGTTTTGATGTTCATTATTGCATGGTCTAGAAGTTCAATGTATCCATTTTTGATGGTACATGTGTATAGGTTGAAGACAATTAGAGCACCAGTGTCTACATGAATATTAAAGAACCACAAAGCAGAAGGTGGAAAATTGTGTTTCCTTCTGGAAACTTAGAAGATTAGTATTTAATGCTATTTAAGGTAATGCAAACAGTAAAGTCTACATGTGCTCCTCTTCACAGGAATCTACCCCTTGTCCAACCACTCTCTGCATCTTCATCAGGTTTGGCTTCTGTATGTAATGCACAGGACAACTGTCTATCAGGACCACAATCAGTGCTAAGTCTTGGAGGAGGAAGGAGAACAAGGTAAAATCTTGAGTTTCCATTCTCTATCTCTTATCTCAAACTTGATTGCTTAGATGAGGCTTAGAGCAAATTCCAGAAAGGCTTAAAGGGATGTCATAGGGTTCTGTTTGTTAGAAATTATCCTTTCTGCATCTAGTTCTTCAAAACAGAAACATGCAACCATGCGTTATATATTTTACGGAAAAATGAGCTTCCAATGCAGCAATGTTCTAGGAAACCACTAAGGGTCCTCTGCTGATGTCTCCATTCAAATTCTCTCATCACTCAGACTTAGAATTCAGTTTCCAACTTTGATCTCACTTCTTTATTCCTACTAGCATTTGGTTTCAAATTTCTTTTTTTTTCTTCTGGACTATGGTTTACTTTGTTGCTTATCAATTCTTAGACTTTTTCTTTCTTTCAGTTCCCACATCTAGTCCCAACCTGAGAAACACTTGCTGAGCTATCACATTCTATTTAGAGAGACTCATCCATTTTATAGATGTAGGAGACTGGAACATACAACAGAACTCCAATCTCCAAATTATGATCAGCCTTTTGTAAGGGTAGTGTTGAAGCAAACCAAACAAAACAGAAGCCTCACTTCAAAAGGAATAAGAGATAGTTTATTCTGTAGCCAAATTTGAGTGGCCATAATTTGAGTGAGTCAGGTTTTTTTTTTTGTTGTTGTTACAGTTGTTGTTGTTGGTTTTCAGATTCCCTTATATGAGCATTCCAGAACTCCATTTAATGTTTTTCAATTGTCTTTTGGACTTGTATGACATACCTAGTTAAGTACTTACAATTGAAGATCTCTTACTAGGAATATTCTGTTTTTATCTGGATGCTGACATCTGCCTGTTTGCAGAATGCCAGAATCTTGGCTCCTTTAATATCATTGGTAAAAGAATCTAGGTGTCATTTACTTGGAGGTTATTTCGTAAGTGTACAGATCATCTGCTAGAGCCATTTCCACCTCACTGTTGCTGGTAGCCTAAGGAGAAGCCATGGCCCAAACCACCACTGACAGCTGCAAGCCTAGGCTTCAGTTCTGAGCATACATGAATCTTAGCAATCTCAACTTCCCAGTGCCTTTATGTTATGTTTATTTATCTTGATGTTTGTTCCAAAAGTGGAATTTAAAAATCTATAACCTGCCCTTCAAAACAAAAGGCCAACCTCTCACTTAGATTTTACCAAATATAATATGTTGAAGATCAAGTTATTTTCTCTAAGAATCTCTTTCCTAGTATTACTCATACATTGAGAGGAAGAATTAGTCCCTTTATATAACAATTGGTCTTTCATACAGATCAAATATTTAATTTTTCTAACCTCAGAGATCAAATACAGTTTTCATTGCTCTCCATTTTCCATTTTCCTTTGTTTTGTCTTATTTAGTTGTGAACTGTTTATCTGACTAGATGAAGCAAGATATGGGCTGTATTCTGTCATATATAAACTTATATATCAGTAACTTTTAGTAGTAAGTGGGACACAATATTGCTGAGTATTTTTAATAAATTCTTTAAAGTATACTTATTAAAAAGAAATCCAAATCACAATCTCTTTCAATGTTTTTAAATACCTAGTGTCAACACAAAATCATAACCCTCACCACAAAGGGAATGAGATAGTTTATTCCGGAGCCAAATATGGGTGATGATGGCTGAGGAACAAAGATTTAGGTTCTCCTAAAGTAAGTACATGTACCAACATGGTAACAATTTGATGACATTTTTATAGAAAAGAAAGCTATAAAACTTTTAAAACACATCAGTAGAAACATTGAGTAGTTGGGTAGAAGTGCAGACATCTTGGCTCTTGGCCTCAGATTCTAATTGAGAGTATTATTACCCTTTGGTTTGTAGAAGCTTTGTGTTTGTTTATACATTCAAAAGGATTTTCCTGGGCTGAAGAGATAGTTCAGTAGTTAAGATCATGTTGTTCTTCAGGATGATCTGTGTTCGATTCCTAGTATCCATGCCAGATGGCTCACAAGCACCTATAAATTCAGCTCCAAGGGATCCTACACCTTCTTCTGGCCTTTGAGAACATCTGTGTACACATACACACACACACACACACACACACACACACACACACACACGCGCGCGCGCGCGCGCGCGCGCGTGCGCGTGTACATACACAAATACAAGTAAATAAAACTAAATAAATCTTTTTTTAAAGGTTAATTGCAAAGATATAAGCTCAGATACAGGGGAGGACCATAAAAATAGCCCAAGATAACTTGGATCTAGACCTGTAACATCTTGAACATTGCACAATAAGTTCTGATAGCTCATTAGCCTAGCAGGTGGTTCAGTGGAAGTTGTATACAGCTTCTTCCCAAGAACTTTTTGAACTTTTGTTCACACTGAAAACTGATGTAAGTGAAGCCATTTATTTTCTTCCATAGTGTCATATGGAAATTTCTCTCTTTCTTAGTTAATAGAGTTAAAACAAAGAATAAAAAATAATTGTTGCTTTCCTTTTACTGAAGTTCAAATTGTTGATTATTTGGTGAAGGGCTGGACTTAGAGATCTCTAAAAGAAGAAATCTCTAAAACACTTTGCTTTGTGTCAAGCCAAATTTCACAAGACCGGTGCTATTGTAAAAACAACACTGTAAAAAGGTGAGAAAATCAGTTTTTTGTATCAGCTACACACTTTTACAAAGTAATTAAAACTATCCATACATTAAATACGTAATTGATCTTCCTAGGAATTTACTCACAAGGACAAATTTCTATTGATAAAATCCTCCCACAATAGAAAGTGGAATGGTCCCATGAATTATGGAGAGCCTGCTCCTTGTGCAGCTCTTTAATTGTAGCTGATAGGGCTGCTGCTTCGAATGTTCCTAATGCACTGGCTCTTGAATTATTAATGGGTCTCCAACCTCAGCACATTGCCACTGGAGCCTATTCCTTCAGTGTCAAACCTTCCGTATTGCAGCAGGCTCGGTCCAGAGACGCGACTAGCAAGGTTTCAGTTTTATATTATCATTATTATTATTTTATATATGATATACACTCAAAGATACAATATGAATTTTAATGACATGGGTTGAAACTTCTGCTTGCAATGCTTTAAGATTTCAGGAACTATTTCTAATCTACCTCCAAATTTAAATATGAATTTACTTTAATACTAGCTAAGCTTATAAAACATGTTCTCTAAATCTTCCCATGTTCAATCTCCACTAGTACCTGAATGACAAAAAGAAATTAAAAAAAAAAAAAAAAGGAAGGACATGACTGCTCCTGGGTGTGGTGGAGGAGAAGATTTATTGTAAATAAAAGGGAGAGCATAGCCAGAGGCAGGGACATCTGGAAGAGTCCAGAGTGAACATGGCCCTGAGCTGGGCTATGTGAGGAGAGGGGAGAGGGGAGCACCAGGAGACCAGGAGGATAAAGGGTAGACCAAAAAGGTGAAAGGGCTGGGTAACCAAAATGGTTGGATTATACAGCAAGGGGCTCATGGAAGAAGGGCAATTCCCTGGGCTGGAGAAGTTTAGGGTACTGGATGGGGTATGCCAGCCATACCTGTAACAGGTAAGGACTGAGGGATGTTGGGAGAGCCTGGGCCAGGTCTACTTTGATATATTAAATAGGCACCTCAGATAGCCATTTGTCCTGGGTTTGAGTCATAACAGTACCTCAGATGAAATCTCAGAGAGAAAAAAAATCTGATTCTGTTTATTCTTTTAAAGACATGGAGAAAGATTTGTCTCCAAACAAGAGGGTTTTTAGAGCCTGGAATTGAATATGGCCATTAGGTGATGCTCAGCTGACAATGGGATATGCTACAAAAGAGCCCCCATAAGATAAAACAAAGGTAGACAGCCAATACAAATAGAAAGGCTCACTACCCAGTAACTTTCCAACTATCTGCTGGTCTACCTCCATCTTTTCTGTTGCTAGAAAGGAAGTACACACAAGTTGCTATCCTGGGCATAGTCATAAGGGCACTGTGTGAATGTGACCCAGAGCTTCTTGTGCAGGTGCCAGGCCATCTGATGCTGATACTTACCAGAGAATCAGGTGCAGAATGTAAGCTGACCGCTTCTATTCTACAGAAAGAGACTCTGAACCAGGAAGCAGGAGTATGGCTTAGATAGCTGCAGGCCACTTTTTCCTAGGGACCTGTGCTGTCCAGTCAGAAGAATTCACTACCTGAGGCTGAGGATTAAATCACCATCACCTCCTTGTTTATATCAGAAAAACTAGAGAGAGAGCTGGATCAATCCCCAGGGTAGAAAGTGTTCTGCTGTCTCCAGGGATTTTCTGTCCAGTGTAGAATATGATATTTGCCAAATTTGTGAACATAATGAGCTGCCCAGAAAGATGCGGGCTAGTGAGGGAATTCCAGGCTAATTGAACCTGCCTGCTAAATTTGTGTCCCAGATTAGTTCAACCCTGACTGCAAAAAGGATGAAAAGGCAGTCATGTTTAAAGAGCATTATCTCTATATTTTTAGTACACTTGTTTGTGCAATGGACAGTAACTTGCAAAACTAATGAAGTCTGCAGCTCTGGGGTCCTAAAATAGTTCCTTTTCTATTCTCAGCACAAGTTACCAAAGGCACATACTTATTTTAGACTTGAATGTCCACAACTGTATGATAGTCACCCTGCTACACATGGTTGACTTCACTGAGAGAACTCTACTTTCTCATTTTCATTTTCCCTATTATTTTCCTCCACTAAAATGATTTTCCTGGATCTTCAATGAGGACTCTTGAACGTGTGACTATGAAAACAATGAAGACTACAGATTAGTCATTTGAAGCATATCTTGAGTAATATATTCTCTTCTCTGCAGCCTTCACTTTCTTCTTTGCATCCCTAGGAGGGATTTTCAGAGTGGCTTTGAAGCTGTCTGTGAAATGACTCCATGGTGTGATCCCTCCTCTCTGCCCTGAGAACAAATGAATGCCTTGCTCCCTGCCTCTGTTTCTTCCTTAGGCCTCCTCTTGGACGAGGTGAAGCTTTGCTCATGTCTGCCTTTCTCTTACTTTTCTGCCTCCAATGATAATTATCCAAACCAGAAATATAAAATACTAATGAATACAATGCTCATCAAAATGAAAAATGCCATTCACAAGTATTTTTGAAAAGACAGAAAATCCACAACCTGAATTTGGTTTTGACTTTGAATTCAAAGTCAAATTTTGTGTCCTGTAAGGTACCTTGAATTTTATCCAGTCCTTTTCAAGTGTTAGTTCCATTAATGAGCCATTGTCACACTGGTGCTATTCGGCAAACTGCTGCACAGCCAGTGTTAGGTAACAAAAAAGGGCTGGCCTGTGAGTTGTGCAGGATGTGACTAGCCTCGAACTAGGCCAAGTGGTGGGTGCAAGACAGTTCCCACTGTTTCTCATTCTGCAAGAAATGGTAAACTAAGTACAGGCAATGATGGGCACATGTGCAATAGGACAATACAGCCACCTAATGCATTTTAAGTCTTTTGGGACATCTGTTACATACCAACCAAAGTAAGTCACAGGCCAAATCCATGTGTGGCAATATAATTAGATTCACACAAACTACAGCCAGGAAGTAAAGAATTGAGAAAATAAGTCAGCCTACCATATTAGAACTTTTCCTTATAGTATTCTTGACAACTTTCAACAGAATACACATAAATATAAATTAACAAAATTTAATTAACACACTAGGTTAAATACTATGGCATCTTTAAACAACATTTGAATAAATTCTCCTTCCTCCTCATTCCCCACCCTGCACATCCTTGTTACCCCCTTGCAGTCTCCACCATCCCAGTCTCTTTTCCTCTTCTGTGTCCCATGTGACCTTTTGCTCACTGTATGTCCTTCCTAATTTCCTATTTTCTTTTCTTTCTTTTTTTTTGCGCAGTAGCAACTTTTATTGGGGGTGGGGGATCAGTCCTTCTTGGCTGTGGCCTTCCTCATTGCGGTCAGCACGTTGCTCAGCTCCTCCTGCTTCCTCTTGGCGCGGATGTGCGTGCCCACCCTCTTCTAGACGAACTTGAGCGCTTGCTTGTCCTTGGACACCTTGAGCAGCTCCATGACGAGCTGCTAGTAGGGCGCGAAGCTGCACACCTCCCAGATCATGTCCCGCACGAACTTGGTGTGCTTGGTGAGGCGCCTGGGCTGTGTCTCAGCTTGCTGACGTTCTTGGTCACCTTGTGGCCCTTGTTGAGGCCCACGGCCATGGGGTAGCGCGGGGCCATGGCTGGTGCTCTCTGATGGTGGCCACAACAGGAAGCCTAATTTCCTATTTTCACTCTCTTGGTTTCCTTTCTAGTTTTTTAGGCTTTACCCTCATTTACATATATATTGTATTATATGTATAATAACTCGTTATATTGTAAAGAACTTCTACAAGCTAGAATCTGCACGTGAGCAAGAAGAAGCTCACGTGTGTAGATTGCCTCATATAATATACTTTCCAGATCCATCCATCTTCATGAAATTTTTATTTTTCTTTGGAAATGAATAAAATTCCATTGTGTATATGGAATGTACCATATATGAATTATCTATTCACCTGTTGACAGGCATGTAGGGTACCTTGCCATCATAAGTAGAGCAACAATAAATATGGATGTACAGATACTTCTGCAGTAGGATATGGAGTCCTTTGGGTGCATGCCCTGGAGCTGTATAGTTGGGCCACACGGAGTTTTTATTTTTAATCCCCCCCCAGCTTTTAGGAACTTAATTCTCCTTCCACCTGTTTGTTTTCCCTTTGCCTGTATGTCTGCAGAGCAGCTCAGGACCAGCCAGTGGTGGCTCCAACTCCTTAGTGGCCTGTGCTGTGGGAGCTGTTGGCCAGTCCTCAGTGGCTGGCTGGGCACTTCAGTCCTCAGTAGGGAACTGCTGAATGGCACAGAGGGCATCTGCACACCCTCAGACCAGTCAGGCACCTCTGGCTGAGCAGCAGTGAACTCAGGAGCTGGCATGATCCATTCGTCCTGAAATTCCTCCTTGGTCACAGCTTTCTCAGCAGCAGCTTGCTCATCCTTCTCAATCTCCATGTCTCTGTAGAAGTAGAAATCAGATAAGGAGATAATGCTACACATGTGGAGTATTCTCCAGCCAGTATCTACCACATCAAATCCTCTGAATGAGCTCCCTTGTTGTTACATGGGATGGAAATGTTCATGTAGCAGAGGAGAGTTTGTGTTACACAGAGAAGTAGTGGTCAGGTTGACATAAGATGCCTCTGTGAGGGACTGGTGGTAAGCCCCTGGGGTCAGTCACCACTAGAAGCCATGGCTCCATGAAGGCTGTTTGGACCTGGTTAGTGAAGGTCCTAGGCATGAAGCAGCCAGCAATTGGAGTGACTCCAGGGGCGTCAGTGAACTTCAGCATGGCTTGCTGTCCTGTGCTCCTGGAGATGATGCTGACATCTTATACATATATATGCATATATTCATACATATACATATATATATGACAGAGAAAACTTTTGAATCTTTTAAACATGAAAACTTATTTTGACTAAGGTTTCTTTTTTGTTATGATTGTTTGCTTACCTTAAATCCCTACCTTATTCAAAATAAGTTTTCATGTTTAAAAGATATATATGTATGTATATGTATACATGTATACACACATATTATATATATATATGAGCAAGAGAGATTCTTATTCAGTATAATTTGCATAAAGCAAAAGTATCTGGTTTTTAAATTAACCTTTAACTCCATTTACTCTAACTAGAGATGTGCAAAGATTTGAGACAACTCTTCTTACCAAATTATACAAAAGACATCACTAGTAACAACATTCATATCTTAAGTGCTGATGTTTCCTGATTAAATGAATATCTAAGATGTTGTGGTGGTTTGAATAGGTATGACTCCCATAGACCCATGTGTTTGAATGCTCGGCCCAAAGGGAGTGGCACTACACGGAGGTGTGGCCTTGTTGGAGGAAGTGTGTTACTGTGGGGTGGGATTTGAAGTTTCATATATGCTCAAGTAACATACCTAGAGTAATAATAGTTCATAGCTACTTCTGTTGCCTGTGGATCAAGGTATAGCTCCCTCTCCAGCACCATGTCTTCGTGCACACTGCCATGAAGATAATGGACTAAACCTGAAACTGTAAGACAGCCCTAATTAAATGTTTTCATTTATAAAAATTGCCATGATCATAGTGTCTCTTTGCAGCAATAGAAACAGTAACTAAGACAGAAGTTAATACCAGGGGCTGGGTTATTGCTGTGATAGGCTTGACCATGCTTTTGTTTGGAGGAATTTGGACTTTGGGAGTTTGGGCTAGGAGAGCAGTGGAAAGCTTTAAGCACTGTTTAATGGGCCATACTGGTAGGAACATGGAGGACAGTAGTGCTGAGAATGACTGAAACCGTGGGGGCTGGCTCAAGAAGTTTCAGAGGAGAAGAATTTTAGTATGTTGTCTGAAGATTGTTCTTGTGATATTTTGGTGAAGAATGTGGCTTCTTTTTGCCCTTGTCTGAAAAGTTAGTCTGAGGATAAAGTGAAGATATTTTAATTAACTCCATTGGCAAGGGAAATCTTAAAGCAGTCTAGTATAGACTCTGTCATATGGTTATTGCATTCATTCTTATGAAGATCTATAATGAAAAGGAGCAAGCAGAACAAGGAAAAATACAAAATGTACATTTTGAGGAGAAAAGGGACACCAGGAAGTGGAATTAAACTAAGTCCTGTATTCAAGGAGATAAACAGATTAAGAAATGGAATAAAGGGAGTGGTAACCTCGGGGAAAGACTCCACCCAGCCAAGCTTCCAAGTCATAAAAAAAAGCTTAGAGCCAGGTGTGGTGGTGCACACCTTTAATCTCAGCACTTGGAAGGCAAAAGCTGTCAGATCTCTGAGTCTGAGATCAACAGAGTGAGTTCCAGGACATTCAAGCTTAGGCAGTGAAGAAAAGCATTGAAAACAGAAAGTTGATGAAGATGTAATTGAACAAGGGGGCCATGTTCCAGCCCCAGCAAGCAGCAGAAATTGGCAGTTTTAGCCATGTGGTTCTGGCTTTAGAGTCAAGAACTGAAAAAGGGGGTATGGAATCTCCCTCTGAAACTAAGGAAAGCTGCTGAGGGCATTTGTGTATCAGGAGTGTCCCTGGGTGGAGGCCAAGAGAGACCATTTCATGAAGCTGTGAAGTTGAATCCTGGATTGCCTTGAAGACCCTAAGATGTTGGAGATGTCAGAACTGTGGAAAACCTGCCAAGTAGAGCTGCTAACAGGGAGTAGAACCAGACCAAGAGAAAGGAGTGTGTTGCAATCAATAAAGCTGAAAAGAGGTGGAGATCTGAAGAGTGTTTTAACATCAGACATGAGGATACAGAGTTTGGAGTTTGCCCAGCTGGTTTTTTGGTCTTGCTCTGGTCCAGTATTTCTTCACTTTCCTCCCTTCCCTATATTTTAGAAAGGTAAAGTATATCCTTTGCCATTAAATGTTAGAAATATGCGATCTGTATTTTGATTTTGATTTTGATTTTTTTGGGGATTACAATTTAAGAAACTGAATGAATCTCAGAGAGACTTTGAACTTTGGACTTTTAAACATTGTTGAGACTGTGATAGACTATGGAGACTTTTGAAGTTGGACTAAATGCATTTTGCATTATGTTATGGTTACAAACCTGTGGGGGCCAGTGATTAGAATGTGGTGGTTTGAATAGGTATGACCCCCATAGACTCAAGTGTTTGAATGCTTGATCCATAGGGAGTGGCAGTATTAGGAGGTGTGGCCTTGTTGGAGTAGGTGTGGCCTTGTTGGAGGAAGTGTGTTACTTTGGAGGCAGGCTTTGAGGTCTCATATATGCTCAAGCCACACTCAGAGTGACAGTTTACTGCTGCCTGTGGATCAAAATGCAGAACTCTCAGCTCCTTCTCCAGCACCATGTCTTCCTGCACACTGTCATGAAGATAATGGACTAAACCTCTGAAACTAATAAGCTGGGATTAAAAAATTAAACAATATTTTTTTCTTTTTGCAAAGAAAATGACAATACCACAGTGACTCCTTTCAGATCCCATTTCTAACTATTTAAGTAAGATAGTTCATAGACTACAAATAACTATGAATACAGGGACAAACATACAGTCAATCTAGTATTTTTTAAATATGTAAATTTTAGTTATTTAAAATGTATGTCTTCTTCATCTGTTATCTTCACTCCATTAGACCAAACTGTGTTCTTGATTATTTTAACTGTAGGCATAATAATCCTACTCTATGTTATATGTAAATGTTACATTAGGTACAGAGGGCATATGGAAAGAAATCAGATCCAGATCATGATATAGCATGATCCAGGGGTTGATTTCTTAATGGTTTACCAGCTCTTCCTCTATCTTGAAGACTGCTGCCCTATCTACTCCTCAGCTTTATCTACATTAGATCCTAGGAATGAGCTTCCTAGATACGAAGGACTTTATAACAATAAATAATATGTGTTCCTCTTCAGGTACAAAATGTGATGTTTGGTCAGCAAGGGAAACTGTCAACAAGAATTACTGGAAAGAAGCTGTGTGTGCAGAGACTGATGGACTGACTGATTAAAACTGCAGTGCTGTGGAGAGATTAGAATGTTTCAGGTCCAATGGCTAATTGCCTTATTTCTGGCTAACTTTAGATCCCCGAATAGCCATTCCTTGCTAATCTCTGTATCAGAACTAACGTCATTTGACTAACAGATAAAAATTATTTTAGAATCTATTAACTAGCAGACCCCTAGCTTCCACCAACCCAAAAGTAGAGATTGTCATTAGATAGCATCTGAGACCTATAGAAAAACTTCCCCCATCTTGCAGTAACAACCTTTTTGATGTGCCCACCACTGTATTTTAAACGTATTTTAATTTATGACTTTCTTTGTTCTGTAAAGCTATAAAACTTCATGAAATTCCATCCACACTGGAACATGGAATTTGGGGTAACATAAATCTGAGTTCTTAGGTAACTCAAAATGGCCCTAGAATAAACTGTGTCTCATTCTCTTTAAGATGAGAGTTACATTTTTTGCACTGACAATAGAAATAGCAAAAATAGAGAAATAACAGGGGAGAGTTCTGAAAGAGACAATGGTCTACTGTAGGCTACTGCACAGGACACAGTAAATAAGACAAAACAACAGCCTACAGAATGGGAAAAGATCTTCACCAACCCCACATCTAACAGAGGGCTGATCTGCAAAATATATAAAGAACTCAAGAAACTAGACATCAAAATACCAAACAATCCAATTAAAAAATGGGCTACAGAGCTAAACAGAATTCTCAACAGAATATCAAATAGCTGAAAGACATTTAAGGAATTGCTCACCATCCTTAGTCATCATGGAAATGCAAATCAAAATGACTCTGAGATACCATCTTACACCTGTCAGAATGGCTAAGATAAAAAACACAGGTGGCAACTTATGTTGGAGAGGATGTGGAGCAAGTGGAACACTTCTCCACTGTTGGTGGGAGTAAAAACTTGTATAGCCACTTTGGAAATCAGTATGGCGACTTCTCAGAAATTGGGAATCAATCTACTTCAAGACCCAAGGATACCACTCTTGGGCATATACCAAAGGGATGCTCAATCATACCACAAGGACACTTGCTCAACTATGTTTATAGCAGCATTATTCATAATAGCCAGAACCTGGAAACAACCTAGATGCCCCTCAACTGAAGAATGGATAAAGAAAATGTGGTACCTATATACAATGGAGTACTACTCAGCAGTAAAAAAGCAATGACATTATGAAATTTGCAGGCAAATAGATGGAACTGGAAAAATATCATCCTGAGTGAAGTAACCCAGACTCAGAAAGACAAACATGGCATGTACTCACTCATAAGTGGATACTAGATGTAAAGCAAAGGATAACCAGACTACAACCCACAGCTCCAGAGAAGGTAGCTAACAAGGAGGATCCTAAGAGGGACAGATGCATCGATTGCCCTGGGAAGGGGAAACAGATGAGATCTTTTGAGTAAACTGGGAGTGGGGCGGGGGAGGGCAAGGGTAGAGGTGGGGTTTGAGAACATAAGGAAATAGGATGGTTGAGCTGGATCAGGGACAGAGTGGCAGAGCAATGAAAGAGATATCTTAATAGAGGGAGACATCATGGGGTTATAGAGAAATGTGGTGCTAGGGAAGTTCCCAGGAATCACAAGGATGACCCCAGCTTAGACTATTAGCAATAGTCAAGAGGGTGCCTGAGCTGGCCTACCCTGGTAATTAGATTGGTGAATACCCTGTTATCATAGAGTCTTCATCCAGTGGCTGATGGAAGCAGATGCAGAGATCCACAGCCAAGCACCAGGTCAAGTTCCAGGAGTCAGGGCGAAGAAAGGGAGGAAGGATTCTATGAGCAAGGGGCATCAAGATCATGATGCAGAAACCTAAAGAGACAATGGAACCAAGCTAGTGGGAACTCATGAACTTTAGACCAACAGCTATGGAGATTGCATGGGACTGGACTAGGCCCTCTGCATAAGCAAGACAGTTGTGTAGCTTGGTCTGTTTAAGGGGCCCCTGGCAGTGGGATCAGGATCTATCCCTGGTACATAAGGTGGCTTTTTGGAGTCCATTACTTATGGTTGGTCGGATACCTTGCACAGCCTTGATTGGGGGGGGGGGGCTTGGACCTGCCTCAACTGAATGTACCAGGCTTTGCTGACTCCCCATGGGAGGCCTTACCTTTTTGGAGGTGGGGATGAGAGGTGGATTGGGGGGGAAGGCTGGGAGGGAATGGGAGGAGGGATGAGAGGGGGATCTGTGGTTGGTATGTAAAATGAATAAAAAAATTTCTTAATAAAAAAAGTAAAAAAAAAAAATAAAGGCTCAGTTTGACACAGATGAATCATTTTTGTCTTGCACCATTCTGTAGAGTTATATAGAATCTATCACTTCCAAACCAAGACAGAAAATAAGTGAATGCTAGGTGAAGATGGACTTGGAATTTGAATTTGTTTGCTGGACTCTAAAGTTTTTACAGAACACATGTTGCCAAAGTAGAATACAAAGCTAACTGGGAGAACACATGTTGCCAAAGTAGGATACAAAGCTAACTGGGAGCCTGGCCATCTCTAGATTTATATTTTATTTCCAGTTATTTCATTAATATTATCATATGTAAGCAGGTATAGCAAAGAAACCACTGAAATGGCTGCTCCATTACGGGGAAGGTTTTTATTGTACACCAGAGAGAAAATATCCAGAGGTATCTGAAAGAGTCCAGAGCGGTGAGAAAAGAAGTAGACGGGGCATGTCCAAGGCTAGGGAAGCAGGAGCACAAGAAAACAGCGGAGACAGAGAAAAGCAAGGTAACGAGAGAACAGAGTACAGAGAATGACAAGAAAGCAAGAGAAAGGAGGGAATAACAAGGGGATCACAAAGGAGGGAATAACAAGGGGACAGCAAAGAAGGGAATAACAAGGGGACAGCAAAGGAGGAGTAACAAGGGGACAGCAAAGGAGGGGATAACAAGGGGACAGCAAAGGAGGGGATAACAAGGGGATAGCAAAGGAGGGAATAACAAGGGGACAGCAGAGGAGGGGATAACAAGGGGACAGCAAAGGAGAGGCCAGCAAGGGTATCCAGGTTCTAAGGAGGAGGAGCAGCAGTGGGGAGGGAAGCCCTGAGCTGGAAGGAGTGTAGGGTAGACGTTGTCAGGGTGGGAAGAGCTAGGATGCTAGCTGCTAGTGGGGGCTTTAAAATGTGTCATCAGTACTTGTGAAAAGGGACTGGGGACCCTGGAGGCCAGCGTGGGCTTTGACATGCAGCCATTAGGTGTGTCCCTCCAGCCAGAGCTAAGGGAGACTCTTTTTGGGGGACAGGAACCTGTTTCACACGTTCTGGAGGAATGCTTGTTTCCATCTTTTTACCTAACTGCGAGAAATCCTTCTGCAGTCCCACATGAACTCATTTCAGGTACTGCCTGAGACCTAACAATTATATTGTGTATGACACATAAAATTCTTTAATTTATTTAGCCATTCTTTGTGAAGGTTAATAATACTTGTTCTTCATTTCTCATGGGACATTAAAATAATAATTTCATAAGTAGTTATTTCTGAGGGCAAATCCTTACATTAAAAAGACAACTACAATGAAGAGCTCAGAGAGCTTTTAGAGGTCCCTTGGTGTGACTGCAAAGGATGGGGTGAAGAGGGAGAGAGAGACAGACAGACAGACAGACAGACAGAGACAGAGAGAGACAGAGAGACAGAGACAGAGAAAATTATAAGAAACAAGTTAGCAGAAAAAGTCTGGGCTACGTGTCACTAAGCATGTGTGAGAAAATCCCATTGGTTATACAGATTCAGGAGTTGTTGAATGCTATGCAAATGCCCTGTAAAGAACCAGAGCTCAGGCAACTCAGGGCCTTGAGCATCTTTTCCTAGCTCACCAGCCTGCTTCTACTCTCAGGACTGTGGACTTTTTAGCTGACCTATGCAGATCTTGTCTGCTGGACCTGGGATCTGAAGACCTGAAAGAATGGGGCAGACTACAGTCTAATGCTGTGGACAGCCCTACTTCAGTTTCAGTGGACGTTTATACACGAATGAAACAAAGAAAATGGTGATTCAAGGAAGGCTGTTTGAGCTCAGAAAAACATGATGAGAAATATATGATCAGAAAAACATGTAAATAAACATTAATAAGCACCTACTAAATATTAACAGAGCAGCTCTTCCCCAGAACTTTCTCAGAACAGACCAATTTAAACAGAATTCCTGACATGTACTGTAGATTATATCTGGGAAAGCAGGAAAGCAAGGCAGAGGCCATGTCTAGACTCAGGTACACTGACCAGACTGGGCTCTATAGCTATGTTCTGCATCCAACAAGAACCAGCATATTTTATAAATTTATGTAAATATTCGCCACAGGAGGCATGGAAATCATATCCAAGAACAATCCAGGGAACAAAACGAACATGAGTTAAAAGGCCCTTTGCCTTTTTTCCTGGCGCCTTCCTCACAGTTCCCCAAGGCATTGTTCACCATGGGTCATTCTTTTGACCATGTTCTGACAAGGACCCTTTTCCTGTACCAATAATTGCCTCTACTTTTACAAAACCATTTGTTTCTGGCCCAGTGTATTGCTCTGGTACACAAGAACATGGAACACTGATTCTCAGATAACACTGAGAGTTAAGCTGAGGCAGAGGACTATCCTTCCTTGAGGAGATAAGGTCTGGTTGACAACAGGCCGAACTTTTGGTGACTTATGCAAGGACTGCCTGCGAGCATCCTTCTCTGCCGGCCTACAGTGGGAAGAAGGGGGAGGGTTGCTCCCTCTGCGCTAAAGCCCATTGCCGAATCTCACCAGTGTCACCAGTGTCAAACCTTCGCCGAGCCCACTCAGAGATAATAAAAGTGATTTCTAACAATATAGTAAGTGAACTTACGTGAGGTATTTATAGGATCTAAAGTTAGTTGATACATCGTACTTTGTTTTCACTGCTTAGCACTTCCCTGTTCTCAGATCAACCTTGTCTAGCAAAACCTAGAACTAGGGCTCAAATGATTCTGAAGGTTATAGAAGGGACACTTGTGTTACCTGGATTTCAGGGTCCCCTCTTGGGATTCCTAGCTTTGGTAATTAAAAAAAAAAAATAAGATTGGACTCAAATGGAAGCTCAAGTGCAATTCCATTGAGTTTGAAAGAAAATCTCCAAAGCAGACAAGCTGTAAATCTTGGCATCTGCCCAGAGAGGAAGAAAGAGAAGAGGGGAGCAAAAGCATTGAGTTAGGCTAGCATGGAGGCACAATGCAGACAAGCAGCCACAAGAGGAGAGAGGAGCTTTAAAGAAACAGACAAGTCTTAAGTGCTGAGGAAAACCTTCTTAGGCTCTGGCATCTGGAAAACCAAAAAAAAAAAAAAAAAAAAAAAAAAAAAAGGCAGAAGGAAGAAAAAGTCAAAATTATGCAGGTCCAACAGGTAGGTCTCCACAGACATTCTGAGGTGGACTGCGGGCAGGAGGGGTGGGAATTCTCGGTTGAAGAAGTGCATTATCTCATCCTCCTGAGTAGTCCCTTAGCTAGGTGATTGACCTGCCCAACTCTACCAACCAAGGGAGGAGACAGTGGTAGGTAGATTCCATTCTTTACTGTAACACTCATACAACTGGGAGGTGTAGGCAGACATGGAACAGCAGGTATCTGTTGAGAAGTGCAAGACAAAAACAAAACAAAAACAAGAATAAACCTATTCTAATGAGACTCCTAGCCAAACGTGTGCCTCACTTTTTTGCCTCTATTTTCAATTGAAAAATAAATTCAACAATACAGCTAATTCTTTCAACACATGGCTATTCAACTTTAACTGTAAAAGAAAATGGGCAATATTATTAGTGACCCAAGTGGACATGGGATTGAATTTTAGCTATGTATACAGAAGAGAACAGTGATTCTCCAATTCCCCATCTCCAAGTAGGATATGCTGTGCACAGTGCCCTGGGGAGGAATTAAGCTTCTCATCATGCCCTTAGTAGAAAATGAAAAGCTGCCAAACTGTGCATAAATTAGCAAAAGGCAACTTATGCAAATTGTTAATTCATCCTATTGTGCTGATTGGCGTTAAGTGGAAGCAGGTTAATTATTGTTGCTGCTGGACTCCACATAAGAGAACTGGAAAGCTCGAGCCGCTACATCAAATTTTGTTGTTGTTGATGTTTGTTTGGACATTTGAATTTAATTGACTAAAATAGATACAACCTGTCATCCAAAAATCAACTTTAAAAATTAATCTTTCTGTCAGGCAGTAGGGGTACACACCTTTAATCCCAGCAGTCAGGAGGCAGAGGCAAGTAGATCTCTGAGTTCAAGGCCAGCCTGTCTACAGAGTGTGTTCCAGGACTGCCAGGACTACATAGAGAAATCCTGTCTTGAATATATATTCTTCAGAAGAATGGTTTCAATCTAGATTGTCCTTTCTGATGGAATTCAGAAAATAATTTCTGTCTAAAGCCTGCTATCAAGACCTTGAAAATTCTAAGAGCCATTAGCACTTTAATTTGATTGTTTTACAAAAGCGTGAGAAAATTGAAGAGCAGTTAAGAAACAAAGTGGCTTAAAGTGAACCATAAGACCCAGCAGACAGGGAGGGCTACCTTTCAGAGGCTGGCAATGTGGTGGCCGTCAGGATTGAATCTTCTCTATCTCAGGGTAGCCTGAGTGCTTATACTTTGGGAAGAGTCTATGGTAATTATGGAAGGATGAAAAATGTATTTTTCTTTTTTTATAAAGTACTTTTTTTAAAGTTTATTTATTTATTTTATGTGCATTTGTATTTTGCCTGCATGTATGTCTCCATGAGTATGTTGGGCACCCTGGAACTAGAGTTTCAGACAGTTGTGAGCTGCCATATGGGTACTGGGAATTGTACCCAGGTCCTCTGGAAGGAGCAGCTAGTGCTCTTAACCACTGAGCCATCTCTCCAGCCCTGAAAAATGTATTTTTCATCAGGCAAATTAGGACATGCAATCCTGAACATAGAAATTGAGAATTTTTGTGAGCTCATGGTAATTAATGGGAGATTTTCAAGTTTCACAATATTTATCCATGAGTCTACATAACATTTCATTTGGCTGAGGAATCCATTTCTTCTATCTTATCTTCAACACCTGAGATTCTCTTTCACATGCCTTATAATCTGTTGATGAGACTTACCTCTGAAATTTTGTTTGACATCCTAAGTTCCTTTATGTCCAGTTTTACTTCATTTTCGGTTTTCTTTAGTGATTCTGTTTCTTTGTTAAATTCTATTTTCAAGTCTTGAATTATTTTCATTATTTTATTCAATTGTTTATGTTTTCATGGACTTCATAAGTGATTTATCCATATCCTCTTTAAAGTCCTTGAGCATATTCATAATTGCTGTTTTTGAAATCATTATCTTATGATTCATCTGCACTGAATTTCTCAAGGCCTACTGTAGTATGGTTATTGGCTTCTGACAGAGGCAGATTGCATCGTGTGTTTATGTTTTTTCTAAGCACCTGGAATTATGATGTTTGAGGTGTTTCTGGAAGTCAATATCTTGTCTTATCTTTGTTAGTAGGGGAGTGATCCATCCTTTGGTTGTTGCCCTCTCTGGATCCTAAGCAAGGGTGGTGGCTATGAGATCCATCTATGGTAGAGAGCGTGTCTACTGTTTGGTGGGTGACAGAAAGGAATAGAGGTGGGCTAAAAGGAAAGGCTAACAGGGGCCCCAGGAAAGAGCTAGAGGGATCAGAGTTCATGCCGAGAGGCAAAGTCCACAGGGAATGGAGGTAGCATGGGAAAGGGGCTCCTGAAAGCGGGCTGCAATAGGACGAAATATGTCTGGAGAGACGGAGATAAGAGGACTAAGGGGACTCTGGGTTTGCACCAAGAGATGGAGCCCACAGGGAGCCGATGTGGGATGGGAGGAGAGGTTTCTGTAAACAAGCTGTTTTACGACTGAGAATAAGTCTGGAGAGAGTGTAATTGAGGAGAGGAATTATAGTGAAACTTGACTACTTGAATACCAAACTAGTGTGGCCACTGAGGTCCCTAGTAGAAAATATTTCTGCAGGTCAGCCATGGTGGTTAACACAGATGAGTGGGGATGGGCTAGAAGCGAAGGCTGACAGAGTCAGCAGGAAAGAGCCAACCTGAGTCTGCACCAAGAGGTAGAGTCCACAGGGCATGGAGTCAGGGTGGGAAGAGTGGTTCCTGCAGGCGGGCTGCTACGGGACTGAGAGTACGTCTGGAGAGACAAGAATGGAGGACAGCAATGTCAGTGAAAATCGCCTACCTGCGTCCCCGGTGGCCACTGGGGTCCTGCAGAAAGTGTTTCTGTAGACCAGAGGTGCTAACACAGCGTACTGCAGGTGAGTTAGAAGGGAAGGTTGCAGGCTCAGTGGGAAGGAGCTAAGCTAGCTTCACTCCAAGAGACAAGAGTCTTACTCATTTTTTTTAAACTGGAAAATCTTCCTTTCTTATCTAACAAACTGTTGAAAAAAGTTGTAACCTGCCCTATTCATTCTCTGCTTCAAACTCCATTCTAACATGATCAGAGTTCCAATACTTTACACCCAGAGTCCTAGTTACATTAAAATGCTGTCACGAATTTCCTTATTGGTGAGATTATGAATAACTTTTTTAAAACTAATACGAATAAGTTGAACTTATCCAACAGTTATCCTTAATGCCCTTCTGGGATACTTCACATTCCCATTTGGTAAAAACATCTCAAATTCCCATGAGAGAATTCCTCTTCAAATCAATTTCCAGTGTTTCCAGGGACTGGAGACTTCTCCATTTCTAGGACTGAAAACATGGCCAGACAGTCACAACTATCATGAACACCATGATAGAAATATCAATAAATAAGCATTTTGTTAGAGTTTTATCTTCTTCTCCTCTCCCTCCTTCTTCTCCTCCTTTGTGTGTGTGTAGGTTTTGTGAGAATTGGAACAAAAATTGTCTACTAATAGTACAATGAACAAACAAAATTGTGATATATCCATATGATAGGACATTATGTAACAAAACCATATGTTAAAATAACAATGTAGATGAATCTTAAAAGCATAATTTTCGATGGAAGGAGGCACATCACAAACAATGCACATTGTGTGAATCTGTTTTCACATGGTGGACACGAAGCATCATGACTGAGAAAAGGTCAGTGTGAGGCTTCCATGCGCTAATAACAATATTCTTTGCTTCGAGTGGGATGGCGCATCATGAATGTGTTTACATGGCAAAATTCAATGAGTTGGATGTTTACTGTGTAAGCACACTTTCACTGTGTGTCATACTTTAACAGGAAATGTGAACTCAGAAGGCTAAGAAAATGCCAGCTACACTGATATTGCCCATAGTCCCAGTTGTCTGACATGCTGACATAGGCAGATTGTTTAAGGCTAAGAATCTGGAGCCAGTCTGGGAAAAAATAGTGACTTACCCTCCCAGGAAGAAAGAGGGAGAGAGCCAGAGCAAGAAGGAGAGCAAGAGGGAGTGAGAGTGAAGAAAAGAAGTGATTCATCACTTCAAATGATTCAAAACTACATGTAACTTAAAAGATCTAGCTAGACTTTAGAAGAAAGGATTAGACTTCATACCATATAAATACATTGTAACAAATTAAATAATCTAACACGAAAATAGCACGATTGAAAGTCTGAAACACAAATATGTTTGGTTCAAGTGGATGGAAGAAGGCAAGAAATGAAAGGTGATTTGACACATGATGTTTCCTGATCAACATGGAAAACTAAAAGATGTTTCTAACACATATACAAAAAGCTAGCTATTCATAAAAACATTCAAATACAAATGATGAACGGGAAAGTATTGGGAAGACTTAAGATACAAAAGCACTTAAGAACTAAGAGATTGGCTGCTCTGCCTTCAAGAGCAGTAATCAGTTTGAAGGTCTGAGGAAGCACTTCTCTTTTAAAGAACTGTACGTATTAGTGGATGTGTGTTGTGTACATGTGAGTGTGCAGGCCATGGTACATATGTGGGAGTCAGAAGACAACTTTGTGGAGTCCGTTTTCACTCATCAGCTTTATGTGGCTTCCAGGAATCAAACTCAGGTCATTACACTTGAAGAACAGTGCCTCACCTGGTGAGCCGCCTCACTGGCCCCAGGATTTCTTTTTAGGGTAAACACTTAGATCTAAGTAAGTAAAAGGTAATTCAAAGAATTCATAGGACAGGTACTTTACTCAGAGTAACTTTTCCGAAGCTGTTGGTACAAATGTTACAGCTCTAGAGGGAAAGGTACCCTGACTGTCAGAAGTCAAGCTGTGAAGGAAGGTATCCTGCATACCGACAGCTCTGGAGGGAAAGGTATCCTGACTTGTTGGAAAGTCAGGCCATACCTGAAGCTGGGTTCCGGTGGGGGATGGTCTCCCCATAGGATGTGGCAATCCTGCTCCTCTCCAAGAGAGAGAGAGCCATTACAGCTGAGCTCTGCTGCGCTCCCCTAAGGGAGTTTCCCAGCAGAGGTATCCATTGCCTCTCTGCTCCACTCCACTAGGGAGTTTCCCAGCAGAAAGGTTCCTTTCTTCTCAGCTCCAGCCCAAGTTGTTACTTCTCTGCTTCACTCTGCTAAGGGGGAAACCCCTGCAGAAAGGTAGCAATCTGCTCTTGCTTGGGCCAAAAATTATTACTTCAGCTCTGCTCCCCTAAGGGAGTTTCCCAGGAGAGGTGCTGTTGCTTCTCTGCTCTACTCTGCAAAGAGAGTTTCCCAGCAGAGACTCTGCTCCACTCTGGTGAAAGAAGGTCCTCACCCAAAACTCTTTCAAGAGATTTATTTGGGAGGGAGGAATCCAGGAGAGTGGCTGCCTTTGCCAGAGAGGAGAAGGGCAGCTGCCAGGTTTCCTAGGGGCAGAGTTTTTCCAGGGAGAAGATTTTCGGGTTGGGAATTGGTCAGATTTCAATCCCCTTGAGCTTGGACAAACTCAGATTGGCTGGATTTTGTGCTAAGGGATTGGTTGGTTCCTGCTCCAGGATTGGTTGGTTTTGTGCTGAGTTGGTCAGGGTCAGATCAGGCTCTTGTTCCATGGCCAAAGCATGTTTCTTTTACTGGCCCTTTTTAACCTTTTGGCTCTGGTTTCAGGGCCAGGGTGTGTTTCTTTCACTAGCTCTGATTCCAGGGCCAAAGTGTGTTTCTTTGGCTCTGGTCTCAGGGTCAGGGTATGTTTCTTTGGCTCTAGTTTCAGGGCCAGGGTGTGTTTCTTTCACCGGTTCTGTTTTCAGAGCCAAAATGTGTTTCTTTCACTGGCTTTGGTTTCAGGGTCAGTGTGGGTTTCTTGGGCCCTATTACTCTAGAGTTGGTATTCTTTCTTATTAGTCTTATAAAAACATTTGAATAAGACATACTCAACTGTAAAGTCAGAACATTTATGTATGTTAAAATTGTCAAAAAATTCTATTAAAATCTTACTTAAAACAAAATGCAGAGCTTACCTTTTGCAATGCAGAGGAATCTTCCATGGAGTCATGGTTTGCCTATGAATGAAGAACACAAATAGGTCTTAGAAATCTCCAGCCCCTCTTCCTTGGAGGGTGGGAGTGGGTCCTGGCCCAAGCCTAGAGATTTGAGATGAACAGATAGGGTTCGTCAGATGAGGCTGAGGCACTGGATGCAGGACTCATACTAGACCTGAGGATAAAGGAGCTTGTGGGCAAGATAGGATCAGGTAGACTTGCTAAAATAGAACCTCCTATGTGACCCAAAACTCTAGGCTTGGGTTAGGATACACTTCCTGCTTGCCAGCCCAGAACCCTATGATCAGCTGATGTCATCACTTCCATGGTACACTTGACTTCCAGACCCAGCCCTGCCCAGCATATCTTGAATTGAGATCTAAGCCTCTCTACAAGAAGTGGATTTTGGGGGTATGTCATTTGAAGATATACCCTCTCCTGGTTACCCTCACTTCCTATCTGCTATGAAATGTGCAGCATTTGACACATACTCCAACTCACCACAAGGTCCTACCTGACTGGGGTTTCAAAATAAATGAAGGCAAGGACTATGGATCGGAACCTCTGTCACAAAATAAATCTTTCCTCATTGATATTGTTCTGCCAAGTATTTTGTCAATGACTAAAAAAAAAAAAAGTCTAACTAGGACAGAAAATTGGTGGTAGGAATAGGCTGTTGCTATTGACTGCCTGTGCAGTTCTTAAGTCTTTGGGATTAGTTTGCAGAAGGGATTTGGAGAAGTGAGTTAGAAAAAAACAAACCTATAATGCTTTAAATGTAGGGTTTTAATTTTGAGCTTACAGATTCAGAATGACAATAGAGATGGGGACATTTTTGTGCTCCCAAGGTTTTAGGTGAGAATGAGAACTCTATTTGACCAGAGGTCGAGCATGTTACATTTTAGCAATGAACTTTCATACCTTTTCCCTGTTTTCAGCCTTCATACGTGGCTGGTTTTTAAAAGTGACTGACTAGATAATGTGGTGAAGGAGATTTCAAAACAGCATGGTGTTTAAGCTGTTGCATTATTTTTATGCCAGTTGCTTCAAATCAGATTTATAGTGAGAATCAGGAGTAAAAGCAGGGCAAATGATTTAAAAAAAAAAAAAGTGCAGTTTGACTGAAAAGGGATCTCACTCAAAGACGTGGAGAAAGCTGGTGCTAATTTCTTTCTTGTTGTTTATTTGCTGTTGTTGTTTGTGTGGTGCCGGGATAGAAAGCAAAGCCTTGCACATGTACATGGCTCTAATCTCTTCAAAGGTCACATTATTGGCTAGGAATGTAGCTAGGTGGTAGAACATTTGTTTATCATGATGAGGCTCTAGATTCAGTCCAAGTACTGAAGAAAAAGGAATGAGAAAAAGAATAAGAAGAGGATGAGGAGGACAAGGACAAAGAAGAGGAAGGAGTCATAGGAAAGTACTTTGCCTCGGGACAAAAAGAAAGATGCCTTAGTTTATAATCTCAGCACTTGCAGCAAAGGTAGGATAATTGCCCTAAATTCTAGGCTAGCCTGGGCTACAAAATGAGATCCTGTCTCAATAATTAACAACAGAATAATGCATTAAGGTTATCTCAGAAATTGCTCAGACCTCAACCATCATGACAAGATCGTGTGCAAATGTTTTAATTCATTTAAAAAAACTTTAAGAGACGAATTCAGGTCACGTTGCCCCTACAGAGCTGTGTAGAGAAGTGTTTCCCCACTGTCAGTCATTAAGATACTCAGAGGTCATTAAAGACATGATCTGAGGAAGCTGAAATACTGCTCACTGATGACAGACCTTACCATCACTGGAGTAGAATGCAAGAGTTGTACCACACAGAACTTTCTATCTGGATTTCAAATGAAGGCCTAGGAGGACAGACAATGAATGCATGGTCAGAATTCCTGTAGGTGAGGCCAATGACTCCAGAAAATTAGAGATGCCAAGAATATGGAACATTGGCTGAGGAAAGCTGCAAGCAGTGAACAGAGCCCACCCAGAAGAGAGGTTCTGTGAACTGCTGCAAGCAAGATTGCAGGGGCAGGTCCTCCTGCAGAGGCAGGTTCTCCTGCAGGGGCAGGTCCACCAATGCTGGAGCTCCATCATGCCTCCAATTCTCACCAGATGTCAGACCTGGAGCTTCAGAATTCCATGTCTGCCTGTTTGGATTTTGGTCTTGCTCTGGGCCCATCTGATCTTTCTATGTCCCGATTCCTCCCTTTTGGAATGGGAATGTTCACATTGTGCCATTGTATATATGCACAAACACACAAACACAACCTGCTGAGTCTGTGTTTTGTTGTTTCTGTGCATATGATTTCAGTGCTGATCACGTAGTATGTTTTGGATAACCAACTAGAGGGCTCTTTTCTGGGAGAGGCTAATTTTTCCTCTCAGCAGTCATTAATCGCCTGGAGCTCTTTGCCTAGGAGGTGGGGCCCCATGAGATTTTCCCCTTTCCATGTTAGCATGTAGTATCTTGCATATAAAGGATTTTCCCACACTATCCTGCTGTGTGAACGCTGTTCCCAAAGAACTTTGTTTATTCTCCCAGGAAGAACTCCTCTGCCTGCCCAAGGAATGCCACAGGCAAGATGTTTCCTCCCCCTCTCCAGCAAAGCAGCTTAGCTCACTCAAGGACATTAGGCAAACAGCCCCCATTCTGTCATGAGAGCTTCTGTATCCTGAGCATATTCAGTGCTAGTGATGAGAAATACTCCTTAAATTGTTCATGTTTCTCTGTTCCTGCTTTGAACTCTGAGCTATGCAGAATAAAAACTTTACTGGATGTCAGTAAAGGCACTTTTCAGTAGCATAGTCCTGAGTCCCCTGGTTCTGCTGAGCCCCTTATTCAACTTCAGCCCCTCAGCAAATGGTGGAACTTGATAGCAGGTCTATTGACATTATCATTTTCCAGGTCTTGCCTAGACAGCCATTTCTAGGAGACACAATCCCACAGCAGACTTCCTGGCCCTCTGGCCCTTAAAATTACTCTACCCCATCTTCTATGATGTTTCCTAAAATGTAGGAGCAGGAGTTGTGTTGTAGATGTGCACATTGAGACTGGGCTCACTATGATCTATTGATCTCTGCACTGTGTCCAGTTGTAGTTTTCTGTAATAATCTCCATTTGCTATTAAGAGAAGCTTCTTTGATAAGGGGTCAGAGCTATACAACTCTGTGAGTATAAGAATATATCTTAGAATGAAGTGAGGAATTACGCCAGTCTAGTAAAGGAGTAATAGTAGATTCTCTTCTAAAACCCATGATCTCACTAGTCCCAAGTTGTTGGCTAGGTTTCTATTACCAGGCATTATTTTCTCCTGTTGCATGTCCAATTAGACAGCTATTAGCTACTGCCAACATATGAGTGTTACTATTCCACCCTTTAGGGAAATCTTGCTATGCTGGTCACTGTTGTGGTTCATAGGCATCAGAGTTGGATAGGACCATTGTTTCTCTCCCTTGGCAGTGTGCATAGTACTCTCTGGCACTATGGAAGCTAGATGGCAGGAGAAGGGTTTTAGGTTAATTCCACCTCAAGTCATCTGAATCCTGTGTCCTAATTGTGCAGTATCTTCAATAGATACTTTCCTTCGATATCTAAGGAACAACCAAGGAACACAATAGTAGCCTGTATTGTTTTGGGAGTCCCTACGTTAACCAACAACACAAACAGAGGTTTCTCATGCCTGGTACTGAGGTTTTTATTAGGTTGTCTATAGTTCTTATGTGCAGTG
Organism: Peromyscus leucopus; assembly: GCF_004664715.2. Lineage (NCBI taxonomy): Eukaryota > Metazoa > Chordata > Mammalia > Rodentia > Cricetidae > Peromyscus > Peromyscus leucopus. The sequence continues at coordinate 47,451,318 of NC_051067.1, forward strand.
TTATCAGTACAAGTAGCATAACCATGTTTAAGGGCTCTCTCTCTCTCTCTCTCTCTCTCTCTCTCTCTCTCTGTGTGTGTGTGTGTGTGTGTGTGTGTGTGTGTGTGTGTGTACATAAACTTACGTATATCGCATTTAATTTTAGGTAAATACAAAATGATTCCTGGAGGCATTATCAAACAACCTTCATGTTATTTGTTCCTCCTCTTTATTTGTATATATTGACCTCTCTCCTCCCTCCCCAATGAGTGACCCTCTTCACTTCTCTAATTTCCCTCCTCATATCACCTGTATCTTGCTATTCTTCTCTCAAGTCCACCCCAACCTCATGGACCCTCTGTACTTTCCTGATTTCTGCAGTTATTCCTGCATATACTCACATATTTTGGAGCTAGGAACTAGAGATGAAAGAGAATATTTGGTTTTTGTCTTTCTAGGACTATGTTACCTCCCTCCACACAATCTATTCTAGTTCTATAAATTTACTTGCAAACTTCATTTTTCTTAGCAGATGAATAGTATTCCACTTGTATATGTAACACATTTTCATTATCTGTTCATCTGTTGAAAGAAATATAGGTTATCTCCATTTCATATTTACCATGAATAGGCAACAATGAACATTTCTGAGCAGGTATCTATGGTGTAGGATGTCAGTTCCTTTAGGCATATGCCAAGGAGTGGTATAGCGAGGTCATGTGGTGGATTTATTTTTAGTTTCGGGGGATTCTTCATATTGATTTCCAGAGTGGCTGTACAAGTTTGCACTCTCATAAAAAGATCCACTCCTGCCACTATCCCCAGCCTTCACTATTTTTGGGAATGCTAACCATTAACACAGTTATTTCCACGTGTCAATGTCATGGAAGCCTCAAGATGCTGACACCAAAGAAACAACAGTTTCAATGTTTTAGATCCCCAGGTTTGGGAACTTGGAATCTGATCTTGAAGATTCCACTGCCTAGAGTCCCCCTAACAGACAGGGGAATGAATCCCAAGCACCTCCCTGCCTCAGCACATCTGGCTTGTCTTCTTGACTTTTCTCTAGAGTAAATGGTTTAAAATAAGGTGCTTACAAAATTCCTGCTAAAGCTGGGTGTGGCAGCTCTTGCCTGTTATCTCAGTACTAGAGGCTGAGCCACCAGATCCTGTCTCAAAGAAATAAAAGAAGTCCTACTCCAAGTGTCCCAATACTGAACAGACATTATCCAAGTCTTCTGAGGACCAGTTTCCCCTTCTGTAAAGTGAAGGAGTTGAGTCAGAGTCAGTGTCTTCACCAGGCCATTTCAAGGGTGTGTGGAAGAGCAACATCAATTCTTTAATATGAACCCCAACAGAGAGGCAGATGGGGCAAGACTGGGAGAAGTGAATGTGAGGTAAATTAGGAATTGTGTGACTTTGAACAAGCCAAGGCCAAAGTAAACCGTGAAACATAATGAAAGTCTATTTTTTTTTTTTTTTGAGACAGGGTTTCATGTATCCTGGACTAACTCAAACTTATTATGTTGCCAAGGATGACCTTGAACTCCTGATCTTCCTGCTTCAGCCCCCTGAGTTCTGGACTCATAGATGTGAGACACCACACTCAGTTTATGCAGTGATGAGGATGGAACCCAGGACTTCATGTATTCTAAGAGCACTCTGGGAACTGGGCTCCAAGAACTTTACTCACTGAGTTACACCCTTAACTGTTTAAAAGTATGATCAACCCTGATTGTATCATCCACCCCAGAGCCCACACTTGATGTGAGCTTATATATAGAATTAAATATTCCATTTATTAATTTATAAACCGTAAGAAAGATGAGACAGGCCTTTCCCCTCCTTGGTAAATCTCACACTGGAGAAGGAAAAACATGTTTATATACAAATAACTGCAACACCATGGAAATTTAAAAAAAAAAAAAAAAAAAAAAAAAAAAAAAAACTAGCCCTTTTTTTTAAAAAAAAAAATCAGGTCATTTGTTTTGACTTTTTTTTTTTTTTTTAGTTTTTTTGTATATTGTGGATATTAGCCCTTTGGTAGATGTATAACTGCAAAGATTTTCCCCTGCTCTATGGGCTTCTTCTTCTCTACATTGTTTCCTTAGCTGTATAGAAACATTTTAGTTTTATGAGGTCCCACTTGTCAATTATTAGCCCTAATTTCTGGGCAAATTGAGTCCTATTAAGAAAGTTCTTTCCTACCCCTATATCTTATAGGGTACTGCTTATGCTTTCTTCTTTCAGTTTTAGCATTTCAGATTGAGGACCTTAATCCATTTGGGATCAATATTTGTTCAGGGTGATACATAACAGTCTAGCATACATAACATAACACACTTCTGTGTGTGGTCATCCAGTTTTCCCTGCACTAGCTGTTGAGGGTGCTGTTTTTTCTCCACTATGTATCTTTTTAAAATATCAGATGGCTGTAGTTATATGTACTTATGTTGGGGTCTTCTATTTTATTCTGTTAGCTTACATGTCTGTTTTTGTGCAAGTACCATATTGTTTTTATTACTATAGTTCTATAATATGCCTTGAAAACTGGACTGGCAATCCCTCCAACACTGTTCTTTTTGCTCAGGATGGCTTTGTGTATCCAGGATCTTAGATGGTCTTTTAATAAAAGACCTGGAGCCGGGCGGTGGTGGCGCACGCCTTTAATCCTAGCACTCAGGAGGCAGAGGCAGGTGGATCTCTGTGAGTTTGAGGCCAGCCTGGTCTCCAAAGCGAGTTCCAGGAAAGGCACAAAGCTACACAGAGAAACCCTGTCTCGAAAAACCAAAAAAAAAAAAAAAAAAAAAAAACCAAAAAAACCTGGAGCCAGATATTGGGGTAAAAGCTGAAAGATCAGAGAAGCAGAGCAAGCAACAGCCACCACCTATTACCTCACCAACGCCATGAATCCTCTGATTGAAATCCTCTGAGTCTTCACCCAAAAGGGTCTCAGCTAAACTGCTTTAGTTCCTGTTTCCTCATGCCTAATATACCTTTCTCCACCCTGCTATCACTTCCTGAGATTAAAGGCATGTGTGCTTCCCAGTACTGGGATTAAAGGTGTGTGCCACCACTGCCTTTACCTGCCACAGGCTGAACTTTCCACTGAGAATAGTAAGGCCGAGTTCTGCCTCCCGAGTGATAGGATTAAAGGTGTGTACCACCACTATCTGGCCTCTATGTCTAATCTAGTGGCTGGCTCTGTCTTCCAATCACCAGGGAAGTTTATTAGGGTACATAATATATCACAGGTACATGTGAGTTTTATGATTTTTTTCTATTTCTGTTAAAAAGTATCATGGGTATTTAAGGGGGAATGCATTAAGTCTGTAAATTGCTTTTGGAGAATAGTCATTTTCATAATATTGATTCTGCTGATCTTTGAAGACAGGATCTCTTTACGTTTTCTAGTGTCTTTCTCCAGAGATTTGAAGTTTTCAGTGTAGAGGTCTTTCACCTCATTGGTTACTTTTATTCCACAACATTCTATTGTCTTTGAAGCTATTAGAAATAGGAGAATAGATCTCCTTCTTAGTGTGTATGTGCTTGGTGTGTAGGAAGACTACTGATTTGTGTAAGCTGATTTTGCATCCCGACACTTTGCTGAAAGTGTTGATTGTTTCTAGGTGTCTTATGCACAATATTATATCCTTTGCAAATAGCACTAATTTGACTTCTCCTTTTCCTCTTTGTAGCCTGTTAATTTTATTTTCTCTCTCTTTTGGAAACACGTATATTTTAAAGTTCAAAACCATTTGAAATATAATTGACATTGTAAAGGCACAGAGAAAATATTCTTTACTATTTAATACTACACTGAAAGATTAAGAAAAATTTTTATTTTCATAGAAAAATCATTTTTTGAGGCAAACTTTTAGTCTAATGCCTTTCAAGTGGAAAGACAAAACCCAGCTTTTGAATCTAGCGCTGACACCCATGAGCAGTAGTCCTGCCTTGCTACACTCAGTGGAAGGTTCAGCCTGTGGGAGGTAAAGCCACTCTCCCTGGGTTCATACTGTGTCTTCGCCACTTCCCAATTGTGTGATTGTGGACATCAAAGGATCCATAAAATGAATCACAGGATGCATGAAATCTTTCTCTGTAAAATGAAAGTAACTACAAATAACTACAATCTGTAATTGAGTATGCAAATCAGGGAGTACTCAGTTAAGATTTGTGTTGTTGTTTTTTTTTTTTAATTCTACAAGTGGGTTTTAATTCATCACATGGAAAGACTTGTTTTCTTTTGTTTTTTAACAGGCCTTTCCCCTGTTATTAAACATAGATTCTTTCCTCACACATATAATCTGAGTAGTTTCCCCTCCCTTTACTCGACACAGTTCCTCTCCACCTCCTCTCTCATTTGGATCCACTTCCTTTCTGTCTCTCATTGGAAAAGAACAAGTTTCTAAGAGATAACAATAAAACATTACAAAGTAAACATAGTAAGATAAAACAAAAACCATAATATCAAAGTTAGTCAAGATAAGCCAACAGAAAAATAAAAGAGCCTCAAGAGAAGGTGCAAGTATCAGAGACCCACTTGTTCACACACTCAGGAGTCTCATGGAAATGCTAAACTGAAGGCTATAGTATGTATGCAGAGGACTTGGTACAGACCCATGTCAGCCCTGTGATTACTGCTTCAGTCTATGTGAGTTCATCTGAATTTTGCTCAGTTGTCTTAAAGGGCCTTGTTTTCCTGGTGCCCTCTGTCTCGCAGATCTCCCCTACTTCTGCCTTCTCTTGGGCAGGGTTCCCTGAGCTCTTGTGGGTGGAGGCAGGGAGGTTGGCTATAGTTTTGTCATGTTGAGCCTTTATTATGTTGATTATGCGCCCTGTAGTCCTACTCTCTCTAGGAAGTTTGTCATGAAAGTGTGTTGGAGTCTGCCAAAGTCTTTTCAGTGTCTATTAAGATGAGTGTGTGAATTCTGTCTTTAAATTCATTTGTTTGATTTATTACATTCATTGTCTTACTATGTTGAACCATCACTGGATCTCTGGATAAAGCCAAATTTATAATTCCAATCAGCCCCAAGAGGTATTCTTCATCTCAATCTATACTTACTTTATGATGCTCTGGCTTTAAGAACATGACCTCTGCTTTATTTGATCCAGTGCATGGATTGCAGTTGCTATTGAAATCTTGGTTTATATTTTAGCCTTTAGGTAGTTGAAAATGTGTTTTAAACTCTACTAAAATTCACCAAAATTAAGTAAGTACTAACGCTTTCAAATTACTAAAATCTTAATAGGAAATGGTGTATAGAATTAATGCTTGTAGTAGTTTGAATGAGATGTCTCCCATAAGTCTTGGGCATTTGAATAGCAGTCCCCTCTTGGTAGCTGCTTGGGGAGGATTAGTAGGAAATATGTCACTAGGGGCAGCTTAGAACTTCCAAAAGCCTGGAGTTATTCCAAATTAGTTTTCTCCTTCCTGTTCATGAATCGAATGTGAGTGCTCTGCTGCTGCTCTGGCCACTTTCAGCTTGCAGTTTCAGCTCTGCCATCCTGGGCTCTAACCCTCTGAAACTGTCAGCTGTGATCTCAGCATTGCCTTCAAAGCCATGCCCCAGGCATCACGATTCCTTACACGAAGTCTTACTATTTCTTAAAGTTTCCACACTCTCCCCCCAATAGTACCAGATCTGGTGACTTTTCTTTTTTAAACACATAGATACTTGCGGATATTTGAGACTAAAACCACCCTGTATAACACAGTTAAGTGGTGCTGTAACTGTGTCTTAAAGGGCAGTTCCAACATTTTATCAAGCCAGAAGTTTCAGGATGGTGAGAAACATGCAAAGAGCAGCAGATTCCACAAGCAAGGGACCACTGTCACAATTCTCTGTCTACGAAGTGAGTTTCTTCATTAGAAACAATGCTATGTGGAATACCATGGTTGAGGATAAGGTGTTCTGTAATTCATGTATAGTAGTTTTGGCACCAGGGAATAGTGCCATTTGGGGGACGCTGTGTTGGTCTCTGCTGCTGGCAGATCTGGCACTCAGCAACAGCTGTAGCCAGGTCAGCCTTAGTGAGTGAAAGTCCATGTTATTGACCCCATGCATAACTTTGATCTTTGTTACCGTAATCACATTGTTCATGGGCCCATTGAGCAAATGGCAGCAATGGCTGGGGAAAGAGGCATCTGTATATAGAACGGGTCATCTTAGCTACTTGATTGCTTCACTCCTCCTCTCTGAACTCACTTTTTGTTGAGCATTTACACGGGACACAAGAATTTTCACATCCTTTGCCATTTGGAGAGATCTATGCACATACTTCTCAAATGACTTTCCCACTTTCTCAACAATTTTCCAGCCATGCTCTTTCTGAATTCCTGACCATCCACCCGATTGATTGATTGACTACACCCTATTAGTGAGTAAACAATTGCACATCTGGCCATTTCTCCTTCTGAGTGTACATTTCTGTGCACAACTTGAAGTTCTTCCCACTGTGGGGATTCCCCTTCACTGGTGTCTTTCAAGGTTTTCCCGAAATGGGTTTGTAGCGCTGTAGCTGTAAACTTCTGTGTGGTATTGCATAGCATGCAGAACTACTAGTAAACCAGGAAGTCTTCTCTTCCTTGGTCACCTGATCACAGGGCATACCCTTTTAGATATTCCTGGGAGCAGAAGGCATTGTAACAGCATTAGAAACTATAGACATTCTGTGGTGATATTTTATTTGTATGTTAATAAATAAAGTTTGCCTGGAGATAGAGGACTAGTGATAGTCACCAACTAACCTTAGCTCACCATGTCGCCATAGCTTCCTAAGAGAACCAAACCCAGCTTCTTCCTATCTAATCTGCGCTTTTATTACCTTGCTGATCTGCTGTCTTATTGGCTCTTAGCCCAGTCACCTCACTGCCTCATCACTGCCTATCTGTACAGACCTCCAGGTTTCTGTGTTTGGTACTGGGATTAAAGGCATGTGTCATCATGCTTGGCTGTGTCCTTGAATACACAGAGACTCTGCCTGTCATGTGATCAGATTAAGGGCGTGTGCTACCACCGCCTGTCTTTTGCTTATGGATGGCTATCTATGTCCTCTGATCTCCAGGCAAACTTTATTTATTAATATACAAAAATAATATCACCACAACATTTGGGCAATGTGGATCTACTGAGGCTCAATCACACATACACCACTTCCATTTTATAGTGAATTGCTACTGTGCATGTACATCTTTATGGCTTGGTGGATCAGATAATACATAGTTCATTATGGGTATCTCAGTTCACATGTTAACTTGGTGGTCCATTGTTCAACATTCCCTTTTCACTCAGGCCCAATAACAGGCCAAGAGCTGTTTCTAAAAAGGAGAATAGTTGTTTACAGACAAGATGTTAGAGTCTTGCCCTAAAATACCAAGAGTATCATCTGTGATTCACCTATATGGGCCTTCAAAGGTTCCAAAAAGGCATCCACATCTACCACTAACACCTCAAGTATCATCAGGTCTACTGGGTCAGATGATTCAAGTGGTAGAGCCACCTGCACAGTAGCCTGGACTTCCTGAAGAATTTTCTTCTGTTCTAAGCCCCACTCGATGCTATCTGGTGGTCCTTGTGGACAGATTTCTAAAATAAGGAAGGGATTTGATAGATCAATGGCAATCTGTTCAACTAAGGATACCACATCTGATACAGTAGCTGAAATCAAAGTCACTACTTGATTAAGTTTTTAATAGACATTCTCCATGATCCATCTGTCTTCTGCACAGGCCAAATAAGAGAGTTAAAGGAAAATGTAGTGGGACCCACCACTCCTGCATCTTTCAAATTCATGACTTCTGTAATTCCTCTGGGGATACGATATTGTTTGGGCTTCACCATTTTCCATGGAGAGACAATTCTAATGGCTTCCATTTGGCCTTTTCATCTATAAGAACCCTCACTCCACAAAGCAGAATGAATGTGGGAATTCTGCAAACTTCTAACTATATCGACTCCAATTATACATTCTGGAACTGGAGAAATAATCGCAGGATAACTTCCAGGACCCATTGGACACACACTGTGTATCAGACTTCAGCAAAAATGGCATTCATCACCTGACTTTCATAAGCCTCCACTTTAACTGGAGGGCCACAATGCTTTTTGTGGCCAGAACTGTATCCAATAGTTACCATTGTAAAAGTCCATAGGTCACTCTTGGACAGGAAGTGAGAGTGGTAAAATTCTGGGGTATTTTACCAAGGTCCTTTGTTGGGGGTACATGGACTTCCCTTCATCAAGGGGTAATCTGGGTCTGCAAACCAGTTGTGTCTAGAAATTGGTTAGCAAGTTTCTATATGGGCTATGATCCAATGGAGCTTTTTCTCATTTTTTTTTTCTGCTTATACAGATCAGACAAAAATATAATAGGCTTCTTATCTGTTTCATTCCTAGAAACACCATGATTGGTTAACTATTACCAAAAGCATACAAGTCGTGCCACCATAAAAATCATTTTGCCGATGCTGCCCATTATTAGTCAGGCCACTGGAGACATTGCCTTGCCTGTGCTGCCCTTTAGGAGAATTGTGTTCACCTTGCCTCTGGCAGTTCAGTGCTGCCACCTGGCCCCTGCTACTCCTTGGCCCAATTAAACACATTGCATTTAATTCCTCCAACTGAGAAGCAGCATCTCTGACCCTAAGGTCTGGCACAAGGAAAAGAGCAATGACAAAGCTCTTCAAATGTGCCTCTCACCATTTTGTGCCTTACAGCATCAGTGAAGGGCGTGTATTCCGGGCCTTTCCATTGCAGAGGATTAGACTCTACATAACAAACCCACCCTCAAATTGGTTTCCCTGAGCCTTAAAATTCTTTCAACACTATGCCAAGAGAAATTACGTATCTCCAGCTACCTTTTGGTAGACCATCTTGTAACAAATGCTTGAGCCAACCAGTTAAACAAACTGACACCTTTTAAAACTGTGCAGACTTCTACATTAAACCTAGAATCTCCACTCAGAGGGCCTATATAAATAAAATCAGCCTGATTCAATTTTACCTTTCCACCATTATCCTACATCTTTAAAATCCATTCTGACACATGTTCCCCAGATTTCTGCTTGAACGAATTAGCAAACTCATTCTTCTAGCACACCTTTTCATAGACCACACTTTCTATTCCCCCTCTAGGAAGGAACCTGCTTAGTCTTAAGTCTGTTACCCGGACTAGAGACAACTGTTGTTGAGGACTGAGTGACATCAGTATTGTTCTTCCTGAGATCTTCTGCAAGGTAAGTCACTGTTAGTTCTGTAGACAATGAATAATTAATCCCCTCATGCAAAGATGGACAGGGCAATATAGCAGTGTCAGGGGGTGGCAATACAGCCTCTGATAAGGGTGGAGAAACTGTTGCTCAGGTGAGATAAATTCTTTAGACTCGGAGGCTTCCAAGTCCTCAACCTCTTTAGGGTCCTCCTACAGATCTCCATCCCGAATTACAGAATCCCACTCCTTACCAATCAGTGCTTTACTTTAACCACTGACACTCTCCAAGGCTGGGACTTGCCTTTTCACTGTAGGTCAGCCACTGTTATGAGGGTTTGGGTTTGCTTTTCTGCAACTTGAGCCCTATGACTGCTGGAGAGAAGATTCTCTTCAAGGGCACACTTACAAAGCTCTCAACAGTTTATCTGGAGCCAGTCAGATTTTTTTCATTGAACGCATACATTTCCTTTGTCAGTTTATCTGAAGCTTCTAAAAGCAACCTGTCATCACCATCATTTTCCACAAAGTGTCAGTTTTATATATATATATATATTCATTGAATTCCTTGTTCCTCACAGTAAGCCCTTCTGATATTCCTTTCTTTTGTTTAAAATTGAAATAGATTCTTCTCTCACACAATACATCCTGACCACAATTTCTCCTCTCTCCACTTCTCTCAGCTCCCCATCCTCTCCCTCTCCCCCTCCCCCAGATCTACTCCTCCTTCACTCCCTTTCAGAAAAGAGCAGGCCTCCAAGAGACAACAACCAAACATGACAAAACAAGATACAATAAGACACAGCAGAATCCCTCACACCAAGGCTGGACAAGGTAACTCAATAGGAGGAAGAGTCCTAAGAGCAGGCAAAAGAGTCAGAAACACACCCACTTCCACTACTAGGAGTCCCACAAAAATACCAAGCTACCAGCCATAACATACACACAGAGGAACTGGTACAGACCCCTGCAGGTCCAGTGCTTGCCTCTTCAGTCTCTGTGAACTCATATGAGCCCTGCTTAGATGATTCAGTGAGCCATGTTCTCCTGGTGCCCCCCCCCCACTGACTCCTACAGTCTTTCCTCATCTTCTGTGGTGTCTTCCAAGTTCTGAGGGGAGGGACCCAATGGAGACCTCCAATTTTTACTCTCTTTCCACATAATGTCTGGCTCTGATACCCAAAGAATGTTCCATCCTACCTCAAGGGCATTTATCCAACCAAGTCCATGATGGCTTTATTCATAATAGTCAGAAACTGGAAACAACATAGATGTCCCTCAACCAAAGAATGCATAAAGAAAATGTGATACATTTACACAGTGGAGTATTACTCAGCTGTTTAAAAAAATGACATCATGAATTTTTTTTTTTTGCAGGCAAATGGATACAACTAGAAAAAAATCATCCTGGGTGAGGTAATCCAGACCCAGAAAGACAAATATGGTATATATTCATGCATAAGGGGATAGTAGCTATTAAGTGAATGATAATCAAGCTACAGTCCAGATCCAGAGAGGTATGGTAAAGTGGAGGGCTTTAAGAGGGAAGAATGAATCTCACTGGGAAGAGGAAATAGAATAGATTTTGCAGGTGGAGTGGGAGTAAGTGGGGACAGGAGCAGGAAAGATAAGGGGGTGTGGGATGGAGCAAGAGTGTAGGTAGTGACATCTGGAATTGAGGGGCACTTTGGGGGCAGTGTGGAAACCTAGTGTAGTGGAAACTTCTAGAATCTATGAGGGTGACCCTAGTGAGGACTTCTAGTAATGGAGGATACAGATCTGAATTGGCCACTTATGTAGTTAGGCAAGGCTTCCAGTGTTGGGACTGGGTTGCATTCGGTTGAGTTGTTGGCTGAGAGAGTCTCATGGAGATTTCTAAACAACCCAGGATGATGCTCTGGAAACTGACAGTGGGGCTCCATTGCTGAGGACAACATCCACACAGCTCATTGAATGTAGAGAGATCTAGCTAGTGCCTGCATGGAGCCTTCCCCCCTACATTCTAGTCTCTTTGGCATTGGAAAATACTCTGCAGGCCACAGAAAGAGAAACCCGGACACTAACAAAACTCTTGACTTACAATATATCCTCCTTTTAGATATTTCTAACCATGGCCTTTCAGTGTTCTCCATTCTAGCAGGGAAGTCTTAGGTAATTGTAGGTATAGTGAATTGTCAAGATTGTCCCAGATACTTAAAAAGGTTCATACTTGCTATTCTGTTTTTCTAGGGCCAATCCCAGTACCACAATCCATATTAGTACTCTCTAAAGGAGCAGAACATGCTTATAGTTTGGGATTTAGGTAGCTTAAAAATGGCCGTCTCACTACTAAAAGTTCAATAACCATGTATTTATTGAGTCTGTTAGACTGGATGTCTCAGCAGTCAAAATCTGGTGCTGGAGTCTCAGAAAATTCTTAAAGAGCTGACAGCCTCCAGTCTGCACTGGAATCCTAAAGAAGTTGGTTCTAACACCAGTGAAGGAATTCCTCAACAGCAGGATAGAAGAATTTGCACAAGTCTTGTACAAGTTGTCCTAACTGCTGTGAGTTCACACATGCAGCTGCCTTGTTGTTTCTAAAAGACACTGTTTCCTTGTGGTCATCTCCCACCTCTGACTCTTATATTTTTTCAGGCCCTCCTTTTTTAATGGTCCATGAGCTAGCTGTGAACCCTGAGAGCTGCAATAATGACTGACATAACACAACATACCACTGGTGTAATAGTGATATGGGCATTGTGGGAATAACTAAAAACATTATGGTTGGATTCAAGTCCTGCTATACAGAATGAAATTTAAGCTTGGCACTATTACTGGGTCAAGAACCTATGACTAGGCAGGCCATAGGCGCTAAAGGAGAACCTACTACTAGTGTGTTAGTAAATAGACATAGCATTAAACTGACTCCTAATGACTTATTATTATACCCATATATGAAACTGTCTCTCAATCCTCATGAGAGAAGCTTAAATTTGCAATAGTGATTAACACAGAGATCCACAGCTGGCCAAGGTGCATACAATAAGAGACTGTGAAATGTTCAGCCCTAAATGGAATATAAACAGTGCATCTCTCTTTATATATTTTTAATATCTAGCTTTTCTTAAAAACAATTTTAAACTTTTAGTTGTGTTTCAATTTTGTGAAGACTCCTTTTTGTGGGTGACAGATTTTTTGTGAACATTCTTACTTAATAATTGCCTGTTTTTACTTGTTTTGTGCTTTAAAATAAGTCTTTTGATGGGAAAGTGAGGGAAAATTAGCCAGTTGACATCCTAATCTGACTCTTCCCTTATCAGCATATCTTAATGTTTTAAAATTATTGCAAACTTAAAGTTAGGCCATATATATTGTTTTGTGATATAGCAAAATAAATTCTTTTTTAAAATATTTTTATTTTATAATTAATTTAATTTTACATATTAGCCACGAATTTCCATCCTCCCTCTTCCCACCCCCCAGCCTTCCCCCTCAATCCACCCTCCATCCCTACCTCCTCCAAGGCAAGGTCTCCCCTGGGGAGTCAGCCCAGCCTGGTAGATTCAGTTGAGGCAGGTCCAGCCCCCTCCTCCCTACACCAAGGCTGAGCAAAGTGTCTCAGCATAGGCCCAAGGTTCCAAAAAGCCAGCTCATGCACCAAGGACAGGTCCCGGTCCCACTGTCTGGGGACCTCCTAAAGAGTTCAAGATAATCAACTGTCTTACTTATCCAGAAGGCCTGGTCCAGTTCCATGGGGGCTCCTCAGCTATTGATTCACAGTTCATGTGTTTGCACTAGTTTGGCTATTTGTCCCTGTGCTTTTTCCAATCATGGTCTTGACATCTCTTGCTCATATAATTCCACCTCTCTCTCGCCAATTGGACTCCTGGAGCTCCATCTGGGGTTTGGCCATGGATTTCTGCATCTGCTTCCATCAGTCACTGGATGACAGTTCTATCATGACAGGGTATTCGGCCATCCGATCACCAGAGTAGGTCAGCTCAGGCACTCTCTCAACAATTGCCAATAGTCTATAGTGGAAGTATCTTTGTGGATTCCTGGGGACCTCTCTAGCACTCTGCTTCTTCCTATTCCCATGGGGTCTTCATTTATCATGGTATCTCTTTCCTTGTTTTCCCACTCTGTTCCTGATCCAGCTGGGACCTCCCACTCACCTAGCAAAAAAAAATTTATTTCATTTATTGGCTTTAAAACTCTTTAGGGTTCTTCATACTCTCAATAATTGCTCCTAAAAGCTGGACTAGGCCAACATTTGATTCATCAGACATCTTAAACCTTCCCTTCAAGTTGTATCTATGACTTTGCTTTGTCTTTGTATCAGAATGAACTCTTCACAACAATTACATTTTACTCCATCACTTTTTCTTCTTACATATTATATTCCTTGTACAGTGTCTTTTGGATTTTCAATAAACTTCTCTCTATAAACTCATATTTTCAGAGTTCTTTCTTGCTTTCCCACAGTTAGTGTTATTGTTCATATCACACTGAAAACACACCCTTAACTCTTGGTAATTATATCATATTATTCTCAAGTTTAATATAAGCACACATATTTAACAAGTTTACACTGCCTGTCATGAACTAGAAGCTAAGAATAAATTATTTTGTTAATAAATAAAATAAAAATATACACAAGAAGCAAGACAGTCAGTAAGATAAAGAGGAAGGCATACAGAATTGAAAACAATAAATAAAGGTCCCTCAGGTCACAGCAGATAGAATTGCTTATATTGACATTCAGGAAATCTCCACAAAAGCTTCCAAAGACTAAAAAATTAATCAAGTCAAGTCCCAACATAAAATAGAGACATTGATTTGTTTTTATCTATGCTGGCAATGAACAAGCCTATCAATCCTATTTTTTATTTTTAATAAAATTTATTTTTATTATTTGTCTATGAGCATTTGCCTACATGTGTGTATGTAAACCATGTCAGTGCTTGGTGTCCTCAAAAAACAGAAGTGGGCATTGTTGTCTTGGAAGATCATACCAAGGCTAAGGAAAGAACAGCTAAAGATTAACATATGGCTTAGAGCTATAGGAATTTCCTATCCTGCATCACCTTTTTGCTTTCACAACAAAAATACTGACTCTAGGCCATGTCCTCCCTTCGTTCCTTCTGCATTCTTACTAACTCCATTGCTTGCCCATGTGACTCTGCTTCAGCCACTTGTCCTGTTTCTAGTGACTGGCCAGTAAACACTTCCTGCTTCATGGCAATGTTTAATCATTTCTGTATCAGTTGTCGGTATGTCCATGCATGAGTAATACAAATCCTAGGCACATTTTAATAGAACGTTAGTGAGATGGCTCCATGTTTAAAAGTGCTTGCCACCAAGCCTGATGACCTGAATTTGACCACTGAGATCCACACATAGGAGAGAACAGACTCTCCTAAGTTGTCCTCTGATCTCCACATGCATACAAATGCACATTAACACCCTCCAAAAATAAATGAATGCAATTTTAAAAGATAAAGAAAAATTCAAAATCAGACTCAATAGTTTATACAATATCACCAAAAAAAGAGAGAAATTATTGAGTAAGCATCTTCAAAAATCTGTGTAGTATCTATATAATATATACAAACTTCAACATGTTATAAAATAAATAAAGCTAATATGCACAGAATTATACTGTTTATAGATTATAAGATATTAATAAACTGGAAAATTATTAAAATTCTCCCCAAAATTGACCTATAACTTTAATATAATTTCAATCAAAATTTAAGCAGAAATTTTTGGTAGATATTAAATATCAAATAAGTTGATTTTAAATATGGGAAGAGAAATATAAACATTGAAAAGAATTTTGCCAAATAACAGAGTTAGAAGACTAACACGATATAAGTTTACATAATCAAAATAGCATTGGCAAGTAGATGAACACACAGATAACTGATGAAGAACAGAACATCCAACTGAGTCTTTTTTTAATTGCAAAAGCAATTCAACTGAGATAGAACAGTCTTTAGTGAATGGTGCTGGAATAATTTGAGATGCATAATCAAACAGTGAACTAAAGTAAAATAAATCATGGCCTATACCTCACAACTAAGAAATAATAAAATGAAAGGGTCCACAGACCTAAGTATAAATATAAAACTATAAATCATTCCAAGATAAACTCTTATAATCTTGATTTGTCAAAAAGAGTTCTTAGATGTGATGTCAAAAGCATGATCTGTAAAAGGAAAGCTGGTAGTGTGAACTCCATCAAATGTAAACATTTTCTTGGACAAACGAAAAACTAAAAGAATTAAAAGATAAGCCACATGCTGAGGGTAAATACTCAGCTATTACATGTTGGACAAAGAATTTATATGTAAAATAAACAACTCTTCAAAATAAACTGTGTAAAATCAAACAAACCATTTAAAATGGGAAGATATTTTAAAAAGATTCTTCACTGAAAATGACAGTTGGGAAAGAAACACAAAAAGACATACCATATCAGTAATTAGGAATGTGCACATTAAGAGTACAGTGAAATAGCACTGCCCACTGCTGTGGAATAATCCTCTTGTACACGTAAAGATTTGTCACTTGAATTGATTTAATAAAATGCTGACTAGCTGATAGCTGGGCAGAAAGAGACTTAGTGTGAGAGCCAAACTAGGAGAATTCTGGGAAGAAGAAGGGCAGAGTAAGAGAGTTGCCAGTAAATGCAGAAAAGCAAGATAAGAATGTTGAACTAAGAAAAGGTACCAAGCCAGTGACTAAACATAAATAAGAAATATGGCCGGGCGGTGGTGGCACACGCCTTTAATCCCAGCACTCAGGAGGCAGAGGCAGGCGGATCTCTGTGAGTTCGAGGCCAGCCTGGTCTACAAAGTGAGTTCCATGAAAGGCGCAAAGCTACACAGAAAAACCCTGTCTCGAAAAACAAAACAAAACAAAACAAAAAAAAAAAGAAAAGCAAAAGAAATATGGGTTAATTTAAGTGTAAAAGTTAGCTAGTAACAAGCCTGAGCTATTGGCTGAGCATTTATAATTAATATAAGCCTCTGTGTGGTAATTTGGGAAGCAGCTGTTGGGTATTTGAGAGTGGCTGTGGGACACAGGAAAACTTCTGTCTACATATGGCACCCAATGTGGGGCACCAGATGATGTATAAACCTAATTAATCTTATTAATAAAAATCAGGAGTCAGATATCAGGGTAAAAATCTGAAAGATCAGAGAAGCAGGGGAACAGCCATAGTCATTTCCTACCTCTTCCATTCCTCCAACCAAAAGTGCTGAGATCCTGTCTCTACCCCTTATAACTTCTAAGAAGGCCACTGCCACTGCCTTATCACTTTCTGTTTCCTCTCTGTACAGACCTCCAGGTGTCTATAGTTAACTAGTGGGTAGCTCTACCCTCTGACTTCAAGCAAGCCTTATTTGTCAGAACACAAACACAATATCACACAGCAGCCCACTTCTGCCAGAGCCAACATTTGAATCAGATTGAACACTGCAGGCCTCACTGTCTTCTTGCTATTCTCTGTCTTCTGGCCACTCTGTTTCCACTCCCTCACTTTCTGTTCCTACTAATCCTTCAAGCCTCAACTCAGGCCTGAAGTTTACTTTCAGCTCCCATCCTTCCTTTTCCCTTCCCAACCTGGATCTGGATTATATACAACCTTTGTGTATTGTCAGCTTGACATTTGACCTGTCACTATTCCTATCAAATATGTAATGCTTGATTGTTTCATTAGAAGTTTTCATGATCTCAACCTTAATCTCTAGCAAGTAAGAGACTGTCTTCTTCAAAGTTTCTCCTGATAAGTTATCACACTTCAAAAATTGTTTAATAAAGAAACTCATATGGAGAGATTCCTATGCTCTTTCATACAATGCCAGCCTAGAATTAGCCTTTTACCTAAAACCACCCTAAGACTTTTATAACTTCTAAGAAGGCCACTGCCACTCAGTATCCATATGCAGGTTTACTCCTTCTTCAAAATTAAAAATATTCTTTCTATCATTGCAATGGGTCAGATATATAACTTGCTCTGTTAACTGAAGTTGGGCAGTCTTGCCTATGAGCTATTGTCCTAAGCCTTAAGTCATAGCAGTCTATATCAAATCTTTTCAGGTTCTTAGCATCTTGGCTCACACAGACTGCAATGTAGCAGGGAAACTATTCAAAGAAAAGAGACAGTACAAATTGGCTTACACTATCAAGAGTGACAGTGCCCATCTAAATGAGAATACTCAGGGCCAGTTTTTGTTTGCAACTACCTTTTCTGGAGTTTAAGCAAAGAAAACGTTTTGTTGCTAAGGGTGCAATTTTGGTGGTTCTTTTTTGATTGACAGGCTTGGATATCATGAGTCTTTGAACACTATGCATGTCCCTTCCTATAATATATTTCATTTTATGAATAAATTATGCATAAGCATAAGATGGTAAGTAGAAGATTCTCTCTAAAAGTTATCTCAGAGGACATAGGTTGCCTTATTAAGTATGCAAAGCCCTTATTGTGTATATCAGCCCCCTACCCTGCTAAAACTACAGTATGATTTAATAGAAGATGTCTATGTTTGATGCTCATGAAAGGGAGGAGAGACTCATTCTATTCTTTGATGTGAGATGTGCATGCAGCTAGATACAGGTGGGGTTTTTAGGCTGCTAACAGATTGGTAGGCACGTTGTTCAGAGTGAGTTGTGGGCATAGGCCAAGCCAAGTTATTGCTAAGTCACTTCTTATGCTAGCCTGCCCCATAACATGTTGTAAACCAGATACAATTTATCCTAAAGAAAGAGCCCCGACTCTCAGAAGTGTCAGATGTTACACCATTAGTGCCACTTCAACAGTTCCATCTTCTTCCTAGTTATATGGCATGCACTTTTGACATCACACTGAAGGTCTCTTCCAAAGATGAAGCCTCTGACCAGTTGTGATTTTCTCAACACTGCAGAGATCACTGGCAGATGGATCATATAGAAAGTGCTTTACACAGATTCAATTATGTATTCCACCTGTTAAGCTGTGGTACCTACGAACTGTAACACTAATTAGTCAGTATGGAAAAATATCCCAAAGGTGCAAGACTGGCATTTACATCTTAGTGATAACCAATAGTTGTCTAATTGGACTTAAAGTCTATTCAATGGGAGGGAAATCATGCTTTGTACTGGAATCATAGCCAACTACCCATGATTAATGAGGTCATAGATCTTAGAGGAAGACCTCATCCCTAAACCAGTATAACTCTTCAGCCGGGCGGTGGTGGCGCACGCCTTTAATCCCAGCACTCAGGAGGCAGAGCCAGGCGGGTCTCTCTGAGCTCGAGGCCAGCCTGGGCTACAGAGTGAGTTCCAGGAAAGGCACATAGCTATACAGAGAAACCCTGTCTCGGAAAAAAAAAAAACCCACAAAAAAACAGTATAACTCTTAACTACATTCTAAATATCTATCCTCATACCTACAGATAAGTATAGCTCTCAACAGTTATCAAAAAAGTTTCCTTTTCAGAGACCATTACAGAAGTCACACCTAGTTAAAATGTACAAAACAACTTGACTCTGGGATGCCCAGCCTTAGTTGATGTATCTATAACACAACCTCTACATCTAAGGCTCAGGGAACATCAGGGGAGATGATGCAGAAAGATTGTAAGACTGGGAGGACTAGGAAGTCTGCTGTGAGATTGTATCTTCCAGAGATGATCAGGAAGCTACACACATGAAATCTCAACAATGTGTTTGTTTAAATAAGACATGAATAATGACAGCACCAGCTGACATGCTAACATAGGTAGGGAACGTTGTGCAGGACCCCAACCCTAAATAAAGGGCCACAGGCAATTAAAAACTGCTGAGGGAGGGAGAATTAGTCCTCTCCAGGGATAAGCCCCTAAATGTAACACTGAACAGACTCAGCAAGTTATTAAGTGTGTGTGTGTGTGTGTGTGTGTGTGTGTGTGTGTGTGTGAGAGAGAGAGAGAGAGAGAGAGAGAAGAGAGAGATAATAATTAAAGAATAAGAGTTCATGAATTTTAAAGAGAATGAAAGAGTGTAAATGAGAGGGGTTGGAGGAAAGAGGGATGGATGATATAATTATATTTTAATTAATTAAAAATTCTAAAATTACCAAAGGTGTGAAACTTTGGTGTCTTTTGCCTTCCATAGAAAAAGAAATAGAAAAGAAGAAAGTGTCCAGAGGAAAATGAATGAAGCATCCTCAGGGTTGCTGCCTCGACAACTCCCGGAGAGATGGTGACTTGGCCAGTCATCCTCATGACACAAGAGAAAGACAATCTCTTTGAGCCAAATTGGTGCTGCAACACTGAAAGTCAAATGGAACATCATAGCAACTGAGGTGAGTAATTATCCTTTGCTGCAGTTTGTTGGTATTGTGTGTGCATTTAGAAACCTTCAATACTACTTCATACAAGAGACTTTTGTTGTTTTTTACCCACCCCCAAGTTTCTAGTTGATATTATAGTTTGGTTGTTTCTGGTGTTTATTGTTGCAGCTCAACCAAGTCTCTTCTTGGAGATTTTCTTCAGACAGTAGTTCTATATTAATTCAAGTATAAAATCTGGTAAAATGTATGCTCAGCTTTGAACTCATCTGGCAGGAAGGATCGGACTCCTGCCAGACAAAGGGAAGTGTCTAGTGGGAAAGGGCAAAGCACCTCAAGTGAACAGAGAAAAGGAGGAGAGTGGTAAGGGTGCCTTCAGGTGGCCCAGGTTTACTCTTCTGGAAAGTTCTTACTGTGAGAGTGTAATCAGTGACGACAAGAGGTGGGTCAGTGCAAAGGGCATCACTGAGAAGCCACCCGTCTTGTTGCTATGAATGGGTTGGAGATGTGTGCAGTCAGTTAGTTCTTCAGCAAAAGGTTCTGGAGATAGAGGTCTTGTCAGGGTAAGAGAAAAAATATCACTTCTAAGGATGTGGAAAATGGGGTATCTAGGGGATGCTGGGAGGGAAATGGGAAGAAATAAATAAGCATTGTGAAGAGCACAGAATCATGGATTTATGGCGATTATATGCTCAGAACCTTTATACTTTATGTGAACACATGCAAGCCCAAATTAGATCAAATGCACATGAATTCATTTATGTGGAGGAGTTGGCAATCAGTGACCAGCATTTCATTTTCTTTTGTATCTTGGTTGGCTGGTCAAAGAGAGGTTTGAATTTTTCTTACTTTCAGTTTTCCTATTGATAATGTGCACAGTTTAATACTGAGCCTGTTTGGGAAGCTAAGCTTGCCAACAATAGATACCCGGGGCGATTTTCAACCTTTGTGTTTGGGATAGCAATCTTGTTTTGGGGACTTGCTATGGAAATACTGGAGGACGCTCTGAAATAAGTCTGTGAGATGGACAAGAAAGGTGCTTAAAATTGAGGCAAGAACACCTGTCACAGTGTACCTACCTACCTAGAAGGTTTATACTGCATCCTTTCGGAACACACCATTTGCATATGCACAAAGGGATTGATGAGCCATGGCTGGTGCAGGATCAGCCCCGCACGCGTGCTGGGTGTTGGAAGGATGGGGCCGGTGGTAACAAGAATCAATATATATTTACTATGGGGGCGAGGAGGAGGTGCGTGAAGCTGCAGGGCGGAGCACAGCTACAGGGAACAAGCCTGGCTCCTGGTTGGTTCTGAAGTCTGGTTCCCACAGAGGAGCAGGCAGGAAGGGAGGGGATGCAGGAGGGAGGATAAAGCAATAAAGTGTGCTGCGTTGCCACGCACCGGGAGCCCTTGCTTGAGCTGCAACACCACGCGCCTCTGACCCAGAAGGCCCCCTCCTGGCTCGCACAGGTTCACCAGCCGCGAGCTGCTCCAGCCGTGGCGGTGGCTCTGACAGTAACTGGCTCTGGATTCCCGGCAGTCAGAGCAAGGCGAAAGAAGCTAATCGTCCAGGACTCGCAAACCAGGTCCTCAATGCTTGGCACCTATGCAAGCCACGTGCGACCCCCAGTTCTAACCTGCGTGCTGACCGGAGCATGATCTGTGTCCAGTCGGAGGCTGCCAAGGTAAGCAGACACCACGCTCAAACCACCAGCCTCCCCTTCCCCCTTTCTTGGGCGGCTTCTTTACCCCGGTGAAGCCCCTGCAGCGCCCTCCCTCCTACAGCCGGGATCCACCCTTCTACCCACCCTCTCTCTTCTCCCGCGAGGTTCAATTGTTGGCTTGGGGTGGGTCACCGCCCAGGCCGGGATGGCATCCCAAAGCTTGGGTACAGCAGGCTGACCGGGCCCTCCTGAGGGCCCCGGAGAGAAACAAAGAAGCCCCCAAATGGGTTCGCAGCGCCTTCTCCGCCCCTGGGCGCCCTCCCAGTGACTAGGAGATGCCAGGGGAGGGGGCGGAGAGACCTACGTAATCCCCCTTCCTAGCCCACACCCACTCCTTATGAACCAACGCTTGGGATGGGCTTTTAGACAATTGTATCCCATGGTCTCCGCTCGAACTCTCTTGTGCTTACTCAAGGGCTCCTGCAGCCGGTGGCCAGGTGCAGTCCCTTGGGTGGTGACTGGCTGGGAAGATGCGCGGTGTGGGTGTTCCCCAGGCGACTCCCTATCCCTGGCTGGCTGTGCCTCTCAGCTGGGCCTGGCACCTGAGTTTCAGCGGGAGCAGCTGGTCATTTCGCCCACCCTACTGCTACCTGCACATAGGCGGGAAGAGGGGCAGGGGTAGAGGGTAGGCAGGGGGCGCTGGAAAAACCGCATCCGGTCCATTTTTGGCTGGAGATCCGACACATTCTCCATAGTTTACCAGGCCATGACAATGCAGCAAAATCTTAGAGCTCAAACTGGCCCTCCATCCTCCGTTCCAGGGCTTTCTGACAGCCCTGAAGCCTCGATTTCCCAGGCACTGAACTAATTTGGGGAGTGTGGATGTGTGGTCTGTTCATCTTGTGCACAGAGGCTTGGCAGGGTAACTTCTCTGCCAAATTCAGCGCTTGGGGGTGGGGTGGGGGGAGCTGGCAGGGACACAGGCTGCAGAGATGCCCCAGCTTGCTGTGGTTCCGGGCACAGCTAGCCTCAGTCTGCATTGAGCTAACAGCAGATAGCTTGCGGGGATTTTCTTAGCTGCTGAAGATATTATTTTGACGTTGCTGTAGTTTGAGGCTACTTCTTCTGGGATCCGCAGTGGTTCGACTCTCCCTTGTTTTCCTTCTTTCTTTGAAAAGATAACTATGCTGTATTCAGCAGAAGTGGATATAGGAAGAACAGCATAGTTCAAACATAAGGGGTGGCTTCTTTTTTTGGTGGAATTTAAAAGGCGATTTAGGAGGGTAGGTGCCCTACCTGAAAAGGCCACCCCTTAAAAGACCCCAACAGTGTTGTGCTACAAGGCTTCTCAAGCAGGTGGCCAGATCTGCATTTCTCAACAGTGGGACTCACTCCGGCTGTGGCTATCACGGTAATTCACTCTAGCTTGGGGATTCATTTTGAAAATGTGTTTTCTACTAAGAAGGGATTACAATCCACATGCTTACCCTAATATGAATGTGTGTGTCTGTTTGTAGAGACGTAGATTGTGGCAGAATTCCCTGTTGCCTGATTCCTCTGCTTGCTACCTCCTCTGGAATGTGTTATTGGTAAAATGAAGAACTATTTTAATTCCTAGACCAACAGGCAAATTGAGGTCTGGAGTATTTCTTTTAATGAACCATGTTCTGACAGATCCACATTAGGATCCCAGTCAAGCACAGTTGGCTTCTTTGCAGAATGACAGACCTTTTTTTGTGGGGGATGGGTTTTCATTAAGACAATTGCCTAAATTTATTCAGATTGTGACATTATTGACGTGGTTCAGGAGGCCACATCCTGAGCCGGAATAGCTTATCATGCAGAAGCATCATGCAGAAGGACTGCAGCTGCTGTTATTTGTGGATATAGCATCATTCGACTCATTCCTCTCACACTTGGGCTTTTAAAGATGGGCCTATTGAAGCTTTGCCTCCCATGCGTTAGATGTGACCATTAATGAAGAAATACAGGGGAAAATGTAATCATTGGAAGAAACCCCTTCGTTTCATTTCTTAAGTGTAAAGTGAGTTCGTCCAGTTAATTCAATAGTTCCCTCTAGTTCCAGCACTCCTTGATAACTGATCAAGGGGACAAGAAAAGTTACCCAGTCTAGGAAAGACAATCATAGCCCAAACAATGGGAACAAACTATGGATTTATTACAGACCTTATTTTTACATCTTAAAAAATGTAACTCGCGGCGTCTGCACTTTTTCCACAAATTAAATCAACTAATGACTTACAACAGATCAATTTTAGTCCACTAGAGAGACTTCACGGGGTTGGGGAGCACTGAAAAATGTGGAGTGTGTTGTGTAACAGGTCCTCTTACTTTAAGATTTGATTGTTTATTACTACCTCATGTTTGATAACTGAGAATTAACTTTTCCAACTACTGATTCCTGCTGGTCGTTTCTAATGAAAGAGTGTAGACATGTGTCGTGTCTTGTGCAGTAATTAGCAATAGCATCAAGTTTACTTTCTCTGATAGGATTTGGTATTGTTTATAATAAATGCAAACATTTGCTGCTGTTTTGATAACGAGTAAGGCCATGGCGATTCTAAACAGGCCAATAAAGTGTTTTCATTTACTTCAGTAATTATGAAAAGTTAGACATGGTCAGGTACACAGAATACCACATTTGAGCACTAATTTCCTTTAAAGTTACGATCAAAATAACAACCTGGAATAACAGTACCCTCCAGATGTAGTTTACTGTTTGCCCATAGCCATTTCATCTACACAGCTAAGTTAGTACTGATCATACTGCAGGTATCCAAGTTGTGAATGTGCCACAGCCTCCTGGTTTAAATGTCCACCTGAGCTTCTTCAGAACAAGGGCACTATCAAACTCACCTCTCATCTCTGCAGTACCTCGCACTTTGCCTGGTACATGATCTGTAGTGAGGAATGTTTACTGAATCGATTTCAGGCCATGGAAATGTTCTGCAATTGTATAGGCAGGAGGTAGGTGGGTATTTTCTGCTTCATGAGTCAGTTGGAAGAATCAGAGAGGTTATGTAAGATGCTTAATGGAAATGGTGAGGACTCAAATCCAGGCCTTTTAGCAGATACCTCTGAGGGAGGCTTTACTCTTCTCAAGAAAACAAACAACACTATGTAAAGAGGACACTAAAATGCTGTAGGGTTGGGTTATTTTTTTTTTTTACTTGAATGATCTGTATTTGTCTGCTTTGATAAAAATATATCTGGTCACTGCATTTATTCTGTCTTGGCTTTGAAGGAAAACTGTTTGGCCCAAGTTCTCTGTCCTCTAACTTGTACATAAGCAGAACAAGGCACTGCTGCGGCTTCTTCCTCAAGTTTTGCAAGGATGACAGATGTGTCTAGAAAGTGGACTGACCCATATTTGTGCAGATCACATTGAACCACCATACACTGTATTTCTGAAATGACCTGGGCCAGCTTACTTAGACAGAGCCTTCCTGTAGACAGATTCTTGGATAGGCAGGTATGACTTACAGACATTGAGACTTCCCATTACCAGGACAAGCCACCCTAGGAAACTCAGAGGCCCAGTCTCCTGTGCCCTCCCTGCACTACACCTCTGAGTAGATTTCTTTCAAGTCACTTGTCCTCTCTGTGATTTACTTTCTTCTTTAAAAGCAGGAAGTTTAACCAGACAATGCTACAGGTCACTTTGAGACCATGATTCTGTTTGTTTATGTTTGTTTTATTCCATTGAGCAAACTGGAGGGTGAAAAACAATCGATAATACAATTATCATTTTAAATGTATGTGTCTTATATGTGTGTAGAGTAACTTAAGGCCACTTGTGTGCAATACAAGTTTTCTAGTAATCTTATTGAGCTTTCTGTTAATCCTATTCTCTGTGGATACTCATAGTAATTCTTTCCTAATTTTAAAACTAAATGCATTGTGTTAAAGAAAGGAGATCCTTGACATTTCTTGTTTGTAGAGTGCAGTGTTGAAAAGATGTACAATTTCAGAATGTTTAGAATTTCAGGATTTGATAGTCAAGGCTCTGCTTCCATCATCAGCAATTTCTGATCTGTGCTCTAAGTGTTCTGGAGATTCACCAACACTTGCCCTTTTCAGGTTTTCTCCTTTCCATTTTGACCCTCATGTTTCACTTCAACCCAGTCTCCTGAAACAAACACCTCCCCCATCTTGAAAACACGTCACTACCACCCACCCCATGGGCTACACCAAGGGGGCTGTCAGAGTCCATGGTTTTCTACTTGCCTTGCCCAGTTCTGCATCCTGAGGTTAACTTGTCAGCAGTACTTTTCCAGACCAGGCTACTGTGAGTTGGAGAGACAGTTGGAGTCTTCAAGGATGTGGTAGTATTTTTATGTTTTCACAGAATCTCAACTTCACCTGAAGTGTAAACTCCAGGCAATTGTCTCTTAAAGCCTCTTTTAGATATTTTAGGAAAGAGAACAGCAGATTGATGATTTTATAGATACTGTTTCATAACACATGTACATGGGGTTATTAGTAAGTGACTATAGTGTTCTGTGGCATGGACACTGGAGGAGAAAAATGGCAAGGGATGGTGCAAGATTTTTGATAATAATAATATAATTTGATAATATTGCCATGATTATTGATGAAATACTTTAATGACCACTAGACCTCTAGGTCACTGAATTTCTGTAGCAACAACACATATTCAATCTGAGCATTGTGTGACCAGAAACCATACTTTTCTTGATTTATCAGTCTAAAGTTGGATGCACACAAAGGACAGAAAAATAAAAATATAGTGTGCAGATGGGCTCTGCTGGTGTTATCTATTTGCATGTGATATTTTTGGATGAATACAGTGGATGAAACTTAAGCCTGCATTGAGGGGAGGGAGGGGTGAGTTAGAGGAGGACACCATCTGTGCCCATGATGATGAACACTATCATGGAGACTTCATTTGGGGTCTCTTTTATGTATTTAGTGGAACAGATTTTTCATTTCACACTTTCTAGATATATTTGTATTGCACAGATGTCAGGGAAATATCATGTGTGTGAAAGGAAAAAAAAACAACCAAAATTTACTTCTGTGACCAAGGATTATAATTCAATCACTTTGTCCTTAACACCTGTTTAAGTTGCAAGAATGTTGTCTGCTTGTTCTTGGGGGTTTAAACCAGAGAAATTTAAGAAACAGAAAATTTTTGTCATATACATTATTAAAAGGCAGATATTCAAATTAAGTAGTAAAAAAGGTGGAGAGATAAAATAGAAGACCATGCTTTGGATGGATGAAACCTATCAGTAACTCATCATTTTCCTGCTGAAATGACTGCAGGATGTGGAGGGATGCAATAGCTCAGTTGGTAGAGTGCTTGCCTAGGATGATCCTAGCATGAGGTCCTAGGTTCCATCTCAGTATTGCATAAACCAGGTGTGGTGACACAAAAGCCTATAATCTTAGGATTTGGAGGTTGTACTTTTGAGCCACCAACCAGCTCCCAAATCATAACATGGAGACTTAAGAATAGTTATGAATGCTTGGCCTTATTTTACGCTTGTCCCACTAGGTCTTATAACCTGTTGCTATTCATCTACATTTTGCCTCAGGGCTTTTTACCTTTCTTTCATTCTGTATGTCCTACTGTTTACTCTGTGTCTGGCCGGCTAGCAGCTGGTGGCTGGCTGGCCCCAGGTGTTTCCCTCTCTTTCTCATTCTCTCCTCTCTTCTTTTCTCTCCTCTTGCCAACCCTGCCTATCCCTTTACTGCCTAGTTATTTCCCATTCAGCTTTTTATTAAACCAATCAGGTGCCTTAGGCAGGCAAGGTGAAACAGCACACATCTTTACATAGTTAAACAAATACAGCACAAACAAATATAACACACCTTCACATAGTTAAAGTAATATTCCACACAGGTAGAACTGGAGAATTAAAAGTCAGCCTTGGCTACATAGTGAGTTCCAGGCCATCCAGGGCCTCATGAGAACCTATCTCAAAACCAAAAGAGAAAACAAAACAAGAAAACACCATAGCATGTGAACAGTAGGCTGCTATCTTCCAAAGGACTTCTATTATTCTTTATTATATTCAGATTTCCTTTTACCCCTGTGAACAAGAAATTCTGGAAAGAAACTGAGTCCACAAAGACTGGTTGACTGACCAGCACTTCAGTGATGGGCAGAGGGTGGAATGTTTCAGGTCCAGAGCCTGATTCAAATTTACCTTGAGAACTCTGGCCCTCTAAACAGCCATGCCTTGCCAACCTCTGTTTTGTACCTGACACCCTGTGACTGACTAATAGATAAAACCAGAATTAAAGCCCTATTTTCCATCATTCAAAGGGGTAAGAATATTGTCAGATAACATCTGAGATCCATAGCTAATGTTCTTCCACTTGGCTATAACCTGCCTTTCTGATGTTTCTACTAGCATATCTGAAAAATGTCTTGATTTATGGTTTCCTTTGTCTTGTTACTATAAAAAAAACTTCATAAAACTATTTCATGTTGGAAAAGGAATTGGGAATAACCCAATTGTGTGTTCTCTGACCATGGTCACTCATATTGGCTTCAAATTAAATTCTTATTCTCTGTGAGGTGAGAGCTGTGTTTTTGCATGGGCAGTTATTGCACCCAGGGTAGGACTCTGGGGGAATAATCCACTTCACACAACAGGAGTCACCTGGATAGAATCAAGGTACAGACAAAGACCCATTCAGTCCAAGCCACTTGGAGTTATTTCCTTGGGTGGATTGTTGCTAAGTTCTTTCCAGGACTCCCTCAAACTTCCCTTGGATTGGTAGATGGTCCTTTTGTTTATTCTGAGCTGGTTACTTAAGGATCCTATTGATAGATACCTTTCTTATTTTGGTTTGCTTTCAAAGTTTCAGGTATCTCTTTCATTTGTTCATTTGGGGACATTTTGGTTTAGGCATTTGGTATGCTTTTTTTGTTTGCTTGCTTGCTTGCTTTCAAATCTCCAAAGGCATTCTGGAGTCTAACTGGCTTGTTGTCAGCTTTGTTCCATTTTAAACCTTTGAAGACATTTCGGTTTCTGGTTTGTTTGTTTTCTTTGCCTTTGGAGTGATTTATCACATTTTCCCTCTGTCTGCTGATACCCTTCAAATACCTAGTTCTGCCCCTTTTTGGTGGTGTCTTCTTCTTATTGCACACTTTAGCTTAGGGCGTTGCTGAATGCCTGATCATAAAGAAACGAAAGGTAAGAGGCGCTTGTTCCCTCCAACCCAACAGAGCTGTCTGTGCCATGGCCTCTTAGGCAAATCCAACAACCCCCCTGCTCCTGGTTCGGAAGGAACTTTATTACTTGTCTGGCAACACATACGGTTTGACAAGTCATTGTCTCTGAGCACATTCATGTTTTTATAAATGTGCTGGATCATCCCAAGAGCTACCAGAAGAGAGTGGAGTGAAAGGTGAGAGTGTCAGTGGTCAAAGCAGCATGTAAACCTGATCCAGAACAGGAATCCCTAGTTAACACCAAGAAGCTTGCAAGTTTTATTTTCAGGAGAAAGGGGGAAAGGCAGATGGGGGATGGGGGGTGCGAACAAGGTTTCCAGAAAGGAGGAAGTGTTTAGAGATAAACTGCCATCTGGTACCCCAGGCAGCTGTATGTGTGACAGTTACAAACTTTCAACTCAAGTGTTTGGAAAAATGGGGCGGTCTTCATCTTCTCTGCCTCTTTACTTTCCTGGCTGCTTTCCCGATAAGGTTCTGAAGAAGAGGCTGACTTCTATAATTTCTAAGGTCAAAATCGATACATTTAAACTCTGTATGTTTTATTTTATGGTTGATTTTTTAAAAAGCAGAACCTGGAAAGATGGCTCATGAGCTAAGGGTATTAGCAGCTCTTCCAGAGGACGCAGGTTTGATTCCCACTACCCACATAGCACCTCAAAATCAGCTGTAACTCTAGTTTCAAGGGATTTGATGCCTATTCTGGACTCTGTGGGCACTGCATTCATGTGGTACACAGGCATGTGTACAACCAAAGCACCTATACACATAAAATAATAAAACAACTTTAAATAAATAAACTTTCTACTTTTTAAACTAGGTGCATCCTGCATGTAATTGTGTCATGTGTGTCTGTGATAACTGTTTTCATGTGTCATTTGAGTCAAAAGAAATTTTTAAAAACTGTGACCATATTGGTTTCTTTTAACTCATCTTAATTGTGTGCTAAAACATGATTTTTGGCATGCCTAATTAAAATGCGCAAGTGTATATTTTAAAATGTGAGTATTTTGGTCATGCATTAGAAAGCCTGAGGAATATATACCACTTCATAAAGTTGGAGACTCACAACATCTTAAAACATTATAAAAGAGTACCTTTGGGTCTATCAATTGTTTCATAAGACCCAAAAGTATTTACTGTTAATATAGAACAACACCCATTAGCGTCAGAAGATAAATATTTCATTAAGCTATAAAATCTAAAGTTATATACATAAATTTTGATAAGGTTTTCCTTCCAAAAGAGGAAATATGCCAATTAAAATTTTATTTCACACTTGAATAATAGTCATAAGTAACATAAAAATCATATGGTTTCTTTCCAAATTTTCTCAATATTGAAATGTTAAATGTAAAGTTTTTTATTAAGGTTAGACTACATATGAAATAATGGATATTTATGCTTACTAACGATCTTTGTATTACATTACCTTTTCACAGTGAGGATTACAGATGATATAAGTAATCCCTCAAAATAATAACAATAAGAAACCTTGGTTTTTAAAAAAAATATATATTTATGTTTGATTATATATGTGTGCATAGTCTACATGTGTTTGTTTTATATCATTACTTGGTACCAGATTGGCTTGTACATATATGCTCATATAAAGTTATTAAATTGGCCCAATTTCCTTTGGCTCACTGTAAAACTAAAATTTTAAGGAAAATAGTCTCAACTCCAACTGCCCCAACAGACTAATGGTGACCACATGTCCAGTATTCCAATTATTGGAACACAGTTCTGATACTTGTCTCAAATCTGCTTCTATAACATGATTTGTATTACTTGAGAATATAAATTAATTTAAAGAGATGATTACTCCTGCTCCACAGTGTAATTTTTTTTTGCTATTGGATGATTGCCCTCCTTTGAGACAGTAAACTCTCTTTCAAAGACTAAGTGGTTGACTTATCTCTGTGCTTTTATATGTGCTTTGCATGTGTGTGTGTGTATATGTGTGTGTGTGTGTGTGTGCATATATATGTGTGTATGTGTGTGCATATGTATGTATGTGAGTATATATGTGTGCATATATATGTGTGTGTATACATGTGTGTGCAAATATATATATATATGATATTTTTGACCACTATTGACTCTTTGAAAACAAACAAATGAATGAACAAACTTTTCAAGGTTCATTTCTTAGCCAGGTCTATGTAAGATACATCTCTCTAAACATTTTCCTCCAATGGTCATTTTTTTTTTGAGCCTGCTTCAAGGCTTACACGGTCATTTTAAAATTTACAGATAATCTTAAAATCTTACATCATATTAATATAATTGGGACAATTATCCATCTCTTAGATGTATTTTTAGTTTAAAAATAAAGATAAATTAGTTTAGGTATAATACTTGTCAAATGATTTCCATACTTATTCCAAGGGTAAACATGTGGCTCTGAAGGAATAAAGTAAAAATAATGTCAGACTTTTTATCCTGCTTTGGAGACCCTGATTTAAAAATCTAGCTTTTAAATGGACAAAAATTTACTTTAAATCTTCCAAAAGAAACTCCATATTGGGGTACCTATATTTTTAGATCCAATTTCTTGTAACCAAAGAAAACAAACTTTTTTCTATTAAAAACACATATAGTATATTATATTCCTATTAAAATATATACACATACACATGCATATATGAACTAGGCCCACCATCTTTATTACTATGAAGATATAACAAATCCAGCACTGTAGATGGCTCTATAGCACACTATGTGTAAAAACAAAGTAACTTTAACTCCATTTATCATCCTAGACATATCCAAAGATTAGGTGGAATCTTCTTATCCAAATTATACAGACAACATCAGTCCCTGTTAACAACAACAGTCATGATATCTTATACTTAAGTACTGTTTCTTGATTAAATTGGTCTCTAAGGTGTCCTATTGACAGTTAGATGGGACTCATACAATTTATGTCTGTATAGTTCTAATAAACGGAAATGGACAATACTACAATGACTCCTTCTAGGTTCCACTCCAATTTCTGACCATTAAAATGAAAAGTAAGATTTGGTTATGCCTACAAGGATACAAAATTCTGATTTTTAACAGGTCTGACCTCTTGCTTCTATCACTATTATTACTATTTGGTCCATTAAAAAAACAACCTTGTTAAAAAGAAAGTTTTTTTTTTTAATACTATATTGTTATCTAATTTTTTTATAATGTGATTTTCCACTTACTGTTATAAAAATAAAGCCAGTATAATACAAATATAATAGAACAGATCAACTCAGTATCTAAAGAGAAGAGCTGTGATAATTTAAGTATTGAAGATCTGTCTTCCCCAGATTTATAGCTAGCCACTCTACATGACCTTATAACTATAAGGTCCAAATGGACAAAAGAAAAACTATGTTTAAAAGACAATAGATTTATATAAATATTCTAAATATAAATAAGATAGTTCATATGGTACAAATAACTGTAACTTCGGGGAGAACATATAGTTAAACTAGCTTTTTATTAAAAATATATAAATTATGATTGTTTAAAATGTATATTTCATCTGTTACCTTCAGATTAAACAGTTTTCATGATTATTTTAAGTATAATAATCCTATTATATGTCACGTATAAATGTTATACCAGATAGAGCAAATGAGAAAAAAAAGTCAGGTTTGGATAATTATGCTAATAGTTTTGATATAATCTAGGAAATTTTTCCTTAATAGTACCAGCTATTTCTTTCTCCTGAAGACTGTCTTCTCTACTACTCAGCTAATCTACATCAGATTCTAGGAATAAGTCTTCCTAACTACGTGGGACATTATGTTATATACTATTTGAAAATAATATGCCCCCCCCCCCCACACACACACAAAGCACAGGATGTGACTGGTTCTGGAACTGGGAATGAGAACTGTTGGGGGAAAACTATGTCTAAAAATGCATTTTTAAGCTGTGTTGCAAAAGCTGATTAACTGATAGAACTTCAGTGGTTTGGAAAGGTTCAAATGTTCTTAGTCCAAAGACTAATCCAATTTATACAGAGCTTTCTTTAGCCCTCCATATTTTTTTCTTTACTGACCTGTGTGTTGAAGGGAGGAACAGGAAAAACAGAGAGTGAACTTTAATTGGGGCAGGAGGTCAATACAGGAAGAGATGGAGGGAGAAGGGGGAAAAATCGCAAAGGATGTCTGAAAATCTATAAGGAGTCATTTATTTACCTAAAATTACTTGTAATGTACATAATCTATGTGTATGCATATGTAGTTTAAATAAAGTTATCACACTTGAGCTGATAATACTCCCCCTAATAGTCATAGACTATCTGTTGTTCAGTAAGACTTTTCCTGGGACATTCAACACACTTGTCTACACAGATCAGAAAGGGAGCCCACAATAGACCTAAGTACAGATACAGAAAATTCCAATTTGGTGAACCAATGCGTTTTGTTGGGGTTACTTACAGGAACACAGGAGCAGCTGCACCATCAAAGCCCACCACCACGTGGGTGACAGTTCACAAAAGCTGGAAAACCTGGGGCAAACTGCACAGCCTGGAGGCAACACAATAGGCTGG
This sequence comes from Peromyscus leucopus, assembly GCF_004664715.2. Taxonomy (NCBI): domain Eukaryota; kingdom Metazoa; phylum Chordata; class Mammalia; order Rodentia; family Cricetidae; genus Peromyscus; species Peromyscus leucopus. Next base: position 47,484,247 of record NC_051067.1, read on the forward strand.
CTAATGCCCTTTCTAGTGGGCTCAGCTGGTCTTTGTTTCTTCTAGACAACTTGTCTGGTCTCTGCTTCTTTTAGGCTGTAAGGTCAGAATCAATTGGCATCAAAATCATCTGGTTCCAATTTTATGGTCAATGTTGTCTTCTTTAATAACAATGGGCAAGGGAGAAGTATGGGAGGAGTTGGGCATGGGAAAAGAATATAAAAAATACATTGTATTTAATTTTCAAAAAATAAATTAAAACATCAACAAAAATGGGAGTCAATAGCAAGTTAGAACAACTTTGTTTTGAAAAAAATTCATACAGTATATTTTGATCATGTTTTTCCCTCCCCCAATTACTCCCAGATTCTCCCCAACTCCTTAGCCTCCCAACTTTATGTCCTTTCTCCCTGTCTTTTATATATATATATATATATATATATATATATATATATATATATATATATAATCACAAGATACACAAAGACAGAAAAATGGAAATCAAAACAAACAAACCAAAGACCAAGAAGACAAAAAATTCCAAAACAAAGAAAATTGAAACAAAAAGTCCACAAAAATGCCACTGATCTTCTGTGTTGACAAAGGGGAATGTGAACTACCCTGAAGTGTGGTTGATATATTCAGGGAGACGCTATTGGAGAAAACTGTTTTTTTTTTTCTTTGTCAGTGGATATAAGTTGTGGTTAGCTTCTTGTTTAGGGGTGAGAGACCATATCTACTCCCTCCTCTCAGTGCTGGGATCCCATCTGACTTGAACCTATGCAGGCCTTGTGTATGATGTCACAGTATAGTGAATTCATATGTCCATCGGACCTGTTGTCTCTGGAAGATGCTATTTCCTTGGAGCCAACCATCTGGCTTTTATAATCCTTCCAACTTTCTCCTCTCTATAAACTCCTGAATCATGAGAGGTAGGGTGTGATGAAAACATCTCATTTAGGACTGAGACTCCAAAATCTCTCACTGTCAGCACATTGTCTAATTGTGGATCTCTGTATTAATTCTGATATAGTCGAGAAGAAGCTTTTCTGATGTGGGTAAAGTGAGGCCCAGATCTATGGGTATAGAAGTATGTTAATAGAAGTCATTTTACTATTATGTTCCTTTAGCAGAATAACAATAATAGGTTTTTCCCTAGGCCCGTGATATCTAGTCTCAGGTTCTTGGCTACTTTAGTAGTGTCAGGTATGGGTTCCAACTCATGCAGTGCAGCTTAAATGCAACCAGAAAGTGGTTAGTTATTCCCATAACATGTGTGCCACTATTGACACGTCTAGTTAGGCACCAGTTGAACTAACATGGTCAATGATATAAGTAAGTTTTCTTTCCATCAGTATGGTACTATTTCTCAAAGGAACTTTGCAAATACTTTCCATCATTTTTTTTCAATGAAGTAAAATGTGTCTTTATTAAAAGCATATATTTAGATCATGGTATGACATCTTTGGGAAAAATAGTGAAATCCAAACTTGTATCTTCATCTTTTTCCCAAGACAGAGAAAAAGTATTGCTATGTATGTGTATATACTATTATATATTCTTATACTTTCTTGATGTAGATAACAAATGTTACTGATGTTTCAAAAGATGATTTGACCAAGGGATTCCTGGGTCACAAATAAAAATAAGAATCATATGTGTGTGTGTGTGTGTGTGTGTGTGTGTGTTTATCTTTAGACAAATACTACACATACACATAAAAAGCAGGGAAAGGGTCTGTTTCTTCAAAAACTTTAGTAATTATTCAACATATACGTGATATTTTTCTTTTTCACAAATACTATTTTGACTGCAACTATTATTTTATTATTTTTGTGACACAATTTTCTCCCTCAAATTGCATATTTATTAGTCTTCCTTTGCTGACAATGGATTAGCCTAAGGGCAGCCTATATTTACATTATTTGTTTCTCATCACTTCAATAGTTTTAAGATGTTTTTAACAATTTTGAATATCATGCTGTGCTATCTAGACATTTGTGGCTATTATTCCCCTTATTGGAACATGAACACTTCCTTTGAATTCCCATTTTCCCCACAGGAAAACATTTCCCTAACATGTCTAGTATGTCAGTTCTGTACCTTTATTATTTTTATGTTAAGAATTTTATTGTGTATCTTTTCCTTTCTTTCCCTACTTCCCCCAAATAAAAACCCTGCTAGAACTTAGAAATATTTCCATCTTAAAAGTATTGTTTTCCAGTCTTCCTGTCAAGTGGATATAGTCATATGATACACTAAATCTTAAGAGATATATTTGGGAATCAGTAGGTGGTGCTTCTGAGAAGCTCTTTAAGGGCGCTGACTCATCTGGCAAGCTGTAGTGTCTCTTTACTTGTCCACCATATTAGACAGAGAATCTTACTGTGGTGACGAGAATGCTGAGCCATTTTGTAATCTGAGGAAGAGAGCCAAACACTAAAGATGATGGACCCAGGGCTAAAATATCGTCTGGATTTCTGACAGCATCATATGGCAGCCATATCAGCCCAGATCTGTCCTAAAGAGGAAAGAAAAAGAATTAACTCTCTTGTCTAAGTGAACACTGCAATTTTTCTTGGTGCCTCAAAAACCTTCTCAGATAACAAAGGTATAAGGTATTTGTATACAACAATTGCCCTTTTAATCCATTTTTTCTTTATGTTCTCAGTTTTTTATCTTTTATACCTCTCTAAGTTTATTTTCATTTCATTTTTTAACAATTCTGGTTTTGCATCTGTGTATTTATGACATTTAAATCAAGATACACAATAAGTATACTTTATAAGATTTTAAAGAACTATTTGCTAGTAGACCATTTCCAAACTGCATTTTTCTGAATCCTTATATTTGTGCTCTTATTTGACCATTAGTGTTTATACTTCTTTTTTTCATCTTTTACTTTTGACAGTAAGACCAAGCTGATATTGACCAGGTACCAGAGGTATATATTTCTTCTGTTCTAAACTCCTTGTGGTCTTTGCTAGAACTAGAGGGCCCCAGTATTGATGAAGGGAGAGGATAAGGTGTCTAGAAGCAGCCACTTCATTTTTTGGGGGGATTTGACTAGTGTGATGGTTTGCTTGAGAATGGGCTCTATGACTCACATGTTTGAATACTTGGTCCCCAGTTGGTGGAGCTGTTTAGGAAGGCTTAAGAGGTGTGGCCTTGTTGAAGGATGTGTGCCACTGGGAATGGGCTTTAAGGTTTCAAAAGACCTGTGGTTCCCAGTGTGCTCTCTGCCTTCTGCTTATGGGTTGAAATGTGAACTCTCAGCTGCTGTTCCAGCCAATTGCTGCCATGCCTTCACTCAGTCAGCATGAATTCTAACTCCTAGGAAACATAAGCCCAACTAAATTCTTTTTTTTAATTAGTTGCCTTGCCTTGGTCATGATGTTTTATCACAGCAATAAAAAATAAACCAATACATCTAATAAGACTCATTTTAAATAGGAATCTTCATAAGGTTGTACATGGTTCTGTGATCACTGGAGCATGAGTTTTTGCAACTGGTAATGAGAGGGTGGCAGACTTGTAAAACTATTTCATCCTCTATTTCCAAGTGAGGTTGATTGTAGATGTAACCGTCTTGTTAAATAAGAAACACAGAGCCAATGCAGAGATGAAAGCCCAAGAGGTCAGAGCAATAGCTAAGAGCTAAAAACCTTACCCTTCACTGCCCTCCTCAGCAAGTGTGCTACTTCCTGTATATCTGTCTTTATATAGACTTTCTGTTCTGCTTTCTCTTTGGTTATAAACCCAACCACATGACCTCCTCGTCACTGCCCATCTATACAAACCTCCAGCTCTTCTATAGTTGGTATTGAGATTAAAGGCATGTGTCTCCATGCTGGTGGTATCCTTGAACACACAGAGATCTGCCTGTCGTGTGATTAAGTTAAAGGTGTGTGCTACCACTGCCAGACTTCTGCTATGGCTTGCTATTAGCTCTGACCCCCAGGCAACTTTATTTATTAACATACGAATAAAATCACATTTCAGTACAAATAAAATATCGCCATAGTTGATTCTGGTCTCAGAGCAGAGAGCATCCTTTCCCAAGCTGGGTTGGGATTAAGAGACTCTTGCAGCTCCCACTAGGTATGGTAAGAGGCCACCCGGGAAGGAGAGTTGGGGAAAACAGGCAGGTCCTTCTGGGACAGCCACTTTCTGATAAGGCATGGCCCTTGCCTTGGCTGCTTATCTGAAACAGGAGCATGCTACAGATAGCAGCTTCCACCTCTATAGCCTTCAAAAATTATCCACTAAGCACATCAGAGGTTTGCTATCCAATATACCCAAAAGGCAGTTAAGAAATTCTTCCCATTGATCTGCGAAATATGGTTCTACATCTTCAATCCTAGCAGGAGCATTATAATTGAGTGATGTCCTCCATCCCAGGATTTTCTTGATTTAACGCTGATCCCACTGAGATTACAAGGTGTTTCGTGTGAAAAATTTCTTATCATCGCAAGTTTGTATCTAAAACCAAATTTATGACTTTTCCTGGTTATTATAATCTAATTCTTCTATTTCTGAAAACTGTGTCCAAGTAAAAATATCAGAGCTAGACAGACTCCACACACAGAATAACAAATCCAGAATTACACTTTCCAACCTTTCTGTTTTCATTGGTGTCATTCTTTGTTCAAGGTTTAAAAGTTAATGTCAGAATGTAATTGAACTTGGGGGGTCACAATCTGTACCCCAATAAGATCTGGCCTCCCCAGTCCTCAACAAACCAATACAAGGAGCCAAATTAATAGTGAAAAGTAGAAAAGGGAGATTTATTCAATGTGACCACATTGGGAAAAGGGATAAAAAAGGTCCAGCAAATCCTTCAAGTCCGTGTTTAGGGACCTGAAGTGAGATCAAAGTCTAAAGAGAGGGCTAAGGATATGCTCACCTAATGGGCCCAGGCAAAGTGTGGTCATGCCCACATATCATTGTCTGGGCTTCAGTTTCATCCTCTAAGGTGGTAAGACAAGATGTTAGAAACTGTGAAATCTCTTTCTGAGAGTAGTTCTCTGTCTGGCTAGGAACTTTTCCTTTTCCCAACATGAGAGTCTTAGAGAAGTTCACATTTCTTTGGCGTTCATTGTTTAAGCAGTTAGAATCTCTTCATTTCTGCTAAGTCAGCTACAAGAATCATTGAAGCTGAGTTTACGACCTTACCCTTAGGCTCCTTTCCTCTCCATGGGAGTCCCAGTTCCTTCTGCTCTTCTTACACATAGCACTTTAGTTCTTCTGTTTGCTGAAGAGTTTGTACCTGCTCCCCTCAACCTGTTTAATCGGACTTACAGACCAGGAATGAACCTGCAGGGCTTCCTGGTTGTACTCCACACTTATGCTTTCAATACTACTTCCCAGCCATTTGTAAAATGGATGATTATCTCATCAATGGGTCCAACACAATGCATTCTCACTTGGATTTTCTTTATGACTTTTGTGCCTGGGCTGTTTTCTGCATTCTCTATAATCAATTTACATTTTACCTTCTTCCAAAGATCCAGCTGAAATTCATTTTCATATTTCCTGAGACTTTTAAAAAAATATTGCCTTTTACACATGGATTATAAGATGTTCAGATTCAGAAATTATTTCTAGGGTTAAATGTAGACAGTCATATTTACCCCAGGATGACAGTCCAATGACCCTTCTTACTCCCTTCTATGAAGGAACACCTACACTCAATAAGTCCAGCTGCCATGATCTTTTATAAGCCTCCACAGCTAATCTTATGTAGATGACAGTTGATTGTCCTAAAAGAAGGTACTGTGAAATACCATATTAATAAAAGAAAGCTGAATTCAAACTACATACATAGGATAATGTAATTAATTAACATTACCTGTGTAATACTGTAAACTATGAGATTTTGTAAATTTCCAAGTAAATCTTACAGAGAAGACAACACAGTCTTTATATTGTGCATAGAACCATCTATCATACCCATGCTTTTAGCTTTGAACGAGTGCATGTAGCAGATGTAAAGCATCAGATACAGAGTAAAATACTTACAACCGTCCCTAGAAATCATCTAAGGGAAGCCTGCCAGAACTATTATTCTGGAGTTACTGGTTAGTGGAATTCTAGATAGAAAGGCTTTTCTGTTCTAAGATGATCATGTCATTAGCTGCCTTTACTATAAATATCTCTATATCATGAGATAAAGAATAGTAACCTATGCTGGAAACACTTTCCCCATTAGCTGTCCTTAAAACACGATGCTTTCATTCCTGGGCTCTTGTTTGTTGTCACCGAGTCAGGGGGCAGCCTGATCCAGAACATTGAAATAAATATACCTCAGTCTGAAGTGGGAAGGGCAGATTCCATCTCCAGGGCCAGCTTCTCAGTGAGTTTAAACAGCACAGGACAGTCCCACAATATAACAGATGCATAGCAGCTGCTCTGCTCCCCGCCACCATGTGTTTGCTCCGGCAGCTCCCACTTGGTCCATAGCAGATAAGATTTCATTGTGGCACACCTGAGCTAATCAAAAACCATCAGTAATCATGTAGACTGGCAGCTGTCTTCTTGATCTTTGCAAGACTTAGAGGATCTCTCAGAAGGGATGAGATCTCTGATCTCAATTGGACCTTTTTCAACCAAAGAAAAATAGATCCACAGGCCAAGAGTTTGAAGCACAGGGAGGGTAAGCTTCAGGGATCAAAGGAGGGAAAGAGGTCAGTGAGTAACTGTGGAGACAGGAATATGAGGGAAGAGAAGGTATGTGTAGAGAGACAGAGTGGGAGACAAGTGTGGTAGGGTGAGGGAGTAATCTGCCTGATCAAAATTTGCAAGAGATTCCTAAGGAATTGGGTTTAGAAGTTCAAGCTACTAAAACCTGATCCACTGAAACAGAGGAATAAGGGGCAGGACGTGGGTGGATGAAAAGGAGACTTGAAGGCAGGGAACCTCTGACCCTATGCCTATGATGTTTTGCTGCACTCCCCTAGATGGCAGGTTCGAACATGCCAGGTCGAGGCCAGCAAGTTCTGGTTCTTGTGGGTCTGTTGGGCCCTTGTCAAGGTCCAGCTTGAGGCCCAGTTGTTCTCTAGGAATAGAGGAGCTATTGCCTATACTGTAGGTTTGAATAGGCCAGGCCTAATTTCCAACTTGGCACTTCCTTCGGCTTGAAAATATCACCAGAATGAAGTTCCTGAGAGTTTTGCAGACCTCCCTGAGGGAACTATCAGGAAGAAAGACCCCAGAGCCCAAAATGAAGTCAAACTCTCCAGGCACCACTGGGTATCCACTGGGCTCTTACCTGCTCACCTGCCCAGGAAGAATGGCCAGCATTGTGTGTGTCTCCCAGAACTGCAAAGATATCCCTCTCAAATGTGAGGAGCTGGATTAGAAGATAAGAAAAAGAGTGGATTTGCTACTCTGCCAACAAGGAGCTGAGACAAAAACCTGTTGCTCCACTCACATGGTCATAAGGCTGCTAGAAACCTGGCCCCTGATGAGATTAGGTCTCCGGGTCACAACTAACTGCCATAAAGCCATGGTGAACCTGGAGGGTGGAGTGGCTCTTGGACGGTTAAGGAAAGATGAGAAACACTATGTGGAGAAAGCACCTGGTGAAGGAAAGGTTCCCTTCAGGCTGAACCCAGAAGGAAGCTCTTCCCAGGTCTCAACATCAAATGTGGAGGAAAATGGAATAGAAGCAGCTGGACCTCAGAATGGCGAAAGCAGACTCTCATCAGTCTGAGGGGTTGGCACCCCCAGACCTTGCTGCTTGGTTATCCCAGGTACAGGGGTACACAGAGCAGGAGGTCTGAGAACAGATTCTGCAGTCAGGCACATGGATGGGGAGGACATGGCTGCTCCAGACCCAGGAACTGCCCTTTTGGGTAAAAGGCTTTTTGAAAATGCAGGGTGGGAGATGAGGCAGCTGGTTTGTTCCTGCCACCTCCAGGCTCCTCCACGGCATGTGATGGCAACTGGCTGCTTTCCAGAATCCCATGGGTGGCAGGGTTCCTGAAGCCTCCAGCGTGTTTTTATGACCTTAGTTTTATGGTGGGGGATTTCCTTTACCCGCCTCTGAAGTGCCATACTTACATCATTCCTGTAAGAACATGCAATAAATAAATTTGGTTGTTCTTTGGAGAGTGAAAATAATGACCCTCCAACTTGGAGAGGTAATGCAAGAATATGTTGTTTTTTGTGTAGATGGAATCATTGCTGTTCAGGTTGGCGTTAACCTGGTAGTACAGGGACTATTGAGAAGTAGGGTGAAGATATCATTTCCTTCTTGCCAAATGTGCTGAAGGGTGTACCCAGTGGTGATGATTAAATATCTCTTTATTGGAACATTAGTTTTGTGTTTGTTTTGTTCTTTTGGTTCCTAAAGCATATCTGTTCCCACATTCTCGGTAAATTAATCATGAAGCACCCAGGTGGTTTCCTTCTGGGAGGCAGTAGTCGAGGGTTATTTGGGGGAAGTTCATTTATCATGTTCTTCAATATTTCTTGTCCTGATGGCACCATTACAAAATCCCAAGTTTCCCAACTGTATACGTACTTGCTTGTGTAGTCTATTTATCACCGTGAAAGAACTATCAGCTTTCTAATCTGTATCTGTAGCTACACTGAATGGTGAGGACTGTGGCCTGCGTCTTAGCAAAGAGCTTTCTCATGGATGAAACCACGCACAGGTTTAAGCAACATTTTTAGGACAAATATTTTCTATAGAATTGCTTTAGAATGAAAATAGAGCTTACTTGGGAGGGAGAAAACAATGTTAAGAGTGAGAGTAAAGGAAAGATTTCCAAAGCCGAATAAGGTGGTTTGAACAAAGTGAAATGGGTTTCTTTTCTGCAGAACATCGCAGGACCTTTGGCATCCATCCATAAGAAGTAAAGCCCCCTCTGGGTAAGGTTAATCCACAGCTGTGCAGAGGGTCTGCCCTGTCCTCACAGCAAGGAGGTCTCATGTGAACACCACCTCCAGCAGGAACACAGTGATGGCGATGGGAATTAAACAGAGTTCCCAATAGGCAGACACAGGGAGAAGGGCCCTAACTAGGTAAGAAAGATGGAGAATTCCCAAGACGGTGGCCTCTTCCTCACCCTCCTAACCAGAGACAAAAGCCTGGAAGCTTAAAACAGAGTCCTTGTGGGCTTTTTTCCCTGCCAGTAGGGGACCCTACTGATTTACTGTCTCAACAAGCTGAAGATAGGATCAGGACATGTTTACACTACAACTGTGGGCCAAGCAGCCATCCTGTCTGTTCTCAAACTGACCACCCCTAAATTAGGGGACGAAACCCCTTCAAGTCCCTTTAAAAATGAAACAAAACAAAACAAAAAACCAAACAACCAAAAACAGCCTTCAGGCAGAGGCCTTCAGGTTCCCTGTGTTTGGCTGTGTGTGTGTGTGTGTGTGTGTGTGTGTGTGTGTGTGTGTGTGTCTGTGTGTCTGTGTCTGTGTGTGTGTGTGTGTATGACTGTGTGTATATGTGTCTGTGTGTGTATGGCTCTGTGTGTGTCTCTGTGTGTGTGTGTCTGTGTGTATATGTATGTCTCTGTGTGTATCTGTGTGTGTATTCATGTCTCTGTGTGTGTGTGTATCTGTGTGTGTGTATGACTGTGTGTGTCTGTGTCTGTGTATGTCTCTGTGTGTGTCTGTGTGTATGTCTATATATGACTGTGTGTGTCTGTGTGTGTCTATATATGACTGTGTGTGTCTGTGTGTGTATGCATGTCTCTGTGTGTGTCTGTGTGTATGCATGTCTCTGTGTGTGTCTCTGTGTGTGTCTATATATGACTGTGTGTGTGTATGCATGTCTCTGTGTGTGTCTATATATGACTGTGTGTGTGTGTGTGTATGCATGTCTCTGTGTCTCTGTGTGTGTCTGTGTGTGTGTATGCACTCATTTCCCCACCCCTTACAAAAGCCTTTCTTTACCAGCTGATTCTGTCTGCTGTGTCTGAGATTTCCCGGCTGCAGCTGCAATGATACCTGTTGCATCCAATTTGCCTTTTAATTCTTAAACTGGCAGAGAAAATGAATCTAATTAAGACCCCTAGACATTAACAATGGGATCACAGAGGGGCTACCACAGCGCTTCACAAGCTCCTGGCATGAAGCTATTTTTCTTGAAAGCAGCTGTGAAGTGTGTTGTCTCCTGAGGAGTACCACGGCAAACCTCCACCTAATCCGTTGGAAATCCTGTAATCATGGCAAAATTGGAGTCTGCCAGAGTTTAGCCACTAAGATGCCACCAGTTTGGCCCAGAAGTTCTCAGAGACGGTTTTACAGAGCACGAGCAAACCTTGTGAGCTGCCGAGGTTCACAGTGTAGGAATCCATTTCCTGGCTAGAGACTCCTGCTTTTGTATCTTACTGATGTCACATTTCCTTTGTAATACTTCTATTTCAAAGTTACTTTAATGAGGTGTTTGGACATCATCTAGGTTTTTAAGTGGTTTTCATTTTGTTTCTTCTGGTTTATTGTATCTTTTTTCACTCATAATGTTTCCTTTTTATAATGTCCTTTATTTCTCTTTCCTCACCTCTGTATTTCCATTCTTTTGATTTTCTTTCTTAATTCAAATTTGGTTGCATTGTATCTTACCATTGTTATTTCATGATTCATTTTGAGGTGCCATCTGTAGAAAATGGAGACAGCCTGGTACCTAAGGAAGTAGCCTTAGGGGACGATCTCAAGTTTGACTACAGTTTTTACCTGATTCTGCCTGGTCTCAGGCAGGTTGCTCAGTTTCTTTCCCAGCCTCAGTTTCTGACCTTCAACATGGAGTTGGTGATGAACTGTTGTAGGTCTTATGTGAAAGACACACATATAAAGATTCCAGCCCAGGACTTAGATAAGAGATGTCTAATAAGGTTATTTGTAATGTTAATATTCTGGCAGTCTTCATAGGGAACTAATTCTATCAGATGAGACCCCCCCAACCTTAGTACTTCATTTATCTTTAGTTACTCTCAACCTGTGCTTTTGAAGAAGCAGAGAGATTGCATCCATTGTCTGTATTGGGGTGGAGAAAGCTGACTGACTGCATTGAGAGGTGGCACTCTTCACTACTTGATGGTGACCGACAGCTTGCACCTTCTGGCTGTACTGTTCTTTGCCTGAATCCACTGAATGTCATCACTAGGAAACTATTCTTCTGAGGACCAGCCGTACGGTTCTAGAATCTCACAGAAGTCACCTGTCTGGAAGGTGCCACATGTGGCATGGCATGCTGGCTCCTGGGTGAGAGGACCTGCCCTTGGGCTCTGTCTGACCTCAGCAGCCAGTGGTGTCTCCACTGTGCATCTTTCTTGAAATGAAGCCAAGAATAAGACGTTTCCCTTGGGTTCTGGTATCATATTTACCGAGAGATTTTGATTGTAAAAAAAAAAACTGATATTTCAGTTTGAAAGAACTAAAGAAATAAAAGTCATTTGCAGCAACAGGAATGTTCTCTGCATTTGGATTACACAAGCCCCAGAGTGACCACATTCAGATTCACTACATAACAGAACAGGACTCTTCCTTCTGGTACTCAGCCTCTGTCAGTTTGGATGCAATGGAGCTCGGTATTTTATCCTTCCTGAAAAATCTGAATGTTATGATAGATCAGACTCTGTATTTACTCATTTCCCTATAATCTACATTTTCTACAGTGAGGAAAAATTCTCTGAGGAACTGAAAACTCAAGTTAACTATTGTTGGGGTCTGACTGAAAAATGAAATGACTGCTTTTGTTTCTTCGTATCTGGTCTGGATACCTTGCCCCCAAATCATTTGAGGAGTGCTAATTAACATAGAGATTCTAAAACTTCAGAATAGGACCCATTCCCTGGTACTAGGACAATAATGATGTAGATAGTGCCTGAAGTCTGCATTTTCAAACAAGTTTTATTTGTACATTCCAGTGTTGCCTTTCTCACCTAAATTAAGAATTCTTAAAAGCCTGTTCATACACAGAAGCTAGTGCATTGAATCCCAGCTCCAGGAGCCAACCACACCAACTTGCCTACCTTGTCCCTAGCTGGCAGCTGCTGCCCTGAAGTGCCACTCTTGCTCTGCTTCAGCCTGGTCATCACACAAAGCCCAGTCCTATCCCTTGTCTCGGCTCCAGCTGACTCCAGAGTGACGCTCCATCCTTTCACGTTTCCTTGTCCACTGGTTTTGTTTTTCTGAGCATCCAGTGTCATTTAATGTTTTTTTTTTTTTTTTTTTTTTTTTGCCATTGGACTTTGACAGCAGCTTTTGGATACTCTACCAGGTTAAACTTTGGGGTCTTTAGCATCCCCTTGTCTGCTTTCTGTCACTTACACTCAGAAATCACAGCAGTCACAGCTTAGCTTGTACTCTTGGCCACTCTGTAAAGAATGAGAAGTGGGTCAAAGTTTATGAGATGGAGCAAATCCTGGAACCTAATGCCCATTAACTCAGGTGATGGGTGCTCTGCCTGGGCTAACAATGGGACGATCCAGTTTGGAGAATGGAAAACTGTCTTTAGGTGATGGCTCTCATTCCCCATCTTGAAACTGTAGTTGTTACTGTAGGAATCCAGACCCAGTGTATCTATGCAGCTGCTGCCTCTATATCTATGGAGTTTGACTAAAATCTTTCTGGCTAGAAACTGTTCAGTTTGCCAAAAGCACATGGCCATTCCAAACACACTCATTAGAAATGCTAAATTCGCCGGGTGGTGGCGCACACCTTTAATCCCAGCACTTGAGAGGCAGAGGCAGGCGGATCTCTGTGAGTTCGAGGCCAGCCTGGTCTACAAATAGAGTTCCAGGAAAGGCACAAAGCTACACAGAGAAACCCTGTCTCGAAAAACCAAAAAAAAAAAAAAAAAATTCTTTATCTTATTTGATTATCAATTTGGAGTAAAATGAGATCATGAGTTTTCACAGCTTGAAGTCTGCAGTTATATGGGTAGATTTTGTTACTATTGTTTTTGTAATCACAAACACAGCTTTCACTCACTAAGACAATGGTAATTACTTCCCACTGATGCCTCTGACCACTTATTATCTGCAATAATATTGCTATCTCTGGCAGGTTCCAGAATGCCATCTAGAGTACCAAGTTCACTTAGCTTTCGTCTTCTTAGCTTCCTCCTGGCCTATAGAAGCTTCTGTAGCCCTCTCAGTTTCTTATATTCTTGACAGAGTTGAAGAGTACCGGTCAAACATTAGTAGAAGGGCTCTTTGTTGGAGTTTCTTTTTTCTCCCAATTATACTGGAAATGCATAGTTTGATGAGGAATTTCACAGAGATAAAAACTGATATTATATCTCCTACATAGTTCATCCATTATATAAAATACATTTGCTATATGCGTATGACTCATCATTAATGATACTGACCTTAGTCACTTATAGTTACTGATAAAGTTTCAGATAGATTTTCCCACTGTGACATTCTTCTTTCTGTACAGCACGTTTTGGAAGGAGCATGCTATTCTGGAGACACTTACCAAGTGAGGGGTATATCTACTTCCTAAGGCATAAATAACAAGGAATTCTTCTCTTTTATTGATTTGTCATCTTTTATTTTTAGAAGAATGCACTTATGAGTACTAACTTTATATTTTTGCGTTATAAATCTTAGCTTTGTTACTCAAATTCTTTAGCCATAGGTGCTCTTTTGGTTGACACCCCCACCCCCATGTCTCTTTGACATAGCATCTCTGCATGTATTTGTTCTCTAATGTTTTGATAGGTTCCTCTTTCTTTTTGCTACAGTATAGTCTAGGTTTCTCAAGGTGACTCATTAGTATTTGGCTCCTGGGATTAATGGTATTTTGTGGTTTCAAATCCCATGCAATTCAATTTTATGTAGGAATATCTACCAATCTTTTGCTATTTTCTTCCACTCTCAAAATACCTTCTAATTTCTCAGGACAGAATTATGAATGACTATATGGATTTAGAGATAATAGTCTGTTCATGTGTCATTTTAATTATTTCTTTTTTAAAAATGAATACATGAGCTATGTTTATATGGTATCAAGTGTATTTTTCTAAAATAATTTACTAATTCTCTCAATAAGATTCATTTTATACTTTAAAACTTTTTTGTTTTTAGTTTTGTATATGTGTGTCAGTGGTAATGTGCACTTGTGTGGAGATGCTCATAGAGGCCAGAGGTATTAGAATCCCTTGGAATTCAAGTCACAGGTAGTTGTGAACCACCAAGTATGAGCCCTGAGAACTGGACTTCGGTCCTCTGCAAGCACAGTGTATGTTTTAGCTGCAGAGCCATCTCTCCAGCCCCAAACTTTTAAGGTAGTTTTCTCTGCCTTTTAGCACTAAGATATTGACTGGCTGGACTACTGACGGTATGAACCCAATCTACTTGGCTTATTAATCCGACTGAGAGAGTCATCAGTTCTGCTCTTGCTTTCCCTTGTATATTTCAATGAACAGTTTCTTAAAGTACGTGTGTCTTCTTGCTAAAGATGTCTAAAGAATACACATCTTCCCTTACTTGGAAACTATGTCTGCTCTAATTTATCACCAAAAGAGAACTTTGTGGCACAGTCTTATCCAAAGTATGGCTGCCAGGAACAAAATTAACATTTTACAGTCAGCTCAGTACTTTGAATCTTCTGTGTAACTTCCAAGGTGAAATAGAAAAAAAGACAACAAAGCAAAAATTGTCTTGGACTCACCAGTTTGTGTCTTTTGTGAAATGGCTCTTGCTGAACTAAGCTGTATTTCCCCTCTGCTTTGTATTGTGGTGCTTGCTATAGGAAGCAGCCACACTGGGGTTGCGCCTGGATTCCCTTTGGGAATGTGTGGGATAGAGTACATGATCCTTTCTACCACCATATGCTGCCCCTACAAAGAGTTTATACCAGATTTTGAGTTAGCAAGAATTTCTCCAAAGTGCTAGAGTCTAACACAGTGGTTCTCAGCCTATGGGTTGTGACTCCTTTCTGGTCAAATGATTCTTTCACAGGGGTCACATATTGGTTATCTTGCATGTCAGATATTTACATTACAATTCATAACAGCAGCAAAATTACAATTAGGAAGTAGCAAAAGAAATAACTTTATGGTTGGGGTCAACACAACACGAAGAACCCTATTAAAGGATCTCAGCGTTAGGAAGGTTGGGAGCCACTGGTCTACCATGTGGTGTCTCCCTCTTTGCAACTGCTGACAGGAAACTCAGAGCTAAATACATGGCTCACTTATAGCCCAGAATTCATCCCTGATTGAGTTACTACTCTGTTTTCCATCTGTACTTTAACTTCCTTTCCCATTAATTATTTGGGTATGGACTTCAAGTTTTGTCACTTGTTAGTCCTTTATGTCACTATAATGAACATCCAAGATGATCAGCTTAGAAGAGAAAAAGGTTACTTTCGCTCACAAGCATAGAGATTTCAGCCCATGGTCCATCAGACCCATTTTTGGGGGTCAGTTATAGACTGGTGAAAATCCATGGAGGAGTAAGAACACTTACTCACTGCAACTAGGAAGTGAAAAAGAGGAAGATGTGAAAATCTCGCAGTTCTCTTTGAGGGTATGCCCTCATGACTCAGTGGTATCATTGGACACTGTGCCTTTATCCCATAGACCTCTGATTAACATTCCAGATTCAAATGATAACAACCATTCTTCCTCTGAATTGGCATTCTAGACTTCCCTGTGCTATGTAGAGTGTTTGCCAACATCCCTGGTTTCTGCCCATTAGTGCTACCACCCTACATTTCCGACACCCACATGTAACAGTCTAAAATGTCATCAGACGTTTTCTTATGTTCCGTAGTGAACAAAACTGGTGGTATTTGCAGTACCAATGGATACATCTAAAAAACACTCCCACACCTAAGGCTCAGGGAACATTGTGGAAGAGGGGGCGAAAAGATTGTAAGAGCCAGAAGATCAAGGAGTTTGCTGTGAGATTGTGTCTCCTCATAATGACATGACTTCCCAAATGTGAGCTGAGCAAGGATAACACCAATAGACCGGCCAAAATGGACTCGAGAAGAGGGTAAGGCCTCAACCCTATACAAAGAATTATAGGCACCTAGGGAATGCTGAGAGTTGGAGAAACAGTCTTCTTCAGGGAAGAGCACACTGGTTGGTTATATATGCACATTTACATACATGCATGCAATAATAATGGAAAGGGAGACCCTCAATTTTAAAGAGAAGAAGGAGGGGCATGTGGGAAGGTTTGGAGAAAGGAAAGGGAAGGGAGAAATGTAATTATAATCTAAAAAACTAAATCACATGTATTTATGTCAACATTAAAATATTTTGGGGAGTTAATTATATTAGCACACATCTTAGAT
Source organism: Peromyscus leucopus (assembly GCF_004664715.2). Classification (NCBI taxonomy): domain Eukaryota; kingdom Metazoa; phylum Chordata; class Mammalia; order Rodentia; family Cricetidae; genus Peromyscus; species Peromyscus leucopus. The sequence continues at coordinate 47,500,501 of NC_051067.1, forward strand.
GAATTTCTGTGAGTTTGAGGATGTCATGGTCTACATAAAGAGTTCCAGAATAGCCAGGGCTACATGAAAGACCTTATCTCAAAAAAAACATTTTTTGTTCCAACACAGTTTGTGACATTTTAAATTAGCAATAATGAAATGAATAAGCCTCAACAGTTTTTTTTTTAAAAAAAAGAGTAGAGCACATATGTCTATTTGAGCCGAGAAACAGTTATCAGTGCCCATTGTTAACTCTGACATACTGCCAGTCTACTCATTTTTATCTGGAAGTAGACTTTAGCTACAGAGCATGCCATGTTTTTGAAGAGAGAAACGTATAAAATGTTATAAAAGAGGATGTTACTGGACAAGGCTCCTTTGGCATGCCCACTACATTCCTCCATGAGCCTGGCACATCAGGAGCTAGTGGTAGCTGGGTGTTCCTGAAGTCTTGTGTGTGTGCAGAGGGCTCACAAACAGTGGCTTCTGCTGCCCATCAAGGTAGAGCATATGATCTGCAATAGGCAGGCACGTGAAGGTGAGGATGGAGAAGGCAAGCAGATTATAATGAGCTTCACATCGTGACATAGGGACATGGAGACATAGGGACATAGAGACATGGGACATAGAGGGGCACGCATTGTGTCTAAGGGCAATTTTAGGGCTATATAATGTGCTTGTGTAATTGCGTACCCCTTGAAGAATTTTCTAGGCAAAGACATGTTTCATCCGAGTAAATAATTGAACACTTAGTCAATTTGTGTATAGTAAAAGTGCAAAGTTGTCCTCCTCAAAGTATAGCGATCATATTCAGAACACCTATTCCCACTTAGAACTCATTTTGTTCCGTGTGGCATGCTGGGTTTTTTTGCAAATGGCCTGTGGGATAGAGTTGGGACAGAAATGGGACTGAACTGTGAGGCAAGCGACCCACATAGGTCTGCCAGAAAGATGGCCATAGGCATCTCAGCACTCTGCAGCAGAACTATCTTAGCATTTTTCCATCAGGCTTGGAAGGCTGGACCTCTAGTTCTTGTCTTTGGATGTGATTCTCTTTGCAGGAGTGTAGATTTAAGAGAACAGCTCTGTGCCATGCACTGATCCTGTAGGACCCATCAGCACTCCCACCAGTCCAGCTGCAGTGTCCCCTGGAAGAGAACCTCCCCACAGCCCAGTGTCCTCATGCACAACTACTCCCCTGGGCGCTTCCTGCCTATTAACTCTTATTTTCTTTGTGACCATTGGAGTAGTTTGTATCTCCCATTCACATGAAGTTTGTAGTGCTTAAATTGCTTTTTCAGATAAGCGGTGTTAATTATCTAAATTTAGGCCTGGGTCCAAAGCCTATAATACCTTAGATTTCTTCAGAATATAATAAAGTAAGGTGAAGAACTGAACTGGATTCAGGAGAGAGACTGGGTATCCTGCCACTCTGCTGTTGATTTTGCGTATGACCTTAATTGTTCAAGCCTCGAAACAATGAGCTTGGAATTGAATGGACTTTTGAAATAGAAGAGTCCCTTGGGGATTTTGTCAGTATGAAGATTATGAACCAGAGGGTCTACAGGAAGTGCCTAAGGATCCATATTTATAACTGGCTCTCAAGTGTTTTCAATACCAATTCCATCCGAAGCTTCATACTACTTCAACTTTAAAAACCAGTGAGTCTTAAAATGTCAGTTCTTAGCCGGGCGGTGGTGGCACACGCCTTTAATCCCAACACTCGGGAGGCAGAGCCAGGCGGATCTCTGTGAGTTCGAGGCCAGCCTGGGCTACCAAGTGAGTCCCAGGAAAGGCGCAAAGCTACACAGAGAAACCCTGTCTCGAAAACCAAAAAAAAAAAAAAAAAAAAAAAAAAATGTCAGTTCTTTTCTGCAAAATATTTCCAACTAATATATATACATAGGAAGTTAAGGAAGTAGGAAATCACCATTATAATACACTGGGAGTAATTTTTATAGGTAAAACTGGTAGATGGATGCTGAAATTGAAAGCTCATAAAATACTTGCTTGCTATCAAAATATCCTCCCCTCTGTTGTTGACTACAAAAGGATAGATAACAGGTTTGGAACAAATATCACCTTAATGAGTTGATCAAAGTAATTTGTACCAGCAACAAGACATTATACACCTCCTGCTAATGAACCATGAAATATGAAGCACTTCTACAGATTCTCATTCAGAACACACTTCAGTCTGATTGTGATATAACCTTCTTAGACGAACCCAAATTGAGGAACAGTTTACAAAATAATTTCTTTCAAAATTTCTAGTCATAGAAGACAAAGAATGATCGAGGAATTGCCACAGATTGAAGAACAAGGAGGCATAACAAACACCATGAAAGAGCCTGGAACAAAACTGTACATTAAAAAAAAACAGTCTTTAGAATATAACAGTGTACCAATACTTAGTTTTGACCAATGTATCATAATAATCAGATGTTAACATAAAGGTAAATTTGGTGAACAATACATAGCATTCTGTTATAATTTGCAACTTTTCTGTAAGTCTAAAGTATTTTAAAGTAATTATCTTTTAAAACATTAAAAAATTCACAGATATGTTCTTCAGTATTACTTCTTACTTGTTCTAATGTTTTTAAGTACAAATGTGCTCATACAAATGAATTGATTAAATTGTATGTGTCATGTGATTTGCAAATAATGATTTTGCATTCAATTAAAACCCTTTATTTTCCCCAAATCTAAAGTTCATTAAACAATTGTGAATAACTGTAGTGGTCTTAGCTATTCTTATGGCATTGCTGAATCTAAAGGTTTTATAGTTAACAAAATGATAACCAACATTTATTTCATTAACTACAAATTAAACACAGTTTTCTTTAAATATGCTGTCTCATAGTTCTTCTCAATAACGGTATTATTATCGCTACTTTATAGATAGAGAGATATTTAGAGAAGTAAAATAGCTGGATTAGGTTCACATAGTAATTTGCTTGTGATCTAAGACTTGAACCATTACTTAAGCTTTTAATTATACTATATATAATAATAATAACAGTTGATTCTCTTTCTGATATTATCATACAATCAACATTTTAAGGATTAGACAAAAAATGGTCAGTGCTTTATGACCTTCAAATCAGTGCAGACAAGCAAAGCAGGGTGTCCAGAGAAGATGGGAGTATCAAGTGACTCCTAGAAAATTCCTTTCATAGAGTAATGGAGGATGAAAAGGAACGGAAGTTGGCCCTGAAGGTAGTAGCAGGGTATAGCACTGGTCCCAGCACCCCTACATTAGTAGCTGACTCAGACAAGAGATTTAACTTGGTATAGAGCACTTGCTAAGCAAAGTGGTGAATGGACCACAGATGATTTTTACCTGGCCAGGCCTTCAGCTAACTCTGGAATAGCATAACATTACAGTGGCTGGAGAATCAGGAAGAGTGAAGTGGAAAGCAAAAGTCATTTAATGTACTATTTCTTGATTTCTGCTGGTTATACACCTCTGACTGGGCATAAGTAAGCCTTCAAAACAGCTGAAGGATTAGTGGGCTGGGAAGCCTGAAAAAACTCAGTGGTCTGGACAAAATGACTTGGCAGTTAATTATGCCAGTAATTTGGCATTTCCTTATGTTTTCACCTCAGGATGATTACATGCAGGAAAAATAACATTTATCTCATAGAGGTCTCATTTCAGGTTTATATGACTTAATGCTTGTTATTTATTATTGCGGCCAATTATAGAAAGTTCTTAGGAAACCTTGTTCTTATAAAAACAATTGATCTATACTATCGTATTTTATAAATATGAGCAGATAATAAAGAAACTTAACTGAAGAGGTTTAAAGAAAAACAACAGGTCAAACAGATGAAGGAATATGTAGACTGCTTGAAAAAGATACGATAGAATTAATTTTTAAAATAAACATTGAAATATATTCCATTCAGAAATCTCAAAAGTATTTGAAAGATATTTTGCCAAAAGGCAATTGTTACAAAAAAAGGAAATCCAAAATTTGATTGTTGAATGAGCTCTCCCATTATTTGAATTAAATACTATTTATCATTGAATTATAGATTTAGAAACTAGAGGCGCAGAATGCAGAGAAAAAATGTAAACAATTAGGAGGTTTGAAAGATAAGTGACTGAGACGATAGTCTACCTAATAAATGTCCATCCTTATTTATTCTGCCCGGATGTGCTGTCTAGTTTTATGTCAACTTGACACAAGCAACAGTTATTTTGGAAGAGGGAAACTCAATTGAGAAAACGAACCCATCAAACTGGCCTGTGGGCAAGACTGTGGGGCATTTTCTTGATTGATGATTGATGTGGGAGGACCCAGCTCACTGTGGGTCACCCATGGGCTGCTGAGCAAGCAGCACTCCTCCATGGCTTCTGCTTCAGTTCCTGCCTCCAGGTTCTTGCCCTGAGTTGTGAGCTTGTACAAACCTTTTCCACCCCAAGTTGTTTTTAGTCATGGTGTTTTGTCACAGCAATGGAAACCTTAACTGAGGCTCTAGAGTAGATGAAAATGGAGAAATTTTAAAGATATAACATTCATATGGACTGAAAAAGGGTTGAGGTTCCTACTGGAAAGATTTTCCTAAGCCTATATAAGATATTGAAACATACACACATATCCATGTAATCAGAATGCGTTTCAATTTTGTGGTTAAAGAGAAAGATTCTGTAGATCTATACACTAAAATAGCATACAGAAGAGAACAATAGCATCATTAGATCAGTGAGCATGCCAGTTACTTGATAAGAAGCAAAGATTCCCCAGGTTGTCAGCCTGCATTATTTTGCACAGATAACATAGCATTTGTGCAGCCACTGAAGAAATACACTTTGAGACGTGCTGAAACTTAAGAAATATTCCATTAATCTATTATTCCTGGAAAAAAAACGTCTTCATGAAAATATAAGCAAATACTCAAGTCCATGACAATGTAGAATCAATAAGAAGAAAGACTGCACAGACAGGAAACAGGGCACTGAACTAACTAGTGATCATCTACATAACCCGGTTACTTGTGTCCCCCTTGAAAACAGATACTTCTCTCATACAATACATCCCAATCACAGTTTCACCTCCCTCCATTCCTCCCAGCTTCCCTCCCACCTGGCCTCTCCCCCAGATCAACTCCCACTCCATCTGTTTAGCCTTATCAAAGACCTATGAGGCAACATTTTCATGGAAAATTTTTCCCTCTATCCACTACTAATAAAAGTCTCATTTGGATTTTGATTGGAGTTACATTTAGAAATCTGTACATTGTTGTGACTTTCTTTCTTTTTTTCTCAAGACAGGGTTTCTCTGTGTAGTTTTGGTGCCTGTCCTGGATCTCGCTCTGTAGACCAGGCTGGCCTTGAACTAACAGAGATCCGCCTGCCTCTGCCTCCCGAGTGCTGGAATTAAAGGCGTGCGCCACCACCACCCAGCTGTTGTGACTTTTAAAGGCATATATAATCTGTACAGAATGATGGGCAGCATTTTCACACGTGTATATGATGTGCTTTGATCATATCCCCCACTTCATGCTCTCTTTGACTCCTTCCTGATAGTCTCACTTCTTATTTCAGCTATTTTTAAAAAAAAAAAAATCTAAATTCTGCCTATGATCAAACTGTAGTATCTGCCTTTCTGAGTCTTGCTTACTTCATTTAGTATGATTTCCACTTTTATCCCTTCAAAAATATACACTATTTTTGAGAAACTTAAAGATATAGACTTCACACACACACACACACACACACACACACACACACACACACACACACCTCATATCCAGTTTCCCCATTAGGTAATAGATAACTACATTTTCTTCAGGATCCATTCTGCAATGTCTGTCTTTAAGATGACTTTGTGGGGTAATGCAGATATGGTGATCAAGTAACAGGGGAGTGAGAAGACACTGAAGAGACTTTGAAGACAGGCAGAATGTCTTAGCTATGGTTTCTATTGCTGTGACAAAACACCATGACCAGAAGAAACTTGGGGAGAAAAGGGTTTATATTACACTTCTAGGTAACAGTCTTATCACTGAGGGAGTCAGGGTAGGAACTCAAGCAGAGCAGAAACCTAGAGGCAAGAACGGATTCAAAAGCTCTAAAGGAGTGCTGTTTGCTGGCTTGCTGTTCATGAAATTTTCAGCTGGCTTTCTTATAGCACTCAGGACCACCAGCCCAAGGGTTGTACCGCCCACAGTGAGCTAGACCCTCCCACATCAATCATCAATCAAGAAAATACACTACAAGTCAGTCTGGTGAGGACATTTTCTCAGTTGAGGTCCCCTCTTCCAAAATGACTCTTGCTCGTGTCAAGTTGACATAAAACTAGACAGGATGAAGAGGTTTACATCTCACCTCTCATATTTTACTCTGTTTTCCTGGTCTCATTTCCTTCAGGACCAACAGAGCATTAGCATTGTATGTAGGCTTGTTCAAATCTGAAAGAGTTCATATGAAACATACATAATTGGAATAAAAATATAGTTCTTATTTACTCTTTCATCACTACAGGGTTACTTTTAAATACAATATCTGTCTTATCTCATTTTCTACTGCAGTAGCAAATACCACCAACTTGGTAGTTTACAGCAAAGTAAAATATTTGTTTTCATAGATCTGGAGATTGGAAAGTCCAAGATTGAAGAGCAGTATCTAATAAGGACTTCCTTGCTGCACTGTAACACAGCAGAGTAGGTACTGTGTAGAAAGCGTGCACTGGGGGAAGGGCAGGAGTGATTCAGCATGCGTGGGCAAGACTCACTTTTCTAACAAGACCGTGTCCACAATACCTAATCCCCTCCCGAGGTAACATGACCCAATCACCTCTTAGAGGTCCTACCTCCTAATTCTGCTGTATTCACAATGAAATTCAGTGTGAATTTGGGAGGAACATTCAAGCCATAGAAAGTAGGATGTTTAATTCCAATTCCATAATTGCTGCCTTTTGATAGCTTCAGAAGATCCACTTCCTTTTGAATCTGATGTTACTTAAATTCCACATCATATCTAAAGAGTATTTTAAGTTAATTGTTGTGTTTGAAATTGAAGGATGATTTACGTTTATTAAGATCAAGCTTTTAGCCTGTGAGCCTTGGGGAGATATTTATACAATCATAGTAGTAGCTTGGGTGCATTAAATGCACTTTCTACTTACACTATTTATGCTATGATCAGGACATAATTCTGTTCTAAGTTGAGAAGCATCTGAATATAAAAAGGGACTAGAACATAACTCACACTGCTGAATTTGCTGGTTCTTTCTCCCTACTTGTCAGTTATATATTTAGGATCCCCTAACAGGGGCACTGAGAACAGGAAAAGGGCATGGCTCTTGGGATTTAATGAGTCTGCCTTTGTTTTCAAGCACTGTGGTAAATTCATGTAGTAAATATCACGCTTATCAGCCAGCAAACTGATGGCTTAACCTTAAAATAGTAGACAGGTTTTGCTCTATCAAGTGAGATGTGTCAGAAAATTTTTAGATATTATAAAATCACAATTAAATGTAAATGTCTTCATGAATATATAATAGATTGCTATCAAATTTGATTGTCCTAGAGGAATAAAATTATCCAAAGTAAACAACAAAGAGGGCATACCAAGCAAGCTAGGATCCAAAGTAATAGAAGTGGCAGTTAAAAAGAGGCTTTGGCTTTGGGAACAAAAACATTGAGAATTCTTCCAAGACTTTATTTATTTTTTGATGGGGATGAAATACAACATGAGAAGAGGAAACAGTGAACTGTGGAAAACAATTGTGGAATATAGGAAATTTGAACTTATTAGAATAGTAACCAGTGTTTATAGAGATTTACAGCTTCAGTAAAAAATTACAAATATTCATTAAATAATAATGTGATAGCAAGCATGAAGATTTACTTAAAATGCAATATTGGGGATTTTCAAATACTTATTTCTATATTTAGTATTAAATCATTGTTTTTCTCTTTCTCTATAATAATTATCTTCAAGATAATAAAAGTTGACTCATATTTACCCTGGGGCACAGTGGACACCTGTTTCATAAAATTGACATAGCACAATCCTTGATGCTCAGTGGCTGGCTGCATTCAGAGCCTGAAAATGCCATGCCTAGCATAGTCTCACAGGTGCAGCAATTAGTGAATTTACAAATGCATATAAGACATAGAAACTCAAAAAGGTATTCATGGATAAAGCCATGACAAAGTACTACAATTCACATATGTCTTTTTATGTTCAAGTGTTTAAATCAATAAATCCAAAGTTAATCTTGTGATAGCCATGGAGGAAGAAAATTAACAGCTGTGGTTAAGTACTTAAAACATTAAATTAGAGGGAAATGAATTACACCCATCTAAACATGATATGAAAAGCACCAATCATTCTAAAAAGCATTTGAAGCATAGCTTTTTTTTTTTCTTTTGAGATAGGGTTTCTCTGTGTAACAACCCTGGCTGTCGTGGAACTCACTTTGTAGACCAGGCTGACCTCCAACTCACAGAGATCTGCCTGCCTCTGCCTCCCAAGTACTGGGATTAAAGACATGTGCCACCACTGCCCAGAACCATAACTTTTAAATAAAATCAACACAAGAAACATATTAAGAATCTAATACATGAAAGGCTATTATATAAAGAAAAATATTTCTCCTAATATGTTAGCATTTTGGGGTGTGTCTTAGTTTCTTTTTCTGTTGCCTTGATAAAATACCCTGACAAAGGCAACTCAAGGGAGAAAGGGTTTATTTTGGCTCACAGTTCAAGGGTGTAGTCCATCCTGATGGGGAAGTTAAAAGAGTAGGAGCTTTAAGTAGCTGTTCACTTTACATCCATAATCAGGAGCAGCAACAATGAATGCATGCTGAAGCTGTGGAAATTATATATTTTGGGACTCTGAAAATAATCACAATATGAATTCTGGGACCTACTGGACCCACTCTGAGTTAGGCTTTGGCTAAAATTCTATAGAGCACCTACCTGGCCTTTACAAGCTTTAACTGGAGAGCCACAATGAATTTGAGGTTTCCTGGAATAAATGTCAATTTAGAATCAGTATCTATTAAGTCCTGAAAGATCTCATTTTTATCTTTTCCTTGATGTACAGTTACCCTAGCATAAGGCTACAGGTTCCTTTGGGGAAGGATGAGCAAAAGATTAATAGTGAAACTTTCAGTATTGTAGCAAGGTCCTTCCTTGCATGGATGGACCTGGCCTCCCCTTCATTCAAGGGGTTTTGGATCTGTAAGCTGGCTCATGTCTGGAAATTTGTAGAGAGAATGTAATTCTCTAAACAAGAGAAACTTTTATTTGTTCTAGAATTTTTCTGCATGTACAGATCAAGCTAGGACTTAATAGGCTTCCTATCTACTTTACTTTTAAAAGCATTATGATTAATTAGCCAGGCACTACCGTCTATAGACATCAGGTCATTACAAACATTGATTTGCCTATGCTGTCCACTGTGGTAAGAATGCTCACATTGCCTTTGATGATTCAGTGCTGCTACTTGGCACTTACCGCTCTAAGATCCAATTAGACCTATTGCATTTAATTCACCTACTTGAGCAGCTGCATCTTCCACTTTAAGGTCTGGCATACAAAGATGAGCGAGGGAAGAGCTCTTCAGAGATACTGGTGCTGCTCTCACCAATCTGTGTGCTATCATTTCAGTAACGGGTATGTCTTCTGAGCCCTCCCACTGTGGAGGATTAACATAACAAATCCACTCCAGCAGTAACTGTTGAATAATGTGGATGGTTAATATTCATGAACAGTACAAAGCTAATCTATCAAGGAAATACACTGATTTTCTAATGTTCTTTGGGATTCTTATATTCATAATTTTGTTTAAGTAAATACATTAATTTTTTGAGTATTTATGCTTATTCTAGATTTAGATATATCAACAATGTGTATGTGTGTGTCAGCCAAAAATAAAAACTGAATCACAAATCTCATTGTATCAAGATCTAGATATAACTGCTATTAATATTTGATGCCCTGCAAGCATTTTTTCATGTATGCACATGATGCCTTCAACATATAAGATGCATCTTTAAAAATACTTTATTCTTTGAGAATTTTGCACAATATATTTTGAACTCTTTCTCTTCCCTCAACTCCTTCCTGTAACCCCCTTTCAATCTTCCCATCCCTTCCCACCCAACTTCAAGATGTCTTATTTTTCCTCCATTGAGTCCAGTTTGTATTGCCCAGATTGTCTTGGGCGTGAGGCCTGCTCTGATGTGTGAGCAGCCTACCAGGAGTCACATCATTAGAGAAAACTGACTCTCGCTCCCCCGCAGCTATCAAAGGCTAATTTCCCCCACAGTTAGCAGTGAGATCTCATGCCTACTTTCTTCACTCTCTGCTGAGATTTTGCATGGCTGGCAATTTCAAGTCTCCTGCATGCTGTCACAAATCATCATGAGGTCATATGTCCCTCTGCCCTGTTGTGTCTGGAAAAGCTTCCTTATAACCATCTCCCACCTCTGGCTCTTGCAGTCTTCCCAAAGATCTCTTCTGCAAAGATCCCTGGGCCTTGAGGGAAGTGGTGTGATAGGAATGTCCAATTCGGAGCTGAGCACTCCATAGTCTCTTGTTCTCTGCACATTGACCTATTGGATGTCTATGTGCAAATTGCCGTCTAGTGGAAGAAGAAATTCATCTGCTAAGAGTTGAGAGATGTTTTGATTTATGGGTAGGACAATAAGTCATCAGGGGTCATTTTAATACTAAATCGATTCAGCAGAATTATAGTATTAGGTTCTCTCTTAGGGCCTATGACCTAGCCACAAGATTCTTAGATCCTTTAATACCACCAGGTATGGGTTTCATAACATAGACTAGGCCTTTGATCTAATCAGAAAGTGGTGGATTACTTCTGTAACATACCACAACTGCACCTGTCAGCTTATCTTGTTAGGACAGTTGTTGTAGCTTGCAAGGTTCACAGCTGGGTGAGACTGAGGCCCACTTTTCTCCTCTGAGGCATAAAATATTATATTTTAGAAATATTACCCAAATGAATATACTTCTATAATTCTTTTCAATAGCAATGTCAACTATATATCTTCCATTTGTCTCTCCAAAACTATCCCAAGCATCTGTCTGGGCTGCCTGGGTTAACTTCTGTGCTGATTCATCCATGAGCAGCACCAACAACTCTGAAAGAAAAGAAAGTGAGGCAGTTTATTCTATGGCAGCTTCTCCGAGAGCTCACTGGGGTTTGCAGGGTGCCCCACTGAGCCTCTTTCTGGGTCCTAGGGAGCTATGAGTTCTCAAGGAATCCTAACACAATCCCACCATTACTAGCTTCCAAATCCTGCATCATCACTTGTAGTTTAATTGCTCTGGCAAATAGTTCCTTTAAAAGTTCTTCAAAATACTCACTGTAAGTGTCTCATCTAGTCCTTCCTACAACTCTGGCTTTCATACTAATCAAGAGGTTCTTAAAAATACAGTGTACACCGGGCGGTGGTGGCGCACGCCTTTAATCCCAGCACTCGGGAGGCAGAGCCAGGCGGATCTCTGTGAGTTCGAGGCCAGCCTGGACTACCAAGTGAGTCCCAGGAGAGGCACAAAGCTACACAGAGAAACCCTGTCTCGAAAAACCAAAAAAAAAAAAAAAAAAAAAAAATACAGTGTACACCAGAATTACCTACAAGGGTTGTTAAAGCACAGACTTCTGGGAATTGTCCACCAGAGTTTCTGGTTCCCTGTCTTGGGAGGACAAGAGAATTTGCTCTTTAACTTGTTTCCAGATGGTGCTGGAGCTGCAGTTATAAGATCCAGACTTTCAGAAATCATCACCCTGAACATTCATTTACATGACTCTGATGTCCATGCAACTAACCATTTCTCCCTTATAGTAATAATTCTGACATTTATATTCCTGTGGCTAAATCTTTACACAGAGACATGTGAGCTTCATTTAAAATATTCCTTAAAAGTAGAGCATGGGTATGTGACCATTTAAAAGTTTTGATCTCTCTCTCTCTCTCTCTCTCTCTCTCTCTCTCTCTCTCTCTCTTTCTCTCTTTGGCTTTTCGAGACGGGGTTTCTCTGTGTAACAGTCCTGGCTTGTCCTGGAACTCAATTTATAGACCAGGCTGGCCTCGAACCCACTGAGATCTGCCTGTCTCTGCCTCCCAGATGCTGGGATTAAAGGCGTGCACCACCACTGCCTAGCCAAAGATTTTGACCTTTATTGCCAAATTACCCATCAGAAAGTTTATATGAATTTAGATTTCTGATCAACTGATGAAGAAGCCTACAGAATGGGGGAGGGGGGAAATCTATGCCAGCTATACATCTAACAGAGAATTATTGTCTAGAATGTACAAAGGACTCAAAAACCAAAACACAAAGGGGGAAAAACAATGAAAAAGTATGCTATGGAACTGAACAAAGAGTTCTCTGAAGAAGAAATACAAATGCCTAAGAACTATATATATGCATTATATATGTGTGTGTGCATATATATGTTCATATATATGTTCTTAGTCATCAGGGAACTGTAAATTAAAATTACTTTGATATTTTATCTTACCCCAATCAGAAATGGCTAAGGTCAAGAAAACAAAAGGCAATAGATGCTGGTGAATGGGAATTGGTACAGACACCATGAAAATCAGCGTGATAGTGCCTAAAAAAAAATAGAAATAGATCTACTGTATGACTAAGGGACTCTATATCCTAAAGAGAAACCTGCCCATTAATGTTCATAGCTGCTCTATTCATAATAGCTAGGTGTCCATCATCTAATGTGGTATTTATATACAATGTAATTTTATTTAGCAGTCAAGAAAAATGAAATTATGAAATTTGTAGACAAATGAGTAGATCTGGAAGACCTGAGTGAGGTATCCCAGACCCAGAAAGATAAACGTTACATATTCTCATTCACATATGGATCTGAGCATTGAATCTTTAGGTTTGTGTTTTTAACTTGGAGTAATTGTAAAATCCAGGAAACTATAAAGGGACCATTGGCAGGAATGGGAAGAAACTATAAATTTGTGAGGATAGGAAAGAAGGATCTGAAGGGAAGGGGGAACAGTAGAACAGATGTGACATGAAGGGGAAAGGGGAAGAATGGGAAGGAAGAGTTAAGTGGGAAGAGGCACAGGAGGATAAGGTAGTGAACAGAGTGAATGGGGGGTTATAACTATCCCTAAGGATGTTTGGAAAAGCCATATGGAAATATACTATCTTGTAAGACATATATTATACAAAGACACTTATGTTTTTTTTTTAATTTTATTTTACAATACTATTCAGTTCTACATAATAGCCACAGATTCCCTTGTTCTCTCCCTTCCTGTCCCCTCCCCTTCCCCCCAGCCCACCCCCATTCCCACCTCCTCCAGATCAAGGTCTCCCCCGAGGACTGGGATCAACCTGATAGACTCAGTCCAGGCAGGCCCAGTCCCCTCCTCCCAGATTGAGCCAAGCATCCCTGCATAAGTCCCAGGTTTCAAACAGCTAACTCATGCAATGAGCCCAGGACCTGGTACCACTGCCTAGATGCCTCCCAAACGTATCAAGCCAATCAACTGTCTCACCTATTCAGAAGGCCTGATCCAGTTGGGGGCCCCTCAGCCTTTGGTTCATAGTTCATGTGTTTCCATTCGTTTGGTTATTTGTCCCTGTGCTTTATCCAACCTTGGTTTCAACAATTCTTGCTCATATAATAAACCCTTCTCTTTCTCACTAATTAGACTCCCAGCGCTCCACCCAGGGCCTAGCCATGGATGTCTGCATCCAGATTCCTCAGTCCTTGGATGGGGTTTCTGGCCCAACTATTAGGGTGTTTGGCCATCCCATCACCAGAGTAGGTCAGTCCCGGCTGTCTCTCGACCATTGCCAGCAGTCTTTTGTGGGGGTATCTTTGTGGATTTCTGTGGACCTCTTTAGCTCTTTGTTTCTTCCTTTTCTCATGTGGTCTTCATTTACCATGGCAAAGACACTTATGTTTATATTTAGTTAGAGCTACCTTACATGGTGTATAATGGACCCCTCAGAAGACCTAATTGTCAAGTAAAAAACTCAACGAACTCAACGTTGGGTATGTGATGTTTTCCCTCAAGTTGTTGGTTTTGGGTGTCCCCGAAATTCCCCACACAATACATGTAGCAGGAATCTTAAACAGTCTTATTAATAAAATCAAACCCAGAGCCAAGTATTGGGGTGAAATGCTGGAAGATCAGAGAGACAGAACAAGCCACAGCTACCTCACCTTGCTGGATCCTCAGCTGGTCTTGTTTCCTCAGAGGCCTCTGAGTCCTCATCCAGAATGGATCTCAGCTGAATTGCTGCTCAAAAGCCCGAATGTTTAACCAGTCAAATGCTTAACCAGCCAAAAGCTTAACCAGCCAAATGCTTCTAGTTTCTGGTCTTCATGCCTTATATATCTTTGCTTTCTACCATCACTTTAATGAGATTAAAGGCTCGCTTTCTGGGATTAAAGGCGTGAGTCACCGTGCTTGGCTGTATCCTTGAACAGATGGGTTTCTGCCTCTGGAATGCTAGGATTAAAGGCGTGTGCTACCACTGCCTATCCTCGTGTTTAATATTGTGGTTGTTCTGTCTCTGACCCCAGATAAGTTTATTAGCATGCACAATATTTCAGGGAGCACAATACCACAAATACAGGTAATTGCCACTACTCTTGGTTACCCACAAGAACTTGATGGTAAGATAAGACCCTGTCACTAAGTAAATCATGTACTTCAGCCACAAGACTTGGAGAAATCAATTTTATATTTATTAGGAAACTTCTTCCCTGCTTGGTAGCTTCCATAGTTGAAAGGTACTATGCAATCCAGCAGGGGAGAGAAATTGTCAATAGTTTTACCCAGCTGTGAACCCTATTAACTTCAATAATGACCAGCATGGCAAGATATGCCCCTGGGTATAATAGTGGCATGAATATTACTGAGGGTAGCCAACTGCTTTCTAATTGGATGTAAGGCTCACTCCACTGAATGAAACACATGCCTGGTACTATAAATATAGACAAGAACTCCTGAGTGGAGAGCTCACAGGCCCTGGGGGAAAACTTACTACTACACTCTACTAAATATAGTATCAAACTCCTGTACAAATTCTTATTTTTCTACCCACGGATTGTATTTCTCTATGATTTGTTTGCCTTTGGATTTTGTTTATTTTTCACAGGAAGTTTTTTTTTTTCTCATTCTGTAGTCAGAGCTCTGAATCCTTACTCTGGTATTAGGCTTTAATCTTATGATTAACAAAATGAAAGTTGCTCTCACCCCCACTAAGATATAACCATTCTCCAAAGGAGCAACTTACGGGAGGCATGATTTATATTGGCTCACCATTTAAGAGGATGTAATCTGTTATGGTGGGCATGACAAGGTAGTAAAGTAGACTGTATCTGTGATAATGGAACATGAGATGCTTGGCTACTTCACACTGGCGGTCAGGAGGCAGACACTGTGAGCTGGAACTAGCTGAGCTATTGCCTAAACATCCTGCCCACTAGGGTGACCCAGTGCCTTTAGGTAGGACACAACCTCCCCAAACAGCACAAAACAGTCTGCAGCCCAAGTGTTCAAACATATGAGACCATAGCGAACATTTAACATTCAAATCATAAAAGAATTTCAGCTACCTGCTACATCTACAAATCCATTGTCATTGAATGAACCAACCATGAATTTAAAATATCCAGGAAAGAAAATAATATCTCTACTGAATATTGATAAGTTTTTGTTGTGATTATTCTCTAAACAAAATAGTATAGTAACTGTTCACATAGCATTTACATTGTATTGGGTATTAAACCATTTAGAGATGATATGCCTTGGAAGGGTATGCATAGTATATATGCAAGCACTTTACCATCTTACAGAAGTAAGTTGAATGTTTAAGGATTTTGGTGATCCAATGGGCCCAGGAATCAGTAATCCTCATATGCTGAGGGACACCTATAGTAATTTTTTCCTTCCATGCATTTCCTGGAACTGCTTGCTGAATAATTCATCACTTCTGCATTGGCTCGGGAATTCTACTTTTATCAGTCCCAAAGTTTTATGTGGCTTTGTTTTGAGGATGTTTATGGCTCTTGTTCTATTAGTCTTTCAAACCCTGTGCTAGAACCACAGTGTTAACTGTCATCAGTTAAAATACTTGTAATGAATCTCATTTTCTTTTCCTGATAAATTCTTAAGTTATAGAGAAGACTACTACTAATAAAATTGTTACTGGGTCTAGTTCCTTTGGAAAGGCCTCTAAAGATAGGGTTCATTTCTTCTGAAGGACAGGATTTTTTTCTTGTGGATGAAAGTGCTAAAAGCACTTCTCATTTGGCCTCAGAGCTCAACCATGGCCACTCATTATTTACTATTTATTTTTGTAATTTATTTATGCCTAACTTTGAAAAAAAATAACATTTTGAGACAGTGTTACATATTTCGTTTTTGTATAAGTTGAGATGAAGGTGTCAGAAGGTGCCCATTGGGGAGACTGAGGTATTTGGAATCAGGAGGGTGCCAGGTATTCTCTGGACTGAGGCTACAAGTGGTATGAGCAGCCAGGTGTCTGTACTGTGTGCCTTCTGGCAAAGATAGACCTGCTCTGCCTCCTTGCTTTGTAAGGGCCAGAAGCCTAGGCCCGGCCCTGATGTGCTGTGAATGTGCAGTCAGAGTCTAACAGGACTAGACGTGGGTGAAGGCTGCTCTTTCCACACTCAGAAAGGCAGTGTCAAAGGCAGAGCTGCGCAGAGAGTAGTGTATTACCCTGAGCATTGTCTTCTATTCTGCAGGTCCTTAGAGCTTGAACTTACCTGTCAGGGAGTGTGTGAAGAGTGAAGGGCTGTGGTTGAAAGCCAGAGCACTTGGTCTTTGGCTCTCCTCAGGGAATTTGCCCTTGTCTTTTTTATAACTGCTCAATGGCTTCAGAACCTTTGAACTTTTGGAGAAATGCCAGAAGTTACTCCAACTGACAGTTTGGCTACAAGAGCTTCTCAGTCAATTAATAAGGGGGGAAAGGAAATAAGTAAAACGTATTGTAACTTTTTACTCACATAAACTTCAACAATGCTTTTTTTTTTTTTGAAGTTTTATAGTGTTTTCATACATATACTCTTCTTCCTTCTCATCTGTAACTTGTACATTCACAGCTGGGAATTCTCAAAATACGTTGGTGGCTCGTGAACATGAAATTTCTAATTTTACCATTTTATACATGAATGTTAAAGTATACATACATACATACATAATGATGTTGGGAAATTAGGGAAAAATCAAATGAGAAGCTTCTTAGGATGTGTGTGTGTGTGTGTGTGTGTGTGTGTGTGTGTGTGTGTGTGTGTGTGTGTAAGAGAGAGAGAGGGAGGGGACTGTCAAGGTTATTAAGGACAACTCAAACTATAATGGTATCAAATATGTCAACTTCAGATTGCTTTGGGAACACTAGAGATGCATTTAAATTCATCTCTCTGCATTTAAAAAGGACATAGCTATCTTCCATAGAGATTGTTTAATTTCTCTGAGGCTTTTTATGTAGAGACAGGCATCATGAATCTACTCTAGTCATTTAATTTTTGATAATCATTTTCTCACTAGTCAATCATATCAGCAATCATGGACTCCTGCTCAATATTGGTCAATGAGCTCAATATCAAGAAAATAAAGCAAAATAATAATTCCTTTCTATTTTTCATATCATATGAGTTGTCTATAGGTGTTGAGTTTCTGTGTCTCAAACCAGACTTACAAAGGAGCTTTCTTTCTAATTCCTTATTCATTCATGTAGATCAATGGTTCTCAACCTATGGATTGTGACCCCTTTGTCAGTAAATGACCCTTTCACAGGGTTGCCTAAGACCACTGGAAGACACAAATATTTACATTACTAGCAAAATTACATTTATGAAGTAGCAATGAAAATAATTTTATGGTTGTGGGTCATCACAACATGAGGAACTGCATGAATTGCAGCATTCAGAAGGTTGAGAACCACTGCTCTAGATAATCAGTCAGTGAAGCAATGTTTATGAGCAGCCCCATGTTGCAAGCAAGTGAGAGTGACTGAGTCACAAGGAGGTTCACATGCATAGGCAAAATCCTTTCAGGTTGGTAAAGAAGATCAATAAGCTATCTATGATATACTACTACCTGGTATACAGAAGCAACCAACCTAAGTGCAGGGATGAATAAGAGAAGACTGACCCCTAGCCAGCTCGCATACCAGCTCTCATACTATAGATATTTTAGAAAGGATGGGAATTAGTCACATTAGAAGTAAAAGTCTGGACTGGAGACATGGCTCAGTGGTTAAGAGCACTGGATGCTCTTCCAGAGGTCCTGGTTTCAATTCCCAGCACTCACATGGCAGCTCACAACCATCTATAATTGTAGTCCCATAGGATTTGATGGCCTCTTCTGGTGTGTAGACATATACACAGACAAAACACCCATGTACAATATATATGGAGTGGAGTAAAAGTTCCCTGCTATGGTTTAGATGTGATTTGTGTGTGTTCCTGGGAATTTGAGTCTAGGACTGATGATGTAGGAGACAGTGAACTTGATGCAAAACAATCAGCTCTCCTGGACACCAGCTTTGGAAAGGAACAAAGTGATTCTCATGGAGACATGGTTCTCATTCAAGGATGGATATGAAAGTGCAAACTACCCATCCTTGGCCTCTTTCTGTCTTCACCATTACACTTGGATCTTTTCCTTTTGCATAATCACCCACTGTGATGCTATTTACCATGAAGTCTCTCCAGAGCCAAGCCTGTACTGGTGCCATACTCTCACACCTCCAAAACTATGAGTTAAATAAATTATCTTTCTTATGTACTATCTAGCCTCAGGTTTTTCTTTGTAGAGTAAAAAAATGGGCAAATACTTTACCCTTTACAAGAGGAATGCTTTGCATATTTTATATAACACAGTCTACATTACACTCCAGTTCCATTTGTTACTTGATAGAAAGTATAATGGGGATTATTGCCCATTAAGGAGCAATAAAAAATTAAAGGGGATTACTAGAAAAGCCATTCTGTGCATCAGAAAAAAACATAATTATATATATATATATATATATATATATATATATATATATATATATACAGTGGTAGGGAGCTCTCTCACAGGCTTTGCAGAGAAGCTAGGAAATGTCAGGGCAAAACAAGGTTTTGGCTGACCTAGTGAGAGAAGCACACATGATGAGCTCCTGGCCACTGTGGGGCAGGCACAGCAGTTTGCTCTTCTGCAAGAGGTTGTACAATCACTGAAGGGAAGAATGCAAGGAGGCAAAGAGCCTT
Source organism: Peromyscus leucopus (assembly GCF_004664715.2). Lineage (NCBI taxonomy): Eukaryota > Metazoa > Chordata > Mammalia > Rodentia > Cricetidae > Peromyscus > Peromyscus leucopus. The sequence continues at coordinate 47,519,750 of NC_051067.1, forward strand.
TTACAAAGGACCCATGCATGTTTCTTTCTTGTGGGATGGCTAATTTGTCTCCAGGGGAATCATAACAATTACCTTTGTTGACCTCAAATAACAGGAATTTATTCTTACAAAACTCTGAGAACAAGAATGTTATATCAAAGTATGTCAGGGTCATGCTTTCTCCACGGGCTGTAGGAGAGACTTTTTTTCTTATCTTTACATTTTACAGTTCTTGGTTTGTGACAGCAAAAGTATTTTCTGCCCACACCTTTTCACGACCTTATTTCTGTATGTGTCTCTGCCCTCTCCCATGGGATCACAAGTCATTGAATGTGAGGTCCACTTGGAATTTAGGATGATTTAGTGATGATTCTGGGTCTGCAATTAATCAGCACTTACAAAGACTTTATTTCCAAATAAACTTACATTTTCAGGTACCCAGTGGATATGAATCTGGAGATCCTTGTTGTGAGGTTGAATGAGGTTTAGAAGGACCTTGGAATATTATAGAGAAATCTGCAAGAAGAGGGAGGGAGTGCATGGGATAAGGTAGTTTGGGACAGAGTTCAGAAAATATGTGTTTGAGAAAATGTGAGGGAGAAAACGTAAAAAGGAGTTGAGCCTCTAAGATAAAAGCCCAACTCTTAGGAAATTTATATTTTGAATACCTAGAATTTTTTTCTAGAAGTTTTGAATCATTTAAGACCTAGTTCAAATGCTATCCTCTCCCCTGCAATGGCTAGTGAAGGGATCTACGGTTAAACAGTTTTCAAAGGCAGGTATGATCATGATCACTCTATCTCCATTTATGATCACTCAACTCCAAACTTGAAGCAGTGAAGATGTGGGTAGCTTAAATGACTTGCTAATAAATAATTATTAGATCTAGAATTTGAATAAGACAGCTATATAGTCCCAAATACTATGTTGCATGCATCTTCCTACTCCCACAAGCAAAATTACTCTTCCTTTCTTTGAACCTCCACAACATATCTGTACTTCTCTTCTGGGTTTTGTAAATTTCTAACTAGTTTGATTTTTACAAAGTGACTTATATTTAGTGGCTTAAAGATTGGATTCTAACATGCCAGAATGGTAAAGTAAAACCTTTAAGTAGGGCATTGAATTTACCTGTTTGTCTTTGTTAGTTACAGAAAATGAACCAAGCTGATAATAAAACCAAAATAATTACTTATGGGAGATGAAGGCTTGATTGCTAGGAGGGTTGTAATTTTTTCTGTGATGTTAAAATTGTTTTTCCAAAAGAATGTACTCATGCATTACTTGTGTTTAATATTAATGAGGAAAGAAATCCCATCTCTCCCTGGGTATAGTATTAGGTAATTACAAGGAATCATGTGCTGCTTATTATTACACATGTGGCTGTGAAAGAGGACCTCAATTACCAGCTCTGTCCTCTTTCCACCACAGTTTGATGATTAATGAGATGGGATCCCAAAACAAAGGAAATACTAGTCTTTAGGTAAAATATGGAGACCGGCACAGTATTTCTCTGAAGATTAAAAAATGGACTCAATTAACACACAAATAATTTTCTCTTATTCTAAATGACCACTGCTATACATTCTTGGAGAAAATAAGATTTTATTGCGTTTTACCTTTGAATCTTACACCTTTACATTCCTCAATAGGATGACTCCTCCCCACTCACAGCTGGATTGAACTCCTCACCTCACAAGGCTGTATCAATTTTTATTCTGGAAGGTATCTTAGAATCATGGGGTAGAGAGAGGGGTAGGCCATTTTCATCTGCTGACCATCATCTTTAATATCAGTGTGGTAGGACATAAAACCACTCTAATAGACATTTGCCTCCTTATCATATAAGAGTTAGGACTGTTTGGAACAGAAACTCAAACATACTAACTTAAGCCAAAGAAGGGGTCATCACCCTAGGCTCCACCTGTGAGTGGATCCTTCATGAAGAACATACCTACCAGGCACCAAAATGCCTAGAAAGCAAAATGCTTAAGACTTAGCAGGTCTGCATATCAAGGAGCCACATCAAACTGTCATCGTGCCTTTGTGGTGAAAACATTAAAAATCCTCTTTTCTAGTTTTCGATTTTTTTTTAATGAACAATATACTCAGCATTGTAAACATCCATAGTTACTCAGAATGCAATAGAGCACCATAACAATGTATAAAAGTACTAAAAGATCAGATGGCACCTCATAAATACATATAGTCATGTGAATTAAAACTATCAAAAATAAGGGGATGGGGTATTTAATAGGTAAACACACTTGCTTGGCAAGTTTGAAGACTGGAGTTCCCATCATCATCACCAGCACCCACATAAAAGGCCAGTAGCTGTGTGTGCCAGTAACCCCAGCATTGGGAAACAAAGGCAGGCAGATCCCAAGAGCTTGCTGGCCAGTCAGCCTAGTGGAAACTAAGCTTCTGGCTCAAGGCAGCAAAGTTAGAGAGCTATAGAAGAATTTACACGAGGTCTTATTCTAGTCTCCTTGTGTGCATACATAGATGCAACCACCCCACACTCATGTATAGATACCACACCCGCCCCAAGTATCGTACTCTTTCTTTCCACTCACAAAGTAACAAAACTAAAGAACCTTGTCAGTGCTGTTGCATATATAATTTGTCCAAAAATGAAGTGCTCAATGCATGAATTATACAGACCTGGAAGATAAGGTCAGGAAAGTGGGGTGGGTTTTGTAAAGGCCTATTTTTAAGTATACACCATTGACCAGTAAGAGGTGAGAGGAAGCAGCTGATTGTGTGACACTGGAGCCAGAAAAGGTTCACTGATGCTAAGAAATGAGTCTGTTGAAAACATGTTGAGAGTTACACATAATATGCAAATTGTCTTTTTGTATATAGTAGGAGAGAAATGTACAATAGGTTTAGCCAGATAGGGGAAAGAGCTATGAACCACTGCCCTTGAATTGAGACAAAGTGATAACTCAGTATCTGGTTCGGATTTTCAGCTCCCTGCAAAAGATCAAATGGTACCACACATGAATGACTGGGGGAAAGTGCACAAGTGTGAAGCACCTTTGTATTTTGTATATGAGTTTTTTTTCTTTGCTCAAATCTCAAGTACAAAGTGGAAAAACCAAGTGTGAGATCATAAAAAATTAGCATCCCTGACTTTCTTATGTGGAATGAAGATTATAACTGTACAGCCAAGGAACTCCACAACTGCTCTGAGTGATAGGCAATGCCCTTTCAAAGTCACAGGTCTAATTATTTAACATAGCCAAGTTGGGAAGAGAAACAAAGTGATGCTCAAATCCCAATGTCTGTCTCCAGGGCTCTGAGGTAAGATTAAAGTTTCCGTGGAAAGCCAAGGTTGTGCATATGTGCATTCCCAGTCAAGGTGTGGCACTGCCCAACACTGGCGCATCATTGTCTGAGCTTCAGTCTCGTCTTGGAAGGTGGTCTAGCAAATTGTTGAAACTGTTCAAAACTCTCTCTGGAAGACAAGTTCCCCACTCTGACTGGTGCTCTTTCCTTCCCTGAACTTGAGATTCCCGGATAAATTCCCATTTCTATGGTGTCCATTGTTTCAACAGTCTGAGAGTTAGATTGAGAGACATGAGTGAGTATTTAGAATATCCTCATTTCTGCCAGATCGGATACATGGGGTTCAGGTTTTACAATGATGTTTCCCAGAAAGCCAAGTACCTCAGGAACAGAGTATGCATGGGTCCAGGAAATATCTATTTTATTTTTGGTGTCAGTGGCATTCGGACATTTAGTGGGTCGCTGGTCAGAAAACCAGAAAGAAAGAAACCCAAACTAACACATAAGACATGGTTAACAGGGCAGATCAGCCAATTGCATTTTCACCATTGGGCTTTTTCTCACTTACCTGCATTTGTTCATTGAACATAAACACATAGAGTCCAAATTAAGTTCATGTTTACCAATTCAACTATTTGTACCTGTACTCTAATACAACATGTGTCTTGAGATTTCTATTGCTCTGATAAGACACCACGAATAAAAGAAACATAAGGAGGAAATTGTTTATTTTATCTTACAGCTCTCAGGTCACACTCCATTGCTGACAGAATTCAGGGCAGGAACTCAAACAGATCAGGAATCTGGAAGCAGGAGCTATGCAGAGACCATGGAGGGATGCTGTTTCTGGCTATTCATGAATTGTTCAGCCTGCCTTCTTATGGTACTCAGGACCACCAGCTCAGGAGTAGTATCACCCACAATGGGTTGGGCCCTTCCACATCAGTCACTGATTAACAGAATGCACTATGGTCTTGCCCACAGGCCAGGCCAATTTGGTAGGGGCATTTTCTCAGAGGAGGTTACCTCTTCCTAGATGACTCTAGTTTGTATCAAGTTAACATAAAAGTAGCCAGTACATCATGTAATTAAGATAGAAGAAAAATAAACAAATCAAGGAGATGTAAGTTCAGAGTCTTTCAGTCCTATCTCCCTTTCCCAGCTCTCAGAATCCTCTTAATTGGCGTAGATCCCTATAGGGCGCACATGTGACAGTTAGAACTCTGCCCTAATTATCAGAGACTCTCAGGAATACTTGGTTTTGGAAATATTCTTCTTTTCTGGTTAGCAGTACATGTAATCTTTGGACAAGGCAATGAAGAGACTCCTATATGTCAGGGAAGGGGTGCGTCTTTAATTCATGACGAAAAAGGCATAAATGGAAAAAATACAAACAAGCAGGCTGTCTCACACTCACTGGGTGATCAAGTTTACACCATTATATACTTTATTGTGCCTTTAATTATGATTTCCAGCTCCAAGTCTCTCCAAACAGTGGTCTCATAGTATATCCACAGCAGCAGCAGAGCTCAGACATGCCACATCTTGAAACCAGAGAAGCTTGGGTTCTTTGTTTCATGCAGCCTAGGCTCTCTAGGGAGAAATAAAAAGCGAGTGCTAACCCCAGCTATTAGATGTGGCTACCGTAGTAACAACTGAGCCAACTGGGAATTAATCTCCAGTGTTGACGAGTGAGGCATCTCGTAAGGTCACTGTGTCTAATAAAGAATGGAGTAAATATTTTATTTAAGAGGTCAAAAGAGACTCACTCCCTACAAGATGGGTGGGGTGGACAGAGTAGAGGAGCCTTATGTCACAGGAATCCAGAAATGTCATCTTTTCTTATGTTTCATTCAGGAAAGACTAAAAGGATGTGCTGAATGGCTTTATGTCAACTTGACACAAGCTAAAGTCCTTTTAGAAGAGGGAACTTCAATTGAGAGAATGACCCCTCCAGATTGGTCTGTGGCCAACAATGTGGTGCATTTTCATGACTGATGATTGATGTAGGAGGGCCCAGCTCACTGTGGGCAGGGCCACTCCTGGGCTGGTGGCACAGGGTGCTACAATAAAGTAGGAAGCAAGCCACAAGGAGCAAGCTAGTAAGCTCCACTCCCTCACAGCCTGTTTCAGTTCCTGTGTCCAGGTGCCCACCTTGAGTTCCTGCCCTGACTTTCCTGGATGATATACAAGCTGTACCATGGAATAAACCCTTTCTTCCCCAAGTTACATTTGGCCATTATGTTTTATCCCAGCAGTAGGAATCCTAACTAAGACAAAAGGGGAAGGAGAGAAGAAAATTAAAAGGCTACTTTGCATGGCTGATCAGAAAAAAGTTTTCTATCCTGGAAAGGAAAGGTAAATTTACTTAGGGATAGTCACATGGAAGTTTTGAAAACGGGTTGTTTGGGGCTGAGTGCATTACACAGGGTTATTTGTTTGTTTTTTTTTTTTCTCCTCAGCACATAGTGACCATATATTGCCACCAGTGGAGGTTCATTGCTTATCATATGTTAGATAACTCTTGATAATTTCACTGGCCCAAGGAGCCAATGTCTAGCCACTATAACCTAGATGTCCACTATTTTAAATAACTCCTAGAAGATTTTACTGATTTATATTAAAACCATATATTAAAAGTATTAAAAATAAAAATATTAAAATGTATACTAAATTTATAATTACCTAAGGTGGGCCCTAAGAGCCTGACAAAGCCCTAGTTTCTGAAACATCTGCCTTCTTCAGGGGCCAATTGCAGACTCCTTATAAGGGAGTATATACCTTATTACCCTGGGTTTCCCAGAGTAAGCATAGCAGGTCTTAGAGCATTTTCCTCATTTCAGTCAACTGTCCAAATGTTTCTTCCTTGACTTTTACAAATATTCTACAGTTTGAGCAAAACTTATATCTTCTAATGTCTTAGAGGTAATCACAATTCCTTCCCTATTTCCCCATGGTTAGCTGGGACCAAGGAAGTAACTCTCTAGCCCATCAATGGACCAGAGGAGATAGAATGAGCTCAGAGGAACACATACTATTGCCCTTGCCACATTACACCCTCCCCAAGACACTAGCTGTCTCCTTTGATAACTTTTTGTTCAGAAAAAGAAAAGGCTGTCCACTAATAATAACAAAGATACCTATAAGGAATTTTGTTTCATTTTCCAAAATACACAAACATTTTCTTCCAACCCACTTACTGGTATATTAGAGAGCAATGATTTTTCTCTTGCTGTGTATGGATAATAATCAAAGTTAAGTGATTTTAAATGGCTGTCATTTTGCCAAGCTTCTAAAGGCAACTCACATGCAGTATACTTAATCACCTAGCAATCATCTCATTTTTGTTTGATTAAAATCTTAAATAGCCCAGTCCTAAATGGTACATCTATACCACATCCCCTCTTCTAAGGTTCAGGGATCTCTGCAGAAGATCAGGTAGAAAAAAAACCTGAAGTGAAGAATGATTACAAGGAAAGTGCCATCGAGACATAACAGGGTAGCTGCATTTATGAATTCACAGTGATGGTGACAGTATGCACAATCCCTGTGCAAGTCCCACCAAGACTAAATCCCAGCTCAGAGAAGGGAAGTAGACATGAAATCCCATCTCTAACCAAGAATCAGTTGATAACTGAGCTTCTGGAAGATGGAAAACCAGTTTTATTTAAAGAATACTTCCTCTAATAAGTCAACTAGGTGGAGAGGACAGTACTGCAGAGAAAAGGCTGGGGCTGCATCCCTCACTAAGGGTGGAGAGTCTACTTCCTTAGGTGAGATAAATCCTTTACAATCTGAGGGTTAAAAGTTCTCTGGCTCAATAGGGTTCTTCTACACATCTCCATGCCAAGCTACAAGATCCCATTCCTTACCATTCAGTGCATTAGCCACTGGTACTCTCTGGGGCTGGAACTTAGATTTTCATTGTAATACAGCCAATCTTATAATGGGGGGCTTTACGTTCTATTTTTGAAAGTTGAGCTCTATGGCTGCTGGAGAGAAGATTCTCGCACCTTTAGACCAGTGGTTCTCAATCTTCCTAATGCTGAAACCCTTTAATACAGTTCCTCATGTTGTGATGACTCCCAACCATAATATTATTTCATTGCTACTTTACAATGTTAATTTTTCTACTGTTATAAATTGTAATGAAAATATCAAATTTGAAGGGTATCTGATATGCAACCCACAGGTTGAGAATCACTACTTTAAACTATTTATGTGTACCCAGAACCAATCAGTTGTATCACTGAAGTCATTCTTTTCCTGTGTTACTGCATCCTGAGGTGCTAGGATTTGGTTAGTTTTATTCTTGAGTCTCTGCTTTTCCTTTTTATCCTGAGATACTGAGAAGCATCTAGCCAGTATCCTTATTTTCCTCATTTTTCTACAAATTATCAGTAGTTTTCTGTGTTAAATTTCTTGCTCTTTAGCATAGGTGAATCAGTATCATCAGATGCATTTATTCAAAAAAATCCATTAAATAATTCACACCACAGATTTTTAGCACTCTCTATATTCTAGCACAGCCTTCAGCAACTGTAGGTGTTAGTGAATTGGAAAGCCTATCCCAGACACTTAGAAAATCATCCTTCTAGTTGTCTCTCTAGAACTACTCCTAGTAACACAATCTGTATTAGTCATAGTTCTCTAAAGGAATAGATAGGTGATAGATTAGATAGATGATAGATAGATAGATACATACATACATACATACATACACAGAAAGATAGACAGACAGATAGATGATAGATTGATATGATTTACTGTAGTGGCTTACAGGCTATGGTCTGAGTAGTCCAACAATGGCTGTCTCATGATGGGAAGGCCAAGAATCCAGTAGTTGCTCAGTCTATGAGATTGGATGTCTTAGCAGTCCCAATATGGTGTTGGAATCTCAGAGGATTTCTAGAGAGTTGCTGGTATTCAGTCTTCTTTGAAATCCCAAAGAAGTAGTATGTGCTAATAGCCTCAAAAGAATTCCTCAGTAGCAGAATGGATGAATTTACCAACAACAGTGAGGGCAAGAAGGTGAAAGGTTCCTTCTTCCACATCCTTTTATGTGGCCTGCCACCAGAAATTGGGGCCCAGATTTAGGGTGGGAAGCACCTCAATATAATCCAGTCAAGAAAATCCCTCATAGGCATGCTCAACTACGTGGATTTTATTGATTCCAAGTACAGTCAAGTTGGCAACCAAGATCAGCCATTATAACCCCCTTCAAGAGCATGTCCCTAGTAATCTAAATGCGTTCAGAAGGACCCAATCTACTAAAATTTCTAGTACATTAAAAGTGTTATCAGCAAGGAACCAAGGCTTCATTCTGAGAGACATTTAGGTTTCAAACCCAAATATAGTTTTCACATTCCTTCTGTTTCTATGCTGGGACTTGTACATCTGAAGTAGCTTGTTGGTTGTGTCTGTCTTTCCTTCTGCTCAGATTGTTTCTTCTTTCGGTGCAGGCATGTATAATGTTCAGGACAAGATTAAGTAGTAAGAGGATTGATACTTTTTTCCTTTAATGGAATTTTAATGAGGGTTTCAGGCTCTATTCCTAGTCTTTGGAGAGGACACTATTGTTTTGTGAACAGACCCCATGCAGGAGCCACCACACCCCTTTCTGGACCTCTCTTCTGCCATCTTCTGGTTCAACTCTCCAAATCTAGTTGCTCTACCTTGAATAAGCTCTAGTCATCCAAAAGTTGGGACAAGGAGCCCTTGGGAAGCTGGATGTGTAGCCAGGAGCCCTGCTATCTCAGGGAAGGGATTCCAAGAGGAAACAGGTGGGCAAAGGGGTTACTGCAGGGGCACCACAGGCCTTTGGGGCTGAATGAAGTGGACCTAGCTGGGAGCATGGGAGAGGAAAATTCCAGAGAAGCCAGGAGTGCCTGATGGCCTGGAAAGGGAGCCCAAAGGGTGTCAGGCAGGCTCTGTGGCTCAGGACAGGGAGGCAGGCTTGGTGGCTCAGGAAAGAGGAGGCAGGCTCTGTGGCTCGGGAAAGGGGAGGTCCAACGGAGCCAACAAGTCTTTGGAGCTGACCTACCTGGAGGCTTAGGGAAAGGGAGGCCTAGGGGAGCCCACAGGACCTGGAGAGGTTTGGTGGTGCAGAGAAGCAGAGTCCCACAGAAGACCTGATAACGTGGGAAAGAGGAGTTCTCCCCCACCTCAAGAGAAGAATTTTCACTTTAACAAACTCTCTGGATATTCTTTTATGTGCATTAAGGTGCAAGAACCAGAACACTACAGTTGCAGATTTGAAATTTTCCTGAAATGATAGGCAAATGATTTTGTGATTCATAGATGAACATTTGTCCCATCTGAGAGGCTACCTAGAAAATAGGACCCTAAGAAAGACACAGGGATCACCCAATGATGGAGAAATGGATGAGGTCTACATGAACAACCTGGATGTGAGAGGGGGTAATGAAGGGCAAGTTTCGAGGGAAAGAGAGCTTAGGGGAGCGGGAGATCCCAGCTGGATCAAGAACAGAGAGGGAGAACAAGGAATAAGAGACCATGATAAATGAAGACCACATGAGAATAGGAAGAAGCAAAGTGCTAGAGAGGTCCCCAGAAATCCACAAAGATACTTCCACAACAGACTACTGGCAATGGTCGAGAGAAAGCCTGAACTGACCTACTCTGGTGATAGGATGGCCAAACACCCTAACTGTTGTACTAGAAATCTCATCCAATGACTGAGGGAACCGAATGCAGAGATCCATGGCCAGGCCCCAGGTGGAGCTCCAGGAGTCCAATTGGTGAGAAAGAGGAGGGTTTGTATGAGCGAGAATTGTTGAGACCAAGATTGGAAAAAGCACAGGGACAAATAGCCAAATGAATGGAAACACATGAACTATTAACCACTAGCTGAGGAACCCCCAACTGGATCAGGCCCTCTGGATAAGTGAGACAGTTGATTAGCTTGATCTGTTTGGGAGGCATCCAGGCAGTGGGACCAGGACCTGTCCTCAGTGCATGTGCTGGCTGTTTGGAACCTGGGGCTTATGCAGGGATGCTTGGCTCAGCCTGGGAGGAGGGGACTGGACCTGCCTGGACTGAATCTACCAAGTTGAGCTGAATCCCCAGGGGAGTCTTTGCCCTGGAGGAGATGGGAATGGAAGGTGGGGTGGGAGGAAGGTGTGTGTGTGTGGGGGGAGAGACGACAAGGGAATCCGTGGCTGATATGTAAAATTAAATTAAATTACAAAATAAAATTTAAAAAAAGGAAAAAATTCTCAACTATTTATTACCCTTCCCCCACCCCGAAAATAAGTAGAAGCCTTGAACCTTGAAAGACTCAATTTCTGCTTTCTCACATTTCTGGGAGTGAATTACTCAGCTTATGGAAGAATGACTAAGCAATCTTTGGAAGAGCTTATTTTTGGGTCCGTGAGTGGGGATGTTTTCAGAAGTTATTTTAGCAATGCACCAATATTATGTACCTCATTGAAAATTTTGATGTGTTCCCCACTATCTAATGACCCAAATCTTGGAATCCTGATATCAGAAATAATATGAGATGGGCTGGTCTTTGGTCATATTCTCAACATATTACCAACAATCATCTTGCTTGTACTCCATTTTCCAGCCAGGATGTGCCCCTTAGCACTTATACATTTTGTTTAAAAAGGAGTACAGACTTAGGCAAGCCTGCACTCTAGCCCCGACTCTGTTACTTGTTTGTTCTTCATCTTTAGACGAGTAATTGAATCATCCCAAGCCTTAATTTCATCTGTGATGGCACAGCACCTCCTTCAGAGAGGTTTATGTGCACTAAATGAGTCATGATGAACTTGAAACACAGCACAAGTTTTTTCACATAGTAAAGAACTCATAGCATTTCAAAGGTATTGTGTGCCCCCTGCAGCAGGGTTCCACCTTTCTCTGTAAGCTGCAAACCTACTGTCTTCTTCTTGCTGTCTACTTCCCTGTATGGTGCACACTCTCTTCTGAATACTGGTCACATTAAACCTTTATCTGTCCATAATGCTTAGCTACACTTTATGTTGGAAGTTTCTAGGGGACGCTGTTTTAATCTTCTTTGCCCCTATGGGCAGAGTTACCAAATTATTCCATAGAGTTCCTTTTAATGCCCTTCACAATAGAGGGCACAATAGAGAAGGATTTAATGTGTTTGTTTGTTTGTTTGTTTGTTTTTTATGTCGCTCGGGAATCCAGTAGACTGAACAAGGTACTCTCTAAGACTAAACAAAATAACAAATGATCGTCATCTACACACATACAGTACGTGTGACGGCTGAACTTACTGAGTTAGCTGATGCTCACTGTCTCTGTGTGAAATGCTGTTAGTTCTCACTCTAGCCCTTGGATTCAGATTCTCCTTTTCTTTTCTCTCTCATTCTTTCTTTTTTTCTTCCTTTTTTCTTTTATTTATTTTTGCTCTTTGTTTAGCTTTAAGAAAAAAAAAGCTACCCTAGGTTTTGTTTGAATTCCCTGTGCAGCTAAGGATGACTTTGAACTGACAATCCTTCTGCCCCTGTCTTCCCAGTGCTAGAATTAGAGGCACACATCACCACATCCAGTTTACACAGTGCCTGGGATTGAGTCCAAGGCTAAATCCCTAGTCTGTAGGTCTGGATCCTCTTGTCCTTGTCCTCATTTAAAGAAAGAAAACAAGGGCTAAGTGTGGCTGAGATGCTGCTGATCTCAGTGCACAGCCCAGAGGTGGTGAGCTTTGAACTGTGCCATTGGCACTCCCTTGTTCTTTCCAGTCTGGCTTTCAAGTCTTAGAAAGGTGTTTTTGAATGTTCTCTTTTATGGGGCTGCCTAATGAAATGGAAAAGTCACTTGTAAAAGTAACATTTTCAAAACTCTTCCTGAAAATATCTTCCTTAAGAATGTTGGAACCTGATTCAAATGCACAAAATCCCAAAAATAATGTCTAGAGAAAAAGTTTTGTAGGTTATCAGCCACTTTTAGAAGTGCCAGGTCTCTCATGTGATCACCAAGACAAAAAGAAGACATTTTCTCTATAATAATTTATCCCCTGCCCCTTTTTTCCCTGCAGTGAGAAGACAACAAAGTTGTTGACACTGAGGGGGAGAGAGAGGGAGGGAGAGGGGAAAAAGGGAATGTAGCTAGAGTTTTCCTGCCTTGCCCACAGTCAGGACAAATCTTTGTCACCTGCCAGTCCCACAGCCGCTCAGACCCAACCAAGTAAACACAGAGACTTCTATTGCTTACAAACTGTATGGCCGTGGCAGGCTTCTTGCTAACTGTTCTTATAGCTTAAATTAATCCATTCCCATAAATCTATACCTTGCCACGTGGCTGGTGGCTTACCGGTGTCTTCACATGCTGCTGGTCATGGCGGCAGCTGGCAGTGTCTCTCTGCCTCAGCCTTCCGCTTCCCAGAATTCTCCTCTCTCCTTGTCCCACCTACTTCCTGCCTGGCCACTGGCCAATCAGTGTTTTATTTATTGACCAATCAGAGCAATTTGACATACAGACCATCCCACAGCACTTCCCCTTTTCTTTTTTTAAAAAGGAAGGTTTTAACTTTTACACATCGCAAAGCCAGCTTGGTATATTTGGGAATTTGGGCGTAGCTTCTCTTACTACTTCCTGCTGGAGGGGGGTGCTATATCTTATGGGAACACAAAGAAAATTTTAGGATCATGGAGTAGTCCATGAGGCTGTATCGTCTGAGCCAGTTGTCTTGAAATGGTTCTGGATGTTGGATCATCTGGGCCATGGTGTCATCAGAGACCTTTCAGGTGGTCTTGGCTGGTCAAACCTGATGTATCTTAATCTGGAACAAATCCATAGCCTCTGGCTTTCTGTAGAAACAAAAGCAGAGCCTCTTTTCCAAAGCAACATATCCTTATAGCCAAATTTTGAAGTCAAGGTACCTTTAAAATATACATTTTGGCATAACTCAACAGCTTTTGCAATCAAATGTTTTTCTTCAGTTACGAATATCAAAGAGAACATAATCCAGATTCTCTGTGTGGTAGCCATCTTTACATGGGTTATTTTTTATATTACCTTGAGCCTATTGCTTTAGCTCTGAGTTCTGACCTCTTGGCTTTCTCTTTTACATTGTTTCTGTGTTTCTTATTTAATAAGACAGTTGGTTACATCAACAAGGGAGGGGAGGAGGAAGGAAGATGAGAGAGGGAGAGAATGAGGAAGGGAGGGAGAGAAGAGAGATTCTTGCTTTCCACAGGAAATTATAAATGGAAAACAGCCATCATTGGATGCTGGGGTGGGGTGGCTGACAGCTGTGCCCAAGGGCTCCAGTAGGAATGGAACGATGCTTTTAGTGCAGAATCAAAGATGAGACTGAAGGAGCCACACTGGACTTGCTATAGAGTGCTCTTACTCTTCAGTCTAAAACACTGGGAGTTGAAATGCTAACACCACCTTTGCTTGAGTTATATGGTGCTTTAATAGCGTTATACTGTGTTTAAGAGCAAGGTGTGGCGTTAAAATGCACAATATGCATTGTATTGTTCTTAGGCCTTTACCGTGGTTATGCTCACCCATAAAAAGAAAAGCCAGAGGTTGGTTGAGGGGTTTTATACATGCAGGATTTTCTCTCCTGGAAGATCAAATAACTCCAAATGCAATTTTTCTGCTTTCATTTTAAGGAATGAATGTGGTGGTTTAAGTGAGAAATGTCCCCTGTGGGCTCAGGTATTGGAACAGGTGATCCTCACTTGAGGGCTAAGAGGTGTGGCTTTGCTGAAGGAAGTATATCACTGGAGACAGGCTTTGAGGACATAGAGTCCCACCCTCTCTCTGCTTCATCCCTGCAGTTAATGGCATGATCGCTCAGCTCCCTGCTCTGGCTGACTGCTTCCTGCTGCTGTGCCTTCCTGCTGCTATGCATTCTGAACTTCTAGAACCATAAGGCAAAGTAAATACTTCTATCACAGCAACTAAAAAGAAATTGATACCAGAGAGTGGGCTCTTGTCACAAAGAATCTAAACATGTTGTTTTGTGCAGGAATGTGGAAGATTTCTGAGTTTTGGCCTGGAAAAGCGATTGGATCCTATAAGCAGAGCTTAAAGGGCTATTTTAATAGGAGTCTGGAAGACAGTCGTGCCGAGAGCAATGTGGGCAATGCAGGGTAGCTCAAGAGATCTCAGAGAGAAAAAATATGAGCATGTTGACTAGAGGCCACACTGTTCTTGTGATATTTTGACAAAGAACTCAGCTTCTTTATGCCCTTACCCTAAGAACATGCCTGAGGCCAAATTTAGAAGTAATGGACAGAGGAAATTTCAATATTGCATAATGTTGAGTGTGTAGCATGATTTTTGATAATAATGCTTATCATTTTTCATTTAAACCACCACAATTTGGTTTCTTAATATGAAAGCAAAAATTTTACATTTGGATTTATTTGAGCTCTCAGAAAAAAAACATGTATATAATGAATGGAAAAAATAAATAAATTAAAAAGACATGATTGGTCCTGGGTTTTGGCACCAGATGAATGAAAAAAAGAACAAGAAAAGGACATGAAAATCCTATGGTGGAGGAGAAGGCTTATTGTAGATAAAAAAGGAGAGCATAGTCAGAGGCAGAGAGACATCTAGGAGAATCCAGAGTGGACATGACCTCGAGCCTTGTGAAGAGAGGCGGGAGGGGAAAGCCAGAGCAAGAGGCCAGAGAGGTAAAAGGTAGATGAAAAGGCTAGGTAATCAAAATGGTTAGATTATATAGGGAAAGGCAGCTGAGGGAAAGGGCTGCCTAGTCCCTGGGCTGGAGAAGTTTAGGGTAGGAGACAGGGTATACCAGCCATAGCCTGTCACAGGTAGGGACTGAGGGATGCTGGGAGAACCTGGGCCAGGTCCACTTTGATATGTTAAATAGGCCATTTGTCCCAGATTTGAGACCTAACATATAAAATCCTTCAAACATTAAAAAAAAGAACAGAAGAAAATACAAAATGTACAGATTGGAGAGAAAATGAGTACTGGTGAGCTTAATGTTTCAGGCAAGGCCTGTGCTGGAAGAGAGGCTATAATTTTTGAAGTGATTACCGCCACTAAGAAGAGGCCTTCTTTGTGCTGAAGTGATATAAATGCTGCCTAGGGGCCAAGGCTCCATCTGACGCAGCCTCAAGCTTGTAAAAGAGATTTTTAGAAAGCAACATTTAAGGTTCCTGCAGATATGATCCTGGGTGACTAGGGGTTATCTCAAGCTAGTAACTAAAATCGGCAGTGTCACCCATATGGTTCTGGCTTTAGAGGCATGAAGGATGCAAGAATGAAGGAGTCATGGAGCCTTCCTTTGTAGTTTCAGAGAGCCACTGAGGCCTGGCAGTATATGGCACAGAAGTCTTTCCATGAAGGCTCTGAGAGGTCAGGAGTCCCTGAGAGGCGAGACTGTGAAACCCTGTAAAGCCTGGGTTGTGGTGGAGACTGCAAGATGCTGCAGATGTGAGAACTCTAAGACAGCTGCCAGATCTGCAGCCACTTAATGGAACCAGTCCAAGAAAGATACGTGTTTTGCAGGCAGTAACAGTGGTGAGATAGAGCTAACTAATGCCTTTGGCAGAGGACATGGCCTACAGGTTTAATGTTTGCCCTGCTAGGTTCTGGTCTTACTTTCCACTAGAGCATGGTCAGCTGACCAGGGGGTTGCACTCTCTAAGAAAACTGACTCTCTCCTAGTGAGTATCACAGTTGGCAGCAGTTCCTTGTCTAAAGGTGGGGACTTATGTCCACCTCCCCTTTCCAAGGTGAGACTTGGCCTGGTTTGAGCTTGCACGGAGCTTGTCCATGTGGTCACAGTTAGCTTGAGTTCATACGTATAGTTTCCATGTAGTCTGGAGGACACTGTTTTCTTGTATTCACTCACCACCTCAGGTTCTTACACTATTTTCTCCCTCTCTTCCACATTGACCTGTGACCAATGGGAGGAGGGTGTTCATTTGATGTCATCTAGACTGTTTCTATAGCCTTTCTTGAAAAGTGAGTATTAAAGCAGCTGTACCTCCTAGTCCACCACTGTAAGGGAAACAAACTTCTTTATGCTAGGACTTAGTTTACAAACTGGAATTGTAGACTTCCAAGTCAGGTTTTTTTTTTTTTTTTTTTTTGGTTTTTCGAGACAGGGTTTCTCTGTGTAGCTTTGCGCCTTTCCTGGATCTCACTCTGTAGACCAGGCTGGCCTCAAACTCACAAAGATCCGCCTGGCTCTGCCTCCCGAGTGCTGGGATTAAAGGCGTGCACCACCACCGCCCGGCCCAAGTCAGGTTCTTAATTCACTTCCCCATAAGAACTAGGAGGTAAGAGAGCTATCTCTGTGCATTTCAGGTCCATCTGGAGAGGGCAGGGAAAGGATTTGTAGTTCCTAAATTTCCAAAATAAATGTTTTGAGAAAACTGATCTCGGGTGCCTGTCATCTGGTCTCTTCTGGAACCAGTGATGAATTCTTTCAGCAGTGTTGCATGTTCTCAGGCAGGCTTCTAAGGGGGCTGGAGTCAATGTCGGTGTTTGTTGAAGTCTTTTAGTGTAACAGAGCGGGGAGCATTTGTGCTATGGCTATAATTCTGCACCGAGGCTGGGGCTGAGTGAAGAAGATATACTCAAAGAAGTCTGAATTGGTCAAGCAAGGAAGTTTTAGTCACTACAGACAGTTCAAACAAAGCCCATTGCATCATTGTCAGGAATGGGCGTGGCACAGTCCCAGTGCTGTTTATGTCATAGTCTGTATGAATGGCCAACTCTGAGTTGTGTAGTGTACAGTCTGCATGACTACAGGCAATGGTGCTGTGATCGGAGCTGCTTCAACTGATTGAGACAACTCCAGTTGCTCCTTCTCAGTGCCATTTTGGTCAAGGGGCCAAGTCCCTTCTGCACCATTCCCACCCAAGATACATGCCATACACACACCGTCACTGTGATAGAGGTATTTTAAATGCCTAAGACTGTTGGACAGCTTGTGGTCCATAACACAGAGTGTAAGGACAAGTACAGCTCAACTGTCTCCTAGAGAGAAGTGATTTCCAGCCATTACGCTTGGTCTACCCTGCCCCATCTTTTTCCTAGAGACCACAGCACTCTAAAGCTGGCATTGCCTAGCACTGAAGGCCATGGCTCCTTCTAGTCAGTCTTTGTTTCTTCTTGTGGAAGAAAATACCTCATTTGGAGCTAGAGAGCAAATTATTTCCCTTCCCCCGGGAACATATGGTATAATACTTACAGTAAGATTCTGCTGTAGGCACTTTCAAGAGGGTGTTTTAAAGGATCTGATACTTTACTTCAGTGGAATCTGGAGCAGATAGTTGATCTTCAGTAGAGAAGGTATGAAGATGTTCATCATTCAAGAGTTGCTAGAAAAGAGAGGGAAAATGGTGCAGAAGGAAGTGTTGGGAGAACGACAACCTCCAACATCATGCATTTGGGGTTTTTTCACTCTTCCTTCTTCCAGTGGGTCAACCACATTTCCTTTCTCTCCTCCTGACTTGAACGTAGTGTGTTTTCATTCAGTTGATTAAGAGGCACAGTCAATTTTACAAACACTGAAGCTCATTAATCTCTGTATTGTCCTCTAACAACGCAAGAGCTTTGCAATGCTGTCTCTGCTCTCCACCTCCCATATTTGGACTTCCTTTACTTCCTCTCTTCAGTACACTTTCAAAGCTGGTCATTTATCATTACTTTTGTCAGTTCATATTAAAAGGAATAAAAGCACTGGCTAGTTCCTCTGCTTCACATGGCTTCTTAAATCCAACTTCTAGATTCAATATTTTCTGGCTAAAATAATTTTTAAGTTATTCAGAGTAGGAAATCTCTGTTTTTGTTATACCTGAGTCAGCCCTTACTCTTGAATTATAGGCTTGCTAAATACATAATTCTAGACTAGCTGTAGTACTTTCCTTTTGAATATATTATTGCATTATTTTCTGAAGTGTTTTGCTGCTGTGTAAAAATGTACTTCTAATTGCTACCACATTTTAGGTAATCTTTTCCTTCACTGATGTCACAGAGGTTGTCCTATGTCCTATTGATTCACTGTGCTGTGTTTATGCACAGATTTACTTAATTTATTCTACTTGGGACTTACTGTTCTGCCTCGGTCTTATCAATTATATTGTTCTTCACATCTGGAAATACCTAGAGTATCAACCCTTAAATATTACCCATTCTCCATTTATCCAATTTCTGGGAAAACCATTACAATTCTTCTACCTTTTCATTCTTTTCTCATTTTTTTAACTTTTATGTTTTTCAGATCTTTATACTCTATGTTGCTCCTACTCCTTCTCAGTAGACAAGTCTGTGACATCTAGACTGTCAGCCCATCCACCAGCCAGACTTTTTGTGGGTCATATTCTTTTCTTCTTTATCAAATCACCTTTCCTTTTTGTTCCAGACACATTTCTATCTTCTGGCTCGCATCTCCTCCTCTACCTCTCTGAACATGGTAAGGAGACATTCTTACTGCAAGTGTTTTCCTAGGCTGTTTTATTACTTTCATGAGACAAGGTTGAAAGTCTCCCACTTCTTTGTCTCACTGCAAAGTTCAAGGTCAGGTATAGTATGTGTGCTTGTCCAAAATACAGATAACCCTCAAAGTGAAGGCTACCTTTCTGCATTTCTACAACATCAGGATTTATTAAGCAACAAATTCACAATTTATGTCATATGTCATATGTCCAATTTTTCCCTGCAATTTTCCAAGTAGTCCTGATTTTTTTTTTCTTGTAGCTGGCCATTGTCAAAACACAGGATCTTTTACCTCACTCTTAATTACTAATAGTGTCTCAGCTCCTACATTACAAAGCACACAATAATTATATCTCTTTATATGGATATATGTAGGTTACAGAATGGCAACAAAAGCGATAAAGAGACCACAGCAGAGTTTACAGAGGCCTTGCTGGAAACAGAGGCAGAGGGCAACATGGGTGCAAAAGAGCCACTGTGGTGATTAGGTAAGATGTTCACAACAGCTGGAATCAGAGCTGGGCTTCAGGGGCACCAGAGTCAGAGCTGAGCCTTTCAAAGCAGGGCTGAATTAAATTGAAGAGGTGAATGCAGGACTAGATCTTGTCAGATGAACAGATGGGCAAGTGGATGGCAATTCCAGTAGGCTGAACTAGCCATGTACAGTCTGAGGCTGCAGCCAGGTGATAGTTGGGAAAGTTCTTTGCCTGTTGGTCTCTTAACACACTAGGTACTTAGATGACAGATCAGTTAGGGCTATTGCCACCATATTGTTAAGGGTCCTCTTCTTCAAAGGTGTCTATGTGAAAGTACAGTACCCTTTGTTGAACTTCTATGGTCATTAAGTTTGGGAGCCTGCTTTTTCTGGTATGGTTTTAATATGCCCATACATTCATATGATTCCAATCTACTTTGATAAATTTTACTTTTAGCATTTTACTTTTAGGAGTGAGTTATTGTTGTGAATATCGTTTTTTGTATAAATAAAACTCTGATTGGCCAGTGGCCAGGCAGGAAGTAAAGGCAGGACAAGGAGAGAGGAGAATTCTGGAAATGGAAGGCTGAGTGGGGGAGACACTGCCAGCCGCCACCATGACAAGCAGCATGTAAAGATGCCAGTAAGCCATGAGCCACATGGCGAGGTATAGATTTATAGAAATGGGTTAATTTAAGATATAAGAACAGTTAGCAAGAAGCCTGCCATTGCCATACAGTTTGTAAATAATATAAGTGTCTGTGTGTTTATTTTATAAGTGGGCTGTTGGATTGCTGGGGCTTGGCGGGACCCGGAAAAATAACTCCAGCTACAAGTTATTTATCAGTGCCTTGTGGATAGTGTTAGACAGGTGTCTACATGCATGGCAAAGTAGAGACTCCTTCTTCTGCATTTGTACTCAAAATGGAGCCAAATGCTACTGTCACATGGAGTTACCTGGTCAAGACACGATCTGAAGACACTGGTTTACAAAATATGGAGTGGCTCAGATCAGGAAACAAGCTGTTCTTAATACAGGGCAGTTGTGCTGTCCAGAGAGACCATTTCATTTGCTTCTTCTGAGCCTCATGGGACTCACTACTCCATGTCAAGTATTTGTATTGATTTTCAGCAGGCTGTGTTCCTTTCTTCTCATGTGGTGTGGTTTGTGACCCTTTCTTGGTATCTTTGGTCTGGGACACAGTCTCTGAGGCAATTCCCAGGATTCTTGGCTCATGTTTTGGTGGCTGATGACAGGCAGCATTGGCCCCTTTTCTCTAAATGGATGTCGACCCTCCAATGCCTCTGATTTCCAGTGGGGAACCTGGGGTCTGGATTCATCTCCCTTCAAGAAAAGCCTGAGCCCTGGATGTATAGCTATGTTCAGCTCTGACAGGCTTGGATTTGCCTTTGGCTTCACTTTTATCCAAGTTACTTCAGCTTCTAGCTATTCTACATTCCTGGAACCTCTGCTGGTATTGAAGTTGATGCTCTATACAAAGTAGTATCCTTTATTTAGCATTTGTATGTCTTTGCATCTAGTGTGGCTGTGTTAGCAGGGGGAAGCGGGGGGGGGGGGGGGGGGGGGGGGGGGGGGGGGGGGGGGGGGAGAATCCATGTCAGCTTAGCTTGCCTATCTGTATGAGGCTCTAGATAGTTCCGGAAGGCAGCTCAGGAGTGACCACCCATCCTGCCTGAGATAGACTGTGACAGACTCTGAGATGGAGTCCAGCTTACAGGCTGACAATGCCCTGTCACTGCTGTTAGCTTAGAAGCAGAGTGATCTTCACAGCCAGGTATCCTTAGTCAGGGACACCGTGATGTTCTCCAGGCTGCGGTGAGAGGCATCGTTTTGCTTCCTGGGTGGCACATTCTGATTCGAGTTCTTTCAGGCACCTGAACCGTTTCTTTCTCAGGACTGTCTGATGATTCTTATCATCTCCTTAGGAAAGCACTGGAATATCTGTGAGTGTATCCTCCTTCCTCCCGCCCTCTCACTCCCTTAACAGATGAGAGTGAGCAAGAAGCCTGCGCTCTCTTCTGGTTTTCTGTATGGAGTAGACTTTATTAATGATTCACATTTGGTTGCTTTTTTCATTATCAGTTCTTCAGATAATTAAACAAGTATGATAAGCTATCTTCTGTGTGTTATGAGAATCTAAATGTAAAATAAATATAAAAAATATATTTATGGTTAAATGAATACTCAACAAAGCATTTTTTTCTGAGGCCTAGCTCTAGCCATGATCTGTCTTTTTATTCCCCTAAGAATAGTTTTTTAAATCACACAATGGATCTGTGAATTTGTGAACCAAGTCCACTGTGAACCAGTGAACTTGAGTTTCGAACACATTGGACATACTTTTTGATCTCATCATACAATACCAAATACAAAAGCACCCCCCATGCTCTTAATCCATTGGATCAGGCTCTTTTGAAGAAAGCTTTAGCTCCTTCCTCTTTTTGCAATCTTCTTCCCACAGTCAAGTGCCCCAGTATACATAATATCAGCCCTTTCCGGCCGTACTGTATCACCACCATAGGAGAAACAGTATCAAATCGATAGGACACCAGCCCATCAAGCTCTAGGCAATCATCCAGCTCACAGTAGTGTGTACATTCTTGGGGTCTGGCAGCATCCCCTTGGTAGTAGTGTCACTCCAAAGTAGGCAGCTGTGTAAGTGATGATTGCCAGGATAGGGACCCTAAGACCCTGATGGAAACCCTTCAGGCCATCAGACTCTGAAGATCTTTGTGAGACAGTCGCCCAGCCCATTGAATTCACTCTGAGAAGATCCCTTGCCCACATCGGTAGCCAATCTGGTCCTAGCAAAAATCAGCAAGCAGACAGAGTAGGGGGAGGTGACCACAGCTGCCCCACCAGAAGCCAGGTTATGCCGATCCAGGCACCAGCACCCCCAGGAAGATCTGTTTGTACTTGTCTTTGAAGGTGAAGTTGAGAGCTTGGGTGGGGAAGTGCCCAATGCCATTGGCCAAGCTACCCCTCCAGAAGGAAAGAAAGGAAGCCCACTGCTTGGAGGTTGTCACACTACAATCAAGGATGCCTTTGTAGAGTTTCTCTGCACTGATCTCTTTGCAGGTATGCTGGGCCTGCAACAGCAGTTTGACCCTCAGGGGCAACAGCTGAGTCAATACCACCTGCCAAGAAGTCCTTAAGGAAGCTCAAAGCCTGATCCCCTGTACTGACAGCCTGTAGCAGCAGTACCCTTGCCCTACCCTACATCTGGGCAGGCACCACCACACTGTCTCTGTGAGACACAAAGGGGCCTTGCTGTCTGTTTTTATTTGGTTTTGTTTGTTTTTTGAAGCATATGCCACAATGTTGTCAGGGCTGGCCTTGAACTTGCTGTGATCCTCTTCCCCCTGCTTCCTAGTGCTAGGTTTACAGGCTTGTGCTACCACACCAGACTGCCCTTTATGTTCTTTTTTCTTATTTATTTTATTTGTTTTTCTTATTTCTTTATTTATTTATATTTATGTGTGAGTGCCTGCATGTATGTGTGTGTGCCTGATGCGTGCTGAGGCCAGAATAGGGCTCCAGGTCCCCTGGAACTGAAGTTACAGGACTTTATGAGGCCCCCAAAGCAGGTGCTGGTATTTGAACCTCTGTCTTCTGCAAGAGGAGCAAGTGGTCTTAACTGATGAGCTGCCTCTCTGGCCCCTCATGTGCATTTTCTAGTTTCTTAATAAAAATGTTGGGATTGGATAATGATTCTTTTTAACTAAGATGCAACTGTGTAGGACATAAAGAAGATATAAAAGGGAGAAGCCAGATGTCTTTCCACTGTCAGCTGAGAAAAGGAGATCAATAAGTTGTTTGAGTGAGAATGGAGGGGACATGTTCGAATGCTGGCAGGAAGGAGAAGAAATAAAGCAAGAGGTTGGGAGTTATCCCAGAGTGAAGAGGTAATGAAGACAGTGAGTTGTGGAGAGGGACAACAAGGTGCCATGCCTGACATAGGTTATCTGACACACACAGCTCTACTATGACACACACCGCTCTGCTATGTCTCTATTTAAAGCAATGGACTGACTCTGTCGGGAGAATTTTAATGCATAGCACCATGACTCTCTAAACCTTTCGATTTGGCTCAAAAGGATGGACAGAGTTGAACATGATTTGAAGTTACCCGCTACGTGGCCTTTGACTTTGTGGCACTGGCAGCTTCCTCATCTACCTAGAATCAGACCCTGTGGGCCTGTGTGAGCTATCTTCCTCCATGAAGGGTCATTGCAGCCTGCTACACTGACTGCACCAGACAGTGTAGTCAGTGATCCTTCATCTAGAGAAGTTCAATAGAAGTTGATATGTCTCTTGTCATCAACCAAAAAGAATTAGGCTAATTTCCAGAAAATGAGACCCTGGTGTGAGTCTAGAAGAATATTAGACAGTTCAGGTTATTGGGAGATAAGTTTTGTGTATGCTAAAGAAAGCTAGTGGAGGAGTTTGGAAAGGTTAAGTAGAAGAGGGGTGTGTGTGTGTGTGTGTGTGTGTGTGTGTGTGTGTGTGTGTGTGTGTGTATTCAGCAATTCGCTGAAAATTCCAGTCTTTCCAATTTCCTACTTAAGCAGCTCCCATCATTTAATTAGAATGCCACAGTTTTCTTTACTGAATGAACTAATCCTATAGATGTTTGTTTTTCTGTACCTAGAAACAGGTAAATGTTAGTGACACAGTACTAATTAATACTAATTCTAGAGTTCTCAAAGAACACAGTCTCACAGAGCAGTGATCTTCCTACCAGGGTGACATGACTTCCTTGGAAGAAAGAAGACTTTTGCATTAGTTACATTTTGTTGCTGTGACAAAACACCATGACCAAGGTAACTCATAGAAGGAAGGGTTTATTTGGGCTTACTGTTCTGGAAGGATATGAGTCTACCTTGATGAGGAAGCATGGCAGAAAGTGGCAGGCATGGCTGCTGGAACAGGAAGCTGGGAGCTCACATTCTCAAGAACATACACAAATCGGAGGGAAAGAGAGCTAACTGGAAGTGGCACGAGGCTGTTAGCTCTCAAAACCCACCTCCAGTAACACACTTTCTCCATCAGGGACTCATCTCCTAAATGTCTCCAAACAGCACCATCAAACTAGGACCAGGTGTTAAATAACTGAACCTATAAGGGACATTCTCATTCAGACTACTACTGCTTTCTAAAGGATACCCAAACATGGAGGTATTAGTTGAATTCTGTTTCAAACTCTCAACTTCTGTTTATTCCTTTCTAAAATTGATCTGATAAAATGAATTTATATTCACTCTTCCTAAAAGCGATACAGTCCTACCTCAAATTTAAACTCAATGCATTATTCACAGGGTGTAATACTTCAAAGGCATCCAACAAAGAGAAAATCCTCTTCAAAAATAACTGTTCCATTTATCACAGATGTTTTCAGTGACCCCTCTGTCTGTGCTTTGCACATTTATGGAAAGATGAGGTATGGTGTCTGAAAGGGGATGCTTCGATGTACATATCTGGATGCTTTAAAATAGATCGTTTTCATTTTACTCTTACTAGGTTATATATTATTAATTATCATAAATCTCCATCCTTTACCTGCTACTTACAGTCATATCTGTGGTCTTTCATACATTCAATAACAAATTTATTTATATTTAAACTGAGACCAGAGTTTTTTCTAACACTAAAAATCTGATTGAACTAATTGCTTCGAGTCTACTGTTCTTGGTCTGTATTTTCTGTAAACAGAGTGATGAACTCTGTAGCTCCAAGATTATGTTAAAAATATACTTGAGGCTACTTAACATCAAATCAGGTCACTAAAATATTATACAGAAAATGTGAATGAAGGTAGACATAGATCAGCATTTTCCCCTTTTCAAGAGTTTATCAATGCACAGGTTTAACTACAGATCCCCTGACAAAGCATGATGAGTCTTTTCTGTCCTGGGAAGTGAACAACTCCACAACTAGGTACAAGACTTTGTCCCAAGACAAGTATCTATTTGAAATAAGACCCAATTAACTGATAATTAATATTTTTTAATTATTTTATAATGAATGACTTTTATCAAAGGTGACATATTTGTTTTCTTTGGATTAATTGTCAATTAATTAAGTGGAGGAGAGAGATGCAGGCTGAGGACCCTAGTGGGGGCTGAGAAGGTGAGGAGGATCAGGCTGGTAGAAGTGGTCCTGCAGACCTCAGTGCTTCCAGCTGGCAGGTGTATCTGTTACAGACCAGAGACTGTTATTTTGTCCAGTTTAGAGTGTGTGGAGCAGCCATGCTTTACTGCTGGAAGGAAAGGAAAGATCAGTTTGTACACGTGATAGCAAAAGATCTTATAATTCCCAGCAGTACAGAGATGGTACAACATACACAAAGAACCCAGATTGATATTGTTCAAATGAAACGTTAACTAGAATTGTCTTTGTTTTGGAGAAATGACCAGTGGCCTTCATAGGGAGCAGTTCAAGTTCACCTTTCCCTGTTTCTATTATAGCACAGAGTAAATTCAATGATCAGACTATAGACCAGTTCCGGGCCATGCAGCAATGCATGAAGAAATACCTGAACCTCTAACTCCAATGTTATGAGGTGAGGTCAGCAGGATGGGTGGAAGAAGCAGTTCCCCAGAGGCCTCTGCAACCAAAGAGTAGGGGCCAACCTTGTTAAGGCCACAGGCCTGGCTGTCACTGTGCACTTCAGAGTGACAGAACCATTTCATGATGCTTTTCAATCATCCTCTATGAAATCATCTCTCCCTCTATTGTTTTGTGCACTATAATGTACAAAATAATTTATTTTGATGACCAGGGGTTGGCCTTGGATGCTTGCCATATATGCTTCTTTTAAAAAGTGTGTATAAATGGATATTTCCTGTCTTGACTGCTTAGTCTCAAGTACCTGGAAACTGCTTCCCAAATAATTGACTCAGAAGCTTAATATTACTTATAAATGCTTGGCCAATAGCTCAGGTTTGTTACTAGCTAACTCTTACATTTAAATGAAACAATATTTCTTATTTATGCTCTGCCACATTGCTGCACCTTTATTAGCATGGCACTTTCATCTCCTCCTCCCTCTGCATCTGTCTGGTGACTCCTGACTTTGCCCTTCTTCCCATCATCCTTAGTTTGGTCACCTTGCCTATACTTCCTGCCTGGCTACTGGCCAATCACTGTTTTATTAAACAAATTTGAGTGACAAATCTTTACAGTGTACAGGAGGGTTACTCCACAGCAAGTGTGTGTGTTTGGTTGGGGGGGGGAGGAAGAGAGAGAGAGAGAGAGAGATAGAGAGAGAGAGAGAGAGAGAGAGAGAGAGAGAGAGAGAGAGAGAGAGAGAGAGAGAGAGAGGAGTGTCACAGAAATCTATCAGTGAGTATTAAAAAACAAAAACAAAGGTAGAAAATCCCAGATCTGGGGCTAGGATACTTTCCTACAAGTTGTACCTCTAGGGAGGTCCCTGAGGCTCCTGAAACAACCCTAGCAATTGATGACTCTTGGCTGTCTGCCAGAACTAACCAGTGAGACCCTTTTGCTAAGGATATCGCAGGCCTTAATCACAGGACATAGGGAAGTAATGGAGCTGAGCTGGAAGCTCATTCTGTGGATTGCCCTCACAGTGCTGGAAATTGCTGCTCTACAGGCTGTTGGGGTGGGGGCCGAGGCTCTGCTCAACAGTCTATGTAGCTGTAGACCATGTGTGCAACAATACCAAACTGCTAGGCAAGATGAGCCACTAATGCAATAGTGGAAAATCTGTTAAGAAAATTAGCATAATCTGAGTAAGATTTTTTTGATTAGGTATAGTGTCGCTTTAATGATAATTTCCTAACTTTTAAAAAATATTAATTTATTTGCATCTAGAGGTTTGTGCATGCAACAGTGTGTGTGTGTGTGTGTGTTTGTGTAGGTCAAAAGACACATTTGGGGAGTTGGTTCTTTTCTTCTATCCTAAGGTGGGCTGCAGAGATTGAACTCAGAACTTCAGGATTGGTGGCAAGTGCCTGTACTCGCCCAGGCACTGCACCTGCACTAATGTCCTCATTTTTAAAAATAATTGTACTATGGTTTATAAGAAAATATATTGTGTTTAGGCTGTACAAACCAAAATGTTAAGGAATAAGAGAACATTCTGTCAACAGATTAATTTTAAATGATTCAGGAAAAATACACACGTGTGCGTGTCAGTTTTATAATCCTTTCTCTCACAGAGAGAAACATACAAACAAAACACAACTAGCAAAAAGTTTACATTTAGAAAAACGTACATTATAAAATTAGGAAGTTCATTCTAATATCCTTTTAATTTTCAGTAAATCTAAGTGTATGGGGAATTAAAACATCTTTTCTGCAAGTCTGAATGGATGCAGAATTTTTTAATTACATGTATTTATTTTCTCTTGCTTTCTTCCTATGCTGCCAATACTCTGTGTGTGTGTGTGTGTGTGTGTGTGTGTGTGTGTGTGTGTGTGTGTGTGTGTGTGTGTGTACATGTACCACAAAGCTCATATGGAGACTAGAAGACAAGCTTTGGGAGTCTGTTTCTCTTTCTACCATGTGGTTTCTAGGGATTGAGATCAGTCTGTCAGGCTTGACAGGAATCCCTTTCCTTTTGTTCACTGAGCCATCTCACAGGTCCCAGAAGTGTTTTGTTGTTGTTGTTGTTGTTGTTATTTTTTAATAAAGCAGAAAAGGACTGGTTGGCTTTAGTCTCCTGATATTCTTATGATTTTTTCGTATTTTTCTCACTTACAGTTGCCAAAAACATTACAGAGAGCATGTATTTGTAATTCTCATTTAAAGTAAGAAACCACAAATTGCTTAGTATCCCAGAGGCAGGTAGTGGTAGAAGGAGGCTTGAACTACCTTTCTGCACTGATATGCCTGGCGTACAACAGAGTCAGTTAGCCTCCCTCATCATTTGAATATGACTTCTCTTTTCCATCATGTGTAAGCATTCCTATGGTCCTTCTCTTTTCTGCCATGTGCAAGTACTTTTCCCTGTGGCCCTTCTCTTACAAGCATCCCTGTGGTCCTTGCATATGGCATGGGTTCTCTGGGTAGAGTACACCTGGTATGTTATCTCACTTGGTTCAGTGTGCCATTATTAAAGTCATACTGTTTTGCTCCCCCAATGCCTCAAACTATTAAATTCTAGTGAAGCCTATTCCAGTAGGTCTGTAAATATGAGATCCTTTAAGGTATATGGCTTAACATGAGCAATAGCTTTTCCCTCATCTCATTTTGTCATGGAAAACAGTGGAGGGGGACAAGATAGTTACCTCCCTCAGTTTATCTTCCTTCCACTCCCTCTCCAGATGCTATGATGGAAAAAAGCCTTTACTGTAGAATACAAATACTTTCCAGTGTAAATCGGTTAGACTCTAGTATCATGCTTGTGTTTACATCTAATCACGGATCTCACTGCTTACCAGACAAGAGACTGAATCGATCCACGAATATAAACTCAAGGAGAAGATGGAGTCTTGGGATAATGCTAGATACTTACACCGCCCATGGTTTCTATGTTTTGAGATATCAACTTATGAGAATACAGGAATTTTGCTGTGAGCTCCTGCCAGCCGGAACGGAGGTGCAGAGTCCAGGTTCCCCTGTGTCAGCAGGGGATGAGTCCTTGTGGGGAAAAGGAGATGGGGGAGGCAAACAAAGTGCATGCTCATGAGACACCTCCTGAAATTGAAGCTGAGACCTGACGGTGACCAGGCAAAACTATTTATACAGAAAGAGCTGGAAATTTCAGTGAGAGAGATCAGCAAATACAGAAGGAAAGAGGAGAGTGCTCCATTAATGGACATGGTTTGAATGGGTCACTTGGAGGAGGGGAAAAGAGGCCTCTCAGTGATATTTTAAGTCTATAATTATTTTCAAATTGCCCCTCACTCATGAAGTTTCTCCTTCAAAGTGAGTCAGTCTAGGGACCCACTGAGTATATGTCGGCATAATAACAATCAGAACATGACTCCTTGCTCTGCTCTGTGAAGGTGGGTACAGAACTTTAGTTTGGCATGCCAGTGATGCTTTGAAACCAACATCCATGCAGTTTCCTTGGTTACCACACTAAAGAGCTATCTTTCACTCACATTACATTTTGGTTATAGGTTGGCTGCAACTGTTTTGAACTTTGTGGGTTAGCCTCCAAATGTGCCGGTGCACATGCAATAAAAAAGGTGAAAATCCATGATACTGCTTAACTTCTTGCTGGAAGGTGGATATCGTATTTCATTTTCCAAAGCTTATTACATATTTCATGGCTGAGTCCACAGTCCATAGGTGGGGACATGTTCTCTCTCCACAAGCATCATGAGCAAGATGTGTGACAATGGGCTGGGCACTAAGGATTACTCCAATAGAATGTTGGATGGGGTGCCACAGGGCACTCTATATTTCACAGCCAACTAGCCTTTTTAAAATTTGTTTTTAAAACTTCTTTTGGGAATTTCATACATACATGAGTTCTATATTTGCATCATTTCCATTGCTCTCTTTCCCCCTTTCAACTCCCTTCATGGCCCACCCCTCTCAAACTCATGACCATTTCTCCTCTAATTGTGACCTTTACATGCATATGTATATGTATATATATATGTATACATATTTTATTGAGCCCTTTTAGTCTTTTAGTGTTGTATATATATATGCATGTGTTTAGAGATGGCCACTTGCCATATATATATATATATATATATATATATATATATATACACATATATATAGTTATATATAGTCTCATATATGTGTGTGTGTGTGTGTATAATTACTCTTATTTATTCTAAGAGAGCACATGAGGTTCATGGATCAGTGAATGGACATTGCAATAACAATATTATCATCATTTCCCCATACCCATGGGATGAGGTGATGAGAGCCAGATATTTCCTTTTTGTGCACTTTTGTACCACTGAGAAGAAACCCTGAGGTTATCACTCCTGCGAAAAAGCAGCTGGCTTCCTCCTGTCTGGGATTCAGGATAATCCTCTATTGCAAGAGGAAAGAAAAAGAAAAACCCTGGGCTGACCATGTCCATGAGTTTTTATCCTGCCAGAAGTCTCTGTCTTCTGAGTGGGAATCAATCACCTTTAAGCAAGGTGCCTCTGCTAGAAATTGCCCATTTCATCTGGTCTTGATGGCTCTGGGCCTTCAGACAGCCTCTTATCTTTCATTTTTGCCCTTCTTTGGGTCACAGGAGTTCAATTCTCATAAACGCAGTAAAGCTTGAAATGTGTATAGTGGTACAATGGACAAAATAGAAACTGCAATGATCATAATGGAAAGAGCAAATTTAGAAAAACGATGTGGTCAGAGATTCCAGTTGCTGGCACAAGAAACACTCTGTTTGACACCTGGAGGAACAGGTTTCATGGCAGGTAGGAAGATAAGTAGGAAAGGAGCAGCCAGCCTCCTTGCGTGGCAAGAGCTGCATAGATATAAGTATGTCTGAACAAGTCAAGGTTAGCAAGAAGCTTTTCAAATTGCATGCAAGGCAGCCCTAGCAGTGAGCACTCTCTCCTGTCCATATTTCCATCCAAATTATCTCTCCACACTATGCCCACTCTGATTGTACCATGGTCATGTCTAGTTTAGAGTCATGCAAGGACTCCCAGCCCCCTCTTTTGCCTTCCCTCCAGCATGTTCTTAAAGCAGCAGCCAGACTCTGGACATTCGATGCCAACCAGATCATGTTACTTTTTATTCAGGCGTCTTGAGTAACTCCATGCCTCATGTATGACCACTGCTATCCTTCCAAAGAACTAAGCCTGTCATGATCTGTCCTCCGGTTTTAATTCTAACTTTATTTCCCTCTGTTCTCCGCTTCATTCCTTTTGGTCTGGCTATGCTGGCCTGCCTCCCTGCCTTTTTTTTTAGAGGCTCAAGTGCTTTCCTACCTCAGGATGTCTGTGCTTGCTCCTCCTAGTGCCTAGAGTTCTCTTTTGGACATGCACCCTACCGCCCTGCTTCCTTTCCATTTCTTTACTTGAAGGCAGCTTCTCCTTCTCCTTCTCCTTCTCCTTCTCCTTCTCCTTCTCCTTCTCCTTCTCCTTCTCCTTCTCCTTCTCCTTCTCCTTCTCCTCCTCCTCCTTCTTCTTCTCCTTTTCCTCCTCCTCCTCCTCTTCCTGCTCCTCCTTCTTTTGACAGGGTTTCTCTGTGCAGTTTTGGTGCTTGACCTGGAACTCGCTCTGTGGACCAGGCTGGCCTCGAACTCACAGAGATCCACCTGCCTCTGCCTCCCAAGTGCTGGGATTAAAGGTGTGTGCCACTGCCGCCCGTCTTCTTATCTTTGGCACTTTTCCAGAAAACTCATGGAAATTTCATCTTCTAGTCACAGCTTAAAATGTTGGTTTTAACTTGTTGTTCCTTATCAAAATGTCCTACTCTTGGAGTAAGGCATAATAGAAACTGTGAGTTATTGCATGCATAGCTTACAAAAGGCTGAGGATAGAGGATGGCAAGTTCAAGGCCATCTTGAGCTACACAGAGAAGTCCTGTCTCAACAACAACAACAAAACCCCTCATTCTATAACATGTGAATTTTCACTTTTTTGGTTTATGATGCTGCTCTCTCCTCTCAAACGTAAGCTCTGCTTCTAGGGCTTAAACTCCATAATGTTCATTGTGTGTGTGCTGTCTGCTACTGCAGACAGTAAATGAAAATCCCCCTCCCCGAGGGTCCCTGGGAGGAACAGATTCCTGAGAAATGAAAACAAACAAAAAACACAAGTTAGGTGACAGGTTCGATAGTCTGGGCCTCGCAGCAGGCCCTCCCACCTGATCTGGTTGACATAAATTACCTAGTCTTCAACCAACTGGGTCAATACCTGCCAGGCCTGTAGTCCAGGCTCAAGTTTTGAATAGACTAGTTGCTTTTCACTTACCATAGGATTACGTCCTGGGAAATCCATGCTAACTTAAAAATCTGGCAAGGAGAAGATGTGTTTACTACACCAAACTTACTGAACAATTCATCTTAGCAGTGGAGTGCCCTCTAGGGGGTTCACCTTCAAAACTTGTGACTGATGCTGCTATTTCACTACCCATTGTCACTAGATAGTATTACATTACCGTATTAGTGATGGGAAAGTTGAATGGGATGCTGAAATCAACACAAAAAAGCCTTTAGTTGCTGCAGGCAGAGGTAAGCCTGTCAGTTTTGCATAATTTTGCCTGGCTTTCCTCAAGAATGGGATTATGAAGACTTCTCATTATATTCTTTGTTACCTGTATGACTTGGATTTTCAGACAAGAAAATGTACAATATTTCTATGATTCTCAAAATATTTAAATGTTCAATATTCTATATTATATTGCTAGCTCTTTTTAGACAGAGAGTAACTCTCACTATATAGCTTTGGCTGTCTTGAATCTTTCTGTATACCAGGCTAGTCTTGAACTCACAGAGTTCTGCCTGCTTCTGCCTCCTGAGAGCTAAAATTAAAGCATGCATTCCCTATCCAGTTTTCTAGCTTTTATATATTTCCTATCCATGAATGATCTTGTCTTCCTAAAAATCCTCTATTTATCTAGCTTATGTATAATAATTTGCCTGCTTTCTTTGTTTTGTTTTGTTTTTTATAAAACCATCTCTTCCAGGTGACCTAGCCATGGCAGCTGATCATTAGACTAACAAAGATGGTATTAGCACCTTTCAGCACTCATAAATAAAGGCAGGCCCAGGCAGAAGAACGACTGGTTTACAGGACACTAGAGAGGATGCCAGAAGCTCTGGGAAGTAATGCAGGGATATGGGTCAGGACTCATCAGAGAGCAATCTTGGGAAGGGCTAGACCTTGTGAGGCAGCCCCCTTTGTGAGTCCCAGGTGTCTTCAGATCTGTCTTTCCCACCAGACTTTACTACTACCTTGTGAAATGAGCTACAACTAGGTTTTACCAAGGCCATAAATAATCGAGTTCAGACAAGGAACTGAATATAGTTGTGTTTTTTTTAAAGAAATATTTGCCTTAACTTCAGGATATTTACAGATAAAACTTTACTCATATATGCCACATGACTTCAAGAAGGTGACAGACCAAAGAAGAATTCTGTCAAGTCCAGTATGATAAACAAATGGATTTATTATAATTACTTACAGGACCTTGGGCAAGTCATGTGCAGCTCCACTTGGTTCTACCCCAAGTTAACCTTCTAATTCCTGTGTCCAAAGCCATATGCAGCTGGGTGGGAATAAATGATGACCAGAATCTCAGATGAGAGTCTTATTATCCCTCTTATCCTCCCAGGATGGAATATTAAAGCTTCATCACCATTGACATAGATATCAACTATATTGTCCTGGTTATTTTATTGTCATAACTGTGAATAAACTCTCCCATAATTCACTACAGCTGCTCTGCTTAATGATGACCTTGGTTATGTCACACATAACAGGAGAAAACAGCTACATTCCACTCCACCTCTTGCTCTGGTTTTATAGTTTTTAACACCCTCTTCTATAATGTTGTCTATGTAATGGGGAGAAGAGTGTTGCTCCTTTTCTATTCAGGATGAGTAAACTTTTAAAATTTTTCTTACCCAAAAAGCCATACAACATTGTCATGTGATATCTTAGGGCTTCCAAGTCTTTACATTCATTCGCTGTGATCAGACCAGATCCTTTGTAACAAAAATAAACAGCTGTGCAGAGTTGTAGAGCCAAAGATGGGGTGAAGGCAAGAAGTAGGAACACACATCTGGTTACTTTCCCACAGGCAGCTCGCCTGTCCCCCTGTGGCTTCTTGATTTCCACAGGCTGGAGCTCATTGTTGAGAGAGAATCCCATCCAGGTGCTGCTCTTTGGGTGCTAGGAGATTTCTAGATATGTAGCTAAATTGTTTTTAATCCCCACTCACTTTCCTTATGAAGTCTCAGCACACAGAGATTGCAAAATATCAAGGAAACTTTATGCTCCTATTCCTCTTCCAGAATCAAATTTTCCAGTTAAACAAGTAATAAACTATAAAAGGCAGTTTATAATAATAAAAGCCTGAAGTGAACTATACCAAAATCCTTAGTGGTAAGTGCTAAGTAAGTAACATTTACTATGAATGTTCCTTTCCCCCTTCCTGTTTTACTCTGCTGTATGTATTTGAATAATTGGATTAACAGTTGTCTTAGGACAAACTGTTACTGTGCTTGGGGTCTATGCTAGGTGTTTGCAGTTCCTTGGCTTCTTAGTAAAAGAATAAAAATAAGGGTGCACTGTTTTTTCCCATTAAATTCAGTAACTGCCCCTTAAGCAACTGCTGTCCTAATTGGCAACTGCAACTTGGCAGCTAGCACTGCACTGGCCCTAGCCAGACAGGAATTCTGTTCCCTCTGGCAACGGCTCTATCACGGCCACTAAAGGGAACTTTACCTAGATCTCTATCCCTCCATAGAACTCAGGATTCAAAGGTTGAAGTGAAATCCTGCTCGCTCAGAGAGGCTGAATAGCAAGTAGATAACCTTCTCTCCTAGCTCCCCAAAACGAGCATCCTTCTGCTCAGCCCCCACTCAAGAACCCTAGCTACACATGGTTCCTCCCTACCACTTCCTGTCAGCTAGATGCTGACTCAGTCTCCTGATCCCAGGTTAATTTTATTTAATCAAACAAATATAACACATCTTTGCATCATTAAACAAATATTCTACAGCATAACTGAGTGTAACACATCTTAAATTAATATTCCACAACAGCACACAGAGATAACAAAATATCAAGGAAACTTTATTAAAAAGCAGAGTTATAGTAATGATCAGAAGTAAATATGTGGTCAAGAGTGACAGTGGGTCACATGGGTGAGGGTACTCTAGGTCGTCAGTTGATGTCTGGGACTTTCTTTTATGGTGTTCAAGAGAAGGAAGAATCTTTCCTAGAGGGTGTATATAGTGAGTTAGGTTCTCTGTTTTGATTGTCACTTAAGTTACATTAGATTCTTTTTCCTACCATCCATGTCTCTTTCCACGATGCCTCTGATTTTAATTATACGCACACCTAATTGTGCACTAGCATAAGATGGCTATTTTTCTTAAAAGCTCACCAAGAGATACTATTTTAATTGCATTTGCATCCAAGACCAGCTCAAGTCTTGATTAACTCCCTTGCTTTCCTACCCAATATCACTTGGAGTAATATTTGAATAGCAACTCTCCATTCTTGTTGATAGTCAAGGGGAAGAGGAACTTATTCCATTGTTCAGTGTCAGGTACACTTGCAACTCAACGCAGGTAGGGGTCCTAGATTTCTAGGTGCATTATTGTCACAGGGGTGTGTGCATAGCTCAAGCCAAGGGTAGTTACAAATTGCTAAACTCTTCCCTATGCTTGCCTGGCTCACAGTGAAACAAAAGTCTTTTATATCATTTAAAATCTAGTCTATGGGGGCTACAGAGATAGTTCAGAATCTAAGAACACTTGCTGGTCTTCCAAAGGACCTGAGTTCAGTTCCCAGAACCCATATCAGGTACCTAACAACCATCTGCAATTCCAGTTCCAGAGGATCAGATTCTTCTGGTCTCTAGGATGTCTAGACTCACGAGCAAACACCCACATATAATTTTTTAAAATAATAATAAAAATAAAGTATTTAAAAATCTAGGCTATGAGATCCTTGAAGACTTAAACAGCCCTGGACAGCTACTCTTTCATCACATTCTGGTGAATATTATGAGAATACCATTGTAATAGTGTTTTGGGGAAAACTGGATTAGGAAATAAGGTATGCAACCTGACATGAGCCAGGAAGCAAGTTTATTGTCTAGTGTTTATATACACAGACTCAGCAGATGTCTGTCTAAGGACTGAGCCCCAAGTTAGTTAAACTAAGCATTTTATACCTCTTCTGTACCCTTGATTGCTCCCACCCCACAGCAACCCAAAGTGACATATATTTTGATTGGATGTATTATGCTTGATTAACAGAGTTTGCTGAATTGCCCCATAAGCAGAAATTTTTCCCTAAGCAGCAGAATTTACCACAAGCCATTTATAATAGAAATGGGAGAGGAGGAATTTGGTTACAGAGGAAGAGAGATCAGTGGGGCTGAAGCCTGTTTTAGGTGTTTTCTGTTAGCTTCTCAAGGCCCCCTGCTACAACAGGCTCCATCCTAATTATTCAAGTGCCACAGAATTCTGAATTCAGAACTGTTCATAAACAGCTCACTAGAATTCATTTTCAAACTGTCAAAGAAACAATAGGGTACTATTCTGTGCTCTCTGTTAAGGGCGGAAGAACACCAAGGAGGCTAAGGACTAAAGATTATTGCAAAGAAAGGACCAGTGGAAACAGATGCCAGGCAGAGGAAGAACCAAGTACCTTTTAGCACTGTAATATCCCCTGCAGGGATGGGAGGAAGTGGGAGGAAGCAGACAGCAATGGAGCCGATGGTAGGAGCATGGCCAGATCCACTTTTCATGTTTGTGTGAAGGAAGTCTCTAGCCAGTGTTTGGAATGTGAACCTAAAGAAGTGGGAAGACACTGGAACAAGAGAGTAACACAATGAGTCTTCCTTCCCAGATTTTTTAAAAAAAGTAAATCATTACATCCATTGTAGAGAATATATCTAGGGCAAGAGTGAGAATGCAGACCGTTAGACTCGATTGGGATTAAGTAAGAAGGAGGCTATAATGGAGGCAGCAAAAGTGGTGAGAAGCAGATGAACTCCACAAAACTAAAATGTAGAGGCAGATGATCTCAGCACTTGGGCAAAGATTATGATGTGGGGGGTATAGAGGAATTGATGTCGATTTCCATGTTCCTGACAAGGAGATTTGGGTGCATGGAGGAACTATTATTAAGTCTGGACTTTAGAAAAACAACTGGACATGAGAACAAAGACTCTAGGCTTGGCCAGGGTACAAGTGAGATGTCCAGTGTGTGGCACTAGGCCTGAACTCCGAAGGAGTGCTTTGAGCTGTCACAGACGTTTAGGAGTTATCAGTGTTGGACAGTGTTGAAGTCTATCCTGGTTTGTTTTGTTTGTTTGTCAGCTTGACAAAAGTAGAGTCATTTGAGAAGAGGGAACCTCAATTGACAAAATGTCCCTACCAGAGTGGCCTATGGGCAAGTCTATGGGGCATTTTCTTGGTTAATGACAGGTGTGGGAGGGACCAGATCATTATAGGGAGTGCCATGTGGGAGGTGCCTCCCTGGATTGATGGTCCTTGATGGTGTAAGAAAGCAGGCTGAGCAAGCCATGGGGAGCAAACCAGTATGCTGTGTTCCTCCACGGCCTCTGCTTCAGTTCCTCCTGCCTTGGCTTCCCTCAATGGACTGTGGTCTATGACACGTAACCCAAGTAAACCCTTTCCTCCCTCGGTTGCTTTTGGTCATGGTGTTTTATTACAGCAATAGAAAGCAAACTAAGACAAAAGCTATCTGCATGAGAATGCAGCCCTAGTGTACATTTTTAAGGCCCCGACAGTCTCCACACTAGACAAGATGAGCTGGTAAGTGAAGAGGAGACTTCTAAGGGACTGAGGAGGAAGCTAGTGGCCATGATAGTGTAAATGGCTAGAGGAAGGGATGTAATGTGGTGTCCATCATTACTGAGGACCCTGTATCACCAGGCACAGAGAAGGGCTTAGAGCATAGATGATGCTGGATTGGCTCAGACCACGGTTAGGAACATATCAAATGCACCCAGAATGCAAATTTGCTGTGACTTCTTTGCTGTGGCAGCCTCCTCCTCTTCCTCTTCTTCTTTTTCTCCTTCCTCCTCTTCCTCTTCTTATTAATATTGCTCCCTTCCCTTTTCTCCCTCCACACTCTCCCATATATATCTCTTGCTCTCTTTGAAATTCATGGCCTCTTTTTCCACTAATTGTTATTACATGGATATACGTATATGTTTATATACTATACATTTATATTCCTAAATATAACCTGCTCAGTCTGTATTCTGTTACTAGTATGTATGTTTTTAGGACTGACCATTTGGTATTGGATAACAATTGCTGTGCTATTCCTCCCATTTTCTGCATTTCTTAGTTACCTGTAGTTCTTTATGTAGGGTGGAGGCCTTATAGGATTTCCCCCCACCCATTTTGGTGTATCTCTTGTGGTTGTCCATGCTCAGCTCATGTTTGGGCAGTCACACTGGTGAGACTTTATGGATGTAGCTTCTGACATTACTAGGAGATAAAAACCTCAGAGCAAACTCTATGATCTTCTGGCTTATGGTATTTCTGCTCCCTCTTCCACAATGTTCCCTGAGATTTAGGTGTGGGAGTGTTTTGTAGATATATTAGGACTGGGCTCCATATCTCTGTTTTTTGATTGGTTGTGGCTTTCTGTAAGTAGTCTCTACCTGTTGCAAAGAGATGTTTCCTTGAGGAGGGGTAAAGATTACATATATCCATGGATATAAAGACAAATGCTTAGATTGTTGCTAGGGATTATATAGGATTGGTAAAGTAGAGGTTGTAGGTTCCCCTCCAATATACATGAATTCACTAACACTCTGTAGTTAGCTAGGTTTCCAGTATCAGGTACAGTTTCCCTCTTGTTGAGTAGGTTTTAATTCCCATACTGAACCCTTAGGGTTATTGTGGCATGCTGATCATTGACATGATTCATAAGCATCATAGCTGGGTAGGAGTTAGTTGCCTCTCTTCTTTGGAAGCTTGCATGGTGACTTATGGTACCCATGAAAGCTAGTCCTCATGGAGAAGGCATTTAGGTCAGTTCCAGCTCAGGGGCCTCTGGGCCCTGTTTCAAAGTGCATGGTGTCCTTAGCAATAGGAACTTACTTTCTACCTCTGGGGGCAACCAAGGGCAATAGAAGTAGGCTGTGTGTTTGGGC
This sequence comes from Peromyscus leucopus, assembly GCF_004664715.2. NCBI lineage: Eukaryota > Metazoa > Chordata > Mammalia > Rodentia > Cricetidae > Peromyscus > Peromyscus leucopus. Next base: position 47,558,716 of record NC_051067.1, read on the forward strand.
AGTCTCTTGGACAGCCCTGACCAACAACTCAAAAGGGATTCTCAAGTCTGGTATTGGGGGTTTTGCTAGGTGATCTTGGCTCTTGTAGAAAGCATTGTCAACCCAGATAAGAAAAGTTCATAATATACATACATATATATATAATATGTAAATATACAGAATTATGTATATTATAGTTTTTATATAGTTAATATCATGATTCCTTATGGCCTTTTCAACATCCTAGTTGTTATTTTACCTACATCCCCCCTTCATCTATATTTATCTCCCTCTCCCCTCCCAAAAGAGGCACCCCCTTTTCCCATTTGCCCCATCAGACAAACTCCTTTGTCATCAAAGCTTCAAATTTCACCAGAGTCATGAAATGTTGACATCATATGGTGCTTTTTTTTTTCTTTTCTGGAATAGGCTAATTTGAATGATTTCATGTTAACTTTGGCTTCAGGGGAAGAAGGGGTCATTCAATCAAAATGAAGACTCATGAACCAAAATGATACCTAGCTTTAAAAGTCCTTACAGATTTCATAAGCATTTTTCTATGACTGGCATCTCTCTGTTCAGCTCTTTCATGCTTGTTTTTAAAAAGGTTTCTAAAGTATTGATAGTATGTTGTTCCTGAATATTCTATGTTGCTGTCCAGCTGCAGCCCGGGTTCAGGTCCTGAGATGGGGAAGGGGCAGCAGCATGAAGAAATGAATCGTCCGACCACCAGATGAATTTCACACAAGTGGCTGGCCCCAAATAGCTCCAGCTGTCTTTATTTATACATCAAAAACAAGCATGTTTTTCCATAGTAACAAACAAATTTTCCCCATCCTCCAACATTAACCTCCAGCAAAAACAAGTATGTCAAATATGTTTTTCCCAACTTTTACATCAAAACATCCTTAAACCCAAACAACACATTATTTTGCTAGCTTGACCAAATATTGAGCAAGGTACATCCTGTCTTTACAAAACTAAAAGTGATAAACATAGGCACACATTTTCAAGAACAACAATCTCGTTCAAAACACATTTACAGAAATGGGGGTGATCTGCCTCCGATCCTGTCAGTGCTGAATCAGAACAGCTCCCAGGGTCTGAAGGGACAGCTGGCATCCCCCAAAAAGAACCTGAGAAGCATCAGCTCCCAAAGAATTTTAGAGGAAGATATCGAGAAAAAGTGGGGTTTCCAGGAATGATCTTATCTGTCCCATGCATGATTGACAAAATGACACTAAAACCACCAAGAGAATCATCACTATTACTATAGAGAAGAGAGCATGCAGGCTGCATGGTGCCAGTAATATTCTGCACTGTCCCAAAATCCACTGGTCCTTGCCACGTGAGACTGTCCCCATGGGTTTTTGCCTTATCTGGAGAGCAGTTGGACAAGTACCTCATATACTGGTCAGAAACTAGGTTGCACGGCTCCCAACAATCCTAATTTCTTTTCTGCTGCTATGATCAAATATCCTAACCAAAATAATGAGGAGGGGGAAGCTTATTTCAGTCACAGGTTACAGTCCATCCCTGGGGGAAGTTAGGGCAAGAGCTCAATCAGGAACTTGAAGCAGAAACTAGAGAGAATTACTGCTTGCTGGCTTGCTCACAGGTTCATACTTGGCTAGCTTTCTCAGGTCATTCAGGACTGTCTGCCCAGGGACTGGTGCTGCCTACAGTTCACTGGGACCTCCTATATTAAATAATAATCCAGACAGTGCCCTGCCCCCGTAGTGTGTCTACAGGCCAGCCTAATCCAGGTGATCTCTCAATTGAGAATCCCTTTTCAGACAGACGATTCTAAGTTATGTCAAGTTGACAACTGAAGCTCACTAGGACACGCTACCTCTTGTCAACCTGACACACAAACACATCATTTTAGTCCACAACCATTCATCCCTTGTCCTCAAGCTCTCATGTTAACATCATACAAAGTCTTTAAGAATTCTACCACTTTAAAATTCCAAGGTCTCCAATGGGGACATGGGTGGGGTGGGGGGAGTGTTGGAGAGAGGCTGCGGCCAGAATGTAAAATAAATAAGGAAAAAAAGAAAGAAAGAAAGAAATTCAAGGTCTCTTTAAAAGTCCAGTCTCCTGACTGGATTCTTGTAATTTTTTTTAAGCTGCATACTTATTATTCCAAATGGAGCATTAAAGCAATCATGTCAAAGCAAACCCAAAATTTAGCAGTGTAAATCTAAATCCTACAGTGCAATGTCTGACATCTAGAATTCATTGTATAGTTTTCTGGCTCCAGAAGGGCTTGGGCAGCCCCACTTCTCCAGCTCTGCCATCTGCAGCACACATAGCTTTCCTCTTAGGTTCCAACTGCCCTTGACAGATATCTCACTGTCATGGATCTCCAATATCCTGGGTTTCCATTGCAGCTAATGACCTTCCCTGTCCTCTTCACAAGGACTTAAACCTTGTCACACCTTGCCAAGCCTCAGCTGGTCTCTATGACCCCCTCATACCTGTAAAATCAGTATCCGCTGGGCAACTCTTTCATACTATTTGCTAAGTTCTGCTGCCATCTGGAAATGCAGCCTTGGCCTCCAAAGACCACAGTGTCTGTGTGCTAAGCCTGAGGAATAACTTTCCTATTCTCCCAATGAATTTCACCTCAGTGATGTTGATCTCTTATTAATCACAGCTGATTCTTCAGTCCCAGTTAATCACAAATTCTGCACCAATATATCACACAAACACCCCCTAGTCCAGTTCTAAGGGTTTTTACTTTCCTGTGAAACCTCACATGCCAGGCCTCCTTAGATGCTTTTCTCTCAGAATTCTTATATTCCAAGCTCCCATTACAACAGTCCATTAAACACACACACACACAGAGAGAGAGAGAGAGAGAGAGAGAGAGAGAGAGAGAGAGAGAGAGAGAGAGAGAGAGAGGACTCGATGACTTTTCCAAATCAAAGTTCCAAACATTTTCACAAAGTTCCAAATACTTTCCAACAAAGTAGTACGAAAGGTCAGGTCCATCACAGCAACACCCCATCTTGGTACCAATCTCTGTTATATTTTTATCTTCTGTTGCTGGGCTAAAACAATCTGGCCAAAGCAATTTAGGAAGGAAATGGGTTTATCTCAGCTAACAAGTTATAATCTGTCTTAGTTGTTGCTCCATTTTTGTCAAGAGACACCATGACCAAGGCAACTCTTAGCATTTAACTGGGGCCTTGCTTACAGTTTCGTATAGCTATGGCCATCACAGAGGGGAGCAGACAAGCATGGTATTAGAGCAAAAGCTGAGAGCTTTATATCATGATCCAGAGGCAGCAGTCAGAGAGAGTGACACTGGTCCTGACATTGGCTTTTAAAACCTCAAAGCCCATCCCCAGTAACACACCTCCTCCAACAAGGCCACACCTCCTCCAACAAGGCCACACCTACTAATCCTTCCCGAACAGTTTCACTCTCTGGTGACTAATCATTCAAACATATGAGCCTATGGGGGGCATTCTCATTCAAACCACCGTTCTATCATTTAAGAAAGTTATGGAAGGAACTCTAGCAGGAACCTGAAGTAGAAAACATAGAGGATATTGCTTGCTGCCTCATGCATAAGCTCAAGCTTAACTAGCTTTCTTACATAGCCTGGGACCACGTGCCTAGGATACAGTGTGGCCCACAGTGAGCTGTGGCCTACTACATCACTTAATAGTTGTTGCACTTTGAGTATGTTGCTCTGATAAATCACCCTGACCCACAGCAACTTAGGGAAAAAAAATGGGTTTACTTCAGTTACAGGTTCTAGTTCATCATTAAGAGAAGTCACGGCAGGAACTCAAGCAGGAACTTGATATGAAACAATGAAGGAATGCCACTTGTGGGCTTGCTCACAGGCTAGTTTTCTTACACAGTCCAGGACCCATGCCCTGGAAGGGTACCACCCACAATAGGCTGGACCCTCCTATGTAAGTTCAAAATCAATTCAATCCCCCACTGACATGCTATATGGGTTTCTCAGTCTAATCTGATCAGTTTCTTGAATGAGGATCCCTTCTGAGATGACTCTAAGCTGTTAACAATTAAACTAATTAGGACACTAGACACTGGACATTTGGGATGATAGGACTATACTGGAAAATCCCTGTAAGGGGACAGTACTTCCTATTTACTCTTTTATATCTGGGTAGATGCCTAAATAAGTAAGGGTGCTGAGATGAAATCCATTATATATTTAGCAGTTTAATCATATACACACTTTCTTTGTTCTGAGTAATACTTCTGCATAGCACATATCTGAGGATTCTTTTATGTAATTTTATTAAAGGAATAGGCAGACAAAACTTCTTTCTTGAAGACCCCCAAGAGACCAACTCTTTGTTTATTGGAAAGAGAAAACATAATTTCTTATTATTTTTAGTTCTTAAAGTTAAGTGTTAAAATTAAAGATCAAATTATTTGTGGCATGACATTATATGTGATATTTTACCTATTTAGTCAAAATAGTTACAATTGTTATGTGGCTTTTTCCCTTTTACATGTTTTTCTTTTCTAAGCAAAGGATGTTGGTGGGAGTGGGGCATGTTCCTCTGTGTGGGTAATGTCACTGTTTTTCTTTGCTTGGGATACAAGCTAAGTTAACCTCGTTGGACTCTTTCCCAGGAATTGATGCGCATACACGTGGTGGTTCATTATGCTGCTGCACCTGTGTAGTGTGAAGGTCAGTGTGCTTTTCTGATTATAAGAAACCATCCATGTCATTCCATTATAATCCCTTCCACTCATAATGGAATGTGCCTGAGCCCAGAAACTATTGAAGCTGCCCAGTCCAGAATTTTCTCAAGTGCAGTCTCAACATTTGAGATCTATCACCCATCCCTTCCATGACCTGCATCCCCCAAGAATCCAACTGTGCTCCATTTTGAGATGATGTTATTTGCATGTCAAGTCCTTCTTGTGTGATGTGTATGTACCATTGTCACAAGTAATTTTTTATATGTAATCAAATGCACTGTGGTGATCCTTTAAAAATTATATTCAAGAGCCATAGGTAATTATGTGACAGTTAATATGGGTACTGGCTATATGCCTTGGGGTAAGAACAATGCATTTTCTTCATTCAGAGTCAGAGACTCTGGAAGGATATATGGCAATTGCTCTTGTTTCTAAAGACTTTTCATGGAAGATGCTTTCAACCAACTTCTCTCATAATTCCTGCCAAATCCCCTCCTTTTCCTTTTCCTGTGCCATTGTTCCTAAAATTCCTTCCCAGGGAAAGCCTAACCAATATCTATCCCTTCTCCTAAGGTCCCAATTACAAACACAGACATGATTCTGCTAAAGTTCACTCTGGGAACCAATGAATTTATTGGGCTTTCTCGGGGAGCATAGGTGAGGATGAATTACTTACGGGAGTGGAGGCACTCTTCCCCCCCCAACAGGTTGCACCTGAAAAACCTTATCCAGCAGGGATGAGCCCCTCCCCCCATCAGCATAGATGGAGCCCAACTTCTCTAGTCAGTTCTGGCCTCTATAGACTCTGGCCCTCTCCCAGGCTGCTTAAGTTACCAAGTATGGAACAGCTGGATACTCAGGTGAGAATCTCATGGCCCACTCTGCCCTCTCTGCTTGGGTTCAAACAATCAACAAGAATGACTTGGATGATCTCTTGCAAGGCAGAGGGGTACAGATGAATTTCCCAAGATGGTGGTTGCTTGGTTTGGAGGACAGTTACTCAAGATAGTCACTTACTTGTGGTAATAGCTTTGGTTTTCAGGGGGGAAAAAAACATAATTTACACTGCGTGTTTTCCCTATGAGTTCACTTCCTAAGAGGTAGATAAGATTTTTGTTCCTGTTTCACATGAGAAGGAGCTGGGCTACTCAGGCTGGAATGGATGCTGCAAAGTCTCAGTTGGTGAGTGAGAAGCGGTACTTCAACTTGGTCCACATGTCTGAACTGGAATCCCTAACTACAAGGTCCCTAATAGTTCTACAGTCAGACATAAAGAGAATCTTTGTTTAAAAAAAAAAAATGCTTACATTGCATATTACTTTGGAAATTTACTAAGTACAGCATTTGTATTTAGCTAGTTCTTGAATTAACCATGTAGGAAAAAGAATAAAGCCCCTTGTTCAATGTGTGTTGGTTTGTGACACTAGCAAGATTGTGAGGTTATACTCACACAAAGGTGGTTTCCTTCTGCAACAGAACATTGCTGCTGTATCATACAAATAGCAACTTTCTTCATTAGAAAGATATGACTACTGAGGGAACCCTAAATCCAAGTTATCTTTAGTTAGATCTTTTGTTCTTCTAAATACAGGGTAAAACATTCACACCTTAAGTTCTAGATGTTGCTTATCTCCAAACAATCTTCTTCTTTGGAACCCTTGCTCCTTGATCCTTATTCATTCTCATTTTCTCTCTCTCTCTCTCTCTCTCTCTCTCTCTCTCTCTCTCTCTCTGTCCCTCTCTCTCTCCTTTATGCTGAGAAAAATTACCATCTGTGTTAGCTAGGGGAGGTAGGTATGTTTTGGATTAGAATTACTTTTTTATTATTAATTTTTTCATTTATTTTACATACTGACCACAGTTTCCCCTTCCTCCTCTCCTCTAGTTCCCTCCTCCACCTCCTATCTACCCTGCTCCCCATCCACTCCTCCTCTGTCTTTATTCAGAAAGGGGCAGGCCTCCCATGGGCATCAACAAAGCATGGCACATCAAGTTGAGAAAAGACCAAGTTCCTTCCGATGTATCAAGACTGGCAAGGCAACCCCGCATAGGGAATAGGTTCCCAAAAGCCAGCTCAAGCACCAAGGACAGGTCCTTATCTCACTGTTAGAAGCCTTACAAATAAGCCACACAACTGTTACATACATGGGCCTAGGTAGGTCCCATGCAGGCTCCCTAGCTGTTGGTCCAGAGCCTGTGAGCTCCCAGGACCTCAGGGCAGCTGTCTCTGTGGGTTCCCCCATCATGAGCTTGACCCCCCTGGTTTATAAATCCCTCCCCACTCTCTTCAACAGGACTTCTCGAGCTCTCCCAGTGCTTGGCTGTGGATCTCTGCATCTGCTTCCATCATTTTCTGGATGAAGGTTCTCTGATGATAATTAGGGTAGTCACCAGTTTGATTACAGGAGATGGCCAGTTCAGATGCTCTCTCCATTATTGCTAGGAATCTTAGCTAGGGTCATCCTTGTGTATTCCTGTGAGTTTCCCTGGCACCAGGTTTCTCCCTAGCCCTGAAATGCACCCCCCACACCCAATCAGGACAGCTCTTTCATTACTCTCTCCCTCCATCCTGCCCCAACTCGCCCATCTGGATCCCTCACGATACCATTCCCCCCACTCCCACCCCTCCGCCCCAGGAAATCCATTCTATTTCCTCTTCCCAGGGAAGTCCAAGTATCCCTCTTGGAGGTCCTCCTTACTACCTAACCTCTCTGGGGTTGTGGATTGTAGCCTGGCTTTAGGGCTCCCTCAGTAGGGAACACTCACTACCTCCGAACTAGTTTATTTTTCATGTTTAACCAAGTCCCAGGCAGTTAAATTTTCAAGATCACAAATGGGCAGCCTTCTTGATTAAAATGAAAATTATCTGTTTCAAAAAATTGATTAAAATGGTAACTTGTAATAAGAGCTCTACAAAAACTACATATGGGTTAAAATAAAATGCTAAAAATAAGGAAATAATTTTTTAAAAAATTTAGAGTTTATATCAAAACTAAAACAAATTCTAAAAATAGCGCCCTGCTTGTTGGCACATGGCCCAAGAACAGAATTGTGTGAGGAGAATTCTGAGCGCTTGTGAGAACATGCCAAGAAAACAAGACAAGAGTCTTGTGATCTCACCTTCTTCTTGGAATATGTTCTCATGCTCCTCCCAGGTATAGCAGATAGGAGTCAGTTTACTTTGAAATTATTGATTACAACTGGCTATTGTTAACTGTTTATATGCCTCTATGAAAAAAAATCTGTTTTTGCCATGAGTAGCTTGTCCTTATGATTGTACACTTCGATCATGTGATTCTTCTTAAACCACAGAGTATAAATTGTCTGATGCTCTGAATAAAGTTGGCTATTGCATGAGAAAAAAAAAAAGCTGCCAGGTGGTGGTGGCACATGCCATTAATCCCAGCACTTGGGAGGCAGAACCAGGCAGATCTCTGTGAGTTCAAGGCCAGCCTGTTCTACAGAGAGAGATCCAGGACAGGCACCAAAACTACACAGAGAAACCCTGTCTTGAAAAAAACAAACAAACAAAAATTTATGACTAACACACCTAGAGAATGAGCATATATGTGTTAGGTTCAGGAAACTGAATTTGTACATAAGCCTGTACTACTAAACATCCAAGGAGAGGCTAAACATTTAAGTACCCCATCTTATCGAGAATATTTGTTTGTTCCACCTCCCCTGTGCATTACCATATCAGAGTCCGTCAGAGGCCATATCCTGGTCCTTTCACTCAACTTCTCCCCAGTCTCCCTCAGTGAGAAAGAGATTAACTTTGGCTAAATTTTCCCCATTGCAGAACACACCAGTCTTTTTAGTCCCCCTGAGCTTTTCATCTGTGCTTTGGCTGTCGAGCTACAAAGAAAAGCCTTTATAAAGCATCAAATAGCACTTTTCGGGTGTTTCCCCTGTTGTAGGGCATTCAAGTCAGTAACCCACCATCTTAGTTTTAGTTTCAGTGAGTATAGGGGGTGAGGAGGGCTACTGCCTTGATACTAGATTGTTTTGTCTAGAACACAGAATAGAGGAGACACACAGTTATAGAAGAAATGGTTTATTAAGAAATCGTACACTTCCAAGGACTGGAAAGTGGTCCAAAGGACAGAGAAAAGTTAGAGGCCCAGTGAGCTTCTTTACAAAAGACTGGGACCATTGGGTTGTTTGCCCAGCACCAGCTTTCTTGATATGCATATTTGTGAAGGTGGGGCATGTGTTGCAATCTGACCCTCTGCAAAATTATGTCTTTCACATACTAATTTTATTGCCATTTTTGTAAGACCATTTGTACTGCTCTTTTTATTGTCCTGCCTCAGTTCATCCCTGAGATCTGTGGTTCCAGAAATCTCACGAGGAACTGAAGAATGATACCTACTTCTGTCTACTTCTTGCTGTTTAGTTGTTGACCTTGCCTAAAAAGGACCATAAAGCTCTCTCTCTAGTCTATCTAGAGACTAGAATGGACTGTTTGGGTCTGCTATATGGGAATTGGAATCCCTGTATCACAAAGAATTTATTCTGCAGCTGCTCTATCTCAAAAGACTTCAATTTTTCAAGATTAAAAACACAAGCTCTAAGCAAGAATAACATCATTGTACCCACCAATGGTCCCCCAAAGCTTAAAAGCCAGGAAAGCCATGACCCTATATTATAGCAGGAGATAATCCTACCTTATTCTCAGGAGTGAGTAACCTTGAAAAATAAATACTTGTGGTTATATATTAAGTGTGTAGCACAAAGGATTCCAAGAATTCCTGTTATGAATGGTAGAATAGATTTAAAAAGAAAATAGTATGAAATTATAATCACCAAGTTGTATTATACCAATTGTGCTAAAAGAAATAGTAAAGAAAATAAAAGCATAAAACAATGCTACAGCTACTGATATATTTATAAACATGATTTATCTATGCATTTAAGAAGTTAAGATTGTTTTTATTGTTTGAAGAGAGTTTTTAATGATCTTTCAAAATATTTTTATTTATACATATATGTGAGAATCTGTATGAATTTTACAGATACTGCATAGCCTGGGGAGGCCAGAAGAGGGCATAGACTCCTTGGGCCCGGAGTTACAAGTGGTTGTGAGCTGTCTTGTGGGTGCTGAGAGCTAAATCTGGTCCTCTGCATGAGTAGTAAGTGCTCTTAACTTCTGAGCCACCTCTCTAGCCCCTTGAAATGAATTTTTAAGCCTTTTAACAGTTCTCAGGTATCAGTAACCTGTATTTAAGATGTTTTTAAGGCAGTGATGACTCAAAATAGAGAACTCATGTTTCAAATCATAATATTTTAGCTATTTCAGTTAGCATAGTGCAGGCCTCTGTCCACTCTGAGAAAGTGTCATCAAACATCAAAACATGTGTATATCTTCAACAAATATTTCTGTAGGTGCTGTAGTTTATGAGCATGCTGATTAGCTACATGTTTCAGAGTATCTAGAAACATAAGCTATTCTCCTTGATTGACATATTGGGACTCTTGGCTAAGATTAATCTGTGGAGACTAATCTAAAACTCCTATTGTGAGCTAAAAGGAACTTGAGTTAATTTAACAATCTCAATTTATGTGACCACTCATTTATAAAGTAATTGGTACCATATAAATGAGTCAAAAACATTTCCACATATAGACAATGCATGTATACATATATCCATATATAAAATTAGATGTGAAAATCAAAGATTTTTGTAGTTTTAATTTATGTTTATCATCCTGCTGAAGCCAGAGTCCCAAGCAGCCAATATTGTCTGGCTATATGCTCTGTCCTCTTTGACCCCAGAGGGCTGAATGCCCGGTGGTCTCTGGTCCTGCTAGAGCCTGAGGCCACAGGTTTCCAGGTTTTTAGTTAGACTCTTGATGTGATTATTTCTTCTACAGTATTAAGCAATTCTTAATCCAAACCCTGCACTTCTAAAGACATGACACTTCCTAGAACTAAATAGAAAAGTAGATGTAAAGTCACAGAGCCTAAACTAAATACTGGTAGGTTCAATTAGATACTCAGTAAAAGCAAAACATTGAAATCTGAGGTTTGTTGTGCAGACTTAAGGTAATACTTTTTTCTCTTTCTAAGTGATAAACACTAGAAGATGGCCTGCTGAGATAACCTCCATGTTCTAAAGGACTCATCTAGCCTGTTAAGAAATAGGGCAGAATTTTCTTCCTTTCCTTGACAGCCTCCTTGTTCTTATTGTATTGCTAACAATACCATATTATATTCATGTGAAGAGACACTCTACCACCAGGTCGCATCTATGGTTCCCTGCTGAGATATTGCAATCATAAGAAACATGTTCCTTATCTAGGACAGTTGGCATGCTGGGTAAATGGTTAATGGGATTTGGGGGAACTAATCCATTTGTGTATCTATTAGCTTCCTCCTAGATCCTGTTTCTCTTAGTGTGTGCAAAGAGCAGGACCAAGTATAGGCCTTTCCACCCTTCGGCCAAACTTCCCATTAACTGGACTGTACTGGGGCCAGAGGATTTCAAAATACAATATTAGCCTTTTCCCTTTTAGAGTGAAACTCCAGTTCTGTATTGTAGCATGAAGTGCAAGGGGTAGAGACAAGAAATGGAGGGCCTCTGGGGCACAGAAAGCATCCCTCTCAGCCAGTGAGAAGTCCTCAGGAGTCCCTGATGCTTGGAGCATCCCCAAAATCCATGCTGAACTGAGTGTAACACACAAGAGGGTTAGAACACCGGTTTGAGACCCAGTCCTCCAGTCTTATTTATCCTATCTGGGGTTTGAAATGACAAATTCCTACTACAGGCATCTCTGAAGTTATTTATTTGACCTTGGAAATAAATAAATAAATAAATAAATAAATAAATAAATAAATCTCTTTTTTAAAAAGCTTTGTTTTCTTATTTTAAAAAAAAAAAAAAAAAAAAAACCACTTTGGTTTGTCAGGGAAGTGGCTTGCCTTCATGAATATTCTGGTCTTTGTCCGGATGGCCATACACATTAAAAGTACAAATGGGAAAGTGGTTTTCTTGTTTGTTCTCCCCTCATGTTTAGGGGTGAAAAAAATTCATACCACTAGGGATAGCCCATCTCTCCATGCCTGAGTCTGCAGTCCTTACAGGTCTCAGGGAAGGTAGAAAGAGGAAGCAAAGGAATAAAGCAGCTGCTGAGAAAAGCACAGCTCATGGGAAGAGGGGAGAGCCAAGCATCCTCGGCTAACCTGAAGTTTTGACGTTTTAGTCCTTCGGGGGAGCTGCTGTGGAATGTGGGTGATGCACGATTTTGAAGTATGCCATGAAGCATGAGCATGTGTGTCTGTCCGTCTTGTCTATGTTTCCAACCTAAGCTTATGATCAGAATATTTCATCATGGTAGTCTTCAAATAGTGTGTACCAACCATAATGTCTGTCTTTTATATACTCAACTGGTGCATGCAGCTCCTGTTGGGCACGCCCATGAATGAGCAGAAAATTTAAGAGGTTAGAGAGGTTACTCCCAGCTGGCTCGCCAACTGATCCTGGTGGATGGTGGGGTTCAGGGGCACCCATTGAGGTTTCCTGGTGGATGCTAGGGTTCAGGGGCACCCATTGGGATTTCATTGTGGATGCTGGGGTTCAAGGGCACCCATTGAGATTTCCTGGTGGATGCTAGGGTTCAGGGACCCCCATTGGGATTTACAATTCCTTGTTTCCTTTACCTATAACTTTTCGGGGAAAAAAACAAATGACTATAATTATTGTCTTTTTATAAACTATTATAGAAGAAAATCCTTATTAAAATCTATATAAGCAATATAGAACTTTGTAATTTAACATTTTGTCTTACAACTCAACAGAAAGATGATGTTTTATGTAAATAAACTGTACTTTTAATAAAATATTTTTAGATATTTACTATCACTATAAATTATTTTCTTCAAAGATGATGTATCTTTTAATGGTATATAATATCCGATGCATTTTAGTATTTTATAAGACATGCTTAATTAACTCAGATATATAATTTAATAGATTTTAAGAAGTTAAGAGTATGTAAGTTTATAAGGTAAGACAGTGTCAGTTTGTCACACCTTTGAACAGATCTGAACTATATATTTATGACACAATAAAACAAATTAAGATCGCACCAGTTTTGCTTTCTATCTTATTTGTAAACCAGCAGCAAGGACTTTCAGCCTCAGTTTCCAGAATTAACACTTGAAAGGGGCTGGTTAGTAGAAATTCTCCCCAGAAACAACCAAAGTAGCACAGGCTTCTCATTTACCATTCCTAGAGAAGTTACAATAGAGGTTTCTCAAGTGCCCCCCACCCTTGCCCCTTCTGCCTGTCTCTCTGTCCCTTCAGTGCTCGGGATCCAACCCAAGACTCTTCCTGTACTAGGCAAGTTTTCTACCACTGAGTCAAATTCTCAGCTCCTGAATCTTTGTGTTCTCAGCATGACAGAGGCAGCATCTAATACTAGTCTCATATCAACTGGTACTGTAGAGTGGTCCAAGATCATTTCAAATGGCCTTTACACCTAAAATGTAGAAGTAAAGTTCAACCCCAAATCTAAAGATGAATGCCAAACAAAGCTATTCAGAAAAGCAAGCAGTGAGCACTCTGCTACACAAAATCTGAAATGTATGGTCATGTTATCAAATGCTGCTCAACGAAGTCTTCAAGATGACAAGTGTTTCAAACATATGTTCCTTTCAACTGGCACCAACAGCAGAAGTTTACTACAATCTCTCAGATCGTAAGACCGAACTGACACAGGCCTAGATCTGAGCCTCAGGACATCTGATGAAATTTTCAGGTTCTTATGACCCAAACACTGGGCACAGCCTTAGAAATAATAATAGAGACAGTTATTAAGAAAGGAAATAAATCCTGAGATGAGAGTGAAAATAGAGTAGGGAGTGGATTATCTGTTCCAAAAGGAGTAGCCCGGGAGATTAATTACCTTCTATTAACACAACACCCAATAGCCCACATTTGATGCCACCAATTTTGTTTGTTTGTTGGTATTTGTGGTTTCCAGGCATACTCTATTGTATATAGCCCAGGTGGAGAAGGGAATCTGGGCTCCCTCTGCCAAGTGGCTTCTTTCATTCACTAATCTTGACACTTCTGTCTCCAATCCCTTTCTCCTGCCATAACTGTCCCCTAAGAGATGTAAATCCCAAAATCTTTTGGGGGATGAAAAGTATGATGGGCAATCTGTCTTCAATAACTGTGTCCAAGTTGATAAAGGGTGTGGCTTTTGCCTAAGACTACCACAAGACTCTCCCTACTTTATTGATTAGAAAGGAGGAGTTAGATTTCTTGTATTGAGTCAGACGGGATTTCTGTATCCTAACGACTTTAGTTTGAAATGGTCACATATCTTAGAGGACACAGATTTTTACAAGATTAAAAAATCCAAAATTTGGGTATCAATACATAAATATGGAAATCAGTAATCCTAGAAAGGGTGATGACCAGGAAAACCACAGCCATGCTAGTTCCAGAAGAACCATCCTTGTGCACCAGGATGTGATCCTTTGAATTGTTTGTTTGTTTTTTAAGAGTTGGGTGACCCACAACCACCTGTAAATGCAGCTTCATGGGACCTGACATTCTTCTTGTCTCCATGGGCATCTACAAACACATGACAGAAACAAACACATGCATACTCACAAATGAAAATAAAATAAGTCTTAAAAAACAAACCCCTTGAAATATAAGGCTAATGATCTCAGTATACTGAATATATTTAAAAACTGGATACAAAAACATACTGTGAGCCATTTCCTCTATATTTATTAGAAAGCGTCAAAAAATGTAATTGTAGTTTGGAACAAATCCAGCAATGAGAAGAGTTAGTGAATTCAGCCACCTTGCTTAAGATGGGAACACTTAGATGTCTTAATACTTAAGAAAGTGGGGAGGAGGAAAACCAGTATAGGCAGGGTCGTGTTGTTTTTTATTTGGGTGGTAAAAATGGTCTCATTCTGCTGAAAGCTTACAGGGTCTCATGTTGGTCTAGGATTATTATTTCTATAGAGAAAAGCAAGATGAGCCAAGCAAGCGGTGTTTTAGGATGTAGGAGTCAACAATCATTAGTGTGTTACTTATCTTTGCTTTTTGGGGAGAAGTTTGAGGTCTTCCATTAGCTTACAGGTATAGGTGTTCTCTGGGTCCTGTGACACCAGGTAATGCCCCTTGGTTTGGAGTCACTGGTTTTTATCCTGGAGATATGAACTTAGCTGTTTGGTTTCCCAGCAGAATGAGTATGAAAGACATGGGTGTGCTTAGGACCATTGTGAGGACCCAGTGTGTGTGTGTGTGTGTGTGTGTGTGTGTGTGTGTGTGTGTGTGTGTGTTTATACATTTCTTAGAGTGGCTTACAGGCTTAATTCTCTACATTTGATTCAGAATGTCTCTTGAAAGGAGTATTGTTCTCCTTTTCTGACCCACTTTATCACTTTTCCGGACCAGAGGAAGTGAATAGTGTTGCCCAGCAGTCCTATCAGGGAGCCAGCTGAGTTATGCCCTTGGCTGGCTAGGATATCACAAGTAGACCCATAGTCCTAGGTAAGAGCCTAGGGGCTGTTTGCCTTCTGCCCAACAGGTGATAGGTGTGACCCTTTGCCAGTTTCCCCATACCCTGTATCACATAGGGAACCTTGGCTACTGCCTGATGTCTAGGTAACTTCGCCACTAGTAATTTCTCAATAGGAAGCAGCATTCTCAGCACGAAGATAAACTGTTTTTTGCTAACTTGCTTACAGCCTGTTCTAGTAACTGTTCAAGGGTGTCGTTCTAATGCAGCACCCCTAGAAGACCAGAAACAGAGCTACTATCAAGGCCATAGCCCTTGAACAATTTCTTACCCTGTTCTCTATGAAGCTGTCTTGTTGAGACACAAAATCTATCGCTTTCTTTCTAAGTAAATGCTTTTATAAAAGGCCTTGGCTGTCCTTAAACATGTATATCTTTTCTCACTTAGAAGAATTGTACTTCTGTCTAAAACTAGAGAAGGTAGAGGGAGGGACTTGTGTGTGGAACTCAAGGCTTGATTTTAATCAAGCTGTGCACATGGCATAACTATTTCCTCATGGCAGCATGTAGTATCATGTGTGTCATCTATTTTGTGTAAGCACTGTAGAATTAATTATTTTGTTCAGGCAAAGGAATTCCATCCCTATAGGCAGTCACAGATGCCTCTTTTCTTGTATTGTTGAGTTTAAGCTCCGTTTTTTCCTTTGTTAGCAATAACTAAATGTTCCTTTGCATGGTTTTTGTTTGTTTGTTTTCCTCTAGTGCCCATATGCATTATGCAGAATTCTTAGAGAATAGAGCCTTGCTAATATTCTACAGCGTCTCAGTTTATCACTGTATGTCACTGCTGAATTACAATATATAACCACGCTTCCTTGATGCAGATTCTTGTTTACACTGCTTCAGATAACAACCGTTTTCATGATCATCAGAGAGTACATACCATGAATCAGTGTGTATTTATTTCTTCTTTTCTCTTGATGAATTTTTAAAAATCCAGATGTGCAAAGTAAAAGATTTAGGAATATTTTATTATTTAAATGTCCAGATAGAGGCTGACTTGGCCCAAAGAAACCTCATGAACTATTAAGAATTAGACATCATATCCTGGAATCAAGATCCTGTGTAACAGCTCAGTTCATCTTATATTATTTGGATTGAGGCATGAACCAATCACTCATTATTCATCCAGAAACTACTTATTCAGTGTTTCCTTTGTATTACACATAGTCAAGGTATTGAGGATACAACTTTAGGCAAACAGGTCCCTGCTTAGTAGGGATTTCATTCTACTGAGGGAAAGGTGTTAGAACATTTTAGAATAAACAGGATAGAACATTTTGTAAGAACTGAAAGCACTAAAGAGAAAAAGCAAGGCAGACCCATGGTCCCTCTGATACTACAAAAAATACAGCCTCGTGTTTACCAAGTCTGTGTTCATCTCAGTGGGGTAATTTTACTTGGGCTAGTGAGGTTTTTGAGATTCCATTTGCTTGATGTTTTCCTTATTGAAAGGAAAATTTTTAATAAAATTTAAAATCTTGGTTTCTTTCAGAATCAAGAATCTGCATCAAGAAACCATTTTTTTTTTACCATAATTGGCAGAAGCTGAGGCTGGAGGACCTTGTGAGCTTAGAGGATATGGGGGTTTGAATGAGTAATGTATCGGTTGTCTCAGATATCTGAACATCTGGTCTTCAGTTGGTGCTGTTTGGGGAGGTGGTGCAGCCTTGCTGGAGGAAATACGTCAGTGAAGGCAGCCTTTGAGTTCATAGTTTCACCCCACTTCCAGTTCTCTTTCTGCTCTGTGTTTCTGGTTGCAAATGTGATCTTTCAGTTTCCTGCTCTAACTGCTGTGCCTCATCACCATGATGAACTCTTATCCCTCAGGAGCCATCAACCAAATTAACTCTTTTCTGTAAGTCTTGGTCAAGGTATTTTTATCACAGTAATAGAAAAGTATCTGATACAGAGAATTATTTGAGCTTTAGAAGTCTCTGTTCCCATGACCTCACCTCCCTGTTGGCCTCAGAAGGTGACCCTTGTCTATTTTGATGCCATCTCTACAATAATTGATTTCCTCCATCTGGACAGTGAGCCGGTATAAGTCTCTTCCTTAATAGAAGTTCTTCATGGATTTTCTTCTCTTCTGAATCTATCTTCCAATCATGTTTTAGAGACTTGACTCTCCTTGAGGGTTGCAAGGAGCTGTAAGGTGCCAAGTTATCACAACCACAGGCTACGTTTTCTGGATTTAAAAACAAAAAAAAGAGCCTTGTTTTTGTAATCACTATTGTTTTTACAGCCCTTAATGGGACAGGAGATTCAGTGTGGATTTATAAAATTGTATTTATTCCTACTCACCATCATTGCAGATCTAAAAATAAAATATGCTCCTGGAGATAAAGGTTCATTATACTCCTACCTCATTAAAATTTCAGCCTGTTTTGTGGTTATTTCATCTTTCTGGTACAATTTTATCTTTAAAATTATTCTTAGTCTCCTTTTCTCAATGTAATTAGCTAAATAACATTATGAAATCCCAATTACTGTTTGCCTCATTTCTACATGGCTTTTCAGTGTCCAGTGTTATTACTTGACAGATAAGAATATGATCACAGCAATCACCAGTGCACTGTCATCTAAGCTAGACTCCGTGCTCCCTAGGATATATTCTTTGGCACCCTGGGCTCACATTACAAGTGTTCCAGCATCCAGCATATCTCAGCTAGTTCAAACAATGTTGGTCTAGTGTTAGCTGACTTGATCTAACATACTGAATATTTCCAGTGGCACACTGCTATCATTGCTGCATTTTGATAAGTCTATTCTAAGCAATGCTTAATTCTAGTTTTACTTCATCAGCTTTCCCTATTCCATACTGAATAGATTCTTTGCAATGCTTTCTTCCTATTGCATGTCTTTCTTTGTTTCAGAAGTACACCCAAGTATCCTCTGAGCTTTTTTCCCCAGTCACTGCACCTACCACTGAGAAAATGTTTGCCCTCCCTCCCAATGCAATGCTTAATTTTTCTAAGGATGAGTTCCTCTACAGCTGCTCTTGTCCTATGTTACTATAGTCGAGACCCAATATCTTTTGCATCAGGTGAAAACTAAGGAAGGGTTGGAAACACAGACTCATGAATACAAACCAGCAATCCTAAATTACTATCTACAATTTAATAAGACTTGAGGAAACTAATGTGTGTGGTGGTAATCTAATTGTACTGAAATGTGATTTTGATTGTATGTTAATAAATAAAGTTGCCCGGGGGTCAGAGCTATTAGAGCCATAGACAGAGTGTGGCGGTGGTGGCACACGCCTTTAATCCCATAGATCTCTGTGTGTTCAGGGATACAGCCAGCATTG
Organism: Peromyscus leucopus; assembly: GCF_004664715.2. NCBI lineage: Eukaryota > Metazoa > Chordata > Mammalia > Rodentia > Cricetidae > Peromyscus > Peromyscus leucopus. The sequence continues at coordinate 47,577,253 of NC_051067.1, forward strand.
GAGACATATGCCTTTAAGACCTAGGGGGCTGTACATTCAGACAGTGACGAGGCAGTCATGTGTTTGGGTTTACAACCAATGAGAAGGCAGAACAAAATACTATAAAAAGATGAACAGACAGGATATAGCTCTCTTTCGGGAAGCTGGGACACCGCAGGAGGAAGGGTGAGATTTTAGCTCTGAGCTCTGACCTCTCGGCTTTCTCTTTTATATTGTTTCTGTATTTCTTATTTAATAAGATTGTTGGTTACATCTACAAATGTGGACATTTGAATTGGAAAAGTAGCTGTTTACGACCAATGTCATTCTGTTTACTGGCTTTCCCTGTGTTCAGACAACGTCTGCTATAAAACTTCTATCACCAGTCTACCTGGAGTGTTCTCTGACTATTGGTTACAAGTTCCCAAAGTCAGACATTCATGTTATAAACTTTTATATTTTGTAGTAAGACTGTTTGGCTATATTTTACCATGCTATTAGCACTGTAATATCGATAGAAAAATTCAATAATCATAAGCTCCTAAATAAATAGTCATAAGTGGAAAAGTAAACCCACACTACAGTTTAACAGTCGAATGTGGAAAAAAACAATGTTAAGAAAAATGATTGGAATTTAACTTTATAGACTTTGAATTTCTAGTAAGACAGTACAGAATTTGTTAAGAACTCACCATTAACCTACCTGATGTAGACTCTGCTTGTACCCATGTTTTCTTGGGAAAGTCTCAGCCATGTCATTCATAATCCTGCCTACACAACAAAATTCCCTACTGTTTGGAAGTAAATTTTCAGCTACCATGATTTACTTATAGAGATCCTGTGTCAGTAGCTTTGTGTCAAGACATCAGCATTTAAAAAATAATCCACAGGGCCCCATGGGTCTCCTTTTCTTCAGTGAAGGTGGTAATTGTATCTATTACTTCCCTCGTTGCTATTAGAAGCTATTTAACAGGAAAGGATTCATGTCGACTCATCATTTCAGTCCATCATGGTAAGGAAGTCATGGCAGAGTTGATGATCACTGGAGCTCATGGCAGAGGCTCCTCACATGTTGGTGAGTCAGGAAACAGAGAGCTAAAGATGAAATGAAAAGTGGCTAGATAGTCAAAAGTTCCCCATCCCAGTGATCTACATCTTCTGGACAGTCACTAAAAATCCATAGACTTCCAAAAGTAGCACCACTAGATGAAGACCCAGTGTTCAAGAATGTGAAACTATGGCAGATATCTCATTTAAACCATAGCAATAAAAGAGCAACTTTGTTGAGTTCTTCATTAAACAAAAGTATTAAGGGAAATATTTTGCTACGTATACATATATACATATATACGTATACATTTACATATATACATATATATGTATACATATACATATATAAAGGAATTCTAGATGAAATCACCAAGTAATAGGGGAGATAGAGTTCCAACTGGCCATATTTGACATAATCATTGTTCAAATATCAGTGGTGATAGCGATGATGATATAGCACATTTAAGTTACCCATCAACTGCATAAACTCAAATATAATAGTCAGGGTTCTCTACAGGAACAGAACTACTGATAAAATGAACATACATACATACTTGATTTGCTACACTGGTTTACAGGCTGTAGTCTACTCAATAAAAGACCAAGAATCCAACAGTTGTTCCAATGGGACCCCTTTGGCCAACAACTCAATTAAATGTCACCCAATCCCACTACTAGAAACTTCATTTGGTGACAAGAGATGGCCAGTTGGGACTGTCTTTCCCCATTATTTGGTGATATCATTAAGATAGTCTTCATATATGTATATATTTTAGGAAGTTCCTACTGTATTAGGTTTCCATACTACCCCCAAATGTTCCTTAATTTAGCTGTCTCTCCTTGTATTCACTCCCACGACAACATTTCCTCTCCACCTCCCCTACTGATCTTCTCATTGTAGCCCCCATCCATCCATAATCACCTATTCTATTTACCTTTCCTATCAAGCTTTATCTGTTAACTCCAATCCCTTAATCTATATCTACTCTCTGTACTTACATAGATTATAGCTTATAAGGTTATGATTTGTTTAACACCTAATATCCATATTTAAGCAAAAACAAGCCATATTTGTCTTTCTGGGTTTGAGATACCTTATTCAGGATGATTTTTTTCTAGTTCCATCCATTTGCCTGCAAATTTCATGATGTCATATTTTTTGATAGCTGAGTAATACTCCCTTGTGTAAATGTACCACATTTATCCATTCTTCTGTTGAGGGATAACTAGGCTATTTCAATTTCTGGATATTATAAATAGTGCAGCAATGAACATAGCTGAGCAAGTATCTCTAAACAAACTAAAAGACAAAAAACAGAGGATCATCTCATTAGATGCAGAAACGGCCTTTGCAAAATTTCAACACTCCTTCATGATAAAAGTCCTAGAGCAATTAAGTATGCAACGGACATACTAAAAGTAATAAAGGCAGTTTACAGCAAGCTCACAGCCAATATCAACTTAAGTGTAGAGAAACTCAAAACAATTCTATTAAAATCAGAAACAAAACAAGGTCGTCTACTCTTTCCATACTTATTCATTATAGTACTTGAAGTCAGCTAGAACAATAAGACAAAGATGGAGATCAAAAGGATACAAATTAGGAAGGAAGAAGTCAAAGTATCTTTATTTGCATATGATATGATATGATATGATATATAAATGACCCTAAAAATTCTATTAGGAAACTCCTACAGCTAATAAACACTCTCAGCAAAGTCATTAGATAAAAAAATGAACTCACAAGAATCAGCAGCCTTTGTATATTCAATTGATAAAAGGAATGAAAAAGAAATCAGGCAAACAACACCTTTCACATAGTCTCAATATAAAATATCTTGGGTAACTCTAATCAAGCAAGTAAAAGACTTGTATGGTTTTATTCTTTTTGCAATTGTTACAGTTGTTCAGTGCTTTTTCATGGAATTATTGCCTGGTGGCATAGTCTCTTTTCTTAGCCCTTCCAGAAATACCTGAAATTGTATATGAACACTCTCTTTAGTAAGTTGTGACAAAGAATTTAACCAAATCTATAGAAACCACTCATATGAAACATAGTCTACAAGCATCATATTCACAGGAACCTCAACAAATGTATTTTCCTCCCCACTATTCCTCAGAAAGAGGGACAGGCCTGCATTTGCACAGGAGCATGATATATGAAAGTGTGTGGAGCCAGGAATTCCTTCTCAACTCTACCATAATGGAGTAGCCATTTCCCTTCATCATTTTCTCCACTGGTCCTACCTAGAAAGACAACCTCACCCTATTTGTTGTTGGTGGTGGTGGTGGTGGTTGTGGTGGTTTTATTTATTTATTTATTTATTGGTTTGGTTTTATGAAAAACACATATCCAACTGTGCTATGTAATCTTGTTGCCACTAAGGTCACTTACATGCCTAAACCTTTAGGTATCTAGAAAAAAGAGTGCTTAGTTAACTGCCTGCAGTAGTCACCATCTTGGTGGCTCCTCTCTGACCTATTTCTTATTGTTCATAGAGAATTAATTTGTCTTTCCTCACTGGACTGCACATGATCGTCTCTATAAATCATTCTTCATTTCTTTACTTACTATTTATTTACTCCATTAAAGTATAAAAATTTACCATTCTGAGTTTTAAAAAGTAATCACAATATTCTAGTCAGTAAATAAACTAACACTAAACACACACACACACACACAGTCCTCTGTATTATTTAAGAATGTGAATATCTAAATGCTCAGTGTCTATGTTTACTGAAATCCAATGAGTCAATCCATCTACCTTGATTCTGTGTTTGGAATCCTATTTGTAGGCAAAAACTTTTTAAATAAAAGCAGTTGGAAAGTAAAATACTGTTTTAATTATTTCACCGCTTTATTTAATAATTTTACTTACCGTTGCATAACAGGAGAATGGGTTTTTTTTTTAACAAATACGCATTATTTGGCATGTTACTTATTCATAAATATCTATGGAATGGATACTCTATGCCAGACAATGTGATGAGTGCATGGGATGAAATAATGAGCCAATTAGCCCCAAGTGTCTCTGTCTCCTAATGAAAGAGAAAATTTGCTTAAGTTATAACCATCATGGATACAATGACAGGAACACTTTTTTTTTTTTTGAGCACATGCCTGGAGGGGGTGTCTTACCTGAAATGGAGTTTAAGAAGTTTGACAAATGATTTTTTTTTAGGGCACTGAAATGTGACTTGTAGCTAGTCAATAAAAGAGAAGGGCTCATTTTCCTTATCATAAAAAGTGGTACTTCCAAATAGCTCTTAATTATTTAATACGAAGAGATGTAGATAATAAAACAAACCAATATTTGTCATCCCTAAATATACCTTTTTAATCTTTGCCATGTCCTACTCATTATTTTATGCATTAGCTCCTATAAATAGCTATATTTTGGCTCACTTACTCTCATATATGGCCAATTGCTATTTCAGTTACACCACACTCTAGGTCTAGAGTAATCTCTTCTAAATATTTTTAATGTCTTTATGGAAATGGGTAAAGACTGCTATTTGCTTTGTCATACTATGTAAAATAGTGAATGTGAACAACCAGTGGTTGAGTCATAAAACAGTGTTCAGCAAATGAGGTCTTACTGAACAGTATGAAAAGAATTGTAGTTTGAGCTACATAAATATATACCAATAAAAGATGAGCTGCCAGTAATTTCTCCTAGTGAGTAATATGGTAAAATACTAGGATAATTAGTAAGTAGCACATGAGCCTAGAATGTACTAAGGGAGTGATAATTAAAATACTATATTAAAAAATATATTGCCTAGAATAAAAACTTGATTTTTCATCCCTTCTCACCCAGTTTCCTCCATTTCTCCAAGCCTATTTAGACAAATAGATAATATATTGAAAATCATTTTTGGCTCTATTTATGTCAAGTAAGGCTTAATTTCAATGATTAACAATTGACAGAAAACAAAGAAATAAAAGGAATACCTACCCTCTTCCCATTTCAAAATCAACAACTCATTATAATAATTATTGCTGAACATAGCCTCATTTTTTCACCATACATTTATTCTTTGAGGATTAACTGATCTGTGGGGTGATGGTGCCACTACATGAATGGTCATAGATGTTCATACAAGGTAGGTGTATGTGTTAGGATTCCAAGTTGAGAGGTTAGAATGTTCACAGAAGTGTTCTAAGGTCCAGTCACTTTAATAGGAGAAAAGCAAATGTAATCTGGCTTCTTTTAAGGAGCTCAGAGTATCTACACTATTTTTCTGCATATAATTGGTTTATTGATGCTTTCCTTTGTTTTAGGACCAGGGTATTACCTAGGCATTTTGTTTTCACAAATTGCAGAATTAGCAGGCTGGAATCTTGCCCTGAGAATATTACTCCCTTTATTCCATTTCACATAAGGCCCTTCTTTACACTTCTCATCTCTTTGAGCACAAAACTTGACTCTACATTTCCTGGTGCTCCTTTTTTCTTCAAACTGAGCGTTTTGTTTTCCTTTTAGCCCTGCTTGCACTTTTTCATTGAAGTTTTGCATAACAGTGATCAGCAATAACCTTGTGACATAGTCAATATTAGGTTGTCTTGAAGTTTCCTTTGCCAGTGAAATTAGTCCAAAACTCTTCAGTTTAGCCTCAGGCAGATTCTTAGAACAAAAGCAAAAATCAGCCATATTCTTTGCCAAAATGGTACAATGAATGGTCTCTAGCCAAGTTGCTGATATTGTTCCCCTCCAAAGCCTCTTGAGTTGGGCCTCCCTAGTCCACATTGCTCTTAGAACTTCCGTCTTCTGTGCTCCTACTAGGATGGTCCATAAGGCCCTCCTTATAGAGTTCAAGCACTTTTCTTGTCCAAAGTGCCAATGTCTATATTTCTAAAGGAAAAACAAATCATGGTCAGGCCTGTCACAGCAATACACCAGTCCATGGCATCAACTTCTGTCTTCATTACTTTTCTATTGCTGTGAAGAGACACCATAACCAAGGCAACTTATGAAGGAAAGCATTTAATTTGGGACTTGTTTACAGTTTCAGAGGGTGAGTCTATGACCATCATGGTGGGGGGGAAAGGCACTCGAGCAGTAGCTGAGAGCTTACATTTGAGCCACAAACAGGAGTCAGAGAGAGAGACTGGGCCTGATGTGGGCTTTTGAAACCTCAGGGGCTGCCCCTAGTGGCACACCTCCTCCAGCAAAACCAACATACCTCCTAATCCTCCCAAAACAGTTCTACCAACCAGAGACCAAGCATTCAAATATATGAGCCTCTGGGGGCCATTCTCATTCAGGCACCACAGTGCCATTTAATTCCAAGTTTCCCTATTTAGTTTTTGTCAGGATGATCTGTCTATTGGTGAGGGTAGAGTGTTATTTGAAGTCTAATAGTATTTCTTTTGTAAAATTTGTGCTTCTGTGTTTTGTACATATGTGTTTAGGATTTTGATATCCTATTGTTGAATTTTGCCTTTAGAGGGTAAACAGTTATTCTTTACTTCCTCTAATTAGTTTTGGTTTGAAGTTGATTTTGTAAGATATTTGAATACCTACATGTGTTTCTTGATTTTGTTTCTCGATTGTATTTGCTCTCAATATCCCTTTCCATTATTTTACCCTAAGGTGGTATTCTTGTTGGTTGTGAGTTGTGTTTCTTGGAGACAGCAAAAAGATAAATCCTGTTTTCTGATCCAATCTGTTAATCTGTGTCTCTTTACTAAGAAGTTGAGATCATTAATATTAAGAATGATTATTGAGTAACATGTATAATTCCTGTCATTTTGTGGCTTCTGTTGTGTTCTATTAGACCTCCTTTGACTCAGTTTCTGAAATTGCTTATTTGTTCCTTGTGCCTTATTGTGTGTATTTAATCTTCCCTTCAGACTTAAATATTCCTTCTATATCATTTGTAGAGCTTGCTTAGTGGTTATAAATTCTCTAAATATATTTTTATTATGGAATAATTTCTTTTTCCCTTCAATTATGACTGGTAGTTTTTCTGTGCATAGAGTTTTTCTGTGCATAGCAATCTGGGCTGGCATTACTGGTCTTCTAAAACTTGTATATCATTGATCCAATCCCTTATAGCTTTAACAGCCTCCATCGAAAAATCTTGTGTGATTCTGACGGGCTAACTTTTGTATGTGAGTTTATCTTTCTCTCTTGCCACTTTTAATATACTTTCTTTTTTACTATATATTAAATATTTTATATGTTATATGGCACAAGATGTTTCTCTTCTGACCTTGTCTATTTGGTGTTCTGCATGCCTCTTGGATCTTGATAGGCATTTGTTTCATAAATTAGAAAGTTTTTCTCCTATTAGTTTTAAAAAGTATTTTCTGTACCTCCAACTTGGATATCTTTTCCTTTTTCTACATCTACTATTCATTGGTTGGGTCTTTTTATACTGTCCAGAGTTCCTGCATGTTCCATTATTGGTTGGGTTTTTGTTCATTTGTTTGTTTGATTGTTGTTTGTTTTGTTTTGTGTTGGTTTGGTTTGGTTTTTGGATTTGACATTTTCTTTGATTGAGTGATCCAATTCTTCTAACTTCTCTTTAAGTCCTGATATTCTCTTCTCTATTTCATCCAGTGTATTGGCAAGGCTTTCTTAGGAATTTTTGTTTGGATTTTTGAGTTTTTTTCCTTCTTAGTTTTATTTAAATTTTGTCTTTTTTGGAGGGAATTCTGTCTCTTTGTTAAATTCTGTTTCCATATCTTGAATTATTTTCAGTATGTATTCAACTGTCTGCATTTTCGCAGTCTTCTTTCTAGCATTTATTTATATCATCTTTGAGTTATTTAATCTTGTTTATTGTTGCTATTTGAATCATCCTTACATTTCATCAAAGTTGCCTTTCTCAGGGGGAACATGATTATAGGAGTATTGATTTTTGGTGGAGGCTTGTTATTTTGGTTACTTGTCTTTGTGTAATTGTGATGAGACCCAGACATCTGGTGTTACATCACTGGTACTCTTTCCTAGTATGGAAATCTTGGCTCTCTTTTGTTGAGTGAGTATTTGAAGCTGTTCCTCTTACCTCAACTTTTTGAATAAATTGACCAGGTGTATGGGGCTTAAGGTTCAGTCTTTGAGCAAGCAATTCAGTCTTGAGATTCTAATAGTGTTTCAGGAGTAGGCCCAGCTCAACTCAGGTTAAGTGAGGTTTCACAGCACAGGAGCAGTGTGATTCTGTAGTCAGAGGGTTCTCCCCATTAATTTTCAGGAGTGTGAGGGAAGAGGTCAGGATGCTTCTTCAGGTAATGATTCTAATGGAGTTGGTGATTTGAGTCTGGTATTTCCTACCTAATGTGATGGTCTTGGGGGTGGGAGTTGGAAGGCAGGTATGAGACATATGTCTTCAGGAAAATTGAAAGGTGGGTGGGGCTTCTAGCATGAGTCTAGAGCCAGGGATGGGAGCAAGAACACGCTGACAGAAGTGCATGGGGTTAGTAGCATAAGTTGGGCTTCCCTAACTCACAAAGTATATGAAGAAAGTGAATTAATAGAAATAATTTCTATTTTGACTTCGTTCTAATATAATATATTGATAGATATAATCCATGTTAAATTTCTGTGGTGATATTTTATTTATGCTGAAATATGATATTTTGTTTGTGCTTTAATAAATAAAGCTTGTCTGGAGATCAGAGGAAAAGGAACAGCTATTATAAGTAAACAAAGAAATCAGGCAATAGTAGCACACACCTTTAATCCTATCACTTGCCAGGCAGGAATCTGTCTGGATCTCTGTGAGTTCAAGACCACACTGGAAACAGGTGCCAGGTGTGGTGGCACCCACCTTAAATTCCAACACTAGGTAACCATGGAGGTCCGGAGGTCTGTACAGACAGACAGGAAGTGACAAAGCTGGACAGGAAGAGGAAGTGATATAGATGAACAGAGAGCAAATCAGATGACAGAACAGCAAAGCATATAGGCGTGGGTAGACAGGAAGTAATAGGTGCATTTGCAAGCTGCAGAGTTAGTGAAGTGAGGTTAGCCGTGGCTTTCCCTATTTCCCTGATCTCTCAGGTTTTCACACCTATATCTGGCTCTGTGTTTTTTTTATTTATAAGACCTTTTGGAAATTCATCTACAAATCTCTTTGGATATTTTAGTAACATTTAAGTATATAAATCCTTCCTGACTACACTGATTTAGACTGACAAGCGTCATATTAAGAATAATACATTAAATATTGTGAAATGTCTCTTAGCCTCCTTCTTATTGAATCATGAATAAAGGTGAGATCCTGAATTTAAACAAAAGAGACACAAAGCTGGACCCTGTTGAAAATAGATAATTTTGTATTCAGCAATGTATTTCATTCATGTTCTCTGAGAGATGCTTTTCAAGTTAACTAAATCGTCTTCTCTCTTATCCGAGTCTTTGCCAAACTGACTTCCTACCCCTAACCTGGCTTGTCCTTCAGACATAGATACACTTCAACTCAGGCCATGATGATTACAGCAGAGAAGTGTTCTGGGAATGAAGTCTCCAAGAGCATTTGAGTGTGTGATGCATGACTTCAAAGCCCACCTCAATAACCAAGACCCTTCAAAGATTATCCTATATAACTTTGAAAAGATGGTTCGCCATCACTGAGTAAAGTCAGTGCCCAGAGGGACAATAAATGAACTTTATTGGCAAATAGCCTATAGATAAAGGATCATACCTTTCAGGATCAGAGATGCAAAAGCTTATATGAGGTTGGATGGAGTCTAATTTTAGCCATTGACAGATCCGCACAGAAAGGTTAATGTATTTTTGTGGTTAGTAAACAGTTCTCTTGATAAAATTTCTGTATTGTGTGCAGGTCAACAATCATTCTTGTAAGCCAGCAGATTATTGACTAGTGTTTTTCTTTGATGTTTCTTTTATTGTGCGTTATAGGCAAGACTGATTGTATTTACTAATTACTTGGGGAATAAGAAAGATAGAAGATAGCGAGGCAAAACAGCAACAGTGAAAACGATTTGCTAATGCTAGGAACAAGTTAGCCTACTCCTCGGCCATAATATTTAAGAAATAGGTGATAGTCTTTCTGAGGTTGAAATAATTTTCTCTTTAACATTCATTTTTTTTCACTTTGCAAATACAATTAAACTTATTTATTAGGTACTTATTTTGAAATATATCCATATATTTCAAAATGGCTATATAGGTCTAATGAATATGTATATGTTACCTCACACACTTATCTTGTGTTTTTGTGATTAGAACACTTAAAATCTACTGCTTTAGCATTAAAAAAATTACATAATCTGGATGAAGAGATAAATACCTACAACTCTATCATTCTGAAGGCTGGGGCAAGAGAGTCATATATCACAGGCCACCATGAACCAGACAGTGATTTCAATGCCTTATCTCAAAGACTTTAAATAAATAAATAAATAAATAAATAAATAAATAAATAAATAAATAAACAAAATAGAGTTAAGCCTGCAATATGTTGTTATTATCTATGGTAAATGTAAGCTAAACAGGTTTCTTGAGCTTATTCTTTCTATCTAACTGAAATCCAGAACCTTTGGCCCCCAACTCCCTCCTATAAATCAAACAGTAACTTTATGAGATACATTCATTCACAAACACTGTATTTTCTTTCTGTAACTGAACACGTTGATACTATCTAGTGGGAACAATTGGAAGGGAAAGGGGTGAGAGGCTTACCCACAATTTTGGATCTGATGAGTAGAAAACCCAGGATGCTATTTTTTTAAATCAACTTATTTATTTTACACCCCAACCGCAGTTTCCCCTCCCTCTTCTTCTCTCATTCCCTTCCCCCATCCCCTCCATCCCCCCCCCCATCCACTCCCCCTCTGTTTCTGTTCAGAGAGGCAGGCTTCTCTTGGGTATCAGCAAAGCATGGCTTATCAAGTTACAGTAAGACTAAGCTCCTCCCCTTGTATTTAGGCCAGGCAAGGCAATCCAGTATGAGGAATAGGTATTGGCAGTACTTTTAAAGATAATATAATTTGAAATACTGAAAGGCTCTGATTTTATTTCTGCTTTATTTACATATGAGTGCTTTTCATATGAACTTCACACTTACTTTAAGATTCCAATTTACATTTTAAATTTATTAAATATACCTTTCTTTATAAAATAAACTGAGTTTTTTTAATAACAGCAGTTCTTATAGATAGCTAGAACTCTAAAGAATATTTACAGATATTGCAACTCTTCAAAGCTTCAGTATAAAAAGAATCTTAAGACAAAGGAAACAGAGGGACAGGTTATCAGGAGAGCCTCCTTGGCTATGAGTATAGACAAGACTGGAACAGGATCTCAGATATGGAACTCTGAAAAGCCACACTACTAGATAAGTGGTAAGGCAGAAGGATTACAAGTTCAAGGCCTACCTGGGCTACATAGTAGGTTCAAAGCCAGCCTGGGAAACTCAGTAAGTCCCTCAACCCCAGCCCAATAGTTTAATAGTAGAATGTTTGCTTAACATGTATATGACCCTGGTTTTAATTTCTAGTGTTACAAAAACAAACAAACAAACAAATAAATAATAAATAGATATCCTGAAGCTGTTCTAATTTGTATCCTAGATTGGCAATCTCCACTAGACTACCAAAATCAGAAAATATCCTTAAAAGATCTACAGCAGTCTCTGAAGTATAGTTCATACAACACTGAGATGTATACTACTTGGATTCTTACTGCTAGAAGTATGGTTAGAAGTGAAAATGGCCAGGGTCATAAAAAATAAATAACCAGAATAAGCCCAAAGAAGAGGAACAGGAAAAAGGAGAGGAGGATGAAGGAAGTATAGAGAGAGAAAAGAAAAAATAATTTCAATCTTTTAATCCCAAGGAAATGCTTAAACATGCAAGGATAGGTTATAACAAAAGTATCAGGAATCCAAATTTGGGCAAAAAGTCAACTTTGATGTATACTTTTCTATTTACCCCTTATAAATAAATAAGAACCCACAGAGAAAGATTGCAGAGGTTTGAAGCCCCATCCAAGTGGAATAAGGCAGGTCCCAGAGTAAGCACATGTTGCCTTTGGTTACAGAAGAGCAGCCCAGGCCCCTGGGTGGTGAGGTGACTGGGAGGACAGGCTGAGATGAGCAGAGGTGGGATACGAGATTACCACAGTCCAGTCTTGTTTCTACTGAAGAAAGTAGTAGCAGGCCTCAGAAACCCAACTCTCTGGACCACATGAAGCCTAAAGCATGAATCTTGGAGACGGTACCACCAAGAATGACCTTCGCTCGAGCCTTGAGGGAGCCCCTTGTGAACTGCTGGGTCAGGTCCTCAAGGCCTCAAAGCTCTAGCAGAAGCAGCAAAGCAGGTGGATTTTCTACCTTCTCTTCTGATTGTTCACTTGCTCAGTTTATGTCTAAAAATTAAACATAATATTATTCTCATTTATTTAAATACATTTATTTAAAGAAATGTTTAGCAAAGTGCTGACACACGGTAGGCTCTCAAAAATGGTATGTATTTTCCTTCTTTACTATCTTCATCAGCAAATGTACAGAATCTCTCTTTTCTACTTTTTAAATGTAGAATCCTTGTTTCTTTTTATTCCCAATGGAAGTATAAACTGGCATCTTTTTAGAGGACCTGGGTTCAATTCCCAGGACCCATATGGAAGCTCACTACTGTGTGTAACTTCAGTTCCAGGGGATGTGTGTGACACCCTTACACAGACACACAGGCAGGAAAAACACCAGTGTACATAAAATAAAAATAAATAATAAAAAAGAGTGCTCAGGAGAAATGATATTGCTGACTGAGGCCCATGAAGAATCATACCTGTTGGAAAGCCACATACCTCATGCTATTTTGATGTTCAAAGTCTTAGGCAAAGTTCAGAAATCTCACTATGCTTTATACATGCCTCCCATGAGCATGAAGCCAAGAGGACTGTGTGATGTTCCTGAGAAAGCCTCTTGTCAATTGGGAAAATGCCGTACAACAGCTTTGTCTTTGTTATTCTGCAGCTCTTTTTATCCACACTCATTAGAAGTCCAGTTTCATCTGGTTGCTTGTAGCTCTTCCTGACAAGTACAGACTCGCTTACACATTAGGGCTAATTATTCCCAAAGGCAAATTTCTGGTCTGACAATTGATATTCTGTAAACGTGGTCCAAGTCCACCTTTATCATATTCTTTGCATCCAAGTTAGGAAGACCCAGGTGTTCCTTGTTCAGTCAAATAGGATTCACACTGGCAAAGCCTTTTGTCTCTTTAGTGCAATAATTTGTTCCAGTGTCCATAACCATGCTTGGTGTCTGGCAGATAATGAACAGATATTTGTTCTACCAAGAAGTGGATTGTAGTTTATTTTCTAATGCTGTTCACTGTGGTGACTGTTCATTGCCTTTTAAAGATAGGTCCTAACCTCACTATGAGACTTCTGTGACAGTACTAGTTTGTGTTCTATTGCTATGATAAACACCATGACTAAAAACAACTTGAGAAAGAAAAGGTTCATTTCAGCTTACACTTCTAGGAAGCAGCCTATGACCAAGGGAAACTGGAATACCAACTCAAGACAGGAACCTTGGAACTGAGGCAGAGACCATGGAGGAGTACTGCTTACTGGCTTGCTCTTTAGCTTCTGTTTAGCTGGCTTTCTTTGTAGTCAGGACTCCCAGTCTAGGGATGGAACTGGACCACAGTGTGCTGTGACCTTCCACATCAACTAGTCATCAAGAAAATGGCCCACAGAAATGCCCACAGGCTAATGGGACTGAGGCAACTCCCTAACCAATACTCCCTCAGATAACTCCTAGGTTGTGTCCAATAGACATCTGAAGCTACCTAGAAGAGTAGTATTCTCACTTCAGAATGAAAACTTGGGAGTTCAGGAGATCATGGGACCGAGGAACAAGGATCTGGGGACAGTTTTTAAACTTGGGTTGCAGGATTTGGTGTATGCTGTCCCTAGGAGGCTGGCAGGAAGGATGACCCAACGCCCACCTGACAAGTATCAGGTGGTGATCCAAAGAGCTGGAGTCCTCTCTGTGCAGCTAAACAATGTATAACCAACGTGACTGCAGAGGGACTTGGGGCAGCACTATTTGGGAGTTCAGGTTTGCCATTCTCATGGTGAATGCGTTTCATTTCAGTCACTGGGACAAGTAAACAAGAGAAACAAGTTTTAAGGTAAACAGTTTGTTTTGGATCAGAGTTTCAGAGGTTACAGGGCACTTCATTGGCCCATTTGACTTAGGTGAGACAGCACTACATATTGGCAAAATTGCTCATTTCCTTCAGAGAAACAGGAAAGGGTTAGGGGTCTCCGTGTTCCTATAAGCGTGTGCCCCAGTAGCATATGTTAAATCTACTAGGTCCCAACTGTTAAAGGTTCCAACACCTGTCAGCAATGCTGTAGGCTGGAGCCCATGCCTCTAATTCATGGGTCATTGAGCACCATTCCAAATCCAAACGATAACAGTGCAGATAGGACAGCTGATGACGGGGTAGATTCTAGAAGCTGCTTGTGGTCTGAGCATTAGCATGAGACAAGGCACTTTCCTCGGAAGAAGCTTTCTGTCGAGAGAAAACCCTGTGTGGAGAATACTCAAAGGTCGACACAAGCCACTGCCAAGAGCTTACGTGGACCAGGCATTTCACCTCAATTCTTTTCTTTCCATTTAATTTTTTGAGATTATAATATAATTATATCATTTCTCTTTTTCATTTTCTCCCTCAAAAATCATGTACCCTTCCCAGCTTTCTTTCAAAATCATGGCCTCTTTTTCATATATATATACATACATAAATATGACCTTCTTAGACTGTATACTGTTACTTGTATGTATGCTTTCAGGGCTGCCAGTTTGGTACTGGATAACGAATTGATGTACTCTTTCCTGGGGAAGACTATTTTTCCTGCTCTCAACATTCCTTAGTTATCTGTATTACAGCCAATCAAAATGCAGAGTTGTGGAGATCAATTCCAACTTACATATCTATAAAACAATTCCTGTATCTAAGGCTCATTGCTCATTGTAGAAGAGGAGATGGAAAGATTGTAAGAGCCAGAGGAGCACAGAGAGTTTGCTGTGAGATTATGGCTCCTAGGAATGTCAGAAGCTCCACCCATAAAGTCTCACCAGCATGATTGCCTAAACATGATCTGAATAAGGACAACAGCAACAATAGTTCTTAATATGGATATGCGAGTCCTCACCTTCTTAATAGTTTAGAAGGTAAGAAAGAAAAAAATCCCTCTTTCATACTTCACGAGTTCTTCACAACTCCTTGCAACGGAAGACAATTTAGTATGAGAATGAAACAACAAATATTGCATCGCATGCACATCATTTACATACACGAGAGATGCCCAGAAAAACAAACAAGTCTCTAGAGTAGATATCAGGAATTTGCTTAGGTTGCAGGCTCTAAAAAGATAGTATATGAAACAAAGAAAACCCTGGAAAAGACCCTGTACAGAGGGTAAACATCCTGACAAGTAGAGATTTCTCTCAAAGATGTAAATTTATCTCACCAATAGGTAACGTTTCAGTGATCCCCCCGGAATCTGCTGCTAGACATTTAAACTTGTTCTCATTTAAATATTTCACCATAATCTCTACAAAGAGGTATATTTTATCATGATATTATGGTTTCCTATAGTCATAC
Source organism: Peromyscus leucopus (assembly GCF_004664715.2). NCBI lineage: Eukaryota > Metazoa > Chordata > Mammalia > Rodentia > Cricetidae > Peromyscus > Peromyscus leucopus. The sequence goes on from NC_051067.1 coordinate 47,592,881, forward strand.
CTTTGACTGGCACATCCTGCACCCTATCACAATATCCAGAATGGTTGTTCCCCTGGCAAAATTCAGGATCCAAGAGGCTCAGTTCACACTGGAAGACATACAACCAGCATTGATGCATATCCATGTCCAGACCCAAAGCAAGTGCTCTCTTCTCCGTGGAGGTCTCAGGGAACTAGCCTCCAAGAAAGAGGCCAAAGTGAAGATAGAAGAAATGAAATTCACTTAGTAGCCAGGCTTACCTCATGGGGGTAGAAAAGAAGCCAGTTATATCTTTTGTTTGTTTGTTTGTTTGGGTTTTTTTTTGTTTTTTGTTTTTCGAGACAGGGTTTCACTGCGTAGCTTTGCGCCTTTCCTGGAGCTCACTTGGTAGCCCAGGCTGGCCTTGAACTCACAGAGATCCGCCTGGGTCTGCCTCCCGAGTGCTGGGATTAAAGGCGTGCGCCACCACCGCCCGGAAGCCAGTTATATCTTATGGTATAGACCTAAAATTCCCACTGAGAAATACACCAAAGTGTGACCCTGAGAGGGAACCTAGGGACAGATATCACCAAGTGAAAGGTATGAATAGAAGAAGCGGAAACAGAGATAGATGGGTAGCTCTTGTGACAGTCTCCTATGTAACACTTACCACAAGGCATTCTGGGTACTTTTCTGGTGTTAGGTATGTGAAGCAAAATTTTTCCAGAAGGGTTATGACAGCTTTGTGTTTAGCTAAGCTCCTATATAATGCAAGACAAAATCATGATGTTTATATCAAATGGTGCCCCATTGCTCCTTTCTGCACTTAATTTTAGTCCTCAGTCTTTGGCACTGGGTACCTTAAAGCACTTTGCAGACATAAAGAGAATCTCTGAGTACGATGCAATTTTTCTTTCTTAAATTAGAAACAGCTTTATTTTACTGCATTATCTAACCTTTAAGCCTATGGGGGATGTCTACTGTACACTTAATGGAAGCCTCTCAATGCCACTTATTTCACTATGTGCTGATTCCTTCCTAAAGGCAATGTGGTGGTGTATCCCCCAGGAACTCAGATGCTCTACTACCTTCAGTGTGTCCATTAACTCTCTTTAAGGGCCACATATGCATCAACACAATTGACCACAACAGGAAAAACTTTCAAGACAATGACAATAGTCCTGCAACCATTTGTTCCCATAGGGCCTAGGGAAGAAGGATAGTGGGAGAGTGAGGATGCTTCTTAAATAGCACTCTGGTTTTTGGCAAAGAAAAGTGAATTTACTCAGCCTTTGAGAGCCTTACAAAGTTCCCAGGGCAAATGACTTTAAAATTATCTCTTTCCAGACTTGAAGAAGCATTATGTAATGCCAAGAAAGAGCAGACCATATTCCTTGCTGGTACCTTAACTACTCAATGCCCACTTTGGTCTCATCTCTGCAGCTATATATCCATTCTTAACGGTGGTCCAGTCTTAGTTTAGTGAATCAGTGAAGTCTAGAGAAGTCTAGTCATCAGCTCATAAACTCTCCTTTATGAGTAGGGTATATTCAAGTCAAAACATCTGGTGTTTCTTTGAGCTTTCATGGCTTTTGAACATATAAAGTTTATTTGCCTCTTTTTCCCTGTTAATCTGTCTACTGTCGTCATGTCTCAACAGCCTCAGTTACCAAATTTTCAGAGAGACAGTTTATGCAACATTTCTGTTTGTTTCAATGTCATTTTGGCTCCTTTGCACCATTATAGATTAAGAACCACGTCCATGTGTAACCTGCTGGGAAAAAAGCAAAGCAGTGAATCCATTTAGAAATGAACCATTCCTGGCATCTCTTGAAAGGGTTCTCCAGGGTGTACATTAGAGCTTCTGAAACTATTTCTTGTTGTGAACATCCTTTTCCTCTGTCTTGCACTTGCCTAACTAACTCTGACTTGTGCTTTCTTGGCATTTGACAGGCAGTTGAAATATCTCGGGTTAGCAGCAATGGTCAGAGTTGTTAACATGACAGATTCTAAAATAACGGTGAAATGGACCCCTATAGGGGATTATCCTCATTAGATTAATAGAGGTAGGGAGACTATTCCTTGGTTGGGATTCTACCCTGTGTAAGTAGAGAAAGGGAGCTGAGCTGATATATGCATTCATTATTCTCTGCTTCCTAATTAGAGCTGCAATGTGAGCAGGTGCTGTCTGCTCCTGATGCCTTATCTTCTCTGTTGGAGAGGATGTGGAGCAAGGGGAACACTCCTACACTGTTGGTGGGAATGCAAACTTGTACAACCACTTTGGAAATCAGTATGGCAGTTTCTCAGAAAATTAGGAATCAATCTTCCTCAAGACCCAGCTATACCTCTCTTGGGCATATACTCAAGGAATGCTCAATCATACAACAAGGGCACATGCTCAACTATGTTCATAGCAGCATTATTAGTAATAGCCAGATCCTGAAAACAACCTAGATGCCCCTCAACTGAAGAATGGATAAAGAAAATGTGGTATTTATACACAATGGAGCACTACTCAGCAGAGAAAAACAATGACATCATGAGGTTTGCAGGCAAATTGATGGAACTAGAAAATATCATCCTGAGTGAGGTAACCCAGACTCAGAAGGACAAACATGGTATGTACTCACTCATAAGTGGATACTAGATATAAAGCAAAGGATAACCAGACTACAACCCACAGCTTCAGGGAGGTTAGTTAGTAAGGAGGACTCTAGGAAGGACGCATGGATTGCCCAGTGATGGAGAAATGGATGAGATCTACATGAGCAAACTGGAGTGAAGGTGGGTAATGGAGGGCAAGGGATGGGGGAGCAGGAGGTTCAAGCTGGAACAGGAACAGAGTGGGAAAGCAAGGAAAGAGACACCATGATAAGTGAAGACACAATGGGAATAGGAAGAAGCAGAGTGCTAGGGAGGTTCCCAGGAATCCACAAAGATAACTCTACCATAAACTACTGTCAATAGTCGAGAGGGTGCCTGAGCTGACCTACTCTGGTGATCAGATGGCTGAATGCCCTGTCATTATAGAATCCTCACCCAGTGACTGATGGAAGCAGATGCAGAGATTCACAGCCGGGTACTGGACTATGCACTCTGGATAAGTGAGACAGTTATTTAGCTTGAACTGCTTAGGGGACCCCCAGGCAGTGGGATTGGGACCTGTCCCTAGTGCATGAGCTGGCTTTTTGGAGCCTAGTGCCTATGGTGAAACACTTTGCACAGGGAGGAGGGGCTTTGACCTGCCTCAACTGAATGTACCAGGCTCTGCTGACTCACAATGGGAGACCTTACCTTGGAGGAGGTGAGAATGGGGAGTAGGTTGGGGGGGGGAGATGCAGAGTGGGAAGAGGGAGGACAGGGGAATCTGTAGTTGGTATGTAAAATGAATAGAAAATCTCTTAAATAGAACAGTGATGACAACAAATGTAGTGATAAAATTACTCCTAATGATATTCTGCTATGTTTATAGTATCTTCATCAGTGTTCTATTGATGTGAATAGAAATACCATGACCACAGCAACTCTTGTAAAAGAAAGCATTTAATTTGGGTTTGCTTATAGTTTTAGAGGTTTAGTCCATTTTCATCATGGTGGGAAGCATGGCATGTAGACAGACATGGTACTGGAGAAGTAGCTGAGCATTCTACATCCAGATCTGCAGCAGCAGGAAGAGAGAGCCACTGGGCCTGGCTTGGGCATTTGAAGCCTCAAAACCCACCCCCCAGTGACATACTTCCACTAACAAGGCCATACCTCCTAATCCATTTGTTTGTTTTGTTTTTTGAGACAGGGTTTCTCTGTGTAGCTTTGGCTGTCCTGGAACTCACTCTATAGACCAGGCTGGCCTTGAACTCATAGAGATCTGCCTGCCTCTGGGCTTTCCTTTAAATGTGACCTGTGGTTTTTTGCTTACTACTTTCAATACCTCTCTTTGTTCTGTGTATTTATAATGTATTGTAGAAGTTTCTTTTCTCATTATAACTATTTGGCATTCTGTGTGCTTCTTGTACTTGTGTGGGTATGACTCCTTAATTGTAGGCAGTTTTCTTCTAGATCCTGTTGAAGATCTTGTCTGTGCTGTTGGCCTTAGAATCTTCTGTGTTTTCAGTTTGTAGACTTACTTCCCAAATTCCTGCATATTTCTTTTATTTTCAAAAAAGTTATTTTATTCTTTGATATAAGAGGGTTTTGAGTAAGCTCCTGCTAATTTCATTCTTCTACATGTAGACATCTAGTTTTTCCTACATCACATGTTGAAGATGCTATTTCTTTTTTCCATTATATTATTTGGCACCTTTGTTGAATGTTGAATGGCTGAAATTACATATACTCATGTTTGAAACTTTGATTATGGCCCATTGGTCTACATATCTGCTTCTGCGCCAGTACCATATTATTTTTACTACTATGGCTCTATAATACATCTTGAGGTCTGGGATGGTAATCCCTCCAGCATTATTCTTTTTCTCCAGGCATTTTTGGCTATCTGGAATCTTTTATAGTTCCATGTAAATTCTAGGATACTTTTGTTTTTCTATTTATGTGAAGAATAAGATGGGGATTTTGATTGGGATTGTATTAAGTTTGTAAATGTCTTTTGATAGAATGTCATTTTTCAGTATTAATTCTACCAATCCATGAATATGGGATGGATGTCTCTCCATTTTCTAGTGTCTTTCTCATTCTCTTTCTTCGGAGATTTAAAGTTTTCATTATAGAGGTCTTTGACCTCCTTGATTAGATTTTTTTTAAAGATTTATTTATTTATTATGTATACAGTGTTCTATTTGCATGTATCCCTGCAGGCCAGAAGAGGGTGCCAGATCTCATTACAGATGGTTGTGAGCCACCATGTGGGTGCTGGGAATTGAACTCAGGACCTCTGGAAGAACAGCCAGTGCTCTTAACCTCTGAGCCATCTCTCCACCCCCTCCTTGATTATATTTATTCTTAGATATTTTAGTTTCTCTGAATGGAGGTGTGTATTCATGATCCCTGTGTCTATATATTCGCTGGTGGTGTACAGATAGAGTTTTGATTTTTGCAAGGTGATTCTGTATCCTGCTGCATTGTAGAAAATGTTGATTCTTTCTACAAAATTTGTTTCTAGAAAATTTAAGGGTCTCTTATGTATATCATGTCACCTGCAACTAGGAAAAGTTTTATTTATTATTTCCCTGTTTGTATCCCTTTAATTTCCTTCTCTTGCCAAATTGCTCCAGCTAGTGATTTAAGCACAGTATTAAAAAGGAGTGGGGGTAGTAGGGAACACTCTTTCATTTCTGATTTTAATGAAATTGCTTTAAATGTTTCTCCATTAGGATGATGTTGGTTGTGGACTTCTGATGTATAGCTTTTATTATGTTGAGATATGTTCCTTCTGTCCCATTCTTTCTGGGGCTTTTATCATGAAATTGTGCTATATTTTGTCAAAGGAATTTTCTTCATCTATTTAGTGAGTATGTGATCTTTGTCTTTAAGTCCATTTATGTGTTTTATTACATTTATTGACTTGTGTTTGTTGAACCATTCCAGCATCTCCCAGACAAAGCCAACTCGGTCATGGTGGGTAATCTTTTTGATGTATGTCAGTAGCCAGTTTTCAATTTGTGTCTAACAAGAGACACGAGAGTGGGTATCTTTGCCTCATTTTACAGGATAGATTTGCCTGAGATACCAATCTTGGATGAAAATTATTTAGTTTCAAGGCTTGAAACATATTCCACACTTCACAGGCTTTCAGGGTTTCAGAAGTTATTCTGATACATTTCCTTTTCACTCTGTTATAGTATTTGATGCTTTTATTTGCTTCTATTTTTGATATTTTGACTATAATATGCCATGGAGAGGTTTTTCTGGTCACGTCAGTGATCTAACTAGCTCCTGCATTTGTATTTTCATTTCTTTTCAGATTTAGGTAATTTGGGGTTATATATGTCATTAAATAGATTATTTGTGCCATTACTTACCTCAGCTCCTTCTTCAAGCCCATACATTCCTAAACTTGGTCTTTTGGCCATACCCCAGGATTTATGGATGTTATGGTCATGTTAATTTATTATTTTTTTCCTTATTGATGTTTAAATGTAGTATTTTTAAACTATCTCCTCCATAGCCCATATTCATCTGTAATGTTTATTTGTTCTTATTTTAATTATCAATTTCTTTGCTGAATTTTTCATCTGTATTTTGATTTTCATAAATATTTCTGATTTCCTTACATATTGTGATGACTTCTTTTTCCCCCTCATGTTGATTGCTCACTTTCTTCTCCTGGACCTGGATTGAAGTCCTTTGTTTCTTCATATCCTCTTTAGAATCATTTTATTAGTGAACTTTTGAAATCTTTAGCTGACATTTTATATATTTCAATGTCTTTAAAATTTTCTGAAGAGCTATCATCTTTTGAAATAGTTAAGTTGTCTAGTTTTTTATAATTCTTGTAGTTTTATGATACAATTTCTGTATCTGTTGCTTTGAATATCTCTTCTGGTTTGATTTAGGGATCTTGTTAGAGAACAGCTACTTCTTGAGAGCTCAATGCCCAGTGTGGAGAAAACACACTTATAACAGCAATAAGACCAAACCATACAAGGCATACAAATAAACTTAAAATCAATTATATCATCACCAATTATGATAAGCCAGAAAATGGAAGAATTATATAGAATATACTACAATGTTAAAATTCTTTAGAGTAGGGACTGGAGGAAAGACTCGGTGGTTAAGAGCACTCACTACTCTTCCAGGAGATCCAAGTTTGGTTACTCACACCCAGGCAGGGCAGCTCACAACCACCTGTAACTCTAGCTCCAGGAGATCTAACACTCTCTTCTGTCCTCTGTGGGCAACCACACATAGGCAGCATACATTTACACAGACATACACATAAATAAATAAAAATAAATTTTTAAAAATTATAGTGAGTGTGAAAACAGTGAGTGGGAGGCACAGGAAGGGAAAACAAGGATTAAAAGAAGAAGAGGGCGGAAAAGAATTTTATAGAAGGAAAGAGAAAGAACTGAGAATTATGAAGGAGAGAGAGAAAGGAGGGAGAGCACATTTTCTCAATGATGGAAAGAGTGAATAAACAAAATTGCATCAAGAAAGGGGAACAAGGAAAACATCTGTAAATACCATAGAGCAGAAACTACTGGAAAAGCTATAATAAAAATAAAATAAAAAGGAACCCAGCCAGTGAAAAAAGATAAAATGGTGGAGCAGTGTCTTTCTGGATCACTGAACATGTGGGCTCCATGTCCAGTGTGTTGGAAGCGTCACTGCCCTGCTACGCGTCAGCCTGTATTGGAAAAGTTTCTTTTTGTTACCTGCAGTTGTGAGTAAAGCAGAGGTCTCTGCTGGCCACAGTTAGCTTTGAATTCTGTGAGCTAAGCAGGTTCTTCATTCTCCTAAGAGCCTCAGCGTCAACCGTCTGAGAAGATTACTGCTCTAGCTGGGGCATCTCCCGAGTACGCCAAGAGTGTAGGAAAGATGGGCTGGAGGGAGAGCTCAGTGACTAAAAGCACACACTGAGTTTTTGCAGAGGACCTGAGTTCAGCTCACAGCTATCTGTAACTCACAACTCTCTTCTGGCCTTCTCAGGCATTTGAACACACACACACACACACACACACACACACACACACACACACACACACAATTTAGAGTAAAAATGAATTTTTAAAAAGGTTTCAGGATACAAGCACAGCACAGAGAACTGTGTGGATAGAGGGCTGTCTTCTACTCTCAAGGCGTGAAGGATATAAATCATCCTGCTGGAGGGCTGCAGCTGTGGATGACAAAGCACCTCGCTGAGCCCTCAGCAGTGAGCAGCAGGTAGGCCACTCCTGAGGTGATGAACCCGGTGACCTCAGGCTCAGTGTTAGCAGACTCAAGTGCTGTTAACAGACAGTGCTCACTTGAGTGCCACCCTTGGCCAGCGAGGGTAGGCTCTCTTTCCATTGCACCCCACAGGCCACACTTGAGCCAAACCACCTGCAGCTTGTGCTTCGATTGTCTTTACCCGTCCCTTGCCCGCTGTGCGGAAACCCTGCCAGGGCTGCTGCCTCTTGCCTTGGGGATGTGGAAGAACAAACTCAGGCTTCTCAGGTGTTCTCAGGTCCCCAGTATAACTCCGTTTCAAAAATAGGTTTTCCTTTAGGATGACACTTGTCCCTTGCACTTGACAGGACAAAATTTAACACTGTCCTATCAAAAGCTACAACTGCTTTTGAGCCTGGTAAGGTTCCAGTATGTGTTGAGGGTGGGGCTGCCAGTCTCTTTTCAGCCATCTGGGTTACCTTTTGTAGGAGACATTTGCTTTCTCTCCCCCAACAGGGAGCCATGCAGCTAAAGCTCGGCTTTTCTGGGTGCTCATCTTCGCTGCACCTCCAAGCACCCTGTTACAACCTTTGTTAGTTCTGAAGACTTCGGCTTTCTCTCCCTTTGGAAGAGAAGCTTTTCATTTTTTTTATTATTTATTTATTTTTGTTTATTTTGCTTATTCTGATTCTTCTTCCATCTTACACAGACATTCTGTACATTTCTCTTGTTTGAATTTTCTGAATTCCTTGGTAGAAATAAAGAAGTTTGTTGTTCTTTTAAGTTTTCATTACCATCCCACACCCCCGGAGACATGACCAAAACTGGGCATAGCGTGAAAATGTTCCAGGAGCCTTGAGTAAAATAGCATCTGCTTTAGAAATAAAAATCCTATCTTTCTCTTTATCACAGCTGAATAATTTCATCTTGTAAACTTCAATGATGTTTCCTCCATTATTTCTTTTCCTCTTATGATTTCAAATTTTTTAAAGACATTTTAAAGATCATGACTTTTCTCTATATTTCGTTCTGCTATTTTTTTTTCACTTGAGATGGCATTAACTCACAGCCTAATATTCCAAAAACTGAGAATCTGCTAGTGATTCTCAGAAACCAACAAAAGTGGAGGCTTTTGTTAAAAATACTGGCACACAATATGTTCTCTCTATATGATGTATTTCTGCTTTAGTACCCCCTCTCTTTTCAGAAAGTTTTGTTTTGACTGATATAATATACTACGTATAATGTGGTAAATAATAGTAAACAAAAAATCTAAATAACCTAAATATATGTCTAGATTGTTTTCATCAGATCTGTTTGTCAGACTCGGCAAAAATAAAATAAAATAAAAATAAAAAAATCTGTGTTTAACTTAGTACCAAACTGGCACCTACCACCTATCTAACTAGTGGTTGGAAAACTAAGATATCCTTATAGTCTTCTTGTCAGTGTTTGATTTTGCTTATCAACAAAAATGAATTATTTGGTGCAATGGAGCAAAGTCTGGGAACAGTTTAGTTCTGATTCTTACTCATTTAGTTTCCACCTGATTCTTGCTCATTCAGAGACTGGGCTTTGCTTCCTCAGAAAGTAAAGCAGAAGCTTCCATGTCAGAGGATATGTTTCCATAGAGATTAGGCACAAATCCAGGGTTGTAAAACAGTGGCATAACGCTTCAGGCACTATGTGGTCTTTATCCGTGGCTTTCTCAAAACAGGGTAGATCTCCATCTGTTCCCCACACACTAGAAATGAAGGACGATTGAATTGCTTCTTCCAGTCCTGTCAGTCTATAGTATTCTGGGAACAGTTGTGAATGCCTAGGGAAAGCCCGATCACAAAAGAATCCCACATTAGGCTGCCGGTGCTATTCACATACTGCATTCAAGAATTAACAACTACAATGCCTTTATCGAAAAACAAGGTTTAAAAGGCTAACTTGGTGATGTGAATGGTATTTAAAAGAGTAACTAGGTGCAGCAAGAGTGTGTTCACAAAAGACATATACGTCAAATAGGAGCCTTATATACAGTCAACTCACAGGATTCTGCCAACTACATATCAGTAAAACAGGAACAATTAAAATGAATCAATTATTGTAAATCTTTAATAAAAACACCTGTTTAGGACATGATGAAATACAGTTTTATGTTTAGCCTCCTTTGTATACAACTTATTGCCTCTTCTCTTTCTGGATTTTAATTTTATATGGCATAATAAACCATTTCTGTCACAAGAAAAGATATTTTGATTAAAATAAAATTTTAACTAAAAATTTAAAGACTAAAATAACCCCAAACTAGTTATTACGCCAGGCATAGGAGCTATAAAGAGACAAAAGCTTCACAGGATGGAGTACTATGACAAGCTAACTAACATTACGATCATGGGAATATTTGCTGGAGAGTGGGATCACTGACTAGAAAACCTACTCACGCTCTTGAAAAAGGAAGAAGATAGGAATAATGTAGCAGATTTCGAGCTAGAGTGTACCCCTAAAGTGGTGTACACTCTGCCTGCAGTGTGACTGAATGAGTACCCAAAACCACTTTTACAGCCTTCCAAGTTTATAACTCTACACAATTACCATATATTGCACTAATCCTCATTGGATGATGGAGGAATCTGGGTGGGTGGGAGAGCACAGTCTTCTAGAACCATCTTTAGGTTGTCTCCCTTATTCCAGGTGAATGCCATATTGCAGCTCAGCATTAACCAGCAAAGATATTATTTCATCCATGTTCCCATTCATGTCTTTGTTCTCACCATGTAAACAATTATTTCTTGTGTGATTTGACAATTGCGAGAGAAATGCTTATTCTTCGAGTAATTTATGAAATGATAGCAGAATTTACATCTGCAACAAAAGAGAAACACTTTAAAATCTTTTGAGGGCCTGATTGACATTCATATAAAAATGTTACCATCTAGGACTCTTGATCTGGTTTTTTTGTTTGGTTGGTTGTTTTTTGGGTTTTTTGTTGTGGTGGGGTTTTTTTTGTTTTTGTTTGTTTGTTTGTTTGTTCAGGTAAAGAATGAAAAGGCAGGAAAATTTCACATAGCAAACAGCAACATTAACAAACCTTATTACAAATAAATACACACACACACACACACACACACACACACACACACACACACACCAAAACATGTAGAGAAAGACTCCTGGAAGAGCAGGGAGGGGCTTGGAATTGAAATCCATTTTTCCCCAGGAGGGCTGCAGATTTTTGATGATTTTGGTGGCTTAGGATGAGGCCTCCTCCCATAATTTTGGATTGGTCCATGTAAACAAAGAATGAGGAGCTGATGGGCATACAATTTCAGGTAGCCATGTTCAGGACTGACCTTGAACATATGTGACCAGCCTGGGCAGGTCAGCCAGATGAGGGCACTTCTGGGAAGAGAAAGAAGCCCACCAGGCCTTTTTCTTATGTCAGGAGGGTAAAGAAGACAAAGGCTTGCCATTTAAATTATCTGCAGCCCCTTTCTTTATCTGTCTGTCTGTCAGAGATGTGACTGACTCCTAGTCTCTCAAGTAAAAATATTTAATTAATTAATCAATCAAAGTAAACACATGCAACTTTCTCTGGTCTGAAGAGATTGTGCAGCAGCTAGAGTGCTTGCCAAGCAATAAAGAGGACCAGAGTTCAGATCTTCAGAATGTACCTAACATGGCTGGCTTGTGATTTCAGCCTCTAAAGGCAGAGATAGGCAATCCCTGGAGCAAACTGGCCATATTGGCAAGCTCTGGGTTTGACTGATAGACCCTGGTATGAATAAAGTGGAAGAGTGATCCAAGAATACCACCAACACAAGCACTAGGCCTCCGCATCCATGCATATACACATATGCACACACCTGATCACAAATGCACCCAGATACATGCAAACATGCATATACATACATGTACATACAATACACACACATGAACACACACACACACACACACACACACACACACACACACACACGAAAAGAAGAAAAGGGTTAAAAAACAAAAAGCATAAAACCCTCAGCTTCCTCAACGAAACATATCCTCCCCAATATCAAACCTTATAAAAGGAGCCTCTGTGGTGATATTTTATTTGTGCTCTAACAAATAAAACTTGCCTGGGGATCTGAGGAAAAAGCCAGCCACTATATTAAACATAGAGGTCAGACAATGATAGCACATGCCTTTAATCCTAGCATTCGGAAGGCAGAGATTCATCTGGATCTCTGTGAGTTCAAGGCCACACTGGAAACAGAGCCAGGCATGGTGGCACACACCTTTAATCCCAGCACTAGTTAATCACAGGGATCTGGAGGTCGGTGCAGATAGACAGGAAGTAATAGAGCTGGGTGGAAAGAGGAAGTGATGTAGCTGGGCCGAGAGAAGAAGATGGCAGGGCACAGAAAGGTATGTAAGGTGTGAGTATACAGGAAGTACCTCTCTCTTGGGCTGAGGATTTCCTAGCAGTAATAACTTGTGGCTGGCTTGTTCTATCCCTCTGATCTCTCAGCTTTCACCCCAATATCTGGCTCCAGGTTTTGTATTAATAAGACCTTTTAAGATTCATGTTACAAGCCTTGGTCCTGAAAATTGATGTGCAGAGTATTTACACAGGACCATGAATGCAATTTTAATTCTCTATAGAAGTCTGGAGGATTATGAACAGGATGACTTTAGGGTCTATACAGAATGAGTTTAATTGGCAGCACTATAGAGTCATATGGAGGATTATCAGGCCAGTGGTCCTGAGATAACATAGCTGTACTATCTGTGATCATTGTTTGGTCTAACCCATAACTACACATTTGGCTGTTCATTTAATCCATACAGTTTTCAATCTCCGTAATATTAGGTGATACTATTGGCACACTTAAATCGTGTGTGTAAACTGAAGAGTCATATCATTTGAATGGGAGACTAGCAGTAGGGTCTGGTCCTTATGGTTGGAGTACAAAATATCATTAGCTCTCACTTAATCAGTATGTATAATAAGGTACGGTCCCTGGGGTCTGAATAGTATGAGTCAATGCTTTTTCTGGGCCTTTGTGTGTGTGTGTGTGTGTGTGTGTGTGTGTGTGTGTGTGTGTGTGTGTGTGTGTAAACAAGAATGCTATTGGTCGCAGAACATGGACCTTTTAAAGCCAAAATCTCCCAAATATGCATGTTAATCCAATCTTAGTATTCATCGATGAAGTCGGAGTCACCCTTGCTTGTTTTGAAAGTGAATCCCCACTCAAGTTCTATATGATGGCAACCTTCCAGGTTAGCTAATTTTAAACACTCAATGCTATAAACACTAACAAAGAAAAAAAACAACTGCAGTGTTTTCTACAATTATGGTTCAATGAAAATAGCCCTCTGAGTTTGGATCTGATCAGCAACTGTGGTGTTCAAAAATTATTAGAATAAGAAATCTTTAATAGACATTTCAGAGAGCCCAGAAACAAACCATAGAGTCAAGGGGTTAAAGAAAAAGAGAGAAAGAGAAAGAATGACTACCTCATCCAGCAGGAACCATTCTGGACTGTGTGAAGGGATTGAATGCCTCAAGAATGACTGAAATAGCCAGCAGCAGTGGAGCACGCCTTAATTCCAGCACTCGGGGGGTGGGGCAGAGCCAGGTGGATCTCTGTGAGTTCGAGGCCAGCCTGGTCTACAGAGTGAGATCCAGGACAGGCACCAAAACTACACAGAGAAACCCTGTCTCAAAAAACATTAAAAAAAAAGAATGCCTGAAATATTCAAGGAAGATAATAATAATTTACCCTGATAAAGGATAAAATTGATGTTAGTGACCTCAAGAAGTGGTGTTTGTTAGGGAACTGAGTTTCTCCATGCAGCCCACTTCTTCTAGAGTCAATTCGATCGAAGGGAGCTGGAGGAGTCAGAGGTTCCAGGAGGGTATGAACAGAAAGTGCCTTGTGTCTTCGTTCTTTTTCCTGTGTGAATGCAGAGAAAAGCCCCTGAAAAAGATGCTCCATGTCATGTTTTACATCCCCTTGAAGGGCAGCTCCCTCACAGTTTATTCCCCTCAACACATCTTTTGATACCCATCAGGAGTGACACGAGTTGCTGGGTTTTGGTAACCCTGTCCAATATCTCCTTTCTTCTACAGAATCTGTACCAGAACAGGTTTTTGGGCCTGGCTGCCATGGCGTCTCCATCTAGAAATTCCCAGAGCCGACGCCGATGCAAAGAGCCCCTCCGCTACAGCTATAACCCGGACCAGTTCCACAACATAGACATCAGAAATGGCGCCCATGATGGCATCACCATTCCTCGCTCCACCAGTGACACTGACCTGGTCACTTCAGACAGCCGCTCTACACTCATGGTCAGCAGCTCCTACTATTCCATAGGGCATTCCCAGGATTTGGTGATCCACTGGGACATCAAGGAAGAAGTGGATGCTGGAGACTGGATTGGCATGTACCTTATCGGTGAGTACATTATCACCATGGCTCTACTCATTGGAGTTACTGACTCATATGGACAGGCTGACAGTGTGCCATGAAAAGGAAGAAGGTCTTATTGTGTGTTTTGATAGTTCAAAAAGAATCTTATTCATAATTCACTGTTATTTTTAGTTTTTGAGATGACATAATTACATAATTTCCCCCTTCCTTTTCCTCCTTCCAAAGCCTCCATGTACCGATCTTTTTCTTTCAAATTCACAGCTTCTTTTGTTGTTGTTGTTGTTGTTGTTGTTAAATGCATACATGTATGTATATATGATATATATATATATATATATATATATATATATAAAACATGCTATAGATGTATTTTTTTCTGAATACAACTTTCTCAGTACGTATAATGTTTCTTATATGTATGTTTTCAGGACTGGTAGTTTGATATTGGGCAACCAATTGGTGTGCTCTTCCCTGGAGTACTATTTTTCCTTCTCTCACCCTACAGTGTAATTAAGATGCACAATCAGCAGAGTTACACTATAGTCTAACACTCTGAAGACCACCAATGCTTGCTTTTTTTTTACAGATATACAATAAAGCTACTCTTATATCTCTTTTTAATAGAAGAAAATCATGAACAAGCAGGGAAAATCATGATTAAAAACAAACATTATTTGCAACTAGAGAACATTCCTCCTTTGTACCTAAGTGAACAGCAGAAGCGCACCTTAAATCCTCATGGTTATAGGAAACACCCTACACACAACCAATGTACTCATATCTCTGAACAGGTAGTTTCAACATTTTTCTTCCAACAATCTTTTCTCCAGCTCCTTTAACATCTCTACTTTATAGGCAAAACACATGATGGAATTGTATATCCAGTCATATGGAGAAAGTTGACTTGCTTATTATTCACCATATGAAAGTTCCATAACTGAAAGAGATTTTTGTATGTGAATTTCCTCAATATTTTCATTTGTTTTAAAAATT
The DNA here is from genome assembly GCF_004664715.2 of Peromyscus leucopus. Classification (NCBI taxonomy): domain Eukaryota; kingdom Metazoa; phylum Chordata; class Mammalia; order Rodentia; family Cricetidae; genus Peromyscus; species Peromyscus leucopus. The sequence continues at coordinate 47,608,066 of NC_051067.1, forward strand.
AACCTTACAAACTTGAAAATATAATAAATTACCTAAAAATAGTTATTTTCTCTATTGCATATGATAGAATCCAGTGTGGAACAAATTGATATGATTATCCACAGGTCAGTGTATAATTTAGAGGTACTCCAAATGTCAACAGAACCTCCAAACTTTCTGCCTTCCATTTATACAGTTTGTCTTCATGCATTCCAACACACACCACCAGATTTAATACTGCTGACTGTAACAGGAAGTAATGCACATTATGAGCAATTTATAACCTGGTTCATTTTTTATGATAAAATATTTGTCTAACTAATTAGGAAACAATTAGTCTGATAAATATTAGTCTGATAAAATATTAGTTCTGATAAATATTTTGTATAATTAGTATATTTTTGTATAATTTTGTATGTTTTGTATAATTAGTCAGGAAGTAATTAGGAAAATATTTTTACTCTCTTGAAGGTTCTGCATAATGTAATATATTTGTGTGTGTGTATGTGTGTGTGTGTGTATATATAATAAAGATGAAGCAATATACATTTTGATGTTTTTAAACAAGTAGTAGTTACTAGATAAATTTGACTTCTGACCAGAAAAATTTAATAAATTTTAAAATTAAGTTTTCAAATAAGATAACATCTATCTAAAACAGATATTGAAAACTAACAAAAACCCATCAAGCATACACATTTAGTCTATGGTGTTTTGTTGTATATTTGATTATCAACACTAAACATGCAGATATTTCACTTTAAAGTCCTATTTTTGATGTCTTGACAAAAGACCCCATTTGGACAGACTTTGTAAAGCCAATAGGACTATAATTAGCTAGCATTCATTACCTCCTTTGGTCAGTCTGAACTTTCAGTTTTGCCACAATCCTCCTCCCTACCTACCTCTGCTTTAACTGGGAATGTGATTTATCACGAAGGAATTGTTTGTTACATGTGCACATACATAAGCACATAATTTTAAACCAGCTTTTGTACAGGAGTATCTTCCCCCAGTTTGTGGACATTGATGCCATTTCTCAAGTTAAGGAAAAAATGGAAAATGAGTCTGTTAAAAAAAAAAAGATAATGGGCTTAGTAGAGAACTTACTGAGTGTGAAACACAGCAGGGACAAGTGTGCAAGTTAGTTTTAGTCCACTTGACATACTAGAGCTCCCTGGGAAGAAGGAGTCTCAACTGAGGAACTGTGTTCATCAAATTGTCCTAGGGGTGTGCCTGTGGGACATTATCTTAGTGATTGAGGTTGAAAGGCACAACCCACTGTGGGTGGTGTTATCCCTGGGCAGGTGATCCTGGGTGGTATAAAAAAGCAATCTGAGTAAGCCATGGAAACAAGTCAGTAAGCAGCATTTCTCTGTGATCTGTGCTTCAATTCTTGCCTCCTGCCTCTGCAGCTCAATCATATAAATCCATGCTAGAGTTTATCAAATTGTGGTACTGGGTACCCTGTGGGTATATAATGTCAATCACAGATTATATGTAGGAAGAAAGCACTAGAAGGTCCCTACCAGAGCAAGAGACAAATATAGAGGAAGGGGGGGATCTCAACAGGAAGATGAGGTGGTAAGGAAATAAGGCAGCTAGAAAATTACCCCACAGAGAAGAGGAAGAGGTGTTAGAAGAAGGAAAAGACCATTGGCCATATTGAGTTTCTTGAAACTTTGAGTGAGTAAGAACTGGTGTTAACATGACATTTTTTGACTGAGCCAAAAGAACCATAACTCATCATTTTATAAAGTTAATCTGACAATTTAATATTGTCATAGCAGCTACACACATACAACTGTGATGTTATTTAATGTTGACTGGCAACACTTTAAATAGCATCATACTTCAAATATAGTTTACCAATCTAAAATTATCTGTGAATCTTAAAAGCTCATAATTTGTGTGACCTTAGTAACTCACCTTCCAGATCTGTAGTGCCTTGTCTAAGCTCAAGTCATAGAACTAGACCTAGAAACTTAAGGGTGGGGGTGGTTGTCTAATCTGACCTGTCATTCCCATGTGAGGAGATGCAGGGCAGCCCTCCCACAGCCATGAAGCTGCCTCTCCTAGAGTTCACACTGACCATGGAGATATGTTGGTGTTTTGAACAGCATCAGGAATGTGTTGTTCTACATCAGTAGAGCAGGGCAATGCCCAAGTAGAACCAAAATTATGATGATTTTTGACATTATATGACCTCCAGACTTTTCCAACCAAAACCATTTTCTTCCTCTGTAAGAATGTGAAGATATCTGTACACAGAAGGTGATGTGACCTCTTCAATGACACTTTTACAAAGTCACCCATGCTGCCCTTAACCAGGGACATAGGAACCTAGCAATGGGTTTAATAGCATTAATATTGCTGCTGTTACAGCATTGTAGCATTAAGTTGCTCTTACTTACAGAATGGCTATTATGAGATAGATAATAGCAATAAATAGATAATAAATAAATAAGATAGATTCCTTCTGGGTGATAGTATGGAGAAGGGTCATGTGGTTCTAATCATAGGTAGACATTGTTTAGAATAGTACTCTGCCTGTAGATAAATATATTTCCTCACCTAGGTAGTTTTGTATAAGCTATGAGTTACTTATTTCAAGTTACTCCAAAATGAATGTAAAACTGCAATTTCCATCTCCAGATTAATGAGAGTAATTAGTGAGATAGTGTACGTTGGGGTGGGGGTAGTTTCAGGGTGTTGTTTATATGTTTGGCTTGTTTAGTTTTTGTTTTGCTTCACAATTAATATATCTCTTTTTCATTTATTTTGTCAAATTACTTTATTTTCTAAATGAAATGTGATGAATAACCCTAATTCAACCCATGCTTGAACCTTCAATTATGTTTTAGTTGTACCTCATACAAAAAGGTTCTGGCCAAGTGAATATGGACTGGAGAATGATTTTTTAAACATCAGATAATGAGCAGGAGTTTATCATTTGGTCCAAACACAAGTACATAAAAGTTGTTTTGTTATAAATAGGTTATTTCCAGTAAATAGTGTTAAGTTGTGCCTACATGACTTTCACAAATAAGAGAACTGTTTTATTAGTCTATATCTATAGTTAAGATTCAGTAATGCCCATGTCTCTTTTGCTGAGGTTAATATATGTAATTTGGTTAGTATAAATGATAGCTCTAGCCATTGAAAATGCTATGTTATTTAGAAATCACCTTAAATGAGGATTCTTTTATCCTCATTTCATATTCCTAATATTTAAAAATGTAACATCTTAAAATTACATTTATTTATTTATTTATTCGTGTATGTGTGTGTGTGTGTGTGTGTGTGTGTGTGTGTGTACATGCATGCATGTATCTGTGTTTCCAGGTCTCAGTCTGTGTGCCTGCATGAGTGAGCCATGGCCCACATGGATGCCAGAGAACAACTTGAAAGAGTCCCTTACTCTCCCTTCAGTTCTCTTCTTATACTCAGTGTGTCTTCAGGTTGTTGGGTTTGCTAACAAGTTCCTTTAGCTGATAAAGCATCTGTGAGCCTCTAACTAAGATCTTAAAACACTTTAGAGGATTATCGGTTTTTAAAAACAGCAATTCCTTTGATTCTGAAGTAAAACCTACAAAAACTGTTTAAACATAAAATAAGTATGCAATTAAAATCACAAAAAACAACCAAACAGATAAAATAAGCACAATATGCTGATAATTTGCAAATCTAGCTGTCTTATTAACTTAGTTTTAATAATTACAGTCATTATCATAGTATGATATCCCAGTTCCATGCTAGAATTTGCTGAGTAATTTGAAACAATGAAATTAGAGTATATTCATGCATTCGGAATTCTATGTCAAGAGATAACCCAAAAAATTCTCTAAAGTTATGTTAATAAAACATACCCATAGACTAGAGCCTGGGTATTCATATTCTCTTCCAAGTCTTACAAGTTGCTCTACCTGCATGAAGTAAAAGGTCATAGTCTTTATCTAATTTTTTATTTTGAATCATTTGAGACTGCTTCTGTGACTTGTACCTGCTTGATGTGTGTACAGTTGTGTAATTATGCTAATTGAGGCTTATGCATGCTGAAACCATGTCTTATTTGGTCCTGTTCCATGAAAACTGAAGTAATTATAATGAGTTATCAAACAACTTTTGAAAGAACACAGCACTAGTGAGTATGTTTCAGTGAACACAGTGCTTCACAGAGCAGGAGTCATCTCTCTGCTTCTCAGTCTTGAGAGAAGACAGATAATAGATGATAGATACACACAAAACATACCCATGTATACACATAAATATATGTAAAGTTTTATATATAGGTGAGTGTGTGTGTGTGTGTGTTTGAGAGAGAGAGAGAGAGAGAGAGAGAGAGATTTTCCATGGAACTCAGGTGTCTTAGATAGCTCCAACTGTCAACTTGATATGACCTATAGTCATCTGAAGGAGTCTCAATTGAGGGATTTCCCGGGTCAAATTGGCCTGTGGCCATATCTGTAAGGAAATGCCTTGATTGGTTATTGATGTGAGAGGGACTAACACCCTATGGTATACACCATCTTCTGCAGGATGTATAATGCAGCTTGCTTAACACAAGCCTATGAGCAAGCCAGAGGGCAAGCCACAGCATTCCTCAATGGTTCCTGCCTCCAGGTTCCTTCTTTGAGTTCCTGCTCTGACTTCCTGCCTTAAGTTCTCTTGGTGATGGATTGTGACTTAGAAGTGTAAGCCAAATAAACATCTTCCTCTCCAAATTGCTCTTGGTCAGTGTGTTTTATCACAGCAACAGAAAGGAAACTAAACACCAGGTGTGGTGGTTAATCCTGATTGTCAGGTCAGTAGAATTTAAAAGCAACATGAAAACAAAATCTGGGCTTGCCTGTGAAGGATTATCTAGATAAAGTTGATTGAGATGGGAAGAATATTTAAATGTAAACAGCATCATTCCCTAAGGGCGAGAATTCAGGACCGAACAAAAAGGATAAAGCAAGAATTTATTGAGCACAAGCACTCATTCTCACTACTTCCTGAACATATGGTGACCAGCTGCCTCAACTTCCTGCTACTGTGACTTTCTTACCACGGTGGATGACTGTACCTTGTAACTGTGAACCAAAATAATCTCTTCCTTCCTTATAGTACCTATTTTGGGTATTGCATCATAGCAATGAGAAAAGTAACTAATATACCAAAGCTTCACACTTGCTAAGGAAATGGTATAGAATGGAGTTACATCACCAGCCCGCGTATTATTACTCACACATTACATGTTCTGGTATTTTTGTCTCTTTGTTCTTGCATTTTAAATGGGGTAGCAAAAATAACAACAAATCAAACAAACAAAGCCCTTCTTTCTGTTAATAATGACACAACAGCAAATACTGAATTATTTGTAAATAAAAGAAATTTTTTTTTCTCATGGTTCTGGTTCAAGTTCCAAACCACAATCCATGGAACTAATTCAAGGCCCAAACCAGGACACATGGAACTGATTCAAGGCCTAAACCAGGAAACATGTGCACACACCATGCCAGTCAGCTTTCTAGTACTGCAGCAAAACTTTTTAGACAACCAACCTTTTTACTTTTGGCTTACTGTTTCAGAGATTTTAGTCTGTAATCAGTTGGCTCTGTTGATTTGGGATGCTATGGCAAGGCAACACACCATGATGGAAAACAGTTGAGAGAGCAAAGCTACTCACTGTAACAAGAAAGTGAAAAAGAGAGACAGAGGAAGAATCTAGGATTGTACTATCTTCTTCAAGGGCATATCCCCAGGGAATAGAACCTTCCACCAGGTTCTATTTCTTAGTTTTCACCACTCCCCAAGAGCACCAAACAAGAGATTACACCTTTAATCTATGGCCTTTTAAAGATCCCAACATCTATAATATCTACCCTGTGTTGTCTCTCTATTCTTTAAGGTACTAGTATTCAATCTTATTGCTTCATGATTATGGCCTCAATTAATTGTTATCACCTCTCTAAACTCTATAGCCAATTACATTTCTACTTCTTAAACTTTTCTCAATGTAGCTAGGGTTTATGGTAGTTTAGTAAAATAGTTGTTGTAGATTCTCCTCTAAGATCCATTATTTTATTAGGCATGGGTATTTGGATAGGTTTTATGGAAGAGAAGTAAAATTGTAAGAGCCAGAAGAATAAGGGGATTGCTATGAGATTGGTTGTCATATGAATGTCAGAAACTATACCCAGAAAGACTCATCAACATTACTGCCTAAACATGAGCTGAACAAAAACAACAATAATAGACATGCTAAAGTGGTTGGTCCGACCCTACATAAGGGACAACGGGCAACTGAAGAATGCTGAGAATGGGAAGAGTACAATTGGCTATCCAATACCAAACAGTCAGCCCTGAAAACATATATACAGGTAACATTATACAGACTGAAAAGGTTGTGCTAATGTACTTAGGAATATGTGTGTGTGTGTGTGTGTGTGTGTGTGTGTGTGTGTGTGTGTGTGTGAGTGTGTGTGTGTGTGTGTCTGTGTGTGTGTGTCTGTGTGTGTGTGTCTGTGTGTGTGTGTGTGTGTGTCTGTGTGTGTGTTCGACAACTATTAGTAAAAAAAAAGAGGACATGAATTTTGAAAGAGCAAGAACAAATATATGAAAGGGTTTACAGGGAGGAAAAGGGAAGTGAGAATATGTACTTATATTAAAAATCTCAAAAATAAAAGAAACAATATTTTAAATGAAAAAAACATACCTCCAAGCTGGAATCAAGCTCCAATATGAGTTTCAGAATAGACAAACTCTATACAAACCAGTATTTGTTCCATTGTGAGAAATCACACACTAGGAGTTATGGGAATTCCAGAATAAACAGAAATTCAACCCTGGCCATAAAATAGATTAATGTCCAGTGCCTTAAAATTTAGGGGAAAAAGTCTAAAATGATCTTTTGGACCAGGTACTCGTACACAGTCTCCTAGCATTCCTCCCCCCACCCCACTCCCGTCCCAATCTATGCTATACCTCCTCCACTGATGTTGCTGCTTCTGCAACCCCTTCTTCCTCTTCTTACTCTGTTTTTAAGAATTCTTCTGTATGGTCATCAACTCTTGGAAGTTGGCATCCCACTAGCATATAAGAGGACTAACGCCGTATTTGTTTAGTTACACCAGAAACTGAATACCTTTCTACGAAGAAACACTGTGAAGTAAAAGTCAAAGAAGAGGGAAGGGGCCTCGGCTGGGGACCTGTGCAGTCATTTGTCCTTAGAGTCTCCTCCTAGTTATGGGAGGCAGAGCTTCATCGGGGCATCTGAGAAGGGCAGGCAAGTAGAATCTCCCCATCTCTCTGGTCCTACGACTTCAGTGAAGAATCCCTTAGACATTTCCCCTAGGTTTAGTTATAAGGTATTTAAAAATAGATTATGGGGTCCCTTGTCCATTTTGCTCTTAATGGCAATGCTTCTGTTGTCCATTCTGCTAATACAGATTAGGATATAGAAACTGTAGTTAGTATCCATTTTGAAGACAAATCAAGAAAAAAGACATTCTTTATTTCTTAGATATGTTTTTTCTGTACACTTCAATAAATCTTTCTGATTAAAATGGCCTGCAAAAATCTTTATTCTGTTATAAGCTGTGGCTCCAGTAGAATTCTGAATGTCAAAAGAAATATTTATCAATATATTTGATTTGAGGAATCAAATATGTTCTGGAAAAAATAGATAATGTCTACATTTTAAGTACTACTGGCATTCCAATATTTAATGTTATTATTAATTTTGTTCATTAATTACTTTGGGACATATAGAATGCTTTATTTTTCACACAGGCTCTGAAAAATAACCACGTATTAGATGTCTGATATTGTTCTAAGATCACTGCTGTGATCGTCCAGTTAATCTTTAGAACAGAATGCTAAGATGCATGCTAATATTGTCACCATTTTATAGTGAGTAATCTAAGACTTGCAGGCATTGATTATGATACCTAAGATCACAGCGTATAATAATACAGGAAAGCTTCCTGCTGAGGAAGTTTATATACCCTTGTAGACATCTGCCTCAACAGACAACGCATAGCAAAGCACTTTTAGGTAGAGAGCTGGAGAGGTGCCACTGTCATTGTGGGGGGAGCATGACTTGACCCACAGCATCCACTCCTGTTCCCTTTTGTCCTCAAATACCTTCCTCTAGTTGAGAATCTGCTCTTCTAAAAATTAAATCCTACTTCCTTATGTACCTGTGTTCTGGAGGCAACTCTCTCTTCATTTAGCTGCACTTGTGTAAGGTTGGGAAGGTAGAAGTAACACATGGTGCTCTTCCTGCTCTCTGGCCTGTGGCTGCTGCAACAATGGCCTGAGAAAACTGGAATTTCTATAGCAGCGTCATAATGTCCACTCACCAAGTTCATGGGCACAACAGGTATGTACGGTGGCAATAACATACCACTTGCTGCCCATCCTCTTGGCGAGAAAAGAGGCACTTGATGTGGCCTTATCAGCAGCCTCCCTTTTCAGGATTATAGCTAATGTTCTGAGACCTTATATTCCATAGGCCTCAGGGAAGCTTCTCTAAGGAAAGGCAGCGGCTCGGCCAGGATCCATTTAGATGGAGAATTAACCTGTTGCTTACTTTTGGAGTCCGTTTCTCCAGTACTGAATCCCTTTTATTAAATCGCTTTCCGAATAAAGTATATAGACTCATCTGTTCTTCTGAGGTTCACCCTGGCAGTACCCCTGGATTCCCAAGCAAAGAGGAGTAATATTTCTATCAAATAGTGATGACTGCCTTTGATACAAGGTTGGGAAAGGGATATTCATCAGGGCTGTTATCAGTTCCTTAGAACGTGCTGCACTTAAACACAGCAAAATCCAGGTTTTTCTCTTTGTAATGTGTGTTATCTTTTTTATTTTATCAAAGTTTTCAATTCTTCTCAACCGTGTACTTTTTCTTGCCTTTAGCTTGTTTCATTGCAATTTAACCATTTAAATACTTTCTATATTCTAAGGAAATTAACTATTTTCTTGAACAAATACTCAAATGTGTGAGAAAGTCTCTAAGACTATAGACTATATTTTGTTTATCCATTTATCCCCCTGGTTTAGTCTAGAACGAAGCAAAATATGTGATATACATTATCCAATACATGAAAGAATTTCCTCCCTTCTACATGCCATTGTATACAAATATCTGACTCTGACTATGACATCATAGTGAATAAAATAAACACATACCATCTCTTGGAGAACTGCCACAATGAGGAACATTTATACTTGGATATAAAAATTTAAGAAGCTGGAAAATATTATGGTTTTTTTAAGTAAATGAAGCAATCACTATAAAAAGCATATTATACAATAATCATAATAATAGAAACAGGGCTGTGAGCACACACTGTGAACAGTTATATTTTGCAAATAAGTTATTTTTCAAAGGAAACAAACAGTTCTTGTTAATGGAACAGCGAGACAATGGTGCTCTTCCCAGTTCTCTTTGATAAGAGGGGTCAGCTGGAGAGATGGCTCAGCGGTTAAGAGCACTGGCTGCTCTTCCTAGAGGTCCTGAGTTCAATTCCCAGCAACCACCAGTTGTCTCACAACCATCTGTAATGAGATCTGGCTCCCTCTTCTGGCCTGCAGGCATACATGCAGACAGAATACTGTACCCATAATAAACAAAATAAATCTTTAAAAAGAAAGAAAAGGGTCTGCAAAGACAAAAACAACTTTCTATGCACAAAACTAGATAGTTTAATTCTAATTCCTAATTCACCTTTCTTTCTTCTCTATGCCCCTCTTTTTTTTACTTTTTAGCTATAAACTTCCAAAATGTTAATAATCTAATTCCTGTGAACCCAAAAATTTCCTAGCTTTGCCCTCTTTGAGTTTCCTAGTTCACATCTCTGTTGCTGAAATAAAACACTAACTAAAAGCAACTTGGGAATACAGGGGTTTGTTTGGTTTACATGGACCCATCACAGTACATCCTTGAGAAGGTGAGAGCAGGGGCCCAAGAGAGGATCTGAAGGCACGAACTGAAGCAGAACCCTAGAAGGAGACTACTTACTGGCTGACTTTACAGCTTGCTCAGTCTGCTTTCTTGCACTACCCAGGACCACCTGCCCATAGGTGGCACCACCCACAGGGGACTCAGCCTTCCCACATTAATCATTAATCATGAAAATGCCCCCACCAACATGTACACAGGACAATCGGATGAAGGCAGTTCCTCAGTTGGTGAGTCTAGTCTGTGTCAAGCTGACAAAAAGTAACAAGCACAAAGATTTTTCCCACTTTGACTTTTGTCTTATTTGACATAGCAATTTCTGTGCTGACTCATCCTATATCCCTTCCACTCCTAATCTTAGTGGACATACAATCCTCTGGTATGTCATAGTGCACTTGCTCCTTGGTTCTCTGATAGTTATTAAAGTTAAGACCATTTGACCACATGGTGTTTACACATTGGGCCTGTCCACAAGTTTTGGTTCTTTCTTAAGCTAATATTCTACTCCCAGAGTAATATGAGCATGATATCAGATGCTCTGAGGCATAACTTCTGAAGTACACATCTCAACTCTACTACAACCTAGTACCATTTGAATGTTACAAATATTTCAAGTAAAAAAAATATAGCTGATATAAAAAGCAATGAATTAACCACAGAGGTTTAATCTCTGTGAGATTATAAAAGAAACATTAAAGCTCAAAGTACTATAAACATCTCAAAAACAAAACAATAACAAAAGCCAATTATACATCTATGGACCTCAAAAAGAATGAATTAGTTGAAATCCCAGATAGGAAATTTGAATAAATAGTTATAAAAATGTTTAAATAGGGCTTGGCAAAATGACTTAGTGGTTAAAAGTGCTAAATGCTCTTTCAGAGCATCTGAGTTCAGTTCCTGACCCAGATCAGGTGGCTCTCAACCACCTGCATCCCAGCTCCATGACATCTGACACTGCAGGTATTGTGGGCACCAAAACTGTGTGCACATACCCACAATAGATGCACATACATAAACAGATCATTAAAATAGATCTTAGCAAAAGTTTAAGAAATAAAAGTGAATGTCAATGAACTCCTACATTAATTTGAAGGGAAATATACATAAGCATCTAATCGAATAATAAAGTCAGTTCAAGGAAAAGAAATTCAATAAGCACACACAAAAAAAACACAAAAATTTAAAAACAAAAGCTTTAATAAATCAAATAAAAACCTCAACAGAAAGCCTGACTAATAAAATTAATCAAGTGGAATGCAGAATATCAAGAATGGAAGACATGATACATTAATTGGAACATCTAGACACTTACAAAGATAATATAATAAAACATGAACAAAACACATATTTTTATGGGACACCATTTTAGATGAATTTACAAATCATGGTGATGAAGGACAATGACTCCCAACTAAAGGCACAAGCAATATGGTCAAGCAACATAGCAGAAAACTTCCAAAATTTGAAAAAAGACATGGCCATTCAGATTGAGGAGGTATTTCGAACACTAAAGAGCCAAGATAGAAAAGAACCTCTCCATGTCATATTCTTAAAAAAAAAACTACACATAGAGAACAAACACAAATACTGAACGATGAAAGAGAGAAGCACAAGGACACATACAAAGGAAATAAAGACATCAGAATTATGGATTTATCAACATAAACCCAAGCCTCCGAAAGAGCATGGAATATTGTATTCCAAGCACTGAAAGATAATAATTGTCAACCCAAATTACTATATAGAGCAAAAATATCTGTCCAAATTGAAAGAGGAAGAATAACTTTCCACAATTAAAACTACCTTAAAGAATTCATGACCACTAAACTGGCACTACAGGAGACATGTGAAGTAATCCTTGAAATAAACATATCCAGCAGGCAGCAGGAAAGAATAAATCATGACAGCAGTGAATGATAAGACACAAAACACTACAAAATCAGCAAACACAGACAGACACTAATGGATACCTTTCAGTTCTAACTTTGATTATTAATGGGATAAATTCCCCTAATCATAGGCACTGGCTCAAAAATCTACTTATTGCATCAAAGAATCAAACCTTATTATCAAAGACAAATAGAGCTTTTGTGTAAAAGGATGGAAACTCTATTCAAATCAAATTGAACTAGAAAATAAGAAGAAAACTCTGTCCTAACATCTGGGGAAAAAATCTCCAACCAAAAATCAGTCAAAAGAGGTAGGAGGTCCCTTTGTAATGATTATAACATTAAGAAGGAAATTTTTAAGTCCTATAATTGAAAATGAAAACACAGAACACCAAAGTCTGTGGGATGCAATGGAGCAATACCAAGAAGAAATTTCATAGCTAAGTCTATATTTTAAAAATCAGAAAGGAGACTGATGGTAGAACCAGGAGGCCAGCAAAATGGCGCAGACTTGGGATACCAAGAGGAAAGTCTATTACTACTAAAACAGGGATGTTGGAAATTACTGTTATGGACAGAATACCCCATGAAGCCTCTCTGAATCCACATGACTCACGGTTTGCTGCTCAACTATGGTCTCTACTAAAAAATGGAAATCAATTGTCCTTGCGAAGCCAAAGCTGAGGAGATGAGTGTACCACAGTGATGACTACATTAATTTCTTGCATTCCATTTGCCCAGATAACATGTCTGAATACACAAAGCAGATGCAGAGACTCAACGTTGGTGAGGACTGTCCAGTATTTGACAGCTTGTTTGAATTCTATCAGTTATCTACTGGTGGCTCTGTGTCAAGTGCTGTGAAACTTAATAAGCAGCAGACAGACATTGCTGTGACCTGGGCTGGGGCCCTGAATCATGCAAAGAAGTCTGAAGCATCTAGCTTATATCAATGATAACGACTTGGCCATCCTGGAGCTGCAAAAGTACCACCCTTGGGTACTGTATATTGACATTGATATTTACCATGGTGATGGCATGGAAGAGGCCTTCTATACCACAGACTGGGTCATGACTGTGTCCTTTCATAAATACAGAGAGTACTTCCCAGGAACTGGGGACCTATGGGATATTGAGGCTGGCAAAGGTAAGTGCTATACTGTTAACTACCCATTCTGAGATGGAATCCATACAACTTCTATGAAGCTATTTTCAACTCAGTCATGTCCAAATTAATGAAAATGTTCCAGCCTAGCACTGTGGTCTTACAATGTGGCTCAGATGCCTTGTCCAGAGATTTGTTAGGTTGCTTCAATCTGACATGCTATCATGTCATCAAAGGACATGCTAAGTGTATGGAGATTGTCAACAGTTTCAATTTACCTATGCTAATGCTGGATATACCATTGTAATGTCACTCAGTGCTGGACTTTGAAATAGCTGTGGCCCTGGACACAGGCATCCTTAATAAGCTACCATACAATAACTTCTTTGAATACTTTGTACTGGATCAAGCTTCACATCAGTCCTTCTAACACGGCTAACCAGAATACTAATGAATACCTGGAAAAGATGTAGCAGTGGCTCTTTGAGAACTTGAGAATGCTGCCTCATGCATCTGGGGTCCAAAGGCAGGCAATACCTGAGGATGCTGCCCCAGATGAGAGTGGTGATGAGGACCAAGAAGACCCTCACAAACACATCTACTCCTCTGACAAATGTGAGGAAGAATTCTCTGATTCAAATGAGGAGGGAGGAGGTAGTCACAAGAGCTCTTCTAATTCCAAAAGAGTCAAAACAGAGGATAAAAAATAGAAAGATCCAGAAGAGTAAAAAGAAATCACAGAATAGAAGAAAACAAAGGAGGAAAAACCAGACGCCAAAGGGATCCAAGAAAAAGTCAAATTGGCCTGAGCAAAATCTGTGGATCTGGCCTCTCACCTAGTTCCTCACTTCTCCCCAATCTCTCAGATTTTATATTTTTTCTATTCGACTATGTATGTATTTATATAAAATACATTAAATATAATGTCCCCAGGGACTATACAAGAATCAGGGACCAGAGTCCAGGGCAGTGGTGCTGGGGGAACTCTTCCCAAAGCTACCTTGTCCATCTTGCTCCAGGACTTAGTTTTGAACTAAGGGTCTAGGTGGAAAGTAAACAATAGGAAGATAAATCCTAAACTGCCAAGTTCCTACTTAGGAGCTCTGTTAAGTTGTCCATATTAAGCTTTCTGGAAGGGGTGACTGGCTCTTCTGGGACCCTTTATTTTCAGCCTCAGGTAATCTCAGCCATTTTTAGATTGGTTCTATTTATACCCTCCCACTGGTCTTGGGCAAGCAGAAAAACTCACATTGCCCTCTCTTCCCCCAGTTCTGTATGTGGAGGTAGTTGGCCTAGCTTCCTTTTTGAGAAATTTATATTTTGTGACTCTTTGTAATAAAACAACACATTTCTATAAAATAATTTAAAAATAAATAAAAATTAAAAATCAGAAAGATCTCAAATAAGTTAATGATGCACCTTAGAGCATTGGAAAACCATGAAGTCAATAGAAGGAAGGAAAGGAATGATTAAGATCGGGGAGGATATGCAGTAAATGGACATGAAAATGCCTAGAATTAAAGAACAAAGAAAGAATTGATTTTTTGAAAGGGTAAACAGGATTGATAAGCCCTTAGCAACATTAACTAAAACAAAGAATGAGAAGACCCAAATAAAAAATTAAAGATGAAAAGGGAGGCATTACAACAAATATGAATGAAAATATACATGTCTAAAACCTATATTCTATTAAATTGGAAAAGTTCTAAAGAAATGGATGAATTTTTAGACACATAAGACCTGCCCAAAATTAAACTAATATGAAATGAATTACTTCCACGGATCTACAACAAGCCATGAGACTGAAGCAGAAATTTAAAAACAACAAATCTTCCAAAGAAAAGTCCAGGTCCAGATGTCTTCATTGTTAATTTTACCAGGCAGCCAAAGAACTAATACCAAAGTTTCATAGACTATTCCATAAAATAGAAAGGGAAGGAACATTGCCAGATATCTTCTACAAAGCTAGTATTACCTTGGTACTAAAGCCAGATAAAGACACATAAAAAGAAAATTACAGAATTTTGTCCCCAGTAAACACTGATGCAAAAAAAAGCTAACTTAATCAATTCAGAAAGACACATCTTCTCATGATAAAAAGTTCTGAAGAAAATAGGCATGGAAAAACATATCTCAAAATAATAACAGCTATATATAACAAATGTATAACCAAAATTATACTAAATGAGATCAAAACAAAACCATCACCACTAAAATCAAGAACAAGCCAAGAATGCTTACATTCTTTTCTTTTAATGTAGTGATAGAAATCTCAACTAGAACCAGAAAATAAGAGAAGGGAATCAAATGAATCAAGTAGGAAAGGAAGAATTCAGAGTATCCCTATTTGGAAATGTGAGCCTATATTTTAGACACCCTAAAAACTCTACCAGAGCTCTTTTTCTGTGGCACCTCCTAAGTAGTTGCTGTGTCAAGATGAAGCTGAATATTTCCTTCCCACTCAGAAACTCATTGAAGTGTGCAATGAACACAAGCTTCATACCTTCTATGAGAAGCGCATGACATATAAGTAGCTCCTGACGCTCTGGGTGAAGAGTGGAGGGTTTACGGGGTTCAAATGAATGAAGGAAATGAAAAACAAGATTTTCACATGAAACAAGGTGTCTTGACCCACAAGAGGAGTGTGCCTGCTCTTGAGAATGAGGCATTCTTATTATAGACCAAGGAGAATAGGAGAGGGGAAGCACAAGTGTGTTCTGGCTGCATTGTGGATGCCAGTCCAAGTGTTTTCAACCTGGTTACAGGGTTGAGGGTGGGAGGGGCTATTCCTGGGCTGATAGATAGTACTGTATCTCAGGAGCTGGGACCCAAACAAGCTAGCGGAATCTGAAAACTTCTCAGTCTCTCTAAAGACAATGATGTCCACCAATACATTGTCAGAAAGCCATTGAACTAAGAAGGTAAGAAGCCCAGGAGCAAAGCATCCAAAATTCAGTGTCCAGGACTCAGCATCTTGTTACTCCGCATGTCCTACAACTGGGGCACCTGTGTCATTGTTCTGAAGAGACAATGTACTGAGAAAAATGAGGAGAGGGGTGCGGAATGTTCTAAACCTTTGCCCAAGAGAATGGAAGAAGACAAAGAAAATGCTAGGAACATATTGCCAAGAAATGTAGGCTGCCATTCCTGAAAACCTCTACTTCTAAGAAGTCCAGGCAAAACTAAGGCTTTAAAGTAACAAATAAATGATCAGACCTTGAATCTTTACAAAAAAAAAAAAAAAACAAAAAACCCTCTACCAGAAAGATACAAAAGTAGCATAGAAAAATCAATAGTGTGGTGGTGGTGGTTAGACTCTGTAAGAAAAGAGTTAATGGACATGCCTTTGGGGAATTATCTTTGTTATTGTTCTGGCTAGTTTTATGTCAACTTGACACAAACTAAAGTCATCTGAGAGGAGGGCACCTCAATTGAGAAAATGCCTCCATAAGATCAGGCTGTAGGGATGGGCCTGTAGAGAATATTCTTAATTGATGGGGGAGGGCCCAGACCAATGTGGGTGGTACCACCCTGGACTGGTGGTTCTGGGTTCTATAAGAAAGCAGGCTGAGCAATCCATGAGGAGCAAGCCAGAAAGAATCATGGCTTCTTTCTTCCTCCACGGCTGCTGCATCAGCTCCTGCTCTCAGGTTCCTGCCCTGTTTGAGTTCCTGTCCTGACTTCCTCCAGTGATATGGAAGTGTAAGATAAATAAGCCCTTCTTTCCCCAACTTGCTTTTGTTCATAGTGTTTTATCATAGCAATAGTAATCCTAACAGGACAGTTATATTGTCTGAGGAGGGAAAATATGTTCACCGTGAAAAACACCATCACATGGTGATAGAGAAAAGAAACTAAGTTTGTTCTTGCTTCTTGACTGCGGATGCAATGAAACCAAATGCTTCAAACTTCTGCCACTTGACTTCCCTGTTATCATGAACTGTACCCTGAACTGTGATCCAGAATGAACCCTCTTGCTTAAGTTGCTTTTATTACAATATTTTGTCACATCAGAAAGAACTAAGAAGTGACCTTCCTAAATACACATGGGAGGCCTTACCTTGTGGGAGGAGGGAACAGGGGGTGGGTTGAGGTGGGAAGGCTGGAGGAGTGGGAGGGAAGAGAGGGTGATCTGTGGTTGGAATCTAAAATGAATAAAAAATTCCTTAATAAAAAGAAAAAAGAAAATGTTTACTGACTATACATACATACTATTCTATGACAGAGAATTAATATCTATAATATACAGAGAATTCAAAATAAAATCAAATACCAAAACCCAAAATGACCTAAATAATAAACTGGCTAATTAAAGCAAAATCAATCCTTGAATAACAAAGTAAGTATACATTGCCAAGAAACTGGTTCAAAATCACTGACCATCAGAAAAATGCAAATACAAGAGGCATTGAGATTTCACCTCACTCATTAAGAATGGTAGTTATCAAGAAAGCAAATAGCCAATATTGTCAAGATTGCAGACTATAGGGAGCCTTTATACTCGGCTCATAGAATGTAAATTATTCTAGACATAGAAATCAGTATGGAATTTTCTCACAAAATTCAAACTTTCCTATGACGCAGGTATATCATCCTGGAGTCCAAGTCAATGTATCACAGAGATACTTCACACCAATGCTTAGTAAATCACAGCCTTATTAATAAAAGCAAAGTTGTAGAACCAGCCTAGGTGTCTGACAACAGAGGAATAGATTAAGAAAACTTGGTACAGTCAGGCGGTGGTGACACACTCCTTTAATCCCAGCACTCCGGAGGCAGAGCCAGGCAGATCTCTGTGAGTTCAAGGCCAACCTGGTCTACAGAGCAAGATCCAGGACAGGCGCCAAAGCTACACAGAGAAACTCTGTCTCGGGGAAAAAAAAGAAAAAGAAAGAAAACTTGGTACATAAATGCAATCAAATATTCTTTATCCATAAAGAAGAATGAAGTTATGTCATTTGCACAAAGCTGGAGATAATCATAACAAGCAAGCAAATGAAGCCGGTTTCAGACAGACAAATATTGCATGTTTTCTCTCAGTTGTGCGTCCTAGACTACATAATTACCATGAAAGTAAAAACAAACTGGGGAATGAAGAAAATTAGTGCAAGGGGATGTGGAGAATAGCAAGATCTGGGTGGGAGTATATTTAGCATATATATCTGTATGAAAATGGCCTCATGGAATCCTGTTTAGTACATTTTTAAAAATAAAATAAAAAGTATTATGAGCCCCAGAATGAAGAAGATATGATACATGGTGGAGTTCATGAGAGATGGGAGTGGGAGAGGGAGAAAGCTATATTCAGGAAGGTAAGCACCATCAGACCTCTTCTCTATGTCTCTTTATTCATAAATGAGGATCAAGTCAGAAATTTTAAAAAGACTTTCACAGATTTCATACAACTAAGAAATATTCAAAAATAATAACTTAAGAATTGCAGTGATTATCTGTGGTTATTGCTTTCTGTTTATGGAGATGTTTAAGAAGTAAATTCATCTGCCAGGAATGTTGGGTAGAAAAAGATGCATTGTTCTGATGGTGTCTTGGAACACTCCCAGCTTTCTATGTGATCTCAAATGTTACTATTCATATCCTTTGCTCTTTTTCTTTGCTGCTCCTAAATATGCTGCTGGCTGATATGTTTCTCTGTTCTTTTCCCTTCTGCACCCATAGGAGAAGTCTCATCTGAAAACTTTCTGGATTATAAGAATCGTGGAGTCAACGGTTCTCACAGAGGCCAGATCATTTGGAAGATTGACGCTAGCTCGTACTTTGTGGAGTGTGAGTACTGTTGCCATTCCTATGGCCCAGCAGATATGGTTGGAGCAGAATTCAGCTGTACTCTTTTCTGTTCCACTTTGAAAGGTGCCTCCACTTAGGTGCCAAGTAAAAGCAGAGGCAGGTTTAATGAGAACCTTAAAACACACTAGAGGACAGGTAAAGCCACGAGCCATGTGGCAATACATAGATTAGTAGAAATGGGTTCATTTAACTGTAAGAGTTAACTAGTAACAAACCAAAGCTATCAGCCGATCATTTATAATTAATATGAACCTCTGAATGATTATTTGGGACTGGGCATTTGGGACAGAAAAATCTGTTTTCAATAATTTGTCCACATATATTTTGTCCCATAATCTTCTGCATGGTGAGTGCATCTGCCCCTATGCTCTTCAGAAGCAAATTGATTTACTAGGCCATGTGTCCAGAGGACTTACTAATACTAGGTAGTGTCAAAGGCACAGGGGGTTATCTGATAACCCTGCTAACAATAGCAACTTCCAAATCCTATGAGTAAGTGTGAGACAGTTGCCTTGCCTAATGAGAACTGCCTCCTAGCCAGTCCACCTAAGGTATGCATGTCATGACTGTGAACTTAATCTATTATCAAGTTAAGGCAAGTATAACATGAAAATACAAGTTCCTTTTTGTACTTTGTGGCACTGAGAGGTCATTCTTTCATTCACTAAAGCAAATCTGACAAAAAAATGGAAGAGACTGTGTAATCCTAGCCACTCAGTCCTCAGCCTGACTTTCCTATTCTCCCCAGAAGTCTTGCCTTTGTCATGCCAATTTATTCTCTGACAAAAGTGTCACTTGTCAAAAAGAATAACAGTGTCACTATTAGGAGCTGTGGCCTTGTTGGAGGAAGTGTGTCACTGTGGGGGCAGGCTTTTGGGTCTCTTTTGCTCTAGGTTTCTAGCTCTTCCCAGAAATGTCCCTCCATTCCAGTTGTCTTGCCCAGTACTCTCTCCCTCCATCCTCCCCCAACCTGATCCTTCCTGTTCCTATCACCACCCCTCATTCAGACCCTTTTCTTAATTAGAGTCCCCCCCCCCCCCCCGATTTTTGCCACGTGCCACTTTAGATCACTTGTACCACACTATTTCTATTGCTCCTCCCTGGCCTGAGATGGTCCCATTTTACTTCCCTGGTTTCTGTAGTTACCCCAGGTTTTTTACTCACATTGGAATATTTGGAGCTAGGGAGAGAGAACATGTGATATTTGTCTCCATCCATTTTCCTGCAGATTCATCTTTCTTTACAACTGAATAGTATTCCATAGTGTATATGGACCACACTTTTCATTATACATTCATCAGTTGACAGACATTTAGGTTGTTTCCATTTCCTAGCTATGGTGAACAGAGCAGCCATTAACATGGCTGAACAAGTATCTGTGGAGCAGGATATAGAATCCTTTGGGTATATGCTAAGAAGTGGTATAGCTGTGTTATATAGTAGATTTAAATTTTAGCTTTTGCAGGATTTTCCACACTTATTTGCAAAGTGACTAGACTTGTTTGCGATCCGACCAACAATGAATGAGTGTCCCCTTTCCCACATCCCCTCCAGCTTTTGTTGTCAGCTCTTTTGTTGGTCTTTGTCATTCTGACTGGGACAAGAGAAAACATCAATGTTGCTTTGATTTGAATTTCCCTAATTCCTAGGGACAAAGAGCATCTTTTGAGATATTTCTTATCCAGTTTTTTCTTCTTTTGAAAACTCTCTGTCCAGGTAGCAGGCCCATTCCTTGAATTGATTTCTTTATATATTTCCCAATACCTGGAACCCATGTGCCCCTGTGTATACAGTCTGATGACTCTTTTGGTGTTGTTTTTACACTGTGTTGCCTCTGCATGTGTTTGGCCAGTTTTAATTGAGAACTCTGCTTTACAAATGAACACTTGCAGAAACGAGTCAATACTTAATGATGTTTTCTCCTTCCTGAGGTCATTCACAGACCTTTGTTTAGAAGTCTGAACAATTTCATCTAAATCTCAGCACTCAAAATCTAGAACTCATCCCTGAGTTTTACATTCTGGATCTTTGCTGCCTTGTTTTGTGTTCTATTACCTTGTTATTTCAGTGTATCCAGGTGAGAGTTTCCAGATTTAGTGGGGGAAACTATGGGCTATTTTCCTGAATTTTTATGTGGGACAAACAAAGAGTAATATTTTTAATGTATCTCATGTGAAACTTACACTAAAATTATATCCTTATTTATCTGAAACTCAATTAACTGTGCATTCTATATTTTATTTAACACTATTTTTGGCATTTTATTTGTTTTTACCCCCAGCTTTTCTAGATGTTTTCAGATTTGCCTGTTATTCCATGACTGAAATGAAAAGTTCACTTTGATAGTTAACTCACAAACTTGAATTTTTCTCAACCTTTGTTTTGTATATACACACATGCACATAACAACCAATAGTAGAAAAAAGAGGCTGTGAACTTGAATAAGCTGGTCACCCTGATCAAACTTGAAAACATACGAGGTAAAAACAACCGTAATGTAAGCATGTCTACTTCACCGCTATAACTGTTAACCTAAGCACTTAATTTGCCGATCTCTTTTTTGGGAGAGCTAGAACACAACCTTTCATTAACCCTTTAGATACTCACAAATAGGATGACCCTGAACTGCTGTCTAAGTCAGCACTATTGATCATAAAGAAGGCCATTCATGGGTTGACCATGTCACATGCACCATGCTTATGCATCATTCTACTCCAAATAAACAACAAAACTATTGTAACAGAACTGTTTTGAATGTGGAAGATAGCTTACATTTAGAAAATATATTAGAGTTAGTATCATTATTTTTAGAAAGACAAAGACAGAAGTAATGTAAGTCTCTGACAAAGTATCTGAAAATGTACCTGATACTCCACTAATATTTCTTTGCTTATAAGCCTTGCTATTTTTCTAAGAGAGGGCAATAATTGTCAACTGTAGAAATAATTATCAACTATAGAAATTTCTTTGCCCTTGGACAACTGCCTACTTATCATTATATATGCAAAACTCTAGTCATTAGCCACTCTTTAAAGTATGATGTTACATTACAATGGAAATATTAAAATAAATGGTACCAATACCTTACTAACAAAACTGAGTAATTAATTAAACAGGCCAGTGAAGTGTAGCCAGAGTAAATATGAAGTATCATGTAATTTTTAATGGAATTATTTTTAAAGTCATAAGACAAAAGTAATATATTGTTATTTTTTAGGCATTTATTAGTAGCTTTCCTTCATATCCTACTCCTAAGCTACAATACATATTTAGGTTAAATAAAGAAGATCCATTAGTAATCAAGCTTCTAAATTTCAAAATGTATTATTAAAATACATGTTTAAGGGAGGAAAAAGATACAAACTTTGCCACCAATTTTTTTTGAAGGGAGAATATCATGCTTTGAAGGTTTCTATGAGTTCTTGGTTCAAAATAAGCACTAAACTAATCTGACTACAGGATTTAACATAAGTTTGTATGTTCCCCAACATACAATGGTCCCCCACCATTGGCTCAAAGACACTGAAATCATGTTCTTCCTTGAATAAAAACTACTGGCACTGCTACACATTCCTGTTAATTCCCTTCTACATGACTTAGCTTAAAGTTCTTCCCCAGCATACTGATCTCCCTGGCATCATGGACAGTATCCTGGTACTGGAGGAAACTGATGGGAACAGCGAGCTGCGTGACTCTTGCTGCTTTATCCAGAGCTCTCCATGATTTCCCATCTATGAGAAACCTGCTTTCTGGACTTGGCTGTGTAGACCTAATATGGGCAATTTGTAACTATCTTGCATAATATTATGGAACTAGGCTATTAAATGGTCCACCAAAAGCTTGAAACACAATTAATGGATGTATTAAGTGCCTGCAGGGAAAGAATGACTCCGGAAAGAAAAAGCTTATGAACAACCAGGCATTACTCAGGTCATGAGAAGTCTTAACAATATCAACTTAATGGACTTTTAGAAACTTAAAGAGCTAATTAAAATTTGCTGAAAAAATGTTTAATCTCACTAGTAATCAAGTAGATGAAATGATACTGATAATGCATTTCTATTTTCAGTTCATTTTTAATTAATATGTCTGACTAACAGCATTCCTTGAGGTTCTGTGAGGTGATGAGAATCTGACATTATGTGTTTCTTGAAGTATAAAGTGCTGTTTGGAAACATGGCCACAGAAAGAAAGAATCCTAGAACTACTCATGTTTTCTAGCCAATAGGAGAACATGGCAGTAACCATTTCTTCTATACCAAAAAGGCTTTCTGTGTTGGCTAGGTTTAAGTTTGACTTTAAGCCAGGAAAACATCAAAATGGCAGTAGCAAGTAACACAGATATTGTCTCCAAGGACAACTGTAAAATGTATAGCCAGCTAGACATTATCATCCAACATAAACCTGAGATTCTATTGTTAAGCATAAAAAGGAGAATGTGTTTTGGACAGGTAACCAGCAATTGTTATTGTATTACACATTCAAACTTGAACAACAGTTTGCTAAAAGTTTTTTATTTTCAAAAATAATGCCCAAAATAGGGAAATGTTTATAAACCATAAATCTGTTCAGCTTTACAAACTGAAGACTCCTAAAAACAAAATTAATAGGTTGTAGTAGACTAAGACACAACCTACAAATTTTTAATTAAAAATTTTTTAAAAAAGCATTATGTGAAACAGTGAGGTGCAAACACCGGTCACTATCTACTAAACTAAGGGCATGTTGCTTGAAGATTTCTTTCTCACTGCAGAATCAACTCTCAGAAAGCAATGGAATCCCGTCACGATTCGATCCTCATATCCTACCATCGCTGACATTTCCTGAACACTTAACTGGACTCTAAGTGTTTTTGTTTGCTCAACCAACACCTTATAGGGTAATGTTCCATTTACATACGAAGAATCTAGGATAAACGGAAGTTAAGTGACTTGTTCATTATCTCACCGACTGTAAATTCAAACACAGCCCGTGGGAGTTAACAAAAGCATATCTTTTCTGCTTACCATTTATAAACAGATCTGCATCATAACTATACCAAAAAAGTTATCACTGATAAATACAGGAGTTTATGAAATATGGTTTTTCTCTATGTATTTCAACAACCTCTCAATATTTCTTAAAATTATCAAGATATTAATTGCAATGAATTATATGATAGGAAATGCCAAGAAATAAAGCTACCTCAAATCTTAAAACTATGGATTTTAAAGTAATAATGTCCAATAATGTCCAGTGAGGTAGACTGGATGCCAAGATGCTTAAGAAATAGACTTATCTAACTTGGTTATATATTAAATGTTAAATGTCAACGCCCACACAATTTTTTATGACATAGTTTTAGAAAAACAGACTGGCCAGGAGGCCATGTGTAAACAATCCTTGTCAAGTATTGCCCACTGGCTCATGGGAGGAAATGGTTTGCATTGCTGGAGAGATCCCTTTGGGCTATGGCTGTGTCTTCCTAGAATATACCCAGTGACTCGGCTCCATCTTATTTTTGTCTTCCAGCTGAAACGAAGATCTGCTTCAAATACTACCATGGAGTGAGTGGAGCCCTTCGAGCTACAACCCCCAGTGTCACTGTCAAAAACTCAGCTGCTCCTGTAAGTCTCCATTCTTCTTCCTGCTCAGACCCAGCTCATGTGGTTCTTTGCTTTCCTGTTCTCTTCATGTGTGTATGCAGAGTCATCCATGTGCACATATCTGCACTTACACCTACACATATATGAAGATACATTGATAGATGAATTAAGAATGCACAACACACACACACACACACACACACACACACCTCAGACTAGTGATAAGAAATGACACCAAAAGTTGTCCTCTTTGAAGTACAAGCCATGTGAATGTTAGAGAAATGCGAAGTCAGGATTTCCATTAGCAAGACGTTTCCATGGGGATATACTTAGTAACAGTGTATGAGGCTGTCTGTAAGAAACATGCTTATAATTCACTGATTTTGAATACTTATATTTTTGATGTTTTAATTTCTTTAGACTTACAAATAAATTAATTGGAATGCATTACCTCAGATTCATCTTAGTCATATGAAACGATGGGCCTAGAAAAGATAAACTCTCACCTCCTTTCTTTGGGTAAATGAGAACTCTAACAAGTGAGTCCAAGCGATGGACCTCAAGCCACACTGTTAGTGAATCCCAGATCCACGATTTGCCTTTGTTCATTTGCTTTTGTATGTTTTGGTTTTGTTGTTAATGATGATTATATTCTTTTGAGACATGGTCTCAATATGTAGCCCAAGCTGTCCCAGAACCAACTATTCAAGGATAGCCTTGGATTTACATTGATAATGCTTCCTATCCTTCCTGAGTGCTGACATCATAGGAGTATGCCACCAAGTCCAGCTGTGCATCCAGGATTTAAGTGACATTTCTGTTCCCTACTGTGTGGTTCTATTCAGTACCACAGGAATAGATGCTATCTTTTTCTGAATTGTAGTCTAGTCTTTATCTCTGAAGTGTTTTTTTTTTCTGATTAGTTCTTCTAGAGTTTCATATAACCTATTTTGATCATAGTCACCAGTTTCTCTAACTCTCCCCCAATTCACTCACCTTTCCTATCCATCCAACTTTAATAACTTTGTCCTTTTTTTAAAGACAAATTATTTGGCTATTTGTTGTTGTTTTGTTTTTAGGGTTTGTTATTGTGGTTTTCTTTCTTCCTTCCTTTTTTTTTTTTTTCTTGAGACAGGTTCCATCTACATAGCCCTAGCTGTCCTGGAACTTGCTACATAGACCACTCACGGGAATTAAAAGCATGTACCACCACACCCAGCTTAAGACTGATTTTTGCTGCCTAAATGTTTTTGGATGTGTGGTTTTCCACTCTAGAGTGGTCCACTTACCAGGGACTACGTTCTTAAAGGAAACTGACTCTCCCCCTCTCAGTAGCTATCATGTGCCAAGAGCTCCACAGCTTGGAATGAGATTGTGTGCCCCGCTCCTCACTCCATACTGGGATTTGATCTGGCTTGGGCTTGCATAGACATTATATACTCTGTCACCACCACGGTGAGGTCATATTGTAGCTGCCCTGTTGTGTCGAGAAGACACTGTTTCCTTGTATTTATCCACCACCTCAGGCTCTTATACTCATTTTGCCCCCTCTTCCACAATAACCCCAGAACCTTACAGAATGGGCTATGGCATACATGTTCTCTTTAGGACTGAGCCTGCTGTGATCTATTATTCTCGGCACCTTGACCAGTTGTAGCTCACTGTGTAAATCACCATCCACTGCAAATAGAA
Organism: Peromyscus leucopus; assembly: GCF_004664715.2. NCBI lineage: Eukaryota > Metazoa > Chordata > Mammalia > Rodentia > Cricetidae > Peromyscus > Peromyscus leucopus. The sequence goes on from NC_051067.1 coordinate 47,634,076, forward strand.
ACTTCTAAGATGAAGGATGAGAATGCATTGACTATGGGTGTAAAAATGAGTCAGTTTAATACTATGCCCATTTAGCAGAGTATTAGTAGTAAGGTCTCCCCTAGGGCCTATGACTTGTCTGGCCATAAATTCTTAGCCTGATAATGATGCCAACTATAGGTTGAATCCTGCAGATTAAGTCTTAAATACAATCAGAAAGTGTTTGGTTAGTCCAATAATGTTCATGCCACTATTAATGCCAGTGGGAATATCTTCCCAGGTCAGTCAGTATCATAGCATTCAGGGTTCAAGCTGGGTAAGACTGATGATTAACTTTCTTCTCCAGTAGCTTGTGTAGCACCTTCCAGTACTGTGAAAGCTAGCTAGCTGCTAAGGTTGAGTCTTAGGCCAATAGAGAAGGAAGTACCTTGAAAGGACACTCTCCAACCCGTGGAGCCATCTGCAGGCTGTGCAGTGTGCTACAGTTTCCAACTCTCATGGACTTTTACTCACGATGCAGGAGGCTTTTGGTGATGCTGTCATGGCATCATTTCTTCTGATAGCAACCCATCACCCATATTCCTGTGGGTACCCCCCCCAAAAAAACCTCACTTATTCACCAAGTATGGCTTTGGTGGTATCTTTCCTTTGATCTGTATTTTATCTCCCAATGAACGGTATAACAAAACAATGTGAGAGTCCAGTCCTGAGCCCATGTGATGCTGAGAACAGAGAGTAACCCTGGGTTCTCACTGCCATATTAACACTGAGCATGTGGAGGATCGATGGAAGTGCTGAGAAGGAACTTTCCTCAAACGGTATTTTAATGTGTAGTTAGTTTTTAGGGTGACTATGCTATTTTTGCCCTTATTTCTTGATAGTATGGTCTGTTTTCAAGGTTGTTTTCTTTGCATTTCTCTATTTGATTTCTAGCACATTAAGGCAGACAAGAAAAATATTTAAACAAATGCTCTTCCTTCTCAATTAACTACAGGTTTAAGTGTATTGTCATTTTAAAAAATTATTACTTTCTTTCAGTATGCAGTGTTGTAATAGAAACCAAACCTAGCTTTTATTTTGCAACACAAGCCAGTTATTGGTAAAATCAAATGAACTTCTGAATCCAAATAAGCTATGGAGATCTGATCTGGGAATTTAACCACACTACTTCAATGAGGAAATGTAACTAAGTTTTCTTGAATCCATTTGTCAATTAATTTTGAAAATCTATTTTCTCACTGATTATTGCTGGTAGTACATTAATTTTTTAGGGAGGGTTACTATCTATAGGCATTATATCACATCCAAAATTCCACTGAGTTAGTTTGTAAGACTACAATCAACCTGTAGTTCTTTAGGAAGGAAAACAAGATGCCTAATGTTCCTTTGGTATAACCAATACTTAAATTTTAATAGTAATAAATTCTAAATATTTATCAGTTTTTTCATCTCCCTTATCTGTGCCATCAGCAGCTATTGTGATCCTTGTTATAAAATTAGGTTGCAATTTATTCTTGGTGATCTTAGGCTCGCATCTCTTTGGCAGTCTAAAGCATAGCTGAGAGCCTGTTATTGTAAAAGGTTATAGACACTGCTGTACACATAAATTAAGTGTAAGCCCTGTAATTGAGAACTCATAGTTATTGTACCATCCAGGATAATACTATCTGAAGCCCACAGGGCTGGAGTGGAGCATGAAGCTTCTTGTGCTAGCGTGTAAGGGAAGGTCTAACAAGGTGCAGCATCTCTGTTGGCTTCACAAGGAGGTGGCATGTGTTTAAACCAAGCAGTGTGAAGGGAACTGCCAAGACTGGAAGGGAGGTGATGCAAGGCTGGGGAGGGGAGACATAATGGACAGAAACACAGGACATGAAGTGGTACAAGCACCGTGGGGAGAACCATCTACACTTCGCTAGGTCTAAAGAACACAGGGCTGGTTTTTCCATACGCCCTGCTGCACTTCATGTTAGAATATGTTTGTTATTTTATTGGTGACACCTGTAATAAGCTTTATATTTTCTCCTATTCTCTGTCAAAAATAATTTTTTAAGACAAGTTTCTCTTTTCAGCATCCTTGCCTTACCTCATTTTCCCAGTGTGTTCCCTGTCTCTTAATAAGCTCATGGTACACTTTACTATCTCTGATTGTACATCAAAGGGCAGGAATTTACAATCTCTCAAGTACAATATATAGTAGTCTGTCCACAGCTCACTCTATTGTCCACCGAAGACTTCCTGAGTGCATTATGAAGGCTATGCCCTGATAGAAGATTTTCATACTGACTTTCCCCATGCTATGGAGGCATCTGCAGCGCCTCACTCTACACTGCCTTCTGATTTCCTTTAGGGGTGAAGATTAAGTCTCTAGCTGGCCTTGGTGTACATCTTGTCAACAAGACCCTTTATAACCCCTAACACAAATTTCCCATACCTGCCTTACAAGACACTATCAGTACATTCCTTCCCATGCCAAGGCCTGGGAGGGCCACAGCTTCTGAACATAGAAAATGGGCAACAAACTCCAACAGCCTCAAGAGTGATATCCTTGCAACTGGGAAAAGGCACCAGAGTGAAAGGCAGGAAGATTACATTATATTGCTACCTTATTTGGGGCCACAAAACCTGAGGCAGAGTGTCCCCCAGATTCACAGTTGCTATAATGCTAGAATGTATTTCTTTTTTTTTTTCTTTTTGGTATCTGTCCTGGATCTCGATCTGTAGACCAGACTAGCCTCGAACTCACAGAGATCCAACTGGCTCTGCCTCCTGAGTGCTGGGATTAAAGGCGTGCACCATCGCAGCCTGACTAGAATGTATTTCTTATATTGTCTTTAACAGTAAGATTTCATGGCAATGCTATCAAAATTGTGTTACACTAGATTAGTCTTACCATTACTTCAAAAATTGGTTTTTCCAACCCACTGACCAAAGGAGACTTAGACAGATTATCTGCCTTGGAATGGCAGATAATACCAAAATGCCATGTTTTCTTTAACTGTGTTTTTTCCCACTAATTTTGCTTATAAATAATTGCTTCTATCAACAGAGAGACTTGGGAAATGTTTAAAATTATTTCCACAAATCAGTTTGATCAAAATTAGCCAGGTTTTATGATTTTGTCATACTCACAGCACTATAGCCATGTTCTTAAACATGTCTCCATGTCCAATCTCTATCTAGAAACCTAGATTCCTTACATTTGGGGAAATTTGTAGGAAGTTTACGTTTATTTTTTGACTTGTATTTTAATAGTAGCAACATATTTTTTATTACCGTGTCAAAATGCCTGAGATTTAGAAGTTAAACATAGTTTTGTTTGATTTATAGTTTTGGAGTATTTATTCTACAGTTGTTAGTCTTGTTGCTTGGGGTCCTAGGTGAGGCAGAATGTCATGGAAGGTGAGGACATTGTACAGAACATTGTTCTTATCATAATGGCTGGGGAGTAAAAGAAAGAGAAGATGTTGGCATCCCAATAGCTGATTCAAGAGCTACTCCTAATAACCTGACATCTTTTTACGAGGCTCAAAGCCTAAAACTTTCACAACTTTTCAATGGCCACATGTACTGAGGATAAAGCCTTTACTGCAGAGCCATCATGGGACACTCAAGAAATATCTAAACGGTAGCGCCCACCATAGGAGTCTTTTAAAAATAAAAAAGTAAAAATTTTGTGTTCTGGCCGGGCGGTGGTGGCGCACGCCTTTAATCCCAGCACTCGGGAGGCAGAGCCAGGCGGATCTCTGTGAGTTCGAGGCCAGCCTGGGCTACCAAGTGAGCTCCAGGAAAGGCACAAAGCTACACAGAGAAACCCTGTCTCGAAAAACCAAAAAAAAAAAAAAAAAAAAATTTGTGTTCTATCTATGCTCAGGGGATGTTGAGTAGACATTTCACTGAACATGCATGTTTATGCATGCACATGATTGTACAGATATGCATGAAAGCCAGAGAGCAACATCAGGTGTCATTCCTTAGGGGCTGTTTTAGAGAGGTTCTTACTGGGACCTGAGGATTGCAGGTTGAGCTCTCAGACCAGAACATTTGAGAGCTCTGTCTCTGCATCCATAGAGCTGGGACTGCAGCTGCCTGCTGCCTTGTCTGGACTTGCACGTGGGAGCTAGCACTAGAACCCTGTCTTCACGCTTCCACAGGAAACACTTCGCTCACGGAGTCATCTCCCCAGTCCCTTATATGCTTTTGTGAATTAATTCTGTTTTTCCGCTTCCTCCCTTGGACACCCACAACTTAGATTTGTGGTATGTCTCTGGCAATTATCTAAATGAACACAAAAAGAAATTTCATCCATAATCCTATGATGAGACAAGTCTAAGACTTATTTATTCCATTACATTATGAAAATTAGTTTCTAAATGAAATAATCCCAGCTATACCAGTGCAGCAAGAGTTCTGAAGTAATCATACAATATTCTAGTTTTATTTTCTATCTCATAAACCTCTTTCTTTTAGCCTTTCTCAGAAGGCAATTTTAGAATACATTTTTATTTGAAGCAGATATGTCAAATACTACAGGTCAAACAGAGTGAGTCCAAACTTGAGAGCCTATGCTAAAATCAAAACCACGATTTACTAACATGCAAAGATCAGTCAGTGCTGCCAAAATATTTACTAGATGATTTCACATTTTTTTTCTCACAGAATATTTATGAGACTCTCTGAGTATTGTGACTTTAAGTTCTGTCTCTGTTCCACAAAGTTAAGTGTGGGAGGGGAAAGCAATGTCTAAGAGGAACGCTAACGGACAGATGTTCTTCCAGCTGAGAACTCAAAGGCAGACTTTTCCTTTACTCCCAAATTTCAGTCAGGCTAATCATGCTCCTCTCCTCAAAGGCCAAATCTAATTTGTTTATTTATTTTTAATTTTCTTCATAAAAGAAGAATTTGCAAATAAAAGCATCACACATCAGCAGACCCAATGTCCATCAACTTAGGCAACTTGTAAACAGTTAGAATTGCTGTTACAAATATAAGGTGTGAAGCTTCACATTAAATTCTATACTTTCTGTACCAAATATATTTTATGCACTTATCCACAACCCAAAAAAGCCAGGACAGAATTAGACCTAGAAAACGATTTGCTTTATATCTTCTTTCCTAACTCGCATTCATTACCTGAATTCAGCCCTTCCTCATCCCCTTATATTTAGCTTTCTTTGTTCTCTTTTATTCATGTTATACTGCACCCACATTTACATATATGTAGATGTTGCTGGCTAAACCCTGCATCTGAGAAAGAACATGCTTTATTTCTTCCTGAGAGTGTATGACCCTGCTAAGTCCATCCATTTTCCTGCAATTTTTAACTTCATTTTTCTTTAGAGCTGTTTCATCTAATTCCAATAAATTTATTCAAGTATGACTAATCTACAACAATGGTACATTTTAATATTATTATATACAGTGGGGGGAAGAAAAGCAAGTTTCTTGGTATTTCTAAATTCCTGGCATGTTGTTCTTTGAGATTCAGGGATAATAAATTGATTACTGGGAAGTATTAGAAATTTCAAAATTGTTACTACTTTTTCAAGGTATTTTTAAATAAATCTTTACATTTTATTATTTAGGGAGCTGCAATTCATGTTTAAAGAATCAAGTACACTGTGTTTACTAGTGGTTACAAAAACTTTAGCTTATAGGAATATTTCAACAATTTAAAATGCAGATCTCCTAGTAAGTTTTGTCATGAAATCCCATTTGGAAATTGCCAACCAAGTCCTTTCTAATGGTTAGGGTTTTCTGTTTTATTTATTTTTATCCCTCAAAATAATATTTTTCTTTTAACTAAATACATTGATTAATCTCTGCCATGTTTTAACATCAACTCATTTATATTGGAGGCAAAGTTGCAGTTAAAGACAGCTGCAGGCTTTGAACACAGTCCAGGTGATCTGGGTTTTACTGCTGGCTTCATCTATAAGACTTTGAGGGAATTACTTAAAAGTCTTTGATCCTGTGTTCGTTCTCATCTGTGAAATGGCAAAGCTTTAATATCATCTCTTCAGATTGTTGTGGAAAAAATTTTTTTTTAATTTATGGAAAGCCTTAGTATGGTGCCTTGAACATATTTTCTAAAAATAGCATTCAAGAATTGTTTTTCTCATTGTTTAACAGTAACTATTACTGTCATTATGGTAAACACATTTTCTCAGACCAACTCTAAACAAAAGGGCTAACACAGTCATATGCCTGCAAACCCAGCTTTAGGATGCAGATCAGTAATGTAAGGCCAGCTTGGGCAACACTGCTGGAGACTGTCTCACAAATATCAAAAGAAAAGAAAAGCATTTATCTAGGCTGTTATTTTCATTGAATAAAACATCCACAAGCTTACATAACATGCTGCTAAGTCATGCTACTCCTTCCTTATAAAATCTTACTAGTTACCTAAGAGCATATAACACACCCATTGTGTATATGGTTAAATTTCAAAGTTGGAATTACTGTAACAGACAGAGGTATGTTTTCAGAACCATGCTGATTTTTCAGTTTGCATACCCTCATCTTTGTAATTAAAAAAAAAAACTACAACTTCTCCAGTAATTCAGAAAAATAAAACTCCATCAGTAATTGAGAACATGGACACACGGACAGACGGACGGACAGACGAACATACACACACACACTACAATATATATTCATATATTTGTCTTTGAGGCAATGGGCTGTCTACCAGTTTTTTACTTAACTATCTCCTTCTATTCATGTGTCTTTCATTATTGAGTACCATAGTAAATCAAAGATCCTCATATGCCTGTTTAACAATGGTATGGACCTCCAAATAATTATAACTTTTACATTATATCACATAATGACTTCCTCTATTGTTAGATGCACATTGCTTACAGTCTAGTCTCTGGCCATTTCATGGCCTCTCTGACCAGAAGGACCAGACAGCTTATCAGAGGAATCTCATTGTCCTCTGGGTCCTGGCTGACCATGGAGGGCAAGGATCAAAACATTGCACATCCTTTTTGATCCTTTTACCCTTTTCGGTGTAGGTCAAGCTTTGTTGACCAACCAGAAGGACAGCTTTGTATTTTTAAATTGTGTAAATTTTAGACAAAGCTTAGAAAAAAAAACAAACAAAACAGTTTTAAATAAATCTTGGATTTTACTATGACTCAGTTTTCTCAAGTAATGAAAGTTCAACAAAGTTAGCAAAAACTTAATTACCTTGATTAGACATACAACAACAACATTTAAGTCAACTTTTGTTACCATTAATAGATTGTTACAACCTTAGGGATTCTAATAAACTTTGATTATTAAACATTTATGTCCTAAGTCCCATCATCTACAAGCCTTGTATAACTTATTTAGACCTTTCTGATATGGCTTTAAGCATTTCTGGTTTTGTTTTCATTGTGTGTGTGTGAGTGTGTGTGTGTGCGCGCGCACATACACACATACATTCATCTTTAGGATAATGCTTACTTTATCATAAAAATCTATCTTTATCTAAAATATTTCACACATACCCTCTTCCCTTTTTGTTTGTACATTTAAGAATTTTAATGCCTCCTTAGTGGGCTAGCCCACCCCAAATGAAAGCCATTCTATTTCAGAGATGGCCAGAATTAGCTTAATATCATAATTTTCTGAATACTCCTTTTAGAGTTTTTTTTTTAATCAGACATTCTAAGGACACAGTGTACTATGTGTACTATGCTTACCACCCATTTGTTCCTACTGAAAAGAACATACAGGAAATTCACATACAGGAATTCACATTCACATACAGGAAAGGGAAAGGATTCCATTCATTCTACCCTTTCATCAAGTCAGTCGGTATGCAGGATTGTCTCCATTAGTGTTCTGTTGCTGTGAATATGTGCCATGACCTTGGCAACTCTTATAAAAGAAAGCATTTAGTTGTGGCTTACTTACATTCAGAGGCTTAGTCCATTATGGTCATGTCAGAAAGCATGGCAGCACGCAGGCAGACATGTTGTTGGAGAGGTAGCTGAGAGTTCTACATCTGGATTGGCAGGCAGCAGGAAGAGAGAAACACTGGTCCTGGCTTGAGCATTTGAAACCCCAAAGCCCACCCCTAGTGACACACTTCCTCCAACAATTCCACATCTACTCCAACAAGGCCATGCCTCCTAATAGTGTCACCCCCTCTTAACCAAGCAATCAAATCTATGAGCTTATGAGGCTCATTCTTATTTAAAACAACCACAAGTATCCATAAACAAGCTAAGCAGACATTCATCTAAAGATTGAGCCCCGAGTTCGATTAAGCATAGTGTTCTATATCCCTTCTGTCCCCTTGATTGCCCCTTAAGAGTAACCCAGAGTGACATATATTTTGATTGTCTATATTAAGCTGGCTTAATAGTGTTTTCTAAATTGCCCCATAAGCAGAATTCCTTCCCACAGATCAGAATTTCCCAAAAGCCACTTACAGTACAGAAGGGAGAGGGGAGGAATTTGATTACAGAAAAGACACATGAGATAGCACAAGGGGGCTGACCAGCCTGTTGCAGATCGGTCCTGTTAGCATTTCAGTGCCCCTTACTATACTATAGTATCTCTTTCTATGTTGGTTTTGTCTGTCTTCCATCTTTCCTTGTTCTTACAGATTTTTAAAGGCATTGGCTCCGAAGAAACTGTGCAAAGTCAAGGGAGTAGGAGGCTGATCAGCTTCTCTCTCTCAGGTACGTGTTGCTCACCTAGGAGCCTTATGCAGAGCATTAGCTACTTTCTGGTGGTGTCATAAAACACCATGCCAACTTAAAGAAGAAAGTGTTCATTTTAGCTTACAGTTCTAGAAGGATACTAGCCCATGATGGCAAGGTGAAGGCATGACAGCAAACAGCAGGCAATGTGAGAGTTTCAAGAAGCAGAGAAATCTCATCACTCACCCCAAGCAGGAAGCCAGAGGAACTGGAAATGGGACAAGGACTTAAACTCTTAAACCCACTGCAGCAGGTCTGCACCTCACTATGACCCTCTCCAGACAGCACCAACTACTAGGACCCAAGTGTTCAAATGCCTGAGCTTATGGCTGTTACACGAATCTTAGAAGGTCTTACTAATGAAAATAAACCTGGAGCCAGTGAATTGAGGTGAATGCTGGAAGATCAGAGAAGCAGAACAAGCCACAACCACCTCACCTTACCAGTTCCTCAGCTAGAGGAACTTACCTGTTTCCTCAGACTGGAAGCCTCTGAGTCCTCATCCAGAATGAATCTCAGCTGAACTGTTGCTCAAAAACCTAAAAACTTAACCAGCCTAGTTCCTGGTTTTCACACCTTATATACCTTTCTGCTTTCTGCCACTACTTCCTGGGATTAAAGGTGTGAGTCACTATGCCTGGCTATTTCCAGTGTGACTTTGAACTCACAGAGATCCAAATGGATCTCTACCTCCAGAAGGCTAGGATTAAAGGTGTGAGTGCCACCATTTTCTGGCCTCTATGTCTGTGTAGTAGCTGTTCTGTTCTCTGGCCCCAGATAAATTTATTAGGTGCATGATATATTGGGGAACACAATATCACCACATATGGCAGACATTTCTCATTCAAACCACCATGTATAGTGAACAAGAATGCCAACCACTTCTACAAGCTTCAAGTTATTCAATCTCTTTGTGCCTGGTTTTCCTCACCTGTGGAGGTGAAGTTAAAATAAAACAGGCGATTCCCCTTGAATAAGTAAGAATAATGGAAATTCAGTCAGTCATAAATGTGGAAGTGTTTTGACACAGGGGGAAGGGAAGCTATTGTCTTAATAGCAGCATTAACAGTCTACCGAGGGCAAGTAGAGGAAGCCAGAGGAGAGCAGCAGCCATCCAATTCTAAACAGAACTTGCAGTCAACCCACTAAAGCAGAGCAGATCAAAGCCGAGCCAGCCAAAACAGTACATTTGAGGGGAGAATCCAAATAAAGTCCATCTTAATTTAGGCAATTTAAAACATTAATAGTTGAGTGTTGGGTGAAGCTTTTCCTGGGGAGATGTGAAGAAAGGTCTATTAACCCTGGCAGGGGAATTGATGGCAGATCAAAGTAGCCATTCTACTGAAGTCAGCCTAGCAAGTGAATTAGTTGATTGGGGACACTTAAAAGAGCATGGGCAGCTCAGTGCAGCTGCATCACTGAAAAGCCTACCTTGTCATGGGTGACAGCTCAAGACAGCTGCATTACTAGAGCCTTCTGCAGGATGCCCAGGCAGCACAGGTGGAGAATATTGTCCAGGAAGCTCCACTGTGCAGAGATTCTCTTCTCCGGCCAACTGTTTTCTGCTTCTAGGATCTCTGAGTGCAGACCATGTGAATCATTTATGTTTCAGCCTTGCAGGACTTACAAGGTTGTTTACTTCCTAAGTCTCCCTTACTCCTCCCTTCAGGAGGGAATGCTTCAATTTAGAGAAAATTAATGAACATCAAAGAGTAAGTTACTTTTTAGTTTTCATGACTCTACTGGTTCTGTAATACATTAACAATGGAAAAACTAAGTAAGGGACTATAGGAAATCTTTGCATTCTTTACCAAATTCTTGTAAATCTGAAATTACATTGTCATTACAAGTATAAAAGAACAGAACATGTAAGTCAGTCAGGTAAACCCTTTCATCATCATGTTGTTTGTGGTCCATGTTTTAAAAACTGCAACAGAGAAGCAAGCAAGAATATCAAAAAGCTGACAAGACACAGACAGGTGGCTCTGAGTATAAAATAAGAGACAAGGATTCTAACAAACAGTTAGACAACCATGGAGACTGAGAAACACCAGGATGACAAGAATTTTCAGGAAGAAATAATAGAAAGTTTGACTTGAAGGATATGTAGGAAAAAAAGAGTAAGAACAACTGAAGAACGTGCATTCAAAATAGACTCTCCATCTACAACATGAAATTACTTGTAATAAAACATCTTAAGTTAGACAGGTCAATTGCCATGGTCTCCTCTTCCTGACATCATGGTTTCTCAAACCTCTGGTTGTGAGTGAGTGCCTAGCTCCATGGAGGCTGCACTTACTCTTTTTCCATGGTTGTCTGCTCTTTCAAACCCTTTTTTTCTATTTATCCTTACTCAGTGAAATCCACATTTATTGTAAAACTACTGCCCTCGGTTTTCTTACACCTTTGCCCTATGAAACAACTTTGTACCTTTGATCTACCACATTTCCAGTCAGTTTTCTTCCATGTCCAACACCTTGGGTGACCCTCAACCTCTCACCCATTCCTTTCCTCTTAATCTGTTTGTGGAGCAGCAGCCATCCAGTCCAGTCGGGGTCAATAGTCCTCTCATTAAAAATAAATGTCCACAGTACCAGTTGAATTGACATATTAAAAGGATTTCTTTCCCAAATACAACTTAACATATGCCAGGAAATGTTCCAAATAATATTCTGTGCATATACACATCAGTCCTTGTTGGTAATAAGATGGAAAATTGTCTAAACATTGTAAAAACAAAAAGTTTCACATGTATATTAGTTACTTTTCTATTGCTGTAATAAAATAACATTACCAAAAGCAACTTACGGAAGAGTTATTTTGAACTTAGGGTTCCAGAAGGAAAAGAGTCCATTATGGCAGGGAGGAATCGCAGCAGGTGGCTGGATCAGAAAGCTGAGGAGGTCACATCTTTAATTGTAAACACCAAGCAGAGGGTGAACTGGAGGTGAGGACCAGAACTCTCAAAGCCTGTCCCTAGTGACATCTTGCACCTCTCAAAACCTGCCCAAACAATGCCACCAACTGGGGACACATGTTTAAATATCTGAAACTATGGGGCACATTTCTCATTTAAACCACCCCAGCATGTTCTGTTTGTTCTTGCCTAGGACCTGTAGGTGCTCAACTTCATTAAAACATACTTAAATAAAATGTCGTTTATTTTATAGATTTCCAGGCCATGGGGTTGAAGAAAGGGATGTTTTTCAACCCAGACCCTTATCTGAAGATTTCCATTCAGCCTGGGAAACACAGCATCTTTCCCGCCCTCCCTCATCATGGACAGGAGAGGAGATCCACGATCAGAGGCAACACTGTGAACCCCATCTGGCAGGCAGAGGTGAGTGCTAGGGAGGGGGGATGCTGAAAGGATCAAACTAAAATGAGTAATGATGCGCTCACCCCGTGCTCATTTTCTTGTGGAGCATAAATTCTCTTCTTAAACTCATGGCCATAAGACTCAGGCCTTAGTAGGGAGTCATGTTCTCTCTGAGAGCTTCAACTCCAAGGTCTGGAATTACTGTCCCAGGCAGCATCTGGTAATGCTCTGCCACAGATACTTTGAGTGTAATGGGAGAATACCCTCCCTCCAACCCAAAACTCAATTCAGGCATCCAGAGATTTAAAAAGAACAAAGGGAAGAAAAGGAAAGAGGAGAGGGAGAGAGGGAGGGGGAGAGGGGGAGAGGGAGAGAGAGAGAGAGAGAGAGAGAGAGAGAGAGAGAGAGAGAGAGAGAGAGAGAGAGAGAGAGAGAGACACTGGGGTCCTAGTCAATGCTCAGCAGGGACCAGCCTTGATCTGAGCTTTTCACAGTTTATACAGGGTGTTATAATCTTACATAAATTTTCATCTGCAGGTAACTTTTAGGTTCCTGCCAAACGTTCCATTTTCTGAGCAATTATCAATAAGATGTTTTTCCGCTAACAAAGTCTTTTACTTATTTGAAGAGCTGTGGGAAGCAGCTCTCAAGATCTATAGCTGTGGAAAACTGACCTTTCCTCAGGGCTGTCTGGCAAATGTTTACCTTTCCAGATAAGAGCAAGCAGTTTTGATGAGCGGCTTGTAATAAAGCAGAGCTCAGCAGACTTTATCCAACCTCAAGTCCGAAATGTAACTTTAATTCATTTTTTATCTTTTTCTGTTGTCCAAGAGAAACTGGTTAGTGTGTTACCTATCTGAAACTTACATATCGAGGCAGAGCCTTTTAGCTAAAGTTTTTATTTCAATGTGACTTAATATTTTCTAAGCAAGCTTATCAGTAAATCCCTTTCATTCATACTTAACTAGAGTTAGAACTTGCTATTTTTCTGCCACATCACCAGTGGTTTCTTTTATGATTCAGAACAGGTGCCTACAAGCAGGAAAAGCACATTTAAGCATGATTAGTCCCATTTCTCCACAGTTACCCCCATGCTGTCATCATCAAGAGCTCCAAACTATAAATGGGGTCCTCTGGATGACTTCCAGAGATACCAAAATCATCAGCTTCCTGGAGTAGACAAATCAGTCATCTCTAGAATATTCCTAATTTGGTTGTGCGTTGCTCGATTTAAATAAATATGAAACCTAATTTTTCATCTCATCTTGGTGGTTTGAACAGTGGTGTGCAGCTTGCTTACAGTATTGAATACTTCATTGTGTTGGTAAAGGACCTTCTCTACTTCTAAGTGTGTCTCCTCCACCAGCCAGGAGTTAGGAATTCTTCAACAAATCATGTATGATGCTGGGCCTCAAGTAACTATCTCCTCTCCTAGAGAACATGTAGGAACTTGTCTCACTTAGCCTGTTTGGCTCCTGGACTTTCAGCTGATCACTTGAGAACACAACTTGGCAACTGTGTGGATGGAGGCACAGGAAACTTAGGGCAGGAGTGGATGAGCAAAAATGCAGAAAGTGAAAGTGTAGCTGTGCAGACACAGAACTCGGCTCAAAGCCTAATTTGACCTGTGAACAATTTTGTAATTTTGAGTCATCAGTTATCTTTCAAGCCTTGTAATATCTTCACCCATCTACTTATATCCACCATTATATAAAAAATACAATACAAAAAAATACAAAATACAATAAAAACAAGAAACCCAAAAATTAAAAATCACAATAAATAAGCAGAAGACCAATAAGGCAAAATATGCCCCCAAAAAGTGCATAAAAATACCATTGAGTTTGTTTTGTGTAGGCCAACTGCTTCTTGGCATGGGGCCTGTCCTGAAGTGTGGTTACTATACCCTGTGACACTCCACTGAAGAAAACTGATCTTCACTTTGCCAGTGGGTATCAATTGCAGCTAGCTTCTTCCTTAGGAGTGAGACCCCCTGTCTACTTCCCCCTCTCAGTGCCAGCACCTCATTTGACCTGAGCCTGTGAAGGTCTCGTGTGTGCTGCCACAGTCATTCTTAGTTCATACGTGAATTAGTGCTATTGCGTCTGGAAGACTGTTTTCTTGGAGTCATGTGGCCTCTGGTTCTAACAATCCTTGCACCTCCTCTTCTGTATAGATCCTTGAGCCTTGAGGGAAGGGCTTTGTTGAAAGCATACCATTTAGGACTGAGTGCTATCAAGTCTCTCACTCTATGTATATCCTGCAGGTGTGGGTCTGTGTGTTAATTTCCATCTACTCCAAAAAGAAGCTTCTCTGATATGGGTTGAGAAAGGCACTGATCCGTGGTTATACCAGAATGGCATTCAGAGTCATTTTATTGCTGTGTTCCTTTAGCAGAATAATAGTAGCAGGTTTAGCAGAATTAGGAGTCCTTTAGCAGAATAATAGTAACAGGTTTTCTGCTAGTTCTGTGACCTATTTGGCCTCGTGCTCTTGACCACTTTCACAATGCCAAGCGTGGATTCTACCTCATGGGTTGGGCCTTAAGTCTGATCCGAAAGTAGACGTTTACTCCTAATGTTTGCGCCACTATTGCGCCAGTGTATCTTACAGGCAGGTCATGATTGTAAGCAGCAGGGATTGTAGCTGGGTGACACTGATGATGACTTTTCTCCTCTAATAGTCTGCAGAGTAACTTCCAGTACCGCCGAGTTACTAGTAGTACAAGTTGCTAGTTGGTATATGTGAAGCTTCTAATTAGACACGAGCTCAATTCTCAGTGTTCAATGACAAACGTAAGTGTTGTCTTCAGCAATGGGGCCTTACCGTAAGGTTGTGGAGGGCAACCAATAACCTCGTAAATAGCCTGCGATGGTACCCTTTTGACCAAAGAATCAACAAGATGTGGCAAATTTCTGGCACTGGGAGTTTTACTTGGTGGCATAAGATGTCTAGATGGGGTATTCTCTCCCCTATTATTTGTTGACTTCATTTATATTCCTTTCATATGTGTATATGTTTTAGAAGCTTCTACAGTAATAGGTTTTCATATGGTTTTTCAAATGGCCTCTAGTATTAGTTGTCTCTCCCTCTATTTCCTCCTTTGCCCTTCTCTTCCTACCCTTTCCTCATTTACTCTCATATTCTAGCTTCCTCTTTGTCTCTCCACTACAATATATTCTATTTCCCCTTCCTTGGGAGATCCTCTCTTACCCCTTAGATCCTACTGGGTACCTAACTTCTGTGGTTATTCAAATTATAGCACATATATTAAAGGCTTAAAAGCTAATACCCACACATAAGAAAAAACATTCATTTGCCTTTGGAGACCTGGGCTACCTTACTCAGGATGACTTTTTCCTAGCTCCATCCATTTACCTCTAAATTTTATAATTTCATTTTTCTTAATAGATTAATATTATCCCACTATGTAAATACACCACATTTTCATTCTCCATTCATCAGCTGATAGACAACTAGGCTGTTTCCAGTTTGGGCCTGTTATGAACTGAGCAGCAGTAAACATGGGTAAGCAAGTATCTCTGCAATAAGATATATACGCCCAAGAGTAGTATAGCTGGATCTTGAAGTAAACTGATACCCAGCTTCCTGATAAACCACCACACTGATTTCCATAGTAACTGTTCCAGTTTACAGTGCCGCCAGCCCTGAATAAATGTTCCCTCTTCCATGCATTCTCTCCAGCATTTACTGATACTTGTTTTGTTTATCTTGGCCATTCTGACCGCAGTAAGATGAAGTCTTAAGTAATTTTAATTTACATTTCCCTGATGGTTAAGGATGCTAAAAATTTCTTTGTTTTCCAGCCAATTGTGTCTAGTCTTTTGGGAGTTCTCTTTATTTCTGTACCCTGTTTTTAGTTGAGTTCTCTATTTTTCTTAAGGAGCAGTATTTTTAATCCTTTATATAGTTTATATAATAACCACTATCAGATGTATAATTGGTAAGGGCCATTTCCCTTTCTGGAACCTACCACTTTGCCCAAATGATGGTGTCTTTTGTCATACAGCTTTTCAGGGTCCATTAGGTCCCATGTATTAATTGTTGGTCTTTTCCTCTGACAATGAATTAAAGCTCATTCCCTGACTTTCTCTAATATTACACTCTTGTGTTGAGGTTGATGATCCATTTGGAGTTGAGTTTTGTGCAGGGCAGATCTATTTGGATTCTTCCACACACAGCCATCTACTTTGACCAGCACCGTTTGTTGAAGATGCTGCTTGTTCTCTGGTGTATACTTTTGGCTTCTTTGTCAAAAATCGAGTGTTCATAGTTGTGTGGACTTATGTCTGGATCTTCAGTCCAGTTCCATTGATCAAAGTGTTGGCTTTCATGCCAGTACCATGCTGTTCTTATTACTATAGTTGTGCAGTACAATTAAAATCTGGGATGGTGGTAGCTCTAATAGTTTTTTTATTATTCAGGATTATTTTAGCTATCCTGGAATTTTAGTGTTTCCATATAAAGTTGGAGATTACTTTTTCTTTTTTTTTTTCTTTTATTTTACAATACCATTCAGTTCTACATATCAGCCATGGATTCCCTTGTTCTCACCCCTCCTGCCCGCTCCCCTTCCCCCAGCCCACCCTCCATTCCCACCCCCTCCAGGACAAAGCCTCCCCCGAGGACTGAGATCAACCTGGTAAACTCAGTCCAAGCAAGTCCAGTCCCCTCCTCCAAGACTGAGCCAAGCGTCCCTGTATAAGCCCCAGGTTTCAAACAGCCAACTCATGCAATGAGCCCAGGACCTGGTACCACTGCCTAGGTGCCTCCCAAACAAATCAAGCCAATCAACTGTCTCACCTATTCAGAGGGCCTAATCCAGTTGGGGGCCCCTCAGCCTTTGGTTCATAGTTTATTTGTTTCCATTTGTTTGGCTATTTGTCTCTGTGCTTTATCCAACATTGGTTTCAACAATTCTCGCATAAACCCTCCTCTTTCTTGCTAATTAGACTCCCGGAGCTCCACCAGGGGCCTAGCCATGGATCTTTGCATCCAGATCCCTCAGTCGTTGGATGGGGTTTCTGGCATGACTATTAGGGTGTTTGGCCATCCCATCACCAGAGTAGGTCAGTTCCGGCTGTCTCTCGACCATTGCCAACAGTCTATTGTGGGGGTATCTTTGTGGATTTCTGTGGGCCTCTCTAGCACTTTGTTTCTTCCTTTTCTCATATTCCTTGTTCTCCCTCTCTGTTCCCACAGGCTCTCTTTCCCTCGACCCTTGCCCTTCATTACTCCCACTCATGTCCAGGTTGTTCATGTAGATCTCAGCCATTTCTCCGTCATTGGGCGATCCCCGTGTCTTTCTTGGGGTCCTGTTTTCCAGGTAGCCTCACTGGTGATGTGAGTAGCAGTCCAGTCATCCTTGTTCCACATCTAGTATCCTCCTATGAGTGAGTACATACCATATTTGTCTTTCTGAGTCTGGGTTACCTCACTCAGGATGATTTTTTCTAGATCCATTCATTTACCTGCAAACCTCATGATGTCATTGTTTTTCTCTGCTGAATAGTATTCCATTGTGTATATGTGCTACAATTTATTTATCCATTCTTCAGTTGAAGGGCATCTAGGTTGTTTCCAGGTTTTGGCTATTACAAACAATGCTGATATGAACATAGAGGAGCAAGTGCTCTTGTGGGATGATTGAGCATTTCTTGGGTGTATACCCAAGAGTGGTATAGCTGGATCTTGGGGGAGATTGATTTCCAATTTTCTAAGAAAGCGCCATATTGATTTCCAAAGTGATTGTACAAGCTTGCATTCCCACCAACAGTGGAGGAGAGTTCCCCTAGTTCCACATCCTCTCCAGCATAAAGTGTCTTCAGTGTTTTTGATCTTAGCCATTCTGACAGGCGTAAGGTGGTATCTCAGAGTTGTTTTGATTTGCATTTCCCTGATGAGTAGGGATGTTGAGCATTCCTTAAATGTCTTTCAGCCATTTGAGTTTCCTCTGTTGAGAATTCTCTGTTTAGTTCTAAAGCCCATTTCTTAATTGGACTGTTGGGCATTTTGATGTCTAATTTCTTGAGTTCCTTATATATTCTGGATATCAGTCCTCTGTCAGATGTGGGGTTGGTGAAGACCTTTTCCCATTCTGTAGGCTATCGCTTTGCCTTGTTGACCATATCCTTTGCTCTATAAAAGCTTCTCAGTTTCAAGAGGTCCCATTGATTGATTGTTTCTCTCAGTGTCTGTGCTACTGGTGTTATATTTAGGAAGTGATCTCCTATGCCAATGCGTTCAAGACTACTTCCTACTTTCTATTCTAGCAGGTTCAGAGTAGCTGGATTTATGTTGAGGTTCTTGATCCACTTGGAAGAGATTACTTTTTCAATTTCAATGAATTGCATTAAAATTTTGATGGAGGATTGCAGTGAATCTGTAAATTGCTTTTGGTAGGATGGCCATTTTTACAATATTCATCATGCCTAATCCACAAGCATGGGAGATCTTTTCATATTTTGATAGCTCCTTCAATCTCTTTCTTCAATATCTTAATACATAAGTCTTTCACTTGCTTGACTAGAGGTAATCCAGAATTTTTCTTTTTTGAGGCTACTATGAAAGGTACTGTTTCCTTGATTTCTTTCTCAGTATGTTTTTCATTTGTATGTAAGAAAGCAACTGATTTTTGTGAATAATTTTGTATCCTGCTACTTTGAAGAAGGTGTTTATTAGCTGCAAAAGCTCCCTGGTGGAATTT
Source organism: Peromyscus leucopus (assembly GCF_004664715.2). Taxonomy (NCBI): domain Eukaryota; kingdom Metazoa; phylum Chordata; class Mammalia; order Rodentia; family Cricetidae; genus Peromyscus; species Peromyscus leucopus. The sequence goes on from NC_051067.1 coordinate 47,652,800, forward strand.
TTAGGGTCACTTATGTATACTATCATAGCATCTGCAAATAAAGATATTTTAACTTCTTCCCTTCCTATTTGTATCCCCCTTGATCTCCTTCAATTGTCTCATTGCCTCTAGCTAAGACTTTGAGTACTATATTGAATAGGTATGGAGAGAACAGACACCCTTGTCTTGTTCCTGATTTTAGTGGAAATACTTTAAGTTTCTTTCTGTCTAGGGTGATGTTTGCTGCAGGCTTGCTGTAAACTGCCTTTATTATGTTGAGGTATGTCTTTTGTATATGTAGTCCTTCCGTGATTTATATCATGAAAGGATGTTGGACTTTGACAAAGACCTTTTCTATATCTAATGAGATGATCATGTGGTTTTTTTATCTTTCAGTCTGTTTATGTGGTGGATTACATTTGTTGATTTATGAATTTTGAACCATCCCTGCATCTCTGGGATGAAGCCAACTTGATCATGGTGGGTAATCTTTTTGTTGTCCTTTTGGATTCAGTTTGCAAGTATTTTATTGAAGATTTTTGTATCTATGTTCATAAGAAATATTGGTCTTATTTTCTTTCTTCTTTTTTGGGGTCTTTGTGTGGTTTTTGTATCAGAGTAAGTGTGGCCTCATAAAAACAATGAGGAAATGTTCCTTCACTTCCTATTTTGTGGAATATTTTGAGGAGTATTGGAGTTAATTCTTCATTGAAGATCTGAATAGAATTCTGCACTGAATCCATCCAGCCCTATGATTTGGGGAGGGTTTTTTATTTTTTATTACTACTTTATTTTTATAGAGGCTATGGGTCTGTTTAAATTGCTTACTTGACCTTGATTTAACTGTAGTAGGTCATAAATATCAAGATGTTCATCCATCTCTTTTAAGTTTTCCAGTTTTGTGACATACAGATTTTTAAAGTATGTCCTGAAGAGTCTCTGAATTTCCTTGGTGTCTGTTATTATATGCAATTTTCATCTCTGGTTTTATTAATTTGGATCTTCTCTCTTTTAGATAATTTGACTAAGGGATTATTAATCTCATTGATTTTCTCAGAGAACCAACTCTTCATTTCATTGTTTCTTTGCATTGTTTTTATTGTTGTTGTTCCGTTTTGTTAATTACAGAACTAAGTTTGATTATTTCTTGCCATCTACTCAATTTGAGTTTTATTACTTTTTTGTTATGGAGATTTCAGGTGTATCACTAAGTTACCAATATGAAATGTCTCCATTTTTTTTAATGTAGGCACTTAGTGCTATGAATTTTTCTCTTAAAACGGCCTTAATTTTGTGCCATAAATTTGGGTATATTGTGTTTTCATTTTTATTCAGTTCGAAAAAGGTTTCAATTTCCTTCTTGATGTCTGCTTTGGCCCATTTTTCATTAAGTAGTGAGTTGCTCAGTTTCCCTGAAGATGTAAGCTTTCTGTTGTTTCTGTTGTTGTTGGTATCTAGCTGTAATCTGTGGTGGTCAGGTGGGACCCAGTATGTTATTTCAGTTTTCTTGTATCTGCTAAGACTTTCTGTTTTGGAAAAGTTCCTTGAGCTGCTGAGAAGAAGGAATATTCTTTTGTGTTTGAGTGACATAGTCTGTAAATATGTTAGGTCCATTTGGTTTATGATCTCTTTTAGCTCCTGCATTTCTTCATTTAGTTTTTGTCTCGATTACCTGCCTATTGCTTAGAGTAAGGTATTGAAGTTACCCACTTTTACTGTCTGAGGGTCAATATGTAATGGTAGCTGTAGTAGTGTTTACTTTATGAAATTGGTTGTCCTTGTATTTATTGCATAGATGCTAAGAATTGCAATATCCTCTTGGTGAATTTTTCCTTTGATGAGACTATAGTATCTTTCCCTAGATATTATTATTAGTTCTTGTTTGAAATCTTTTTTGTCAGATATTAAAATAGTGAAACCTGCTTGCTACTTAGGTCCATTTGCCTGAATTACCATTCTTCCATCCTTTTACCCCAGGTAATGTCTGTCCTTGATGATGAGGTATGTTTCTTGGATGAACAGAAAGATGAATCCTATTTTATAATCCAGTCTGTTAGTCTGTGTTTTTTTTTTAAACTGGGGAATTGAGACCACTAATGTTGATAGCTGTCAATGAATAGTGTTCATTCATTCCTGTTATATTTTTTTGTTATGGTGCCCCCTCCAGTTTGATTTACTGTTCTAGGATTATTTATTCTTTGTGTCCTTTGGGTGTGGTTAGCCTTTTCAGACTGAAGATTTCCTTCTAGTGCTTTCTGTTTGTGGAACTGGGTTGGTAGATATAAATTACTCAAGTTTGGTTTTATCATAAAATGATTTTCTTTCTCTGTTGCTATGATAGATAGTTTTTGCTGGGTATAATAGTCTGGCTAGTATCTGTTTTCTATGAGACTTATAGAACATCCATTCAGGCCATTCTAGCTTTCATAATTTCCACTGAGAAGTCAGGTGTTATTCTTTTATTATTATTATTATTTTATTTTATTTTACAATACTATTCAGTTCTACATAATAGCCACAGATTCCCTTGTTCTCCCCCTTCCTGCCCCCCTCCCCTTCCCCCCAGCACACCCCCCTCGGGAGGAGATGGGAATGGGGGGTGTGCAGGTGTTATTCTAATGGTCCTGATTTTATGTTATGTCATCTTTTTCCCTTGTAGATATTAATATTCTTTCTTTGTTCTGTACATTTAGTGTTTGTATTATTATGTATTATGGGGAATTCCTTTTCTGGTCCTGTCTATTTGCTATTCTATATACTTCTTGTACTTTGATAGATACCTCCTACTTGAGGCTGGAGAAATTTTCTTCTATGATTCTGTTAAAAATATTTTCAATGACTTGGGTTTCTTCTTCCCCTTCTTCTGTCCATATTATTTGTAGGTTTGGTCCTTTCATAATATTCCAGGTTTCCTGGATGTTTTGTGCCTGGATTTAGTTATCATTCTCTCTCTCTCTCTCTCTCTCTCTCTCTCTCTCTCTCTCTCTCTCTCTCTCTCTCTCTCTGATTAACATTTTTCTTTGACTGTGCTATCCATTTATTCTACCTTGTCTTTAATACCTAAGATTATCTCTTTCATGCCTTGTAGTCCTTTGGTGAAGCTGAGGCTTACCTCAGAGGTTTTTGTTTGCTATCCTAAGTTTTTTGTTTCCAGGTTTATTTCAGTTTGGGTTTTCTTTAGTGATTCTATTTCTTTGCTAAATTCTACTTTTATATTTTGAACTCTTTTCATTATTTTATTCAGCTGCTTATTGTGTTTTCATGATCTTCATTAAGGCCTTTATTCATGTCCATTTAAGGCCTTTGAATATGTTCATGATTGCTATTTTAAAGTTCTGTCTTGTGCTTCAGCAAAGTTGCATTTTTCAGGGCCTATCACAATAGGGCTACTGGGTTCTGAAGGCAGCATGTTGTCTTGGCTGTTTGTGTTTGTGTTTTCATGCTGGGATCTAATCTAGGCGTCTGGAGTTTCTGAGGTGGTAGTGCTGCCATCAGCTCTTGTCTTTGTTGGGTGGCTGTGCCACTCTTTGATTTTTGTCACCTACTCTGTGTCCCAGGTGAGTGTTGTGGCTGTTGAGTCCCTGGTAGAGAGTGCTTCTGCAGGTCACCAGGTGACAGAATGGAGTGGAGATGAGCTCGGAGGAAAGGCTGAGAGAGTCTGCAGGAAAGAAGCAGCATCCCCACCGAGAGGTGGGGTCCTCAGAGAACAGAGGTAGGGGAGAAGAAGGGGATGTAGGCAAGCTGCAATGGAACTAAAAGTCTAGAAAGACAAAAACAAGAGAGCTATGGTACCTTTGGTCTGCACCAAGTGCCACGGGACTAAGAATAAGTCTGAAGAGATCTAAATGGCCACTGCTACAAAGTATTTCTCCATATGAGCAGCTGATGCAAAGAAATGGAAATGGGCTAGAAGGGAAAGATGAAAGGACTGGTGGGAAAAAGCTAAGTGAATCCTGAGTTCACCCTAAAAGATGGAGTTACCAGGGAATGGAGCCCACTGTTTAAAGTGTTTCCTAGCCATTTTATTTTCTTTCTTTCTTTTCCTTCTTTCTTTCTTTCTTTTCCTTCTTTCTTTCTTTCTTTCTTCCTTCCTTCCTTTCTCTCTCTCTCCATCTTACTCTCACTCTCCCCCTCCCTCCCTCTCTCTCTCTCTCAGCATTTTCTATTCTGTTCCAGAGCCCATTTTTTAATTGTTCATTTTCTTAATGTTTAACTTTTTGTGTTCTTTCTGTATTCTAAACACTAATACTTGTTGAATGTATTGCTGGCAAAAATTTTCTCCCATTCAGTGGGTCTCATCCTATATAAAGAACTACAGGCAACGAAGGAACACTGAAAGCAGGAGAAGTAGTCCTCCGGGGAAAAAGCACACTATTGGCTATTCAATACCAAATGGTCAGCCCTGAAAACACACATATAAGAAGTAACATTATACAGACTGAGTAGTTTGTATTTATGTATATGAGGAATATATGTGTGTGTACATATATGTATATGAGGAATACATTTATATGTATAAACAATTAATGAAAAAAGAGACCATGAATTTGAAAAAGAGGAAAGAGAGTTATATGGAAAGGTTTGGAGTGATGAAAAAGAGAAGGTGAAAATGATGTAATTATATTATAATCTCAAAAGGTTTGGAGTGATGAAAAAGAGAAGGTGAAAATGATGTAATTATATTATAATCTCAAAAGATGAAAAATACTTTATAATAATTGTTTAGGTTTGAATTTGATCTAAATGAGTACATTTTTATTTTACTATGGCTTGTTGAATCCCATTGCAGAAGCTTAGTTTAAAACAATGATCACCTATAGTTTTGATTTAAGAATTGGGACCAATTTTATTCCAAATCATGATGCATTTAATCTAATTTGTATTCTTGCATGATAGCAAAAGATCCTCTACTTCTACCTATTCCTACCATTTGCAAATTCTCCTTTGTGCACCGTCCACCCAAGGCCTTCCTGAGGACTATATGTGCCAAAACTCCTACTCCCTCTTTGAGGTCTCCACCTTCAGTAGGGGTCGTAGATTCACCTTGCCAACTTCTGGCTCCCACTGTCTAAGAAGCCCTGTGTCTCACCAGACTCCTGAAGATTGGTTGTGAGATTCTTCTAAATTTTATAAACAGTCTGGACTTACAAACATCACTTAGCCTGAGCTGAGCCAGGACCATTTTTGATAACCCATTTGAACAACCAAATTGAATTACTCCAAGATTTAATCCTAAACCCCTTCATATAGTGTACAACCTGACAACCCAGAGTAACAGGAAACAGATCCAAACACCCACTCAACAAAGAAGAGACAGGGTTTTCTTACCAAGAAACACTAACAACCTAACTTCAGATGCTTAGATCCCATTTCAAAAATAAAAACATGACCAACACAGTAAGCCTCTTCTACAAACCAGTACTCCTATAGTAATGCCCCTGAGAAAGTAACTTAGATGATTTTCAAGACATTGATATCAAAATACCAATAATAAGCATGATCAAGGAACTCAAAGAGGGAATGAATGAATGTCAGAATGAAGACCATGAAAACAAAACACAAAAAAGTCGAATACAATAATAAAACAATCCAAGATATGCAAATAGACTTTAAAAGGAGAAGTTTTTAAAAGGCCAAAAGAAATAACCCTTGAAATGAAAAATCAGAAAATCAAGCAAAAACGTCTTACTCCAGAAGGAAGGAACCTGGGCATAGTTATCAAATCAAAGCAAAACCAAAGTCCAGCAGTGTAAAACCCTCACTGTTGGTCAGCTGTGATTCACTCATGAGCTACTGGACTCCAAAGGGCTTTATTTCTTCAGCTCTATCATTGGCAGCATATGCCGATTGTTTTGTAGACAGAAGACACCTCCACGTCACAGATGCTGCTGTCCTTGGTGGTCATTCCATGGTACTGGCATCTCAGAAATGCTAGAGTCTTCACTCAACTGGGCTGTACCTTTAGCAATAGCCTTCCCTGGACTCTTTTCAGAGACTCTGAGCCTGCCACATGGTACTAAGCCTCAGCTTCTCTCCAGGACCCCTTAAATTCTGGAGTTTCTTCTTCAGCTGAGGCTGCACATTCACTAATCGCCTCTCCTGGACTCTCACAGAGCAAAGTCTCAACTGTTCTCTATGATTATTTCATGCCTTCAAAACCAGTACCACCTGGGAGGCTCTTACATACTGCCAAGTTCAGCTGCAAGCATTAGATACAGCTTTCATCCCCTCTGTACCAGGACTTCTGTGTGCTGACTCTTAGGATATACTCCCAGTAGATTGCATCTCAGTAATGCTGGTATTTCTTAAACTGCCACTAATTTCTCAGCTTCAACTAACCACCATCAATTGTCCCAATAAAGCAAATGTTTTACCTCAGTGGTTCTTGTCTCATTCAGCTCCAGATAACCAGAAACCACAAAGCTTTAACACAAAATATCACACTAAGAGCCTCAGTTGAGTCTTTGCTTTCCTCTGAAACTTAACAATCTAGGCCCAAAACACTAAAGAACATGCATTCTTCTTAGGAGCCCATGGTACTTTCTTCAAAAGATGCTACTTATTAGGAAAATTAAGTCTCAACAAATATAGGAAATTTTAAATCACAGCTTGAATTCCATCTGACTACAGTGGAGTAAAGCTGAATATCAGTAGCAATAGAAACCACAGAAAGTATACAGTCTTGTGGTAACTAAACAACACACCATTGAAAGGCAATTGAATGAAAGAACTTGATTCAGTGATTAAGATCACTTGATCCTCTTCCAGAGAACCAGGTCTGATTCTCAGTACTCACATGGTGTCTAACAACCATTTATAATGCCTGCCTATAGCCAAATCATGTGGAAACCTTTTCCCAATCTGTGTTGCCTCCTCTCACAGACTCTAGGCTGTTTCAAGTTGACAAAAAACTGGCCAACATAGCATGTCTCTAAAATTACCCACAGTCATTTCACCTTTTGGATTATAATATCACCTTCACACTAATATCTTAGCTACATCAAGGTAATATTGGATCCATATTTGCTCTGCAACAACCAGTCAAGACTTTATTCCATGATACCCTCTTTATATGATATTAAAAATAAAATCAGCAAAATTTGAACAGAAAGCTATTCCAAAAGTGTAGTAGTGGCACTTATATCCTGGTAGTAACCAATAGCCACCTAACTGAACTTAAGGCCCTCCCTCTCATTATGAAGGAATTCATCCTGGGACTGAAAATTAGCTGACTACCAGTAGCTGTTGAGGTGGTGGCACTATTCCCAGTCCTGAGGTTCCAGGATCATTTCAGAAGAGAGGGTGGGGAGAGCCAGAGGAACAGGTTGCCAGAGGAACAGGACTACCGATTGCTTTTTTTTCCTTTGGCAATTTACATAGCTTCTTCTGAAATTATGAGAGCTAATCCTCAGGGAGGAAGCATCCAGGTCAGTTCCATCTGGATTCTTCCAAGTCTTGTATCTGAAGTATGTGATACCTTCAGGTCACTAAGGGCAATGCAATAGCCTGTATTGTTTGGGTGGGGTCTTCTTGATTCCCTTGACTAATAACTCAAATGAAGATTTCCCATACCTGGTATTGGTGCTTTTATTATGTAGTCTATGAATTTTGAGGAGAATATTATCACCCCAAGTGGTGTAGCTTCAATTAAACTATTATACATATAAATATTACATATGTATAAAAAAGTATTATACTAACATACATTATTATATTATGTATATTAAAGAATACACAATGTATACTATTATAGTGTATATGTGTGTGTGTATGTGTGTGTGTGTGTGTGTGTGTGTCTGTCTGTCTGTCTGTCTGTCTGTTAGAGATAGGCCATGAAGTTGAAAAGGAACTGGGGAGACATTGGAAGAGTTGGTGAGAGGAGAGGTGAGAAATGTTGATACAGAATTCATATATGAAATTCTCAAAAAGCAAAATAAATGTTAAATACATGTAATTTGAAGTAAAAATAAAGTATAGGATTCTTATGTCTCTTTCAAGCATCTTTAGTGTTAATTATCTGTCCTCTCTTTTCTTAAATCTCCTTCTGTAATTGCCACCCACCCAAGGCAAGTCTCTCTCACCAGCCTTTTCCATTTCTAATGGTAATTTAATCAAATGTACAAGGTCCTGATACATGATTTTTATTCAACTTGTGCTGATTTTATTTGAATATCAAAGATTAACACTACTTTTTACCTAATCAAAATTTGATCTTATACAATTCCACACATGTACCCAGTGCATATTGACCCCTCTCAATCCCTACCCTCCCTTATCTGCCTACCACCCATGTCCAACCCCTTTCCTCCTCACAAATATCTCCACTTTCATGCCTGTTGATTTGGGGTGAGGGGTGTTGTCATTGTTATTACCCACTGGGTTTAACAAGGGCCATTGTCATGACCATGGGAGCCGTCCATTGGAACGTGGTATGATCATCGGGCATGTACAAGAGAAAACAAGGACCCTTCCTCTCTCAGAATCCACCAATAGCCAAAGTTCTGCAGTAAAGGGTATAGTCCCATAAGTCCCACCCACTTCCATGACTGATTGTTAATATGTTGGCCTAGTGAAGATAACCACTATTGTTGTGAAGTAATGATTTTCACAATTATATCAAGTCTAAAGGATAGTATTTCACAGCCTTTTGTCCTACCTTCCAACTCTTACATACTTCTCATTCCTTTTTCTTCAATGTTCTGAGCTTTTCTAATATCTAAGGGAAAATAGAATTGTCTTCCCTCATTTATTAGTGAACAGGTCTGACAGCATTACTAAGGCCAAGGCACGGGGACTGGGAACTGGCCAGCCTTGGAACCTCTCACTTAGTTAATATGATATGGTTTCTCCTTGCAGCATTTCAGTTTCGTGTCTTTGCCAACTGATGTGCTGGAAATTGAAGTGAAGGACAAGTTTGCCAAGAGCCGTCCCATCATCAAGCGTTTCTTGGGAAAGCTGTCAATGCCTGTTCAGAGGCTGCTGGAGAGACACGCCATAGGGTAAACTGTGACTGGGGTGGCTATGCTTCCATTATAGGCCGCCTCCAGGAAGGCTTGTAAGCTCCATTATAAAGTCTTAAGGAAAGACAAACTGAGATGGTTTCCAGTTCTAAAGCTTCTCCCATCAATATCATTTCCTGAGTCATGATATTCAATTCAATCATTCCCCTTCTTACTAATGTATAGTTTTTATAATACATATTAAAGAGTATAAAAAGTCATAAGACAATTGAAAAAATACACATTTTCCTGAATAAATAGAAATTTGAAGTTTGCCTTTGCTACGGAAAGTATTTCATTCTTTCACCTGTCTTGTATGTAGGATTTAACCACAAACTGCATTTCTATACCCAGATGAAATGTTATGTTTCTTGGGTAAAATTTCTCAAAATATGCTATTTGCATGAAATTCTAGATGAAAATTTGAAAGCACAGAGTCTCAGGGAATGACAGCAATTATTTTGGTTGCAGAAGTCAATTGTATATGAGAATATGCTTTGTGTTTTAAATATTTTCCACTCATATTCATTCATAGTTTTTATTAAAATGAACTATGATCAGATCATCTCTTTGAATTATGTGTATTTCCTTAGCTAACAGCACTGCATTTGGAAATATTAGCATAGGGGGGTTGGCTATAAGCATATCATTAATATGATATGACTCAGAGTAATATCAAAGGAATGAAAAATATTATCAGACATTTTGGGTAATTTAATTTGAAGTTCTCTGGGGATTTGTTTAGTACCTGACAGCATGTGTGTAGCTGTGTGCTCATAAGGATGCCATTAATTCTCAAACCAAAGGAAGCTGACATATATGGAGCTACTACCCCATGCCAGACTATGTTCCCACTGTTGTTTATGTTTGTGAATAAACAAGACCCTGGTGCATATTGCCTAACATTATCACTGGCACACAGAAAGAACTTAAAAGGGAATGGTGTTCCTTATGACCTTTTTTTAAAAAATTTGGTTCTCATAACACGTCTACAATGAAAGCATTATTGCTTCTCCACATAGGAAAGTGAGACCTATGAGGGATAAGTCAAGGTTAAACACACTTGCTTCTCTCCAAAGACCAAGTACAACCTCTCCCCAAGAGACGCTTCCTGCAACTGATTGTCTAGTTTGTTATGGACATGCCTTTCATTCCTCTCCTACCCTCACAATGCTAATGCTCTGCTGGGTGTGGGGCAAGAGGACAAAAAGGGGTTTGGCAAGATGTCTGATACTCTAGGGGTAAGCACACCTCAGCCTAACAGATACCCAGTTACATCCTGCTGGCTGAACTCTCTGGCTCATTACAGCAACAGAGAGGGCTCACCCACTTTCCTATACCAATTCCTTTTTTTAGTATTGACATGCAGTGCCAGCCTTTCACTGTGGAAGAATGTATACCCAGGTAGGAAAAAAATTGAGGTAGAAGAGGGTCTCCCCTAACCTGAGCAAGGTTAGTTTGATTTTCCTAGTGGTCTTTCATCTTGAAGAAAGGGGCAGCAGAGATGAATACAAGCAACAATAAGCCTTGGTGGGATTACTCCCCACCACCTCTGATGGGATGACACACTTACCCTATTGGGTTTGGAAGTTCTCCAACTCCTACTCTTCAACTTCCTCCTGCCACTCCACCTCCTCTTCCAAGGCCTGCAGCATCCATCATCCGTAGGGACCACTTCTGTAATGCTGCCCATTATGGATATATCCAACATAAGTAGGAACAAATTACTGGGCTATGGCCATGAGGCAGCAAATGTTTGACTTGAGCCATGGTACAACCCCAGAATACACACACACACACACACACACACACACACACACACACTATTTCCAGTCTTCTTTTCTTTCCTTAAACTGTGGTAATTTCAATTGTCTTTTGGCCTCTAAACTCAACTCTAATCTTCAATTTGGGAATGTCACTGACTACCTAGGTCATTATTTACTGGTCTTTCCTTATTCTCCAGCCAACTGTTAAAGGCAGATTCTGTGAGGTACATGTAGACTTCAGCCTGTAGGACACAAAGGTCAACTTCAGCCTTTTTACATGGCAGGATCTCGGAAACTACTTGGTTTCTGAGTGGTTGAAAGCAAAGAAAGGAAATCTTAGAAAGTGAGTGCAAAACATAGTAAACTTAATTACCATGTCACATATGATCATCTTTAATTCTCACTTCAATTAAGTTTTAGATTCAGAAAGTATTTCTTATGATCATAGTGGACATACTTCAAAATATTAACCAATATCCCCCCTTCCTAAATTGACAGAACTTTCTTGTTAATCCAATTATATCTCCACATAATATTTTAATTCTGACATATAATGAATTCTGACAATAAATACTATGCCATGCTTTATTGAGGAAAATACTAAATTAATACATCATTGAACTATTTTATTTGTTTCATAATGTCAGTTTTTCCTAAGGAAACTTTTAATACTAACAGCCAATGACTTGTGTTTTTATTTGAGTATCACAAATGAATTAGTGGAGTGAATATAGAGTAAACAACTGGCTATGGAATGTACCATTGTTCATCCCTGGATCTCCCAAGGAAGTACATTCCCTAATTTGGCCAAGGTAGCCAGAAATTGCTTTGTAAAAACTGTATTGCCTGTGAAAATATATCATTACAACTTTCATTATAACATTCCCTGGATAGATTATTTTCAGTAATTTAAAAAGGTATTTTGAATGGGTATGGCACCAGAATCCAGAATAGTCTCTATTCATGGTGCATCTGGAAATCAAGGTCAGTGAACACGTCTTGTTTTTGCTCCATCCTGTAGCTTTCCATAGCTCAGCACAGGCTCTCTAGTAACTATCATGGCATCTATTTTTATACACTACATATATTCCTCCCAACATATTTTGGCATATCCATTGCCAGGGGCATATTTGGAAATGACAATGTCCACAGGAAGATCAAGCAAAGACATTTACAATTTTTGTCCTTTCACCTTCTATATAACACATATTATCAAACTTAGTCTGTGAAGGGAGTAATAGTTTAAGATTTACAGGTCACACAGTCTCTGTCTAAGCTGTTCAGCTCTTCCACTGTGGCAGAAAATAGCCATAGGCAATGTGTAAGCTCACGAGTGTTGATGGACACTTAAATTAGAATTTCACATAATTTACTTTTCTTTAAGAGTTTCCCCCAAAATATTTAAAAATAAAGCTCATGGCCATGCCAAAATTTAAAAAAGTGATGACTAAATATGAGGTGTTGTTTCCTGACCCTTGAGTTAGAATATTTAATAAGAATTTCCTTGTACTTGACCCAACATATGTACCTTGAGGTGCTAGCCTATGTCCCCAGAGAGACCTTCACTTCCTGTTACAGTGGTTTCTCTGAGCTTGCCTGTCCCACCAGCTAGTTTAGAAAGCACACTGTGGTCTTTAGCAGGATAGTTCAATACAAAATCTGTGATGGTGCTTATTTCCTTCTAGGGATAGGGTGGTCAGCTACACACTTGGCCGCAGGCTTCCAACTGATCATGTGAGTGGACAGCTGCAATTCCGATTTGAGATCACATCCTCCATCCATGCAGGTACTTTCAACCTGATCTTCATGTCGTGTTCAAGGCTAGTGTTCTAGTGTGGTTCTTTTCTCTAAAACACAAATAACCATAGTTATTTCCAAGTGTGTTATAGGCTTTGTAGTTCTCTCATCTCCATCTGAGTCCCAGAAGCCAGGGACCTATTTTAAAAGCCAGGTTTGCTAGCTCCTTGGTTAAAAGGTTCCTCTTAACCCCCGTCACCCAAAGATAGTGGTTGCACAGTAGAATAAAGGTCAACAATGTGATACAAACTGTGTCTTATTATTTTACTGCCAGAACCTCACATAGGAGATGCTCAAAAGCTGTTTAATCACTCTACACATGAGTGAATGAATGAATGAATGAATGAATGTGAAGCATCCCTCTCTACCTAGTAACTAGTTATAGATTGGCTCTGAGCTGAAGAATGACATATTGCTGAAGACCTACAATTATACAGTGACTTTTAACAGTATGGCAGGGAATATGAAAATTATAAACAGAAATTTTCAGAACCGTCTTGTATTCATTTTCCATACCAAACCATATTTCCAAACAATAATGATGAGATGATGACTCAAAATCCTCCTTTTTCTCTTTTCCACACACCCATACTAAATGTAAACCATGCTGAGAAATGTTGTCATCTTGAACCAAATATATGATTTGCTATTAAAGCTAATGAAGCCTCTGAGAATTTAGAGGCTGAAGTTTATTGCTACCCAATCACCAAGCCCCAGTATACAACTGGGCTGTAAGAAGACACTTGTTTGATCCTGTCACACCCAACCTTTTGCTGTTCTAAGACTGACCCTTCAGTGTGTGCAGAAAGAGCTTTATGTTTTAGCAGAGAGATCATTTTCTTCAAACAGGGAATTGCACTGATGCATTTGAAGTGGAATGCCAATCTGATCTATTTCCAGCCAAGTAGGTAAGGTTAAACAGTGTTTGCTTCTCCTTGAAAGGTGGTGTGGTTGGAACACTTAGTTTCCTGTTGTTAAATACTTCAGGTGACTATGAACGCAACCCAGCCCTTTGCTTTTCTGTTGCAGCTGAAGAGCCTGACTTAGCTATTCTATCATCTTGCAGGATGGTCCATGGGAAATGTTTTAAACAAGTGCAATCAACTTGTCTAGGGTTTTTAAGGAATTATAAACACTACTGCCATCCTCATCTCTGAATGTCACTGTCTGTAACAAACATTGTTGATCTCTGAAACTGGGTAAAGCTCAGTTTGGGACATTAAAAATTTTTTCTTAGCAGTCTCTTGAAAGAGAATTTTAAAATAGTAGCCTTGCTGAAAGTGTCATTAACATAAAGGGCACTCATTACAGAATTTTCTAGTAGCAATATAGAGAGCGAGAAGCCCTCATCCACTCATCTCCAGTATCTTATATTAGAGATCCTTTGCCATGTTTTACATGTGCCTACACGGAGCACTAGCTCCCATGGCTCGTCTGGAAAGAATGACATAGTTTTCTTCTTGCCAACAGATGATGAGGAGATCTCTCTGAGTGCTGAGCCTGAGTCTGCAGAAATACAGGACAGTGTCGGGAACAGTGTGGTGGAAAGCAGCAATGGGGAACCTCCTGGAGATGTTCCAGAAAACTCCAAGAACTTGAATCCAGAGTTGCCAAGTGAAGCGAATGGCGTGAACAGCTCAGGAAACCAAAACCAGGAGTATGCCAGGCCACTTGAGGAAGCCGCAGGTACCATGGAGGCTGGAGATGGTGGTTCTTTCTCTGAAGAACCCGAAGGGGCTGAAGAGATTCCAGACCCGGAGCAACGTGCCACCCAGCCCACTCTGAGTGCAGAAGAAGTAGCAGAGGAACTTCACCTGGAAGAGGATCTGCCACCACCGCTGTTGCCAGAAGACAGTGCAGCCCCAGGTAGCCAGGTAGAAGAGGAAACAGTGCCAGAAAATGGAGCCAGAGAGGAGGAGATGCAAGAGAAGGGCCCAGATGAGGAGGAGGAGGAAGAAGAGGATGTTTCTGCCCTGGAGCAAAGAGAGCCTGGACTGCAGCTGAGGGCCTCGGTGAAAAAAAAAAGCAGACCATGTTCCTTGCCTGTGTCTGAGCTTGAGACAGTGATTGCATCTGCCTGTGGAGACCCTGAGACCCCAAGGACACACTATATCCGCATCCATACCCTGCTGCACAGCATGCCCTCGGCTCAGAGAGGGAGCACCACAGAGGAGGAGGATGGCTTGGAGGAGGAAACAACCCTAAAGGAGTCCTCTGAAAAAGATGGGCTCAGTGAGGTGGACACAATAGCTGCTGACCCGCAGACCATGGAAGATGGCGAGAATGAGGGGGCTACTCTATGCATGGCACCCTCTGACGGCTCTGGGGGCCACGTCTCCAGTTTGTCCAAAACTATTGGTGCTGGGCAGGATGGTGATGTACACCCCAGCACTGGGAGTGAGAGTGACTCCAGCCCCCAGCAAGGAGCAGACCACAGTTGCGAGGGCTGTGATGCCTCGTGCTGCAGTCCCTCGTGCTACAGCACATCGTGCTACAGCAGCTCTTGCTACAGCAGCTCCTGCTACAGCAGCTCCTGCTACAACGGCAACAACCGGTTTGCCAGCCACACACGCTTTTCCTCTGTGGACAGCGCCAAGATCTCCGAGAGCACCGTCTTCTCTTCGCAAGAGGATGAGGAGGAGGAAAACAGCGCGTTCGAGTCGGTCCCTGACTCAATGCAAAGCCCAGAGCTAGATCCTGAGTCTACGAATGGGGCTGGGCCTTGGCAGGATGAACTGGCTGCCCCTGCTGGGAATGCAGCAAGAACTGCTGAAGGTCTGGAGTCCCCCATGGCAGGTCCCAGCAATAGGAGAGAAGGTTAGACTGCAAACCAGATCAGTGAGAATAGGGCCACCACGATACTAAGACACGAGCCTCCCCCTGTGGAGGTGGAGGGACCAGTCTCAAAGGGCTAGTCTGGATGCACATATTCATGCTGTTGTCTATGTGTGTGAATTTCTGGCACAATTTGTCTCAAATTCACACCAAGAAATACAGCTAGTAGGATGTGAGTGGCTACCTACCTGTGTGTGTGCTTCTTTTTGTTTTGACTAAGGACCAGAGCTAGTTGGTACAAGGTAGCTTCCTGATCTTAACAGTAACCCCAGGGGTAAAACTAGTATCAAATGACATAAACATTAAATCATGGCAGATAGGCATTATCATCAGCATTAGATAGCAAATATATTGAGTTCCTAAAACACATTGAAGATCAGTGACAGATATGAGTAATTGCTGAAGAACATGGAATCTTCCCCCTGGAACACTCTGATAGCTCTGGGGGCCACTCCTCCAGTTTGTCCAAAAGCACTGGCATTGGCCAGCATGGCAATGCACTCTGTACATGGATAGATGACATGTCTTTTTCTTCTTTCTACCAGCCCAATTCCTGTTATAAGAGTTGATTTTGTTTTGTTTTGTTGGGTTATTTTAACCACTGGAAAGGAAGAACAGCATTATTAACCAGAGTCTCTTGGGTCTGAGCCCAGGTCTTGACATCCCTACCAATCAAGGTTCCACTAACTAAAGACACCATGAATAGTGAAAAGCAGAAAAAGAGGGTTGTCACATTGGAAAAGAGGACTAAAAGGTTCAGTGGTACACATTAGGTCCGTGTTTAGGGTCTTGACAGAAGGTTTGAGTTTAGAGTCGTGAATAACTAAGTGGTTTATGCTAAGGGTTAGTCCCACCCATCATCATTGTCTAGCTTTCTCCCTCACCATAACTGTCTCCTGGTTCTCCCTGAAGGAAGGTCTGACAAGTTGTGAAAACTGTCTGAAATCTGCCAGACACAGGCTCTCTCTCAGGCCAGCAACAGGCCTCAGCCTTTTCCTTCTAACATGGAATTCCTAAAGAAATTCGAATTTCTTGGGTCCATTGTTTCAAGTCTGTTAGTCAGATTGAGGGTTATAAGTGTCTTTCTGGAATATCTTCATTTCTGCCAGCACAGTTATAGTGCAAATACATAAAGTCTCATGTTACAAATAAAATTCTAATCCAAGGGCTGCCACCTTTGGTTTTAAAATGAATTGCTCATTCCACATAAATCCAAACTGACACTTATTAAACTAGTATTCCTTACCTAAGTTATGCTTTTTTTTTTACTTCTATAAAATTTTTACTTAAAACTCAATTTAAAATAGTTATCAAAAAAAAAAAAAACTGCAGATAAGTGAAAGGATCAGAGTTAGATGGTCACGAGTTCAGGTCCTGGAGGCAAGTCCATCATGCCACTTCCTCGCAAAATACCTAACTGCTCTGTATCTCCACTTCCTTGTGTGCCAATGGGTATAATTGTACCATTGACCTCAGGGCACAATGGGAAGAGTTAAATGACATGGAGCAATGAGGCATTCTGCCTTCTCTCCTAATGAGAGTTCTTTCAGGCAGATAAGCAAGAAAGTTAATTGTTCAAGTTGCACAAGAAAAAGCACCCTTTGACTCTACCCTTACCATACTAGCCAAGGAAACTTCCATACAATTAAATGATCGTCACTTTGCTTTAAATGGTATTCTGGTAGCTTATGTTGACACAAATACATAGTTCTCAATTCAAAGAGTATAAGAATTAGTTTATTCTGGAACCAAATATAAGTGACCACGGCTTAAGAACACAGCTTTAGGTCACCTTAAATTCCAGGTTCCAAAGCATGAAGTTTCTGTAGAAACAAAATGAAGATAGCCGCAAATAATGACACTTCAAAAATGCATTAGTGGAGACGGCGAGTAGGTGGTTACAGCACAGTGGAGAAACCTCAGCTGTAGACCATAGATGCTGTGTGATGACACAGCCCTTTGATTGGTGGAAAACTAGAGGTTTGTCAAGTTTATTCATTCTAAAAAGTGCTGTTTTTTTTTCATCTATCTGGATGTTAGGCTTTGTCTATTAGTAGTAACCAGACACTAGATCTAATGCAGAATGAGGGTAAAGAATGGCTACTTAGCAGGTGAACAATATCCCAAGATGAATTGTAATTCAGCTTTGGGCCTGTAACATTCCACCATTTCCACACACTGAAATTCTAACTCGTCAATAGTCTTTGCAGACAAAGATTCCTTACCGGAAGTCTCTTTCACACCCATCTCTTCTACAGTTTGGCCGTGTTGGTTATAATAAGAATAAATTTAAAGACCCTCTCTTACTTTTAGTTGAGAAATATTATTTCTTCTTGACTATTCTGAACACTTTATGTGAAGCCAAGGCGATTGTGTGAAACTCTAGTACAGAACAGAGTCACTTGCTGGTTTCAGTCAACCGCCATGAGTCAGTCACACCGCTGCAGTTTCTTGGGGTTCATAAGCAGGTGGGGTGTGTTTTCGCCAAGCAACAGTATTATATTTCCACAAGTTTGGAGGCGTGGCTACCATGTTTGGTTGAATTCATTCCAATGAAGTGAGGGTTTTTTTTAAGAAACAAAATTTAAAGGACAGCAGCTGATGACGAACAGCTTGTACCATTGTTTTCCTTTTCAAATTTCTAACCCTAAACACCTATGAAAACAAATGTGAGTGCCATGTCCACTTAAACACAGAAGCTGTGTTTGAAATGGCCACTTGTCCACAGTGAGTGGTGTGCAGACATGAGGAGTGCCTTCCTTGATTTCTACTGGTACCTTCAAAGAACTAAAGGATTTTAGTTATGGCGAGAATGCTCAGAAAAAAAAATGTATTTTTAATATTAAGAATGGCCTTTTGGGCTGGAGAGATGGCTCAGCCATTAAAGGCTAGGCTCACAACCAAAAATATAAGAAGAATGGACTTTTGTTCTGAGTACATCTTTATTTTTAATTGTCAGTTATCTCCTGAAATTAAACTACTGAACTAAGCCCACCTAATGTCTTTCTACTAATTTATTTCCCATATAATCTATAGAACTATAGTGGGAAAATTCATTTCCATGCATCAATGTCCTGGGAAATGTTCTCTATTTGAGATCCCTCAAAGATCTTGACCATTACATTTTACTTTCTCCCCATTTTTGACCCAAGGTTAATAGAATACATACTATCTACAATAGTCCTGGAAGGAAAAGGAAAGAAAAGATGTTTTTTTGTCTTCTGGTTAGTAGGGTATGAGCATGGTATGAGGCAGGAAGAAAGCAGTATAGAATTGGATGGGAGCTGTCTGTGTTTTGGGCTCTTTGTGTCTCCAGAGACTAAATCATTTAGGACCGTTTACATTGTCAATCTGCACACTTCAGTAGACTTTGAAACAGAAACACTGTTCCAGAATTTTGTTTGGTTAATCATAAGTCTGCACTGACAGCAGTACAAGCAATGTATATAATAACATGAGGCATTAAATCTATAGATATGTTTATTCCTATAATTTCTCTGTATGTCTTTTTTCTTCTGTCTATCCCACTTCTCTGTTTCAAATTTTCTTGAATCCATCTTCTTGCCTTTTATCTACTGCCTTTGTCTATTGTCCATTCCTCTTTCTAGAGCACTTTGGCTTTTCTAACTCCTCCTCCACATAATCTGGAATAACCATAACTTCCTATGACATGTTTCACTCCCCATCTCATCTTCTATTTTCCATTTGTAGGAATTTACATTCTTCGACTACCAGTTCCTCAATCCATCTTGGAAAATCACTGTCTTAGAGTTTCAGTCTCCCTCTAAGTCTGAAAAAAAAACAGTCTTTGAATAGTCTTCTGTTGTTTTAATTATAAGACCCTCATATCCATATGATAAGGTGTGTTTCCCATAATTCAACAAAACTTTTGTGAGACCTTATACATATTTCACTCCCTTTAAACAAGCCTGTCTCCTTTACTGGACTAAAATAAGGCTCTTTAAGTTTTCCCTTGGGTTCTTTTCTGGTGTCACCTTCTAACATGACAATTGAAGTGATTGCAGAAACAGACTCTGAGCCCATGGATTGGTCTATGTGGCATAGATTGAAAGTCAAAATGTATTTGGATTTTCCTTTTTCTCCTCTTTTTTCCTCTCCGTCTTCCTCTTCTTTCTACTCTTCTTTCCCCCTGCTCTTCTTCCTTCTCTTCCTTTTCCTTAATAATTTCTGTCATGATGACATGGTTATAGTAAACTGACTAAAACTAGATTGCCCATTTTATTTATTGTTTCTTATGGTGATCTTTGTTTTACAGTCATGTTTTTTATAACATTGCCATAGCAATGAATATGAATGTCTTGACTATCTTGTTCATAGGTGAATGTCCTATACTCCATAATTCCCAGCCAATAAGCCAGCTTCCTTCCTTGAGGCCTGAACATCATCACTACCCAACAATCGATGAGCCTCTTCCACCAAGTAAGCTTTAGTTTTCAAATCTATGACTTAACTCTTCCCACCGAGTCTGAACAGGTCAGTGTGAACTCACATGCAAGCATCCAAAACTCTTTCCAAGTTCCATACTTAGCACTGCTACTAAACACCAATATATACTTACTATAACCAGGCTTTTCAAGCTGTTTCAATATATGGTATTAAAGTGACAACCAAATGTTGTTAATGTCCCTAAGGATTTGAAGGAGAAGAAGAAAATCAGTAACATTTCTTTATAAGACCTGACTAGTCTTTGCTTGTGACCTTTCAGTCATAAATTTACCATTTTAAAATTTTCAGTTGGAAATAGAAGTCTATTTTTCTCCAGTGAATCCAGTATCCACAAGTGTCTCCATAGAATATAACAACTTCAACCCATAGTATTTTAAGAAACTGTACTTTCCAAAATAACATGCATCAAAGGATTAAAAACTCCAAATATCTGTAGTTGTTAGACATTTCCAGGAAAACTATTATTTTTAGGATAGAATTCAGTAACATTTTGTCCCAGTAACTGTCCTAAATTAATAATTCTTCAGCTAGTCATTGGAGCTTAGGAAATTAATTTAATCTCTAAAATACTATATCTTATTATTTGTGAGAATAAAAACTTTAATGTCCCCATCTGCTAAATTCTGAGTTTGGACTAGGTAGTCTGTACATGCCATTCAGGCTTAACCTGTACCACTCCACTTAAAATATTTAGAAGGAAATGAACCTCTGAATTTTTAAAACTCATTTAATATAACATGTGTTCATGAATTCTGGAACTTCTCTGTTTGAGTTCAGGATTTTTCCACACAAAGATAACCTTTAATATTGGATAAATTATTATAAATGAAAAATTATTCCCAAAATTCACATTTTTGCATGAGCTTTCATTGGGCAGTTGTAGTTTTTAAAAAGAGAAATGTTTATTTAGGAATTCATCTGTTCTTGGTAACATATTGTATTTTACATGAATACTACTTTTCTCCCCATTCAGTCATATGTTAACAGTGAGGAATTTACAAATTCTTTAATATATACCCTAGCTTAAAGCATCACCACATTTATTTCTCTGAGGCCAAACCAAACATTATGTTTTTTAACTTTTTGCTTGATATCATATGACTTAAGAAAACAGTAAAATCCCATCATATTTCATATGTGATTATTTGAAAAATGTATACATAACATGTCATTTCCAAAACAAGCCTCTTTCTCTCTCTCTCTCTCTCTCTCTCTCTCTCACACACACACACACACACACACACACACACACACACATGCACACACACACACACACACACACACACAAATAATATCTACACATGTATAAATAGCCTGATCTACAATCCATGCCATAGCATAACTAGTTATAAATAGAGGCATTAAAAATAATTTGACATACAATCACCTCAAAATAACTACCTAATATAAACCACTCTCAATAATTAAAATATAATCTAAATAGGTTTTAATTTTTATCCATAAAGCAATGAAAAAATATTAGAAAATTTGCTAGTGAATTTTAACAACAGGATTTTGTTAGGCAATCTCAAATAGGACATGAATAACTTCATTACTGACAGTCATTTATTCATCAATTATTTGCTGAATACTGTGTAATTGGTGCTATTTTAGGTAAACAGAATGGACAATGATTCCTCATGCTAAACTGGAAAGTAGATGATAAACAATAAAATAATACATAGGAGACTACTTTTAACTGGTGATAAATGCAATGAAAAAAATTAAATAGATAAAGATAAGGAGTCGTTTCATGTGTAGTAGACAACTGATTTGCAATTTTAGATCCAGAAGTCTAAGCAAGCTTCCCTAAGAGGGTAATAATGGATGAGAGAGCAGAGCTACTCAAAATAATGCTGGGGGAAAGCTTTACAGGCAGGGGGAGCAATCATAGCAGCTGCCGAGCTCTAAGTGGAGGCATTGATGGTGGGCTCGAAGAATAAAGCCAGTGAGTGCATCTGAAGCCAAGGAAGAGAGAAAGTGGCAGATAATACGGTCAAGGGAAACAGCACAAAGCAATCACCTGGGGCTTTGGAGACTGCTGCAGGAGTTCTCAACCTTCGTGATGCTGCAGCCCTCTAATACAGTTCCTCATGCTGTGGTGGCCCCCAACCGTGACATTCTCATTGCCACTCCATAACTGTAATTTTGCTACTTTTATGAATCATAACGTAAATATTTTTGGAGATAGAGGTTTGTCAAATGTCACAACCCACAGGTTGGGAACCACTGCAGAGGTGTGGCTTTTACCCTGAATGAATGGGACACACCACAGCATTTTGAACAGGGAAGTGATATTTCTGGCCTGTATTTTGACAGATTTTTTCCCTGGTTGTTGTGCAGGGAATAAAATGAAGACGAAGAATAGAAGTCTATGAGATACAACATAAGATTATTGTAGTGGCAAAAGTTAAAAACATTGGTGATTTGGATCAGGGCAGCAGCAATTGAATTGTTAATATATCTAAACATATATTTTGAAGACAACTTTGATGACATATTGAGTATGGAAATGAGATGAAAATAAGAATTAAGAATGACTCATTTTTAGCCTTGACTGACAGAAAAAAAAAAACTTTTGTAGAAGAGGTGGAATGGGAATGATCTGAAGCTTGCCTTGATCATATTAAGTTGAGATATCATCAAGTAGTGATGGCAAGAAGGCAATTAGATATATGTTTATAAAGTTCAAGAAAAAAATATATGTAGAGTATTGCATTTATTAAAATATTTAAATACACAGTCCAACAGTGAAGGCAATACATGTTTAAGTTCTTAATAAGACATAATTAGGTATTCAAGAATTCATTCCATTTTAAATGACTCCACCTGACCCACACTACTGTAACTTGCCTTAGTGTAGGATAGATACTGTTTTCAGGGGTCTATGTAAATTCATGGCATCACAGTACTTAATTCTTCTACTAATGCTGAGGCCTGAAGATCCATTCAAAATAATGGATAAGATATGTGATAAAAATGATGTTTGTAAGATATGTGAAAATAAATTCTTTACAAAGCAACCCAGAAAGCATACTCAAATGCAGCTAATTATTTAATGCATATTTGTAAAAATCTAAAAATTAACACTATGTGCTTCCGATACTTAATGTATTAATAAAAGAGCTGAGGGTTTTGATGACCATCCTTTCCAGGAGGGATTTTGAGATTTGAAACTTGCTAAGAATGTGTCATCAGTGTTACATTTTTCGGTGTCCCTCCCCCTTGGAGAATTTGCAAGGCTAATGGAGAAGTCTTTGCTTCCCTTGGAGTAGAGATCTGTGTTATCTGTGTCCTTAGAACTTGACAAAGCTCCTATTTATAACAAGTGGAAGTGGGGTTTTCTCACCTGAATTAAAGAACACGGTCTTATTTGAAAATTAATTTTTATGCTTTGTTGGATGATAGTTCAAGAAAAACAATTGTTCAATAGCTTTCTATGATTAAAAAACAACATAAATTACAAACTTTTGGAACAAGATTAATTATGAAGTGATAAAATTACAAGTATATACAATATTATCATCAATAAATTATTTTTCTAATAGTTGACATCTGAATATCTAATAGACTACTTTAGGGAAATCCTCCTAGAATATATTTCTGTAATTCAACTACATTTTTTCCTTCCATTTGCCATATACATTAACTTTTGGCTTTTCTGGCATTTGGATTTTCATTGGGCATTAACAATTCTCTAGGTTAGGCATACAAAATTATGTTTCTAAACAGATATGCCATACACATATAAAGCCATAAGAATGCCAAATTTATCTTCCATTTAAAACTTGAAGAGTCACTATATCATTGCCTAAGTCATGAGTTTTCAAGATAACTGTTAATATTGAATCCACTCCTGAAACAGTCTTTTCTCACTTAAAAGACCAAATGGTTTTCCTCTTTTTGCAATTATATTTTCTATTTGTCTTAGCATGTTTAGTATCTCCTTAGCATTTTCAACACGACACCATTGGAGTTATTTCCATCACATTTTTATATGTGGACTACAGAAGTTTTACCCATCACTGTGCATCATTGCTCTTACATGCCTAGTTCAGATATAGATGAAACACATTTAGCACTCAGATTCAAGACATTTATTCATGGATTTTAACCCACTTCAGCTTACATGTGCATCACCTAATCATCTATGCTTCTGCCTTGACTCCTTCTACTGTTTGTGATGGTTACTTAGCAACAAAGTTTTTATAGCTATATTTAATATATATATATGAACATATACATACATATACATATATGTATGTATGTAACAACAATTAATGATAAAAAACAGGTCATAAATTTGAAAAGGAGCAAGGAGGGATAAATGGGAGAAAGGAAAAGAATAAGGGAAATGATGTAATTATAATCTCAAACATTTTTAAAAAGGTGTAATTTTAAAAGGGTTTTATCTTTTCATATTTTGCTTATTTTTAAATGCATTTTAATTAAAAAATAATTGCATCCCTTCCTCCTTCCCTTTCCCCCATCCACTTGGATGTTTGTTATTGTGCTATTGATCTGTTTTGGTTTGGTTAACTAGCCATAGGTAGGTTCAATATATACTGTAAGTTTACATTTGATCACATGGATATTTTGAAACTGTAGTTATCAAATTCTTCCATTTACACCCTTAAAAGAAATTGTAGTTGCTTGGGCATGCTCAGTTTAGAAAGAAGCTTTCTGAAATTGCACATCCAGCATTTCAGAACTAAGTTAGAAAGGGGTTTAGATGCACAATCCATTGTGACTGCCCCCAGTCACCTCCTCCTGTTAGACTGAGAAAAGAACAGATTCTCTAGCATCACACCAATGCTTCCTGCAGGGTTTGTCCAATCTTCTGCAACTGTTGCTTGAATAACCAGCAAGATTCTTAAAGCAATAAGCAAATTTTCTTTAGACAGTATTAAGCACACGTCATAGTCAAGGAACCACAATTATCATGGCAAAGTAGAGTCTGAGTATATTAGCTCCTTTCTGGGAAGCTGATTCCAAGCTCGTGTCTAGGAGTCATGGCAAGTGCTAGAAGACAAGAGAGGTGGGGTGTGGTCTTTATAATGAGCCACTGGTGAAGTCTATCTTCAGAAGACCTGGAAGTGGAATGTGTCCATATGAGTCGACAAGTAGTCTGTACTTGACATTTCTTGTCCTTTTATTAAACATTAGACTGGGAAGCTCGAATTGACAGCCATGGACGGGTCTTTTATGTGGACCATGTAAATCGTACAACCACCTGGCAGCGACCAACAGTGGCACCTACCCCAGATGGAATGATCAGGTCCGGGTCTGTACACCAGATGGAGCAACTTAACAGAAGGTTGGTGACCAGTGTGGAACAAGACCCTATAAGCCTTGGTTAAATAAAAATGGCAAGAGAGTTCTCTTCTGCTTTCCTGCTCACTGTAAGGAATCTGGATGAAATTAATTATGTAAGAAATTTGTTCCAGGTAAGTATTTGGAAGGCCAGGTTTGGAAGTTAGTGACAGGAAGCATGTTAAGCTTGAGTGACATTTAAATATAGGATTCCTCTAAATGTCTTACTGGTACAAACAAAAAAATAAGAAATTCTTTAACTATGACCTTAACCCCAAGGAGATGAAGATTCCTACAAACTCTCCAAAAATTACATGTAAAATTACATCAGTGAGCACATTTTTGGAAGACTAGTTTTCATCATAAGATTTCCTCAAAGATACAGAACTCAAAGTAGTTAACATTCCAAGGAAAGTTTCCACAAAAATAAAAATCACGAATATAGAAAAATTGCCTCATAAATCACTGTAGACTTTGTCCTTGTCTATCATCACTGTACACCCATCACTGTAGACTTTGTCCTTGTCTATCATCACTGTACACCCATCACTGTAGACTTTGCCCTTGTCTATCATCACTGTACACCCATCACTGTAGACTTTGTCCTTGTCTATCATCACTGTACACCCATCACTGTAGACTTTGCCCTTGTCTCTCATTGTACACCATTCACTGTAGACTTTGCCCTTGTCTATCATCACTGTACACCCATCACTGTAGACTTTGCCCTTGTCTATCATCATTGTACACTCATCACTGTAGAATTGTCCCTCTTCTCATAATCACTGAACACCATCACTGTAGAGTTGTCCCTCTTCTCATAATCACTTCACGCCATCACTGTAGAGTTCTCCCTCTTCTCATCATCATTGTGCACCCATAAACAGTAGTTCTTCAAAAGTCTTTATCCCTGAAAAATAAATGCTTATAATATTTCTGAAATGGCCTATGGTGGCTCACTTGTGTAATTCCAGCTATTTGAGATGCTAAGGTGGGAGGATCTCAAGGCCAGCTTGAACAACATATCAAGACCTTATAAGAAATAGAAATTCTTCCAGAATCATTTTGATTGGAAACTATGCCTTCACTCTTGAACTTTCACAGATACTATTTGGGTTTCGGTTGCAACCATGGGTGCTGTGTCCCTCATGCTTCAGGCCAGCAACATCTCTATTTTTTGATTCTTTGAAGACAGAGTGAGCAATGGCTTCAGGATATTTTTTGTTATTAGAAGTGCAAGTTGCTGGGCGGTGGTGGCGCACGCCGTTAATCCCAGCACTCGGGAGGCAGAGGCAGGCGGATCTCTGTGAGTTCGAGGCCAGCCTGGGCTACCAAGTGAGCTCCAGAAAAGGCGCAAAGCTATGCAGAGAAACCCTGTCTCAAAAAACCAAAAAAAAAAAGAAGAAGAAGAAGAAGTGCACGCATCAGGCCAACTTCATTTGAAATTGCATCTACATCCTGTCTTGTTTATTTTTCAAGTGCTAAGTTAAAGAAAAAGTTGGGGGAGACTGAAAAGGCTAGAAACCTAGGTTGAGTATATTTATTGATAACAAAGCCTTTAAGACTTAACTGTATCTGCCTATTAAGTAAGCTTTTTAACCTGTTAAAAATACATAGAGCACATGTGATATGAAAGTTGAAGGGGTAATACTTGAAGTGGAAAAATTTAATTAAAAATGGGTGCAGAGAGATGAGGGAAAGTTAGGGTTGGTTAAGTCAACTACAGAAAAGAATGCATGGGGATATCATAAGGAAGCTTGATACTTTGTAGGCTAATTATAAATAAAAGCAAGGAACTGGGAAGATATCCTGATGATTAGAAGTACTTCTTGCTCTTCTAGAGAACCCAAGTTTGTTTCCTAGTACCTATGTCCAGTGGCTCACAATCATGTATAACTCCAGCTTTGAGGAATCTGACACCCTCTATGGCTTTGGTGGGCACCTGTACACATGTGACATACACTCACACAAATATACACACAGACACACACATATACACACGTGAAACTAAGAAAATAAATCTTCCAGATGAATGAATGAATGAATGAATAATAAATGAATGAATGAATGAATAAATAAATAAATAAATAAAAGTAACTGGGGAGATAGCTCCGTCATTAAAGTGCTTACTGTGTAATCACCAGGACCTGAGTCCAGATGACTATATGAGATCTACAGAATACATATAAAACCTAGATGTGGCACATACTCATGTAATCCCAGATCAGGGGAGCCCAAATCAGTAGGTTACTAGGTTTGTTGGACAGATAGTCCAAATGAATTAGTGAGTTCCAGCTTCCTTGAGAAATCCTGTCTCAAAACAAAGAGAGTCATCAAGGAACACCACCTGATGTCAACCTCTGGGTACTAAACACCTGTGCACACATTCACAGTCTCACACTCACACACACACACACTTAATTGATTAATTAAAATGAATTCTGAGTATACTTTAGATGAATGTCACCAGAGCATTCTTTTATCACTTGAGTATTTAGAAGACATTTGCCTTCCATTTTTCCATCAGTACCTGAATGTCTAAGTCATGAATAAGAACCATAAAGGATTTTCAGCCACAGCATATTTCTCTGCAATTATTCCCACAGGAACAAAGCATATTGCAAGGAATTACCATGACCTAGTTTTATTAGACATAAATGCATACAGCCTTTCTCTGTTGTAAGTCATTTTACAGAGAGAAAGAGCATTTGAAGCAATATGCTGAAATTGCTTAGCTAACCAAAAGTGTCATCAAGCTACATGTGCAAGAGGTGCTGTTTGAACACAAAATAATAAGCAAAGCACAGGAAATCAAACCAACAAAGCAATGTATTAAAAAAACAAAATAAACATAAAAATCAGTATACATTTGTGATGATCAGATTGTACTAAACAAAATTCAGTCCAAATCTATCTGCAGCAGACAGGAGCCCTTCCATGGAGCTGCACACACTGGGAGAGACAGCCAGGGACCATGCTGAATGGAGAACTGCATTTGAATTTGAACAGATAAAGAAAAAGTAGTTTTGCAATGAGAAAGTGCTAGTTTCTTGTGGAAAAGCCTGTTTATAGAAGTTCATGTTTTTAGACACTTGTCTTTCCCATTATTTTAAAGTATTTAAAGGCTTCTCTGATTTGGAAGTAGGCAGCCCCAAAAAGTATACTAAAAGTATACTCACTTGTCATCATGCCTAGGTAATTTTTTTGATAACTCCCATTTACTTAGAAAAATCTACAAGGATCACTATCTCACTGAAAAATGGAAATATGTGTTAGCATTGTGAGGCGGAGTCTTCCTTGACTGTCCACTACATGAATGTGAAGATCAAAAGACATGCCCTGAGAAATGCAGTCAAAAGTTGTATTACCAAAAATTGCCTAGAACTCAATACAAGGTTATTTCTGAGTTAATTCCTAAAGTTGGAGACTGTCTAGCATTAATTAACTCTACTTTCATACACACATGCACACATGCACATATACATATATATGAGAAGCAAAAAAAAATCATGCATTTTCATTTTAAATATCAACTAAAACTTATTTTTAATTAATTTTATTAATTAAAAATTAATTAATTCTTAAATGATTAATTATTAATGTTAAGGGAGAATTCAATTTAAATAGAAAAAAACTACATTCATATTACCCCAAAGTTTAAACTTCTAAAGAAATTTATCCAATTTTTATTTCAATATATATGTCATGATTCTTACATAGTATGACATAATGACAATATAATTTTATATTTATTTTTTATGATAAGGGCTTTATATCACTGCCATGTTTTCAGACTAACATTTAGATCCCTGTAAATATTCTGGAAGAACAGTCAGTGCTCTTAACCACTGAGCCATCTCTCCAGCCCAGATCCCTGTAAATATTCTGAATGGCTATAATTTAGTACATGTAACTTCTCATGTTATTGAATATTTGCTTATTGTTTTATCATGATTTTTTATTTGAAGAGCAAGGCCATTTTAAATATTAAGATTATCTTATATTAGAGTATTCCTTTGTGATTCTATTGCCAAAATACCAGCAGGAAATAAACAGTTTGGATATTTTTTTATTGATGCCTAATGTTTTTTAACAATATGGCTTTATAGATTTTACTATGCCCAAAATAGTTTTACTTCTGTCTCATTGTCTGGTCTGTTTTGGTTGATTTAGGAGATATTTTCATATTTCTGGCATTTGGGGATGACATACATTTCACTTCTGAGAGGATCAACTTTTTATCATAACCTTTTCTTGAAGAATTGTAACTAATTCCCACATGAAATTTTTGTTCTGCAGTTTTTATTATTGTTTTTTTGTTTATTTGGACTGGCATGGTTCGGTTTGGGAAGGTTTTTCTATTTTGTATAATTATATTTGCATGCATGCATATGTAATTAAAAATTGTATATTTCAGCTGACTTTATTACAGATTTCCATGAGCCTTTTATATATTTTTAGATCCAAACAAAACAAGTGCAGGAGGACATTAAAGATCATTCCTGATGAGATAAAAAGGGAGGCTTGCTGAGTCTGTGGCTGCTGTGATCTGGGCTTCCACAGGCTTTCTGGGTTCCATCACAAACTGTCACCTATGCTATATTCAGTCCCCTGAGAGGAGAAGACTTTGATTCTACATCTTAAAAGGAGAGTGGGAGAACATATGGCTCTAAAAAGATTGTTTAGCCATTGGAGAAAATTATGAATGCCATATCCATTAGGTAATTGTCCAATAGCGACTTTTGCAGTCTTTGGCAATGCTCTGACCCCAGTTAAAGTCAGAGATTGGCGGCTTCTGTTCTCCCAGCTTCATTCCCCATGTTCCAGCAAGATCACAGTGGGTCATCTTTTACCTCCCCATAAGCTCCCCACCACAGAGAGGTGAGAAACAAGCACATCATAATGCTCTGATCACTGCATGAATTCCACACTTTCTCAATAGATGTCTCACAGTCACTGCCCCTGGCAAGAGTGGTTTCTCACAGGTTATCAGAAGTGATTGATGGATGATAAGATAAAATGTAACAATCCTACAGACCGATGAATCTCAAACCTAGATACACAGAACAGTATCTCTTAGAAGCACAGGTTTCAATTTTCTTCAGTGAATGTAAGTTAACAGATCCTCTTGTAAGCAGCTTGGAAACCATGGTGGAGAAACTTTGCTCCTTAAAGTCAGGGGAAAAATAGGGTACTGTCTCCTTCAGAAGCCTGCTGTGGAAGAATGAACCTATACAGGACTCGATGCACTCCTCACCTCATCTTGAATTACACCTGCAAACTTGGTTATTTGCTCTCCTTCCTCCAACTCTGTACACCTCTCCCTATCTTCTTCCTGAACACAAGACTCATATAAGCCACATTTTGTCATAACTTGGAGGAATTATGGGATTTCAAAACTACATTTTCAGATCTAACCAATATCTCCCCTCCCCTATCCACAACCCTCTTGTCCAGCTACCTAGTCAAACAATGTGGCAATAGTTGTCTTATTAATTGTTCTGGTTATCTTATTGGAGTTATAGACATTTCTGATTTCAATACAATTGCTTACAGACTTTTCCAATTGCATTATTCAGAGCATTAGCAAACACAAGTTAACTCTTGTCTTTCCATTTTCTAATGTATAGGTATCAAAACATTCAAAGAACCATTGCAACAGAGAGACCTGATGAAGATTCTGGCAACCAAAGCTGTGAGCAAATACCGGATGGAGGAGGTGGAGGTGGAGGAAGTGACTCAGAAGCCGAATCTTCCCAGTCAAGCTTAGGTATTGGAGGAGGGGACTCAGAACACTGGAGGTGGCATGGAATGGCTGTGATGGAAGTATGCATGTTTTCAGACTAACTTACCCTGCCTCATGGGATAGCCACATGATCCCCAGATAAGACAGCAACAAAATATTAAAGAAGATAGAGGAAATAGAGACATGAGTAAGGGAGACAGCAAAGCTTCCCACTAGGAATGTTAGAAGATATAGACTCCTGTGTTGTTAGGTAATGTATCTGCTTATGTCCTGAGGATTTCCACTTATAAATAAAATGTGATAAATGTTCACAATCCATTTCTAATGAGTCTTGTGCATTTAGGATAAAATTCAGTTCTACCAAGGAGGAATCTGGGCACAAAGAGGTATTCTGGTAGCCTTCTTGTTCACAAATCCAAGAGCATATTGTTTTTACCATGTATCAAGCCTTATTTTCCTGTTTTTTTTTAATTTCTTTAAATCTAACCTGATTGGAATGCCAATAATGATATTTAAAAAGCATGAGACTGGCTTCCACTCTTTGTACCCAAAACAACATATATGGTTACCACAGTGAAATCCCAGTAAGCCACTTTCTCTTTGGATTAGGTTAAATGATGACAGATTTGCCAAAAAAGCCCAAAGACAGTCTAGACAAGTAGATATGTTAATTCTCATTCTGGTAGGTCTCAGTGATTTGTGGCAACATAGATATTGGACTTGTTTATTTGATTTATTTTTTAATTTTTTAAAATGTTTGATAGTTTCACACATTTATATAATGAATTTTAGTCATTTTAGCCTAAATTTCCTGCTCCCATCTCCCCCTTGCCTCTGTCTTGCCAGAATCCTTCTTTATAATAGTCCCCCATCCTACGTGTTATATGTGTATGGCCCACTGAGTTCAATAGTTAAAGTTTCTTAGCTGGCAGTGGGTGAGAGGTTATGTACTAGAACAAGACAAGTTAGCAGTGGCTAGACAAGTAGAGGAACTAACATGAAACCGCCTTCCCCCAATGTTAGCTACCCTCATGTCTCCATGCCTAGCCTTGGGACCCTCCCCCATCTATGATGAATTGTGCAATGGGTCCAATTCTGAGCAGGCCTTCTGCAGACAAACACAGCTGCAGTAAACTCAAGACTGTAATAACGATGCCAAAACTGAGAGACATCTTTTTGTTGGCCAACCCCTACCTGCTGGCTCCTTTCTTCTTAAATGCACTTACACATTTCAATCAAAAATTTTAATTGTCTCCATTCTGCTTTCTCTATCAGACGTAGTAACAAACCCAGTTTAGGCTTCTCTGTTACTAATTTCTTTGTTCAGTCTTCTGAGAGACACAAGGTACAACAACCAAGTAGTTAGAAACAGGATGGGAAAAGGTAGCTAGGATTATTTCTAGATTTGGTATTGGATCACATGTAATTTACTGTGTAATAAAAGCCTCAGTTTTAGTGGATAAACTCACAACTCATTTACCCCTCAGATCTGCAGGTTGAGCACTCTCAGCTGAGTAAAGCTGGCAGGCTGCTCAGGATGGTGCTGTGCTCATACATGTCACTCGCTGGTAACTGTGCGGTGACTTGTCTGAGATGGCCTCAGTTTGGAAGCTTGTCCCTCTGGCTTGTTTCCTTAGTGGGCATGAGGATAGAAGAGAAGCCGAAACACAAGTGTTGGGTCCCTGTCTCAGGACTGACATGCTGCTTCTGCCTTGTGGTCCTGGATGGAACAAAGCATAAGGCCAGGCCCAGTTCAACCAGGAAGGAGCTTGCAAGTCCTACTGCAGAGGAGTATTGCTAGGAGGGGGAGCCATGGCCCCTTCTGGAACTGTCTTAATTACAGGCAACACTTGTAACAAAACAAGAAAAAGAGACAAAGGAAGGAGATGTGAAAGGACTTGAACCTAGCGGAAGCTAGACAAGAACCTTACTAAGAAATAATGATACCTGACTTTTAAAAACTCAAAATTATCTCCATGAGTTTGAGTCCAGCCTGGTCTGCAAGCAAGTTCCAGGACAGCCAGGACTGTTACACAGAGAAATTCTGTCTCCAAAAATAAAACAAAACCTCAAAATTAGAAATGCTTGAAAAAATATCCCAATATTTAGTATGCCAACATGACACCACAAAAGGAAAATACAGTTCATGAAAAAAAATTTAAATGTTGTATAAACCAGTTATGATGACTTTAATCCCAACACTAAGGAGGTAGAAACAAGACCATGAGTTTGGAATTAGGCTGCACTATATTGTGAGACTGCCTCAAAAAGTTTGTGTAAAATTAATTACCTCTGGACTATGTAAATAAGGTATAGATGAAAGGTACATAAATTTCATGTTCGGGCATGTGTCTCATCTCTAAAATACCTCATTATGTATATGCACATGTTCTAGAATTTGAAAAAAAATCTGATGCATTTTTGGTGTCAAGCATTTTGGACAAGGGACACTTGACATTCTTGACCTGGTCATGTCACTATGAAAACTCAAGAGTGTGTTGTGGGGGTCTGTGTTCTGCCATCAGAAGAGATGTACTCAATGTGGAAGAACTTTCCACCCAACATATTCCATTGTTTTGCTTCATTCTTTCCAGATCTGAGGCGAGAAGGATCACTTTCTCCAGTCAACTCACAAAAAATTACCTTGCTGCTACAGTCCCCAGCAGTCAAGTTCATCACCAATCCAGAGTTCTTCACCGTGCTGCACGCCAACTACGTGAGTGCTCAAAAAGCAAAGATGGGATGCACTGGCTTCCTGAAAACCCAAAACAAGCTTTATGTAGTCATTTAATAAAACAAGGGGGCTGGAATTTTACTCTGTGAGCTTAGGAAAGAAGAAGGAATTTTTAATTATTTCTTCTTTTTGGGGGGATTATAACATAATTACATCATTTCCCCTTTCCCTTTCTTTCCTCCAAACCTTCCCATATGTCCTTTCTTTCTCTCTTTCAAATGCATGGTTTCCTCTCTCTCTCTCTCTCTCTCTCTCTCTCTCTCTCTCTCTCTCTCTGTGTGTGTGTGTGTGCAACTCAGACCTTTCTTTCCCATGCAAGTCTCTCAGTAAAGAAGGGAGGATTCAGAAACTCTCTTGCCTTTCTAAAGCTTTCATCAGCATCATATCAGTGAAAATTCCTTTGAAACAAATACATGTTGTTTTTATCCATCTTAAATCTTTTTAAAAAACAAAAGTATAAAGTGTCCAAATAACTCTTTACCCTTAACCATTTTATAAAATCATCTTCATTAAAAATATTTAGACGACTTTGTCGTCGATAATAACTAGATTAGTTTTTTATATACCTTAAAAATATATTGATAATAACTATGATTTGGTCTTACATATATGCTTTTTTCATTGAATTTTTCGAGGCATTTTCCATAAAGCAACGGTATAATATGATATTTGTTAATTCTTCTATTTCACAAACTTTTTTTTTGTAATTTAGGCACAGATCTAGAGACTGGAATCACAGAAACAGGTTAGGGAGACACCTAAACATCAGTAAATATCTGTTTTGTGTATACACATGTGTTAGACAATCAGTCTAATAAGACAGGAGAAAGCCCAAACTGACAGAAAGAACGTGCCTAGGAAACTAAGGCAGAAGGCGAAGGCTGACTTGAGTCCTTCAAGTTGAAAGGGAATGGAAAGAATCCCAAGCAGAGAAGCAGTGTGTTAGGAAGGATGGAGGGCAAGATGACAGTGTGGCCCCACTGTGGCCGGCAGACATGGGAGAAATGCTGAAAACTCAGCAGCCTAGCAAACCCCAAAGGTGTCTGTCCCATTCAGCTGGCAACAAGAGCTGCTGGTGCTCTCAGGCACCAGCTCCATGACCGGGTCGTTTGATGAAGTGTTCCTCTGGAAGAATCTCAGAGAAGTGCTGAGAGGTCCCAAACTAAAAGCTGATTCAACCAATCAAGTAAAAGATGATCAAATCCCAAACTCAATAAGGTGCTGGGAGAATGGGAGAAATGACTTAGCTCAGAAAGATTGTTTGAGAAATCCATCAGTGGTGTTTGGATCTCCTATGGCCAACTGGTGACTAACAGATGAAGACTCAAGAAATTCTGAGTGGTTTCTATTTTGGGGATTGGACTTAGTAGGGACTCTTTGAGGCTGGTGCAGTATTTTGATGCAATGATAAAGGCTGTGGCTGGGAAAAGAGGAAATAAGTATGTTTAGTTAGAGGGAATCCCTGGTGAGGTAGTGGAGAATCATAAAGGGTAACAAGTACGCAAGATACCCAAGTCTCTGCACTATACACTGGGCTTCCTGTGGGCCTTGGGGCTGTGGAAGCCACTGAGCTAACCTTCCTAGCCTCCTCCAGTGTTCTTTTATCACAATACATGTGCACATGGGCACATGTGGGTACTCATGTGTCCTTCCCAATACCATCTAGATAGCTTGGTGACTTTTTAGCAGTCTCAGAGATATACTGAGGGGAATGAGACTTCTGCTGTGAGTACTGCAAAGTACCTATGTAATATAAAATTATAATTTGACTAACTTAGGAACTCCTAAAACAGCCTTCTTTTCTTCTCATTCCCTCACCTGAAGATGTTACGTGAGATTCACTGGAATAGGCTTCTGAAGACCAACTTTAATTATGATCAATTACTATCATGTGTTAAATAGATCAGAGGATCAAAAGCATAGCTCTGTAGTCAGAGAAGAAAATGGGGAGGAGAAGAGTGATGCTCAGAGACCCAAGTGTGGCTGACATTAGGGAGAAGATCTCTGAAGGTCAGGTAGAATTGCCCTGCCAAATATGTCCATGAGTTTTGAATGCACATTTCCACATTGAACACTATGTCAGCTTCTAAAGTCTCAATTTTTAGCTCACACAAATCACCACCAAGTTGGACTATTATATCATGTGAAAGTAATCAGTGTGTTTACTCTGTGTTTCCTAATTTCATATCTTCTTCCTTCATTTTCCCCAAACCTTCTCAGAGTGCCTACCGGGTATTTACAAGTAGCACTTGCTTGAAGCACATGATTTTGAAAGTCCGAAGAGATGCTCGCAATTTTGAACGCTACCAACATAACCGGGACCTGGTGAATTTCATCAACATGTTTGCAGACACAAGACTGGAACTGCCTCGGGGTTGGGAGATCAAAACTGATCATCAGGGAAAGGTGAGAATAATCAACATGTGGGGCTTTCACCAAATGCTCTGGTTTACCAATGCAGATGTGAAAGAAAATGAAAGATTATGGAGAAGGGAGCTTATGTCTCTCAGAGATGTAGTATTGGCCCCAGGGAAGAAAGAAGGTAGTGACTGTCCACATCCGGTTTCTTACGCATTCCACGTGCATGAATACTGCATTATGAGATATTTAGCTTCTTAGCTTCTTCCTTCGAGAAGCCAAATTGTGCCATTGCTGTCTAAGGGAATAACATACTGCTTGGTTGAGGAATGCTATCCACTTTACATCTTTAAATTTTCCACTAAGTACTTTTGTTCAATGGCCTATGTCTTAGTTACTTTACTATGACCAAGACAACTTATAAAAAGAAGGTGTTTAATATGGGCCTTATGGTTTCAGAGGATTAGAGCCCAGGATTATCATGGCAGGAAATATGGGAGCATGGTGCTGAAGCAGAAGTTGCAAGTTCACATCCTGAAATAGATAAACACTGGGAATTGCATAAGTCTTTTGAAACCTCAAAGCCGACCCCCAATAACACACCTCCTCCAACAAGGCCACACTTCCTAATACTTCTGTCCTTTTCACTGTTCTACCGCTGTGAAGACACCATGACCAAGGCAACTCATATAAAGGGAAGCATTTAATTGATGGCTTGTTTACACTTTTAGGGTCTTAGTCTATTATCATCATAGTGGGGAGCATTGCAGCAGGAAGCATGGAGGCAGGCAGGCAGGAAAGTGCTGGAAGAAGTAGCTAAGAGTTACATCTTGATCTGAGAGAGACACTGGGTTTGGCATGGGCTTTTGAAACCTCAAAGCCCACCCCCATTGACACACTTTCCCCAACAAGGCCACACCTACTCCGACAAGACAATACCTCCTAGTCCTCCTAATCCTTCCATAGATCCAGACAAAGAACTCTCAGCTACCTCTCCAGCCTCATATCTCCCTGCCCACCACCATGCATATCAAGTTGCAGTAAGACTAGGCACCTCCTCTCCAATTAAGGCTCGACAAAGCAACTCAGTAGCAAAACAAAACACAACAAAACCTTTGGAATACAATGAAAGCAGTCCTGTGAGGGAAATTTATAGCTCTACATGCCTACATTAAAAAGTCAGAAAGAGCACAAATAAACAACTTAATGATACAACTAAAAAAAAAGTAGAAAAACAAGAACAAACCAGACCCAAACACAGTCAACTATAAAAACTAATAAAAATCAGAGCACATATTAATGAAAAAGAAACAAAGAAAACAGGATAAAGAATCAATGAATATGAGAAATGGTCCTTTGAGAAGATAAACAAGATGGACAGACTCTGGACCCAACTAACCAGAAGAAAGAGAAGACCCAGTTTAACAGAACCAGAAATTATCAAGGAAGCATTACAGCAGACACTAAGAAATTCAGAAATTAAGCCGGGCAGTGGTGGCGCACGCCTTTAATCCCAGCACTTGGGAGGCAGAGGCAGGTGAATCTCTGTGAGTTCAAGGCCAGCCTGGTCTACAGAGCGAGAAGGAAAGGCACAAAGCTACACAGAGAAACCCTGTCTCAAAAAAACCAAAACAAAAAAAAAAAAAGAAATTCAGAAATTAGAAAATTAGAAATTAGAAAACCAAGAATAAACCAAGCCCCAAAGCAGGGGACCAGAAAAAAATAATTAAAACCAGGGCAGAAATTAAAAACAAACAAGAAATTACAAAGAAGCAATGGAAGGAAGAGTAAATTCCTGGAAAAAATAAACAAAACTGACAAACCCTTAGCCAAATTGCCCAAAAGAAAGTGTGCTTAACAGATGCCAATGAAACTCATAAAAATCGTAAGTATATACTCTAAAAACCTATATGCCACTAAAATGGAAAATCTAAAATAAATGGATGAATTTCTAGATGCATGTAACATACAAAAACCAAGGTGGAATAAGTAGTTTAAAAATCTGTAACTAGCAATGAGATTGAAAAATTAGTTAAAAAAAAAGAAAAGAAAAAGAAAGAAAAAAGAAAAAGAAAAAAGTAGTAAAAAAAAAAAACAGGCTCTTAGCTACAAAAAGAGTCTACAGGAAAACTTTTTATTTGACTTTTCATAGGGCTCTTCAAAAGGCTTATTTAAAGTTGGGCGATGGTGGTGCATGCCTTTAATCCCAGCACTCAGGAGGCAGAGGTAGGTGGATCTCTGTAAGCTTGAGGCTAGCCTATGTAGACAAATTTCTAAATGGTTTTATTAAATAAAAAGCACAGAGCCAAATACAGAGATGAAAGCCACCAGCCAGCCTTACCTCACCAGCTCTGCAGCTTCCAAATGCAAATGCAAAGCTGTCTACTTCCTGTCTACCCATGCCTTTACATGCCTTGCTTTACTGCCTTCTCCTTGGCTCTTAGCCCAGCTACCTCACTTCCTTGTCACTGTCTTTACAGACCTCCAGGTCTCTATGGTTGGTACTGGGATTAAAGGCGTGTGTCACCATGCTTGGCTCTGTTCCCTAGTGTGGCCTTAAACACACAGAGACCCTGCCTGCTAAGTGACCGGATTAAGGGCATGTGCTGCCTGACTTTGTTTACTTAAAATGGCTGGCCTTTTCCCCTTGATCTCCAGGCAAGCTTTATTTATCAAAGCACAAATAAAATATCACCACATTTCAGCACAAATAAAATATCACCACAAGCCTGGCCTAGTAAGCTCCAGGAAAGGCACCAAAGGTACACAGAGAAACCCTGCCTTGAAAAACCAAAAACAAAAAAGAAAATGCTTATTTAAAATTGTATCTAATAATTAAATACAAAATACTTTACTTCTACCATATGACAGCTAATAATATCAAAAACTAGAATTGACTGAAGTCATCTTATTCTAGTATGTCTTCCCCAAAATTATATTTTGTTATAAGTAGAATGCTTAT
The DNA here is from genome assembly GCF_004664715.2 of Peromyscus leucopus. Classification (NCBI taxonomy): domain Eukaryota; kingdom Metazoa; phylum Chordata; class Mammalia; order Rodentia; family Cricetidae; genus Peromyscus; species Peromyscus leucopus. The sequence goes on from NC_051067.1 coordinate 47,691,756, forward strand.
AACAAAATGTTATAAGATTGTCCAATAGTACTAAAAATTTTCTTGTAAATGATTAACTTTCTCTTTTACAATATATAACTTTAAATTTAAAAATAACTTTTAACATAGAACACAGGCAGTAATCAGACATGCCTCAAAGATGTATGTGCAAGAATATATATTGGTTCATGATTTCAAGAGTGAAGTGAAAACATCTAGCAATGAAGGTGACTGACTTATTATACAGCCATCAAATACCATGTGCTTATTAAATTTTGTGTTACATGATTTTTAATGACTTGGAGAAATGCTCACAAAATTTGAAATTTTCTTATGAAAATTTCTTATGAAAGTATAGCTTCTACTGTGTAGAGAACACGTAGTTGTTTGTATATGGCCATGGGAAAAAGAAAAATCTAGGTGAAAACTCAAAACTATTTTTGTAGGTACATCTTTAAAACTGTGATCATTGGAGATTTTGGTTATTCTCTTCATTTAACTACTGTTGAATGCCCATGTCTTTTTCTTCATCTAATTAGATGAGTGTTGGGTAGACCTGAAATGATATAGAAGAGAAAGGGTCAAAAGTAAGTATGATGACTATGATGGCCAGTGTTAATTGTCATCTTGACAGAATCCAGAAGCACCTGAGAGATGGTCTTTGGACATGCCTGTGCAGGATTTTCTTGATTACATTCATTGAGGTGGGAAGAACCACCCCCTGGTATGACACTATTCACTGCTGAGATCCTGAACTACATGGATGGAGCTGGGGAGCTGAGGAGCAGCATGAATTCATTTGCTTTCTGGTTCCTGGTTGTGGATGCAGTATGACCAGCCGCTTCAAGCTCCTACTTGACTTCCCCATCATGATCAACCATATCCTCTAATCGTCAGCCAGGATAAACCCTTTCTCCCTTAAATTGCTTCTGTCCAAGTATTTTATCACAGCCATAGGAAACAAAACTAAGAAAATGAGTCTTCTAAGAGCTTTAGCGTATCAGCTCCCATCTCTCACTGCATTATCTCATTGTCCACCTGCAGTCTTTCTTTGTGGACCACAACAGTCGAGCCACCACTTTCATTGATCCCCGAATCCCTCTTCAGAATGGCCGCCTTCCCAGTCATCTGACCCATCGACAGCACCTCCAGAGGCTCCGGAGTTACAGTGCTGGAGAGGTATGTTCCCTATGCCCTGAATCATTGTTCCCAAGTCTTTGCTCTTCTCTGGGGCCAGAAAAAAGTTTAATTTCTTAGTTTTCATGATCTAGGGTTGTCTGTCCCATGAGAGATGAAGGCATATGCATATTTTTGCAATGGAAAAATGAGTGGTCATTGTGGGGCACCTATGTAGTTACCTAGATATGTCTCAGACTGCCCCCTTCTGTTTCTTCCTTTGTCCAAATCACCATTAACATATATAAAGAATCTTATTGCCAACCAGTTACCTGAAAATGCTACTAAAAGGGCAAAATTCTGATATTCAGTATATGACTGACTTAGAATTTTACCTTTGCATAATGCCCTGGAGAGAACTTCAATACAATCATGAACTAAGAATTGAGAGGGCAAAGAAAAGGAAAAAAGCAAGAGGAAACCAGGCCCTAAGATTAGTACTCTGCCCCATCCTATAGCCTCTTCCCTGGCTTTATCTTCTTTTACCACTTATGATTACTTCCTGCTGAACAATGAAAGGCTGCTGCCTTTTTGAAGGACCATACTCATTACCTTTCTAAACTAGACCCTGTATCCCATACCGGCTCCTTTCTCCTTTTCTCAAGCCAAGAATCAAAGCATTGCTCTTTTCTATTTCCAATCCATTCTGAACAGTGTTATAGGGAATCCTCCTTTCGTTCCTGACTGACAGTTGTAAGGATCTGAGGCCTCTTTTCATAGAAACACCAGGATCTCAGAAGATGTGGCCCTGAGATCCATTTCCTGTGGAAACTTAGGGAAGTGAATTACAGTGAGGTAAACCATGAGAACAGCTCTACAAGAAGGATCTCTCTACCTGTCTATTCTACAGAACTTCACTCCGGGTAGACCTTCTATAGGCATCTAACGAGAAACTGGAGAGATAGCAGCCCACCTAACAGCCACCACTCCAGAATGTTGATTTAGAAGAACAGCCATTGGCTGCTTTCTTGGGAAAAGGGTCTCATGGGCTCTGAGAGATAAAATTGTTTCCTCCCTAGGGAACTCATGGCTTAATGCCAGTGTCACAAAATGAACTTGTCTTTTGTGAAACTTCTTGGATGTTACAGTTTTAGGAAACTGCTGAAGGCATGTTACATCTTTCTTTTTTCCTACACATAAAATGAGTGTGTAGTTACATGAAGAAGAGTGTTATATATCTTCAAACTTTATGCAGATGTCAAGACCATTAAAATTCAGACATATTCTCAGACTACAGAAAGCAATATCCCAGCTTCCTAACTCACTGTGTACAGCATCCCTCCCTAGTGGTACTTTAACAACACTTCAAAGGGTAAAGTTTGTATTGCCTTGAGATTCTAGAGGATAAATTCAAAGTTCTGTATCAACTTGAACTATTCCATTTTAGTTTCTTAAAATACCCAATGTTTTTAATACATTGAGGCCAGGTCTGTATTAATATAGAATAACTGAATGTAGTAAGAAAACTGGGTCCTACAGACAAATTTACTAAAGATATAGATCTCTCACAATTGCAAGTAATTATCTGAAAATGTAAATATTAAAAATGTTTGCAGGCCAATAAGATGGATTTATCAAGAGATGAATCACTTGGCCTCAGGTCTGATAACTGAGTTTGATCCCACAAAGTGGTAAGAGAGAACTGACTCAGGAGAATTGTCCTCTGATTGCCATATGTGTGCTGTGGCATGTGCCTATGTACACACACATGCACCTAGACACACACACACACACACACACACACACACACGCACGCACGCACGCACGCACGCACGCACGCACGCACACACACACACACACACACCATGTGCACACACAAAAATAAGTAGATAAGCAAATTTTTTTTCGAACCTTTTCTATTCTAAAAGAAAGATTGTGACCAAGGGTACCACTTGCATTACTTGTTGTAAAATATATTGATAAGTCAGAATAGCTCCAAAGCAGTTCATTTAATACCATTATTAGTGGTGAGCTGTCATTTTCATCAGCCAAAAATTAGCTGAAGGATTATCCATAGTAATAAAAGGGTGTTCACATGCACCGACCCACCTTTCTGTTTCCTAATTCATCTACTCCCAGTGGACTCTATTGATCATATTTTCAAGCCCCACCCATTTATCTCCTTATCCCTTCTCTTCTGGTAGCTTTGCCTTGACACAGGAGAAATCAGGATATGCAACAGAAAGAAGCTAGGAGGCAGAGCATGGCTGACACAAAGGTGGCACATTAGAAAAAACAAAGACTCAGCCTCTAAAGGAAACAAGTGCATGTCTCCTCTCACAGGAGCTCACGGTTTAGGGACTGAGAGAGGAGATCCACGTGATTCTCCCTCGAGTGTTAGTGCTAACTAACCATGTTAGTGCAACTGCCAGCATGTTGTCTGTGCTAAGTTCTGGCTCAGCGTTAAAATCTCAGCATCCTTTTCTCTCCTGATATCTTCTTCCCTTAAGTCCCCCAGTCCCTTAACTGTAGAGGAATAGTTCCATCCAACCACTCCATCATCTAGCTCAAGTCTGCAATCACCCGGTACCAACTCTTAGCATTTCTACAGGAGAGCCTACGGGGCCTAAGTGTTAATTGCTCTAGTTTGCTTATAGTTTGGCCAAGGCATATGCAGTGTCGGCCATCTGCCTTTGGAGTGGCTGAAATTTATTTGGCTCCTTAAACTTTTCAATCTGGGATTATTTTCCCAGTAAGCATGTGAGCTCAGAAGTAAGCACCATTTTTCTCTGAAGCATACCTGCAAGAGCTAATTCACCATGGAGCCAGGAATAAGGAGGGGGCCCTTTTATGTTTAAAAGCCTTATTCATTTCAGCATAACACACCAAGTTACAATACCTTCATTTGGAATAAGACAAAAGGGGTCTCCTGAATTCAGGTCACCAAGTTTTCTCAAGCTCAGATTTCAGGTGTATCTATTTCTACAATTTCTGCAAGTCACTCATCCACACATAAATGATATTCAAGAATTCTGTCATTGGGCCTGGCGGTGGTGGCGCACGCCTTTAGTCCCAGCACTTGGGAGGCAGAGCCAGGCGGATCTCTGTGAGTTCGAGGTCAGCCTGGACTACCAAGTGAGTTCCAGGAAAAGGTGCAAAGCTACACAGAGAAACCCTGTCTCGAAAAACCAAAAAAAAAAAAGAAGAAGAATTGTCATTGGCATATATAAAACAATACATTAATGTGAACTGGAATAATTCTCTCCAAGGAAAAGGCCCATATCATTTCAGTCTCAGAAAAGTTTTTACGTGTTTATTATTTGATGAAGAAAATATGGGAACTAATACTGCATAACCTCTTTAGAAAGTTCTTCCACTGCTTTGAGTTGTGTCCCTTTGCTTGAGATTAACATGTGCTGCTACAGAACCAGCTTTGAAGGCTGATTTCTAACTACACCAGCTGAGAAAAATTGAGTGCAAAGTGAAAAGTCCACCATTGTGGCACAGAATCTAACTCCTTGTCTCTCAAGTAAGCTACAGGCAATAAGAAGGACCAGAAGGGGGAAAAGTGATGGATTCACAGCCTGACTAGAAGAGAAGCCAAGAGAGCTGTGGTCAGATAGTGAACTGGCAGCACTCTGTATACCAGGGATATATTGTTTATGTCACTAAAGTGTATGGAATTATGACATAAAGTTATTCTAGCAAATGCCACATCTTGTGGGGGAAGTGGTTCTTTTGTGACTAGATGTTTAATCTCTTTTTAAGTGTCTTGACTAAGTTCTTTCTAAAATTCTTAAATATATTGAAGTTTATTTACCATACTTTTCAAATATTACACTATAGCTGATATACCTGATACATATTCCAAAGTGTAAAATCTGTAATTAGTCTCTTTTTTCTGTTTGTTTATTTTGTTTCTTAGACAGAGTCTCACCCAGTAACCAGGACAGGTTAAGAACTAGGCTAGCCTCCAGCTTCTTATCCCCTGCTTCCATTTCCAGACATCTAGGATTACGGCCATGCACCACAATTCTGGGTTTTAAGGTCTTAAGGAACAAAATATATATGGACTCATGATAGAAAAATCATTATCATGTCTTAGACCTTAGAGGATTTATTAATTTTCAAAATTGACCTATGTTTCAATTAATCATCATACATATAGATATTAAGCTAAGCAAAGATATTTTTCACAGGAGGTTTTGTCAAATTTCCAACAAAAACCAAGATATTGAATGAAGTCTGGTAGGGATTTGATATAAATAAACACATTATAGGCAAATATTAGTTAAAATCCCAGTTCTCTCTCACACAATTGAAAACTTTGGATAAATTTAGTTTTTATATAAGCTTAGATTTTATATGTATAAAATTGTGGTAATCAAAATACAATGTAGAAAGAAACCAGAGCAGTGATTGGAATGATAGATGCTAAACCAAGATGGCCATTTGAGAATAGTCAACACTGCCTAAAGAGCAAGTGCATCCCATGTTTGCTGTTGAAGTTCAATGCCAAATCTCTGAAAAGAAAATCATAGACCTAAGTTTCTACTCGTGCTTATAGAGAATTAATTTCTCTGTTTCTGGCCAGTACATTGATTAATATCCATGACATTTGACACAATCACTTTTACAGAACATAATATAACATACCCAACATTCCCCTTACTCAATGATTAGTACTTGCTTGGCTTTCATCACTTTAAGGATTTAAAATTTATTTCCTGAATCTAGGAGATGTCAAGATGTTTTAACTTTTCAGGCAGAAAAGAAAAATGGTTTTAAAGGAAAATCTGTAATTAATGACAGATTTCCAATCTTCCACTTTTATTTTCAATTAGGCCTCAGAAGTCTCTAGAAACAGAGGAGCCTCTTTGCTGGCCAGGCCAGGACACAGCCTAATAGCTGCTATCCGAAGCCAACATCAACATGAATCATTGCCACTGGGTATGTATCCTCCGTCAGTGAGCCTCTAGCAACCCAATACAAAGGTCCCTACTGTGAACCTTTTTAACAGTCCTGCACTTTCTTTCTCTCTCTTTTTTTTCTTTTGAGACATGTTTTTACTGTGTACATTTAGCTATCCTGGCACTTACTATGTAGACTAGGCTGTCCTAAGACAAACAAGATTTGCCTGACAATCCAGTGCATCAGCATGCCTGGCCTCTCCTCTTTCATGACACTTCCCAACTTTTGACTCTCTTTCTCCTCATCTCCATCAGTCCTCTCTTCTAGATCCGCATACCCCTTCTTCTTCATTTTATTCAGTCAATTAAACCCAGAAATACAGGATTTAAGTGAAACAATTATTTCATTTTCTTGTTGCTATAAGTAGTTTTGCTTTGTTTTGCTTGTTTGTTTACTGTTGTTATACTAAGGATTGAATGTAGAAGATTATATATGCTAAGCAAATACTCTACCATGAAGCTATATCTTCATATTTTAATTTTTTGTGGCATAGCCTAAGCTGCTACGGCTGGACTTCCTCTATAGCCCAGGCAGGCATTGAATCATCATGATCTCCCTGTCTTTGATGTCAGCATAGACCTTTGCCACTACACCCAGCCTCATGGAGGTGTTGATTTTTAATATAGTGATTAATTTATCTTTAAGAAGTTTATACATGTATACAACATGTTTTGAACATCATCTACCTACCAGTCTCCGCTCCAACTCCTCTCAATCCCTCCTCATGTTTAACCCTCTGTGTCCAATTAGTGCTGCCTGTATACACATGGATATGGGACCATCAGCTGGAGAATATGCAACCTACCAGAGGATACACTACTGAAAATTTGACTCTCCCTCTCCTACCAGCCATCAGCTGCTAATAGCTCTTCAGTTATGGATGGGGCCTCCTGAGCCCCTCCCCATACATGCTGGAATGTTGACTGGCTTGATTTTATTGGGGTCTTGTGTAGGCAACTACAGCTTCTGTGAGTTTGTAAGTCCTATGGCCCTGTCATATCCAGAAGACATTGTTTTGTCCTGTCTTCCCCAATGTCCTGACTCTTAGACTCTTTCTGCCCCATTTTCTGAGATGTATTATGATCCTTGAGTGGAGGGAGTATGTTACAAAGGGCCGAGTGCTCCACAGTTGCCTCTTCTCTGCATCTCAAGCAGTTATGAGTCTCTGCGCTAACCACCATCCACAGCAAAATAGAAGTTTCTCTGATGAGCAGTGGGAGCTGCACTCCTCTCTGAGTATAAAGAGAAATATTAGTTGCTGGGTGGTAGCACACACCTTTAATCCCAGCACTCAGGAGGCAGAGGCAGGCAGATCTCTGGGAGTTCGAGGCCAGCCTAGTCTACAGAGAGAGATCCGGGACAGGCTCCAAAACTATACAGAGAAACTCTGTCTCAAAAAAAAAAAAAAGAAAAAGAAAAAAAAGAAAGAGAGAGAGAGAGAGAGAGAGAAGAAATGTTAAAGAGGCAGCTTGATACTGTGCCCGTTTATCAACATAATAATGGTAGGTTCTCCCCCAGGATTATGACCTCCCCTGCTATGACCTCCCCATATTCTTCATCAGGTTTAGAATAGCAGACTAGAGTTCCCTCCAAAGATCAGGTCCTAAGCCAATTTTATAAAGTGGTTGATGACCCTCTGTCATATTCATGCCACTATTGCAGCAGTGGGAATCCTTGGTTGACACCTGGTTAAGATGGCTGCTCTGTGTGCTCTCTCATCTATGGCTCCCTTTCCGTGGGTGTGTGAGGAAAGCTTGCACAGTCAGCATTCCCAACCTCAACTATTTAATTTCAAAACACTTGTATTAAGCAAACTGAGGTGAGAGAGTCTGAATAATGTGTGTTTTCATCCCTGTGGCTGGAAAATCAACACATAGCCATGTCAGCAATTGTCAAACACTCAGTAAAGGATTCCTTTGGACCCACAAAGGATCTTTTGTCGTAGTAACTTGGGAAAAGAACGGCGAAAGCTAGAATAAATACAGAAGGCCTCACAGGAGAGCTGTTCTGATCTCCATCTTCCATCTAAACGTGGATGACACAATGCCCTGAACACTCCCTGTGATTTGCACATTACTGCTCAGCCTTGATTACTTTTACTTGTCTTTGAAGATAATAATGCTGTTTTGTCCTATTTTTATGCAGTGCTTCATTTCCTTAAGAACATTTCAAATGTCTACATTATTCCCTAGGATCAAGTGGGCATTTTATAATCATCTACCTCAACCACTGTTCTGCATTTTTTTTTCTGTTTCAGCATATAATGACAAGATTGTGGCATTTCTTCGCCAGCCAAACATTTTTGAAATGCTACAAGAACGTCAGCCAAGCTTGGCAAGAAACCACACACTCAGGTAGGGTTCACTGCCCATCCATAGAACACTTGATCCTTCCAGTCTTATTCCGGGTTGAAAAACAACACTGTGCAGAGGGACCCATTGAAGCTTATGACACCTTCCATTCCTACGTGGGAGTTTTAAGTTGAGTCCTGAAAAGGAAGGGTCGAGTGTTCTCAAAAATTTATCAGAGAAGGTAGCCCTATCTCGTTACATAGTGCTAAAATTATTTCCACTCATTTGGAAGAAAACAAAAAGGGAACAAAGTAGTTTTCATTAAAGATTACTTATGTAAAGCACTATCTAATTTATTTTTAGTTTGGAAATGTAATTGTCTAATGATAAAACAATTAGGTGACAACTTTCAAAACTAAGCAAACACAAAGTACTACGCATATGCTAACTACTTAAATCCTAGTATATATGTCATGTTTAATATTTTTTATTTTTGAGGTTATAATATAATTACATCATTTCCCTCTTCCCTTCCCTCCCTCTAAACCCCTCCTTGCTCTCTTTCAGACTCATGACCTTATTTTTTCATTATTTGCTGTTACATACATATATAAATATACATATATATTCATAAATACAACCTGTTCGGCCTGTATAATGTTACTTGCATGTATCTTCAGGGCTGGTGATTTAGTATTGTATAACTAATTTCTGTGCCCTTCCCTGGGGAAGACTATTTCTCCGGCTCTCAGCACTCCTTAGTTACCTGTAGTTCTTCGTCTGAGGTTGAGGCACTGACGTCATCCCTGTTCGGCTCATATTTAGGCAGTTACGTTCGTGAGACTGTGTGGGTGTGGCTTCTGACATTCCTAGGAGACAGCAAACTCCCTGTTCCATCTGCTCTTCTGCAGTGATCTTCGAGCCTTAGTTGCAAAGAGTTGTGCTGTAGATGTATCATTTGGGACTGGGCTTCAAAAGTCTGCATTTTGACTGGTTGTGATTTTTTGTAATAGTTTCTACCTGCTGCAAAGAAAAGTTGCTCTGATAAGAGGTGAGGGCTATGCTTATCTGTGGGTATAAAGACAAATATTTATAATGCATCAGGGATCATACTGGTGTAATAAGGTGACAGCTTTAGATTCTCCTCCAAAATCTGTGACTTTCTGAACCCTGAGCAGATAGCTAGGTTTCCAGTCATATATGTATGTGATGACAATCAGTTGAAAAAAGAGGACAAGAATTTGAAAGAGACCAAGGAGGGCCATATGAGAGGGTTTGAAATAAGACAAGGGAAAGGAAAGTGATATAATTATAATCTCAAAAAATAATAGTAATAATAATAATATAAAATTTTTGGATATGAGATCAGGCAAAGAGTCTTTGTGCCCCAGTAGCAATTAGCCAACCTTTCTAATAATAGTCAACCACAAATATCATTGTATTTGTACATAGTAACTAAATATGCATTTCAGAGTTATCTATTAAAATTGTGTGTTCTCTATCAAGAATTCTGTTATCTAGGTTTGAGAGGGCTCAATTCAGGCGTTGTCATTCTGCACAGTTGGCATTGTTAGAAGACAAGTGGGGAGTCGAGTTATTTTAGAAAAATAATCTCCTGTCTCACTAAGTGAATAGGATGACGAGTGAAGCATATGGCAACAACATCTTAATAAATAACACAAGATAAAAAGATAAACTAGATCACAGTCAACATTAATAGTAAAAGTTAACAGTGGCAGGCACACTTTACAGTACACAAATTCTGTTTGTAAACAGAAGTTCATTCCAGAAAGACGAACTCTTCCTACAGCTCACAGTCTTCCTTCTGCACAAATAGGGGAAATCCCACAGCATGGGTAGTGTCCTTTAGGTTAGTGTTTTTCAAATCTGTTCAAATGTTAATGAATCACATGGAGCTCTTGTCAGAATGCAGATTTAGATTCATGGCTTAACTTTCAATATTTGCTTTCACTTTAAAAGTTGTGTTTTGTGGAAATAAAAAATCATAAATGTATATTTATATACCAACTTACGTGTATTATAGGTGTTTTAGGTAGCTAGTAGTATTTTTCCTTATAACTTTTTCAGACATCTTACTGTTATTCTACCTTCCTTCTGTATTCATTCCCCTCCCCTTCCCTGATTAGAGCCTCCTTGTCTTTCCCATTTCCCCCATCAGATCATTTGTACCCTGTTTTTCCCCTCTCTGTTGCTGACTCCCACCCCAGGAATGATCCCTTTTCACTTTCTTGGTTTCTGCAGTTATTACAGGATATGTACTCACATCTAAAAATTTGGTGCTTGAAGCCTCAAATGAGAGAGAACATGCAATATTGGTCTTCCTGGCTCTGGGTTACTTCACTCAATATGATCGTTTCTAGTTCCAACCACTTTTCTTTGAAGCTGAATAGTCTTCCACAGTGCATAAGTACCACATTTCCATTATCTATTCATCAGCTAAATGATATTGGGCTGTTTCCATTTTCTAACTATTGTGAATAAGCAGAAATGAACATGATTGAACAAGTACCTGAGAAGTGGGATGTCCAGCCCTTCGGGCATATACCAAGGCATGGTGTAGCTGAGTCATATGGTGAATTCATTTTTAGCTTTCTGTGAATTCTTCACATGATTTCCAGAGTGGCTGGACCAGTTTACAATACACCAACAGTGAATAAGAGTACCCCTTTCCCTCTGGCCTCTCCATCACTTATTGTCAGTTATTTTCTTGATCTGTGCCATTCTGACTAGGGTAAGATGAAATCTCAAAGTTGTTTTGATTTTCATTTCCCTAATTGCTAGGATGGTGAACATTTTTTAGAGGTATTCCTTATCCTTTATCTTTATTCTATATACTATATTCTTTATCTTTTTCCTTTATCCTATATTTTTATCTATATCCTATATCCTTTATCTTTATCCCATATTCTATATCTTTCCTATTTTGAGAATTCTTTGTTCATGTCCCAGACCCATTTTTAATGGGTCATTTGGTGTTTTGACTATTTAAGTTCTTTATATATTCTAATATTGATCCTCTGTAAGATATGTAACTGTCAAAGATCCTTTCCCATTCTGTGGGCTTCCTCTTCATCCCATTGATTGTCCCCACATGATTTCCATCTTGTTGAGCAGATCTTAAATCCAATTATACAGCTGATGGTTACTGCCAAGGTATGAGTGACCCATGACCTTAGGGTTATCATGCCAAGCTGGTCCTTGTGGTTCTTTGGCTTCATAACTGAGTAGGACTGTTGGTTGCTTCCCTCCTTTGGAAGCTTTCATGGTGCTTTCTGGTACCATGAAAGCTAGCCCTCAGGGTGGACACTTTCAGGTCAGATCTACCTCAAGGCCCTCTGGTTCCCATTTCTGAAGTATATGTGGTGTCTTTAGCAATTGGGGCTTACCTTTTACCTCTTCAGGACAACCAAGGGCAGTAGCAATTGCATGTTTGGGGAGTCTCTTGGACAATCCTGACCAGCAACTCAAAAACGGACTTCTATGCCTGGTTTGGGAGGGGGTTGTTAGATGGTCTTTGGCTCTTGAGGGAGCATTGTCAGCCCAGATGAGAAAAATCCCATTTAAATTATATGTATATTTATCATATTTATCCACTGACTTACTTACATGTATTATAGGTATTTTTAGGTAGGTAGTTAAGGAGACAGGTTTCTGTCACTCCCTGAAAAGTATGCAAACAGCCTGATTTATTCTCCAAACGCCGGTTAGAAAAGCTACTGTGAACACCCCCCCAGGTTTTGCTTATAGCAGTTATTCCAGTGGTACTTTACCTTTACCAAGGCTGGATCCCAAAGCATGCCCTGTTCAGTAACATTTTAGTAGAAACCCCTTACCTTTAAAAATCTCCTTTCTACAGTAATAGTTAAAGAAAATGTCTTCAATTTTAGAGGGAATGGAGACTCCTGGAGTCATTGGAGGGGGAGAGAGAGTGGAGGAAATGACATAAGTACTCATATATGAAATTCTCAAAAAAAGAAGTAAAATTGAAAACTTTAATAAAATGCCCACATTTATGGAGTCACTGTCAGAGAGAAAACAATGTTGCATTGACCGTATTCCTTACTGGAGTAAATTGAGTGAAGGGTATATAAGATTTCTCTGTATTTCTGTTTTTAACTACACATGTGCCTTATTTCATATCAACATAAAATTTTAAATTAAGAAGTTAAATATTTAAAAATGAATTAGTCCTTAAATTTTCCCCAAGTTTAACTGCAAGAGGCAAGGACAAATTCATTCAAAGCATTTATATAGAGAATGACTGAGAGCAGTGGTGTTGGTGTTGTCAGGCACGCAAATTGAAAAGTCAATTTGAGCAAAATAAGTACTTCTTACCTATAGGCTTACTTGAAATTATTTTCCAGATTAGAGTTGGAGATCAGAATGGTTAACCTGCAACTAAAGAAAGATAGACTCAAGTCTACCTTTGACTAAGCCTGAAGGCCCTTGTCATTCTAAAGCCTCGGCTCCCTCTGTTCCCAGGGTGACATTATACATTTATATCAGGCACAAGATTTCTGAAGAGACAGCCTCCACTTTGTCCTCTTTTGGCTTCCAGTGTACCTTGAGAGGTATTTTCCCAACTCCCCATGGCCTTATTGTGTTCTTGTCTATCTCAGTCAGACTCTGACTTTGCTGTGCTCCTCAACTTCTGACTCTGTGAGAGTCTCAGAAAAGCCACCCCTTACAAAGCATCCCGAGAATTCAGATGATCCTTGAGCACTGTGAAATGCACCAGATGTTGGAGAATGCCATTAGCCACATTGCAAGAAGGGATAAAAAATAAATCTAAAATTATTTATTCCCTAGCTCTTGAGTTGACAGGTAATTCCCATTTTCTTTTCAACTTTGGTTCTAGGGAGAAAATCCATTATATCCGGACAGAGGGTAATCATGGGCTTGAGAAATTGTCCTGTGATGCAGATCTAGTCATTTTGCTGAGGTAAGGGGTTGGACCTGAGATCTTCTTGAAAAGCTACTGTACAGCATGGGTGGAGAGGTTGGAGAAGGGTTTAGACTCACCCTAAAAACGATGAGAATCAGTTTCTGTTTTTTGTAGAAGATCTTAAAAGTAGAGCTTCTGTGCTTACATCTTGTCTCCAGATGTACAGCTGCAGCATCAGGGACTGTAGAGTTCTTGATGGAGACTTCGTTGTAAGGTTCATAAAGGCTTGAAGAGCCAGAGAATTTGCAAGCGGGGATTCTAACTGCTCTTACTCAATCTGTGCATACTTTCTCATGGGACAGACAACTAACTTTCCTCTTTTTAACCTTTACAGTCTCTTTGAAGAAGAGATCATGTCCTATGTCCCCCTCCAATCTGCCTTCCACCCTGGGTATAGCTTCTCTCCCCGCTGTTCACCCTGTTCCTCACCCCAGAACTCCCCAGGTAACTTGAAATTCTGGCCTGGTCTTACTTAATTGGTCATGTGTGTTTTCACCCACTGAAAGGGAATTTATGACGTGTGTGTGTGTGTGTGTGTGTGTGTGTGTGTGTGTGTGTGTGTGTTCTCTCTCTCTTCATCCCCTTCAATGTTCTAATCAAAAGTATACTCTAAATCAGGTATTGACAAACTGCTGCCTGGTTTTATAATTTCTCCAAGCTACACTGAGACTTGTTTATGTTTCTAAATGATTGAGAAAGAAAATGAGATCGAGCTGAATTTGTTAGCCCAAGCTAGCCTCAAGCTCACGGCTATCTTGATCTAGTCTCCCAGATACTGAGATTACAGGGGTGGTCTATCATGCCCAATTGAAGCACTAAAACCAAACCTCAGTGTTTCTAAGTAATGAGTCTAGGAATCTTCTCATGCTTGTTCATATTTGTGTTTTCTGTGGAAGCTTTCATACCTACCACAGCAGAGATGAGCCATACTAGCAAAAACTGTGTGGCCTGAAAAGCCTAAAATATTTACTCTTTGTCCCCTTATAGAGGTGGATCCCCACCTGGTCATTGCATCCTAATGGCTATTCCAAGCACTTCAAACGCATTTATTATGGGTAAAAGAAAGTTTACATAGTAATTATGTGAACAACCTTGTTTATTTTAACATAAAGAATTAAATGTTAACTATCTGATATTGTGGGTTATACAGTGTCTTCAATGTTTTTCAGAGTTGCCTAATATTTTGATCTTATAACTGTCCCTTCTAAGAATGTTGCTTTATACAAACACATATCACAGAAGACTATTTATGGCTATTTCAGAGACTGTTTGAGATTCTGTTCTAACCCTAAACCCATATTTGTTGAATGATTTTTTTACTGAAACTCAAGGAAGGCTTTTTAAAATCAAGTGTTGTAAGCCAACTCAATCCAAAGACATATCAATTTGATATTTATATTCTGAGGAATGGCAGCAGGAAAAATACTATTTTCTGTAGTTGAATCCTTATTTCTTTAAGAATAAAAAAAAAAACAACTTTGTACTTACAGCCATAGCACTGTAATTCATGGCATACAACAGTGTCCCATCTACGCTGAGGTGCTGAGGCAGAGTTCACTGGCATCACATGCCGTGACAAAGTGCCAAGTGTGCATGTGGTGTGTTCAAACCAAGGCTGCAAGGAGGTTCTCTGAAGGACAGGAGAGAACTGCAAGGCATGCTGAGAATTTATTTGAATTAATTTTTTATTGTTGTGGGTTCAAAATTTTTTTCCACAGCTTCCACATTCAGTTACACAGTTTATGAAATGTTGATCTAATAAAAGCCCCTAAATGCTTGAGTCCTAGTATGTATAAGCATGTTTCTTTTCTTTCAGCATCAGTGTCGATACAGAAGCATGGAAAATACACACACTAAGGGTCTCTTGCCTCATGCTACCTTCAGTCTTTTCTTGTGGCAGCTTACAAGAAAACTTTTGTCTAGTTCGTTTTATGTTAATACTCTCAAATTACCCAAGTACTGAGCAAGTCAAGGCGATTCACTTGGGGGTGCTTTTAACAGAAACACAACTTAAATAATTTAAGTGGAAGATACAAACATTCCCATAAGAATCTACTTTTTATTTTTACTATTTTACTTCAGTTTAATATAAAAGTAACTGAGAGTGTCGGCAATGAAAGTAACTTCTTAGGTGCCCACAAAGGCAAGGAACATGCTTCAGTGGGTATTTGCTCTACTGTAAATCTGCACACCTGTTCTTGGATGAAAAGTGATAATGTGGACTGCCTGTTTCTCTCTACAGGTTTACAAAGAGCCAGCGCAAGAGCCCCTTCACCATACCGAAGGGATTTTGAAGCTAAGCTACGCAATTTCTACCGAAAACTGGAAGCCAAAGGATTTGGTCAGGGTCCGGGTAAAATTAAGTGAGTACCTAGTATTTGGCCCTAAATTAAGGGAGTAGCCTTTCTTAGCTATTCACTTTTTTGCATCATTGAATATTGGATATACTAATATGGTAACACTCATGGCCTGAAAGAGAGGAATAGAAAAATTAGAAAGTTAGAGGAGGCCAGGCAGTGATGGCGCACGCCTTTAATCCCAACACTCAGGAGGCAGAGCCGGGCAGATCTCTGTGAGTTCGAGGCCTGCCTGGTCTCCAAAGTGAGTTCCAGAAAAGGCGCAAAGCTACACAGAGAAACCCTGTCTTGAAAAAAAAAAGAAAAGAAAGAAATAGAGAAAGAAAGAAAGAAAGAAAGAAAGAAAGAAAGAAAGAAAGAAAGAAAGAAAGAAAGAAAGAAAGAAAGAAAGTTAGAGGAGAAAAAGAAAAATGTTCAAGTAATTGGAAGAAAGAGGAAGGAAGAAAGGAAAGGGGAGGAAAAAGAAAAAACCATAAATTTAAGACAAAGGTACACGGCATCAGCAATAGACCTCTTCAGAAAACAGAGACCCTTAAACTAAGCCAAAATCCTCTATTTCTATTCATGTAAGAGTAATCGAGCTGGGCAGTGGTGGTTCATGCCTTAAATCCCAGCACTCGGGAAGCAGAGGCAGGCGGATCTCTGTGAGTTCAAGGACAGCCTAGTCTACAGAGTGAGTTCCAGGACTGTTATATAGAGAACTCTGTCTCAGAAAACCAAAAAATAAATGAGTAATTGAGGTAAATTTTAATTCATTTCTCAGATTTGTAGACTCTTAGCAACTTTGCAATGAAGGACAAGTAGAAGAAATGTTACCTGACCCCTAGGTTTATTATTTTAGTTGAAAAGCTGAGCTCAATCTTGACATCCTAACTGAAGATACCTCCTAACCTAAGAGACATGATACCAGTTGACAGAAAAACAATTTTAAATACAGTTGAGAATGTCGAATGATAAGCATGCATACATTCTTCGTGTGTCAGCTATTTGTATATATATATATCAAGCCTAGTACCAGACTGATAGAACCTCTCTTGTCCTCTCCTCTCTCATTAGAGAAGCTAATGAGTGAAGCATAATATTGAGCACTCATGACTCACATACAACAGTGCTCAGCACCCTGACTTCAATGCTTTCATTCACCATCACCTTTTCTTCTCAGGCTCATTATCCGCCGAGACCACTTGCTGGAGGGGACCTTCAATCAGGTGATGGCATACTCCCGGAAGGAGCTCCAGAGAAACAAGCTCTACATCACCTTTGTTGGCGAGGAGGGGTGAGGCGCCAGGAGCTTGATTCAGATAGATCAATGTGGGGAAATCAAATCCCAGGAACGAGGGGTCACTTTTCTCAGGGAAGAATAGAGTGGCTATAAACATTGGTCTAAAGTGACTCGGAGCATATCTTATCAGTAAGCTTTTCTCTCCCCGGGAATTCTCAATCCTTGCTCTTTAAAGAAAGAAAGAAAGAAAGAAAGAAAGAAAGAAAGAAAGAAAGAAAGAAAGAAGGAAGGAAGGAAGGAAGGAAGGAAGGAAGGAAGGAAGGAAGGAAGGAAGGAAGGAAGGAAGGAAAGAAAGAAAGAAAGAAAGAAAGAAAGAAAGAAAGAAAGAAAGAAAGAAAGAAGTGTGAGTTATTGGCATGTCCCAGAGTCTGGGATCCCATGTCCAAAGTATAATATAAATTAAAATTCTGAAACACTGGATATTTACTTTGTAGGTGTCATAAATTCTTGAAGTGAGGGAACCTCTTTCTTCCAAATGCATATATCAAATTATATACCAAAGTTTTTGTGTGCTTTTTATGACTTCATGAATCACCTAAGTGTGTAATGTAACTACCTAAAAGGCAAATGAAAATGTACTTGTAAGCTTGTATGCATATATACATACATACAAACTTACACAACACATTCATTCATAGGAGTTCATTCATAGACATTTGGTTAAAAAATACCCCAAACCATGGCTGGGCGGTGGTGGCCCACACCTTCAATACCAGCACTTGGGAGGCAGTGGCAGGTGGATCTCTGAGAGTTCAAGGCCAGCCTGGTCTACAGAGTGAGTTCCAGGACAGTGAGGGCTACTCAGAGAAACTCTGTCTCGAGAAAAAAAAAAAAAAAAAAAAAAAACAATTACTACACCTTCATTTTCTACTATAAATGAATACTTCCACTTGAGTTCACTAGAAAGAGGAGAGACTGCCCTCTGTTCTCAGACCCCATACCTGAAAGACCTCACTAGGATCTGGATAAGAAACTATCACAAAAGTGAACTTCCTGGACCTGTGTTTCCTTTGCAGCCTGGACTACA
This sequence comes from Peromyscus leucopus, assembly GCF_004664715.2. Taxonomy (NCBI): domain Eukaryota; kingdom Metazoa; phylum Chordata; class Mammalia; order Rodentia; family Cricetidae; genus Peromyscus; species Peromyscus leucopus. The sequence goes on from NC_051067.1 coordinate 47,709,745, forward strand.
GTGGCCCTTCTCGAGAATTCTTCTTCCTTTTGTCTCAGGAGCTCTTCAACCCTTACTATGGACTCTTTGAGTATTCTGCAAATGACACTTACACAGTGCAGATCAGCCCCATGTCTGCATTTGTAGAAAACTATCTTGAATGGTAAGGTCTCTAATTTTCACTTTCCTGTGTTCAAAAATTGTTATCTTTCTTAGTCAAAAGTCAGCAGCATTTCTCTCAAGTAACTGCATTTGGAGCAGTTAGCCAGGAATAGTTGGATCATAAGGGTAGATAACAGAACCACAGAAGTAAGAATGCTAGCCATTACAGAGAATGTAAGATAAATTACCAAAGATATTGATGTTATAACAACTGTCAATTGGTATAAGATAGAATAATTGCCTAGATAAATACTCCTAGAAGACATAGATTACAAAAACTGAGAATGTCACTGGAATCACGAATGTGCCACTGAATGCTTCTCAGAGCTATTCATGGTTTTAAAATTCTCTTACCTTGAACTAGTATGCCTTTAGCATTGGATTTGTATTTTAAGGTAAATAAATTCCCTGGGTCAGATGACCTCTATGCAGCCTTCTGATTTGAAAATTCAGCGTTGCTTTCTTGGCTTCTAATAAGGAATTCTATTACCAACTATGGATATGTATGTGAAGCTCAGGATCTGCCAGTTCTGTGCAACTCTGTGGACTCAGTACCTCACATGCTGTGGTTGAAGCCTCCAGAAATCCACATGGAGCTCTTAGTCACAGATTCCTGCTGCATCACCCCAGGCCTAATTTGATTTCCCCTCCCCCAACTCCTCTGAGATCCTGCCCACCTCCCTTCCCTTCCAAATCCACACTCTTCTTGTCTCTCATTAGAAAACAGACACCTAAGGAATAACAATAATATAAGATAAAACAAGAACAACCAAACCAGAATAAGGCAAAACAAACAAACAGAAGAAAAAGAGCAAAGAAAAGGCACAAAAACACAGAGATGCAGAGACACATATTCATATACACAGGAATCCCATAAAAAACACAAAACCAAATGGTATAATATATATGCAAAGGACCTGTAAGGTTAAAGAAAGAAAGAAAAAGAAAAATGCCCTCGCAAAACAAAAGAGCCTCCAAAGATAATGTTGAGTTCATTTCGTGTTAGCCATCTACTGCTGGTCATGGGTTCTCCCCTTAAGAGTAGTTTGTATCCCCTGTAAGACTCCACTGGAGAGGAACAACATTTTATTTCTGAGTGGTTATCAATTGGAGCTAGCTTCTGCATTACGGATGTGGGCTTGTGTCCACTTCTCCTCACAGCACTAGGATCCCATCTGGCGCAGACCCGTGCAGGCCTGTGCGTGCTGCCACAATCTCTGTGAGTGTGTATGTGCTTCAGCCCTGCCGTGCTTAGAGGGCTGTTTCATTGGTGTTCTTACAATCTTCTACCTCCTCTTCCTCAGTGTTCCCTGAAATCTGGAGGCAGGGGGGAGTTGATGGAGGCATCCCAATGAGAACTGCATGTCTCAAAACTTTGCCTAGCTATGAGCCTCTGTATTTGTTCCTATCTACTGAAGGGGGAAGCATCTCTGATGAGAGGTGAACAAGTCACTGGTCTATAAGTATAGCAGAATGTTGTTAAGAGTCATGTTGTGTCTATGTTCAATCATCAAGCAGCCCAGGCTATTGCCAAAGCTATTGGTTGCTCTCCACACACGAACAGTAAAGTCCTATGGCTGAAGATAGCACCTACATAGCTCATTGAACTTGGAAAAGTCAAGCTGGTGCTACCCAAAGCCTTCACCCCTATGGACTAGTGTTCATGGTGCTGGAAGATGCTCTGCATGCTGCCAAAGATGAGAGGTAAACACCAACCCAGCTACAAACCCTTAGATCTACAGTAATGATCTGCCTGCAAGATGCACTAGGGCAATAGTGGCACAATACTTGCAGGGGTAACCAACCAGTATCTGATTGGATTTTAAGCCCACTTCATGATATAGAACCCACATCTGACACTGCTCAAGTGCCCATAAAATATATGTTTATCATGTCAGGCATGGGTTCCAGCACATGGAATGGGTCTTAAATACAATCAAAAAGTGGTTATTTACCCCCATAACATTTGCACTATTATCACATCAATATATATTGCAGGCAGATTGCTTTTGTAGGGCTCAGGGTTTGTAGCTGCATGATATTAATGATTAATTTTATCCTCTGGCAGCATGCAAAATAAGTTCCAGTACCAGGAACGCTAGTCAATAGGGGTGAAGCTTCTAGCCCAATATCTCCACATTCAATGACATAAGTAAGTAGTGTCTTCAACAATAGGTTCTTATCATCAGGTTGTGGAGGGTAACTAAGCTTGACAATATCCTGTGATGTCTGTCAGGGGCTGTAGGACCCATTTGGCCAATGACTCACCAGGATGTAACTTATTCCTGGCACTGGAAGTTTTACTTAGTGGCATGAGATGTCTGGGGGGGGGGGGCATTTTCTCCCCTATTATATAATGGCTTCATATAAATTACTCTCAGGTGTGTATATATTTTAGAAAGCTTCTGCAGCAGTAGGTTTCAATATAGTTTGTCAAAATGCCTTACTGTTAGTTGTTCCTCCCCATATTGTCTCCTTTATATTGTCCTCCTGTCACCCTCCACCTTTAATCCTGCTAGTCTAGTTTCCTCTCTGTCACTTTGTAACATTATATTCTATTTCCCCTTCCTTGGAAGATCCCCACTTACTCCCTGACCCCTTACTAGCTACATAACTTCTGGGATAATTCTAATTGAAACACACATATCTAAAACTTAAGAGGGAAAAAAATGAAATATTTGTCTTTTTGAGTTTGGGTTCCCTTACCCAGGATGTCTGTTTCTAGTTCCAATTATTTACTAGAAAAATTCATTTTTTATATCCTTTTATTTTGATCTTTCACTTTTTTCATTGAAATAGAATATCACATTTCCTCTCTTTCCTTCCTCTAGTCCCTCCCAGTTAACCTCCCCTAAACCCTTCCATGCCCCAACACCCTCAAGTTGATAGTCTTTTTTTCTTCCATTATTAGTTTTTATCCATGCATGTACGTGTATGCACAAATACATAGCAATACAACCTGCTGAGTCCATTTTTGTTGTTTGTGTATAAATAGTTTCAGGCTGACCACTATGCATTTGACAGCAAATAAAGAAGATCATCCCTAAGAGAAGCTAATTCTCCTTTAGTTCTTTGTCTAGGGATGGACTCACATGAAATTTTTCTCTTTCCATGTTAACATGCTCATTGATATTATCATTGCTCTGGTTTTGTTGATGCAGTCATTTCTAGGAGAGATTGTTTCATATCAGACTTCCTGGTATTCTGGCTTTTACAGTCTTTCCACTTCTCCTTTGATGTTCCTTGAGCCATAGATTCAGGAGCTGTAATAAATTTTATCATTGGGATTGGGACCCCCATGATCCATTGTTATCTGTATTCTATCCAGTTGTGTTTTCTATGGTTGTCTTTGATCCTTTGGTGGGGGGAAGTGGTAGCTACATTTATCTGTGGGTATAAGGATAGGATTTAGAACATAGTAAAGAATTAAGCTAGACGAACCGAGTGGCAGTAACTTTGCTAAGGTCTGTGATTTCAGTAGCCCTGGAAAACTGACTACGTTTCTAGCACCAAGCATTGATTTCTCTCCTGTTAAGTTGGCCTTAAGTTCAATTAGATAGTTGTCCATTGCCACCAACATGTGAGTGCCACTTACTGCACCATTACGCATATCTTGTCATGCTAGTGATTGCCATGGTTCATAGGTACTGTATAGCTGAGTAGCACTGTGTAATTGTTTAGCCCTTACTTGGCAGGTTGCATAGTTTTTGGAACCGTGTATATCTAGGCTTCAGAAAAAAGTGACTTTCAAATGAGATATTGTGCTATTTTTATTACTATAGCTCTGTAGTACAACTTGAAATCTGGGATGGTGATATCTCCAGCAGTCCTTTTATTATTCAGGATTATTATAGCTATTCTGAGTTGTGTTTCCATATGAAGTTGAAGCTGGTTTTTTTCTTCTAATTCTATGGGAGGTCTTTCCATCTTCTGATGTCTTTTTCAATTTCTTTTCTCAGTGCCTTAGAGTCTTTATTATACAAGTCTTTACATTGGTTGGTTAGAGTTATTTTGCTGTTGTCCTGACTTCTTTCTCAGGATGCTTGTCATTTGTATATAAGAAGACTAGTACTTTCTATATGTTAATTTTGTGTCCTCCTACTTTTTGAAAGTGTTCTATCAACTGTAGAAGTTTCTTGGTGTAGTCTGTAGGGTCATTTACATATAAAATCATTTCATCTGCAAATAAGGATACTTGACTTCTTCTCTCCCTATTTGTATTCCCTTGATCTCCTACAGTTATCTTATTGCTCTGTGATTTCAAGTAGTATATTGAATAGATATGAAGAGAGTAGATATCCTTGTCTTGTTCTTCCTGGTTTGTTTGTCTCCATTTAAGATGATGATTTCTGTATTCTTGCTATAAATTGCCTTTATTATGTTGAGTTATGCCCTTATATACCTAGTTTCCTCAAGACTTTTATCATGAGAAGCTGTTGGATCCTTTTCAAAGGCCTTTTCTGCATCTAGAGAGATGATCATGTTTTTTTCCTTTAATTATGGACTGCATTTATTGATTTTTATATGTTGAACCACTCCTGAGTCTGCAAGATGAAGCCAACTTGATCATGGTGGTTAATCTTTTTGATGTGTTCTTGAATATATTTGCAAATTTTTTACATCAGTAGTTTTATTACAATACACATTGATACACGTAGTAGAGATGGAATGTTCTGGCATTTCTGAGCATTTTATGGAAAGCAAATGTAGCCATCAAGGCAGTAGTCATTCATACCTTTCCAAACAAAAAAAAAAAGAAGCTTTTATATGTGATAACTCATAAAGGCAAAATCTTATTATTATCCAGGAAACCCTGGTTTAAGGAAACAGCTGTTGTCAACTGAGCTGAGAAGGAAAGATTTCCTGGATTATTTTGAAGTCCTGCCTCTCACTTCAACAACCCGAGTGACCCTTATGACACGTTAGGAGACTGTGTGTTTGGAGACTACATGGGATGTGCTTACAATACCAATGATTATAACATCACCATAATTGAAAGGAAAAGATAAACTGGAAAAAAGTATGTCCTACACAATGCTCCTTTTACATGATTCACTTAAAGGTTGTAGTTACCATACCATCTTTATTAGAGATCATTGGCAAAGCTTGCTTTTATATCTGCAAAAGGGTTCTGCCTTTTTGAGCTCAGAGGCAAACTGCCTATGGCACGAAAAGTTGCTGACCCTGAGGAGGCAGGCACCAGCTTACCTGGAGTCACAGAGGCATTGTTTTGTGTTCTCCTTGTAAAAGATGGGAGGAATCTCAACGATTTCCCCCTCAGTAGTCATTATAGCAGTTGGGTGTTTAAATCTCTTTAGTGCCCAAATGTACAAAAGCACTCTAAGGGAAAAAAAATCACAATGGCATTTTGAATAAATATGCTACATACTATATAACTTAGGGACAACAGAGAGAGAAGCCCAAGTACAGCCCTAGTATTCCATATAAAAAAGCACTGCAGGAGAAAACTGTTCATAAGCATTAAAACTCAAGTGTATATAAATACATTTTGGTTAATCTGTGCTATGTCAGATAGAAATGCTGCCAGATACTCAGTCTGCTAGGTGACTCCTTTGGGTTTTCACTGTTAGCTGTAGAAGTAGAAAAATAGGGCGGTGGTGGCGCACGCCTTTAATCCCAGCACTCGGGAGGCAGAGCCAGGCAGATCTCTGTGAGTTCGAGGCCAACCTGGTCTCCAAAGCGAGTTCCAGGAAAGGCACAAAGCTACACAGAGAAACCCTGTCTCAAAAAAAAAAAAAAAAAAAAAAAAAAAAAAAGAAGAAGTAGAAAAATATACACTGTTGCATTTCCTTATACATAAATGTTTATGTAACTTAGATCATGAAACTTTGCTTTGATTACATTCACTTAAAACCTGTGTCTCTAAAAACAAATACATGAAGCTGCTAATAACAAATTCTGAGTTCCTTCCCAAGACACTCAGAAGTTTCTTAACAATGGCAGGGAACCATTAGCCGCCCGTTAAGCCTTCTGTCTGCAGTAAAAACTGAAATGCAGGCACATTACTGAAATAGCATCCCCACACACAGGAGCAGCTGTGGCTCTGGGAGCAATGTCTTCATTTCCTCCGTGTTCATTCTCTGCCATGCCTCTGCATCTGTCCAGCGATGGGCTGGCATTTCCCAGCGACAACACCTTCTTCAGTTGACATTACTTTCTAACCTAAGCAGTCAGCTGTCATGGCCTTTGAGCTTTGTTGGGGGAACTAACACCATTTGTGTTTGATATCACTCCCAGAGATGGCAGTGAGGGGTGTGTAATGATCCCACTGAGGTAAAGCCCTGGAATCTGAAGGAAGCAGAGTTCCCAGGAGAGCAGCACATAACGGACCTGGGGCTCCATCTCTGAGTGCCATGAAGTCACTCAAAACCATTGCCAGGATGAGAACCTGGGACATCTGACACTGTGGTTCAAACAACAGAAATAGGTAAAACACCCAGAATAGTTTCTAAAGAAAGGATGCCATTCACAAAAAGATGGGATGTTACTGTTTAACTTTAATCCCCCCCTCAAAAAAAAAGCTTCTTCAAATGGGATAGCCAAACCCATCTGTTTAATAAAGCACAATACTTGGCCTTGTCATTGTTTGTAGTATGGAAAATTCAGAAATATAGGAAACCTGTGATAAGTGACAGCAAGAACTTGTAATGCTACTGCCTAGCATTTTTTAAAAAGGAAAACTTAAAATCTAACATCGAAGAAGCTCAATGTTTTTTTGTGCTGACAGTTCCAGATTTCGAGGTATGAGTCAAATGTAAATTATTCATTCACATATAAATAAGGCCTCTTCATCACTGACATCAGTCTCATTTAAACCTTTGGATATTTCAATCTTCAGAATCCACAAGGTAAGGCTGAATTTATCAGATATAAGTAAATTATTTAGGTCCATGATGAACTGTAGCATTGAGAAACCAAATGTATCAAATATATACAGACTGGCTACATGTCTTCCCTTTAAATAAAATAAATAAATAAATAAAAGGTCCAACATGTTCCAGCATCAAATCACACTTATTTTTTTAATTACCCTAGCTGCAAAACTGAGACCACAGAGTTCTTCTCACTCATCTCTCCTCTCGAGCCTACACTGACAGGTGTGGGGGGATGGCGTGAGCTCTGTGTCACAGCCCAGTCTTGTTCACTTTTGCGTCTATTCTTGGGCCACTGTGGCTTTTCTGTCAATGTATTTAAACAGCATTTCTAGGTGACAGGGTTTGAAATGCTATTGCAGACACAGCCATGGCCATGTTGTAGGCATTCAGAAAAGGTTTTTCTGTCCTCTGCCTCATGAAAACCTAGCTGCTATTCTCAAATCTGCATTGTGTTCCTTGGTGGTCATACTGTTTTAGTTCTTTAGTCACCTTGGCTGGCACAAAGGATCTTTCATAACTGCCAACAGAGAAGGCTAACGCTCCGAGGAAGCAACCCTTCTTATCCCGTCCTCTTAAGGAGAAATCTGCAAAGTTCAGGCTGGAAGGTTTCCATTCCAAAACTCACCAGATTGGCCAGGCTTATGTTTTCTGATAGGCTGAAAAGTAAGCCCACCCATTTCACAGGTGACTTCTTCAGCAAAATTTCTTTCCAAGAACTTTCTTGAGATACTGGTGTCAAAAACTGGTTTATTTCTGGCACTAAATGGTTCCTGTTCTTTGACCGTGGGCCCTGCCTTCATTTTTTTTCTTGTTAAAGATTTATGATTTTGTGTAAAATACATCGTAGATGAATATTAAATCAACAATCCCCAACTGATTGTGCACTGAATTCAATTATGTCATCTATATCAAATATCTTTGAACACCCTGTCTATTCACTCTGTTGATGATCATTTTTCCATCCGAAGGGGTGTTTGAGTAATGCATACACAGATCTTTTCAAAATGATGGAAATTCCATATTTGAAACATGAAACACTAAGTTATCTCTGCCAACCACAAATAATTCATTTGTGCCATCAGTCAAAATCATGTAATGAGTACCATCTGCATTCTAGCTCACTTTACATGGCTTCTACTCTAGGTCTAATATTTTGTTTGTCCATGGAAACAGACGTGCTCCAGAGAGCCCAGACTCTTCCCTTCCACAGAACTCATGACAATCCTGACCCTCTCCTAACATTTGTTGAAATAGTGCTTGAGCTTCACCATTAACAGTTGTCTTCCAAGAAAATAGCACCTGGTTTTGACCATTTTTTTCTCCTTTTGCCAAAGGAAGCACTTGACCCAGGTTCTGATTCCCATTTGCAGTTTCCTCTTCATCTGCTTCATCATCTTCAAGGTGCCAGTGTGTCTAATAGAGGTGGTGGGGCTTCCTCTGTGTCACCACAGTGATGAGAAAGTTGCTTCAGTGAATCACCCTAGAGATGCCTGGAGGTCTGGCTTGGGCAAACATAGTAACTGCTGCTTCAAAACTCCAGTCCATTTTCTCCACCAAAAAGGTACATGTCGTGAAACTTGTGTGGTTGAAAGCACAGGTACAGGGAAACCTGTACAGGAGTGGTCTTCTTTCATTTAACTGCTCACACAGGTTGATGAATGTCTCATTCATTCCTTCCATGTCCTCTACACTGAAGTTTGATGTACGTTATTCCTTCTTTTTCCATGGCATTCCATCATAGATAGAACCTTGAAGTATTGGTCAGATCCACCAATAAGCCCATTTTAACCCTTAGACTTTTTAGATAATTTGAGATCTTACTGGGATTAAATTTTCTTCAGCAACTTATCTCACCCAGCATCTTCGTCAGAGGCTGGCTGTGATCTGGCAGTTCAGCACCACAGATGGATCTTCATAAGCTGTATTTGTCTAACCCTAACCACAGGCATCTCCAAGTAGTCATCCACTCAGGCCACACTGAACCCACCTACCATGGGACCTCAGCACCAGCCACTCACTGAGCTCATCAGCAGTGTGCCACTTTTATCCAGGTTCAATTCTGCTGCTCTCTGTTTGCAAGTGTTTTATTGGAAATTTTTACACCTATGTTCATAAGGAAGAGTAGTCTATAATTTTCTTTTATGAGTCTTTGTGTGGTTTTGATATCAAGTAATAGTGGCTTCATAAAAAGAATTTGGAAATGTTCCTTCAGTTTATATTTTGTGGAATAATTTGAAGAATATTAGCTTTGGTTCTTTGAAGAACTGTAGAATTCTACATGAAGTCACTTGACCCTGGGTTTTTCCTTTTTAATTACGGCCTCTATTTCATTAGGGGTTATGTGTTTGTTTAAATTTTTTATTTAATATTGGTTTAACTTTGATTGATTATATTTATCAAGTAATTCATTCATTTCTTTAGGTTTGGTGAAATACAGATTTTAGAAGTATGTCCTTATGATTCTATGACTTCCCTTGGTGTCTGTTATAGTGTTTCTATTTTCATCTCCACTTTTATAAATTTGTATAATCTTTCTCTGTCTTTTAGTTAATTTAACTAAAGGTTTGTAAATCTTATCAATTTTCTCAAAAAGCCAATTTTTTATTTCATTGATTCTTTATTTATTTGTTTGTTTGTATGTCATTGATCTCAGCCTTGAATTTGATTATTTCTTCTGACCTATTCTTTGGGGGTATTGTTTCTTCTTTTTTTCTACACCTTTCAAGTGTTTGTTATTAATATGAGGTCTCTCCTTAATGTAGGCTCTTAGTGCTATGAACTTGCCTCTGAGAACAGCCTTGTATCTATTTGGATAGATTGGATATATTGTGTTTTTATTTTCATTCAGTTCTAAAAAGCTTTTTATTCCCTTCTTGATTTCTGTCTTAACTCAGTATTCACTCATTTTTGTCCAGCTTCCATGAGTTTGTACACTTTCTGCTGTCTCTATTGTTGTTGCTATCCAGCTTTAATCCATGATACTCAGGCAAGATACAGGGAATTATTTCAATTTTCATATACCTATTGAGACTTACTTTGCATCCTAATATGTGATCAATTTTAGACAAAGTTCCATGGGCTGCTGAGAAGAAGTATATTCTATTGTGTTTGGGTGGAATGTTCTATAGATGTCTGTTAGATCCATTTGATTTATGGCATTCTTTAACTCAACAGTTTCTCTATTTAGTCTTTGTCAGAATGGCCTCCCTATTGATGAGAGTTGGGCATTGAAGTCATCCACTATCACTTTGTTAGACTCATTCATGTGATTTTAGCTGTAGTAGTGTTTCCTTCACAAAACTGAGTGCCCTTGTGTTTGGCACATAAATGTTTAGAACTGCAGTGTCCTCTTGGTGGATGTTTCTTTAATGAGTATGTAGTGTTCTTTATCTCTTTGACCAGTTTTGGTTTGAATCCTAGTTTTTCCAGTGTTAAAATAGGTATGCCTAATTGTTTCTTGGTTTCATTTGCTTCGAGTACCTTTTTCAATCCTTTTATCCTAAGGTGATGTCTGTGCTTCATGGTGATGTATGTTTCTTGGATGCAACAGAAAGATGGATCCTGTTTTCTAATACAAACTCTTAGTCTGTGTCTTTTTATTGATTTAATTGAGACCATTAATATTAAGAGTTATTATTGGGCAGTGTTTACTAATTCCTGATATTTTGTTCTTATGGTATGCTTTTCATCATCTTTTTATTAACTTTTCTGGGATTATTTATTCCTCCTGTCTTCTTGGGTGTAGTTAGCCTTCTCTTCATACTAAAGTTTTCCTTCTAGAGCTGGATTGGTGGACAGAATTGGCTTATAATTTATATTTATTGTGAAATGTTTTTCTTTCTCTGATGATTGTGATTCATAGTTTTGATGGGTATAGTGATCTAGACTAGCATATGTAGTGTCTATAGCTTGTAGAGCATCCATTCAGGCCTTTCTGGCTTTCATAGTCTTTGTTGAAGAGTCAGGTGTTATTCTAAGGAGTCTGCCTTTATATGTAACATGGTCTTTTCCCCCTTGAAATTTTTGTATGCTTTCTTTGTTCTGTACATTTAGTGTTTTGATTACTATGTGTCATGGGGAGTTTCTTTTCTGGTCCTATCTACTTGGTTTTCTGTATGCCTCTTCTCCCCTAGTAGGAATCTATTTCTTTAGATTAGGAAACTTTTGTTCTATGATTTTATAAAAAAAAATATTTTCTGTGCCTTTGACCTGGGTTTCTTTTCCTTACTGTCTATCATTCATAAGTTTGATCTTTTCATGATGTCCTGGATTTCCTGGATGGTTTGAGCCTGGACTTTTTTAGATTTAACATTTTCTTTGACAGAGTTATCCATTTTTCTACATTATCTTCAAGACCTGAAATTCTCTCCTCTGTGTCTTTTAAACTGCTACTAAGGCTTACCTATGAGCTTTTTCTTTGGCTTCCTGAGTTTTTCATTTCAAGTTTATTTCAGTTTGGCTTTTCTTTAGAGATTCTATTTCTTTGTTAAATTCTATATGCATGACTTGAGTTGTTTTTATTCTTTTATTCAACAGCTTGTGTTTTCAGTCTTCACTAAGGCATTCATTCATATCAATTATGAACATATTCATAATTGCTATTTTGAAGTCCTTTTCTTGAGCTTTTGATAAATTGCTTTTCTCATGGCCTATTACAATAAACTTTCTGGATTCTAGAGGAGATGCTGGGGTCTAGACAACTGGAGTTATGATGTTTGAGGTGATTCTTGTTGTAGATGTCTCATCTCTCCTTTGTTGGGTGCATGATCCATTATTTTGTTACTGCTGCCCTAATCTGGATCCTAGCCATGTTTGGGGGCTTTAGTTCCCTGGCAGGAAGTGGTTCTGGAGGTGAGCAAGGAGTCACAAAGGAATAGAGATAGGCTAGAAGGAAAAGCTGAAGGGGGATTTGCAGAAGTCTAAACATGATACTTTTAAGACAAGAACTTCAGCTCCTGATGCCCATAGGCTGACAACCATCTCAAAGTGCAATTTCGTTTAACCAATCTCTAACCACAACCACCCCAAAGTGTTAATAGTCCCAATACTGGTACCCAAAGTCTCTTCTGAGATTCAAGGACATCTCTCAGCTCTAAGCTTCCATGAAACAAAAATAACAAGATATATACATCTAACATACTATGGCTAGACTACAAACTCCCATGCCCAAAGAGAGAAACAGGAATGTATCTGGGAGATCACGCCAAAGCAAGGCTGAAACCCAGAAGGGCAAATACCAAACCCTAGGCTTCACCTCTACAGCTTTATACAATGGCCTTTGGGGAGTCTCCTTTCAGAAAACCAGAACCTACTACCAATGCCTGGCCTTGGTGCTTTCTGAAATCTTAGTACAAGGGCATCCATGACCCTTTTACTCTTGCATTTTGCATTCCTGGAAAACCAGTACCCTGTGAGCAGTGCTGCAGAGTTCTGCAGGCAGCCTGATATTCCCCTCCTACCATGGTTCCAATGGCCTCTGTGTATCTTGGAAGATGAATATGATAAAACAGTTTCCTGGAGGTTGGTTTCTAGCCAAGAATTCCTTCAGTTGTGGCACTCTCTAATTCCTAATGAATTTGTCCCACAAGTTGGAACCTTCAGTGGTTGGCATATTACTCCTAAAGTACCTTTCCTATTGTCCCAGTATGAAGTTCAGGACTTCTTCTTCTCTTTCTTCTTTTTTTTTCTTTCATTTTTCTTTATTAAGAAATTTTCTACTCACTCCACATACTATCCACAGATCTTCCCTCCTCCCACCCCACAGCTCTCTTTCCCAAGCCACCCTGCATTCCCACATCCCCCAAATCGAGGTCTCCCGTGGGGAATCAACAGAACCTGGCACACTTTGAGCCTAGGCAGGTCCAAGCCCCTTCCCCCTGCACCAAGGCTGTGCAAGGTGTCACACCACAGGCACCAGGTTCCAGAAGCCTGCCCATAGACCAGGGACAGATCCCGATCCCCCTGCCTGGGTGCCCCCCAAACAGTTTGAGCCAAACAACCATCTTCCGTATCCATAGGGCCTAGTTCAGTCCCATGGGGGCTCCACAGCCACCAGTCCACAGTTCATGGGCTTCCACTAGTGTGGCCGGTCATCTCTGCACGTCCTCCCATCATGATCTCGACGTCCCTCGCCTACAGTATCTCTCTACTCTCTCATCAGTTGGATTCCCGGAGCTCAGCCTGGTGCCTAGCCGTGGATCTCTGTATCTGCCTCCTCAGTCACTGGACAAAGGCTCTATGATGACAGCTAGGTTATTTGCTAGGCTGGTCACTAGAGTAGACCGGTCTAGGCACCCTCTGGACCACTGTCAGGGATTCTTGTTAATTGCACTAATCTCTTTAATAATTACAGCCTCTTTCTCTGGACCCTCCTTGTAAGCAACTTTAAATTCACTTATCCTCCTTCCTCAACAAACTGAACATTTTTATATCTTTCTGCATTTTTTTTGCTCTTCACTCTCATTGTAATCCTAGATAAAAGCAGTCAACAGTAACTATGACACAGCCTAAGGACTATGCTGTCTTGAAATTTCCTCTGCCACACAAATCCATCATTAGTTCTGAATTCAGGTACTTACAAATTCTCAGGACAAAGGTGAAGTGAGCAAAATCTTCTCTGTAAGATGAGGAGGAGGAGCAATACATGTACCAACAATTACCATACACTCTCTTAAGTGCTAAGTTATACACACATATTTCTTAGCCTGGTGAATAGATAGATGAGAGATAGAGAGATAGAGGATAGACAGACAGACAGATGCATGTACAAGTGCTCCTCTACTTACAATAGAATTATGTTCCCTTCACAGCTTTAATATATTGTAAGTCAAAAAGTCAAAAATGCATATATTACACCTAATATACCAGATACTATAATACAGCAGTAGGATACTTTGTACTGGATTTCTTGTTTCTTTCAGTGATCCCATGGTGGAAGGTGCACTCACTGATTCATTACAGCATCAGGAAAGAAGGTCCTATGGCACTTTAATAAAGTCAAAATGTAGTAAGTCAAAGCATAAGTTGAGCAGCATCTATATGCCACCAAAATACCTTATTTGACACAAAGTTGGATGTGGCAGGACAGAATCAATTCTATGAATCTTATATAAAAAAAATGGATTATGAAGTACTTGAAGTTGGAGATAGAAGTGGAGATAAGCTAGTTATGTCCTGTAGATTTGTGTTTTTTGAAGAGTAAATGTTGCCACATTGTGGAAAACAAATTGGAAGAGTAAGAGTGGCAACTGTAGAGTAGCCCTGAAACATCTGATCAACCAAAGCCATGGTTTAGAGGCAGTGTCAAGGAGAGAAAGTCCTGATTTCAGGGAAATTCATTGGAAATGAGCATTCTTGGTGTCACCAAACACACTGACCAAAGAGAAAGTGACTTAGCAAGGCAATCTCTTTTTGAAAAAACAGTATCCACAGAACCCAAACCAGGCTAGCAAGCATGTGCGGCCAAAATGGACTCTGTATTTTATTCCTGATGAAGGTGATGACTTTGTCCTCATCCTGTTTGGAGGAGGTCAATTTTACAAGCTGGCTAATTGTTGAAAAGTGGAAGAAGAAGAAGAAGAAGAAGAAGAAGAAGAAGAAGAAGAAGAAGAAGAAGAAGAAGAAGAAGAAGAAGAAGAAGAAGAAGGACCCTTATTGAGCTAACTATCTTTGATGGAAAAAAATGTTTCTCACACATACCATGAGAGAAGTTTTAGATAATTGGCAAAATGACTACTGAGATGAAAGAGGATTTAAAATATGTAATAGAGTCAACACTTCTAATTTTATAATTTAGTTAACTGATATTATTAACTCTGATAATATTGTGAAGAAAATGACAATGATTAAGAGTACAACAAAGGAGGAGGAGCCAAGAGGAGGAGAAGCAAGAGGAGCAAGAGGAGAAGAAATTTAAAACAAAATATTAAAGTCACTTTAACTGTTCATAATTTAAACTTAAATATACAGACTTTATAGTTCCTGCAATTAATCCCTCCATCATAGTCAAATGATCACATTTGCTAGCAGAATTTCTAGTAGCTTGGCTAGTAAAATTTTGAGGGACATCAAAACAGACAAGAGAGTCTCCATTATGTGTGCTAAAACCATTGTTAGTCCATACAGATGTTAGCATATATCATAAACAGATTTTTCTTGGGAAAACAAGGCACACATACATCTACTCATCCTAGAAAAGGAGCCATGGCAGACAAAGATTGCACAAATGATCAACTTGGTGAACCAGTGAGTTTTTATTGAGATGACTAACGAGAGCTACTACTAAGGTAGTCTTTCCACTATTGCACCAATGGACATATTTTGCCAGGCAGATCACAGGGTTCATAACTGGGTAAGAGTGATGATTACTTTTCTCTTCTGGTAGCATGCATAGCACCTTCCAGCACTCAGAGCTAGTCAAGAGGAATGAGGCTTCCAGGTTAGTGCCACCTTGATTTCTCCATCATCTATAACTTAAATAGGTGGTGTCTTCAGCAATAGGGTCTTACCATCGAGTTCTCAATGGTAACCAAGAGCAAATGCCAATTGTCTGTACTATTTGGGAGTCTAGAAGACCTCACTGAATAACTAAAATAATGGTAACTTAATCTTGATATTGGACATTTTAATCTGTTAACCTGTGGTATATATTAAAGGCACTATTGTCACGTTATAAGGTAACTCTATTTAAGCTCTTTGTGTGTGTGTGTTTGTGTGTGTGTGTGTGTGTGTGTGTTTATATTTTAGGAAATTGCTACAGTAGTAACTTTTTCTATGATGGTCTTTAAAGTTAATTATGCCTCCCAGTTCAATAGACCCTCCTTTACCCTGACCTGCCATACCCCACAGGTTCCATTATTCACTTTTTCTCTTTATATCACTGTATTCAATCTTCCCTCCATTGAAAACCTCCCCTCCCTATGGCCCCTTATTCATTTCCTGACCTCTACGTGTATTTCAAATTAGACACACATATCTAAAAACTCAAATCTAATATCCACAAATAAAATAATGTATGATATTGGCCTTCCTGGGTCTGGGTTATTATCTCACTCAGAATGATAATTTCCAGCTCCATACATTTACATGTGAATTTCATGATTTCATTTTCCTTAAGAACTAAAGAATGTTCCCTTGTGTAAATGTACCACATTATCATTATTTGTCCATCAGTTGGTGGACATCTAAGCTGTTTCCATTTATTAGCTTTTGTGACTAGAACAGCAGTGAACATGGATGTGCAGGTATCTCTAGAGTAGGATAGGGAGTCCTTTGGGTGGATGCCTGTGAGTGGTATAGCTGGAAAATGAGGTAGACCTATGTCTAACTTTCTGAGGAACTCTTTAACTCTCCTCAGCAACAGTGGTTTGGTAGTCATGAACTACCTTAGTTAGTGCTTGTCTCGAAATGCCCTAATTCTCCACTAATTTTAACAGAGAGTTTTGCTGGATATAGCAGTCTTGGTTTGCAATTCTTTACATTCAGAACTTAAAATATATCATTATATGCAGTCCTGAATTGGGGTGGGGGGCATCTGGTGATATATCTGATGCTATTCTGGTGTTTCTACCTTGGTAAATGAGTTATTTTTTCTGTTGTGACTTTGTATTTTTGACACCTTGACTATAATATATTGTAAATAAGTTCTTCTCTGGTCATGTCTGTTTGTGATTCTAAGTATCTATCGTATTTCAATGATCATTTATTTCTTTAGACTTGGATTTTTTTCCTCCCATAGTTTTATTGGTCAAATTTTGTATCTTGTAGTATTTATCTCAACTCATTCATTTTTCCTTGAAATTCAATTGTGGTCTTTTGACTACATCCCAGAGTTCTTAGATATTGGGACCATACTCACTTCTTTTTCCCCTGTTGATATTCAGATGCAGTATTCCATCGGCTTCCATCACTGATAGTCTTTCTTCTGCTGGATCATGTCTATTGAAGATCCTTTCCCCCCTGGTTTTTATTTGACTCATTTTGGGTTTCTCATTTCCAACATTTCCTTCTATGCTTTTTAAAATTTAGGTTCTCTAGAGTGGGGACTGAAGAGGAGAGGGAGGGGAAGGCTGCAATTGGGATGCATTATATGAGAGAAGACTTAATTAATTTAGGTTTCTTTGCTGAATTTCTCTACCACTTAGCTGACCTTTGACCCTGTATACTAACCTTCTTCTCCATTTTTACTGACTTTCTCCTCTATGTTGCCGAATTCCTCTCTAGATCCTGGATTGAGTTCCTTACTTCATTTGTCTGTTTGTTTGTTTCCTGCTTTAGGTCATTGATGATTTTTGGCAACAAACTTTGAAGATCCTCATGAGGCATTTTGCCACTTCCACTGTCTTTGAAATCAATAGTTGAGATGTTATCTCTTAAAGCAGCCGTGTTGCCTTGCCTTTAATGTTTCTTGTTTCTATATTAGAATTTGCACAGCTTTTGAATTGGATATCTCTTCTAGTTTTATTTGGGAAGTTTCTTAGTGAATAGCCCACTCATGAGAGTTCAACTTTGGGTAATCACTCAAGGAGAAAAAAAAAACAGACTTTTGTGATAACAACAATACCAAATGCATGTAATATATAAAAATATACTTATAATACATCAAGACCCACTGATATACCATTAATTACCATAAATCAGAAATGTCAACTAATGAAGAGTTAAGCAAATGTTGAGTAAATGAAGGAAAAATATATGGAGGAGCTAAAAATACAGTGAAGAAAACAGTTTAAATGAATAAAGTGAAAACTAACAAGAGACATAGAGAAGAATGGTATGATGGGGAAGAGGGAAAAAAGCAAGATATTAGGAAAAAGTAAGACTAAAAAAATACTGAAAAAAGATTTTCATTATAATGAAAAAATTACCAAAATTGGATGAATGTAAGGAAATGATTATTATAAAATCAAAGCATAAAATATTGTTTAAGAGAAAAATAAAGTCAAAATATTACTAAGCATGCCATAGAGAGAAAATGGGGAAACCTGAAGGGCCAAAAAAGAAAAATAGAAAAAAAAGGTTGTCCAATAATGAAAAGTTATACAGCAAAATTTGATAAAAGCATGAAGAATAAAAATAAAATATGATAAGTATGAAATTATCAAAGAATCAACTTTAAAAATCAAAAATATTACTATAAGATGTGTATAAAGGAGGAACATAAGGGGCCCACACGAAAAAAGAAGTGTTGAAGTGGCCTCATTCTGGGTCCTAGAAAACTGAAGCCTGTCAGATATATGCAGAGAGGGGATCCAGCTGGACTCATGCATTCCCATCTTCCTGGAGATTTATGCTTCTGCGTAGCCTGAACTAGACTCATGTCCAATACCTATCAGAGCTTTTTTTAACTTTTTTTCCTTCTCTGTGTATCTCAAGCTACTGCTGAAGACATTTCCTCTGTAGTCTGTTAAGCTAGGTAGTTTCTCTCAATCCTCAGAGTCTTCCAGGTATTGCCTGGGTGGCTAATGTGCTAACCAGTGAGTGTCTCTTAAGTGTGTTGGGAATATTAGAAGTCACCATGTCACTGTGATTTCTATAAGTGAACCTTTCTAACTTACTAAGCATTAATCACAATCACCCTGCTGGGGATAGGGGGTGTGGCCATGTATGTAATCTGTTGGAATTTTAGAGTTTTTTAATTATACAGCAGTGAACTTCATGGAACACACATGACTCTGGAATTTGATCTACCTGCTGACCTCAGACTCCAGGCTATCAAACTCCAGAGTTATTCTCAGTTAATGAACTCTGCTCTCAGGCACTGAGGTTGATTTTCCTTTCTCTGTGTGCTTCAGTTCTTGGGCCAAGCCTCCAGCTTCTTTCAGTTTTTGAACAGGCATTTGGCCTTCTCTCATTCCATGACTGTCTCCCAGAGATTTTTCTCATCCTGAGGGTGTGGCAGATTGAATACATCCCTGAATTGTGGTTGTTTTGGTTCACTGTTATCAGACCCCAGGGTAGGCTCCTTCCAGCGAAGGAGAGCTGTGAAATGCTGTCCTTTGGACATGACTTGTCTACTATACATAAACTCACAGCAGCTCTTGTTAACTGCCCAAGACCTGTGTAAGATAAGCTGACTAGAAATTCCAGAGTGGAGATGGGATGTATTCCCAAGGCCTCACGACCTAGCTGAGTAGCTATTGGTGGTTGATGATTGCAATGGGAAGAAGCAACACTTTTCTTTGAGGTGTTGCCCCTGGCAGGATGTCCATGAGCCAGAGCATAACCCCATAGCCATGTGCATATGGACTCAGTAGCTTCATATATACATATATGTATATAACAACAATTAATGAAAAAAGAGGCCATGGACTTGAAAGAAAGCAGGGGGTACATGGGAGAGTTTGGAGGGAGGAGAAAGGAAAGGGGGAAATGATGCAATTATATTGAAGTTCTCTTATTTTTCTTTTTGAAATTATGAGCTAGAAAGGGAGATAGGCTACAAGGAGGAAGTATGGGCCAGCTATGATTAAGATGCACTGTATATATTTATGAAATTTTCAAAGTATAAAAGTAAAATAAACTAGTGTAACAACAATACAAAGATGGAAACGAGCCACAGCCCTGTGGTGAACTCGCCTGCAGTGCTGACCCGTTCCACCAGAAAAGTCACTGTGTCACAAGAGCCACAGTCCTCTGGTGAACTGGTCTGCAGTGGTAACCTGCGCCACCAGAAAAGTCACTGTGTCAACAAGAACCACATCTGGACTTGAGGCTTGTCCTGTGGTAAGGATTGCCAATATCTTCTCATCAGAGTGACTGGGTTGCCTTTTCGACAAGGTCTTTTCTCCCCCTCCCCCTATTCAGAAGCTAGAGCAAGGCTCGGCCTGGCTTCCTTCTCTTCACCGCTTTTCTGTCCGTCTGTCCTTTTCAGCTCTCTGCTCTCTCCTTCTATGAGCTTCTAAAGGTCTTCCTCATTTTCCTTGAGTCCACTTTTTTCTTCTTCTGATACTTTTCCTTTATAATTCACACACTGATAGCTTCTAGTTCTCCATATTATCTAGAATTCAGTGAGCAGAATTTCCTTTAGCTTTGAGCAGGAAAGACCATGTTGGACTTTGGGTAACCTTAACAAAACAGTTGTGCTGAATTCATTACTTTTTGTTTTCTTAACCTGTCCTTGTGCCTTGTGACAAGTGAATTAACACAAAACTCATGAGTGTTAGATGTCCTGTGCCCGTCAGTACTCAGGGGCCCTGTGTCCATCGTTTTAACAAAGGATAGATGATTGAGGGAGCTCATATTTGGATGAAGTGGGTCTTTGTCTTACACAAAATGTCAGCAGCAAATGAATGCAGTGACTCCTGCCTGAAAACCTGTCACTGTCATGTTTTTTAAGACCGGAGTTCAAGGAGCCAAGAGACCATAATCTGGATTCTCGAATCTGACCACTCCGGACTCACTGCCTCCAGACGCCTGGGCACCTCCAGCAGAATGGGTGTGGGTGCTGCCCCTCTTTGTTTCTCACTCCATGAAAGTTCATCATAGATTCACACGGGCCACAAGGAAGAGACTCCTCATAGCCTGTATACCATTCATAAGCAGGCAGGGTTTATCATCACGAGCACAACCCTGTCTGTCAAACCAGATATTGTCCCTTGACTCTGGACCCGCTTGGGCAGAGGAAGGAAGTGGACATCCATTCACCTCTATTTCTTAATTCTGGAAACATAAATAAATATGACTACAAACTATAAGTACTCATGGTAAACACTGGTAAGCAATGCCAGATTAAATGTCACTTGGCATTGAAACATTGCTTGTGTGGGCTGGAGGAGGTCTATTGGAAATGGTTTGTTTAATTTATTGTCTGTGGCTGTAGATCCATGTCTTTCACTGACCTTTGTTTCATATCCTTGTTTGATTTGTCTGATTCCATTCTGGGAAATACGCTCGGTGAGAGAAAACAGCTTTGCCTTATAATATTGTTTCTTCCTTTTTGTGAGTTGATGTCCTGGTTTCATTTCTGTCACCGTGATAAAATATTATGACAAAAACAGCTTAGGGGATAAAAGCTTTATTTTGGCTTATGTTTCTAGGTTACAGTCCATTATTACAGGAAAATCAAGGTGGCAGGAAGTTAGCCAGCTAGTTACATTACATCCACAGTCAAGAGCAGAGAGAAATGAATTAACTGTTTAATACTCAGGTAGCTTCCTATACTGTTCTAGCATCCAGGATCCCCATCCAGGAATTTGTGCTGCCTACTTCAGGCTATACCTTCCACATTAATTAAGGCAATCAAAGGCAATCACTCATTGATACTGTCTCCACAAGTGATTCTAGGTTGTGTCAAATTGACAATTAACCTATAACAGTCAGGGTCTCACCAAACAGCCCATTTTGGCCTTGAACCCATGATTTCCCACCTCTGTCTCCCCAGGGCTGGGATTTCAGGCATGTGTCACCACATCAGCTTTCTCATCTGTGGTTTTTTTAAAGTCCTTGCCATATCAGTGGTAAGTGTGAATATCACTTTGGAATGTTTTACTCTGGGATCCCCTCTGCGCTGTTACTTACTGAACAAGAGAAGGCTTGTTCCCACACCTCACAATGTATGAATTTCTCATCTATTTTCACATTTTATGTTTTTTATTCTTCTTCTGGCTTTTAGCTCATTTACCTCTTCATCTAACAAAATCTAGCTTTAGTAATCATCATCAAATCCAGTCTTACCATGGGCAGCAGAAAATAGCTAAGGGGCAAATATAGTGTCAGTCTTGGACTTGATAGCGACTTTCTGCAGAAAATACAAACTCTACTTGAAGCTCTATCTGAATTCTGAGGTCCCACCATTCCTTTGTTCTTCTTATATCTTGGTTGTATGGAATGTAAAGATACAGTAGCTATGCACAATCATTATAAAAATGCAATATACTCAGGAAATATCTTTACATAGAGATAAATGTGATTTTGTCTTCTTGTACTTGGAATTGAACCCAGGGCCTAGAATGTGTTTAGCAAGTACTTTATCACTGACCTGTGTCCAAGGCCTTACTATTATTATTTTATTTAAATCTCTTTGGTGGCTAGATATAATTTTATGGAAAATATAGAAAAGAGTAAGACTGGTGAAATGACTCAGTGGGGAAAGGCACCCCTCACAAAGCCTGATGACCTGAGTTTGATCCTGAGTTCTATCGCTGGGACCCACATGATGGAAGGAAAGAATTGACTCTGGCAAGCTGTCCTCTGCCTTCACACATGACTGTGGCCTGCCTCCTCCAACTAAATAAATAAATGTAAAAACCATAGAAATGCTTGTTTTATGGATTTTCCTCCAAATCAAATGTATATTCTAGTCTTTCTTATGATTCACACATGTGAATACCTACTAGACAACTTTATGCCTTCTCCATTTCTTATCATCCTTCACCTCTCTTGCTCACATAGAGCTCCATGTCTTGCTGATTTACCTCCAAAATATTTCTCACAACTCTTTCTAGGAATTTTGCTCAAAAGAAAATTCTGCATTACCTTATTTAATAAAATTTGGTTTCAGTAATTTCCTAGTGAGAAAACCCCTAGAAATAGTGACATGGGATCATTTCCCTCTCTTGCTCTTCCTCATTTTTCCCTATCTAGACTTTCTGCCTTCCTACCTCCTGGAAAGAACTCTTAGCAAAGCTGTTAGTCAGCTTCCTGTTCCCATGGCAACGTGCCTGAGATGAACAATTTAAAAGATGTCAGTGTTTGTTTGGGCCTGTGGTTTCAGATCACAATCTGGCCCTGTTGCATTAAAACCCACGACAAGGAAGCACGTCATGGGGAGGTTGCATGAGGAATAAACTTCACAAGGAAGCCAAGAAGGAGAACAGCACCCCTTCAAGAGGTATGCCCAGGCTGGAGAGATGGCTCAGAGGTTAAGAGCACTGTCTGCTCTTCCAGAGGTCCTGAGTTCAATTCCCAGCAACCACATGGTGGCTCACAACCATCTGTAGTGAGATCTGGTGCCCTCTTCTGGCCAGCAGTCATACATGCTGTATACATAGTAAATAAATAAATCTTAAAAAGAAAAAAAAAAGGTATGCCCAAAATGTCTGAATTATCTTCCATTTGGTTCTACTTCCTCAAAACACCACCATCTCCAAATATTGTCACAAAATGAAGTTCACACCTTTAATATACACCCTTTTGGGGAACATTCAGAAGCTTATCTCTAATTGTCAGATCTGTTGGAGACTCTGAGACCTCCCATTATCTAGTCTCAGAGGAATTTGATGTCAAGTCTCTGCTTCCTTGCTCAAACACACTTTTTCACATGCTCTGATTCTTCTACCTTACTGCTGGTTCTGTCAGTTTACTTTGTCATTGGCCCTCATCTTTCAAGTCCCTGAATGATACATCAATTAAGATGCATCCCTTAGTTCCACCATGAGCTGTACAAACTTTCTTGGTGGTCTTGCCCACCTACATGGCCTTAAGTGTCATCTATATCCTTATTACTCTCACCTTGGCATGCATAACATGACCCTGTTCCCAGAGGTAATTCTCTTCAATATGATAGCCTATTCCATAGCTCCAGTTGGATATTTAATAAACTTAAAAAACTTAACATGTGTGAAACATAATTCTCAACACCCACACACACACACACACACACACACACACACAGTGTTTACTACACCGTAAACTGTTCCACTATCTCCTCAGTTGCTCTGGTCTGAGAGAGTAGACTATCTTTGATACATCTTTCTCTCAAGTCTCCTGTGCAGTACATCATCAACATTCCTAGTTGAATTATAAAAATAAATCCTGAATCTGATTCCATCACTTTCACTTCTCCTACTAGTGAAAGCCACTCTCTTCTTCCCTCTGAATAAAGCTTCTAAGCTTCATCTGTTTTCACTCTGGCCAACCTCACCTCTCTCCATGTCCAAAGCACTCGTTTTAACACATTGTCCAGTTCACTCTGTAACTCTCACATAGACTTTCAGTGAATGGACTCTTGCCACGTTTAGAAAGAATACAAAGTCTATCCCATAGCCTACTGTGCCCTGCATAACCCGTCTCCTAGGCATCTCTTGAAACTTCAACTATCCCTTAAGTATCCTCTCTCTGGAGTCCAGCCTCATTGGCTTCAAAGAAACCATAAATATTCCCACCTTGGTGATTGTACAGTTGTTCTCCAAAAGGCTCTCTCTTTCATCTTTTTTTTTGTTGGTTTGTTTTGTTTGTTTTTTGTTTATTTTTCAAGACAGGGTTTCTCTTTGTAGTTTTGGTGCCTGTCCTGGATCTCTCTCTGTAGACCAGGCTGATCTTGAACTCACAGAGATCCGCCTGGCTCTGCCTCCTGAGTGCTGGGATTAAAGGCATGCACCACCGCCTGAGTCTCTCTTTCATCTTGACTTGGGTAAGACATCATTCTCTTCAAAAGACTGGTGTTTTCTGGTGTATTCTGGGAACCCACTCTCTCTTTCCATTTCCTCAAGAAAAACCCACAACCAAAGTTCTTGCTGGAAGCTTAAAATTGTCTTAGATGAAGTAGCATGCTGTCCTTAGAGATTTGAGAAGCATTGAAAATGCACTGACCTGTAGAGTGAAGCAGAAAGCCTGAGTGTTTACGGCACTCACAGCCTTACAAGGGTCCAGATACCCTTTCACGAATTTCGAGATGAAAACTGCCTGCGTGTGAACTAGAAACAACCACCTTTCCAAAAGCCTTCCCTAACTTTGTGCTCTATCCCAGGAGTTCTCTAATGACAACAGCCCTTCCCTGCCACTAGCAGAAGGTATTTAGCAATGTCAGAGTATTATAGGAGACAGTATGGGGAGTTGGTGCTAATCACATATAATGGTTAAACAGCTAATGTTGTTAAACATCCCACAGTATACAGGACTTCAAATGTCAATAACACTGAAGTTGAGGAACTTGTTCTATTCCTTTTTAAAAAATTTAGTTCTAATTTTATTTTAATTGAATTTTATTAATTTGTTTTTAATGAAAGTATAATTACATTATTTTCTCCCTCCCTCCAACCCTTCCCATATCATTCTCTTCCCTTCAATGACTTTGTTGCCCACCTCTCAAATCTATGGCCTCTTTTTCTCTGGTTATTATTATTACACATAAACATATCAGTACAACCTGATGAGTCTCTTTAATGTTGCTTGTAAATATAAGATTCCATTGATATTGCATAAGCAATTAGGGGTCTCATCCCTGGAGAAGACAAATTCTCCCTCTTAGCAGTCCTTTGTTGCCTATGGTTCTTTATGTAGAGTTGGAGCTCCATGTGATTTCCCCCTTCCACATTAGCATGTCTTTTGGTGTAGTTCTTGTTGGTCTTAAGCAACCATATTGTTGATATATCATGAGCATAGCTTCCCTGTCATTTCTAGGAGACACAATCTCATGATGGACTTCCTGGTCCTCTGGCTCTTACAAATCATTCCACCCCATCTTCTGTAATGTTGCCTAATAACTGGGTTCAGAGGTTGTGTTGTAGATATATATGCTGGTGCTGGCTACCCTGTGACCACTAAATCTGCTTTTTGACCAGTTGTGGTTTTCTATAATGGTCCTCATCTATTGCAAATAGGAGCTTCTTTGATGAATTTTGCTGGCCTATTAAAGTGGTGGTAGTAGGTTCTCCTCTAAGATTCACAACCTCACTGGCCATGGGTAATTGGCTAAATTTCCAGTACTACTCATGATTTCCTTTCTGTTGAGCAAGCCTTAAGTCCAATTAGAGAGCTCTTGGTTACTGCCAAGATATGAGTGTTATTTTGCACATTTAGGAATATCTTGAGGTTATGGCTCATTGTTATGGTTCACAGGTGTCACAACTGAACAGAACTATTGACTGCTTCCTCCTGCCACTTTGGCAGCTTGCATAGCACCTTCTATCAAAGCTAGTTCTCAAGGAAGAGTCTTTTAGGTCAGACCGGACTGGAACCTCCCTGGTCTGGTGTCCAAAAGTATGTGGTATGCAAACAACAGTCTTGTGTACAAAGTACAAACACCCATTTAAAAAACAGGCTATGGATCTTAACAGAGAGTTTTCTTTTTAAAAAATAAATTTTTTTATTGAGCTTTTCTATTCATTTTACATACCAACCACAGATTCTCCTATACTCCCTCCTCCTGCCCTCCAGCCTTTCCCCCCAACCCAACCCCCCATTCCCACCTCCTCTAAGGCAAGGTCTCCCATGGAGAGTCAGCAGAGCCTGGTACATTCAGTTGAGGCAGGTCCAAGCCCCTCTTTCCTGCACCAAGGCTGCACAAAGTGTCTCACCATAGGCACTAGGTTCCAAAAAGCCAGCTCATGCACTAGGGACAGGTCCTGATCCCACTACCTGGGGGCCCCCTATACAGTTCAAGCTAAACAACTGTCTTGCTTATCCTGAGGGCCTAGTCCAATACCATGGGGGCTCCTCAGCTATTGTTCCACAGTTCATGTGTTTCCACTAGTTTGGCTAGTTGTCTCTGTAGCTGTACTTTTTCCAGTCATGGTCTCGAATATCTCTTGCTCTTAGAATTCATCCTCTCTCATCGACTGGACTCTTGGAGCTCTGCCTGGGACCCGGCTGTGGATCTCTGCATCTGCTTCCATCAGTCACTGGATAAGGGTTCTATGATGACAGTTAGGTTATTCAGCTATCACCAGAGTAGGCCAGCTCAGGCACCCTCTGGACTATTACCAGTAGTCTATGGTGGGGTCATCCTTATGGATTCCTGGGAGCCTCCCTAGCACTGTTTCTCCCTATCCCCATGGTGTAGGGACTTACTTGTAACCTCTTGGAGGCAACCAAGGAAAACAACATAGCTTATTTTGAGAGCATCTTGGACTCTTTTAACCAAAAGTTTAAAAGGGAGTTTTTCAGGCTGGTGCTGATTTGTGTTCTTGTTCCTGTTGTTTGGTTTGGTTTGATTTTTTGTTTTGTTTTGTTTTGTTGTTGTTGTTGTTGTTGTTGGCATTTTAGACAGTGAAATAACAAGTATTTACAGGCTTCTAATTAATCCTTGTTTATGACAGTGAAACAAAACTGGAGTCAAAAGCTCAGCAACAACGGTAGCCAGCAGTCTCTCTCTCCTTGATTTCTGGCTTCTGCATCACAAAATGTGTTACAGATCCTCATGTTTGGAGCAGGGATCAGATGGCTTATGGGAATGCATAAGAGAATTAGATATTTTATATATAGTGGCCTATGAAGGGACTGGCTCCTCCCAGTTGGGATTCCAAAGTAACTAATTTTCAATGTGTTTGCTATGACTCTTCGAAGTCACAAGATGATCCAATCTGTAAGCATTATAAAACGTCAAAATGAATAGATTATATGATCATCTAGAATAAATACAAATATAAAGAACACTTCAAAGTAGGATTTGTGAAGAAGTTTATTCCTTTTGCCTGAAATAGCATGTGAGTAATGTATTATTGACTCCGCAACTAGAGAAAGACAGAGCCTCAGAGATGGATGATAAGGCTCATGAAACAATAACACAGCCTAAAGTCTTTCATCCCTCAGTGCTCTGTCTTGGCCACTCTATTGCCATCATCAGCATAGCAGTCACAGCTCTGTGAACATAGGTGTCACTCACTTTTACACCAATACTGACTAACCTATCCTAACTAGACTCCAAGGTGTTAGAAATGGTTGTTGTTGTTGTTGTTGTTAGATTGTCTTTGACTTTTGAGCAGACTATTGTCAGCCTGGGTCTATAGCTTCATTATGTAGATAAAGATACAGATTGAAACACTGAAACCACTAGAAGGAAGCACGGGCAGTGCCCCAAAAGTTATAGATATAGGGAAAGACTTTCTGAATAGGACTCCATGTGCCCAGGAATGAAGGCCAACAATTGTCAAGTGGGACCTCATAAAACTAAAAATCTTCTATTCACCTAAGTAATGCACCTAAGGAAATGCACAGAGTGGGAGAGAATCTTTGCCAGATACACATCTGACAGAGGATTAGTATCTAGAATATATAAGCTAGGGCAAAGGAGGCCAAAAAAGATCTAAGATGTATCAGGGATCTAAAACATTGCTACAGAGGTAGAACTTCTAGAATTCAGCTGACACAAACCCACCAATATTAGCATTATCTTGTGGGTTCAAACTGTCAGGTTCAATTTACTGTATTATACTTGAGTTTTCTGTATGTACAAACAGGATGCCTTTAGCTTTCCTTCTTATTATTGCTTACAGATTTTGAGCTGTAGTTTAGCAGGTCACTATAATGAATTAAGAACATTTTCACCAATTTCTTTATTTGAGACATGGTTTGATTTGTGGAAGGACTTTCCATCCCTTGGAGACGTTAAAGTACATATCTTTAAATGAGAGAGAGTGTGCCTTGTCCTAGCATCAGTTTGGAGATAATTTTTCCTCAAAATTTTCTAGTTTATACTCTATCAGTCTGTTTAAGTTTTATATTTCTTCCTGAATATATTACCAGTACATTTGTAACTCAATGGAGTATTCAATTTTGAGCATTATGCTTAAAACACATTCCCTTTGAATGTGTTTATGTGTTGCACACTCTTACTGTGTACTATTGTTGCCATTTTTCTTCCCTGGGTCATTAGAGAGCCCCTGCAATTTAGGAGGGCATCTGTAAATACTTGTGATTACATTTTTTATTTCTGGTTTGATTCATCTTAATAATCTCCATCTGTATGGTCATAACACCACTATGATGTTATAAGCACCATTTCTAAAGGGCCAAGGTAGATGCATGAACATCTAGCAAAGAAGTTTCCTCAAAATCCATGCACACTGTCTTCAGAGTTTGCAAACACTGTAATATCTTTAGGAATACAAACACCTGTCAAAATCAGCTCCTGACAAATTCTAAGGATTCCAAACCATTTGGAACAGTCACTTAGCTGGGCAGGAAGGCTGCTGTAACCTCACCAGGGCCTAGACACTCCTAAGCCATAGTGGTGGTTATATCCACCTATACACCACCTACCTCCTTCTGGAGCCAGAAAAGTCCAAGATTAGGTGAAAGCCTGATTAGATAGAGAACAGGTATACCACAGTTTTGGAGTTATGTGCAGAAAGGACAAAGCCTTCATAGCAAGTAAGCCACGGGATGGTAGACCAGGCAGACAGGAAGCTTCATAGAGCTGTAAAATCATGCAGGCAAGCTACAGGTAACCTTGCAACTCAGCCAAGCAGTTCACCAGAAAAGTTTCTAGGAAACCAATTGCTTCAACAAAGACTGAAATCAGTAAGGGCCTTGATATCTGTAAGTGGCCAGGTCTACATGACCAATTCTTCCTAGCAATGACATTGTTCTTTCATTGCGTAGATGGCAATACTGAATAACAATGATCAGGTTATCTTTCATCATATGGTGATTACATGGAACTGTTTCCCACTGTCTTTAAATACTAACTGCCATCTGTGGTTGATATTCCAGCCTCCACCTCCCAGCATAGAGTAACATTATAAAATGTCTAAATAAGCAAAGACACAATGTTCAGACACAAGGTTTTCGGTTTTCTTGGGTCTAGGTTTCCTTTGGGTCTAACTTGGGCCTTATATTTCAGGTTTCTGAATTTCCCTTCCTCAGTGATTTCTTCTTCTTAAATAAATAGCAGTCTGATCATGGAACATAGAAGATTTTTGTTTAGGACAATGGCCATTGTTTATGGCAAAGAATGTGAAGAAGAATTGATGTCTCCTTGTATCATCACTGGGCAAATTCATTGAGCTGTTTAAGATGAATACTATACAGAACTCATTGAATTGGGTGAGGAGATGCCCAGTGCTACAGCACATGTTTTAGGATATATGATGCCCTTAATTCGACCTCCATCACAATAAATAAAGCTCAAATAAAAATACAGATTTTTTAAAAATTTTAGTACAAATTAAAATACATAATAATGTAAATTACTGTTAACTCTCAAACTTTTTTGCCTTGTCTATGTTTCAGGTTTAGATTTAGTGGTCGTATCCTGGGCCTGGCTCTGATCCATCAGTACCTCCTGGATGCTTTCTTCACAAGGCCCTTCTACAAAGGACTCCTGAAGCTGTAAGTGTATTGTAGGATAATTCTGTCCAACCTTCCCGCAGGATGACAGTTCTGGCCTTTCTTATGTTTCTGGCCCTTTTGTCAATTTGGTTTCAACCATTTCTAATAAGTTTCCATCCATTTCTTATTCTGAGTGCATATATGATCTATATGATAGATAGATAGATAGATAGATAGATAGATAGATAGATAGATAGATATCCTATACCTTTTAGTGCAATAAATGGCATTGGGAGACTTTATGTAGGTGTAAGAAATGACTCTATTAGCAAAACCATATAATGGACATTAATTCATTTATATAGAAATCACAACATTGTGAACATTGTATTACACTGTTGAGTAGAATTGCTTGTTTTTTAGTTAGTTACCGATGAGTCAATAATTATTTCACATTTATTATTGAAACTTTAGCAGGCTCTTTTCAAAAGGAAACTATTAAATAAATCAAAACTTGAATTACTGCTTCAACAATGTATTCAGAATTATCAAGTAATTATGAAATCTATTGTGTTTCATTGAGAAGCAGCATAATCATGTTTGGAGTGAGGTCTGAAAGCCATTTGCTCACTCAGTTTTTCTTGCTGCCTTTGAATTCTTCCAGGCCCTGTGATTTGAGTGACCTAGAATATTTAGACGAGGAATTCCACCAAAGTTTGCAGTGGATGAAGGACAATAACATCACAGATATTCTCGATCTTACTTTCACTGTTAATGAAGAAGTTTTTGGACAGGTTTGTGTGATGTGGACTTGGAAAAGACATTTTGTTGTTTACTATGGTAAATGCATAAAACAAAACTTAACCATCTTAGAACTTTTTAAAAGTACACTTCAGTATTGTTAAGTACATTCACATTGTTTGGCATCCAATCTCTAGAACTTCCTGAAAAACTGAAACTCTACCAATTAACCAACACCCTTTCATTCCTCCCACACCCTAACTCCTGGGAAATACCACACAATTTCTATTTTTCTGATTTTGACTCTAGATACTTCAAATAAGGATCTGTTTCTTTCATCCTTGTGGATAATGTTGCTAATTACATTAGTGGACAGACATCTGTCTGGCCCCTACCACCAGTTCTTTTGTATAACATAGACTCATAAATGAAATTCAGGTACTGAATCATATGTCAGTGAGATTTTATTTTTAAATTAAATAACAGGAATCTTATTGGTTCAAACCAATGTCCTCTGCAAGAGCAGCAGGTGCTCTTCCCTGCTGAGTCCTCTCTGCAGCCCAGGGACTTCTATTTTGAACAGCACTGCCAGGGTCTCGTCCTTCTTTCTATCACTTTGATATGGCTCCACAATATGAGATGGTTCTACCCTATGCAGGGGTTTTGAAAAGCAAATGTAGGGCAGTGGTGGCACACGCCTTTAATCCCAGCACTTGGGAGGCAGAGGCAGGCGGATCTCTGTGAGTTCAAGGCCAGCATGGTCTACAGAGCAAGATCCAGGAAAGGCGCAAAGCTCACAGAGAAACCCTGTCTCGGAAAAATGTAACCATGGATCAGAAAACATTTAAAGTATGCCATGAGATACAAGGTATTTCTGTATGTTCAAAATTACATAATAGTTCTTTCATTGCCTCCATTTAGTCCTCCAGTATGCATAGATCTCAATATTACTTAACAAGAATTCCCTGTGTGTTTGCTACAAGAATTTACTCATGTAGTATTAAATCTGTTGGCCAAATGAATATGAGACACTCCAGCCATTTGAATTACATATTGTCATAAATAAAGAACACTACTAGCAGCAAAGGACGGGTTAATGATATCTAAGTTTGTATAAAATTTCTGAGATATATTTTCCAGGGAAAAAGATAATGAAGAACAGAGTATATGCTATGTATGTGTGTGTTATGTATGTATATATATTTTAGCTTAGAAAAACATATGGAGTATATTTTTATATTCTCTACTACATGAAAAGCAGCAGACAGATCCTAGGTCCCGGCTGAGGAGTTTGTCTTTAGAAGCATGAGCTCCATGCCGAGTGCAGACCACTCTGCTTCCTTGTGTTCTGCTCCCTAGCCACATCTGCAGCCAGCTTGGAAAACAAATCTTTCTACCCGATTCTACTTTACTTCTTCTCATTAGGTGCACAAGTAAGAGCTTACCACCCAACAGCTGCAAACCATTGCTCTAATTGAGATTTAGAGGCATCAAATATCTGACTATAGTCTTGGGACATTTGGCTCCCTCCACCTTAAGGGACAACCTAGGACATTACACTCCTTGAGTTAAAGCAATATGACCTTTTTGTACAAAAAATATAAATAAATTGTAACTCTTCTACAATGCTTAAGAATGTGGTTCAAACAACGAAAACTTTCCTAGTAACATCCAGGGAAGGAAAAAGACCTTTTTATGCGGTCATCCTAAATGAAAATGTCTCCTCAGAAGACGAGCTGAATGAATGCATCATGATCCTCCTGTTTCCTTGCAAGGTAACAGAAAGAGAGTTGAAGTCTGGAGGTGCCAACACGCAGGTGACTGAGAAGAACAAGAAGGAGTACATAGAGAGGATGGTGAAGTGGCGGGTGGAGCGCGGTGTGGTGCAGCAGACCGAGGCATTGGTGAGGGGCTTCTATGAGGTAAGACCCCAGGTAGCCCAGGAAAGCAGCCCATCCCATGGTGCTTTGCAGTTGAGCCTGTGTTTCTGGAAGCTGCGGGGCGGGGGGTGGGGGTGGGGGGGAGGGGGTCGAAGCTCACTAGCTCAGAGCAGAGAGAAAGAAGCAAGAGAGGCCAAGAGTGGGTGGACCGTCTAGCTGGGCTGGATGGATGGAGGGCCAGACTTCTCCATGAACACAGATATCTGACAAGCCCTGTCGGAAGTCAAAATACTCTCAGTAAAGTGTCATTGATTTGGTCCTGCTGTACCAGGTGAGGGCGCAGCCAGTGTTTCCTGTGTAGCTATGTGGATGTGGCGTTTCCTTCAGTCCACGGAAACAAAGCAAGCAAAGCGGAAGCGTGAGGAGTACCAGCCACTCCTGCTGGGTGTCTGTTTTGTTACAGCCTTGCTGTCTGTCACGTCAACATGCTGAGCAGTAAACTGAGAAGAGAGACAGCTGCGAGACTGCCCGTGCCCAAAAATGATGTCTTTATACTTCAATTTAGAAATTCAGTTGAGAACTTTATCGTCTAGTTTATTGTCCACTACTTGCTGGTCCAAAGCAGGCAGCACTGGAGGCGTTCAGTTGGGCCGGGCACATCTGGCAGAAGGTGTAAGCCATAGCACAGAGCTCTAACCAACAGCCCTGCCCAATCCTTAGAGAGGAGGGCAAGGAAACAGGGAGGAAGAGGGAAAGGAAGGGACCTGCAAGAAATGAGCAACCATTCCATGGGAAAGACGGGCAGTAGAACTTGAAAACTGAAATGTGACTTCAGAAAATCAAGGTGGGATTGTCTGTGAAATCGGGAAGGATCTGAAATGCTAAGAAGCGTGGGATTTTCCCTCTGTTCCCAGCCCACGAAGGCCTCTACTCTAAAACGCTAGCTCAGTGACTACTACTTCTATAATAAAAAGCATAGACTGGGCATCTTCTAGGCATCAGGAATCCATTTCTCACAGTCATAGAGATGGGCAAGTCCAAGATCAAGACAATGGCAGATCCAGTGACTGATAAGGGCCCAGCTTCCGCAGAGGCAGCTTCTTGCCTCATGTCAGTGGGAAGGACAAGGATGGTGTGCGTCTTCTCTAAGGGCACTAACCCTATCTCAGGGCCTCCTATCTAACTGCTTCTTTTTTAAAAGAATTTTGAAATTATAATACAATTACATCATTTAAGGCTCCAGAGAGCTGGGGATAAAGATTATTACACATGAGTAGGATGGGAGGGAATCCCCTGCTATGATTTTGAATTTTAAAGTGACTGCATGTTGAAAGGCGATTTATAAATGATACCTTCCCAACCTGACAGGCAGCATAGAAACCATGACTATAACCTGCTCATGTGTTGATATTACTGTCCTCCAGGTAGTAGACTCGAGGCTCGTCTCAGTGTTTGATGCTAGGGAACTGGAGCTGGTGATTGCTGGTACTGCCGAAATCGACCTAAATGACTGGAGGAATAACACTGAGTACCGAGGAGGTGAGCTAGCAACACTTTTGGTAAAATATGATTTAAAGAAAAATTATTGAAAAAAATAAAAAATTATTGAAATAAAATTGATACAGTGTGAAATTGGCCATCCTAAAATAAACCATTCAATAGCATTTAATACATTCAAATTTTTGTGTAACAATGACCTCTACCTGGTTCTAAAATACTGTCATCATCTAAAGGAAGGCTTGTACCCATCAAGAAGTTGTTCTCCACCCCATTTCCATCTTTCAGACACCTGGCATCAATAAATCCCCTGTCTCTGTGGACTTACCAATTCTAGAAATGTGCTATAAATACTGTCATACAAAATAGGGTTCCTGTGTCTGCCTTCTAAACTTTATGTAATTTTTTGAGATTCATCCATATTCTATCATTTCATTCCTTCGTATAGCTAAGTAGTAGTCCATCACACAGTTCACCAGAGTCGTTGTTATTGTTATTTACAGTACTGAGAATTAAACTTCAGGCCTGGTGCTTCCTCAGCAAATGCTGTATCACTAATGAACAACCTGAGCCCTATTTATCACTATTTTAAGCCTCCAAAGGTTTATCCTTACTTCAGGACAGGATACTTATTTGCACAGCTTCTAAATGAACTTCTTCCAGACAATAGTAATCCTGGTGTGGCTATGTAAAGGCACACAGACAACAGACCTTCTATATGTGAGCTCGTGAGTAGCCTGCACACTGTCAGAGAAACATCTCTTGCTTCCTGTAGAATATTAGCCTTCTTTGCCTCAGTCCATGTTTACTTTCATAGAATTCTAACTATTCTCTCTCTCTCTCTCTCTCTCTCTCTCTCTCTCTCTCTCTCTCTCTCTCCATAGTTTAAAAAATTATTTACTGTAAATCATTTGTGAGCTTTCCTTTGGTCTGCATCAAAATGAATCAAATTCTAAACCTCTCATCTCTGTCTCTGTTTATATTCTATCCTCCATTTCTTTCTTTCTTTTTTTTTTTTTTTTTTTGGTTTTTCGAGACAGGGTTTCTCTGTATAGCTTTGGGCCTTTCCTGGATCTCACTCTGTAGACCAGGCTGGCCTCGAACTCACAAAGATCCTCCTGTCTCTCCCTCCCAAGTGTTGGGATTAAAGGCATATGCCACCAACGCCCGGCTCTATCCTCCATTTCTTAACAATACAAATTGTGATTCTTATCATATGGATATTTCATGTTGACTATAGGGAATATTGTCCCAGAACATCTGATGCTTTAGACTAGTCATCTACAGTAGAAAAAGAATGGGACCATATATGTAAGTTTGAATGTCTTTCTTTCTTTTTATTTGTTTGTTTGTTTGCTAATTGAGATGCAGTCCCACTATATAGCGTTGGCTGGCCTGGAACTCAATATGTAGAACAAGCTGGCCTCAAACTCACAAAGATCCACCTGCCTCTGCCTCCTAAGTTTTGCATGTCCCACCACACCTGGCACTAACTAAAATTTTTAATAGCCCTATTAGAAAAAGTACAAACAAGCAATTGTAATTTATGTCTTTTAGTTTAATATAATACCAAAATACCATTTCAACATGGGATTAGCATAATTAATTAATGCAAATATCATTTTCATCAGACCGGACCACCAAAACACAGCCTTATTACTCACAGAAAACTTTGTTAAGAATTTAGCCTCAGGGCTGGAGAGATGGCTCAGAGGTTAAGAGCACCAGTTGTTCTTCCAGAGGTCCTGAGTTCAATTCCCAGCAACCACATCGTGGCTCACAGCCATCTGTAATGAGATCTGGTGCCCTCTTCTGGCCTGAAGGGATATATGCAAGTAGAACACTGTATACATAATAAATAAATTTTAAAAAAAAAGAATTTAGCCTCAAAAATCCTCTTTTTAGGTAAATTAGAGAGAAATCCCAACCAATATAACCGAGGGGAAAAAAAAACAAGGGTCCACCTTCCACTCTGCCTCCTTACACCACTCAGCTGCGAAACCCTCTTGGGACTTCCACACAGGTCTATTAAGAAAATGGCTGACCTGAGTGTTCTGCTGAACCAGTAAGACTCCTGGTGTCCCAGCATCCCCCTGACTCCCAGGCTCGACAGATACCCATCTGTGTTAGCTTACGTCCTGATATCTCATGTTTTCCTCATTTTCATTATTTATCTCCTCTGCTAAGAATGTCCTCTCTCTTTGCTGTGCTACACAAATGCCTCCCATGCTAAATTCAAACCCTGCTTCCTTCACGAAGCTTTCTTAGTTTCCACCCACATTGTCTCCCCTCATTTGAATGCCTCTTCCCTTGTCGTGAATGGTGGTCATTTCTCTAGATGGTTTCTTGCAAGCCTAGCCTCCTCGATGATTGCTTAAAGCAGCTCTCCAGCCCAGGCATGACTCAGAGAACAACTGTGTGATGGGTACAGGCTTTTCTTTGGGGGCAGTCATGACTCCTGGGAACCTGTCATCTTCAGCCAGGTTTACATGTTACTTCTATCTGTTCTTGAGCCCTAGACTCTCCTGTGTCATATTGTTGCCAAGAGCTAAGACATCAGAACAAAGAAAACATAGATGGTCCGACTTTGCAGAGCCTTTTGTTCCTTACTGACACTCAGATAAGGCTGGGATATTTTAGGTTGTATTCCAATTGTTTAAATAAATACTAAACACCTCAGAATGGACTTCTCAAACACCCAGTTCTTTTTTAAAATTGCTATAATCTAAATCTGCTTGTTTTAAAACTTGACCAAGTTATATAAACTAGTTTAGACCTGCCTGTCTAAATGCCATTATCAGCAAAATCAAAAGACTTCAAGCTATGGTTCAGTTAACACATCTGTTTCTTCCTGCTTTCCTCACATCCTCTTTCTCCCCACCACCACCTCTGTTTTTAACCAGGTTATCACGACGGCCATCTTGTGATCCGCTGGTTCTGGGCTGCAGTGGAGCGGTTCAATAATGAACAGAGATTGAGGTTACTTCAGTTTGTGACAGGAACATCAAGTGTGCCCTATGAAGGCTTCGCAGCTTTGCGCGGAAGCAATGGGCTTCGGCGGTTCTGCATAGAGAAATGGGGGAAAATTACGTCTCTTCCCAGGTACACAGCTCCCACCAACCTTCATGAACTCACCTCAGTGGCAAAGCATGCTTCACTATTTGAGTATGGGAGATATCTTTTAAGATAGAATATTTGCTTGTCACTCAAAGTATTATTCTTTGAGTTACTAGTTAAAATGTAAGTAAGGTGCCTCTAAGACTTGGATTGAGATGATATTCTTAGTGAAGTGTTAATTGTTGATCATATTTGGACTGTAAGGTCCATTTGCCAGTAATGGCAGACTGCCCAATTGATGCAAAACTCAATTTAAATACTCTTTAGAGGAATACCTAACATAGAGGATGGAGAAGGCAAGGTCATTATTGTAAAAATACTGGAAACCTAAAATAACCCCTCCAAATATAGCATATAATCTATAGCACATACTTGATACTTCATAGGATAGTTAGATATTTGTTTTTTTTTTTTTTGTTTTTTTTTTTTTTTTTTTTTTTTTTTTTTTTTTTTTTGGTTTTTCGAGACAGGGTTTCTCTGTGTAGCTTTGCGCCTTTCCTGGAACTCACTTGGTAGCCCAGGCTGGCCTCGAACTCACAGAGATCCGCCTGCCTCTGCCTCCCGAGTGCTGGGATTAAAGGCGTGCGCCACCACCGCCCGGCAGATATTTGTATATACATTGTATTTTTCCAATGATTTTAAAATATGTGGAGATGGGATCGTGTATATTCCTGGGTTTCTACAGTGATTTCTACACAGTACTCTATCAAAAGCCTATTGTGTTATAAATTTTTTTAAAAGGCAATTTAAGTTTTCTACCCCATGAGTTTCAATGCCAAGACTTCCTTAGTCCTTTTTATTCCACTTGGGTAGCATGTTCTTGGTCAATAAAATAAGGATCACTAAAAATACTTCTGGACAGGCATTCTAGTAATAAATACTGCTTTGACAAACATAATAAAACATAGATTCTTTGGTGGTTAGAATGAGAATAGCCCTCATAAGCTTATATGTTTGAATGTTCCCTAGTTAGTGGAATGGTTTGGAAAGGATTAGGAGGCATGGCCTTGTTGGAGGAAGTGTGTCACTGGAGTGGGCTTGGCAGTTTAAAAAGCCCACACTAGGCCCAGCTGTACTCTCTGTCTCTACCTGCTGCCTGCAGATCAGGATGTAAAACTCTCAGCTACAGCTACAGCACCATGTCTGTCTGATTCCCACCATGTTGATCATGGACAAACCCTCTAAAACTGTAAGCAAGGCCCCAATCAAATGCTTTCTTTTATAAAAGCTACCTTTATCATGGTGTCTTTTCACAGCAATTGAACAGTGACAAAGACAGATTCCCATTATCATCTTTTCATATTTTCTAATTACAAAAGATATATATTTGATACAGATCTATCTCTACATAGCCATCTATGTTTGTTAGATTTCCATTACTGTAGCAAATTTTTGGATAAATTAATTTAAGAAGAGGAAAGGTTATTTTGACTGTTTTAGTCCATGACCGATTGGATCTGGTGCTTTAGATTAATGAGGGAACAATACATCATGATAGGAGAATATAGTGGGGAAAATCTTGTTTACCTCATGCCTGGGAGAGAGGGGTAGAAGAAGGGAAGAGGAGGGAGAAAAGGAAAGAAAAAAAGAGTGAAAAATAGTCACGGGTCTGTTTGAGGAAATTTCCCTAATGACCTAACTTCCTCCCACTAGGCTCCACATCTTAACAGTCCCGTTGTTTCCCAATAACTGTTGAAATCAAGCATTTGACACATAGGTCTTCAGGGAGCATGCTATATACAAATTATAGCAGCACCAAAATACCCTTGCTAGATCCATATAATTGAAAGACTTAATGAAGTATAAATCTAATTTTCCCAGACTTCTTGTTTTTCTGAGGACAGTTCACATGATGTTGATGAGTGTTGAGTGATTCTGTTCCTGAGAAGAGCTGACCAAATGTCTGCTCACCCCAGACAGGGAATTAAAAACAGACCAAAATAATGATACCACCAAAGTCCAACTTTGTGAACCAATGACATTTATTGGAGATTTTAGAGACATATGGGTGAGAGATTACTGACAGGAGCAGAAATGACGCAGACAGTTGCATCACCTGAAACACACCCCAGAATGGCTAAGCAAAGCTAGAAGTGTGGCATGCACAACCCACATGCAGCCTACAACCCACATGCAGCTCAGTAGGCTGCAAAGTAGGCTGTTGCAGGCAGCTAAGGTAGTCTGAGCCTCTGCAGTGCATCTTCGGGCATCTTGGCTGATCTGAGACCATCTCTCAGCAGCCCTTACTGCTTACATGCAGGCTTTAAGTTGTATACTTCCTGAGTTTTAAGTATTTTCCCTGCAACAATGAATGTATAATCTCCCTTTAGAATTTTATTTGATTTTTTTTTCCTTTTTTTTTTTTTTTTTTTGAGACAGGGTTTCTCTGTGTAGCTTTGCACCTTTCCTGAAACTCACTCTGTAGCTCAGGCTGGCCTTGAACTCTCAGAGATCCACCTGCCTTTGCCTCCCGAGTGCTGGGATTAAAGGTGTGTGCCACCCACAGCCTGGCTTTAATTTGATTTTTTAATTAAAATATAATTACATCATTTCCCTCCTTCCGTTTCCTTTCTCCAACCCTCCCATGTCCCACCTCTCTCCCTCTCAGATTCATGACTTCTTTATATATAATATAACATATATGTAGAAATATATACATTATATAATATATCTATTATAACATTTATATAACATATATGTAGAAATATAACCTCCTGAGTTCATTCAGTGTTTCTTGTTATGTACATGATTTCAGGGCTGACCACTTGGTATTAATAAATTAGAAGTCTCATCCCTGGGGAAAACTAATTCTTCCTCTCTCAGCAGTCCTTGGTTGCATATAGTTCTTTGTCTAGGAGTGGGGCGGGGAGCTTTCCCCATTCTGTGTTATGTCTAGTGGTATTGTTCTTATTCAGACCTTAGCTGCCCTCCAAGATAGAATGTTTTATTTTAGAGAAAATTGCTTCATAACAATGAGAACTAGTAAATATTAATAATTGCTTAACAACAAGTAGTTGAACGTTGAAAGTAGTTCTCACACTTGCCTACACAGTTCTAGTCATCAGCACATCTTCAGCCCAAAACATATCTCATAACTCCACTGAGACCTGAAAAACCTAAAAGACATGTCTAACTTAATATTAGATTCTAGAGTGAAGTTATTTGGAAACATTCTGCTTTTATTTTAGGAAAACATAGTTTGGGCCATCATTTAATAATAGCTTATCCCTATAAGTCTGCAGCATGAGGAGGAGGTGAGATACAAGACAGCTGCCCATAAGAACTGACAGTAGAAGGAAATACAGACCAAAGATAAATGATTACAACATAAGGGAGAATCAGGGGACTTCAAGGTGCTTAAAGCAGTGCGATGTGAGAATGATTCAGGATCTTAATCCTGCTTGAGCTACTCAGAGAAAATGCTTCAAAGAAACTGGCATTTGGTGGGTATTAAGGGATAGAGAAGAGGGGAATTCTAGGCTAAGTAGGCAGCATGACCCAGTCCTGGACTGAGAAAACACCAACATATGCTCAGGAAGACATACTGAGTCCTGAGAAATGCCCAAGGATGGGATGATTAATATTGACTAGTTGGGAATTTGAATCACCTAAAAGACATACCTCTGGCCATGTGAGGAAGTTTCTAGATAGTGTGGCTGAGGTAGGAAGGCCCACCCTAAATATGTGTGGCGTCATATATGGGCCGGGGTCTTGGACTGAATTTTTCAAAAAGACAGTGAGCTGAGTGAGAGTGTTTATCTCCCCTGCTTCTTGATTATGGATACCATAACGGCCATCCCTCTCATAAAAAGCCCACACCTGTAGTATGAGGAGCATACCGGAACACTGAGTCTAACTGAATTCATTGTGGATACTAACTAGACCTTATCTAGGGAAATAATAAGGCTGTTGAAGAACTCATCAGAAGCAGCCAGTGGAGATACTGAGCATTCAGAGTGTGTGCTGCTCTCTAATGCTATTTATTCCCCCAAAGTATATTCATAGAATTAATATGGTTCTAATTACTTTCTAAATAAGAGATTCTTTTCTACATTTACACTCACAAAAAAAAAATGACCAGAGGAAGAAAGCCTAGATGTCCTGTCATATCTTGCTTCAGGGCAGTTCACCTAGGACCAAAAGCATACTTGGATCTTATTGTACCACCTAATTATGTCGGCCACAGTCCGGTGGGTAGACTACTGTCTGCCTTTCTAAACACCAAGAAAAGCACTGTAATCCTTGCCCTGCCCAATTCTCTGAGTTTGCTTTTAATTTCAAATATTAAGATAGTAACTAAAACATTTCAGTTGTCTTCTTTTGAAGTGATCTAGGCCTTCCTGACACTTAGGTAAACACAGAACTCTGCTAATATCTATTTATTTCACATTTTCTCCCAAACAAGTCCTTAAATTGTACACTCAGATATTCTGTTGTCTTATGCAGACATCTGGGGTTTGAAGCAGAGGGAGACAGGCAGGAAAGGGTGGGGTTGAGTGAACACAGGATAAAGAGGGAGCTGTTGCCAAAAGCAGGATTGGATGCTGGTAGACCAAAAAAACAAAAAACAAAAAACAAAAAAACCAATGCTCTCATCAGATTCTCCCTCAACAGAAAACCCCAACTTCCCTCTTCCTTCATCCCTTGCTTCATCCTCCAAAGAATCTGCATTATCCCAATTGCTGAGCCTCTACAGTGTCCTGACACTCTAATTTATGTAATTCAGAACACAGGTATAGATTATAAACACTTCCCCAGATCTTGTGATTCAAATACTTAATGTCCCAAATAAAATTCTAATGAGAAGTTTACTTTTATTTTCTGGGTTTGTTTTGTTTTAGCTTAGTGTCTTTTTCTGTGCTAATTGATATCTAAACACTACTTCAACATATCACTCACCCAATCTGGGAGAAAAAGGCATAAAATTAACTTCCAGCTGTACCAATATACCCTTCTCCCTGCTTGGTCAAAGGACCAGCATCAAGTTTCCATAGAAACAAAGAATTTCTGGCAGGAAACAGCTCCAAGAGAAGAATCTGTGTGGGTATGCCTCTCCACTCACTGCTGGCTATCCACATAAGTGTTTCCTATACCATGAGTTGTTATCCATGTAATAGGGAAGACATTGCAAGTCTAAGACAGACACTAGCAAGTGTGAGCCTGCAGAATGAAGCCCAGACTGAACAAGGCTGCAGGGATGGCAATGGTGGGAATATAGCCCAGGCTTAAGGGAGGGCTGTCTCAGAAGCTCCGATGTTCTCGGGAGTGAGGCACTTAAGCTTCAGTTGATATATGTTCTACTGGTACTGAGGAGTTAAACCTATTTCTAGAGCACACCTGATGTGGAGAATTGGATCTCAGAATTACAGAACACTGTTAGCTCTTCAACAAGGCCCAGAACTCAGAGCTAGGCAAGGATGCTTAGGAATGATCTGTTAGCACTAATGATGTTTCTGCCTCCTTCATATTTAAACTTCAAATCAGTTTAAAAGCATGGAGTTGACCATTGGCTTTCTACTGTGGTTATAATGTAGTATAGTTTTCTTACAAATAACAATTAATTGTTTCTAGTTCTTCAATTTCCTAAACTTGTCATGTCTCAATGGTCATGGTTTACCATTTGCAGTGTTTTGTGATTGTCCTAATCATTGTCTGGCCTGCTTTGGTTCCCCTTTAAAGTTGTTGATGTATCCAGAAGCAGTCCTTAAGATACTCTGACCAGTATTTTCTCCCCCATTTAGGGCACACACATGCTTCAATCGATTGGATCTCCCACCATATCCTTCATACTCCATGTTGTATGAAAAGCTGTTAACGGCAGTAGAGGAAACCAGCACCTTTGGACTTGAGTGAGGAAGTGGAACTTTGCCTGACACTGTCCTGAACAGTGACGCCACCCTTTCTGGGATGACTTCCTCTCCCTCCTTTGACTTTGGTATTCCATGATTTTTATTTCAAAGCAAATTAGAATTGGCAAAAGCTGTGCATGAAGAATTGCCTTCTTCTAAGATCTAATCTTCAGGCTTATCTCCTCTGTTTCCAATGAACTGCTAGCCTGTATGCAATACTACAAAACAGCTGTCTCAAGGTCTGTGCATACCTCCACATACCTCCATTCCTAACAGTGAAATACGAGTGCAAGTTATGCTACACTTGACGAAATGGTAATAAATGTTTACTTCCATTTCTATCATTTAAGGATAATTTGAGCTGTAAGCATTCCATGCTTTTATATGCCCATAACTTCCAAGCAGAACCACCATTTTTCATAATTTCTAACAACCATTTCCAGACCTAGGAGCTGACTGATTTTTTTCCTCTCTATCTCTGCATTTCCTATGCATTCTGTCCACTTAATGGACAGCCAAGGCCACACAGATTTTTTTTCTTCATTCAACACATGATTCATATGTGGCATCAATCCCATCATCCAGAACTAGCCTAGATATATGGTGCAAATAAGGAACTTCCAGCAATTAACAGCAGCAAGAAAATAAAGGTTATCAGTAAGTCCAATGGTTATAACTATGAACTCAACTTGAGAAAAGCATGGTGGGGGAAGCGCTCTAGTGAACACTCACCACATGAGAAGCACAAACTTGTGCACCATGTTGAAGGAGGAAATCTTAATTGCTGTGGACTGAAGGATGACCCTTTAACTCCAATCTTGTTACACAGAAAGTGATAAGGCAAACAGGAAAAAGAACAGGACATATGACATTTATTTAAATACATGAATTTTGTTTAATCTATTCTCACATACATAGTCCAAATAGATCTCATGGCTTTTGTTTGAAGCCAGGTTTCTTGACTTGACAGGTAAACCTTTTGTTTCTTTTTTACCTTTGGTACATTCCTCATTCTTTTTTCTTTCCTTTTTTTTTAATCATGGTGTTCACATCCTGTCACATCTGATGTCCACAGAAACACATAAGGAGCTGCGGAGAGTGACGGTGCTTGTTAGGGACCCTGGGCAATATGAGCTTCTCCTTAGTCCACAGCAATTCTTCGAAGACACACTGACTTGTGTCCAAAAAAACCATTTTTTTTAGCATTTAGTGAAATATCTAAGAAAATGTGTTTTTAGGAAAACAATTTCAGGCTCCACAAACAGCCTGACCTCTTGATTACATTTGAGATAAACCTAACCATAATGGTCATTTGCTATTTTTGTAACCATGTTCTCCATGTTGTCTGAAATATGACACAAATGAAAGTGTTTTTCTTCACTGGGAAAAAGAAAAGCTAAAGAGACTCTACTACTTAAAGATCCATTGTTGTAGTCAGCACATTCAAACAAGGGGGCAAGTCTGTGAATGTAAAGTTAACTTAAGATGAGGCCGTGTCTCATGGCTCATTACACGAGTGGATTATGTCCTGCACTCTAAAACATTTTCTTAGTAAAAATTATT
The DNA here is from genome assembly GCF_004664715.2 of Peromyscus leucopus. Taxonomy (NCBI): domain Eukaryota; kingdom Metazoa; phylum Chordata; class Mammalia; order Rodentia; family Cricetidae; genus Peromyscus; species Peromyscus leucopus. Next base: position 47,754,358 of record NC_051067.1, read on the forward strand.
CACAATGCCAAGCACTCCTTGCTCCTGTATATCTGTTGTCAAACGGGAAGTATACGTAGCAGAAACTTAGCTTTCTATTGTTGTCTAAATCCAAGTTTTACTAATAATGGAGTATAAGTTGTATGATAGACAGCTTAGGGATGGGTAAAATTTGGTCCATATTTCAGTATCTGAAAAACAATGAATTCCAATGAAGCTGTTCTTTATTAATGAAATCAGAACTAAAGGACTAATAAAATCACTTTCAATAAATATTTAACTCTTTAAACAGCATATTTAGAATTCATCGTATACATACACAAAAACTCGTTTATTCAAGCATTCAACGTTTTTAGCACTTGCCATATGTTGAAAAGGAGGAAGTTGTTCAAATGTAGGAAGCAGCTCCTGAGAGCCTTGCAATTTACAAAAATGAGACAATCTATAAATTACTTTACTATTTAGTCTACCAACATACAAAAGGGACAAGTTATCTTAGAAATTTCATGTGAATAAGAAACTCAGATAAATGTTTGGGGGGTTTTTTTTGTTTGTTTGTTTTTGTTTTTGCTAATTTTTAGTTATACCTCTAACCTAATCCCAGGCTCTACATAAATCCCAACAAGCAAGCATAATAGCAATAGTATTCCTATTTTTTTAAGATTTATTTATTTATTGCCTATACAGTGTTCTGCCTTCATGTATGCCTGCATGTCAGAAGAGGGCAGCAAATCCCATTATAGATGGTTGTGAGCCACCCTGTGGTTGCTGGGAATCGAACTCAGGACCTCTGGAAGAGCAGTCAGTGCTCTTAACCTCTGAGCCATCTTTCCAGTCTCAGCAGTAGTATTTTTAATATAATCTTTTTATTAATTATTTGAGAATGTTTACAACGTATTTAAATCATATTCATCCAACACACTTCTCCCTAAAACTCCTTCTAGATCCACTCCTCAGCCTCAGTCCCTTCTCAATTTCATGCCATCTTTTCCTTTATAACCCATGGAGTCCAATTTGTGCTGTCAATAAACATGTGAGGCCATCCCCTGGAGGATATAGACATACCTTGTGTGTAAAAAAAAAAAAAAAAAAAAAACTGACTCTCATAGCTGGAATGTAGTGGCTCACGCCTTTAATCCCAGCACTTAGGAGGCAGAGGCAGGCAGATCTCTGTGAGTTGGAGGCCAGCCTGGTCTACAGAGCGAGATCCAGGACATTCAGAGTTATATAGTGAGAATCTGTTTTGAAAAAAGAAAGAAGGAAGGAAGAAACCTGACTTTCAAAAGTCACTGTCTGCCAATAGCTCCTTAGCCAGGGTTGGGGGCCTTATGAAGCCCTCTCCAAATAGCAATAGTATTTTAGAAAAATGAAAAATGGCATTGATACCAGCACCAAAGTTACTGAATGTAAGGCTTGCTTCAGAGAGAGAGCCCAACATATGATTTCAGCCTTGCAGGGAGGAAGGAAATCAAAAGGAGGAACTGAGAAATTAGTCATGGAAAGACACTTTTTAAGTCATATGTGAGACCAATTTTAAAATTATGCATAATTTCAATATATATACATATAAGCATATAACTATAGGTTTATACATATAACTATATGTTTATATGTATATACACTTACACATAAGGAAATCACTGTAGAAATAATTTTTCTATTAATTTTAGTGGTAGAAGATATAAATCATCTCAAATCATATAATTCTTTGGGTAACACAGATCTTTTGTGACCATATGTAATCTTGAACTTTTTTTCTCCATAAAGGCAATTGCAAAATAATCACAAGTCATAACACCCCGAAAACAAGATTTTTTTATATCTAGTTTTATGAGTATAATATCCTTTATTGGGAGACAATATTTAGTAACATGAAGATGGTAATCTCCCCAATAGAAATTGAGTCTACACAATCAGAGCTATTCTAGAACTACTGAATTCTCTCTGACATTCTGTGTACATGAGCTGAAGGACATTGTGATAATTTTTACTAATATCACTATTATAGCACAATATTTTGAGAAAGTTAATGAAAAAAATGAAATGCTAAATGATATTTTGGCAAGCTTTAATCATGAAAGATTTAAATATTTTCCTGTTAATAATGAAGCTACATCATTCAACAGTAAGAATGTTTGTATGGCAAGCCAGTGAGCTGAGTTTTCCATGAAACTTCTAACAGTATGCAATCTCATCGTCAGTCCATGTACCAAGCCACATATCTAAGATTTGGGTTCAGAAAACTTCTAAGTTGACACAAATGTTTTCCCAGTCAAGATGAAACACTTTCAAATGAAAGTAGTTAGAACTTTACATAACAAAATGTGGTGCTTTATTATTATTCTTGTTGTTGTTATTATTATTACTATTATGTCTTTCAGTGTTCGTTATTAAAACTACTGCAATACTGTATCATAAATGTGCAGGATGACTATTCCAGTTATCACAAGGTTCAAAAGAGAAAGTATTATTTTCCTGTTAATGACATGTAGTCCCTTTGTTCTAGTAGATAAAAGGTGCCTAGAGGTAGTATGTAGAGTAAATATTGTTCCATTAGTCTACTTCCTGCAGCTTCCATTATCTAAGGAAATGTCCACAACAATTTTGTTTACAAGTCTTTGTTCTAGTCAATAACAGGAGACGTCCATACTACTGGGCTGATTTTGCTTACATCTACAAAAGAAATGTCACGTGATACTCAGGCCTCGCTTTCTCTTCCATCATACATCTTCAAGGAATGTCAATAAACTCACTTTGGTATGGCACTGAGTATGCTCCTTATTGCGAAAAGAAGTCTATGGTAACACACAAAAATCTCTATCAAGCCTGTGCTCTTGATGAATAGTGTAAGCAATAAAACAACACAGAAGGATACTAGCTTCCAGGCAAACAAACCTCAGAAGAAAGTCATTATTGTTACACTTACAAATCCCCGAATAAAGGAGCAGATTTTAAAACAATTTCCTTGTACATGCCTATTAGGACTCTACACAAAACATATGAGCTTTATTTTATAATTGTCCTTTATGCAGAACAGGGAGACACTGGTTTGTAGGAAATCCTACCTATTAAGAAAACTTCAGGGGTTGGGGATTTAGCTCAGTGGTAGAGTGCTTGCCTAGCAAGCACAAGGCCCTGGGTTCGATCCTCAGCTCCAAAAAAGAAAGAAAGAAAGAAAGAGAGAGAGAGAGAGAGAGAGAGAGAGAGAGAGAGAGAGAGAGAGAGAGAGAAAGAAAGAAAGAAAGAAAGAAAGAAAGAAAGAAAGAAAGAAAGAAAGAAAGAAAGAAAGAAAGAAAGAAAGAAAGAAAGAAAGAAAGAAAGAAAGAAAGAAAGAAAGAAAGAAAAAGAAAACTTCAGACATGGCCCTCGGAGAGTTACCACTGAGCAAATGTCACAAATAACCAATGTAAACATAAGTCTTTCAAAGCCTGCAAAAGACCAACTATGTGGCTCTCACTATATAAGCAGATTTGATTTATTCTTTGAGGGGAAAAAAATCTTTGTTCAAAAAGATGTGAGTAGGAACGAGAGAATGGAAAACAGGTACGGCTGACTATGTCTCAGTGACACATGTTGATACATTTTTACACACATGCCAGACTTCAGATTTTTCCTAACCAAAGCTAATTTTTCTCTTAGCTCATAATATATGGAAAGGAGTGGGCTATGTTATTTTGTCTTAATCTAGTCATCATCCTAAAATCAAGATTACACTTCACAGCTTCTGACTTCTGCGGTCATATTTTCCACACAGTGCAACACTTGTTAATTATGTACTGTTAAAGAAAAGGTGGCATACTCAGCTGATATGAAAGGTACAGTTTTAAGGGCTGGAGAGATGACTCAACAGTTAAGAGCACTGGCTACTCTTCCAGAGGTCCTGAGTTCAATTCCCAGGAACCACAATTCCCAGGAACCACATGGTGATTCACAGCCGTCTGTAGTGTGACCTGATGCCCTCTTCTGGCTTGCAGGCATACATGCAGACAGAACACTCATACACATAAAATAAATAAATCTTTTTTTAAAAAAAAAAAGTACAGTTTTATATGTTTATAAGGGACAATTCTATAACAGGATATATGAAGGAAATTGAGGCAATCAGACAGATCTTTATCAGTGCTCAGGAATAATTGATTCTATGGTTGGGATAGACCAGTGTTTGCCTGACTGATTATCTTGGAGAAGAATCAAAGACAAGGAAAACTGACTTACTGAAAGCCACTAAGCATTATCTAGGGGCTAACAGGATGCTCTGCCACAAAATACCCATTAGGGTCCTGAGCTCCTGAGCAGGCATCACCATTAGGGTAGGATGTGTAGAGAGATCACAGCTGAGAATGTGTCATTGGGAAACCAAGAACGCACAGCTGGTGTATATCCAAAGACAAGCATAGGTGGCCTGTCCCCACAGCTACTCTTCAGGAGTTTGTGAAGTAATGCAAAATCAGTGGCTTCAATAGAGCAGCAATGGATCAAAGTTGTCAGAAAGTTGGTTCTTTCTGGTGGTTTTGAGAATTTGTTCCTTGTCTGTCTCCAAGATTCTGGTAAAAGTCCTTGACTTGTATATAGTTTTCTACCTTCATTGCATGGTATTCTTTCTCTCTCTCTCTCTCTCTCTCTCTCTCTCTCTCTCTCTCTCTCTCTCTCCCTCTCTCTCCAAATTTCTCTTTTTTATTGTGACAAAAGTCACAGAGAAATAGGACTTACCCAAATGACCTCATTTGAACTTAATTTTAATTTCAAATAAGGTCACATTCTAAGATAGTATATCTTCTTTGGGAGACATGATTTAATCTGTAACATAGTTCTTCCTTGTACCTTTAAAGCTTCTAACAGTAATAATGATGATAATAATAATTAATAATAAATAATATAAAACTGCCATATTCTTTTTTTCTTTCTTTTATTTGTTTTCTAGACAAGGTCTCATTATGTAGTTCTTGATGTCCTAGAATTTGCTATGTAGACCAAGGAGGCATTAAATTCACAGATAGCCATCTGTCTCAGCCTCCTGAGTGGTGGGGTTAAAAGTGTGTGGTACTATACCCTACTTGCCATGATTTTCATGTATCACTCTACTTTTATATCCCCAATTTAAGCTTGAAAATAAAAAAAAAGTTAACTTCCTCCAAGTTACCTGAGTAGTAAATGAAACAGACAAGATTTGCCAATCACTCAATCACTGTCACTCATTAGCTTTAGTCAAATGATTATTTATTGAATATAATAGTTCCCCCTTATCCACAGAAGATATGTTCCAAGATCCCCCTTGAATGCTTGCAACCAAAGACAACTCTGAACCTTCTATTTCTGATAACCTAGAAAGCGATTGAGTAACTCGGGGCAGACACAGATGTGCTAAACAAAGCAGTGACTCACAGTGCTAGACAGAGCAAGACGGTGCCAGGTTTCATCACACTACTCAGAATAAAGCATATTTTTTTAAATGTACATATCGTTTCTAGGCTTTGTAGAATCTTCCATCTAATATTTTGGGATTGTGTTTGACCAAGGGTCACTGAAAGTAAAAAAAAAAAAAAAAAAAAAAAAGGTGAAACTGTGGCAAGGGGGAGACTATTGTACTGGTTACATGTTGATTCCTGTGCTCAGAGCCTCCTGGAGTTCACTGTCAGACAATAGAATGACATGCTCGTATCTACTTGAGATCTGGCCCATGATTTTAGGGTGACTCAGTTATGCACCCCACCATCATCCTTTCTCCTAAGAGGTGCCTGGAGGTGGTCATTTAAAAGGTAGTGAGTAAGCAAGGGGAAGGTAGAGCAAGAGCCTTGGCCTCACTAGAGAGGATAGAGAGAGAGGAATTCACACGAAGACAGGACTTGAGCATGTAGTAACAGAAAAAAACAAGTCAGATTTAGAAGCAAGAAGGAAATATGTTGGTCTTCCCTGAAATAAACACAGAAGGGGCTCGATATGACTAAATCTGCCTTTAAAATCTTCTAACACCTGAGAGGACACAGCAGGAAAGGTTTTATAATATATAGAGTTAATATTAAAATGTGTTCAAATTAGGATTTGCTTACTTAAACAATTGGGCAAATAATATATGCCCAAGAAATTGTATTTCCTATTTCACTGCCAAAAGTAATCTTACAGAGTTTTTGTTGTTGCTCTGTATACAGTAGTCAATGCCTAATACTTTTAAATACAATAATAGGCAGGCCATGACTATTACCTGGTATACACTCTTATGTTTGTTTATAAAAGGGTTACTTCTCTGGGCCTGGAGAGATGGCTCAGAGGTTAAGAGCACCAACTGCTCTTCCAGAGGTCCTGAGTTCAATTCCCAGCACCCACATGGTGGCTCACAACCATCTGAAATGAGATCTGGCACCCTCTCCTATATATATAATAAATAAATAAATAAATCTTTAAAAAAAAAAAGGGTTACTTCTCTTCTTTAAGTCTTACTCTTTCAACAGCAAAGACTGAATGACCATCAGAGAAGTAACTGTTTCACCTTTAATCCCAGAACTTGGGAAGCAGAAGCAAGCATATCTTTGTGAGTTCAAGGACAGCCAGGGGTACATAGAGACCCTGACTCAAAAGACCAAAATGCAAAAACAAAAAAAGTAACTCCTTCCTAAGATTGTAGTGTGTTACTTACAAGCATGTCCATTCTTATCTCCTTTCTGAAGCTACACCTTCATCCTCTATTCTCCATTTCCTACAGTGAGATGATACTCTGACCTACATGCTTTGAACATTATAACACAAACAAAGTCATAAAAGGCTCACATAGTTGAGCTTGACCCTCTTTGATTTTGCTGTCACTATGAGCAATGCCTGCTGGAAGTGAGGCAAACAGAATGGAGACCAACATCCAGTTAATCACTAGATATTTTACCAACCCAACCAAAATCCCTAGAGCCACATTGCCAACCTTGAGCTAATCCTAGAGACATGAGCAGTAGACATATGCTAATTACATGTAAGTAGTACTCTTTGATCGTACGTTACTATGGTGATAGATAACTACTCTGAAGACTACTGGGACTTCTTTCCTTTTAAAACAACTCTTGCTGGGCACACACCTTTAATCCCAAGTGCTGATCTGGGATTAAAGAGGCAGGCAGATTTCTATGAGTTCAAGGCCAGTCTGGTCTACAGAGTGAGTTCTAGGACAACCAAGACTATTACACAGAGAACCCCTGTCCCCAAAAACAAACAAACAAACAAAAAACTTTTGTTTTACTTTTTCTTTTTTAAAACCTGTTCTTTTAGAATTTCATACAGTATATATTTTTACATTTGAAATTTTAATGAGAAAAATGATACAAAACACCTAATGTCATGATAATTTTAATAAATTTTAGTTCTAATTTGTATTTAATAAACAACTAAACCTACCAGTTACTACATTAAAATTTGTGTGCCTTGCAAATCATTTTTTAAAGATCTCTGTGTTTTTCCATTCTCTTTTTTATTAAATTTATTCTTTGAAAATATTGTACATGTATAGAATGCCCTGAAATTCTCTTATTCCCCTACCTTTTTTTGATCTCCCTCCTACTCCATCAGCACTCCCTCCTCTCTACAGGCTCTTTCCCAACTTCATGTCCTTTTGTTTTGTTTTTTGACCCACTGAGTCTAACTATGGCCATTATCATGACCATGAGTGTGGTGTTATACATTGGAGCTTAGTGGGTCCACCAGCAGATACATAACTCAAGACAATGAATCCTCTTTCTTCTCTAGCATCCATGAATAGCTGACAGTTAAGCAGGGAAGGTTATGACCCTATGAGTCCCTCCCCTCCATGATTGATAGGTCCTGCTTGTGTAGAACCAGTATAGGCAATGAAGTTGCTGTGGGTTCATGATCGAAATGGTGTGTCATGTCAGGAGACTTTTTCAGTCCTTCTTCCTATCATCAGACTCTTAAATTCCTTCTTCCCCCTCTTCCACAATATTCTCTGAGCCTTAAGAGAGTAGTGTAAATGTAAATGTGGTGAACATTCAATAGATACTTGTTATCAGGACCTTGACCAATCATGAGTTTATTTTATCTTTTTGAGTGTTGTCAGTTCACAACTAAATTTAGATGACAGTAAGGGGTAATATATATGTGTGTGTGTGTGTGTGTGTGTGTGTGTGTGTGTGTGTGTGTGTGTACACGTATCTTTCACCTAACCCCAAACACACAGGTGTCCTGACCATTACCAATTCTTTCTACGACAATAATACTTTTGTCATAAACATTAAACCTGTATTGAGAACCCAGAATCATCTAAAGGCCACAGTTGGCTTTAAGGTGTTACATATCCTATGGCTCTTGACAAATTTAAAATGATATAAATCTACTGTGTTATATTATATATAGTATATTGACTACAATAAAAAATTTCTTTGCTCACTCTGAAATTCCTTGGCTCACCATTCCAAAGTTTAGCAAACTGTCTTCACAGTTTTTGCTTTTCTAAAAATGTCACACAGAATCACATAGTATGTACCCTTTTGAAATGCCTTCTTAATAATACCCCAAAATCACAAGCATCAAAAAGAGTATGTTAGTCTTACTGCCTATTTTATCTGGTCCTATTCAGAAATCCTTTCCTGTGCCAACGAGTTCAAGTATATCCTCTCATTTATCCTCTCTCTGGTTCAGAGTATCAGATCATATTTTGAGGTCACTGATCTATTTGGAGTTTAGTTTTGTGCATGCTGAGAGATAAGGACTGAGTTTCATTCTTCTTCATGTAGCTACACTATTAGAGCAGCGCCATTTGTTGAAGATGTCTTTTTTTCTTTCAATATATATTACTGGCCTCTGTGTCAAAAATCTGGTTGCTATAGGATTGTAGACTTATATCTGGGTCTTCAATTCTATTCACTTGATAGATATATCTATCTATTTTTATAGTAGTAACAATGCTGCTTCATTACTACAGTTCTGTAGTCTGGCTTGAAATCTGGTATGGTGATACCTCTTGCAGATTTTTTTAATTGTTCATGATGGTTTTGGCTATCTGTATTTTTATATGAAATTTAGAATTATTTTTTCAATTATGTGAAGGGCTCTAAAAGTGTAGGCATTAAGGCCAACAATTGATAAATGGAACCCCATGTAACTAAAAAGCTTCTTGCAGCAAAGGACATCATTATTTCATTATTCAAAAAAGAGTCAGCCTACAGAAAATATTCACCAGCTATATGTTGGACAGTACTTTAATATCTAGAAAATACAACGAAGCCAAGGAATTAAACACCAAGAAAACAAACAACCCAGTTTAAAATAGGAAATGAAACTAAGAGTTCTCAAAAGATGAAATACAGATGACTGAGAAATATTTTCTAAAAGTTCAATATCCTTAGTCACTATGTAAATGTAAATTAAAATTAGTTTGAGATTTCATCTTACCCCAGTCACAGGGCCTAAGATAATAGAAACAAATGATGGCAAATGCTGGAGTGGATGTGAGGGTAGAGGGACTTTTATGCACTGCTGCTGAGAGTGCAAACTCTCACAGCCACTATGGGAACCAATGTGGAGGTTTCTCAAAAAACTAGAACTAGACACTTCATAATCTAGGCAAGCATTTCTTGGGCATATACCCAAGTGATTGGGTATCCTCTCCAGAGACTCTGTAGCCCTGCTCATCCAGGTTCGTTGCTGCTTTATTCAGAATAACAAAGAAATAGAAACACTCTAGATGTCCATCAGCTGGCAAAGGGTTATCCGAATGAAAATGTCGTAGATTTATACAATGGAGTATTATTCAGCTGTTCGGGCAAGTGGATGGAGCTAGAAGTATGAGGAGGGACAAATAACATTAAAGGTCTCTTGAAAAAGTCATATTGAAACCTAATATGAAGCATATATACATATATGAGTTAAAATGGAGTTACCCTGTAACAAAACAATGTCCCTACTAGACCCCAGGTTAACCAACAAAAAGTTCATGCCAGGAATGGAGTTTTTGACCAAGGAAGTCGCAGAGAACGCATCCATTACAAGCTATTGCCTATCCTCTTAGTTGGCCTCTAGAACCTGTAGGAAGAGACCTTATGACTGAATACACCACATACTTAAGTCATCAGACACAGAGAAATCAAGCTGGGAGCTTCATTCCTACTGGCAAGTTTTGGTAGTGCTATGACCCTGTGAGCTACAATAATGGATGGTAAAGCAAGAGATATCCATTGGTGAAACAATGGTACCGCATAAAGGGAGTAACCAACCACTCTCTGATCAGATGTAGGGCCTAATCCACAAAAGGAAATAGTAGGAAGTACCACTATTTGGACCAAAAACCTGTGGCCCTAGGTCATATGTCCTAGGGGAGAATCTGCTACTATTATCTTGGTAAATAAATACAGCATTAAATAAACTCCAAACTTTTTTATTATCTGTAGATTACTGCATCTCTCAGCCTTCATCAGAGAAGCTTCTTTTTCGGTAGATGGCGATTAACACAGAGACCCACAACTGGTCAGTGTGCAGAGAAAAGAGGCTGAAGAATTCTCAGCCCTAAATGAAACATCTATATCACACTCCCTCTTCCCCAGGCTCTGGGATTGTTGTGGGAAAAGGATAGAAAAGTGGAAGATCCAGAGATGTGCATGGTATACAAGGAAACCATGTCTTTCAGACACAGTATGACTAACAGCAGCAATGGCAAATGTATAAGCCCTACACAAGCTGCATGGAGAGATAAGATGGGCTTAAAGTCCTATCCCTAGCCAAGGAACTAAATTTATTTTTTTACAGTATGTATTATTTATTATACTTTTTAAAATTAAAATATAATTACATTATTTTCTTCCTTCTCTTTTCTCTCTCCAGCCACTCTCATGCACCCCACCCCACCCCAGTGGCTCAAGGAGCTATTGACAATTGACAGCTGCTGGGAGAGGGAGAGTGGGGTCTCTTCAAGAAATTCCCTGGTATGTAGATCATGCTCTGATACTGCAGGTGCACAAACAGGCATTCCACACTGGGATACAGTCAGGCATGCAAGTGGGTATGCCCATGGGACATGGCAGGTAGACAAAAAGGTATGCCATGCCACAGTGTAGTAGCACTGGGATAGAGCAGGCATGCAAACAGGCATGCCCACACTGCCTCACAGAGGTGCTTGAAGATGGCAGGTATGCAAATAGGTGTGGTCATGCCACCACATGACAAAGCTGGGACACATGTCCCAGAGCCAACAAATGGCTGTCTGGGCATGCCTCTTTGCACACCTACCACATTCCAATGCCAATATATGGTGGTCTGATTATGTTTGTCAAGCATACTTGCTATGGTCCACTCTGGCTAATGGGCAGGCTGGGCACACCTTTTCACATGCCTGCTGTATCCCCAGGCTGCCATGGAGTGGTATGTTCACATCAGTTTGCACATTGGTCATGTCTTAGTACAACAATGTGGTAGACTGGGGATACATTTTCACATACCAGCTGTATCCCAAGACTGCCATCTTGTAATCTGGGCTTACCTATTCACACACCAGCCGTATGTCAGTTCTGTTCTGAGTGGATCATGAATTTAACATCTGCTTCACAAAAGGTGGATGCATACTAAATGAAACTATTGCTTCCTTAAATCTCTTTAAATCTAATATTTCTATAGGATCCCAGTTAACTTCTGAATAGCCTTGGGGAGGCCTATCATCTGGTGGTCATTCTTGAACAGTAACTGGATAAATTAAGGTTAATTTTCTAATAACCTTGGGTCACTCCTCTTCAGTTTCATAATGTAATGGTGTGGTAGTTTCTTCTCTAAACTCCTCCATCTGTGTGTGAATATTTTTCATTAGTATGTCTTTCTAAGGATATCTTATCAGTCAATTTTTTTGGTATTTGGCACTGGTATCAAACAACTTTTTTAGGGATAAAATAAGAATTACTGAAATGATAATTGACATTATGTCAATCCCAGATAAACTGATTATCCCTCCATTTAATTGTTCCATTTTCAAACCATCCATTGTGGAACTATACAGAGACCTAACTCCATGCATCATAATACTTGCCACTTTTAACATGGGGGAAAACCATTTTTTTGTGTTTTTGTTTTTTTGTTTTTTTACTATCTGCTGACAACGATGACGACGACGACGACGACGACGACGACGACGACGACGACAGTGAAGTGTGAGGCTGGCTGTTGCTGCATAGCATGGCTCGGCAGAGAACACAGGATGTGCCCAGCCTGGCTGAGGGCAGCTGCAGCTGCTCACATGTAGCTATGAGAGGAGGGTATGTGGTGGTTGCAACCATAGAAGCCTGAGCAGGTGTCCAAGCAGCTAACCTAGTAGCAGCATCCTGAGGAGGAGCTCCAGGGGAAACCCACAACTCATCAGGAAAAGGAGCCAAGGAACCAGCCATCTGAAAAGTGGACACAGGAAAACACGGGGAAGCAGTATGTGTAATGGGTGGGAAGTGAGAACACAGAGCTGCCTGAATGCAGAGTCAGCCCTTGGTGGGTGACTAACTCCAGGGGCGTTTGGAGTCTAGGTGCCTGTGGAATTTGGGGCTTGCGGAGACTGTTGTAGAGAGGCTGCAACAATAAAACCCCAGACTCATCCAGAGGTCTTGGGTTAAGGGAGGAAAAGCCAGCCGACTCTGGTAACTGCAACTGTGGTTGCAACTGAGGTTGCCAGAAGTGCCTGCCAGTGGTGGCTGTGGCAGCTACATAACCAGGGGTGAGCGGCTATCTCATGCTTTCATGCCCCAAGTTAGATGCCAGGTGATGCATTTATCTATTATTCTTTTTTTAGGGGGAGGGAGGTTCAAGACAGGGTTTCTCTGGTGCCTGTCCTGGACCTTGCTCTGTAGACCAGGCTGGCCTCAAACTCACAGAGATCTGCCTGGCTCTGCCTCCTGAGTGCTGGGATTAAAGGCATGTGCCACCACTGCCCAGCATTAATTATTCTTTATCAATAAAAAGTCGGGGGTCAGATATAGGGGTGAGGACCTGAAAGATCAGAGAAGCAGTGAGCAGCCACCAGTGACCTCCTGTCTTTTCTATTCCTCCATTTAAAAAGGGCTGAGATCCTCTCTCTGTCCCTCCTTACTACTTCCTGTCTCCTATCTGTCCTGTCCTCCAAAACCTGTATGGTCAATTTTGGTCAGCTAGTGGCTAGCTCCATCCTCTGACTCAAAGCAAACTTATTGTCAAACGCGATCAAAATATCACACAACACAAACCTGTTTACATGTCTGTATCTGTGTGTACCAATGCCATCACGTGGCAGCCCGGCCATGCTTGTTTGCACATTTGCCATGTCCCAGAATGACTACATGGCTGTCTGGGCACACCTGTTTCACCTGTACTCATGCCGGATGTGCTCCATGGCCACCATGCCGCAGTCTAGACCTGCCTGTTGCTAGCGTCCCAGCACCAAATACAGTTCAGTAGAGCAGTGCTTGCTCAGCATTTGCAGAGCTGGGCTCCATCTCTAGCACCGAGAAGGAAACAATCTTTTTAATTTTTTTAAGAGAAAAGAAGAGGGGAAGAGAAAGGAAAAAGAAGAGGGGAAGGGAAGAGAAAAGAGAGGAGAGGACGGAAAAAGAAAAGGAGGGAAGGAAAAGGGGGAGAGGAAGAGGAAATGTCCATGAGCATCAGCAAAATGGTTTCCTCACACATGTGTGTGTGTGTGTGTGTGTGAGAGAGAGAGAGAGAGAGAGAGAGAGAGAGAGAGAGAAAGAGAGAGAGAGAGAGAATGTGTGTCAGTGTGTCAGTGTGGAGTGTGAGTGTGTGTAACAGAGAATGTGTGAGAGGTGTGTGTGTGTGTGTGTGTGTGTGTGAGAGAGAGAGAGAGAGAGAGAGAGAGAGAGAGAGAGAGAGAGAATGTGTGTCAGTGTGTCAGTGTGGAGTGTGAGTGTGTGTGACAGAGAATGTGTGAGAGGTGTGTGTGTGTGTGTGAGAGAGAGAGAGAGAGAGAGAATGTGTGAGGTGTGTGTGTGTGAGAGAGAGAGAGAGAGAATGTGTGAGGTGTGTGTGTGAGAGAGAGAGAGAATGTGTGAGGTGTGTGTGTGTGTGTGTGTGAGAGAGAGAGAGAGAGAGAGAGAGAGAGAGAGAGAGAGAGAGAGAGAGAATGTGTGTCAGTGTGTCAGTGTGGAGTGTGTGTGACAGAGAATGTGTGAGAGGTGTGTGTGTGTGTGTGTGAGAGAGAGAGAGAGAGAGAGAGAATGTGTGTGTGTGTGTGTGGTGGGGGAGTATGGTTTTCTCTCTTCCTGTGTTGTTTTGATTTTTGTTGTGTTGAGGTGGTATTGTGTTCCCCAAAATATTGTGTACTCTAATAAATTTATCTGGGGTCAGAGAATAGACAGCCACTAGATAGATACAAAGGCTAGAAAATGGTGGCACTCACACCTTTAATCCTAGCATTCCAGAGATAGAAATCCCTCTGGATCTCTTGTGAGTTCAAGGCCACATTGGAAATAGCCAAGCATGGTGACACGCCTTTAATCCCAGAAAGCCAGCCTTTAATCCCAGTGAGTGGTGGTAGAAAGCAAAAAGATATATAAGGCGTGAGGACCAGAAACTAGAGGCATTTGGCTGGTTAAGCATGTGGCTGGTTAAGCTTCAGGCTTTCCAGCAGCAGTTCAGCTGAGAGCCATTGGGATGAGGACACAGAAGTTTCCAGTCTGAGGAAACAAGACCAGCTGAGGAATTGGCAAGGTGAGATAGCTGTGGCTTGTTCTGTCTCTCTGATCTACCAGCATGGACCCCAATAACTCGCCTCGGATTTGATTTTATTAATAAGAACTTTGAAGATTCCTGCTACATTGTGTTTTTATTGATTTGTTTTTGAGACTAGGTAGAACTGTGTACCCCTGGGTAGCTTGGAACTCATTACATAGATCAGGCTGGCCTTGAACCCAAAGATCCACCTGCCTGTCTCCTGAAAACAATGTTTCTGAGCATTATTTGATCTGTAATATTTTCCATAAAGAATTCTTCACATGAATAGTAATTTGATTAAAATACTCATTCTAAGAGATGCAAACATGAAATGGACTATAACAATACAGCTAAGACTCTGATTCATTGTTTAAAGGTTATTTATTATTGAGAACTCGCTGCTAGCCAAATATGATCATAGGACAGAGATGTAAAACCCAAAGCCCTAATGTACAGCCACGTTGTGTTTTTTACCATCCTGAATACTACGGGTCTAATACAGTTCTCTTTAAGCTGGTTTGATAATTCACAATCATATTCTCAACCAGTAAGCTTAGCCATTTTGACCTTAAGTTCTCTGCTTTGAGCCAATGAATTGTTTCCCCAAATGCCTTAGTCTCAAGCATCATATTGTCTAGGAAGGCATGACTGCCACCTAGTGGTGCTCTATGAAAAGACAAAGCTATACAATGGAGAAAAGGTCCCCTCCCCTGATTTACTCAATCCACACATAAATTACAAAAGCAATACAATATACCACCCAGGCATAGAGGTACACCCTATAATCGCAGTATGAAGTAGATGGTCACTGCTAGTTCAAGGCTGTCTTGGGCTGCATAGAGAGACCACATTTAAAAAGAAAATGTGTGTGTGTGTGTGTGTGCGTGCGCGCGCACACACAGTCATACAGTAAGTACTGTTGTTATTCTACCTACTAAACAATTAACTAAAAAACACTAGGTCATTATTCATATGGTTTATATTTCAGGAAGGAGATAGACTATAAATAAATGTCTTCAGATTGTAACACATGTAAAGAAAATAACACAAAATTTAAGTGAAGAATGTCTCCTGAAAAAGCATGGTATTCAAACCTAAAACTTACCTTACTAGCAGTAATGACATAAGAAACTGAAATATAATATAAAAAGCAGCTGCACCCTTGTAAAGGGCACCCATTTTCAATTTTAAAAAACAAAATATACCTGATTTTTAACCCACCTAAGAGGTGCCTTATGGACGTCCATTTTACTCTGACACAGGCACCATAAGACCTTTATTACTTCATAACAACTGTAGTTCTTCCTGGTTGAAGATGCCCTATGCATATTCCAGGGCACCCCCAAAGAAATCACATTCAACAACTCTACAAAGTACGAGCCATGTCAGAAGCAAAGTTCTTACTGCACCTTCCACTTTAGTGCTCAAGTGCGTTCCAAGTTCAGTCTCATTCTCAAGTCCATCTTTTGCATTACATTACGTAGGGTATACAGATTTTTGTGTTCATCATTACAGTTTTGCATATTCCAGAGAATTTTTGGTGGAAGAAGACTGTATTTGCTCGCCTAAAATAACAAAGGTAGATGTAGGACATGCTGTACATATTGGACAGAGTATCTCTGCATGTCAACCATTTGCCACCAAATCCCTCCTTTTCTGGACAGAAGAAGACAGTATGGTGTGTTAAAGTGTTGGACTGAATCTAGAAATAAACTTGCATAGCTGCAGACATGATCTCAACAAAGATGCCAAAAATGCACCTTGGAGAAAAGACAGCCTAGTTAACAAATGGTGCTGGGCAACTGGATATCCAAGTGCCAAAGACTACCTAGATTCCTAGCCCTCGCCCTGACAAAAATCAACTGAAATTAGATCCTATACCTCAATGTAAGACCTGAAGCTTTGAAACTATTAGAGTAAAATAGGCAGAAAACACAAAGATATAAGACTAGGCAGTGACTTTCTGAACAAGCGTCTAAGAGCTCAGGAAATAATGGTAATAATTCACAAATGCAATTGCATAGGACTAAAAATCTCTGCCCAGCAAAGGTGAGAGTCACCGGAGCAAAGAGGTACCCTTAGGATGGGAGAGAGTGCCAGCTGCTGGCCCAACATCTTTGTAGATGAGACTGCAAGACATACACACAGAACTAAAACTATTGAACACCAAAAGAACTACTAATCTGTGCACAAATAAATTGATAGTTCACAAAATAGGTACAAATGGTCAATAAATACATGAAAAAAAATGTCCATTGTCCTTAGTAATCAAGGAAATGTGAATCAAAACCATACCGAGATTCTACTTCTTGCAGTCAGAATGGACATCATCAAGAAAACAGTCTGTAGTTTACCTGCCTAGCCACATAGCTTCATAAACATGCCTGCTTTCCTAAATTACTCAAAAGAGCATTAACTTATCATTTTCTTCTTTCTCTTTCTTTTATGAGCATGTTTTCTTTAATACTTTGGGTTTCCCCAACATTTCGGCATCCATCTCTTTCTCTAAAGGCACACTCCCTGCCTTGGGACTGCCAGGCCACTATGTCTCTGACCTCCACCCCAGTTTAAATGGCATAGCTTTTTTCCCTTCTCTCACAGAGATCTGCCTGTCTCTACCTCCACATCCCGAATGGAATCTATATGGTTTAAAATATCTGAAAGTAGAAGGGAAATAATTTGGGAAGAAGGGGACCAGCAGAAGTAGGTAAGAAGACAAAGAAGGGTCACAGGATGTATAAATATGAATAAAGTACATTTTATATATATGTAGGAAAACAAAATGTGATGATAAAATCTATTATGAATATATTAATATATATTAATAAAAAGGAAAACAAGAAATGCATAAGAGTCATTTCTAACCCAAGGGAGAAGTAGTGTTGGGCTGTGATGACAGGGGAATTGCTAGACAAGATAGACAGAGTGCTGAAGTTTCAAGACCTGGTATGTGGCAAAAGTGTCTCTTCATTTTGAAAACTGCTACATAGGCCTCTATTAAATACTAAAGAGGATGTTGGAGACATTGCTAGCTCATATGCCAAATTAATAAATTCTAAATTCCCTACGTTATCTCATCATTACCCATTTGTGCTTAATTATCCTATTTTCTCCAAATAAAATTACTTCACCCAGTCTAAACTTCATCATTCATCTGAACAAAATGAAGCCTTCTTTGTTAGAAGAATACCAAATATTGCTGCCTGAGGGACCAACCTCCAGACAGCCCAGAGCTGGAAAGGAATCCACAGTGTCAGTGCATATTAAGACTTTTCTAAGGGGCTAGGGGGAAAGGCACTCACACATTCTTGATGGTTTCCTTCAGATCTTTTCTTTATTCTTCTTTTGCATTTTCTGTTCTTTATTTTCCTGGTGATTTCATTCTCTCATTCATGATGTTTTCCTTCTAACTCTATCTTTAGTCTTGATGTTTTCCTTCTTGTTCCTTCTAACTCTCATTCATAATGTTTTTCTTCTAACTCTCACTCTTGATGTTTTGCTTCTAGCCCATTTTAACTCTCTCTAACTCTATCTCTATTCTTTCCCTTACAGCTTATATACCCCCAAAAAAATCTCTCAGGCAATATAAAAATTATAATGTAGTTACATTCTGTTTTTCAAGTGAATGATTACAATGAATACAAAACAAACAATAAAAACAGCATGTTTTCCATATCCCTTACATGATTGAACATTTTATGTATTACAGGTGAAAAACCAATCACACCAAGAACCCACATACATTAATACCCAAACTTGTCATAGATTAACTGTGTAGGCAAGCAAGATTTTCTTCTCAGCCAGGTTTTTTACTGGCAGGCTGCAGCTTTGCAGTTAAAAAAAAAAAAGACCAATTACTATATTACTTATCTTAAAAGGTAATCTTATTAGGAATCTTAAAGGAATCGAAAACCTTAACTTTTATATATGGAAAAATCATTCAGCTCTACTTTAAATCTTTAGGGTGCATATCCACTCATCATAGTTTCTTATATCAGGAAATTGAGGGCAAAAATGGGCACAAGGAATTAATTATCACCTTTGATCATCAATTAATCCTAGCAAGAAAAGTGAATCAGCTAGTAATAATTGGGCTGCTTTGTTCTTGTTCCCTGACCTTAAAGAGTTCCACATTCAACTATGTGCCTTTCTAAAACTTTAGATTATCTTCTTGGGTATTTCACCTCAAAGCTATTTGACAAAAACATCTTAGTCTAACATTGTTATTTTCAAAGCTTTATTTCATGTGTGATGCATTCCAAAACCTATGAACCCATCTTCCAACATTAAGATTAGAAGAATTTAAGCTAGCTGGGCTAACTGGGACTCAATTGTTTTTCTTAATCATTAACCTAAGCCACAGTCTATACGACTTCTCAATAGAAACTCATGTGTTATAGCTGTGTGACACTTCCTTGTTTATGCTTTTATTCATCAAAACTCTACTTAAATTAACATTATTATTATTATCATTTAGACAGTACATCTTAGGAGGAAATTATCCTCATAATAATCCACAGGTAAAAATGCCCAGTAGTAGAACAGGATGTTTCCATGAGATAAACACACTACATTACAGGCAGTGGGGAATCTCCCTACATCCATTCACACCATGCCAGATACCAGAGGAAGATGATAAGGGACAAACATGAGAAGACACAGCAGAAGCATGAGATATTCTGGGGTCTATGGTCTCAGGGCCTTGCCTAATCTGAGATTCACCCATCAAGGAGTTACCTCCTGGTAGGCTGACACCCTGAAGTCAATTGCCACCTGCTGCTCCTCTGACATGGACACTGGCAATCAAACTCACCAATTCTCTTATCTCAGCTCCTAACCCAGACCTTTCTAGTGACTGAAAAGGGACAGATAAAAGAGCTAGCTAGCCTGCAGTGAGGGAGCAGAGATGACACTTCAAGTACCATGCCAGCAAATCTCAAGTTCTCAGGCTTCTCTGTGGACACTTATCTTTTCAATAGAAAGTTTATACAGCTCCTTTCTATTCCCTTTGTTCTTTAGCATGGAAAATGAACCAAGGGCATCCCCTGAACATGAAAATGAAAGAGAAAAGGAGAATGTGGAGCAACTGAGCTGATGGAAACCCTACAATGTGACCCTCATCATCAAGTCAACTAACTAAATCTCCCCTTAAACTGTTACAAGAAAAAGCTCATTGAAGGCTTTTCACATTGCTTGTAAATGTAGCCTAAATCATAAACCTATCAGCAAATTCTGGGGTGAGGGAAACACTCTTACTTTTATTAAATTCAAAATGCACACACTTTGGTATGACAATCCCACTCCTAGGAGTCTACCGAACACATTCTTACAAGAACTCCAGGTGACCTACAAAGGGGCTGTGAATGGCAGCAGTTTATAATAGTCAAAACTAAACAAGAAAAATCTAACTCTAAATAAGGAAGGACTAATTAAATAAATGAGTACATAATCACACACTGAATATCACACATCTTTTGAAAATGAATAAATGGGATTCTAAGAAGACAAAAGATGATGGCACATGCATGGATTTTGAAGACTCATTCTTTAGACTCAGTAAAATGAGGTTAATACCAGGACCTGGAGAAATACCACACAAGTGCCCATTTCATCTTAGGAAGGCTGTACTATACACACACTAGCCCCCAAGGGATGTGCTATAACCTCATTCCCCATAACCACCCACAGATTAGGGATACAGGAGACTGTCATAGTAGCCTTGTCTGCCTGTAGGAACACATTTTCACAGTCTTCCCCCCATAACTAGGACAGGACAGATTTATTCACTGCTCAAGGTGGATCTGACACCACATGTCTTTTTGCTGCTCCTCATCCCTTACAACCCCCTAATACCCTACAAAATGCTGGGCTGTTGTGGTAGTTTGAATGAGAATGGCCCCCATAGGTTCATATATTTGAATGTTTGGTCCCCAGTTGGTGGAACTGTTTAGGAAGGATTAGGAGGTATTGCCTTGTTGGAGGAGGTGTGTCACTGGACTTGGGCTTTGAGGTTTCAAAAGCCAACATCATGTCATTCCCAGTTCTCTCTCTCTCTCTCTCTCTCTCTCTCTCTCTCTCTCTCTCTCTCTCTACACACACACATATATATATATATATATATATATATATATATATATATATATATATATCCCCTTTGTATGTGTGTCTCTTCTCCAAATCTGTTGCTGTCTCTGTCTCTCTGTCTCTGTCTGTCTGTCTCTCTCTGCCTCATGTTTGTACGTCACTATATAAATTCTCAGCTATGCTGCTGCTCCAGCACCATGCCAGTCTGTTTGCTGCCATGCTCTCTATCATAATGATCATAGACTCACTCTTTGAAACTGCAAATCCCAATAAATTGTGCCTTCTATAAGTTGCCCTGGTCATGGTACCTTAGAACAGCAAGAGAAAAGTAACTAAAGCAACTGTCCCTGGACTCAATCTTCAGGGCCATTTTATCATCTCTTTATATATTCATTTTTTTATCTAGTCTTATGGCTTTAAGTGCCAAATGTGTCTGATGCATTGCTCCTCCCCACTGACCTCCTCTAAGCTCATTTTTAGCACCATTTGAATGTGGATACCTGATAGGCATATCATTCTCACTATGTTCCAAGCAGAATTAATTTTTTTAATTTTTTTTAATTTTGCATTATTTGTGTGTGTGTGTGTGTGTGTGTGTGTGTGTGTGTGTGTATGCATTACCTATGGTGTGCATATGGAGGTCAGAGGACAACCTGTAGGAATAGATTCTCTCCTTCAACTATGTGGGTCTTGAGGATTTAACTCAAACTGGAAGGTTTGGCAGCAAATCCTTTCACCCCTGGAGCCATCTCTCTGGCCCCCAAACAGAATTCCTTTTTGTTGTTTACACCCTTCCTGTGTATAGTCATACCTCATGCCTGTTCCTTTACCTCTGCGCCTCAATGTCCTCCTTTCAGCAAGGACTTCTGAAAAGCAGGAGGACACAGTATAAAAACATTGGGAAACTTTTGGAGAGCCTTTACTCTCACTGAAGGAAGCACTGCATGCCAGTTAGGAGGATAACTAACCCCTGCTAGTCTTTACTGTATTTTAGAGTATTTCTCCGATACTTTTGGGCCTTTTTTATTACTAAAATTATCCTAATTTTTAAGAAGGACTTTTAAAACTGTATTTTATGTGTATGGGTGTTTTTCTGCACATACATATGTATACCATGTGTGTGTCTGGTGTCTGCCATGGCCAGAAGAGACTCAATTCCTATGGAGATGGAACTATAGATGATTAAGAGGTGCCATATGGGTACTGGGAAATGAAGCTGGATCTTCTGCTGTAAGAGCAGCCAGTGCTCTTAACTGCCAAGCCATCTCTCTAGTCCCTAAAGCAGAATTCCTAATCCCCATTCTCCTACACCAGTTCCTCCTTATCTTTCCCATGCATCATCACTCAGGGTCAAAGCCAAGACCATATGCTCTTCTTTTCCCTTAACTATCAGCCAAAACCACTCTCCATAAATTATCAATCCTTCAGCAAGTTCTCCCAGACAGACTTCCAAAATATATCCTGAATTCATCTGCTTTTCTCTAACACTATAGGGAATACCATGGTTCTAGCCACTGTGATCCCATATCTAGGGCTATCACCTCTGCTTTTTCCTTCCTTCAACTGAGTTTCTCCATGGAGAAGCCTGGGTGATCAATTATCTTATAAAAAAAATCTGCTTGAAGTGTTCACTATTGTTCTTAGAACTGACAGTATTACATAAATATTTATAACTCAATAAACATCTGGATTTAAGATTTCAGATTATTTAGATTAATTGTAGAATTATGTCTTGGTCCAAGAAAGAATAACTCACAGAGATCTATAGGTTCAAATATGTTTATTTGTATATGTATATGTTGTATATGTATGCATATATGGAGGCTAGAGGTCAGTGTAGGTGATTTCTCAATCACTCTCCATCTTATTTCCTACACACACACACACACACACACACACACACACACACACACACACACGCCTATGCATGTTTTGCTTACATATACATTTGTACAACATCTGCATGACTGGTTTTCAGGGACACCAGAAAATGATGTCAGATTTCCTGGAAGTGGAGTTAAAGATAGTCTGAGTGCTTGGAAGCCCCCATCCTATGAAAAGCAGCCAGTGCTCTTAACCTCTGAGTCCCTAGTCTCTCCAGCCCCTATTCTCTTTTAAGATTTATTTTTATCTTTTAATTGTGTATATAGGAAGCAAGGGATATGAATGTGACTGTAATTGCCTACAGAGGCCAAAAAGGACACTGGATTCCATAGAGCTGGAGTTACGGGCGGGGGGGGGGGCTATGAACTGCCTATATGGGTTCTGACATAAGCATTCTCTGAGTTTGGGTTTGGGTTTGGGTTTTTTGGATTTAGATTTGGGTTTGGGTTTTTTGAAATAGGGCCTCTCTGTGTAGCTCTGGCTGTACTGGAATTCATATGTCAACCAGGTTGGCCTCTAATTCACAGAAATCTTCCTGCCTCTGCCTCTGAAGTACTGATATTAAAGGTGTTCATCACCACAGTGGGACCAGAACTTATCCCAAGTACACGAACTGGATTTTTGGAGCCCATTCGCTATGATGGGATACCTTGCTCAGCCTTGACTGCAGGGAGAAGGGGCCAGGTTCTGCTGCCACTTGGTATGCCAGACTTTGTTTGTTGACTCCCCAAGGGAGGCCTTGCTCCCTCTGAGGAGTGGATGGGGGTGGTGTGGGGAGGAGGTGGGGTGGGTTGTTGAGCAGGAGAAAGGGAGGGAGAGGGGGAACTGTGGTTAGGTTAGTATGTAAAATGAAAAAAAAATTTTTTAATAAAAAAAAAAGATGTGCACCACCATACCTAGTCCTAAGCTGAAGTTCTAATATTTGCAAGTGGAAAAATATGAGTAGAAATAAAGGTTCACTAATTCCTTTATGAGTCTAAATGAGTAGCAAAAACTAATGCTGCAAACATTTAGAATTATGCATTATTCATTTGTGTTAAAATGTTACGACTTACCTGAAGGTGATGCTCAAAACAGGTCAAGGTCTTATTAAACAGACTGAGGACACACTCCATGCTATTGATAAGCCTTCACTGTTGCCTGTTAAACTGTATAAACTGAGGACATGACTGCTCCGAGGTATGGTTAAGGAGAAGGTTTTTATGGTAGAAGTGAGAGAGAGAACAGCCAGAGGCTTCTGGAAGAGTCCAGAGCAGAGAGAGAAAGTAGACTGAACATGCCCAGGGATATCTGCAAGAGAGAGGAGACTAGCAGGAGACGGAGAATGAAGAAAATACAGTGAGAGAGATGGGAGCAGAGCAGAGTATGTGTGGGGTCTAGTGGACAGCTATTCCAGCTTTGATCTGGAAGTTCCAACCCCCATTGAGCCAGTGCTCTCTCTGTTCCTGGACCCCGGACAGTGGAAGTGGACCGAGCAGAGCTCCATAGAACACCGCTGGACTACGATACACCTTCCCCAGACCCCGTGACCTACCTATCCCTTCATTTGTAAGTTACCCACTAAATAAATCTTCCTTTTAACTATGGGGAGTGGCCTTAATAATTTCACCAATAGTGGAAAGGAGAGAGAGAAAGAGAGAGAGAGAGAGAGAGAGAGAGAGAGAGAGAGAGAGAGAGAGAGAGAGAGAATAGTGGGGTTATAAAGAGCATGGATAGCTGTGGGGAGAGAAGCCCATGTGCTAGAGGGTAGGAGTGGAAGTGAGAAGGTCTAGAATGTTAGCATGGACTTTGAAATGAGCAATAGGACTTTGTGATACTGAGGGAGCCTGGAGGCCAGCATGGACTTTGATATCCATATGTCCCTTCTGCCAGAGATAAGGGAAATGACTCCTTTTGGTAGATAGGAACCAATTTCACAAGTTCCTAAGGAATGGTGGCTTTTACCTAACTGCCAGAAATCCTCTTAGAGTTCAGGTTGAGCTCATTGGATGGCCTTTTGGAGTTTGGGGAATTAGAACTTCCTTTGGACATGAAAAACCAATCTGAAGGAAAAAATAAACAAAAAAAAAATCCCAAACCCCCAGAATATATTAATGGATTGTTAGTAACAATTGTGTGTTGTAACTTACCTGTCAAGATATTTTCTGCTTTGCTCTACAGCCGTTCCTCATACAAACAAGCATGAAATAGACCACATGACAATTTTTCAAATACATGAAACTTCTTATCCCTTTTAGTTTTCAAAAATAAAAACTCTTCATGGAAGTCCTATAAAAATTACACTTTCCCCTCTCCTTATAAAAACAATTAAAATAGACTTGTAATGGTGGTTACATGAAAAATCAGCTCTTGAATTCTTAGTTGTGCTATTAAATGTAAAACTTTTTATCTTGTATTAATTTTTCCTGAATCCTTGTCTTTTTATCTTTGTGTCAAATTCAGTAGCTCTTATTTCTTCTAACTTCACAGTAGGGTTACTTCCTGTGTCTAGCAGGGGATCCTTTTTCATTTGTTCTTCCTAATCTGTCATGTGCTGGGTGCCCAGGGAAACAGACTGGTAGAAAAATTCTGTCTAAAAAGCTGACAAAGGGGTTTCGTGTAACATCTAGAAAAAAACAGAATTGTTTTACATGTTTTGCAAATTCTCTGCATGTGGTGTTGGCCCACAGCTTGCCGCTCTTGTTTGAACACCTGGTCTACACACAACTAGTGTTAGTGTTTATTGTTTTTCTCTGAATCAATTTCTAAGACCAATGCTTCAAAGAAGCCTTGCATATAGTATAAATTTAAAAAATTGTAGAAATCTCCACATTTCCTACACTATCCATAAAGAAAACGGAAGAAAGAAACAGACACACTGCAAAGGAAGACACCACAGAAAGGAAGGAAGCAGTTTCTGTCATTACTTCTGAGTTTTGTTTGTTAGGTTTTTCTTTCTTCATTCATACATTTTTCTTCTGTCATTTATCTTCTTTTTCATGAGAACTTCCTTTTCTCCAAAGAAATGCATTTTTGGAACACTCTGCATCTTTGGAAGCAAAATTAAGTCTATGCTTAGTTTTACTGGCACTCTTTAAGTGTGGGTTTGAATTCTGTTGTTTTCATTTTCTTTAACATTTTCTTTTTTTATTATTTTTATGTGTATGGGTGTTTTGCCTGCATGTATGCACACCACGTATGTACAATGCACAGTGGAGGCCAGAAGAGGGCATCGGATTCCCCTGGGACTGGAGTTACAGACAATTGTGAGTTGCCATGTGGGTGCTGGGAATTGAACCCTGGTCCTCTGGAAGAGAAGCCAGGTGCTCTTAACCATTGAGCCATCTCTCTAGCCCTTCATTTGTCTTTATTAACAGAATGAATGACTCTCGGAAGCGCACATACATACACACACACATACACACACACACACATTAAAATTTCTACCAGAAGCCCACTACCTATGGTTGGTTGGACGCCTTGCTCACCCTTGATGCAGAGGGAAGGGGCTTGGTCCTGCCTCAACTGAATATACTAGGCTTTGCTCATTCCCCATGGGAGGCCTTACCCTTTTGGAGGAGGGGATGAGGGGGTGGGTTGGGAGGAGGAGACTATGGAAGAAGGATGAAATGAGGATCTGTGGTTGGCATGTAAAATAAATAAAAAGTTGTTTTAAATTAAAAAAAAAAAATTTACTGGAAACTCATATGCAATGAGACTAGTAAAAGTTCAAATCCAATGGCATATGTCAGTCTTGCACACAGAAGTCCAATCCCAAGGGTTGGGCAGCCCTGCTTGAGCCCCTGTTCACGGCCTCTCCCGGTTCCCCGGAGGCACTCAAGCTGCCTCACCAAATGCTCACAATCACAACCACAGGTTCACTTTTTTCATCTCACAGGTGTCTTTAACACAGTACACAGCTCACAAGCCAACTTTCTTTTATACGCTGAAGGCAGGAAACTCTCCTACACAGTACCCGAGATGTGATACTAAAGACCCATAAGGATTCCACCGGAGTACCAAATTCTATTCTATTCCAACACAGAAGCAGTGGTACTATTTTGAATGCCCAAGAGACACTGAAAGACACTGAGTAGAATCAGGACATAGTAACAAGTAAGTCCACTGTGACAGAGCAAGGCAGACACATGAGGCACTCAAGACTCTTCCAAAAGCTCCCTAGCAACATCTATCAAGAGTAAAGAGCCTGGGTGCCAGACCGATCTCAGTGATTAAGAGTACACACAGTTTTTATGGAGAGAACTGGAGTTCAGTTCCCAGTACCAATGCCAGGTGGCTCACAAATGCCTGTAACTCCAGCTTGAGGGAAATCTCACATCCCTGGCCACCATAGGTACCTGCACTCACATGCACACACCAACACACATGCACATCATTAAAAATAATAAAAATAAAACTTAAAAAGTCAAGAGCCAAGAGCCAAGTGTGTGCCTATAGTCCTAGCACTTAAGAAGCAGAGGCAGGAGGGTTGCCATAAGTTTAAACCTAGTCTGGTCTACTAGTGAGTCCAGGCTAGCCAGAAACACACAGCAAGACCCTGTTTCAAAAGTTGTTTTTTTTTTTCTTAAAGATCTTCAAAATGGCTACATACTGAAACCTAAGACTGTCTAATGGAATAAAAGAAGTAATCTGAGTCAGGCAGTGGTGGTGCACTTTAATCCCAGCACTTGGGAGGCAGAGACAGGTGGATCTCTGTGAGTTCAAGGCCAGGTTAGTCTACAGAGTGAGTTCCAGAACAGGCTCCAAAGCTACAGAGAAACCTTGTCTCAAAACACCAAAAAATAAAAAATAAGAAGTAACCTGAAGGCCTGGCCTGCCATCCCAGCATTCAGGAGGCAGAGGCAGACAGATCTCTGTGAGTTTCAGGCACCCAGGGATAGATAGTGAGATTGTGTCTCAAAAACAAGCTACGAGGAAGCTAAAGAGAAGGCTTATCACTTAAGACCACTGGCTGCTTTTCTAAAGGACTCAAGTTTGAGCCCCAGCATCAACATGGCAGCCCTCACCTACCTGTAACTCCAGTTCCAGAGGATCCGAAGCCTTTTTCTGGACTCATAGGGCACTGTGCACACGTGGAACACAGACATACATGCAAGCAACACACACACACACACACACACACACACACACACACACACACAATGAAAAGTAAAAGTAAATAAATAAATACATACATAAATGAAAACAGGCTGGCGAGATGGCTCACCAGTTAGGAATATTTCACTGCTCTTGCAGAGGACCTGGGTTCAGTTCCCAGCACCACGTGGTAGCTTACAACAATCTGAAATTCCAGTTGCAGATCCAATACCTTCTTCTGGGCTCTTTGAGTACCATGCACAGTGCACACACATACATGCAGGAAAAGCCTTCATCCATGACCTGTAAGTAAACCTTAAAACAAACAGTAATCTGAAATCCAAGTAAACACACAATGCCCTGGGTTGATCACACACACAAGAACAAAATGCAGGTCAACATTAAAGGGGAAATGCAGAACTGAAATAAATATTTCATCATCATAACAGGCAAAAACAGAAACTGTCAACATCTAACCTTGCAGGAACAGAACAAAACATATTACACCATTCAGGAACATGCTCACACAATCAGAAACACAGGAGAGCGCAAAGTTATGTTCACAGATAGTTCAACTACGAACACTGAAAGAAATGCATGAATGTGTTGTTGCTGGGCAAAGGAAATCTAAGTGCCACCAAGTAGTAATTAGGTATATTCTTTTACTGCTTTCAAATATTAGGCAGGAGAGCCGGGCGGTGGTGGCGGCGCACGCCTTTAATCCCAGCACTCGGGAGGCAGAGCCAGGCGGATCTCTGTGAGTTTGAGGCCAGCCTGGGCTACCAAGTGAGTTCCAGGAAAGGCACAAAGCTACACAGAGAAACCCTGTCTCGAAAAACCAAAAAAAAAAACAAAAAACAAAAACAAATATTAGGCAGGAAGCACTGATGAATAGTCATTAAACTTATTATAGATGACCCTGTACAGAAACTAAAATTATCTTCTACCTGAGTGAATGGTCAAGTATTTGCTCCATCTTATAAAATTCAGAGATGTAGTTCCTCTAATGCTCGGTATCTAGACTATTACTTAGTACTGTTAGCATGGACAAACAAGGAACTGGGGCATGCTTTGCTTGGGACAGCTGTAGCCACAGAAGTCTGGTAGTTATGAATTCAGCTTTCCCAAGTCAGAACTGGGGGGATGTGAATGATAGTTCTATCTCAAAGAAGACAAGAGTGACAGTCCCGCCCCCAGCATTTCAAAGAGCAATCGTACATTAGTTTTCCATACCATGAAGAGGATACAACTGAACTCTCTGCCGACTCCTGTGAGTAGGTGTCTCATGATCCTCACCGCCGCATGGCTCCCACAGTCCAGAAAGCATTCCTCCAAAGCAGATGTTTCAACTTCTACAAACAATCCAAGCACAACTAAGGTGAACACGTGATCCCTCCTTAGAAAGCTAGAGTTGGAGTTAAGCAAAGCCCCATGAAAACACAGCATTATACTGTGTCTTAGTTAGGGTTTTATTGCTGTGAAGAGACACCATGACCACAGCAGCTATTATAAAGGAAAACATGTATGGGGGCTTCTTGTATAATATTAGAAGGACCAGCCTTAATATTACACATCCCAGAGACTCAGAGAGAAACTACGAATGACGAGGACTATTTTCAGGAAATAAAGTCTCAGCACACCGAGCTCTATAGTGTGCCTGCTTTAATTCCTCTGGGATAACATCCTATATACACAGCTTCAGTTCTGTTCTCATTCCTAGCTCCTTTCTTGCCTGATTTCTCTCTGTATTTATCTACTGTTCCCTCTAAGTTCTATCTTAATTCTCTCATCTTAATTCTGCCTCATCTAGGTCTTTATCAACTTGTTCTTACCCAGCTAGTGCTTCCCCATCTGACTCTTGTAGCTAGAGTTTTCCTGCCTTGCCCACGGTCAGGACAAATCTCTCTCACCAGCCAGGCCCGCAGCCACTCAGACCCAACCGAGTAAACACACAGAGACTTATATTACTTATAAACTGTTTGGCCTAATGGCTCAGGCTTCTAACTATCTAGTTCTTATATCTTAAATTAACCCATTTCTATAAATCTATACCTTGCCACATGGCTTGTGGCTTACCAGTATCCTACATGTTGGTACTCATGGCAGTGGCTGGCAGCATCTCCTGCCTGACTCAGCCTTCCTGTTCCCAGAATTCTATTCTCTGCTTGTCCAGCCTATACTTCCTGCCTGGCTACTGGCCAATCAGCATTTTATTTATACAGAGCAATATCCACAGCAGACTCTTCCTCATCTTCCAT
The DNA here is from genome assembly GCF_004664715.2 of Peromyscus leucopus. Lineage (NCBI taxonomy): Eukaryota > Metazoa > Chordata > Mammalia > Rodentia > Cricetidae > Peromyscus > Peromyscus leucopus. Next base: position 47,784,297 of record NC_051067.1, read on the forward strand.
CTCGTCCACACGTACTCTCTGGTCAAAAATCCTCATCCCTCTCCATTCTCCATCTCTAAGTTCTTCACGTTCCTCCTAAGTCTCCCAGGAATCCAGTTATAAACTCAAGCAATAGCAATCCTATCGAGGACTATGGGGGTCCAGCCCCTCGATAGTCCCCTCCCAGGGTCCGCGGAAGGCTCTATCAACCAGCTGAGAATCTATTCTTTAGGGTCGGTAAATCAGTCTACGCACGCAGAGTTCTTTGGTCCATTCGCTTTAATTCTTCTGGCATAACATCCTTTATACACAGCTTCAGTTCTGTTCTCATGTCTAGCTCCTTTCTTGCCTGATTTCTCTCTATATTTATCTACTGTCCCCTCTAGGTTCTATCTTAATTCCTTCATCTAGTTCTGTCCCTTCTAGGTTCTCATCTATCTAGTTCTTTCCCCCATCAGCTTCTCTCCCATCTCCTTCTCTCTCATCTGGCTCTTCCTCATCTTGTTCTTCCCCATCTGGCTCTTCCTCATCTTCCATCTCATTCCTCTAGTCCTCTCTTTTAGCTCTTCAATCTAGTTCTTCCCCATCTCAGCTCGTTCCTCTCAAGTTCTTACCCATCTCGTTCTTCCATTCTCTTCTCTCTTTTCTGTCCTCTCCTGCCCTGGGAGTTCTGGTATATATACACTTACAAGCAGTATTTCCTTAGCAGTGCAAAGCCAGGCTTCCAGGGTCAAATGGAGGGGTGATAAGAATAGGCTTAATTGACACATCCGCCAGGCCTTCTCAAACAGGTAACCTGGATGCTTAAGTCTGTTCTTAGAGAGTACAGAGGTATCTCTGATAAGATACTTTCCTCCATCCGGTGATGGACCTGGCCGGATGCTACCAATAATGATAATTACAGGGAGGCTTGAACTGGGAGTTCTGGCTGAGCATAGCTGTTAGCACAGAAGGTTATCTAAATATTCCTAGAAGTGGTTAGGTAGGTAGTTAGAGGTCTATAAAGTTAGTAAGGTTGTAAGAAAGGAGGGGTCTGAGCTAAATTGTGTAAAGCTATTACTTAATGTCTACCTGACCTAGGTGGTGTCCCCTTGTGGAATTTACCTTAAGTCAGGAGACTCGCCTGTGGGTTGTTATCACTGTTAATCCTCGGAAATTGGGTGACCACCTGGGTGATGTCTCCTTTAGTCCTTGAAAGTGGCTAGGGGAGATATCTGATTCCAGAGAAAGCCTTTCCTGAGGCTGTTCTCCAAATGCCTGGAATGTGTATGTCCAGAGAGTGATCAGTCTACACTGTTAGCCCTTCTTAGGGAAAAGTCAATTGGGAAAGCTATGAAGGCACACATGATTTTCATAACAGAATACAGCTGATATATAACAAGCCAAGTAACACCAAAAACTCCTTGGGATTTGGCTTCCTCTGGAGGAATTCCCTGATCCCTCTAGGTAGTGACTTGCCATAACCAGCTGAGTTCTTATGATATATTCCTGCGGCCCGCAGCACAATCCCTTGGTTGAGCAAGGTCACCAAGCTTGAATTCTGCAGGGTCATAAAGGCAGGTTAGAATTTTCCTCAGGCAGTGACCACCGGGCTTTCTTTTACAATCCAAAATGGGAGTGGTAAAAGAGGAGATCAACTGAGTGCTAATGACCAGTTAGTATATGAAGACAGGGTTCTATGTGCTCAGTCTACATTCCTAGAAGTGTTTAGGTAAGAAGTTAGGGGTCTATTAGTAAGGTTGTATAAGAAAGGAGGGTCTCACCCTAAATTGCACAAGAAATAAAGCTATCTGCCTGACCTAGAGATTTGTCCTGACTGTGGGCCAGGCAGGAAAACTCTAGCTACAAAAGTCAGATGGGGAAGTACTAGCTGGGTAAGAACAAGTTGATATGATGCTTGATAGGCACTTTAGATAAATACACTGTTACGAGTTCTTGGAAGCACACAAGAAAATCATTTTAGGAACCAGCTAATACACACACACACACACACACACACACACACACACACACACACACACACATAAGCTAAAATATCAACAAGACTTCTTAAGCCATGGCTTGACCTTTGGAGAAGTCCTTGATATTTTTCAAGTAGTAGCTTTTGTGATATTAGCTGAATTCCATTGCGTTTTCCTGTGGCTTGCAACAGTTCAGATGTTTAGTCCAATATCACCATGGCAGGAAGCGTAATGACATGCAAGCAGACATGGTGCTAAAGAAGGAGCTGAGAGTCCTACATCCAGATCAGCAGGCAGCAGGAAGAGAATTAAGCCACTGAGCCTGGCTTGAGCTTCTGAAATATCAAAGTCTGCCCCCAGTGACACACTTACTCCAACAAAGACACATCTACTCCAACAAGGCCATACTTCCTAATAGTACCACTCCCTATGGGCCAAAAGGGGCCAATTTTATTCAAACCACCACATACAGTATGCTTCTTTTGCTGTTGTTGTTTTTGTTTTTGTTTGTTTGTTTGTTTTTCAAGACAGGGTTTCTCTGTGTAGCTTTGTGCCTTTCCTGGAACTCATTTGGTAGCCCAGGCTGGCCTCAAACTTACAGGTATCTGCCTGGCTCTGCCTCCCAAGTGCTGGGATTAAAGGCGTGTGCCACCACCGCCCGACAACAGTATGCTTCTTAAAGCTAGTCATAAGCAGAACAGTAAGTGACTACCTGTTTTGCTTGTGTGGGTTCTGGTGGTGAGGGAAATGAACCCAAAGCCTCACAAGTGCCAAGTAGGTGCTCTGCCACTGAGTGAATACCCCAGATCTTTCTAAACTTTCCTTTGAGGCAGCTAAATTGTCCAAGATAGCCCTGGATTTTCCATCTTCTTGCCTTGGCCCCAAGTGGCTGGAATTAAAAGATATGCACTAGACACCACTCCCAGAATTACTGAGTTCCCTTTGTTGATTTCACTGGGCTGGGTATTGTATTAGGGGCCTCATGCACAGCGGTGGAGCCCCCAAGCCTCTTAACTACACACAATCATGTAATAGCAATAATTATACTTTTGTTCTAATGAACTTCCTGTAAGGGATAATCCCACAAACACCCATCTCTTGTCCCTCTGAAACATGAGAGAGTCAATAAAAACCAGGCAGAGTTGGAAAATAGCAACTACCCTACATGCCCTTGAGGCATCCCTCTCCCAGCTGTCGCCACCCACCTTCTGACTTAACCCCACATCTGCCCATGTCTGTTTCCTGTCTTCCTTCCCTCTGCACAGTGAGCAAGCACCAGAGGAGAGACTCATTCACAGCGGCACTCACTGTTAGTGGTGACTAGGGAAGGCCTGCTATTTGCAACTTTTGTCTGTAAGGAGCCAATCAGCAAGCACTTTAGGAGCTAAGGGTCACAGTCTCGCTGCAACTTTTCATCCTACTATTACAGCTTGAAAACTGCCTAAGACACAGACACAAATGTGTGGTTGTGCACAGGTGACTTTATTAGAAAACCAAGTGGCAGGTGGGTGACTATGGCCCAAGCACCACAGCTTGCTGACCCTCTGTGGTGGCCCCAGTCTGGCCAGACCTTTTAACCCAGCTGTTGTTCTCTCTCACGTAAGTGACCCTGGTGACAACAGAAGCACACTTCTTCAGGCTAACCCTAGAGTCTGTCTTCATTGTCTGAATACAGCTGCCATATGCAATCTGGTCACACTGTGTTCCAGCACGGAAACTTTATCTGCTCCTGGACAAGACCAGCTTTCTGCACGAAAGGAGGCAAAGCAAGGTTTCATGGTTTGCCCTCCAACAGCAGCTCCTACCCACCAGGTTTGCCCTCCAACAGCAGCTCCTACCCACCACCTACCCACTGAACACGCCAGCTCTTGCCATTTCCTTGACCGTGTTAAGTTTTTGTCCCCATTGCCTAACTGCACAGATATTGCTGTGTGCTTGGAAAACATTCTCCTGCCCAGGTAACGCCTACCCATCTTCCCAAATGCATATGACATCTGTTCTAGAAATCCTTCCTTGTCCTTTCTTGCTGGCCTGTCCCCAGGTGCCCTGTCCCTGAGTGGAGAAGCATCCTGAACTTATGATGACATTTACCATTAAACAGAGCCACAACCTGGCCCCCTGTGTGTCTCCAACACACACCAGAAGCAGACAGAGCACCAGACCCTGTTCCTTACCTCTCACAAACGTTGTTGGTTTGGTTTTCTGAGACAGGGTCACACTGTGTAGTCCAAGGAGGTCTAAAACTTGTGATTCTCCTGCCTCTGTCCCTAGCACGGACAGTAAAGGGATAAGCTGACAGTCCAACATGACCTCTCACTTTGGGAGAGGTGTATCTTCAAATGGAAAATGGTGTTTGTGAAAGTAATGTTGACCTGAGTTCTGTGACCCTCTAGACACCAACACTGTGGCCCTAAAGATCAAAGATTTCTTTCTCCATTTCCCTCCCTCACACCACTGGGTCCACCTTCCCACAGGCTCTTGTTAAGCTATTCTTGTTGTCTTCTTCTTTGGGACATGGTCTCACACTGTCAACCAGACAAGCCTATAATTCCTGCCTCTCCTTCTGTCTCACCCTCCAGGTGCAGGGATCACGGGCAGGAGCTACCACACCTGGCTGTCTTGTTAAGCTCTTTAAACAAATCACATTCTACTTACAGAGGAGGTTCCAGATGTGAGATCAACTCGGATTTCAAATCCTCCTGCAATCCAGGCTCCATTTCTATCTCTAAAGACAAGGGAAATGGCTGTCGAAAATGGGCACTTAGTTATGGAAACATTTGCTCTAATGAAACCAGATAAAACTCATCCCTACAAGACAGAGGACAACAATGCACTCAACTCCAGGCAAGATCACATCTGCAATTCTTGGGCAGCAGCACTCTCCCTCGACAACTCATAAACAGAAGAGAAAAAAAAAAAAGTCCAAAACAGATGTTTTTACAACACTAGACCAAACATGTAACTAGCTAGTAAGCACATAAAAAGATGTTTGCCAACCTTAAATTGTGAGCAAAGCACAAAGGCATAGCAAGAAGCTTTAGAAAGGTTAATACTGCATGACGCTGGCAAGGATGTGAAGCAACAGTGTTCTCATCTGTTACTGGTGGGATGTAAAACCACACAAAAATGATGGGGGGGGGGTTGCTATTTCTTAAACCTACCTACCATAGGATGCAGCCATTCTACCTCAGGGACTTTCTCGGGAGAAGTAACCTGCACACAGATGTTTTTAGTCCTTTATGCATGAAAGGCAAAATCTGGAATCACCTGAATGCCGAAGGGTTAGTGAATGACCAAACTTTGTTAATTCCACACAGCAAAATAGTACCGAAAAGGGCCGGAGCAGTGGGGCACATGGCACAGGTCTCAAAAAGAAGTTGAGCCGAGGCATGTGCATAGGTATTGTGTGTGTTTGGCATAAACCAAGGCCCACATTCCATCTGTGGCCCCAAGAAAGCAAAGCATCCACGAAGTAGACACAGAAAGTTAGTGAGCGGCTGCCTAGGGACTGGGGAGGGACACACGTGGCAAGAACACAAGCGTGAGCTGGGCTAAGGAGGCATTCAGGATGCAGACCGTGGTAATGCTTTCACCAGGGTCCAACGCCACAGTCCTACAGGGGGCCACCTATATGTCCATTATGCAGGAGACAAAGGCAGAAGAATTGGGAGTGTCAGGCCTCCTGCTACATAGCAAGACTCTGTCTCCAAAATCTAAGGACTAGCTGTCATGGTAGCACATGACTTTAATCTCAGCACTTTCAAGGAACAGGGAGACAGATCCCTTTGAGTTCCAGGCCACCAGGGCTACATAATGAGACCGTGTCTTTAAAAAAAAAAAAAAAAATCCCAGGACTGGTGTAGTTCACAGGCAAAACATTCACCTAGCATGTGCAAAGACCTGAACTTAATCCCAGAATAATGAAAAAAAGAGCCTTAATCTTGTACATTTCAAATGTGCAATCTTACTGAAGGCAACTTACAATATAATAAAGAAAAACACTAAAATATTTTTGGTTTTAGGGAAAAGCATACTTTTCCTATGGCAAAATTCCTCATTTGTTAAGTGACAAATAGAGAAGCAAACATCTGTAACTTCTATCACAAATGGCTGACTTCATCCCTATCAAACATTAAAACCAACAATTTAGCAGGAAAAAAAAAAGTATGTAGATGCTCATTCAACTCAAATCACAAAGACTCCTTTCAGCTGCCAGGCTACCCTTGACCAAAAAAGCTGAGAAACAGACTTTATAAAGTATGAGACTATAGACAGATGACTAGCTCTGCGGGATGGAAGCCAAAATTATAAATGCAAAGTAGCCTCACTACTTCAAGTTTATCCTACAGAAAAACCAGCACATATGCAAATGTTTCTCCTGCATTAATGTCTGGGCACCACATGCAGTGTTTACAGAGGCCAGAAGAGGGCAGCAGATCCCCTAGAACGGTAGTTAAAGATGGTTGTGAGCCACCAAGGAGGTGCGCTGAATTGAACTTGGGTCCCGTGGAAGAGCAGCAAGCACTCTTAACTGCTGGGCCATCTCTCCAATCCCCATCAGTCATTTTGTTCCATGGGACATCTGACACCATTTAGTAATGTATTTGTTGGATGGTGAGAGACTGCAGGCAGTGAGCAGGCAATTCCAGGGATGCTACAGAACATCCTATAACACACAAGACTGCTGCAACAACACAGAATCATCTAGCCCACAAACGTTACAGAGATAGAGAAATTCTATGCCTATTCCAGGCAAGTACTCTACCAATGATCTACACTCTCACCCCTGAGAAGCCCTACTTCAGAGAATCATGTTAGAAATAGCAATTAGAAACAAGGTAAGCACTACTTGTGCATGCTAATTACACTAAAAACAATTTTCAAGAACATACTGCTGGGTGTGATGGTGTACACCTTTAATCCTAGCAATTAGGAGACAGAGTCAGATGGATCTCTTAGTGGGTTTTACATCACCCTGGTCTATTTACCGAATTCCATATTAGCCAAGACTATACAGTGAGACTTTATCTCAAAACAAAACAAACAAAAACATACAGTTTACTGCATAGTTCATCCTCGGAGAACGTGAATATAACTGCTCATGTGGAGACTGAGAAGTAGACACCAATCACTCCTACAATATATTACAAGTGCTGTGCCATGGCTACAGAGTGCCTAAGCACTGCCTACAGCAGTCACACTCTTCTCCTGCACCGAGCACATGGAGTGGGACCATTGTGGCTTGAGGGAAGCTCCTTCGTGAGGAGCAACCATTCCACCCACTCTACTGACAGCAGAAACAGTCTCCTGCCTGCCCTCCAAACACCAGGGCTGACATCAGTGACAGATGTTGCCTTATTGTGTGAACTTATGTAGCCATCAAATAAGCGCAAAACTCAGCATTGGACACTGGGAGGCACTCCTCTCTCTAGAGGGGCTCTTCCATCTCACAAGTACCAAGAGGCTAGTAAATTTGGTTTACATGCAAAGTACAGTAAGATTATGCAGGTTTCGGGAGAGAACATTTACCACACAGCAAGATTGTATAGATTCTGTTTGTATATACTCTTTAAAAAAATGATTTCAGCATCTAAAATAAACAACATATACATATACCATGACCATGGCAATTCTTATACAGGAAAACATTTAATTGGGGTGGCTTATAGTTCAGAGATTTAGTCCATTATCATCACAGCAGGACATGGTGCTGGAGGAGCTGAGAGTCCTACATCTTAATCCACAGGCAACAGGAAGTGAATTGTCTAGGCATAGCTTGAGCATAGGAGACCTCAAAGCCCACCCCCACAGTGGCACACTTCCTCCAACAAGGCCACACCTACTTCAATGAGGCCACACCTTTTATAGTGCCACTCCTTATGAGCTTAAGGGGACCAAATACATTCAAACTACCACAGCTAGGGATTGAAACCAGGGCCTTCTTTGTATTGGGCAAGCACTCTATCAACCAAGCTACATCCCAGCCTCATGAAGAATTAATAATCTGGAGGCAAACAAGGAATATACAGGTGAAGATGCTGCCAGTCAAAAGATAAACAGATCTAGAGATCAAGGCAGATACACATGGCAGTGCCCACAAAGAAAGGTTGTGAGAAAATGACCAACAGGGACTCCGAGAAAAAGCAGTGTTATAAGAGCAATCTGAAGAAAAGCTGCTCCTCTTAATTCAGAGAGAAACTAGACAAGCAAGGGAAGAACAGAAAGATCACTCACAAACTCTTAACAGCTTCAAGGTAGCAGTTACCAAGTTTTCAGCAACAAGCACCCCTAAGAATATGGCAGGGAAAAGGAGGCTGGTCAGATGGCTCAGTAGGGAAAGCATTTGTCACCAAGCTGCTTGACCCAAAGACTGATCTTTGGGACCAATATGGTGGTGCACCAGCATATGCACATGTCATACACGTAACAAAAAATAGTAAAGGCTTTCTGAGACTAGAGAAAAAATGGGAAAAGAAAATAACTTTGAAAGAGTGGAAAAGAATTAAGATCCAAGGCTTGTGTCACATGGCTGTAGTCTAGCACTTGGGAGATGGAGGTAGGAGGCTCAAAAGCTGAAGTACAGCTTAGTCAGTTATACAGTGAATTCAAGGCTGACCTGCAATATATAAAATCCCTGTCCTACTCCACACTTCCCCCCCCCCAAAAAAAAAAAGAATGTGGAAGAGGTGACTGGACAAGTAGTGATGACATTGGGATACTAACTCAAAAACACTAAAAATCTTTAAGTTAATGAGGGAAATTTGGTTCCTAGGAAAATCAAACTCAAGTTCTTCCATAGACATGCTGAAACTTTGATGATATAAACCAAAGGGCTATCACCAAATCATAGGGGGTAAAGGACCAGCAAGGCTGGTCCCTCAATAATAGACAGTGATGGAGGCAAAGACCTAACAAGGGTGGTCCAGCAGTAACTGCTCAATTTGGTCAACTATGTATACTATGAGACTTTATCTAGTATTTTTTAATTAATTTTAGAAATAGGCAAAAAAAAAAAAACCCTGATATTATTTATTTCTTTAAAACACCCAATATTGCTGGGTGGTGGTGGCGCATACCTTTAATCCCAGCACTCGGGTGGCAGAGGCAGGCGGATCTCTGTGAGTTTGAAGCCAGCCTGGTCTACAGAGTTCCAGGAAAGGCTCCAAAGCTACACAGAGAAACCCTGTCTCAAAAAAAAAAAAAAAAAAAAAAAAAAAAAAGTCCCAGTCTCCAAAGATTTCAGACCCTAAGCACTATTGTGGTTTCTAAACTGGCACCTCTTTGCCCTCAGTGGTTATACAGAAATGCACAGGATTCTTGAAATTAGTCATGAACCCAGATTTGATGGGCCGGGTCACACAAGCCTGTAATCCTCGCTATTCAGAAGAAGGCTGACGCAGGAGACAGCTTCTGAGCTAGGTGTGTGCTAAAGGTCAGCCTGAGCAACTTAGCAAGATAAAACCCTGTCTCAAAATGAAAAGTAAAGCCAGGTATGGTGGTGCAAGCCTTTAATCTCAGCATTCAAGAGCCTGGAGGAGGATCAGGCTTTTACAGTCATCCTTAGCTACATAATGGAATTTGAAACCTACATAGGTCACGAAAGGCTATCAATCAGTCAATCAGTTGAGAATGTGGCCAATGGTGAAGGGCTTACCCAACTCAAGGGAAGGAGGGTGACACAGAACAGCTAGTGCTCTCAGATGAGTTACCTGCTAAACCTTGTCCTAAAGGGATACTCGGGTCTCAGACCAGAAATTCACCTGGGGTAGTCATGAACACGCGTGGAACCGATGGCATTATAACGCTGATTCAGGCAGCCAGCTGACACACATCGCCTCCAGGATGTTGGCTGCCCCCCGCAGGCTTGTGGGCAAGCTATCCCACCAAAGTCCACCCAGGCATCCCCTGGGGGTCCTTCTGCAAACACAGGCACACGCTCAGACAGTGTGGCACTCACTGCTTCACTCAGACCACTCGCCCCATCCCAGGCCCTTCTTTCTCGTGTGCTGCTTCGCTCCCAAAGCAGTGCTTAGACCTGAGCTTCCCCAGTGGCCCCAGTGCTGAGGCCTTCCTTCCAGGTGCCTGCTAGTCTCATCAAGTTTCCTCTAGCCCCGGTTCCTGCCACTTCCAGAACGGGGCATCGCCCTTCCACTCAGAACCCCTTCTTCAGGCAGTCTGTGGCTGCTCAGTACTCAGGAAGTGCGGAACTGATGGTTTAGGACTCCAGTATGCCCTCTCATCCTGAGCCTGTCAGGAAAACCTGGGCTGGGGAGCGCAGTAAGTCTGAAGAGCTGGTGGGGCCAGAAGCACCTGGCCATCTCCTTGTGGGTAAGCTCGAATTGACACATGTACATACCGACTACTATACTGTGCAGCAGTGTGCACATTCTTCCTAGCCTGTTCAGGCCAATTCTCAGTTTCAAGTCCACTGTTTAGATGTGATAAAGCTTCAGAGTATTAGGTACGGGGTCAGTTGGGTGTAACAGAAAGGCTGAACAGGTGTAAATTTACTGTCCTAACTCCTACAGTGGGGGTGGGGGGGAGGGGAGAGTATCTTCAAACAAGAGCTATTTCTAGCCAGGACCTCAGCTCTGCTTTGTCAACCACCAGTATTCCATGCAGCCGGGGAAAGGACTACTGAAGAGGAAGGACAAGGGCCATGCAGCTCTCAGATGACACTCCCCTTTATAGGTCCTTGTTTTTTCACTATGTAAGAAGAGCAAGGTGAGCTATGGAGACTTGAACTCTCCTGGACTCAGACTGCAACAGCAGCCCTTCGGGCCAACCACCCCCTTCCTCTCAAGGACACTACGTATGACATCCAACCACCTCAATGGTTGGCTGCAGTAGTTGATACAGTGCAGACTTGTTAGACGGCTTTCAAGGCCCTCTACAGCCTATGACCCTGTCTCTTCCATCTTCTTCCTCCTTATACACCACGATAAACATCTGGGAGCAAGGAGGTGGCTCTTGAAGTCGTACATTAGGGCCAGGTGTGGTGTCTGTGCCTATAATGCCAACACTTAGGAGGCAAAGGCAAGTGGATGTGAGTTGAAGGCCAGCTTGGTCTATGTAACCCAAGGCTCCACAAAGAGACCCTGTCTCAAAACAGAAAAAAAAAGTTACAGATTAAAATCGCTGCATTATTTTTTAAAGATAATATACAATACTACCCCAGGTGAATTAGGGTACCTTGGGAATGGGAGCTGGTAACACTGGCTGGTTTAACAATGCCTACTGGATTCCTGTAATGGGTACAGGAGTCACTCAAAGCAGAACCACAAAGGTTCCACCAAATTAAAAGACAAGACACTCTGCAGGTAGTAATTTTGAGTAAAATAAGCATTTTTAAGGAGTGTATGGAGGCATAGATCTCTAATCCCAGTACTTTGAGTCTCAGGCAGAACTGAGAATTTGTCAGTTTAAAGCCAGCTTGGGCAACATAGCAATTCTATTGTCAAGAAAAAGGTTTTGTTTATTGAGATGGGGTCTCAATCTGTGTAGCCCAAGATCCAACTACCTCAACCTCCTGAGGGCTGGGATTATCGATGTGGGTCACCATACCCTGCAGAAACATTCTCTTATATTTATATATTTTGTGTGTGTGAATGCACAGGGTAACTTGCAGAGAAGAAGGCAGTCTTTCCTTCCACTATGTGGGTAACAGGGATCCAGAAACTCACTGGTTATCAGTGCTTACCTGCTGAGCACCTTACTGGCCCCAAAATATAGTTTTAAAGTTGTACTTATATTTTTTCCTTCTTTAGACAAGCCCCAAAATCATAACAAAAAATATATGTATTCAGAGTTTAGCAAAATAGTATATAAAAAGACAATAATAGCCTAAAAATACCACTCTCTAGTGGTTAGCCAATGTTTTCTTTTTCTGATTTAGGGTCTGGTTTGGTACCGTACTGGGGACCGAGACCAAGGCCTTGCACATACTGAGCATATATGGCACCTCCAGCCCTGATAAGGGACTTTTCATTTTTAAGGGCAAAACAATCCCTTTTTAGGTATCAATGTGAGTCCTTGTGATAATACTGCTGCATGTACCTATTCTCGCAGTCATCACATGCAAAGTGAACTAAAATTACTTAAATCTACAAATAAAATCAAGGATTCACAAACTATGGCATTTTATTTCAGAGCCTTTGCTTACATTTGTACAATATATTACATAATTCATCATGTGTGCAGATCCTAATATACACTTTATAGTTTTAATCTATAAGTTTTTTCTTCAACATTTTGCTGTCAACAAATCTTTACAGTCTGTACAAATTTGAATAACTTGAAACCATTTTTCAACAAAATTAGTTACTGTAAGCACACATTACAAGACTTAAAATGCTTTTCTTAGAAAGGTTGAATGTAAAGGATTAAGGATTCTGACACGTTAGCATCTACAACAAAACGCTTCGAGATTCTCACATGTATTGCCAGAAAACAAACAAAACATGCCAGCCTCATTCAAAAAAAAGCACACGGAACCACAATTAAAACAGTGAAACAGTCTGTACAGTAAAGTACTGTGTATTAACAGTGCCAGGTTTTAAATAGCTTCAATGAACACATCCGCAATATACAAATGTCTTACAAAGGTGGGGAATTAAATACAAGTGCCAAACAGATTGGAATCATACAACATAAAGTCAACACAAATGAAAACAATTGGCGTTCATTTTGCAGTTTATACAAGGCATTTAATTGTATAGGCCTACTACCCAATTAGCTATTTATACTTAAAATAACAACCATCTTTGTGAGACAGGCCATATAAACAACCTTGAACCATTCTAACAGTTTGTTCCTGAAGTCTTTTTGTTGTAAGCTCATAATAAAATAAGCAATACAAATGAATTATCTGTATTTAAGGGAAAAGAAACATTTACAAGAAAACACAAAAATATAACTGTTATAATTCATTATGAATAAATATACACTTTGAACTGGCTAAGTACAATCTTTATACATTGTTTAAGATTTAATACAGTTTATTAGCCATTTTCTTTTTTCACACAATGTATTATATCAAAATTAAAAAAAAATACTGATTTATAGAAAAATGGCAAAGTACAGTAGTCCCATTTCAATTTGAAGGGGCATGAAAAGCCACTGCAGACCTTTTAGCCTAATTCAAACCTGTAAACATGTTCAGTCATTTTTAAAGAGAATCTTTAATATTTGGTTACCAGGACTGATGTCTAATAATATCCTGTTAACTGCAGGTTTTGAATTTGTTACATGTGCTTGACTTATACAATTAAAGTCACCCTAAGGTGACTTGCTTTAAAAAACAATTAGCTTGTACAAATGAAAATAGGTTCATATTTTTTAATAAATGAATGGAAAAATATCAAATGTTCCAGCTTTAACAAAATACAAGGGAATACATATACAGTAAGTCACCTCACATGTTCTGGCCCACCTTTCTCTGCTTACTGTGTTGTCTCTACAGGCAGTGAAAAGCCTCCTCTGCCCCAGTGGAAGGCCTTCAAGTTACCAGACACGCAATTCCCAGACAAGTTGGAAACAATTATTGCTTGAGGAAAAGCAGTTCGTTGTACTTTTTCTTCATAAAAAAGTGCACTTAAGTGCCAAGTCAGCTTGTCAAGAAACAATTTTTAAATATAAAATAGTGCTTGTCTGATTTTTTGTGTGTGTGTGCCACTGTGCAGTATAAAAAAGATGTGGCCCTCAACAGCCATTAAGTGCAAAGTGCTCTAGCAAGTCCTGCTGTCACCTGCACTCAACTGACACTCCATTCTGTGAGGCGCTGGACATTGACGGGTCAGCCAGTGTCAACATAACAGCAGCTGTTATGGAGCTGGACGAGGGAGAAGAGGAGGAGGAGGAGGAAGATGTAGCAGCACCTGAGGAAAAGGAAGAGCACACGTGAGGCTACAAGGCAAGGCACAGTGGACAGAAGCAAATGCTAGTCTTAGCCTAACTGTCTGCTATGTTCTCCAAATTCACCTTCTAGGAGCCATCCATGCTGACAGTACCACAGTGTACAGAAAGGGACAGCCAGTGTACTTCAGCAGCAAGTCACTGCTCAACAGAGACATCCTGTACAGAGATCATGGGTACAGTGGTACAGCTCGGAGGCAAAGTACTTGCCTAGATTATAAGCCCATTGGTTCTTTCCCCAGCCCTGTCAAGGAAAAAGCAAGGCAGAGCAGAGAGGGAAGAAATGAGCTATATACCCACACTGCAGAGGGTAAGGTAAAGGATAACTCTGTTCACCAAATACCCAAACAGTTTTGAATGAAACTGGAAAAGTCTCTGTTATTTCTGTCTTTCCATCCTTCAAGTTTTCCTATAAATTCCTATGGTGCTAAGAACGGGGAGGCTGAAACCTCATAGATGGTTACCAGGCATAAATTGCTTGCCTCTGTAGCCTAACTACCTGAGCTCAACTCCCAGAACCTACACGAGAGTGGAAGGGGAGAAATGACTCCATTATGTTTTCCTCTTGACCTCCACATACACTCACACAATAAATGATTTTATTTCAAAGTTTAAAAAGAATGGGAGGCTGAGTTGAAAAGCTAACCAACTGCACTTACCTCCCTCAGTTTATAAGATATATGCACTGTTTTCCTCAAGGGCATTCTTTCCTTATTATCAATGCATAAGTGGAATAATACACACACACACACACACACACACACACAAATAGAAAGTTGTCCTCTGATCTCTAGACGTACATTATGGAACACTTGCACACACATACGTGCGCACACACACACACACACACACACACACACACACACACACACAGTGTAAAAACAAATTTTTGTTCCATACACGGGCGTAAGTTAGAGAAGCACATCTATCACCTACAACTGTCTTATTTGCCCAAGTGCTCCCTCTACTGTCCCTAGTTGTTCGTATTCTTTAAAACTTTAGATGGAAAATTACTGCCACAAGGCCTAATCTTTTATAAAGACAATTGCAATGGAACATAACCCAACATATTTACTTCTGCATTTTGGAGCCTTTGGAAGATTCCTAACCTGAACCACCAGAGATGAACAGTTTCTATAGAGAATATGTGGTCCTCAAACAGCTACCATATCTCTGTAGAGACAACATCTGCAACCCATGTTCTAAAAGAATTTCATCTCTAGAATCTGAAAATGAGGATTTAAATTTCCTAGATTTAACAGCACTTATTAAAACATAGGAAGGAGCTGGGGAGGTTGCTGTGGGATGGTCTGTATGTCAAATTGTTCTGATTGGTCAATAAATAAAACACTGATTGGTCAGTGGCCAGGCAGGAAGTAGGTGGCCAGGCAGGAAGTAGGTGGGACAAGGAGAGAGGAGAATTCTGGGAAGCAGAAGGCTGAGGCAGAGAGACACTGCCAGCTGCCGCCATGACCAGCAGCATGTGAAGATGCCGGTAAGCCACCAGCCACGTGGCAAGATATAGATTTATGGAAATGGATTAATTTAAGCTATAAGAACAGTTAGCAAGAAGCCTGCCACGGCCATACAGTTTGTATGCAATATAAGTCTCTGTGTTTACTTGGTTGGGTCTGAGCAGCTGTGGGACTGGCGGGTGAAAAAGATTTGTCCTGACTGTGGGCAAGGCAGGAAAACTCCAGCTACAGGAGGTAGCTCAGTCATTGAAGTGATTATAAAAATCTCAGTTCCGTCTCTAGAACCTATGTAAAAAAGCAAAGCTTGGTTGCCAGCCAGATTAGCCTATGAGCAAAGCCCAGGCCAAGGAGAGATGTCTTAAAATAAGGTATCTGAGGTTGTCCTGTGGCCTCCACACACATGCACACACACATACAAACACAGGTGGAAGTAAAGTGGAATACAGTGCGCTATCGTATAGTATCCTATCTCCTGCCTTTGCTTTGGTTTAGATTATGAGACAGATCTCCCTATAGGGCCCTGGCTAACCTGAACTTCACTATGTACAGCAATCTAACCTTGAATTTGCAAACACTGTCTTGCCCCTGCCTCTCAAGTGCTAGGGCTGCAGTATGTGCCAACAACATAGTGTAAGGTCACGTTCCATCCATATCAGCATATACAACTCTATTTCTTTTTCTTTTCAAATAGTATTACACTATATTTACAAGCAATAATTTCTTTAATTTCCAAGCTTTTGTTGTTACCAACAATATAATAGTTTGTACAATTAATACAATTTTATTTAAGACAGGGTCTTAAGCAGGCTAGCCCCAAACCTACCCTGTAGCCAAAGATAACCTTGAGGTCAAGATTCTCTTGTTTTTATTTTACCTTCCAGGTGCTGGAATTACAAGTATGTGCCACCACACCCACTCAATCACAAATCAAAAACTGAATGTCTATATTATTTTCATTGGCTTGAATAT
The DNA here is from genome assembly GCF_004664715.2 of Peromyscus leucopus. NCBI lineage: Eukaryota > Metazoa > Chordata > Mammalia > Rodentia > Cricetidae > Peromyscus > Peromyscus leucopus. The sequence goes on from NC_051067.1 coordinate 47,800,594, forward strand.
AAAATGTATGAAATGTAATGATTCCGGGGGGTGGTGGTGGCGCACACTTTTAATTCCAGCACTTGGGAGGCAGAGGCAGGCAGATCTCTTTGAGTTCGAAGACAGCCTGGTCTACAGAGTGAGATCCAGGACAGTTAACAAAACTACACAGAAAAACCCTGTCTCGAAAAACAAACAAACAAACAAATAAATAAATAAAATGTAATGATTTCCATTAGCAATGTTGCTAATTCAACATTAACTGCTTTACATCTTGATTGATTCAGATTCAAGTCACTCTAGGCTACTATCTGAACTAGTGGAACAGGCTTCCCGTATCTCCTGCTTCCACTGCGGCTCCTAGAATCAATCTACTTTCCACCCAGCATGCCATTTCCCTGTCTAAAGATTCTAACTCTCTATTCTGCTCAAAATACAACTGCAACCCTTCACGCTAGCCTACAGGGCCCCACATGACTCGCTCTCTGATTTCGTGACGAAAATCTCTACTACTTTTACACCACAATGGTTTTCATTCCGATGTGAAAAGGAACCAAGTATACCCTCACCTCAGAGCAGAGGTCCTAATTTGGGGTTATTCTACTACTTCATCCTGTGGCCACCTGACAGTGTCTATAAGAATTAACTGTGCCATACCATTGGCATGTGGGATGGTGGCTAGAAATACTGTTAAACAACCTATGATGTAGACGACAGCTATCTACAGGAAAAAATGATCAGGCTCAAAATGTTAATGGTGCCACATTAAAGCAATCCTGTTTCAGGGACTTCTGCCAAGGACTGAGTAATATGTCACACAAACTCCATGGTGTAGCTAATGGAAAATAATTCAAGGTCCTAACTGTAGGGCACTAATATAATCCAATGGATATCCTTATAAAAAGAAGACTCAGAGACATCTCTACATCCACTATAGATGTTTCCACAGGGAAGAAGGTGGCAAAGACAGCCTACACAAAACATGGCAGGCCTCAAGAGAAAAAACAAGGTGCTGACTGTTTAAATTTCCAGTACTGTGAGAAAAGAAGTTTCTATTGTTGTCTTCTCTGTCATGGTATTTTGTTATGACATCTCACATCACTTCTTGTCATTTAGGTCTCAATAGAAATGTCCTGACTATTTGCATTCTAAAGTAACCCAAATAGTGAGAAAAAAATAAAAAAAATAAAAAATAAATAAAACGCTGTTACACTGTTGTGAGGAAATGTCAACTATTGGCACAATAGAAAACAACATGGAGGTCCCTCAAAAATTACAAGTAAATCTACCACATTATAGAAAATAGGACAGTGTTTACAATGGCCAGGAAAGTAGAGGAGAAGAGGCATGGAGATTAGTTCATGACATAACATCCGGACCAGATGGGAGCAGTACATTTAGTGTGCTCACATAGAAGGGTGGTGACGGCCAACAATACTGCACTATAGAATTCAGAAGACCTACAAGATGGAATTTTGAATGTTAAATGTTTTTTCCTGTTTGGTTTTTTTTTTTTTGTTGTAGTTTTTGGGTTTTTTTTTTTTTTTGTTTGTTTTTTTTTTTGTTTTTAGAGACAGGGTTTTTCTCTGTGTAGTTTTGATGCCTGTCCTGGATCTTGCTCTGTAGACCAGGCTGGCCTCAAACTCACAGAGATCCGCCTGGCTCTGCCTCCTGAGTGCTAGGATTAAAGGAGTGCGCCACCACTGCCCAGCGGGATTTTGAACGTTTTTATAACAGAGAAGATGGAAATCTAGAAATCCTGAAGGAATCACTCCACAAGTATGAATGTACTGAAACACCACACTGTGACCATAAAATGTATGAGTATTTGTCAAAGTATTCTTTAAAAGAAAGTTTCTTCAGTAATACCTGGCACAAACCAAATGTACAACACAGGCTTTGCTGAAGGAGCTCATATAAATCAAAAGACCTTATGATTTATGTATTATACTAAATTTCTTTTTGGGCAGACAGGGTCTTGCCCAAATTGACCTGGCCTCCCACTCTTGCTGTCTCTGTCTCCTTAATGCTAGGACAGCAGCCATTTGCCACTCAGTTAAGACCCACCATGCCTATCTTCCTTCAGATTGAGGGTGTACTGTGAGTTCCATGAGTGGGCACTGTGATGTCCTATCAGATGAGGCTGACAGAGTGAAGTTTGTCCACAGAAACATAGACAGTCTTTCCTCAACAGCAGTGCGCTAAACTGACTTATGTCTAAGGGAAAAGTACTTACTTTCTCTCTCTTTCTTCTTTAGACGTTTTCTCCTTCTATCAATGGAAGCTACTTCAGATTTTAATGACAGATAATGCTTTCTGATTTCTTGCAATTTTTCTTGAAGAATTGAGATACGTTCAGCACTTGTCATATTTTCCAGGTCCGCTGTCAATTTAAAATATTCATTAATATGTATTTTGGAAGTAAAAGTTAATAAAAACCAAAACTGATATGGTTATAGAATAAAGTCAAAGACAGATAAACTACAAGACAGTTTTCTGGGTGTGATGGTGCACACTTGTGATACCAAATAAACCACAAAAAACAAAAACATCAAAATATTTACTTCCTAAATTACTCTACTTCCTATCCTCTGACTATAATAACCTGGCGCAAATGAAATGTACAACACAGGGTTGGTTGAATGAGCATGTACAAACCAAGACCTCATGATCGATGCGTTATGCTAAAATTCTTCTTTTGGGCAGACAGGCTTGCTATGTAGTCTAGGCTGAATTGGACTCCCATTCTTGCTGTCTCTGCCTCCTGAATGCTAGGACTACACATCTACCACTATACCCACTACTATTTTCTCTGCTCAGTTTTCTAGTCATACAAAATAACACCATAGTGCATCAGTTTAAAAATAGCCAATGTAGCCTGGTTATATCTGGTGTAGGCACGGTAAAACACATTCAGTCTGGTCTACATAGTCAGTCCCAGACCACCCAAGGCTACATAATCAGACCCTACCTCAAAAACAACAACAACCAAAAACAAAACAAAAAACAAAAACCCAACAAACCAAAAAAAAAAAAAAAAAAAAAAAAAACACAAACCCAGTTATGGCAATTCAACCTTGAAATTCCAGCCCTCAGGAGACTAAGGCAAGGGGATTGCCCGAGTTTGAAAGTAACCTGATCTATACAGTATACCAGGCCAGACAGGCTATATAGCCAGATCTTGTCTCAAAAAGCAAATTCACATTTGCAGATATCATGCAAAGACAGCAGAAGGTTAAAATTGTATTTGAGAGGAGAAGGGAAGGGAGATAGGGTCGCAACTTTCTAACCCAAGATGTTCTCAAACTCTCAATCCTCCAGTCTCAAATTCCTGAGCTCTGGGATTATAGGTGTGTATCCCTATGCCCAACTCCCATACTGTTTCTTTATTTAAAAAACAAAACAAGATTTATTTTTATTATTCTTAATTGTATATGTGTGTAGTCTATGTGTGCAGGTGCCTGAAGAGGCCAAAGGTTGTCAGATCCCCCCACCCCAGCCCTGAGTTACAGGCTGCTGTGAGTGACATGGGTGCTGGGAACTGAACTGCCATCTTCTGGAAGAACAGTACAAGCTCTTAACCAGTAAGTCATTCCTCCAGCACCCCCATACTGTTTCCAAGCAGATTCTCAATCTCACATGTACTCACTTCCTGGTCAGCATCTTACTATTTTCTTTTAGCAATTTGTTCATTCAAATCAGGATCCTACTAAGGTCTACACTATGCCACTGATAAGGTCCCCAGGCTCAGGGTAGCTTCTTTTTTGCTAGCACTGGCATCAGGAGGAACTAAGACAAAATGCCTACAGTCCAGACCAAATATGTCACTTACACATCTGAAAACTCCACTTGTACACCTTGGGAAGCCGGTTACTGGGCTCCTTGAGATCAGGGTCTTTATCCCCATTCTTGCCACACTTTCCTGGAGACTGTATCCTTGCAGGAGACTTGCTATTGTGGGACTTCATTCCAGTGGGGACTGACTTGACTGCCTGAGTCTTAGTCACACTTTCACCAGCTGAAAGTTCTTCACTGTCACTACTGTTTGCTGAAAGGGAAAGAAACCATCAATAAACAAAAGTTGGTCAATCTATCATCAACTTAAGAGGATAACTCTAAATTCACCACTTAAGTTTTCCACTACAATAAACAATCTACCTAGAAAATCAGTGTGGAAGATTTAGCTCAGTTGTATAATGCTTGCCTAGCAAGCGCAAGTCCCTGGGTTCAGCCCCTGGCACTGGAAAAATAATACCTAGAAAAATCACATGCAAATGCAGACATATCTCAGCCAAGGGAAACAAAAGCCAGTCTTCCACCTAGATTGCCAATAGGTATGAATTCATTACAGTGATCTTTCATCCTGCTAGTTTCACTAGAAAATACAGTGAGCCAGCATCTAGATGCTCCCACATATCCATATCACAGATGCTTCACTCAGTCAGTCTCTTCCCTAGCTAAAGAGCTTTTTACTCTGTTGGAATATGGCATTTCTTGTAGTAACTTCTTTAGGACTTTATTTGTGCACAGCAAAATGTACCAATTCTGCTGCCACAGTGGTGCATAATCATCACTATCACTGAAGAATTTCTTGGGAAACTATACTGACATGGGTAACAAATTCCTTCATCTCCTCACACATAATAGCTTGTTTCCTAAAATTTATCATCACACTCTCTGTGGTCAACATATTCTGGAGTTTATCAAGAATTTGCTAATTAAGCTTCAGTTCTAGAATGGATGAACTTATCCTTGACCACTTGTCATAGGACAGGAGTACGGTTTGTTTAGTTATGCATGTCCTCTTTCTAGATACAAAGTACCTCGTTAGATTCCGTTACAATGATTGCATTAAGACATGCTCAGAGAATGGTTAATGGTAAATTACCAGGACTGAAGCCAGATAATCAAAGTTACCATCAACTGCTCTAAATGGATTAATTTATTGACTCTTTGAAGATGAGCCTTTCTGGAAATGACATTAAAATGGTAACATCTTGAGGACAAAAGCATTATAGTGTAGAAAAAAGTATTTTAACTATTCTATTGTTCATACCAAGTAATCTAGAACCAATTTGGCATATATTGATGAATTATTCTTTAACAGCACTCAAGTAGGGGCTCTGAAGGTGTCAAAAGTGTTCCAAACTGCAAAGGTGCACCTCTTCCCCTGAGAGTAAACAACCTCTGCCACTCCTATACACACATCTTAATGAATCTTTCCCCAGTCCCCACTGCCGCTCTGGAACCATAACAACTCCTAGCTAAGCCACCCAAGGCTTGGCCCCTTTGTGTGCTGTGGCCTGCCTCAGCCTGCCTGACACGGCCTTGCTGAGCACAGCCACCCGGGGCCCCAAAGGATGCCATATTCACCGCCTGGAAGTCATATGGGCTCAGCAGAAGCTCGGGGAGCTGACCGCGTAACCCTTTTCTGCACTGCAGTGCAGCCAAGGCCGCTGCTAGCAAAGGTCAGGCAGTGGAGGTGGCAGGAGTCTCGGAAGAGCAGCAGGGGTCAGTGTGGGGCACCTGAAAAAAAATTCTTTACATATTTTCCACTTCTTATTTTGTCTACAAAAATAATAATAATAAATAAAGATCAAATGCACAGCCCTCAGAAGAAGCAAAGCATTATATTCTCTGCAGGCCAATGAACAGCCCCTGCCAGTCTTAGAGCACTCTTAGCAAAAGTATTGCTTGTGATTGCTTTCAAGTAATATATATGGTTTAGGGATGGGAGTGTAATTTCATAGACTGAAACTGTGCCTGCTGTTCTGAAACATTACAAATCAATCCACTTCCTTGTAACAAAAGTACACATAGAACATGTAGACACTGAACATGAAGGTAACTGAGCCATGATGTCTACATGGTCACTCACCAGCAACCAATACCATTAATAGCAATTTGTTCAATCCTAGACTTTACCTATCATGAGAAAACTTCTGTGTATCTGTTAGCTGTTTGTTGTTTGAGGCAGGGTCACATGTAGTCCAGGCTGACTTTGAATTGGCTATGTAGCATAGAATGATCTTGAACTCCTGATTCCTCTGCCTCTACCTCCCCAAAACTGGCATTATAGGTGTGCACCACCTATCCAGCATGTGACCTTTTTTAAGGTTATGAGAAAAAAAAATGTAGAATTAACCCATAACCAAATAACCTTTTAATGGGGGGGGGGGTCAACTATTATTTTTGTATCTTGAAGCTTCAAAGCAAATTTCACACTTACTGCCTTTCCCCTTCTTTTTGTTGTTCACCACGGTGGCTTTATGGCTTCTCTTCTGCTTTTTTGATGAACTTCCTCCTCCCTGAGCATCTTTCACTCTTTTCTGACCTGTACAGGCTGTAATGAGAAATAACTTAAGTGATATAAAATAGAACTCACTTTTATTTTGGCAGGACAGGGGACTGAACAGATCCGTGAATAGCTTCACGGACAGTAAGCCACTGCTCTACAACTGAGCTGTATACCCAGTACAGTAACACAAAACAGAATCAGACATTCCCTAGCTGACTATTTAAATATTTTAGAAAGCAATTCCCAAACTATAAACTTTTGTAAGATTTATATAAATTATCATAAAAAATATTCCCAATTTTTAATTCACTGTCATTAATGAAGCTCAGCTAGCCCTTGAAAGTTAAGGACTTTTTCCAGAAAGGCAAGGTGCATTCTTAGGAAAATCGAGACTGAAAATGCTGTCAGCATAGTACTGCAGTTTATGGGTCCAGTAACTCAAACATAGGAATATGCTGAAATCTGTTAAGATTCAATAAAACCGAAGTACTAAGGTTCTGTTACAAGTGGTAATGCTAACAAGTGAATGGGACAGGAGGGAAAGTAAAACAGGAAGTCACATAGCTTAGACTGGTCTCCAACTTCCTGTACAGCTGGAGATGGCTTTGAACTCCTGGTCTTTGCCTCCACCTCCCCAGTGCTGCACTTACATGCCTGAAACATGGTGCTTTGTAATGTATTAATTGGATATATTCTGGCAGTAATTCATGCTTGTTTTATGTGAATTTACTTCTAGGGCATTGGCAAGCTAATTTGCATACAACTTACAAACTCAGCAACATGGATTTTAAGAAACACCCAATCCTTTTGGTATGAAATGACCTGCAAAGTACTATAAACCAACACCATCCTTCCTTGAACTAGCTCAAGTGTTTAGCTTCAACAAGAACTTCTTTGATGCGAGAGCTTCACGGATCCATCCCGATTCTAAACTGCACCATCTCTGTACATTACTGGTGAGGTCTTCAGCCCGTGTTGTACTCTTGTGACTTTGGAATTACACACTCTCTCAGACTACCCAAAATGAGCCTTTGTTTTAAAAGGCAGAGACTAAAGAGGTACATCCACTTGCTTCCAATTTCTAGTACTGTAACATATCATATAAATTATTCTTATAATAAATCTATGGCAGCCAAAAATGTTTCTTGCTGCTTCTGTTACCAATGGTAAAATTAATCTGCAGTTTACAAAATATGGCTTCCTTGGTTGCAAACTGTAATAGGCTATTCATTGTATGAAATTTTGTATTTTTTACTGAATATATTAATGAAAATGAGATTATATGATAGGTGTCTAAGAGTTCAATGAGACATGAATTCCAAAAAAATTGAATAGTGCTTTGATTTGATAAAGCAGATGGCCTCGAGTTTCACACCTTTTAAAAATAAAATTTATTTTATGTTTAGTTGTATGTGTGGGTATGAGCTTGTGAGGGAAGGTACCCATGGAGGCCAGAAGATGGGAGTCAAATTTCCTGGAAACAGAGTTACAGGCGGTTGTAAACCACCTAATGTAGGTGCCGGGAACTGAACTCTGGTCCTCTGCAAAAGCTGTATGCTCTCTTAACTACTAAGTCATCTCTAGCCACAGCACTTAAAAAAGAAAAGTTTGTGTGTGTGTGTGTGTGTGTGTGTGTGTGTGTGTGTGTGTAGGTAAGAGAATACCTTTGTGAGTTGATTTACTCTTTCAACCAAGTGGTTTTAGGGATCAATCCAAGTTATCAGGCCTTTACCCACGGAACCTTCTTGCCAGTCCAAGTTCCATACATTCCCCCCCTACCGCCACCAAGACAGGGTTTCTCTGAGTAGCACCAGCTGTCCTGGAAGTTGTTCTATAGATCATGCTGGCCTCGAACTCTGAGATCCATGTGCCTCTGTCTCCTGAATGCTGGGATGCAAGGTGTTTGCCAGCACCACCCAGCTCCAAGTTCCATACTTTCAATCTAATCAAGTTTAATATTTAAAAGGGCAGCACTGAGTCTTAGCAGAGAAAATAGCAAACTCTTTCTGGTTGATTTTAATTTTTCTTAAGAGATGAAGACCATAAAAAGGATATAATCGCTCAAGAGAAAGAATTCTAATACACACTGTTGAAGGCCTAACTGACATTCTTTCCCTTTGAAGATGCCTTTCTTCATGAATATGTAATATAACTCTATAACAGAGCACAGATGTAATCATAGTAGCAGCTATACTTGTAAATCCCCAATAGCTACAATCTCTGTTTTACTAATGATTTACTATCTTTTATTTCCTTGAGAAATGTTCTCAGTATGCAGCACCCCTGGCCATGAACTGTAGCCCAGGTTGGTCTTGAACACTAGAGCCTCCTCTCCTAGTCTCCCATGTGCTGGGATTACAGCATGCAAGGGTTACCATATCTCTTTATGGTCAACTAAGACTCTCAAACTAGTCGCACTATCCTCTGCTACTCAAAACATATACCCTTTACACTGGGTGATTACATTTCAAAACTAAGTGTTGGCCTTGAGTGCACTGATTTAAGGCACCTGATCAAAGTAGTTCATAAGAAAAATGATGGCACAGTACAACTATGGTACCATTAGGAAATACTAATACTTTTACAAAGTACTAATTTGATTTTTTCTCTTTGAACAACTCATGGAAAATCAAGAGTATTACTATAGAATATTATTAACATACATTGGTCCTTCAATTTGGAAGCTATAATCTAATAAAGTATCAAATTCCTTTACAAACTCACACAAGTAAGTCAGGCTTGCAAATCAGTTTGACACAACTGTCTGAGGGAAGCAGTGCCTGGGCAGTTGGTTGCTCGAAACCCCTATTTACAGTATTTGGTTAAGGGTAGAGGGGTCTGTCAACAAATCAAAATGTTTGTGAGAGACTACACGTTATAACTGCAAACACAGTGTTACATAAATACAGTTAAGTGGGCTCATATATCTAGTCAACCAACATATGGAATGAATTTCATTAGCTTTAGCTCTGGGCCTACAGGAAAGTTGTAGCATGTGGTCTAAAATCCACTTGAAATGTCATGGGAGGTTCAGGAAAAGGACATTAAAGACTCTCAAATGCATCCCATTATCATTATTTAAATTACCTTCCTACTGTCCATTTTTACTGTGTTCATACAAGCACACCACTTAACCACCTCACATTAAAAGACACAGTGCGAGCCGGGCGTGGTGGCGCACGCCTTTAATCCCAGCACTCGGGAGGCAGAGGCAGGCGGATCTCTGTGAGTTCGAGGCCAGCCTGGGCTACCAAGTGAGCTCCAGGAAAGGCGCAAAGCTACACAGAGAAACCCTGTCTCGAAAAACCAAAAAAAAAAAAAAAAAGACACAGTGCAACTCCCAAGGCATTAAGGAGAGAAATCCTACAAGTGGTCAGCATGTCCTTTTCAGCCTCACCTTTTTCTGGGTGTTCTGGTTCTGGCTGATTGCTACTGCTGGAGCTCACGCTCGCATCGAAGCCTGCTGGTGAGCTATTTCCCTCTGACTGGAGGTCCTGGAGCTCCCCCACAACACTGTCCACCTCGATTGTGCTGTCAGTTTCACTTTTGATGCTTCGAACCTCCTCCTGGTTTGGAGCCAGGGGCTCTGACACTGTGACAGAAGACTGCTGCTGACTAGTTTCTGTCACAGTGACTGATGAAGGCGACTCCGGTGTGGTAGGTGGGGTATTAAGCACTGAATTACTGCCACTGCTTGGAAATTCAGTTTTTCGGTCACTAACCTCTAAGGGTTTTTCTTCAACTGACTTACTGTCAACATTGGCTGGCAGTGGCTTCTCAAGCTCTATAATGGGTGAACAACTCTCCTCTTCTGCCACAGTCTGCAGTGACTCCTCTACGGCCCCTTCATCTGGGGCAGGATGGGGTGGAGACGCTGCAGCCTCAGTGTCAGAGTCGGAGAAAAGCTCCTTTAGTGTTTTCTTGGGCCACTGTCCCTGAATACTTGACCAGACGTCTTTTCTATCTTTAGCCCTGCTGTTCTGAAGTCTTTCATCAGAGTTGTTTAGAAGTTTTATCCTTTTTTCTGGTACTTCCGAAAATCCTGAATAGAAACTCGTTGTCCGTAGAGATTTCCTCTTTTCCTCCAAGCCATTATATTTCTTGGTTGGTGTCATCTTTGCTTTGGCCTTTTCTTCCTCATCTTCATCGGAGGAGCTGTTACTACTGTTTTCTGTGCAAAGTGGCTCTTTGCTCTTGGTTCTGTCTTCCTTCTTGCCAGGGGATCCAGTCTGCAAACATTCTTCTGTATTGCAATACCGTCTTTTCCCTCGTTTTGTTTGTGGCTTTAAAGATTTATCTGTTGTGTCTTTCTTAACATCTTTTCTCTTTTTTGTGATTTCATCTTCTTCTTCAAAATCAGTATCTTCTGATATTCCTTCAACATCCTTTCTTAATCTTTCTGGAGATTTTGTTTTGGCTATTACCAAATCTGTGTGGACTTTGTTTTCTTCTGGCAAAGATGGACTACTCTGTTCCTCTTTTGAAATAAGCTCGTTTCTGGGGTGGGTCAAATGGTCCACCTTTGATTCATCTTTGCCACTGCTGTCTATGTCCTGAGCACCCCTCTCATCTTCCTGCTCACTTTCTTCAGCAGAACTTTCAGAAGCTAAAAAATAAGAGGGTGGGGGGGTAATAAGCCTAGTAAGACTATTGTTTATGTCTGCCTCAAACAAAAATGGAAAGAAAAAGTTCCTCCTAGGTGCTGTGGTTTAAATGTCTTCTTCAAAACTGAAGCTGAAACCTAACTGACACTCTGAGAGTACTGGCAAGTGGGAACTTTACAAGTGACTAAATCATGAACAGAATGATGTCCTTTTCACAGGAGTGGGTTAGCTAGTGCACGGGTTACCACTGTTGTGATGCCCTCACCACAGAGAGCTCAATGCCCTCAATGGCAAGAAAGAAAACCTTTTCTTTTTGAGTTTTATCCAAGCTGTAGCAGTTAGACTAGTAGAAAACTGACTAAAACACACAGCTGTAACCAGAATAAAAACTTTTTCAAGTGAATAAAACTAATCTGTAGAAATTTTCTAAAGAAATTTGCCCCTTTCCTTTACTTGTTTTTAAAGTACTAGAAAACATTGTCATCCAAATGAGAATAGGAAGGGCTGCAGAGATGGCTCAGCAATTAAGAGTGTCCATTGCTTTAGCAAAGGACCTAAGTCCCCAGCATCAACAAGGCGGCTCACAACCATCTCTAACTCCAGTTCCAAAGGATCCAACCCATGTTCTGACCTCTGAGGACACCAGGCACTTGGTACAAATACATACATGCAGGCAAAACAAACATACACATAAAATACATAAATCTTTAAAAAAATATTTTTAATGAGAATTTAGGGTAACAGAATCCTCAGTTAAAAAACAAAAACAAAAACCTATACTAGAGAAGAGTTTTTGAATCTTTCTACCTAGCCATCCAGTCATCTAATCATTCTGGAATGACCTATCACAACACCCACCACACACACCCGGGTATTATTATAATGACTCTTTCTCTTAATTAAGCAGGCTTTGAAACCAGAATATGATATAGAGAGTCTACTCAGACAAGCTCTGGCTGGCCTAGAACTCACTATGTAGACCAGGCTGGCTTTGAACTCTCAAGAGATCAGCCTGCCTTTTGCCTCCTGAGTACTGGGATTAAAAGTATGCACCACACTTGGACCAAATAGCATTAAAGACAGCCTCAATCTACGATTTCTCACAAATTGAGGCTTCCATTAAATGTTCAGTATTACTTTTAAAGTAAACAGTATCTTCTTTAGGAGTATATCCATAAATAAATAAATAATTAAATCCTACTTTTAAAAAAAGGAATGTTATATAAAGTTAAGGTAGTAATGACTCCTGAGGAGGCACACCTAATTAACTGCTACCTGCTCATGACTGAAGTGTCTAATTCTTGTTCTTTAAACTACGTGTTTTTTTTAATATAGTAGTCTACTTGTCAGATACATTAGCAAACTTTTAAAACAAACTTTAGAATATTATATAGCAGTAGACTTATAGAATAAATCCATATACAGTCTTCTGAAAGAAGGGAGAAAACCTAATTTCTATTATAGCTAAAATAAATAAAAAACAAAACACTCGAAACAGTTTAAAATATTTTTAGGGAAAGGAATTAATTTACTTTGTAGATCAGATCCCTGTTCCAATCAATTTTCAAGCCAGATTTAATAATCTCCAGTTCTCAATGCTTTTTTTAAATATAATTTATTTATTTTTCTTATTTTGACTGGGTGAATGTTTAGCCTGTGTGTGCACGCGCACACACACACACACACACCCCAAATGTATGCCTGATGCCCATGGAGTTCAGAGGAGGGTGTCAGATCCCCTCCATTCTGGAGTTAGATGGTTATGAGGCACCATGTGGGTTCTGGAAATTGAACTCAGGTCCTATGCAAGGGCAACAAGTGCTCTTAACCACAGAGGCATCTCACGAGTCCAGTTTTCTGCTTTTCTTATTACTTGCTTCATATTACCATGTATACTAACCATAACAACATCATAAAAGAATCAAACAGATAAGCAGGTTAAGTAAGTTCTCCACAAATAACTTTCAGAACTGCTTTATCGTCTTAATACACAGCACAGCCTATGCTTTATACAGCAACAAAATGGGCAGTGTTCGACAAGAATTAGAGAAACCCGGCCCTGAAGGTACTCAACTAACAACATACATAGCAAATTCTGGTCAAAAAAAACTAACCTGCTGCCACAGAACTACTTTTATAGAATTTAACTTTTGGAATTTTTTTCTGGGCGGCAGAAGTGGGGATAGGTGGACATTTTTGAGACAGACTCTTAATATATTGCTCAGGTTAGCCTCAAGTCTCAACCCTTCTGCATCAGCTTTCAGAATACTGAAATTACAGTCATGTACCACCGCACTCAGATTTATTTAAACATTTATAGAACTTAAAATCAAATATTTGCATGCAACAGTTATGTTTACCTTGTAGTCCATTAAGAATGGAAGTAATTTCTATAGATTTAATATGAGCTGCATCAGAGTTTTTGGCATCAGCAAGATCTAGTTTTGAAACCATCTCAGGAGATGGATTTGACTGAAATGGCGGTTTTGACAAGCGTCGAAGTTTACAGTTCTTGGGAGAGTATTTTTCATCTTTGTCTTTTTCTTTGTCTAATTTATTCTAGATTAAGAAATAAAGCATTAGATATTAGCTATAATTTGTTACGAACAACTTATAAGGAACAATATTAGTCATATTTTAAAGAAATTCAAAGAATATGTTATTAAATATTTAACTGAGAAAGAATACCAGAAAACATAAAAGAAAAACTTCAAAATAACCAGGTTTGATTCTTTAGTTTATTCATGAAAACACTGAGATGAAAAAAATTGTTTTGTATTTACAATCTAATAGTAGCAATCAAATCAGACTGGCAATTAAGACTAGCAAATTAAGGACTGCTAATAACAGTTGTTATAAATTCTTAAAAATTAAATCATAGATCCAAATTTAATATTTATAAAAGGAGAAACTCACTTTCAACATTCTTATATTAAAATTGAACATTCTCACTGTAAAGTACAGATTGGAATGGCCATGTTCTGTACTTTGAAATTTACAGGAGGGATTACATGTATTGACCTGCTGTGAAGTAAGTTCACAGACAGCCTTCCTACCTCACTCAAAGGCTGATATTTTCTAATACTCAATTAACAAACAGATGAGTCAAAGCTAAGGGGTTTCCTACAAGTGATGTTTTTTGTTTGTTTTGCAATTCAAGCTCGCCAAAGTGAGACTTAGCAACAACAATTCTCAAGGCCTATTACACAGACAGACTGAAAATATGAGTGCTTATTTTTTAAGTCTCCAAAGGACAGTGCATGGGGAAAATACTCCTTTATATGTAACAGTTAAAATTCGGATAGCAGCTATTCTCCAAGTGGGGTCCTTGACCAGCTATTTCTGACAACTTGCTAGAAAAGCAGACCTCAGCATCCAAAATGCTGAGGATGAAACCAGTCTATTTTAACATGTTCTCCAGGTGACTCTGGTAAATGCTTCAACAGTGAGGGACCAGTGACTGGGCCTAACTTTCAGAACATCCTAAGAAGGGCAGGCAGACTACCAAAGTCTGGAATGTCTATTGTTACTCCCAACTTTTTAGCATGACTTTTTTTCATGACTTGATCTCAGAAACCACAATCTACCATGCACGCTGAAGGCTGAAACAGCTCACTTCAGTCCAAGCTCAAATATATTTTCTAGTGGCTGTCAAAGGAGGCTCTCCAACAACAGCTCTCAGAGAGAACTTGAGAAAGGGAGGGAGGTATGTGCAACATCAAAGAGTAATACATAAAAACCTTTTAAAATACAGAAACTTAAGTTCACATGCCTCTTTCCTTATGACCAAGACTTTTAACATTCTTAGGTTAGTAACAAGAAGTGAACGGAGACAGACATTCAGAGAACATTTTATGTATATGACCCAAGCATTGCTTCTCCCACTCATCTACTTAACAATGTTGTTTCAAAGCTTGTTTTGTACAAAGGCACTGGGTTTTTAACAAACATTTTAACAAATGTTCTTCCAATTACTAAAAACAATGCTAAACATAGCATGATTTACATACTTTTCAATAAGGACCAACAAAGAGTGTGTAAAGAAAGGGTTTTAAGAAATTCTGAGTTTTAGGTACTGGACTACCATACCAGAAATTTAGACTCAAGTTTACAATGATAAAAAAGATTGCCAACGAGATAAATGCATTCGGCATCTGAGACCACAAGGGGGTCTCTAAACAGGAAAATAACAACTTTTTACTGGAGTAAAAAATTGAGTTTCAGAACCATTACTAAGCATGTGAACTATGCGAAAAGTATAAAAATCCTTTCTTAAAAAAATCTTAAAACCATGTAAAATGGTCTGTCTGGCTTTTAATAGAATATTTAAAAATATTTATCTCACAATTAGTAACAATAATTCTATCATGTACAGCAGTACAACTTTGCACATGAGAGCACCGATCCTATGGTAGCTATATAGTGCATGGTGAAGAGGGTGCTGAAAACATTTTGACCTAGTATCCAGTCAGATAAAGACGATATACTCTGCTCTGTCTTTAGACATCTCCTCTTCCTCACCTTACATCTATTACAATAACTCACATCCCCTACCTGCAATGCTTGATGGCTCCTAGTTGGGAACTACAAGAGACAGGAAAGGTTTAAATGGATAAATGCATTTTTGTCATATAGTTTTATATAATGTTGAAACCGAAAAGGCCTCAGAGATCAGTTAGCACTGTTCCTAAAACCTTTCTATAAGGTGACAAAATTAGTTAGAGCAGAATCTAACATTTGGTAAAAGTGCTTTTTAAGAGAAGATTAACATCAGAAGTAGCACATGCACATTTAATTGTCTTTTTCTTTTTTTTAAGAAAAATGTATTTAACAGCTAATGGAGCATAGCAAAATCAAGACTTACCTTTATTTTCTTCCGATGTTTTATCTTTGGTACATTTTTATCAGCAGGTCTTACTATTTTATCTGCCTTAATCCATTCATCATATCTAAAATTGAAAGAAATAAGCATAAATGAATAAGCATAAATATGTAAGCTACATGCCACAGAAGGAACTATGCTATATTCAAATACAAAACTCAAATATTGAGTCCTAACATCTTACAACTTCAAAGGCTCTTTGGAGATCTATCAACCTGATGAGTATGGAATCAAGACATCAAAGTGAGTCAAACTGACTGTCCCAAGGTCAATATAGCTACTGACTGAACCAAACCCTTATAAATTCTCTGGGTTCCCTCCCTGCTCCATTGAAACCAAACATGGACAATAAACACTGAGAAATTACAATCTTTTCTACACATCTGTTTTGCTCCTGAGCAGCAGGTAGGTTTTTTTTCTCTCTCTCTCTCTCACTAGATCTGTCAAGAAAGATGTTACAGTTAAGTAACACTGACAGCCTCCTACTGCAATTTAGAGAATGCAAAATAACCCAGGGTAGGGGAGTGTTGCTGATAAAATGTTAAGAAAAACATTATTCTGCCAACTTTTCTGTGTTCTAAAAAGCTTCTTTCATACATTTACAGACATTAAAGGGTCAACAGAGCTGTAATGACTTCTCAGCCCAATGTCCAAAGTCTTCAGAATTTTACAAGGTACAAAATACTATTAACTACATTAAGCTATTTATGCAAAAAAAAAAAAGAATAATTTTTCCATTAAAAATAAGCTAGAAAAAGTAACATTAGAAATGAATTCTTTTGGTGTTCTGAAATTACATCCATAAAAAGAGAGTGGCAATTTGTTATTACTTATTTATCTATCTGCAGTATGCACACACTATGCAAATGCTCTACCAATGAGCTAATGGCTCCAGCCTTCAATAACATTTTAAACTCTGAAAATGAGGTTTAAAATGTTTAAAATAAAAATTCATTACTACAAACATTTATAGTGAAGTAACAAAGGTCCTAAATCAAGAACTAAATTAGTAATGTGATAATTCAGGCCTTAGGAGGATAAGGGAGGAGTGTCAGAAGCTCCAGACCAGTCTGCATTTCAAGAGTGAGACGCTATCTCAAAAAGTGACCAGTGTTCTTAAACATAAAAAATAAAAATAAAAATAAAAAGATAAATTACACAGGTCATCATTTGATTAAGCATGTAAAGTAACCCTTAGGCAAGTGTTACACAGGTGACAGTGAAAACTTCTGACTCAACTCCACACAGGATCACATTGTGCTTCCTACTGACTAAACCTGATGGTGGCCATAAAAGAAGAGAAAGGGAACAGTTATAGGATGCACTCTGAGAACAGCTCAATGCCTCTCTTACCAGTCACATGCCATATATGGTTTTAAGGCTCAAATATATAATACTTGAGAAAGTTGTAAAGCAAGTATTACTTTTCCAAAATTACATTTTGCCCTTCACAGAAGTATCAAAAACTGCATTATGCTTAAAGCCATTTAGGGACAAAGGATACCTGAACAGTAGAATGTTGGCGTCCCAAATCTAAGATATCCTAGAGATACTAAAATTCTGTAAGAATAAACAGGGCATTGGTTGGACCTAGAGTTTCAGCTACCTGAGAAAGTGAAATAGGAGAATCACTTGAACCCAGGATTCAAGCCTAACCTGGGGAACACAGCAGGAACTTGTTCTCAAGGACCAGCAAGATGGCTCAGCAAGCAAAAACTCTTGACATCCAAGCCTTACAGCCCTGACTGAGTTCAACCTCTAGAACCCATATAAATGTGGAAACAGAGAACTGACTCCAAAATGTTCTCTAACTTCTAGACGCATACTGTGGGGTGCATACGTACACTCATCCCATATATATATACAAGCCCCAAATAATAAATTTAAAAACAACCAATCTCGAGGCAACTTGTGAAATGGGAATAACAACACATGCTGTGTGCACTTCAAAAAAAAACAAAAAACCATAAACTCCTTTTATACTGTGATATCATTTCAATATAAGAGCCTATTTATTTACATTTGGAGAAAGGGTTTCTTTGTGTTTCTCTGGCTATCCTGAAACTTGTTTGTAGACCAGGCTGGCCTCAAACTCATGTGGATTTGCCTGCCTCTGCCTCCCAAGTGCTGAGACTAAAGGATTACACCATCACACCCACTTTTTTAGTATTACTTTTTTTGGTTTTGGGTTTTTTTTTCTTGTTTTTGTTTTTTTGAGACAGGGTTTCTTGGTATTGCCCTGGCTGTCCAGGAACTTGCTCTCTAGGCCAGGGTGGCCTCTTGTTTTGCTTTTGAGACAGTGTTTCATGTAGTATGGGTTAGTCAGAATATGCTATATAGCTGAGACTGATCATGTTCCTGCTTTTGACTCAGGTGTTGGGATTATAGGAAATTCAAATATCTTAAAACACCACAAAAACTTAAAGCTACGTGTTTTTAAAAAAAATTGGTAAAAATGAGAAAATTTTCAATTTAGAAACAGAAAAACAGCTGGGTGGCAGTGGTGCACAACTTTAATCCTAACTTTAATTGATTGGGAGACAGAGGCAGGCGGATCTCTGAGTTCAAGGCCAGCCTGGTCTACAGAATCGATTCCCTCAAAGTACATCTTTAAAGAATACTAGAATTGCTGGGTATTGTGGAGTTCTCTCTTAATCTCAACAAAGGGGATGAGACAAAGGTAAGCAAACCTCTGTGAGTTTGAGGTCACTCTGGTCTACAAATGGAGTTTCAGGCCAGCCAGGAGCTACATAGTGGAACCCTATCTCAAAAACAAAAAATACTGGAATATTGGAGCGGACATTAAATCACACCTACAATCTATCACCCAGGAGGACAAAACAGGAGGATGGAAAGCTCCAGACTAACCTGGATACAGAGAGACTATCTCCAAAAACACCAAGCCAAATCAACATTAACGAGCAAACCAGAAGAGAAGAATATCATGTAAACATGAGCTGCCTTGTCCCCGTGGCTATCTTAACCACCACTGTACAGGAGGCTCCCCAGTTCATTACTGCTTTAAGAGTCAACAGCAGAAAGCTGGGAGATAGCTCAGCAGAAAAGAGTGAACAGACAGAGTCGGAGGGCACCTGCACTCACAATACATATTCCAATACAGACATATGAGAATAAAAAAAAAATTTTAATGTTAAAAAAAAAAATCACATATGAAAACCACCATCCAAAATAGTTAAGAATGGGCGCAACCTAATCATCCATTAAAAGATGAATGGATGATGAAAATGTGGCACATACACATACATAACAGAGTTTTATCAAGCTATAAATAAAAATAAAATTATATATATGCAAGAAAAAGGATAAGCAGAAATCATTACACTAAGTGAAATAAGCCAGACTCAGAAAAATACTTCATGATTTCTCAAATATGCAGATTCTAGACTTTCGTTTTAGATGCATATAAATCTAAGAGTGTGGATCATGAAACTAGACTGGGAATCATGAAGAGATATCTTCCATTGGTTTTTTAAAATTTATTTATTTATGTATATTTTTTATGTGTGAGTATTCTGTCTGCATGCATGCCTACACGCCAGAAGAGGGCACTGGATCCCATTACAGATGGTTGTGAGATGTCATGTGGTTCCTGGGAATTGAACTCAGGTCCTCCTGTCGAGCAGCCAGTTCTCTTAATCTCTGAGTCATCTCTCCAGCCCAGATATCTCAATGGGGAGAAGATGGCAACAGAATACAAGTGACATGAAAGAAGGGGAGCAATGGGAGGGAGAGAAGGAGGGAAGGAACCTATAGGAGGGGCAAGGGAGATGAGGCAGAGAATGGAAGAGGAGTGAGTACCAATAAGAACGAAGCATGGGTGGAAATGTCATAGTGACTTTAGAAAAGAGAATCACAATACAGGTAATCAAGACGCTAGGGTACGCATTCCAATGTGGATGGCCACTGAGCAGATCCAACTAGGATTGTCCCTGCAACTGTTGAGCAACAGGGCTTCAGCTGAACCCTTCAGTGCTAAGCAATTACATTCTCTCCTCTTCATCAGTCAGCATGACATAAAGAGGCCATGAGAGAAAGAGCCACCTGACCTGCTGGCTCACACACAACACATACTTGTCTTCTTGAGGCTCTTACTAGAGAAAGCAAGGAGACTGGATGGCTGATGCACCACCCTCTGCCTTGAACTGGACTTTCACTAAAAGTACCAAGGAACTGGTCTCTTCATGACAAAAAGAGATTCACCTTCTCAGGGCATCAGGGAAGAGGACTATTACTGGGTTTTTTGTTTTTCCCAACTCAAAAACAAATACTGAGTGGTGGCACATGCCTTTAATCGCAGCATAGGAGGCAGAAACTGGTGGATCTCTGTGAGTTCAAGGCCAGACTGGTCTACGAGTAATTCCATGACAGCCAGGGTAGTAACACTAAGAAATCCTATCTGGAAAAAACAAAAAACAAACAAGCAAAAAAATGAAAACTAATTAAGCAAATTAAGTCTGATTATTTTAAGTAAGGGCTGGAGCTCAGTGCTTATGCACTTGCTCGGCATGAGCAAAGCTCTAGGTTTGAGCCTTAGTATTGTCAACAGAGGAAAAAGGTCTGGTTAGCCTCAGCTTTTAAATTCCATTATTAGCACATTATATAATAATCTTACACACAGAACCCAGGTAAGTATCTGATATACATCTAAACTTCTAGGCAAATACACATGCCAAATCTGAGACGATATCTACTGGAATCACCTAACATGAAGGACTCAGTATCTCGTAGGCCACATAAAAATGGTCAAAACTTATACAGACAAATTTATTTATTCAATACATCTCAGCATATTCAGCATAAAGTCACAACACAGCTCTTGTCTTCAAGGAGCTCACAATTTAACCTAGAAGACAGTGCAGAGCAGTAAATGTAACAATACAAACCTGAAAGAAGCAGCCAATGGCAGATTTGACTTTTTTCTTAATGTGTTCAAAATACACAAAGCTAAAGGAAACCATTCAGAGACCATTGTGTACTTGCTCTCACCAGAGAAAACTAGAAGTTCTAAAAAGCTTTGTAACTTTTGTTTGCCTGAATTGGCAAATCATCTAAACAATCATTTGGCAATAATACAAACAGCAGAATGTTAGTCTACCAAATATACTAGCCAAAATGGTGACTATGCCCACTTCCAATAGAGGTCTTCTGAAACACAGCTTGCAAAGAAATACTGTATGTACACCATAATATATACTCAGTCATACTTTTATTTAAAAAAAAAACAAATTACACGCAGGAACAGATGTTTTAAAAATATTTTCAGAGCAGCTGGGCATGGTAGTGCACCCCTTTAATTCTAACACTTAGGAGGCAAAGATAGACAGATCTCTAAGTTCAAGGCCAGCCTGGTACACACAGTGAGTTCCAGGCCAGGTAGGGTTACAAGGTAGGACCCTGTCCTAACAAAACAAAAGAAAACAAACAAAACAAAACAAAGCAAAGCAAAGCAAAAAAAAATAAGCTTTCAGAGCAAAACCAAGTTGACATAATTCTTAAAAACTATCTGAAATACATGTAAAGGTTATTACCATTCAAATGATTAGCCATTAAGTTAAATATCAAAATTCTAAAATGATACTCAATAATTACTTTAAAATTGGTGACAACAATATTTTATACCCCCTATACTATTAAATCCAGTGACATGAAATCCAGCGAATTCATCTTAATGAAGAATAAAATAGCAGAGCCAGGCATAGTGAACACATCTCTAAGAGCAGCACTTAGGAGATGGAAGAGGAGGATCAATAGGTCACCCTCAGCTACACAGGAAGTTCAAGACCAGTCTGGGCTACCTAATTACCTTATCTTCACCACTACCTCCCAAGAGAACATAATAGTAGAATGATAGAGACGTGAATATTACAGCATTCTTGATTTAAAATTTGTCACATGCAGCTCAACCAAACAGTATAGTCACCCTAGCAATAGCATTTCCTAGGGATTCTAATGCTAGTGTGGGTCTGCAGGCAGAGATAAACACATAATGCCAAGAAAACATCACACACTATGAACCAAGCTTAGAGCTCTGCAAATGGTTTAAAGCTGTAGCACTAACTGCACACTGTGATGTAGATACGAAGTTTTATAAACATCCTCAAAGTAGAGTTTTTCTAGTAACTGATTAAGTTTAGGAAATTTACTTGTGCATATTGAAAATAAACAAAAAACAGACGCACTTGTTAATCTGTAAATTATTATGTGGAATATGTCCACGTACGTGTTTTTAAAACACCTGCCAACCTATACTCAATGAGACAGACCCAGGTTTAGTCAACAGTCTCAGATAAAAATACAAAGAAAGATTAATCTTTTTCATGAAGATGATGCTGATTTTCACTTGTACTCCTGTAGTTAATCAAAAGGCAATCTGTTCTAAAACAAGATTACAAACACTTGCTTACAAACCATTATCAAATGAGGTCCATCTTATGGACCTTTAACTTTTAGCCTATAGAAGTACAACAGATAGTTTTCCAGAGTATGTGCTGTCCTTTTATCATTACTGAATAAACAGGATAGACTAGTTAGGAAAAAGAATAGAAAAATTAGGTTGAAAAGTAACAGTTTTAATTTTGAAAGTACAAAAGAAGGGAGGAAGTCCTAAGAAATGGGGATTCCCAAAGAAATTTGCTAACCAGGAGACAGGTTCAGTGTTCTGAAGAGAAATTATATTCCTGAGCTCAGAAAAATTCATTATCCCTGACTCATGTTATGATTAGAAAAACACGAACATAAAGTAACAAATTGCAATACTTATCAGAGGAAAAAATAAAACAAGAAATTAAAACAGAAAACTTCCATTTACAAATAAGAAATAAAACAAGATAATTAAGGGACAGAAAGTAAAAACTGGTGCAGCTGTGGCAGCCGGAACCCAGGCAGAGAGTATGGCAGAAGGAGTGATCAGCTAGATGTGACCATCACTGATAAACAAGAAGGGTCCTGTAAGTACTGTTCAGGAGCCTGGCACGGGATGTGGAGCCCGGTCAGAGAGGGCACACCCCGAGATGAGAAAACAGGACAGGTACAGACACCACTGTCAAACAGCTGGTGGAATGATGCACAGAGATGGCACAGCAGGACTCAACAGGCTCGAGAGACAGGAAAGTACGTCCAAGTCTTTAATGGTGGGGTTAATTTGAACAGATCAAGAAAAAGGACACCTGTCTTTTACTAGACAACAATATCTAGACAGCAACATGACATTAACTTGTGACTAGAGGTGACAAATACACAGCAGGACTATAGAAGCAGGCAGGAGGTGGACAGAGTATAAGTTAGTAGAAATTTTCTTCTCATTTTAATTTCTCAATGAGGTTAAAATCAAAGGTACTAGTTGAAAGTGAGGACAGGGAAGAGTTTGGGGGAGGGAAGAAATGAGAAACAACATAAACTAATCAGCTAAAAAAATAGAAGAGAGAACAAAAAAAATAAAGGCTCACTTAAGGTTCACAACGACTAATTTCAAATAGCAGCAGAGTGGCACATTGGTTTTACTTCAGCCAGATCAGCTGTTCAAGTAAGGGGTCGAGCAAGGGGGATGAGTGCTTGTGCTTCTGTCAGATTACTGCTCTCATCTACAACAGGGATGGAAAAGAAGAGCTACTACTCAGACAAAGTGAGGAGGAGAACTGGCCAAGAGAAGTACCAAACACAGAGGAAACTGAGGTGTGTGCCACTATGCTCCATCTCTGTGGTGGTGGGGGATGAGAATCTATAAATTATAAATCTCACTCAACAGTTTCCTTATCTGGACTAGAAATCTTTTTGCAGAGATCACTGTCTTAATGTCCACACTAAGACCACAGTGTTTGACATATAGTAGGCACTCAATGTCTGTTGGTCAAATAAAGCTTGATAAACAGCAACTAAATGTGATCAGAAAATAAGGCTGAATTTGTCACAGTCTTTTAAAAAATTTTTAAAGTTAGTGGACAAGTAATGGCAGGAAATACCTTCATATATATATTATGATACTTTATCATCTGCCTCCCCACAATCTGTCCCTACATGCGTTTTTTCTCTTTTTATATTTCCCTCTCTCCAAGAAATACAATATTTAAAGGATAACACATTTTTATTGAAACATGTCCTTAAGTATAATGATATTTTCAGTTCTCTCTAATTTCTCATAAAGAACAGAACTACTGATAGATACTGAAGAGTTTACAGTTAGCCAGGCATGGTGGTGCACACCGGTAATCCCAACAGTAGGGAGGCAGAGGCAAGAGGATGGAAGCCAATTCCAGGGCTAGATAGCCAGATCCTGTCTTAGAAACCAAAGACAAAGAAAAAATAAAATTGAAGTCACAGAGTTATAGTAAACATCTCTTTCCTATTCCTCTAATGAGTCAGTGTCAGTATACTGTAATAAAGTATTCATATATTATACATCACAAACCAATGCTGCTGCAAAGATGGCTTAGTGGTTAAGACTGCTTATTACTTCCTCCAGAGGACCCAAGCTAAGTTCCCAGCACACATGTCAGGCAAGTTACAATCCCCTGCAACTCCAGTTCTAGGAGACCCAATGCCCTCTTTCTGGTTTCCATGGCCACCTGCACACAAGTAGCATATACTCACATAGATGTACCAAGCTTACAATTTTCCTGCCTCAGACACCAAGTACTAGGATTACATATGTAGCTCCTAGTGGGTTATTTTCATAATGCATAACCTTATTTCCTAAAACCAATCCTATACTTATTATATGACAAGGACATGATACCAAAAACAGACCAATACTAACATCATTTGGAGAAATTTGAAAAAACACAGAGGAGTTGTCTACTATTAAAACTGGAAAAAGTAATAGCTAGGGAGATGGTTTAGTGGTTGCGAGCACTGGCTGCTCTTCCAGAAGACCCTGATTCGGTTCCCTGAACCCACATGCTAGTACACAACCATCTGTAACTCCAGTTCCAAGGGATCCAATATGTATTTCTGGCTTCTGTAAGCACCACACAGACCTACATGCAGGCAGAACACTTTTACATATTTTTAAAAAGTGGATTCTCCCACTCAATTAGGAAACAAAAAGGTTAAAGTATTATTATAACTTCTTGTGGCAGTGTGGAGTTGGACCCAGACAGCATCTTACACTTGCTTAACAAATGCCCCACTACTGCTACAACCCACCCATAGGAATGTCATTTTCAAAAAATTATGGGGATATATTTTCAAAACCACTGTAATTTAAGTGATTTTAATCCATTTATTATATTTGTATTTATTTTTCTAGATTGAATGCTATTTTTAGGAGGGTTAAAAAGTATTCATACAATGACTTAGAACATTTCAAGCATCCAATGCCTAGTGATTCTATAGTATTTGACAGTAACTTAAAACACAATCACTGTATCAGAAAAATTCACTACCAGTCTGTCATTTGTAGTTTGGGCTCAAGAGTTCCAATTTTACTTTAAGTAAATTTACATAAAATACATTTTATTCTTTCCATGTGGTAGCAAAAAACTGACTCAAATATTAATGTTTGTATAAATATATTTGTTTAAAATATTTTATAACTGTAAATTGAGAGATGAACAAAATTTAAATTTATGAATCTTAGAAAAAAGGAAAACTACAGAAATAAGAAAAAGTAAAAGTACAGAAATCAATAAGAGAAAACTTTTCAAAACTAAGATATTATTTCCTTTAAGAAAACTTCTCCTTACAGAAAACTTCAGATAAGATGTACACAAAAATGGCTCCATACAAAATGTCCTAAACCATTCTCAATCGTAAATCAGCGTGACTGCCGACAAAGCTGTTTTCATGAACCTCCACGCGTAAAGCTTCATCTCTAATATTTCTAGTAATGTAGACAGTATGCTGAAGACCCCTAAAGTAATAGGAAATAACTGAAGAGCTGATGATTTGTTGTAGTCCTTTGATTAGTTTCAGACATGAAGATACAGCAATAATAATAATAGTTTTTGCTGGTTTATCAACGAGACACTCTTTGGTAACTACTGCAGAGAACAACAGGGACATTGTCATGCTCACTAAAAGGAGATTAACTGTTAATATGCTGAAGTACAGTCCTGTCCTCTATGCTGCAGAAGTATGCAGATCCACCCCCGAGGTCTTCATCGAGATGGTTAGGTTCTTCTTTGCAAAGTTCTTAGCACAGGACTGCTTGAGGTCAAAATAGACAGCATCCGTCTTAATAAGACAAGCATGACTTTGCTGGTTCAGGTATCACTTTCCTTCCTGTGTCACTACAAAGCTGAGTATCTCAACTTAAAATCTTCCTTTGCTTCTATCAATTTCAAAACTGAAATACTGGATATTCCCTTCTACCTTCTGAAACCCAAACACTAACAGAACTATGTTTATCTTTAATCAATCTTTTTTTTAAAAATAGAAAATCATGATGGTTTTACTGGTTTTATAAAAAGTTACATTTAAGTTGTGAAATAATTTCCTTTGTGTCTTATTTCTTATGCTTTTGCTTAGGAAGCCAATTAGTAAAGATAATCAAGCCCTAATGCTGTGAAATCTGAACAATGCCTAAACTTTATTCATCGGTCATGAAACTTCAAGCACTGCATTCAATATAAGCCAAGAACAACAACTGCGTCTGTGTGGAAATCAGCAAAGTAACTAAGAATGAAGATCGGAAAGGACAGCAAGCCTCTCTACTCTGTGGTGGTCCTGAAGCTGGGCTGGCTCAGCCTTCAGGCTCCATAGTCTACACTTAGTTTTCATGCACCTGAGGAAGAAGCAAGACCACCTTAACACCTTTATTCAGTAAGATGAAACTGCCCAAGACTAAAACACTGTACAGAATATGCCCATGGAAGAATCTGAGGTTTCTAGTTACAGCCAGCCTGTCAATGAGAAAATTGCCATGCAATAAAGACAGAAGAGCCAACAGCTACGAGGATAGACTGTATCCAAGGGTGCATGTACCATCTGCAAAGTCTATGCTTCAGGACAACACTTCAAAGCACTGGTAAGAAGGCATTCTTAAAATCCACACCTTTACTAGTCTTACTGACCAGAAATTTAATGAGTCTCTGAACTTCCTGACTTAAGCTGCTGTTTTCTTCCTAGAGTTAGAAAAGACCAAAATTATACTTTTCTCAAATTAGAAAGGCAATGAGATTAGGTTACACTTCCAGAACTTGCCACTGTTACAACAGAACAAAAGGTGTACTACTAAGAAATGGAGAATTTTAAATGTTTTCTGAATACTGCATTTGTGTACACGTGATAGTAGAGACTGAACTGAAGGACACACGGTGCTTAGTAGGTACTCTACCTAGGAGCCACACCTCTTCCCAAAAAATAACTTTAGCTAAAAAGCTTGACAACTGTAGTGTTCTTAGAAAACACAAGGATTCCCTTCATAAAACCAATAGAAACAACTAAGTTTAATTTTTCTCAAGATCCAACTATCACAGGCTAGATGCATATAATTTCATATGTAACAATAAATATTCCAAAATATCCCAAAGTTAAAAGCAACTAAGTGGTTTGTCTTAAAAACTGACTTCTCAATTTTGGGGAAGACTGAAATGCAGTCTCTTCAGATAAACTCCACAAAATTATGCAAGTTAAAATCTCAAGTCATTGACCACAACCTATATCCAAGACCTCTGCATTGTCTTTCATTGCCTGGCCTCAGGAGCAGTGGGCAGGTGCTCTCTCTCTCTTAGCACACTTGCTGGTGTTTTCAGTTTCAAAAATACAAACAAGTCTCTGAGACTTCTGAAAAAGTAGTAATGTAGCTGCTGATAATAAGGTCTTTTAAGACTCGGTGATGCTTCTTTAAGCAATTCCAACTCTGAAATCCTTGCCTACTGAAGGAGGGTGTGATGACTAGGAAGACCACAAAGAAGAGTGCAGGGATTGAAAATGGAGAAAGCAGGCAGCCTGGTAATGATATGATGAAGTCAAGAAGTGAAAACCATTACCTGTGTGAGGCTTTTCTATCATCTCATTTCAGTTTTACAATCTATTAATCTCCATGTATTAAACTTAACTGTTTAGACCTATCTTTCATACACTAAAGATGTCTGTGAAGTGCTGAAAACATGAAGCAGAGTGGTAGGGTGTCATTAAGTGAGGTATTTACATGCTAAAAGCTTGGTATTTTTAATGTTAATGTGATTTCAGTTAGAATACTAGTAAGTCTGTAATTCGTTATGTAAGTTTTTAAATAGAAAAGTATTTTAGAATTGGTTGTAATAATCACTAGCTGAAACTCAAGTTACCTCACATTCCATCCGCAGTAATGCACCAAGTAAAGGACCTCTCCACCTTCGACATCAGAATCTTTTATACTAGCTTCATACATTTTTTGATTTTTCCCTCGTCCATACCGCACTTGGACTTTCATGCCTGGTGGATAGCACTCAAACTCCTCTTCTTCATTGTTGTCGTCATCATCTTCATCCTCATCTTCTTCCTCCTCTTCTTCCTCCTCCTCCTCTTCTATTTCTTCATCATCTTCATCTTCATCTTTATTGGTTTCATCTCTTGAAAGGTTTAAAAAATTGCAGAGTTAATAAAAGTTACTTCATATGCGTTTCAGTTCCAAACCACATATACTGATAAAAATCGTGGCTGTGATTGTTCCAGAACAGCAGGTTCCATGTGTATAAAATGCTCTGAGTTTCAATTTAGCATTAAAAACTAAAACCTGTGAGAGGACAAGTGTCAGAAAGACCTATTTAGAGGAAAATGAAGAAGCAAAAATAAGTCCATTAAAAGAAAATTTCCTGTACTGCAATCCCAGTCATTGGGAGGATGAGGTAGGAAGCTCAATGTGAGTTCAGAGGCCAGTCCAGGCTATATAGTATGACCCTGCTCAAATGACAGACAGAGAGACAGAGAGAGATTAAGTGTGAATGATTGATTTCCACCCATCAAAAGAACATAAGTTGTGTTGAATGGCAGGAAACTAGTATGCCTAACTAACCGTTCTCTCAAGTTTTATTATGGGCGTGTGCTTTACAACTCAGCGCGCTCTCAGTGCGCTCTCTCTCTCTCTCTCTCTCTCTCTCTCTCTCTCTCTCTCTCTCTCTCTCTCTCACACACACACACACACACCCACACCCAACACTCAACTGCCATTTTCTGATTAAAACTTATTCTAAAACAAATATTTCCAACCTAAGAATGTTTAAAACAAACATTATTTACTAACAAATGGCAACTCTTAGTAATGATGAGATATGCTCCAACCAGATCCTCAAATGTTGGAGTAAATGTAAAATACAATTTTAATTTTCATAGGAATTTTCTACTGCAGTCACATGAATATCACATCTATCTATGCAAATATCACAATTTCTGTGCTTTACCAGACATTTACTGAACTTTCCTACCACAGATTCTTTCAACCTGAAAGTTTCTTAAAAAGTAGGCAAATTGAGAGGCCAGCTCCAAATACTGGAAACTAAAACACAAACTATCCCAAACTTAAGAGCACTAAGCTATTTTCATCATCTCAATACCACATAATTTCTAAAATGGCCATTTGTATTCCTGCTTTTTTTTTCTTTTTCCTTTTTTTCAATTGCAATTTTGAGACTGTCTTATTATGTAGGCAAGTCCAGCCTTGAACTTGTGACCCTCCTGCCACAGCCCCTAGAGTTCAACACCATGCCAGCTTCATGTTTTTCTTCTATTATCCATAAATCTGTATTGAAAAAATTGGATAAAATCTCCAGGTTCGAATCTTCCCAATCACTAGTTTTATAAAAATTAAGTTTCAATATCAACTCAGTGTTATATTTAGACAGTTTGTCTACTTTGCAATGTGAGGGAACTATCAACAAGTCTCTCTCAGAAAGGATCTATCACTTCATAGCTAGAAATGTGTAATCATATGAATATAGATACAGAAAAGCCCCCAGCAGTACTAATTTCAGTTTTAGAGTCTTTCATAAAATCTTTTAAGTGATGTGTCTCAGCTATATAATTATATGGGTAATGAGAACACCTATAGATACATAGAATGATGAGTGAGTTCACGAAGGCTAGATCCAACAATTTTGTCTGAGTGGAGGCTCAAGCCTGTAATTCTTCCAGTACTCAGGAGGCTGAGCCAGGAGGATCTCTAGATCAAAGACAACATAGCAAGACCCTGGTCTCAGAAACTCAAAACAAAGAAACAGGCAAAGACTCAGGTATAGTCAAGTCAGTCAGTATTTAGAAGCCTAGGCCTAAATGACAATAGCTTTAGTCTGAAATGAAAAACATGAACTGTCATTCAGCAAACATTAGCATTTCTATCATGAAGAAGTATTTTAATTAGCCAAGATAACTACAAAATCAGAGATGGCATTATATCTATTAAGAATAACCTTAAATGACTGTGCTATTTACATCATACACTAAAACCACTAGTAGAGGAATACTACTCCTTCATGTTTTAGGATTACATCCTGGACATCTAAGAGAAAGGGAGTGAATGATGAGGAGCACAGTACAAAGGAAAAAAAGCTCCAAAATAAGTTAGTGAAAATACCCAACTCATACATCAAATAATACACTGAGCCCACTGGGTACATGCCAATATTATCAGACATAAAGACAGTCCTGTACATGGTTGAAGAAACAGAACACTGGAAATTGTGAAACAGATCAACCAAAAATTTTAAAATTTGCACTTATATACAATCTCAGACACAAACTAAATGAAATTTTATTAAACCACACACTGAAGTTCAAAGAGCAAACAGAATAAATACTGGCAATTAGCCAAAGAAAACTGCTTTGTTCAAAGGCATTGCTGGTAAATTCAAAGAGTGAATGATGAACTTGATGGGATACAGAATGCCCAGAAAGACATTTCCTGAAAATACCAATTATAACCAACATACTCATTAAAAACTAAGCTGATATACATATTACGTAAAAGCACACACACATATGTACATCTTTTAAAAAATCATTGTGCTAATGTATGTTGAGTATGAGTACAAGTGCACCAGGCCACAGGGCAAGTATGGAGGTCAGAGGGCAGTTTGGGGGAGTTGGTCCTCTTCTTCCACTGTGAGTTCCGGGGCTCCAACTTAGGCAGTCAGACTTGGAGGGCAGACGTTTTTACCCACTAAGCAATCCTGACAGTCCTGAAGTTACTTGTCTTCTGAAGAACAATAATGTTTGGGGAACAAACTACATCAAAATAAACTTTTCACCTGAATCAACAGAGAAATGGAGGATTTCCCTAGTCTGATATTACTACTCACAATGTAAGAAGGAAACGAAGCCACAGTATTAAAAAATATGTACTGAACAGCAAGTACTAAGCCAAGCATCTTAAGTATTAACCTTTTAAATCTCCTAACCCATATTATGGATTTAGGACGGAGAAAAATTCTAGGTGGTGACCAAGCAGGGAAAACTTAAATACCAAAAACAAACCAAAAAACATCTCATATCCCAATATATTTAATTTTTTTATATTTGTAAATATTCTCTTAGCACTTAATAACAACACTGAGAAATCAATTGATGTCTGCCTTTATCTGTAGTTTTGCTTTTCCCAGTTTTAGTTACTCACATCACTGTCAGTTAAAAAAATATTGAACAGAAAATTCCAGAAACAGCCGGGCGGTGGTGGCGCACGCCTTTAATCCCAGCACTCGGGAGGCAGAGGCAGGAGGATCTCTGTGAGTTCGGGGCCAGCCTGGGCTACCAAGTGAGTCCCAGGAAAGGCGCAAAGCTACACAGAGAAACCCTGTCTTGAAAAAACAAAACAAAACAAAACAAAAAGAAAGAAAATTCCAGAAACTAACAATTCATTTTAAATAGTGTGACATGAGTAGTATGATAAAACCTTGCACCATCCTGCCAGGAAGTACTCAGCTCTATGTCTAGGGTACCGGCACTTTGTGTGCAACCCACCCATTACCCATTGGCAACCACGTGGGTGCAACAGTGCTGGAAAGGAGGCAGCAAGGCAGGAGGACGGAGGGCAGATGAACTCGAGTGGTATAGCAGGGCATATAAGAAAACACATAGCACAGTCATGATGACACTGCACATACATTGAATGGCCCTTAAGATTGTGCTACCTAGTGATGCCATAGCCAGTTTAATATATGTAAGGACACTTTCTATGCTACACACAACAATAACATTGCCTAGCAACAGTTTCTCAGAACATACCTATGGTTAAGCAACACAACTGCACTTTTAAGAGTCATTTCCTTCATGTGTTTAAATAATATCAAATGTAAGTGTTCACAAAGAAAAGCTTTGGTCTGTGGTATGAACAGTCATGCATTACTTGATAAAAGGGATACATTCTTAGAAATGTGTTGCCGTACAAATATAAAGTGCACTTATATATACCTAGAAAGGCCAGCTTTCTATATGCCTAGGCTATACAGTAATCGTCACATGAACAGGATTGGCTTTATTATCAATATGCAGACCACAACTGTACTCATGAATATTCACAGTACATAAAGAACTCATACAACCGAGAAGTTAAAGAGACAAAACTTTAAAATAGAGTTTGACTAAAGGACCAACTTGACTAAAGGACACTTAGTGAGAACACAAAAGAATTACTAACAAGTATCTGTGAGCAGTAAAACACTCCAGAGACAATGTCACTCCCAGATTTTTAGCCGACAGCTGCATATAAATTTTTTCTTGAGTTGGAAGTTTCTGGTAGGAACACTTCTAATATTCTCTACACAAACACTATGAAGCCATACAACACACATTCTGCTACATTCATCTGAACCTTGCACTGTCCTGCTCCATCTTGCCAGGAGTATAACAAACCATACCTCTGTACTGTTTTCTTCTATATTTCAGAAAGCTAAAGTGATCAACATGTTTCAGTAAAAACCCCAATTTTTACTAAGTTTCTTAACTGGAATAATCTCCAACAACAGAAATGTAAGGTATACTTCAAGTATGTCCATATATATACAGAGAGATATAACAATATATAAAAAGCACTCCTTACTACACTCAGTACTATATTTACCTGGTCACATTTAGTTTTATTTTTCTTCCCTATTTGTATATTATAACTAAATTTTCAAAATACTAAAATGAAAAAAAGTTGGTTGTATTTATTTAAAAACGCTCCTAACCCTATGGATGCTTATGATTTTTTTTAAAATCTCAAAGATACAATCAAAGATTACCTACAAAGCCAAGAACCCGACAGCAGAGCATTTAAGTCAACATTCTCAAGTAGCCAAGTAAGTACTACTCACCACACACAGCCAAAATGACCCACACTCTCTGTTTAAGATGCACATATACCCTAGGAGCCCCACCGTCAGTATATCATCTTCATGACTCTTTATTACCCAGTCAGACCTTAGTGCAGTAAAGAGCAGGTTCCCTCAAAATAATTATTTATAAATTTCCATGATGAGAGCAAGAATAGATCAAAAAATATGATCTTAACAATAATTCACATTAATGGGGTCTCTGAAGGAATCA
Source organism: Peromyscus leucopus (assembly GCF_004664715.2). Classification (NCBI taxonomy): domain Eukaryota; kingdom Metazoa; phylum Chordata; class Mammalia; order Rodentia; family Cricetidae; genus Peromyscus; species Peromyscus leucopus. The sequence continues at coordinate 47,833,814 of NC_051067.1, forward strand.
ATTTTTCTTAAAGAATGCAAATAACTCTTCAGTACTTCATCAATCAAATCAATTTAGTTTCAAATATTCACAAGAGCAAATGATAAGACTGTAGCCAGCCACAATGCATCATGACCAAGTCAAGTATCTTACCCAGATCGTGCTTGCTCTTCTTCAGCATCTACCTCTGTGCCGAGGGACTCCTCTGCCCTAGCTCTGTCACTGTCTTTGTCGTCTGAGTTGTCCTTTTCTTCTAGTTTTCTAATGTTGGCTTCTTTTTCTTGATCAGACTGTGCAGGTATAGATTCTAATAAACTCTTTTTACTTCCCTAGAGAAAGACCAGAAGAACTAAACCAACAACAGTAAAAACTTAAGCCTAAATCCATGATCCTAGTTGTCAGCAACAAGAGGTGCCAACCAATACGACAAGCTATTACTACTGATAAGCAGCATGCTCTGTCAGATACTCCTACATTTTAAATACACTACATGAAAATAGCTAAAACTCAGTTTGAAGAGTTACTATAAAAACTAAAGTAACATTTGAGGGCTGGGGATATATCTCAGTAGAAGAGTTTGGGACTCGGGGCTTAATCTCCAGCATATCAAAAACTAACAAATGCCGTTAACACAAGATACAATGAAGTAAAATACTGCATAATACACTAGTAAATTAATTTGGGGAACTTTAAAAAGGCTGTAGAAAATATATCAAGACGACAAATGAAAATGAACAGCATCAGGTTACCAGAGAGGGCTGGATGTTTTCTTTTCTTTCACTCTCATCCTCAGCTGGTGTCTCCTCTTTTGGTACCATGTTCTTATTATCTTCCACATTTACTTCTTTGATCTCTGTCTCACTTTCTTCCTTAACTTTTATCTCTTTATTTTCACAATCCTTACATGGCTTGTTAAGAACTTTCTCTGGCAATGCCATCTGAAAGTCAATATTAGCTGACCTGCAGTACTCCTCAAAGCCATATAAGTACCTGGAAACATGCACAGAAGATACATTTGGTAAGAAACATTTCAATATATTAATGAACAGTGTGGGGAAATGCTTTGGTTTGTTTTCTTTGTTTCATCTTTTGAGGCAGCCTGAAGCTGGAGGCAATACATAAGTCTCCTAGGGTCGCAGGTATGCATTTTCATGACTAAGTTACAGAGTTGTTTGTTATCTAAATATGCATTTTGTTTTAGGTTATAATCACTTCAGTGCATTCCAATTATTTATCCCCTGTCTTTTATTGAGAAAAGGTCTAATTATGTAACCCCCAAATTCTTGACCCTCCTATTTCAGCCTCCTAAATTCTGAGATTATAGATGTAGGCCACTATGCCTAGATTTTTCTCTCCCCACTTAAAACAACAACAACAAAGAACCCCACACACAAGTAAAACATTTTTATCAAATAAAGCAAATCGATTTTTTAAAGTTACAGGTAAATGAATTGGGCTAGAAACAATCACTCTGAGTGAGGTAACCTAGCCCCAGAAAGACAATTACACCTTTTCTCTTGTCTGGGAATGTTACTGCTGAACCTTCAGAATATATGTATTTCATTAGGAATACCCACAGAGGTCAGGGAATTACTAAGGAGTCACAGGGAGGGACTTTTAAGGGAGGGAGTAGAATACACTTGTATAAAAGGTTAAAGGGGAATAATGGAACATGAGGGTTAAACTGGAGTGAGGGAGTCAGGGTTATGTTAGGGAAGGGGTATGGATAAATAACACCTTCTGAGAAAAACATTACCCTATAATGGCAACAATGCCCATACTAGACACCAGAGGATAACAAATAAAAAAAGTCCAGTGAAGGTATGAGTTACTTCCTTTGGAGTTATTGGACTGACGGTCTAAAGACAACCCCCCACCACGCCCCCAAAACATTCCAGGCTATTGCATTGCTCTTGGTTACTGTTCAGGACTGGATAGTAAGATCCTATTGCTGAAGATACCACATGCTTGAGTAATAGGACATGATGAAATCAAGCTATTACAAACCTGGATATTTCATCCCTACATGCTCACTTTTATAGTGCCGGAAGGTGATATGCAAACTACTGGAAGAGAAAAGTAATCTTCAATCATACCCAGCTATTCTTAACCCTTCAAGCTACAATAATGACTGGCCTGGAAAGGCATGTCCACTAGAGCAACAGTGGCACAAACATTATGGGAGTAAGCAACTACTTTCTGATTAGATTTAAGTCCAACTTCATAGAATGAAACCCATACCCGAGTACCATTATCGGGCTAGGAACCTGTGGCTACACAGGTCACAAGCACTAGGGGAGAGCCTACTACTACTATTGCAGCTAGACAGACATAGAATTAAACCAACTCCTAATGATTTATCATTATACTCATAGATCACCTGAGAAACTCCTATTTGCAGTAGATTATAGATTATAGCTAAGGTACAGAGAATAAGAGACTGCCAAATGGTCATTCATAAAGAGAGAGGGAAAAAGTGTGTGTGTGTGTGTTTGGCACAATCCCCAGCCCAAGAAGCAGAGATCATTTTGGAAGAAGGGATGGAGGTGATAGATGACTACAAAGAAACAGTGTCTTTCAGACACAGCAGGGTAGCTACACACATGAACTCACAGAAGCTGTGACAGAATGTACAAACTCATGCAAACAAAATCCAGACCAAATCTCAGGAAGGAAAAAAGAGTTGGGCACCTAATTCCACCCAAGCTGTGGCTCTATGGGCAAGTGTTAGTGGCTGGGAGAGGGAGAGACAATTTTCTCCAAAGAGTGTAGAACCTGGTAAGTTAACTGCTCTCTAAGTAGAAGACCACACATCCAAGAATATTTGGGCAGCACAAATTGATCTTGAAAGGGGAAAGGGGGGGGGCATGGAGGGAGGGAAGAGAAGGAAGGGGAGAGAGAGAGACAACGTTGAACGTGTGGAGAGGGAAAGGTGAATTGGGGAAGATTGGGGGTGAATATGGTCAACACACACATGAAGCTTTCAAAGAACTTAAAAAATAATACCTGTGGTATGAGTGAAAAGTTATACTCTAAATAAAAGTAACAACAGTAGCTATCAGAAGGATTAGCAGAAGCTATTAAAATTATTAATGGTAAAAATCTATTGTTGAGTATTTCTAATATGCAAGGTATCAGGAACTTTAGTAAAGTTCATAAAATCAGCAGAGTACTCCTAAGAGGTAAATTGTAGTAACCCGCTTTATATAAGAAAACAGCTAATTTAATGGGATCTCTTTGGCTTTGGGACATTTTTTTATTTCTTTTTTTTTTTTTTTTTTTTTTTTTGGTTTTTCGAGACAGGGTTTCTCTGTGTAGCTTTGCGCCTTTCCTGGAGCTCACTTGGTAGCCCAGGCTGGCCTTGAACTCACAGAGATCCGCCTGGCTCTGCCTCCCGAGTGCTGGGATTAAAGGTGTGCGCCACCACCGCCCGGCTGGGACATTTTTAATTTCTATGCAGTACTTTCCTTTTATTTTTCTTCTTCTTCTTCTTCTTTTTTGTTTTTGTTTTTGTTTTTTGAGACAGGGTTTCTCTGTGTAGCTTTGCGCCTTTCCTGGAACTCAATTTGTAGACCAGGCTGGCCTCGAAATCACAGAGATCCGCCTGGCTCTGCCTCCCAAGTACTAGGATTAAAGGCATGCGCCACCACCGCCCGGCTCTATGCAGTACTTTTCAAATGATCCTGGCATTCAATATTTTCTTTACAGATTCTTATATATCTAATATCTAGTAAAAAATTCCATTTTTTTCTAAAATAGTTTAAGTTAAATGATATACCCCATGCTGTTTTCTAGGTAAGATATTGAAGATAAACACACTGAGTACACTGGCTTACTTTTTATAAGCACATTTAACATTGTATCCTGCAGCTGAATTTAAGACAGGGATCCCAAGGTCTTGGTAGACTTGCTTCCAAACAGCTCCACTTTCAATCTAATGGACAAAGAAAATAAAAATTTTCAAAGGTGGGAAGACAGTAATACATTTTACATACATAACAAATATGATGTGCTTTAACATTTCTTGGTTCTAGGCTTAAAAGCATGAAATATACCATGATAAATTTTAAATGTGGCTTACAAATAAAAAGCTTTATTACTCTAACAAATGTCAGACAGTTCTAAGTATCAAAATACTGGGCGATTAGACTTTTAAATAAATTCAGTTATGGTAAATGTCAAAGTGTATGTTTTGCAGATCAATGCTTCTAACAAAAAGAAAAAATTCAAAGTATAGTCTTCTTAGCAAACTCACAAGCTAGTAAATCAAAACTATTCTATGGGCTTAGTAAGGCATTTTAATCTATAGGACATTCTGAGTTGGAGGAATCATGCACATTAAAACACCATCTCAGATCAACTCAACACAGTTTTAGTGAAAGGGAGGGAGAATCTTGGTGTGGTGACACACACCTTTAATCCCTACACTGGGGAAAGAGAAGCAAGTGGACCTTGGAGTTCCAGGCTAGTGAGGGCTACATACTAAGATCCTCATTTTAAAAAGAAAAAGGCAGAAAAAAGTGTTTCCACTCCTGTGGCAGTGCCTTGACTCGACTCACCAGGACTTCATCAAAATCTGACACACTCAACAGGGAATCAGACTTGTCACTGAAAAAAATCATCTTTATTCTGTGTTTCTAAACTGTATTTTTCATCCTAATACTGTTACATTCTTATTAATAAACAATAATTTTAGAGATGACAGACAGGTAAGAAAGTACATTATATGAAAACCACATTCAACCATATAATTTATAGTGAGATTATAGTACTTACGTTATCAAATCCTCCAAGTTTGTGTACAAGTCTGAATAACTTAAAAAGATTCAAATTCCGATACCCAAGCACAGGTCGCTTGTTAATAGGTGTACCTATTAAAACATAAACTATATTAGCACCATGCTACAGATTTTCATCTAAAATCTCAAAAGATTCACATAATACCAATGTTTACCACATACATACTCCACAGGACCTAAAAAAACAAAAACAAAGACAAAAACAAAAACAAAACAACAACCACCACAAAAACAGGAAAAATCCCACAACTTTCTGATCTAAATCCATGTCACCATTTTCTTTACACACCAGATTTTTACAGTCTTACGTTTCTTTCTAGCATCTTCCCTCTGCTGATATAGAGGATGAATATCAAGTAAGGCTTAACAAATTACCAACCTTTCAAACATTAGGGAGACGAAGCTGAGAAAACCTAAAGTACTGAGATACACACTGGGCAGCTGCCAATCAGCTATTTTATGAGGCTTTCTTTGTACTTTCCTTATTAACACTCCAAATGATTCTCCAGTAAAGCTAAACTTGTGTTTCATTCAACAGAGGAAACTCTCAAGGAGACACTAAGGAAAACTACCAAGATGTCCGAAATTAGTAGAGGAAATAAGAAGACAGAGCCAGGCTGACACGCCCTTCCCCAAACCCAGGGGGATGAGTGGATTAGCATATCATTATCATTCTTCTCTATTTAGGCTTTACTCATTTTCTACACTTTTTCTTGTATATCATATAAAACTAGAAGGAAGGCCACACTTCTTAGGCTAAGTCTCCATGCATACAAACAAATAATAGAGGGATCAAAAATATTTAGCAATAAAGAATAAAAAAAGTAATACCCATACTATAACAGCCATTACCATTCGTTAATACAAAAACAAAACCAGAAACAGTTCTAGAAGGTCTAGACTGGCATGGTAAATTTTAAAAGGTTAGCATGTATCTTCTGCCCCGATTTAGTTCATGTGTGCCTGCATGTGTGTGAGACCAGGGACTGAGCAAGTTTTGAACGTGCTAGGCAAGTATTATATTATATATTAAATGAACTATGAACTTTGCCTACTTTTTACTTCATTTGAGATTTTTATTTTATATGAATGATGCTTTGCATGCATGTATGTCTGTGTACCATGTATGCCTGATGGCCTCAGGTCCCATGGAGCCAGAGCTACAGACAGTTGTTAGCTACCACATGGGGTGCAAGTCCTCTGGAAAAAGTCAGTACTGTTGTCCACCGAGCCATCTCTCCATCCCTCCTTCTTACTTTAAATATGGTTCATGTTCTGTACATGTACATGTATGTGGAGGCCAGAGGCATTTTTGTTTTTTCAGTGCCTCTCACTGATTTCACCTATTTGGCTAAACTGGTAGGCATGTCTCTGCCTTCTCAGCATTAGAATTCCATGTACATGCCACCCTACCTTGCTTTTTAAAATATTGGTGATGGGGATTAAACTCATATACTCATACTTACAGGGCAAACACTTTATCAAATAAGTCATCCCTCAGCTTTACTTTTACTTTTGAGACAGGTCTCGCCAACCTGCCTAGGCTGACTTGAATCCTCTTTGGCTCAGCCTCCTGAGTAGCTGAAATAACAGGTTTATACCACTAGGTCCCATTTTAGTCTTTGTCTCCTTTGGAGGGTGTGGTGTAAGAAGGGTTTCATGTAGCCCAGGCTAGCTTCAAATCTGCTAAGTAGCTGAGGATAATCTTAAACTTCTAAATCCTGTCTCCACTGGGAGAGTGCTAGGATTGATTATAGTATTTGTCACAACACTCGGTGTTATGTGGCTTCATGCATGCCAGACAAGCACTGTTACCAACTAAGCCACACCACCAGCCCTATTCTTTACATTTCTTTTGCAAAATTCAGAAAGCTGCCACACTCAGCTGGAGACTGTTACAGTTTTGTTTTGCCCAGACTTCTCTTTTTCTTCGAGTGAGAGGGAGCTTTTTGATACCGGATCTCACTATGTACTCCAGGCTAGCCTCAAGCTCACAATCTTCCTGCACTAAACTCCCTAGTACTGGGATTAAAGACAAGAACCATTACAACCAGCCTACACTTCTTTCTCTATTTCTGGATCTCTACTTGGTTAAATTCTCTTGGTCTGTGAGGCTGGGTCTTAGGAATCAATGCCCAAGCAAGTGTGATCTTTTGTTTTCTATCTTACACACAGTTAAGAATGATACGCTCACCCCCATCTTCCATGAGTTTACACAGCAAGAGTGGCACACTCATCTATCCTCCATGAACTTACACAGTAAGAGCAACACACTCACCTCTATCTTCCATGAACTTATAGAGCTGCTGAAGAAAGTTCTCCCTTTCCTCTGGAAATGGTTCTATTTCTTCCTAATTTTAACCACAGAAGAAAAGATATTGTTTTCCTCAATTCAGAATTTTATTAATGCAAGCAATGTCTTACCAAAAGCAAAAACTAATACTCATTTCAGTATTCCAAAGGCAGTTTACAAAATATTTTATACTACTAAGTTGTTCAAAACCATGTCTAGACATTTTGCACTATAGAGAAGAACACATCCTAAAAGGTATCTCAACAGAATTCCAACTGTTAATTTTTGTATAAGAAAAAAACTCTAATAAAACTGTTGAACTCTGTACTGTTATCAGAGATCTAGTTTTTAAATCAGGGTCACAGGCTCAAGAACACCTACTCTCACTTGTATTAAAATTGGGCTAGAGTTGAACATCAAAGCTGATTCCATTATTGTTCCTCAAGGAACTCGGTAAGCACAGGTCCCATTTGCTCTAAGTATCCTTCATTACAGGCAGCCCCACTGGATAGTACTTCAAGCTTATATGATCAGTGAAGTGGGGAACAAACTTGATCTACAATACCTGAAGATTCAGACTTAGGGAAATCTTCAAGTAATAAAATAGTTCCCCGAATTATCAATTACAAGGGAGGGACTAGCTTCTTGCTGCTGTGGCCAAGGGCTGTGGCAGTAGGGAGCTGGTCCTGAAGCAACCTGCAAGGAGCAGGGTAGTAGGTAAGATTGAGGAACTCACCAATTCATTGACTTTCATCCATTCAACAAACAAAAAGCACCTGTAAGTGTGGGCGCTATGCTAGGTGCTGAATCAAATGAAAGAAGCAGCTATGGAGCCTGCTGTGACAGACATGGTCAGGAGTGACTGCAGCGAATGACTCAGCACACAGAAGCAAGCTGTGCAGTTACTCCAACTGGAAGCAAAGTTCTAACAGTCGTAGGAAATCCAACTAGTATGCTAACAAAGCTAAACGTATTTCTAATTTGGAAAAATCACATTTCCACTGCCATTGTTCTAGTGAATTTTCCCCTTTGTTTTGAGGAGAATTTTTTGGAGCAAAAGACAGTAAATTTTAAAAAACAAAACATTCACATCAATAAACTATTTGGTTGGTACTTAGACAAAGAAAATTGACAACTATTAGCTTGGTTATGATAAACCATATTTCTTAATTTAAACAGCCCACATGTCAGGTTTTGGTAAGGCAGTCAAATATAAATATAAAGAAAAAAAAGATTAAGAAATTATCCTAAATGTTACTGTGGTAAAATATTTTGACTTCAGCCACATCAACTTTGTTTCTATTCCATAAACATCTAAGTTTGTATTGAACTGAAAACGTTTGACTAGTGATCAGATTTGCTTCCACCAGCACCCCCAACCCAGATTTGCTTTGTAAAAATACTTCTAAAACACAAATCTAAGCAATAAAATGTTTGATAACTGATATTTATTGACCATCTTTAGAGGTTATGTACTATGAAAACGCTGAGAATATGAGAATACTGATAACATAGGGAACCTCTCTTTCGGGAGCTTTCAAATATTAGTAAGACAGAAAAACAGGCAATAAGCTTAAATAAGAGTGGTAAGGGAGAGTGTGAGGTGCATGTAAGCACATATAAAAATACATGGGAAAAAGGACACAAAAAAGTTCTACTTCAGAGCATGGAGGGATGAAGTTTCCTAATCTGAGGGATGTTGTGCTTCTGCAGTTTTGGAAACTGACCAGAAGTTTGCTGGGCAGTCCCCACCGCTACTACTATCACACACACATGCAGGATGAGGAATGGACAGGGGAGAGGCATTGGTGCAACTGTGTGAAAGATGAGAAGCAGCAAGGTATGTAAGCAGCTGCTGCTACAGCTCAGAGTTCACAGGGAAAGGGCACAGAGACAAACACGAGAAAGGGGCAGAGGCTAGACCATCATGGAAGCTAGACCATCATGGAGATTCTAAACACAGAATTAGTCCTTTTAACTTTTAACTACTTATAAAATACTGGAGGTAAAAGCCAGGGCCTCCAGCATGCCAGGCAAGCAGCCAAACAATACCTCAACCACAGTTCTCATTTTAACATTTAAAATGAAGGCAGACCTAGGCCAGACTGAAACAGAAAAGTTTCTATGCTATCCTTTGTCACAGCACTCTAAAACATAACTTCCAAAAAACTCTTATTTCATTAATTTTTTTACTTCAATTAAATGATAAAATCCCCAAACTGAAAACACTAAATATTCACAGAAATTACTGTGATTTTCCAAATAAAAAACACAGTTCACTTCATGATCAATACAGTAGGTGTTATTATCTGCACATCACTTACTCGGTAATTTTTTGTGTTAGAGTACCTGTCACCTGCAGACCTGAAGTCACAATAAAACCTAAAATTTTAACTCCATGACCAAAATTAATGCAAGAGGAAACCCATGTGTATGAAATTGAAATGCTTGCATTCCATGAATCTAAAAGATGTTAACCTTCACTTTTTTCTTTAATGCTGGCTGGACATTATTCTGGACACTTTTCCGAAGTATGATGGTAATCGTAAAGATGTACACCTATCATAAGGTGGTAACTATCGACATGACAGTGCAAACCAGCTAAGGACTAGGTAGTATTTTAGTCATCTTAAAAAGTGAAAGCCCCCCAAAATCACCTAAGATGAGAGTATCAAATTACTCTGAACCCTTCAAGCCGACATTTCTGTTTTCAGCTAAGAAGAAAACAAATTGATAAGACAAAATTTTATGAAGAAAAGATTACTAACAGTAAAACATTACTTAACATTTTAAAAGGCATCAACTGTTTTTATTTACCTCTTCTTCACTGCTATTATCTTCTTTCTCTTTTTCATCATCTTCCTCCTCCTCCTCTTCCTCAGCTTCACTACTGGAGCTATCTTCTTTCAACTCAGTCTTCCAGTTAGCAGGAATAGTTCTACTTTTGTGAAACTCAAGTGCCTGATCAAAGGCTAGAAACAGATTATAACGTTAGCAAACTGGACAGATTAAAACAACTGAATTATCTAAAAATATTAAATATGACAACGGAACTGTCTCAAACTATTACCTATGATATAAGCTGTGGTGTTAGCACTGACATTTGTTAAGTGTGCGCTCGGTTCCTAGTTCTGTGCTAAGCTGTTCTATGAAGTCACTCACTCCACCCTTTTAATTGTAGACACAGGAGACCCACATTCTACCTAGTGAAGCCCATCGCTACCCCTGGAAGGGTTCTTAGATAAAAACAAAAACAAGAGGAAACGAGCAATTTTCTTCTTTTAAATGGAAATTAAGCTTATGTACTACAAACAAATTTTAAAAAGTTGAGTCGATGTTTTATTCAGCAATTACAAAATAGTACCATTATCAAGGACAAAAAAAAACTAACTAGAAATGTTCTTTGCAACTCTAACTGAACCAAACTTGAAATTCTGTTAATAATAAGTTTAAACTAAAATTGGCTAGAAACAATTAACTTTTTATACTATGTGGTATTAATTATAAAAGTCATAATTCGTTATGATTTTAAGGCAGTCTACTGACTGTAACAGATAAAAAAAAACCTGAAAACAGTAATTTACAATGGGGAAAAAAAGGGAAGTAACAAAGGCAATTACAGTATTATATCTTCTCTGTTAGATATAACTATTAGAGTCTTTTGCCTGGGAATATTTATTAGCAGAGTTAACAAATCAAAATTACCAAGATTTTGTCAACCCTGTAAATCAATAGTGAGTTTACTAGGGAAAATTCAAATTACTGAAATAGCTAATAATATGTTTTTTTAACTGCTGTTCCAGATTATTACCTTAATTAGAACTTCTACCAAAGAAAGATATATAACAAGATACATGAGTTTTCAAAATGTAATCTACTGAAAAATGTTAATAAGTAAAAGAAAACTTAAAAAGTCAAGAAAATTAATTTATACCAGGTGGCGGTGGCATGTGCCTTTAATGTCAGCACTTGGAAGGTAGAGGCAGGGAGATCTCTTGTGAGTTCAAGCCCAGCCTGGTCTAAAGAGTGAGTTCTAGGGCAGTTACACAGAAAAACTCTGTCTAAAAAAACAAAAACAAAAAAGAAGGTTTTAAATGACTTATAATCTCTCCAAGCCTGTTCCCTTACCTGGTTTTAACAGAGCATCGGGCTTCAGTGCAGTGTCACTAGTAATTTCATGGACATCTTTTCTTGGAACTGAAGTACTGCATTATTCAATTATAAAGATGAGAAAATGAGAGATTAAGACCACAGTCATCAAATCACAGACAAATATCAAAAAATGAGAACATTAGTATGAGTAATAAAAAACAACTATACATAGGGCTATAAGTTCCAATCACACACTGTCTATGGAAGAATCCTACCTTAAGATTTGTTTCATTTATACCTGGGTTCAAATTCCAGAACCAGAAAAGAGGGAAATGGTATCAAACAGTCCTCTGCCTAGAAACAAATGCTGAACCTCTACAGCAATGTAATAACGAAAACAAGCATTTGAATGATAGAACACATAAATGGAATGAGGAAGAAATCAACAGTAAAACCTGCCATTATCTTGGGATAATAATGAAATTAGTTTAAGGTAGGATAAAAATATGCCTGTTAATAAATTTCTCTTGTTTTTCTTTGTTCTGGGGGTGTTCTCAACAATGTTTCAAGAATTATTTTAGGATTATAAATTAACTTCTAAAATGAAATTGGGCTTCTTATGGAATGTCTCAAGCCTAAGGAGAGTTATGCAAAAGACTGGGACAGGTTAAATAATAATACCATTTATTATTCTCTAATTTAAATAAACTAAAATTTGGCGTCTCTATATTTGGTTTGTACTAATCGTCCCCCACCACCACCACCAAAAACCAAAAACCCAAAATTTAAAAAATTTAAAAAAAACCAAAAAAACCCAAATTGTGAAAACAGAATTTTCAATGCTCCTTCTCTTTAAAACCTTGTTTGGTGGCTAGAAAGATGGTTCAGGGGTCAAGAGCATGTCTGTTCTTCAAAAGGACCAGACTTTGATCCCTAGCACCCATAAGGAAGCTCACTACTGTCTGCAACTCCAGGTCCAAGGGATCTGACACCCTCTTCTAGTCTCCAAGGACACCAGAAACACAAAAGTGCACACAGACATACATGCAGGCAAAACATTCATACATATAAAATTAAATTTTAAAAAATTAAATCTTTTATTTTAAAAATTTCAGGCATACAAAAGTGGGTAACAATTGTGCAAATAAGTCTCATACACACCTCAGTCAGATCACAGCAGTCAGAAACTCACTGTTTCATTTACAGCTCTACATACCTCCCTCCCACCTCCACACATTATATACTTCATTTTTCATTATGAATCTTTAAAACACTTTAATGAAAGTATATTATTAAATATCTAAACATGATTACCTTTTCTAGTTTTAGCCAGAAGTAACTGGCAAATGAAACTGTACATATTTAAAGCATACAGTGTGATAATTTAACACACACATACTATAAGAAATGACTGCCACAATTCAATTAATTAACACATCTATTACCTGACAGTTACCTTTTGAGGGAATGGAGTGGGGAGTGAGAAATACCAAGTACATAAGATGTATCAAGCAAGAACTACAACTGCCACATTATCTGGAAGACTCTGAAGCATGAAACTGAACTCTTATGCCCTTTAACTACCATCTCCCCATCCCTCTACTCCCCCAGATGTAATTTATTTCTTAATATGAAACAAGTACTCAAATTTGGTGTTGAAATGTATTTGATTATCTCAATTTTGTTAAAGTTGTTTTCATAGATTATTTTCAAATTTACTTTTCAGAACTTGAAAACCTAAACACTAAACCTCAAGAAGTGGTGACCTAAAGGTACTGACAACTAGTAAGACTCAGGAGAAAATTATTTTGCTTCATCTGTGCATAGTAGCATGAACTTGTAGTCCTGGTTATTAGGAGGCTGAAATGGTATGATATTGAGCCCGGGAGAGTGAGAAAAGGCTGGGGAAGAGGAGGAAGGGAAAGAGAAAAGGAAACATACAGTTTCTATATCTATTTAATTCTTCTAAGTAAAACTGAAAATTCAGAACTCTTTTATAAAAAAACTTCTTCAAGAAAGACTGCTTTCTTGCCATGTGGAATGCATTTTCAAAAAATACATTAAAATCCTAAGATCATGGTAAGAAGCCATTCAATTAGTGGTTCTCAACCTTCCTAATGCTGCAACCTTTAATATAGTTCCCCAACCATAAAATCATTTTCATTGCTACTTCCTAACTGTAATTTTACTATTGTTATGAATCCTAATGTAAATATCCGTACTTTCTGATGGTCTTAGGCAACCCCTGTGAAAGGGTCATTCAACCCACAAAGGGGTTATGACCCACAGATTGAGAGCCATTGCAATATATCTTAGTTAGAAATAAAGAGTAAATAATCAAGAGCAAACCCTAAGACCCCTGACATGGCCCAGCAGGTAAAGATACATGGTGTCAAGCCTAAGAGCCTGAATTGAGTCCCCATAACCCACATGGTAGAAGGAGAAACAACTCCAACAAGATGTCTTCTGAACTCTACATGTACACAATGACACTAACGCACCCCCCACCACAAGTAAATAAACAACACTGAAGAAACAGCATATTAGGAGCTCGTTAGATCCATTAAACATCAAATCTGCCTAAAAAAACCATCAAGTTATACATGACTAAGATACTGCTATGTCTATGGTAGCAGACCCAATGAGTAAAGAAAGACACCCTAAGACTTCCAAAGAGTGTGAAAGCCATTCTCTTTGAAGTATAAAGGCATAAAGGTCAAAAGGAATAACTAAACTTATCATTTAACATCCTAATTTGGAAAACCTGGCTTACATGGGATAGATTCTAAAAATCACATGAACAATACTTACAATTTGCCATCTTTGAAAGATCGAACAAGAATATTGTCTTTTTTCACAGCAATCTCATCACTACAGTCAGGACAAACCACCTTTAAAAGAAAGTATAGAACTATCATAAGTGAAAGTATATTTAGTTATTTACACACCTGCTATCTAAATGTTTCTGAAGGTGTAGGGCAGCACTATGGGGCTGAAGAAAGGACAAGGGCCAGTGTACCCAGAGTCTCATATACCAAATGCTAAAAGCTTGTAGAATGATCTAACACAAAAGTATGTTGTAATAGATTTGCTTTACAGCTGGGCATAGGGACACATGCCTTCAATCCTAGCACCAGGAAGGAGAGACAGGCAGGTCTCTGTTCCATGAGTTCCAGGCCAGAGTACTCCATAAATTCAATCCTGAGAACCCAGGTGGTGTTAGGAGAGAACTAACCAACAAGCTGTCTTCTTACTTCCACATGCACACTATACGTAAGGCCATGGCATATGCCCCATGAATAAGTACAATTTCAAAATTTAAATAAATAAATAAATAAATAAATAAATAAATAAATAAATAAATAAATAGATAGTGAATTATTGGGCCAATCAGATGGCTCAGTGAGTAGATTCCTGCTGTCAAGACTGACAATCTGAGTTAGATTACTAAGGACTAGCACTGTAGGAAAGAACTAATTTCCACAAATTGTCCTCTGACCTCCATAGGCATGTGCTAGCACTCACACCCACCAAAAATAAATAAATAAAAATGTAAAAAAAAAAAAAAAATGTCTTGCTATGAAGAGAATGGCCCACATAAGTATAAGAGCTGAAAGCTACAGCTGCTGTAGTGACCTAGGTGAGTAATGGCTTGCATGTCAAGTAATGGCAACAGAAAATTTAAGGGAGAAAAAGCACCAAAAGTAGAAAGGTGAGACAGACAAGAAGAAAAACTTGGTTTTGTCTTTTGCAAATGGCATGTAAAAAGAAAGCTACTGAAGGGGCCGAGAGGAAGGAGAAAATAAAGAGTCTGGGTCTCAAGCTTCAAGATGACTAACTGGCAAATATACAAGTCTTGCACTTATCCAAGTTAATAAAATTTAGGGATCAAAATCTTATTAAGCCAAATGTTATGTAATCAAAACACTTCAGGAGGCAGAGACAGGAATATCAGGAGTCTAAGGCTGCCCTCAACTACTCATCAAGTTTTAGGCCAGCCTGTCTCAAAATAAAACATTAAAAAATAACAAACAAAAAGTATTCTGAAACTTGCAGCCCATGAGCTCCCTATGAGCTACAGATTTTGTAAATGCACATACAGCTGTTCATCGCGGTATTCCCTAGTACCAACTGAAGCTATAAAGAGAAGAGGACATAACCCTGAAGAGAACAGTCACATTTTATAAACTTGAATCACAACACTATAATTAGTTAGGAGAACTTAATGAAGACTGAAAAGGAGGACCATGAAACCGCCAAACTTGAGATTTCCTTACTTTAAAAAGGGAATATATACCACTTATTTCCTAGTTTCAATTAAGATTAAATGAGGCTACTTATCTTGTTTGAAACAAGGGCCCAAAGAAGGGTTTATAAAAAGATACTGTCACTGGGCACTGTGGCTCAGCCTAGTGATACCAGCACATGGAAAGCTAAGGCAGAAGGTTCTTTAGTTCAAGATCTGCCTAATTACATAGAAAAAAATATTATCTCAAGAAGTAACAAAAGACATGCTGGATAGATGTCTCAGTTAAGAATACTTCATACTCTTCCAGCAGATGCCAGTCAGGTGGCTTACAACCACTTGTATCCAATGTCTTCTAACCTCATAGGCACCCTCATACACATAGTATACACTCACACAGAAACATAAAATAATTTAAATTTAACTTTAAAAAAACTTTCAAATAGGACATGAATTAGAATCCCTAGCAATTATATAAAGCCAGGAATGGCTAGGTGGTAATGGCACACACTTTTAATTCCAGTACTTGGGAGGCAGAGACAGGCAGATCTCTGTGAGATAGAGGCCAGTCTGGTCTACAGAGAGTTCCAGGACAGCCAAGGCTACACAGAGAAACCCTGTCTCGAAAACCAAAAATAAAATCAAGTCAGGCAGCCTGACCCTAGGACCCCAGTAGGGGCGGGGGTAGGGTAGTCCTTAATTTGGCTAATCAAAGTCACAGAGTTTGTGTGCATATGTGGCTAAGTTGTTTCACAGAAGTACATTTTATTTGCACATATAAACAGTGTCTTTATCAAAGTGCCTCCCCCACACACACACCCTTCTAGCATTCCTCTTTAAACCTTTTTTTTTTTTTTAACAGTCTTGGGGTAAAGGGAGGACTGCAGGAGTGTGTAGATCAGAGGACAAATGGCAGGAGTCAGTTCTCTACTTCTACTCCTAAGTTTCAGGTCTGGAATTCAGATCATCGGGGCTGGTAGTAAGCTAAACCTTTACCAGCTGAGCAATGGCTGACCTGGCAATAAGAATATGAGTGTCAATTCACAAAAAGTCTGCCCTTCTTTTGCATTTTAGACTTCATAGAGGACTTAGAAGTTCCAAAAGTTTACATCATGACTTTTCTACCCAAAACACCCAGTTTCTTCATTACAAAAACCACCTCTCTTAGACATCACCTTAGACTTGTTTGTAATGAAAAAATCTGGGAAATAATCTTTATTGATTTAATGAGGCAAGACACTCTCTCCTATTTTGTACCTAAAAAACCCGACTGGTTAGAAAAGCCAATGTTTCCCTGATAAACTCAGCTAGTTAAAAAACTAAACTGTTCCTAGCCAGGCGTGGGTGGTACACACCTGTAACCCTGGCTCTTGGGAGGTGAAGGTGGGAGGATCAAGAATTTAAAGTCAACCTAATTACACAGATAACTGGAGGCCAAACTGTACTACATGAAACCTTGTCTTTAAAAGGGAGGGGGAAGTGAATGGCTCAGCAGTAACATGGTTTAGTGGTTAAGAGCACGTGTTGCTCCTGCACAGGACCCAGGTTCAGTTTCCAACACCCACTTGGCAGCTCACAGTTGTTTATAATTTCGACTTCAAGGGATCCAGCACCTTCTTCTGGCCTCCACAGGTACATATACACACATAAAAGCAAATACTCATACACATAAACTAAAATTGTATGTATCTTATGTATATAAGTGCTCTATCTGAATACAGAACCAGCATGCTAGAAGAGGGCATCAGATCCCACTATAGATAGTTGTGAACTACTCTGTGGGTGCTAGGAATTAAACTTAGTACCTCTGGAAGAGTAGCCAGTGCTTTTAACTGCAGAGCCATCTCCCAGGCGTCCCCAAATATGTATTTTAAAAAAACAAGAATTTAGCTGGGCGGCGGCGGCGGCGGCGGTGGTGCATGCCTTTAATCCCAACACTTGGGAAGCAGAGGCAGAGGCAGGTGGATCTCTGTGAGTTCGAGACCAGCCTGGTCTACAGAGTGAGTTCCAGGACAGTCAAGGCTACATACACAGAGAAACCCTGTCTTGAAAAGCAAAAAAAAAAAAAAAAAAAAAAAAAATTTAGTCTTTCATACTCAATACTTACCAGTGCAGGAAACCACAGTGCTTTCTTTTTATCCAAACTAACATAATCTACACAAACAACTTTGCCTAGTAGCTCATCAGTCTGTTTCCTATCATCCTCATCATCATCACTGGATGAGGAGGAAGATTCCTCCTCTGGTCTAGAAAGAAAAAAAAAAAATAAGACATTCTCATTTACCTTCAGGAAGATAAATAAACCAATAGTTAGCAGGCTATTTCAGAACTTTCCCACTTTCCCCAAAAGCTGAAAATTAACTCTTTTCCATTTTAAATCATTCTCTAAATCTCCAAACAGTAACAGCAAGCTTATCTTCAAACAAAGTACATCATATCCCCCATAAACTTTGGAATTTACTATTTTGAAAAATAAGGGAGAAGGAAGGCATAGGCATAGTAGTGCACACCTAGAATTCTAACCAACAGTCAGGAGGACTAGGCAGGAGGATCTGAAGCTTGAGGCTAGCCTGGGTTACATATCAAGACATGTCGCAAAAGATAAAACAAAGATTAAGGAGAAAAACCAGAATAGCACAACGAGTCCCCAAATCTTGAAAAAGCTGAAGGCCCATACTACATATCCCAGTACTATATTACAAGATAGGAGATCCCGGGGTCAATTTGTAAACATCCAAGGAGATAGTCTTCTGGCATTCCTAATACTGAGAAAACTTAAAAAGGGAGAAGGCAAGGGTTGGAGAGACGGCTGCTCAGGAGTTAAGAACACTGGCTATTCTTCGAGAGGAACAGGTTAGATTCTCAACACTCATGTGGTGGCTCACAAGCCTCTCTAACTCTAGTTCCATGGGAATCAATGCCCACTTCTGGCCTCTGTGGGCAATGCATATATATGGTGGTGGACAGACATACATTGCAGGCAAAACATCCATACACAGAAAATAAAATCTAAAACAAAAAGGCAGATTTTCTTTTTAACTGGAAGTTACTTTGAGGGGGCAAGGAGACAATCTAGTTAAGAAACCACCACAGCAATCCTTAACAGCAAATGAACTGAGAAGTTCAGCATGGTTCTTCTGTGTTGCTGTAAAATACCTTACAGGAACTCAGAATACTGCACTGGGCTACTAAATGAGGAAGATGTCAACTATCAAAAAGAAAAATCTGAAATCAGGCACTATACTTCCTTGACATTAGAAAAAAGCTGCACATAATTCTATAAAAAGGAGAAAAAGACAAAGAAAACATACCTTATATTGAGTATCATGACAAGAAAATCCACAATTAATACTGAAAAAAAGATTTCTAACAACTAACAGCTCAAACGCAATTCTAGTTTCAACAAGTCATTTTATTTTAGACAAGTCAGAATCAATTTCATACTTCATGTGTTATAGACTTTAAAAAGATTAATTTTTAGGAGAAAAAAAAAAAGTATCTTTTGGGATCAGATAACAGCAAAGTAGCAACTCCTGAACAATTTTGTGAGCATATTTAAAATTCTAAGTAACAAAATTTTAAAAGGCATTGTTTATAATATACAAACCAAATTCACAGACCTATAAATATTAAATTAAGACATTAATTTTCCAGATATTTGTTAGCACTGTTATAGGGTGAAACTTACAAAAACCTCTGTTAGGGAAAAAAACAAACAAACAAACAAAAAAACCTGCAAATTTCGTTAGGCTTTATTCCTGATGGGAAGTGATAGCAGAAGCTCAAAATCTTCCTAAACAAACTTTTAACAGGTTATTAAAAATAAAACAGTAGCCAGGCAGTGGTGGCGCACGCCTTTAATCCCAGCACTTGGGAGGCAGAGCCAGGCGGATCTCTGTCAGTTCAAGGCTCTGTACAGAGCGAGATCCAGGACAGGCACCGAAACACTATCTTGAAAAAAACCAAAGAAAAACAATAACAAAGCTAGGGAGTAAAGCACACAGAAACAAGTCTATAATTCTAAATATTGTATTTTGTGATGATATTTTATTTGTGCTGTAACAAATAAAGCTTGCCTGGAGATCAGAGTGTGGAGCTAGCCACTAGAGATCAGGCAGTGGTGGCACACAACCTTTAATATCCCAGTACTTGGGATCTCATGCCTTTAATTCCAGCACTTGGGAGGAGGAAACAGAAAATGATAAGGCTGAGTGGAGACAGGAGCTCAAGCCTTTCAGTCTGAGGATTTCTAAAGGTTAAGTCTTTCTAGTGACTGGCTGATGTGCTAACTTTCACCCTGATCTCTCACTCTGGGTTTTTATTAAGACCAACTAGAATTCGCGCCACAGATTTCCTTGGGCAGAATAAAACACAACCTCTTTCCAAAACAAGAACACGGTAAGGGTAAAATGCAGTTGAGTTTACACAGTAAGAACAATAACTTACTTTATATAATTAACAAGGTAAAGTTGGTCTTGAAAAATTCTTGGACTTAACTAGGATTAACTAAAGGCAGGCTGTAAATTAAGTGGACGGTATCAAAAACAATAAATTTCAGAATAAATGGGGCACATTAACCAGTATGTAGATTTATAGTTGCTGAAAGAAAAACAAAGGTAGTTCTACAATATTGGGACAATGAAGTCCTGGGAAACTTAGGAAAATATAACCTTACTTACATTTGTACAAAAAGAATTGGTTATTTTGGTTGTTTGTAACAAGGTCTTATTATGTATCCCAGGTTGATTGCAAATTTGTCATCTACCTGCTTCAGCCTCCCAAGAGCTAGGATTAGAGGGGAATGCCACACCAGGCCTGGCTAAACATACATTTGAAGTGACCACTGTTAGAACCATAATGAAGACATTTTTCAAAGGAGTAAGTGAAAAGGAAATGAAGGTCACAAGAATGCCCTTACAATCTAGGTCCAAGACTCTTTTGTAGAGATAAGAAACAGGAGGACGAACTGAGATAAAGAGAGGGGTATTTCAAGCTGTGATATTTACTTACGATGCACCAAGCAAGAACACTATCAGAACCCTCAGCACTGAGACCACCAACCACAGTAGTGAGAGGTGAGCAATAGCCAGTAAAACCAGAAACAGAGGTGGGTTTCCTCTCCAAAACCCCCCAGCTTTCAAACATCACATGTAAATCCCATCTCTCACTGCATGATGAGATTCTCAACAGAATAACTGATTTAACGTGTTTGCTAGTTACTAAGAAGCAGCACCTACATAACTTCATTCTCATGTTCAATGCTGAACTGTTTCTTTCTTTAACATTAAAGACTTTCTAGTATGTCTTTTAGTCATTTTAATAGATCAAATCTATGTGATATTCCATATTAAATCTATTTTGAATTTATTCTTGCATTTCTGGGTGATGTGTAAAATGGTAAAATATTGAAATTTTACTCTAATTTTCAAAATAAAAAAAACAATTCTTAGCCAAGTGGTGGTGGTGCATGCCTTTAATCCCAGGCAGAGGCAGGCATATCTCTGTGAGTTCCATGCCATCCTGGTCTACAGACTTGAGTTCGAAGCCAGCCAGGAGGGAGATCTCTTTACATACTGACATATAATCATGATATCTTTTCTTGTAAATACATGATCATTCTATATAGTCCTTGTATTCTAGACTTTGCACTGGGACTGCTCGTCCAGACAAGTCTATCCAAATACCCTCAAACCTGTACTTGCTATATAAGATGTGTGTGTGTGTGTGTGTGTGTGTGTGTGTGTGTGTGTGTGAGAGAGAGAGAGAGAGAGAGAGAGAGAGAGAGAGAGAGAGTGAGACAGAGACAGAGAGAGAGAGAGAGAGAGAGAGAGAGAGAGAGAGAGAGAGAGAGAGAGAGAAGTATCTGTGTGTGTTCAGGAGCGAGAGAGGATACCCACAGAAGCCAAGTTATCAAATCCCCTGGAGTTGGAGTTACAGTGGTAGCCCAATGTGGGTGGGTACTGGAACTAAACACTGGTCCTCTGCAAGGGAAGCAATAGTTCTTAACTGCTGAGCCATCTCTCCAGATAGTTATCCTCACCAGTGGATGTGAGACTGAAATTAAACAGTATTGAGTGTGCTTACCCACCTTCCATCTTGAGGGTTCAGAAACAATCAGATTTAATATCTGACTTTATATACTGAAAGCATTCACTTAAGGTTTTTAATAATCCAATATTTATTTTTAGTTGTTAACAATATTTTATTTCAGAATCATATTTTATTTTTAATATATAAATTTTTAATCCAAATCATTAATTTTTATAAAGATAACACTGAGAGAATAAAAGTTAAAATTATTTTTGTTGTCCCATCCACTCCAACTTCTGTTTCTTGCTTCAAGGAAGTTGTTTTTAACCCTTCAAGGTATTTGTCTCATAGGTACTAAGAAAGAAAACTACCACTATAATAGTAAGAAATGAAATTTTATCGATGACATTTAAAGGCACAATATCAGAAAACTAGTCAGACAACTGACTAGTTCTACTCCAAAAGCAGCATCAAGATATATGAGAAAGACCTGAAGGTAAACCCAGCTGTTAAGGCTAGCGGACATGCATGGAGCTTAGGACCATGATGGGGAGTCCAAATCTGCTACTAAAACTGGTATAACCGAAAGATCTCGTTAGCATTTTGCAAATTACAATTTATAAATCATAACTATTGAAACAACACTAGAAAGAAATGAATTCAAATTCACTAACAGTTATGAAAATTGACTTACATATGATTAGATCTTCTTCCTCTATTTGTTTTCTTTCCTATGACTGGAGTGCCAAAATGCTCAGGGTTGGTGAGTGGGAGCTGGTCTAGTGTCTGTGGGTGAGAACACAAATCCATCAAAAGTTATTACTTCTTCATTTTAAACCAAACCAGTGAAATATGCTCATATTTTGAAATTAAATTTTTTTTCTCTCCAAGAAGGCTACATCTTTCCTAATCAAAGAATATTCTAGCTTCAAAGCTTTAGAATAAAGATGAATGAGCCCATACTTGGGAGAGGGGAAGAAGAGAGGGGAAAAAAAAGCCCTAGCTGCCTGTCTAGAAGATTCATTAAGGCCACACACACTCAAAAATCACTAAGATACAAAACAACCAATAGCTTACCCAAAACACACATATGAAGTAGACTCCTACTTATAAGGGTTAATTCCTGGGATGAGGCCAATCACAGCTCAAAAATTTTCCTTGCTCATAGCAAATCAGGATTCATTAAAAAAAAAAAATTATAACAAGTAACTGAAACAAAATTAACCATCAAGATAAGCACCAGTAGCTGGAAAGGGGGCTCCAAAGATATAATTTGTCAAATGTTTTCTGCCTTAAATCTTTTCTAAAGAAAATGTTTAAAATATGACTTTACTATTTAATTTCTTGTTTTCCTTTTAATCTGCAACACACAATATAAGTGCTGTTATGAAAATGAGTATCCTCCTTGATATTAACTACACAGCACACCAGAATGCACTTTTCACAAGCTTCTCTTGTACTTTTTTCAGCCTTTATTTCCTGAAAGTAGATCTAAAAACTAAGGTAGCACTTCAAAGACACTACCTTAATTAACTTTGACCCTTTGATGATCAGTGTTGACAATGTATCTATTTTCTTTTCAACACACACCCCCCCCCCCTTTCCTACCAACAGAATGCTTGCTGTTAGGAGATAGTTTCCTGAGTGCTGGAGAAATGATGGATTCCTGGGAAAATTGTCGAAATAAGGCTGAGGAACTTAAAGTAAGATTTCTTAAAGTTACATATTAGAGCATTATAAAAAGAGTTATCTATGATAGGGCAGAGCACTTGCTGAGCATGCACAAAGACCTAGGTTTGATCCTGAGCACCCTGCAAGAGAAACCAAATAAAGGGAAAGGAATACACAGATGTAGGTTGCATTCCCTTCTATATACTCTCCTTACCAAGCCTTAATATAATAAAATTACAAAATATTTCTCACTGCTTAACTAATATTTTTCCCTCTAGTAAAGGGTAAGCTTCTCAAGTAGAAAACACTCATTTCCACACAGCTCATCAGTGTCCTTAGCACAGCACTGGCACATAGGAAGTAGTTAATGCAACACACCCCTATTATCCTAACTTCCCCTCAGCAAAACATAAATCAAAGTGTACACCTGCACAGACACAGACAACACCCTCCCTGAAGGCACCATAAACATGTAGCTCCTGTTCATACTATTTTGGCCTATACCTGACTTATGAATCCAGCTTCAAATTCACTTTTTTTCTTCTTTTTATTTTATTTTGAGACAGAGTTTCTCTGAGGAGTACTGGCTGTCTTAGAACTTACTCTGTAGACCATGCTGGCCTAGAACTCAGAGATCCACCTGCTTCTACCTCCCAACTGCTGGGATTAAAGATATGTGCCTCCATCTGGCTTAAATTATTCTGATAAAAGAAAAACTATTATATTAGATATTTTTTTACACCAAGCCTTCATCAGGTGAAAAGCCAGGGTTTTAAGACCTCGTATTCACTAAGTAGCAATAACTGGATATGTGATCTAAAACTCATAAATGCAGAAAAAGTATTTCATCATGTCAATTTCCCCAAAGTAGTCTGGCTTCTTGTATATAACCCTTCAAAAGCTGGCTATGCTGGTACAAAGCTGTAATCCCAGCACTTGGGAGAAATGGAAGAGGTTAATGCCACAAGTTCAATATATGCCCAGGCTACAGAGAGAGCAACTTCAAAAAGCCAACACAACAAACCCACAAAACTAAGCCAAATTGTGATGGCACATACCTACAATTCTAGCACTTTAAGGAAGCTTTGAGGAGATAAGGCAGAAGATCAGAATTTTAAGACCAACCTCAACTAACTAGCAAGTTCAAGGTCAGGCAGTGATGCATTGAGAGACCTTGTCTCAAAGGAACAAAAAACAAAACAAACAAAAACCTCTCCTTCAAATACAATGCAGTAATTATTTACTGAAGGCTCTCATATAGAAAACACTGCTGGGAGAAGGAGGAATCACCAAGAAAAGAAAATGTGGTTTTTCCCCCTAAAGCAGTTTAAATTTTAGATAGGGGAAGTAAGCAATAAAAAGATCACATAGCAAGAGTACTAGAGGAAAAGTCCAAAAAAGATAAAGGATGAAGTGATCTAATTTGGGCAAAAAGCCCGTATTATACAGCAGAAAGCATTTCTGGTAGCCTTAAAAGAAGATTCCAGCAAGTGGAGAGGATCTGGGCTCAACAGGAACAAAGACAAGAGAGTACAAGCCACAGTCTGGAAACATCAAGCAGTCTAAAAGTGGTGGACTCTGAGAAATTTAAAATATAAATGAGGAGTCAATCGTTGAAGGAAACTTAAGTATTTTAAAAACGAAACATGGTCTAACATATGAGTAAATAATACTAAAGTGTCCCCATAAGTAGCATTCTTTTAAACAGAGAGGACAAAGATATGACAGTTCTGTTACACTTGTGTATCAGTCACTTTTGACAGAATGAACTGGACCACACATCATGTTACATTGTAATGCTGACTCAAGTTCCTGAGTTCAGATCCTTGGCCCAGCTTTCAAGTAAAGAGCTGGCTTTGGTGCTAGAAAGTGCTAGTCTGACTAGTTCAGTCCCTCAGTCTCCTAACCAATTAATTAGGGGTGATCAATGACAGTAATCATGGATAATGCAGAGAATGTGACAATGTACGTAAGTCACTTAGCAAAGCCTGTGGTATACACATGCACTTCATTCTGTCTGACTAACGAGTGCTTAGCTCCCTTCCTGTGCCAGGCACTACAGCAGGAACTATGATCAAAGCAATGAAGAAGATAAATCACCCACTCTTGTGATACATGCTACCTAGGAAGGCAAACCTCAAAAACAAACAAATAATATATACATTTTAATGTCAGAGAACGATTAACATTATGAAAGAGGAGAAATCAATGTAAAAAGATAAAGAGGGTGATTTCAGAAGGGGCAGCCAGACAAAGCTACAGCAATGTCAATATGAAAAAGTTCCTGACTACTTGTCATCTTTATAGCCTTCCACTCTTCTTTTTAAGTATTTTTATTAATTCTTAAGAAGCTCACAGATGACATCATAATGACACTTAAGTACTCAGGAATTTCCTAATTAACAGGTTTGTTAGCTGAATTGAAAAAGCAGAACTTTACTCCCTCCATACAAAATATGTCAACTCAGCTATATTGGCAGGATTTAATCCTAGTACTCAGGAGGCAGAGGCAGGTGGATTCTGTGAGTTTGAGGCCAGCCTGGTCTACACAGTGAGTTTCAGAGCTACATAGTTAGACCATGTCTCAAAAAAAAGAAAACCCTGTAGATATATTCACTCACTGCAATCACTTACTTCACTTTCAGCAAAATGCCGCTCTCCTTTCAGGCATAAGGAAGATCGTCTCAGTGTCTTCTCGTCTCCATCATCAAAAACTGTGCAAGGAGGTAAGAATGGAAGCAACTGAGAAACTTTTCTAAAATTAACAAGATGATGTCAGAAATCTTTAAATTTTTCTAAGTGCAAGCAGTCCCATTTTTAAGAATTACATTTGGAATTCGGTTCACATTTCATGTTTTTTAACAAATAACTTTAATTATAGTTATTAGAGTAGTTTGCTGTTTCTAGCAAAACACATCTTAAATATAAGTATTTATATATATTATATATATACACACTGTGTGTGTGTGTGTGTGTGTCTGTCTGTCTGTCTTGGGCCAGTGAAATGGCTCAGTGGATAAAGGTAAATTAACAGTAGAACAGAGAACTGATTCCTACAGGTTGTCCTCTAACCTCTATATACATGCTATAGCACACATTCCACTACCACCTCTCTCTCTCTCTCTCTCTCTCTCTCTCTCTCTCTCTCTCTCTCTCACACACACACACACACACACACACACACACAAATAAATAATTTGAAAACTCTTTCTTGAAGTAGAAAACACACATAAAAAGGTGGCATTTCAACAGGAAATCATTTAAATACTCATTAATCTCTCTCAAAATGGTAAAGAAAAAAAAAGAAAGTCTTCCTGCTGGTAGACACCCATGGATTTACCTCAGATACGGGAAGCTCACAAATTTATATACCATCTTTCCCCTCCCCCGAAAAAATACCCACATCTACATTACGGTAAGGTTCCTCAATCCGAACACTCCCCACATTCAAACTGTACCAGCCAAGCTGCTATGTGACAGGCCTTACACAATGGGGATCTCCACCCAAGAAAGACTCCTTCCCAGCTGTCAAAATCAAAACTGTTCCCAGATATTGCCAAATGTTCCCTGAGGTGGCAAAACTATGATTTGCTGATTTAAGGTACTACTATGACTAATAAAGGTATTAACTTATTTGACTGTGATAACTGTGTCACAACTTGAAAATTGCTGAGCATACAGAACACATGTCTATATTATGATACAAAGAACTTCAAGAAACCCTATATTCCTTAGAAACCCTGGAAAGAGTACAGTTATTTCAAATAAAATCATCAGATCTGAATTTCAAATTTTTAGGGTGTGTGTGTGTGTGTGTGTGTGTGTGTGTGTCCCTAGTTCATCACTGGGATGAAATACCATGACCAAAAATAACTTGTAGAGGAAAGGGTTTATTTGACTTACATTTCTAACTTCTACATTATAGTCCATCATTGAAGGAAGCGGGACAGGAATTCAAAAAGGGCAAGAATATGGAGGCAGGAGCTGATGCAAAGGCCATGGAAGGTGTACTGCTTACTGGCTTGCTTCACCTGGCTTGCTCAGCCTGCTTTCTTATAGAACCCAGGACCACCAGACTAGGAGTGACCCCATCCATAATGGGCTGGGTCTTCCCACATCAATTACTAAGTAAGGAAATAACTTACAGGTATGTATCTTCTCAAAGTATTTTCTTAGTTGAGGCTCCCTTCTCTCCAATGACTAGCCTGTGTCATGTTTATGTAAAACAAACTAGCACAATGTGTATGAGTGTATACTTGCATGCATATGCCACAGACAGATCAGAGGACAACTTGTACAAGTTGATTCCCTCCTTCCATCATGTAGATACCATAGATTTAACTGTGGTTCAGGTTTGATGGTGAATGTCTTTATTCAGAGGACCACTTCACTGGTCCTCAGCACTAGGAAAGCTGAGACAAGAGGCTTCTGAGTTAAGGCTAACCTGGGCTACACATCCTGATATATAAAACACACACACACACTCAACTTGACAAAAATTTCAAAGGACTAGGACATTAGGTGACAAGGACTGGGGAAACACACTCATACACTGACTATGGTAATCTTCAAAACAGGCATGCAGTTTTCACTCAAGGTAAAAAGCCCATGTCCCTTCAACCTCTATTTACTCCTCAGTGCACAAGAAAATATTAGGATGATATGCACACACTGGACAATCATTCACCACTGTAACAGCAAGACTGGCAGAATGAAAGTATATCCAGCCACTAGACAAAATTCTGTTATACAACAGGTTGGGTAGATACGACAACTGAGCTCTGGACTTAGAAATGATAAAGATGGAGAAACAATTTCTTTAACATATATGTTGAAGTGAAAATAGAAATCCAATTATATACTCTATATACTAAATAATTTCAAATTATATGTACATATATACAGCTTAGAAATATTTTTTTAAGATCTAGAAGACAACCAATACTAGTAACAGCATCTATGGCATTAGTAAAGGAAATTTAATCCAGGAAATCTGGCTTATCTGCATTGTTGTAACATAAATTTCGTATAAATAAAAATGAATATTTAATAAAAAAATCGTCTTACCTACAGTGTACCAACTTGCATCTGTCAATTTATTGATAACAGCTTCCTGATAGGCACCATCAAGATTCTTCACTTCCACAATAGCTCCTACCTAAAATATTATTTAAATATTAGAAAAACTTTTTAATGACAAATGAACCAAAAGGCAATAAATAACAACACCAAACCTTGTTCGTGTTTTTTTTTTTTTTAAATGAATACATGGTGATGAATGAAACAGCTACTGGCTTGATCTGTGTTGAAGATGCCTGTAGTTTTACTGACAATACTTTCCTACCTATCATCAGTGAAAATGTCCATATACTGGATAAGGTAAATACATCAAAGTGTTACTAAGAAAGCAGTTTTGCCCCCATAGGCCTGTAAAAGGGTAGTGAGAACTCCCAGGGGTCATTACAGTGTGCTAAGAAGCACTGCCTGTAAAAAAAACTATCTTTCTTCTACCTTTCTTTCAAGGAAGCTAATGATAGATAGAGGTAATCAAGAAAGTCCTGAGCTCCTTTTAAGGGTTAGACTGTCCCCCTGCTGACAGACATTTACAGTACTTTCTATCTCATCATAAAAATGCTGGTATTTACACTTGCAAAGTATTTACAGTGATGAGTAAACAGTCTTGGTGGTAGATACCTATGGACCTGTGCCAGAACAAGGCAAGCCAGTAAAGAACAATGGTGCTATGCCTAGAAGGCAGGCACAGGCTTGTGTACTGAGAATCCAAAGAGCACATCTTCTCAACCACAGGCTGTGAACCTGTCTGAATCTTGGCGCTGACATTAATGCTTGTAAACCTGGAGCCAACTTACTTCTTTCCTTCAGTTTCCTCTTCTATAGAGCTGCTCTCAAGACTAAATAAAATACTAGATACAGCCGGGCGGTGGTGGCGCACGCCTTTAATCCCAGCACTCGGGAGGCAGAGCCAGGCGGATCTCTGTGAGTTCGAGGCCAGCCTGGGCTACCAAGTGAGTTCCAGGAAAGGCGCAAAGCTACACAGAGAAACCCTGTCTCGAAAAACCAAAAAAAAAAAAAAAAAAATACTAGATACAAAAAGACTTGGCACACCACTAGCACACATTAAGTGCTAAGCAGGTGGTAGCTAAAGTCATAACTGTATATGCCTTTGCCCTCTGGTCCTTGCAAGTGACAAATGAGTACATCAAATGTTAAAGATGATGCCTATACAACAAAAATGATGGGAAATTGTTTTTACAAGTCAAGAGTTAATAATAAAAAAACATTTTTAACTGAAGAGTTTTAGAAGTCCACAGTAGCAAGTAATATATTTTTCTGCAAAGATCTACAAAATGTTTCTTCACTCTTCTTAGTATTCCCTAGGGTTCCTCAAGCCCAGACAGTGGGCAATTTCATACACAGTGGTTTCTCGAACTCCCTGTAGCTCACTTACTGGCAAACAAGAAGGTAAAGGAACATCTATGCCACTAGTGAATGAAAAACGAACAGGTCAACCTTCCAGTTACCCTCCAAAGATTTAATCTGCCAGCAGATGGCTCCAAAATCAAGAGCGCTGGATTTTGTTTCAATTTTCTCACTTTTTAGAGCCTAGCACTTACATCTTACACCTCTTATTCCTGGAAAACCCATTCACGCAGTGAATGAAAACCTGTATGAAAGCAGTCACTGCTTCCTTGATGTTCATTTCATTTTTAAAAAGATGTTGCTATCATTTCAGATATGATTTAGCATTAAATATATTCCAATTAGGGGAAACTATATATCAAATTAATAATGATGAATAGCCAATGAATTAAAAGGCAAAAGATCAAGTATCAGTCTCCAACCAAAATTAAAGATAATGACTCACCTTCAGTGGGCCTTTTATGTGGTCATCCTGAACTTCCACTGTTGAAGAATCATGTCTAAAGGTCACCTAGAAAATATGAATCCAATTAATCACACACATACAATATTAGTTCATCTATGTACAAATAACACAAACTAAATAAAGATCCCTAGTCTAAATAAGAGGCCAAACACTAAATGGATTAACAGAAAACTTGTTTAAATAGATTTTCTCTTCAAAATGAAAATAACCACTGAGAGACATGACACCTACAAGGCTGGGTGTTTTACCTATCATACTGTATTCTATCACTTATTATTACTTTAGCTCTACAACTTTTGTCTGTAAAATTTGAGGAAAAGAAGATGTAACGACCTTAAGTCTATGGGGAACTGTATCATTTTGTGAAGGCCTAATTTAATATAAGCACAGGCTATAAACTTGCTTTTTCTATTGTTTTGTTTGAAATCACCACCACTACCACCACTGCCCACCTGCAGACAGGATTTCTCTGTATAGCTCTGGCTGTCCTCAAACTTAAGAGAACTGCCTGCCTCTTGCCTCCCACTGTCCAGCTTTGTTTTGGATTTTTTGAGGCACCATCTCATTATGAGGCGCAGCCTGGCCTCGGGCTCCTTATCCAAGCACTACAGGTGTGTACTACCACACCCAATGGGCAGAACAGTTACTCAGAACTAAGTATCAGATTCAAGGATCACATTTAATATCGAAGGTCATGGAAAGTAAGTAGCTCAGAGGTAAAGAACTTGACATAGAAAGCCCTTGACTCAATCCCCAGCATGGAGAAGAGACATAGAAGCATCCCTCAAAACTCTATTCCCCTTTTGTTGAAAAGAAAACCAATGAACAGAAAGTCTAAATGGTCCAGGATCACAGAATTACGTGATAGAGCTAAGATTCAAACATTGCTAATTTTCCCCAGGATTTTCTGTACTTTGTATCAGTACCATGGAGAACAGAGAATAATAAGTTAAAAATAATTTTTTTTAAAAGATAGATCTCACTACATACCACAGGATATCCTAGAACTCCCTATGTAGACCAGGGTGGCCTAAAAATCAGAAATCTGCCTTCCAAGTACTGATATTAAAGTCACTAAGGCCAGAAAAAAAAGCTTAATTAGCTGGTAAAAAGTATCAAAGAGCCAGGTATGATAATATATGCCTTTAATACCATAAGAGAATCTCTGAGTTCAAGCTCAGCCTGGTCTACACAGCAAATTCCAGAAGAGCCAGTAAAAGTTCCAGAACAGCCAGAACTACAGAGTCTCTGTCTCAAAAACCAAAAAAAAAAAAAAAAAAGTACCATATTTAATACTGACATTCTCTTGAGCGCTATACAAAAGAATTCCTTAATAAATGATGCATAGCCAGGTGGTGGTGGGACATGCCTTTAATCCTAGCACTCAGAGGCAGACAAAGGTAGGTCTCTGTGAGTTTGAAGCCAGCCTAGTCTACAGAGCAAGTTCCAGGACAGCCAGGGCTACACTACAGTGAAACCCTGTCTCAAACCCCTCCTCCCAAAAAACCTGATGCATTAGCATGTTCTTTATTAGAGTCTTGTGGTCAATAGGGAACAGGCTCACTCACAAACCAACTATGGAAAGAGATTTTATATTATACAGTATCCCACACATTTAAGTGTCACACAAAAGCAGCATTAAGATTAAATCTTGGGGGCTGGAGAGATGGCTCAGAGGTTAAGAACACTGGCTGTTCTTCCAGAGGTTCTGAGTTCAATTCCCAGCAACCACATGGTGGCTCACAACCATCTACAATGAGATCTGGTGCCCTCTTCTGGCCTGCAGGCCGAACACTCACTGTATACATGATAAATAAATAAAATCTTTAAAAAAAAAAATTAAATCTTAACACTAGAATCCCAACATCTTCAGATAATATTTGGTGTGGAATAAATGTCCAACAGATTGAAGCTGATAGTAAAAAAATGTATCACCAAACCTGCTTAAAATGTACTCACTTTGTTTGAGACAGGGTGTCTCTATGTAGCCCTGACTATCCTGCAACTCCCTATATAGACCAGGCTGACCTAAAAATGCAGAGATCTGCCTGCCTCTGCCTCTACTTCCCAAGTGCTGGGATTAATGGCACATGCCACCACTGCCCGGCTTGATAAATGGGTTTTTCTTCATCCCTAGGATGGTGGTGACAAATAACTAGGTGCTCAGGAACCAGAAGTATACAATGCCAGAGAGAACAGGAAAAGTCACTGTAAGAGCACCAACCTAACCACATTAACAAAGCAACTCCAGGCACCAACCTGTGAAAAGGAAGATCGTGTAGCCCAGATGAGCATCCTTTGTGTTCATGGTTAATTTAGAGGCCTTATTACAGGTTTTAGCCAGAATAGAAATCACAATTGCCCAGGAAGCTTTAACACATGCTTAAGAGAGACACTCAGGCATCAAGTACAGAACTCTTTCAGGGAAATATCATACCTCTTCCACTTGGTTAATTATTCAAATTAATGTCTGCATGGTTATCTGCTCATCTACAATGTACACTCTCCTTCCATCTAACAGAGTCCCTTGAAAGGTCATGCCACCCAGTGCATTACTAGCAAATGAGTAGGTACCCATAACACTCATCTGTTTCACTGGTCCTCAGTCTTCGCTGTCCTTAATTTTCCAAATATAAAGGCATCTTTCTTGTATTAAACACACACAGTCATTCATTCACTCATTCATCTACTCATACTTTGTGCTGCTATCTTCAAACCCAGGGCCTTACTCAGGGCAGGCAGGTGTACCATCACTAGGCTCCAAATCTAGTCCCTTTCACCTGTTTATGAAATGGAGAATCTATGTTCTCCAAGCTGGTCTCCAACTCCTAAACTGAAATGATCTTTCGGCCTCCACCTTGCAAATAGTTGGGACCAAAGGTGCGCCTCACCAGGCTATGGCAATTCCTTAAAATGAAAGCAATTAAATTTACCTTTGTCCATTAACTGAGCCAAAACTCAAGTGCTTCAGAAAGATTTTTTTTTTTTCCAAAAAGGCATAGGGCCAAGTGTCAGGTGGCAAATACCTGCAATTCCAACACTCAGAAGGTTGCAGCTTGAAGCCCGCTGTGAGTTTGAGGCCAGCCTAGGCTATGTAGCAAGACTGTCTCAAAAAAACGAGGAAGGGAGAGAAACAAAAGAAAGATGGGCTGGAGATATGGCTCCATAGCAGGTAGAATACTTGCCTAGGATTCCCAAGGCCTAAGACTTCATCCTAGAATCACAAAAAGGGTGGTAGGATGATGTTAGAGGGAAACATATAGCCCTGGCTGGCTAGAAACTTGATATGGAGACCAGGATGGCCTCTGCCTCCTGAGGACTAGTATTAAAAGGAATGTACCACTATGCCTGGCCATCGTTTTCATAGAATAAACCTAAAGAATCCAAATAGATGGTTTCTAAGATCCTTTCCAACACTAAAATAGCAACCCAAAAGAACCAAATCTTCAGTGAATTTGCTTATCAGCTGTGATAAGCAAGTTTTATTCCAATGTGAATATTTTAAAACCACAAATATTGTTTAGTTTGGGAATGGTTTTATAGCCACCACTTTTAAAAACTCATTTTGCACAAAAATAATTTTTATATTTTTAGACTTCAATTATCAAATATTTAAAGACTATTAAATGACAAATAATACTGTACCTTGACTTTGACAAGTCTTTTTGCAGTCTTGATCTTGGCTTCACAAAAGGCTCCTCTGTATTTGGCACTCACATCAGTGCCCACTGTCAAATACGGAGGCTCATCGAGGGCCTAAAAATGCAAAGAAATAGAACCTGATTTAAACTGCTTAACTTTTTCCCTATAATCAGGCTTCAGAATACACCTAACTTGTTACAGCAGTTTAAATTAGAATAATGAAATGTGCTTTAAACAGCAACCTATAAAATACTATGAATTAAAAATAATAAAATATGCATCATATTAATTAAATGTACCTCATGTAAAATAAAAAGACATTTTTCCTGTTAAACATATATGGTTCATATGATCACTCACAGATGCAGCTTTCTATTTAAGGTTCCCACCATCTCATCTATTCATTAATCCATTGACTTATTAAAATATGTGGTTATTATATGACCACTTAATTTGCTAGTTAGCAGATCTTAAATCTCAAGGCACAAACAAATGTCTTCTGACAGGGTGTACCTTGTAGCCATCCAGATTCAGGATGGTTCTGTTCTTCATCTCCAGAATTCTAAGACAGAATAAAAGACGTGCATGTGTTCCCAACTACTGCTGAAAGCCGCATGAAGTAATCCATCCTGTACTGTCACAAACTACTGGCAGAATGCTTTAATATGGGTTCACTGTTGGTCTGCTCTTCTGCCTTAAATAATACACTGCTCACTTGTGGTTTTGATTTTACTGGTTCTAATCTGGCTGCTTTGATTTTTACAGTAGGCTGCATTTCTGCACTGGATCTTACATTCATCAATTCCATAGCCAAAGGAAGATTATGTAATCAGCATTTCCAAAACTGCTTTATAAGTACTAACAGCCTAAGATGTTCACCAAGAAGAAGTAGTTTGAAAAAATCCATTACTGAATAATCCATCTCCTCTTTTAAAAATTCATAAATATGCTAAAAGCCTAAAAAGCCCTATAATAAAGACAATATTGAAAATTTTCAGCATGTCCCAATCTATTTATCCAAACCCCTTTCCTCTTAATATCATCAACACCCTCCAGAAATCCCCAAAAGCATGCAGTACAAAATACTGCCATAAGCACAAGAACTTAGGTCACCTGCAGCATAGAGACTTCAATTTAAGCTCATCCCTAATGTTTTAGCTAATGAACAAGGAACAATCCATCTCAAGAGAATACAGAGATTCCAATGTTACAATCAAGTGCTTGCAACTCTATCTAAGATGTCTACCATGGCATTCAGCTCTGGCTACAATTAAGCATACATGTGCCCCAGGATAGCTAGGAAGGCAGCCCAATATACCAATGTAATTTGTACATGACAACATCTTGTCTAATCAAAAAGTTGGACACGAACTTATAAAAATTTGTCTATGGCCATACTACACCCAATCTTGCCTGATCTTCAAAGCTAAACAGGGTCAGGCTTGGTTAGTACTTGGATAAGAGACTGCCTGGGAATACAGAGTACTGTGGGCTACAAATAAATATAAGTGAGTGAACGAACAAACGAACGAACGAACGAACGAATGAATGAATGAACGAACAAATTAGATAGATAGATAGATAGATAGATAGATAGATAGATAGATAGATAGATAGATAGATAAATGAGTTAAGTAAGATCTCACTATATACAACCCAGGTGGGCACTGAATTCAAGAACAACTTTTCTCAGCCTCTTCAGCAGAAATTACATGCATGTGTCACAAAATGTTTTGTATTGCCATTTGTTCTTTGAAACAGGATCTCTGAACCTACAAAGCTCTGTGTTCTTTGAAACAGGATCTCTGAACCTACGAAGCTCTGGTTTACCTGGAAATAGCTATGTAGACCAAACAGACCTCAAGCTCACTGATAGAGCCACCTGTCTCTGCCTCCGAGTGCTGGGATCAAAAATATGTCCACCATGCCCAGCCTGGAAAATATTTTGTTTTTTAATATCAAATCAAGCATATACTTAAATTTTTAAGAAATATTTTAGTATGCATAATAAGTTTGCACCACAACATTTGTGAAGATCTGAGGAATGTTTGTGGGAGTCAGTTATTCTCTTCCAGCATGTAGGTTCCAAGTCATGAGAATATGCTTTCTTAAATTAGATGTCTATTAGTAAAGCAGTACATTTAGGATGTATTAAGAGTGAAGAACCACTTCTTCATTGTTCTTAATGTTTTAGTGTTAACTACAATTTGGTAACTTTAAGTTGTTTTTTTTACATATTTTTTATTATTCATTTTTATGTGTTTGGGCTGCATGTATGTCTGTGCACCACATGTGTTCAGTGGCCGTGGAGGCCAGAAGAGGATGCCAGATCCCCTCAGACTGGACTTACAGATAGTTGTGAGACACCATGTTGGTGCTGGGAATCAAGCCCCAATCCTCTGGAAGAGCAGCCAGTATTCTTAATCACCTATCTCCTTTATGTTGCTCTTTAAAGGTTCACCCACCCACCCATCTTAGCCCTCTTAAAATACCATTTTCCTTGGCCAAACTCCATACATGATGGATTTAGTGGCTTTATTTTACAAAGAATAAGGAACGGGAAGGGTGTCAATCTTTTGTAATAATCATTAAAGAATACACATATGAAATCATCACATTGTATCTTATATAGCATCTTTATCAATTAAGTATTTTCAAATTAGGAAAAAACTTTAAGAATACTTCAATTCATTTTGTGGTTAAGCAGTTAGCTAGGGATAGTCTTCATGACCATATCACAACTGCTCTCCACAACTCACAACGTTTATTAGCAATGCATCCTTCCTCCCCTGCTAGCCAGTAACATTTCATTTCAGAGAGAAAAAGCATATAACTAAATTAAAACTAATAAGGGAACCCAAACTATGAGCGATAGAGTA
Organism: Peromyscus leucopus; assembly: GCF_004664715.2. Classification (NCBI taxonomy): domain Eukaryota; kingdom Metazoa; phylum Chordata; class Mammalia; order Rodentia; family Cricetidae; genus Peromyscus; species Peromyscus leucopus. The sequence goes on from NC_051067.1 coordinate 47,870,352, forward strand.
AGTCGATAAAAGCTACCCAATTGGTCCTGGGGAGATGACTCAGTCTTGGTAAAGCAACTGACACCTGAGCACCAACCTAAGTAGAGAGCAAAAAAACCCACATGCAAAGTCTGGTGTAAAGGTGTGTACCTGCAACCCAAGCCTTAAGATGATGATGTTTCTGAACTTACTGGTCAGCCAGCCTACCAAAATTGATGTGCTTCAATTTAGTAAGAGACACAGGCTCAAAAATTAAGATGGAAACAATGGAGACACCAGGTGTCAACCACAGGCCTCTACACATACAAGCACACAGCACTCATGCACACACACATAGTGATTCATATCTGTATCTACACGGAAGTAAATAATTATTGCAGAAGTAAACTTTGGGAGCAAGTAAGATCTTGATGTGTAAAGATGCTTATACCAAGCCTCACCACCTAAGTTCAATCCCCAGGACCCACAGTAAAAGAAAAAACAATCAAACAAAAAGCCTCCCCCAAGTTGTTCTCTGACTTCTACAGGTACACCATGGTATGTGCACACGAGAGAGAGAGAGAGAGAGAGAGAGAGAGAGAGAGAGAGAGAGAGAATGTATTAAAAAAAAAAAAAAAAGAGGCACACACCTTTAATCCCAGTACTCAGGAGTTAGAGGAAGGTGGATCTCTGTGAGTTCGAGGCCAGCCTGGTCTACAGACCTAGTTCCAGGACAGCCTTGAGTACACTAACCTTATCTTGAAAAACAAACAAACAAACAAACAAACAAACAAAGGTTTTTTAGTTTCATTTTGTTTTTTAATAGCAGTCCACTGAAATGGGTTGGGGTTAAGTATCACCTCTATTTTGCACATCATAGATATTTTCTTTTTATCAGTATCACTGAGATGAAAAGTGAATAGAGCCAGCAGACAAATTTAGGCCTGGTGATGTCACATCCAGTCCGAGTGTGAGTGTGTGCGTGTGTGCATGTGCGCGTGCGCCTCAAACACACAAATACATAACTAAACAACATTTTCGAAAAGGGTCTTCTGGCAGGCTTTTAAATTTTTAGCAGACCTCTGAATAAAACATAGCATTAAGAATTTCAAATACTGCTAGTATACTGTCATTGGCAATCACATCAAATACTAGCACCATTTCAACCAGTCTACTCAAGATATCATTGAACTGAAGCTGAAGGAAGGATTTCCACACACTAAGCCCATACCATATCCTCACCAATTAGAATCCACACTAGCAGCAGAAAAGTAATTCCTTAAAATATTAAGGAAGCTCATTTTTTTTTAAGTTCTATTTTCTTTCCTTCAAGTTAAAACTCAACAAAAGAAGTTAAGCTGCATATAAGGAAACAGCTCTTAGAACAATACATGCAAATGGAAAACAAATATAATCCTAAAACAAAGACACGGGCTGGGTAGGGATAACCTGTTAGGAAAAGCGATGACCCATGTTTTGTTGGCATTCTGACTCTATTCCCTCCACCTCTTTTATTCTAAGATGGGATCTCCCTATGTAGCCTGGAGCTTGTGGTCCTTCTGCCTCAGCCCCCATGGGTGCTACAAGTACAGACTTGTGCAATATACCCATCTTAATTCTATTTCCTTTGCATCACTCTAGGCAAGTTACTTTCTGTTCATAAATTCTCCTTTGGTTTAAGTGTCCAAATGTTAAGTATATCTGTCTAATAATTCCACAGACACAAAGGTTACAAAGATGGTCAAAATTTTTGAGCAACTTTGAGACATACCTAATCATCTAGAAGTAAAGCTACATAACTAGGATTGTTAAATAGTATCCAAACTATAAATGCAATTATCTGAAGATACCCAAGTCACATCTCTAACTGGTATGGTCAGACTTTCATAAGTAATGCTAGTTGAGACAGTAATCATGGGATATGTCATTAATTTGCCATTTGCTAAACTAGCCAGTAGACTTGATTAAGTACAAAGACCTTCATAGCACCAAGTTAAGGTCCTAATTCCAGATAATAACTAAGTGAGTTACTTTACTAAACCTATGTAGCCTTTAATTTGCATATCATAAAATAAAGGCATTATCAGTAAGGACTAAGGCCTAAAGTAGTTAGCTACTAACAATATCATTATGAAGCTCTCCATGTGGATAAATCAGAAATTACATCAATACAAACCCACATGTGACTATCTCCTTTTTAACTTTGTAGTATTCCAGAGGCAAACCTCACTTGAAATGATTACTCACCATAATTTGGTGAAAATTCAAAGCTGAATCACTTTGCTCACTTGGTCAACTAGTATCAATACTAGTCAATATTCGGTACTTTTTAGTACTAAATCTAATAATAAAGTTTAAGATAATTGATGATATGTATAATATGACTTTAAAGTGTTACTTCTCCACTTCCAGCAGTACAGAACTAATCAAAGACATCATATTATAAGCAGAATAACACAATAACAACAGTAGTTTGGTATGTGAATGAAAATATTCTGATCAAAGTCTGTTTCAAGGGAAAGATGTCACAAGTCATGTCAATGCACGCCTTTAATCCCAGCACTCCAGAGAGACAGATGTGTCTCTGGGTTTGAGGCCAGCCTAGTCTACAGAGTTGAGTTCCAGGTCAGCCAGGGCTGCATTGTAAGATCCTGTCTCCAAAAAAGAAAAGGTTTCTTTTTGTTCATTTCTAATCTGGCATGTACTCTGGAATGTCTGTTAAGGAACATTCCAAATACACATACATAAAAGACACATAGTATAAGAGCTGCTGCACATAACCTTAAACTGGCTGCTACCAATTATGAACTTATCAACAACTATCCTATCTACTTCCCTTCCCATGCCCTCTTAAACATCATTGGGATTTTTTTGTTGTTGTTCACAATTTTTTTTTTTCAAAACAGGGTTTCTCTTTGTAGCTTTGGCGCCTTTCCTGGAACTCACTCTGTAGCCCAGGCTGGCCTCGAACTCACAGAGATCTGCCTGCCTCTGCCTCCTGAGTGCTGGGATTAAAGGTGTGCGCCACCACCACCTGGTATTTTTCACAATTTTAAATCATTTATCAGTATGTATTATGTTAAATGATAAATTTCATTTTGACATTTTCACAAATGCATATAATATACTTTGATCAATCACATTTGTCCCTCATTACCCATACATATATGTGCCCTTATTTTTAAAGAAATGCCAAGTATTGCATTAATAAAAAAATTCTTATCTGTAGTAACTGGGATTTTGAGTTAAATTCTCTTGTTATGGGTTAGAGATATGGCTAAGCATAAGGAGCTACATGCAGGTCCACAGCACACACACACACATAAGCTGGGTGTGGTGATGCATATGTGTGACCCAGCAGTGGAGGGTGTAGATAGACAGGCAGATCCCAGGGCTCACTGGTCAGTCAGGCAAGTCTAAATGCCCAGTATCCTGGTTCAGAGAAAGACCATTCCCCCAAAAAATGACGGGCTGGCAAAATGGCTTGGTGGGTACAAGCACTTTCCTAGCAAGCCTGACCACCTGTGTTCAATTCCAAGTCACATAAAGGTAGAGGGGAGAACCAACTCCAGGTCCTCCAACCTCCACACACTCAGTGTGACATACACACCTCCCTGAATCATACATACATATAAAAGTCATTTTTAATTATTATATATTATATATAATTATATATATATATATTTATAAATATATTTATAAGGTAGAATCCATTAAGAGAATACACCCTCTACTCTGGCCTCCATATGTGTACACATAGGTTAAGTGCATATACAACACACCTCTATCCCACATTTTTATATTAATAAAAGACAATATAAAATATTATTAAGAATACAACACCAACTTCTGTGGGGGTATAACTCAGTGATAGGATGGGTTTTCTTAGCTCTATCTCCAGCACCCTCTACCATAAAAGGTTAGATTCCTCAGTGAGATACCTAAGTTCAAATCTACCATTTTAGAGCTAAAAGATACTGGGTTAGGACCTCCATGGCTCAGAATACAATTGCTACCTCACAGAAATGAAAAGTAACGTATTATATATCTGCAGAATTTAGAACATGCCAAGTATACAGTGCAAAAATACAGACTAAACAATTTAAAAATTAAAATGACACAATTTAAAATAGAGTTGTATTATAAACAATTCCTATATAAAGAACAGACTTCATCTTCTTCTTCCCTCACCTACACGTGCATGTGTATAAGTGATTCCTTTAGAATAGTCTCCCTTGCTCAATTCACCTATGACATAATCATGCTGCCTTCCAGTAGTAAGAGTTGCTAGGTCTTCATGAGGCTGATGCCTAATGAAGTGCACCATGATCCCTTAGTGCAGCAGAAATCAACCAAGTCTGCACAGCTATTCTGAGACTAATGTACTCGGTCCAAAGCAGACACACATAAAGAACTGTGTCAGTAGGTTAACCAAGACTCTTCTGACTAACAGGACTGACAGTTATGTAGATATGTGTACCTATATGGTGAAGGGAAACAAAAACTCCCTCTTTTTTTTTTTTTTGTTCTTACCTTCTCTTTTTGTTCTGTTTCTCAGATTTTAGTCAGTAATATAGACCATCTCAGAGGCTAAAAATAAGATGTTTTAAGTATACCTACACACCACAAAGGAAATTAAACCACTCAATTATTATCCCTTTGTTTAGCAAACAGAAGTTTTCTAGTTGCTAAGGCAACAGCTATTTCACAGTTACCCCATGTTGCTTAAACAATTATTTTTCTAGTCAATCTACCAAACATCCTAAAACTCACTCACTCACACTCTCCTACCTTCTCTCCTCCCTCCCTCTCCCTCCCTCTCCCTCTCTCTCTCTCTCTCTCTCTCTCTCTCTCTCTCTCTCTCTCTCTCTCTCTCTCTCTCTCTCTCTCACACACACACACACACACACACACACACACAAATCAATTCACTTCAATTCCATGGGAACATTTGAAAAAACAATTTGAAAATTCACTCCTGGTGGCCGAACCCCTTCAAAGTGTCAGGGAAGCCACTTAAGTGCATAAAGGCACTAACAGTGATCTCTAATGTGCCTCCAGGCTGCAGTTCAAGAACAACAGCTAAATCTGCTCTGGAAATGGCTGGGTAACACTAATACTGTCAAAAAAAACATTTGGTTATTAAGATCAATCCTTTAAACCCCCAAAACATGTTATGCAACATTTTACTGAGGTAGTTTCTTAAAAAGAAAAAAGCATTTAAATTGGTTACAGTGCTGATGCAACTGGGAGACTCAGAAAACAAGACTATGAAATTTGATGCTAAAAACACAGTAATAAATACACTTACACATACAGAGTGGCAATAAATCTGTGAAAAGCAACCTATTTGTATATATGACAATCCCAAAGTGGCATTAAAACAATGGAGAGAGAGTTCCAACTAGCATATGAATCTGATCTGTATGTCATAGGTTAGTACCAAAGAACAAAGTTTAAGATACAATTATTTTAGAAAATGTATATAGGAAATAAAACTATACATTCTAATGTATAATCTTCTCTGGACTATGTCCACTCTCTTCTTTTGTGGTACACAGGACATCGGCTAATAAGGGTAAAGTCTAGGAAGGCCCAGAGAGGGAGAAACAAATGCTGAGTATACAAGGCTGTGAAAAGAGGTCTAAGGGTGACACACAAAGGCACATCCTGGCTGTAGAGTGGAAAATGTGGAGGAGGCTGTAAGGCTAGGAGATGAGCAGCATGGCTGGAAATTTTGCTAAACTAGGGATAGTCAAAGGTTAGAGAGGGCAATATGCCCTCCCCTCTCTGTTCCTTGCTACCTGTGACAGGCAAGAGAGCTGGCCCTGGGAGTCACGAGAGTGAGAGAACTAGCCCTGCTCCACACCAGGTACAGCACACAGAGAGTGGGCCTGTACCCAGCCTGGGCAGAACACTAGAGCTGACCCTGTTTTCAGGGTCAGATGACCCAGCCTTAAGGGTGTGAGAACAGGAGAGGTGACCCCACAACCCCCTCATGTTCCCCACACAAGCATCAGGAGAGAGGGCCCTGCATCTTGCCTGAGCAAAACAGTAGAGCTGGCCCTGGTAATGTGAGTGAGGGCCCTAGAGCAGGAGAATAGACCCTGTTTCTTGCTGTAGGCTGCACTGGGTGAACTAGCTGAGGCAGTGCTGGAGAGCTGGACTGGGTAGTGATGATGAAGGAAAGCTAGCAAACATATCAACCCAACTACCACCCAGGTCCAGAAACAGGGCTGAGTTGACCCATTCCAGCATCCATGAGCACATGAAGGAAACAAACCTATAGATCCAAAACAGCAGGATCTCCATGACACGGGACAACAGGATATCCAAGAGGAGCCCCAGTGAGAGCCCATTATCTGTGGTGTAGCAAAAACCAGAGGCCTTGAGCCAGACCAGTGCCAGCCCAATGACTCGTGGCAATGAACACTTGCAAGTAAAGATGAATGGACTATAGGGTAAACTGTGTGAGTCAATGGGCCACACTATAGCTTCCACGACAAGAATTCTTCCTTTTGGTTGTTGTTATTGTTGCTGTTTTGATTTTGTTTTGCTTGTTTGGTTTTGGTTTTGGTTTTGATGAGGGAGTTGCAAGGGCAGAGGGCACATGTGAGGAAACAGGAACAAAATGGGATTGGAATACATGATGTCAAATTCACAGAGTCAATAAAAATAAGAAAAGAGGGCAGCAAAGTACTGGATTAGCCGGTTGTGGTGGCGCACACCGGTAGGATTTGCTGAAGGAGACAGAGGCAGTAGGATCCTGAGTTTGAGGCTGGACTAGGAGGCTTGGGAGAAGCTTCGGCCCGGACTGAACTACAAACACTGATGGGACCATGGAAGCAGTGGCTACTGCTCCACGTTGCCAGCTCCTTCTCATCGTGTTGGTGACTGCGATGATGCTGCTACCAGGGACGAAGGGTTTACTGCTGCTGGTTCAGAGAAGAATTGCCAGGACCATCATGTTACAAGAAAGCATCAGTTTGGAAAAGTTTGGCAAGACAAATGGTGGGGAGAAAATGTTGTGAAGATTTTCTGTTCTAGGGAAGAATGTTCATGGTTCCGAGAGACAGACATTTATCAGACTGTGATTGCTCCAAACCACAGAGGAGGCAAAAAAAAAAAAAAAAAAAAAAAAAAAGTCTGCAAGAACCACGAGCACACCTAACAGCAACTTTGAAATCTTCAAAAGGACTATGGTAAAGCCATTAAAGCCATTAAGCTGATTAACACCACGGAAAGATCTGCTTTGGACTACAAACTGCTTAAGACAATTTTGAGATGGCTAGCTGAGATGATCCAGCCTGACAGACTACTTGAACACTTGAAACAAGCTCTGAACTTTCCTATTATGCAGAGACTGGACAAATGATACAGGACTTGACAATTAACCCCAAAATTTTCTTTTCAAGATTCCCTAAAGATATCTTCACCCCTAGAAAGCAAAAAGAAAAAGAGAATAAGATATGAGATAGATCATTGAATCTACTCTGAGAAAAAAGATAAAGAAATAATAGGATAAATAGGTAGATCATTGAATCTACACTGAAGAAAAAGGGGAAGATATAAAAATGACAAAAGGTAGACTACTGAATGTATTATGAAAAGAAAAAAGAGAGAATATGGATATGATAAGATAAAAGGGAGATTATGGAATCTACTTTTAAAAAGGAACTACTTGTTTTAAATAAGATAAGTAATGAAAATTTTTTGGTCTGAGTTTATCAGATGTTACTGGACTGGACATTGTTAATATATATAATGGAGTTTTTATCTGAATCTGTCAAATGTTAATGGACTAGACATCATTAATGTAATTTTTGGCTGTATATATTGTATATACTTATTGGATAGTTTTTCTTGTATTAGTTATAAACTTTCTTTAATTTTAGACAAAAAGAGAGGAAATGTGGTAGTACTGTGTTCCCCAAAATACTGTGTACCTTAATAAACTTACCAGTATAAGCCAGGCAGTGGTGGCGCACATCTTTAATCCCAGCACTCGGGAGGCAGAGGCAGGTGGATCTCTGAGTTCGAGGCCAGCCTGGGCTACAGAGTGAGTTCCAGGCAAGGTGCCAAAGCTACACAGAGAAACCTTGTCTTGAAGAAAAAGAAAAAAGAAGAAGGAAAAAAAGGAGAAATAGCAGTATAAAGGTCTGGGTTCACAATATCTAATAAAAAAGTATAAATGCACATTCATGTGGAGAGGAAATGTGTGTGCATGCATGCACATGTAGGCACACACATATTTATTATATTTCCTAACTCTGTCTAAGAAAGCCCAAGAACAAGTGACAGAAAAGCGGGAGCAGACAGGAACCTAATACATCAATGCCATAAAATCAATTTCTAAAGCATGTACTCCCTTAAAGGGAACCAGGAATCCTTAGAGCCAGGACTCGTTTCACTGCTGGGAAGAAGTGCAGCAAGAATCTGAAACATTTTATACTAGAAAGTAAATGTTCAGTGAATGATGGAGACATTGCAAAGGAACACACAAGAAGCAGCTTGAAGGGCTCCTACTAGCCAAATAAGGCAAACTCTGAGCAGAAAAATAAGTAATGAATGGCAGGTATAGGTATAATTTTAGCACCAGGAGGGTAGATGCAAGAGAATCAGGAGTTCAAGGTCAGTCTCAAATTTATAGTGAGTTTACAACCAGTCCAAGCTAGATAAGACTGTATCACATAAATATTAATTGTTCAACACATTTTTAGGGCTGTACATATAAGTCAAACCAATCAACATGAAGTCTGCATATCCCACTGTAAGTTATTTATATTATTTTAAAATAAAATGGATGACATTATTAGGCATTCAATAGGAATCAATTGAATTAAGGAGATGACTATCATTAAGTATGTGCTGGACAAGAATAAGAACCTGAGTTTGGATTCCCAAAATCCACATTAAAACAAAAAAACAAACAAAACCTGAGCATCTATAACTCCAACACTGGAGCAGAGGCAAAGGCAAATAGATGGAGCTCATGGACCTGCCAGTTCAGTCACTAAATGAAACCTAGGTTTACCTTTAAGACCCTGTCTCTAAAAGTAAGGTGTTGGGGGTGGGGAGGGAAATGAAGGCAGTAAGATGGCTTAGCAAATAAAACTCTTGCTATGCAAACCTGACAACCTAAGTTCGATTACCAGATCCACAGTGGAAGGGCTAAACCAGCTCTTGAGAGTTGTCCTTTGATCTCCACATACACTCACAACATGGGGTATCTATTCAAGCACATGCCCTGGAATCTATGCCTCCGTATCTGTATGAATGAATGAAGAAATTTAAGATGCAGAAAAGTGCTCATCCATTCAATACAGTGTTAATAAATGTGACTGAAACAAAAAATCATCCTTTGGCCACAATAACACAGGTGAATAATGCAGAATACCATAACAGATGCCAAGCTGACCAGTGGGAGGTCTGATTAATAGGTGCTAGTACACTCCTAGACTACATTCCATTCCCAGGGATGCACACATGATGCACGGGAAGAAGAGCATCCTTCCTTCCAAGACTGTGAGAATGAATATGAGAAACAGCCCAAACTGAAGTTGTCCTTCCTACAGAATATAAAGTTTGTGTTCCTTCAAATTATGAAGAACATGAAATATGGGGAAAGTTGGGGGGAAGTTCTAGATTGAAGGATTCTGAAGAGAAAGACAACCTATGTTCCTGGATAGAAATGGGCCAGAATGGAAAATGAATGATTAGGAGAGAGCTGGCAGAGACTGCTGATTTCCTCCTCTAGAGTGGAATACACTGTAGGTAGGAGAGTGTACCGTCAGGTGAAAATCACACACAAGAGAAAGAAAGAAGATATAGACCTGATGGGGCTGGATGCCAATTGGCAGATCAAGTGAAGGAGCACAGACTTCTTTGTATTGTAAATATGACACTATTTGAAAGTATATAGCATATATTGGGCACTTTGAATATATTTTGAATATGATTACCCACTTATGTTCTCTACCTGTCATTCTGAGTTCTTTTTGTCTTTTTTGTTTAAACTGGTATTCCAATTTTTTTATTTTTAAAAACCACCTTTCCCTAAGCACAAAAATCTTTTCTAGGTGGTACCTACCTAATTTAACATTCTTCTGAAATTTAAGCTACTTTAAGGGGATAGAATCACAACTACTTCTAAGTACATCTTAAACCCTAACTATCAGCCCAAGGAATAATTTCATATTCACAAATGTTAAGTGGTGTCTGTACATTCTTAAAATCGAGTATCTCAAATGTTCTAACTGGACATTTCATCAGCAGATTTGAGCGAGGAATACATACTGTGTGCATGTGTCTCAACACCCGGTTTCTAGCTCGTAGCAGTTTTATAAGACTGCAGAACCTTGAGGAGTTGGAGCTCACTAAATGGACCAATGGGTGGGTATTCAGGTTTTATAGCCTGGCCTTACTTCTGGTTGGCTGCTTCCTACTGTGGACACAATACAACCTGCCCTCAGACCTTGATGGACTATATATATGCCTTCTTTTGGCCTGGAGCCAAAGTAAACCCTTCCTTCCTTCCTTGAGTTGCTTTGGCAGGTGTTTCTGTCATAGCAATGAGAAAGGTAACTGTGGTGGTTTGAAAGAAAATGTCCCCCAAAGGGAGTGACACTATTAGGAGGTGTGGCCTTGTTAGAGGAAGTGTGTCACTGTGGAAGAGCGTTTTGAGGTTTCATTTATGCTCAAGATACTGCCCAGTGTCTCAGACACTTCCTGCTGCCTGCAAGATGTAGAATTATGGAACATGTATACCTAAGACATGATGATTCTCTGAAACTTTACATTTTGTATAGGTGTGTGTGTGTGTGTGTGTGTGTGTGTGTGTGTGTGTACATATGTATGTGGAAGCTAATGGACAGCTTACTGAAACTGGTTCTCCCCTTCTACTGTGGATTCTAGGGATCAAACACAAGTCATCAGGGTTAGCAGCAAGTGCCTTCATTTGCTGAGCCATCTCACCAGCCCAACATGATGACTCTGTATGTTTATAGGTCTATACATTATAAAGTAAAAAGGTCTCCAGAACTAGATTTCAAACTACCAATATGTATGAAATTCAAATAGTATATATTTAACGTGATGGATGATATTTTGCTAAAACTTTACACTCAGGCTACTTTGGACCAAAGATTGCTTTTAATATTGAGCATAGTGTCATACATAGGAGTCCATCCTCATACTATTTCCTCCATTCAAAAGACTACAGACCCTTTGCCACATGGCTCAGTGGTATACCACCACACAAGAGCAGGCCCTTTACTACTAACCTTATGTCTGCTGTTTCATCAAACCCATAACATGAGTATTGCCAACTCTGACTGTAAAACATAAAGTGCAACTGCAGAAACCAAAAAGTTGATTCTGTTGTCTAGATGTAGAGATAACATAGAACATGTGTACACTAAATATTTTTAGCTCTGTCAACTGAAATGGCAGGAACTTAAAACAACTAAGAAAATGTATATCCCTACTATTTTGTTTTGTGGGACAGAAACTCATGGTTCAAGCTTGCTGCAAACTTGCAACGTAGTAAATCACAGGCATACACCACCACACCCAATCTCAGTATTTACCTTCTGTTAATAAAGTAATTTTCACTGAGAATTTGCAGGCTAGACTGGAGAGAATTTCTGAGAAGTCCAAATACGGCTGTACAGAGATAACAGGATGTGGAAGAATGAGGATATAACTGTGAAATGCCTTGGCTTATGATTCAATCTTATTACCTGACACCTTGATTCGCCGTGACTTCATCCTTCTGGAAAGGATAACAATGGCATGTATGAGAAAACCACTGCTAATCCTTCTGCTCAGTCATAGACAGGAATGATGCAAGAACAGTAAGTGCCACACTGATACCAACTAAGTTCATGAGTAAATAAACCAATCAACCAAATTAGGACTACAACATTCCTGGATAGGTGCCAAGAAAAAATATGCACTTAAAAATTTCTATTTGCAGCTGGGCGGTGGTGGCGCACGCCTTTAATCCCAGCACTCAGGAGGCAGAGGCAGGAGGATCTCTGTGAGGTCGAGGCCAGCCTGGGCTACCAAGTGAGCTCCAGGAAAGGCGCAAAACTACGCAGAGAAACCCTGTCTCGAAAAACAAAAACAAAAACAAAAACAAAAATTCTATTTGTGGTCTAAATGGGACAAATAAAGGTCCTTAAAGAGTCTGCCAAAGACTTCAGAGGAAAAAAAAATCTGGTTTAAAATATCAAAATTGTTGACCTAAATGATTGTCTAAAAAGTTTCAATTTTATCCAAGAAATTAAATAAGCTCTTAGTCTATTAAACCACTAACTACTCCTTTTTTCCAAAGAATTGAATACTAAATAATTTACCTAAATACTGGAAACCATAGTATATGAGTCTCACTATAACACCAAGCTAGACACTTGCAAGAAGAGTAATTGTGAAGAATGAAAAGAAATACATGATCTTTGCTTTCTGTGCAGGTTCAATCTGTTTTATACTCTTTGTGACACATCCATCAAAAAGAATTTCTGTATCATGTCATGTCATGGGTTATGGGTCTGTAGCACATGACAGTCAGTGATGTCAAAAACAACAATGGAGCCAGTCAGTGGTGGCGCACGGCACTCAGGAGGCAGAGACAGGCAAATCTCTGAGTTCGAGGCCAGCCTAGTCTATAGAGCAAGTTCCAGGACAGCCAGGGTTGTTACACAGAGAAAGCCTGTCTAGGAAAAAAACAAAACAAAACAAAAAAACAACAATAATGGAAGCAGAGCTGTACTGTTTGATGCTTATCCAAACTCTGTGTTTTAGGTTTGCTCCTGGCTATCTCCCACAGGCTTTTAGAATTTATCTCTTCACTCTCTAGATACTGTCTTACCACTAGATCACACTGATGCTGAATCAACAGAAGTCATTGTTATGTCTGAACCAATGTCAAATTTTGGCAACTGAGTATTCATCCCCACTGCACACTCTGTAAACAAACACCACGACATCACCAGAAATGGCCATGCTACATGCCCAAGTTTACAATAGACATTTCAACATACTTGATCTTGCCTATTTCCACTACTCTAAAGAATAAACACTCTTGGCCGGGCGTTGGTGGCGCACGCCTTTAATCCCAGCACTCGGGAGGCAGAGCCAGGTGGATCTCTGTGAGTTCGAGGCCAGCCTGGGCTACCAAGTGAGTTCCAGGAAAGGCGCAAAGCTACACAGAGAAACCCTGTCTCGAAAAAACCAAAAAAAAAAAAAAAAAAGAATAAACACTCATCTTGAGGTATTTTAACAGGACAATTAATATAATTATATTGTTCAGCATTAGACTTGGAATTTAAAAAAAAAAAAAAAGCTGAGAGTGACGCTGATTTCCTGATGATCATGGGCAAGATCCAGGGTTCTAGCTCCATACCAATGAGTTATCAGGTGGTTAATTTGATCACATGTGGATAAGAATAAAATTAAGCCGGGTGGCGGCGGCGGCGGCGGCGGCGGCGGCGGCGGCGGCGGCGGCGGCGGCGCGGCGGCGGCGGCGGCGCACGCCTTTAATCCCAGCACTCGGGAGGCAGAGCCAGGCGGATCTCTGTGAGTTCGAGGCCAGCCTAGGCTACCAAGTGAGTCCCGGGAAAGGCGCAAAGCTACACAGAGAAACCCTGTCTCGAAGAAAAAAAAAAAAAAGAAGAATAAAATTAAAGGCATGTGCCATCCATGTCAGCACTCAGGGCATAGAGGCAGATCTCAGTGAGATCCATCCTGGTCTATGAATCGATTTCCAAGATAGCCAGGGTTGTTACACAAAGAAACCCTGTCTCGAAAAACAAAACAAAAAAAACCAAAACAACAACAACAACAAATATATACAAGCTGGGTGGTGATAGTACACACTTTAATTCCAGCACTCAGGAGGCAGAGGCAGGAGGATCTCTGAATTCTAAGTTAAAGGCCAGCCTGGTCTACAGAGTGAGTTCCAGGACAGCCAGGGCCAGATAGAGAGAAATCCTGTCTTGAAAAACCAAAACCAAATAAACATAAAGAATATTTTTAGGCCAGGCAGTGGTGGCGCATGCCTTTAATCCCAGCACTCAGGAGGCAAAAGCAGAAGGATCTCTGTGAGTTCAAGGCCAGCCTGGGCTACAGTGTGAGTTCCAGGAAAGGTGCAAAGCTACACAGAGAAACCCTGTCTCGAAAGAAAAAAAAAAAATAGTTTCAGAATTTCATTACTAAACCTGCCTCCTCATGGTCTAGTCACCAGTTAAGTTCTGCCTCCCTAAGACCTCATCCCCCTGAGGAAGGAAAGCATTCCTGTGGTGTCACTTCCATTGGCATGCCTGGCTAAAGAGAAAGCCAAGGAAGCCCTGAAAATTTCTAAGATGTGCCTTGGCAACCCACTAAAAAAAAAAAAAGAAAAAAAAAAAAGTGCTTGACAGAGAAAATTTTCTGGACTCTAATGACAAGTTCCAGGAGATCCGAGGACTCACCAAGTACACACAACAATACATAACTTTTAAAATTCAGAAATAAGCTTCACTAATATACTCCTTTCCCAGTAAAGAATCATTCATGTGTCTTGCTTCCTTTTCAAGTACTAGAGATGAACTCACTGAGGCTGACTGAAACAAAAGATGAAAACTTGTTCCAGGAGGGACTGTCTTAGAGACCCACCATGGTTTCTAATCACAGGAAGGGGAAGAATGATCACTAAGTAACACAGGTGGCTGTTGATTTCTCCCAGGTCCAGAGAAAAGACAAGAAGCATGTAAATAGAGGCCAAGAGCTGGCAGACATCACACAGGAATTCAGATGCTTTCTTCTCCAACCTAGTTGCTAAATCCACATTACAGTCACTTTCATTTTCCCAGTAACAGTAAAGCTGCTTTTAGCCTTTAAAATATGAATTAATTCATTTCCTAGTATTTCTTGGAGTAGTCTAATATATAAGCATCCTATAACCACATCCATCTTGAAGAAAAATATTACATAGGAATTAAAAGTGGTGGTATAACTGCTTGTTCACTTTCAAAATACTGAATTAGGTATTCCTGTGTTCTGGGCTATCACAGGATGTGTAACTTATTGATGTGAGTTTGTGATTATAGATCACAAAGTAGTTCCCAGAGTGAACACAACATCATCACACCAACAGCATCAGAATTACCTAGAAATTTGTCCAAAGTGTTTCAGGGGCAGGAGAGATGGCTCAGCGTTAAGAGCTCTGCCTACTCATCCAGAGGTCTGAGATCAATTCCCAGCAACCACATGGTAGCTCACAACCATCTAGGAATCCAACGCCCTCCTCTAATGAGCAGAGGAACATGCAGACAGCACTCATACATAAATCAGTAAATCTTTAAAAGCATAAATTTTCAGCTCTACTCCATACCCTGGTTTAGAAATTGAGGGAAAGAACTACTAACTACTGCTTTAACAAGCTCTCCAGAGAACTCTAACACACCTCACTCATCATGGAACACTGGTTCCCGAGGTTATCTCAAGGTCTTAAGGTGGTTCTCAGCATTTGGTTTCTTGAGCCATTTAGTATTCCGTAGAGCATGAAATGAGTGGGAACAGACAAGTGCAAGCAGTTTGGTAAATCACAGAAATTACAACACTTGAAAGATGTCAGCATGTTGATAATGAAAAGTGTGGCAGTTGGGACTAGAGAGATGACTCAGTAGTGAAAAGCACTTGTTGCTCTTACAGAGGACCTGTGTTCATTCAGTTCTCAGGACCCACAGAGCAGCTCACAGCCATCTACAACTCCAGTTACAGAAGAATCAACACTCTTCTGACCCCCATGGGCACCAGGCACCCACCTATGCATACACATGTATACTCATACAAAATAAAAATAAAAACTCTAAGAATTTTTTTCTAAATTGTTACATTCATATAACACACAACAAGGCAATAAAAGAAAACTCACACGCCAGGTATGGTGGTGCATACCTTTTTAATCCTAGCACTCTGAAGGCAAGCAGGTTGATCTCTAAGAGATCCAGGGCAGCCTTGTCTACACAATCAGCTCCAGGCCAACTAAGGTTACATAGCGAGACCCTATCTCAAAAAACCAAACAACAACAAAAGAGAAAGCTCATTAAAGTATATTATAGAAAAGTTTTTTTTAAAGAGGGTGCTTCTAGAAGATTAAAAACAAAATATTAACAAACAAAATTATCATCACAGGCAAGGAGAGCTAATCCCTCTTTTATGAGTTATGAGACTGCTCTAAAGGCCTGTTTACAGGACTGGCCTTAGCCGGCAGTTGGAAATAATTTACAGAAAGCTAGATTTCTGAAGAGCTCCCACCATCAACTGATAAGAAAGGCTCACTGTGCCTGAACTGCATGTGCGAACAAAATGGTTATGCTCAGCACCTGCTTTCAGTCTAAGGGTCTAGAACTACTTGTATATATGCCAGGCATGAGTTATTTGTGTGATGGTCACCAAGCCCTGCAGCAGCTACTAACAAGCTTCCCTAGTTAGGAACATTTCCCTTGCATTGTCACAATTTCTTGGAGAATTAGATATGGCTTGTGTGACTCTACTGGGAGAAACTTGGACCCGGTTCCCCCCAAACTTTACCCCATGCACCTTGTCTTTTGCCGATTCTGCTTTCTATCCTTCTGCTGTAATAAGACATGGAGGGCTGTAAAAACAATTATTACACCAAGTCAGGCCTGTGTGTTCCCTTAGCAAATTACCCAACTGGAGAATGGTGCTGGGAATCCCCAATATATTTTCTTACTTACACTATTAATGAGGGAAAACATTGTCAACACCATTAAGTCTGCCATGTTCATGCTACCCTTATTTGATCCATTAGTAAAAGCATTTTATTATTATTTTATTCCCATTATCTTATTTTGCAACATATCCAGTAAACCTAATTCAATCACATGCAAAATCCTTAACCAGTCAAAGGCAGGGCAAACTTACAAGCCATTGGGGAAACTGGTATGCTGTAACCAACAGAGGAATACTTTCTAGGCAGGACAAAACAAGAGAAGACTGACCACTAAACCTGGTTACCTGGAAAACATAAAACTTAAAGATACTGGGAACAAATCTCAAATAAAGTCATCATTTCCCACAACTCTAAATTATATGTAACTTCTGTTATTTTATACAGTAAGACATAATGACAGGCAAGGCAAAGTTTCAAATGAAGCCCTAAATTATGTCACAGATTCTAGAGCTCCCGAGGACTGGCTTGCCACCAGGCTGATTCTCAACAGGTCAACCTTATTAAGCAAACTGCCAAGAATGCCAAGTGAGAACAGCTTACTTCTCCGTGCTCTGAGGACGCTCGTGGTGAGGGATACTGAAGAAACTCAAGGGAGTTTGGCAAACTTACTTTTAGAAAGGAACTCTTTACACCATTTAAAAGACCAAGGAAATGTTGGAAAATGTTAAGAATATAAAGATTAAATAAGATTAACACGGTGCTTATTAATAACAGTATCATTAATGATGGAACTTTTCAGTCTTACAATCACCACTAAAACTTTCTAATCTGTGTAAACTATTAGGGCCATGAGTACTTTCTTTTTTTTTTTTTTTTTAAAGAGATAGGGTCCGGGCGGTGGTGGCTCACGCCTTTAATCCCAGCACTCGGGAGGCAGAGGCAGGCGGATCTCTGTGAGTTCGAGGCCAGCCTGGGCTACCAAGTGAGCTCCAGGAAAGGCGCAAAGCTACACAGAGAAACCCTGTCTCGGAAAAAAAAAAAAAAAAAAAAAGAGAGATAGGGTCTCACTATGTAGTTCTGGCTGTCCTAGAACTTACTCTGTAGACCGGACTGTCCTCAAACTCAAGAGACTCACCTGCCTCTGCCTCCCAAGTGCTGGGACTAAAAGTGTGAGCCACTACATTGAGCTTAGGCTAAGGATACTTATAGTTTATAAGAATTTGATATAAAATAAGACAATGAAATACTAGAATTCTGTGGCATAGTGACTGGAATTAAAATAGTCAAAAGTAGAGAGGCTGGGAATATGGCTTGGTGGGTAAAGTGCTTAATGTGCAACATGAAGACCTGATTTTGAATCACCCACACCTATGTCAAAAGCCAGGCACGGCAGCATGTGCCTGCAACTCTAATACCTGGGTAATCTGGGGTGCAGGTAGATTCCTGGAGCCCACTAGCCAGCTAGTAAAGGTAAATTAGTTCAGTCAAAACTGTCTGTCTCAAAAGACAAGGTGGAAGACAGGTGCCAGAGACACCCCAAATCAACCTCTGGCCTTCATACACATATACACCACACACAACAATCAACTATGTACCGATACCTAATGTCTGCTGATGAGACCTGGTTAACCCAGTATTTATTAGTCTGTCTTTAGCACTAGGATATTGTATAAATGTTTTCAGCACTGACTTTGCTTGCTTATATTCTCAAAAGCCAAAGTTTTAGTCCCCCTAATAAACCAAGCTGTTTTTCTTTTACTGCATTTAATTAATTTCTTTGTGTGGATGTGTGTGTGTGCCCTCTCTCATGTGTGCATGGAGGAGGTCTGAGCACAACTCGTGGGATTTGGTTTTCTTTCCACCATGAAGGTCGTGAAGATTGAATTCAAGGTCATCAAGTTTGACAGTAAGTGCCTTTACCCTCAGAGCCATCATGACAGCACAAACCCAAGATCTTACTTTTACCTAGAGCTGCACTGCTTTTTATCCCTCAGGCAGTGCTGACTATCTATAACTCACAGAAGGTAAATAATATTCTTCTGCTAAGGACTTTTAATAAACTAGAGAATGTCTATGTGAATTTAGTCAATGAAATAACTGTTTGTATAGATGTGTCAAATTTTGGAAACTCAAGAAGGTGCAACAGACAATACATGAAAATAGTCCTGGCTGTCCTAGAACTCATTCTGTAGACCATGTTGGTCTTGAACTCACAGAGATCCACCTGCCTCTGCCTCCTGAGTGCTGGGATTAAAGGCAAGAGCTATCACACCTGACTATAAATGGAGGGAATTTTAATCTGGAATGACAAAGCCGTTTTTTTGGGAGTCTCTGAAGCTACAGCCAGATGACTTTCAAAGAATATTTGTGCAGTAAAGTCTGTGTTTTCAACACGACCTCCAAAGGTTTTAAAAACCCGTATTACACCATGGTTTTTCATAAAAGTTATCTAATGAAAGTTGAAGAAATATTATTTTGAAGCAGCCAATTTTAGTTTAGTGATGTGTAACTGTAATCCCAGCATTTGGGAAGCTGGGGCAGGAGGATCCCATGTTCGAAGCTAGCCTGTATGCATAATAAAATCCTGTCAAAAATAAATATATACATTTTTAGAAAGGGAGCTGGACAGATGGTTTAGCAGTGAGCCACCATGTGGTTGCTGGGAATTGAACTCAGGACCTTTGGAACAGCAGCCAGTGCTCTTAACCGCTGAGCCATCTCTCCAGCAGATGGTTTAGCAGTGAAGAGCATGTACTGCTCAAACAAACATCCTGAGTTCAGTTCTCAGCACCCATATCGGGTAGCTTACAACCTCCTTTACTTCAACTCCAGGAGATTCAACATCATCTTCTGGCCCCCTGGAACAGAGTACTCACAAACTCACTGTCACACACACATAGACACATTATTAAAAAGTTTAAAAACAGTAAGAATCCAGTGGTGGTGGCACATGCCTTTAATCCCAGCAAAGGCAGGCAGAACTTGGGAGTTCAAGGCCAGCCTGGTCTACAGAGTAATTTCCAGGACATGCAGAGCTACACAGAGAAACCCTGTCTTGGGGGGGGGGGGGACAACCAAGAAAGAAAGAGCAAGGGGGGAGGGGAAGCCCGCACCAAGATGAATGGGGCTGAGGGTATATATAGCTCAGTAGCACAGTGCTGGCCTAACATATGCAAGGTCCTGGGTCTGATGACTGCACTGTAGGCAGGGGAAAGAAATGTGGGGAGACTCAGATGACTATGTATGACCAGTTATCATAAGTAAAAATTAAGTCTCTTAATTCTAAAAATATAATTTTCACCTAAACTCAAACTAGAAGATTTTTAAAAACTGTGTAGCTCAAAGCAGTGGTGCACACCTCTAATCCCAGCACTACAGAAGCAGGGGCAGGTGGATCTCTGAGTTCAAGGACAGCCTGGTCTACATACTGAATTCCAAGACAGCCACGGTTACACAGAGAAACCTTGTCTCAAAAAAAAAAAAAAAAAAGTTTCTAGTTTGGAAAATGATGACTATAATTTGGATACTTGAATCTAAGTCTCGGAACATCAGCCTGAAAAACAACTCAATAATGGACAGAGGTTACTGGAATGAAACTGACTATCTATAGATACTACAATTTCAACTCTGAGCAATTACAATTCCATCTGCTTTCTAATGGCATGCAGTATGTTCAAAACCCAGTAAAAAAATTTAATTCTAAAATGTGATATACAGACAAGAACTATTTGCTGATGTCTAGTAACCATCTGGTGGACTTGGAAATCTTACAATGGACTTTTAAATCAGAATCTTAAAAAAGTTCATGGAAGCATAAATTAAAATTTAAATGAAAACAAGATAAAATAAAGTTTAGGGTTTTTTTAGTTATACATAGAATATGGGGTTTTGCTAATATGCCAACCAGTATCATCACTTTAAAAATATAGTGAACATTTTGAAATCTGGTAAATATTTTCCATCAAAAAATTGAAAAGCAAGAGCTCAGGTGATCTCCAGTCTGCAGGAGCAATGGGCTTTCCTGGGTAGAGGGAAAGCTCAATACCTGTTGATAGCAAAAATGGCAATAGTGGATAAGCAGTCCTGGGAGACACCAAGGTTCTACTAGAATGAGCCACTTTGGCATCTGACTACTGAGACAGAAGGGAGCTTGGGACCAGCTAAAACTGTTCATACAACTGCCTTTTTTGAATCCCAACTCTTCCCGTATTCCACAGAGGTTGGACCCAAAGGGCCAGGCTCTAGTCTAGTGCTATCTCTGGTCCTAATGTCCCATCAGCCTCTGTTTGAGCCTAACAGTAGGTCCTGACGCTACAGCACTAAGTGCTGTTAGCAAATATAACCCAACCTCATGCCATGTCTCCTGGCAATCACGACTATCCATTCTACTTTGGGCAATGGAACTTGAGGCTACACAGTTACGTTAGCCCTGTACAACAATGTGCCTTCTTACCCTTAGGCTTGATCAGGATGTTGGCAGTGTCAGCCTTTTATCCCAGCACTCAGGAGGCAGAAGCAGGTAGATCCCTGTGAGTTTGAGGCCAGCCTGGTCTATAGAGAGTTCCAGGACAAGCTCCAAAGCTACACAGAGAAACCCTGTCTCAAAAAACAAACAAACAACAACAACAAAAAAAAAAAAGACACTAAGGCTTTAGAGCAGTGGTTTCAACCTTCCTAATGATGAGACCCTTTAATATAGTTGCTTGTGTTGTAGTGACCTCCAACCATAAAGATACTTTCATTGGGTTGGGGATTTAACTCAGTGGTAGAGTGCTTGCCTAGCAAGCGCAAGGCCCTGGGTTCGGTCCTCAGCTCTGAAAGAAAGAAAGAAAGAAATAAAAAAAAACCTTCCATTGTTAATCCTAACTGTAATTTTGCTACTGTTATTAATTATAATGTAAATATCTGATATGCAGGGTATCTGTGACTCCTGTGAAAGGGCCATTTGACACCCCCCCCCCCAGAGTTCAAAACCCTTTGTTCTAGAGATAACCCAAAGATTCCTGGTAAGAGTGTTTGGGACCACTATGCCACTATCAAACTCCCCTTGACCAATGAGTCAGACAGGAAGTAGATAGACAACAAATCTGTTTCACTGGGGGTATCAATGGCAACATCATCAGACAAAACAGGATACAAAAACAGGCTCTGACATTAACATGGCATATGTCAACACCCTGATCAAGCCTAAGGGTAAGAAGGCACATATATGATCCACTGGCTACTGATTTGGATGCCTTTGTATGTTGTCAACCAAACTAGGGGCGCTAAACTGAGTAGAGCCAGCTAATTCTAAATACATTTTTATTATAAGTTAAAACTATAGGGCCAGCAAAATGGCTTAGCAAATAGATAACTGCTACTATTCCTGACTATGAGCTGAATCTCCAGAACCCACACAGTGGGAGACAATCGACCAAAACTGTTCTCCATCTCAAGTGTGTATATGTGGTCCATGTACACACACACACACACACACACACACACACACACACACACATAATATAAAAAAAACTTTTATGAAAACTGAAAATATCAGTATGAAGTCACAACATACCCATGTTTCTAACTTTTGTTTTGTTTTGACAGGGTCTTACTCTCTAGCCCAAGCTGGCTACAAACTCCTGGTGATCCTCTTCCCTCAGCCTCCTGAGTGCTAGGATTATAGCAATGAATTACCACACCTGGCTCTAAATTTTATTTTTGAAACTTATTAGAAGCAATGAGTAATCCAACAGCAGTGAACAGACCTGACAATTGACTGTGATTGCTAAAGCCCATTTCCCAGTTGAAACTTCAAGAGTTCCTTGAAGAAATAGCCAGTTCTCGGGCTAGGGTGGGAAATGCACACGGGATTAACTGAGAAAAAGAGGGAGTTAGTCTAGAAGAACAGAGAACTCCATTACAAAGGACTCCATCTGGACACAAGCCAGACAACAGAAGTATCTAAAGCGCAACTGCAGTCAGGCAGGGCGGAAGGATGACACTTGCAATCCCAGCACCTCAGCAGCAGAGGCCGGAGGAGTCAAGAATTGAAGATCAGCCTGACTTATACAGTGGGTTAGAGGCCAATCTAGGTTACATGAGATCCTGCTTTGAGGGGCAGAGGGGAGGAGCATGCTGAAGAGATGACTCAGTGGTTAACAGCACTGACTACTCTTCCAGAGGGCCTGGGTTCAATTCCCAATACCCATATGGCAGCTCATCTGCAATTCCAGTCCTAAGGGATTTGACATCTTCTGGTCAGTGTGCACTGCATGCACTACACAGACATACATGCATCACATAAAAAATATTAAGTAAGAAAGAAATCAGGGGCTGGAGATGGCTCAGCAGTTAAAAGCATACATTTCTCTTGCAGAGTGACTGAGTTCAGTTCCCAGCACCCATGAGAAGTGACTTACATCTACCTTTAACTGCAGCTCCAAGGGACTCTGATGCCCTCTTCTGTACTCTGCAAGCACCTGCACTTTGTGTGCATACCCTCCCATAGACACATACACATACATAAAATTAAACGATATAAAATTTTTAAATGATTTGAAATTTTTTAAAGAATTGATTTAAATCCTTTAAAAAAAAAAGGAAAGAAAGCAAGCAAAATGCAAGAAACAGAGAACTACAGTGGTTTTAAAGCCCATTGACTACATAAAGATCCATGACACTGCAAGAAGCAATTGGTCACAACAGGCAGTCACCAGAGCATCGACACCCCAAAACTAGCAAAATGAGGAAGGTAAAATTAACATCTATTTTGCTTTGGAAGATTTTAAAGATACTAAATAAATGCAAGAAGAGTTTTGGGGTTTTTTTTAAAGATTTATTTATTATGTATACAGTGTTCAGTCTGCATGCCAGAAGAGGGTGCCAGATTTCATTACACAGGTTGCTGGGAATTGAACTCTGAACCTCTGGAAGAACTGTCAGTGCTCTTAACCGCTGACCCATCTCTCCAGCCCAAAAAGTTTTCTTTATACAAGGATTTCAACTAATAAATGTCAGTAAGCTGTAATAAGAAAACCATCTTTTATGTTGGTTGGGCAAAGCACTCTACTACCACTGAGCTGTTGTCTCCAACACAATGCCATCTTTTATCTTCCTTGGGGATGAGGTCAAACCAGCATTTGAGCTTCTCCCATCTGTGAGTGACATCTATTAGAAAGGCTGATGGGATCTGACCAGTCCTTGTAAAACCAAAACTGAACCAGCCTAACGATGGAGGAGGAACCCTGACCTGCTATGCTGATGCTCACCAAAGGCTTCAGAACCAATGGCGAGAGAGAGTACAGGAAGTACGGGGTTAACCAAAACTACAAAATACAACCAGTCTAACAGAATGTGCACAGTTCTCCAGGTGAAACGACACCATTCTTTCCTCACATGAAGGGAAAGGAGAAAACTTAACAGGCTACACTTGTGTGCACAGCTCTTCCATGTGTGATGTGACAATTTCTGGCTTCTAAATTAAACACACCAATTGTAAAAACCATTTTTTGAGACTAGGCAAATGTAAACAACATTTTGGCTACAGCATATTAAGGAATTGAAGAACTTGTTAACACTACTAATTAGTGACATTAACAGCACTGTGGTTATACTTTTTAAACGTCCAAGTATGTTAGTAGATTTATACTGAAATATTAAGGGGTGCACACCTTTAATCTCAGCACTCGGGAGGCAGAGCCAGGCAGATCTCTGTGAGTTCGAGGCCAGCCTGGGCTACAGAGTGAGTTCCAGGACAGGCACCAAAACTACACCAAGAAATCCTGTCTCAAAAAACCAAAAAACACGGTAGTATATGCACACACTACTATCCTGTCTGGAACTCAGAGTGTAGCTCAGACTGTGTGTTCACTTCAAGCTCCAACACTGCAAAATGAAAGAAATAACAAAACTCCGCCATCCTGTGGGTCTTTCTAGAGCCTTTTAAGCAGTGGTTCTTAACCTGTGGGTCACAACCCCTTTGAATCACTGGAAAAAACAGATATTTACATTATAATTCATAACAGTAGCAAAATTAGTAATGAAGTAGCAACAAAAATAAATTTCATGGTTGGGGTCACTATAACAAGAGTCACAGCATTAGGAAGGATGAGAACCATTGCTAACATATGAACCTAATACAAGTAAATGACCTAAGATTTTTCTATGGGATAAACTTGTTTTGTTTTTCGAGACAGGGTTTCTCTATGTAACAGTCCTGGATGTCCTGGAACTCACTCTGTAGAGAGATCCACCTGCCTCTGCCTCCCGAGTGCTGGGATTAAAGGCATGCGCCACCGCCGAAGTGGCTCAGGATAAACTTTTTTAAGTTGTCTGAACTTTTTCAAATCTGAAGAAGTTTTGGATCGTAAGAGTCCAAAGTAAGAATGATAACATATCCCACACTCTCAGAGACAAGCACTTCTTTCCTATTGGAGCTTCTAAGGAAATGTAAGGTTTGGCACTGGCTGAAAACTGCGTAAGTTTTCTGGGATCTCGGAAAAATGAACACTGGTTCCTTCGCTGGTCAGGAGATCCAAATGAAAAAGTGTGGTGGTATTGTGTTCCCCAAAATATTGTGTACTCTAATAAATTTATCTGGGGTCAGAGAACAGACAGCCACTAAATACAAAGGCTAGAAAATGGTGGCACTCACACCTTTAATCCTAGCATTCCAGAGATAGAAATCCCTCTGGATCTCTGTGAGTTCAAGGCCACATTGGAAATAGCCAAGCATGGTGACACACGCCTTTAATCCCAGAAAGCCAGCCTTTAATCCCAGGGAGTGGTGGTAGAAAGCAGGAAGATATATAAGGCGTGAGGACCAGAAACTAGAGGCATTTGGCTGGTTAAGCATTCAGGCTTCTAGTAGCAGTTCAGCTGAGAGCCATTGGGATGAGGACACAGAAGCCTCCAGTCTGAGGAAACAAGACCAGCTGAGGATCCGGCGAGGTGAGATAGCTGTGGCTTGTTCTGTCTCTCTGATCTACCAGCATGGACCCCAATAACTCGCCTCGGGTTTGATTTTATTAATAAGTACCTTTAAGATTCCTGCAACAAAGAAGTCCACTCAGAAGTCTGAATCCGTAATTCTTATCCAGTTTCAGCAGCTGCCAACAGTACTGTCTTACAAAAGGTTCTAAAGCAACATTTAGAACCCAAAAGAATCTTCAGGGTCCTGCCAGTTATCAATGTAGGACACACCCCTCCCTCAAGCTAAGGATGGAGCTCAGTGGGAGGCATGTGCTGTGATCATGAGGTGGTCCCAGCTTTAATCCTCAGCAGAGAGGAGAGGAGAGGACTAGACTCTAAAAAGCATGTGGCATTACTGAGCAACTTGGTACTGACTCAGAAGGAATTTAAATACTTAGTCCCCTCCATAAATTTAAGTGGACTGCTGAAACACCGGCCCTCCGACCACACTCTACCCAGCACCCTACAAAACAAACAACCACCCACCACTTTCAGTTGTCCTTCATTCTACCCAGCAACCAACAGGCAGGCAAGGCAGTGTGGTTGTTCAAATGGCAAGCTGTGGTGCCAGAATGAGTCCAAATTCCTCTTCTCTGGGCCTTGTTCTCCTATCTGTAAACCTGCCTTGTAGTATGGTCATGAAAATCAGCTTTGCTTTGAAGACATGAATACTTAGTGACATTTGATCATCTTTTTTTTTTAGTAATCACTACTATCTTTTACATTATACCTTATCAGAGATATAAAGGATTAGAATAATTTTTAAGAAATTACTCTGATAAATACCCTTCGTCCCACTAAATCCTTTCAAAAATATCTTTAAAGGCAAACAAGTTTCTATGACACTTCTTTGAAATACTATATTTAGATGTTTCCTTTACAGCATCTCATCTTATTTGTACAGACTAGAGCATACTTTAGTCTCCAAGATTTTGTTTCAATTTAAACACCACAATTAAGACAATGTGCTAGACTTTCCTCACTGCCACAGAGACAATTAAAAGGAATGGAAAATGTCTTTTGCTGCACAGTTTCAAGGGTTTCATCGCACAGTCTCTGGTATCTATGGAGGTCAGAAGAGGGTGCCAGATTCCCTGGAATTGGTTCATGGTTATTGTGAGCCACTACATGAATACTAGGAACCTGGGTCCTCTGTAAGAGCAGCAGGTGTTTTTACTGTTGAACCCGCCTCTCTGGCCCCAATAAAGATGTATTTTTAACAAGACAAATTTTTTTAATTATTTGAAGTTTTACCTATACTTTACAATGAAACCAACAAAATAACTAAAACATATAAAAAAACAAGATGGAGAGAACGAGCATTGGCACTGGTGGTATTGGCTTTCCAAAATGAGAAAAAAATTATTCTCTGTACATCATCAATAAATACAGTTTTCCAGGCATAGTAATACACATCTGTAGTCCCAATATTTGGTACACAAAGGGAAACTTTTGGTACTACAAATTTGGTACTAACTGCTCTACATTCCAGGTGCCAGGACAGCAAGGACTACATAACAAGATCCTGTGTGTTCCCCCACATACACACTTATCCTACCACCCCTAAAAGAAAAAAACTGAAGAGACAGTTCAGCAGCCAATACTCACTCCACTTGCAAGGTATCCACCCACTGGCCTCTTCTGGCCTCCACGAGCACTAGATATGCATGTGGGGCACCGACATATGCAGGCAGGCAAAAACCCTCACGCATAACAAATAATAAATATTAAAGGCCAAAAACTTTTAAAATATTTGTTCTATTTATTTGTATTTGGGCAGGCACAGGCTTGCCACAGCTCTATGGAAGTTTCAGGAATGGGTTCTCTTCCACCTGATGGGTCACCAGAGATGGAAAGCAGATCACAAACAAAAACAGATCTCTTCTTCTACCTGGAACAACTACAAGATTACCTAGCCAATGCTGATATAGAAATGTACTGAATGTACTCTAGAACAGTGTACTGCAACTATTAAACTGAAGACAGGAACAACATAGAAGATCTATGCCTGTTCCTAAGATCCCTATCAGAAGGGTCAGCAGTCATTCCTTCATTGTGAATCTTGTCTCCCATTACCCTCATTTGGTAAACTGAAAGACCAAATCAAAAAGATGACTCCAAGTAAGAGACTAGGTGCAGTGGCTCAAGCTTGCAAACCCAGTATGTGAAAGGGGTAGCAGGAAGATGAATCAAGCTTATCCTCAACTATACACAGAGTTTGAGGCCTGCCTGAGGTTCATTAAAACCCTATCTCATCGTGGTTCATACAGAAACCCCCAACTAGTCGAAGCGTCGGAGGAGCGTTCAACCACAAAAATCAACTCTGTATCACATTCGCTCCCCAGGGTCAGGACCATCTCAGAAGGAGACAAGGAAGGACTGCAGCAAAACAGCACCTTCTGGAGATGACAGAACAACTGTGCTCATAGGCTCACAGCTGTGTGGCTGCTTGCACAAGACCTGCATAAGAGCAAGCCAGTCAGCATTCCAGCATGAAGCGGGCAGAGGCTCATAAGCCCATACCCCTAGGTGAGGAGCTATGGCTTCTGGGGGGAGGGAAGGTCATTTTGCTTTAAGGTTGTGGCTCCTGGTAGGTCAACCATATTCTGGTGGATGGCCCCACACCCAATATCTAGACAGCACAAATGGGTTATTTTAAAAAGGAATGAAGCTGAGGGAAATGAGGTAACAAGGATCTGGAAGGAGTTAGGGTGAGGAGTGGGGTTGGTGAATACTGTATGAATATCTCAAAAGAATAAAAACCCCAACTTTAGAGGAATCAAATGAAAAGTGAAAATAAATCAGCTAGAGAGGCTTTACTCTTTGGGAAATACCTAGATCCTAAACACCTTGTTCTGCTTCCTACAACCAAGCTTAATGAGCTCCAGGTACCCAGCTTAGACTTCACCAAGCCATGGGATAACTTGGAAACTACCTAGTCCCCTAAGCATCTAAAAGGCAGTTAAGATCAACCACAAAGAATGTGTTTATTCGAGGTGTAGTCTAGACATAGTTGGTCTGCACCAGAACACAATTTCCATCTTCATCAAATTCCAATGTAGTAAAGAGTAGACAGAAATCCCATTTTAGAAAGAAAGCTAAAGGGCTGGATCATTTTACTAAGCTAAGGAGGCAGAGGAGAGTAGAATAATACCTCCAAACAAACTGCACCTTAATCCACAGAATATGTGAAAATGTCACATTACCTATCAAGGGAAAATCTAAAATTGTAGAATGAACTAAGGTTGTTCATCAGCTGAATGTGGAATGCAATGATCATGATGAATACAGCCCAAAACAAAATCATAAACTTACTTAAAACATTATGAGATAATTT
Source organism: Peromyscus leucopus (assembly GCF_004664715.2). Classification (NCBI taxonomy): domain Eukaryota; kingdom Metazoa; phylum Chordata; class Mammalia; order Rodentia; family Cricetidae; genus Peromyscus; species Peromyscus leucopus. Next base: position 47,899,280 of record NC_051067.1, read on the forward strand.
TGTGATTTTTGTGGTTTGTAACCTGATTGCATGGTTCACAAGTGTGACTTTTGTAGATGACAACATTGTGTTACAACAGCAAAAGACTAGACACAATATTATCATATGGATCCTTATTCTTGAGAAGAGGAAGCTGGATAAACAAAGAGGTGGTGTCAGAGGTGGAAATATCAATAGAAAAGGAATTGTTTTGAGGAGCTGAAGAGATGGTTGAGGAGTTAAGAGCACTAGCTGCTCTAGAGGACCTAGTTCAATTCCCAGCATCCACATGGCAGCCCACAACCTTCTGTAACTCCAGTTTGGGGGTTTCTGATGCGCTCTTCTGGTCTTCTTGGGTACTACATGCATGTAGTACACATATACATTCAGGCAAAAACCCATATCCACAATAAAATAAAATTTTTATTTTTAAAAACTGGGATGGAGGGCAAAGATACTGTAATTGTGTTTAGCCTCCAAAGCTGCAAAAGGCAAGGAACATAAGTTGTCCCTGGAAGACAAACGAGTCCAGTAAGAGTCATGTATGACTTCTGACCTCCAGAAATCTGAGCTAATGGAGTCTGCTGTTTTTAACAGCAACTGAATTATAGAATATAAGTACCAGGCCAGGTATGGTGGCCCGTGCCTTTAATCCCAACATCAGGCAGCAGAAGCAGCAAATCTCTGTGAGTCTGGGTACAAAGTTAGTTCCAAGACAAGACTGTCACACAAAGAAACCCTGTCTTAAAAACACACACACACACACACACACACACACACACACACACACACACACACGAAAAAAAAAGAGTATATGTACCTAAATTTTAGCAATGACACTTATAAAAATCTGTCTCATTCATGCCTCAAAATTTAGCTAATATAGTTTTACATAAATTCTTCACTCCTAAAAAAAATTAAACAGTAATTAATCCTAAATTTAAACTTATTTTGAGTCAGTGAGAAAGCTCAATGGATAAGGGATTTGCCATGCAAAGTTGTCCTCTGGCTTCCACATGAGCCACAAGGTGAGCTTTCGTGTGTACACACACACACACACACACACACACACACACACACACACACACACACACCACACACAATATTCAAACTGATAACAGATACTACATGTGATCTTAGCCAAAAGGCTGAGAAACCATACATAGTATTAAGTAAATATTTTTTAACTTCTTATTTTTGGGCCGGGGGTGTCTTTTAATTGGTAGAGTGCCTGTCTAATGTGTAAGAAGTCCTGGGTTTGATTCCTAGCACCACATAAAAGGGTATGGTGTCCATGCTTGTAATCCCAGCACTTAGAAGGCACAGGGAAGAGTATCAGGATTTTAGTAGTGGTAGAGCAGGATACCACTTAATATCACCATTCAAGAAGCAGACGTAAATGGACTTCTGTGAGGCCAGTCAGTCCCAGGCCAGCCAGAGCTACATAGTTAAGACTGTCTCAAGAAAACAAAAACAATCTCTTATCCAAAGCTCTTTCAGTTAGAGTACAATCTAGGATACTTAAGTTTCTCTCTCTAAAAATAAAAAAAAATAAAGACCACTTCACACTCTTTTAAATTACAATTTATTTGTCTACCAACCAAGAAAGTAACATGCCCTTGACTTGGCTTTGTCTTTTTTGAAACAGGATCTCACTTTGTAATCCAGGATTGTTTCAAATTTACTATGTGGCCCAGGCAGGTCTCAAACTCACATTCCTATGCCAATACAACTTGTAGAAGTTGATTGTTTTAATTTACAGGTTCATTTTCTAGCACAAAAACTTTATTTATGAAAATTTAATAGAACACTTTCTAAATTTTTCTACTTCCCATAACCTCTTAAATAAAAATGGGATATATTTAAAGCTTGATAATTCATGATCTACATTTTAAAAAGGAACATAAAGCATAATAAGCAATAATACATGTGTCTCCTAAAGTATCTGTTTTTCCTGAAGTATCTGATTCCAGCTCTCATTTGTACCCATTTCTGCCACTCCCTAGCTTATACATATATAGTCACTCACAAGCGTGTGTGCATGAACACTTTCATAAGCATGTACCTACACACATATACACACACACAAAGTAAATGAATTTTTTAATTTATTATTAATTTGTGTTTATGTATTATGCATGTATGCATGCTATGGAGGCCAGAATAACTTCAAAAGCCCACATAGCTGAAGTTAAAGAAACCAAACTCAGGTCCTCTGAAGACCAGGAAGGGACTAACCACTGAGCCATCTCTCCTACCCCTCAAACTCTTCAAAGCCTTGCTTTCCTTTTCCTCTCTTTTAAAAAACCAACTTTGAAGCAGGAAAAGTTTTCTCAGAATTAAATCCACTGTAGTTTATTTTTAATGTATTTTCAAATGACTTCTAATTTTTAGGAGAACCGGGTAATTTATTTAAGAATGTTTAATACCACTAAGTAAATAAATTCTAGATTCAAAACTTGTTTCCAATGAAGCTATCAAAAGGTCATTAAACAGCCACAACTTTCTGACTTACTTATAATTAGGCAGCAGGGCTCAGTGTACTAACTGAAGTGAAGCTCTATGATCAATTTAATGTGTGCCTGTGGGCACATCACTCAGCATCTCTGCATTTGCTTCTTCAACCATAAAAAGAGAAAAATGCTGCTGTCCTGCCTCAGAGGTATGTTCTAAGAAATAACTAATGACTACAGAACTTAAAACATTACAGAATCAGAGCGTTAAGGAATCCCTTTAAACCATATACTCGGGACCTAAAGCATCCATCTTTGAGACAGACACTGGTCTGTCTCAAAATTAACCTTTCAAGAATACTACATATAGCTGAGTGGTGGTAGTGTATGCCTTTAATCCCAGCACTCGGGAGGCAGAGCTAGGTGGATCTCTGTGAGTTCGAGGCCAGCCTGGTCTCCAAAGTGAGTTCCAGGAAAGGTGCAAAGCTACAGAGAAACCCTGTCTCAAAAAACCAAAAAACCAAAAACAAACAAACAAACAAACAAAAAAAAAACTACATACATACATCAAAGATTCCGAGAACAACCAGAAGTTTTGTTTGTTTGGTAGGTACTGGAGAGCTAACATAGGACAAGCTCCCTATAACTGAACTATACCACTGGGTATTCCCTTTTCTTATGAGACAAGTGACTGGCTATACTTGAGATCCTCCTGCCTCAGCTTCTCAAGTGCACCAGCACTTGTGATCACACTGTGCTCGACCAAGGATATCTGAGAAGTGGCCACCCAATAAAAGGGCCTCCTCTGTTAATCCTCGTGGCTTACCTTAGGGGCAATCCCTTACAACTGGACTTCATTAGTAACAGCTGCAAAATCACTTCACAAGACTGTTAAGACTCTGTACACATTATAGATCCTCAAAGAGTATTCACTCCTAGTAGCACTAGACATTCAAATCAACTAACAATACCAAACACTACTCTAAGTCAGGCCTTCACAGTAGTACCCTGTACGTTCTTTGGTTAAAAAAAACGAAAAAAAGAAAGAAAAAGACACGCTGAATGTGAATAAAACCTTGCTAAAGTCATCAAAAAGAATGACTGGTCTGTATGAGGCTGCCCACCATGTTACATACTGTAATCCAGGCACATGGAAGGTAGAAGCAAGTCATCATCCTTGACTACAAAGGGAGTTTTAGTTATACACGACCTTGTCTCAAAATAACAGAAGGCCAGTTAGGAAGGTTCAGCCATAAAAGCACTTGCCACCAAGCTCAATCCCTGTATTCACACAGTGGAAGAGAGGAACAGACTCAGCAAAGTTGTTCTCTGACCTCCACACACTCATCCTCACAGACAGAAGATGGACACATACACACATATTAATAAGCAAACTAACCAACTACAAAGTGTGTTGAGGCCAGAAACTATTCCCTCTTCCCAGTAAATATATGTCCCCTTTCTCCTAACTTGGGCCACACTGTTCCAGCATAGCCTGGGCTAGAGCAAAACCCTGGTTCAAGGGGGAAGAGGGGCTAAGGGGACTGGAGGGGAGTGGAGCACAGTCCTTAGAATAAAGAAATCTGGCTGTATTTACCTTCCACCACTGAACACTGTCTTGTAGAATTTAGAGCATAAAACCAAAAACAGATGGGTATGGTAGCTCAGGAGGCAGAGGCAGGCGGATCTCTGAGTTTGAATCCAGGCTAGTCTACAAAGGACAACCAGGGATACATAGAGAACCCTGCCTTGAAAAGACAAAAAAGAAAAAAAAAAAAACAAACCCACAAGGTTTTAACTTTTAACCATAAAATTGCCATCAGAATGAATTTTGGTCAGAACAACAAAACTTGAGTCACTATATAACCCTAAAAAGGATTTAAATTCCCAAAACTTAAATATTCTTCTCTAGAACCTATAATCCAGCTGATGAGATGCTTAGCTGACAAAGGCACTTGCCATCATCTGAGGATCTGAATTTGATCACTGGTACCCACACAGTGGAAGGATAAAACCAAATACCATAACTTGTCCTCAAATCTCCACACAAGCATCACAGCATGTGTGCACACACAGAGACATATAAAAATGTAATTTTGATATTTTGAAACTAGTAATAGGAGCTACAATATACTAAGAGTCAGCCAGGTGGTGGTGGCACACACCTTTAATCCTAGCATTCGGGAGGCAGAGGCAGGTGGATCTCTGAGCTCGAGGTCAGCCTGGTCTACAGAATGAGTTCCAGGACAGCCAGGGCTACACAGAGAAACCTTGTCTCAAAAAACAAAAACTTGTGTGTGTGTGTGTGCGCGCGCGTGCGTGCGCGCGCGATGTAGTAATCACTGTTATTACATTTAGTCACCCCCAACAAGCCCTTAGGATTAGTACTTAACTAACTTCACATGTGGATGCTAGCCATCTTAGAAACTGCATACAATATGGTAAACCCAAGCTACAACTCAATCCCAAAAAGTTCTAATAACTCCTCACTGAACCAGCTTATAAAACAGTTCGTGCTCTTAGCAGTGGACTGGCCTCTCAGCACCTAACCAAGTACCCTGTAAAGTATTTTCAATGTACTTTTAACTTAATACATCTACAACTTTGTTCAACAGTGATTTTTATCCCCATTTTGAAAAAAAAAAAAAAAAAAAAAAAAAAAAAAAAAAAAAAATGAAACTAATAATTTACTTTCATCTCAAAAAACTGTACCTAAATTTCAGCAACCAATAAAGAAAGACCTCTTCTATGTCCCAGCCATATACCTTTAATCACTAACACCACTTACTGGGCATTTTTTAAATGATATCTTAAATATCAGTGTAAGTAAATCTTTTCTCTGTATGTCTTTTGCTGAAAAGTTCAATAGCTTCAAATGTTCATTTCTGCTATCAAAGTGATTACATTTTCTCTTTTGTTTTTTCAAAACAAAAATTTATTGTGTACACTGCAGGAGAGCAATCAGCTAGGTAGCACTCAGAGCCAAAAGCATCATTTTCAATGAAGCTTATTAAGTAGTCATCAATAACCATGCTCTGGATAAGCAATTGTGTTCTGAAGTCACATGTTTTCAAACCTGGGCCTAGAGGTATAGCTCAGTGGTGAGAGTACTTGTATGCACAAGACCTTGTGTCTGACCCCCTACAGTACTCTGTTGTGTTTATCTAAATTGTTCTATTACCAATAAACACTCAGGCGTCAGATATTGGGGTTAAAACCTAATAGATCAAAGAAGCAGTGGAGGAGCAACCAGCTGACCTTCTTGCCACACTTCCCAGATTGAAGAAACCTTGAACTCTCAAGTCCCTCTGTATTCCTTCCTGTGCATCTCCTAGATTCTCTATGGCTAATTCCAGTCAGCTAGTTGCTGGCCCTGCCCCCTGATTCAAGATCAAGATTAACTTTATTAACACAGTGTCTCAAGGTGATCAAATATCCTGCAAAAGTACTCATCCCACACAAAAAAAAGACTTAAATTTTTGGATACAATAGCAGACCTGGGCCAGGGATATGTCATTTCCCACAACCCACTTAACAAGTACATATGGGAGTACGTTTGCAATTCTAGCACTCCTGTGGCAAAATGGGAGGCAGGGACAAGTAGAGGCCTTTCTTTAACAAGATGGAACACCCTGAAGTTGTCCTCTGACCTCCCTGTGTGCACACTAACATAAAAACACACACAAACTTTTCAACTAAAAAGTTGTTTTAAAAGAGTAGTAACAGAACATTTATACAGTAATTCAGATATCCTAGAATTACACTGCCAAAGTTCCCAAACTACAATCTAAGAGACTACAAGTCAAGGATAGCTGTGGCACTTAGGAGGCTGAAGCTGGAGGACAACAACACGAGGAGAGAGAAAATACCTTAAATAAGAAGTCTGTCTAGAGCAGTGGTTCTCAACCTGTGGGTCACAACCTCTTTGGAGATTGAACGGCCTTTTCACAGGGGTCTCCTAAGACTATCAGAAAACAAAGATATTTACAATTTATAACAGTAACAAAATTACAGTTATGAAGTAGCAACGAAAGTAATTTTATGCTTGGGGATTACCACAACATGAGGAACTCTTTTAAAGGGTCGCAGCTTTAGGAAGGTTGAGAACCATTGGTCTAGAATGTATATCCAACCAGTGGTCCAACACAAAATCATAAACTTACTTTAAAACATTGAAACTGGGACTGGTGAGATGGCTCAGTGAGTAAGGCCAGTGCTGCCAAACTTGATGACCTGAGTTCCATCCTGAACCCACAGGTAGAAGCAGAGAACTGACTCCTACAGGTTGTCCTCTGACCTCTGTACACACATAATGGCACATTCAACCCCCACAAACATACACATCATACATGCATGCATGCGTACACACACAAATAAAAAAATAAAAATAACAAATAAATTTTGCAATTATATGTGTCCAAGGCACACTGTAACCTGACACTTAGAGTAGTATAAGACTTCACACAGAATTATCTTTCTCTTAAATGAGCTAATTTGTAACAGAAGGATGTACAGATTATTTCCTGTTAGACTTTGATCTTTACAAATCAATAATAATGGTCCAAAAAAGAAACCTCTCAACCTCCTTATCACCAAACACTAAAATTTACCTGGACAAATACCACACCACCCAAGGTAATGTCTTGCCTTATACTGATCTCCAACTATATCTATCCTGAATCAATAGGCAGTATTCTGTGAAAAACTCACTAGGACAAATGAATGACTGTGCAAAGTGTAAAGGCAAATACATATTAACTTGTACATATATGCTTCAAAATCACACTTGAAATTTTCCAGTGATTTTTGAAATTATTTCATGAGGGCTAGAGAGATGACTCAGCAGTTAAAAGCACTGCTCCTGTGGAGGATTCCAGGTTCAATTCCTACCACTCACATTGTGGCTCACAACCATCTCTAATTGTAGTTCCAGGGAATCAAACAGCCACTCGTGACATCTGAGGACACCAGGCATGTATGTGGCACACAAGCACACATGCATGCAAAATATTCATACACATAAAATAAAAAACTTTTAATTACTTTATGAAATATTCCCATGAAATCCAAGATTAATTTTAATTAATCTTGTAAAAAACAGATTTGGGGGAATTGTAAGAGTAAACATGGGACTGAAGAAATGATTCAAGTTAAGCATACTTGCTGCTCTTGCAAAAGACTGCAAGAGGATCAGCTCCTAGCACCCATATTAGGACATGTCAGAAAGCTCACAATCACCTGTTAACTCTAGCTCCAGGAGATCCAACACCATCTTCTGGCCTTTGTAGGCATCTAGACATGCTTACATACATACATACATACTTACATACATACATATACACACACACCTCAAAGTAAACACACCCAAAAGTAAACATATGTATTTTATGCAAATGGTGTTTTAGAAATAATGGGATAAAATCATGTTGTGACTGGCAGTGATCTGAACAAAACACAACTAGAATGTGAGTACTGACATTTAGTTATGTGTCTTTAGTGGTAAGAGAAGAGCACACAAGCTCCTGAAGAGATGAGCAGTTCAGTTAACAAAAATCTATGCCCAACTGTCCTGCAGGTTCCAGCACGATCCTAATGAAAGCTACAGCTACTCTCCTCTGGAAAATACATGATAAGATGAAATTCTGTGTGACTGTGAGGAGAGGTTTACAGATCTCTAAAATCCACCCATGCTTGCACTTCCTAAGTATATGCAAGCACTGATTAAGATTGCTAGGACTCAGCCCAGAGTGAAGTGAGGGAAAAGAACGCTATTTTCTTTTCTTTTTAGGGTGCAAAATGGTCTCACCATAGCCCAAGCAAGCCTCAAGCTCACAGCAATTGTCTTCCACCATACATGGGGCAAGTATTACTATATACAGTTCCTCTTTTTCACCTTTTATTACACCTCTTGCTTCTATAACCAATTAGAAAATACAATCCTCAGCATAGCCAACTGAGCTCCTAAAATAAGGTTTCTTGATCTAAACTTGCATAAACTCTTTACCCTACTTTCCCCAAATGTGAATGCTATCTGTAATTTTAGTATGAAAATGATCAGATTTCTTAAAAATCATACTATTTTTCATAGGAAAATCTCAATGTCTTTTAAGTTTCCACTTAAAAGAAAAATAAATTTAATAACTTTAAACATTCCAATTAGTAACATCAAATGGACTATACTGCTTAATTGTTTAAGAGGTAACAGATATTCTCTCATTTTGATATAAATCATTTTTATGAAAGTATTTTAATCATCTGGGAACAAAAGCTAACTCATTTATAGGTTTTGTTCTGTGTCCATTAGGTTTAATGCATGCTAAGCCAAAACTGCAGTAGTGGCTTATTTTCCTTAGTCTCACTCAAGTTACAACTGAAACTGATACTTTGCACTTAGGCAATAAAAATTTCAAATTATCACAGCATTTCATATTTTACCAAAAACTACATCTTCCACATTCTACAATCATTTACCTATCAACTATTAAAGATGGGAATGGTGACACACACCTTTAATCCTAGCATTTGAGAGGCAGAGACAAGTAGCTCTGTAGATATCATCTTCCACAGAATAATAAAATACTAGCACAGAGTTTCAACTGTCCAGAAGAGTTACTATTCTGCCCCATGACAGCAGAAAGAAGACAGTATGTCTCCTCTCCAGGAATGTGTTCCTGCCAGGTGTGGTAGCACATAGCTGTAATCCCAGTACTTGGGAGAGCAGGAAAATCAGAACTCAAGGTCATCCTTGGCTACATACCTAGTCTTAGGCCAGCTTGGGTGAAGTGAGGCCCTGTCTTAAAAAACTACTATTTTCTGCTGTAGAACTGGGTAACTACTATAAAAATGGGTATGTTAGCCAGGCGTGGTAGCTGACATTTAATCCCAGCATTCAGGAGGCAGAAGCCACCCTGGTCTACAGAGTGGGTTACAGGGCAGCCAGGGCTGTTACACAGAAAAACCCTGTCTTGAAAAACAAACAAGCAAAATAGGGGTAGGTCAATAAAAGGTAGGAAGTACCACTGGTCCTGGCTAGATGAAAGGCTGTCACCATTAAAAAACAGCAGGGTAACAATGGCACCTAGTGTTACACCTCCAGGCATGCCAGTGTGACTGCATTTGCACTATCCCCACAAAATAACCATGAACAAGAAAATTGCTAAGTAGTGAAGAGCACTTGCTGCTCTTGCAGAAAAGAGTCAGGTTCAGTTCCCAACACCCATATGGCCACTCACAATCACCTGGAACTCCAACACCAAGAGATCTGACACCCTCTTTGGGCCTCTGCAGGCACTACATACACGTGGTACATACATGTAAGCAAACATTCATACACAAAATAAATTTAAAAATTTAAAAAAAAAAAAGAGCTGGGGTCATGGTGATATATCACCTTTAATCTCAGCACTTGGGAGGCACAATCAGGCAAATTCATCTCTATGAGTTCAAGGCCAGACAGGTCTACATAGCACGTTCTGTGCCAGCAAAGGCTATACATAGTAAAACTCTGTCTCAAAAATAAAACACAATTAAAATAAAAATAAAAGGAAAGAAAGAAAAGTTGCCAAAAGGTAAAAGAACATGTCTGTTGTGAAAATTTGTAACTACAATCACATCATGTACTCCATGGATGTCTCCTTGGATCAAACTTGTCAACAAGAATGTGTTCAAAGATGCCAGGCGGTGGTGGTGCACGCCTTTAATCCTAGCACCCAGGAGGCAGAGGCAGAAGGATCTCTGTGAGTTCGAGGCCAGCCTGGGCTACCAAGTGAGTTCCAGGAAAGGCGCAAAGCTACACAGAGAAACCCTGTCTCGAGAAACCAAAAAAAAAAAAAGATGTGTTCAAAGACACTAGTCTCAAGTGTAGGACTGACTGGAAGCCAGGGCCAAGTGCCGAGAGAGTATTAAGCAAGAACAAATGGTTCATTCAAAAGCTTCAATTTTACATGATTTTTGGTCATTAAAAACATAGAGGAGCTGAACACCCAGGCCAACTGGTAGAGTGCTTGCCTGTCATTGCTGGGCCCAGGGTTCAAAACCAAGCACTGCGTAAGTTAACAGAGGTGGGTGAGATGGCACATGTCTGTAAACCTAACTTGAGGAAGGTGGAAGCAGGAAGATTAGGAGTTCTAGGTCATTGTCAGCTTTAGCAAGTTGAAAGCCAACCTGAGCTACATGACACCCAACTCTAAAATAAAATACTAGTAAGTAATAGTAGTAACAGTAACAGTTGCAACAATAGTAGTAAAATGACAACCTGTGGCTGCTCACTGCACTATCAACATATTGACATGCTCAGAGGTGGATGAAAAGTGAGGGAGGAAATTAGGAATTGAATGTGCCATGAAAATTCAGCACAAATCAAAATTTTTAACTCTACACTAAAAAGTCACTAAGCATGATATGTCTGTACTTTGTTTCAAGCCACATTTCACAGAGCAATACGAGACTTTTTTTACTAGTACAGAATGTAAATGCTTATTTCCAAAAGCAGCCACCATCATCTTACCACCGTCCTTTAATAAAATAGCTTCATCTCCGATGGCTCCTATCCTCCCCTCTGCTACTAGCGTTTTTCCACAGCAGTCAGTGACCCTTTAAAATATAATCAAACTCCATCACTCTGCAGTGAGACTGCACCACTTCTCTCTGAGACCTGCAATGCTCCCTATTTCCACAGCAGTGAGAGCCAGAGTCCTCAAAATACCTCCCAGGTTCTAGGAGGGCCTGCTGTGCTCTGCCCCAAACCACATCCCTTTACCCTACCCCTTCCCACTGCTTTCCTCCCTGTTCCATACTAGCTACCCTGACCTCGAGTGCTTTGAGACCTGGCCAGCCACATGGCCATAACTGAGTGTTCAAGCACCTGTCCAAATTTCTTCTCAATGATGCCAACTCTTACACCCCACCCCAGCCTCTGAATTCTTCACCCTTGCCCTGTCCAGCCCTTTCCTTATTCCCATGCCATCTATCCCTTAAAGTAGTAATTTATCATATTTATTCCCTTTTGCTAACAAAGGGATCTTAACATATGGAATCCACAGATCCAGGAATTTCGACCTGTTTGATTCACTGATACATCCTAAAGTAGGCAGAACAGAGACTAGCATGAAATAGTGTTCAGTAAATGATGATTGCATTTTTTAAGTCTCCAGGGTCTAACAGCCACCTGTCACAACACAAACACCTGAAGGTAAATACTCAGCACCCAATAGGTTCTCACAAGTCATACTCCCTGAAAAGGAAAAGGTCCACTCCTAGGAGTTAACAGACTGAAAAATAAATATTCACTTGAGCTATCAAGATGCCTCTGCAGATAAAGGCACTTGCCACTAAGCCTGAGCTACAGAGTTGAGTTCCAGGACAGCCAGGGCTACATACAGAAACATTGTCTCAAAAAAACAAACAAACAATTAAAAAAAAAAAAAAACCCGAAAAGTTACAGAACTTTAACTAAACAGTTTTTGGAGACTGAAAATTTCAAGGCAGGGCAGTCCCATGTATCCAGTCATTGTAAGAGCTAAATGAGAGCTGGGAAAATTAAAGTACTAAGGCTGGTGACCTGAATTTTATTCTCAGAACCTATATAGAGGAAAAAGTGAGACCCAACTCACCAAGTTGTCTGACTCCAATGTACACACACACACACACACACACACACACACTCACTCTCTCTCTCTCTCTCTAATTTCTTTAAAATTATTTTTTAAAGTTTCATGTACTGTTGTGGGATGGTCTGTATGTCAAATTGCTCTGATTGGTCAATAAATAAAACACTGATTGGCCAGTGGCCAGGCAGGAAGTATAGACGGGACTAACAGGGAGGAGAATAGAGAAAACAGGAAGGCGGAGGGAGTCACTGCCAGCCTCCGCCAAGACAAGCAGCATGTGAAGACGCAGGTAAACCACGAGCCACGTGGCAAGGTATAGATTTGTGGAAATGAATTAATTTAAGCTATAAGAACAGTTAGCAAGAAGCCTGCCACGGCCATACAGTTTGTAAGCAATATAAGTCTCTGTGTTTACTTGGTTGGGTCTGAGCGACTGTGGGACTGGCGGGTGACAGAGATTTGTCCTGTGGGCCAGGCAGGAAAACTCTAGCTACAATGTACCTTGTACATGAGTACTTATTCATATGTGCATTTGTATGGGTGCACATGCACTTGAGTGCATGCACACAGGTCAAAGGTTGTCATCAGGTGCCTTCTTCAATCACTCTCTATCTTTAAAAACAATTATCACATTTATTTATTTTGTGTGTGCTTAGGAGAGGAACATACATATGTGGAAACCAGAAGGGTTCCTGGGATCAAACTCAGGTGGTCAGGCTTGGCAGCAGGCTGAGCCATCCTGCCAGGCCCTCTCCATCTTCTCTTTCTCACTTGGGGTCTCTCTCTGAACCTGGAACACACCAATTCGATCTGACTGGACTGCTAGCCCACAAGCCCCAGGATCTCCTCCCTGTCTAGTGCTGGGATTATAAACACCGCCATTCCGCTTTTTACATGGTGCTGGGGGCCACTTCAGATCCCTCCTGCTTGTGCAACAAGCACTTTATGAACTGAGCCATGTCCCCAGGTCCCTCACACAACACTTGAGAAAATTTTCAGACTAGATTGTAACTCAGCGGTAAAGTGCTTGTTTACATGTAAGAGACCCTGGCTTCAATCTCATTAGCTCGAAGGGAGGAGAGGTTCACCCCTTCATCTTCTATCACTGATCTTCTAGTCTCACTCAAACATATCACACTGTTTTTAAATTTTGAGATAAGACCTCACTAAATCACTCAGGTCAGCCTTGAGCTTACTCTGTAACCTAGGCAGCCTGAATCTGCCATTCTCCTGCCAGTCTCCAAAGTGGGTGGGATGACAGGCCTGGCAACACACCCAGCTCCAACAAACCCAAGTTTCCCTATGTACCGCCCTGTTCTGTTCCGTGTATCTGAAATGCTTTTCCCTTTGACAGTCAGCACAGATGTCAACTATACCATGACTCTTTCACTTAGCTGTCCCTCCATAGCATGTACTGCAATAGTCATATGGTGGAACAAATACTCCAGAAACTGCTTTAGTTTTCAGTCTCTTACTACACTGAGAGCAAGCCAAATGATTGATGCTACCTCATTGCACTGGCTGACACATGGAAGTAGTTCTTAAATGATGATTTATTTAAAAGAGAGAGAAGAAAAAATCCAAAGCAGAAAAGGAAGCAAAGAAAGGGAAAGGAGGAAAAGAAAGAGTATGCATGCAGACCCAGAACTGGAAAGAGGACACTTAGAACCAATCAGTGTGTTTACATGGTCCAGGCCAGTACTCACTGGAAGACAATGATACAGATGAAAAAGGCCAGACTCTTAAGTACAGCGTCTAAATCACTCATTCCCTAAATGTTCTAATGTCTAAGCCACACAACCCACTTCACTCCACAACTTACTGCAGTATATTAAGAAGGTTAGTAACATGCACAGTATAAAAAGCAGAAACACTTACAAAAAAAGCAGGAATCAACCTGACATAATTAACTGTAATTTCCATAGCCTATCTTCTAATATCTCACACTGATGCTGAAAGGTCTACCAACTGAAAGTATGAAGGGCTATTGAGATGGTTAGCCCTATGACCCTACAGTATGAGTTCAATCCTAAGGACCCATTTGATGGAAAGAGAAAAATCAAATTAAGTTGTCCTGACATCATGCAAATGTACATACACATACAAACAAATGTTTATATATTCGTCAAAAAGGAAAAAGAAAAAAAGAGAGAAAAAAAAAGGACATCAGCAACTAATACCAAACAGCAGTGTCCACAGCAACAGTAACATCAATCCTAAAGCTGGCTGCTTTTCTGTGACAAGTCACAATTCTCACAAACACACTGCAAAAACAATCTCCAGACAGAGCACACTAGTCATGACCAGGCTTTGTATAAATTAATTTTTGAAGGTTATACCGTAAGAAAACTGCTTCTAAAAGCCAGCTAACATTTAAAACAGAATATATACTTTCCTACATTTAATGACTTTTAGCCAAAGACCAAAGAATATCATTATCTCAATACACTACCACAATAAAATTCCTAGTGTCACTATTAATAAGACAAATAATTCAAACTTAAAAGCTTGCTTCAAATAAGCTTTGTTTGGCAAGGTTCAACAAACAGCATAAAATCACTCCATGGCTCAAATGTTATTCACACACATACACGCACACAAGCTACATGAAACCTTTTATTCACACACAAAATTGGGCCCGATATACTCAACACTGAATACCTTCTCTTCATTTTATTTTGATTCTTTGATAGTCGCACTATGTAGCCGAGGCTGGCCTCAAACTCACAAAGATCTGCCTGCCTCTACCTCCTTCCTACATGCTGCAATTAAAGATATATGCCACCTTTTTTTTTTTAAAGATTTATCTTTCTTATTTTTATTTATGTGTATGTGTGTGTGACTATGTAAATGAATGTTGCATGTGTGTGTGTGGGTGGTGTCGGTGGAGACCCAAAGTGAGCGTTAGACCCCTCCCTCAGAACTGGAGTTACAAGGTGGCTGTAGAACATAGGGCCGGGTACTCAACTCCCAGGAGGAAGGGCAGCAGGCCCCTATTCACTGAACCTCAGGTACTCAGGAGGAATTTATCTTTTTTACATGTAAGAAATTAAATTGCAAAAAATAAGATTTTAATACTAGCAATAGGTAATAGATTCCCCAAAATTTCCTAAACTAAAAAGAGAAAGTTCTTTATAAAGTTGGAAATTTGCTTTAACAACTTTTTTTTAACATAACTAATAAAAAGTACCTTTATTTTAAAGGTAACACACAAGAAAACTTGCATTTGTCTAATACCATGAAACTTTTAAGGCTAAAGTTTTCAGCAAACTTTCTCTTCATTGTTATTTTGATTGCTTGTTGGAGATAGTGTTTCATGTGGCCTTGGCTGGCTTCCAACTCAATTGGTAGACTAGGCTAGCTCTAGCTCACTGTATTATCCAGGCTGGCCTTGAACTACTGATCCTCCTTCCACTGCTGGGATTAACATGAATGCACCCTGATACCTGGCTTTTCTTTTTCTTAAACAGACAAGTTTTTTAAACAGGAAAAGAAAGGAATAAATAAAAAAAATCTACATCTTCAACTTAGTATAACCCTTTTAGACAAACATTTACATTCTAAGATATGTCAGGCATTACAATGGGAACTGTGACAGATTACAGCATTCCGAAAATTTATTCATCTTCCAAATATTATACATATATCAGTCAACTTAAAATTTTTTTCTCAAGTTTTCAACCAACTGCAAGGCATGCTTTTCCTAATAAACCCACTTTTCACAGATTGTACATCTGTGACTAACAAAGGGTTTCAACTCCAACATATCACTGGTTATGTTTTCATTCACATGAGAGTGAGACAGGAACTCAGTAAATAAAAACCAAGCTGTCTACAGAGCGCTAAACTAAAAAAAAAAGAAAGAAAAGAAAAAGAAAAAAAAAAACCTTTAAAAATGGACTAAACTGCTTTGTACAATAGGCAAATATTTAGGTGGCAAGAGTGTTTGCATTCTTCTACAAACAGAAGCTTTTGAAACTGTACCTGGATGCAGGTCTACATAGGCAATCCTCATTCTGGAGACAAGTGAAATTAATTAAAAAAAGAAAACAACATCCTAAAAGAACTGTCAAAAGCAGATGCCATTTACATCCTGACATGCCATCGATTACATTTCAATCCAGTAAACACACACTACTACCGTTTTCAAGCACATCTGGATTTGTAATATATTTAAAGAAAAAAAAATTCTAGTATCAAAATTCCACCAGTTAAATCTAGATATATCAGATACCCAAAGCTTTTCATACCAGTGTGGGGAAAAACAAAAACAAAAAACAAACAAACAAAAAAAAAAAACAACTTTACAAACTCTCTAAAATGACAAAAAACCACCTGTATTTTTATTGCTACGATTTTTTTATTCCACCAATACACAAACTACTTCTTAGACACATTTTTTAGAAGCTATTCTGCGGTCAACATGTTTACTTCAGAGGAACCTGGCCATCAGTTTTCCACACAACGCGACACAGCAGAGCACGTGACAACTCCAGGACCCAGAACATCAACATAAAGAAAAATGAACCACACAACCCTAAATCCCTGGAAATACAAGGTACAACAGGCCAAATCGGATCTCTAAAAGTAAAGAGCACCAAACTGCTTTAAACATCTTCAAAATTATTTTTGCTTTCTGCTTAAAATTCACGGTTCTGTCCACACGATTAAATACAATTTTCTTGCATCGGTGTTAACAGTATAGTACTGTTTCAAGAGTCAGGTTACTAGAACCGCTTTCTGTTTTATGATTTAAGACGCTTTAATTCGTGCAGTTGTTCCTAAGGTTCCATGCAAAGGCGCTGTGTGTTCTATTCGGGAGCCGCACGCACAGCTTTGGAGAGATGTCTCCTAACTGACTCCACAACTCCACGACACAGCCCGTGGATGATCGCACCAGTTGACCCTCTGTCTCCAGGGAAAAGCTCCGCACTGAGCCACTCCACACACCTGCCCCTGCAAAACTCGCAGGCCTGCCACAGCCACGGCCCCTGCACTTCCTGAATTCGAAAGCCACTCAAGCTGGTTGAGTGACGCCTTACCTTCATGGTGACTCTGGGGCCGCGATCCCCACGGCGACACCAGCTTCACCTGCACCTGGAGGGGGAAACAAAGACACCCGGTCAGTACCACCGGCACCCCCTACGCCGTCGGGGCGGGGGCGGCACCGAGTGAGGCCAGGAACCCCAGCAGGCACGCGCCATCCCAGAGCCCCTACCGCCCCCACCGCCCGCCGCTTGCCGCTCCATTGTCGCGACTCCACGGACTTTTCCCCGTCCTCCACGATGACGCCATTTCTGTCAGAAGAAAACTCACAACAAGCCCAGAGTCCGGCGCGGCCTGGAGTGCAGCTGCAGCCGTCCAAGCCCACGGAACCGCGATGCCCGGAGCTCCGGGACTGAGCCCTGAGTAAACCGGCGGGCCCTTAGGCTGCGACGGCTCGGTCCCACAGAGCCCGTCCGCGTCCCGCTCAAGCCCAGGCCCACAAGTGGGAGCCGGGGCCGGGCACCGAGGACATTCAGCTCTCAGTCCCACGGGCCAAGGCCCGCAGGGCTCCCGGTGCGGCCCGGGAAGGGCGGCTCCGGCTACGCGCCGCGGGGGGCGGGGGTCCCGGGAGGCCGAGGCCCCGCTGCGAGCGCCGACTCAGCCCCGTAGCCATCTGCCCCGCTGCGCGGCCCGGCCCGGAGCTTCCCCCACGAAAAATAATGCCCCTACCTCCGGCGTAGACGAGGTCTGAGCCCTGCGGCCAGAGTCCCCTGCTCCGCCTCCCCCCCAACACCAGCAGGCCCGGGGGAGAGATGGCGAAGAAGCTGCGGGTCCGCCGGCGGCCGGGGCTCCAGCTCCTCCTCCTCCCGTGGCGGCGACTGGTACCTTTGTTTGGCGGCCGCTCCGGCTCCCTCGCGGGGGGAGGGGGGCGACGAAAAATCCCTCCCAGACGGAGGTCCGGGCCCCGGTCTCGAAGCCCTCCCGAGGACCGCGGCGGCCGATCTTCTGCGGCTCCCTCCGGGCAGACGTCCAGGCGGTGGCCGTCGCGGCCGCAAGCTGTAGCTCGAGACTCTCCCTCCGCTCCGGCGCCCGTGCTCCTCACTCCGGACTCGACTGACGGGCAAACATCGCTTCCCCCCACCCCGGCCCCCCCTTCCCCTTCTCCCCTCCCCTCGGTTCTTTTCCCCTCCCCTACCTCTTTCCCGGATGCCTCTCAGGCGATCTAGGATTGGCTAGGATTCTTTGGAGCCCGCCTCTTCCCAGTTTTTATTGGCTTGAACGATGCAAACAACGACGCCATTTTCCCACCAGTTCTATGGAAACAGAAAGTTATGCCTCAGTGCTTCCTGGGATTTGTAGTCCACTCTTCCGGGCCAATCGGCAAACTCTCGGACGTAAGAACTACCAAGACCGCAATGCCTCTTGCCTGCGTTCGACGGGAGCGGGGAGGGGGGGAAGGGGGCGCGGCCATAACGCAGAGGGGAGGTGGCATACGACGCCTGCGCAGTGTGCCAGGGATGGCGTATTTTCTTGCACCCAGTAATGCGGCGTCGCTGGCCGCTGAGGAGGGCGGAGATTTCTGTGGTGAAGTAGGGGGAGGGCTCCAAGGAGGCCTCGGGAAGAGCCGAGGTCTGAACTATAAAGTGAGAAATTGATGTGGGTACTGCTAGTCTCCGACCGGCGGCTTGAAGTCTGAGATCATCGTGGAACCGTGAGCAGCGGCGCGGCGGCAGGGGGGGTGGGGGGGGACCCGGATGGGGAGCGGGGGAGGGGGCGGTACCGAGGAGGAAGAAGAAGAAAGGAGGGAGAGGACCCGGATGCTGACCCGGCTTGGGGTGACTGGCGGCCGGGTGCTGGGACGCGGGGGAGGCAGAGGGGCTCTGAGGAGCGGAAGGGCACCAATGCAGTGCAGGGGAAAAAGCCAGCCTGCGAGCTTATTACAGCACTACCGGTGTGGAGCCCTTTTTCCTCAGAGCCATCATTTCCAAGGCTTGGAGTAAAAGGGTCTTGCTGTGCGCCTCACACCTGCGCTTCTCGGGGGCCCATATGTTTAGCTAGTTTCATTCAGACCAGAGCCTGCCTATAAAAAACAGAGAGAAATACTGTGCATGGAATTTTCGATATTTGTATGCGTGCTGAGGCACGATTTTATCCTCTTGAGGTTCATTCAGTCCTCATGTGGAAAGACAGGATGGACCTTGTGCGACTTCCTGAACGCGTCTGGTCAGACAAAGTGAAACGTGATAGGAGGATGTGAATTAGAGCTTTGGCTTAGGGAAGTATAGAGAGGTTTTTCTGAGGGAATGAGGATCGAGCTCGGCTCAAGAAGCCAGCAGGAGTTCCTAAGGGAAAAGCCTTAAGGAAAGGAGAACATGTTGGAAATGCGTTTCAGGACAAAGCTTTCCCAGTATCTGAGGCCCAGAGAGATGAGGAAGGCAGGTTAAGGAATTTTGATCCAGCACCCTGGAGACTGAAGCCGGAGGCTTACTACTGTGTATTGTAGGCCAGCCTAGATTACACAGGATGAGCCTGTCACCAGAAATCAAAATTAAAAAAGGTTTTATCTGCTCTAATGGTCCAGTGAGTAATAGGATATCTTGGATTCCCAACTTGAATTGCTAAAGTGACAACTCACCCAGAAGTAGAGTTTAGCATTGTGGTGCTGACACATTCCAAGGCCAGCCTGAACTACGTAATGAGTTCCTGGCTAGCCTGGGCCACACAGATCCTCTCTCAAGAAAAAAAAAAAAAAAAAATGATGGCGGAAGATCAGAGGGGCAGCTGCAATAGTATTTCAACAGGGAAAACGATCTACTTGCATAAATATTCACTAATCTCTTTTTCAAACAAATTTCCAACAGCTTTTCAGTTTTTTAAAGTGGGAAACTGGTATCAGATTTGCACTGAGGCATTCTGTAGTGATTCCACATAAGATTAACTGAGTTCGTGCCACTCAGCACTTAAGTCTAGTACATGAAAAGCTGAAACTTCTAACCAAGACAATTGACAGTCCTTAGTTTAAAAAAAAAACAGTCAAGAGTATATAGAACTCTTAAACTGCCTTAGACTCTTAAAGTGCAAAACAGATTGACTGTCAGTACTTACATTGAAGTTCTCATGTTTCTCCACCATAGAGAATACTATATGTAAATATTTTTAAGGGAAGGGAACATTAATTGACTTATATGAGTACTGTTAAACTGTGAATGAGCAAAAAAATAACTTTTTTAAAATTCACCACTAGTGGAGTAATATTAAAGATTTTTTTAAAACACCAGGTTTTTTGGGAGGCAGAGGCAGGCGCATCTCTGAGTTTGAGGCCAGCCTATCTACAAAGCAGATTACAGGAAAGCCAGGACTCTGTTACACAGAGAAACCCTTTGGGGGGAGGGGAGGAGATGACAACATGACACTTCAGTGTTTAAAGGATGTGTCACTCTTAATTCCTGTGCAAAAGGTACCTGCTATTGACCCAGAGGCAAATTCTTGAAGGTGACTTCATTATTTAAAGTTAGGTCAAATGTGTTTTCCAGAATACAAACAAGATAGCATGCTTTTTGCTGGCACCTAATTGAGAAATGGCTCAGTAGGTAAAGTCCTTGCTGTGAAATCATGAGGACCTGGGGATTGCTAGCCAGCCAGTCTAGCCAAACCAGCAAACTCTAGCTTCAATAAAAGACTATTTCAAACAGTAAGGTGGGAAGGTTAAAGAAATTACCCAATGTCAATCTCAAAGTTCCACATACACCACTATAGTGGTTTAAATGAGAATGCCCCCCCCAAAGTTGGTGGAACTGTTTGGGGAAGGATTAGGAGGTGTGGACTTTTTGGAGGAGGTATGTCACTAGAGGTAGCCTTTGAGGTTTCAAAGGCTCATGCCATTCCTAGTTAGCTTTCTGCCTCAGGCTTATGGATAAGATGTACGCTCTCAAATACTGCTCCAGTGCCATGCATGCCTGCCTGCTTGCTGCCAGATCTCCATCATGATGTTCATAGACTCACCCTCCAAAACTGTAAGCAAGCCTCCAATTAAATGTTTTCTTTTATAAGTTGCCTTAGTCATAATGTCGTGTTTTTTGTTGTTGGGTTGTTTTTGTTTTTGAAACAGGGTCACTACATAGCCCTGGCTGTCTTGGAACTATGTATGTAGACCATACTAGCTTTGAACTCACAGAGATCCCCCTGCCTCTACCTCTCAAGTTCTGTGACTAAAATGTGCACCACCACATTGGACTGGTCATAGTGTCTCTTTACAGCAATAAAACAGTAACTAAGATAAATACACACACACACACACACACACACACACACACACACACACACACACACAGGAAATTAAATAAATGAACACTTTAAATAAATGAATACCCCCCCCCCCCCAGACAGGGTTTCTCTGTGTGACAGCTCTGGCTGTTCCAGAACTTGCTTTATAGACCAGGCTGGCCTCGATCTCACAGAGATCTGCCTACCTCTGCCTGCCAAGTGCTGGGATTAAAGGCATGTGCCACCACTGCCTGGCTCTGAATACTTTTTAAAGCATGCTTTTCACTGGGCGTGGTGATACACATGTAATCCTAGCACTTGAAGGCTAAGAAAGGAGGATTGTTCATTCTAGGGCAGCCTGAACTACATTGGGAAATCCTGCATCCAAAAGCAAACAATAAAAAAGCGCTCAGCATGTGCATTCACATTTGTATGTGTTTGATTCTAAAGAGCACCTTGAATAATAAATACAACACCTTCATTCTTGATTTCACTTATTATCTGTCTTCAATGAAGAGTTACAAATTGAGGTTGCAGGGGAGATGGCTCAGTCAGTAAAACATCTATGAAGCATGAGGAGCCAAGTTCCACATCCCTACATCTTTAACTCCAGCACTTGCCTGAGCCAGAACAAGCATATCCCAGGAACTCATTGGCCAGCCAGTCTACCTAAATTGGCAAGGCCTGGGTTCAATGATGGATCCTGTCTCAAATATAAGGTGGAAAATGATTGAAGAAGACCAAGGGTTGTTATATAGCCTCTATACAAACATGCACTCACACACATGAATACATGTACACACAAAAATGTTTGTTTCTCACAGGTACTTATTACGTACGTGTATGAGCATCCACATGCCATCATACTTGTGTGGAAGTCAGTATAGCTTTTAGCTCTTAACTCATTCTTTCTTTTAATTTTATGTATAGTGTCAGCAGATGGCTCTGGGTTAAGGGTTTGCCATGAAGCCTGACAACCTGAGTTGTTCTGTCCATGGGATTCACATGATGGAAGAGAACTGACTCCCTCTTCTAGAGCCTGTCAAGTTGAAAACACTAACCATCACAGGTGCCTTCCGATTCCAAAACCTGTGATATGTAGCTAGCTCTTTGACCAGCAATAACCATGAACTGCCATCATGTAACCATATTCTATTTGGTTTTATATTTACATATACACAGTGAATCCATAAAAGATTATTAGAGGAGAGCTTGTGATTCTGAAAACTAAATGGTGCTCCCCAAAGAAGACAACTCATAACACCTAAAGCTTGCCAGAGGTATCATGGTCACTAGAAAAGCAGATCTCTGAGGAGAAAAGTAGACATAGATATTTGCAGAGAAACAGAAGACTCACCAGTAAAGGAAGCCCTTGCAAAGACTGTGATTGAAGCTGGGCAAGGTAGCATGCTCTGTAATCCCAGTATTTGGGAGTAGAGGCAAAAGAATCAAGAGTTTGCCGGGCGTGGTGGCGCACGCCTTTAATCCCAGCACTCGGGAGGCAGAGGCAGGCAGATCTCTGTGAGTTCAAGGCCAGCCTGGGCTACCAAGTGAGTCCCAGGAAAGGCGCAAAGCTACACAGAGAAACCCTGTTTTGGAAAAAAAAAAAAAAAAAAAAAAAAAAGAATCAAGAGTTCCAGACTAGCTGGGACTACATACATCTTGTCTCAAAAAATTCATATGTACATACATGCCACAGTTTATATTCTAGGAAATATTGAAGTAAAGGCAAAATTCAAAATAATAAGGCACTACAGGGAATTCTTAAATAATAATTGTATTCAAATTAGTCTGCATCTTAAAAACAATTTCTGAGATTTATTGATTTGAGAAAAATGTTCTTCACAAATTACAAAGCACACCTATCTTAATATTGATAGAATATTTGTAATCATTATAGAAATGTCTGTTTTTGTGAATTTGTTTTGACATTTACTTGATGTCAGCAATAAGTCATCTAAGAAAACTACTTAAAAATCAACTAAACATTTTGATCAATGTAATCAGTGGAATGAAGAATTTTTCTTTTTAGAAACTTGAGGTATAATTTATATACCACCCATTCAGAGTGATTAATTAAGATGGATTTGGTAGCTTGAACCCACAGTTTCAAGGCCAGCTTGGGCACCACAGTAAGACCCCATCTCAGGACAAGCTAGATATGATGATGCATGTCTATATTTCAGCACTGAAAACCATGAGGCAGGGCAGTCACAAATTTGAAGCCATTCTGAGCTACACCATAAGACCTTTCAAAAACTTTTTTTTAGTTACAATTTAGTAGATTTTAGTGTAATTACAGTGTACAGCCATCACCACATTCTAATAACATTTTGATCCTATACACAAACACACCACACATGTGAGCGTGTGCACATACCTTCATTATTCATTAGTAACAGTCCTTATTTTTTCTGAGCCAGAAACCACTAACCTGCTTTCCCATCTGTATAGATTGTCTGATTCTGAACATTTCCTATAAATAGGATCATACAGCATGTTCTTTTGTGGCTGGCTCCTTTTGCTTTACATAATTTTTCAAGGTTTTATACATGTAACATTTTACTATATAAATAAAATTTAAGGTCTGTCTGTCCAAAAAAATGCCTTGATAAAAATTCCTTTGCACTTAACACTTAAAAATAATTTGACTCATGAGATCATTTTTATATTTCTCCTTTTTAACAGGTCATCTTTGAAATTTATAAAACATGGAGAAGACTCAAGAGAAAGCTGAAAGAATTCTTCTAGAGCCCTATAGGTACTTACTTCAATTACCAGGTAACAGTTCAGTTATTGTCCGTATAGCATAGTTTTCAAAGAGTAGTGTTTATGTAAATGTTAGCAACAGGAAGGGTTAAAGTTAAATGGTTCTTGAGATCTTCTATTTGAAGCAATACCATTATAAGAAGAATTATTCAAAGAACTATATAATGAAAATGTTTCTGTTTTGCTTTCTGTTTTATTGAGACAGGATATTGTTGATACATTCCTAAGTTGGCCTAAAATTCATTAAGTAGCCCAGGTTGGCCTGGAATTTGTGGTGAACCTCCTGCCTCTGCTTTCCAAGTGCTGGTATTACAGGTGTACTGTGGCCAGTCCTAAAAAGTTATTTCTTCTTTCTTTTAATTATGTGTCTGTGGGAGGGTATGTGCACGTGTGTAAATGCCTGTGGTCAGAAGAGGATGTTATATCCTCTGGAGCTAGAGTCTTAGCCAGTTGTGAGCTACCTGTGATATAGGTGCTAGGACAAACCCAGGACCTCTACAGGACCTTAACCCTTAACTCATTCTTAATCTCTGAGCCATCTGTCCAACCCAACTCCTTTTTTTCCCCCTCATTAATGTATTGAGTGTGAATGTATAGGGAGCTCAGAGAATCCTGGGGATGGAATTCAGGTCATTAGGCTTTGCCCTAGCCACGTTTACCTCTAAAACTTTTTTTTTTGAGTCAGTGTCTTGCTGACCTTGAACTCACAGAGGTCTGTCTCCCAAGTGCTAGGATTAAAGCTGTGCGCCACTATACCCAGACTGTAACTTAACTTTTTTTTCCCCTTTTTAAGTTTTTATTTTATGTGTATGGAAGTTTTGGCTGTGTGTGTGTGTGTGTCTGGACACCACATGTATGCCTAGTACCTGAGGAGGCCAGAAGGGGAGGTCAGTTCCCCAAGGAGTGAAGTTACAGTTATGGTTCTGAGCCACCATGTGTATGCTGGGAATCAAACCTGGAACTTCTGGAGGAGCAGCAAGTGCTCTTAACCACAGAGCCATCTCTCTAGCCTCCGAAACTTAAC
Source organism: Peromyscus leucopus (assembly GCF_004664715.2). Classification (NCBI taxonomy): domain Eukaryota; kingdom Metazoa; phylum Chordata; class Mammalia; order Rodentia; family Cricetidae; genus Peromyscus; species Peromyscus leucopus. The sequence goes on from NC_051067.1 coordinate 47,924,362, forward strand.
TTTTATGTAGCTGTTTTCTTGAGCCCTATTCTGAATTTGCAGTATTAGACGGGATACGATATTTGTACTAAATGAACTGGTTGTAAATTTTATCTACCATTGCTTTGTGTTTAGGCTAATTTAACTTCTACTGGCAACTACTACCGAAAGATCTTTCTCAAGCCTTCCACATGAAAAAGAAAATGCTATTAGAAAGCTAGTGGCCCTAGTCAGCACCAAAAGCTAGCACTTGTTTAAGTTTAGGATATGTAAACTGAAGTTGCCCTAGTCTCTAAAACCTTAATTTAAAGGAATGACGGATAATTTTATGAGGAAATTCATTGGCAGAATGCTTTGAATTTTTGTGTAACAGATAGTGTTAACTAATTGTCCCCGAACAGATTTTCTTTTTCTGAAAAACAAAGACAAAGTGTATTTTCTAAAAATGACCATTCCATCTCCAATATGATTAAAACTCACTGAAGTGCTTTGGACTTTCTTGTTGGCCCTTATTTTAAAAAGCTGTGCCTTTTGATCTTTAATTGTGTGTATATATGTGCTGGGGTGGGAAGTATGTGTGCATGAGTGTGGGTACCCACAGAGGACTGAAGAGGGTGTTGAATCACCTGGAGCTGGAGTTACATATGGTTGTGAGCCACCTGACATGGGTGCTGGGAACCAAACTTGGGTCCTCTACAAGACCAGCAAAAGCTCTTTAACGCTGAGCCATCTCTCCAGTCACCCAAGTGTAGTTTGAATGATAAAATGAAGAGGGTAATCCACCCCCACTATTCCTTCACATTGGAAAATCTGAGGGGTATTCGGCGGGGAAGGAAATGGGTTGCTGTGACTGTCTTATTAAGTCTGATCAGTTTGGAAGCAAGTTGTTCAATTTTTCTTGTAATCACATTTTGGAGGCCAGTGAGATAGCTCAGGCAGTAAAGGTGCTTGTCACCATGCCTAAGCTCTGACTTCCACCTCCACAATTGCACCGTGAAATGCACATGATCATAGAAACTCATTAAATAAGTGTTTCTTAAAATTTTTTTTAAAGTAAAATAATGTTTTATTTGTCATATTCTGTGTTATTAATTGCAGGTAAACAGGTGAGAACCAAACTTTCACAGGCATTTAATCACTGGCTGAAAGTTCCAGAAGACAAACTACAGGTATCTAGGCAGTCCATTTTGTCTCTGTTTTGTCCTACTGTGCATCCAATTCTGGACCTTGATGGAGCATGCTGGACAAGTGTTTTGCCACTGAGCCACATCCCCAGCCCTTAGGCAGTTCTAAATCTTATTCTGCATTTAATCACCAAGGAATTAGTAGGTGTCATGTAAAAGTACTCCAAGATCCTTATCCTCTTAATGTTTATACAATATTATATATCGAGGTTGCTAAATATTTATTAGTTGTAAAAGCTTAAGACAACTGAGACTAGTAATTTGGTAATATGTGGTGATACTTTATTTGTGCTGAAATGTGATATTTTACTTGTATGCTAATAAATAGTTTGCCTGGTGATCAGAGGTCATAGCGAGCCATAAACAGAAGTCAGACGGTGGTGGCACATGCCCTTAATCCAATCACATGGCAGGCAGAGTCTCTGTGTGTTCAAGGCCACAGCCAAGCATGGTGACACACACCTTTAATCCCAGTACCAACCATAGAAACTTGGAGGTCTATATGGACAGGCAGTGATAAAGAAGTGATGTGGCTGGGCTTAGAGCCAATGAGAAGACAGAACAGGAAGGCAATAAAGGTGCAGGTTAGACAGGAAGAAGCTCTCTTGGGAAGCTATAGCAAGGTGGTAAGCTAAGGTTAGTTGGCAGCTATTGCTCTGATCTCTATGGCTTATACCTTTGTATTTGGCTCTGTGTTTCTTACTTAATAAGACTGTTTAGAGATTCATCTACAGTTGGCGCCCATTGTGGGTTGGCCATGACCCTGAGATTAAGAGTATCATGCTCTACCAACTGAGCTAGATGGGCTACATGTACTCAACTGGGCTACATGCACTCGACACATGCACTCAACCATAGCTACAATTGGTCCAGCTACATGCATCTGGAGCTACTTGCAGCCAGATCTCTAACTCACATGGCCAGAGCTTAAAGGGGCCAGAGCTACTACTATTGGCTAGACTGCTTGTGGGTTTACAAATCCCTGGCTCAGGCCCTAAAGAACTCAGGCCAGAGCACGTGGCTGGACTTTAGAGAGGCCTGGACCTCCTTCAGGGCTTTCTCCATCACGTCCTGGAGGAGGTCTAGCAGGTCCAGTGTAGCCAAGGGACGAGCTGGGCCAGAGCCTGTAGGGTGTCGAGCAGAAGGTACAATCTCTGCAAGCCATATTTGGGACTTTCAAGTCCATCTTGAGAAATTCTCAACATAAACAGGACCCCACAGAGAAAGCTGTGAAGCAGGGGGAGAGCTAGATGAACCGTATCAGCAAAGTTCTACAGAAGCTGCAGAATGAGATTCTTAAAGATCTGTCTGACACGATCCATGTGGTCAAGGATGCCCAAGAGCGGGATTTCACATCCTTGGAGAACGTGGTAAAGGAGCACCTAACGGAGCTCACCAAGTCCATCAATGACAAATCTCCATCTTCACCGATGTCCAGAAGAGGAGCCAGAAGGAGATAAATGACATCAAGATGAAGGTGGCCTTCCCTGGAAGAATCCAAGGGCGATCGCAATCAGGACCTGAAAATTCTGGAGAAAGCCCTGAAGGAGGTCCAGGCCTCTGTGAAGTCCAGGGAGAGGGACATTGAGGCCCTGCAGAGTTCCCTTCAGACCATGGAATCTGATGTCTTCATAGAGGTCCAGGAGCTAGTGAGCCTCAAGCAGGAACAACATATGTTCAAGCAGGCCCCTGGCATTGGAGGCCCTCATGGAGAAGCTTTTGTGGTCTGAGAAGTACTCCTCTTGCCTCCCAGAGGACATCAGGAGACTGGAAGAAGAGCTGCAGCAGCTGAAGGCTGAGGCCCATGGAGCAGAGGAGGCCATTGTCTTCAAAGACTCCAAAGCCTTAGATGAACTCCAGCGGCAGATTGAAGGTCTACTCTATGCAGGTGGCCTTTGCTCACCACACTGAGAGCCTGAAGTCGCTCTTGTCTAAGAGCCAGGAGTATGAGCAGTGCCTGGCTATGCTGCAGGAGCACCTGGAAAGCCTGGGGTCCTCCTCTGATCTGGCCAGCACAGTGAGGAGCCTGGGGGAGGTCCAGCTAACGCTGGCCAGAGCGAAGTGAAGGAGCTGCAGCAAAGTGTGGGTCACTGCAAGGACAGGTGCACTCGATGTTCAGCCAAGACCAAGCCCAGGCCTCCCCAGGATTTCCTGGATAGACTCTCCTCTCTAGACAACCTGAAATGCTCAGTGGACCAAGTGGAGTAAGACTTGAAAATTCTCAGGACTGCCGTGGACAGCTTGGTTGCCTACTCCATCAAGATTGAAACAAATGAAAACAACCTGGCGTCAGCCAAAGGCTTGCTGGATGACTTGAGGAATGATCTGGATAGGTTGTCTGTGAAAATTGAAAAGATTCATGAAAATATCTAAATGAACTGCTTGTGCCGGGCACACGTTTATAGACCAGTTTCTTATGATAAAGAAACAAAACAAAACAAAATCATTGTTTCCTCCCAGGTACCCTCCCACCAGCCTCTTGCCCCTTCCCTCACGAAAAGCAGTAAACACCATCTGAGCATGACTGCGTGGTGATCTGTGCCTGGTTAATTTATTTGCAGTTATTACCACACAGCTTTGGTTTCTGAAATCCTGTTTCTGCTTTTGGTTTAGCTTCCTGAAGGCCCAAACCTGCACAGAAAAGGTGGCTTTTAGAAGGGATGTGTCTACTGTCAGGGAGATGACAATGGCTTTAACTGGGGATTAACAGAGCAGATTAACCTGAAAAGAAAAGAAATCCTGTCTGGCTGACAGATTTGTGGTAAAACACAGCAACAGCAATGGGGGAGGGGCACTTTTAATAATATCGTTAATTATAACCTGTTTTGGCAAGCATGTACCATCGTAGTACACACATGGAATTCCAGCCCTTAGAAGCTGGCTACATAAGGAGAATATGTCTTTAAAATTAATTAATTAAAAATTAAAAAACTGGGCTGGAGAGATGGCTCTGAGGTTCATTAAGAGCATGTACTGCTCTTGCAGAGGACCTAAGTTCAAGTTCCAGCACCCACATCAGGCACCTCACAACTGCCTATAACTCTAGATCCAAGGGAATCTGATGTCTCTGGTCTCCAAGGGCACCTGCACTCACATGCACATACATACTGACACATACACAAATTAAAAATAATAGAAATAAATCTTTTAAAAAATTCTCAATGTGTGCATGCACACATTTGTGCACTAGTCTTTGTATATATCTGTATGTATGTGGTTGTATCCCTTTACATGTGTGTGTTGTATGTGTATATGTTAGTGAAATTTTCCATTTTGGTTGTTTTCCTCTAGATTATCATTGAAGTAACTGAAATGTTGCATAACGCCAGCCTACTCATTGATGATATTGAAGACAATTCAAAGCTCCGACGTGGTTTTCCAGTGGCGCATAGCATCTATGGAATCCCATCTGTCATCAATTCTGCCAATTATGTCTATTTCCTTGGCCTGGAGAAAGTCTTAACACTTGATCACCCAGATGCTGTAAAGCTTTTCACACGCCAACTTTTGGAACTCCATCAGGGACAAGGCCTAGATATTTACTGGAGGGACACCTACACCTGTCCCACTGAGGAAGAATACAAAGCCATGGTGTTGCAGAAGACAGGTGGATTGTTTGGACTAGCAGTGGGTCTCATGCAGTTGTTCTCTGATTACAAAGAAGATTTAAAGCCACTGCTTGATACACTTGGACTCTTCTTCCAGATTAGAGATGATTATGCCAATTTACACTCCAAAGAATACAGTGAAAACAAAAGTTTCTGTGAAGACCTGACAGAAGGGAAGTTCTCATTTCCCACTATTCATGCCATCTGGTCAAGGCCAGAAAGCACCCAGGTACAGAATATCCTGCGCCAAAGAACAGAAAATATAGATATTAAAAAATACTGTGTGCAGTACCTGGAGGATGTAGGTTCTTTTGAATATACTCGATACACTCTGAGAGAGCTTGAAGCTAAAGCCTATAAACAAATTGAGGCCTGTGGTGGGAACCCTGCACTAGTGGCTTTAGTGAAGCATTTAAGTAAGATGTTCACAGAAGAAAATGAATAATATTTGCTGATTTTGGTTAGATTCAATGGCTTCTTTCAGTTGAAAATGCGGAGTGGCTTCCTGTTTATCTTTTCAAGTACTAGTCTCCAAAAACTGAGTAAATGAGGATGATGTGGGTGAAAGTGTTTCATTGTCAGAATCCCTTTGCATAAAAATACAAACTTGAGGGCTAGAGTGATGGCTCAGTGCTTAAGAGGCTTGCAGAGAACCCAGGTTCAATTCCCAGTGCCCATATAGAAGTTCACCACCATCTATAACTCCAGTTCCTATGATCTGATGGCCTCTTCTGACCTTTGCAGGCAGCAGGCATGCACGTAATACACTGACACACACATAGGCAAAGCACTCATACAAATGAGATAGATTTTTTTAATTTTTTAAAAACACAAAGTTGAAAGTACCAGGAGCCACAAAAACGGGTCTTAGAAATGTCAGACGCTAAATGTGACCAACCCCCTACTACCCCACATGTTCTGGATTTATGAATAAAAAAGACATCTTCCAAGAAACTTCTGCTTTGTAACTGTATGATATGGATGGTTCCCAATTCACTGATGCTTCAGTTCAAAACAGGGACTTCCTAGACAAGTGTCTTTAGCTAAAGACCAAAGAACCGCTGTCTTTCCCTAAATGATACTGAGTATGTCAGTTTTGTCTCTTTGAAGGTCTATACCAAAATCTGAAAAGACAGAATGAAAGCAGTAAGCACTCTTCTCACTCACTCTCTTGTTTCCATCCTTAACACCCCACAAATTCTGCTTTTTTAGCAAGAAGACTCCACTTAATGAAGTTCACATCCTGGTCCCAATTTATTTTTTATTTTTTATTTTTTTTTTTTTGTTAGTATGTGTGTCTTGTAACATTTTTCTGCTCCAAACTGATTATATCTGTGTATAATGTTGTTTCTCTGTGAATGAAGAAAATATACAGAAAAAGTGTTTTGTGGAACATACTTGTAACCCCAGTAATCCAGAGGTATAGTCAGGAAGATCAGAAGTTCAGGGTTATGCTCAGCTATATGAGTTTGAGGCCAGTCTGGGCTACTTGAGACTTTGTCTCAAAAGAAAAAAAAAATTTTTTTTCTTGAGACAGGCTTCACTATACAATTCTAGCTGGCCTCAAGGATCAAAGGATCCACCAGCCTAGCCTCTGCCTCCTGAATGCTAGGATAAAAGTTGTGTCCCACCATCCCTGACAAAATGTGTAAGTCGATTTATTTTCTTGCATAATCAAATTAATTTTGGCCTGGTACTAATTCATGATTCTTCTGTCATTCTTGTCTTACCTTTGTCAGTAACAGAAATGCTTATTAGTGAATTAGAGTGATGTTATCTATACAGTAATCATAATTCCATTCTTTACTTGGTCTGTGGTCATAGTTGTTAATTCAGAAGAGAGCCAGAATGTAATGAGTATCTTTGTTCCTTTAATAAGATGATTTTATTTGTGCGGGCCTTTAATCCCAGCACTCAGGAGGCAGAGACAGGCAGATCTCCTGGGAGGCTAGCCTGGTCTACAGAGTGAGTTCCAGGACAGCCAGAGCTATACAGAAACCCTGTCTCAAAAAAAAAAAAAAAAAAAAAAAAAAAATTCTATTTGCTTAGATTTGTTCTACAGTAATGCTTTTCCTGCCTAAGAAAGTCTTCAGCTATCCTCTTGGAGAGTTGGATTTTGCCATGTCGGAGTTTTCTTTTTTTTCTTTCTTTCTTTCTTTTTTTTTTTTTTTTTTTTTTTTTTTTTTTTTTTTGTGTGTGTGTGTGTGTGTGTGTGTGTGTGTGAGACAGAGAAGGGGGGGTGAGTTTCTCTGTGTAGCCCTGACTGTCCTAGAACACACTTTGTAAACCAGGCTTGCTTTGAACTCACAGTGATCCCCCTGCCTCTGCCTTCTGAGTGCTGGGCCTAAAGGAGTGTGCCACCACTGCCTGGTTGAGACTTACTTTTTAATATTTTCTGTTTTATGCAGCTTCAGAAAAACATTAATTTTATTTACCAGATCTGCAAGAATAAATGTCAGTTATATTGCCATAAATGACTTGGCTCAGCAAGATTTTTATTTTCTTGAGATGAGGTCTGGCTTTGTTGTCTAAGCTATTATTGGCCTTATCTTCCTTCAGCCTCTGGAGTAGCTGGGATTCCAGTCCAGTCCTTGGTCTAGCAAGGTCTTAGTTCATCTGCTCTGCTCTCCCACTGCCCCTCCTTTAACTTCTGTCTGAGATCTTCGGAAGCCCTCTGCCAGTTCTGAGTGCAGCCAGCCACCTGCATTCTTTGGCTTCCAGTGCTATTAGGGAATGTTCTCCTGGCTGCTGGTGTAGTCACTACTGCCTTCTTGAGCTGCCTCCCGCCACTCCACACTACCACCACCACCACCACCACCACCACCACCACCACCACCACCACCCAGTAACCTGTATTATTTCTCTCTTCCTTTCCTAGCAGAAAAGGAGATTCCTCACCTAGCAATCTAATGTCTCCTATTACTTTTTCCACTCTCTACCTATCAGATGTGGAGCCTCGTAACTTTCTACTCTTTTATTTTAAATCTGCCTTCAAGTCCTCTGCCTTTTATTTCCAAAAACAAACCAGATGAGGTGGCACATGCCTATAATCTCAGCACTTAGGATGGGAAATTGGGATCAAAAGTTCAAGGTCCTTATTGGCTACATAGCGGGCTGGGTTTTATAAGAGTTTGTCCTACAGCCTTAGGCCAAAGGAGCTCTCGAACTCTAGATTCCTTTCCCTTCCTACTCCTGAGGGCCTCACCCCATCCCAGGCTGTCATCCTTAGGAATTGTCCTATGGTTCATGTTAAACCATGTGCTATGGAAAAGGGGAAAGAAATGTATATTTATACATCTGTAATCCCAGCACTCAGGAGGCAGAGGCAGGCAGATCTGGTGATCTGGTCTAAATAGAGAGTTTCAGGCCAGACAAGGTAACGGTGAGACTCTCAAAAAAAAAGTTTCACATACAGAAATGGGCTCACAGTGATGAAGCCTATATTATTATGAGTTCATATATAATATAGTTGACATTTTACTTTCTTTTTTTTAGGTTTTTTTTTTTTTTTTAGAGAGATTTATTTATTTATTATGTATACAGCATGTATGACCAGAAGAGGGCACCAGACCTTATTACAGATGGTTGTGAGCCACCATGTGGTTGCTGGGAATTGAACTCAGGACCTCTGGAAGAGCAGTCGGTGCTCAACCTCTAAGCTATTTCTCCAGCCCCCGACATTTTACTTTCTTAACCTGACCACCCCACTTGGCTAATTGCAGACTCACTCTGCTCGTCTTAATTTATCTTTTCATATTTAGATTATTTGATATATTGAGATTTAGCTGTAATGTTAGGCATTTTGCTATGTACAGCTTGGTGAAAAAGGAAATACAAAAAAAAAATCAGTGATATAAATTTCAGTGTTAACCTGTTAGTTCAAGTCAGCTGTGTACAGTGTTTCCTAGGAGTTAATGGGCACTGAAACAGAAATGCCTGGGAAATAATTGTCCTGCCTTTTTTTTGATAGCCCGCAGCTGGCCTAGAGCTTGATATGTAGATTTAATCTCAGAGATCTGCTTGTTTCTATGTCCAGAGTGCAGGGATTAAAAGCATGGACCATCACCAGGCGGTGGTGGTGTGCCCCTTTAATTCTAGCACTCGGGAGGCAGAGGCAGGCAGATCTCTGTGAGTTCCAGGCCAGCCTGGGTTACAGAGTGAGTTCCAGCAAAGGCACCAAAGCTACACAGAGAAACCCTGTCTTAAAAAAACAAAACAAAACATGTACCATCACCCCCCCCCCCGACAAAGCATATTCTTTATACAACACTACTTTAGAAGAATCACCAACTTCATATTATTTATCATTGTTTATCACTGTATTTAAAAAGAAAAGAAAGCTATATCTGAAGAGATAATCCATGAAACAAGATAGTTGGACCTCAGTTCGGTGAATGTCTTAGTCACTGTTCTGTTATAACAACACCATGACCAAGGCAATTCTTATAAAAGAAAGCATTTAATTGGGGGTTCATAGTTTCAATTAGTCCAGTCCACAACATGGCGGGAATGTGGTGACACTCATGGCACTGGAGCAGTAGCTAAGAAATACATTCTTATCTGTAGGCAGCAGGTAGAGTCTGGACCTGGCTCGAGCTTTTGAAACCTCAAAGCCCACCCCTAGTGACACACTCCCTCCAACAAAGCCACACCTCCTAATCCTTCTAGTTCTAGCAAAGAGTTCCACTCCCTGGTGACTAAGTACTCAAAAATATGAGCCCATGAGGGTCTCTCTTATTCAGACCACCACAGTGAGGTAGTTTAGCACTAATGGTAAGCAGTTAGATGGTCTGTAAGTCTTACTGAAACTTGCCCAGTTACTTAACAGAAGTTGTAAACTGGGAGTAAACATTTGAGGAGGGTTTTAAAGACATTGGGTTTTGATGAATATTCTGACAAAAATGTCAGTGCTTTTTAAGACTGTAATGGTTTATCAAACCTCACAGATTAAGTCAGTTAAATAACTGGACATACAAAATGGAGCAAAGAGACTAGAGGAAGTAGCACAAGCTTGTAATAACAATGAAGCTGAGGCTAGAATATTATGAGTTCAAGAACACTCTGACCTCCATAGCGAGTTGGAGTCCAGCTGGTCTGCATACTCAGACCTTTGTCTCAAGAAACAAAAGTACTGAGTTAAGGAAGCAGGGGTTATTAAAATAAGATGTGGCTTTAAAACACAATTAGGAATTCAGAGAGACTTGGATTTTCTACTAAGTTTTGTGAAAGTGGGTTTGTGGTTTGATTGAAGTATAAATTTGGACAGAGATGGCCCAGTCTTTCAAGTGCTTGCTTCATATAATACATAAGGATCTAAGTTCGGTTTTGTTTTATGATTTATTTATTTATTTATTTATTTATTTATTTATTTTATGAATATGAATGCTCTATCTGCATGTACAACCTTATGCCAGAAGAGGGCTTCAGATCCTACTCTAGATGGTTTTGAACCACCATGTGATTGCTGGGAATTGAACTCAGGATCTCTGGAAGAGCAGCCAGTGCTTTTAACTGCTGAGCCATCTCTTTGGCCCCAAGGATCTAAGTTTTGACCCCCAGCATTGACACAAAATCAGAATATGGCAATGTGCACCCTATAATCTCAGTACTGAGGAAGCAGAGACAGGCAGATAACATGGATACTCTGACAAGGCATTTTAACTGAATCTATAAAGCTTTTTTTTGTTTTTTTTTTTTTTTTTTTGAGACAGGGTTTCTCTGTGTAGCTTTGTGCCTTTCCTGGAACTCAGTCTGTAGCCCAGGCTGACCTTGAACTCACAGAGATCCACCTGCCTCTGCCTCCAAGTGCTGGGATTAAAGGCATGCGCCACCAACGACCAGCCAAGCATATTCTTTAAATCAAATCTGTAAAGCATATCTGAATCGGTAAAGTTCCAAGAGACCCTGTCTGGAAAAAAAAAAAAAAAAATGATGTGAAAAACTACTGAGGAAGACCCCTGCTGTTGAAGAATAGAAAATTTATATGTTGTATCTGATTTCTGATGTGGGGTATCTGCTCTCATTTTTCTCTGCCTTTGTACCCTCTTTAGTGTGTGATTTCCCCCCATCCCATTTCTTCCTCTTCCTCCTTTTTTTTCTTTTCTTTCCTTCCTTTCTCCTTTCTTCCAGTCCAAGATGGCCTCAAACTAAATCCACAGTCAAGGATGACCTTGAGCTGTTCTAGTGCCTCCATCTCCCAGATGCTGGGCTTAAAGGTGTGTGCTACCATGCCATCTTATGCAGTGCTAGTAATCAAACCCAAGGCCCTATGTATGCTAGGCAAGCACCCTGAAAACTGGGCTATATTCTGGTGAAACTGTCTTCAAAAAATTGTTAGAAAAAGGAAAAATATGTTACTCTCAAAACTATGAATTCACAGCAAAAAAAAAAAATTAGCTAAGCTCCCAGGTAAGGAGATGAACTAGACCCAGCTGACTTTTTCATTTTTTTTCCTCCTTGCCTTTCCCTTGAATCCATCTGTTAGGGTTTTTCATTGCTGTGAAAAGCAATGACCACAGCAACTCTTATAAAGTGAAACATTTAATTAGGGTGGCTCACTTACAGTTTCAGAGGTTCAATCCATTATCATCATGGTGGGGAGCATGGCAGTGTGCAGGCAGACGTGGTGCTGGAGAAGTAGCTGAAGTCCCACATCTTGCAGGCAACAGGAAGTTGACTAAGACACTGGGTGGTATCGTGAGCATAGAAAACCTCAAAGCCTGCCCTATGTGACGTGACGCAATTCCTCCAACAAGACCACACCCACTCGAACAAAGTCATACTTCCTAATAGTGCCACTCCCTATGAGGAGATTATGGGGGCCAATTACATTCAAACTACCACGTTGTCTATCTTGAGAAAGACAAAGTTGCATGTACCTAGTGTAAAAAGTCATTTCAAAAAAGATTATGAAACAAATACAATAATAAAAATGCTTGTGTGTGCTGTCCAAAAAGGACAAAGACCTCAGAGAAACCTTGAGTGGAAGTCAAGGCTGTTGCCAAATATTTAACTACCAAAAGATGTGTTGCATTTGTTTATGTTGCAGAATATTTGTTTAACTATGTAAAGAGGTGTTGCTGTTTTACCTTGCCTACCTAAGGCACCTGATTGGGCTAATAAAAAGCTAAACAGCAATAGTGAGGTAGGAGGTATAAGCAAGACTCCTGTAGACGAATTTCTAAACAGTCAGTAAATAAGAAACACAGAGCCAAATACAGGGGTAATAGAGATCAGAGCAACAGCTATGATTAGCTTTAGCTTACCACCAGCAGTAATTTCCCCAGAGAGAGCTTCTTTCTGTCTGACCTGTGTTTTTATTGGCTTTCTGTTCTGCTTTCTCATTGGCTCTAAGCCCAGCCACATGACTTCTTCGTCACTGCCTGTCTATACAGACCTCCAGGTCTCTATGGTTGGTACTGGGATTAAAGGCTCATGCCACCACGCTTGGCTGTGTCCTTGACCACACAGAGACTCTGCCTGCCATGTGATCAGATTAAGAGCGTATGCTACCACTGCCGGACTTTTGCTTAATGATTATTTGACCTCTGGTCTCCAGGCAACTTTATTTATTAACATACAAATAAAATATCACATTTCATCACAAATAAAATATCACCACAACTTTCAAGCAGGAAGAGTAAGTAGGAGGAGGAATTTAGGCTTGAGGAAGGAAGAAAAGGAGACATCAGGGAGATGCCAGGGCCCAGCCAGACACAGAGGAAGCAGGAACATAGGACGTACAGAATGAAAGAAAGGTAAAAAGCTCCAAGGCAAAACATAGATGAATAGAAACATGTTGAATTAAAAGAGCTAATGGGATAAGCCTGAGCTAAGGCAGAGCATTTATAATTAATAAGTCTCCATGTCTTTATTTGGGAGCTGGTTGGTGGCCCAAAGAAAATTCCACCATACACAGCCTAGTCCAGGGCTTCCCCAAGAGAATCCAGAGTTTTCCTTTTTTCCTTACTACTACCTTAGGAAAAATAGAGATAACTGTTAACCAAAGAAAGCAAAGATCCTTACAGATATTGAAGGTATGCATTTAAAAATCTTATCACATTAAAAAAAAATCCCTCCCCAGGGTAAAGTAATGAAATGTCTTTCCTTTGTTTTCTCTTCCTCACCATCCTGCTCCTGCTCCTCCTGCTCCTCATCTTCCTTTTGGAGACAGAATCTCATTATGTAGCTCCAGATGGCCTGGAACTTGCTCTCTGGACCAGGTTGACCTCTAATTCACTGAGATCTGCCTGCTTCTGCCTCCCCCTTCTGAGTGCTGGGATTAAGGTGTATGCCACCAGGCCCAGCAAATAGTAAGAGTTTCTAACTTGCTTTCAAGACAAACCCCATACAGTTTCAATTAGGAAAAAGTTTGAGATATTATACTTTTCCAGAGGTGTACAGCACCCAATTCATTTATTGGGTCATGGCTTTTGGAAGCACACCAGACTTCCTTCTTTCTCAGGAGCAATTATCTTGAACATGACATATGGAAAACCTCCAATCATCTTTTCTATTCGAAAACAGGCAAAAGGAACTCTGGGTTGGGGGATCCTCAAAAGACAGTGTGAATGACACCAGTCACCCTATTGAGATAACAATAAACAAAACAGACAAGAGCCAAATATAAAGCAATCCCCTCTGGGATCAGACGTCCTAGGAAATCAAACTAATCTTACAAGAATACCTAGAAAGGGGCCTGTAATCTCGTGCAGCTGTGCTTGCTACACCCTACTACTACAGGAGAAACCAAATGGAAGAAGGTGGAGATTTGTGTAAGATCTTCAGTACTGCCCAACCCCTTACAGGGCTATCTAAACTTCCTCTAAATCCATCCTACCTTTTCAGTAATAGATCTTTGTAGTGCCTTTTGTGGTGCCAAATAGCCAATGTTTGTTCACCTTCGCCTGAAAACAATATGCTTATGTGTGCACAGTTTTTAAAATATTTATTTTATGTGCATTGGTGTTTTGCCATGGGTGTTGGGTCCCCTGGAATTGGAGTTACAGACAGTTGTGAGCTGCCATGTGGATGCTGAGAATTGAACCCAGGTCCTCTGGAAAAGCAGTCAGTGATCTTAACTACTGAGCCATCTCTCCAGCCCAACATGTGCCCAAATTTAAGAGACATTTGGAAACAGTAACTATAAATCCAATTTTGGCTGTGTGGTGGCTCGTAGCTATAATCTTATCACTTGGGAGGTGGGAGCAGAGAGATTATCATGAGTGTGATGACAATTTAACATTTTTGACTGTTAGGTCATGTTTTTTGGAATACATTGTTAAACTTAGCAGACCACTAGCTTCTACCAACCCTAAAGCTAAAATCACAGGACTTCTGAAACTGAAGTGATTTATCCAATTTTGTTGTAATCTGCTACTCTGTGTTCCAGCAACTTATTTTGAAAGTGTTCTTATGTATGGTGCGCAAGTGTGTGTGTGTGTGTGTGTGTGTGTGTGTGTGTGTGTGTGTGTATCTAAAAATTCAAGTAATCTCTTCCACAGTAACGTGTCATTCATGGTAAACTCACTAAGTGTTTCTGGGTCAAGGTCACTCAAATTTGGCTCAGAATAATCTCATCTCTTTTTGAGCAGATGCTTTGTATCAGTAATTCCTTGAGAAGTATGAAGTTAAAATAAATATGGAGATACTGGCATGATGGTGCAAGCTTGAGATTTTAGCACTAGGGAGACAGAGGCAAGAGAATCCAGTGTTCAAGGTCAGTCTTGACTATATGGCAAGCTTTAAGGCCAACCGAGGATACATGAGACCTTGTCTCAGGACAAACGGCATCACCATCTTAGTGGAATGCTATCCCTGAAACCTCATATTTGAAGGTTTATATTTCTACTGGAAAACTGAGACAAGAGTAGGATGTTCTAGTCCTACTGAAAGGATTTCAAACAGGAAAGCTTCTGGAAAGCTTATTTTATCTTTCATGAATCAATGACAACAGATTCACTACAGGGTATTTCTCAATGTTGAGCAATAAAACAGATTTGTCATGAATGCCATCTGCCACAAAGTTACACAGTTCCCCTTTGGTTGAGTTACAGCTTTCTTTTATTATTGTTTTTGTAGTGATATATGACCAAACTGACTTGGATCCAGCAAAGCCAGAGCTCTTCCACTAAGTTTATGCCCAGCCCCAGGTATACTGTGCTTTAATTCTGAGAGGTCTCTTGCCATAGCATTATGAACATAGCATCTTATTTGGTTTTCAATGAAATAGTTACTGGCTTTTAACATCTTAAAAAAAAAACAAAAACGATTCACAGTAACTACTTGTTTACAGTGGTGACTTTTCAATTTGAAACACTGCATTTACTATTGATTCTGCCTTATGCCTTAGCTGGTTATCTTTTTCTTTCCAGTTCTGGAGGGATCAACACTACACTTTTCTCCATAACTATGAACTCCCTACAGAGGTAGACTCCGCATAAGCATGAAACATGTTTGTAATTTAGACAGGGTCTTGTTATGCAGCCAAGGCTACCCCACCCCCCCGAACCCGAACTGGCTTCTATCCTATCTCAGCCTTCTGAGTGCTGCTTGTTGTAGGCATGAGCCACCACGCCCACCTATGAACTTTTAGCACTAGTTTTGGGCTGTCCTGGATCAACTACAGTACGAAAATTAGGTTGTTCCCGTTGTCCTTCGGGGTGTCGTCCACCTGATCAGTACCTCGCCAGAGTAAGGGTGAAATTTGGGTGGGTAGAGCTGGTTTCCCGCCATCACTTCCTCCGCGGATGTGGGACTTCCGGTCTCTCGGCACTTCCGCCCAGAGCCGGAAGCTTCGTCGCTGAGGGACCGTGAGGGGCCCGCGGTGCTGACCCACGGGCTAAGGGCAGGTGAGCTTTTGTAAGGTCGTGGAGCTGAGGTGACGAGTTGCCCACTGGGACCGCCATTTCACCTTGAGGTGGCTCAGCATTCATTAAGTTCCGAGACTTCTCGCGGGGCGGCGTTCTGGGCTGACCCGGTGGAAGGCTAGTGCGCCTGCGCCAAGCGTCCCCTCTGTCAGCGTCTTCTGGGTGCTGGTCTCGGGTGATGCTGCCAGGCGCCAGAGGACCTGACTGGCTGTCTCTGTGGACGAAAGCCCTTTCCGTTATTGACGGTTCTGGTGGACAGCGGTCGTTGTCGCTGGGTAGGGGGCCGTATTCAGTTTTGTTTTGTTTTTGAGCTCAAGGCTGTCTTGGGTCTCACAATGTATCTGAGGCTGGCTTCGAACTAGCGTCAGCCCTCATGCTTTAGCCTCCTTGTTTCTGGGATTACACGCACGAGCCACCATGCCTACCATCTAGGGACTGTTACGTGAACTGTTGAATCCAAATTAGGGTGTGATTTGGCCATCCCCAAAGAAATAGGCTTGTTGAAACAACAGGGTTTACAAATGCTAAAGACAGACAGCAGATAAAGGGAGAGACTGCTCTCTTGTCTGGTGTGAATATTAGCCAGGTCCACTGTCTGTTGATAGTGCCTGCTTTCGTTTTATGTCTTCTTGTTTTAATTTTCTGTGTTCATGTTATGGGTGCTGCTATAAACACTATCTGGAATTTTTGTTTGTTTTGTTTTTGTTTTTTGAGACAGGGTCTTTATGTAATCCTGGCTGTCTTGAAACTCAATGTGTAGGCCTGGAACTCACAGAGATCCTCCTGTTTCTGCCTCCAGAGTGCTGGGATTAAAGATGTGGGTCATCACACTCCAATGCTGACAATTTTTTTTGAGGTGTGTGTGTGGCGGGGGGGGGGGGGGGGTGTTCCAGACAGGGTTTCTCCATGTTGTTTTGGTGCCTATCCTGGATCTCACTCTATAGACCAGGCTGGCCTCGAACTCACAGAGATCTACCTGGCTCTGCCTCCCGAGTGTTGGGATTAAAGGTGTGCACCACCACTGCCCTTCTTAAGGCATATTTTTTTTTATTGGGGTCTATAAAAATATTTAGAAAGTTAAATTACTGATACAAATCTACCCTGATGTGAAAAACATTCTTCCACAATCACAGGAGGCAGTCAGGCCAGACCATTTCCTCCATATTTATTCCATGCTATAGGATTTCTGAATCAGTATCCCTGTCCCCATTCATCACATTTATAAATCAGATTGATTTTCAATGCATCATTGAGAATGTATTCATTGTTGTTGCATGAAGAGGACTTTTTATTTGTTCACAATTGGGTCATAATGCAAAAGAATCCGTTTCTCTGGAAGTTGGTTTCTTTTGATGTTGAAGGAGAAACCTGCTCCAGCTTTGGTTACTTGCTTTTGGTGAAGGAGATCACAGAAAGCAACTTGGTGCTGAAACTAGTACATTTCCTCTCCTCCTCCTCTTTATATTCTCCTCCTCTTCTTATTATTTTTTTTTTCTCCTATTCTGGGGCCTCTTTTATACTAGGCTAATACTCTACCACTGACTGAGCTACAACCCAGCCCTGGCAGGGTCTTGTCTTTACTGGCCTTGATTACCTGACTCTTCTACCTCAGCCCCCAGAGTAGGTGGGATTACAGGCTTGTGGGTGCGCCAGTACTTTACCTTGTGACTTGCAGATTTATTGTATTTACAGTAATTGTGAACTGAGACATTTGTTTGGACCCTAACCTTTGAAGTCATTCTGACTCAGCATTTTCATATGTCCATATCAGCAATTCCTCTGATGGTCAAAATAGTCTAGATCTTCAAGCTCCTTCTTAACATTCATCTGTTAAAAACTGCATTATCTCTCACAGGGTTACTGCTCCCTAACTACTAGTCACAGTTTTTCTTCTAGTCAGTTTGCATCACAGAATCTAGAGGAATCTTTTTAGGAAAGTAAGATAATCTCTTTCCTTTAAAAAAACAAACAATAAAACTTCTACTAAACACTGCTGTCCACTCTACAGACAAGTGTTTTTTAAGTGGCCTCCAGAGTTCTAAATGACCTGTCCCTGCATCATCTCTGATCTATTGTTTAATAACTACTTGATTGTTCCATTATCTGGCCTCAAACACATCCTAGCTTCTAAGATACTCAGATCTGCTGTTCTTTGCCTGTATGAGCTTCTTTATGGTCATATGGTTCAATCCCTTACCTCTCCATCTGTTCTTTGGAATACTACCTTCCTTAACCAACTTTCTTTCATCTTTAACTGTGCTTCTTGTCCTTGTTCATATCATGTGATTTACCCAGTTATCTGGTTTATTGTGTTTCTCACCACAAAGATAGAAGCTTCTAGAGGGCAGGTATGTTTCTGCTGTGCACTTAGTACCTAGAACAGCATCTGACTTTTAATAGACACCCTTTTTTTTATTTTTTATTTTATGTGCACTGGTGTTTTGCCTGCATGTATATCTGTGTGAGGGTGTCAGATCTTGGAGTTACAGACAGTTGTGAGCTGCCATTTGTGTGCTGGGAATTGAAACCGGATCTTCTGGAAGAACAGTGCTCTTAACCGCTGAGCCATCTCTCCAGCCCCTTAATAGACACTCTTAATTGTTGAATGAAGGTATTTAGGCTTTTTTACCATACTATATTTGCTTACACAGTCTGCCAGGGAGCTACAACTTCTACCCAGTACTTTGTACTTTATTTGTATGAGTATATGCATGTTTGTACACTCACTGTGGGGCATATTTGTGGTGCAGATGCATATACACATGGGTACATGTGGAGGCATGAAGTTGACATTGGGTGTCTTCCTTGAGCTCTCTATTTATTGAGGCAGTGTCTCTTGGTGAACCTGAAGCTCACCAATTCCTTTAATGTAGCTAGCCAGCTTGCCCCAAGGATCCAGTTTCTGCCTCCTAAAATGCTGGGATTACACATGCCCAGCACTTAGATGGGTTCTGGGAATCCAAAATCTTGTGCTCATGCTTGACTGGCAAGTACTTTATCCATTTAGTCATCTCTCAGCCCTGCAGTTTTTACTTTCTTGCCCTTTTTAAAATTTTGTTTATTTTCTCTTTTCACTTTTCTCCAGCTACTTGTTTAAAAGAAACACTAGTTTATCTTTCTTACCCTGATTAACTTTTAATTTTACTGTACATTCTTCCTTCAGATCTAATACCCTGTGACCTTTCTTTTTTAAACCTTTAAGTTGCTGATTTTCAGCAAGCTTCCTGGATCATCTCAGCATTAATTTTTTTTAATATGATATGAGTGCCTTTGTTTTTCTTTTGTCTATTTTTTTTTCTTTTTTTTTTTTTGGTTTTTTGAGACAGAGTTTTTCTGTGTAGCAACCATGGCTGTCCTGGAACTCACTTTGTAGACCAGGCTGGCCTCAACTCACAGAGTTGTCTGCCTCTGCCTGTCAAGTGCTAGGATTAAAGACATGTGCCACCAAGCATGGAGAATGCCCTAACAATAGAGTTAGTAGTTAGGACTGTTTTCTGGGGTCTGTGTGTGTCTGTGTTTAATTTATTAAAATTTTATTATGCATTTTTTTATTTATTATGTATACAGTGTTCTGTTTGCATGTATCCCTGCAGGCCAGAAGAGGGAGTCAAATCTCATTACAGATGGTTGTGAGCCACCATGTGGGTGCCAAGAATTGAACTCAGGACCTCTGGAAGAACAGCCAGTGCTCTTAACCTCTGAGCCATCTCTCCAGCCCTATTATGCATTTTAAGAGAATATATATAGGATATATATTTAGATTTAGCACATCAAGGCTCATATGACATTTTTCCTGTCTTAGCATTTTGCTGGGAATATGTGTAGGAAGTACAATTAGAAATATGATAGACAAATTGAAATGAATGTTATTTAGAAAGTAGATACTGTAAGAAAATGAAAACATCATAGTTTGACATTTTATTTATTTATCTATTTAGACATGATCTGTGGTAGCCCAGGCTAACCTCAGATTTATTATGTAGTTGAGTTAGGCCTTGATCTTCTGTCTCCATTTTTGAGTCCTGAGATTATCAGAGTATACCACCACACTTGATATATGCAGTGCTAAGGATCAAACCCCAGAGCTTCAAGCATGCTAAGGCAAGCAGTCTTACCACCTGAGCGATATCCTCAGCACATTTTCTTTTTTATTTAAAAAATACTTTATTTCGGCTTGGGGATTTAGTTAGCTCAGTGGTAGAGTGCTTGCCTAGCAAGTGCAAGGTCCTGGGTTCGATCCTCAGCTCAAAAAAAAGGGAAAAAAAAAAACCTTTAATTTCATGTTTGTATATGTAGTA
This sequence comes from Peromyscus leucopus, assembly GCF_004664715.2. Taxonomy (NCBI): domain Eukaryota; kingdom Metazoa; phylum Chordata; class Mammalia; order Rodentia; family Cricetidae; genus Peromyscus; species Peromyscus leucopus. Next base: position 47,944,299 of record NC_051067.1, read on the forward strand.
GTGAGGGAGGGGCATACCAAGGAGTATGTGAAGGTCAGAGGACAACTGTCTCTTTCTACAATGTGGGTCCTGGGGATTAAACTCGGACTTGATGTTAAGAGCTGAGCCATCTCACTGAAATCACTTTGTTGTTGTTGAAACAGGGTTTCTCTGTGAGGCCTGGCTGTCCTAGAAGTAGCTCTGTAGACCAGGCCCTCTGCCTCTGGCTTTCCAGTGCTGGGATTAAAGGCATGTGCTACCACTGCCCAGCTGAAATTACTTTTTAAATTGCAAAATATATATTGCAGAAAATTTACCATCTTAGCAATTTTAAGTATATAAAGTTAGTAGTGTTAAGTACATTCACAATATAACCAACACTGCTGTCCAACTACAGAACTCTCCTAACATCTGCAAAACTGAAACTGTTAATCTTCGATAACGATTTCCAGTTCCCTTCTCTGGAAGATCATAGTATCCACTATTATACTTTCTGTCCTCATCGGGGAAAATTATTTTTAAAAATTTTTGAGACAGGTTCTCAGTATATAGCCATAGATGGCCTGGGATTCTCAGTGTAGACTAGGCTGACCTCAAACTTGCAGAGATTGACTCTCAAGTGTAGAATGAGAGGCATTCACTACCACACACAGCTGTCTTTTTTAGTTTGACAAGCCTAGATACTTCGTAGAAGGAGGATCACTTGGTGTCTGTCTTTAAGGTTGAATAATACATTTTGGTGTATTGTAACAGGCCCCTTAGCACAACTGACTCCATGATGGAATTGCCATTCAGGATGTAAAACTCAGCAAGTAGACAACACCACCTGCCAAAAATGCCAAAGGCCTAATCATCAAAATCCATAGTTCAGGAAAGTCTCTAAATGTACTAACCTTACTTTTTAGCATCTATAGTTCCACTTCTGACTAACTGTTCTTCTTAACTGAAGTATGTCAATCCAGAACATGGTTTTTGTGCTTAAAAGCTCATCCTTAGAAAGGTTCGGGGCGACACAGGGATCTCGAACACCCAGTGCAGTCTATGGCCGGCTATTAAAGACTTTCTGTTGGCTTACACCCATGTCCCAGCAGTCTTCTCTGGTGAATACCACACAACAGTATTTCCCATATTCTTTATTCTAATGAACACTTAGATTTCTTTCTCCATCTTTTGACTATTAGTAAATGATGCACTTATAAACACATTTGTGCAGATAGTTCTTTCAATTCTTTGCAAATTGTTTTGAGGAGCTGTAGTCACTTCATCATCAAGAGCAATAGGAAACAGCTGTGTATGGTGGTACATAGTAATTTGGGAGCCTGAAGCAAAAGAGTTGTGTGCTGTGGATATTGTTCTATATAAATAAAACACTGATGGCCAATGACCAGGCAGGAGGTAGGTGGGACAAGGAGAGAGGAGAAAGCTGGAAAGCGGAAGGCTGGGGGAGACACACTGCAGCCACCGCCAGGACAAACAGCATGTAGAGACTCTAGTAAGCCACCAGCCACGTGGCAAGGTATAGATTTATAGAAATGGGTTAATTTAAGATAAAAGAACAGTTAGCAAGAAGCCTGCCACGGCCATACAGTTTATAAGTGATATAAGCGTCTGAGTGATTATTTTATAAGTGGATTGTGGGACTGCGGGGCTTGGGGAACCTGGAGAGAAGCCCTCCAGCTACAGTTGTGAGTTCAAGGCCAGCTTGAACAACATAGTGAAAGCGCATCTGAAAAGCAAGCAAGGGGGCTTGGGGATGTGGCTGAGTGAGTATAGTGCTTGTCTAACAGGCACAAAGCCCCAGTTTCCATCCCTGGTACCACATAAACCTATACATGCCTGGTCCCAGCACTGGGACGGTGATAGCAGAAAGACTGGAAGTTCAAGGTCATCCTCAGCTACAAAATGAGTTTAAGGCCAGCCTGAGCTTTCCTAGAGACCCTGTCTCAAAAAAAAAAAAACAAAAAAAAACAAAAAACAGGCCTGGTGGTGGTGGCACACGACTTTAGTCCCAACAGTTGAGAGGCAGAGGCAGGCAGATTTCTGTGAATTCCAGGCCGGTCTGGTCTACAGAGCGAGTTCCAGTACAGCCAGGACAGAGAGAAACCCTGTCTTGGGGGGAAAAACTCACAAACAAAACAAAAAATCAGCTAAAACAGGAAGTCAAAAGGAAAGGAGAGCAAGGTATGAAAATCCAGAGAAAAATAAATCCAAGGTATTGGATGCTCATCTTCTGTTACAACTGGATATAGTTGAAATACATGTTTTACAGATCTCTCTCAGTAGTAGAGCCCTTGCCTAGCATGCCTCAGGCCTTGGATTTGATCCCCACCATAAACAACAAAACAAACAAAAAATATAGACTGGTAAAAGTTTGTCGATGTTCTGTGAAGGCAAGATTGTTAGGATACAAGGGTTCATATACTCCTGATAGGGCTGTATATATTGGAACAACTATTATAAAAGGACATTTGATACTAGCTACCAAAATTTTAAATGCATATTCCCTTTGGCTCAGCAATCCCAGACTAATAGCAGGACTCTGAGTTTCTGGCAAGATAACACCCTGCTCTCCAGCTTGTGGAATTCTAGCAATGGAGTTCTACTGGCATCTTACTCAAAGACTAGAACTTTGTTTCAGGGCGTGGACTTATGAGCAGGGCTCTGCCTTGGCCAGCTGCCTTGGCCTATCCATATATCTGTTTCCTAAAACATAAGTAGCCCAGTCTGGTTCCTAGTAACTGCTCAGTCTCCTCAAATTGTCTATGCTGCTTTTACTTGCCCCATGTGTTGGGTTCTGTGATGACTTCTTTTGCTTTTCATTGCTGAAGATTCCATTGTCGTACAGGGACTTTTATGTGTGTCTTAGAAGTTGCAGTGCCTTAGAGTACCACCATCTACCCAAGGCAAAAAAAGGAACCAACCAAGGCTCCTAATTTTCTGTTTGACAATTTCTATCTAGTTATTCTCCCAAATGTTGATTCTAAACTTACTAAAATCTACACTCTTCTGGTCACTGTCCCTCTTTCATTCTGTGGATTGCCTGCACTGCTACTGGGACAGCTAAAACATGGCTTTTGAAACTCTAAATAGTTCAGTGTTTATATCCAAAAGATCAAAGTTTGAAAGAAGTTGTAGCCAAGCTGGCCATGGCACATGTTTGTAATTCTAGCATTTTGGGAACTGGGGCAGAAGAATCAGGAGTTCAAGACCCATCCCTAACTACATAGTGAGTTTGAGGCCAGCCTGGGTTACATGATCCTGTCTTAAAGAAAAAGCAAATGAAGAGATAGTATCCATAATATTACCACACCTAAAACTTTGAGTTGTTTATTTTTTTGTTATTCTTTCCTAAGATACGGTTTTATATATCCCAGGTTGGCCTCTGACTACTAGGATTAAATGCATGAGCCACTCTGCTTTGTGGCTGCTAGGTAAGCATGTTACCAACTCAGCTAGATCGCCAGCTGCAACCATTGTTCTTTAATATTGTGTGTGTGTGTGTGTGTGTGTGTGTGTGTGTGTGTGCGCGCGCGCGCGCGCGCACGCACGGAGGCTAGAGGTCTACTCAGTGTCTGTCTTATCCATCACTCTCCACCTTGTCTCTTGAGGCAGGGTTGATCACAAAACATGGAGTTCACCAGTTGTCAAAACTAGCTAACTGGCAAGCCCCAAGCATCCTCTTGGCTCTTCTTCCCAGCTTTGGAATTACAGGTGTACATTGTCACACTTGGCTTTTTCTAGGGATCTAAGCTCAGGTCTTCATGTGTACGTAGCAATCGTCTTACACAGAAAATCATTTCTTCAATCCCCATGGGGGAAAAAACTTGTAAGAAAACTTTGGCTGTGTGTGGTGCCTCACATCTGTTATCCCAACACTTGAGCAGTTGAGGCAGGAGGATTTGCTCTAAGTTTAAGCCCTCCAGGCCAGCCTAGGCTATAATTTTTGCTTATTAAATTCTTGTCAGTTCTTCATGTTTTCTTTCCTAGGTCTCCTGTTTTGGATTCCTGTTGTCTTATAATGAGTGACATTTTGCCATTAGATGTCGTTGGTAGAAGAGTTGAAGTTAATGGAGAATTTGCAACAGTGCGCTTTTGTGGTGATGTTCCTCCTGTGGCAGGTAAGCTATGATATTGTGTAAATCTTTCAGTCAGGTCCTCAGTAGTGCTTTATCACACCAGTTTTGAACTAGGTGTGGTGGCACACACCTTTAATCCCAGCACTCAGAGTCAGAGGCAGTTAGATTTCTTGAGTTCCAGGCCAACCTGCTCTACATGGCAAATTCCAAGCCAACTGGAGCAACACAGTGAGATGCTATCTCCAATAAATAAAGAAAATAAAATAACCAGTTTTAAGGAAGTTGCCAGCCAACTTGAAGATGCATAGTTTTATTTGGGTGACATTGAATTGTATATGATATGTACAGCTTTCTTAACTATATGCTACTTGATTGTGTAGTGTTTCTTAAACTAAATCAACTTTAAAATATTTTCTGAACAAACTTCAAACAACCAACAGTCTTGAATTTTCATAATTCAAAAAGTTATTTGAGCCGGGCGGTGGTGGCTCACGCCTTTAATCGCAGCACTTGGGAGGCAGAGGCAGGTGGATCTCTGTGAGTTCAAGGCCAGCCTGGTCTCCAAAGCTACACAGAGAAACCCTGTCTTGAAAAAACCAAAACAAACAAAAACAAAAAAGTTATTTGAATGCTTCTCCTCCCCATGTTGTATATATTTGTATATATATGCATGGGTATATTATTTACATTATATAACTGTGGATAATGTAATTGCATTTTGGCCAAATAGAACTTTGTGTGTTGCTCATTTTTGTTGATTTACAAAGAAATAATACATGCATGCATGCATACATATATATTGTATAAACTGTTAAATAATAAATCAATGACATGAATATCAAGATGGCATATTGTAGGCTCCTAAAATGGATTTTCTTTTATTTTTTATTTTTATTTATTTATTTATTTTCTGATTTTTTGAGACAGGGTTTCTCTGTGTAGCTTTTGGAGCCTATCCTGGAACTCTGTAGAACAGACTGGCCTTGAACTCAGAGATCTGCCTCCTGAGTGCTGGGATTAAAGGTGTATGCCACCACCACTCGGCTGGATTTTCTTTTTTAAACTAAGGCTTATCCTATACCTCTGAGGAGAACAGGACAGGAAAAAATACAATTAAATTTATAAATATTGGAAAGAACTAGGTTTAAGTGGCAACAAGCTAAACAGAATGGAATACATCTAACTTCTAAATACATAGTGGAGAAAACTAGGAACTAACCTAATTTTAATTTCTCAAATCTCAAAAGATCTCAGAGATATATGGAATCTATAATTTCTAACCAGATACAGTGGCTCATAGCTATAGTCCGAGTTCTCAGAAGGCCAAAGCAGGAGAATTGCTAAGTTTTAAAGTCAGTGCAGGCTACCAGCTTGAGCTGCAGTATGAGATCCTATCTCCAAAAAAAAAAAAAAAAAAAAAAAAACCAGGAGATGGCAGGGATTTCTGGTAATAGATTTAAAATAGGATTGTTTCCTCTTCATGTGAGAAACATGGTAGGGAGGTCTTAGCTACTACTAACCAGAACGGGCACACATAGGCATTGAGTCTTCTCTCTAGTCCTTTGATGTCATCTTCCCAGTTTCTATAACTAGTCAATAGCTTCTTTAGTGAAGCCACTGATCTCCAAGGCAGTAAGAATGTGTCCAGTATGAAACTGGATCCCTTAGGAAATGGTAGTGATACCAGCAGTCCTTTTCTTTTGAAAGACTGCTTTTTCTTGCTGAAGGCCTTCATCATTCCTCAGGCATCAGTGTAGTGTGGCTCAGATACACATAAAATTTTTTGATACCTTTCTTCATTTACTTTGTTACTTTCTGTAACATTATTAATTTTTTTAAATGTAGCCTCGGCTGGCCTGGAACATGCTATATAGACCAGGCTGGCCTCACACTCACAGACATCTACCTGTTTCTGCTTCCCGAGTCCGGGATTAAATGAGTACCCTACTATGCTTGGCCTATAACATTTTCTTGGGTTTTTCTTCTTCAAACTTTGTTTTTAGTATGTACTAGTAATGTATCATAATGAATTCATTGTGATCTCTTTACACATCTAAACAGTACTTTGCTTCTTCCTATCAGCCCCACCTCACCATCCCCTGTGCTTTCCCTTCTCCTTCCCCTGTGCTGTCTCTTTCCTTCTCTCTGCTAGTACTGGGCTTTCCTAATGCTTAGCCATTTAGTACACTATGTCATTTAGTTAACTGCTCTCTATTTCTGCCCTTCTCCTTTATTTTTAATGAGATGGGGGGGGGGAGTGCTTGTAGTGGAGAAAACTAGGAACTAACCTAATTTTAATTTCTCAAATCTCAAAAGATCTCAGAGATATATGGAATCTATAATTTCTCTCTCTCTCTGTGTGGCTTCTGAGCAGCAACAGCTGTGGGGCGTTTACCCACCAACCCCACAGCTCCCCAGAGTTTTCTTGAGTGCGAGCAGCAGGAAATATTAGACAGAAGGATTTATATTGCGGAGATAAACAGATAGAAAATAAAGGATAGCCTCGAGAGGGCCTGGAACCTTTTCCAATGGCCCCCACTGTCTCTGCCCCAGGGTATTTATAGAGATGCCAAGGGGTGGAGCAAAAGACCTCCTCCCCCAGCACAGCCAAGTGCAGACCATCTCAGACACCTGCACTCAGGCCCGTGACCCTAATCATCCTCTATGCGGACATGCTGGGTAAAGCCACAAGGAACCCGAAAACGGGCTCCACATAGATCTTTTAAAGACACCCCCAGGTTACAGACTACAAAAGCACAGTGGCATTGGGGCCTTCTAGACATGAGACTGCCTAGCATGGTGTTGAAGCTAGCCTCCTTCATAGCTTCAAAGAACCTGAGTTTTGTTTAGGCTAACCTTGAAATAGCAGGATTCCAGCCATTAGGGTAGTGAAACTTTGTTTTGGCTGTGAGCTCTTGGCCATATTTGGAGGCTCTGAGGAGGTACCCTCTCTGAAAGGAATGTAGAGATAATTGAGAATGACTCAGGTCAACAATATTGCTTAGTAGAACTGGGTGGAATCTCTGAGTTTCTTGGTCTTTAATTGCATAAGTATAGTTAGGTGTCTTTGAAAATAATTATCTCAGGACTTGGTCTGTGCAAGGAAGCCAAAGAGCAGAAGCAGCAACAAAGCTGATATGCTGGCAGTATCCATCCTTGTCCTTGGGTGGAGTGGGTAAAGGAAGAGATCTCTAGATCTCTTTCTTTGAATCATTTCTTTGAATGTCTACAGTGTCCAGTGGTTGAGCTAGCCCTGTGAGGAGATGGGCCCTGTAGTTACAGATAGTGTACTTGAAGTAGCTCCTAGCCTATTGGTAAAGTCACTGACCTGGTGATACCTTTGTCAAATTCAATTTAATAGTCCACTTATCAAACAACTTTAACCCCCACTAGCCTTGAGGATGGAACCTATGGCCTCATGTATACTAGAACCCTTTAGTTTGGCTTTTATGTTCAGCAAGTCAATCCAATTATAATATGGCATCTTGTGTTAGTGTATGAGATGATATACACTGATCATATGGACTCATTTTATACATAGGCTTATTTTTAAAACTGGTTTATTTTTTCTGCATATGTACATGCACGTGGGCACCCATGTCCAACTTGGCTGGACTTGCTTCTCTACTTCCACTGCATAAGTCCCAGGGATTCCACACAGGCCTATCAGGCTTAGTGGCAATCATCTTGGCCCACAGAACCTTCTGGCCAGCCCTAGACATGCCTAGCTTCTAGACTTCATTTTTTAAAGCAGTTTTAAGTCCATAGCAGAATTGAGGGGAAAGATTGGCAAGCTCCCGAATACTTCTTATCTGTATGTGCACAACCTCCTTGAGTGTTACCTTGTTGTAGAATATGAGTTTAGGATGTGTTACATTTGTTTATGTTGTGGAATATTTGTCTAATGATGCAAAGATATGTTGCATTTGTTTAACTCTGTAAAGCTGTGTTTCTTTGTCTGCCTAAAATACCTGATTAGTGTAATAAAGCACTGAACGGTCAATAGCTAGGCAGGAGAGAGAAATAGGCGGGACTGGCATTCAGAGAGAATAAATGAGAAGAGAAATCTAGAGAAGAGAAACGAAGAATGGGAGGCACAAAAAAAAGGAGATGAGGATGCCAGAGGCCAGCCACAGAGCAGGAAGCAAAGCAAGATATATAGACTAAGAGGTAAAAAGCCTAGAGGCAAAAGGTAGACAGGATAATTTAAGTTAAGAGAAGCTGGCTAGAAATAAGCTGAGCTAAGGCTGGGCATTCATAAGTAAGAATAAGTTTCCATGTATTTATTTAAGAGCTGGGTGGCAGGCCCCCAAAGAGCAAACAGTAAAAATAACCAACTGTGTTACCTCCTTCATTGCAGTGGTGTGTGTATTTGAGTGTTAATAATCACTGTGTCTACTAATGACATCACTCTCATTCTTAGTTTACCTTGGGGTCTGTGCTTGGTATTATTTATTGTATAGGTTAGTCACAAATGTCTGACTTATGTCTCCCATTGTTCCCCAAATGATTTGTGTGCCAGCTGTGTATCCCCTTGAGCTCCTGCCGCTACTGGCCCTTTTCCATAGTTTTCCTTTTCCACTGTCTCTCATAATTGTCAGGCTACCTTGTGCCTTTGCGATGTCCATTTAGGTTCCCCTGTGTCTTTGTCTTTTCGTGGCCTGGTGTTCTTTTTTTTTTTTTTTTTTTTTTTTTTTTTAAGAAAGGCTCTTGTGTAGCCCAGGCTGGCCTTGAATTCCTAATCTGAATGATGCTGGGGTTACAAGCATGGACTACCACACCCAGTTTAAACTGTGCTGGGCATTCAACCCAGAGCTTCATGTCTACTGGGCAAGCAAGCACTCTACCAACTGAGCTACACTCTGAGCTCCTCATCTGTTTTTGGTTTTCTTTTTGTTTTTTGTTTTATTTATTATTTCAACAAAATAAAGCCCTTAATTGGGCTTACGGTTTCAGAGGGTTAGAATCCATGATGGCAGAGTAAAGGCATGGTGGTAGGAACAGCTGAGAGCTTACATCTTGATCATAAAGCAGGAAGCAGAAAGAGAGTATACATTGGGAATGGCATGTCTTTTGAAACCTCAAACAATTTCACCAATAGGAACCAAGTATTCAACATATGAGCCTGTGGGGGCCATTCTCATTCACACCCACATTTTACCTCCTGGCCCCCATAAGCTTGTGGCAATAAAATAATGCAAAATGCATTTAGTTCCATTTCAAAAGTCACCTTGGTTTTTGTCTCAGTGCTGTTTTAAAGTCTAAAATCTCATTCTGTGACTCAAGGCAATCTCTTTAATTGTAACCTTCTGTAAATCCAAAAGCAGATAACATACTTCCAACATACAGTGGCACAGAATGTATATTACTAAAATAAGACTCCATCCCAAAATGGAGAAATGGAGTCATAATTAGGGAATACTGACATTCAGCAGGGAAAACTAAATACTATGGCTCCAAGTCTGTTGTCAAAAGGCTTAATGGCTCTGCCCTTCCAGCTTTGCTACCTGTAATGTTCTTTTTTCTCTCTTGCTGGTTCTATTCCCTATCTGCAGCTCTCCCTGGCAGATATCCTATGGCTCCAACATTTCCCAACATCTTGGAGTCTCCAACACAAATCCAGGCTTTACTTTACCAGTGGTAAAGCCCATGGTGGCCGATTAGGGCTTCCATGAAGGACCTCTCCTGCCACATGCCTGGCTTTACCAGTTCTCCTAAACTGTAGAGGAAGATTCCACAACCCTTCTACTCCTGTATTGTCCTCCACCAAAAAAATTAGTCTGTTACTTTTAAATTTAGCCTCAGGCATGTGAAGGCCCAAGGTTGGTATAGGGACTCATCCTTAATGGTTCTCTGCCCTTACTTATCAAGGTCTCATTCACACAGAGTGCTCCAATATGGCTAGTCCTGCTGGTCAGCTTGCTTTCTTCTCACCATCAAGGCTGGAATTAGTTAGTAATCCATGCCTACTTGGCTTCTTTGACTACTGAGTTACTGAGTTACCCAGTCTTTTCAAAATATTTTTCTAATTTGTTTTGTGATTTCTTTTTTAACTTAAAGTAATTTAAAATAACATTGCTTAATTTCTAAATATATGAGAATTTAAAAAAAATTATTTTGTGTGTGTTTTGCCTGCATTATATGTATGTGTATTACACATGCACAGTGAGTGCAGAGGCCAGAAAAGGGTGCCAGATCCATTGGAACTGGAGTTCTAGATAGTTGTGAGCTGCCATGTGGGTTCTGAGAGCTGAACCTGGGTCTTGTGCAAGAGCAGCCTGTGCTTTTAACCACTGAGCCATTTCTCTGACCAGATTTCTTTTCTAACAGTGTTTAGCTATGTAGTTCAGGCTGGCCTTGAGCTTGGAGTGATCCTCTTGCCTGTGCTAGATTATAGGCTTGCACCACCACACCTAACCTTTTGACGATTTTCTTTTTTTTTTGATTTTCGAGACAGGGTTTCTTTGTGTAGCTTTGCGCCTTTCCTGGAACTCACTTGGTAGAGGAGGCTGGTCTCGAACTCACAGAGATCCGCCTGTCTCTGCCTCCCGAGTGCTGGGATTAAAGGCGTGCGCCACCACCGACCGGCTAATGATTTTCTAATTAACATTTTGTTAGAGGCTCACAGAATCTTTAGAGATTATGATCAGAGAACATATTGAAGATTTTTGTAAATATACCAATAGGATAAAATACATCATTTTAATTTGTGTGTATGAGGGCATGCCACAGTATGCATATGGAGGTCAGAGGATAACCTGAGGTGTTGGTCTTTATCTTCTACCTTGTTTAAAACAGTTTCTTGGGGCTAGTGAGAAACTGGCTCGGAGGTTAAGAGCATTTGCTGCTCTTGCAGAGGACCCAGGTTTGGTTCCCAGCACCTACATGGTGACACAACTATCTGTTACTCCAGTTTCAACGGGATCCAATGCTCTCTTCTTGAATACCATGGGCATTGGGCACATGGTATACATACATGCAGGTACTCACACATATACATAAAATAAGCAAAAAAAAATCCTGGAACTCACTTGGTAGCCCAGGCTGGCCTCGAACTCACAGAGATCTGCCTGCCTCTGCCTCCCGAGTGCTGGGATTAAAGGCGTACGCCACCACCGCCCGGCTGTCTTCCCAAACTTTAATGTCATACCCATAAAGCAGTAATTCCCCCTTTTTCCTCCTCTGTCTCTGCAATTTGTACTATAGGGAGTCATAAGCAGAATCATACAGTATTTTTTCTTTTTTATGACCAGCTTGTTTCACTTAGCATGATGTACTTAAAGTTCATTCAGGTTACAGCCTGTGTTAGACTTTCTTTCCTTCATTTGTAGTGGGCTGACTATAACATTCCATGTTGTGTACGCATGATGCTAAAAACTAAAATTTTGGAGAATTAGACAACAAGAATGAAAACTACAAAACAGTACAGAAAGAAATTAAAGAAGGAGTTGGGCATGATGGCACACCCAAACACTTGGGAGGCAGGCAGAGGGATCTCTGAGTTAGAGGCCAGCCTAGTCTACATAGTAAGGGATAGGCCATCCAGGTCTACATAGACTGTGTTGAAAAAAAAAAAAAAAAAAAAGGAAGGAAGGAAGGAAAAAATATATATGTATAGACAAACTTCCTGTGTTTATGGATCAAAAGACTTAATTTTGTTGAAATTTAAAATTTATCAGTGGTCAAAATTTTAGGGTTTTTTTTCCCTACCAAAATCCCATTGTTTGTTTTTATTATTTGTGTGTGTGTAATGTATACAGGTTTCACAGTACTTATTAGAGTTGTTTCTTCTACTGTAGATCCTAGGGATTGAGCTTCAGGTACCACTGAGAGACCTATCTCCAAAAAAACAAGGCAAGGACTGGAGATAGCTCAGCAGTTAAGAGCATTTCCTGTTCTTGTCGGGGACCTGAGAACAGTTCCTAGCACCCACATTAGGTGGTTCATAATATCCTATAGCTCCATCTCCAGGGATCAGACATTTTTGTCCTTCTTGGGTACCTGCACTCACATAAACAGACCACCAAACACACATACACACTTAAAATAAATCTTTAAAACAATACAAAAAAGGGAAGAAATCCACTGAAGAAGGACACTTGACTGACCTCTGACCTCCAAATGCATGCTCACACCCATGTACCTGTACACCTGAACATACACAGCTGCATGTTTGCATGCACACACAATTATTGGTAATTTGGGTTTATTAATGTGTGTTTGCCTTATGGATCACCCCATTGGGTTATTTTTTTTCTCTATTAATTAGATAGTCATAGCCTTAAAATTTACTTAATGAGCCAGGCTGTGTTGGTGCACGTCTTTAATCCCAGCACTCAGAAGGCAGAGCCAGGAAGATCTCTGTGAGTTTGAGGCCAGCCTGGTCTACAAAGCGAGATTCAGGACAGGCACCAAAAACTACACAGAGAAACCCTGTCACAAAAAACCAAAAAAAAAAAAAAAATTCTTAATGATTTCTCTAAGGCTAAGATATGCTATTCTGACTTAGGAAACCCTAATAATAATTGCTCTCCACGCCCCCCACCCCCCAGAGCTGAGGACATAACCCAGGGCCTTGTGCTTGCTAGGCAAGCACTCTACCACTGAGCTAAATCCCTAACCCCCCCAACCCCTAATTGCTTTTAAGTTTTGGTTTTTGTGTTTTTGCTTTAAGATTTATGTGTATGGGTGTTTAGCCTGTATATATGTCTGTGTGAGGGTGCCAGATCCCCTGGAACTGGAGTTAGAGATAGTTGTGAGCTGCCATATGGACGCTGGCAATTGAACCCAGGTCCTCTGGAAGGACAGCCAGTGTGCTTAACTGCTCAGCCATCTCTCCAGCCCCAGTTTTTGTTTTGTTTTTAATTCTGAGACCCATACAAAAGACCTAGGAACACTTGAACACTTAAATCTGTTTCTCATCCCTAATTAGTTACTGGATGCTTTCGTTTTTTTAAACTTTATACCCAAGGAACTGGCAGCTCTGCTGTCCATTTTATCTCACTCAGGTGTCTGAGCCTCTTGCATTCTTGCCGGTTTCTTTCTGGGACAATCTTTTTCTTTGAAGGCTTTCTCTTGGGGTTTTTTTGTTTGTTTGTTTGTTTGTTTGTTTTTGAGTGAAATTCTCTCTATTTTACCTTCAATTTTTCCTCTCTGGACTTTTTGTTATGGTAGCAATTACAGGTATTTAGGGTAGAATTTGCCATTTTAATCACATATAGCTTATAGTTATGAGTTATGATGTGGCATGCATTAGCCACTTTATGAAGTGGTCAGCTCAACAGAGAGAGAATCCCTGTATCCCCTCTGTGTGGGGTAAGCCATATTTAGTCCTCTGTGGTGTTTTTCTTCACTTAGTATCCTGTCTTCAATATTCATCCATGCTTAGTATACCCATTTAAGTTTAGCTGTTCTTGTTTTCTGCTATTGGGGTTTTCGTTGGCTTTTTAGTCCACATATGCTACTATTGCATTGTTTGAATGAAGTTCCCAGGAGATTCCTGGGACATTCCCTCCTCCACCTGTATATGATGCAGCTTCTGCTACAAATTGTATTTGCTTGAAGGAGAATGGAGCATCCCTTTGTCATCTTTTGTCACTATTTTTTTTTCTTTTTGTTTTGCTAGGACTCTGGTTAGGAGTTGAATGGGACAATCCCGAGAGAGGAAAGCATGATGGGAGCCATGAAGGTACTATGTATTTTAAATGCAGGTAAATATCTCTTATGAATTGACAAGGTCATAATTAATCATTTAATAATAGGGCTGGAGAGGAAGAAGCATTGTTGGATCTGGAATAGTTTGAAAAGGTACTTCAACCTGGCATGGTGGTGCATGTCTTTAATTCCAGCACTCAGGAGGCAGAGGCGGGTATATACAATTGTGTGTACAGGTATATGCCCCTTGCCCCTGCCTAGAGGCCAGAGGAGGAATGTTATCTTTTGCTTCCTGTCAAATTTCCTTGAGACAGTGCCTGTTATTGAACCTAGAGCTCACCATTTTGGCTAGATTAGCTGGCAGGCAAACGTGAACCTCTTAGCTCTGCCACACACCCATGTTGGGATTATAGGCTTATGTGGCTGTGCATGGTGCTGGGGATACTAACACTAATGTTTACACAGCAGTACTCTTAGCCACTGAGCCATCTCCCACCCCATGTTTTTTGTTTTAGTCATGTTGTACAGGGTGACTCTAACCTGATGTATAGCTAAGGCTGGTTCTAAACTTGAGATCCTCCTGCCTCTAACTCTCAAGTTCTGGGATGATAGGTATACACCACCATGTCTGGGCTAGCCTGGGTTTCTTCTTTCTTTTTTGAACTGGAACTCATTGTGTAGAACAGGCTGGCCTTGAACTCACAGAGATCCATCTGCCCATGTCTCCTGAGTGCTGGGATTAAACACCACTATACCTTTCTTTGATTTTTTGAGACAGGGTTTCTCTGTGTAGTTTTGGTGCCTTTCCTGGATCTCACTCTGTAGACCAGGCTGGTCTGGAAGTCACAGAGATCTGCCTGGCTCTGCCTTCCGAGTACTGGGATTAAAGTCATGCACCACCACCACCACCGCCGCCGCCGCCGCCGCCGCCGCCGCCGCCGCCGCCGCCGCCCGGCTCTTTGTTTTTGTTTGTTGTTGTTGTTTTGTTTTTGTTTTTTTTTTTTATGTCACAGGTTGTGAAATTTTCTGAGGTTCTGAGCACTAGGGGCTAGTGGGATGAGAGTACTTATGAACTGCTCCATTTTCCTCATGGGTTCAGAATTTGTGTTTCACTGCAGCATCTTGACATTAATTTAGAGTATTAGTTTAGAGTAATTAATTTAGAGTATTAGTTTCTGTCTAAATCACTGCTAAAATCAGTGTATCTTCTGGAGATTTGTTACTGATGGGCATTCGTTTGACTAGCGAGCATTTTTTATCATTTACTGGGCTGTTTGGTTTCCTGAGAAACCTGCTGGGAATGTTTCACCAAAGATTGAGATCTTTGATCTATAACAAGGATAGACTCCATTTCGCAGCTCCCTGATACAATTCCACACTTTGCCTGCAACCAAAAGTAATAAATATCTCCTTTTGACTAACTCATTACCATTGCTGTAAGAAGTGTGAATTCAGGCTAAGTGCATGTAATCTTGAAACTACAGAGACAAAGGTGGAGGCAGAGGTGGGATGATCAGGAGTTCAAGGCAGTTGGGGCTAAGTAGCAGAACAGTCTCAGAAAAAAAGTCACAAATATATTTTTATCCTAAATGTTCGTGTGTGTGTGTGTGTGTGTGTGTGTGTGTGTGTGTGTGTACAGAAAGTTGTGAGCACCATTGAATCTTGCTCCTCTGGAAGAGCAGCCAGTGCTCTTAAGTGCTGAGACATCTCTCTAGCCTGCAGTTTTTGTTTGTTTGTTTGTTTTTAATTTAAATTATTGTGTCTAAAAAATAAAATTTCATATTTCTAATTCCAATACGTTACATGTAAACATTAGCATTTTAAGATTTTTTTTAATTTTAAAAATTATTGTGTACGCATGTGATGTATCTGTGTGACTTCTGTACCTCTGTGCATGTGTGGAAATTGGAGAACAACTTTATGGAGTCAGTCGTTCTTCATCTTTAATGGGTCCTGCTTGGGATTGAACTGAGGTTACCAGGCTTGCACAAGAAGCACTTCATTAGCACACTGAGCCATTTGGCCAGCCTAGAAATTTGTTATCCCATCCTCCTGCCTCCAGTATTTTTAAAAAAAAAATCTTTCAACATTTATTTATTTAAAAAAAGAAAGTTGTTCTTAGCTTTTTTTAAACCAAGTTTCATTAATCCTTGAAGGTCCACCTTAGATTTGCAGCCTTATGCAGTATGTGCTAGGCCAGGTTTTTAATTCCCATCTCCCCTATTCTGAATCCTTCTGGGAGGCATAAAATACTGCGTTAAAAAGTAATAAATAGGGGGCCGGAGGGATGCTTCAGTAGTTAATAGCACTTGCTGTTCCTGCAAAAGACCTAGGTTCAGTTCTCAGTACCCATATGGTGGCTCACACCATCTGTAACTCCAGTTCTGGGAATTCTGATGTCTCTTCTGGCTTCAGTGACCATTGCATACAAGTGGTTCCTATACATACATACAGATAAAACGCTTGTATACATAAAAATAAAAACATTAATTAAAAGTAGTAAATAGCTAAGTCTAGTGGCTAACTCCTGTAATCTTAGCACTGGAGAGGCTGAGTTTGGAGAATCTTTACAAGTTTAGTGTTAGTGTGAGATACATAGTGAGTTTCAGGCCAGCCTGAGTTATAGAGGGAGATGTCTCAAAAACATAGAAAACAAAATATATTAACAAAGCAGATATGTGAATTAAATATAGTGTTTGCTGGACATAATGGCATATGCCCATTATCTTACCTGTTGTAGAGACTAAAACAGGAGTATAGAAACTTCAGAGTCTGGGCCCGTGAGATAATTCAGCTGGTAAAGGCACTTGCTGCTAAGCCAGACGACCTGAATTAGATCCCTGGGACCCACATAAAAGGAGAGAACTGTCTTCTGACCTTCACATAGTGCCATGGCACTCATGTGCTCATATAGACATGCAGATGAGTAATTAAGTTTCTTTTTTTTTTTTAAAGTTCAAGGCCCTTAGTGAGACTCTGTAGATGTAGATCATAGGTAGAATGTTTATATAATGTGTGTAGGGCCTTGAATTCAATCCCCAGTAACACACATCTACTGAAAATAGTTTTAAAAGCTTTAAAATACACATACTTTTTGGTTTCTCAAGACAGGATTTCTCTGTGTAGCCTTGGCTGTCCTGGAACTTGCTCTGTAGACTAGGCTGGCCTCGAACTCACAGAGCTCTCTGCCTTCCTCTGCCTCCCGAGTGCTAGGATTAAAGGCATGTGCCACCATTGCCTGGCCATATTAATATTTCTTGATTAAATAACAAAGCGATATCTAACAATAAGTACTTTGTCTGTCTGTCTATCTATCTATCTATCCATCTATCTATCTATATTTATGAGACAGGGTCTCACTATGTAGCTTTGTCTGGTCTGGAACCTGCCTCAGCCTCCCAAATAAATGCCTGTGATTGACAAGCCCCTATCACCATACTCATTGGCAGATGATATTTGAATAGTAATTTCTCTCCCTTCCCAGGCACCCAACAGGAGGCTCCTTTGTTCGTCCAAACAAAGTTAATTTTGGAGTAGACTTTCTTACTGCCCTTAAGAAGCGGTATGTGCTAGAAGATGGGTCTGATGATGATGGAAAATCATGTTCCTTAAAAGTTGGAAGTAAACAAGTGCAAACTGTTGGTTTTGACAATATTACAAAGAAGCAGAGGTAAGAGCTGATGTTGGCAGCCGGGCTTTCAGTCACCAGATTGGGAATAAAGTTCTTGATTGTGTGGTGATGCTTGCAACTTTGCTTCCACATTGGTTCATCTTCTTCACACAGTAGCTTGAAATGTGGAGAACACAAGCACTGATTATTCAGTTCCCAGCACTCATATAGCAAAGCAGCTCACAACTACCTATATAACTCCAGTTCAGGGGATTTGATGTCCTCTTCTGACCTCCACAGGTACCAGGCATGCAGGTGGTACATATTTATACACGCAGATAAAACATTTATATACATTAAATAAAAATAAATGTATGTTAAAGAAAAAAAAGGCTGGTAAGATGCCTCAGTGGGGTAAAGGTGCATGCCATGCAAGCCTAGGGACCTGAGTTTGAACCCCAAAACCCACATAACGGTGGAAGTAGAGAACTGACTCCACAAAGTTGTTCTGACATCTATTTGGGGGTGGAGGGTTGTCTCTGTGACCTCCATGGCCAGCAGAGTGATGATCCTCAGGAGGCAGTTTGGTTTAGCACCACTGAGTAGCCTATGTTGGTTCAAACTTTGGGAGTCTGATCCTGAGTGGTTTATTTTAGGCGTAGAGAGCTGGCCCCAAAGGCATGGGTCTAGGAGAGGTGGCTCTGCCCCTTGCCTGAGGAGAGCAATCCCAGTGGCCCAGATGACCAGCTCAGCTACCTCTCAGACCCACATCTTGTGTCTCGGGTTGGCCACCCTAACTTCTACCCCATCCATGCCCTGCTGGAGTGTGCTAAGGGACTGGTCCTGTGGAACAATAACTACAGGCTCTCCATGACTTGGGGCAACAGAAGGCTATCCAAGAGGAGTTTCAGTGAGGGTCCAGTGATGATGGTGTACCAGAGGCCTTGAAGCAGACCAATTACTCTGCAGTTAACATTTTTCTGATGGGGCTGATTGGACAAAAGGATATACTTTGTGATACACTGCAGCTCCCAATGCCACTAGGATGAATGAAGAGGTTTTGGAAAGATGGAGGAGTGAGGTGGTTTTTTTGTTTGTTTTGTTTTGTGTTTAATTAATCTGGAAGGGGTGAGGGTTGCGTTTCTGGGAGGGATGCTCTAGGGTTGAGAGGTGGATATGGAGAGACTGGGAGGTGAGTGGGATTGTGATGCATGATGTGAAATTCCCAAAGAATCAATAAAGAAGTGTGTTACCAAGGGGGTGGGGGGCAGGTGTGGGGTGTGTGTGGAGAGACAAGCACAATAAAGACAAGAGAAGCAATTAAGAGCCCATGTATCCTGGCTCTTCTGGAGATGGCTTTGTATTAATGCCTCTATAGAGACCTGGTTCCTCAAGCTTGGTGCCAAGGTGTCCCAGTATGGCATACTTTAAACTGTAGAGGGAAATAGCAAACTTGATTTAAAAATTTTTTTTTTAATTATTTTTATTATTGAGGAAAGGATCTCATGTAGCCCAGGCTAGCCTTGAACTTTTTTTTTCTTTTCTTCCTTTCTTTCTTTTTCTTTTTTTTAAAGACAGGGTTTCTCTGTGTAGTTTTCGTGCATGTCCTGGATTTCACTCTGTAGACTAGGCTGGCCTCGAACTCACAGAGATCCTCCTGGCTCTGCCTCCTGAGTGCTGGGATTAAAGACGTGCTGCACCACCACCACCACCACCACCACCACCACCACCACCACCACCACCACCACCACCCGCTCTTTTTGTTATGTTTTGGCTTTTTTTTCCCCGAGACAGGGTTTCTCTCTGTAGCACTGACTATCCTGGAACTCGATCTGCAGACCAGGCTGGCCTTGAGATCCACCTGCATCAGCCTCCCAAGTGCTGGAAGTAAAGTTTTGAGCCACCACTACCAGGCTTGAACTCGTTTAAATTTGAAGTTTTTATCCGTATGTGTGTGTATGTGTATGATGTGTGCATATGAGAGCAGACATGCATGTATCACAATATGAAAGTGTGAGCAGGACAACTTTTTGGAGCTTGACAATTCTCTTTTTCTGCCTCGCATCTCTTGTAGGAGAGCTGCGGGAATTACAGCTGTGAGCCATCACCTATTGCTTTTTGTAGGCATTGGTATCAGAGATTGAACTCAGGTCCAAGTGCTTTTATCCACTGAATCATCTATCTAGATGTCTGACTGTGAGCCCTTGACCCTTCTGTCTCTACCTCTCAGGTACTAGGATTAAAAAACCACCACACCTGGCCCAGAAACAGTGACTTCTGTCAGAGTACAAACTACTGGTCTGCAGTTACTGACAGTTTTATGAATGAGTATTAACATTTCCTTTCAGTGACTTCATGTTTCTGAAAAACTGAAATGGACAATTGTTACGTTTAAAAAACAAGGAATTTTCTATGTATAGTGGCACATATTTATAATCCCAGCACTTGGAAGGTAGAGACAGAAGATCAGGCATTCAAGGCCAATTTAGGCTACATGAGACCCTATCTAAAATAAATAAATAACTGAAAATTATGGTGGACAGAATATGGACATAGTGGTGTTCAGATGAATTGATTTCAGAGTCTAGGAAGTCATACAGTTCTCAGTGGTACTAAGTTGGTAGCACCTAAGTCATCATGAAGTTGTTTGGTCCTAACCACACACAAAATTGGAACTGGGAAAGATTTGTTTTGGTATAGGCACCATGAAACATCACTGAAACTCTCAGGGCCTGTTGAACAAGTGTGAGCGCCTCTGCCCTAGAACATATTTCTGATGATTATAATCACCTTTGCCATGTGTTTAGCTCTTGTTTTTACCCCTCAACACTGTCACTTTTCTGTTAATTTTTACAAATATTAATTGAAATGAACCATTCTGTGCTAAGCAGTATTTTGAGGTCTTCATAAATACTAACTCACTGAGTCATCTGTTGTGTTTTAACAGTTATAGCAGAGTATGCCTAGTAAAATGGTTTAGCAGTGTGAACTCTAAACATTGGTAAACCCAACACATTCCTATCATTCAAAACTAGAATTCCCTCCCCTAGAAACACTAATTCCCTATCTCCCAGCCATTGTTCTTTCTGCCTGTCCCTTTGTCTGTTCTGGAATCACAGGTGGGATCCTTGTGCATTATTTGTCCCTGTGTCTAACTTTGATGAGAGTAAACATCTTGAAGGTCTCTCCATTTGTGGATTTCAGAATTTCTTCCCTATTAAGGCCAAACACTGCTTCTCAAATGTGATGTCACATTTGGTTATCTGTTCTGGATATTTGGTCTGTTTCTACCTTTTGGTTATTGTGTGAATAAAACCGCTACAATTAAATTGAGTGCAAAAACATTTTACCAGTGTGAAGTCTGAGACACCAAGATTTAATCAACTTCCCTAGTGCCAAAGGAGGTAGTGGAATTGGGCCTTGAAGCCTCGTAGCCCAGCTCTAGATTCTGAGTTGCAGGACATTGGCTTTTCTGACAGGCAGAGGACACAAATCCTGCATGTGTAGAAACAACTGAGAACTCTCGTGCACAATGCCTCAGATACGTTCCTAGAGAGCCTGTCTCAGAGGGCAGGAGGCGCACAGTGTCACTGCAGCATTTCGGGGAACTACCAACTATCAGCAGAAGAATTAGTAACTTCATTGGGGTCTAGTAGACACTAACAGATATGAAGGCAAATGTTCCAGAGCTCTAAGTGTCAATGGAGCTGCATCTCACTGCTTCACAATATCCTTCAGAGGGAAGAAGTCACAGGAGAATCTGTATAGCAGAATGTCACTTACATCATTTCATGGGGTACATAAAAGAGGGAGTGGAGACACAGAGTTCTGCAAGTCAGGATTAAGTCCATAGCAGCTGTGGCTGGAGAGTTTGCTGGGGAATGGGGGAAAGCAGGGTGTTTTGGAGAGGGGCAATGATGACAGCTGCCTCTAATGTCTCTGACGCTTTATTTCATTCTCCTTTTTTGTAATGCTTTCTTAATTTATGTGGTGGGTACTAGCATTTGTATATTTATGGTATTTTGTATAATGTTTTAAAGGGCCAGTGGATAGCATATGACTTATGTGTACCTATGAACTGTTTTTCCTGCAGTCAGCTGAGAGCATTGCAAAACATATCCCTGTGGAAGTGTGCTGTGAGTCATGCTGGTGAACAAGGAAGAATTGCTGAAGCCTGTCCCAGTATCCTTTTCGTTGCCAGCTCATCCTGAAACCTGATTTTGGATTTGGTGCTTGTACCTGATATCATTGGTTGCATGCCCTTGTTGGGGCATGCAACTCAGTTAAGTACATTCCCAGACCATTTTGCCTGCAAGTATGGCCAAGTGTGAACATTTTTATTACACTTTTATATAGCTTTCTGGTGCTGGGGAGGCTTTTTTATTTTTTTGAGATAGGGTCTTACTCTGTAGTTAATGCTAGTCTTGAACTCACTGTGTATCTGAGGGTGGCCTTGAACTCATGATAGTTCTCCTATCTCAGCTTCCCCCAACTGCTGGTATTACAGTATGAGTCACCATGCTTGGCTCTGAGAGTGGAAGTTTATAGGTGGCCCCCTAGCAAGGGGACAGACTTGGTTAGCATTTCCTTTGTTGTATTGGTCTCTGGTGATTCCTCAGTGCAGGTGGGATGTCCAGGGTTTCATCAGTTGTCTTTCAAGTGTGAAGAAACCATCCAGTAAGGCTGAGAGAGCTGACTGGATCTGGGCACATGTGGCAAGCTGACAGGTTTGGGTTTGCAGACTGTGTCTGCCTGCCTTTTCTCCCAGCCCTGTGTTTGTGGAGTTCCCCACCTGTTTCCTCCTGAGATTGATTTATTTACAGCCAGAGCCCTGGAGTAATAAAACAGGCTCTCCATGTTTGTGTGTGTGTGGGGTGGTGGTGGTGTATGTTTGTGAGATAGTGTCTCACACTGTAGCTCAGGCTGGCATTGAAATTGCTTCAGCACCTCTGCCTCAGCCTTCCTGGTACTGAGATCACTCATCTGAGCTACCACAACTGTCTCCATGTTTCATCTATGTTTAATGTTCCTACTTGTATCGTAGGATATATCAAATTGGACTTTCGATGGAGGCAGACAGGTTGATTGTCTTATGCTGGTCTGTACAGGTGACAGTTGCCTACTCTGTGCCTTGTGCAAAGGTGACTCGGCAGCTGGGTGTGGCAGTGCATGCCTGTTATCCTAGTGCTAAACAAAGACAGGAGGGTCAGGAGGAATTCTCAGCTGAAGGTAATTCTCAGCTTCCTAGTGAGTTAAGGCCAGCCTGGACTACATGAGAGCCTGTCTCAAAAATAAATAACGAATCAGCTGCAGTTGCTGTTCTCAGCCATGGGTCTCTTCTTCCCTGGGTGAATGCTTTGTCTCTTTTGGAAGGTCCCTTCTCTCAGCAAAGAGTGTGTGTCTTCAGCTTCTCTCAGAGACTGTATTGGGACACAACATGCTTCTGTCTTCCCACACTGCTCTTTTCTTTTTCTGCTGCTGTTCTTCCCAGTGGCTCATTTAACACTTGTTTCTGTCTAATGGTGATCTCAAACAACACGTCCCACAGTGAGACCCACCCAGCCCACTTATACCATAATTTCTACATCCAGTAAACAGCAGTACCATGTGCCTGGCCAGCTCTGTCTCTATTTTCCTCAATTCCTATGTCTAACAAATACTGCTGGCTTTGCTTTCAGCTTGAGGTACTTATTCTGATATTTCCTCCTGCTCTTATGCTGAGGTAGGATCCAAACATGTGAGGCTGTGCTGGCCAGTTTTATGTCAACTTGATGCAAACTAGAGTCATCTGAGAGGATGGAGCCTCAATTGGGAAAATGCCTACATAAGATTGGTCTGTAGGAAGGCCTATAGGGCATTTTCTTAGTGATTGATGGGCGAGGGCCCAGCCCATTATGGGCTGGTGGTCCTGGGTTCTGTAAGAAAGCAGGCTGAGCAAGCCATGAGCAAGCCAGTAAGCGGTACTCCTTCATGGCCTCTGCATCAGCTCCTGCCTTCAGATTCCTACCCAGTTCCTGCTTTGGCTTCCTTCAGTGGACTGTGGTTTAGGATATATAAGACATATAAACCCTTTCCTTTCCAAGTTACTTTTGGTCATGGTGTTTTATCACAGCAATAGTAACCCTAAGACAGAGGACCACTTGTCTCTTTTGTCTCCCTACAGTTCTCAGCTCAGCTTTACAGCAGAGTCACTTTCCAGAGACCCAAGTAAGATCCTGTTACTCTGCTCCAGCCTCTCTAGTAGTTCCCATTTCTGGCAGACTAGCAGGCTTTGGAGGTCCTTCATGATGTGGCCTGTCCTCCAAGGCCTAGGGCAGTGGTTCTCAACTTAGGGGTTGTGGCAAACCTCTGTCTTCAAAAATATTTACATTATGATTCATAACAGTAGCAAAATTATAGTTATGAAGTAGCAGCAAAAATAGTTTTATGGTTGAGGGGGGTCACCACAGCATGAGGAACTGTATTGAAGCTGCAGCATTAGGAAAGTTGAGAACCACTGGCCTAGCTGCCTCATTTTGAGAATACCTATCCATCTTTCCAAGTATGTTGGAGGTGGCTGTTCCCACTCTGACCTCAGCACCTTGCTGTGGTCACTGCTTTGTCCATGTTGCCACAAGATTCTTCCAGGTTCTATTTCCTAGGTTCCCTCGGTTTTCTGCTCAAGTTGCTCATTGGCTTTGCTTTCACTTGTGTCTGTATGGCCACATACCTTCCTACCTGGCCCACCTGCCACTCTGAACACAGGCAGTCTCAGATTTGCAGGAGGTGTTAACTTATGGACTCTCTTCCCTGCTAAGCCTGTCTTCTTGGCCCTTGATAACTATTTGTAGAGTAACCATAGTAATAACCACATATATCAGATGGGAATGTTAAGCCTTTCATTAGCTGGTCTGGCACTATGGTACACTGTGACCCCCTTGAGAACAGTTGCTTAAGTCATCATGCATATGTGATGGTCCCAGAGTTTGTTTTAAGTTTGTGGTCCTGAACCACAGATAAGAAGCCACATTACAGACTTTGAGTACTCAGGTGATTCTCAGTCTCTTTCTTGCCTATGTTGCTGCCACCCTTGTATTCTCCGCTAGGATGGTACTGTTTAGATCTGTGGGTTTGGGACTGATGTTCTAGAGAGAAGGGTGGGTGTATGCATAGGCATACACACTTGTGGCAGTGCTGAAGGCAAGGCTTGTTAGTCACTTCATGGTGCTCATTACATCAGTTGCTGTCACTGTCTTCTTTTTTTGTTCTGCAAAAGTTTGATTATGACACTTGCGTCTCCATTGTTTATAGATGCATGTTTCATGCTTTGACACTGAAAATGAGTATTTTAGGTTTTAAATGAACCAAGGTAGTAGTGTTCATTTTAGTTTTGTAATGCTAGGGATGGAACTCGGGGCTTTGGGCATATAGAGAAGCATTCTACCACTGAGCTATATCCAATCTAATAGATAATTTAAAAGATAGAAACATTTGTGTTCATGAAAAAAAATTCAGACTAGGCAGTGAGAAGTTTAAAATCCCTATTCTAGTCAGGCGGTGATGGTGCATGCCTTTAATCCCAACACTTGGGAGACAGAGGCAGGGGGATCTCATGAGTTCAAAGCCAGCCTGGTCTACAGAGTGAGTTCCAGGACTGCTAGGGCTGCACAGAGAAACCCTGTCTCAAAAAACAACAACAACAACAACAACAACAACAAAAAATGCTTATTTCAGAAGTAGAATGCTACTAATTCTTTGTCTTTGGGGGATCTTTTGAAATTACTTTTTCTTAAAATATGCTTTTAGATATTCGAGTTGTAAATTTGTCCAAGAACTTGTTGTCATCTTGGGGTGAAGTGGTTCTTATTGCAGAGCAGCTCAACAACCTGGAGGTTCTTGATCTCAGGTATGGACTCCACACTGCCTTCTCTGACAGCTGGTAGGTACTTTATGGGACGCTTTGGCTGAGTGGACTTAGGTGAAGGTTCACTTCAAGGCAGTCTTCACATGGTCCCTTGAAGTGCATGAATAAGGAGTATATCTGTGTCCTGATCAGGTAGGAGGGGGTGATATTCAGAGCTTATAAGTCTGACTGTAAAAGAGGGACTATGGTATGTGTGATCTAAGCAGAGGAGGAGAAGGGTTAGTGCTGAACATGCTTGCTTATTTGGAATCAGTGTTTAACTCTTTAGGAATAAGTAGTTCATTGGAACATTGCTTAATATAGTTTTAGTAAGTATTTTTAACTTCTTGACTTTGTTTACTAATGTCATATTTTCTGAGGACTTCCCAAATATTTATTAGTTTAATCTCACAACCTCACTCTCCCAAGGGCTCAACTAGGTTGGTCCATTCCTCCTTCCTTTGATGGGGCTGGGAACCAAGCCCAGGTTTTGTGCTCCTAACTAAGCCTCTACCACTGAACACACCCCAGCCCTTCTCCCCTTGCATTCTTAAGTGCTTATATATGCAGGTAAGCTTTACTAGGCTGGAGCAGTCAAGCTTGAAGGCACCTCAAATAGAGCAAATGGGTATAATTTAACTCTTAGTGTCTCCTCTTCTGGAAATATGGGAGCTCAAGTCAACTTCACATATGTGAGGAAACCTGAAGCTTCACCTACCTCTGTGAGAACCCCTCTCAAACCTTCAGGTTAAACCCCAGACTGTTGATGTCAGTGTGTTGGGTCTGCAATATAGGATGTAAATACTTCCTATCTCCTTTTTCTTCTCAGTGAAAATAAACTGCAGTTTCCTTCTGACTCACCAACTCCAACTGGAATGTTTTCTAATCTGAAGATTTTAGTCCTAAATAAAATGGGAATAACATGGGCTGAGGTAATCATATTTGCTTTATTACACAGTAATAAATGATTACAATTTTTGCTTTAAAGGGGAATTAAAGACTAACTGGTTTCATTTCAGTAACCCTATTATCCAAACAGTAGAATGTTTTACACTTCATTACAGAGAAGAGTAATCCTTTGGTGAAATAGGATTTTAGATCTGGTAATCCATGTTCTTTCTCAGCCTGTCCCTGTCTCTTAGCTCATTTGTATTGCTCTGGAGTCTTGAACATGGATGTTCACAGTGGCACGCACCAACTATGTAGTTTTAAATGCCATAATGCTGGCTCCCCCAGGTTTTCTGCCAATGTTCTTAGGACAGAGCATGAAGTGGAGAGTCTCACTCTCCCCCTGTGTGCAGGCTTGTCCCCATAATCCACTGTCCTGGTATGGTTGGCTCATGAGCAGCCACAGGTATCCTTGGCACAGTAGCATTTGGTAAATCTGTTTCTGTCTTTTCCTGGGCCCCTGATTTTGGAGGATCTCCTTCCCTCTTCTGGTGCACACCAAGCCTGAGACAGAAAAGCACTTAGCAATTGGATGGGGGTTGGCAGTGAGGCTCAAGGGGAAAAATTTAAGAACTGATGAGGCAACATTTATGTGCTCAGCATATCCTTCACATGCCCAAGTGGTGTCAGAACTAAGAAGGTGAGTACCACATCCTGTCCTAGGCTTCGGCCACTAGCGAGTTGGGGTGCCCATCAGCATTCCCAGCTCCTTGTGAGCACTTCCTGAGCTGGGTGCTGACTCAGCTACCAGAAGCATGTCTTCCTGTAGCCTTTCAGTGTGGTCCTTCATCCTCTTGCACCACCACTTGGTGCCTGAGTACAGCTTGCATGCCCTGTCCACAAGGCATGAAGTTCCCAGTGATGTGGCCAAGTATGGCCAGCAGAGGCTGCCAGACACTGAGTTTAGTTTCCTTTCTAGGTGCTGCGTTGTGCCCCGGCATGGCCAGTCCTCGAGGAACTTTACCTCAAGTCTAACAGTATTTCCATTTCAGAAAGGTAATGGGCTTTGCTTCAGTAATTCTATGGCTATTCAGTTATTCTGAATACAGTCTCCGGTCCAGCATTAGCTTTTAGGAGGGTTTGCAAGCATAAATTGTAGTTGTACTTACTCCTTAAATATTGTATTACAGATTAGATTATCAACTGAAATGTTATCCAAACCAAAGGAAACTCATCAAAGACATCTGAATTAAATATCTGAACTTTATTAGCTTTGTATAAATGTCTTGGATTCTCAGAGACAACCAAACTAAATATTAGAATTTATTGATTTTGCATACATGTATTAGATTCCCTGATTCTCAGTGAAATACAGGGTTTTTTCTTTCTTTTTTTCCCCCCCGCCATGGTTTTTTGAGACGGGCCGTCCTGGGCAATTTAGCAAGACCCTGTCTCAAAAAACCAAGGGCAGAGGGATGTAGCTTAGTTGTAGAGCACTTGCCTAGCATGTGCAAGGCCCTGGTTCATTCTTATTTAAGAATTTGAGATATTAATCTTTATGTGTATGAGTGTTTGCCTGAATGTATGTCTATGTACCACATATGTACAGTGCTCAAGGAGGCCAGAAGAGGGTATCTGGTCCTCTAGGACTGGAGTGGAGGGTTTAAGTTGCCATGTGGGTGCTGGATATTGAATCTCAATTCTCTGGAGGAGCAGCCAATGCTCTGAACTACTGAACCATCCCACTAGCTCCTGAGTTCATTCTTTAGTATTGCAAAAATTTTAAAGTAAGTAAATGATAAATTTCCTTTTTTCTTAATTTTTTGTATGTATGTGGTGTTTTATGTGTGAATTTGGAGGGGGAGGGGAGGACAACCTTCAGGGCTCTGTCTTTCCACTGTGGGCTCCAGGGATTGAATTCAAGTTGCCAGGCTGTGCAGCAAGCACTGTTATTCACTGAGCCATCTTATTAGTCCTGTTTGAGACAGTCTCATATAGCCCAGGTTGGCCTCAAACTAGTTATGTGCTCAGTATGACCTTCAGCTTCTCAGCTGCCTCCATTTACCATGTGCTGGGAAAACAGGTGTGGGTGGCTGAGTCTAGCAAATGAAGGACCTTTAATAGGTAATATCTGCTTAAGGTTATTATACTATAGTGTATGTGGACTCATGTCCTAAATAAATATATTGCTGCTTCATCTCTCTTTAAAAAAATCAGATTTTCTTTTTTAAAAAAATTAATGTGTATGAATATATGCAGGTAACTGAGGAAGTCAGAAAAGGGTATCAAATTTCCTGGAGCTGGAGTTAACCGGCAGTTGAAAGCTGCTTGACATAGGTGCTGAGAACAGAACTTGCAAGAAGAGCAAATGCTCTTAAACACTGAGTCTTATTTCCAGGCCCTCATCTCCCTCTTTTTAAATAAATTGTTTTGGTTTTATGTATGTATGTATGTATGTATGTATGTATGTATGTATGTATGTATGTATTTATTTAGACTGTGTGGGGTTGGGTGTGTGCATGCATGTGGGGGCCAGAGAACAATGTGAGAATCAGTTCTCTCCTTCCACCATGTGGGTTTGGGGAGTGGAACTCAGGTCATCAGGCTTAGTGGCAAGTGCCTTTACCAACTGAGCCATCTCTCTGGCCCATCATCTCCCTTTTTAGACAATATCATTAAATAAGTATGTACAAGAAAGTCAAGGATGGGAAAATTTTGAGTTGGATCAGACTATAAAGACTGTTATTGTATAGAATGGTTTCATTTGTGGAGGCAAGTGCATGCATTTTTCTCCCATTATCAAAGGCAGGATAAGCACCCTGACTCTGCCAGCATTTCAACACAGCACCCCTTTGCCTTTTTGGGGGCCAAATCCATCTGCCTTTCTCCCTATCCCTCTGTAATACCTGATGCACTTAGTTTAAGCTTCTGACTTTGAAAACAAGAGATTAGTCCATATTGAAAAAATTGTACTTTCCATACAGGCCAGTGAACGTCCTGCAGAAGATGAGGCTTCTAGACCTTTCCTCTAACCCAGCAATTGATGAAAGCCAGCTGTGCCTCATAGCATATCTGCCCAGGTGATCCCTTCAATTTTGCCTGTTAAAGATCTATCTTTTTTGTTTTGTTTTTTTCAAGACAGGGTTTCTCTGTCCTGGAACTTACTTTGTAGCCCAAGCTGGCCACTACCCATCAATACATATCATTTTTACTGAATGAATTGTCATATGTTAAATACATCTTTTGAATAGGTACAAAATGTAGTTCCTAAACTGGGCAAGTCCCTTGGGAAATTTCAACTTGAACTCATCTGGAGATGAGCCATGTGCCATGTGGACTAGGTACCAGATAATCTGTAGCTGCAAACTTGGTCCTGGTAGTGATACCTACATCTATCTCTATTTGTTAATCTTGGGGAAATGAGACATGCACTTCTTTTGAGACCCACTTAGCACCTGATAGGACAGGAGGCACTCCGTAATCTTAGAGGCCTGTGTGTGAACACAAGTCATAGTGCCAACCTTCCTTCTAGACCTTGTGTTTTACGACAGGATGGAAACCCAAGGTGGAGGGAAAGACTTGCTAGTCTAGTTTAGTAGATTAGTTTAGTAGATTAGGACACATTAGTGTCCTGTGTAATCAAATCTAACATTTTAATTTCAGATTAGAACACCTACTCATTTCTGACATTGGACTTTCTTCTATACATTTCCCGGATGCTGGAATTGGTAAATAAGATTAGTAATGTCCCTCCCTCCTATGTTAGCTGTTTCTTTTCACTCCTACTGTGCAGTTTCATTTTTATTGTTCTAGGGTGCAAAACATCCATGTTCCCGTCCTTGCAGTACCTCGTAGTCAATGACAACCAAATATCAGAAGTAAGAGCTGCCTCAGTGTGCAGGGCACAACACTGCTTGTCTCCACTTGCACACGAAGTTTGAAAGTTCTGTCAAAAAAGTTAAACTAGGGGCTTGGAGAGATGGCTCTCAGTGGTTAAGAGCTCTAGCTGCTCTTGCAGTGGACTCAGGTTCAATTCCCAGCACCCAGATGGGTACTCACAACTATTTGTAACTCCAGTTCCAGGAGATCCGATGCCCTCTTCTGGCCTTCTTGCTCACTGCACACATGTGCACAGACAGACATGCAGGCAAAACGTCCATACACATAAAACAGATCTTAGAAAACATTAAATCAAAAGCAAAATGCTTCCTCATAGTGAAACTTTTTAGGGTTAGAGTTCTTTTATTTACACAGATGTAAAATGTCACTAAGTTCACATGGGTGGGGTGTTGGTGAACCTCAGATGAGAGCTAGGCAATTTTACTTTTATGTGCTAGGCCAAGTAATCTGAAATGTGTCCTGATACATGATGTTTTTATTTCTTTTGTTGCTTCAGTGGTCATTTATCAATGAGCTAGATAAATTACAGAGCCTACAGGCTCTGTCCTGTACTAGAAACCCCTTGACTGAAGGAGACAAAGCAGAGGAGATCATCATTGCCAAGATCGGTCAGCTGAAGACCCTGAACAGGTGTCAGGTGAGCACTAGGATAATAAAAACTGTAAAAGTAAATTACATTTGAATATTATAAAGTGACGACCAGGTGCATTTTGTTTATTGGGATTCTTTGCCCTTAGAGGGAAGAGGGTTATACTTAGGTCAGTGCCAGATCAGTGTTATTTTGCTGCCTGAACAACAGTGGTCATTTAAGGAGGTGGGGAAGTGTTAGGCACTTTATCCAGTGTCCTTGGAAAGAACCCAGGCTCACAGCGTGTCTATTCTCTCCTTGTTCCTCCCAAGAGTGAGGCTTTGAGGCCCAGGCATACTCTGAAATTTCCTAAAGAAAGCAAGCTGTTCTAGCCCATACCAAGAGAGGTGAACCCAGGCACCTGGTGCAGATATTATCATGATGGAAATTATAAAATGGGGGGTGGAATGCTGGAGATGATGGCTCTTGGTTAAGAGCATTTGTTGCTCCTGCAGAGGACCCACAGTGATTCACAGCATCTGTAACGCCAGTTCCCGGGGATCTGGTGCCCTCTTCTGGCCTCTTCAGACACTATAGACATGTTGGTGCAGTACATAAATGCAGCAAAAATACAAAGTTCATTTTTTTAAAAAGAAATTTTGAGGTAGTTCAATTCCTAATTTTCTGAGAAACTGCCATACTGATTTCCACAGTGGTTGTACAAGTTTACATTCCCACCAACAGTGGAGGAGTGTTCTCTTTGCTCCACATCCTCTCCAACATTGACTGTCATTGGTATTTTTGACTGTAGCCATTCTGACAGGTGTAAGGTGGTATCTCAGAGTTGTTTTGATTTGCATTTCTCTGATGATTAAGGATGTTGAGCATTTCTTTAAATGTCTTTCAGCCATTTGTAGTTCTTGTTTTGTGAATTCTCTGTTTAGCTCTTTAGCCCATTTTTTAATTGGACTTTTCAGTATTTTGATGTCTAGTTTCTTGAGTTCTTTATATACTGTGGAGATCAATCCTCTGTCAGATGTGGGGTTGGTGAAGATCTTTTCCCATTCTGTTGGCTGTCTTTTTGTCTTATTGACTGTGTCTTTTGCCCTGCAAAAGCTTCTCAGTTTCAAGAGGTCCCATTTATTAATTGTTGTGCTCAGGGTCTGTGCTGTTGGTGTTTTATTTAGGAAATGGTCTCCTGTGCCAATGCGTTCAAGAGTACTTCCTACTTTCTTTTCTTTTAAGTTTAGTGTAACTGGATTTATGTTCAGGTCTTTGATCCACTTGGACTTGAGTTTTGTGCATGGTGACAGATATGGACCTATTTGTAATCTTTTACATATTGACATCCAGTTATGCCAGCACCATTTGTTGAAGATACTTTCTTTTTTCCATTGTATAGTTTTGGCTCCTTTGTCAAAAACCAGGTGTTCGTATGTGCATGGATTAATGTCAGGGTCTTCAATTCAATTCCATTGGTCCGTATGTCGGTTTTTATACCAGTACCAAGCTGTTTTTATTACTATAGCTCTATAGT
This sequence comes from Peromyscus leucopus, assembly GCF_004664715.2. Taxonomy (NCBI): domain Eukaryota; kingdom Metazoa; phylum Chordata; class Mammalia; order Rodentia; family Cricetidae; genus Peromyscus; species Peromyscus leucopus. Next base: position 47,976,393 of record NC_051067.1, read on the forward strand.
AGAGTTTGAGGTCAGGGATGGTGATGCCTCCAAAGATTGCTTTATTGTATAGGATTCTTTTAGCTATCCTGGGTCTTTTGTTTTTCCATATGAAGTCGAGTATTTGTCTTTCCAAGTCTGTGAAGAATTGTGTTGGGATTTTGATGGGGATTGCATTGAATCCGTAGATTGCTTTTGGTAAGATTGCCATTTTTACTATGTTAATCCTACCTATCCATGAGCATGGGAGATCCTTCCATTTTCTGATACCTTCTTCAATTTCTTTCTTTAGAGATTTAAAGTTCTTATCAAAAAGGTCCTTCACTTGTTTAGTTAGTGTTATCCCAAGGTGATACAGTTGATTGGTTATCAACTGTATCCCAAGGTGATACAACTGAATAGGTGAGACAGTTGATTGGCTTGATCAGTTTGGGAGGCAACTAGGCACTGAGACCAAGTCCTGTGCTCATTGCATGAGTTGGCTGTTTGAAACCTGGAGCTTATGCAGGGACACTTGGCTCAGTCTGGGAGGAAGGGACTGGACCTGCCTGGACTGAGTCTACCAGGTTGATCGCAGTCCTCGGGGGAGGATTTGCCCTGGAGGAGGTGGGAATGGGGGGTTGGCTGGGGGTAAGGTGGGGGGGAGGGGGGAGAATAGGGGAACCCGTGGCTGATATGTAGAACTGAATGGTATTGTAAAATAAAAAAAAAAAAAAAAATTAAAAACTGGAATTTAAAGAATTAAATTACATTTACTTGTTTGTGGGGAGAGACAGTCATGCATACTAGTGGGCATATGAAGATCAGAAGACAACTTGGCAGAAGTTTGTTCTCACCTTCCACCATATGGATCTCAAGGATTGAATGAGGCTTTAAGGCAGCGATCGATTCAACTGCTAAGCCATCTTGCTGTCCCTGGATATTAGTTCTGTAGAAGAATGCAAGTTCTTGGCAATGCAAATGAGGTTTTCAGGGTTCTGTAATGGCTGGTCTTTTTTAAATTAAAATTTAGTTTGTATTTTGTTTTTGAGACTTAAGAGTCTCTCACCCAAGCTGACTTTGAACTCCATGCAGTTCTGCAGTAGCTCTCTTTAAAGTGCTAGATTACTGGTAGGAACCACCATATCCAGTTTGGAATTCTTAAGTAAACTTGTGAGTTGTGTTGGAAAAGGAAGGTGTAGGGATGGTTGGGGATTTAATTCAGTGTAGAGGGCAGCAATTTTATTGTCTTGGCTTGAGCACCAGAGGGAGGACTGGGTAAAACCATGAGCAGTTCACTGGAAGATGACACGTTTCTATTTCACATCAACACAGATTCTTCCAGAGGAAAGGCGTGGAGCTGAGCTTGACTACCGAAAAACCTTTGGAAATGAATGGAAAAAGGCTGGTGGACATCCGGATCCAGATAAAAACAGGCCAAATGCAGAGTTTCTTTCGGCCCATCCTAGATACGAGCTTCTCTGCTGCAGTACGTTCAGGTAGCCCATGGGGACTCCATCTGGAACAGGGCCCTGATGTAGTAGTTCAAGAAGGCTCAGTGTTTTGTCCTTTCTGATTTGGGGGCTATCTGTTTCCTTTTTATGTGGGCACTTTCCTGGCACCACATCAGCGAGTTGAAAAAGACGGTAAATTGGCAGTGTCAACATGTGTTCCCCCGGAGACCTACACTTTCTGGTGGTGGGTAACTCCTTGAAAAGGTTGGCAGTACTCCAGGTCATCTCAAGTGCTGGTGTTTTTTTAATGCTCCCAGCACGGCAGGTGTGCACATAAACTGTATTGTTCTTCCCAAGTCCCATCTTGAAATCTTGTCCTGTGTTGTTTGGCACTTGGTATTCACAGTGGTTCCTTAGCTTGGCCTCGGGCATTGAAGCAAAGGATTGGGCATTATGTTCCAATGTACTTTTTACTTTGCTTTGACTTCATCATTTCATCATTCCATGGTTCACATTTAGGTCGTTTTTTTTCTTTTTACGTATTTCCAATGTAAGCAGCTCACTGCATAAATGCTTCATCTGGAACATTATCTCAGGAAGACAAGCTGCCTGTGGGAATTGCTTTCAAATTACTCCGTTAGCTGGCCCAATTTCTTGGCTGCTCTAGGTAAATTCTGAGTCACTTGAGAGTGGGGAAAGGAAGGGTCTAAGCAGCCTGCAGGTGCATACATTTGAGCTTCTTATTGCCAAGTGTGTACAAAGAAACTAGTACCACTTGATCAAGGGCAGCAGGGAAGGACAGTAGTTCAGCCTTTTCTGCAGTTTCACTTACCTTTAGTCCACCTCAACCTAAACATTAAATAGAGAATTCCAGAAACCAAACATTCATTGTTTTAATTGCATACCATTTCTAAGCGGTGTGGTGTATAAGACTGCCTCTGCCTAGCATTCCATGCCACATGTGCTGCCTGCCCTGAGTCATTCAGTCACTGAGCATATAGACCACCAAGGTGTTGCAGTGCTTGTGACAAGTGTTGTGACTTGAAAATACCCCAAACACAGATGAATCCAGTGCCATGGTTCTTAAAATCCAAAGAGAAGCTGTGAAATGGACTTACTGGAACTTGAAAGTACAGAAAGATGTTCTGAAAGAACAGGTTCACAGAACTTCGATCACAGCACATTGGTGTGGTTGTTAGCCTCCGACCGTGTCTAATTTAGGATGATAAGTATGTGGTACTTAAAGACCTAGAAAAAGGTCTTTGCTATTAAGTTCAGCTCTCCACTGAGGTCCTAGGATGTGGCCCCACAGATAAGGAAAGCTGCTGCCTGTGTTGCAGGTACAGGAATTGCTCTGCAGCAGCACTAAACACTTGACTGGCTAAAACCTGATGGGGTCCTATGACCTCTGTCCAGATCATACCTAGTTTCTCTTAGGACCCTGAAGGGAAGAGCGTTTTCAAAACTGAAACCAAGTTAAAAGTTGGAAGGTTTTGAAAGCATGGGGAGCTTAGTCAGGCTACTGTTAGAACAAGCATGGAACAAATAGCCACAGAGATGATCTTCCTTGGGAGTAGATATTGTTTACCTCTCCTAACCACCCAACAAGCAGTTAGTTCTGCAGGAAGAGGCTAATCCTAGGCTAACTGATCAGTGATGCTGGGTTGATCCTGGGAGAGGCTCTGTTCACACTAACATTGTTTCCTTACTGTGGCCTCTAGCTTCTTTTTCATCCCTTTTTATTTCTTAAACAGAATATGGTGCACCTGAAGATGAGGAACTCAAAACACAGCAGCCATTCATGCTCAAAAATCAGCTACTAAGTAAGAATCCTTTCATATACATGCTTTGTACTGGGGTCTTGGGTATGAAGCAAGCGGTGATGACTTGTTTGATAGGGATGAAGCATGTTTCTCCTAGGGCAGTGGTTCTCAACGTGCCTAATGCTGCAACCCGTTAATACAGTTATGGTGACCCCCAACCATAAAATTATTTTCACTGCTACTTCATAACTGTAATTTTGTTACTGTTATGAATCATAATGTTAGTAACTGTTTTGTGATGGTTTTAGGTGACCCCATGTGAAAGGATCATTCAAGACAACACACACACCCCCAATTGAGAACCATTGTCTTAGCGAGTAATGATCCCACACTCAATCAGTTTGTGTTGGGCATCCTGACAGCCCCCATGCTGTTGACTCTCTGAATAGCCTTCTAGGTGTAGGAGAGAGTGGAGCAGTAAACCACATGGTAATGTGGAATCCTGCACTGTGTCCTATATGCAGAACCCTAGCTAAACTGTCAGGAAGTAGTATGGAGGAAAAGAAAAGGTGATAGAATTCTGGGTCAGCTGTGAGACATGATCTTGTTATATAAATCCAGGCTGCCTTGCACTCATTAGCCTCCGCTGTCTCATAGCTGGCATGTGTTGTCTAGGCTGGACTTGAATTTGTGACAATCCTACCACAGCCTCTCAAGATGGGTTTATAGCCTGAAATTACAGGTGTGCACCATCACACCTAACTTTATGGAAATATTAATAGATTTTTAACATCATTAAGGCCCATTTATGAGGATTGAGCCAAGTTGTGCCAAACTGCTACATTATCTGGCAATCTCTTGGCCTGCATGTTTTTCCTTATTGGTGCTAGTAATCAAACTGAGGCCTTATGTATACAAAATACGTGCTCTACCTCAGAGGCACAGTCCCAGTTCTACATGCATGCATGCTGTCAATCCCTGCTATGGTGGTTAGTAATTTTTTTCCCCTTTTCCTTAAAGCACTGAAGATAAAATGTTCAAACCAAGCTGAACAGAAAGTATTAGAAAAGCAGTTGCCAGGTAAGAGCATGCCCATCTCTGCTGTCCAAGTTCTTGCGAAGCACTGGCTTAGGGTAGAGCGAGGTGGAGTCTTAACATTTAGTTTATGTAGACCTCAGAACTTAAGATGTTTTCATTAGTACTGAATCTAAAACATACTCAAGTTCTGGTCTCCAGTATTCCATCAGCTTATCTGGAAAGCAGTTTTTATTAAAAATTTTGAGCACCCTTGCCTGTGATGGTATGGTGGGGTTTCTTTCTTTTTTTTTGAAACAGGGTCTTACTGAGTTACTCTGGCTGGCCTTGAACTCACATACCTGCCTCCCAAGTGCTTGAGTAAAAGGCATTTGCCACCACACCTGTGCCATGTGATAGTGTGTCCAGCCACAAGTGTGAGGACATGACTTGAATAGAATGCTTAACCCCTTAAAGGAATTACTTCCTATGCCCATGTGTTTAAGATTCTCTCAAGCTTTTCTTGTCTAGAGACGATTTCCTGATCAGGAGAGAAGTCAGTGCTTTTATACAACTTGGGGAGAAAGAAAATTTTTTTCAAAATCTCCTAAAAAACATTTGTACTACTGGAACTAATTTAATATTAAGAAAATAAATGCTTTTGGATAAATATAATTGAACTCAGACTTGCACTCAGAAGAATCAGCCTATTTTTTTTTTTTTTAGCATGACACAAATTCTCAAGATTAACTTGAGTCACAACTAAATGCTGGTGGGTTAGATTTAAAGCCAGGAGCACTTGAAGAAATGGAAACATATGCATCTGACTCCAGTAAATATATTTCCCTATTTGCCTACCATAAGTGCTATAAATTCATTGATTTTTACATCCGTGTTCATTAGACAAAAGCTTACCCATGATACCATAGCTCATGGAAGGCTAGTTGCACCCAGAAGAGTATTTTCCTTAATAACCATCCATTTAGGGCCAATTTCTCCTGGTTTTTGTTTTGTTTTGTTTTGTTTTTTAGCAATTCAATTTCTATTACTGATATGTAATATATAATATATAATGACAAATTAACGGTGTGTATTAACTTTTTTTCTTGTTGCTCAGAAAAAATACTCAAGCTAAGCAATGTAAGGACAGGTACGCTGTTCATGGCAGGAAAGACTGGTGGGAATGGGGCAGTGGTCACATTATGTCCATACTATGGAAGCAAAGCTATGCTGATAACTCAACCTTTCTCCCCCTTCCCATCCTTATTCAGTCTGGGACAGGACGCAGCCTACTCCTCTCTAGATGCAGCAAGTTTGATCAGGCACATTCAGGGTAGTACGGCTGTCGAATTGGGTCACAAACAGGAAAAGGCTAGTTTTATTCTAAAATAGAGAAGATTTATTATCACAAGTTGCATAAAAACACAGCTTTCATAAAAAAATGATTTTTATAGAAAAATAATTGTCTACATTGTGATATTTGTGGGACACCAAACTATTGCTGTACTTTCAGCTAAAGCTTCAGAGTAACTAATATCCTTAATCAAAATATCCACTATGTACCACAACCTGTCTTTGGAAAGAAGTTCCTAGTGTGTTCTGAATAGACCAGAGCATTTATTTTTCTGAGTTACCTTCCCATACCTGGTAGTCATGTGTGTGCACATCCTGATGGTGACCAGATGCTCATGCTGGGAGAGACCTCATCAACCACTTAAGTCTATGCTCTCTTCTAGAGGGAAAATAAGGCTGAGAGGTGTCCTCAAGGCCCCACTCATGGGATCTTCAGCAACCCATCAGGAAGTTATCACAAAGGCCTATATTTTTCCTCCTCAGTGAAATGATTATTTCTGGTTACTCCGATTGAGGAAGAAATAGTAAATGCTACTGAAATGGTATGACACCTCACTGTCAAGACCACTTGGGTCAAACATTGGCTCCATTTCCCAGTTTACCAAAAGAATCAACTGGTCGAATGACTCAAGCTTTTGTCACTTAGTGTCTTAGGTACACTGACGCTAAGAAATGACAGATCATGGCTGCCTCACCTGAGCTGTTTGTACATAGTCGTCATTTGAGAGAAATGGATTTTCCTTTTCTTTGATAGATTCCATGACAATTCAAAAGGTAAAGGGACTGCTGTCACGTCTTCTCAAAGTTCCTGTGTCAGAACTTCTGTTGTCCTATGAAAGTCCCAAGGTAAGTTGCTAAGCAAAAACACAAAGCTATGCTAAGCTTAGTTCTCTATAGTACCATGAGCCATACATAACAGATTCTAAATGGAGGCAGCATTTTGACTCTTCAAGCTACCTGCCATTGGAGGGCGGCATGTATAATACACATTATCAGATGTCTTACTCACTCCTCCCCATTCTGTTCTAATTTTAGATGCCGGGCAGAGAAATTGAACTAGAAAATGACCTACAGTCATTACAGTTTTATTCTGTGGAGAATGGCGATTGTCTACTAGTGCGATGGTAACAGTCCAACCGTAAGAGTTTAGCGACTGGAATGTTGTATACACCAGAAACAGAAACTTCGCCCTCACAAAGGATGTATGTTTTGTTGGGAAAGGACCATTTGGTTGTATATTAATAGAATAATAAAGGCTTTGATTACTAGTGATCTTTCTACTCCTGTTTTCATAGCTTACTGCATTCCAATATGTGAAGATGTAAATATCAAGTAAAAACAATACTCTAAATCTACTTAACTGTTAAAGTTTACTACAGTAATTTGGTTGGTTATCCTGAGAAATGTCCCTTAAACTGAGGAAACTCATCTTCTGTTCTGTACAACATACTTTCCCCTACTGAACCTATCTTCCATAGATTACCACCTCCTCAAGCTTAGGTAAACATAAGACAAGGCAGAGTGCCTTCCCTACTTCCCTGTGACACTGAACCCTGAGGTGTTCACTTTTACTCATACTCACAAAAACAGTTTAGTGAGAGTAAGCTGAGACATTCAGGATTTACATTAAATGGTAAAAGAAAACATGGTACATATGTAAATAGACATCTTTAAAAGCAAGATTCCAAACTTCAGGTTACAGTATTTCCTTTTCAAGGCCAGTTTGCCCATGTCAGAGATCCACAAAGTGGTATTTCCAGCAACCCAGACTTTGGTATATGTGGCCCCAAGGCCACACAGCATCTTTGTACGTTCTTTCTGGCCTAATTAATCTATACAGAGATATTTTATCATCCTGATTGAGATTCAAATGGAGTTATTACAACTTTCTGAATTTGGCCAGGTTTAACAAAAAATGGTAATGATGAATTACTAATTAGTAACAGTGATCAGGAGTTAGTAATATTTTTTATAAATTTGGTATTAAATAATCTTCCAATTTACAAATAAAAACTTATGCTACAGTATCAGTTGATTCATTAAGATCTGTGCAAACACTAGTCATATCATACTGCTTATAGTTCAATACCAGCCACGAGGTCTCCTCAGACTTATAGTTCCTGGTCTTTGCGGATCACTACACTTTTGCTTCACACTGACAAGGATCCCCACACAGTTCCTTAAGTTCCCACAGTCTGCTCAGCTCTTGTGGTGAATACTGAGGAGAAGACAGCATTCCTGTCTCACAGGTTTTCTCACACAGCCACAGGCTGTCCTGTTAAGAAACAAAATAGAAGACAGAATCAGGAAACTACATGTGGGACATTTCATTGTACTCTACCAATACTGAACCAACTCATGAATTTGGGTGTGGGGATGGCTTCTGATTTTGGGAAAGCACCACAGCCTCATAGTCCTGGGGCTATGAACACAGAAACTACAGTGTGAAGATTAATAGTCACCAAATGCCACACTACCCCATAAATATGCACAATTACTATGTTGTCAGTTAAAATAAATACATTAAGATTCTTAGAAGAGTCAGCACATGCAATTCTATAAAAAGTACAGAGAGCACAGATGAACACTTTCATATTCTCCTTTAGAGAGGTCATAAAGCAGTGGCAGCAGTTCTCTGATAGGATGCCTGCAACTCTTTGTAAATCACCCCCATTTAAGTATCGAATGCTATGAGAGCACTATGCTGTAAGAACAGGTACATCCAAGACTCCTGACCTGAGTCCCAAATACCACATTGCTCAGCAGAGTAACAACACATACATGAAGAAACACACATATATAAAAACATAAATCCTGGCTAAAATCTGAAAATCTTTTTAAACCATGACAGTTCTCATGGGCATAGGGGCTGCTAGAACTAGCATGTGTCTGGAGGGTACCTGGTAATCCCTGTTTCTTAAAAACACCTAGAATGAGGGACTCACCAGTGACAGCATAGTGGGCCCTATGCCTTGGGGACATGGAAGAAAACAAAGCTTTCTATCCAAGAGGCTGTTCAGCTCCAGAAGATCCAAGCCAGCAATGTTAAGTATTTAAAAGTGACAGTGTCCCAGAGGGGAAGACAAAGTGACTATCCTCTATGACTGTTACAAGCCAGGGTTACAATAAAGGATCTCAACACGTCAACAAACTCCACAAACAGCCTTTGGAAACTACAGATCACAACATTCAGATTCTCTGAGAGTATGATGCAGCAGCAGGACTCAGGCTGAGCTGACTGAGTATGTATTCCTGTTACTGAATGAGCAAGTGTGAATTTGTGGCTCTGAATGGCAAGCATTGCATGTCCTGTTCTCTGTACCTTCTACAGCCAGAGTAGAAGGTGCAAGAATCCAGAAGTCAATACAACAGATAAGGCAGAAGCCTGTTCCTCCTACCCCCAAGTTTCCCACTTTCAATTTTGGTCTTTACATACACATTTCCCTGCCTGACTCCTTACAAATAAAATACTAGAAAAAGTCTGATGTCAGGAGTTGAGGTCTTACCGTCATGGGTCAGAAACTCAACTCAATAGATTCTAAACTGTAAAACTATAAGGAATTTCTGGTCAAATCTAAAGACCTAATTCTTTTTTGTAAGGAACTCTCATTCATAGCATTTCCTTGTTTTAAACTTAGACAACTGTTCTGAGGAATAATAAGGTACAGTGTTGGAACTTAAAAGCACAGCTGGGATGCCAGAGGCTTTCATTTCTTATGCCTAGGGTTGGATATACAATATGTAAGTTCACCTGCACACCTCCAAGAGCCCTGAAGCCAGCAACCCCATACTTGCTTACCTGGTGTCTTTTAGGGCCTATGGCTGCCATCCAAATGCCCATGCTGACATCTTCACCCTACTCGTGATCAAATGCAAACTTTTTAAGTTTTTGTAAAGACAAGGCCATATGTAGATTAAACCAATCCAGATGTACAAGAGCAAGCTAGAGATGGGAAACAGGAAGCACACAGCAAACTAACAAGTCTGAAGTGTACTGTGGATCTAATAGCTGTTGCTCCCCAACACTATAACCAGGTCAGGGGGAAGAAAGCGTTTCTTTAGCTTCTTCCTTATAACAGAAGTGTTTACATTCCTCCAGAGAATATACTTTGCAAATGAAGACTAAGAACAGTGTAAACAGGCTCAAGTAAGATACAGGAATAGACATCATGGCTAAAGTCTTGACAGGTGGCAGGAATATATCCCTGACCTTTAGGGAAAGACTCCTACAGAGAAAGCACAATCATAGTAAGCTGGCTCTGCTTCAGGGCCATCTCAGGACATTGGACTGGATGAGTGATCCTGTTACCTGATAGGTCTTTAACCTTCCGGAGTTGCCTGCCAGCCAGTCAACGATATCCTTGGAGATCACGTACCCTGACCCACAAGCAAAGGCAGGGTAGGCTGGGCTGGGGTATTCCAGCTCCTGCCACTTTCCAGTTCTGTCCACTGCCCAATTCAACCTGAAACTGAGAAGTTACAAAGGTGATGGCTGGCCACGTCCTTCTACTGGATTCCTTTGATCACTACAAAGGGACTGGCTTGTAGAGCAGGGAAAAATCTTGCATCTAAGGAAAGGAATTATTTACCGAATGGTACTTTATAAAGATTTATTAAGAAACTGAGAGCTTACCTAACTAAATAGAAGCCCACCCCATCCGTGTTTCAGTATATATTCAAAGGAAACCAAACCCACCAAATCACTAATCCTGCAGTGATTCCTGAAGACAATGGCTATGGAGATGTGTCATACATGATTCTGACGAAAAACATACAACAGCTTCAGAGGACCATGCACTTCTAAAACCACATCTTTGACTCTTGGCTAAAAAGCCTGAGGTTTTTCAAAATTTTACAAAAAAAAAAAAAAAAAAAAATACCTCTGATTATAATGACAGCAAACTAAAACAGTTTAACTAATAAGAAATTTCATAACATTTTTCTTATGGAAAAATAACTTTCATACTTCATTCTAAATTAATTACACTTAGGTACACTGCAAGTCAATGGCTGTCCATGTTTCACTTACTTTCCCCACCAAAAATTAGGCCCATCTAGATTCTTCTGAGCAATTCTATTAAACACAGCTTCTAAGTCTATGTAACAGTCATCATCTGTCTTCAGCAGCAAACTGAAGCTGGTGGTTTCCACAGTCCTGTTGACAGAAAAGGAGATATGCAAGTAAGCACAACCCTGGAAGGATACACAATGCCTATACAGCTGAGCACCTTCAGTGTCTTATCCTGCACACAGAACACTATCACTGTGACCATCAACTGTGGCTGGTTCTCACCTGCCCAACTGGTATAACAGAGAAGAATGAGAAGCAAGTCTGACTGAAGTAGAATTTCCATTCTAACAAGTGCTTCCCAGTCATTTTCCATGTCTGCTGCCAGACCTACCTGTCACCTGTACCTTGCCCCATGTGTGCCTAGTTATAAAGTCCAGGATCATGGTATCAGACCTGAAGCTCTCATCTAGAACACCATGGAACAAGGTGTGTTATGAAACAGGCCAGGTATGGTGGGAAGCAGAGAAAGGTGGAGCTCTGTGAGTTCTAGGCCAGCCAAGAGATACTGAGTGAGACTGTCTCAGAACTTTTTTTAAAAAATAACTATATTATGGGTTAAAACATGACCTATAACATGCAAACATTTTTCTTTGGAACCAATTTCCAGCATTAAGTTATTATAAACAACCTCTGGAAGAACAGGAGGGTGACTTAACTTCATTTCTCTAGACACCAAACTTCATGGCCTCAAATAGGGCAAAATCAGTTCCCTACCTCACTGTCAATCTTGGCACATCTGTTTTTAAGTACAGACTTGTCAAGGGACCAGCTAGAACTTATATGTAGTTCAAGCTGGCCTCAAACTCACAAAATCCACCTGCCTCTGCCTCTGAACTGATGGGCTTAAAGGTGTGTACCACCAAACTCAGCCTTTTATTTTCAACAGTATAATAGACATATAGTATTTGCCAATCAGAAATAAACTTTTGTTTTTTTAAGATTTATTTATTTATTTATTTATTTATTTATTTATTTATTTATTTATTATGTATACAGTGTTCTGTCTGCATGTATGCATGCAGGCCAGAAGAGGGCACCAGATCTCATTATGGATGATTGTGAGCCACCATGTGGGTGCTGGGAATTGAACTCAGGGCCTCTGGAAGAACAGCTCTTAACGGCTGAGCCATCTATCCAGCCCAGAAATAAACTTTTGTTATAAAGACATTTAGGTCACTGGTGATTCTCGGTAAATAAGGCCAAATAATTAAGCATCGACTTAAAATGTGGAGGGTACAAATGATATTCTCCTATTAGAACACTGTCCTCCCTTCCATCCCCAATGTTCCCTCCCTCCACACAAAGCAAAGCATGCTGAAAAACAGGTGGAGGGTTATGTGGGCTAGGAGGAGGCAGGTCTGAAAACAGCCTTGATGAGGTTGGCAACAGCACTACAGGGGAAGGGAGGAGGGAAGCAGAAAACAATGGGGGAGGTATGCAAGGAATGGGAGATGGAAAACAAAAGGATCTCTGTTAGAAATCCTAGTGCCCTACCCCATCTAAGTCCTGACTTCCCCTTCATGGAACTCCTCATGGTGCCTTATCTATACTTGGAACTCTAAGTGACAGGCTCTTTGTTTTGTTTTGTTTTTTCCTCCCCCCCTCCCCTTTTTTTTTTCAGACAGGATTTCTCTGTGTAGCTTTGCGCCTTTTCCTGGGACTCACTTGGTAGCCCAGGCTGGCCTCGAACTCACAGAGATCCGCCTGGCTCTGCCTCCCGAGTGCTGGGATTAAAGGCGTGCACCACCACCGCCCAGCTTGTTTTTTTCCTTTTTGAGCAGGGTTTCTCTGTATAGCCCTAGAACTTGGTAAATAGACCAGGCTGGTCTCAAACTCAAGAGCTTTGCGTGCCTTTGCCTCCCAAGTGCTGGGATTAAAGGTGCACCCCAACAGCCCAACTGTGACAGGCTCCTTAAATATTGCTGTCTAAATGCAGTCCTGGTATTCCAGACTTGTCTGCCTTCCATCCACAGATGACTCCAAAATAACAATAATTAACCCCAGTTAGGAAATGTTACCTTCCACAAACTAACTGGACCATCTAGAAATCATGACTCCAAAAAAACATATCCACAGTGCCCTTGTGAACTTCCCACCTGAGAAGGGACGCGAAGAAAGAGATCTGGTAGGCCTTTCCAAGAAATAAGCCCTTGATAAGGCTTCAAAGGATAAGGAAAAGTTGTGAAATCCCAGGTTAGGCATGGGTGAGACAGACAGACAACTCCAGGGAGTTAGTACCTCAGTCATATGAAAGCAAGGTGCACCTCAGCAAGTCAGCACAGCCCCAAGTAACTACCAACTATGCATGTTAAAGATTCTAACATACTGTCACAAATGTAGAGTGCAACCAAGAGTTAAGAATCACTGGGGGTTCTAGGAAGTTAGGAGAGTTAATTTCACTGAGCAGCTATAAAAGTTTGTACACCAGACAAGTATCTGTTGGCTTTCAGAATCTACCATGCCGTGAAAAGCTAGCCTTAAACTTCTAGGCTCCAAAGGGCCTCTGTCTCAGCCTTTGTGTAGCTGGGACAAAACTCATGCACCACTGCCATCTATCCCAACGCAAGGAGTTTGGAAGTTGACAGAGTAGAGAGACTGGATATTTAAAGGTGGACATTTAGTTGAGCAGAATTCAGATTAGTAACTTAGTGTGAGTATAATTAGGGAAATGGAGAGAACAGGTCAAACAAAACTAAAAGGACCATTTCCAGTCTCACTGATTTCATCCGATGCTAGGCTGAGACACCCAAAGTGTGCAGGAATGACTCTAAGGGACTTAATTTTTGTTTGTTTTTGACCACTTAATGCCATTCACACTGTGGATCTGTTCATCCAAATAAGAAAGCAACAGCACATTAGAAGATGTCTTTAAAAAGAGCCAGGAGGTGCTGAATCAGGACTAAGTACTGCTCTTCCAGAGGACCCATGTAGGACCCATTTGGGTCCTGGTACCCATGTAGGGCAGCTCAAACTGCTTGTAGCCCCAATTCCAGAGATTTGATGCCTTCTTCTGGCCTGCAAAGGCAACCACACGCACAAAGCAGACACAGAGACACATACACGAGTCATTTTTTAAAAACCTCAAAATTAAAAAGAAATTGTTTTTAAAGGATCAGTGATGTAACAGGTCACATCCCAGAGCATGGGTCTTTTGAATTTTGAAATTTCAGTGGTTTGATGTTTCTACATCAAAATAACAACAGAGCAACTTTTCGCTACCCAATATCCACACAGCCTACCATCTATAGAAGTCCAGTAATTTTGCAGGAACATTCCGGTAAGTATCCACAACATCCACGAAGACAATGTCATCATAGACGCTGCTCTCCTCCTGCAGTAAGGCGTCTTCCACTCGCAAATCCCGCATGTGGTCTGAGAGTCTCTGGGGCCTCGAATGGAGGCTTTGTAACAGTGCATCTCCCTCTGAAAAGGAAATGCTGACTGCTGGAGAAAAACACTACTGCATGCATGCTCAGGACCCAGAACTTGACAGTGTTACAGAATTCCTTCCCCAAGGACACAGTGGAGCACAGTTCATTAGAATCTTCAGTTGGGGCCAAGTTACAGCTCAGTGAAGCAAACTTGTGATACGACACTAGAGAGATTATCTTGCTTGGGCACCACAATGTTCTCTGCAGCACTGTTGGCTATGCTGGGAAACAACAAAATTGGAACTCACAGAAAGAGCCCAACTATGCTTTTCTTGCATAACAAAATACAATACCTTAAAAAGTGAGCTTTTGGCTTTGTTTTAGAGACATGGTGCCACATAACTCAGGATGGTTTTGAAATCATAATTTTCCTAGTCTCCTAAATCAGTATTTCAGGCATACAACTTTGTACCTGCTCAATAGGGAACTTTCAACTTGAGAAGATGACCTTTCACAGCATATTATAAAACAAGGTTAGCTACACTGAGTTTGCTGTTTACACTAGCCAACTTACCCTGAACAGTGTAGATAAAGCCGCCTGCAACTCCCTCCACACCTTCCATGAATTCATGAGGCAAGGCCCCTTCTCCAGCCTGGAAAGAATGGGAACAGAAGTGCTCAGGCATTTTCATGACTAACAGTGAATGTGTTACAGTGCAGAGCTGGACCAGCAGATGCCCAAGGTGCCTGCCCTACAGCAGATACTGATGCCATGCATTCCTTTTACTTTCTTTTTATTGTTTTTGTTTTTGTTTTGTTTTTGTTTTTCAAGACAAGAGTTTCTTTGTGTAGCCTTGGCTGTCCTTGAACTCCCAGAAATATGCCTGTCTCTGCTTCCTGAGTGCTGAGATTAAAGGCATGCACCACAACCACCTGGCCTGCTTTCTTTCTTTCTTTATTTATTTCTTTATTGCACACTTCATGTGCAATAGATATTTTGTATGTATGTGTAGTGCAGTGCCACAGGTCAGAGAGCATCAGACCATGAGGCCGGAGCCACTCTGTGGGCACTAGGAACCCAGCATAGGGCCTCTGGAAGAGTGGTGCAGTGGACTGAGTAAGAATGCACTCGCCCGTAGGCTCATATATTTGAATATCCGGTTCCCAGTTGGTGGGACTGTTTGGAAAGGGTTAGGAGGTGTGGTCTCATTGGAGGAGAAGCGTTACTAGGGTGGGCTTTGAGGTTTCAAAAAGCCATTTCCAGTTAGCTCTCTGCCTCAAGCTTATGGATTAAATTGCAAGCTCTCAACTACTGTTTCAGTACCAAGCTAGCATGCCTGTGTGCCACCAGGCTCCACACCATGGTGGTCATGGACTCTGACCACTTGGAATCATGAGCCCAAAATTAAATATTCTTTTGTAAGATGCCTTGGTCTTACCTTATCACGGCAACAGAAAAATAATGCAGATAAGAAGCCAGCACTCTTAACCACTAAGCACCTTTTCAGCCCTTATGCCATGGATATAAAGCATCAGGATGACTCTGGCCCAGTACTCAAAATTCCAACTTAGAGATAAATAAATGTTCTTATACTCACAACCACAATAGTACAAAACTCAACTTAGTTTATATCTAACTTTATCACTTTAAAAACATTAAAGAATTATCAATTTTTTCACAAAAATTCTCATGAATTTGACAAGATCTTAGTGCACTTGAGAATTCAAGGGCCATGCAGAGAAAAGCTTCTTTAAGTTATTATCCGTTCCCAACTTGGTAAGGTGGTGCATGCCTTTAATTCCACCACTCGGGAGGCAGAGGCAAGTGGATCTGAGTCTGAGGCCAGCCTGGTCTACAGGAGTTCCAGGATAGCCAGGGCTACACACAGAAACCCTGTATCAAAAACATCATCATCTGTTCCCAACAAATCAGATGTAGACCAACTTCCTACTGCTGTTGAAGACCTAGAACTTCACTGTCACCAGCCAACAACAGTCCTGCCTCTTAGACTAGAGGTACTTCTTCTCATCAGTATGCTGTGCTCCAACATGTCTGCCTCCCACAGCTCTCCCCTAGCTGAAGCTAACTGTCAAAAGCAGCCATCAGTCCCTTCACAGCATTTCTTATAAGGACTTCTCTTGTCAGATGGGATACTATGCGGCGACTTTCTTTAAGCAGATCTCAGTAGAAAAGACTCTACACAGCACCATTTTAAGGCCACTAAAGAGTATTCTGAGGACACTGTGGATAACATGAATAACATTAATATTTAAAATACAGTTTGTAGTTGAATGTTTTAGAGTTCAACTCTGGTTCCATAATTGTGGTATACTTAAAAAACAAAACAGAACAAAAACAACTGTAGTATGTTCTTATTTGTTTTGACTTGTTTAGAACTTAACAATATTCTAATACTCATTGTGTTCTTGTTTGATTTCTGTTGTTGTGATAAACACTCAGACCAAAAGCAACTTCCATGAGGAAAGTGTTTATTGGCCTATACTTCCAGGTCACATCCATCATTGTAGGAAGTCAGGGCAGGAACTGAAGATGCACTTAGAGGCCGTCTGCTAACTATTCCATGCAGCATTCCCTCTCACCAGGAAACTGGGTCACAGTCAGGGAATCCAGCAGACATCAGAGAGGAATGCTGCTGGATGGGTCACTCAGCCCATGCTTAGCCCGAGACCACCTGTCCAGAGAGCAGTGTCACCCACAGTGGAATGGGCCCTCTCTATCAATTAGCAATCAAGATAGTCCCCCAGACAGGCCCAGAGGCCACAGGCCACACCCTTTCGCAGATGACTCCAGGCTGCACCAATTGACAGTTAAAGCTAACTAGGATTCCTTGCTGTTAACTTTTCTCAAAGGTCACAGCCAAGCTGTAAATTTTCCTAAAACCATCACTTACTGACAGGGAGCAGACTCGGGGAAATCTCTCCCACTAAGGGGCTTCTGCTACACCCCCTTTCTTCTTCAGTCGGTTGACCGCTGACACTGTCTCTCCCCCATCCACAGCTAGTTTCCCTCCAGAGCAGATCATTTGTCTTTATATTTAAACTAAATCTTCCACTCAGAAGGAAACATTTCCTTAGTATAACAAATCAAAGGCTATGGAATTTTGGTGTATCCTAGATATTTTTAAGTTTCACAAATAAAAGGTGGCATGATATTAAAGGCACTTGTCCTAAAAATAATAAAAAAAAAATGATTCCTTCCATAAAATTCTCTATCTTAAGTAAACAATGGATAAAATACTGTACACGGGCCTACAAGGCTGAGGGCAAATACATGTGTCTTTGAGTCCATTTGTTTAATGTTTTCTTTTCTTTTAGACATTGTAAAATTACATTTCTTTCTTTGTGGGTGTGTATGTAGACAGGTGTACCCACTGAATTGAGGCCATCAGGCTTGGCATCCCACGCCTTGACCTTGAGGCACCCTGACAGTCCCTGACTTACTTTCTTCCTGACTGGGATGTGATGAAGTAACTGTGCCTTTCTTTTTCTTTTTTGTTTTATTAAACTCTATTTAATTTATTATGTATACAATGTTCTGTCTGCATACATCCCTGCAAGCCAGAAGAGGGCACCAGATCTTATTGTAGATGGTTGTGAGCCACCATGTGGTTGTTAGGAATTGAACTCAGGACCTCTGGAAGAACAGCCAGTGCTCTTAACCTCTGAGCCATCTCTTCAGCCCCCTGTACCTGCTTTTCAGTGGGTGTACAAGAAATGCTTTCTGAATAAGTAATAAATCACATGACACTCATTTCAAAACCAGGGATTATTTCACGTGAGCAGGGTTAATATTCAAGAGATTATTGAACTTCTGCATGTAAATGCCAAGTGTTTTCCTATTCATTAGACCAAGTACCAAGGGGGATTGGGAAGTTGTTTGCAACACCACCAGAGCAGGCCTCTTGCTCATTAAGTCTGTCTTTACCTTTACTATGCTATGTCTGAGAAAATTACCTAACTTGGATTTGTTTTAAATCTGAGGAAAATCTGACTCAATGAGAAATATGATTCAGAAACTCGAGTTGCTCTGAAATAAAACAAAAACAAGCACTCTCTCACTCTCTCTCTTTTTAAAGACAGCATGATTCTATCTATGTTGCCCAGGCTGGCCCTGAACTCTGGGCTCAAGTAATCTTCCAGCTTTAGTGTGACAAGGAGCTGGGACCCCAAGCACAGGACATTGTGCTCAGCTCAATATTTTGGCAGACAGTGTTTTAACTAACATTTTGCTATCAAGGTAACATAGCCAACTATGGAAGAAGCATTTCTTTTCTTCCTTTCTTAATCTATAGCTAGCTGGTCTCAAGTTCTGGGCAATCCTGCTGCTTCAGTCTCCTGGGTACTGAGAACACAGGTATAAACTACTCTACTCAGCTATGAACAAATGTTTCTAAAAAATGCTCATTAAAAAACTGTCAAGAAAATATCATACTTTAAAATGTACCAATCTTAAGGCAAAACCACATTATTTGTTAATATTGGAGTTATAGGACATGCAACTCAAGCTGTTTATCTTCACTATGGTGAAGTGACTCAGAAACACTTTCTACTGTGTATGTTCAAAACCACTGTTTGGCACTGCCTGAGATAAAAATAATTCTAAACTTTTTATGTATATAAGACAGTTCATGTCTAACCAACCCAAACAAATAAAGGGCAGCTTACTGTAATGACTCTGAGAACACCCCCTCCATCATTCACTGTCACTCTGTGTAGGTTTCTGGACACGAGGCCATGGAGATCTTGACTTTCCCACACGATTGTACCTTCAAAGCTCTTTGGGGGGAAAATGATAGTGGATTAATTTGTTTATTCTTGCCACTTAGGTTCTGAGTACGTATATATGTAAAACTTTAGAAAGAAATGTCACCCCCCTCTCTCCCTGAAACACATCAGTAAAATTTTAAGCCACAACTTGAACATTTCACTGTTAGCATGGTATTGTATGTCCTCGATTATTTCTTCTGGACACATCTAGAAAACAGTCACTGAGTTCGTGGTGTTGGCAGATGCTGCCTGGCTGTTTTTGCTGTACCAATTTCCTAATGTTGCTACAACTTTTAGAGCTGTTCTTTCTCATGTGACATAACATGCCACTTGGCTGACACATGATGTATAACCGTTGTCTGCTGACCAAATGGCGACTGTAATATAGGAATGTTTTGGTATGCTGCCTCTTTTCCATAATATTTTATTTAAAATAAACTCCTAGAGGGCAAATTAATGGAAAAAGCAAGGTGTGTTTATGTGTTTATTTTGGTACAAACTATCAAATTGCTTTTGAATAGTCATTTTTATTCATTTATAAGGTCATTAAGCAAAGTCCGAGAATGCCAACTGCATTGTACTCTCTCCACTATAAAATTTAGGAAAAAGTAAAAAGTTCAAGTTAATGTGGTCGATTTTTAACATGTGACATTAATATTTACCAAGTCATGGGCTATACATTGAATATTAGAAATAAAAACAGAATAGCCATTATTTTTAAATACTACCAACATTTGGCCACAGGCTCACAAATGAAAAACAGCATTTTGGCAAGAATTGGGGTAGATATTATGCAGAAAGAACTTCAAATTACCACAAAAGCAGAGAAGTCTTCAAGTAGTTTCATTCAGAATTATAAGCATTTCACAGGCTATAGCACCAGGCTGAGGAGAGGATAGGTCTAAGGTAGACCAGATGCTTCTCTGCCCACCATGGTGCTGCGAACCCTGTCCTTTGCTTGGAAGTGGTGAAGACTGGAGGTTGTCAGCAGAGTGGCAGTGGCTGGTAGGGAGAGAAGAACTAGCTATGTGTGGTCCTGGTGAGACTGAACAACACAGAGATTCCCAGGGAACTGCCGGTAGGTTGAGCTATAATTCCTCTTTTACAGAAAGGAAATCACGTTCCAATCAGTGAGAAGAGCTTAAGAGTGAAATTTAAGTAGTGACCTTTATACCCTCCAACAATCTGCCACTGGCCACTGCACAAAAACTGAGCAGAGAGGAATCTTGGCAATGCAGCAATATGTAAGGGAGAAAGATTCAGGTATAGAGTACCTAGTCACATCCCCCCTGGATGAAACATCACTTCAAAATACTCATTTTTTTTTTTATTTCTATAATCAAATTCATTGCCAAAATCAAGAACTATTATTCCAAGTGATGTTTTTAGGGACCTTGACATACCAGGGATAATGGTCATTCAAGACACTTGTATGAGCCAACCCCGTAAAAGATGAACTGGCAATGGTACACAGTGTCAATCACTGGGAATCTGATCACTGCTGTGCGCTGGATGAGATGGCCTGGGTTAGTCACGCACCCATCTCCTAACAACAATCTTTTGCCCTTGGTATGCTGTAATTTCTTCTAAAACTCTAACATCAGTAAAATGTGGAAGATGTAAGAACACCTTAGAATTAGAATGGACAGGACCTGGGTCTAAGACCTGAAAACAAATCCCTTGATTCTAATTTAGGTGGTTTAAGAAAATCCTAGACCCAAGATTGAAAATACAGGCAATGAGCTGGGCGGTGGTGGTGCACATCTTTAATCCCAGCACTCGGGAGGCAGAGCCAGGTGGATCTCTGAGTTCGAGGCCAGGCTGGGCTACAGAGTGAGTTCCAGGAAAGGCGCAAAGCTACAGAGAAACCCTGTCAACACTACTTCAATGTCCATGATCAGCTGGCACATCTGGAGTTCACTAGAGATGTCTAGGCAGTAATGGATGAAATGATCCAAGTGTGCTAAGTAAAACAAAGCAGGTGACCAAGAGTCAAACAGGAGATATAGAGCTACACCCAAAGGAAAGGTATCTGTGAAACATTACACCTTGAACCTTCAACAGCATGGAAACAGAAGGCACTATTCTCTGTTCTATCCATTCAAACAACATTTGGCATCTGGTTTGCTCTTTCCTAGTAGCTCTTCCTAGCACTCAACTCCATTTAGCTTTTAACTGGGCCATGATATAATTGTCAACAAGGTTCAACACCAGAGAAATCCGCTAGTGCAAAAGTCCTTGATTTCCTCTGAAGCTGTATAAAGGTAAGGCAGCAACAAGCATTCTCCCCATCCTGATCCAGGCCACAGCTGAAAGTTGCATCTCACACCTCTCACACACCTTTCTATTTTCTGTTGTAGGTTTCATAAAACCAGGAAACTCTTACCATCCACAACGACTTATGGCAACCCTGTTTGAAGATCATAAAACTACTATGACTCAGGGGGAAAAAAAGCACTGTTAATAGTCTGGGAAAATAGTAAACGTTAGTACAAGCCCTTCTACATGGTATTCTATGTATTGCTTATAATTTCTCATCCACAACAACACAGGAGCTATAGCATATAAACAATAACAACTTCTTGTGAACTGGAAAAATGACTAACGACTCACTTTTCATACAAACGTAAGCATTAAGTGTCCACTAAACTTACAGTAATGTGCCTAGGGATTCAGCTGAATGACAAGTCTGCTTTCTACCAAAAATAGTTTTAGGTTTTGACTACATTATTAAGAAAAATCTTGTATAATATTAGAGGGACCAGCCTTAATATTATACATCCCAGGGGCTCAGGAGAGAGAACTACTAACGGCGAGGACTATTATCAGGAAATATAATCTCAGCACACTATAGTCCACTTGCTTTAATTCCTCTGGCATAACATCCTTATACACAGCTTCAGTTCTGTTCTCATGTCTAGCTCCTTTCTTGCCTGATTTCTCTCTATATTTATCTACTGTCCCCTCTAGGTTCTATCTTAATTCCTTCATCTAGTTCTGTCCCTTCTAGGTTCTCATCTATCTAGTTCTTTCCCCTATCAGCTCCTCTCTCGTCTCCTTCTCTCTCATCTGGCTCTTCCTCATCTTGCTCTTCCCCATCTGGCTCTTCCTCATCTTCCATCTCGTTCCTCTAGTCCTCTCTTTTAGCCCTTCAATCTAGTTCTTCCCCATCTCAGTTCGTTCCTCTCAAGTTCTTACCCATCTAGTTCTTCCATTCTCTTTTCTCTTCTCCTCTGCCTCCTGGAAGTCTCGGTATATAAAAGGGAGGATCCGAGCTAAATTGTGTAAAGCTATTACTTAACGTCCACCTCTCCTAGGTGGTGTCTCCTTGTGGAATTTACCGTAAATCAGGAGACTTGCATGTGGGCTGTTATCATTGTTAGTCCACCTGGGACTAACAATGGGCGCCCACCTGGGTGGTGTTTCCTGTAGTCCTTGAAAGTGGCCAAGGGAGATAGATAATCTGATTCCAGAGAAAGCCTTTCCTGAGGCTGTTCTCCAAATACCTGGAATGTGTATGTCCAGAGAGTGATCAGTCTACACTGTTAGCCCTTCTTAGGGAAAAGTCAATTGGGAAAGCTATGAAGGCACACATGATTTTCATAACAGAATACAGCTGATATATAACAAGCCAAGTAACACCAAAAACTCCTTGGGATTTGGCTTCCTCTGGAAGAATTCCCTGATCCCTCCAGGTAGTGACTTTGCCATAACCAGCTGAGTTCTTATGATATATTCCTGCGGCCCGCAGCAGAAAAATATATAATCAGGCCGGGCGGTGGTGGCGCACGCCTTTAATCTCAGCCCTCAGGAGGCAGAGCCAGGCGGATCTCTGTGAGTTCAAGGCCAGCCTGGGCTACCAAATGAGTTCCAGGAAAGGCGCAAAACTACACAGAGAAACCCTGTCTCAAAAAACCAAAAAAAAAAAAAAAGAAAAGAAAAATATATAATCAGAGAAATAACTATTTTATGATAAACACATGGCAGCTTTCACTTAAACTTGTGGCTCTCATGGAGGTTTACACTTCAGTGGGCAGGCCACAGGATGAACACTTTACAAAAGAACACAATGTGACAAGCTGTACTGCTGATGTGATACTCCAGATATCCTACAAGTGTGACAGTAATGAGATCATCTACTTCTCCTCACAAATGGATTACACCAAGGGTGACTCTTACTTCTCATAAGACACAGACAAACCATCACCAAGTCCATTAGGTTCCATTAGGTTTGATGTAGAAAAAAAAAAAAAATCCATGAAACACCAGACAGATTTCAACAAAGAAAGAGCTGCATGTGGTATGAAACTTAATTTCTAGATTTCTACAGGTTTATTATTTTCTTTTTATAAAGCTAATATGCATTTACTATAGACTTTTAGAAAATATATGAGGGAGGCAAAGGCAGGTGGATCTCTGAGTTTGAGGCCAGCCTGGTCTACAGAGAAAGTTCCAGGAGAACCAAAGCTACAGAGAGAAACCCTGTCTCGAAAAACAAAACAAAACATATATATGTGAGAAAAATAAAAATTATCCCACATTCTCCCACATACTCACTAATAAACAATTTTACTTTTCTCAGTATTTTTCAAAAGTAATAAAATACCTAGTATATTTACCTTAAACTTAAAAGGAAGTAAGGCTCTTAGGGATGCCAGCATTAAAAGCTCCTTTCAGGCCATGCATGGTGGCACATGCCTGCAGAGGCTGATAGAATTCCATGAGATGATAACCAGCCTACTTTGGTCTACATAGTGGCTTCCTGGGAAGCCAAGACTATACAGTGAGACCCTGTCTCAAAACAACAAAAACAACCAAACAACTTCCAGGTATGGACAACTGATTGCTTTTGTGCAGGGGAGAATCAGTGTTTTCTTTAAGGGTGAGGCCACTGGTAGGCTGGGTATGCACCAGTGGATGGCCCCACACGCAGGAATGTATGGGCTGCATAAACTGTACCTTATGGTTTATCTAGAAAATAAAAAAGGGGGGGGGCTTGAATTTGGGTGATAAGAAGGTGAAGGTGGATCCTGGAACAGTTTGTGGGAGGGGTGAATACGATAAAAAATAAACAATAAATTCTCAAAGAATAAAACTAATTTTTAACTGTAAAATGTAAGGCAGCCAGAGCAGTGTTCTTTTGCTGGTGCAGATAGGGCTTCTAGTACATTTTTTAATTATTGACAAAAACAACAAACAAATCAACAAAGATCCTCCAACCACTGGCACCTCATCCCCTAACTCAATTTTTATTTTGAAGAACTACAAACCTACAGAGAAGCTACAGTCACCATCTGAATGCCTAGCCTCCCTAGTGCACACTTCCACAGCTAGGTTCTCTCCACACACTTCCTTGCTGTCCGTGTCCTAAAGAGAAATGCAGATGCACAATGACATAGCACTTCTCAAGAACCAGGGCATTCTGAGGAAAGGAATGCTTTTTACAAACCAAGCAAAAGTTTCTTTCTATAAGGGTGATCAAAAGTAGGGGACAGACTATAAACCTGTGATAAGCTGAAGCATTAAAACTTACCTTCCTCTTTTTGACCTCAGCCCCAGAGACTCCTCCCTCAAGAAGCTTCTCAAGCTCAAACCCTTGTCATTTTGGACATTCATAGGTCAATGTTACAGAGCAGAGTACCAGGCTTTGCAAAGTGTTCTCTGGCAGCATGTGGAAAACTCATGGGGAATTTTGCTGTATACAGACAATGATGCTTGCCATATGGCAGCACATGTTAAGTAGTCCATGTGTGTAAAACCTAGTCATTCCCTAAAAAGCCCTCTGGACTAGCTAGTGCAGCATCTCTACCTCACAGGAGACACAGCCACACAGAGAGAACAAGTACCTCTTACAAGATTCCTTTGATATAGAATTAACATATTTAGTTGGGGTTACTGCCACACAGGCTTGCCTACAGCCCAACCTTATAAGAGGTATTTTCTTAATTGAGGGTCCCTCTTCTTTGATGATTCCAGCTTGTATCAAATTGACATAAACTTAATCAAGACACAAATAATATTTCAACTACTTGAATTTGATGCCAAAGGACATAACACACTAAAAATATATGGCTCTGCTGTTGCCCTTAATTGGAACACCACCATGAGACTAGTACTTAATGGAGTAGCCGTCAGTGGTCTAGCTTTCGAATCTTAACTCGGATTTGATACTGCAGACAAACTCAAGATAGTTTTCAATGAACCACACAGCTGTCCAACACTCTGACCCTTACACTGTGGTTTCAAAGCACTAAGTTCAGAAGTAGACTCTGAATAGGTTGAAGCTGGTGGATGGATACTGCTCACACCTGCCTGTCACAGTCCTTCTACACTGGGGAAACCCTCAGGATGCATGAGGGTACCTGGCAGGTAAAATTGTCTTCAGCATGTAAGATTTAAGACTGCCCAAGAGCATCCCAGAGGTGACAGACATGTTTTCAGACATCATCCACAAGTGTTCACTGTTATTAAACTTTTGTTTAACTCGAAAATATTGCCTATTTTCCTATCTGCACTATTTTTTGTTTTTGTCTTTAATTTTTGGTACAGGGTTTCACTATGTAGCTCTAGCTGTCTTGGAACTCTGTTACACAAATCTTAGAAGGTCTTATTAATGAAAATAAACCTGGAGCAAGGTATTGGGCTGAATGATGGAAGAGCAGAGAAACAGAACAAGCCACAGCTACCCCACCTTGCCAATTCATCAGCTGATCCTGTTTCCTCAGACTGGAAGCCTCTGTGTCCTCATCTGAATGGGTCTCAGCTGAACTGCTGCTCAAAAGCCTAAAAGCTTAACCAGCCTAGTTCCCCGTTTTCATGCCTTATATCCCTTTCTGCTTTCTGTCATCAATTCCTGGGATTAAAGACTTGTTATCATGCCTGGCTGTATCTAGTATGGCCTTGAACTCACAGAGATCCAGATGGATCTCTGCCTCTGGAATGCTAGGATTAAAGGTGTGTGTGCTACCATTTTCTGGCCTCTATATCTAGTGGCTGTTCTGTTCTCTGACCCCAGATAAGTTTATTGGGGTGCACAATATATCAACCACAGAACTCACTATGTAGACCAGGCTTGCCTTGAACTCAGAGAGATCTGCCTGTTTTTACCTCCAGAGTGCTGGGATTAAAAGTATGCCCCATCATACCTGGCAATGTTGTGGGTATTTTGATTATTTAACTTCCAAAAGATCTACTGTCAGGACCTAATACTACCCTGTGTCATTAAGACAGTCACACAGTTCTCAACTTCAAGTTAACCATGGCAATAAGCACTTTAAAAAAGCGTGGCTATGAAGTTCTGTTGGTGTAACTGCAAAATTTAGTGCAGGCTTTGTTGGTACTGCTGCTTTCCCACTGTAGAGCTGATGTGGTGTAACAAAGCACACATGCCTACAAAAGCAACACTGGTCTTCACTGCACCCATACCTCTGGTAAGATGAACTGTTCCACAGGCTTGTACCATAGCTTGTTCACCTGTATTCCACAGCTTGGAGGGCTAAATCGAGCGATGAAAAGGGCCTCCTGCAAGATGGGTAGGGAGGGACGGAAAAACAAAGACAGTATTTCCTGTTAGACACTGTGTGGCTCTATCAGTAAATCCACAAAGCCACCAATCATGCTCACTGTGGTTTCACAACTTTCAGGTTTTTACTTTTTTTTAATCTATTTATTTTATATTTATGGGTGTTTTGCCTGCATGTAGGTCTATGCACCACATATATGCCTCCTGCACATAGAATGCAGAAGAGGTATCAGATTCCCTGAAACTGAATTTATAGATAGACAGTTGCGAGCCATCGTGCCGGTGTCAGAAACCAAATTCAGATCCTCAGATCAGTAACAAGCACTAACCACTAAGCCATCTCTCCAGCCCTATCAAGGTTTTCTAGTGCTGTTGCCATGGTCATTAAATTATTATATTATTCATTTTACAGCTCTAGGGATTCAACTGACAGCCCCTTGCATGCTAGGAAACCACTATACTACCAGCAGCAGCCATATAGCCCTCTTTTAAGACAATGTCTTGCTAAGTTGCAAAGATACTTTTGATCCTCCTGCCTCAGCTTCCCAAGCAGCTGGGATTATAGGCTTGAGCCATCAGGCCTGAATAAAATTATTAAGATAATTAAAGTTGCTATTAAGATCTCAAGTACTGCCAGGCAGTGGTGGCGCACGACTGTAATCCCAGCACTCGGAAGGCAGAGGCAGGCGGATCTCTATGAGTTCGAGGCCAGCCTGGTCTACAGAGCTAGTCCAGGACAGGCACCAAAGCTACAGAGAAACCCTGTCTCAAAAAACCAAAAAAAATAAATAAATAAAAACCTCAAATACTAAGTATAATTCATATAATCTTTAAAAACCTACCTTGACATGAAATGTATTAAAGGAAATGAGTTTTCACTAAATTGAACCAACATATTGTAATAACACCCCCATACACACCCAAGAACAAACTGAAAATTCAAAGATCTCTATGAAAAACCAATGTGCATGGGAATCCTTCAAAAAGAACTTTCAGAAGAGAACACATACAAAACACAACAGAGAACAGAAGAGGACTGGCTGGCAGGACATGTACTGTTTCTCTGTGCTTTCTCATTTCTTTTAGGCAAACGCTAGGTAAGTACTCTACCACTGAACTACACTTTAGCCCTTCCAGGAAATCTTTTTTTTAAAACTTTTACCACAGTAATACAAAGACTGCTACAGTCCAGTAACTTAATAAAGCTATTCCCACTGAAACCAGGACTGCACTGTGTTCCCTTTCTCTTAGATTTATGTCTATCAACACATTAACAAACCAGATATTCTTTTTTTAAAGATTGGTTTATATATTTTATGTACATGGTGTTTTGTCTATATGTACATTTGCACACCAGAAGAGGGCATCGGATCCCTAAGGGTTACAGTTATAGATGGTTGTGAGCCACCATGTGGGTGCTTAGAATTGAACCCAGGTCCACTGGAAGAGCAGTCAGTGCTCTTAACCACTGAGTCATCTCTCCAGCTCCAATTTTATTATTTTTTTAAGACAAAAATTTGAATATGTAGCTCTGGTTGCCCTTATACTTGTGATCTTCAAGCTCAGCTTCCCTAGTGCTGGGATCTGAGATGTATGCACATCCCTGGATGAAAAGAAAGACAACTCAAGAACACTGCAGAAGAGCCAGAGGATGGGGAAGAGTGCTGTGAAATGCTGTCCTCTGGACATGACATGATGGCTGCACACAAAACTCACAACAACAGTGGTTACAGATTCTATCGCAGAGGTGGCAGTAGGGCTGAGAGATGGCTCAGTGGTTAAGAGCACTGGCTGCTCTTCCAGAGGTCCTCAGCTCTGTTTCCAGCACCCACATGGTGGCTCACAACCATCTATAATAGGATCTGATGCTCTCTTCTGGCATGCAGGTATATACGTAGAGCATTCATACATAAAATATATATAAATAAAAGATTCTGCCGGGCGGTGGTGGCGCACGCCTTTAATCTCAGCACACGGGAGGCAGAGCCAGGCGGATGTCTGTGAGTTCGAGGCCAGCCTGGGCTACCAAGTGAGTTCCAGGAAAGGCGCAAAGCTACACAGAGAAACCCTGTCTCGAAAAACCAAAAAAAAAAAAAAGATTCTATCATGGGAGACGGAGAAGCTGCTGAGGTCCCACTCTTAACTGTGGAGCTCCTGGCAGTTGATGGTTGTGAGAAGACTCACTTTTCTTTTGAGTTATGACCACTGGTAGGTTCCCCATGGTCCCTCAGTGGATGACCCCAAGCCCATATTCAAATAACAGCACTTACTGGACTCAGTGGGTATAGAGAGGAAGAGACAGAGAAGGAAGGGTCTACCTATATAGCCCTAGCTGGTTTAAAGAGCTTTAGTGACTAGACTGGCCTTGAACTTGTGGAAATCCTCCTACCGCAGACTACTGAACATTGGCATTACAGTTCTGTGTTTGACCTTGTCTGACTTCAACAAAACTTCAACCAACCAACCAGCCAACAAAAACTGAAAAGAGACTTCTAGTAATAACAGACCAATTGTTATCTACAGATAACAATGATGAACTCTGGAAAAACATAAAAAAATATCTTAGCCAGGTGTGATAATACCCACCTGCAATCCAACAGGAGGCTAAGACAGGAGGAGAATTTCAAGTTTAAGAACAGCCTGGGCTGTCCCATCTCAAAAAACAAAAGCAGACCAGTAAGGAACAACAAAGATCTGAAAGAAAATGGAATTCAAACACATGCAAAACCTGGAAGAGAATCAAACCATGGAAAAAGGGAAACTGGGTCTATTCCATCTTTCCCTTAGTGTTCTTTGTTGAAAGAACAACTCTACAAAAATTAAAAAAAAAAAAATCTGAGGACACAGGTGGGATAAAAACATCAGCTACAAGGAAAACTCACAAGCAGGAAAAGTTCTCACAAGTACAGAGGAGGGGGAGGGAAATGGAAGGGGGGGGTGAGCTTTGATTTCTTCATATAGACTCCGCCCTAATCTGAGACTGACTCATGAAAGACACATTTGAAGCAGAACCCAGGCAGCCCAAGTAAGAGCAAAAAGAGCCAAGTAGGAGTTGAACTGTTGTTCACTGCAAGGAACAGTTTAGAATCTCCTCCAGAAAACTTAACTGCTTGCTACTACAAAACAAGAAAAAAGGAATGGACACTCTTTGAGGGATGTAATGAGAGGTCCTGGAACAGATCATTCACAGTATCTGGTGTTACTAGTTGCTAGGTATAAAAGAAAAACCTACATCAACAGAAAAGGCAATACTACCAAGATAGTAACCCACAAGGGCTTAGAATAAGCAGACGGAAGTTAAAAAACAAAAACAAAAACTGTCAGCTAACAAAGTAATAGGTTTCTATATGGTGTTCTCATACATGTTTCATTCTTAACAACTTCCTGCTCCTACTCCCACAGTAGTATTTTGCTCCCCATTGTTGTGAAATATTTCTTTATACCGTAAAGATATGTCACTGTGATTGGTTCAATAAAAAGATAAACAGCCAATAGCTAGGCAGGATTTTCACGGCAGAGAGGACACTGGGAAGAAAGGAGAAAACTCAGATGATGTAGAGCAAGCAGCATGGGCATTACAAAGTAAAGGTAAGTGAGCCACATAAAAGAACATAGATTAAAAGATATGGGTTCATTTAAATTATAAGAGCTAGTTAGAAACAAGCCTAAGCTATCAGCCAAGCTTTCATAATAAGTAACTCTCGCCAGGCATGGTGGTGCACGCCTTTAAACCCAGCACTCAGGAAGCAGAGGCAGGCAGATATATGTGAGTTTGAGGCCAGCCTGGTCTACAGGGTGAGTTCCAGGACAGCTAGAGCTATTATATAGCGAAACCCTGTCTTGAAAAAAAAAAAAGAGAGAGCAAGAAAATCCTGTACATGCCAATACACACCTCCTGCTCTGCCTGATACAACTTGACTGTGATGTTCCTCTGAAAGCCAACGTCACTGGCATCATAAAACACTCCAAGACTGGTAATCACAATTGGGTAGAGAACTCGGAAGCTCACGCTGACAACTCGGTCTTCAGAGAGTATGGATGAGGAGGCATCTTCAGGAAAGCTGAAGGCCTCAATTTCCTGATTCAAAACTAAACAAACATTGAAAACAGTTTTATATCTTCAAATAAATAAAATCCAGACATCTGCATACACACATGTGCAAACACACACATCCCATAGGGGAATACTAAATATAAGTCAACTTCAAGGCATCTACATGGAAGGACTGGATAAACATAATAAAAACAGTACTTAGTATAGTAAAAATGATTAGGAATTTTGATCTTGCTGTGCAAATTCTAAAAACGCTACCTCTTATTAAGCAATTTAAAAGTTTATGGTATGTAAGGAAACCACTGAAGTACAGGAGTAACTGAAATCACTTCAAACAATACTGAGAAACTTGCTGTAAAATATTTATGGCAGATAAGTAAGTCAAGCAGATTCTGAGCACCTACTATCTCGCTTCCTGTCACATCTACACAATACCACTTCCCTTTGTGGGAGGAGTATTATGTCACCAGTTAATACACTGTAACCCTAAGGGACACAAGTAATTGTCACCAAGTCACAAAAAGTGACAGACTCAGGAATCAGACCCAGGTTTAATGACTCACAAGTCAGTGCTCATTTTACTGGCTCATCACTTCCCTGAACTATCCTTTTCTTTTCAGTGCTGGGAACTGAACCTGGGATTCACTCATGTTAAGCAAATACTCTACCAGAGAGATATATCCCCTGTCAATAGTCCTTTCAAGTTAACTTTTCTAATTACTATAAATGAACCAGGATAGATTAGATAAGAGAATATGGCTTATTTGTCAAAACTAGTTTGAGAAATATAAAAAACCTACTTTAAAGGCAAAGTTCTCTGTAGTTTTTAGAACTATAGTTTTCAAACTGCTCATGACCCAACCATTTAAACAAGTATGTGCACACACATTTACTTATAAAGTAAACACACAGACTGTGGCCAGTCTATACATTCATATCAGGGCTGTGAGTCCTATTCACAGCTGTAACTGCATATGCCTAGTACACACAAGGCCCTGGGGTTGATTCCTAGCACTGTGGATCTCATTGAAAACCACTGGATGCCACTCCTCTAAAGAACACAATTAACACACAAAATTCTGCTTTGACAGAATTTACTGAAGTCACCGATATGCTAAGAAAGACAGCCCTGTTTTACAACTGTGACTCTAGAATATGGCCCAACCTTGTACATATAGGGCATTTAGGTCCCTCATTTTAGTCCCTAGAAAGCTATCTTATACTTAGACAGATATTCAATAAAATGAAGATTAACAGAAAATGCTGCCTCTTTCTTGTTAATAGACATGAGCAAGAGAGGGCAAAAAGGGATAAATTTTGCTATGAGCTAGAGAGCACTGTCAGCATACAGACTGGATGACAGCAAGTTTTTTTCTTTAATATATTCAGGGGGGAAAAGGCATTCAAAGTAGAAAGAAGCATGTCTATTAAAAACAGGAGGTCAAGTCATTCCTAGACTTTCTTCACCTTAACCAACTATACCTTAAGTTCAAGCTACCTGGAACAGGAAATCTTGTTGCTTTCACAGCAGCTATTAGTCAAACCTTCTAGATATGCAGCAGCAAGATTAATGTTCATGACCTTTAGATACTGAAATAACCAAAATGCTCAGGGGGTAATAAGATATACATATATTAAACAGTACAGTTCTAAAAACTGTCTATGTATTAACTGATGAAAGTGTTCTATTAATGGAGCATCTACTCCTCCACTATCAATAAGCACTTAAGATGGTAAGTTCCAGTTAACAAGTGTTGGGGATGGGACCAGGGCTGCCAGTGAGTTCTACCTCCAGCCCTGTGTATGTTTTTGTATGTGGTTGTGTGATTTTAAATTCTCTAAGCTACTACATTAGCAACAACACTTCTGATGAGGTTCATGATCCTTTGGCTCTTGACTAAAAGTTAATGGAACCTCTCCTCCGAAGAACACAATTATATATAAAATTTTATCTACAAACCTCTGCTTTATGACAGAGACTAGAATATATGCTCAATTTGTTTAAAAAGTGGGCTGGAATCCAACCTATGAAAAAGGCAAGCTTTTTAGCACAAAGTATCTATGGAGTCCCAGGATTTATGCTAAATGTTTTTAGGATTTACTCCACCCTTGTACTAGTCTCCATGAGGTAGGTACTTTTTTTTTTTTGATAGCATCACACTCTACATCAGGCTGACCTGGATGGAACTCAGCAGGTTGATCTCAAATTTGTGGCAATATTCCTGCCTCAGCCTCTCAAGGGCTGCAATTAAAGGCATGTGCAATTATACTCTTTATCCCTTGCTTACAGATAATGAAATGTAGACTAAGAGGCCACAGACCTGGAATGTGACAGAGCTGGCTTTGGAACCACAGATCTTCTGCCCATACCTGCGTATTGCCATACTTCTAAAAGTGAGATATATGTAACTATGAAGAGCCAGTAAACTTTAAAGTACCAGAATCAGCTGGGCGGTGGTGGCGCACGCCTTTAATCCCAGCACTTGGGAGGCAGAGGCAGGCGGATCTCTGTGAGTTCGAGGCTAGCCTGGGCTACAGACTGAGTTCCAGGATAGGCTCCAAAGTTACACAGAAAAACCCTGTCTCGAAAAACCAAAATAATAATAATAATAATCACAAATAAATAAAAATAAAGAAAGTACCAGAATCTAGACCCAGCACACCCAACAGAGATTTAGAAAGCCTCCTTTAGAACTGTAGCTGAATACAATGGGAATGCTAATAAAATGCTAGTAACAGCCTCCCTGCAAACACAAGACCTCATTAGCATCAGCTTTCTGCATCCCCACCCAGATTCTCACAAACTTAATTCTAAGGAATATAAAATTATTTTTAATATTTCAAACGTTTTCCTGTTTCTTCTGAAGAAGCTTAGTCAATAGTCCATGACGTTTAACTTTTTAATTTTTCTTTTCTTTTTTTTTTTTTAAGTATGTTCTTGATATATTGCCTAGGCTGATTCCTAAACAAAAGTGATCTTCCCACTTCTAGTTCCCCAATGCTGAGATTCTAGGCATGTGCCACATCACCTGGTTTTTAGCAATAATTCAAAATCAAAGTCAACTCACAATATTTGTATCACAGCTATTATAAACTGGTAAAATCAACAATTTTCCAAAAGTTCAAAATTCAGCAATCTATGAGTAATTCTCCAGATGCACCAAGTCATACTGAAGAATACACTAGTCAGTCCTGAAATTCTTTGTCAGTAAAGAATCCCAGAGACTCCCTGAGAGACTAGTCAGTCTGTCAAAAAGGCTAGAACACAAATTTTGATGACAAACATTTAGTTGGTTAAAAATAGACTCTCTCCCATAAAATTTAGCACCTCGTACTTGACAACTAACATAGACGGCAGCCTGGAGGACCACGCACCTGGATTGGTGATGTTGAGCAGTCGGCAGGAGTAAGGATCCTCCCTGTCTTCCACAGGCACTTCACAGCCACGAGCACCTATTATGAACTTCACAAGCACACTGAGAGATGGGTTGGTATTAATGTCAGTTATGGATCTTCACTTCACACATACCCATTTCCTCATGCTCGTTTCAGACCTTTGAGACACGAGCATTTATGAGGGCTGTTCTCTAACCTTATTTTCCTAGCCTGCTAACTACTGAATGACTTTATATGAGCCTTCTTCTGTAATACTAAAGCAAGTGTAAATGTCTGGCCTGGCTACCAGCAAACGTTCAATGCCAGCTAGCAACAGATCACAATAATATCAACTTCTCAGAAACAGCCTTTTCCTTTTCTCTTGCTGGACTAGTATTTATGTAAGAGGAGGCACTGCAGCTCCCAAACCTTATGTCACTGGTTACCTTGTGACCTGTTACCCAGGGTTTTATCCCTCATCTCTTCTTGGTCTGCTCATCTTCTTACTCCCTGTCCTCTGACAACACTAATTTATTCCTGTGGCCGTAACTGGTACAAGAAGGATTCTTGAACTAGCACATCTAGTGTCGACTCATCCTTACAGGAATTGTCTAGATTACCCACAGGGAGTTGAGTTCTGAAGTGCTGGCTTAGGAGAGCTAGTTGTCAAATTTTCAGCAACTTTGTAAATGGCTCAATACAGTCTTTATTAAATTACAGAAACAAATATATTTAAAACATGGGAATCCTCAAGTTCCCCATACTTTTGTTTGATGGAATATATTCATGGTATATATCTTTTCACAGTTCTACACCCAGTTATGTCACAGTAGTTGCTTGAAATTGGCCTTGGTGAAAATATTTAAACCACAGAAATTGATAAACAATATAAATAAGAACTGAACTTCTTATATCACTGTTTGTCTAGCATGAAAGTATGAGAAAATGATAGTAATGCAGATTAAAACTAAGTACAATAGCTCTTTAGTCATTACTCTGTGAATAGTACTTTTTCAATGTCCAAAACCTATCAGCTGATTCAAAGAAGTCATTGACTTCATTGACTGAGAATAAAGTACTAACATATCTTAGTAAACACTTTAGTCTTACTTTAAAAAGTTTTTTTTTTTTGAACATTTCATTATTTTTATGTGTAGGTGTATTTTGCCTGCATGTACATCTATGTACTACATCCATGCAGTTCTCATGGAGGTCAAAAGAGGGTAGTGGGTCCCTTGGGACTGGAGTTACAGACAGTTGTGAGCTGCCATGTTGGTGCTGGTAATTGAACCTGGGTTCTCTGGAAGAGCAGGTAGGTAGGTTCTTACTCAGCCACATCTCCAGCCTTAAGCTTTATTCTTTAACTTAAAATAATTACCTCAGAGCTATATGCCTTTGCTGATTCCAGCCATAAGTTCATTACAGATCTAATGTCCTGGCAAAACAGAAGCATTCTATGTCAATTAACTAGCCAAATAGAATTTACTAATTTGACAGAGTACTGCATGAATGTTATTACTTATTAATTATGTGCTACAATTCTTTATATCAATAAAATTATGATAAATCTATGTATATATAAGCACCCTTTTTCTACAGAGAGCCATTCAATAGACATTTAGAGAGGACACCACAGGCTGTGGGCACCTGAGCTCAAACACATCCGCAGCTGAGCTTTCTTCTCTTCCCACCCAGTCCTCAGCACCTGACTGAAGACTTCACAACTCTCCAAGTCAGACAGCTGGCAGTCACTGACACACCTCCTGTTCTTTCTGCATTCTCTGATGAGATCACCACTAAGGAGTCACACTCCTCAGC
Organism: Peromyscus leucopus; assembly: GCF_004664715.2. Classification (NCBI taxonomy): domain Eukaryota; kingdom Metazoa; phylum Chordata; class Mammalia; order Rodentia; family Cricetidae; genus Peromyscus; species Peromyscus leucopus. The sequence continues at coordinate 48,011,934 of NC_051067.1, forward strand.
AGTTCTTATCTCAACAAGTCAGCTTCTACACACTGCTTGCCAGGAGCAAACAGTCCACTGCTGACCTCACAGCCACAGGCCTTTCTCCTTCCCCATCTCTTTCTCCTTCCTTCCCAGGCTTCCCCTCTGCTCTAACAGTCACCTTCAACAACCCCCAGGTTACATGACTGGTGTTTCTCAAGCACCCCAGGCTATTTAAAAAAGACTGATTTTATCATGTTCTCTGTATGTAAGTGTGTGTGTGTGTGTGTGTGTGTGTGTGTGTGTGTGTGTGTGTGTGTGTGAAGAAGTAGAGTGCTATTTAATCTGAGACTGTCTGCTAGGGTAACATGGACCAGAGACCTGAAGGAATGCTACCATGAAGACACTTAGTGAAAGGGTGATCTAAGCAAGAGCAAAGGCTCTGAAGCAGAAGCTTGTATAATGTACCTCATAGGGGGTGGGGTAGGGGGAATGTGAAAGACTACATCATATGTTTTTCTCATATACAGAACCGAGAAAGAGAGAGACAGAGAGAGAGAGAGAGAGAGAGAGAGAGAGAGAGGAAAGCATAAGGATGGACTCTTTGGGAGGAACTAATCATAGGAAGGATGAGAGGGTGAGGGTAAGTATGAGCAAAGTACAATGGCAAACTTTTGAAAATGTTGTAATAATGAAAACCACCATTATTTTGTATGCATTAAAAAAAAAAAAATCAATCCTGGGGTGTGGAGGCCCAAATTACTCAGGGTCTGAGAATCTGAGCTTGCTTTACCCAACAGGGCTGCATAAGGGGATGGATCTGACCACGGGCATGATTACCAGGTGTTTGGAAGGGTCTATACTTGGCTGTGCGGTATGTTTTGCTCTAGCAAGGGGGAGGTCTTTTGCCCCGCCCCTTGGCATTGTTATAAAAAGCCCTTTTGAAGAGGCAGAAGAGGCCGTTGGGTATTGACCCAGGTTCTTCCAAAGCTGTGTTTCTGTCTTTCTCTTCTTCACTATCTTTCTACCCAATATTTCTTATCTCTCTCTTCTCACAGGAACCCTAGAAAAAGTGGGAGCTGGCCTCCCACACTGGGACATGAGGGAAACACAGTAAAATACTTACATAGAGAGAAGGTGATGGAGACAAGGACAATGACTACTATGATTTGGGATTTTTATTTTATTATATTTCTTTATTTAGAGACAAGTGTCATGTAGCCAAGATTGGCCTCAAACTCAGCATACAGCCGAGGATCACCTTAAGTTCCTGTCTATGCCTGATAAGATTTCATTCTAAGAAAGAAAAGAGAACAGACACAGGCACATGTGCATTCACGCACACACATACACACACAAGTATCAGGGGAGAGGTATGAATAGAGAATTAACAAAATTTGACTAATCTTAAGAGGATTATTCTGGTGTGGCAGCTAGATGGAAAATATAATGTGGAATATGACTAAGATAAAAAGCAAGCAATCAATATAGGGGAACTTCTGCAATAATCCAAGTGACAGGAAAAGGTAGTATAGGTAAGGAAGGCAGTGGTAAAAGGTGTGAGAAGTCTGGTTTTTGGGTATGACTTAAAAGCTGCACCAAGAATATGTGAACAGTTGGCGTGGGAAGTGAAAGCAAGGAAAAGCAATATAACACCATGAATTTGGTCTGAGCAGTTGGTGGCAAGTTATTTATTTGTTTGTTTGTTTGTTTGTTTGTTTTTATTTATTTTTCAAGACAGGGTTTCTCTGTGTAACAGTTCTAGCTGTACTAGAACTCACTGTGTAGACCAGGCTGGCTTCGAACTCACAGAGATCCACCTGCCTCTGCCTCCCGAATGCTGGGATTAAAGGTATGCACCACCTGCACCACTACCACCACCACCACCACCACCACCACCACCACCACCACCACCACCACCACCACCACCACCCGGCTGGTGGCAAGTTCTTTTTGGGCATGACAGCAAAGACCTACTGAAATTCAAGCTCTGTGGTTTTAGGGCCATTCCTTGCTAGGAACAGGATTTATTATTGCAGTCATGTACTAAGGAAACCTACCAGGAAGAGGAATGGAAGCTGTCATGAGGAAGATAGGAAATCTATACATGTTCACTGTTGGTGACAAGAAAATTCCCAACTGCAATTTACCTCAACAGCCAACCAAGAAAGTGATAGTTTACTACAACCCAAGAGGACTTTCTCTGCTACTGTCCCAGTGTTTTCCCATCCTAGGCAACTCAGCCCCGTGCCTCTCTCCTCAGCTCCTCACTGCAGTCTTAGATGCTCATATTGAGAAGGACTCATGTCCTCAGTACATGACTGTAATAATAAATCCCATTACGTTACAAGGGAAAGGCCTCAGAATCACCTCCAGAACTCGAGTTTCAGTAGTCTTTCCCACCATGCCCAATACAAACTCTCATCAACTGCTCAGAGCAAAATCATGGTGTTATGTTGGTTTCCCCTGCTTTCACTTCCCACACCAACCATCCCTGACCAAAAGCCAGGCCACCGACTATCAACAGGAGAGGCAGTGCAAAGCCCAGTTCTGGGAGGAAAGAATATGGCATGCCACTCACACCATGCATTCTACCACCAAAAATACTATACAACTGACAAAAGTGAGGTTACTGAGAATACTCTAGGATGCCAACCCAAGAAGACACTCTTTCTTTCAAGTGCTTTCAGGCTTAAAATCTTGATAAAACTTAGCTGGGCGTGGTGGTACACACCTTTAATCCCAGCACTTGGGAGGCAGAGGCAGAGGCAGGAGGAGTTCTGAGTTCTAAACCAGACTAGTCTACAAAGAGTTCCAGGATGGCCAGGACTATTAAATAGAGAAAACCTGTCACAAAACAAACAAACAAAAAAATAAAAAAATAAATCTTGATAAAACTTACTTCTAAAACTCAGAGGGAAGTGGCCATTTCTCCCCAAAGAACCATGCTTCTAAATCAGTCTCTCTTTTTAAAAAAGATTTTACATGTGTAAGTGTATTGTCTACATGTATGTCTGTGCACCACATGTGTGCAGTGCCCAGAGGTCAGAAAGGAAATTAGATCCCCTGGAACGAGAATTACAGACAGTTGTGAGCCACCATGTAGGTACTGAGAATTGATCCTAGATTCTTAGCCAGTGTTCTTAGCCACCAAACCATCTCTCTAGCACCAATATCTGACTTTTAAAACTAAGGGGTCTTTTTTGTTTGCTTTTTCAAACAGGTAAAGGAGTAATTCAGAAAAACCTACCGTTGACTTAAAGTTGGATGATGCAGCAAATGCTTCAGCCAGGTGTTTCTAATCACATTTCGAAGTTCATGGTTATTTCGAGCTGATAACACACCAACTACCACATCATAGTGACTAAATTTCCACTGAGGAAATAAGGCTGATTGACCTATAAATAAACAACATAGATTGCAAGTCAGTCACAACATCTCAACTACACTAAACTCAGCATATTTCATAAAAAGTTTATTACAAATAAAACATACAGATAAATAGAAACAATTTAAGAAAAAAAAAAAACATAAACCCAGCATCCAGAAATATGTACAACATACTGGCATACAGGCTTTTGGTATCTCATATGTATGTATACATCTATATATCTATGCTAACATAAGAAGGATTTTCAAAACAAAGAAGTTTATAATAAGAATCACCCGTGAAGATGGGCGGTGGTGGTGAATGCTTTTAATCCCAGCACTAGGGAGGTAGAGCCAGGTGGATCTCCGTGAGTTCGAGGCCAGCCTGCTCTACAAAGTGAGTTCCAGAACAGGCACTAAAACTAAAACTACAGAGAAACCCTGTCTTGAAAAAAACAAACAAACAAACAAAAAAAAGAATCCCCCGTGAAAACCAATATGGCATAAACAACAAATAGTAGGCAGTAAGAAAGTCAATTAGGCCACAGTCAGAATCCTGGATCCTTCACAATATTTACTATGAGAATGTTTGGGTTTTTTTTTGTTGTTGTTGTTGTTTGTGGTGGTTTGAAAGAAAATGTTCCCCAAAGGGAGTAGCACTATTAGGAGATGTGACTTTGTTGGAGTACGGCCTTGTTAGAGAAACTGTGTCACCTTGGGGGCAGGCTTTGAGTTCTCATATATGTTCAAGATACCGCCCAGTTCTCAGACCACTTCCTGTTGCCTGCAAGATGTCGGACTCACAGCTACTTCTCTAGCACCTTGTCTGCCCGCTAGCTACCAGGTCCCACCATAATGATAATGGACTGAACCTCTGAACTGTAACCCACCCCAATTAAATGTTTTCCAAGTTACCCTGGTCATGGTGTCTCTTTACAGCAATAAAAACCCTAAGATACCTTTGTTGTGTTTTGAGACAGGGTTCTAACATATAATCCAGACTGGTATTTCAACTCCTTCATAGATAAAGGCTGGCTCTGAACTTTCAATCCTACTACTTTCATGGCCCCAATACTGGGATAACAGGCATGAACAACCATACCTGGCTGAGTCTAAGTTATATGATCTTGCGTGTCAGTTTTTCTTAACCATAAAATGACTATAGTATTTCTCATAAATATGCCAGACATTATCACTGCATACACACAGACACACACTTCTATAGCCAGCTAAAACTTCTGTTACAAACCAAATGTTCTAAAGAATGAAGTAGCAGAAGCAACATTTGTAGTAAAAAATAAAAAAGTCCTTTTACAAAGTATGTATACAGCTCACTTTTTTTTTGTTTTGTTTTTTTGATTTTTAAGACAGGGTTTCTCTGTGTAGTTTTGGTGCCGGTCCTGGATCTCGCTCTGTAGACCAAGCTGGCCTTGAACTCAGAGATCTGCCTGGTTCAACCTACTGAGTGCTGGGATTAAAGGCATGTGCCATTGCTGCCCAGCTACAGCTCACTTTTTACTGTTGTACGATCTAATGGGCAGGATTCTATTTTAATTAAAAAAAAAAAAAAACTCATTCTTAGAAATATGACAGAAGAGAGGCTATGTCTTTCTTTTTACTGCAAGTTTTTAAGCTTAAGAGCTACCAGCTTATACAGAGCTCTAAAAAGGATTCCATTTCATCTTTCTCCAGTGGTGGAAACTGATTCAAAACATTTTTAAAAGTAAATTATTGAGAGCCAGGGATCTCACTACATTGAATGCAATGTTTTCATATGTTGTAGGTGCTAAGTAGTCAGTCTAAAATGCAACAGAAACATGTTGATGCCTTTTCTAAGACTTTCTTTCACTTTATATACTCATCACAGTCACATGGTACAAGCATGCAAACATAGCTTTGACTCCAGTATACAGAAGCACGAGGGGAGGGCAGCTAAGACATAAGCACTAAAGGACAAGTCGTGAAAGGAGGCAGCAACCTCTGGAGGGAACAAAAGCCCAACTTCACTAGAAATCAAGTTTGAATTACAGCAACTACACACTAGATTCCTTCTACATTTGAAGTGACAGATTTCTTATATGGTAAAAATCAAATGATAGGTACTTCAAGAGAATGCTGACAATGATCTCAAGATAATAGCTAGTCTGCTTCACTGCTGGTAGGGCTGTAACCTGCAAGTCCTTTACAGAGCATACTGGAGTCAGACTTGCTTTTAATCTCAGCACTAGGGAGGCAGAAGTAGGTGGATCTCTGAGTTTGAGGCCTGTCTGGTCTACATAGTGAGTTCCTGAACAGACAGGGAGCGCAACCATCTCAAAACAAAATAAAACCCCACAAAAAAAAACAAAAACAAAACAAAACAAAAAAAAAACCTCAGGGCACACTTCAAATATACATTCAACACTTTAGGAAGATGGGGATTTTGCTGACATTTCATTCCTCAAATGCTGTCCATCTTGATTTTTGAGGTAGGCTCTTCACTGATCCATCCAGGCTGGTGGCCAGTAAGCCCCAGGATCCTCTCTTTACTTCCTCAGTGCTGTGGTTACAACTGTGTACCATCATGCCTGGCTGAGATCTAATTCAGATCCTCATGTCTGCTGTAAGACAAGCATTTTACCAACTGAGCTAGATTCCCAACCCCATAGTTTTCCTTTTTAAAATTAACATGATTGAGAGTGCTCAGCTTATAAAAATGTATCAGCCTGCACAGTCACATGCCTGAAAAGAATGTATATGAAACATCAAAAACATGTTCAAAATACATTTTCAAAACAGGTATTAGATTGAAAATAATCTAGTATGAAACATCAAAAACATTTTCCAAATAAATTTTTCAAACATGTAACATGTATTACACTGAAAATAATCTATAAGTACAGATCATGTTTCTTTCCTTTCATTTAAAAACAATTTCAACTTTTCCTCCACAGAACTTGTTCCCCTTTATGAAAGAAATATATTTAAATTATTAGGTCCTCATGGCACGTAAACAGATGATACAGGCAGAAAATTAATATCTTCTCAGTTTTATTCTCTTGATTCACTCATTCAAACTGAGCATTTCTTATGTCTGCTGTGCTAATTAGCACAGGCCCACAGGGAACAAGATCTCCACAATGACAGGAATAACTCACAGCCCCAAGCAAGCGCCCCAAGAGCAATGACTATTTATATTAATCAGTAATCCATCCCGAGTCTGGCAACCTGCTGGGCTTTGCAATGACTGTGAACATTAAAGTCTAAGGAACGCTGACCTCGAACATGATTGTTCAAAATAAGCCTAAGAACTCATAAGAAAAAAAAAAAAAAAAACAAACTCATATGTATGCTCTTGGATGGCATCCATCACAATCAGGCAGAAATCTTGGAAATGAGGAAAACATAAGAGCCCATCACAGATCAATTATTAAATAGTCACTGCATCACTACAGTGTGCTCTTGCCAGCTTCAATGAACCATACTGGCACAGGCTTTAGCCACCTCCCTACTACCAATACTCTCGTAAATTCCTGGAGGGTTTACAGTGACTCGGCACTAATGAGTGTTTTGCTGAACAAATCTTTGTAGATCATCAGTTTATAAACATGGGAACTGAAGCCCTAAGATATAGCATAGAGAGATAATTCTGGAAGAACCAGCCCTAGGCAAAAAACTGGGCATCAAGTTCAATTGTCTTTGAACTGCTTGCCCTGTCTGTCTCCAAACATGCTGGACCCAGGTATCCAGCCCTATACCTAGCTCAAGTTTGTACGTGGTGATAAGTTCTTCTTCCCAACTCTGGCTTCCTTCTTTCCAGCTATCTTACAAAGAGAAGCCTTTTCTCCGTCACATCATCTTCCTATATTGACCACAGGGTCACATCATCCTTCTGTATTAACCATTGTATAATTCTTGTAAGGCACTGTCCACAACCAGTACACAGTGATCAAGTTACAGTTTCTATCCTCTGGTCCAAAGGCTGTATTTTCCTCTCTCCTCTGTCCCTCTGGTGCGCTGCTACATTTCACAAGAGACCTTCTTCATCACCAGTGCTGTTTGAAGGCACTAAACTAGAAAAGTTGCTAATCTTAGTACTAACATGACTTACTTCCCTCAGGTCCTTCCTCAACTGTCACCTCTTCACAGTGGCCTTCCTTGATCTGTTTGTCCTCTTAGAAACTGCTTCATTTTCCCTTCATCATGCTCACTGTCCTCCGGACATTTACATTTATAGGCTGTCGTCCCTTTCAAATGATTAACACCTGGAGGGCAGGCACTTTATTTTGATCATTTGCTAGTTCCAACCTACAAAAGGAGCCGGCCCAGCCGCTCCCTACTGTTTGCTGAACCAACTGTTAGCCAAGAGGGCTTTCCTAATACTCAGTGAAGGTAAATTTCTCTTTCAAGAAATTACTCGACTTTGAAATAGTTCAGCAGTTTGATTCCCAGAACCCACATAATGAAGGAAGAGAACTATCTCACAAATTGTTCTTTGACTTCTACAAGAGCTCTGTGCACACCAATATACACACATACACAGATAAATGTAAAAAAAAAAAAAAAAAAAAAAAAAAAAAAAAACTACCAGGGCTTAATGGGACTACAGACAGAGGAGCAGGAAAGAGAACCAAGTAAATCCTAAAATGACAATTCAAGAGAAAGATCCTCAGTAAAATCTCAGGTTTTAGGCTTAATGGATAGGATCAAAATGTAAAAATATGCCCAAATGTTTTAAGTATTTCAACAACAAAATACAAAAAAGATCTGTGGGAAATGTTTGCAATCTAACTACTTCTGTTTTTGTTTTTGAAGTGCCAAGGGAGGAGAGTGGGATAGGAATCTGGCTTTATACTGAAACATGACCTGACAAAGCTCCAGTATCAACACAAAATTAATTTTTACAACTAGTATGACCCTACATGCTTCTTTAATCTAGTCTAGTCTAAATGGATAAGTACTAAAGCATCATCCAAACATTAAAAGGATAGGAAAAAATCTGTTTCAAACCCCAAAATTACTGAAATACAAACTCGAAAGCAAGGTTTATTATGTTGAACCACAAAAGACTGCTGTTAGGATCATATATAATCTTCATTGGATCTGCAAGTAGATTGCAGCAACTCACTTATCTATTTAAGAGAAAGAAACCTTTAAAACAGGACCCCAACAGATCTTAGGTTGTGAAGTATTTTGTATGTACGACACTTTTCTGAAATAGTTTGTAAAAGCCCCACATGTTTAGCAAGCTAAATACACATATAATAAACGCTGTACTTGCATTACACCATTTAGGTGGTTAATTCTTTTCAGTCACACAAATAACCTTTCCAAAAGCTGGTGGTTTGTCTAATAGGAAAAGAGATCATTACTAAAATAACTCCAGTGTAATCTGGTAGCAGCTGGGGAGTTTTGAGGATTGCTAAATACGGTATAAGACTCAGCCCTGTGCTGTCAAGGACTGTTTTTATAAACTTTCCGAGAAGAAAACAGCTGTTTGGATATGAAGTGGTAAGCGAACTCCTAATGTAGTTAAATATATATATAAAACAAGCATTACTCTATTTTAAAAATAGCCATCTAGGTCTCTTTATATAAGCTCTCTGGGAAAAACTTGAAAAAGACATACGAGACCCTAAGGCAGTGTTCAGGGCGGTGGGAAAACACTGAGCGAATGAGAACAAAGATTCCATCCCCACGAGGGATGAAGTTTAGGAACAAATGGGCCGGAGAGTTCAAGAATCCGGTATTCCCAGGCTCCTTTATCAGCAAGCTACCCAAGCAGAAGCGCAGGGACGACTCCACTCACAGCTGCGCCCTAGTTCACGTCTAGATAGATGTGTTTCCCTGGCTCACCTCATGCTCAGAGAACACAAAGTACAGTCAGTGCCTCCTCACACTGCAAAGTGAGTCCTGACATGCAAAAGGCAGCACCGTCTGCACCGGCGCGCTCGCGGCCCCCTCGGAGAGAAGACGTGTTCTCCCCCCCCCCCCCGCCCCAAGTTGTGACCAAGGCCCTCGAGCACGGCGTGGGCCGCTGAGCACACGCTGAGAAGAAACGCACAGTCGAGTTCGCCCGACGCCGATGAAAAGACCCGTTTGTTCAGGCTGTCCCGGGACGTCCGCACCTGCCCCGTGGCCCTCCGACCCTCCCCGCCGCCTCCCACGCGCGCAGCGGCCGAGCCCCGCACCTCACCTGCCGCGCCGGGCCCGGAGGCGCGGGGGGGCGGCGGGGAGCGCAGCCAGAGGTGCCAGAGGTGCAGCGCGGCCCCGAGCACGCACGGGCACAGCAGCACCAGCCAGTTTCGCATTGGCCGCCCCCGCCCGCACCACCTCGCGCCCCCGCCGCGCGCCGCTCTCTCCCGCGTCCCGGCCGAGAGCGAGAGGACCCAAGAGCACCGAGAGCCACCGGCAGGGCTCGCGCTCGAGCTCGCGCCCGCGCCCGCACCCGGCGCTGTGTCCTCAGCTCGTGCCTCAGGTCCGGACCGCAAGCGGCAGCGGCTCCGCGGCCGAAGCCCCGCCCCCGCGCGCGCGCGGCCTTCCCACCCGTTCCGCCCTCCTCGCTCTCGCCCCGCCCTTTACTCCGTGTCCCCGCACCGCCCGTCTGCGAGATAGCCGGGAGCTGTAGTCCCGCGCCGAGCCCAGGCCGGAGACGTGCCTGACATTCCAAACCCTAGGAACTACATTTCCCGTGGTGCTGTGCGCGCTCCAGTACATACTAGACGCCAGCAGAGGCGAAGCGCACACAGAGCACGCGCGTCTCTCCTCGGGCCGCTGTTCCTTGAAGGCACACGGAGCATGCGTAGCGGTCCTCAGGCGCGTGCTCCCGGGTGTTTGAGGCAGGCACTGTGCATAGGGAACCCGCACTTCTCTCCCGGAGTTGCTGTCCGACCCCCTCATTTGTGGGCAGCGCTGTAGGGTGCACGACCTCGAGGAGCTGTTGCCCAGCTCGGAAAGGTTTGCAGGGCGCGTTATCGCTGAGCGAGATAATGGTGCGCTACCCCGACAGACCCACTTAAGGAGGGCGGCCGCCGACTGGCCTCCAGTTAGCAACGCCAGGTGAGAAGGACGGGAAGCCCCGGTCCTCGCTATGGAAAGTGACGGCGGAGGAGCACCCCGGACCTGGAGTCTGCTGCCGCCCTGGTCCTAGGCATCCGCGCGCTCCTCACGAGGATAGCTGTCGGAAGGACTAGAATGAGAGTTGCGGCTACCGGGTGACTTGCAAAGTTCCCACAAGTTGAAGAAGCCTAAGATACGATGACCAAATGTGTGAGCGGGCTGGGTTTCCAAAAGATCCACCTCCAGCCACCTAAAGGAAAAGAACAAACTTCACTGGAACCACCTCTGGCTCAGCCCCGTAGAGCACTCAGTAGGCTTGGAATCAGAAAGGCGATTGCGCCGTTGTCCCCCACCCCATAGTTGGTTGAAACTACACAGCCGAGGGTGACCTTGAACTGTTGAACCTTCGGTCTTCCCTTCGAAAGTGCACAGATTACAAGTCTGCGCCACCACATTTTATGCAGTGCTTTGGGATGAAACCCAGGGTTTATTAATCCGTATTAGGTGAGCAGTCTACCAACTAAACTACATCCTCAGGCCGTCACTATGTTAAGATTGACTTTTATTTTGTTGAGATTTGCGTGTGTTTCCGAGGTCAGGGAGGTCTATCTTGTCCCCTGGAGCTGGAGTTTCATGTGGTTGTGAGCTACGCCATTAGCATGCCGGAAACAATTTGGGTCCAATGGAAGAGCAGCAAGGGTTCTTAACCACTGAGCCATTGCTTTTTCTTCGGGTATTTTTGCAATGTTTTCGGTTTTTTTATTTGAAAATTTTATATGATTTAATCACGTAAAAGCTGTATTCTACTGCTGTATTACTTAATAAAATAAATATTTAACACAAATTTTGTTTCCATTAAAAGAAATTTGTTTTAGCTGGGAATGAAGCTCAATGGTAGAACACTTGTCTACCAGTGGGCAGTCTTGGGTTGATGCCCAACACTGAATAGAAAAGGGAGAGGACTTCTATATTTGTTATCCATTACAGATCCAGAATACTTACAACAATAGTAATCATTTACTATCTCAAACTTTACTACAGGTCAGGAATTCGGGAGTGAAGTTCTGGTTCAAGTTCTCAAAGTTGCAGGCAGATTGTCAGCCAGGGCTGCAGTCATCTGAAGGCTTGATGGTGGTAAAAGAGTCCGAATTCTACATTGCTTACTTGAGTGGCAGACACTTTCATGAAGACATTCTGTCACTTCTGGGTTAGTAAATTGGTCACACAGACTGTAGAGTGAATTCCGGTATGCAGAATATTCAGGTATTCACTACAGAGTGACTACCAGGAGGCAAGGACCATTGGGAACCATCTTAGACACTGACTAAGACAGCATGTCCTGAAAATTTGAGTGAACAATAGTGTCTCAATACACCAGGGTAACTTTTAGACCCCTACATACAAGAGCTCTGAAGACAGGAAAGAACATGTTTTTCCTTTTTAAAGGAAACAGAATTAAAAAATCAAGCATATGGCCGTTTGACAGATGTCACCAATTTCTGTATACTCCTTTCCCAGATATGTGTACACAATGCAATAAAGGAGAATAATTTCCACAAATTTCATTTACGATTCATTTTTTATTATGTATATGTGTGTCTGTGTGAGGGCATAAGTACAAGTGTCTTTGGAGGCTAGAGGAGGGCACCTGATTCCCTGTGGTGGATTATAGGTGGTGTGAGCTGCCATGTGGGTGCTGGGACCTGAACTCAGGTCCTAGGCAAGAGTAGCACAGACTCTTAACCACTGAGCCATTTCTTCAGCCCCTCTAAAGATTTCTTAGTAGAAATCTCTCTATTTAAAAACTGTGATGGGGGCTAGAGAGATGGCTCAATGGTTAAAAGCAATTGTTGCTCTTGCAGGGAATCCACGCTTGGTTTCCAGCACCACGGGGCAGCTCACAACCACCTTAACAGCAGTTGTAGGGGATCTGCTGCCCTCTTCTGACCTGAAGGCACCAGGCAGGCGGGTGGTTCACATTCATACATGCAGGGGAAACACTCATACCCATAAAATAAATCTTTAAAAATTATGCTAACTTAGGTTTTATATTTCTGTTAGAGTAGTTGTCATGTGAGCAATAATTGGTTGTCAGCAAGAGTATGTAATGAGAGCCTCTGTGTGTGTGTGTGTGTGTGTGTGTGTGTGTGTGTGTGTGTGTGTGTGTGTCAATTTAGTAAGGGGTTCTATGGTAAAAACAGACTCAACTGATACAGGATAAGGTAAATCCAGTTGCAGAGTCCTTGGAAAGCTGGGGACCAATCACATGCAGGTTCGTACCATCTAATCCAGTCTTTACCACCCAAAAGAGCATGACTCCCTTTTCCCCCACCACCTCTATAAGGCCAGAGAGCCCAAGGTCATGGGTGGAGCGAATTCCCACTTCAAGGGTGTGTGTGTGTGTGTGTGTGTGTGTGTGTGTGTGTGTGTGTCCTTAAGAAAAGTAGTAATGGCCTTTTGATATCCATACATTTTCATTTTGTGAATAAAGAATTAGATCTAAGCACATGTTTGTAATAGCGCTGAGAAGGTTGAGGCAGAAGAGTCATGAATTCAAAGTCAGTCTGAAAAAAACAAGATAATGAGCTCCAAAAAAGGAATTCTTACTTTGGCAAATCTATTCATTTAATGTATATTTACTGAACACCTACTATGTGCCAGGCGCTTCCAAAGGTATTTCTCTATACACAATTAACTGAAGCAGAGCCTTGTCAGATGATATTGGTGAAGGACAGACTATAAATGTAATCAATAAACTTGGCCAGCATGTTAGAAGACCTTCAGTGATATATATATATATATATATATATATATATATATATATATATATGGTGAAGCCAAGTAAAGGAATTGTGTTAGACTGAAATAGGGCAGAAAGCATTATACAATAGTATTTAAACAACTTGGTTATAATGAACACTATAGTAGCTACCAAAACCATCCTAATGGAACTGAAGAGATAAAGTCGTAAAAACCTAATGAGCAAGTCATCAATCTGTACTGTCAAGGTGTTCATTGTTTCATGACATGAACAAGTTAGCAGGGGATTAGATTGATGTAAATGCAAACTAGGATGCCTGGTTCTCCGATTGCCATTGACCAGTGTCTAGGAACTGACTGCCCAGGGTGCTGGGGCAGCATGAAACAACAGATATTTAACTTAGCCCTAGGCTCACTAGAGGGGGCTACCCTTGGGGGGGGGACAGTAGAGTAAAGAAATCAAAGAGTATAATTAACAAGGACAAGAAGTGACATTCAAGGACACTATTAAGTAAATAACAAAATCCCAAGACAGTGATAGATGTCTGCTAGGGAGATTTAAACAGCTTGGTACAACTTTAATGCAAATAGACTAGGCAGATGCCAGATCACATACTATGCTAAGGATTCTACACTTTTTAAACAGGTGTGTTTTGTTTTTATGTGTAGTGGTTTGAATGAAAATAGTGCCTACGCCAGGCGGTGGTGGTGCATGACTTTAATCCCAGTACTCTGGAGGCAGAGGCAGGTGGATCTCTATGAATTCGAGGCCAGCCTCATCTACAGAGTGAGATTCAGGATGGGCACCAAAACTACACGGAGAAACTCTGTTTCGAAGAACCAAAAAAAAAAAAAAAAAAAAAAAGACTGGCATTATTAGGAGGTGTGGCCTTGGAGTGGGTGTGGCTTTGTTGGAGGAAGTATGTCACTGGGGGTGGGATTTGAGGTCTAAGTTGCTCAAATATGACTAGTGTGTCACAGTTACTTCCCGCTGCCTGTGGATCCAGATAATAGATCTCAGCTACCTCTCTAGCACCATGTCTGCCTTCATGCTACCATACTTCCCACCATGACAATAATGGACTAAACTTATGTACCTGTAAGCCAGCTCCAAATAAATGTTTTCCTGTATAAGAGATGTGTAGTCATGATGTCTCTTTATGGCACAAAACTCTAACTGTGAGAGTATGTATGTTTGTGTGTGATTGTATGTGTGTGTGTGTGTGGGGGGGGTGTCTGTAAAGGCCAGAGGAGGATGCTGGATCTCCGGGAGCTGGATTTACAGGTAGTAGTACGCCATCTGACATGGGTGCTGAGAACTGAACTCACATCCTTTACAAGAGCAGCTTATGATGAGCAGCAAGATGAGACATCTCTCCAGGCTCAGGAATCTACTTTTTACCTTGAAGTCTATTAAAGAATATTGTCCTTCCAAGTTTTGCATGATGGCACAAACCTGTAATCCTAGCCCTCAGCTGGAGGCAGGAAAGGGAATTGCTTTTCCTATGTACCTGAGGATTACAAATGCACAACTCCATTTGAGATACTGGCCACTTGTTCAGGATGCTGCCCTACCTTCAGCACCCCCATTCTTTCTACTCCTTGGCCATAGCACCTTCTGCTGACTCCACCAGGGGACGCTGTCCCTCCCTCTTGTCCTTCCAGTTGCAGCGAAGACCTGGGCTCACAGGTTTAGCAGACTATGTAGAATTTAGCCTAATAAGGTACAGGAAAGAAAATTTAAACTGGTTAACAAGATAAAATTGTTCCTAGGATCGACCTGCTGTTTCCTCACTGATGCTGACTACCGTCTGTAGGTCCCATTGTCCTTCTACTGCCACCTCCAAAGGCCCGCCTGTTTCTCCCACCGGCGGGTCCCTCTTACTGATTTTTTTTTTTTTCGAGACAGGGTTTCTCTGTGTAGCTTTGCGCCTTTCCTGGAACTCACTTTTGTAGCCCAGGCTGGCCTCGAACTCACAGAGATTCACCTGCCTCTGCCTCCCGAGTGCTGAGATTAAAGGCATGCACCACCACCGCCTGGCCCCTCTTACTGATTCTTGTTCAGTACACCCTGGGTCATTTCTAGTTCTTCCCTCCCTCCCTTCCTCCCTCCCTTCCCTTCCCTCTCTTCCTGCTTTCTCATTGCTTCTGCTTCTGTAGTGTGGCCAGGCTGGCCTTCATCTCGAGATCTTCCTGCCTCACCCTCTTAAGTGCTGGGCTTACAGCTGTGTGCCACCACACCTGACTCCAGTTCTAATTCCTTCTCCTTAAATGTTTCTCTGCCTCCCACAACTGGTCACTTCCTTCTTCAAGGAAGTGATCTTATCTAGCTATTCAATGCTACATTTACTTGTGGACGATGGTGGCTGGGAAGCCTTAAAAACTATCCAGCCTTCCTTTCCAAGCACTCTAGCATACATCCTCTGCCCTAGTCATGTGACCATTTTAATGATTACTTTCGCATTTTTACCCAATAGCTGATGTCTTCTGAGTAAACACCTGTACCCTGACTAGCAGAAGGCAACCTCTTACCCAGCAGAAGCAGCTCTTCACATCTCAGCCCAAGACGGTGCTTCTCAGCCTTCCTACTGCTGCGACCCTTCAATACAGCTCCTCATGTGGTGGTGACCCCCAACCATAAAATTATTTTCATTGTTACTTCATAACTGCAATTTTGCCGCTGGTATGAACCGTTCTGTGGATAGTTTTCCTGGAGATAGAGATTTGCTGAGGGGGTCACGACCCACAGGTTGAGAACTCCTGGGTTCTTCCTGATTCTTGTGTAGTTTAACTGTGCCACTGGGTCAGGGTTCTCCTGGAAGTGAAAGAAAATAGAAATTTTTCCATTCTCCACAGAAGGGGGCTTCCAGAAAGGAAGCTATGTGAGAAGTGGAGAATAGAACAGCAGAGGGGAGCGTAGAGAGCTAGACCCCACAAGACAGGGTATAAACTGCAGCAAGGATTTGGGCTTTTGTTCTGAAATGAATGGGAATGACTGCTGTATGGGCTGTGCACAGAGGACCGGCAAGATCCAACCCGTTTCAGTAGGATCGCTCAGGCTGCTGAGCCAAGATCTGACTGGCTGTCGATGAGGAGAGTCTCCCGGTGGTCGTAAATGTGCAAGCGGAGGTTCAGGCATGCCCCCAGACAAGCGGCAGTGGTGACAGCCAGCTTGAAGACGCAGGACACCCAGACAGGTGCCCTGGAGACTAGCTGCTACACGCCTTGCATTGCACCTGCCATCCGGGGTGGAGCGTTCTTACCTGCATGGTTCTCTGTCCGTGTCTGGGAAGTGCCTGTCACTGGAAGTGGCTGCCTAGCCGGAGACAGTCTCTTCCCCTAAGGCAAGGGATCTGATGATACTCCTAGCCAGAACTCTGCAAAGTTCTATCAAGAAGACCCGGGATCTTCCTGTGGCCTGTTAGCTGAGATCTATAGCACTTCATCCTCAAGCTTCATCCTTTGCTAATGTGCCCCCGTGTACCTACCTGGCTCTAGAACATCAGTGACCTTGACCCTCTGGATATATTTTTTAGTTCTTCTTTTCTTTTGTTTTATTTTCTTATTTACTGGCCTGAAATTCATATGTAACCTGGACTGGCCTTGAACTCACCATCTTCCTGGAGTAGTGGGATCACGGGTGTATACTCACACTGTTGGCTCATGATAGCGCACAAGTACACTCTTGTTCCTTTGGCTTTTCATTCAGATGGCTTTGTAACTCATGGTAGTCAGTTAAAAGATGACCCTTTCAATAAGCCTTCCCTTCTTCCTTTAATGCCCCCCTACCACACCCAAGCTCTGTTAGTCCCATTCTCCTCCGTCCTGTTTTATCCTCTCCTCTCCTCTCCTATCCTATCCTATCCATTTCATTTCACTCACTTATTTTGCTTATGGTATAATGATTACTCTGGACATAGGACAAAAAACATTTCCCCTCTGTCTTTTGTCCATTGATGCATCCCAGTACCTGGAGTGGCAACTAGTACTTCCTAGGTGTTTCATCAATATTTACTGAGTGACTGGTTGAGTTGAATGAAAGGATTTGGATATCTCAGTGAGTTGATTATCATAAAACATATGAGATGAGGTGATAGATTTTGGAGCAGAGCTAAATGGAGACATCAAGATTTAGGTGTGAGGAGAGGAAACAACGATAAAGGCATTGAGAAGATTCCAGAACAGGGGACGAAAACAGGAGATGCATCATGGAAGACAAGAAGTATGATGAGGTTGGAAGGTAGGCAGCTGATACAAGGCTGTGGAGCAGGATGAAGAGTGTCCACTGATGCACAATGGAAGGATTAGGGCAGTGCCTCAAGCTGAGGAGGAGGTGAAGTTTTAGGAAGGAGAACTATGTGTGAACGAGTTTTTCAAGGATCCTGGTCCTGACGTTCAGTAAGGGAAGAACGAGAGCAGGGGCGGCACTTTGAAGCTGAGTCGGTCACTGTGTGCTTAGAGGAGAGAGCCGTCCCCCACTTGAGTTTTTTAAATGCTGCCTGGGGCCTGGGGAGATGGCTCAGTTGGTAAAGCGAGTACCCCACAGTATGAGGGCTGGAGTGCAATCTCCAGAACACATATGAAAAGCAGGACTCCTCAGCACGCACTCGTAACCCCACTGCTGGCAAGGCAGAAATGAGGAGATCCCTGTGGCTCACTGGCTGGCTGGTCTACCTGAAACGGCAAACTCTGGGTTTGGTGAGAGATTCTACCTCAAAAAACAAGATGGAGCCAGTGATGGTGGCACACACCTTTCATCCCAGCACTCAGGAGGCAGAAGCAGGCAGATCTCTGTGAGTTTAAGACCAGCCCTGTCTACAAAGTGAGTTCCAGGACAGCCAGGGCTGTTACACAGAGAAATCCTGTCTCAGAAAAACCAAAACCCCAAAACCAAACCAACCAAGCAGCCAAACAAAGAAAACCAAGGTTGAGAATGGTAGAGGAAGACACCTGAAGTCAAGTTCTTTCCCCCACATGTACATACACAAGTGCACTCTCACCTGCACACACACGTGCACATACATATAAAACACACACACTGCCGTGTACAGAAGGAGCTAATAGTGGCCATTTAATTTATTATCCAAATCAGTGTACTGAGAGAAAAGAGAGATGGCCAAATGCTAAACAAGACAGATGCCAAGACAACAGGGATTTTCTGCAATCCAGGACATGTGGTCATCTTGTCCTTAAAGCACCTTAAGTATTTTATGCAAGTTTTTCCACTTTGCACTTAGTGGCTATTTTTCCCCCCAACACTAGGTGGCAGTAAAAAGCTTCCCTCTCTGTCTTCCTCTTATTTATCTGTGTGGAGAAATTGGAAAGCAACCAAAGTTGATAAAAGCCAGTTAGCCACAGGCGTAAGTCCAAAAATAGGAGATCTCAACTTAGAATTTATTCGGGAAAACTAAAACTGTACAGTTTTTATGCAAAGTAACATGCCAACTGATTCTCAAAGAGAAAATAATTTTTCACAACATAAAATAGGTGCTTGCATTGTACTTTTACACAATGATTTTGCCTTTAAAAAGATACAATTCTGGGACTAGAGAGATGGCTCAGCAATTACAAGTTCTAGCTGCTCCTCCAGGGGACCCAGGTTCTGTTGCTGGCATCCACACGGCAGCTCACAGCCCTTTGTAATTCCAGTTCCAACAGACTGGACATCCAGTTCTGGCCTTCATGGGTATTGTATGCACATAAATTTCTAAAAATACAGTTCTGTCTTCATCTTTCTTTTGTTTTCCAATTCAATAATAATATATTATATACATTATAATATATCACTTAGCTATATTTACAGTCCCTGACTTTATCCTAATAATTTATAATCTTTATTTTTAAAAAGTTTTTAGATGGGCATGGTGATATTGTGAGACCAAAATGAGCCATCTTAGAAATAAGACCAAAATGCTTTTACCCTAAAACTAAGGCCTAAGATTTCTCCTTTTAGGAATAGGCCATTAGTTATTGAAACCAGTCAGTTCAGATTCCAGAAACAAGGAAGTGTAAAAGTACAGAGTCACAAGATAGTCACGAGGTAATGCCTGCCAGACTATGGAATGTCCTCTCCCTGGTTTCCAGGGTAACTGACCACAGAAATGCCCCCACCTGAGGGCAGCCAATGAGAAATGGTGGCAGGCAACCACTCCCTTAGAAGTAATTTCTAGAAATCCCTAGAAGCGAGCCTATCAGAATTGTACCTGTACTAGCACCCCTAAATGATGTAACCTTGTGGCTTTTCCCTTTAAAAACTGAGCTTGCAGACAGGTGAGCGCTTCCTCCAGCCTCCACTGCGATGGATGTATTGGACGAAGTCCCTGCCTAGGCTTGTATTGCTTTTGGATATCCAGAATTAAACCTTGCTTTTGCATTCCGGCATGCTCGTCTTTGGTGGTCTCTCTGGGGGTCATGATCTGGGCACAACAATATATGTGCCTTTAATCCTAACACTTGCAAAGCAGAGGCAGGAGGATCTCTGTGAGTTTCAGTCCAGCCAAGGCTACATAAGACCCTCTCTCAAAAAACTAAAACTAGCCAGGCGATGGTGGCTCACGCCTTTACTCCTAGCACTTGGGAGACAGAAGCAGGCGGATCTCTATGAGTTGGAGGCCAGCCTGAGCTACAGAGTGAGTTCCAAGAAAGGTTCCAAAGCCACACAGAGAAACCCTGTCTCAAAAACAAAACAAAACAAAAATCCCTAAAACTAATAATAGTAAAACAAGCCAGGTATGGTAGCACACATTTTTAATCTCAGCATTTAAGCATAGAGGCAGGTGGATCTCTGAGTTCCAGACAAGCCTGGTCTACAAAGCAAATTCCAGAACTGCCAGGTCTACACAGAGAAACCCTGCCTCGAGGCAAAACCAAAATAACAATTGTAAGCCTTTGAGGAGCAGGAGGCCAGGCCCTGCCCTCTAACAGCTGTTTCCTGCCCCTCAAGAAGCAGGTGGCCAAACTCCACCCTACAGAGGAAAAAAAAAAAGCTCAAGATCAGGCCACAGGATCCCACCAATCCCAGGCCACCCTGGGAAGCTGCCCCGCCCCCCTAGAACCCCTCTGTAAAGCCTGCCTCCTGCTCATTTATTTGCTGCTTCTCCCCAGGGCAGCCCCTCTCTTGGGTCTTTCCCAATAAATCTCTTACACGAGGTTTGTTGTGCAGTGTGACTTTGTGGTAGTGCTTGGCTCCTGACTGCCAGGAGACCTTTCCTTTCAGAGCTATAACCTTGCATTGGAGAAACATTTCCCCACAGAGCTGTAACACTTACTACAACAACAACAACAATGGTGGTGGTAATAATAATAATACTAAATGTATTTTAGACTTTTTTTTTTCCAGAAGAGAGTGTTGGATTCCCTGGAACTGGAGCTATGGATGGTAGTGAGCTGATCTGTGGGTGCTGGGAACTGAACCAGGGTCCTCTGTGAGAGCAACAAGTGCTCTCAACTGCTGGGTCACCTCTCCAGCCCTGTCTTTATAATTTATATTATATTATATTATATTATATTATATTATATTATATTATATTATATTATATTATATATACATATATATATATAATTTCTATTAATTGTTTTCCCTCCACTTTCAGTATGAAATATTCCTTACACATATATACACACACTTTTTTTTTCCCTGTTAAGTCCAATTTCTTTCCTTTTTTTAGACTAGGCTGGTCTCAAACTCACAGAGATCAGCCTGCCTCTGCTTCCCAAGTGCTGGGGTTAAAGGCATGTTAAATCTAGTTTCAAAAGAAACTATAGAGAACTTTGCTACTGACGATTATGAATATTTTTAGATGTTTGAATATGACAAGAAATGTCTTGCTAACAAAGACAAAGCTCAGTCTGGAAAGTGCTTGCTGCCTAAGTACTAAGAGCCAGATTTCCAATATAAAAGCTGGGTGCAGAGCAAGTGTCTGTAATCCCAGGGCTTGTGAGGAGACGGTCGATCCTTAGAGCTGATAGCCTGCTGCCTCTCTGAATCCATTCATGAGATCCAGCTTCAATGAGAGATTAACTGAAGAGGTGCTGATCTCTGGCTTCCACACAAACTGGCATCCCACCTCACACATAGAAGTATAACACACACACACACACACTCAACACACAGCTAGGTATGGTGGTGCATTCCTGTAATCCTAGCACTTGGGAGGCTGGGGCTACATAATGAGACCCTGTCTCAAAATCAAGTTTCCAAAGATACCAAAAACAAAGAGTAAGTGACATCCAAAGATTAAATTTTCTTACAAATGAAAAGCCATGAAGTGAAGTCTAGTACGATGGCATACTTATGTAATGCTAGCCACTAGAGAGGCTAAAACGGGGGAACCGGCAGTTCAAGGTCATCTTGGGCTACACAATAAGATCCTGTATAAAGAGCGGGGGATGGGGATAAAATGAGCACATATTGTTCATGCAGTCTTGGAAAGACTCTAATGCCATAAAATTTAAGATTCAGAAACCTCTGTAAAGAAAGAAACAGAATCAAAGAACTCTCTGTAGCCCCATGAGTCCCTTGGGGTCCAAGATCCAGATCTGCATATATTCCCTGGAGCAAGAAAAGTGTGTTGTCTCATTAGAGCTGTGCAGTGAGATTCTGGAACACCCCAGAGCTGTTCTGAATAGTAAAGAAGGAAACAGACCAGCAAAGGCTCCCACCTTACCTCTGAACTTCCATAGGGACATTTTCAGAGAGCTAGGTGTGTGCCACCTTAGCCTTCGGAGATACAGAGGTGAAGAAAAAAAGATTGATTCTGGCTAGGCATGGTGGCTCATGCCTATAATTCCAACATATGCGAGGCTGAGGCAGGAGAATTGCTGTGAGTTTAAGGCCAGGCTGTTATGGAGTGACACTGTCTCAAAAAAAAAAAGTCAAAGAAAGATTATTTTTATCAATTCCCTTAAAATAACAAAAGTAAAAGCACCTTGGATATGTCTTTGACCTGCATCTCAGGTCCCAATTGTCACATACTCTGTGACTTGGTGAGGACATTTCTGGGGACAAAGGACATTGTTTGCAACATTTCATTATGAGGAGAATTCAGACTCCTGCTTCGAGTCCTCTGCCTTTTTCCTCTGACCCTGGAGCTTCCTCCCTCTCTTCTTCCTTTCTCTACTATCACAATGGAAACACTAACAGCATCTGCTATGGAAAATGTCCACGACAGTGGTCTCCGTCTCAGCCTCCCCAATAGGGTCCTGCCGCATTATGACAGGGTCATAGTAGCTGCATTATGGGGTCAAGATAACCTGCTGCCAAGCTGGAATTGGCAAAGGCAGAGTCACTAATGGATCTGACAACAAATGAGAAGTGCCCGCCCGCTCTGCAACCCGGCCTCTGATGTCCTCATCACACCACCATTCCCCTGGCTTTCTGACAGCATCATAGCCGGGTCTGTTCATCAGCCAGTTGGTTCTGCAGACCTTATGCATTTCACTGACTACAGCTTGCAGTGAATTTCAGAAACGTAATAGAGACATAGAGGAAGAAAGCCTGAAGGGAGGTGAAAATTAAGGCCACTGGAAGTTAAAAAAAATGGAGTGTGGACCGCATCATAAATATTTACCCAACTTTGTTTATAGACAGAGTCTTGCTTTGTATATAGGCTGGCCTGAAACTCCCCTTATAGTCCAGGCTGGCCTCACAATCCTATGTCAGACTCCTGAATGATGAGATTACAGGTGTGTGCTACCATTCTTGCCTCCTTTATTCTTTCAACAAGTATATATTCGGTGTATTTATTGTATACATTGTATGTTTTCTGTTCTGTATGCCTGTCGCCAGTAATGTTACAGATGAGAACAAAATAAAGTTGGTTCTTGCCTTCCATTCTAGAAGAAAAAGGTAAACAAGGGTTTTGAAAAAGCCATCAGTTCTCTGCAGAACAGACTGAATATTTTGAACACACTGTGGCAGCCATATGGACAGTTGCACCTTCATGGGCTTATGGCTTCCTGGCATCTAGGTCAGCATAAGTAGGTTTTTCACCAAAATATATAGCTGGCAAGATCTGAAAGTCTTGCTGCCTAATCTTTTGGATTCCTGCCAATGAGCCTTCCTGTACTTGTTCAGCAGCTGCATGGGCCTCTACAGCAGCTCAACTGGGTATGTGGTGGTGGTGGTGGTGGTGGTGGTGGTGGTGGTGGTGGTGGTGGTGGTGGTGGTGGTGGTATGGATGCCTACTTCTCTGAGGGGCTGATTTCAGTGAGGGAAGCCACATGAACCTCAGCTTACCTAAAAGTGGATGCAGGGACAATGATGAGGATGCTCAGTGACTAGGTATAAAATGAATTAAGGCCCAGTGTGCTGGAAGCAGAGGTGGTTAGAAGGAGCAGGAACAGGGCAGATGGCAGTCCAGGAGGACAGCCAAGTACTCCAAATACAGAGTAGCAATGTGGAGAAAAGGCGCCTTCCACAGTTTAACGGACAGTAGGATTACACAGTTAATAATACTTGTAACTTTAAAATGAAATAGATTATCTTAATGAGCAAGTTTTAAAAACCTTAAGTGAAACATTGTCTCTTTCTCCTTAGAACTTGGCTTCATGGCCTGGGGATGGAGCTCGGTTGGTAGATCTCTTGCTGAGTGTGCACAAAACCCTGGGTTTCGTTCCCAGGACCTTACAAAACCAACCGTGGTGGTGGATATCTGTAACCCAAGTGCTTGCAAGGCATGAAGAGCAGAGCTCAAAGTCATCCTCGACTACAAAACAACAACAAAAATGAAAAGCAAAAACAAACTTAATTGGCTTCAAATATCACTGTCCCATTCTGAACACAAACTAAACCTCCTTTCTAAGCAAGAATTCTAGAGGAGAGGTTCTCAACCTGTGGGTCATGACTCCTTTTGAGGGGGTCAAAAGACCTTTTCTCAGAGGTCACCTGAGACCTTTGGAAAACACAAATGTTTACATTATGATTCATAATAGTAGTAAAATTATGGTTACAAAGTGGCAACAAAAACAGTTTTATGGTTGGGGGTCACCACAACATGAGGAAGCTTGAGAACCACTGTTCTAGATGCTTCCACTTAATGTGTATCTGAAAGCTTTCTAAAACACTTGTCTTTAATATTCCTTTTAGCTGATTTATCTATAAGAGGATGCGTCTCTCCCAGGCACTGTCACACACTTCCTAAGTTACCAGGGTCTGTAATTCAGTGCTCCCAGAGTGACTTCAGGTTATGTCCCCTCCTTTCTGACTTTTTTCTTTTTGTTCCTCCTTGTTTCTTCCTCACCCTGACATGTCTCAGGAATCTTGCTTTTAGGGGATCAAAAAAAAAACAAAAACAAAAACAAAAGCAAAAACAAAAAAAAAAAAAAAAAAAACAAGTTTCTCCCATACCCTTGTCCTTTGTTTAGGTTAAGCATCAACATTATTTTTATATTTATCCAAGATACATCATTAAAATCACTTCAAAGCCTTTAGACCAAGATGCATGCAGAGAAGCCTTACCCCGAGCTGCAGGGAAAATTAATTTCCAGCACTAGCAGAGACACAGTTATTAGGTCTTCAAAATGACATTATATTAATTCAGCAAGAGTGTCTTAGAACTTGCCGAGTCAGAGGACAGGAGGATATTTTGATCTTAGAAGATAAAAGGGCAACTCTAAGCAGCTAATTATGCACAGGGTTCATTATCTGCGCTGGTGTGCACATTAGGGTGAGTTTCCACCAGGCCATCAGAGCCAGGTTCTGCTTACTGCATGCTGTCAAACAATTTTCCCCTCTGATTTATATCAACTGAGTTACATATCCTCCTCTTATAAACTGATGCTGGAGAACAAAACCTATAACGATCTGTGGAGATGAAAGTGGATATTCATGTGGCCTCATCTGATCTTTGTTAAAAAAAAAAATTAAGGCATTATAGTATTGTGGGGTATATTACTTATAAACTGTATGGCCGTGGCAGGCTTCTTAAGATATAAGAACAGAATATAACTGGTCTTATATCTTAAATTAACCCATTTCTATAAATCTATACCTTGCCACGTTGCCTGTGGCTTACCGGCGTCTTTACATGCCGCTTATCCTGGTGGTGGCTGCAATGTCTCTCCTCCTTCTTCCTGTTTCCCCAATTCTCCTCTCTCCTTGTCCCGCCTATACTTCCTGTCTGGTCACTGGCCATCAGTGTTTTATTTATATAGAGCGATGTCCACAGCACTTCCCCTTTTCTTCATTTTTTAAAAAAGGAAGGTTTTAACTTTAACATGGTAAAATTACATATAACAAAACAATTATCAAGCAAGAATTACAGTTACAATATTAAATAAGATGTCCTATCTATCTTATATTTGTGAGTTTAATGTTTTATATCTAAGTTATCTTTTATCATAACTGAGGAAATTACAACTATCTAGTCTTTAACCACATCAAAGACCTCAGAAGGATATGATATTACCTGAGAAATGGAAGAAGGATGTATGTAACTAGCAGCAGTTATAGTTACAACTTAGTATATATAATATCTTAGATAGAACATATTAAGTATTAGATTCAGGTTCTTTAGGATAGGACACTTTTTGGAATGATCTTTATAACATGCCATTTACCTATGCTCTATACTTCTCTGGATTTTAGTATGTGTTTCTTGCTTGATATTGTTTGCATTGGTTGTAGTTACATCTTATCTAGGTCATTATCCCTCATTATTCCTGAACAATATTTGATAACCATTCCTTTGTATATAGTCTTGTATTAGTTTAGAACCTTCTTATTTAGACAAAAAGGGGGAGATGTAGTGGGTAGCCATTCCAGCTTGGATCTGGAAGTTCCAACCCCCATTGAGACTCTGGCAACTGTCACGCCTACGAGGCGGGACCAAGGGAGGCGCCTAGAGACCCGAGAGCTGACTGGGCGAGCGCTCTCTGTGCTGGACCCTGAATGGTGGAGGTGGACTGAGCAGAGCTCCAGAGAACACCGCTGGACTGCAATACACCTTCCCCAGACCCTGCGACCTACCTATCCCTTAGTTTATGAGTTACGCCATTAAATAAATATCCTTTTAACTATGTGGAGTGGCCTTAATAATTTCACCAATAGTGAAGAGATACTAAGAAAAATGAGAAATTAAGGAAACATGAGAGATACTCCTGAGAGTGGGAGGGATTCCCAGGAGAGAAAACAGCTACTGACCTTTGTCTAGGACTGTGGTTCTCAACCTGTGGGTTGCAAGGCCTGGAGTTGAATAACGCTTTCACAGGGGTCATATATCACATATCCTGCATAGCAGATATTTACAATTCATGCTAGCAAAATTAAAGTTACAAATTAACAACAAAATAATATCATGGTTAAGGGTCACCACAACATGAGGAGCTGTATGAAAAGGTTGAGAATCACTGGTCTAGGGCATCTTATGTGACCCATAGTAGAAACTGAACAAAGATTGAGGTACTTTCAGTAGTTGGCCGATTAGAGGGTCCCACACTCTGGGCATGTTCCCCTGGACTAACCAGGGAAATGGTTGTGCCTAATCCACATGCTGCTTGCCCAGTTGTGGTAGGCAAAGCCCCCCATTCCCCTTTTAGTGCCAGCCTTGACTAGCTGTTGGCTGTCAGTCTGTGAGTCATCAACCTTGTGGGTATCTGGCTGTCTCTTCTTACAGTTATCTGGTCAACTTGTAGCTGTCAAGATTCAGCTGCCTTTGTTCTTGATTTCCTCACACTTAACAGTTTGCAGGCAGTCTTGGGGGTTACTCATCTCTTTCCTGAAATAGGTGGAGGATTTTTAGAGGCCATCCTTACAAGTTATTCTGTTACATCAGCTGTGTTTCAAGCAAGAGCATGTGAAGGTTGACACCACCTTGCATACGTTCCCTGTGGGAGAGAAGACGCATGGAAGCCAGTTAGCTGGCCAGCTCACACAGGCCTTGCCCCAGTCTGTCTATTAAGTCAGATTGGCTAGCTCATTCCCATCTGGAAGCCCTCTTATTTCTCGTCCCTGACACCCCCACCTCACCGTCTTAACCTTAGCATCCCTTTGAAGCCCAGCATCTGTTCTCAGTAACACACGTGATCCGCTGTGTGCTTTTGCCTACAGTGAGCTCATCCCTGCCTCACTGGTGAGAACGGCTTCTCTGGCATATGTACATGGCAGAGGGTTGGAGCACTCACAGTGACTGTTCATACACAGATGTCTTCCTTTTGGTTTCACCGTATGGAGCACTTGGAGAATAGTAAGGTCTTCCCAACCCCTCACTTGACTCTGAGGGAAGCTCTGAGATGATGCAGGGAGAATGAGCTCCCGAAGCAGAGGTCAGGCCTCTTTAAAAGGGGCGGAGCGTTGAGTGGCAAGAGGAGAAAGCCATGTGCTCTTGCTGTCTTCAGCTGTCTGGGAGTGTGGGTGTTTTCCTCACTGCTGTGACCAAGTACCTTCCAGAAACAGCTTAAAGGAAGGAAAGTCCGGGGCTGGAGAGATGGCTCAGAGGTTAAGAGCACTGATTGCTCTTCCAAAGGTCCTGAGTTCAATTCCCAGCAACCACATGGTGGCTCACAACCATCTGTAATGAGATCTGGTGCCCTCTTCTGGCCCGCAGGGATATGTGCAGGTAGAACACTGTATACATAATAATAATAAATAAAATAAACCTTTGCCGGGCGGTGGTGGCGCATGCCTTTAATCCCAGCACTCGGGAGGCAGAGCCAGGCGGATCTCAGTGAGTTCGAGGCCAACCTGGGCTACCAAGTGAGCTCCAGGAAAGGCGCAAAGCTATGCAGAGAAACCCTGTCTTGAAAAAACAAAAACCAAAAAAAAAAAAAAAAAAAAAAGTCCATCATGATGGGGAAAGCAGGGTGGAGCCTCTCTGTGGTGATGGAAGCATGAAGTAATGGTTTGTTCACATGGTGGCAGATAGTACTTACTACACAGGTAACAGGGACCAGCATCACCTTCAGAAGTTTGCCCCTAGTGAACTACTCCCATCAGCCGGGCCCTGCCTCTTAATGCTACACTCTGGGGACACTACAGACTTAAATACTACAGAGAGAAGTGGATGATGAGTATGCCAAGGAGTGATGGGTGCAGTGACAGCTAGGGAGAGATACAGATTTGTAACATCAAAGGTATCCAGGTAACCTATACTTTATTGTACAACCTCTTTGTTGTTGTTGAGACAGTTTCACTATGTAGCCCTGCCTGGCCTGGTACCATATCGGTAGCCCAGTGTAGACCATGAACTGAAGGCAATCGATCCTCCTGCCTCAGCCTCTTGAATGCTGAGATCACAGGCATGCACCACAACACCTGCCTCGCCCTATTGTACAACCTTGATATGATTGTGCATTCATGGCTCAGAATTAATTTAATTTTCCTCAGTTATCTCTGTACTTCTATCCTCAGCACAGCTGGGAACCCATTATGCTAAGCCACCTTTCATCATTTGGGATACCACCTACCTTGGTGAATCAACCATCACAAATTGCTAGCACATAGTCTCGAGCATAATCCCACAGAATATATCTTCCTAAGTCATTGTATTGTGATTTTACAATGTCTTAAGATTCAAAATGGTTAAACATCTTGCTAAAATACTCTGTTCTTAGATTTGTTTCAGTGAATCTTTAGGAAGTACCTGCAAGGGTTAGACCCTGAGACAGGCACTTCTCCTAGAGAAGACAAGTACACTGCCTGCCATGCAGAGCCTGTGGTTTGGGGGATAGAACCTTAAGAGGCGTGAATGTATGGGACACATATATAGGAGGAACCACTAAGATTCAAGTCACTCCAAAGCACTCCCAAGGCTTGACCTACACGGTATATAAAGCTTTTATTCTAGAAGACTTTAATGTCTTGTTGTTCCAATAAACAAGACCCTGGGATACAAATGAGGTCTGCTGTGTTTCTTTTCCTGGCTCTATTCCTTTCTCTCACTTTCTCAGCATTTCACCACAGCAGATTTGGGATGGAAAAGCACAAATCAGTGTTTTTGCACTTTAACTCTGTGTGTGTGTGTCCATCAAAATATGTAATGTAGCTGGAAGCTTTCCTGTGTCCTGCCCAGTCTCGTGGCAGTCCCAAGTAAACACACAAAGGCTTATATTAATTACAAACTATATGGCCTATGGCTCAGGCTTCTTGCTAACTAGCTCTTTCGTGTTAAATTAACCCATTTCTATTAATCTATATGCTGCCATGTGGCCATTGCATTACCAGTCTGCTGGCACCTTGTCGCTCCTTTGGGCAGCAGGCTGGCATTTCCCCTGATTCTACCCTTCTTCATCTCCATCTTCAGTTTGAATGTACCACCTAACCTTATTTTGCCTCACCATTGGCCAAACAGCTTTATTTATCAACCAATGAGAGCTACACGTATTCACAGGGTACAGAAAGACATCCCACAGCAATGTTACATCACTGGAGGTTTCCCTTTTACATTATTTGTGGGCCATAATGTGCATGTGGTGCGAGAGAACAACTTGCAGGGGTGTGATGTGTGAATCTAATTAATCTTATCAATAAAAACCAAGAGTCAGATATTGGGGTAAAAACCTGAAAGATCACAGAAGCAGGGGAGCAGCCATAGTCGCTTCCTACCTCTTATGTTCCTCCAATCAAAAGGGCAGACTGAGATCCTGTCTCTGCCCCACCTTATCACTTCCTGTCTCCCCTCTGTACAGACCTCCAGGCCTCTATGGTTAACTAGTGGCTAGCTCCGCCCTCTGACTTCAAGCAAGTTTTATTTGTCAGAACACAAACAAAATATCACACCATGGGGGCAAGTCTTCCCTTCCACGGCGTTGGTCCTGGGGATCCAACTCAGGCCACTAAGCTTGGCAGCGAATGCTTTTACCCGCGGAGCCACCTTGCCAGCCTTTTATTTTGAATTTATTTAAATGCTCCTTAAATACACCTTATACACTCCTACAACTCGCTCCTTTCACTCAACAGTACATTTCCAGTGCTTGTCAGATTTGCTAAGTACAGACCCACACACTCATCTTAACGGGTGTTTATTACACGTCCATTGTACCATATTCACCACTGGATGTAACCACCGCTGCTTAATGCTCATGTGTGCAACAGCTGTGTCGTGTTCACATTCAGCATCTCACAGCACCCTTTCCTATCCTCTGGCACTTACGTTCTTTTGTCACCCCCCACCCCCCTTTCTATGATGACCCCCCGAGCGTTAGGGCAGGGGTTGATGTCAATGTCCCATCCATGACTGAGTTGCTTATTCTCAGCGCTCAGAACAGTAATACATGTCTGCATTAACCACTGCCCACTGCTGGAGGAAGAAACAGATTGGGAACAGCATGGGTCTGAGGCATAGGAAGGGAAATCTCTGTGCACGCACGCGTGTGCTGTGGTGTACATGTGGAGGTCAGATGACAAATTTTGGGATTCAGTTCTTTACAATGCAGGTCCTGGGGATCAAACACAGGTTGTCAAGCTTGGTGGCTTTCCCTGTTGAGCCATCTTGCTCACTCCACAGCACCCCATTTAAAAGACTAGTCCACTGCTGTCATAACCAAAGCTACTCATTGAATTAACAAGCAAACTGATCTTACAGATGAGCTGTCCCATTGACCTTGAACACCAAATGCAGACAGGATGGAGGGGAGTTTTGTTAACCATCTGAGGGTTTCCTGCTTTGGCTTAGCCTGGAAAAGCAAATACACACAGCACACCCCTGAAAAGTGGTGGGAGTCACGCTCTCATTTCCCTAGATCGTGAACTCATTTCTGGGACCACTTCAGAGACACTGAGGGAACTGATTCGTGTGTTTAGCTTAGGTGAGTCCTGGCTCAGCTTGTGTCTGAAGGCTGCTTCTCAGCCTGCCAGTAGATCAGTGATTAGTGATTTCATGTGCTTGTATACGTTCATGGGTGTGCAAGTGCACATTTCCACATGTGTGCACACGGGCATGTAGAGGTCAGAGGTCAACCTCAGGTGTTGTTCGTCAGGTGCCGTCCACTATGTGTTTTGGAGGCAGGGTCTCTTCCTGGCCTGGGGTTTGCCATTTTGGCTAGGCTGGCTGGCCAGCGAACTCCAGGAATCCTCCTGTCTCTGCTCTCCCACTGCTGGAATTATAAGCATGCACTACCATGCCTGGTTTTTGTTCATTTGTTTTTCATGTGGGTTTTGAGGACTATATCCAGGTCCTTACCTTGTGCAGCAGGCCCTGTCCCCCCCAATCCACCTGCCCAGCACCCTATTCCACATTTACTGAACGCCCAGTGTGAAGTGTGTTTAGTTGCTCGAAGTATGTAACGGCAAGGAGGAAATCTTCACTTCTCAGCAGATGACAAGAACTGAGGGGGGCGGCGCACTGAGAGACACATCAGCCATGAAACGTTGTGAGGCAGCATCCATTCCGGGCAGGAAAGGATGAGAAAGAGATGGGGTAGCCCTGCGTGGGAAGGGGTGCATTCGCTACGCTTTTCCTTGCTCTCTTAGACCTGGCAAGAAGCAAATTAATGGAGAGAAAGAATGTTTTGTCTACCATAGACGGGAAAGCATGGTTGGGGACTAGCTCCTGTCTGTAGAGGCTGCCTGTTCACCTCCTGGTGGATCAGAGAGCAGATAATGGGAATGTCTCCTCTCTCTCTCTCTTTCTGTCTCTGTCTCTCTTTCTCTCTCATTCCCTCCCTCCCTCCCTCTCTCTGAGTCTCCCTCTCACTGTCCCTCCCCACTCTCTCTTCATTCTGGGACCCCATGAAGCTGTGTATATTAAGGCAGATACCCTCACAGATACACGCATAGGAATGACCCAGGATCCAGGACCTAGGCCTTGTCTTTTCTTTCTTGTTTTCTTTCTGAGACAGAGTCTTACAAAGTAACTGTCTTAGTTTGAGCTTTTATTTCTGTGAAGAGACATCATGACCATGGCAACTCTTTTTTTTTTTTTTTTTAAAGATCAAGTCATGGACTTTTATTTATTATGTATACAGAAGAGGGCACCAGATCTCATTACAGATGGTTGTGAGCCACCATGTGGTTGCTGGGAATTGAACTCAGGACCTCTGGAAGAGCAGTCAATGCTCTTAACCTCTGAGCCATCTCTCCAGCCCCGACCATGGCAACTCTTCTAAAGAAAAACATTTAATTGGGGCTGCTCGCATACAGTTCAGAGGTTCAGTCCATGATCATCATGGTGGGTAGCATGGCAGTGTGCAGGCAGATGTGGTCCTGGAGCTGAGAGTGCTACATCTTGCAGGCAACAGGAAGTATACTGACTGTTGCACTGAGGGAAGCTTGAGCAAAAGAGACCTCAAAGCCCGCCCCCACAGTGACACATTTCACTCAAAAAGGCCACACCTCCTAATAGTGCCACTTCCTTTGGGGACCATTTTCTTTCAAACCACCACAGTAACCCCAGCTATCCCTAAATTCACTATGCATAGCCAAGACTTGTTGCAGAATCTTTGTTTAACTATGCAAAGATGTGTTGCATTTGTTTAACTATGTAAAGATGTGTTTTATCTTGCCTACATAAGGCACCTGACTGATCTAATAAAAAGCTGAATGGCTAATATCGAGGGAGAAGGTATAAAGCAGGACTTATGGGGAGGCAGAGTAAGGAGGAGGAGGAATTTAGGCTCTGGGAGAAAGAAAAGGAGACAACAGGGAGACACCAGGGGCCAGCCAGAAAGACATGGAGGAAGCGGGACATACAGAATAAAAGAAAGGTTAAAAAGTCCTGAGGCAAAATGTAGATGAAGAGAAACAGGCTTAAATTAAGTTAAAAGAGCTTGTGGAACAAGCCTAAGCTAAGGCCAAGCATTCAGAATTAATAATAAGTCTCCGTGTCTTTGGGAGCCAACTACAAAGACTAGCTTCAAACTTACGCCAATCCTTCTGCCTCAGACTCTGCAGTGCTGAGATTATAGGCATGTGCTACCATGCCTGACTCCTGAATGTTTCTTAATCAAATCAGTAATCAATGCAGATAACCATGTAAAGCAGGCAGGGGCACTTCAGTTGGTGGGACAGACACATCCAAAGGAGCTTATTATTGTGGGAGACATAAAAACCCTCCTCTATCACTACTACAAAATTCTCATTGTCCATCAGCACCTGTGGGATTCCTTCCCATAGAGTAAACATGTGGCTTCCATACATGGCCAGGGTCCATTGGTGTGTGAGAACAATTCATCACGTCATGCCCTACTTTAACAAATGAAAGAGGACATGGAGCACCTTGTCCATTGTGGAAGAAAAATGAGTTTGATCCTCTTGTTGGTTCTGAGTTATGATGTAAAATTGTCACTTGCTTTACAGACCATGGTCAAAGAAGTGAGAGACTCATTATTATATCTATTGGACTGATCACAGTAGTAACTATGACAATCTTTTTGCTCTTTTCAATTGGGTGGAGACAACACCTGGTAACCTTTTCTTTGCTCTTTCTAAGTCTTTGTTTCCAAGCTCTAAATACTATTTCTGCATCTCTCCCAAGCACTTGCCCACATGCACATGCATGCACGTAACACTTGTACACATCAGATTATGAACGTGACCATTGATGAGGGTGGATCTCTTGTGACCCAATCACTCCCCCAAAGGCCCACTGTGGTGGTTTGAATGAAAACGACCCATAGGCTCATAGGGAATGGAACTATTTGGAGGTGTGGCCTTGTTGGAGGAAGTGTGGCCTTGATGGAGGAAGTGTGTCACTAGGGGTGGGCTTTGAGGTTTCAAATGCTCAGGATCACTCTTCCAGCTGCCTGTAGATCCAGATGTAGAACTCTCAGCTCCTTCTCTAGCACCATGCCTGTCTGCATGCTACCATGCTTCCCACCATGAAGATAATGGACTAAACATCAGCCAGTGCTAATGAAATGTTTTCCTTTATAAGAGTTGCTATGGTTATGGTGTCTCTTCACAGCAATAGAAACCCTAAGACAGCCACCTGTGAACATTGCTACATTGCAGACCAGACCTTCAACACAAGAACTGTTGGGGTACAATGCATATTAAAACCATAATAATGCACACATGTATTTTGAAGATTTACTTTTTGTTTGTTTGTTTTGTTTTGTTTTGCCTACATGTATGTCTGTGCACCACATGTATGCAGTGCCTGCAGAGGCCAGTAGAGGGCATGAATCCCCTGGAACCAGAGTTACAGGCAGTTATGAGCTGCCATGTAAGAGTTGTCAGTGTCCTTAACTGCTGAGCCATCCCTCAAACCACATGACAAATAGGTCTCAAAGTTAGAATATAGCCCAAGCTCTCACTGCCTTGGTCATGTTCCATTTGGTTGGTGTGTAGAGAAATTTTGCCTTTGAAAGTTCTCTTTTTCCTGTCCTAATTAAAGCTAAGGCTGGGAAGATGGTTTATTACAGCATTTGGTGCTTCAGTAAACAAATATGTTCTAAAAATGTAAATTGCTGTGTGGAACTAAAACATATGCCCCAAATTCACATTAATGATATGCAAGTTAATAAAGACTTTGGTAAGCAAATAAACTCTTGGGAATTGATTGTTGTTATCTGGATGCTAAAAATATAACATCTATTATAAATAAATACCTGGCTCAACATGATCATAAACAAATTAATCATGGATTTGGATATAAATATTATACTGGGAAAGCTTAAGCACAATGTGCTTTCCTTTTTTCTTCCTTCCTTCCTTCTTTTCCTCTTTCCTTCTACCCTCCCCCAACCCTTATTTTTGTTTTTTTGAGACAAGGTTTCTTTGTGGCCTTAGGCACATCACACATCTTTCTCTTTTTCTAGTAGGGTCTCAGCTATTCCAGGCTGGCCTTGAACTTGTTATGTAGTTGAGGACAACCTTGAACTAGATCTTCTTGCTTCCATCTCCCAAGTGATGGGATTATACACATGTATCACAATGCTCAGTTTATGTGGTGCTGGAGATTGAACCCAGGACTTTGTGCATATGAGGCAAGTATTCGGCCAACTCAGCTACAGCCCCAGTCCTCAATGTACACTTAAACAAGTCCATTTACTCCTGTAGTGTTGGGCATCTATCTATTTTTGTTGTCATTGTTGTTTTGTTTTGTTTTTCAAGACAGGGTTTCATTGTGTAACAGTCCTGGCTGTCCTGGAACTCACTCTGCAGACCAGGCTGGCCTTGAACTCACAGAGATCTGCTTGCCTTTGCCTCCTGAGTGCTAGGATTAAAGGTATGTTCCACCACGGCCCAGCAGGGCAGCTATTTTCTAATAAAACACACTCATGACTGGTGAAATATACTTCATGTACCTTTACATGCATCCCGCTGATAGGAAGTTATGATGTTATTAATACAGTCAGTCACACTTGGGAAGATTTGATCATGGAGAACTCTTTGTAGTGCTGGTGTGTGAAGCTGGCTTGTCCATGCCAGGCAAGTGCAAGCCACACTCCCATACCTAGGAGAACTCTTTAGTCAAGACAGTTGGGAGTTCACACCTTGGAAGATTGCCCTCTTCAGAAACAAGCCATATCCCATTCAGGTGATGTTTACAAAATATCATATGTCAGCATTTCAGAAGATGGACCATGAAAGGACGTGAAACTTGTGTCACTGGATGAAGCATGACACTCTGTGATGACCTCTGAGACTCCACCCTGGAGCTGCCTGGTATTGACAGACAGCAAGCTTGTTGGCCTCTGGGAAGTCTGTCCCTCAAAGTAATCCATCCTTTCTAGGCCATTCTCTTTTGGACCTGGTCCCAGTCTCAAGCCTCAGGAAAGTTAACAATCATAGGCAGAGAAGAGGGTATGGGCTGCCATGGAGAAAGGATTCTCTCATCTCCCCTTCTCTTGCTCTGTTGAGATCCAGAGTTGGGCTCAGTTCTGACCTGTTAGCTTTGGCCTCTTGGGAAGAGTCTTCCAATGAGGCTATCTGGCAAGCAGAGGCTGTCACCTGTGATGCCTCTGCCATGTTCTTGGGTCATGTGCCCTTCCTGGTTACAAGGTTGCCCTGATGGCTTCCTGCCCGAGATCTTGTGCCTGTGCATCTGCCTGGAGAGGCTGCTGCTGCGCTCTCCAGCTCAAGTTCCTTTCTGATGAATTCTACTTCTTGGGACTCATTTCATAACTCCAAATTAATCTACAACCTCTGGAGGAAAGGTGGGGCCTCGCCCCATGACTCTGCTCATGTCTTTGTCCAGGCTACCTGGTTCATTTACATGGTCTCCATCTCTGTGTCTCCTGCCCTCATAATGTCTATCAACTTGATGGAGTTCTTCAACACCACACCCAACATGCTCTGAAGCCCCTGCTCCCCCCCAGTCAGGAGCTCACTATTTCCATTTGAACTTTTGTATCAGCTATTTTCTCATTGTCTCCAAGAACCAGTATAGTAAAGTCACTAAGAGCCTTATGTGTTGCTTGTTGCCATTTGGTGACCTTGACAATGGACTTAACTCCCTTTATGCCTCATTTTGTCATCTGTAAAATGGGTTTGATAATTATACCTCCAGGGCTTATTATGAGGATTTACAAAGTGAGTTTTGTGAAGTGATGGGCGATTAGTACCTTAAGCTCTATGTAAAGATCTGATCATTGTCTATGTTTTCTGGGGTCATGGTTAACACTGGCTGTCAGCTTGTCAGGGTCTAGAATCACCTAGGACATGTCTATGAAGAAGTTTCTGTGTGGGGTTAATTGAGGTGGAAAGATACACCCTAACTGAGGTCAATTCCTTTCCATGGGCTTAAGTCCTATACTTAAAAAGGAGAAGGTGGGGTGAGCACTTACCATTCATCTCTCTTAGCTTCCTGACTGGGGGTGTCATGTGACCAGCCGGTTCCCTCTCCTGCATTCATGCTTTTCCTGCCATGATGGTCTGCACCCTCAAAGTGTGAATCAAAACAACCTTTCTTCTTTTTTTAATACTTACATTTTTTTTTTCATTTTTACATCCCAACCCCTGTTCCCCTTCCCTCCCCTTCTCCCACTCCCACCCATACCCCCCATCCCACCCCATCCCCTCCTCATAGCAGGTAAGACCTCCCTTGGGTAGTCAACACAGGCTGGCATACCACATTGGGGCAGGGCCAAGCCCCTTCCCCCTGCATCAAGGCTGAGCAAGGCATCACACCATAGGGAATGGGCTCTAAAAAGCCAGTTCCTGTACCCGGGATAAGCCCTGGTCTCATTGCCAGGGGACCCACAAACACATCAAGCCACACAACTGTCACCCTCATTCAGAGGGTGACCTAGTGCAGTCCCATGCAGGCTCCCCATCTGTCAGTCCAGAGTCCGTGAGCTCCCACTAGCTTGGATCAGCTGTCTCTGTGGTTTTTCCCATCATGATCCTGAGCCCTATTGCTCCTATAATCCTGCCTCCCTCTCTTCAGCTGAACTCCAGGAGCTTGGCCCAGCGCTTGGCTGTGGGTCTCTGCATCTGCTTCCATCAGTCACTGGGTGTAGGTTCTATGATGACAATTAGAGTAGACACCAAACAACCTTCCTTTCTCAAGTTGCTTCTTCAGCTATTTTGTCACAGCAACAAGGAACAGTAGCTAGCATACCCCGGGGGGTTGTAATAGAGTATTATGGACTGGGAGGTCTAAGAAGCAGGGAGTTATTTCCTCATAGTTTGGAGGCTGAAGTCCAAGCTTAAGGTGCTGGCAGGGTTGGCTCCTGTGGGAGGCGCCAGTTCCTGGCCTACAGATGGCCATCTTCTTATGACCCTCTATGTATGTCTGCACCCTTACCTCTTCTTCATATAGAGATACCAGTCAGACTGGATTAAAGCCTACCTATCTGATCTCATTTAAAACGAATTATTTCTTTAACAGTTCTCTTTTATACTTTGGGTTTTGTTTTTATTTTGTTCTTTATTTTTTTTTTTTTCTTTTTTGGCAGGATCTCACTGTCACCCAGTCTGGCCTTGAACTTGAGAGCCTTCTGCCTCAGCATCCCCAGAACTAAGATTACAGCCATGAGCCATCATGTCCAGCTGCTCTGGCTCCCCCTTGCCACCCTCTTTCCTTCATTCCCTCTCTTCATCCCTCCCTCACCCATCTCTTTCTATTTTCTTCTTCCCCTCTCCCTCCCTCCCCCCTTCCCTTCTTCTGTATCTCTCCCTTTATTCCTTCTCTTTGGAAGCTGAGGAAGGAACACAGGACCTTGCACTTGCTGGGCTATATCACGAGGTGCTGAAGATGAGACCATCTACATGTCGGTTTGTGATGGGGGCATAGTTCTACTCACAACAATAACTGAACAAATACTTTGCATCTGGACCTGTCAAGCTCCTGAAGCCACTGTTATTGGGTTCCTGTCTGTCCCCAGTTTCGCTTTAAAATCCGTCCACTCACTGTGACAGCATTAGGAGGGAAGACCTTTGGGAGGTCATTGGGATTAGATGACTTTAGACGAGTTCTGAGGGTATGTGCCCCTCTCTGATCTCTAAAGTGTGAAACGTACTGAGAAGAGGACTGTGAACCACGGAAAGGCTTCCGCCAGAGCCCCTCTGTGCTGCTATTTGCTCCCCAATTGTAAGCCTCCAAGATTGTGTGTGTGTGTGTGTGTGTGTGTGTGTGTTGTATGCAGGTGCACATGTGGACATGTGCATATATAGAGCCCAAAGGACAACCACAGGCATCATTATCCAGGTGTCCAGTGCTGTGGAATAATCCTTCTGTACACTGTGAAAATGTGTTGCTCTTCTTGTTAATAAAAAGTTGATTGGCCGATAACTAGGCAGGGTTTTCAGGGAAGAAGGGTAGAGTTTGAGGAGTCATGGGCCAGATGTGGAAGAAGCAACAAGGGAAGTTCATAGATGAGGAAAATGAGCTTCAGAGCAGCACATAGACTAATAGAAATGGGTTGATTTAAGGTACTGGCATAAAAGCTGACATGTGGACCAGTGGAACCAAACTGAAGACCCTGACATTAATCCGCACACATATGAACATATGATTTTCAACAAAGAAGCCAAAACTGTACAATGGAAAAAAGAAGACATTTTCAACAAATGGTGTTGGCATAACTGTATGTCAACATGTAGGATGCTGCAAATAGATCCATATCTGTCACCTTGCACAAAACTTAAGTCCAAGGGGATCAAAGACCTCAACATATATCCAGTTACTCTGAACCTGATAGAAGAGAAAGTAGAAAGTAGTCTTGAATGCATTGGCACCAGAGATCACTTCCTAAATATAATACCAGTAGCACAGACACTGAGAGAAACAATAAATGGGACATCTTGAAACTGAGAAGCTTTTGTAGGGCAAAGGAAATGGTCAATAAGACAAAACGACAGCCTACAGAATGGAAAAAGATCTTCACTAACCCTGACAGAGGGCTGATATCCAGAATATATAAAGAACTCAAGAAATTAGACATCAAAATACCCAACAGTCCAAATAAAAAATGGGGTATAGAGCTAAACAGAGAATTCTCAACAGAAGAAGCTTAAATGACTGAAAGACAGTTAAGGAATTGCTCAACATCCCTAATCATCAGGGAAATGCAAATCAAAACGACTCTGAGATACCATCTTACACCCATCAGAATGGCTAAGATCAAAAACACTGAAGATAGCTTATGTTGGAGAGGATGTGAAGCAAGGGGAACACTCCTACACTGTTGGTGGGAATGCAAACTTGTACAGCCACTTTGGAAATCAATATGGCGTTTTCTTAGAAAATTGGGAATCAACCTCCCTCAAGACACAGCTCTACTACTCTTGGGCATATACCCAAGGAATGCTCAGTCATATCACAAAGACACATGCTCAGCAACGTTCACAGCAGCATTATTTGTAATAGCCAGAACCTGGAAACAACCTAGATGCCCTTCAACTGAAGAATGAATAAATAAAATGTGGTACATACACACAATGGAGTACTACTCAGAAGAAAAAAAACAATGATATCATGAGGTTTGCAGGTAAATGGATGGAACTAGAAAATATTCTGAGTGAGGTAACCCAAACTCAGAAAGACAAACATGGTATGTACTCACTCATAAGTGGATGCTAAATGTAAAGCAAAGGATAACCAGACTGCAACTCACAACTTCAGGGAGGCTACCTAGTAAAGAGGACCCTAAGAAAGACACAGGGATTGCCCAGAGACAGAGAAATGGATGAGATCTACATGAGCAAACTGGAGGTGAGGAAGGGTAATGGAGGGCAAGGGTCAGGGGAAAGAGATCTTAGGGGATCGGGAGGTCCCAGCTGGATCAGGAACAGAGTGGGAGAACAAGGAAAGAGATACCATGATAAATGAAGAACCCATGGGAATAGGAAGAAGCAGAATGCTAGAGAGGTCCCCAGAATACCACAAAGATACCTCCACTATAGACTACTGGCAATGGTCAAGAGGGTGCCTGAGCTGACCTACTCTGGTGATCAGACGGCTGAACACCCTAATGGTCATGATAGAACTCTCATCCAGTGAATAATGGAAGCAGATGCAGAGATCCACGGCCAAACCCCAGGTGGAGCTCCAGGAGTCCATTCGGTGAGAGAGAGGAGGAATTGTATGAGCGAGAGATATCGAGACCATGATTGGAAAAAGCACAGGGACAAATAAATAGCCAAACTAGTGGAGACACATGAACTATGGACCAATAGCTGAGGAGACCCCATGGAACTGAACCAGGCCCTCTGGATAAGTGAGACAGTTGATGAGTCTGAACTGTTTGAGAGGCCCCCAGGCAGTGGGACCAGGTCCTGTCCTTGGTGCATGAGCTGGCTTTCTGGAACCTAGGGCCTATGCTGGGATACTTTGCTCAGCCTTGGTGCAGGGAGGAGGGGACTGGACCTGCCTCAACTGAATCTACCATGCTGGGCTGAATCCCCGGGGGAGACCTTGCCTTGAAGGAGGTGGGAATGGGGAGTGGATTGGGGGGGAAGACTGGGGTGGGAGGAGAGAGGACAGGGGAATCCATGGCTGAAATGTAAAATTAAATTAATTATAAAATAAAAATATTTATAAAAAAAAGAAACAAGATATCCCCACTCATATCTCTTCAGATTAAAGTCTCCAAACTTTTATATCTTAAATATATGTCTATGAACAATGAAAAATGTTTTTTTAAAAAAAGAAATGGGTTGATTTAAGTTGTAAGAGCTGGCTGGAGACAAGTCTAAGCTATCGACGGAATATTTATAATTAATAATAAGTCTCTGTGTGGTTATTTGGGAGCGATAGCTGGGACACAGAGGAGCTTTGCCAAAAGTCCAGCTTTTTTTTTTTTTTTTTTTTTTTTGAGTCAAGGTGTCTCACTGGCCTAGAACTTGCCACTTCCCCAGTGCTGGGATTACAAGTGCATGCCATCATGCCTGGCTGTTGTCCATGAGTTCTTGGAATTGAACTCAGGTCAACTGAGCTGTCTTTCCAACCCCCTGTTACTTTTTTACAGTAGCCAGAACTAGCTGAAGCAGCCTATCAATTGACTCTCCACTGGCTGGACCCCCAAATGCTGTCTAAACGATCCTCATCTCCAGTATTGGGCTGGGGCTGCAGCTGGGCATCCCTAGCCCAGCCGGAAGACCAGTGTGCATCTCTCCGCCTTTTGGGGGCAATGCATGATCTGGCACTGCAAGGAGCATCAGCCTCTGGTCTCTTGATGTCCTGTGTAGTGGTGCCAATGTCACGAACCCAGAAGGTACAAGACAGAGAAGACAGCCTAGCACAGCACTGCTGGTTAGTGGCTAGAAAGAGGGGAACGTCCCAGTCACTAGAGAGACTTGCAGTGACCTGTTCCCACGGGTGGATACTGAGATCTCTTGATAGGCCCTGATAAACACTTTAATCCTTCCAATATCTTTGTCCATAGCAATTCTGCACATAGCAATTCTGAAGTCTGGGAGCATAACCACAGACTTGAGTATGTCCTCCTCTGCTAATCATAGTCAAGTCTTGTCTTCCAGGTAGATGTGAGGTCAGCGCTTGCAGAATGGTCACCCTCAATTATATTATGCACAAAAAGTTTATGGTTTTAGTGTACCAAGGTGCTGAATGGGTTGTCAGCCGCTGTCTGACGTGTGGTACCTTCTCTCCTCTCTTCAGTACATCTTTACCAATGGTACAGTTTTGTTTTAAATCTTGCATCTCTGTAGGACCCAGTTTCCACAGTAGTTGTTACAGAGGCAAATCTAATCACTAATCAATGCCTATTTATTGAGCACACATTACATCAGGCAACGCTACCCACTTGTGTTATTTTCTGGATATTCAAGAGCTCTTATGAGAAGGCTGCTATTGTCCTCATATGACCACAGCAGCAGGGTGGTTGGTGTGGGAGGGTGTGTGTGTGTGTGTGTGTGTGTGTGTGTGTGTGTGTGTGTGTGTGTGTGTGTGTGTGGTGGGGGTGGTGAAGGCTGTCAGCATCAGCAGAGCCAGCACTGGACAGAACCCGAGTTCAACCCAAGACCGAGTTCCCAGCTCAGGCTCCTGCCTCTATAGTCTCAGTCTTCTAAATGGCCGGGCCATTATTTAACCCCCACACAGACACTACCTGCCCTTTTGGTTTATATTTGATGGTGCTGAGGTTGAAGCCAGGGCCTCACAGGTGCCAGGAAAGTGCCCTGCCCCAGAGCCACTTCCCCGTTCCTTCCTGTCCTTTGTCATCCGCTTGTTCCTATGTAATCTGAACGAAAGTGGGCCGTTCCCAGGTGCATCTGCGCGTCCAAATGTCAGAGGCTGGGCAGGGTGAAAACAAAGCCACAATTTATTGCATCCAGAAGCAAGTGTTGAGACAGTGGCCTCCAAGCATCCAGGACAAAGGGATTGGTTTATATTTAAAACAGAGCTGAAATGAGTCTAATTTAACTTAAAAGCAAAAATAAATAAATAAATAAATAAATAAAATCGAATACCAATGTTAAAAGCTTCAGGTAAGCAATGGGGATTTTTACCAAAAGATTTGGAAAGAAAAGCTGGGGAGTGAGCACTTGCCAGCCCCCAGCTGTGGTAATGACAGGCCTGGTTCTTCACAGAAACACTTCCATGTCCCCTGCTCCAAATGCATGCTGCCCTGACTGATGCCATGCTGCTGCTTTTGTGGCTCACTGGGGAATGCTGCTTCCCTGCTCCAGCTAGTCCTCCATTTCTCACCCAGAGGCAGCCTGGCCCCAGCCTTAATTACCACCATTAGGCCGGCATTCAGCTACACAGCGGGAAGTGAAGTTTGTAGCAGGCAAGGGATTTATGGCTTGTAAGTGGCAAGGAAGCCTGATAAGGCTATGAAGCCAAGGGTGCATGTTTGTGGTTTCCTAGCAGCTTACAAATGAAGGTGCATGTGCGGAGGAGCATATATGGAGTGGGGGAGGGGGGTTGTGGGCATGTGTACGGAGGCCAGAGAATAATCTTGGGGGCTGGTCCTCAGGAGCCAGCCATCTTGTTTTTTGAGACAGGGTCTCTCTTACTGCTTGCCAGTTAGGCTCTGAAGGCAGGACAGGGACCCGCTAGGGACTGCCTGTCTCCACCTTCCCATTGTTGGTTTAGAAGCACACACCATAGTATCCAGCTTTCTTTCTTTTTTCTTTTTCTTTCTTTCTTTCTTTCTTTCTTTCTTTCTTTCTTTCTTTCTTTCTTTCTTTCTTTCTTTCTTTCTTTCTTTCTTCCTTCCTTCCTTCCTTCCTTCCTTCCTTCCTTCCTTCCTTCCTTCCTTTCTTTCTTTCTTTCTTTCTTTCTTTCTTTCTTTTTTTTTTTGAGACAGGGTTTCTCTGTGTAGTTTTGGTGCCTGTCCTGGATTTCGCTCTGTACCCCAGGCTGGCCTCGAACTCACAGAGATCCGCCTGGCTCTGCCTCCCGAGTGCTGGGA
Organism: Peromyscus leucopus; assembly: GCF_004664715.2. NCBI lineage: Eukaryota > Metazoa > Chordata > Mammalia > Rodentia > Cricetidae > Peromyscus > Peromyscus leucopus. Next base: position 48,055,758 of record NC_051067.1, read on the forward strand.
TTAAAGGTGTACGCCACCACCGTCTGCCTGTATCCAGCTTTCTTATGTGGGTTTTGGGATCTAACTCAAAGTCCTTGTGTGGCAAGCACTTAAGCAGATAGACCCCATCTTTCAGCTCTTAAACTCCCTAGTGTAAAAATAGGCAGTGTGGTGGTGGTTTGGACACTTTTGCATTAAAATCCAGTCAGTTAATAATAGTGAAACATGGGAATATTTTGCAGATAGCCAATAGCCATCCAGTACTACTTAATGCCTGCCCAATAGGAGGGAAGTCATGCCTGGTACTGTAAACCGAGTCAGCTATCCACGGCTAGAGAGGTCACAGACCCTAGAGGAGAGCCCACCACTGCCACTTCCCCAATCTAGTGTATTTACTAACCGCATTCTAAATGCTTACCCTCATCCCTCCGGGTCAGTGTCGCTCTCACCCCTCATCAAAGAAGCTTCTTTTTGCAGCAGTCGAAAACCATTATAGAAAGCCACAACTGTTCACACTGTAGAGAACAACTGACCGTGGGTGCCCAGCCCCCGTTGATACATCTACATCGCAACCCTTTGGCCTACGGTTGAGGGAACTTACAGAAGTGGGGATGGAAGGCTGTCCGGGCGGAGAACAGGCTGTCGGCATGGCACAGGTGCTTCCCACACAAGAGACAGAGGAGCAGGGTCTCTGCTGTGAGGGAGTATCTCCTCTATGCCATGGGGAAGCTACAGCCATGAACTCCCAACAACAGTTGCATAAACAAGGCCAGCACAATGGCAACAGCAGTGAACAGGCCAGGCAGATGGGAGAACTCTCACAGGCCCACACCCAGATGAAGAGCCTCAGGCATAGTAATGGCTGCACAGCGAGGAAGAATCAGTCTTCTCCAGGCATGAGCCCGACAAGTTATCTAGTCCCAAGTGGTCAGCCCTAAACACGTAGGCATAGGACAATACTAAATAGACTCTGCAGACTGAATTTGCATCCATCCATCCATCCATCCATCCATCCATCCATCCATCCATCCATCATTCCATCCTCCCACCCACCCACCCACACACCCATCCATCTACCCATCCATGTATGTAACAATAACAAAGAAAAGGTAAGGGATTTGAAAGAAAGTGGGAGGAGTTGGAGGGGAGAGAAGAAGAGTAGACATGATATGAATATAGTACTCAGGCATGAAATTCCCCCAAAATTTAAATTACAAGAAGAAAACACAGATAAAAAGAAGAAAAAACCCTTAAAAAGATAAAAAAAAAATTAATAGAAACTTGGAGCCTGATATTGAATCAGGAGTAAATCACACATTTTTTACATTTTGAGGGGCAGTGCTACAGATCATGCCAGGCAAGCACTCTCACTGAGTACTGCCCCAGTCCTGATGACACTTATGAGCGGCTCTCATGCGTCAGGTGACCCACTCAGTGCTGGAGATACCACGGTGAACAACACCAGAGCCTCTGATCACCTGGCATGTGGGAGGCCAGCTCCCACCTTTTAAAGGGGTCCTATGAGGAGGAGAGAGGGATAAGAAACCTTTACACATAAAGATAGGGAGGAGACAGATAGAAACACAGGATAGCTTCAGGAGGACCTGGATCAAAATCCACCAGCCCCTTCTGTCTCTTCAAAAGGGCTTTTTATAACAATGTCAAGGGGCGGGGCAAAAGACCTCCTCCTTGCTAGATCAAAACACACCACACAGATAAGTGCAGACCCTTCCAAACACCAAGTAAACATGCCCATGGTTCAGTCTACCTTATGCAGCCCTGCTGGGTAAAGCAAGCTCAGATTCTCGGACCCTAAGTAAGTCCTCACTAGGAAACCTCTGTAGGTCTCTACACTGGGATTTACAGATATTCCTTGACAACCTCAAGCACAGATGTAGGACTCTCTTGTGGTGCCAGACAAGCTTAGAAACAGATTTGAGCTGGTCAGAGAGGCCATGTGACGGTGAGTCTTTGCTGATCTTGAGTTGAGATCTATAAAATAAACAGACCTACCACAGTCTGGCAGCAGACAGATACATCAAGTGCAGGGACCCTGCGGCAGCAAGACAGAGTCAGTGAGGCAGCCTTGGGTAATGGCAGCATGGAGGACACAAGGTTTGGAGGAGAGAGGTGACAGGCACTGGAGAGTAAGTCCAGGGCAGAGGAAACAGACCACAGGAGGTCGCTCCACGGCTCTGAGAAATCTTGGAAGCCATGGAGTCAAGACAGCAGCCTACAGTAAATTATTACAAATGGGTCTGAAAAATGTCACAAGTTAGCAAAACCCAGCGACAGCAGAATCAAACACAGAAATTGGATTAAAAATAAAAACCGGAGGGTTTGGAGGAGGTGGCTCAGAGAATAGAATACTTGGAACCCCAGCACCTATACCAAAGCTAGGGGCGATGGTAAACGTCTGGAACCTCAGCTCTGGTGGGAAGGAGGGGGATAGAGCGATTCTGGGGGCTGCTGGCTAGGCAGTTTAGCCAAAATGAGAGCTCCATGGTCAGTGAGAGACAATAATTAAAAAAAAAAAGAAAAAGAAAAAAAAACAATAACAACAACCAAAAACCTAGCAAATGTCAGGGCATGCCAGGCACGGTTGTCCCTGGGTCATCCACACTCATACCCAGGAGTGTGAAACCTGGATTGACAGCAGTTCATCTGCCGCCACTGCCGCTCTGGGCAGAGAAGGTGCTCAGCCAGGACATGGGCCTGGAGGTTGGGCCACCTTTGGTCTTGGGATTCTCCTACCACCCGGAAGCTGAGAATGTTACAGGGTAAATAAAGTCTATCCCAGCCCTGTTCTTCCCCAGCTGCAGCGAGCGTCAGCTCTCATGATATCAGCTCAAGCTCCAGCAGTCACCACACAGACAACTCCTGGCTTCCTCGGGCACCTGGCAGGCGCTCAGCATCACAGACAAAACCTTTGGACCACTGTGAGGGGTGGAGGAGGACGGCTGGAAGCTGCTCTCTGATCACCCCGGGACTCCAGTGGCAGAGCTGTGAGAGGGCACAGCAAAGGCCCTGTGGAGCTCAGACATTCCAGGTTGGGGGCAGGGGACCCTCGGGGGGAGCAGAGTGAAGGAGAGACATGCAGCACCCTCTCTTCCTGCCTGTGTGCCAGCTCTTTGTCACCACAGGGCCTTGTGGTACCTTGCTCTCTTGCTCCAGAGGTCGCTGTAATTATGGGCTTTCCTGGAAGGCCACCCTGTCCCTTCACTCCTGAGGGTGAGAAGGCAAGAGTAGAGTGTCTGAGGATGTCACCTCAGACACTCAGTGGGAGACACATGGTGTGCCTTGCTGTTTGCCCACAAATCCCAGAGCATAGTGTTTGTGTGGGAAAGCACCTGTGCAGCCTGTTCTCCAGCCAGACAGCTGGTGATTACAAGTATTTTGTATTCCAAAATGTTGTCAAACACACCCTTAAAGTGTCCCACCAATGATGGGAGTCATTAATGTCATGTTGCTAAGGACATGTAAAGAGGAGTCAAACACTGAATAAAGTGAGAAGAAGAAGAAGAAGAAGAAGAAGAAGAAGAAGAAGAAGAAGAAGAAGAAGAAGAAGAAGAAGAGATCTAGCAGAGAGATCCAGTTGGTAGTCAAGTCACAAACCCGACTTTTTATTGAAGTATAACACACATACAGAAAAGCACCCAAAATTAGACAGCTGGGAAAGTTTTTACAAACTAAACATATCAGGGTGACAGGCAGCTAGATACAGAGACAGAACATTCCAGAAGCCTCTTGTCTGCCCTCTCTGTTGCCCCTTTGAGAGAAGCTACTGTTCCTCCTTGAGTCAGCCTGGGTTGGCCTTCCAGGCCTGTGCTGTGTGAAAATGGAACTGAGGCTTGGACTAGCCTGCTCTCAGTCCCCTCACCAGGCCTGGAAGGTTCTCAGTGAGCTGTGGGTGGAGCTGAGACAGTCCCTTCTGGGGCTGGGCAGGAGTCCACCATGTGAATGACCCTCATCGGCTTCTCCCTTCAACATGGGCAGAAGAGGCCTTCTGCTTCGGGGTTACTGCGAACAGTGCCTCCATGGCCACTCTAGCGCGTTTCTCTTGATGATATGTACACATTTCTGTCGAGGATATTCTCAGGAGTGGAGTTGTCAACCCACACGATATTTACATCCAAATGAGGGTATTTCATGGAGTGAGTTTACTGGACGGCTCTCAGAGACTCCAGGAATGAACAGAAATCTAGGGATAAGTAGGAAGGTGTTGGGGGTGAGAAAGTTCAGTGGGTACAAGGTGTGGCGTGGGAGCGTCTTCCCAGGACAGTTACTAGTGGACACACCGTCTACAGGAGAATGTCAGAAAGGTGGTTGGAAATGGGGACAGTAAAACAGAGACAGGTTGGGAGGAGATTCCAGCACACTGTTCTCCCGACCTACTTTGCCGCCCTAGGTACTATCACACTACTTTTGTGGACCCTGGTCTCCTCTGTCGGGTTAATGATGCCAACCTGGGTCATAGAATAACGAGATCTTGTTATAGCTCAACAAAACCTCGTGGAATCTTAGCCTCTCATCTCACGCACAGTAGTAAAACTAAGAACGGTTTCCACAAAAGCTGCCAGAAAGGGTAGCAAGGCACAAACCTATGATAATGTAATAAAAATGATACATTCACCATCACCAGAACCATGGGATCTAGGAAGTCACATACTCTTCCCAACGTTATAGGCTGTCATCTAGCATACATTGCTTTTCAAGGATAATCAGAGCCTTACTTGGTTTCTGCCCTGGCAGAAGAGCAAGATGGGTAATTAACATTGCCTGCAGTTTGCTGGTTTGAACAGCTTGGCACACAACGGCTTACCCAGCAGCACACAGCAAGCCTCTCCCAGAGCCAGAGGGGCGGCAGTTTCCAAACACACAAAACAAAAGTCCTCACTGAGCGCTCAGCAACTGCACCTTTATCAGGAGGGCATGGAGGTATTCTAGACTGGGCCCATAGCCTCATCTTGGAAAATCCCAGGGCTTACTGCTATCTGGTCTTAGGGCACCCACATATCAGCTATGACAAACTGCTAGAATCTAGGCTTGTGAGACTTCTCCCAGCAGAGGTGGGAGAGAAGTGTGCAGTCAGTCAGTGTGACAAATGTGTTTGCTTCCTTCCTCGTGTGCAGCTAGGATTGTTTGTGGATCTGTACAGATGCAATAGGCGGCCACAGTTTAGGGGTTCAGGGAGGGGTTCAGGGATGAACTACCCACATATGGAAGTCGTGGTTTGCCTACACTGTCTGCAGCCTTGAGCAAACGTCATTTCTCTGTCCTTCAGCTATTCCCTCTCTAAAACAAACCACACTGGTATTCACTGTCAGATTAGAGATGTTAACAGCCATAACTTCTCAGATCAGTAAGTGGCATGTGACTGACTCTGATCCACTACTCGAGGTCAGGGCTGTCTCTGTTGAGACTCCCAAGGGTCTTACCTTACTAGAGACACCAAGCAGGAGGAAGCGGGCAGGAAGAGTGGCATTCGGACTGAGGAGGTGGCCCAGAGGGGCTGTCCTGGTGAGTATCTACATGCAAGGCTGCCTTAGTGTCTATACCACAAATGCTTCTTCAGAAGCATCAGCTCTGGAATGTTCAGTAATAGGCAGGTGGAGACATTAGCCATCTACAGGGTCTGGCACATGGCCTGTGAAGACTCCTATGATAGAGATGCCAGAGGAGAAAGAGACCTCACCTTCACATGTGGCTGGCTGACATGCTCTCATTTGATACTGAATTACTGTGTGCGGGAGACACTCGAGCATGGTTTCAATGTCAATGAATTACCCACTGAAATTTATTAACTGGATATATTTACATTTGAGGGTTAATGTTTAAAAACTGTAGACCCTTAAATCCACATTTTTACTTGGCACATTTGTTATTTGACTATAAAAATGTCTGTTTTCTTCTCTATAGATGGAAATAACAAAAATGAAACCAGAAGAAGAAGGAGAAGAAGAAGAAGAGGAGGAGGAGGAAGAAGAAGAAGAGGAAGAAGAAGAGGAAGAAGAAAGAAGAAGAAGAAGAAACAATGTCATGAAGAAAATATGGTAAACCAAGATGAGCCTAGATCACGATTGGTTGGAGAGAGATGGGGTGTGTATGGGAGGCATGCCTCTACATGGGAGGAGCGTGCACGGTCTCTACTCGGGACTTTTACAGCAGGAAAGGGCCAGTTTCATGACCATGGGTGTTAGAGAATGGTGCAGAAGAACTTCTTCTCCCGGAAGGGGTTTTCTGAGGCAGGCACTGGGATGATGAGGGGGTCCTCCCGCACGTGGGCTTCACAGTAGGCCAGGAGGTCCGAGGCTGCCTGGGAGACCTGCAGGGACACAGCATAAATGCTTGGTTAAAGGCATTCACAGAGTGGGTCCAGGCTGAGGTCCACCAGAAGAGTGGCCACAGCCAAAGTCGGGCTATATGGTATGCAAGATGAAACAAGTCCAGGGGCTGGCAGGTTTGGGTAGAACTGATGGGTTTAGAAGATGCTGCAAGGACCTGTTGTCCTAGAGGTCAAGGCCAGGACCCAGGGGGCTGAGAACATGCTGAGGGTGTGGCTCTCACCTAGCATGTATTTGATCCCAGCCCCTCTAACAAGTGAATAGAGAGAACAGAGCAGAGTAAGCTCATAGTGACTCTCCAAAGCCATTTCTGTAAGAATAACACAGAAGCTGTTCCTAGCCAGCCAGGCTGATTGTAATTATTAGTATTGGTTTTTCTTTCTTTTTTTTTTTTTTTTTTTTTTTTTTTTTTTTTTTTTTTTTTTTTTTTTTTTTTTTTTTTTTTTTTGGTTTTTCGAGACAGGGTTTCTTTGTGTAGCTTTGCGCCTTTCCTGGGACTCACTTGGTAGCCCAGGCTGGCCTCGAACTCACAGAGATCCACCTGGCTCTGCCTCCCGAGTGCTGGGATTAAAGGCGTGCGCCACCACCGCCCGGCTAGTATTGGTTTTTCTATAGTCTACTCTCATGGCCAAACCAGGAAAGACACTCTGTCCCCTTCAACAGGCCCCCGATTCAGCTCTGCTTTATAAGCCCTCATCTTACAAATTGCAATTATTATTATACTTATATAATATTATTATATTAGTATGTAATACATACTGCACACATGGGGGAGGGAGCAGGTGCATGCCATGGCACACGTGCAGAAGTCTGAGAACAACTTTTTTTCGGAGTCAGTCCCATCCTTCCACCTTTATGTGGGCTCCAGGCATCAACATCAGGTCATCAGGCTTTCGTTGGAGGCATCTTTACCTGCTCAGTCATCATCCCTCTAGCCCACACTCACATCTTCCAGTGACAGGCAGCTGCTCCCTCCAGGCGGGCTGCTGCTGACCGGGAAACCCTCTCTTCTGTTCTCCTTCCAGACTCTTCTTGATCAACACATAGAAACTGCATAGCAAACTCCCCCAGTTTGAATCCAGAAAAAGAGCTGGGTGTCCTCAGAGAAGGAGATGGTGTGTCCTTTTATGCGGTCTGCCGCCAGAAGGTGAGGCCCAGATTTAGGTGGGCATTCTGAGCTCGAATGATCCAGACTTAGCATGGGTCTTCCCACCTCAAATGATCTACTCAAAAAAATCCCTCACTGCTCGGGTCTTAGTGGATTGCGGATGTAGTCATGTTGACAAACTGAGATTAGCCATCACAAGAAGTGAGGGATAGCCGGGCGGTGGTGGCGCACGCCTTTAATCCCAGCACTTGGGAGGCAGAGCCAGGTGGATCTTTGTGAGTTCGAGGCCAGCCTGGTCTACAGAGCGAGATCCAGGAAGGCACAAAGCTACACAGAGAAACCCTGTCTCGAAAAACAAAACAAACAAACAAAAAAAAAGAAGTGAGGGAAGACTATCCTAAGGCCCCTGTCCCAGGCAGCCACAAAATCTGCTTTGGGGTTTCCCCACCTTCCACCTTCAGATTCTTCTTTCCAATTTCCAACCCAGACCTGTCTGTGTCTGTGGTAGCCCGATTCCCACAGGTAACCATTAGATACAAGTTGATGTGTGTGTGTGTGTGTGTGTGTGTGTGTGTGTGTGTTTCCATCAAATAAAATAAGTACACATTGAGTGGATGAGTCAAGCCCAATCCTGACAAATGCTACATTTGTTAGGAGTGTGGAATGAGAAAGGAGCTCTTTGTACTACCCTTTCTTTCCTCCTGGAAATAAACTCTTCCTTGGGGGTTTCTTGGGTATTTTGTCATAGCATCAAGAAAAATAGTTAATGGGAAAATGAAATCTGTACCGTTGAGTGCATGATGGTCAGGTGAACAGGCCTAAATGGGCTCCTACAGGAGTCTCGCTGCAGTGAAGGGAAGAGGTAGGGATCCCAGGGGCTGGTGGGACACAGGCAGCTTTCCATCTTGGTGGAGGTGAGTATGACGGACAGGAAGCACTGGTCATTTACTTCCAAGTTTAGAGCAGGCATGCATACACAGAACCTCTCTTCCTGTGCCACAGCTATGTCCCATTGCCTTCACTGTGTGACTCCCGATCTGTGAGTCCATCAGGGTCATCTCTGTGCCCTGTACTCCCATCATCCCTTGTCATGGCTAAACACACGAGCTTGGTCTTCCCCTGGGAAGTTCCCATCTCCAGGTACAGTTAGTTAGGATTTCAAAAGCTGACTCTGCTATTAAAGGTAGAACCACAGAACACAGGTAAAACAGGCTTAGAGACATAGAACTCCCCCCCTCATGTCACTAATTCAGAGGTCAGAGGTGAGTTCCTTGCTGAAGATCACATACAAGCATAGGAGGCGAGGTAGGAGAAGAAGCCTGAGGTCAGGGATGCAGATCCAACAGCCCCAAGATGCAAGAGTCCAAGTTGGCCCCTTTAGTCATTCCGCCATCCCCCCAAATGACCCTGTCTCACTTTTCTTGACCATGCTCTGATACTTCTGAATTCTTTATCTCATCCAGGAAGTGTTTACTGAGTATCTATCTACCTTGCTGAGCTAATTGAGAAGATGCCAGGGAAAAACTAAGACACTAGAGCCAGCCAAGAAGACTCAGACATAACAAAGCCACTGCAGACAGCGGCATGTGTTGGAGAGTCACAGATGTGGAGGCGGAGGACCGGACCTAGGCAGCTGCTGGTTGGCAGATGGCTTGTGAGTAACCAGGGCAGCTTTCCTGTCCCTTGACCACTTCACCTTTATATACAACCAGCGACAGTCGTGGCTGGGGTTGGGGCGTGGAGGGCGGCGGCAGGGAGGGGTCCTTTACTAGCTTAACTGAGAACAACCCCAAGTTCAAATTTATCGCAGGCAAGGCATGGGGGTAGGGTTAGGATCGGGGGACTTGGTGGGGTGTGTGCCCCGTGGAAGAGCTGCAGGGTCCCGGTGCCTCTCTCGCCCCAGTGTCTGCAACACCTGGCAATTATGCTGGGTGTCTGGCCCGCCCAGTTCTGAGCAGGTTCTCTCTAGAAGTTTTTTCTGTCATGTCACAAAGATGAGCCTATGCTTGGTACCACCATGCTCCTTTTAAGAAAAAAAGTTGTTTTTAGGTTGCCTCTTTTTTTGGCGGTGTGGGGTGGTTGGAGACAGGGTTTCTCTGTGTAGCCTTGGCTGTCCTGGAACTGACTTACTTTGTAGACCAAGCTGGCCTCGAACTCACAGAGATGCCTTTGCCTCCCTGGTGCTGGGATTAAAGGCGTGCACTACCACTGTCCGGCTATTGGGTCGCCTCCTTTCCAGCTGTTCTTTCCAGACTGCAGCTGCATCTACTCAGTTGTATCCCATCCATACACCCAAGTGGCCCAACAGAATCTACAAAGAGGTCCACTCAGGACCAAGTAGAGGCACTTGGTGCAGGAGCACGAGTGTGTGGACCTGGGTTGGTTCCACACCGCGCCAGTTTTCTAGATTCACTCAGGATTACCGACACACGATTGTTGCAGTTTGAAAGTACGTTCAAAACTCACTTTAAAAGTTAAGGGCCCTCACAAACCGGTTCTGTGTGCAGAACCAACAGGACCCCTCCCTGCCGCCTCCCCCATAGGCTACAGTGTTACTGTAGAACAGAGCTCCTGACAGGGGAGCAGAGTTGAGCCTGAGTTTTCTCCTGCCTTCCCTGATGGCTTGCCTTCCCACCATGGTATGACAGCCTGGGGGCCCTGTCCGCCACAGTGCCTTGCTCTTGGACTTCTAGCTCCAGAGCTGTGAGAAACACCTTCCTTCCCTCCTTCCTCCCTTCCCGTTTCTTCTCTCCCTGCTTCTCTTCCAATCTTTCCTTCCTTTTCTTTCTCCTCCTGCCTTCTCCCCCACCTTCTATTTTTCCAGCCATGGAATTCTGTTACAGTTGCAGAACAGGAGCTCAAACAAAAAGCCTGAGGCCAGGATGGCGATCTGACAATCCCAGGAGGAAAGGGTCCTTCCAACATGGCCTCTTTAGTCATTCTACACTCCCAACAAATGATCTTATTCCATTTTTTTCTGACTATGCTCTGCTAATTCTGAATTCTTTATAGGATTTTTACTCAAACAATTGCATTGTAAAGAATGGACTACTTATGCCGAGCCACATCTAACACAGTGTAAATTATTTTATATCAAGGTAATCAAGGGAATATCTACCCTAACCAGACCCCCTCTGTTCAATAACATTGTCCAAAGTCTGTTTATGTCAGTATAAGCAAAGCACCTTGAATATCTGCCGGTGCTCACTGTACTGTGTTCAGAGAAGACAAACATGGGTAATGACTGTTTTCAGGCATGGAACATTACACATGAAAGATGCCATCATGGCTGTGGTGGCTATAATTTAGAACCACAGAGGAGACACACCTTTGGGTGTGACTATGAGGGTGTTTCCAGAGAGGTTTAATGGAGGTGGGAAGACCCAAACTGAGTGGTACCCACCCATGAACTGGGTCCTAGTCTGCACAGAAAGGAGAACACGAGCTGAGCACCAACCCTCCTCTATCTCTGCTTCCTGACTGCTAATGGGACGTGACCAGCCGCCTCATGCTCCTGCCATGCCTTCCCATCATAATGGGCTCGATCTTCCAACCAGGAGCCCTTCCTTACAGTGTGTCGTCAGGTATTTTCGTCGTCACAGCAACAGGGAAAAGTAATACACTGGCCCACGGTGTTCCATCCCAGCATTCACTAACCTAACTGCTGCCAGGGCTGAAGGAGGTTTTTCTTAATCAGAATTACATTGATTTTTGTGGCTTGTGGTTTCCTTCCTGCAAGGTACAGGTGGCAGACAGTGCCAGATGCCAAAACATCTGCCGCTTCGGAAACGAGGCCGATAATCTCAAAGATAAAATTTTACCATGGTAGGAAACTGACAACTGCCTCCTTGTGTTGCTTTCTTGTCAAGCATTGAGATCATTGTGATGAGCTGCCCTGAGCATCCCGGCCTCCTACCTCAGCATCCAGCTGTTAGGGTTATAAGACAGCAGATGCTCAGAGAAATGGGTAGCCTGGGAACAACTGTGGAATTTTCCCATTGCATTTCAGAGTAAAAGAGGTGATTAAAACAGCCCAAGTTAGCACATAATGCTGTTAGTTGCACTATAATTACCAGCTTCAATGATGGGAGAAAATGTTGCAATTACTATAGTCACATTCCATGACAAGACAGATGCCATAATTACTACTCTCGCTGTGACACCCACTGCACTTATCTTGTGCATCTGAAGTCAAGAGGGCACCTACTTCGCAGCAGTCCTGGTCTATTGAACAATATAGACTCGAAGGAGAGCATCTTGGTTGGCTTTGTCTGTTCTTCTCTCCACCCCCAGAAAACCAAGCCATGACAGGGTTAAGAGTGCAGCCAGGCTGTACTCAGCATGCAGCAATAGTATCTTCTCTAAGATCAGGCCTGGTGCACACTCCAGCAGTGGCACATGGTTGTGTCCTTAGCCCCACAGGGATCCTCAGGACATCACAAGTATATGCCTTGCCTCTGAATTCTGAGCGAGTGCCTGTGCTCTTCTTCTTTCTAAACTCAAACATAGTTGAGTCCAACACCCCGGCTTCTGAGGACAATCTCTAGGAACTGCACACCCTGGCTTTCCTCAGATCCTAGAGCTGTGAAGGAAATCCCAGGCTGTTGGGGAATGGTCTGAATGGGGAGGTGATGTCTGAGGCACAGGAGGTCCTGTCCTCAGGGAGGGAGCATCTCCTGCCCCTAGAGAGCATCTGGGGTAAAAGCCAGATGATGATGGCGTGCATAAACCGTAAGGTCAGATGTCTCTAAAAGTAGAAGCCATTGTCACGGCTATAACAGCTTTCCTTCATGTCAAAAGCTGGTTGCACCCTGGGAAGTATAAATGTGAGGGTTAGGTTAATACCACCAAGCTCACCTCTGTGAGGACTGTTGTTTATACAGCCACCACAGGACCAACAGGCCCCAGCCTGCATAGCCTACGACTGACCCTCACGTGCCCTGGATCTTGACTTAACCAAATCCTTCCAACAGGTGGGCAGATGTCCCGTCTGACTGGATACCGCTCCATCTTCACAATTTCCCAGTTTTCTACAAGAAAAGCTGTAACTCAAAAAAACTAGGTGGGGCCATGCATACCTGTAATTTCAGTGCTCAGGAGGCTGAGGTAAGCCTGGCAAGTACAGACTCTGTCTAAAAGGAAACAAGGCAAAACCACCAAAAGCCACAATTCAAGCATCTCACAAACTTTCTCAGGAGAGCATTTACATGGCAAGGCAAGCCACCAGGGTCAAGGATGAATGCAGCAAGGACCCTGATCTTGGCCCAGAGGGATTCTATAACAGTAGGAGCTTCATTTTTCCTATGGAAAACGATGAGCCCTGACTTAGTGGGCACCAACACTCCCTGTCCCGACTGGACATGGCACACACCACACAGCCCTGACTTAGCCTCAGCGATCACTGTCAGGTCCTGTCCCACTGGCAGGACACACACCACATAGACAGCCATCTGGCTTTTACTTCTGCAAGTGGTAACAGTTCCTGCAGCATAGTGAATGCCACCCTGAAGCTTCTGTGACTACTGTACTCATGGAGCTATGTCTGGAGGGATAGAGAATGTCCTGTCCTGCCCTTGGGTTTAGTTAAAAGGTTGTTCTCCTCTTATCGGATCTTCATTCTAGAGTCACTGACCACGCTTACCTATGTCTTACCAAATATCAGTTTTTGGCTTTTTCTGGTTTGAATTTATAAGCTGTGAGGGCAGGGGGCAGAAATCATGTTTTGCTCTTTCTAAAGATCCCCACCTGCTGGCATTGCACACAGCTCTTAGGAGGGAGCTGGGAAAGCAAGAGTAGGAGTTGTTGAAGTCTCATTTGTTAAAAAGGAATCATCATGAAAAACTCGGGCTCAACCACAAGTGTGGAGAAGTCACAAGCTTGATCTCATGGGGCTTGCTCAGAAAATGTCTGCACCAGGTAGTTTATTCACACCGAGGAAACCGGTGGACACAATCTAATTAAATTGATGCTCGAATTTTGAATATATTGTAAATTTTTATGTAGATTGTCTACATAAAAATATGGTCATGTCTTCTGCTAGGCTGCCGGCACCTGCGATAACACAGAAGATGATGTAGGGTCTATGGAGAGCACCCATGTAAATGACTGTTCAAAAGCCAGCTGCCAGGTTGGAGCTGGAGGCTTAGTTGGTAATGAGATTTCTTGTGGAAAGAAGATTCCTTCTGTTTACTGAGCTGCATGGTTACTGCTGTCCTGGTGCCAGCCTACTCCTTCCAAAGACCTTCATGTCTAGAAGGAACCCAGCCCCCAGGGACACAATGTCACCTTTATCAAGGAGGCAATTCTGGGAAAGAATCCCACTACTGAAATAATTTTTACCGTTTTCAGAATGCGTGATGGTTAATATCGATTACCAACCTAATTGGACTGAGAGATGCCAGGTGAGTAGGCATTGAGCACAACTCTGGCCATGCCTGTGAGTGTATTATTAAGTAGTTTAATCCACTTATGGAATCAGAACTTGAGTAGCCTATTGGGAGGTAGCAGAGCCTGGCTTAGGAAGTAGATGTCGTTATGGGGCGGGTATGTGTCGAAGGACACCTTTCGACCCTGGTCCCTTCCTGTTGCATTTCTTGCTTCCTGAAGACAGAAGTGACCAAATAGTGCAGATCACTCTGGGGCATCTCCCTATCTGTGGTTGCACATATGGTTCCACGTGCACAGGAGAGCTCGCTTCCCACTCATTCACACAGAACTATGTCATTATTTGTAGCGGTGATGTACGACGGTTGGTGCCTACTGCGGGCCAGTTATCTTCAGTTTTTAACACCTTGGATGTACTCTAAGGAGCTGCTTGCTGCCCACTGTGCTTTAGCATGTGCTCCTAGAAGTGACAGTTCTCGGCTCTAGACTGCGCATGACGGATATGTTGGTAAATGCCCCATATCTGCCTTTCAGGAAGACGGTCCATTTCTACTCCAGACAGCAGCAGTGCACCGTTGGTGAATGTCAGAGCAAACCCTGGCCAGGTCTGTGAGTGAATTACCAGTGACTTAATCCACTGATGGATTCACAAGGGGAGCAGCGGGTCCTTGTAAGGTGGTGGGGGTGTTGAAGGTGGGTCTGGTGAGAGGACTGACTCCCCACGATGGAAATGCTAGAGTTCCTGCTCTGGTGAGGATTTCAGCCATGTTTCTGGTGCTGTTGCTGAAGGTGACTATCTTTCCTTGTCTGAGCACTCACTCTTCCCATGTCTCCCTTTTTAAATTGCTAACTCAAGTGTTTCTTATCCAGCTCAAGAAAATAAAACCAGGGCTCTTCCCCTCTCCCTCTCCTGATTGACTTTGCAGGACATCTTCTAATTTGAGGAATTAACTCTTGTTTAGGTAGCAGTTATTTCTCTTTATTGATTGGGAGGCTTTCTCACTTAACAAAACTTTAAAGAAAGCAGTCAGAACTCCCACTTTACCCATGAGCTGTGGATTTAGTGGTACCACCAGACAGGACTTTCTCAGTTCACATGTTACAAACATGGATTCCCATCTTCCAAGGGCTTTTATGGTTTTGTTTGTTGAATTTAAATCTTTGCTTTCTGAGATGGTCTCACCACACAGCCAAGGTTGTAAATGTATCTGTGGTGGTCCTCCTGTTTCAGCCTCCTGACGGCTGGGATTAGAGGTGTATACCACCACACACAGATCAGATATTTGATCTGAGGCTGGAGAGATGGCTCAGTGGTTAAGAGCACTTTCTGCTCTTACAGAGGACCCTGGTTTGGTTCCCAATGCCCATAGCAGGAGTTCACAACTGCCTGTAACTCCAGCTCAAGGGATCCGATACTCTCTTCTGGCTTCTGTAGATACCTGAATATATATGATTCACATATATACATTCAGGCAAATACACATACATATAAAAAATGACTCTTTAAATCTTTTTTTACTTTGAGACAGGGTCTTACTATGTATGCTTGGCTGCCCTAGACCAGGCTAGGCTCAAACTCACAGAGATCCTTCACCATATCTGGCCAATCTTTAAATCTTTGATTCATGTTATAGACTTAATCAGAACTCCCCTCAATTTAAATGCAGAATCAAATGTGGAGACAGAGCTCTGGGGGAGGTGATTGGAGCTAAATGTGCTTATAAGGGAGGGGTTCGCATATCCTTATATCAGAAGAAATGACGGAGGGATTTCTCTGTCTCACCTTGCAAGCATAAGCGAAAAGCCACATGAAGCCACGGTGAGGTGTCCATCTACCACCATTCAGGAAGAAGACCTCTCAACACATGTACACACACACACACACACACACACACACACACACACACACACCCCTCATTCCACACCCTACTGGTACCTGGATTGCTGTGGATATTGCTCTATATAAATAAAACACTGATGGCCAGTGACCAGGCAGGAAGTAGGTTGCCAGGCAGGAAGTAGGTGGAACAAGGAGAGAGGAGAATTCTGGGAAGCGGAAGGCTGAGGGGGGAGACACTGCAGCCACTGTCAGGACAAGCAGCATGTAAAGTCTCTGGTAAGCCACCAGCCACGTGGCAAGGTATAGATTAATAAAAATGGGTTAATTTAAGATAAAAGAACAGTTAGCAAGAAGCCTGCCACGGCCATACAGTTTATAAGTGATATAAGCGTCTGAGTGATTATTTTATACGTGGATTGTGGGACTGCGGGGTTTGGTGGAAGCTGGAGAGAAGCCCTCCAGCAACACTGGATCTTGCACTTATAGCTAAACCACACACACAAACAAAAACCAAGAAAAAAAAAAAAAAGAAAGAGAAAGAGAAGAGAAAATGGTAAGAAATCTGTTGTTTAAGGTGCTGGAGAGCTGGCGAGGTGGCTAAGAGTGCTTGCTTTGGAATCATGAGGCTAGGGGCTGGGACCCAGGATCATAGCGCCCACATAAGAGGCCAGGCATCCTTGCAAACTGCTGTAACCGCAGCACTGAGCAGGGTAGAGACAGGAGGATTGCTGGAGCTTGATGGCTTCCAGCCTAGCCAAGAAAACACAAGTCCTGGTTCAAGGTGAGCCTGACTCCAAGGACAAAGGTGGAGAGCAACCGACGAGGCTATCAGACTCCCGTGGCCTCTGTGTGAGTGTAGAGATACGTGTACCCACGGGTGTCTGCCATCTGCACATGTACACATGTATACACATACATATATAAGTAAAATAAACCTTTGAAAGAATCTGCCGTTCAAGCCACCCATTCTGTACAGAGGGTTCCAATTCTGCTGCCATTTATTTGGATAAATTAGTGAACAGGCAACTTTGTTTACTTCCCTGAGTGCCAGCAACATTTATCAACAGCATTCTAACGAGTCTGTCAAGAACTTACTCCCACTTATCTCAGATGCCATCTGGACCATGGACTTCTGGGTACATGCTGGGTCTGACGCTGAGACTTCTAATTCTGTTCCAGTGATCTGTCTATTACTCAAGGAAGTCAGAAATCTTTATGCATTCTGACTTTTATATGCTTCCAGAGGTAGGAAACATCTGCGTGTTTTCCTTCTTTTTGTTACTTAAAAAAAAACAAAAAACAAACAAAAAACTTCCTAGGCATTGTCATGTTTTCCATCTAACTGAACTTAAGGATAATTTTAACTTTAAATTCTAAATAGAATTTCTGCTAAGCGGAGTCTAGGTATTCATTCATAATATTTTCCAATACTGACTGCTTGTTCTAGAACACGGCATTCTGTCATTCAAATCTTCTTGTATTATACCCTTTTTAAGTATTTCTTTTAACAGTAAACTAGGCCTTGTCCATATATAGGCATTCTCAAAGTCACTTCCACATGTTTAGTTATCTGAGTTGTGAGAGTGCCCGACATAAACAGTCTAACAAAGAAAGACTTATTTCAGCTCACATGGTCACGTGGCTCTGTGTGCTTGGGCAGAACATGATGATGGCAGGAATATGTGACTGACAGGCTTCTTCCTCTCATGGTGGACAAGAACCAGAGGACACAGGCACAGAGTGATCTCTACTTCCCCCAGGGAGCACCTGCCTCTCCAAGTGTTTACAGCCTTCCAAAACAGGACCACTATCTGATGACCAAGCATCCAAGACACAGCCTATGGGGCCACTCATACCCATGCTGGAACATTCATGTTCAGGAGGCAGTTTTAAATGCTTCCGGTGTGTATTCCCACTCCTGCTACCATTCCGGTGTGCTGTTAAGGGCACAGTCTCCATGGCTACTGCTTTACAGGGTCGATGCCTGTAGAGAGGCATCCCTGAGGTCCTTCTGAAAAAAGGATTTTATTTGTTCTTTTTGACGAAACAAAACATGAGGAAATGCCAGGGGCGATGGGCAAGTTGAGTAAGAGTCCAGTTCTTGTGGATCAACTAAACAGAAAGAAGCATGTTAATATAGGAAGTTCGGCTGACATATTCCCTCTCCTGTGTTTGCTTGGATTTTGTTTTCTGCGGTTTTCATATCGTTGGATCATATGGCTAAAGTACATTTAGAAAATGTAAGTTGCTGTGTCATTTTGCAGTCCCCCTAGCAAGGAACTACAATCCATTGTTCCATATTCTCACCAGTATTTGATATTGTCACCCCCTTTTCTGATTTAGCTATTCTAATGGTGTGTAATAGCATCTCATGGTTTTAACATGCAATTGTTGAAAGACATATCACAGTAGACATGTTTTCATATGCTTGCCTACCATTTGTGTAAGTACACGTGTATGTTTGTGGGAGCCAGAAGACAACTTCAGGTGTTGTTCCGTGGGAGCTGTCTACCTTTTTCGTTTGCATCAGGGTCTCTCACTGGCTTGGAGCTTGCCAAGTGTGATCGTCTGTCTTGCCAGTGATCCCCAGGGCCCCTTCTGTCTCATCTCCCCTGTGCTGGGATTAAAATGCACACTAACATGCATAGCTTTTAAAAATTGGGTTCTGGGGATTGAACTTGGGTCCTCTGTTCGAAAAGCAAGCAATTTACCAGCTGAGCTATCTCCTCATTCCATTATTTACCATTTTTGCATCATCTTTGGTGAGATACCCAGTCAGATGTCTTGTCCCTTTTTTTGGACGGCTCAGGCTGTCTAGTCAACAACTCTATGACCTCTCTCCAATCCCTTTATCCACAAAACTAAGCACGCTTGGATCTCTTGTAGTGAAATTCAATTATATAATGAAATGATTTTTTTCTAAGGAAAAGCAGGCTTTGTTTGTAGTCAGTTTACATATCTGCATACTGAGAATATGCTACGTCACCTTGAATGTGGCAAGAGGCAGAGGTCCCCCTGCAGATGCCATTTCTCCATGGGATGTCACTCGAGCTTCAGGAGGGCACCCGGCTCCATGCCTTTTTCCATGTGGTCAGGGACAGACCCAGAGTTCCAGAGTTCCAGGTTCGTGTCTGTTTGCTCTCGCAGTACCTCTGGAGCTCATTCTTGTCTGTGAGCTGAGACACTGGTCTCGGAGTCACTGTGAACACTCAAGAGCCTGATGCCATGTATGAAGAATGTGATCAAAATTCGGTCCTCTGTCCCAAGTGGTTCCTTCTGCCCGTAACCCACCGGGGCTTCCTTCCTTATTTGTACCATCTAACTGCTGCTGTAACTGCTTCTTGGGTTGTGTTTGTTTTCTAGTTTTGAGACAGGGTCTTAACGGAGCCCGCACTGGCCTTCAACTCTTGATCCTTCCACTGCTACTTCCTGAATGTTGAGGTTCCGGGTGTGGCCACCACGCCCCGGCTCATTTTTGTTTTGTCTGGGTAGCATCAGGAAAGGGTCTGCTGCTTCTGAGAGATGAGGGAACCTCCCAGATGCTTGTCTCTCATCGTCTGTCATTTCTACCAGCTGGATGTGGCAAGGTGCTGGGATGGGCAGACTCTTCCTCTATTTACTGGGAACTCTTCATACCTTGCCCTGAGGAGTCTTTCCTGTTCCAAGATGTTTCTGCCAGGAAACATCTCCGTGCAAGGTGGGGTGTGGACAGTCTTGAATTCATGAGCTCCAAAGGGATACTTTAGCTTTAGCTGTGACTTTCATCCTAACATCTTTGCCATTAATTTCGTTTTCTACAGGGCATTATAGTCATTGTTCCTTCTCGTGGCTTTCTCCACCCTTCCATCTCTCCTCAATTTTTCCTTATGTTTTGTTTTATTTTTTTATTCAGTAGCAAGGATTGAACTTAGAGTTTCAAGCAGGCAAGTACTCTGCCACTGAACTATATCCCAGCCTCCCCTTTGTTTTTTGAGACAGGGCCTCAGACAGCTGAGACTGTTCTTAAACTTCTACATAGCCCAGGCTGGCCTTGAACTCGTGGTCCTGTTGTCTCAGCCTCTAAGGAGCTGGGATTACAGGTCTGTGCCTCCACGTCTGCCTTTACTTAGCTTTCCCGCCTCTCTTCGGCTTGTCTTCTCACTCTCCTTTGCACTCCTCCCTAGATTTGCTGTCCTTTTCTTGAGTGTATGAGGCACGTTAAAGTTTCTTTTGATTTTCTAGAAAAAGCCTTCTTTGTGCTGTAGTCTGATACCTCGCTGTTCTGGGAGAATGTTTACCCAAGCCCATTTTGTTGTTCTTTTACTCTTTAAAGGGACGGCTGCAACTCAAATCTGTGCCCTTGAGGAGAGTTTCAGCAGGGTCTCCTTGTCCTGTCTACCGAAGCAGAGCAGATGGACCTCTGTGCAGCTGGGCTGCCAGGCTGCTCCCTCATTTAGCCTTTGGAGGACGTGCTGGCAACCCACGGTTAGATATGTTGTTTAATATATGTTTTCTGAGGGTACCTGATACTTTCTTCATCAGCATATCCTCTCCATGGAGGAAGGTCTTGGCTTTTTGGCCATGGCCCGTTTTGGAGTAAACACATGCCTCTGTGGTGGGCCAGACAGATGGCATGCTGAGGCCTGAGGTCAGAGTCAGTGCCACATTCTGAACATGACGGCGATAGGTGTCCTCTGGGTAGTGGGGCACACTCTTCAGATGCCATATTCATGAGGCCGATGAAGGTAGGTGTATAGACACGTGGAAAGGAGTACCAAGAGAGAACTGGTAATTCCTAAATATAATGATGGGCTGGGTGAATCAGTGGTCATGTGCACAATGCTGAGGAACTGGCATTTCACACACTGCAGAGTTTTAGGTCACAGGCGCAGTCAGCTTTTTATATTAGATTGAGCATAGGGCCTTTGTCCCTTGCTCCTGGCACAGAGCTCCTAAACTCTGGGATTCTCAAGTGGTAAGAGTCTCTGTTGTGTGCTAATGAGATGGCTGGTGGCTGGGACCCCTGAACAGCTTCAGGAAGGGGGCGTGTCATCAGAAAGAAAGCTATGATTGGAAGTAAAGCTTCCAGCCCTGCCTCTGACCTGGAGGGATGGAGGAAGGGCTGGAGACTGAGTGGCCAATGCATTAATAATCATGGCTATACAGAGAAACCACCATAACACCCTAAGTATGGGCTTGGAGGCCCTGGAGGGGGTAAACACATTTATGGGCTGGGAGGTGTCACTTTTATACAAGTCCTGGAGGCTGAGAACAATGACCCACAATTCCTCGTCCTGGGCATCTCATCAGGAGGTTTCCGAATTATCATCTTGATAATAAACTGGTATATATAAGACATTTCCTGAGCTCTATGAATTATTTTATGAGTGATAGAGCCTGGGGGAAGGGTGTCCTTGGGAACCCTCGAATTTGCAGGCAAGCCTGACAGAATGTGGGTACATAGGACACCCGGAGCTTGTGACTTGTGTCCACAAGGGGAATAGCGTTGTTGATCTGAGCCCTTAACCCATGGAATCTGTGCTATGCCACATAATGAAAGCAAAGCACTAACAAGGTAGTTCCATAAATATGACTTTTAATATATCGCTGTAAGGCATTGATTCCATGAACAGTATGACTTCTTCTTGACTTATTAGAGAGAAAATGATGAGCTTGATTCACAAAATCAGTTCCAGAAATAATTCTCCACCCTACATGCTGACAGCGGTTACTGACAGTGGTTACTCTGCCATATTCATCTGGACCTCAACTTGCTGGACTTCTCAAGCCACTTCGAGAGCATGGGGGGGAGACAGAGACTGTGCAGGAGGAGCAGCTGCAGGCTGCCCACCAGAGCTTCTGGTTGACCTGGAGATGATGTGGCCCGAGAACAGCAAGGAGTAAGGGACAGATCTCAGCAGTATTCATTCAGTGAGCAGAAATACGTGCCTGTCTTGGGACTACTTTTCATAAAGAAATTTGATATTGTTTCAAACGTGTTTGTGTGTGTGTGTGTGTGTGTGTGTGTGTGTGTGTGTGTGTGTATGCGTGCCTTTCTCTGTGTGTGTTTCTGTGTATGTCTGTATATTGTATATGCACAATGGAACATTATTCAGCCATGAAAAAAGAATGAAGTTCTGATGCACTGTACAATATAGATAAACTCCAAGGATGCTGTGCTACGCGAATAAATTACACATAACATGACAGCCATTACATGTTTCCACTTGGAAGAGGTCTCTACTACAGTTATACAGTCATAAGTGCCAGCAGAATGGTGTTTCTAGGGCCGGAGGAGGGGGAATGGGGATACATTTCTGGTTGGGAAGATGAAGTTCTTGGAGATGGAGGGTGGATGCTAGCTCAGGATACTACAAATATCCCTGATCCTCAAATTGCAATTTATTTAAAAATGGTTTAATGGGAAATTGTGTGTTCTATGTATTTTACCCCAACAAACCCATGCAAGATTATGCATGCCTGTCATCCCAGTGTGATGATATTTGTATAGCTAATAAAATTTGCTGAAAGACCTCATAGTTGGGCATCCTTCCCCTCAGACAGCCCAGGACTGTCTCCTCCCTGAGAACTCTGTACTCTGCTTCTGCAGCGCACAGGCCC
This sequence comes from Peromyscus leucopus, assembly GCF_004664715.2. Classification (NCBI taxonomy): domain Eukaryota; kingdom Metazoa; phylum Chordata; class Mammalia; order Rodentia; family Cricetidae; genus Peromyscus; species Peromyscus leucopus. Next base: position 48,078,013 of record NC_051067.1, read on the forward strand.
GCTTCTTGCCCACTCCGTGTGCTGATGTCACCAGAGCTGGAATTATCTCCTTCCTCCACAGGGCCCCAAGCAGCAGCACACAGCCTTCCGAATGGCTCTGGAATGATTTATGATTCTCCTGCCGTTAGAGTCTGTACGTGTGCCCAAAAGACTCCAAGAACTGGCCATCCATGGGAACAATGTCTCTGGGACTCTGTCTATGGCTGAAGATGATCTGTTGTCACAGAATGTGTCTTTCCCTGGTAATCATATATGAGCCTAACCTGTGCTCACTGTCCCCTAACCCTGGCTTGGTGCGTGGCTGGCTTCTTGCCTCTCTCTGCCTGGTGCTCCATGCTTCCTTCCCACACTCTGCTTTCTTGGTGTGATCACCTCTCCCATCTCCTAAGCTCTCGGCCCAACTCACAGCTGCAGCTGCCTCCCTGCCCCTAACAACCAGATCTGCAGCCACAGGCCATTCACTGAGGCTCTGTGATCTGTGCTTGTATCCACAGCACCCTCTCCCCAGCAGCTCAGCGGGTGGCTTTTCCAAATCTAGTTGCTGGCCCCAGGCCAGCTCACATCTCTGCTCACTATGGTGGAGACACTCACACTGAAGCCGCAGCCCCGCTGTGCGGAGCCTTGCTCAGCGATGTTCTTACTGTGTCCTCCCCTGGCAGAGATTTCCTGTCTTTGCAAAGCTGGGCACTGCTTGTCTGCAGGACACCTCTGAAGTCCTATTCAATCTCTGGAACCCCAGCTTCCAATTGTTCTCTGGGTGCTAACCTCACTCCCTTCTCTGGCTGGCATTCTAAGGACTGACATCTGATTGGTTGGTTGTGGTTGGCAGCTTCTGCTACTATATATAACAAATACCTGAGGCAAACAACTCACAGTTTCGGGGGACGGCACATCATGGCGGCAGCCCTGGCAGAGCAAAGCCATTTACCTTGTGGACACGACCCAGGAGAGGAGAGATGAAGCTGGGCATGGCAGTGTATGCTCCTAATGCCAGCACTTGGTCAGGGTGAGGTAGGAAGCTCACTGTGAGTGAGTTCGAGGTCAACCTGAGCTATAGAATGAATTCAAAGCCAGTGTAGGTTACAGAGTAAGACCGTGTCTGAAAAACCTTAAAGCAAACCAACCACAAAAAGAAGAGACCGGTGGCCCCTCAAGATGGCTCAGCAGGTAAAGATGCTTGAAGTGGAAGCCTGATCCTGGGTTAGAGCCTCAGAATCCATGTAAAAGGCAGGACAGAAGTGGCTATACAGAGTTGTCCTCTGAGTTACACACACACACACACACACACACACACACACACACACACACACCACATCCAAATAAAACAATAATAATATCTAAAATTGGTTTTTGTTTTTTGTTTTTGTTTTTGTTTTTCGAGACAGGGTTTCTCTGTGTAACTTTGCGCCTTTCCTGGATCTCGCTCTGTAGACCAGGCTGGCCTCGAACTCACAGAGATCCACCTGGCTCTGCCTCCCAAGGGCTGGGACTAAAGGTGTGCACCACCACCGCCTGGCATAAAATTTTAAAAATGCATAGACCAGAGTTCCACAACCCCATGTGACCCAAAGCCTCCCAGCAGGCCCTACCTCTTAAAACTCCTAATACCGTCCTACACTGAGGTCCAAACCTTTAACCCTGGGCCTTTGGGGGACACACGATCCAAATGCAGCCTAGCTGGTGTCAGCACAGACAAGCTGCGGGTGCTCGAATGACAGACAGGTCTCTTCGTAGCACTGCACGCAGCCCACACTCCTCCCTGTCCCGTAGGCATGGACATCAGGTTCTGTGCACACTTCCTGTCCCCAGGAGAACTTGCGCCATGAGCTGTAGGGGAAAAGAGCCACTCTGCTTGCAAGGGGGAGATGGGGCTGCTGAGCCACACTCTAGAACGGGAAGTGCTGAGGGATATTTTGATCGCACTTTGACACTCCCAGAATTAGCCATGGAGATTTTAGAGGACCAAGGACAGATAGAGAGAGACAGGAAGTAGTAGAGTGGGGCTTAGAAAGATTCTTGGCCCTTTTTGGATCGAGGAAGGGGAGAGGGCTTCTCTGCCACTTCTCTGATCACTCAGGTGCTGGTCCCCATATCTGATGCTCATGTTTTTATTGATAAGGAGTAATTAGATAAATGCTTCATTTGGTACCCAACTCATGGCATGTAAATCCACATAGGGCCTGAGAAAGCTGCAAAAGGGTTCTGAGTAGGCTTGGTGCTTGTGGTGTGCAGAGGCACAGCCCTTTCAAGAGGCCCTGCTACTTGAATGGGGTTTATGTGTGGCGGGCGGTGCACTACTCAGTGGTGGGAGACTAGGCAGAAGTGCCTACCAGAGCTGGGGCAGATAGACTGGCTCCAGGCCAGGCCGGCAGGCACGAAGCTCTGCTCTCACTGACTTGAAGTGGGCAGAGCCAGCCATCAGGCCATGTGCTGGAGTCAGGCAGTGGAGGGCCTAACTGCTGCTTAGCAGTTTAAGGTATGGCTCACTCAGTCAGAGAAGTCTGCAGACAGACAAAAAAGCCAGGTCCAGACAGAAAACCTCTAAACAGAAATAGTATGCTTAAAAATGTTTTTAGATGCTGAAGAAAGAAAATGGGTATAGGCAGTCAAAATAAATAGTTTAAAAATAATAAGGTCTTTAAAGAGAGAGCAAAGTAATATAAAAGAAAAAAAGTCATGTAAAAATGGGAAATACACAGGGTGTCTGGATCCTGTACAGTGCTTTGTTGACTCTGAATTTTTTTTTTTTTTTTTTTTTTTTGGTTTTTTGAGACAGGGTTTCTCTTGTGTAGCTTTGCGCCTTTCCTGGAACTCACTTGGTAGCCCAGGCTGGCCTCGAACTCATAGAGATCCACCTGCCTCTGCCTCCCGAGTGCTGGGATTAAAGGCGTGCACCACCACCACCACCACCACCACCACCACCACCACCACCCGGCGACTCTGAATTTTTTAAATGCTAATATCCAAAAAAACAATAGGTGCTAAGAGACACTGGATTATGGAAACTGCTAAATTAAAACAGCCTATATATTTTAAAAATGTCTTAACTTTAAAATGGAAGTCAGAAAATATGTTGTATTGAGGGAGAGGTTTTGCTTTTGTTTCCACAGGAAATAAAAAGCTATGCGTTTCTTTAAAATTAATAAGGACTAGATTTGATTGGGGGAGACCACCTGAAAATCTTGGCTGTAGACATGAAGAAAAGAAATCCAAGAAAATCTACTAGACAGGTGATGTGTATGTTGATCCCTCTACATGGAAACAGCTTGGAGACTGGATGAGACATGATAAATTTTGTTGGCCACAGATGACTTCTTATTACATGCTATCCTTTCATATGGCTGGATAGAGATTTATATTACAGTTTGGTTATGTAGTCCAAAGGAACTTGTAAAGTTGACAGATGCCTTTTACCTGCTCTAATATAGAACAAAAATCATCTTTATCTGACTTGTGCACACCATAATTCCATATGTGTGTTAATGCAGATATGTATGTTACCTTTAAAAGTTTGTGAGTTTTCAGGAAAATTAAAAAAAAAAAAAAAGGACCAGACATCAATGAGGACAAGCAGCCCAGGTGATCCAGCCTCTCAGAATGCCTCTGTTGCAGTTTCCTCAAAATTCTACATCCAGGACAACTTCAAAGCTGCTAGCTGAAATGGTCCAGCCTCACAGACTACTCCAGCCAGGACTTCAGATAAGCCCTGCACTTTTTCATAACACAGGGACTAAACAACAAATGATACAGCTAGCTCTCCCAGGACTTGACCATTATCCTAGTTTTGTCAGGGTCCCCTAAAGATGTTGTTGCCTCCAGACAACAGGCAGCAGTCTAGAGACATGATGCCCACATTCCCAAAAGGTGGGGTGGATAGTTTTTGGTTGTTTGGTTGTTTATACATGTTTGTCATAATTTAGGGGGGTTGGTTGCAAGTTGTTACTGGTCATGACGAGGGAAAAAAAAAAACTAAACAAAGCAGGTTGGATTCAAGTATCTCTTTTTGAAAAGAAAAAGGGAGAATATAGGTTGGGTGGCAGCAGTGCATGCCTTTAATCCCAGCACTCAGGAGGCAGAGGCAGACAGATCTCTGTGAGTTCGAGGCCAGCCTGGTCTACAGAGGGAGATCCAAGACAGGCACCAAGACTACACAGAGAAACTCTGTCAAAAAAAAAAAAATAAGAAAGAAAGAAAGAAAGAAAGAAAGAAAGAAAGGTGGAGAGATATAGTATATTGATACAAATGTAAGGTTATTCTTGTTAGAACATACTGTATATATGTTTCTACTCTTGTTTAAGGTATTGTGCCTATGCAGCTTAATTAACAATGTAATGTAAAGTTTGAATCTTTGGAAACTACTTAGGATAATTAAGAAATGCAAGTTAGTAGTCATCTTTTACAATTAAACTTATAGTCATGTTAGGTATATTTTTCAAGATTAAAGAGAGATATATTTTAGATAGATAGGTGGTATTCAACCACTTCAGTGACCTAAAGAATATGGCATTTATGATGTTTTAATAACATAAGGCTTTTCATGACAGTGAGACATGTCTGCTCCTGGCAGCACCAATTTACTTCAAAAAAGGATGACAGCCATCGAAGAACCTCCACATGGAGTTTGCTTTCATTGTGGCAAAGAAATTTGGGCAAGAAACTGCCCTTGCCTCGACTGCTGACAGTATGCTGTCCAAAATTGGACAAGCAGGACACAAAAGAAGGTGACTACTGAACTTTGCCAAGACAAGGTGGAATAGTCCTTTGAAATTCCTGCTTCACAAAAAAGTCTGGCAGGTATTCTAGGTCTGCAGGCCAAAGATGGATGCCTCAACATTGCAGAGGAACCTTGGGTGATATCTGCAGCCAGACATCTCTGTTATTTCTTAGTTTTGGAGTTGCTTGCTCTACACTTCCTGCTTAATCAGGTAATATTATTTCCTTCTCAGGTCTTTGATGGAGTTGAAGATGAGACAGTTATAGTATTCCTTGTTACAAAATTCAGAAAAGAAACTCACCAAAGAGGTATAAAGTGTATGAGGCTGAGAGACATAAAAGCATAAATTGTTTAGCTAAGAAAATATTTTAAGGTCTAAAAAGATAGTTTTGGGTTGGTAATACAAGTTAGACTAGAAAGTGAATTAGGTATTAAACTTTGGACTCACCAAGATAGAATAGATAACGGAGTATTTTCTCTGAATTTGCCAAATGCAATAGACTGGACATTGTGAATGTAATTCTTACTTGATAATTGTTCGTTTTGTTTGTTTGTTTGTTTGTTTTTCAAGACAGGGCTTCTCTGTGTAGTTTTGGTGCCTCTCCTGGATCTCACTCTTTAGACCAGGCTGGCCTTGAACTCACAGAGATCTGCCTGGCTCTGCCTCCCGAGTACTGGGATTAAAGGCATGTGCCACCATTGCCTGGCTTGATAATTGTTCTTACTGTATATAGTTTTACTGTGTTAGAGTTAAAACCTTCCCTTTTTATTTAGACAAAGGGGAAATGTTATAGGATCTTTTGATTGGACTCAGACACTCCCAAGACTACCAATAAAATTTGCTTCAAATCAGAGGGCAGAGTTAGCTACTAACTTACCAAAATTAGCCATAGAGGTTTTGGAGGACTGAGGACCTAGAGAGAGAGACAGGAAGTAGTAGAGTGGGGCTTAGAAAGACCCTCAGCCCTTTTTGGATGGAGGAAAGAGAGAAGAGGTGACTGGTCACTTCTCCACCGCTTCTCTGATCGTTCAGGTTCTTACCTCGATATCTGACTGCCACGTTTTTATGGATAAAGAATAATTAGATAAACACTTCAGGGAAGGGAAGCCTTGTGTGTACCAGCGCACAGACTAGGATCCTGGGTTAAATAAAAAGGAGGAAATAGGCTGAGCACTCACCTCTCTGCTTCCTGACTGGACACCCTGTGACACTCCACCTCATCCCCTACCAAAGGGCAGCCACTTTCACACCACATCTTCCCAGTGAGATGGACTGTACCCTTAAACCGTGAGCCAGATAAGAAAAGCCCTTCCTTCCTTAGTTTGCTTTCCCCAGGAACGCTGTCATGGCAAGGAGAACAGTAACTCACACGCCGAACACTTGAACAAGACCCTTGGATTTGGTCCTCGAAGACCACAGGCATGGTGGACTCCAGTTCGCTGATGTCATTCCTGGGGGAGAGGAGTCCTAACCTTATCACAGCCGTGAGCTGCTGCATTTCACAGCCACACACTCCAGTTCAAGTCTCCAACTCATCTCTGTGTGCACCAGTGGAAACCAAGGCTTCCTCTCCTTGCAGTAACTCCAGGGGGAAGGGACTCCAAACACCCATGGTGGGAGGTGGCAGGCACTTGCCTTCACCCCGTCCCCCCAGGGAATATTTAATACACACAGGTTGGTTCAATGAGTCAGCCCTAGCTGTGCCTGTCCCAAATCATGTTGCCGTCTAACCTCTATCCTAACACTGGGGAGACATAAAGTGATCAACCTCATGGTCCGTCTCTCTTTTCCATCCTACTGTATCACAATAGTTAATACAGCTCGTGGGAAGGACAGTCTATTTTTGGCACTTCCTTATGGAACTCACACACACCATGGACTGCATCATGGTAGGCTCAGAGCTCTGGCACAAACACACACCCACTGAGACTGTTGCTCTGTTGGGGAACTGAGCCTCACCGAGCCACTCTGGAACAAGGAGGAACATGCTGAGCGAGTTTACCTTCACCCTGTCCATGCCGGCTTCCATCTTCAGCTGCTCCACGGCTTTCCTGGCCTGGGAGATGCTGGTGGTACTGTTATTAGACATGCCTTCCTTCATCCTGTGCTCCCTGTAAAATAACCCCAGGGAGAGGGTTGAGGTGCTGCTGCCCCGGGGGAAGGTGGCCCCTTCCCACTCTTCCTATATCCCATCACCTGTAGATTCTCCCCGCAGCCAGATTGATTCTTTTAGAAAGAAGAAATTCTCCCTGCCTGGACACACATCTACACCACATGGCCAAGACAAGACATTATAGTGTTAACTGTCCCCTGAGAAGGATTCTCTGTCACTCATGCAAGGAGAAATTGCTTGAGGGAGACTAATGATCACAGTGTGTGGCTGAAGTCAGGCAAACACAAATGTAAAGGACAGTGGCTCCCCTAGGTGCCGAGTGAAGCAGAGGCGAAGGCTGGGATCACTGAGTGCCCGTTACCCTGTGGGGAGAGACAGTGGACACCTGCACCACTACGCAATGGCTTTTGCTCACAGGCATTTTTTTTTTTTTGACAAGGCTTTCTTGGTATTAGCTAGGTCAGCTGCTCAAAGCAGAGTTCGGCAGGTGTGGGTTCCTGTCTCATTTGGAAACCTCCTAGCCAAGAGGAGAGCCACAAGTAACTGGGAGTTTGAGTTCCAGGGACCTCCTAGCCAGCCCTAGCCTTGGTCTGTCCTGCTCTTCCAGGACCAATGCACCCCTCGGGCAGGGGGATCCTCTGCCTGGCCTGGGAGAGAGAGAGTGCGCACGCAGGGGCGGGGGTGGGGTGGGGTGGGGCTGACACAGTGGAGCGAGCCACTTGGGATGGCTGGAAGTGCAGAAGGAAATGGCTTTAGCCAGATGGAGCTGGAGACAGAAGAACTCTGAAAGGTAGCCCAAGAGGGAGGCTTTGGAGTCATCCCCCTCCCCGACTCACCCAGGGGTGTTTGAGACTCCACGTGAGTGATACCTCTGCTTTTCTGAGCCCACTAGCTGCCTCTACAAGACCCAAGTGAGTATCTAGGAAGAAATGAACTAGAGACAAAGCGGGGTGGGACGGGACATGAGCTTTCCCAGAGAGACAGTGTCGTTCCCCACCCCCCTCCCCGACACAGTAAGAATCCCATGACAGTCCAGCTTGGCGAACCAATTAGTTTATTGGGCTTGCTTACGAGGCGAGGCGTGAGTCGCAGCTAGATCGCTGGTGACCTCAAGGCAGCCGTATCACTGAACAATCCCATCCCAACATGGATGCAGATGGAGTTCCTCTTCAGTTAGCCTCCCACCCCTACCTACTCTAGCTCCTCAGAGTCCACAGACAGCCAGGGCAGGATGACACTCAGCCTTGGGAGGAAGCGGCTCAAGCCCAGGTATGGTGACGCCTCTCCCTCCTTCTATGAGGGTATTACAGCCTCTGAGTAGCCGCAGCTGCCCTGATGAAGAAGATACCAGCAAACATGCCTAGAGGACAGCACTCCACACAGGGGTGGTGACAATGCTGGACATCCATGCTGCCTCCAGGGGACACTGACTGGGTGCTTGACCTCCAGGAAGGCGAGGCAAAGGAAAAATGAGTCAAATGCTCAGGGCCACCCTGGGGCCTTGAGGTCAGTTTCCTTGGGCACACAGGCAAATTTCTACTGACAGGTCATCTAGGGACCTCTGGCAGGCTGCCTCAGTGGCTCCCAACTCAAGTGCCAACTTCGGATGGGAGCCAGGATGAGGCAGTTTCATCCGAGGGCCGTTGATAGGACCTGACTCAGGGAAAGGATTTCCAGAATGGCGGGAGTCATCACACCTTCATCTGCCTTGGCTAATAGTGTCCTTAGGGAAGAGGAAGTCTAGACTGACAGAGATGGTATGAGGAACTTCTGTCACCATGGGGACCCTGCTCTCCGAGTCTCACCTTTCTGCTCTGTAGAGAACCATTCTTACCTGCTGAGAGGTGGAACAGGGAGAGATCCAGGCACTGGACGCTGGGGGTAGCAGCAGTGGGCTGATGGAGGAGAGGCCGATTCAGGGTCCTGCTGTGGGGTTCTCCTGAAAACACAAACAGATAGATGTTGTCTCCAGGCTCTTCACGGGCTTCCTTGGTTGTCCTGCCCAAGCTCAGCGGCTTTGCCTGTAAGCCCAGGGACTCTCATACTAGCCTTGGGGGATGACAGATGAAGGACGAAGAGATTCCAAGATGAATCAGTCTGGGACACAACTAAAGGCAAGGGCACCCCAATGCCAGACAACTCCGCTTTGGCCACAACCTATATGCCCAGCTGTCCTGCCCTTTCCTCTTGCCAATCTAGCATGCCAAGAGGAAGGAGTTTGCAGGAATTTTCTTTATTTTTTAAATTATAATGATTGACAACTATCAATTGTAGAGATGAATAGGTTCTACTGTGGTATCTCTACACACCATATATATATATATATATATATATATATATATTTTTTTTTTTTTTTTGCCATAAAAATATATTTGAGATTCAGAGGTAAAGAGCACTGGCTACTGCTGCAGAGGACTTGAGTTTGGTTCCCAGCACCCACATAGGGGACCTGATGTCCTCTTCTGGCCTCTGCAGGCACCAAGCATGCACATGTGCACATAAATAGATGCAGGCAAACACTCATACACATAAAATAAAAATAAATACATCTTTTTAAAAAAAATGTGAGCTAGTCATGCCTGACTGTTATTTCAGTACTTGAAAGGCTGAGGCAGAGGGATTACATGTAAGAGGCCATCTTGAGAGATAGATGATAGATAGATAGATAGATAGATAGATAGATAGATAGATAGACAGACCAACCCTGTGTGAAAATAAAACAAACAAACAAAAGACCAAGGGGAAAAAATGGGAAAGGGTGGATGTGTGTGTGTGTGTGTGTGTGTGTGTGTGTGCGCACATGTACACAGTAGATGCCTAAAAATCATAGACCACACTGAACCCTACACATGCTATGGGTTTGCCTATGCATGTATACCAATGAAAAAGGTTAGCTTTTCCTTGAACACAGACGCTGTGACACGGTGACAGTTTGGTGACAGTTAAGTGAGCCTGAGGTGAAGGCACTTCCCAGAAGACACTGAGATAGTTGCAGATGTGAAGTGTCATTGTCCTTGGGGACATCACTGTCACAGTACCATTGGCTTTGGGGGCACTTTGAGAGACAACAGCACCTCAGAAAAAAGTCTAGACTTGTCGCTTCTCATTCACTTGGCATTTGCACCTCACCTTCCACCCAACACTTGGAAAGTCTTTCACACATCATCCCACTGGTATGCCCAGGTCCCAGTGAGGCGTTAAGATACTGGCTGTTGTAGAATATTATTTTAAGATGTGTTACATTTGTTTGTGCTGTGGAATATTTGTTTAATGATGCAAAGATGTGTTGCATTCTTTTATGTTGCATTTGTTTAACTCTGTGAATCTATGTAACTCTGCCTGTCTAAAACACCTGATTGGTCTGATAAAGAGCTGAATGGCCAAAGCAAGGTAGGAGAAAGGATAGGTGGGGCTGGCAGGCAGAGAATAAATAGAAAGAGAAATGTGGGAGAAGATCAAGGAGTGAGAGAAGGAGGAGGACATCAGGGGCCAGCTACCCAGCTACACAGCAAGCTATAGCGTAAGAAGTAAAGAAAAGGTAAACAAGACGTAGAGAAAGGTAAAAGCTCAGAGGCAAGAAATAGATGGGATACTTTAAGAAAAGCTGGTTAGAAACAAGCCAAGCTAAGGCCAGGCATTCGTAAGAAAAATTAAGCCTCCGTGCACATTTATTTGGGAGCAGGGTGGCGGCCCCCAAAGAGCCAAAAGAGTCAAAAACAACTACTACAACTGCCCTTGTGTCTTACCATTTCTTTTTAAATATTCTTATTATTTTTATGTGTGTAAGTGTATGCTTGCATGAGTTTATGTATACTATGTATGCGCAGGACCCGGAGAAGGCCAGAAGAGGTGTGAGGTCCCTTGGAACTGGGATTACAAATGGTTGTAGGCTGCTCTGTAGGCGCTGGGAACCGAACTCAGTTCTTCTGCATAAGCGGTGAGTGCTCTCAAGCCTCTTAACTGCTGAGCCCTTTCTTTTTTCTTTTTTTTTTTTTTTTTTGGTTTTTCGAGACAGGGTTTCTCTGTGTAGCTTTGCGCCTTTCCTGGGACTCACTTGGTAGCCCAGGCTGGCCTCGAACTCACGGAGATCCGCCTGGCTCTGCCTCCCGAGTGCTGGGATTAAAGGCGTGCGCTACCACCGCCCGGCTTGCTGAGCCCTTTCTTAACTGTCTTAAATCTCGGCAAGTGTTTGGTAGTGAAGGGATTCGGCCTCCTTTGATTTCTGACTGGAGAAAATTGCTTTTTAATGGCATGAAATTTTGCTACGATGTTTTCAAAAATAGTCTCCCCAGCCTGGGGTGGGGTGTGTGTGCTGATTTCTAAACAAGGTGCTGCAGCTATACGCTGAGATCACTGAATGTCTACCCCTTGGCCATCAGTGCACTGAAGTTGAATGCTCTGTTTTATCTATTTTTATTTTTTAAGTGAAGAGATGGTTTGTCTGTGGCCACTTGTGCGCCTGGTGCCCATGGAGGTCAGAAGAGAGCATCAGATCCACCTGGAACTGGAGTTCCAGATGGTTGTGGGACTTGTGGGTGCTGGGAATTGCACCTGGGTCCTTTGGACAAGCATCTAGTGCTCTTAAGTGCCGAGCCACCTCTCCAGCCCCTGAGGCTGTTTTATTGTTTCCTGTGTCCCTAGTGTCCTGGTAGAAAAAATGCATAGTGGCCGGTCCCCGAGCCAGCAACATCAGTATCCCTTGAGGTATGGTGGAAAAACGGATATTCAGCATTCTGGTTCATGATGTGCACAGCCTCTGTCATGCTCTCTCATGGCCATGAACCCAACTGTCTTGAGATGCTTTCCTGACCACTGGGCTGAAAGCTCTGAGACTGTGAACTAAACCACATCTTTTCTCACCTAAAAATGCAAATTCCCTAGCAGGCTTTTAATTCCAGCACTCCAGAGGCAGAGGTAGACAGATCTCTGTGAGTTTGAGACCAGCCTGGTCTACAGAGCGAGTTCCAGGATAGGCTCCAAAAGCGACACAGAGAGACCCTGTCTCGAAAAACCAACCTCTGCCCTCCCCCCAACCCCCCCCCTGCAAATTCTCATCCTTGGCTCTGACTTACTGAACAAGTTCTGTAACCTAGGAGTAGGAAGCAGTATAACAGTCCTTACAGGTGACAGGTGCTGACAGTCTGAGAATCATGGGCCCAGGGAAGTGACGGGGAAGACTGGAAGGAAGGAGCTGTTTTGCTGAAAAAAACCATTGGCCTTTCTGTCAGCCTGGCTCCTCACCACTGGGCTGACATGTCAAAGTCCCTTACTCAGAGTCTCTTTGTTGTGGCAGCCTTGCCCTTCATGAGCCAGGTGATATTTCAATAGAGGTTGGTGTGCAGAGATATGGAAACTGCTGCCTTACAGAGGCTTTGACATCTGGTTCAAAAGTGCCGAGGGTTAGGGTCATATTTTGGAGAGCCAATATAACAAGGCAAGGACTGGTTTGTGTGGGGGGATCTAAAATGTAGGGCCTGGAGTGGTCAGCCGTTACTGCTTCTGGGATTGTACGGTGTCTATTGCACAGAGTCAAACTCCTTTTGGGTTCTAGGGGAAGGAGCTGCAAGCAGTCATGTAAGAAAGATGCCACGTTCCCCCTAAGGTTCTGTAGTAGACCAGCCACAGGAAGTCCTTGTGGACAAGCGTGGAGCAGGGGTTTTTCCTGCATTCAGAGACATCACGTACTGAGCCCTGGATTCCTATAGTCTGAAGCAGTACACAGCCATACAAATGACTTTTGAATTGGAACCATTTATCCAGCCGGTGATAAGCAATAAGACATGAACCTGGAGCTGTGAGTGTAGCTGAGAGGGAGAGACCGTGTCTGGCATGTTCAAGACCCTGGGTAAGGTCACCAGCACTGGAAAAAAACACCCCAGCATGGGCAGCAGCAACGATTACAGTCCCACAGTACTGAGATGTCGCAGGCAATAATGTCCTGTGCCATGCTGCTGAGCAATGTCTGAGGGGTGGATGTTAAATACATTTTCCTCTTAGCCACAGTTGGGATGCGGCCCGTCATAAGCAGAGGAGTGTCTACACTCAAGGGTCTTCCAACACAGCTTTGGGATGAATTGGATTTGAGTGCCCCAGGATGTCACACACTGAGTAAATATCTTAGAGTGGTCAACAAGGGACGCCACACTATCTGTGACCCAGGATGGAAAAGGAAGGGAGCTGTGAATTCACCTGAAGTTACTACTGCACAAGGAAAGGGGGCAGCCGTCAGCTTCCCAGAATGGAGGCACACACTTGTCATCTCAGCAGCTGGCGAGGCTAGGGCCAGGAGGATGCTGAGTTCCAGGCTAGCTGGGCTACTTAGTAATACCTTGTCTCAATGGGAGAGGGAGAGGGAGAGAAAAGGAGGGAGAGATAGAGGGGGAGAATGAGATTGAGCAGTTTTCAACACCCAAGGATTTATTTTCTTAGATGTGTTTCAAATGTAGCAAAGTAGAAAGAATTAGGAGACCAAATAACCTTGTGTCTATCAACTCTTTGAACAATTGTTTATCTTTTACCATATTTGTTCATTTCTACATTGCTTTTAAAAAACGTGTTTACTTTTTTACTTCATACCTGTATACAATGTATTTTGATGACATTCATCTCCTCTCCTTCCCCTAACTCTTCTCAGCTCCACCTCCCAACATCCACCCCCTCCCAACTTCATGCAACTTCATGCCTCTTTTTTTTTTTTTTTATAGCCCACCAAGTCTAGTTTACACTGCCCATATACTCCTGGGTGTGGGACCATCCGTAGGAGGGTGGCTGACCTACCAGGAGCCACACCCTTAAAGAAATCTGACTCTCCCTCCCCCGAAGCCAGTAACTGTCAACAGCTCCTTGGCTAGAAGAGGGAGGTTTTGAGTCCCTCTCCACTTGGTAGAGCATAGCTTTATTTGTTCTCAAGGACACCTAAAGAGATATTTTAGAGTCACATGACGAATGTTACTCATACTCAGTCATCTTGAGAGTCAGCTGAATATCCTCACCCCTGAAGGAAACTACAGGTAAATAGGTGTCATTCCACTCAGGCAACCTGGATCGGAGTGGACACCCTGTCCCCACAACCTCCTCACAGGAGCATGGTTTCTCAACTATTTCACCATGAGCCACTGTGCAAATTAAAGACTATGACAGGGAACTTTGATATACTTTATAGCTTGGGCTTCAGCCATTCAATTTACATTGTGGCTTCTCCCGATCCAATAATAATAGCTAGTCTCACACAGATGCCAAACACAGGACAGAGAAGTCCAAAGTGATGTCTGTATCCAGTGTTTGAGGTTCATTCCCAGCTGCTCCAGGGCCCATGTTATTTACCAACCAGGACCCATTTCTACTATAAGTAGGTTGCTTGGCAACATAGCTAACATGTACTATCTTATCTGGTTTCCAGGATATGGTCGCAGAATAATGGCTTTCCCCCAGTGTCCTAATCCCCGGCCGGACTCTGTGAACATGCTGTGTTACATGACATGGAGGATTACAGTAGCAGATGGGATTAGTGCTGTTGACCAGCTGATCTTAAGATAGGCAGGTTGTCCTGAATCATCCACTGGGCCTCATGTGATCACAGGGTATTCATAAGTGAAAGGGGGGACATGGGACTAGGTGGGAGTCGGAGTCAGACATGAAAATGCTACACCCATGGCCTTGAAGGGGACGCAGGGCCAAGTTTGAAAGTGTTCAGCCCCCACAATCTGGGAAAAGAAAGGTAAAAGACTTCCCTGAGAGCCCCTCAAGATAACATGGCCTTGCTAGACCTTGGCTTCAAATCTTTTTTTTTTTCTCTTTTTTTGAGACAGGGTTTCTCTGTGTAGTTTTGGTGCCTGTCCTGGATCTCGCTCTGTAGACCAGGCTGGCCTCGAACTCACAGAGATCCGCCTGGCTCTGCCTCCCAAGTGCTGGGATTAAAGGCGTGCGCCACCACTGCCCGGCAGCTTCAACTCTTAGAGACATGTTTTGGACTTCTGACCTCTAGAAATGTAAACAGTCGGTAATGCTTTTGTATACCGTTTGCTCCCGTGTGCTTGTCAGTTGGGTTGCAGAGGGGGATTAGCAGAGGGAGGGCAGCAGAGGGAGGGTAGCAGAGGGAGGGTAGCAGAGGGGGGTTAGCAGAGGGAGGGTAGCAGAGGGAGGGTAGCAGAGGGAGGATAGCAGAGGGAGGGCAGCAGAGGGAGGGTAGCAGAGGGGGGTTAGCAGAGGGAGGGTAGCAGAGGGAGGGTAGCAGAGGGAGGGTAGCAGAGGGGGGTTAGCAGAGGGAGGGTAGCAGTGAAGAGAGGTGGCCAGTGAGGCAAGACTCTCAGGCAGCATGACCTGCTTCTGGCCCCTCACCCCTTCCTTCTCCATCTCCATCTCTGGCCTTCCCCATCTCTCACCTGCTTCGGGCACACTGGATCACTGGAGATCCCCAACTGTGTATACCCTCCTCCTGGCCTTCTGCACCTAAGATGCATACACTCCACGTGGTCGCCAAGTTTACTGTACTTTGGACTTGAGTATTTTCCAATAGCCCATGGTCAAAAGCTTGTCCTCCAAACGTCACTTTCCGAAGGTAGAGCTGTGTGTTCTTGAAGGGGACTCTGAGGCCCTGGTCTCTTCCTCTTATTTTTTCTATTCTCTCTGGATACCAGGTGAGTAGCTTTGCTTTGCCAAACCAGGGCCAACTGATCATGGACTGGTTGGTACCTCAGAAACTGAGAATAAAATTTCATATAGCCCAGACTGGCCTCAAACTCACTATGTAGCTGAGGCTAGCCTTGAACTCCTGGTTTCCGGCCTCTACATCCTGAGGGATGGGATTTCAAGGCTGTGCGACCAGCTCATGTTGGATACTGATCTGCTAGTTTCATACAACATTTTGTCAGGTTTTGGCATTAAAATAACCCTGCCTTCCAAAGCTATGTGCCCTTATCTTCAAATTATCTCATGAAGCTTGGATATAATTAGCATAACTTTCCCCTTAAATGTCTGGTAAAATTTTCCCAAAAGAACATGTGGTGTTAGAATTTTCTTTGTTAAAAGGTCTTTGACTCCCAATTCACATTTGTTAGTACAATTATGACTATTCAGTTTTTCTACTTCTTTTTTGTATGAGCTTTGAGTGTATCTTCCATGGGGTTCAGACATTTAATCAAAGCCGTTGAATTTATGAACGTATAATTCTCTCTCTGAGAAATGACTAGGGGTGGTGCATGAATACCATAGTCATAGTGGAGATCAGAAGACAATCTGTGGGAGTTGGTTCTCTCTTCCCACCACGTTCCAGGGACTGAACTCAAGTTCTTTCCGACACCTTCCTTTTAACATTTGTAGGATCTGTAGTGATGCCTCCCCTTTTGTGCCTGATGTTGGAAGTGTGTATCCTCTTTGTCTGAGTCTGCCTAGAAGGTTAATGCTATAGACGTTTTCAAAGAATTTGCTTTGGTTCCTTTTCTTTTTTTTAGTATTGCTTTTGTGTCCTAAATTTCAGTGTCCCTCCTCCCCACCCCCCATTTATTGTTTCCTTTCTCTGCTATCTTTGGGTTTAATTTTCTATTTGTCTATCTTTTAATTTATGAAGACAAGGGTTGTCAATGATTTAAGGTCTTTCTTCTTTTCAAAAATAAGCTGTGAGTGGTATAAATTTACCTATAAGCACAGCTTTAGCTGAGCCCCATACAAATTAATATGAATTCAAAGAATTTTCTAATTTCCTATGTAATATGCTCTCTGGCGCTCAGAATGTGTAGAAGTGTGTGCTCTATTAGGTTAGTTTTTAAAGTCTTTGCAATTCCATGCCATGGCATCTAGAGGTCTGCTGAGATTTTAGTGGCAGTGTCACTCTTACTTTGGTTCTCACGGCTTTTGGATCTTTGGGCCTGTCCTAAACACACACAGAGATGAGGCTGTAATTCTGTGGTTAATAAAACGGATGTGGTGATCCTCTTCTCCCCCCTCCCCCTCTCCAGGATTCCTCTCACACATTCTACTTCATAGGAGATCCTTTCCTATTTCCTTGGAGGGAAAAACAGAGTTTATCTTAAAGCTACAGCCCAAAGGGCTGCCACCTCACCCCAGTTCTAAAACAGCAAAGCTGTGAGAGGAGAAGGGAAGAACCACAGACCACCCAGTCCTCCACGTAGAAAGGCCGTCTCTCTCCCAGCACTACACCAGCTTCCTACACGTCAGCTCCTCCCAGACAACTCGGGCAACTCCATGAAAGCTGGGGTAAAACAGAAGGAGACTCATCTCCAGTTGGGTGGCTTCTCTTGTGACGCACCTCTTGCACCATCCACATACCTTCCTGTGCTCTCTGGAGCCCTCTGATCATTGCCCTTTCTGCTTTTCTGGAGTCTTAGTTGCAGTTATGGAGGGAGGGGCTGCTGTGAGCTTGCTCCATCCTGGACACTCTAAGTCCCTCCATTGACACCTTTTTATTCTTGTCTGATTCACACCTACTCAACTCTCATGACCTCCAGGACATCTTTCCTGATCACTCCCACCTCCCCTGGCGACAACACACTCATTCTCTCTGTCTCCCTACCAACCAGCAGCTTAGCAAGGAGGAAGGCTTCATGTCCTTCCTGTTGCTACATCCCTGGCTCTCCAAGCTGAAGAAGGAAGGGTGAGATGGTTGTTTCTATTCTATATCCGAGTCTACAGCAAAGACACAGAACAGACACTTGAAAATTGTAATTATAAAACTGCAGAGACTCCCTGGATGCTGGCGAGGGAGGTGGAGATCCCTAGGTTTTTGGGGTTCAGACACAGTTAAAACAAAGGAGCCTGCAGGCCTCTGCTAGGGCAGAGCGGGGAAGGTAGTCTGGTACTTCAGATTATGTCAAGTTCTGTCTCACATGACATCATGTCCACAGAAAAGCTATTTTTATAATGGGAAGTGACATTTGGGGAAAAATGATAAGTTTTGAGTTTTCCATGCAATTTTAATTGAAGAAAGAACAATGCTGTCATAGTCCAGCTCCTGGTATTATTATTCAAGAAGGATGAATTTCCTATCACTATTCTTAGGGCAAACCATTAACATTTGAATTAATGAAGAATCCATCCATTTATCTGAATAGGCTGACTTTGTTCCAAAGTCTGAGGACTCTACATCGTATAAATTTACTTCCTGTTTCACTTGCTTCCAAGTGAGATCTCTGCACAAGTTCAAGCGAGCTCTGTGCACCGAGGCAGTGCACAGCTTTGCCTGTCTGCACCACACCTCGCTTGGCAGGTTCTTCAGTCAGCTTGCAGTGTGCCTTGGCCTACAGTGCCATTGAGAACAGGCCCCTGAGTGGCAGAAACATGCTGCTGCTGAGGTGCGGCTCTCGGTACCACATGGCCGACTGTCTGCAGCCTGGGGACAGCTGGCCTCTAAGGATCCCTGGAGAAGCAAGAGTCTGCTGAGGACCCAAGGTGGGAGGGATAGGTTGGAGCAGGCAGTCGCCAGCCCGTGGAAGTGGTATTACCTGATGGTCTTCCTGGGTTTTAGAGGAGGGACTAAGGAAGCATGTCCTTTGGATATAGACCTTGTCGCCTACATGAGGACCCGCGAATGGCATCCCTTCCCCTCCCTGCACTCTCTCCTTGCCCTGAGACAATTCTCTTCTCTCTCACCCTCTCAAACTTCTCCTGCTACTTTCCCTAGCTCTTTTCAAACACAGGCTTACTTTTTTTTTTCTTTTGAGAGAGAGGAAACTCATAGATTTCAGTCTGGCCTCAAACTCACAATGTAGTCAAGGAAGATCTTGAACTTCTGATCCTCTTGTTTCTACCTCGTTCTAGCTTGTTCTAGGCATGTGCCACGGTGTCTGGTCTGTGTAGTGCGGGGGTTGAACCCAGGGCTTTGGGTATGCTAGGCAAGCACTCTACCAACTGAGCTACACCTCCAACTGCCTCCTCCCCAACTTCCTCTTTCGTGTGTGTGTGTGTGTGTGTGTGTGTGTGTGTGTGTGTGTGTGTGTAATATGTCACCCAGGCTGGCATCAAACTCACTAGGTAGTTGAGGCTGACCTTGAATTGGTCCTCTTGCCTTCACCTCCCTAGGACTGGGACTATGTAAATACATCACCACGCTCCACTTAGTTTTATAGCAGTTTTGGACTCACAGAAACACTGAGCAGAAAGCACAGAGTTCCTATACGCCCTTGAGCCCACCCACACTCTCCCCCACAATCAGCATTCCACCTCTGAGCCGGGCATTTCTGACAGACCACAAACACTGACCAGTTTACGCCACGGCTCTCTCTTGGAGTGAATATTCTGTAGGCCTGTCTGCACGAATGTGTAACACATCCACCTGCCATGCATCCTACAGAATAGACTCTCGGCCTCAGAAGTTCTCTGTACACCATCTATCCACCTGGCCCTTCCCCTGGCAATTATTAACCTTCAAAAGTATTTGTTTATTACTGTGTGTGCGATACGTGTACATTTTGGCATGCATGTTCCATGGCACATGGGGAGTCAGAGGACAACTGTGAAGTTGGTTCTCTCCTTTCACCTTTACATGGGTCCTGGGGATAGAACTCATGTCCCTAGGCTCAGCAGCAAGCACATCTACCCACTGAGTTATCTTTTTGGCCCCAATTGTTGATAGTTTTACTGTCTCCAGAGTTTTCTTTTCTGAAATGTCATGTAGCTGGGATCGCTGTCTGCGACTGACTTCCCTCACTTAGCAGCATGCATTTCACGGTTCCCTGTGTCTTCTCAGGGCTTGCGCATACATAGCAAGCATCCCACAGCAGCCCCAGTCCTGGTAGCTTCTGCACCTAGGGTTCCCACCTAAGCAAATTCATCTCAACATCAACAGTAAGAGGAGACTTAAGCTTAACCAATCAGAAACCAGCTAACCCCATTAACAAGGACTTTCCACATTAGCCAATCAAACGTAGTTCATCTTGCATCTGTACACGTCTTACTCATGTCTTCTCTCTGCACCTCTCTTCTGTCAGTGGAGACCTGACCTGAATTGCTTATGGTCTGTTATTACTTAACTTCCAAGTCTGTCTCTGTCCAAATCCAGTCATCTTCCTCATCTGCAGGGAGTACATTTCAAGGCCCTTCCCCCCATCCCTGTGAATGCCTGAAACTGCTATGGGTTTTCCTACGCATATTTACCTATGAAAAAGGTTGTTCTTTCCTGAACACAAATACTGTGACAATTTGCTAACTGAGATGGCTACTAAGTAACTAACAGGTAGGTACCATATACAGCATGGATACACTGGCCAAAGCTGATTCATGTCATGGGTAGAACAAAGTAGAGACATGATTTAGTCTACATGCACTCCTCCTGGGACACACACTGCCCACTGAGGCTGCAGAATGGCTTGTAGACTGTGCTGGAAAAATGGAATCGATGGGTTGCTGGGTCTAGAGATGTAGCTTGAACGTTTGGAAAAGGTATTTTTCAGATGGGACAATATACGAGGAGTCATACTTGCTACAAAAATCTATTTCCATTTTCAATTACTTGTGTGACTCAACCAAGCTTCCATCTTTCTGCATTTGCTTTGTCGTTCTCTTGCCCCAAGATGATGACAATCAAACAAAATGCTGCCAGTGGGAACAAAACCAATGACATCAACTGGCAAATTCATGGTCTGCCAGATGCTGTCACACGCCTCCCTCCTCCTTTTGAGATCGGAGATCAAGTTAATAGCTTGATCCTGAAAGAAAAGACCGACGAGTGTAGTTTTCATTGTGTATTCACAGAATGCATCACACCAAATGACTGCTCAGAGACAGCTGCCTCCAGAGAGCGAGGAAGCGTGGCTCCGGCGGACGGCTGCCGCCCACCGACGCAGCGCTGACTCACCTGTTACACACGTTACAAAGAGCTCTCTGCAGTGGTTTTCTCTGCAGACAAGACTCATTCATGTTGCTCGAGTATGCTATGCATGGGAGAGAATATTTTAGCAGTAGTGGAAGAATAAATGGGACACACAAGTCTGGAAACGATCTAGATCTTTTCCAGGAAAGGAGATGTGCAAGCCGACCTGGCTATGTCTTCAAGGGGCTGACAGCCCAGTGCAGATCTGAAACCATGCAGATCTGCTCACGGTGACCTGTCCCTGAGCACAGGAGTAGCAGACAATGCCAGGTTGGGCCAGAGACAAGCAGGGACAAATTCCATCCCCTCCTGGATGACAGCATCTGACCTCTGTGCCAGGGCCCCCTTGTTGAGTGTCTTTCTGAAAGGGGGACATTCCACCTTCTCAGAGGATGGACAGTGCAGGAAGGTGGCTTTCCTTCTTTCCACCAAGATGTGTTAATTTATCATTTTAGTGACCTGACCCTGACAGAACATCTTAAGGAGAGGGATTGTTTCTTTTAGCTCAGTTTCCCCGGGCTCTCCTCACATCATGGTGGGCAGGAGGGCAGAGAGAGGTGACACAGGATAGGACCAGGATGAGACAGAGGCCTTAAATGACACACTCCAAATGGCCCTGGCCCTAAGAATGCTCTTACTGAACCCATGAAGGAACATTGGCTGCAACGGAGTCCTGATAGCGTAACTGCCTCTGGCCTGTGGCGACAGCCATCCATGGACCGAAACCTCTGAAAGCCAGAGCAAATCAACGCTTCCTTATGCTCCCGTCAGGCATTTATCACAGAGACAGAAAACCAACACAGGGGTGTGTCCATGGATCCCCCAGGCCCGAGGAGGTTTATTTCAAAATAAGAGAGAGCTATCTCCCATGTGATATGTACCACAGAACCGCCGTCTCTTCCTCCAGCCTGTCACGCCCTCTCTGGCAACCCATTCCTTGTCTCATTTTTCCTGCATGCACCTATTCTATCTCAAGAAGCTCATTTATTGTTGAAATGACTTTTGAGGTTTTTTTAAAAGGTGATTTATTTTTATTTTATGTACTTTGGTGTTTTGCCTGCTGGTGTGTCTGTGGAAATCACCTGGAACTGGAGTTACAGACAGTTGTGAGCTGCCACATGGGTGCTGGGACTTGAACCCGAGTCCTCTGGAAGAGCAGCCGGTGCCCTTAACTGCTGAGTCATCTCCCCAGCCCTGACTCTTGAGTTTCTTGCCTCTTATTGGTGATGAGGAGACTAGGCTGACGGGGAGTGGGGTGTGAGGAAACCAGTGACATCTGCCGCTGTGTCCCTGGTGGTTAGAACACCTGTCCATGGTTAGACATCCGGAGGCTGAAGGTGTTCTTCCCTGTGCAGCAGAAACTAAAACACCAGGGCACTTTCCCAATCCCCGCGTGTATACCAACTACACTAAGGGTTTGCATTCTCCAGAGACCTTGGCTTCATTATACTGTCATTTGCACAGTGGTTTTGACACCCTTTGAGAGCTTGTTTGGAGGCTCTGTCAGGGGGGTGCAGCTACCTTTCACCAGGACCGTCCTCCTCTATGGCGGGAGGTCATCCTCCCACACTGCAGAAGGCTGTCCTCTCCGCCTACTAAGTGTGTAGATTCAGGAGGGATGGATGTAGAGCCATGAGGGAGGTAGAGGACACCCACCTAGCCAAGCAGATCAGCCAAATCAACACCGCTGATTAATGTAGTGACCGATGCCACAGCCAGATCACCCTCACATCCTTGACTCCCCTTACGGGCTTTTCAAGAAGATCATGGGAAGAAATAGCCTATAAAACCGTTACCCCGCCATGGTTTGGGACCTCTTTAAAGGTCTACAACACAGGACCCAGTGGGTAGACCCACCGGGGTTAGCCCGCTCTATTTCTCCAGAGTGTACTATTATTTTGATTTGATGAAATACACTTCTGCTTGAAGTAGCTGTGTTTTCTCTGCTGAATCCATTCCTTTGAGAGATCTTCACCCCACTGTTTGAGAATAATCCCCCTCTGAAATGCACATCCAGAGGGCAGGAGCTCTGTGCTTCCCTCTACTGCCCACATCCTGTTCCCTGCTGCTCTATCATCTCCGGCTGAGAACGCACAGTGAGAAAACCCAACTGAGATGTACAGAATGAGGGACTAAGGAGGCAGGAGGGGGGAGCCAGACCTAAGAGCATCACACAGCAACCACACGTGTACCCCCCAACCAGGGCAGGAGAAAGGCACACCCTAGGAACCTGGGATGGCAGAGTGGAGACTGGGCATGCTTCCTGGGGTGTGCATTGAATGTGTGCGGAAGGGACTGGCCTGGAGAGACACAAAAGACACAAGGCAGGAAGAGAGGCAAGGAGCGACATGCTGAACTGCTGCTGGGGAGGCCATAGTGGGAGGTGGGCTCCTGAAGATGCCAGCATCTCCCCTTCAGGTAAAATTCAACTGAAGAGAAAGTATGTGACACTGAGTGAGTCCTGTTCCTAAATCTCCACCTTCCCCTGCCCCTGAAACTTCAGAGGACATTATCTTTCCTTGTTTCTTCTCTGGAGGTCAGTTAAGGGACTGGGATCCTCTACCCACTGCTCACCATCACCTCATTTGGCCACCCCCCCCCCTCCACCCCTGCCCTGGCAGGTCAGAGAGCCTGTCACTCTACCAAAAGAACATTCTTGCCCTCAGATGACACCAAACATGCCTGCAGAACGTGGCTCTATTTGCTGGGCAGCAGGCTGCCCCTTCTGGACAGATGACTAGGGGTGGAGCGGTGGTGGCTAAGCACCCAAGGGCTGAGAGGAGGCGAGTTAGCTGGGTACATGGAGGGGAGAACTTCCTCGAGAGAGCTGAACAGAACCAAACGCCATCAACTCACTTCCTTTTAGTGTGCCACAGGCGATGGGCCACAGCAAGGGCCTGCTGGAAGTTTTCACCCACAAATGACCTGCCGGCAGGCCGAGGCAGTCCAAATGACTTCTCAGCTGGGCTGGAGAGACCCTAGAGTGGACACAAACACTAGGCATGCCCAACTGTCCACAAAGCTAAGAGATTCGCAAGCCTCAGATGACAGTGTGTGAG
Organism: Peromyscus leucopus; assembly: GCF_004664715.2. NCBI lineage: Eukaryota > Metazoa > Chordata > Mammalia > Rodentia > Cricetidae > Peromyscus > Peromyscus leucopus. The sequence goes on from NC_051067.1 coordinate 48,101,722, forward strand.
CGCCCTGGGCTGCTAGAGGCCTCCAAGAGTAGTGGGGAGAAGACGTGCACAACTCTTGCTTAGGGGTGTGACAGTCACTTTGGGGGCATGTGGCCCCACGCAGAGTGGTCCATGCTGTGCTACTATAAAGGGGCCGGCCAAGCCTGTGCCCGCATTGTGCCCTGCCTCCCAGAGCCTGACCCTTGTAAAGACCGACCCCATACAGAGCATAATCACCCCTCTGTGGAGTCTGTCCCCACCTTCCCAAGAGCTTCTGGTAACAGCTGGACCACTGTCAACCTTTGTGACAGTGTGGGTCCTTTCTTTGGGGGGGGGTCCATCATCCCCTCCTGATCTCTAAGCCCGATTCTTCTATTTGGACAGCTTGGAGGGGGTGAAGAAAAGGCCTTGAAGCTGTGCCTCGGACACAATGCCAGCAGGACCCAGAGGGAAGGAGAGGGCCACAAGAGCAGTCCGGGACAGCTAACGCTCATGAGCACTGTATGCCCCTGTGTTGGGGGGAAGCAGCACCTCACTCAAAGCGACAACGAAAGCTTTTCCCCTTTCTCTAGGAACCTCTTCAATGTTCATTTCCAAAGGCAGAGCTGACCCAGCTCCTCAGAGAGAATTCTGAGGAGAAAGGAGGACATGTCGTCGTCTTTGGGAGGAGCCACATCCAACCTCAGTCCCTCACTCTTCTCTTCCACGTGGCTCAGTAGATTTCACTTGTTATCTTTCCACTCCTTTGTTGAAGTCCCCACCACCCACCAAGGGCACTGCCAGGACACTTGTCAACTACGATGCTTTGCAAACCTCAAGCCTGCAATTTTGTCCCTTGAGGATCATCTGAGGCCATTCTCATCACGTACCCAGCAAGCGCTACCCCCCCCCCACCCAGCCTTGGGCCTGCTCACCTGGGCTCCCACCGCCCTATCTGCCTCTGACAGGCTCAGCCTTTGTAGATCTGCCTGTAGACACCCCAAGACCTCCAGGCCCATGATGTACAGTGTCTCCATTACTCCTCATGAGTCCTCACTCCTGGTGGACTCAGCAGCACCGCTTCCACACAGTCCCATCTGCCAGAGACCGCAGCAGCTGCCGGCCCAGCCGCTCCACGGCTCAGCGCAGCCCTCTCTTTACAAGTGTCCCGATTTCTCTGCATGAATCTTGCAGCAGCTTTTCCTGCCTGTCTTGTTCCCTGTGTGGAAGTTTCGCTTGTGTTTCCCCCTCTGGATTCTTGAAAAGCTTTGGCTTCTTCTTAGTTTTTAGGCAGCCACTTAAAGCCTTCTAGTAGCAGGGTCCTCTGCTTTTCTCCCATCCCCCTACTCTGACATGTGTGGTTTCTCTTACTTTCGGGGAAAATCTCTTCGCTATCCGGTCTTGATGTCTTTGTAGAATTCAAGAAGTTTCAGCTTTTGGTTTAAGAAAACTGAGTGAATAACTGTGACCTGAATACTAAAAGTCTCAATGGTAGAATATGTCTAAAGAAAATAAAAATGTTGCAAAGGAAAAAAAAAAAAAAGGAAACCAGCAAGATTGGATTGCAGAATGTAGATTTAAAAAAAAAAAATCAGACATTGCTTCAAATCCCCCCCAACACACAGAAATGTCTAATACAACTCTGGACATGCCCTGCTTGTCAAACCGAATGAAGCGAGACAAAGTAAGAAAGGTGTCGGTGGGGTGTGGCCGTGAGTAGACCCAGACCTTGGCCAACCATTGGCCGCCTTCCCTGCAGGAGCTGGGTGTGCCCTGTGTGAGTGTGCTGTGGGTGGGTGGAAGCACACAGACACTCTCAGCCCCAGTGGCCAGGGATCCTGAGATGGGACAAGGGCAAGGGAGGGTCCTGTGCCCATCTGGTGTTCCACAACTCTGAAGAGCATTTGAGATTTGGGAGCTCTGGGGGCAGCCATTCTTTAAACACTCTGCAACGGACAGAGGAAAGCTCCCTTCTCACAGATTGCCAGGAAAAAGGTGAAGGCGGCTGGTCAAACAGGCATGAACTGGTGGGGATGGCCCTTCCATCCCTGTGCAGTTTCCTGCCCCGGGGTCCCTCCACGGCTTCCTCTCTAGACTTCATTACAGGGGTAAGGATTGGAGCCTGAGGGTTGCATGGTCACAGTTCTCTCAGCCCGAGAGTCCCTTGGTTGGCAATGCACCCCAGTAGGCCCCCACATTACCAGTACCACCTCTCAGCAGGCCTGAGAAATCCATCAACCCCAAGTTCAGCCTGCTGTTTCTCAGGACTGAAAGCGCCAGGTGCCTCCCACAGTGGTCTCTCCTAGGTGAGGAAGTAGCTGCCTTCCTCCTTGCAAGCCAACATGAGGAAAAGGGCGGCGGAGGGGCGGGGGTGCTCCAGTGATGAAGAACTAGCTAGCCTGCACCCAGCCCAGGTGCCTTGCTGCAGCCGTGGGGGCCATCACGCCTCACTCTGGAGGCAGGAGTGACGCTTTTTCACTGGAACCCCGGCACAGCCTCGCAGGCTTGCTCTGATTGAGATGCCAGCCAGAGTGCTGCCAGCCTTTTACAGACCCGGGAGCCCTGAGACCTGAGGACAGGATTTATCTATCACCCGATCAAACTTTCCACATTTGAAGGTATCCTCACATCTTAGATCAAAATACACGACAAGAAGCAGATTCGACTAAATGAAGGCGCCTTTTGCAGCCATAACTGGCATCTCGCCTCATTATTTCCCAGGCGACTAAAAATTAAAGCAAAGCTCGCTCTCCCAAGGCTATGCCCCGCGAGCTCAGCAGCGCGTTTCAGCACCAGCTTTGGGGACAGTCGCCATCAGGAGGGAGGGCACAAACTCCTCAGAGTCACCAGGCGCTCCCCCTCTACCCAAGGCAGGTATCCATGCGTCAGGAAAGCAGAGGGCTTCTGTGAACCCCCGCCAAAAACACTGCTCCAAACAAAATCTATCAGTGGTCACGCCACCATCCCTATGGTCCTCTGCACTGGGGACGCCCCTTGTCCAGAGGACAGCAATTACTCTAAGCCTCGCGCATGCAGGAGGGTCCCCTAGGAGTCTCGACCCGCCGCGACCCCGGGGGATTAGGCTGTGTCCCCCGAGGCCCGGACTGTCTGTGCACAGGAAGGAGGCTCAGATTGGAGGCGCCCCGCGGTGGTGCATCAAGCGGCCCCTGCCACATGGAACCACAGGTCTTTTGTGTCTCGTGCCGCGGCATCTCCAGGGAAGGAGACCCAGGAGCCAGAATGTCTCTCCAGTTCCGAGACTTTTGATTTCGGCTCGGCTTTCATGGAGCTGGAGGGGCCTGGGCCGAGGTTCCCCGACGAGGCGCCGCGCCCTCCAGGGGGCTCGGGCGCCACTTACCGCAGCCGGCGCGCAGCCGGTGCCGCTCAGACGTGGGCTGGGTCCCCGGCGCGGCACTTGAGGGGGGCGGCCAGACCAAGTGGCATCGCGAGCCTCGGGCTCGGTGCAAACGCGCCCCGCGCGGCCGTCCGCTGGGTCCCGGGCCACAGAAGACTGTGCGCGTCTGGGGAGGAAGGGGGCGCGGCGCCGAGCCCAAGCCACAGCAAAGCCACCCGCGTGCAGGGCTCGGGGTCTGCGCAGCGGGCCCACGGGGTGCAAGACCGTGACCCCCAACCCTAGTCTGCTGCGCCACGCTAGCCGCACCCACTCCCGCGCACCCACTCCGCAGCAGGTCTCCTCCCGCACCGGGAGGGGCCGGGAAATCCCGCCCGCCGCCGCCGACGTCATTGGTGCGTCACTGGGGCTCCCGCGCCGGGCTCTGCACGCCCCTAGCCCCTCACTTCACCCAGACCCGCCCTCCCGGGGCGCGCGCATCCTGGAGGGCTCAGGGCTCTGGGGCAGACCCCCCACCCAAGTGCAAAGTGAGGATGGCCAGCTCAGGGTACTTCACCTGGGGACACTTAGGGTGCCTCAAGCCGAGGAAGGTGGGTGCTGCCAGTGCAGGAGCTGAACATCTGGAAATGCGCACGGTCCTTAAGCCGACGTCGCTAAGCAACGTTGGCAAGACCGCCACACAGCCGGGCTGGGCAGAGCAGCTGCCTCGCAGCCAGCCACTGGAGTGCAAGTGGACAGCAGGGCGCTGCAGCCGCGGGGAATCCTGGCGACTCCCAGCAGTGAGGCGGTCGTGGCTGGCCAGGCCTCGCCCTAATGGAACTGTGTCTTGTGATTCTTACTGTAAACCGATAAATTACATGAGTTACCGTATACTCCTTCCTTGAGGGAGAAGCAGCTTCAGCCACGTCTGTTTTCCAACTCTCATAAAATGACACAAAGCCCTCTAAAGACAGAAGCCCGGAATTCGTTTCGAGCAGAGTTGCTAAGATGCGTAGAGAAGGAGGTCGTGTTACTTCTGTCTATAAACACCACTGACAGGGAGATTTCTTGAAAACCTTCCTCCTGTCTACCTTCAGCGACCATTCCTGCTGTAAGTGATGCTGGATAGGGTACCGCAGATTTAGCTCACGTCTCCCACTTTATCCTGGACAAAGGTGCACCTTGGCGGAGAGGAGCTGCCCCAAGAGGTCAGAAAGGCCCATTGGGGCAGAAAAATCACACAGATTGTCTTCATAGCTCTCAGGAGTCCCTTTAGGTCGCAGAATTAAACTACTACGCAGTGATTTAGCCAGTAATGTTCACAGCACAGAGACTGAGTGAGAAAGACCCAAATATACTGCAGTTGAAAATTCAAGCAGCACAAAATTGTGTTCACTAATTCACTCTCAGATCCATCATCTCTCCTGCTATCCCTGGTTCAGTGGTACACTCATTCCCCAAACTGGCTACATCAAAGTTGAGCTTAGGTTTTCTTTTACGAGAATTCTAACGATTTTGGTGCCAACTGTTCAGTTGTAAGGGATGTCAACAGATAAACTCTGGTAGACTGGACGGCCACTGGGACACCTCGGTCTCTCCCAGGCTCTTTTATGTCTCATGCACATATAGACCAATGTTCAACCTCTAGGGCTCTGGAGGGGGGAAGTTGTATTCCTTTGGGCCACCACCTACAGAAAGATCTCACCCTTTTCCAGTAGCAACTGTTCTTGGGTCCAAACCTGTAACACACCGGCCTCTGCGAGACATGAAACATCCTAAGTATAGCACAATCAAGGATAGTTAGAAACAGCACAGTACTGATTGTACAGTGTTGAATGCACAGGGTATAGCGTAGCAGACTCAAAGAGACCAGTTGCTTCTGGCACAGCAGGCAACAACTGAACTTTTACTCTCAAAAGGAGATCTACATACGGATTTTTCAGGAGCTCTCAATGTAGTTGTGCTAACCTCTGAGAGAATATATGTGTTCAATTCTGCCATTCTCAATCCTATTTAACAAGTGGTTTAGTCTGTGTTTTTTTTTTTTTAATCACAGCAACAGGAGAAGAAACTAAGTTATTCAACCACTATGAAAACTATAGTGTAGATTTTTACTAAGATCTCAGAAAACACTGTTCTAAAAAACTAATTGCATTTTAAGAACAGTTTGAACAAGATCAAAATTCGAGAATGAAAAGAATGCTTCTTGTAATCAACTGACAGAAGCTGGGGTGAGACCAGCTTATTTCACAGTGAGGATGCACCAAACTTACCACAGATCGTCTTTTAAAATCTTACCTCTCATCGGCCCTGCTCACGAGAGGAGAAGCTCTCAGGGCTGCAGAAGGAAGCTGGTGCCAGCCTGCCTTCGGAGGACACATCCTGCTATGGGATTTCCCTCCTGCAGCAGCAGCAGCAGGATGTGCCTTTTGGTCCGTGTCTTGTCTCCCACAGTGCATTTTGAGTGTGTGTATTTCAGTTTAGCAACCAGAGCTGCCTGCTGGCTTTTGAAGTGTCTTGGTTTCATAATGCATAAAGTGTTGCCCTGATTAGAGGAGTTTGTGTGCGCGCGCGCGCGCGCGCGCGCGCGCGCACACACACACACACACACACACACACACACACACACACACACAAATGGTAAAGCTATCCAAAATATGAGGCACATTTGGGAACAAATTGAAACATTTTGTCACCTACGTGGGGACCAACTAAAGGCTACGTGGGGACCAACTAAAGGATAATCAGCAATGAAGGGGGCTCCTGAGAAAGAAAACCCAACAGGAAGTAAAATGATGGTGTTTCTTTTGTCTCTACTTACCTTTCCCAACACCTTAGCTCTTCTTTGTCAATTTGGGGCATTAGCAAGTTATCCAAAATAGTGGGAACGAGATAGTCAGGAAAGAGCTCCAAAGGGCCTCTCCTTTCTGCCTCCTTAGATATCCAAACAGGCAGGCAGAGGGAGGACAGGGGTTTGGCAGGCTCACACTGATAAAGCGCTGCTGCTGACTTCCCTGGGACAGAAAAACACTAAAGCAGACTGAAAAGCTGGGAAGCAGCACAGATGCATGCAGAGGAGCAGCGGTTCCCGCCCTGTGCCTTCTGTTGCTGCAGGCACCCGCCACTCCGCAGCCTTCCCCAATGCGAAGGCTGGATCCCCGGCCTGGACCTGCTACTGGCATTCCCGCCAAGGTCTTGGAATGTGTACCATCCGCAACACTTTGGTGCCTATCTTCACTTAGATTTCTATTCATCCATTAGGTAGCAACAGCACTTTTAGTCATTAAAGAGGCTGTCTACCTGGGCACAGTGGTGCGTGCATGCGATCCCAAAACTCAGAGGACAGGACGTTTCAGGCTAGCCTGGGGGACACAGAAACCCTATCTTACAAAACAAGGGCTGGGAATGTAGCTCAGTGGTAGGAGGCTTTCTAAATCACCCCTACCTAAAACAAACTCTTCCTGCTATTCTCAGAGCACCTCAGTTCCACCTCCCCAGCACTTACCATGGATTGCAACTTACACATAGGCTGAGTGCTACCTGCTGCATTTACAGTGGTTCCTCGCCAGCTGGCAAGGCCCATGCGGGAGGAACAGCTGGACTATGTGACCTCATATCCTCAGCTCTATTCTCAATACGGGCCTGCCGCAAAGAAGGGACAGACACTCTGCTATTTAAAATGAGCAGCCGATCTTGGGACTGATGTGTTAAGTTCATTTAAGGACAGGAAAAGTTGAAATATAGCATTTTAGAACAAAAAAACTAAAATTAAGGAATGAGAGTTACCTTATTTATTCCTAGTAGTAGAAATTTATAGGGGAATTTAAGGAGAACAGATGGGGCTTCTTAAAAACTTTCCTGAGGAGACAAGAACAAACATCTCACCTCAGACAGGACCTCAGAGACAGAGACAAATGATTTCATTCCAGTGTAGCTTGGTGAACCAATGTGTTTAATTCGGGTTGCTTACAGAAGCATGGGCACCACTGAAGGGAAAAAATTTCTCCTCCGGAGACTCTTAAGTGTCATTAGGAAGGGGCATGACCTTGGGAGCCTTTCCTCAGAGCAACCATTAACTGTGTAAGTTCTGTGATAGGGGTAGGACCTTGTGAGACCCTCCTTCAAGGTACTCTTGAGTGTCAACAAACCTTTAGGGAGGCTGAGGATTCCTATAAAACCTCAAGGAAGAGGTGGCTTGGGAACCATTTCCTCCTAGCAACCATTGGCTACCTATAAATTCTTGGGAGGGAGATGCCTTGTGTGCCTCTCCTACCCGTGACAGAAAGTTAATGGGCCCAGTCTTGTGCAAGTCTCTTGATGATAATCACAATGGCTTAGAGTTCAAAAGGACAACAGACATGACAGGCGTGGAGAACACCTCACAACACCCCACCCTCTCCTCCAGTTCCTACATTATTTTCCTTCCCTTCCACAATGTTCCCTGAGACTTATGCACAGTGTGTCTCATTTAGCCCGGGCGTTCAAAAGTCACTTATTCTCAGCACTTGGGCCAGTTACAAGTCTCTACAGTCATCACTGCCCACTGTAAACAGTTTCTCTGACCAAAGCTGACAACCCCTGTAATCTATGGGCATACAAGTAAATATTAACCAGGCAATCTGAAAGGCACTATGAAAACTAGTCGGAAGGGAGAAGGCTTCCAACTCAGTCCCAGCTTGGTTTTTCTACATTCTGCAAAGCTGGTGGCGTCTTCAGCAGTTTGGCCTTACCATCCAGTTTTGGTGGGCAGTCAACAACAGTGGCAACGGCCTACACTGTTTAGGGGGTTATAGGTCTCCTTGGCCAAAAACTAATAGGGAAGAATCCTATTCCTACCACTAAAGTGTATGTTCCATTGCTCTACGGCCTCTCGAAGTGCCCTTTCCCACCCCTGCAGCGTGTGCGTGTATGTGTGTGTGTGTGTGTGAGAGAGAGAGAGAGAGAGAGAGAGAGAGAGAGAGAGAGAGAGAGAGAGAGAGAGAGAGAGAGAGAGAGAGAGAGAGAGAGAGAGAGAGAGAGAGAATGAGAGAGAGAACCTGTGGCAGTTTCCACACAAGACAGGGCTTATTTGCATCCCTTGCTGACGGGCTTTGGCCTATTGGTGACTCTTAGCTATTTTCCAGCCTACACTGAAGCCGTGTGGCGAGACTTTAAATGAATTTAGTGATCAGTCTAGGGGTGCCTGAGGGCACATTGCATGTACTTTAGTAAGGATATCTGCTTCTTGGCTTCTGGGAAGACTCAGTGGGCTCTGGACTCTTGGACAGAGAACTACGGACTGATTCCTCCCACATCTCCGTGTTTCTTCCCCCACTAAGCCATCCATGAAGTTGGGCTAAACCCAACTTAAGTGCAGACAGTCACAGGCCATGTCTCATGAGATACTACTATCTATAGGACTCTTAATTCAATCCACAGGCTGTTCTTTCCTTCTTTCTAGCCACATGGTATCTGTGTTTTATCTGCATGGCTGCAGCCACACAATCTCATCTAGAGCCTTAATTGTAGCAACAGTGCCAGGCATCTATGGGAGTGGCAGCATTCCTTCTATGAGCTATGGCTTCATTGTTGGTTCTGTTCCTTGAGGAGGCTCAGTGGCTTGAAGGAAACTGGCCCCAGCACAGCCAGTGATGAGTAACAGGACTTTCGGATACACCTTGTTCTGCAACAGCCATGGGCTGGGATCTGGTCATAACATACAAGACATATAGAAGACACAAGTGTAAGTCTAGTTTTAGCAAGTTTATTTCCAAACTGAAGTGGCAGTATGTATAAGGTAACAGCATGTGATGACTTCTAGGGATGTGTGCTACAACATGCATGTTATAAAGCGTTTCCAACATATACATACTAGGTTTCATGCTCAATAAATAATCCCCCCAATGAATTTTCATTTTTACATAAAAATAGAATATTGCACTCTTAACAAGACCAGATATTTTGCATATTTTCTCTTTAGATAATGATGAAACTTGGTCCTTTAAAAAAAGCCAAGACTGCATAGCATCCCTATTCTAATAGGAGACTAATTTGAAGTTCTCAGTAAAAAAATGAAAGCTAGATAAATAGCTGAATTTTTAAAAACAAATCAATCACTTCAACGTGAGTAGGAGTAATGTTATCTCTGCTCATAAGTGAACCTCAGGAGTAACATGTGGCCCATGTCAATGTGACCTAAAGGTCTCCTGAGGCCCTGCCTCTCCCATGCCTGTCCTCACAGCAGAGACTCTGGAATTGCATTTTGTAGATACAAGCAGAATGTTTTACAAAGTCTGGAAGTTACAAAAGTAGTTCTGTAAACATTATATGAGTCAAATTTCCAAAACAAATGCACAAGTCATTCATAGGCAGCAACACATGCTTCTATCCCATGGTGACATGTTTCTGAGCCTGCCTACAGTTTTCAAAGCCACTAAAACAGCACCTCTAGTAAAAATCCAGCGGTCCCAGCGAGGCACACATGGCGTTCCAGACTAGGAGCTGTCTTCTTCACATGCCATGGCGCACATGTCAGGCTTCCCACCTTCCCCAGGATTCTCAGATGGCAGCTTGGTAGGAACAAGTAAAACTGGTTTCCTAAAGCAACTCACTCTGCCTTCTGCTTGACACTCGCTGACTTCTTTTCCTTCACGGCTCTGTCTCACAGCAGAACACTCTCTTTGTGGATTGGATTAGCTGCTGTGCCTCCACTGTGGACTGCCGTCTGGAACTTTCGATTACAGATGGTAAGCGTTCAGTGCTCTGTCAATGGCATTGTTAATGGCAAGTCCTCAAAGATTGACCATTATATTTGAAAATTAGTCACTGAAGCAAGGGTATTGATGCCTAGTGTTATGGATTTTAAGTTCCTCTGAGGAACAAGGATGTGTATGAAACCAAAAGTACCCGTACTCTTGCCCGTGGCTCGCAGGAAAAATCTAGCTCTTCTTTGGGCAAAGACAACTGACAAAAACAGCCTAGCATGATGCCTCAGCAGTTCTCTTTCTGTTCAGATATTCTGGAATGTGTTTGGTGCAGAGGCACCTACTGAATAATTTGCTTCTCAAAGAAAGCAATTGTCGAGTCCTGAAAAATTCCTAGTTTTTTCTTTTTTTTTTATGGGAGGAATGTGTGCTTCTAGGGGATATACTAGAAATTTTAAAAATATAATTTCTAGTATTTTAGATAAATAATTGGCCAATTTAAGTTCTGCTGTTTCTTTTTGAAAGAAAAGGAGACTCTAATCTTGGATTCAGCATACCTTCTTGGGAAAAAGCATCAAGATTCTGACTTTAATTTGCCTCAAAAGACCTGAAACTTTTTGGCTGGTGCATGCTGACCCAGCCTTCCACACCACTATGGAATGAGGGCAGGGCCTTACTCTCAGGACCCTGAGGCTGTGGAAGTGTGCAGAGAGGGACAGGTGTCATTACTGGATGTCTGCTTAGGCATCTGGTGCTGCAGCGGCTGGAGCCAGCTCCGTGTATGGTGCTCACGTCCTCGGAGAACGCCCCTCTCTTCATCCAGCTGCGTAGTTGCTGAGGAAAGAGTAGAACATGGGCTGCTTCACACGCTGCTGGTCCTTCCGACACCATGCGATCACTGTCCCATCACTGTTGGCCGTGTACAAATGGTGGCCATCGCAGGAAAACGTAAGGCTGTAAAGAGCAAACCACGTCCATTACAGTCCTTAAACCAGTTCTGAAGACTGTGATGCTAAAACTATGGTGTCTCCACTCCAGAGTCATATGTGAAAAGGCTGCTCACAGACTGTCAGAGTCATACATGGAAAGACTGCCCGCAAACTGTCTGGGCCGACCTATTCTAATACAGTCGCCCTCCTGACAAGGCTCAGGGCTCAGTTTAGCTAGAATAAAACTGGAGCCCCAGAGATCAGGCTGGGAAAAATTTCACAAAGATATCATATTTTCCTCTTAAAAATTAAATGACATTTAGCTATTTATTTATTTGAGGCAGGGTCTCTCTATGTAGACCAGGCTGTCCGAGACAGACAGACAGACACAGAGCGCTGTCTCCCTCTGCCTCCCAACTGCTAGTATTAAAGGTGTGGGCCACTACACCCAGCCCTTAAATGACATTTGTTTTAAGGATATATTTTGTTTCTCTGGAGGAAAAAGGTGAAACAATGTAACATTAATAGATAATTAAGGTTCATTAACATTTAAATTCAATTTAACTAAGTATAATTTGAAAATCTCAACTACTGATTGAGTTTTACAGTCAAGTTTGTAAGCCCAGTTCAGGGTGACTGGCGTTTGTTTTATCAAGCACATCCCTGTGGCGGTCACATGACTGTCATCGCAAAGGAGGAAGTGGAAAGAACAGTTTCTATGGTTCCAGAAGCTTCCTAGCCCATCTTTCAGCTAGACACAGAGTTCCGCATGACAGGAATGTGTTGGTTTGTTGCTGGTAACAGGAAATTTGCTGCATGAAGCCTTCACACATACACTCTTCCGGTCTACATGCTTTAATAGTTCTCTAACAAAAATTCAAATTATTGTATGAAGAATAAAAGGTGGTGGTAGGTTTTACCTTATGATAGGCTTATTTGATTTAGGAAATGTAATTTCTCTCACAGGCTTCAGGTCCCATGTGCTCCATAACCTGGAAGGAAGAGCCGTTATTATTCAATTATGCAAACTAAAACTGCATGCACCGAAAACCACACCCATGTGTTTGTTGAGTTACCAGGCTGCCCTACTGCAAAGAACAGGACTGCAGATGGGGAGTCTGCAGGGCTGCAGGTGGAAGAAGAACTCTGCATACTTTTATATGGTTAATGTTTCACAGGTAACGATACTTTCAAACTGCACTAGCTTTACTATTTAGAAACACAACAGGGATAAGGACCTATACCCCAATGTGACTTTAAATCTCTAAGTACTACAATTAAGATGCTTAGACATTAAAATTCATTTCTCAAAACTACAGTGATCCATGATTGGGAAGAAAAGAGTCAAAGTCTTTCTTACCTCACAATGCCATTTTCTAGTCCCCCGGCAATGACATTGATGGACACTCCCTCAGGCTGGTTGGAGAAAGCTACAGAACAAATGATTTCTCTGCAGTGGACATGTCCAACGAGGTCCCCATTCACTGTCCAGAGTCTTAGGTCACTGCCCCCTCCAGCTGAAACACCAAATCATCCCACAGATCACAAGAATGTAGGGGTCCATAAGGGCCACTCTTGCTTACTCAGAGATATAGCTCACAGGGAGCCCTGATTAAAGACTGAATTACTACACAGAGTTGTACAGTCTTAGGCACCAGTCCTCTGTGGCAGTGACCAATGATGGAGTGAAATAGTAACAAGGGAAATCAGTCTTTGGGTGATTACATTTCTGTGTATGAACTGGCAGATCTTAATTATGTTTGGAAGTACCTAGAACACCACTCTCCAAGAGAAAGAGAAACACTGTGAGGCCATCAGAAAGAAGCCACTTAAGGGAGCTGGGGAGATGGCTCAGTGCGTTAAGTGCTTGTTGTGTGAGCAGAAGGGACTGACCCAGATCCCTGGCACCTACATAACAGCCAGGGATGGTAGTTCATGCGTGGAACCTCAGTGTGGGGGAGGCAGACCTTGGGGACTGCTGGCCAGTGAGTCTGGGTGGAATGGTGAGCTCCAATAGGTGAAACTGAGAGAGCCTCTCTCCAAACATAAGACAAAGAGCACTAAAGATACTGAAAGTCAACCCCTGGCCTCCACACAGACAAGCATGTGCGGAGCAGGGCACCCCCCCCCCCAGCACAGAATTGGCTTAAGCCAAGCATGGTGGCATACACCAGCAATCCAAACGGTTTGGGAGGCGGGAGGATCATGAGTTTCTGGTTAGTGTGGGTTGCATAGAGAGACCCTACATAAAAATAAATAAATAAATAAACCCAAAGTGATTTATGTGACTTTCAAAAGAGAAAAAAAATAGTTGCAGAAAAAAATGATATGTATTTTTTAAAAAGCAAATTAATTCTTAAAACCTTAATCCTCAGAATATCTAATATGGGATTTTATTCATGAACACAGAACTAAACTAAGTTTTTATTTTCAAAGTCTATAGAGTGAGGGGCTGGGGAGATGGCCCAGTGGATAAAGCGCTCAGTGGGTAAAGTCAACTGGACACCTAGCCTGGCTACCTGTGAGGGGCTCTCTAGATTAAATTTAACTGTGAACGTCCATGAGGTATTGTCTTAGTAAGATTCATTAATGTAGGAAGACATGTCTTAATTGTGGTCAGGACCATTCCCCGATTTGGGGATCCTGGACTGTATGAAATGGAGAGGGCGAGCCGAACACCAGCTTTCCGCGCATTAATCCTCTGCTCCTGGCGGTGGCTGCTCCAAGCTCCTGCCACCCTGACTTCTCTCCCGAGAGACTTTCCCTGGAACTGAGCCGAAGAGGCTCTTCTCCCTTAAGCTGCTCTTGTCAGATATTTTATCTGAGTGACAGGTGATCAAACTGACCATAAAAGCTGTAACACCGAGCCCTGGACTCCCACGGTGAGACAGAAGGTGGAGAGAGTCCCTGGAAGCTCGTGGGCCAGCGAACCTGGCGCACCACAGCCGTGAACAACAAAAGAGACTCTCTCCTCCGGCAGGGCTTACAGCAGAAGAAAATGCTACATAAGTCAGTGAACATGGGAAGTGGAGCTGGTGCTCACACAGAGCCTTCACCCCCTGCTGACTAGAGTTCAGGGCACTGGAGGATGCTCTCCACTGCCAAAGGAGAAAGGCCAACACCAACTCAGCTATAAGCCTTCCATCTACACTGGTGACCTGTCTGTGAGGTGCCCAGTGCAGCAGTAGTACACAGCCTATGGGCGTAACCGACCAACATCGGATCGGAGTCAGGGCTACTCCTCCAGACAGACACTGCTTGGATGACCAAGAACACCCGAGACTACACAGGCCAGGGACTTCGGGGAAAATCACTACAGTTCTGCAGGGAACACAGCAACAAAGTAACTCCTAAGACAACACCACTACACTCATAGATCATTAGAGAAGCTTCCTCCTGCAGTAGACGGGAATAAATACAGAGACCCCCAGAGAGTGAGAGACCTTGGAACACTCAATCCTATATGGGATATATATCTCCGTCTATTCCTTCCCCACAGGGCTCAGGGAACCCTGCAGAAGAGGAACCAAAATAAACATGAGCTACTTTAAGTTGCTGCTGTCAGAGTATATTGTCACAGCAAAAGGAAAAGTAAAATCATCACACTTGTCAAAAACTTGTTTTCTAGCATAAGGAAGGCACAAAGCTAATGGTTAAAAATCAAAAGCAAAGCGGTGTAGAAAACAAAAGCCAAGAAATTTCAAATAATTAGGTAACAATAATTTGTTTAAGTGTACTCAAACACATTTTTCCACCTATCGGGAAAACTTGGAACTTCTGCCTAAGGTGAGAAGTCAGTGTGGGTCCTTACACTGTAACATACACCCATGCTATGGCCAAAGTGCTTACACTGAAGAGAACCGAGAGAAGCCCTAGCCAGGAAATGGGTAGCCCTAGGCTTCGGCTGTGGACAACTCACCCGAGTCACACACAGTAGCAATGTCACCTGATGTTTCACTGGCAGAGACGGCTGTCACAGGGCTTTTGTGTCCTGCCAGACTTTGTACATAGCACAGCCTGAAAAAAATGACATGAATTCACAGCTCCAGTTTTTTCTGTCTCCTTTCCTCAAGAGGAGTAACTCTTACTCTGAGGCATCTGATTTCTTACTTTCACAAGACTATAGAGGTACTCTATACCTATAAGCATGTGTCTCATGCTTAAATTGACAACCTGGAGACATGATTTTCGTGTATTTATTATATACTGTAAAATACGTAATATTTCAAGCAGCCATGTCTGGCTGAGAGACTTTTGTACCTGTTTAGGTCCCACACGATGCAGGTCCCATCTCTGCTCACACTTATCATCACACTATACGGCTTGCAGACACACAAGCTGGTTATCTCTTCCGTGTGTCCATAGAGATGCATCTGACTCTCCATCTCAATTTCTGAGGGCTGGAATTTGAATATTAAGCAAAGTATGAGATGAAAACCCCACAAAATGATTCATAGTATCTCAAAATTAAAATTATGTCTCAGCCATAGAGTGGGCTCCATAGAGTGCTCTGTTTTTCCAATTTTATCTTCACCAAATTATTTGCCATCTCCCAACTTAGCAGACCATGGACTCCACACCGTTGGGCAAGTGGGTTCCCCCACTTTTGCTGATCTCTTCTCCACACAATAGTACCCAGTTTAAGGATAACCTTGGCTCCCTAATGCCTAGCAGGTAGGTACCTCTCTCCTCATCCCATGCTTTCCTATGTCCTGTCCTAGCCTCCATCCCAGCCTTCAGGGATGCTTATCCTGGCAGGCTCTCCAGGGTCTCTCCAGGGTGCTGACTGGGGCCCATTACTCCTGCTCAAACATGTTAGTGACTCCTCTGATAAGAGACAGAAACAGTACTATAGTCACATTTAACCCCCAGGGTCAGGGCAAACTTTAACAAGGGATTTACCCTAAGAACTTGGGAACAAAACTGTGCTAGGAATAGTAGTTCCACTCAGAAAAATATATTTCATAATATAATTCTAAAGTTGTTTTGGAAAAACAATAGTCCAGAGACGATTCTTAGTTAGAAAGACTATTACTTTAACTTGCTACATCCTGAACAGTACCACAAGGTTCAAGCAAGGAGAAATTTAAAAGGTAGCATTGTATAACATGTCTCTTTTTAAAAAACTGGCTTATTATTTAAATATCCCACCTTGGGCATTCAGTGGATGGCTTAAAAATGCTTTCCAGTAAATAAAAGAAATTAAGATGGCTACTTAGATTTTGCTGCCAGACTAGAAGAGTGACATTAGAGTTTCCACACTTTTGAGTACAGAGGGTAGAAATCATGTTATAGACACTCTTTCTAAATGTTCAAGCTGATACTGAGAATACAGGCAAGATTCAAATGTCATGAAAAAAAGCTGTGTGGTGGCTCACAACTGGAACCCCAGGACTTGGTTGCCTGAGGCAGGAGGACTGCCAGAAGTCTGAGGCCAGCCTAAGTTACAAAGTGAGACCCTGTCTTAAAGACAGTCGTGAAAAAGTCCAAATGCAAAGCAGATCATATCTCAAAATACTATGTGTCTCTGAAGCAAAAAATAAGATCTTTAAGGTTATTTTCAAAATTCCTCATTGCTCCTAATAAACCTAATTCTAATGAGTTAGGTCTGTGACCTTCCACTTCCTAAGCGCTAAAATAGGGAGGAGTTACCACATGTTTTAAGTTAGCCCTGCACAAGGATGCCTCACATCATCCAGGCTTTCCTCAGTGACATAAAGGTCCACACCACGTGCCAGGGAGCCCAGACCTACCGTGCTGCTGGACAGCCTGTTGGTGTAGGCTGTGATGACACCACACTTGCTCCCAGTGAAGAGCTGACAACTGTCAGGGACCCAGGCACAACTGGTCACCTTTGAAAGAACAAACCAAAGATGAACATGTGTTAAAAAAATAAGAGATACTTCTCATTTTCTGAGAACTTTTCACAAAAATACATGATCCCAAACTCCTGGGTAAACATTTTGCTTGATATGATCAGAGCAGAAGCAGATGTAACCACAGTACTTTCAACAATTTTTAGCAAAAATGCTTAACAATTATTTCCGGATTACAAGGTATTAAAAGCAATGGTATATAATTTTACATTTTTATACACACTTGTTTCTTAGAAACTTAACACAATAATAGAGATCAGTCAGAGCTGGAGTGTGAATGTGTGAGTGCTTCAAACATCTATGTACTGGTCTTTTGTTTTGAAATAGGGTCTAATTGTGTATCCCAGGTTGGCAATGGAACTCAAGATCCTCCAACCTAAGCTTCTTAAGTGTTGGAAGCCACCAAGCCGGGGCTACTGTTTTTCACTTTGGTGCATTCTCTTTCTTTCTGTGGGGAAGCAGTGTGTATGTAAACATAGGTGTCGCTCTAACAGTTGTGAATGTTGTGAAATAGGAAAGAGAAAGATGAATGTGAAGGATTACTCCTTTAGTACAAAATTCTTCATTCCCAACCATTCAAATCGGGCTCAGCTCTCTTCATGTCCTCACAGCTTTTCCTTGACAGTTGTGGATGCCAAGCACTACATCCAAAGAACGGAGCTCCACCAATTTGTCAGCACACTGGAAGAGGTAGGCTCGTTATACATCTAACTCCCACTCTATTTTCTTCCTCCTTGCAATTCATAACAATTCCATAAAGGAGGCAGCAAGGGACATACTTATTCTGCAATATGTTTTTGTGTTTCCACTGATTTTTGCAGACTCATTTGCAATTTAATTATACTGCCAGCTTTGTTATGATTCATCATTGTTTGTATTGGATACATATTTCTATCCATATAAAATGCTCCAATATCATTCAAAACAAAAAAAAATCTCATTAACATTTCTAATAAAGGTTGTTTTTCATTGTCCCTTTATCCTGGGTTCTGCTGGCTCTGGATAAGTCCAGTAACAAATGGTGGTAGCCTTCCTTTCAGCTTATAAAACTGGCATGGCCATTTTTGCTTTTGCTGCCAACCACTTCCAGGGATGGGAACATTTCAGCACACATGAACTGTTAGTAGGTGTTTCACAGTCAAGAGAAGGGAAGTCAGATAATGGTCAGAGACCGTCCCATGCAAAGACAGACAGAGACAGAAGGTGCTGTGTGTTCAATTCAGCGCCTGTGATGGCTGTGATGTGTCTATAGGACATGCGTATCAGACAGTTTTTATAAATACCAGCAGCACATTTATGGCAGCTTTCTGAGGGAGCAATGCAAATTGGATTAGCCCAATTTTAAAGAGGAAGAAAGACACTCTAGTTTGGAAAGGCCACATTATCTGCCAAAGAAAGATTATATAGTCAATGACTGTCAAAGCTGGGAGCCCAGCACATCTCTAGATGAGGCCCAGTGTCCTCTTGCTTCATCAGATGCTGAGTACCTGGGCTATTTAGGGAAAACCAGGCAACGAAGATGATACTATGGTTACAGAAAATGACCTAGCTGCAAAGCCAAATGGATCCAGGCTGAAAGCAGCTCATTTTGTTTAAACACTGGGCCCCAGGTTGGTACACAGAAGTGTTCATGACAACTCTTTCAATGAAGAAATAGGCAGAAACCAAACTGTGGAACCTAATCAGATGAGTAGGGACCAGGACATCTAGAAACACTGCAAACAGCAGCTTTGGGGCTGGCATTAAGTAAATAAAGCCAGTGTCAGCGGACTCCTTCATTCCTTCCCAAGCTTCCTGGCATGCAGTCCTTACACCCACGCTTACCTGGTGCTGCTGTGAACTCTGGATGAAGTTGATTGGTGGCTCACTCTGCTTACTCTTCAGTCGTAAGATGTTGTCAGCATATCCCCAGCTCAGGATGGCGGACCACTGAATGTCTGTATTGTTCATGCTTCTCACACCTCAAGAGAAGGGGAAATCAAGTATCTGGTTGTCACTTCAGTATCACGTAAAAGCTCAGACCCTGGCAAGTTAAAAGCTGACATTTATATAGCAGAATATCTTCTTCTTTCAGGCAGTATCATCCTTATCTCCCCAAGATAGAGTAATATTGGTTTTAGTTCTTTAATAGCAGTAATAAGATCCTCAGGGTGGAGTTATCTTCTCAGATAAATTTTTATAAAGACAACACTAATAAAGCTTACTCTGTTCGTGCTCGGAGACTTTTTCTTTAAAAATGAAACATGAACTAAACACTTGTTACAGTAACTTTCTAGATATCTAGTGCTGAGTAGTCAGCATGAACAACTTGGAAGGGCAGAAAGTGAACTCTGCTGGGGAGAAGCCAGACCCTCCCTAAGCGAGGGATTCAGGCTGGTCAGCTGTAGAATCTGGCATGGCAGATTACCACTCAAGAGGGTTTTGGTCTGTTCTGGTTTTAATAGCACAGCATTATGCCCTTTTGGCACAAAGACTTGGACATTCTGTGTTCTTTCTCGGGGCTGTTTACTGCCATTACAGTAAACACAGCAGGAAGAGGTATGAATACCCTTGAACATGTAATGCTTAAACTAACACCAAGAGTTTTCAGGAGAGACAATGTGCTTTATTCATTCCAGAACCTGGCAGGACACACAGCACACATATGAACAAACAAACAGTTCTTAAATGAATTAGCAGCACATTAAAAATACAATTCACAGACTTTTTTCCCTAACAGCCAAATGTAGGCACCAGTTTCACAACAAAAGAACTGAGATACGCTCACAAAATACAAGCTCCTCTACATATGAGCTGCTGGCAGGAGCCTCATGCCATGGGCTGAGAACCCTTAGTATATCTAGCTGATAGCACCTAAGAGTGAGATTATCTTCTTTTTCACTGGGGGTATTCTGACTGGGATTTACTTAACTCAGAGCTAGAGAAAGAAACTTTATTTAAAATAAATAAACAGTGGATTTTGAGCAAGAGTTTGTGAGAAAATTGTAACTTGGGCACATGTAGGTCTGGACTCAAGCCTTAGAGGTTCATGACATCCTATGAATGGACAGAGAGAGTGCACTTGATATTAAAGCCTTTGGTCAGTTCTGAGGCACATTTCCCAAGAAAGTGGCCTACAGTGGTCTTAAGATCATTAGGCGACCTTGTGCAGCTGTCTATTAAGATAGACAACCACACAGAACCACAGTATTTCAGATATCAGCACTTAACATGTCCAGGACTCTTAACACCCATCTGCAGCAAGGTGTAGTGAGCCGTCAGTCAATGCCCTCTGCGGTGCTTCTGTGGACTGTCACGGTTTAGGTAAAAGCAGTGAACCCTGACTATCCCTGGTTCAGGAGGGATAAAGTCTAATAGATTATCATAAGTAGTAGTACTTAGAATGATCCAGGCTCCATGCTAACCATTCTCATACAACATTTTGAGGGAAGGCATTTGGTATTCCCATTTTTATAGATCAGAAGTCAGGACCTGGAAGGCTTCAGGTAACTTTCCCATGACCACACAGGTAGTAAATAGTAGAGCTTGAACACAAACAAAGGAACTGTGCTTCCAGAGGCTACAGTGTAAGTATTTCCATGCACACACCTAGACTGACAAATCCCAAGTCCACTCTACAGAAGTTACAGAATGAACACAGCTCTTGAGGCACAATATGGGCCCAGGATTTAGTGACAGACATACATTGGGTAGAGAATTACATGGGACACATTTAAATCCCCTAATGCTGAGTGATAAGGGTGCTGAGTGATAAGGGTGCTGACAAAGGAGGCTTAAAGGAGGACCACAGAGCACAGGTTAGTGTTCAGCAGCTTCACATGAACATGAGTATCCCCAGCCATTCATGTTCATGCTTAGGCCAAGCAGGAGAGCCTCTGTACTAGAGAATGTTAGCAGGAAGGACAGAGGGAGGTCCGCAGTTCTCCAGTGTCTGGGGTGACATTTTGAATTACAAAATGACGCACACCACCAAGTCCTGTTCCACATTTCAATGTTACTGAGCTGGAACCAGAGAGCTGCTTTTCGAGGCATCTGTTTGTACTTATCACTCCCATCAGTATGTGTAAACCCACAGATGCATCTTCTGAGGCACTGGATCTATCTGTTAAATACATCTGTCCATCTTAGGAATCGAGAGCTTGATTATGCATATTTCTCTCAGACTGACAATGTTTTCATCCTGTGAGCACAGACATTTGTTCTCAACTCCCTCAGTCTCCCTTCATTTTAAACAGCACTGCATTTAATCCTCATTTTTTTTAATATACTACATTTTAATGCCTAGCCTGCATTAAGTAAACACAATTCAACCCAGCATGGCAGCACATGTCTTTAATTCCAGCAATTGGGAGGTGGAGACTAGAGGATCTCTAAGTTCAGGCCCAGCTTGGTAGGACAGCCAGGGCTACACAGAGAAACCCCTGTCTTGAAAAAGTAACATCACTGAGCAGAGCTTTTCACCAAAGACCACGCAATATTAGAAGTCAAACAAGGCATCAGCACAGGTGAGCTGGGGACAGTTAAATCTCAGAGATGCCCAGGCTGATCCTCACTATGGCTCACTTTACCTTGCTCCTTGCTGTAGGTCATCAGAAGACAGAAGTTTTGAGATAAACCACAGATGGCTCTGGTGGGCAGTGCTTGGAGTGAACCAAATCTTTCTCCATGGGGCTGGCTGAAGCAGACCACAGGTACTGGGGCACTGGGGGAGCCCACATATTCCCCCCACTTCAAGCCTTTTATCCATGACAAAGGGCTCTGCAATCAAGAAAAGTCAAGATGATGATTTTTAAATAAAAGGTGATAGATTATTAATTACAATATACATTCTAAACAGAAAAAAATAGATTATAAACTCTTTGAGGCAAGAATTGTGTTATATATTTTATTTCCCCATGTTTGCCATAAAAAAGTGTTTATTTGATTTTTGTTCTGTGGTTCTGGCCTAGCTTGAATGGAAATGCCTGCTACTAATCCAAACAATTTTGAAATTCAACAAAGAAAACAAACTTTTATTAGACACGTTTCTTTTAGGCTAGCTAAAATTCCTAAGGTTGGTATATCAGTAGGTTGATTTTGAAGGCTGACAAGCCACTTGTACATACGATAGAAATGAAGACAGGAGCATAGAAGAGCTCCCTCAGCCACAAGTTTGGGAATCAGGAGACCCTTGCTTCACGCACGTCTAGACCACCGCAGTTTCTCAGAGGATGCTCAGAATTGACTAACGGAGTATACCGAGAAGGCTAGAGCACCAGGGCTCCAGGGAGTGCTCAGGAATCCTGGAGAAGACAGTGTTGTCCAACAAGGACAGAGGAAGAGACAGGCTTGAGGAGCAGCAGGCCATGCACACAGAGGTAAGAGAAGACCGTAGCAGGATGGCCACACACCTGCCAAGAACAAGGACCAAAACCTTCCTCCGACCAGGCAAAAACAACCATCAAGAAGGAAATCCAGCAGGGGGAGAAAACAGCTTCAGAGTTTTTCCAATGACTTCCCTCTTTTTTGACTGTTAAATTCTACTAATCTCTTCTTATTAATGGATCCTCTCTGTTTTAGATATTTAAAAGTTTATTTTCTACTTTCAGAGTTTCAGAGTAAATGCTACACAAACCTAATAAAAACAATATACTAAACAAATTCCAGTCATTTCCATAAAAATATCAAATAATTTTTTCCATGTACTTTATCTCATTTTTCTATCTGAATGAAGAAACAGGCATTGTTGACCTATATACAATTGTTTAAAAGGCACGGCAGTCAGTGCTCTATTTCTTCTTAGTTAGACCACTCACAGGACAGAGTAATATGCTGTGTTGGTGGCATGGAGGAGTCTTAGAGCGGGCACCTTTGGGGAGGCTGAGTGGCAGGAGTGCTCCTGAGAAGAGAGAGGCTAAAACGGGTATTTTGAGAACAAGTTTTCTCTCTAAAGCCTTTATTCAACCTGTCTATACTGAAGTCACTAAAAAGTGGTGTTAGACTCTGCTGATGACTGACCATTCATAATTCCTTGCCTGAAACGTTCTCTCATATGAATTGCAGAGTTTAAGCTTTCTTGAGTTGTATACACAGCTAACCAGTTTTGAGTTACACACACACACTAGCCATTGTCCAATGCTGTTCTCCATTGTGTGGCATAAGGAAAGCGTGCCTTCCCTAAGTGCTGCTCCTACAGCTCTGACTAACCGCCACGATGAGCTCAAGTTCACACACGTGCAGCCGGGCTGCGTGGAGGACCCTTTTCAGCACAGCATTGCTGCTGTGTGTCGGAGCTTGTGGAGCTGCCTCCTGAAGGCCATGGCACAGCACTGTGTGGGAGGTCCCACTGTGGTTCAAGCAAAGACAGGCTGAACTCTGAAGAACCTGCCCAGAAGTCATCCTTTAGTCAAATGGTGAATGCCCACTGTGTGCCGAGCACTGCCCTAGCATCTGCAGACACAGTGAGGAGCAAGTCAAACACCATCATTTTCCCATGGTGCTGCATTCAGGTGAGGATGGACAGACAGACTAAACAAGCACTTACGTGTATGGTAGGACTCAGAGCGTTAAGAAGCAAAACAGAGAAGACGACTGAGAAGAGTGGAGCTTCTGGCTTAGACCTGGGGGGTATGGGGGGGGGTCAGGGAGGACTCAAAGGAGGGGAGGTCTGAACAGCTTTATTGAAATGAGAGATCCACATGGGGTGGATGTGGGGATGGGCCAGGTGGAGGAAACAGTTAGTGTGAGAGTCCTACAGAGGGAATGAGGCGGCTGGCATCGTGCTCCACTGCCAGCAGATAGACTGCCTAGTGCTTTTACATACATCAGCCTTAAATAGCTAATTAGCACCCAGCACAGTTCAGGCCTAGAATCCAGCACTAGGAGAATAAAGCAACCCAGCACTCCACAGGATCTCCAGCTCTAAGCTGGTCTGGGCTATACAGTGAGATCTTGTTTCAAAAGGCTAAAATCATCCAACCAAACCCCTAAAACCAACATCTTACCTATTAATTAGCAGTAAGTATAATAAATTAAGTGGAGTTTATTAAATTTCAGGAATATACTGTTATATTATTCTGACATGTTAAAATAAAGCATTATAGTTAAAAATAGCAACTCTGGTAATGGCTAATATGACTCATGAGCCTTTAAAAAAAATCACAAAATAAAAATCCAGTTTCCCCAGAAAGACAGTCATGGTATGTACTCACTCATAAGTGGATTCTAGATATAAAATAAAGAACAATCAGACCACAACCCATTGAACCATGGAGGCTATATATATAGCATAGAGGTCCCTAGGAGACTATGGCTTATAATAAATTTCAGTTTTACTCAATTATTGAAAAAAAATAGCCAAATGAATGGAAACACATGAACTATGAACCAAAGGCTGAGGGGCCCCAAGCTGGATCAGGCCCTCTGAATAGGTGAGACAGTTGATTGGCTTGATCAGTTTGGGAGGCAACTAGGCAGTGGGACCAAGTCCTGTGCTCATTGCATGAGTTGGCTGTTTGAAACCTGGAGCTTATGCAGGGACACTTGGCTCAGTCTGGGAGGAAGGGACTGGACCTGCCTGGACTGAGTCTACCAGGTTGATCACAGTCCTCAGGGGAGGATTTGCCCTGGAGGAGGTGGGAATGGGGGTGGGCTGGGGGTAAGGGGAGAGGGTGGGAGGGGGTGGGAGGGGGGAGAATAGGGGAACCCGTGGCTGATATGTAGAACTGAATGGTATTGTAAAATAAAATAAAATAAAATAAAATAAAATAAAATAAAATAAAATAAAATAAAATAAAAAAATCCAGTTTCCATTACAAAATTCAACATTGGTGATTTGGTTATAGTAGAACATAACTCTTTATAAATAAATGTCTTTCGGTTGACTCTAGTAATTGAATGGGTTGTTTGTATTTAACATACAAAACTCACAGATGTGAGCTATAAGCATGCAAAATTTACGTCTATAGTTCTAAGATATTTAAGCAATATCCTTACCAAAAACATTATCAAAAACAAAGTCTGTGAAAATTCTTCAGTGATGGTGAACCACAGATACGTGTAGTTGAGGCAGATGCTTGATTTATGTTTAAGGTCTCTTCCCTTCCCTTTAATCTTCAGTGGCTCCCTTCTACAAACACTTTGCAGCACTCTACAGTTTAAGTTCTGGTACCTTATGCTACTTTTATATGAAGAACTCTAATGAAAGCTAAAATTGGTTTTCCGTTTGAGGCCTGCTTTCTTTCATTGCAAAGAAAAATTATGCATACTTTCTATTTTTAGAGACAATATTTCCCATTACTACTACTATCCAGGGAGGTACCTCTGGTTAGTGCTTTGGGTTGAAGATGGTGATCAGGCCCAGCTGTGCCATTTACACACAGGTACCAGCTGGCTCCTTTTATTTGCACAACCCTATTTAGAAGCCTGCTTGGTGAAGCTTTCCCTAGCAATAACCCTTCTGTGCTCCCTGAGAACAGTTTCTGTCTGCCCCAAAATGCTTCTTTTCCCTGGGCTGGCAAAGCACTCTCTCCATGTCACTGACGCAGCAATCACTGTACACACAGGTCACTGCTCTAGCTGCCCCTGCTGTCTTGCACTGGCTGGTGCTTATCTGTAGGCTAGGACCACACTATTCATGTCTGCACCACTATAGCTAAGAGAGGGGCATGGCAGGAGTCCAATCAAGTTTTGCTGAATTTTGCGGAAATCAAAATAACGTACCGGATAAGTGACTTCCTTGATTGGTTCTCGGGTCTCTCTGAAAGCAAACTGTACTAACAAGCCAACAGCTGCTGGAAGCTCTCCTTCAATGTTGAGCTTGGCTCCAGGTCGGCTGGCGTGGGCTGTGTGGAACAGCTGACGAGGGGTCTGCCCATAGGTTTTTATCATGGTTTCTAAAGCTCGTCTCTGTACTGGATCTTCAACTGCAGAGACATCCATTCCAAAGTATGTCTGCAGAGAAAAAGTCAAAGAACATGGCATCAGCAGTGTGATGTCAGAGTTAGTTAAAATGCTGATAAGAAAAGCACTTGTTTCATTTTTTTAGGTATCAATACTCTATTTTGAGTGTAAATGATTTAAAAATGTTTCTGATCAAGTTAATTTATTTGTACTGGTCTTACCAGGATCAGACAGTGATAACCAATATTTCTGAATGTGTGAACAAAATAATACATCTTGTCTAAGTGGTATTAATTAGGTGTGTTTATAAAGCATCTCAAATTTAAGGCCGGAGAGTGTAAAAGAAGGTATCAAGTAAATTACTGAAGAAACTGCATGTCCAAAGTAATGCATGGGAAAAGGCAACCAGTGAAGTTATATTGCAGTGTAGGTAAGTGAGATCATAATGGAAACCAGCAGTGAATATGAAAAAGCACCAAGGAAGGTTCCAGGGTGAGTCACTGAAATGGCATGTTCCTTCTTGGCACTGGGCCTCTGAACATGTGTCCTGTGTGCCCCGTGAACTTCTCTTTTCTAAAGCTACAGGTCATTATTGCCATGCATCCCTGTGGACAGTCCAGGTTTTAGCATCTAGTCAATTACAACAATCTTCACACATGTATATAATATTCTTACATTTAAACAAGTGTCACAATAAGATTTCCATGGCACTTCAGAAGTGAAATAACCTTCACGGTTACTCAACTTTTTAGAATGCTGGTCTCAAAGACAGTGAAAAACATTCCAGTTAGACGAATTACCTTGTATATTTCAGTTTCTAGGTACATTTTAAATAAGAATTACTGAAAAGATGATGTAAAGTAATGTACACAGAAGAAGGTATAACTGAGGTCAATGTTTAAACTCATAACTGTTCTAAATGTTGCATTTCAGGATCAAATATGAATGCAGCTAAGAAATTATATCTAGACCTTTGCCTTTATTTCATACTTGATGGCACTCAGAACACACTACCTCAGAACACAGTGCCTGGATATGTGCAACATTTGAGCTGAAGAGTGTGAGGAAGGACTCTGCTCTTCCCCTAAAGATGCTCATAAGACCTAGAAAGGGCTTCAGACCATCTCCTGAAGCAGGGCAGAAACACAGGTCCCTCCATGGAGGAAAGGCGCAGCCTCAAATCTGAAGAATGATGAAGGCACACTCAGGGGACATGAGCCAAAAGGCCTCACTATTTGCCATTCACTTGCTTGGCTCATATTGCTTTTATTTTGTCACACACTCCATAATTCTGTCCTTTCCATCAGCTCTAGTATAAAATCTCAGGTCTAAGCACTTGTTGGGGGTATCCCTTCCTTAGGAAGGCTCTGATGCTAAAAAAAGTTTGTACTAGGCACGCCTTCATGTTTTTCTCTTGTTAATCTCTGTTTTGTTGTGGAGTCCCCAACAAGGAACCTAAGATGGATAGAAGGAAGATTTTTCCTCCTCTATTTTCTACTGTTTTTGGTAAGACTCTTATTTGTGAACCAAATGATAATGCTTTCCTTTAAAAAAAAAAGTGCTCTCTTCATAAACGCCTTCTTTTAGAGCCACTGTAGAACTGTTTTATTCTCCCTTCTACGGGTGCCTGGGAGGTAGCCAACATAATTTCAGAGAACAATGGACTCCAAAGAGAATTTTATCTTTGGACCACACTTTGGGCATGGATTTCTGGTATAAACAAGTTCAGATGCAGAATACCTTGTAAGGGTTTGGGGTGTACACTTAGCTGTATTTGTTACAAATACTTTCAGATCTGTATCATCTACACAGACACCCTGCAGAGCAAGCCCACAGTAAATCAATTCACCTTGCTAAGTGGAAACTGGGGCAGCCATGTGTCCTGCAGGGAAAAGAGCTGACGCACTGGTGTGCACCCAGTAGCAGCAGGCAGGAACGCCTTCCTCTGGTGTTCTGCCGTCTCACTGCCTAGTCCTTCAGTCATGACCTTTCACCCACATCACGGGAACTTTTCCTAACACGTGCAGTCAGGCCACTCAACCCACCTTCTTCCTGTTACCTCTGTCCCCTGACAGCCTAGCCTAGTAAGTGTTCCCTAAGTCTACGCAGAAACATAAACTAGTACTGTGGAAATCAACACTTCTACTTGTAGGGAATTAGAAGCTGTCTTAAATACGGATAGTAGTGGTCATTACAACCATAGAGAACGACACCTCATGACTTAAGTATATTTAATACTTTATTATTCAGGGAGAAACAGATTTAAAAACAGGATTAATATTAAACTACTGCAATAATAAGCAGGTACAGAAAAAAGCCTTGAAGGTGGTTTTGATAAATGATCATGCTTTCCTTTTATAAAAACATGCTCCCCTCTCCAAAAATATCTTCTATTAGAGATACTATAAAAAGCTTTTCTAGATGCTGAAAGCAAAACTTATTTCTCACATTTTTCTCTTTTCGATAGTTACATTTTACATATTCTCTAATAAGGCAAAT
The DNA here is from genome assembly GCF_004664715.2 of Peromyscus leucopus. NCBI lineage: Eukaryota > Metazoa > Chordata > Mammalia > Rodentia > Cricetidae > Peromyscus > Peromyscus leucopus. The sequence continues at coordinate 48,129,878 of NC_051067.1, forward strand.
GTGCTGTTTCTGTCATCAAGAAAAATGATGCCTTTCATAAACCATAACAGCCACTCAGAGTTGTATGCAGAAAAGAGCTAACACAGCAAGCTGTCCACTCTCCCTGGAAAGCTCTGCTGCCTCCTTGGCTGGTGTCTGGGAGCTGGGATTTCCTGAGTCTTCCCACCATTTCCTAAGTGACAAGTATAGCTACTTCTGCCTACACTATGCAAACAATGTGGTCCATGCTCAACCCTTGGATTCCTTCTGGGTCTGGAATTTCAGCACACATCAGACACGTGGTTTCTAAGAGTCCATTCCCAAAGAGATACTGAACTCTGAATCTCCAGACAGCTTCCCTGGCAGAAACCACTTCCCACGTGTCATGGAAGCACCTGGAGAAAGTGAGCATGCTCTGCGGTTTAGTGGGGGAGTCAGGTGTGTGTGCCTTGCTCCACCCAGACTTTGTTCACTGCTTGTTCCCTTTTGCAAGTTATGCTTTGTATCCTTCACTGTCATGAATCATAGCTACATACTGAGTCCACATATTTATCTAGTAAATCAATGAATATGAGGGTGGTCTTGGAGAATCTCTAACTATAGCATCTAAGACACTTTCAAAGAGGTAAATATAAAACCAGAACAATCTTCCATAATAGTAGTAACAGCTTACTGTAACTGCCTCTTTGATGACTTGAGTATTTTAAAGAAATAGCTTAATGGCCAACCTTAAAATATCGAGGTTCTAACTTACGTGTGTGCAGATTCTTTTAAAAGAGTCACTTACAGCAGGATGGAAAACATTGATGGCTTGAACAGAAGCCTTTCCTTTTTGCTTGTAGCCGAACACCAGGTCAATCCAGTGACAGATGTTCTGGGACACGTGGTCCGATTCTAGTGCCTGCCGGTGAATGAGGATGAACAGCCGAGGATCATTGCGTGCCCACGGAGGAAGGTTGACGTGGTTAACCCGTTCACCATTCTGACGCACACCGAAGTCAAAACCTTAGGAAGATTAATCCACAATGTTTAATTCTGCCAATGCAGGCTTCATTCAGCCCACAGAGCATAAGAGCTCTGGAAAACAGGGTCGGTGCACCACACCCGACGGCGGCAGCAGCAAGGTGAACTGCCCTACAGTAAGAATCACTGCTCATCTACTTCTTTCTGTACCGACAGGGACAGGATAGACACTAAGCTACTTCAAACTGGGACTTTCAACTTTACCCTTCGTCCACTTCTAACAGGATAACAAAAAAGCAGAAAATCAGTGTCCATGATTTCTAGTAGTATGCTCACCAAACTCTTCAAAACACAGCGAGTGCTTAAATACCTATTTAATTATAAACTTGGTTAACATCAAATTAAAGCTTTGTATAAGCATTTCTAGATTGTTGGTATTTTTATAAATTGAGCACTATATATTTTTTAATTACATTTACTTATTTATTTTTATTTATTATTTTTTTAAAGATTTATTTATTTATTAAGTATACAGCATATGTGACTGCTGGCCAGAAGAGGGCACCAGATCTCATTACAGATGGTTGTGAGCCACCATGTGGTTGCTGGGAATTGAACTCAGGACCTCTGGAAGAGCAGTCAATGCTCTTAACCTCTGAGCCATCTCTCCAGCCCCGAGCACTATATTTTTAATAGATATTAATATTCTGTAGTTCAGAAAACCCCTTACAGAGCAGACACCCCCCTAAAATGAGTTGTCACAGTATATTGGTTTTATGGGCAATGACAGGTCTGTTCTGACTTTCTAAAGAGCATTCCTGCCCCCCCCCCCAAAAAAAAATACAACACACTGACTAGAAGGCTTCTTTGTTTGTTTTTTGAAACTGTTTCTTTGTGTATCCCTGGCTATCCTGGAACTCACTCTGTAGGCCAGGCTGGCATCAAACTCAGAGATCTGCTTGCCTCTGCCTCCCAAGTGTGCACCACCACTGCCCAGCTGACTAAAAGGGCTCTTTGTGACATGAATATGTGTTAATATGTCCATTTCATTTGTCTGCTAGTGTAAAAAATATCAGAAATTTTTATTTAAAAACACTGTCCTAAAGGACTTTGTCTGAAAGCCAGACATGGCAGTGCATGCCTGCAATCCAGCCCTTGTCAAGATGAAAAGGGAATACTGGGGGTTCCAGGCCAGCCGGGGCTACACAGGGAGACAGCGTCTCTTAAAACGAATAAACCTCTTTGAATAGAGATTTTTCTATAGAAAAGCTAACTACTATGAGCAGGATTAAAATTAAAAAGGATCTGAGCTGGGCGTGGTGGCGCACGCCTTTAATCCCAGCACTTGGGAGGCAGAGGCAGGCGGATCTTTGTGAGTTCGAGGCCAGCTTGGGCTACCAAGTGAGCTCCAGGAAAGGCGCAAAGCTACACAGAGAAACCCTGTCTCGAAAAAAACCAAAAAAAAAAAAAAAAAAAAAAAATTAAAAAGGATCTTCTTAAAAATTAAACTGTCTAACTGCTTCTTGATTGTGTGAGTATGGTATGAAGGTTCTTCACCAGTTTGTAAACATTTTGAAATATGATACAAAATATAAACTGAGGGTATGTATAAGATCTGTACATAGGCATCTCAGGATCTCTATTGAATCCTGGAGGGCAGGGATAGGCTTGGTGGGAAGGCCTAATTTATTTAATGGTGGCCAGTGTGGCCTAAGGGCTAGGGAGGGACCATGAACTGAATCATCACTTTCAGGTCCTAGGGCACATCACAAAGAAGACACTTGGAAGATATGAATAAAGGGCACTGGGAAGACTGCTGACAGGAAAAGACATGAGCCTTAGAGGGAGTTATATTTTTAAGAAGAGGTTACAGAGGCTGGAGAGATAGCTCAATTGTTAAGAACACTGGTTGTGCTTCCAGAGGATCTGGGTTCAATTCTCAGCACCCACATGGAGGCTCACAACAGTCTGTAACTCCAGTCTTGGGGGATCCAATGCTCTTCTGGCCTCTGCAGGTACTGCACACATGTGGTCATATATACAGGCAGACCACCCATACACATAAAACAAAACAATAAAGATTAATTTTTTTTAAAAGAGCCTACAGTATTTCCTAACTACTATGCTTTTGGGTCTTATTTCTGCATCATCAAGTGATAGCCTGTGAGTGCTCAATTTGGATCTGGATGGACAGAGATGAGAAAGAGCTGAGGAAGGGATGCTGTTTGGCTGACAAGGCTAGGTTGGAAAAGGTCATTTAGCTTTTGCCTGTCTCAGAATACTTGCCTTTGCATCCTTGAATAGCCAAATAGTATGTGAGGAAGCCCAAACCAGCCCTTTTGGAGAGACTGTCTGGAAAAGCACAGATCAACTTAAGGGAAGGGACTGCGGATCTGCCACTCTAAGCTCTGAATGTAACCAAGGACATTTGGTTGACCTGGACTTGCAAAAACTGTGATAAATAACAAATTAATTGGTGCTTTGAGTTACTAAGTGTTGGAGGGATTTGTCATAAAGACATAAAAGGAGCACACATGAGAGACAGAGAAAACAGGCAGTAGATTTAAATGCGCTCCAAACTGAAATCCCTATGTGGGTTCCCCCAAGCCGTAGGTGCTGACATTTGACTTATATTTTCATATTAGTACTGCAAATGACTGTGCCACTGGAGCTCCAGACTGAGGTGATCTAGACAGGCAACACGATGAAACAGCTCCAGGGTAATTAGCAGGTTGAGTGCATTAATAATTTGCCAAAGAGCCTCAGAAGACAGCCTACAACCTTCTAAGGTGCTTTGTCTAACACTGACTTACCTAAAGTTATGTCTCAATTTCATATACTCCTGAGGGTCACATGAAATTAAGGAAAACAACTCAAAAGTATCCATCCCAGAGTTGACTGAGCTTCGAAAAGGTGGCCAAGGTCAGTGGTCAGTGGCATGGCAGCCCTGGATTTTATTCTCCAGAAAACCCTTTGACTTTTGCTTAGTAGATAGTTCTTCGTAGAGAGTTTTCCTTCTTTGCTTTTTCTTTTTCCTCCCATAGTCTGTATCACAGGCATGCACAACCACATGTGGTTTGTGTGGTCCATGTCAGGAGGGTACAGCACCAACCCAGTCACAGCCCCAGCCACAGACTCTTCTCTCTCTCATTTCTTCATAACATTATTCAGATTTTTGTTAATTTACATTTTCAAAGAATTGTTTTTTACTCTTACTTTTTATTTATTTATTTATTTTAAGTTTTCTCCAGACTGGGTTTCTTTGTGTAGTTCTGGTGCCTGTCCTGGATCTCACTTTGTAGCCCAGGCTGGCCTCGAACTCACAGAGATCTACCTGGCTCTGCCTCCTGAGTGCTGGGATTAAAGGCATGTGCCACTACTGACTGACTTACTCTTACTTTTTAATGAGTGTAACTTTTATAAACAGGAGAAAATTGTGTAATAAAGTTAAAATAGATGTTACAAATAATTTTAATAGTTAAACACACAGTTCCCCTAGCTGGGCAGTGGTATCACACACCTTTAATCCCAGCACTCAGGAGTTAGATGCAGGTGGATTTCTGTGAGTTCAAAGCCAGCCTGGTCTACAGGGGGAGTTCCAGGACAGCCAGGGCTCCTCAAGGAAACCCTATCTTGAAAAAACAAAATAAAAACAACCCCAAAACAACAACAACAACACACCATAGTTCCCCAAATGTAGCCAGTCTTATAAAACATCAGAAATCCTCAATTTCACCTGGAAATAAAATTATACATTTAACGCCGTGAATCTCTCCTATCTAGAAATTCAAATTTCAAGTCTTAGAAAAGCTACTTTTGGAAAATTATAACTCCACTGCACATCCTTCAAACTGTGTGAAAAATGACCTGCTGTGTACCTTCACGGTTCACTAGGAACTCAGGGAGATAGAAGAACTCTGGAATCAGCTCCTTCACGTCAGTCATGGATTCGAATGATGAGAGGCGCCAAGTTGTGTTTGTAGAATGAAAAGTTCTGTCTGGAATGTCGAAACTCTGATCTGAGAAGAAATTACAATAATATAATAAAGACACAAAGACTGTGTTCCACTTGAAGCTTCCCATAACTTTTGTTGCTTCAAAAATTACTGAAGAAATAGTCCTTTGGTTTATTTAAAATATTATTCAAATTCTTGGAATGACATTATTTTCAACTGTATTGTGATTTCATCATCTCTAAATAGAAGATTTTTTTTATCATTTACTTGCTTAAATGACTATCTTCTACCTAGTTAGAATGAAAGTTTCACAAAAGCAGGAGCCTAAGGGCCCACCCATACCCAGCACACAAAAATGATCTCTTTATTAAAGTGAATGCATAAATTTAAAGAAGGGGAAATTATGGGTTGTGGAGATGGCTTGGATGGCAAAGTCCCTGCTACAAAAGTTTGATTCGCCAGTTTGATTCAAGCATGCATGTAAAACCAGGTGGGCTGGTGTGTTTCTGTAACTCCAGCACTGGGATGCTCCATGTGTAGGCAACACAGAGAGATTCCTGGAGTTCACTGGCCATGCAGGTTAGCTGACTTGATGAGTTCTAGGTTCAGTAAGAGATCACGTTTCAAAAAATGGGGAGCAGTTAAGGAGGACACCTGTTGATCTATGGCCTCTATAAGCAGGCCCGTATATGCATGCACCTGAACATACAGAGAGAGAGGGAGAGAGAGAGAGAGAGAGAGAGAGAGAGAGAGAGAGAGGGAGGGAGGGAGGGAGGGAGGGAGGGAGGGAGGGAGGGAGGGCAGGAGGGATGGATAGAGGGATGGAGGGAGGAGGGAGGGAGGAAGGGAGGGAGGGAGGGCAGAGAGAATACAGTTTGGTACATGGCTCTTACCAAGACTATTTAGATTTATTTTTTTTTTTTAAGGGTGGGGCCATTGCTTTCTAAAATGAAACCTTTTAGGGTACAAAACGTTTCATTATGACATTTCCCTACAGCATTTCACTGTAATTTTCTTATATTTGCCTATCCTATCACCCCAACCTTTCCTTCCTCATTCCCATTACTGCCCATTGTCCTCCTGCGGATAGTCCGTCTCCTGTCTCTATGTTGTGTGTGTGTGTGTTGATACATTAGATTCTGCATGTAAAAGAAAATATTCTTTATTACCTTTGTTCTCCTCCCCTTCCATCCAGACTGCTTCCTCCCTTACATAGTCCCCTTCCACTTCTACACCACACACACACACACACACACACACACACACACACACACACACACACCCTCAATTCTGCACAGGAGAGAAAACTTGCAATACTGACACTGCTTTTCAGATGCACCAACTCTGAGCTTAAACATTAACTAAAATTTTTATCAATTAATATAAAACTGAGCATACTCACTTCTGTTCATTTTTTTCTGGAATAGACTATTAATGACAAAGAAGTGAATGTTGTCCCTGTATCTTTTCTGTGAACAATTACCAGCCTTTCCATTCACAGGCCTGGAAGGCCAGTTTCTGAGAAAAGCAGCTGTGTGTATGGATCTTAGGGACTGGGCTATACTGTCTAAAGCGCCTCTGCACTTGCTGGAATCTGAGCACATCCTCTGTGTAGAGAATGTCACAAACTAATCTCAGCACCAAGCACAGCAATTTCTAAAGAATGAGCTCATTTCTTTCTCCAAGCCTGCTTGCTCTGCTGAGCTACATTTTCCATTATTTTTATCGTTTTTCATCTACTACACTGAGCCAGTTAGCACTGGCTGGCCACTAAATCAAATTTGGGGAAAAACAAAATTTATAATTTTTTTTTTCAGAAAGTAAGAAACATCAGGTCATCATGGAGTCATGGCACACAGAGCTCAGACTAAGCAACTGTGTAACAAGAGTATCATACAATAGGTTCTATTGGAGTGGTACAACTTTCTGCAGTTTCTGTTTTTTAAAAACATCTCACTGAAAATTACCATAATATAAAACATGCTCATATTAGACCAGTGGTTCTCAATGGGTAGCCCTTCTCCCTTCTAGGTGTTATTTGGTAATGTCTAAAGGTATTTTTGGTTGTCACACTAACATTGGTTGGTAGAAGCCAGGGATGCTGCCAAAATGTCCTGCAATGAATGCACAGGGCAACCCTTGAGACAAAAACAAACAAACAAACAAACAAACAAAACAAAAAACAAACATTATGTAACTTAAAGTAACTATAGTGCTACGGTTGAGAATTCCTGGACTAACTCATTAGGTTAGGAAAAAAATTCAAAAGTCAGCAAAAGCTAATGAAATGAAAGTGAAAGAGGATTAAGGTAGCGTTAGGGTTTAAAACTAATCTATGAATAAATATGCAATGAAGATCTAGGCATGGCAGTACATTCCTGTAATATCAGAGCTTTGAAAGTAGAGGCAGGAGGATCAGAAATTCAAGGCTAATCTCAGCTACATAAGTTTAATGCCCATCTTGGCTACTTTAACACTTGGTTTCAAAACAACAATGTAATTACTTAACGAAGAAAAACTAATATTATAGATGAATCTATTCATAACAACAATATAATAAAGATTGATGGTTGACTGGAAATTTTATATTGATGAATTCTTGGGCTTCACTGAAAGAAATGGTTTTAGTTGGAGGGATGTTAATAGCACTGCAGTGTTTCAAACTACATTAAAATATTATTTCACTGCCATTTTTTTTTTAACAAAATGACATTCACAAATGAATGCTCTTATGTCCAAAACGATCTTTAAACAATGGCACACTTAGAATCCACAGCAAGCAAGGATGGTATAAACATCAGTTTTGAATGATCTTCCTTAACAGAGCTGCTCATTTGCTTATGGGAGTTCCTTGCACTGGCTGGAATGGGACCATACACACTCTCAACCTGAGATCAAGTTAACTAGGGATAATTGGTCAAGGAAAAGCAAGACGAAGAGGGAAGAAAGGGACATGGCATGTCTTGGGAAACTAGGGAAAGGTCTCAGTGGGTAGGAGCGCTTACAGCACAAGCTTTGAGGACCTTAGTTTGGATCCCAGCACCCATGTAAAAAAGCTCAGAGTGGCCACATGTGTGCTTGTTACCCAGTGCTGTGGGGCTGGAGAGAGAAAGAAGTATCTTGGGGCTTTTTGGCTGCCAGATTCACTGTAGGTTTAGTGAGATACACTTTCTTAAAAGAATAAGATACAGGGCAATAGAGCAGGACACCTGATGTCCTCCTCTGGCTTCTGCACACACACACACACACACACTGGCCCATGCACATACAATTCTCTCTCTGTCTCTCTCAAGCCCCATCCATACTAAGCATAGGGAATACAAATTCATTTTTCTGAGAGGTTGTTTTAAGAATAAAAGACATAAAGAAGTCCAAGAAAAGTAGGACAAACTGATTGGACAATGGTTTCCTACACAGATGTCATTAGCAACAATTTCAGAGCCAGTACCTCCGTTCTCACTGGCTAGTGTGGTGAGTTTCACTGGTACGCAGTGAATTCCCTCAATCATCTTCAGGCTGTCATGCAAAGTGCTGAGCTAGATTACTAGCATGCTTTACTACAGAGATGATGCAGTGTGTTCTTTATTAACTAGCTACCATAAATAATAACAATACTTTTCAATAACAGATTTTTATATAAAAAATTACATAAGCTGCAAGGCTTTAGTACTTTGAAATAATTATTGGGTTGCAAGCCTTTAAAAGAGAGCTGAGCTGGGTGTGGTGACATTCCTTTTTTTTTTTTTTTTTTTTAAAGATTTATTTATTTATTATGTATACAGTGTTCTGTCTGTGTGCCAAATCTTATTACAGATGGTTGTGAGCCACCATGTGGTTGCTGGGAATTGAACTCAGGACCTCTGGAAGAGCAGCCAGTGCTCTTAACCGCTGAGCCATCTCTCCAGCCCTGACACATTCCTTTAATCTTATCACTCAGAAGGCAGAGGCAGGTAGATCTCTGAGTTCAAGGCCAGCCTGGCCTACAGAGCGAGTTCTAGGATAGCCAGGGCTACATAGAAAAACCCTGCCTCAAAAAAAAAAAAAAATGAAATAAAATAAAAGTGAGCTGAATATAATTTAACTGATAAATTTTACAGTTTGTGAATTAGATCTTAATTTTTAAAAAGTAATTACATTTTTATAAACTTAGACATGACCTAAAGCTAAAATCTCAGATTAGAGCAAGAAGATTTGACTACCATTTTTAAAATGGAGGATTTTAGTGACTGGTTAAGTAGAATTCTTTTTCCTGGGCTTAGTTAGAGTAAAATTTTAAGAAGCTAGTCAAGTTTTTTTATTGTTGTTGTAATGATATAACATGACTTTTGGGGTAGTGCTTCGAGACACGGGTGGGAAAGATTCGTCCCAACTGCAGGGCCAGGCAGGACCAGAGAAACTTCCAGCTACATTTGGTGTCCAACTTGTGGGACACACATTTACAAAAAAGCCACTTGTGGCCTTAAAGGCCCCCAGCTCAGGCTGGAGTTGCATGTGGCCAGATCTTCACCCATGTGGGCCCAAGTCTCTTTGTTTTTTTCTCTCCTGGTGGGTGGTGGGCTCTCTCTGGATTCCCATCTCGGACTGCCACCACACTAGGTAGCTGCTTTGAAATTCCTTTCTTCTACTTCTACTGTTCTACACAGTCAACAGACTTGATAAGTCAATTAAGATATCTTAAAAGGAGAAATTAGTTAAAAGAGATTTTTTTCCCCACATTAAAAAATGGGAAACATTTTTACAATGGAAGAAATTTGGTCTCTGTTTGATAATACATTAGGCAGTCTGAAAATGGAACAATTAAATGAGAGGATAATTAATGTTGATGGGATTTATATAATGTCAATTATGAATATTATTTATTTGATCATTTTTATTTCGGCATTAAAAAGGTTGGTCAATTTGAGTGCCAAGATAAAAGTTTTAGAAAAACTTGTTAAAACAGATTATAGAGAAATTCAGACCCAGACAGAAGAATTTAAAGGTAAACCTATCTCAGCATTGAATTATTCAGTTACAGAGAAACAGCCTAAGGTTACCAGACAGCAAACATTAATCTACCCAGTAACCTTACAGGAACTGCCAAATGCTCAAGGGTGAAGCTAACTGGACTCCAGTGAAATGTTAGATTTGATGAGATTTAAAGAAGCTATAGTATCATATGGTATGCATTCTCCATTTGTAAAGTAGATGTTAAACTCATGGTCAACTTGTAATAGAATTATCCCTCAGGAATGGAAAGATTTGGCTACAGTTCTAGAGACTGGGCCACAGTTACAATGGGTGACCTAGTGAAAATAGGAAGCAAAGACTAAAGAATAACAATGTAGGACTACAAGTGTGGAAATTTTCCAAAATCAACTTCTTGGAGAAGGCAATTATGCTGATATACAAAGACAATGTTTACATGATAACCAAACCCTAATTCTATGCTGCAAGGCAGCCATGAATACATGGAACAGAATTGAAGAGGCAGGGAAGAAAATTGAGTCATTTACAAAAGTTATACAGGGCCCAAAAGAAACATTCACAGATTTCTTACAAAGGCTGTCTTCAGCAGTAAATAGAATGATACCAAATTCAGAAGCTAGACAGATAATAATTGAATCTTTGGCTTTTGAGAACGCCGCTGCAGCATGTTAAAGGGTAATCAGGCTGTTAAAGGCGAGATCAGCACCCCTGGAGGATTGGACCAGCGATACAATTAATATTGAATCTCATGACCATGATGATACATGGATAAGAGAGGTGATTTCTAGAGGTTTGAAGAAAAATAATAATGTCAAATGCTTTAATTGTGGTAAACAAGGCCACCTAAAAAGGGACTATAAACAGGGCATTCCTAGAAACAATGTTTCTTCAAGGAACAATGGCAAAAGAACGCCCTTCCCTTCTGGATTATGCAGAAGGTGTGGTAAAGGTGAACATTGGACCAATGAATGTAGATCAACACAGGACAGACAAGGTAATCCTTTGCCTTTGCCGGTCAGGGAACTCCGAGGGGCCTCTTGCAGGTCCCCACGGCAAATCCAGTTCAGTCCTTTCCTGCCATAGTAGAAGAAACCCCTCAGAGTAATTAAATAACCAAATGCCTATAGTAATAAACCAATTGCTCAGGGTGATAGAAAAGCTATAGTAGAGAGACACCAGCATCACCAGGAGAAGTAAGATGTGAAAGTACCGGTAAGCCACGGCCATGTGGCAATTTATAGATTAATAGAATTGGTTTAAGTTATAAGAGCTAGCTAGCAAGAAGCCTGAGCCATAGGCCATACAGTTTGTAAATAATGTAAGCCTCTGTGTGTTTACTTGGGGCCAAGCAGCTGTGAGACGAGGATGGGAAAGATTCGTTCTAACCGCAGGGCCAGGCAGGACCAGAGAAACTTCCAGCTACAGGGTAGTTACAAAATATATCCTTACCTTGATAGGCTAGAAACATTTTAGTGAAAGGAGGCATCCTGACCAGGAAATGGAGCACGGTGCCGCTGTTGGAGTAGTGGGAGCCATAGTGGTAGGGCTGCACGGGAGGCATGGGGTCATCCTCTCGGGCTCCTTTGCGGTACTCTTCCTCCAAGTACTACAGAACAAAGAGCAGGAAAATTCACGATTTGTGCTCCAAATATGGCTAGTTTTTTTCTTCCATTTTCCTCCACCTCTTCGACATTATTCTTGTCTTCCAAATTGTGTTCAGAGCCCACAGTCATTTTGAGCTCTAGCAGTCTTCTACTGACCCCTGGCCAACAGTTCTCTCTACCTCCATTCCTAGTCCCACATGAGGACACATCTGCTTTGCATTCTCACTCTTAGTTAACAGCTCCAAATATCTAAACTGGTGCCCTCAAAAACCAAGAGCTGATTCTACCACCACAGATGTCTTCAATGAAGAGCTTCATGATATATTTTGAGTGCTTCTCCAGAAATGGAAATATAGTAAGAGAGCATACATCACCACTATTAACACAGTGGTGTAGGATGGTTTTGTGGAGCATGTACACAGAGTTAGAAAGAAAATGATGATCTTCCCCCACCACAAAGGAGGCAGCTCAGCCACACATCTCCCATCTGTCACTATGCTCATCTTTGCAGCTCTGTCTGCCTGACAGCAAAGCTGGATGCAGTGAAATTTCGAGTAATGTCTTGACTCCCATAGACTGTCATATTTTCTATTGCAGAAGACTCAAATGGTGAATTTCAGGCACTTGGAAGGACATCTCTGGAATTGGGACATGCATGAATGATATGGGAATATGAGAAAACTGCTTCTGCTGCTCCTATCACTATAGTATAAAGAATATACTATGCAGTAAGTCAGTTTTCTAAGTTTCCAGTTGAATACCATTAATATTAACATTGTTAATATATGTAAATCATTTCTATTTAAATAGGTAATTTCACTTCTATCTAAAATGCACAATTTTCTAAATATATCTAGTGTTTATAGTAGAAATAAATACATCAATATTCAATATACAACAAACTAATATGATCATATTAATGTTTTCTATTATAAAGATACCATTATTTCTATATAATATAAATAAAACTCAAAGGAATGAATAGTTGGGTCTCTGGAAATCTGTGATTTTTATGCATTTGAAAATACAATGGATTAATTAGCTCTCAAATCGTGCCAAAGTGAAAGTATACTTTTTTTTTTTTCCATTCTTGGAAGGTGTTTCCATAGAACTAAGACAAAAATGATATTCAGTTCATACAATTTCTAGTTCTTAAAGTACAAGGAAACAAATAAACAAAAAATAAATACTAAAATAAATAAATACTACAAATAAAAAAGCATAGGTTCATAAAGCTCCATATTCAATGGAAACTAAAGCTACCTTGTATGTGTCAACATAGCGGTCTTCTTTTTCTTTATACTGCACAGCTATAGGCTTAGATAGGTTTCTACAAAGGAAGAGATGATAGAAAAATATGAAGTAATTTGATACTGCCAGTATTCAGCTGCTCATGTCTTCATCCTGAAAATGAGCAATTAACAAAATGCCCTTAACTCACATAAGCATGTTGCTTTGTAACCAACAGTCACCATTCAAAATCATGACCTCATAAACTGTTAAGAGATGCAAGTCCAGATCTGCATCTGTACAGTGAATTACTACTGACTCTTCTGGGTGATGCTGTCATGCAGCACCATGCAGGTGTGCATGCACATGAGCATGATAGTACTGGTGTTCCGACTATTAATACCACATACCATTCTCAGAGGACAAAAATGCAAGGAACATGCCCTCACTTTTACCCACTATAAAACCTATCAGTGTCTCTGTAGGGTGCAAGAATGGGTAGAAGAAATAGCTCTGACTTGAGGGATCAGCTGCTCTGGCTAAGAGGCACAAGGAGAAGACCGTCTACAATGTCAAAATCTGACACTGTACTAGACCAATAGCAAGATTTGCCAAGGCTCAATAAATCCAATCATTCAGCTTATTCAGGTGTAATTTTTTTTTTGAGACAAGCCCTCACTATGTAGCCCAAGCTAGCCTTAAGCTCACTTTGCAGATCAGGCTGGCCTTGTGCTTGCAACGGTCCTCCTGTCTGGGTCTCCTCAGTGCTGCGATTACAAGAATGTGTTACCACGTCCCCACGACACAGCTTTTTTGATTAATTACTATTTCCTAAGGATGTGGAGTTTAGTAACATTAAATGCACATTCTGGTGACCACTGTCTAAGCTTAGAGACGTTGTCAAAAAAGTAAAACAGTTTTATAGGATAGATGTCAATTTACACCACAAAATACAGAGAAATTATCTTTTTGTTTGTTTTTGTTTTTTTGTTTTACAAGATAGGGTTTTCTCTGTGTATCCCTGGCTGGCCTGGAACTAACTCTGTAGACCAGGCTGGCTTCGAACTCATAGATATCCACCTGCCTCTGCCTCCCAAGTGCTGGGATTAGAGGTGTGCACCACTGCCACCTAGCATCAAAGAAATTATCTTTAAGATTGGGGCACTTTTTTTTTTATTCCTTAAAATTTGGTAATAAGTCTTCTTAGATACAAATTATATTATTATGGTTGAAAATTAAGAAATTACAGTTGTTGCTAGGTGTGGTGACACATGATTTAATCCCAGTCTGGCAGAAGCAGACGAATCTCTGTGAGTTCAAGCCAGCCTGATCTACATAGCAAGTTCTAGGCTATCGAGAGTTACATGGTAAAACTCTGCCTCAAACAGGCAGACAGATAGAAAAACAAATAAACATAACAACAAAACCCTCAAAGAAATTGCAGTTAAGTGAACAGAATAAACAAAAAATCAGTCATGCTGCTATTTATTCATAGGGAAAACATTTTAGCATGTATTTGTCCTGCGTATTAGTGATTGCCTATATATATTTTAAGCAAAAGAATGTTTTTTTCATGCTTACAAAATGTACTTCTACAGTATTTTTTTTAACATTTTTTTATTTTATATGAATGTAGGTGATGAGTATGTGTGGGTATGCATGCTATGGTGTGCACATGGAGATCACAAGAACATTTGTGGGAGTTGGTTCTCCGTACAATGTGAGTTCCAAGGATCAAACTCAGATCCTCAGACTGGGGAGCAAGTATGACTTGCTAAGTCATTTCACCTGTCCTACAATATTGTTTTAGTACTTGCAGCATACAATAATATATTCTAATCTAATGTTGGATCTTCAGGCTGTTTCTAGATTTTAGATACTTTGAAAAAATTACAGGAACACCACATTCCTAGCTAAATCTTTACATACAGTGCCAGATACCAAAACAAGCAAAGAACCAGGCAAGTTCAGGTCCCAGTTCTCGTGAAACAACTGCTGGTTGGAATCTTTATGTTGAGCATATGTCCTTTAGTATTCCTAAGAATAATTCCTAGAAGCTAACTTGCTAAAACAGAGTATGCACATCTAACAGTTTTTTGGACACACACTGTCAAACTCCTTTCCAGAAAGGCCACATATATTTACAGCAGCAATGTGTAAAATGTTCAAATGTCCAACAGCTGTGTATATAGTATCTACAAGACAGACAATGTGCCACTGTGGATTCACTTGAACTTGACTTCTTGAGAAAGGGCCAAATCAGGCCTATTTTGGAGGAGTTATAATCAAGATATTTATAAACATCCCAAGTGAAATATTTGAAGTCAATTTTTCTTTAAATAAGAGAACTTTTTTTTTCAAACTAAATGAAATATTTGCCAATGATTTTGGGCTATCTGGTTTCTTTAAAAATAACAGTTTGTTCAAGAAAGGCAGAAAAAATGCTATATACTTTTCCTTTAATTCTCAAACTTCAAATTATGGAATTACCTCCAAAGGTACCAATGACCTTTGTTTCATGCCCCCCCCCATATGTTTTTTCATGCATGTGTGCACATGTATGTTTCAATTTTTTAAAAGTATAGAATGAACATTCTTTTTTTCCCTCTTTGAGACAGGGTTTCTCTGTATCGTTTTGGTGCCTTTCCTGGATATCACTTTGTAGACCAGGCTGGCCTTGAACTCACAGAGATCCACCTGGCTCTGCCTCCTAAGTGCTAGGATTAAAGGCATGTGCCACCACTACCCAGCTAGAATGAACATTCTTAATCTAGAGATCTGACATCCAAAATGATCCTAAATTCAAAGCTTCATAACACACTGTGCATCACAACCAGTCAGACCAGAGCATCTTAGATTTCACATGCTTAGATTTGGGATGTTCAACTGGGAGTGTGCAAACATTCTAAAACTCAGAAATCCAGAAAGTACTTATGATCCTAAACATTTTGGATAAGGGACATGTAGACTATAAAATGATTAAATAATGTAGTTTTTTAGTTTTAAGAGGTTTCAGCTACTTGTTCTTGTTGCCATTATTCTCTTGGATCCTCAGACTGTCCTATCTTTGGTAATGAGAGTCTACTAAGTTTGTTTCTATGTTGTTTCCTTGTTCTCCAATAAAACAAGGTATCTTAAGCTCAGCTTCTATATTTTCTTTTCATAAATTTAGAAGAGATAAAAGGATTAGTGTGCTGGCTAGTCTTGATACAAGCTGGAGTTCCCTAAAAGTTCTCAATGAGGAAATGCCTCCATAAGATCTAGCTGTAGGGCATTTTCTTAATTAGTAATTGTTGGGGGAGGGCCCAATCCATTGTGGATGGTTTCATTCCTGGGCGTGTGGTCCTGGATTCTATAAGAAAGTAGGCTGAGCAATTCATGATGAGCAAGCCAGTGAGCATGCTCCACAGCCTCTGCATCAGCTCCTGTCTCCAGGTTCCTGCCCTGTTTGAGATCCTATCCTGGCTTCCTTTGATGATGAACAGCAGCATAGATATGTAAGCTGAATTAACACTTTCCTCTCCAACTTGCTTTTTGGTCATGGCATTTCATTACAGCAATAGCAAATTATAAGTAAGACAGATAGGGAACCATCCTTATGCAATTTCTACTGAAATAACTGATTCAAGCAATAAAGCCATGGATGAAACTATTAGATAAAAGTTCAGTGTGAACCTGCAACTACAAACCATCATAAGCATCCTCAGAGAACACTATAGCCCTCCTGATGGTAGGTAGTGACATCAAATTCACACAGCCATCTTAGTGGATTCCTCCCAAAATAAAGGGTAAGTTGAATCCAAGTAAGCCTTTTGAGCTAATTCCTGCTCTTTAGCAAACAGAGACTTTTGAACAAATGTTATTATGCTGCAAAAATAAAAAAAAAATACATATAAAAACTTAAAGGCCTTTCTAGTATTTTTTTACATGTCTGCAATCAAATGCAATGACAGACGTGACTCAAAATAACCAATCACAAAAGGCATTGTTGAGATAAGCAGGAGACAGTGAATATGGATGGTATGTTAGATACTATCAGGATTGTTAATTTTCTTAGATAGGATAATAGCACTGTAATAATGTAAGGAAACATCCTATTGTTGCAAAAGATGTATACAGTAGAACTCAAAGGTGGCATAACTAGATATTTGAAATAAAAAGAAAAAATGATGCAAGTTTGGTAAAATCTTTATAATTCACAATCGTTGAATTGGGGAAGATGAATTATAAAGGCTTTATTAATCATTAAATTTTTGTGCATATTTAAAAGTTTTCAAAGTAAAAACTTTAATGGCATAAATTCAGCATGTATATAAACCCAAAATGCAATGCTTTTACTTGCCTATAGATAGATGGATCATTGAGGTCAAGAGTCTCACTAACATAGTCAGAGAGAATAAAGGGGAACACGGGGTACTGCATGAGATCATTGAAGGATCGGCCAGCATGCTTGTTTAAATGAGTCAAATATTCAAAATTGGTAATCTGTCCAGTATACCACAGGTTTGTCAGAGCAGTGATGTTGCCATACTCCAGAAGGTTGGGGAGGTTATTTGTGAGAATGCTCTGGTACACATCATCACGAACCTAAAAGGGAAGGAGAAAAAGAAAGACCAGATATTTTTCGGCTTATTGATATGTCCCTGGAGAAGAAGTAGAACATTATAGACATGTTATTAATTTGAAATCCTCCAAGAAATCTGCATTAAATGGTAGAGAACCAAATCTGATTGCAGTTCCCTTCTGGAGGCAGGCTCTTAGTCATGACGCTTACTGCTGGATAAATCTGCCAGTAAAATTACCTGGCAGAAATTTCTGTGTTATCTGTTCATAATTCCCAAGGAAAGTTATGCACAGAAGTCACTTAGACATAGATACTAAAAACAAAAAATTCAATAAAAGTGAAAAAGAAAAGTGAAAAGTGAAAAGAAAAGTGTGGTATTCTTGACTGACTTATTCTTCAGTGATTGCATTAGAACAGATCTGGTCCGTGTGTTTCTGCTAAACCCTTCATGCTGTTATTATATCAGTAATATGGAAGTGATAATGTTTACCTCACAAGAATTAAATACAATGTCCTATGTAAGTAGGATGTAAATCCACTACTGATTGAAAACAAAAAATTTCTCCCAACTCCTGTGGTTCTTGGGATTGAACTCAGGGCCTTGTTCATTCTAGGCAAACATTCTACCACTGAGCTGCATCCCAGTTCTATAGAAACGGTTTTTTTTTTTTTTTTTCCCCAGAGATTAGTAAAAGTTCTGTAAAGGGAGCTTTCTGACTCTTCCAAAACAAACAAATGAAAACCCCAACAAAACAAACTAAATATACCTCAAAGTCTATGTGTTCAGGTGTAGGAAGAAGAGCTCCTGATGTGACAATGAGAGGCCAGACTGAACGAAAAGGACAAACAGAGCAATGTAGGGACAGACAGACACAGTGCCAAACAACCAACACTGTCACCTAAAATCAAGGGGTGCCAAACGCTGGCACCCAACGAGCTGGATAGGAATCTGTGATGGCAGAGTGTGCAGTCACTCTGGAAGGAAAAGGCTTTCATCCTCCCAGCACATAAAGACACCTACGTGGCAGGGGTGTCCAGATGCAGGCAATGGGAAACAGAACACAGGCAGGCTCGACAGTCTGTAGAGAGAGCACACTACAGTCCTGCAGAGCAGGGCAGCCCGCTGAAGGTGGCAGGGGTGCTGGCTGCCGGGCTACAGAGGGGCTGCTTGGGGTGCTTTGAATGAGAATGGCCCCCAGAAGCTCATATGTTTAGGAGTTTGGTCCCCAGGGAGTGGAGCTCTTTGAAAGGATTACAAGGATTAGGAGGTGTGGCCTTTCAGTAGCAGGTGTGTCACTGGGGGTGTGCTTTGAAGTTTCAAAAGTCCATACTAGTCCCCCTTTCCTCCCCGCATTTCTCTCCCCCCGCCGTGTGTGTGTGTGTGTGTGTGTGTGTGTGTGTGTGTGTGTGTGTGTGTATAGCAGAGTACAGCTCTCAGTTACTGCTTCAGCACTATGCCTACCACCACGTTCCCTGCCATGATGATAATGGATTAAACCTCTGAAACTTTAAGCAAGTCCCAATTCAATGCTTTTTTTTTTCCTTAGTAAGAGTTGCCATGGTCATGTGTCTCTTCACAGCAATGGAACAGTGAGTAAGGCACTGCTATTTTATACAGTCAGGGTCAAGAGGGAGGGGATGCTGTTTGGTACAGTAAGGGACTCTGCTGAGGAGACACTTGATCAAGAGGCCTGAGGAAAGTGACAGAGCGAGTCAGTGGGAGTTCCATGGAGAAAAGTATTCCAGGCGGCAGTCAAGTACAAAGGTCCTGCAGCATCAGTGTGTCTGATATATCCAAGGAGAAGAAAACTAGCACGGACAGAGTAGGAGTACAGGAGAGAACGGCAGATGCAGGCAAGAGCTAACAAGGGTCTTGACTACCTGGGGCTCCATCAGGCTCTTGTAAGACCTTTGACCCTCAGTGAGTGGCATGAGAAGCAATTACAGAGCTTTGAATACAGAAATGAAACAGACTGAAGGGGTGGGGTATGGATATAGCTGGGCCAGTTAGGAAGCTGCTATAAATGCATCAGGTAGGAAATGATGGTGGCTCAGAGCAAGATCATAGCAGTGTAGTCAGGCCAAGGGTATGCTTGGCTGGAGTAGACATGCAGAGGGAGAGGAATAGCAGTCTACTAGGATACTCTCAAGGTTTTTGGTTTGGGCAACAGGGAGATGGAGGTTCCATTTATGGAAGGATATTTTCGGGGAGAATCTTACCTTTAGTTTGAGATACCACTTGGCAACTCCAAGTGGAGATAGCAAGGCAGAGTTAAATAAGTGGGTATGATGTGTAGGGTAGAGGTCTGGGCACTGATACAGAGCTGAAAGTTGTAGGATACAGACTGCTTTGAAAGCCTTGAGATAGATGAGAAGAGGTCTGAAGAATGAGTGTGAGCTACTCAAGAAGGATACGCAAACATGCTGAGTGGGAAAGCTGATGAGGGGAAAAAGATGGAAGCCCAGGAGCCTAGAAAGGAAGTTGTCATGTGTGGAAAGAAAAGGCTAGTCAGTGTATCAAATGCTTCCAGTGGGACAAGTAAGATGAGGAATACAGAGTTAGAATAGAGGTTATGGCGAACTGGACAGGATGATGAGAAGAAAGCAGGAGTGGAGCATTTCTGGAGAGAACCTAAGGGACCAAAGGAAGCAGAAGGGACTGCAGGGACAGGCTGGTGGCAGCCAGCAGATGGAACTCCTCCCAAGGTTTTCCACCAAGAAAGTAGGGCCGTGGGGCAAGTAACGGCATGTCGAGGAGGGATCCCAGCCTGAGCAAGTACCAGCTACTCCTTTCAGCCACTTGGGGAACTTCAAATTTAACATTTTAGAGGTCAGAGAGAATCTTTATAAGAGTAAGGACTTCCTTAATTGAAATATAAGGTATATTTTATATAGTTGTAGAGTACCAATTTAAGAAAATTATCATTCATTTAGCTAAACTTCATAGAATCAGTAGCATCATTGGTCACATGATCATTTCAACAAATCTAAATAGGTGGATTTACCTTGGTATTGTCAAATGCCAACAGCAGTGTTCTGCCATTTGTTAAAAAGATTTCTACAGCATTATCTCGCAGTTGCCACCAGCGCCTGTGAACTTCTTTAATTTCCTCGTATGTCCAGGAAAAAGATGCTGGTTCTAACTCCCCCTGAAGGGTCTAAGACAAAGGAAACAGATAAAAGTATTTCCACTATATGAAACTAATTATTTTGGCTTTAAATATCAAAACAAAATGCATAATCTTTCTTCCATGACAAAAAGTTAAGACTATCTGAAAACCCTCCCATTACATAACACTGCACATGTTAGACAAAATTTAGGAATAAAAAACAAAGAGTATTTCTAGACCTGTTTAGGGTTATAGAATACTGAGCAGCTTTATCCTACATAATATGAGAATTCAGAGTCTTACTGGTTATTTTTACAGCAAATACTAGCATATCCAGAAGTATCTGTTATCATTACTCATCTACATAGACATCAGAGTGGCTTAGTTATTCAATTAGACAAAAATTTCCTTTTCTTTTTTTTTTTTTTTTGGTTTTTCGAGACAGGGTTTCTCTGTGTAGCTTTGCGCCTTTCCTGGAGCTCACTTGGTAGCCCAGGCTGGCCTCGAACTCACAGATATCCACCTGACTCTGCCTCCCGAGTGCTGGGATTAAAGGCGTGCGCCACCAACGCCCGGCTCTCCTTTTCTTTTGATAGCAAAGGTACTCAACTGTGAACTGGGAGTGGCAGGGAGCATTTATTTGTTGCTGTTCAGGATAGCGATGAGGAAGAATGACACGACAGACAGAAGTGTGTTAGAGTTTGAATCATAACTCTAATTGCTGAGACCCAGACTCAGAGGAAGAGGAAATAGCAGTCTTCCCTTTAAAAGGACCTTTAAAAAAGTGGCTGTAATTCACACTCGTCTACTGTAATAATGGGTGAGTGCTCTCATTATACTGGATTTATGCAGTTTTTAAATTTTTTCTAGGTTTAGATAAATATAAACTTAAGCCTCCACTCACCGAACTTTCAACTGTATCAGAAGCATTGTCTTCCACAAAATACATTCCACATTTACCTGCAGGAAGTAATTGGACAGAAGGGTTTGAAAGTATGTGTGCACTGTTCTGTTTGGTGAAATGTCTTAAGTCCTCCTGACTTGAGTTTGAGAACCAGCAGCTAGAAACAGTTCCACACACTCAATAGATACTTTAAAATAGTACTCATAAGATCTTAGTTGCTTAATCTCTCTGTGCCTTAGTTTTCTTACTAAAAAAGGGTTGTGTGAGAACTGAATTTCCAAAACTACCATTAAGATAAAATTAGAATATATATAAAGCATGTATCAATACTGCCTAGCTACTGGCTCATTCTACTATTATCTTTTTCTTATAGTACAAGCACACTGATTTGCTTTATTTTGTTACTTGCTGAAGTCTGTTAAAATAGTAAAAAATTTAACTACAGCAATAGATTTTAACTTGAAAAATCTAAATTGTGTGTAGTAAAAGGAATGATTGAATATAAAAGTGTTCACCCATAAAATCAACTTAATAAAAAAATTTTGAGCATGTACTTTCAGAAAATGTCATTTTTTTCATATTTATTCAGTTATTTGTAGTTTTGTATTTATTTACAAACTGACCACTGTTTCCCCTCCTTCCTCTCCTCCTAGTCCCCCGCCCCAACACCTACTCTGCCTCACCCCCAACCACTCCTCCTCCATTCCTATTCAGGAAAGAGCAGGTCTCCCATTGATATCAACCAAATATGACATTTCAAATTGCAGTAAGACTAGGGACCTCCTTTCATACTAAGGCTGGACAAGGCAACCAAGTATGTGGAAAAGGGTCCCTAAAGCCAGCAAAAGAGTCAGAGACAGCCCCTGCTCCCACTGTTAGGAGTCCCACAAGAAGACCAAGCTACACAACTGTAACATAAATGCAGAGGGCCTAGGTCAGTCCCATGCAGGCTCCCTGGTTGTCGATTCACTCTGTGAGCCCAGGTTAGTTTATTCTATGGGTTTTCTTGTGCTGTCCTTGACCTCTCTGACTCCTACAATCCTTTCTCCCCCTCTTCTGCAGGATTCCCTGAGCTCCACCTAATGTTTGACTATAGGTCTCTGTATCTATTTCCATCAGTTGCTGGATGAAGCCTCTCTGATGACAATTGGACTAGACTACTAGACTGTGGGTTTTTATTTTTATTTTTTTTTTTTTTGAGGCTTCAGTTACTTTTGGTCAACCATGATCTGAAAATATTCCATTGAAAATATAAAAAATAAATAGTTTTAAATTTTCAATCATGTTACTCTAAGTGCATGATGAAATTCAGTTCTGTCCTGCTCCATCCTATCTGAAATATGAATCATCTCTTCGGGTAGTGTATCCAGGCCTACTAGTCAGTCATTGGCTGGTTATCAGGTTGATTGCTATAATGTTGAACACCTTATGACCAAATAACCTTTTATTTCACTTTAATAATGGCCCCCAAAAGCAAGAGTGGTGATGCTGGTTATTCATATATGCCAAGAGAAGCCATGGAATTGTACTTTTAAGTAAAAAGGTGACAGTACAATAAAATATGTTGAGAGGGCTCATATTCATTGAGCCTTTATGGTGGTGTTATTTTGTTTGTTATTTTTGTTAACCTCTTTCTGTGGCTAATTTATAATTTAATTTTATCATGGTGTGTGCACTTGGGAAAACAGTACTATCTGTGCTTTCAAGCATCCACTTGGGTCCTATGGGTAAATGGGGGCTGTCTCTATAATGTCAAAGCAAAGCCACCTACGTGATATTAAAGAAAATTTACCTCTGTATAAAAAATGCTTCAAATTATCTAAGAATAAAGTAAGGAAGGGTGAACATGAGTGAAATTCTCTTGAAGCCAACTTACCTAACAACAATTCCCCAGCTGTCTCCCTGGATGGTGCAACACTGATACATCTTCTATTCACTCTGTCAAAACATGTTTAAAATTGCTATGACTCAATTTTTGGCTCAATTTAGACTTCAAGCTTTTTAATCTAGTAAAATATTAATGCACAGCAGACTAGAGTTTTAGTAGCATAAGCTGGTGTGTCAAAACTCAAATGAAGATCCTGTGCTATTTATAGAACACTCATCAGAGAAGTGATGGAAATCTTTAGGAAAGTCCAAGGACTCCTGCAGCTGGAGAATATTTGGATCTGGCCACTTAAGAAACACCAATGTTTCATAGTTCCAGTAAGCAACTAGACACTGTGTTAGGTCATTGAAAAACAGGGACACTGGGATCAGAACATTTCTGTTCTGAAGTTACTGTCTTTTAGCCTGTATGGTTTCTAACTATAACATGAGTACAATAGTAATATAACCACCACAAGAATATGGCAACACTGTTAATTAAAAACCAATACATGGAGACAAGCAGACGCAGGTAGGCCTGTGGCAGCGGCCCGCGGAGGTAGACTGGTCCAGCAGCAGCGGCCGACAGGGACATTTAGGCCCGGCAGCAGCCGGCAGAGACATACAGGCCCAGCAGCGGCCCACAGAGGTGGACAGGCCCTGTGGCAGAGATAAGCAGACGGAGGTGGAAGGGCCCGGTGGCAGCGGCCGACAGGGACATACAGGCCCAGCGGCAACCAGCAGAGACATACAGGCCTGGTGGCAGTTCGCAGAGGTGGATGGGCCCGGCAGCAGTGACAAGCAGAGGTAGGTAGGCCCGCGGTGGCAGCCGGCAGAGATATACAGGCCCGTCAGACCCAGCGGCAGCTGACAGGGACATACAGGCCCGGCGGCAGAGACAAGTGGACGCAGGTGGGCCTGTGGCAGTGGGCCACAGGGGTGGACAGGCCCGGGGACGGAGACGGGTGGACGCAGCTTAGAACGGGGACGCCCCTAGCCCCAACACCTGGGGAAGAGGCTATCTCCCTAGGTCGGAACCAGGGCGAGTCTGGGCACTCCGTCTGGGGACAACCCAGGGCCCAACTGCTGATCCTGTGAAACCCAACAACTTGGAGGTGTTGGTGAGACTACCCTGCTCAGCTGAAACCCATCTGGGAGAGGATTCAGATGCCTACAATTTGAAGTCTGAAGAAACAAGATCAGCTGAGGAGTTGACAAATGAACAAAACGTGACCTGGGAACACAGAAGAAGGCGCTACCCAGCCACTAAACCAGATCACCAGAATCATAAGTATATAATTCACCGACTGAAATCAGCTGTCCCTGAAGAAACAGCCCAATAGCACCAATTTAACCAAGAACCCCTACTAAACCAAGACTAAAAATTAGAACAAGAGAGGCACTCTCAGACACAGACACCACCTGCACCGCACAGAGGAAAAGATGAGCAGACGCCAGTGCAAAAATACAGGCAACAACATAAAGACCTATATGGCAACACTAGAACCTAGTGATTCTATACCTGCAAGACCTAAACATACCATGACAGAAGAAACAGAAGAGATCAACCCTAAAAATGACTTTAAGAAGATGATAGAGGCCCTTAAAGAAGAAATAAAACATTCCCTCAATGAGGAAATAAAAACTTTCCTTAAAGAGGAAATGAAAAACTACCTTAAAGAGGAAATAAAAACTTTCCTTAAAGAGGAAATGAAAAACTCTCTTAAAGAGGAAATAAAAACTTCCCTGAAAGAGGAAATGAAAAACTCCATTAAAGAGGAAATAAAAAACTCCCTTAAAGAAATGGAAGAAAAAACGAACAAAAAATGGGAAGAAATCAAATCAAGCCAAGAAAAAGCAATTAAATAGATGAAAGAAACATTCCAAGATCTGAAAAATGAATTTGAGACAATAAAGAAAACACATGCTGAGGGAATGCTGGAAATAGAAATCCTGACAAAAATCAGAGCCTTAAAAACAAGGATTTGGTGAGATTGTAAAATGGTGTGCCACTTTGGCAAAACAGTTTGGTGGCTGGTCAAAATGCAAAACATTGTTACTCTGTTACTCAACAATTCTACCCTTAGGAATATATTCTCAAACTACTGAAAATGTGCATCTATGAAACATGTACATGAAGGTTTATAGCAGTGTGTTGCTAATAGTAAAAAAGTTAAAACAACTCAAATAGCTATCAAATACTGGAGAGAAATAAAATGTGGCTTATTCATACAATAGAATATTATTAAGACATAAAAATGAATGAGAAACTGACAGATTAAATGACTTTGGTGAACCTTCATAATTTCATTTGTAGATCTTTCCATTTCTAATTTATAAATACATTTGGGGTTATAAATTATAAATGTACTGCCTCCTGTCAACATTGTATACTTCTATTTGGTGATTTCTGTGTCAAACATTATATGGAAATGTTTCCAAGTATTTTCTGTATTAACTGTGAATGAATAGAACAAAATAAATTGCCTGTGATGAAAAAAAAAAAAACCCAATACATACTGACACATCTAGTATTCAGTAATACTATGGAAGCCTGTAGATGACAATTTGCCTTACTTACGAAGTGGGGAAACTGAAGCAGAGAGGCTAAATAACATGCCCAAGATCAGGTGGGTAGGCAGGGTAGGAATTTGACCCTTTATGTCACTACATTCCACTCCTGTGGTGGCACCAGAAGCAGCTCCATCTACTTTATAGTGACTAAAAAGTCAGCTATAAAATATACACATACTAGGAAGGGTCAGAGCATGATGGCTGACATCCATTAACACCCAGTGTTAGATATGGCATTTGGAGTTTGTCATTCAACCTTCTCCTGTCTCAAGCCTCTTTTGTTTAAGACTTTCCTAACCTCACAGCATTATCTGAAACCAACACTACACAAAACCTACAATGAGCTATTTTTGTACATTCATCAAAGAGTAAAGGAAGGCATGTACTCAGATCTACCTTATGGATTCACTTGCAGCTTTGTCTTTGACAGTAGAGGAGAAGGAAGAATGAGTTTTATCTTCAAATAGGTAAGAGAGTGGTGGCTTGACAACACCTGTTGAGAAAAAAAGTCCACAACATTTATCTAATAACCAGTTGTCTGCCATACCTACAGGTCAAGGTCAAAGTTACTATTACCTTCTGACTTTTGTCTATCCCTAAGGAGATACTTATTTGGAATAGTTAAATAACATCTCTGCAAACGTCTCCTCTCTCGGTTTGGTCCTTCTGTTGGATCCAACTGCCATGAAGTTGGATAGTAGATTGGATCATACCAGACTGCTCTGCAAGTTGAAATAAAACATCTTAGTGGTCATCCAAGGGCTTGCAGCCTTAAAATCATTATAGAGACTGAGTAAATAAATACAATGGGCCTGTTTAATTACAAAACAGCAATTTGTACATTAGGGGAAACATATACATAGGATAAAGACTAACATAGAAAGTGAGTGTCTGTCCCTGAGTCCAGTTCCCAAGTTCCCTCCTGGAGTAAGCGCTGCCTCTACTGTCCTGTATCTACTAAATTTTATGTTCCAAAATTTAAAGGAAATTTGAGGTTATAATTACATCATTTCTACCTTCTCTTTCCTCCTTCCAACCCCCACTACATACTCTCCCTTGCTCTTTCAAATTCACGGTCTCTTTTTAATTGTTGTTATACATTCTTTCATACCCCCCCATCTCTCTCTCTCCTAAACATATAAACACAACCTGCTCAGTCTGCATAAAGTTACTTGTGTGTATATTTTCGGGGCTGACCACTTGGTACTGATAAACAATTGCTGTGTTCTTCGCTGGGGAAAACTATTCCTCCCACTCTCAGTATTCTTTAGTTGTCTGCAGTCCTTTGTCTAGCACTGAGGCCTCACGAGATTTCCCCCTTCCATGTTAAATATACTAACAATTTCAAAAGATGTGCCCCTCCTACTGCAAAACTTTATCAGCATTATACAATATACTATACCTATCATGGTTATTAGCTAATGGAAAATTTTCTCCAAATTAATTTTTTAGGAGTTCCCATTTTTTCCTACTAATGAAAACTAGTTCCTTTTTGTAGTATGTCACATTTTAAATTTTAGATATTAGATGAAAGAAAAGAGTAAAACTATAGTAAGTACATTTTTCAGAAAGCAGATTAAAAAAAAATCACCCTTAATTCTATTACCCAGAACATTACTTTCTTTTTTTTTTATTTTACAATACTATTCATTTCTACATAATAGCCACAGATTCCCTTGTTCTCTCCTTTCCTGCCCCCCTCCTCTTCCCCCCAGCACACCCCCCATTCCCACCTCCTCCAGATCAAGGTCTCCCCCGAGGACTGGGATCGACCTGATAGACTCAGTCCAGGCAGGTCCAGTCCCCTCCTCCCAGATTGAGCCAAGTGTCCCTGCATAAGTCCCAGTTTTCAAACAGCTAACTCATGCAACGAGCCCAGGACCTGGTACCACTGCCTAGATGCCTCCCAAACCAAACAGATCAAGCCAATCGACTGTCTCACCTATTCAGAGGGCCTGATCTTGTCATCATAATGTAGCTAACTGTGCTACTGGTAATACTCCTTTGTTGCTCCCAATTAATTTACTACCTTCTGCATTTTGAATCCTTTCCTTAGGATAGACTCCCTAAACTATTTCCAGAGCAAGAAATATTTGTAGGACTCCTACATGCACTGTTCCAAGGTACACCACCACCAAAGTTCTGAATAACAACAGCTAACATGTTCAGCTAATGTCCTGTTGTTGATATTGGCACAAGAAAACAAATCTCTTTTGAACTTTAAGAAAAGTAGAATTATACATTTATATCTATGTAAGTTATGAAATATTAATTCTTCCATACATTTTCTGAAAACAAATTTTCTTACTTTTTAGTCATCAAATATAATAAACATCAATTAAAATTAAAATTCAAAAACCACTGAGTTCTTTCCATTTTTCTGTTGTACTCCACTGAGAATGTTATCAATTCTATAGAGATATATATCCCAACTTCCCAATTTCATCTACTTAACATTTTTTTTTGGTGAAGCAGGACATTTTTGAAGAACTGTCCTATCCTGTTTTGGCAAAAAGTCTGCCAGATATTCTAGGCCTGTAGGCCCAAGATAGATGCCCCAACGTTGCAGAGGAATCTTGGGTGACTGTCTAGGCAGCCAGCTGTTTCTGTCATTTCTATAGTTTTGGAATTTGTTTTTTCTGTATTTCCTGTTTATTCAGGTAATATTATATCCTTCTTAGGTGTTTGATGGGGTTGAAGACTAGATAGTCATACGTTTTTTTTTTTTTTTTTTTTTTTTGGTTACCAAGTTCAAAAAAGAAACTTACAAAAGAGATAAAAAGTTTATAAGGTTGAGAGACGTAAAAGCTTAAGTCATCCATCTAAGAAAATGTTTTTAGGTCTAAAAAGATACTTTTAGATTGGTAATACAAGTTATAATAGAAAGCAGTTATATATAAAACTTTGGACTTATCAAGAGAGATAGATAATAGAGCAATTTTTCTGAATTGCCTAATACAAATGGACTGAGTATTGTAAATGTAATTCTTACCTGATAATTGTTCTTATTGTATATACTTTTACTATGTCAGAGTTAAAAACCTTTCCTTTTTATTTAGACAAAAGGGGGGAAATGTTGTGGGATATTTGTACAGTATGTGAAGATGTGTTGTTGTGATTGGTTTAATAAAAAGCTGAATGGCCAATAACTAAAAAAAATAAAAACACTCTAAAAAAATTTTTTTGGGGGGTACTGGTGATTGACTTCATGGTTTAGCACATGCTAGGCAAGCGCTATTTTATAAACTTTCTAAGTATAATTCCTTCTGTTTGTAATTTCCATTATTATGTAACCTTTAGTGTATTTTAACACTCAAGGCTAGCAAGCTATCTATCTCTTTTTTTGAATTTTTTAATTCATTTTACATACATAATTAGCTATCTTAATTAAATATAAAGAATGACACATTAATTTTCTTTTTAGTCATTCACAATTCATCTTTTTTTTTTTTTTTTTTTTTTGGTTTATCGAGACAGGGTTTCTCTGTGTAGCTTTGCGCCTTTCCTGGAACTCACTTGGTAGCCCAGGCTGGCCTCGAACTCACAGAGATCCGCCTGGCTCTGCCTCCCGAGTGCTGGGATTAAAGGCGTGCGCCACCACCGCCTGGCCACAATTCATCTTTTTAAAAAGATTTATTTTTACATGTATGAGCGTTTTTTCCTGCATGTATGAATGTGGACCATATGTGTGCCTAGTGCCTGAGGAGGCCACAAAAGAGCACTGGATCTCCTGGAGCTGGAGCTACAGATGATTTGTGAGCTGCCATGTGGGTGCTGAGGAACTCAAACCTGTCCTCGGAAAGAGCACAAGCACTCTTAACCACTACGCCACTTCTCCAGCCTTCTCTGATGCACCTTTAAAATCGTATTAATAAAGTCTAAGCTAGAAAAAGATCTATTTCTCAACCACACTCTTTGGACAATTTCTCTATCCTTTTGCAAAAGAAATTTTTTTTAATTGAAGTCAATTTTACTATCTGAAAGAGCTACTGCTTTACATGTTTTTCTTCAAGAATTAAAAAAAACCTCGTGATTATTTTTAAAGATTAAAAACTGATAATTAGATAAAAATGTTTCCTTAAATAATTTATAAATCTGAATTTTATAGTGAAAACAGTGGTTGACATCACATACAAAAGCTGAACCCAGACGCGTTCCCAGCACACACCTGTCGTGTGTCAGCTGCTGGATGAGTTCCTGCCAGTGTCTGCTGGCACTCAGGTCGACTTTGTACATCCCTCTGATGTGCTGAATCACCTTTTTTCTTTCAATTCCTTGGGAGAGAGATATGGCCTGCGTGATATCTGCAGCTATTTTAGATATATCCTTAGATTTTAAATCGAGTCGCTGAAAGAGACTAAATAAGATTGTTTCAAAGTTGAGTATCCATGGAACATTAAAAAATACTTTAATAGTACATCTGAGGGCTGAGGGTACAGCTCAGTGGTATAGTATTTGACTAGCATGCATGAAAACCTGAGTCCCATCTCTACATTCCACATATATACATACATACGCATACAGACTCAAACACACACGGGTATAAACACATATGAATACCTACAAAAAAAAGTGACCTCACAAGTTTCAAAAATCAAAGCAAAAGAAAAAAAAAAAGACTAAATGTACAGGATTGGATGACTTCTGAAGGACAGGGCTTTGGAAAATGTTGTAACTCACCTTTGTTGATTATTATTAACTGTTTTCTGCCACGCGCCTTTACTCACATTCTCTTCATTTTCATATTTCTTTTGTTCCTAAAAGATTTAAATAATAATATATGAAACTTATTCTCCCTTTTCTTTTTTGAGACAGGGTCTCATGTATCTCAGACGGGCACTGAACTCACTATGTAACCAAGGATGACCATAAACTCCCAATCCTCCTGTTTCAGCTTCTCTAGTAGAGGGGTTACAGGTGTGTACCACCACATCCAGGCCCTTTAGGTGAGCACTCTACAAACTGGTCTGCATCTTGAGCCCCAAAACTTGTCATTTCTCATATAATATTGGCACTTATCAGGTTTGCTTAACAAAGTAATTTTGAAAGCAAGTTAATAAAGGAAAAATTAATCTCAAGAGACCAGACTACTGAAATATAAGCCACTTAAACATTATAATTTCATTTTTTTCTTTTTTTTTTTTTGTATAATTCGAGCAACTGAAATTAGAACAAGAAAGTTAAGTATGTTCCCCAGCCTGCTGAGTTTATAAAGCTACCTGCTTATTTCACTGGCCTGTTAAAGAGTCCTTCAGTCCAGGGAGGTTTCAACTTGCTTGTCACTACAAAATCTGTCCTTCATAGGGGTTATGAAAACAGCTCGGCCATTAAGAGCACTTGCTGCTGTTGCCAAGCTGGGGTTCATTTCCCAGCACCCGCATGATGACTCACAACCACCAGGAACTCTGATTCCTCTTCAGATCTCCAAGGTCACTGCACATATGTGATACACAGACTTGCATGTAGGCAAACACCCACATACATAAAATAAATTTTTAAAAAATCTTTCCTTCTTTGAAGGCTAGAGATAATGGATGATGAGAATCAAAGAGAATAGGAAGCTCCTCAAAATAAGTCTATTTTTTTTCTTTCCTGATCAAAAACTCTTGTAGTAAAAATGAAAGAATCATTGCAAGCTTATCAGCAATGTTACCTAATAATGAAAAAGATCTTTGAGTCACTGTGTTAAGTGTGCACAACAGGATCTCCTAAAAAAACAACGCTGATTGACAGACTTACCTCTTTGATCATTTTAATGAGCTCTGGTTTGGAAGGCGCACTGGGAGGGATGCACTTGTGGCCACATAATTTTAAAGCATTCATAAGCAGTTCTGCTGTGTCCAGTTCTTCTTCATTTAACTCATCTTGGTGATTATGTATCAACTCTGACAAATATAAAACCAACTTGGCTCCATGCTTTAAAAAGAAAAGTAATAATGCTCTAGTTATAAAGAATTTTAATTTCTTCCATTTAAATTATTTAATAATAAATTTAATTATATTTCTATTTTTTGGTTTTAAATTATTTAATAATAAATTTAAACATATTTCTAAAATTAGCTTGTTGGGTCCGACTTCAATATAGCTGTAAAAAAACATGATAGGGTAGATGAAAAATTTAATTATGTATTAGATATTCCTAATTGTATTTGCTTTGATAATAAAAAAAGTGTTTTAAAAAAGAATCTAGAAAATGTCATGATTTCTACAAACTACTTTTAAATAAATGAGAAAAAGAAGAAATGGTGCCACCAGTATGAGAGAGATGCTATCAAATATTAAATCTATATTTAATATGATGGTTATGTGGTATTCATCATATTATTCTATTTCTCTGTGTATATTAGAAACTTTTCATAAATGATTGAAATGAAGCAATCTAGTTAGCCAGCTTCTAGGGAGAATTTGATAAGGAAAAACAGAAAATAAATGGGGATAAAGGAAAAGACAAAAACACTGAACTAGAAGAGAAACTTGTCTTTTAACTTAAAGTAAAAGTAGGTCTCCATCCTCTTTCCTTTGAGTTTCACCCAGGAGAAAATGGTAAGGTTTCAGGAACAAAAGACTGTCCCTAGCCTGTCAACACTGATGCCTCTCTAGGAAAAGAAGAGACAAGGAACTAAAGGCAGTAAGATCCTGCATCTCATGAGTTCTACATGAGCATCAAGGCGAGGGCTGGTGTGGGCCCGCCTAAGAGCAGACCTAAAGCCAAAATTCTTAAGGTGATGAGTTCTTAGGGTGATGATGGCTTCCTCTGAGGTGCAAACTCAAACCAAATTTTGGTTCCTACTTTTGTTAGGTGGGCCTTCACATTATGCCTATCACATCTGATTGTCATGGGTACATACATGTTAAACAATAATTATGCCAACAAACTAAAACACAAGCCCTTTACTTTAAAATTTTTCAGTGACTCAAACATCACTGAATTTGGCTTCACAGCATTTTAAACTGTGGATAGAATTAAATGTCAACAAATGGGTCTAGAAACGTTTACATCTTAGGTGATATTTAAACTAACATGCTGAATCATAGCATGTTGCTAAGAGCCTAAGATGAACATATGCAACAGTGAAAGTAGCGAAGCAGCATCTTAAATTCGTTTCAATGCAGCATTTTAAATTAGTCAGGAGACAGCTGCTACCTGACCAAAGAGGAAAAGCAACAGATGCTGTGAGAGTAAAAGCACTCAAGAATTGGCAAATAAAGAAAGGCGGTGCATGACGGGAGTACTTTCCTGTGTGTCTTAAAAGTAATGTTCATTTTACATTAAATCTACTTAAGCTGAGTATTCAATGACATTCTAAACTATCTTTAGAAAACTATCTGAAAAAAAAAAAAAAAGAGCCAGCAACAGTGGCTTACACCTCAGCATTTGTAGGCAGAGGCAGAGGGACCGCTCCACGTTTCTGGGTAGTCTAGGCTACAAAATGAGAACATGCAAAGAAACACCCGATTTTCTCAAACACTAAGTTTTTCTAATATCTCATTTTACTATCCTTTCATCAATAGTTTCTTGATGAGAAATGGTGTTAGGACACATGTAAAATTGTCTTTTTTTCAGCTCTCAAAAAGTAGACATCTTGGGAGGCAAAGACAGGAAGATCATATTAGCCCACAAGTTTAAGATCTGCCTGGACAACAGTTTCCATCTCAAAAAACCAAACCAAAACAAACTGACTTAAGAAACTAAATCTATTATAAATATTTATAAATAATAAGAGTGTGTAAAAGTAAAGTTTTCAGGAGGAAGTGTTCTGAATGTACTAAAGGAAGGGAGGAGCAGAAGAAATACAGGGTGAGCTAGTCAAGGGCTAAGGGGTGGACAGAGGAGAGGACAGTGCCCTCCCTGTTCTTGGTGAGCCTCACGTATGGAAAGAGGTTGCAAGGGGCAGTGACGAGAAACCATCTTGAAAGGAGGAGGATTCATTACAAAGGAGTTGAATAGAGAAAAGAACCCGTGAGCTTTCCAACCCTAGGAGAGAGCCAACGAACAAAACTTGTATGCAGCTATGAAAAGGCATAAAGAACATTCCTATAGAGGACATGCTGTCTAGTAAAGAACAAAAGAGAGTGAAGAACTCTCAACAACAAAAACAGACTCAGCAGATTATGTTTATATAGTTATACATATATACACAAACAAATATGGAACAATAATAATAAAAAAAGGCTATTAAGTTAAAGTGTGGGAGGAGGGAAACAGGGAGGGACTGGAGGGAGAAAAGGAAAGTGGGGAGACTAATATAATTAGATTTTAATTGAAAATGTATTTTAAAAAGGAAAATATTTTACAATATGGGAACAAGTAACCGTATGAGACCTTATAAGAACTCAGATACAGAATTTCTAATCTAAGTCCTGGAAATAACTGGGAACAACTGGGAAATGACCACAGAAAAAGGAGAGAAAAAAATCAAGCCTACAAAACACATACATGATGGAAGACTTCAGGTTAAATTTGTTTGGTAAGAAAACTACATTCCTGACAGCAGAAGTAGCTCACAGGTTCTTGTCTTGAAAGGCTTTATCAAATGCTAAGATACTTACTTGTGGGGATGGGCTAAGACAGTCTCGAAGTATATCCTGATGAGCTGGCTCATGAACTATTTCAAATATTTGTTTCCTTTCTTGGACAGTATGGGTTGGTGATAAAATATGTGCGAGCAATCTTCCAAGCTGGACTCGGAAGGTTTCCTTACAGGACCCCAAGATTTTAATCCACTGCTGCTTATAACCACTGGTTTTATTTGAACCCTAGTCAAAATAGGAGTGAATCAGGATCAGACTTTTAACAAACTAAGTATTATTAGTAGCAGTAGTAATAGTAGTAGTATGTGTAGGAAGGTGTATGGGTGCCATAGCATGCATGTAGAGGTCAAAGGACAATTTTGTGGGGCTGGTTCTCTTCTTCCACCTTTACATGGGTTCTAGGGATCAAAATCAGGTTGTCAACATTTGTGTGGTGTTTTTAACCTACTGAGCAAGCTGAACAGCTCGGGATCAGACTTCTTAAGCAATACTATACTAACTTCACACAATTCAAGGGAGACAATAGAACATGACTCATTCTAGATTTAATATTCTGCTAGACCTCATACGCATATCTACACAAATGAGAGTTTAAGAGACAAATTTGCAACAATAGCCAGAACTTATTTGCTACAAGTACAAAAACAGATAAGGACAGAAGGAAAGGCTAATTTCATGAGTCACTTTAAAAAAATCACCAAGCAGCCGGGCGGTGGTGGCGCACGCCTTTAATCCCAGCACTCGGGAGGCAGAGCCAGGCGGATCTCTGTTAGTTCGAGGCCAGCCTGGTCTCCAAAGAGAGTTCCAGGAAAGGCGCAAAGCTACACAGAGAAACCCTGTCTCAAAAAACCAAAAAAAAAAAAAAAAAAAAAAAAAAAAAAAAAAAAAATCACCAAGGGCTTACAGATTGTCAATTAAAATAGAATCAAAACAATCAGAGAACAATGGCAGGTAAGGCCATCTTGATTTTACAATCTAAAAGACAAGCAACTCATAATAAAAAGTTGAGTCAGTACTACCACAGTAAGTACAATAGTTACAAATTTAGAACTATATAGAAATTGACTATCAATTTTCCCTAAAGTATAACCAATCAGGTTATTTTAACTGTAGCTCTACTAGTAGCCTAGTATTGACCAAATCATCTGGGTTTAATACTGGAATCATTTTAGAGTCTATCCAGAACTTTAGAAAGGCTTTCCAATTACTCCTACTTTTAAGATCTCTGTTTGAGTGATTGAATTCTAAGTACATCTACAGTTTATTTAATGATCAGAGATGGGCACTAAAATCTAGTTTAGAGTCAGAGATTGACAGTGATGACTCATGGTTTTCTATAATTAGATTGGCCTTTGGTACCATTGACAGAGTGAACTGATCGATTTGTTCCCCATGGTCAAGTATAAATGATCCAAAGAAACTCAAGCGGGATGATGGTAAGTGAAGCCAGACACCCATCAATATTCTCTATATCAGTTTGAAGGCACCAGATGTTTATTCTAAGATCTAAACATTATAATAATTCAGAAACTCAAGAATATAAATAAAGCCCTTAAGAAAACAGGCTATTCATTTATAGCCACAGTAATCATCAAAACCCTACTCTTCCCTGATGCTATATGAGGTTCTTCATTTTGTAATAGGTAAGTCAGCAAACTATATTATTCTGTTATTGAAAGTCCAAGCCAGGCATAATGGCATACACCTGTAATCTCAATTAGCAGGAGACTGAGACATGAGAAATGTAAGTTCAAAGTCAACCTAGGCTACATAGTGAGTCCTTACTTCAAACAAACAAGCAAGCAAGCAAATCAAACCAAACCAAAACCCCACAAAATCAAAAAACCCACCCAAAAAACAAAGCAAAAAACTAATTCAGATAGTTTCAATTGTAGAAAAAACACTGAATAGCAAAAAGAAATATGATTTTGGAAACTCATAGTTTAGACATGAAGACTTCTGTTCAGTTTCTGTAAGTAGACACCTTCCAAGTCATTAATTTACTTACAATAGACACTTTGAATCCATCTATCAGATACATGAACATTTCTTTCTGAAATGGATTGTGTACAGAAGGTTGTTCATGATGCATATCTTCTTCAGAAATTTCAGTCTGGGAAATTGAGATCTTGCTTTGAGCTGCATTTTCTGGAGTTCTCAAAATGTCAATAATATCTGAATTCAACTCTTTGAATTAAAAAAGAATTAAAAAAATTAGTTAACTCACTGATATATATAGTAATGATGCTGGTAAAAATACCCTCTATGGAAAAGATGTGGGATAAATAACACTGAGGATATTTGAGACAACCATAGAGAATTATTTTATATTTACCTAAAATTACATATAATATATACAACTGTGTATATTTTAATGAAGTTATGCCACTTGGATCCTCAAGAGCCACATACAAAACCTAACCTAAAAAGTCTTGCCGGGCGGTGGTGGCGCACGCCTTTAATCCCAGCACTCGGGAGGCAGAGCCAGGCGGATCTCTGTGAGTTCGAGGCCAGCCTGGGCTACCAAGTGAGTTCCAGGAAAGGCGCAGAGCTGCACAGAGAAACCCTGTCTCAAAAAACCAAAAAAAAAAAAAAAAAAAAAAAAAAAAAAAAAAAAAGTCTAATGAAAAACCTCAGGACTGGGCATGAAAAACCTCCATTCAAGTAGGTGGTTAGGGGAGTCCAAGGGATCCCAGAACAATACAGGTTATTGCTGTTGTCTTTGGTTGTCTTCTAGAAGTCTGAAGATAAGTCCCTATTGCTGAAGACACCAAGCACTTTAGACACAGGATCTGGAAGAGTCTAGCTGGATGTGGCCTGAAAGCTCCCTTCCTGAGGACTAGTTTTCATCATACAGGACGATGATTCAAGCTGCCAAGAGGCAAGCAATCCAGCTGTGACACCTGTGAACCACAATGACCAGCACAGCAAGATATTCTTAAAGGTATATTTTGGCAGTAATCAACAACTGTCAAACTGGATTTAAGGGCTGCTCAACAGGAGAGAAATCGTGCCTAGCACTATAAATCAAGCCAACCACCAGTGGCTAGTGATGCCATGGAGTTTGGAAGAGAACCTGCAACTGCCATTTTCCTAAACCAGTTTAATTCCTAACTGCATTCTAAATAATTATCCTTACCCTCACAGAAGAGTATAGCTCCTACCCCTCATCAAGGAAGCTTCTTTTTGCAGCAGATGGAGATGATTTCAGAAAGCCACAATAATCAAAATGAATAGAACAGCTGATCATGAGGTATCCAACCCCAGTGGATACATCTACAACACAACCTTACACCTACAGCTTAGAGAACATTGTGGAACTTAGGGTAGAAAAATTGTAAGAGCCAGAAGACCAGGAAGTCTTCTGTAAGATTATATCTTCTAGATATTACAGAAAAGCTGCACTCAAAAATTTTCAACAATATGATTGCTTAAACAAGACCTGAACAATGCCAACAACAGTTGACATGTCAAAGTAGATGGGAGGAACTGCAGAGCACACCCCTACATGAAGAGTCACAGGCAGTTAGCAACTGTTGAATGAGGGAGAATTAGCCTTCCCCTGAGATGAGCACTTTAAATGGCTATCCAAAACCGACTAGTCAGTACTGAAAATATATACATACAAGCAATACTAAATGGATTCAGGGAGTTGCATTTATATATTTATTCATATACACAATTAAAGAAAAAGAAGGCATGAAGAAAGGCACACTTTCTTCCCTCATGAGAGGGAGCAGGAGGGGAAGACATAGGAAGGGCTGGAGGCAGAAAAGAGAGGAGGGGAATGAGACAATTATATTTGAATTAAATTTTAAAAATCCTCTAGCCAGGTATGGCAGTGCATGCCTTAATTCCCAGCACTCAAGAGGCAGAAACAGGAAGAGTTCTGTGGGTTTGTGGCCAGTTTGGTCTGCATAGTGAGTTCCAGGACTGCCAGGGATTGTAGAGAGACCCTGTGTTACACAAACAAAACATAAATAAAAGTTTTAAAATATTCTGTATTACTAACTCTCTTACCATAGTATAAATGTGGTAGATGTACTAATTAGATAAAATGTGACAGAGGAGAGAACTCACTTAAAACAATATAGACATCTAAAGGTAAGTATAATTCATAATAAGTTATGAAATTATAAAGGTCAAATTTGCTAACAAAGATGAAAAGTGTTAAAAATTACTAAGACCATATGACTCTTGTACAAATCAATTGCAAGGCCATATGACACATACTGAATCTGTGATGGATCTGTGTGATGAATGGCTACATGTACTAGCCTTTTAATACTGTAATGTTATAATCCAGGTTCAGCTTTATATTTAAGTCTGAAAGTCTGTTGTCCCAAATACGAATTAAAAGAGTTAAAAATAGAACCATAGGAACATGGTTCTTGGGCTTACCATATGTTTTTAGGGACAATCACTTCTTTCTTCTTCTTATCTTCCTAGGGCTACCAGAATAACTCTTTAAACAATTTAAAAAAAATTATTTTTATGTTTGTGAATGTTTGGCCTACATGTATGCCTGTACACCACATACATGTCTGGTGCTCTCAGAGGTTACAAGAAGGCATCAGATTCCCTGGAACTGGAGTTACAAATGGTTGTGAGTCACCATATTGGTGCTGGGAATAGAACCTGGGTCCTCTGCAAGAGCAACAAGTGCTCTTAGCTCTTGAGCATTCTCTCCAGACCCCTTGAATAGTTTTTAGAATTCTATTTTGATTCACTGATAGTGCTTTAGCTTTTTTTCAGCTTTACTGAGGCCTAACTGAAAGAAATTATATTCTGTATATAAAGTGTACAACCTGATGCTTTGATATACATACACACACAGTCAAATGATAAAGTTAGGGAATACTCATCAGTCCTGATATAGTTGTGTGTGTGTGATTGTGTGTGTGTGTGTTTGTGTGATATTGTGCGTGTGTGATTGTGTGTGTGTTTGTGTGATATTGTGCGTGCGTGTGTGTGTGTGTGTGTGTGTGTGTGTGTGTGTGTATTAGCCAAAGAATTGTTTTTTATTCCTTGCTTTGTACACAAGCCTGGCCTCACACTTGTGATCCTACAGTTCCAGCCTTCACAAGTATGCAACACAGGACATAGCTATAGTGTTTTGTTGCTGGTGTTTATTTTTTGTAGCTCTCTTGGTGAGAGAGAGATTGGCTTCATGGAACAGCACATTAAAACAGCAGTGGGGTATCTCCATACAACTAATGAGTTTAGATGCCCTTCAACAGGCAAGTGGTTAAACAGATTCTGGTACATTCACATCATGACACTACTGTCCCATAAAACAAACAAAATCCCAACCAAACAGATTGCTGATACATCCAAAATAAGCAGAATGACTCTCCAGAGAATTACATTGAATAAAAATGGCAACAGACTTAATATCATATTTATATGAAACATTTTTTTTTCCAAGACAGGGTCTTACTATGTAGCTCTGGCTGTCCTGGAACTCACTATGTAGACCAGGCTGACCTCCAACTCATGGAGATTTGCCTGCTTCTGCCTCCCCAGCACTTTGGGATTAAAGGTATACAAC
Source organism: Peromyscus leucopus (assembly GCF_004664715.2). NCBI lineage: Eukaryota > Metazoa > Chordata > Mammalia > Rodentia > Cricetidae > Peromyscus > Peromyscus leucopus. Next base: position 48,169,679 of record NC_051067.1, read on the forward strand.
AGTACATCTGATTTTCTCTTTTTCTTTCTTTCTTTCTTTCTTTCTTTCTTTCTTTCTTTCTTTCTTTCTTTCTTTCTTTCTTTCTTTCTTTCTTTCTTTCTTTCTCTCTCTCTCTCTCTCTCTCTCTCTCTCTCTCTTTCTTTCTTTCTTTTCTTTCTCTCTCTCTTTGTTTTTTTTTTTTTGGTGGTATCATAGGCTTGAACCACTGTGTCTGGCTGTCTTGTAAAAATATTGTAGAAATGATACAAACAGAAATTCAGGGTAAATTTTGAGGTAGGTAGGGGCTGAGGAGGAGGAAGAAAGTGAGTTTGGCCACAAAAAGGCAACACAGAAATTCCTTCTGAGGATGGAAATGTCCTCCTTGACTATATCCACGTCTCCTTCCTGAGAGTGACACTGTATTATAGTTTTGCAAGATTCCATGGGAGAAACTGCAGGATCTCTGTATTATTTCTAATAACAGCCCGTGAATATATTACTTTGTCAAATGAAAAGTTGAAAAAAATACTGTTTTGAAATCAATGCCCAAACCCAGACTAGCACTTAACACATTAAGAAGTAAAGTATTAGCTGGGCGGTGGTGGCGTATGCCTTTAATCCCAGCACTCAGGAGGCAGAGGCAGGTGGATCTGTGAGTTCAATGCCAGCCTGGTCTAGAGTAAGTTCCAGCACAGCCAGGACTGTTAAGTGGAACATTAGTCTCGAACCTAAGGTTCCTTTACTCTGTGGTCTTTAAGAAGAGAAAAACAATGTCTTAAAAAAAGAAACCTAATCAACTTCATCTGACATATTTCCCCTGTGAATCTGCGTGAAGGGGGAAAAGTGAGTTCTGGGCTACCTTGATAAATGATCCTGTTCACAGCCAAGATGGTGAGTCTCTGCAGCCTCTGGGTAAGCTCTGCCTCTGAGGCCTGGCTGGGGTGCTCCTGGCTCATCCTCCTCTGCATCATAGTGTGCAGCTCATCACTGGCCACTGAACGCATCTTCATCAGGAGAGACTCTGTCTGAGCCAGGGAGAATTTTCGAGGACCTGCAAGTACATAAATTATCCAATGCCACAGTTAATTATGACCAATGAATTTATTTTCACTATAATTTTTTGATTATGGGTCATGAAAAGAAAAACTTTTTATTACAAAATTAATTTATATTAAGGAAAAGACAGCAAGAGAAGTTAGTACTTTTTCCTTCTCCAAAGAAGTGCAACAGTACTTCTAACGTCAAAGTCCAAAATTATAGCACTGAAGCCAGTGACACAGAAGGGTGCTTCTCGTTTGTCCCAGTCGGAGTCTTCTCAAAAACTCAAAGTATCAGATGGGTGTGTGGAGCTTTGATACCTCACAGACTATTGTCACTGTTTCACTTCCTTGTATGCCAAAATCATCAATAGCTTTAAAGAACAAGATATTTTACCAAAAAAAAAAAAAAAAAAAAAAAAAAAGAAAGACAGAAGGAAAGAAAGAAAGAGAGAAAAAAGAGCATGACAATTTAGTAATAATGTTACTATGTCCTGGTAATTCCTGTTGAATCTTATAGTTTGGAAAATTATACATAATGATAAATAAGAAATCAGTCAGTGAGAGTGAAAAGATCACAAAAGAGATACAAGTCCAGCGATTTTGCCAGTACAATGATTAGGGGTGAACACATCATTTGGAAAGCATTTCCTGAGAAACACCTCCCCAGATTGATCCAGGCAGAGTGCTGTTCCTGTGCTTACTGCACCTGCTCTGGGAGGCACTGCACTCGTGGTGCATCCAGGAGAGAGCTGGGAGGAGTCTTGATTTATTGGACTGAAGAAAGGCATCGGAAGTTGACCATAGGAACCAAAAGGACGTCTTGGTAGATGAGGAGTAACAGAACCCTTCACCGGAATTGAACCTTTGTTTTAAATTATGAAAACAATATCAATTTCCATAAACTGTTTTTTTACAAATTACTTGCATCTGACAAATTACTTGCATCTGACTAAATTATGACAGGTTTTAATGACTTACCCTAGAAGATATTTAAAATTTTAATAGTTTTTTTTAGATTGTCTACTAGTAAATATTTTTATTAGCTAATAGTCTTGGTGGGTAGAGTCATCTTTGAGGCAAAAAAAAAAAAAAAAAGAAACAAGAAGAAAATAATTCTTAGAGGCATTAAAAATAATATAGTTGCCAGGCGGTGGTGGCGCACGCCTTTAATCCCAGCACTTGGGAGGCAGAGCCAGGCGGATCTCTGTGAGTTCGAGGCCAGCCTGGGCTACCAAGTGAGTTCCAGGAAAGGCACAAAGCTACACAGAGAAACCCTGTCTCAAAAAACCAAAAAAAAAAAATATATATATATATATATGTATATATATATGTATATATATGTGTATATATATGTATAGTTGGACAATATTCCTAATTGTCAAGGTAGATTCATCCTTCTATTATCCACAGATTCCTTATGTATAACCCAATGACAATCATAACCCAGAGGTGGCAAGGTAGTAAGATACTAAATGAGACTCTCTCACATAGTCTGTATTTGTGGACGTGGACGTGTTCTTCAGTACCCATGCATTAAAGCCACATGGTTCTGGTACAGCCTTAAGCACTTCTTTTTCTAAGCCCCCCGTTTCCTTGTTTGTAAGACACATATTAGAAAATAAAGCAGAGCTTATGCCACAGGAAGATATTTGTCATTATCTGATAGTATAGTCACACATTTGTTTATATGTTCATTCATCACTTCCTCCAGTTCTATGGAGATAGGTAAAGTAGGAATTTGTACATGGCTGGTACTCATTAATTATTTGATGGTTGAATGAATGAATCAAGAGCATTATTTTATGAATTAAATAAAATAACGGATATAAAATGCAATGTCTATCTCATTCCTCAAAAGAATAAAGCATCACTCATGTTGGTATTGTTTTTATTGGTTAAAATATAAAGGAAATTCATTTGTGTGCTCATTGTACTAATCTATTATCTACCTGTATGGACGACACTTTACATGGATAGGTCACTTCAAATAATACCCTACTACTTCTATCTTCATGCATTAAAGGTAATGTACAACGTTTTTTACTTGAAAAATTGCATTTTGTGATCTTGTTTATAATGGCAAAAGGTAAAGTAAAAAAGCTAGGGAAGAATATCACAGCACACAATATAGGAACCATCAAACATTCAATAAAGGACATTTGTGTTCTTTAATGTGAAAAGATGTCTATACTGATTAGAACTAGAAGTCACTTTATAAACAGTTGGTAGAGAATGATACCATTTAGGCAAAAACATCTCCCCATCTCTCTCTTTCTCTCCCCATACCCCGTGTGTGTGTGTGTGTGTGTGTGTGTGTGTGTGTGTGTGTGTGTGTGTGTGTCTCAGAAGTTGAATCTGGCCCCATACAATGGGTTGATGGGCACTCAAAACTGTCAAACAGAACAATACACATGTGATGCTGAAGGAAGACTAATCTGAAACATAACAGCATCTAGCTCCTCTGTGAGTTTAAGAATGTAAAACCTACATGTGATACTGCTGGAAACAATCACTGCACATAGGAAGCTGAGCACTGCAGTTAGATATGGAAAAGGGCACAATTTTTACCTGAGACAGAAGACAGGTATAATGGGAGAGTGGTTCAAGAAGAGATTGATACTCTGTCTAGATATTAAACAAGGAAGAATACATAGGGGTAGCAAATTTAGTTACATGGGTGTTTTATAAGTTTGATTTAGCGCAATTTAAACATATTACTACAAACATATTTAAAAGTGTTTTCTATAAGTGGGCTTTTCATCACATGGCTTTAAAATTTTGCATAGCATTGAACACAAAGAAGAAAATTAGTACAAGGAGAGAAAGATTTGAACTTAAAAGCCTTTACAACTGTGAGAGTAACTCCAAGAATATACCAAGTACTCTGTTCATATGTATCCAAGCGTGTGCATAAAACAGCTGCTGCAGATACTATCATCTAAGCAGCAGCCAGACTAACATTACATTCTTACACATATTTATGTAGTTACACTGTACATAGGTAATAGACACACATATGTATATGTTTATGTGCATATGATCAAAGATCCTGGGTTATCTTTCTATTTGTTTCTATTAAAGAAGCAGCAAGCTTTGTGGAAAATGTATCACCATTTATTATTTGATGATTCATACAAATTCACAGTAAGCTCTGACACCATGTGTATTCTAGCCATCTGCAAGCTACCACTATCTGCCTTGATTGCTGCCACAACCACAACCTGGATTCTGTACTTGGCTTTCTTCTAGTCCACAGAAGTCAGACTTCTCTCTATACAATGAACAGCTATCTGATCATATCATGCATCGACTGAAAACCTGATGACTTCCATTAGGATAAAACCTGGACATTGTCTATGTAGCCTCTTCCGGTACAATGGTTTCTACTGAGAGGAAAACTTTCTCAGATTTTATAATTTGATTTTTGTTTGTTTTTGTTTTTGTTTTCGAGACAGGGGTTCTCTGTGTAGTTTTTTGGTGCCTATCCTGGATCTCGCTCTGTAGACCAAGGTGGCCTCAAACTTGCAGAGATCCGCCTGGCTCTACCTTCCCAGTGCTGGGATTAGAGGAGCACGCCACCGCCACCCAGCGATAATTTGTTGTTTTTTTTTTAAACCAAGAAATACATATTAATTTCTTGGCTCTTAGAGATAAGACTTAGTATGTTAGATTGGATTGGCCTCAAACTCCCAGAGACATACCTGCCTCTGTTTCCCTAGTGCTGGGATTAAATGTGCCTCCATGCCAAGCAAGAAAAATACTTTTACTGTAAATTACATCAGAATACAGGAAAATATAGCTACCTTCAGTTTGTAATTATTAAAATACCATTAATACTCACCAGCAATGCTTCTCCGCTTCTGAGATACCGTATAATGGTGAGCAGAAGGCGACTGGACTGTATCTGTTGGATTTTCGGAGTCATGATTGGCTGTGCTCCTTATAAATTCCAAAGCGGCCTGGAGAACTCTAAGCTGCAGGGCCAAAGCCATATCTAAACCCAGAAGAGACTAAGATGTTTCAAGCTATCATCATTGTATGAATCTTTTAACTAAGTTAATTTATCCTCTACTATATAAGGCATATAACCTAATACCCAAATTATAATATTCAATATCTAAACAAAAAGGCCTTAGACATTAAGTTAAAATTGTTTATCAACATGGGTTTTTGATGTTTTTTTATGTTATATTTAAAAATATTGTTATTTTTACGTTATATTTAAAAATAATGTTAAAGTAAATTCCTATATAATCACTATAATTTTTTTGTTATTTTTTTGAGACAATGTCTCCTGTATCCCAGGTTGATCTTCAACTTGCTATGTAGCTGAAGATGACCTTGAATTTCTGATCTTCCTGCCTTCACCCCTCAGATATGTATTACCATACTCAGCCTCACTATGGAAATTTGAATGGAAAAATAATAAATCATAAATGTATTTAATTTTTAAATAACTGTTTCAAAAACAGTAATTTTGTGTAAAGCAAAAGCTTCAATAATCTACATGCTTCAGATTTCACAGTCACTTTAGTATTTCCCATTAAAGAAAATTAAAGATCATTCCTCTTCAACATAAGCCTTTGTATTCTCCTTGGTTAAAAAAAAAAGTTACTAGTTTCTGTCAGTGATGTATTGTCAGCTACTAATTACATTAAGTCGTCAATCACTCTATTTTCAACAATTCAAAGGTTGCTTTTAATAACAACTAATACCATCACATAATAAAGTTTAAACCTTCAGTAAAAGAGTTATGGGGAAAGTTCCATAAAAATTCGTTCTTACTTTGTGTCCTCTTGTTTTTGCTATTTTGAAGATATCCAAGAAGTACAATAAGGTCTTCAATAACTCTAAAATACTGGGAGCCCGAGGAACTGCAAGCGTGGATTGTAACTGCTATGAAAAGTTGCTGTATATCACATGCAAGCAACTTGTATTCGTTCAAAGGAATGCTAAGGTGAGCCAAAACAAAACAAAAGAACCCAAGACATTTATAAGCTAAATAGCCAACAATTTAAGACAAAGAACTGAATAAATTCTATACTACCAGCATGCATTCATTTAATACCTAGTCATGCTTACTCTATGGCAAGCAATATACCCTGCACACTAGGAATGGAAATAAGACATTTTGACTCCTGTCAAAAATACAGTCTTACAGAGAACTAGACAAACTAAGAGAGCATCATATACAGCAGGTAAGAGATTAACACAAGAGGCTAAGGGAACACTCACACAGGTTCCTAGCCTACATGAAGTGTAAATGATAGGGTGTAGTAACAATACTAAGGGATTGTGCATTTGAATGAATGAATTAACTTTCCTGCATTTCTGCTGTATAAATTAAAGTTATTTTAGAGATTATAAGTTTGAACTTATATTGAACTTGAATTAAGGATAATAAGCTTGAATGTGTATTAATCACTTATAAACGTATGTGAAATGAATATGAATCAGTTACTCTTCCCACAAGTTTAACCTTGATGATCTACTCAGGTATATGACACCAGGCCCAAATACTTTTCTATATTTAGTTTTTGCAAATTAAGTAAAGGTTAGAAATATAACTTTCTTAGGGCCTATTAATACAGTATCACACAGGGACTATTAGTATAATTTATTTTTAGGAAAAACTACTTTCAGAACAAACCCATGAGTACCTTTCCAGTTTTACCAATTTTATGCACTGTGCTGCAATCAAGACTAAGTGTGCTAAGGAAATACAATACTTTGTATTTCTACTTTTCATATGCACAAGTACATGAACCCTACGTATAATAAGTGCCCAGTGAAAGCTGAACTTCGTGAGCATAAGGAGTCTATCTTTGCCTCAGACAATCACTGGGTACAGATATGCTCTGTACTCTGCAAAATTATGGACATTTAGTGCTTTGGCGTACAATAAGGTGGTGCATCTAAAGATTCATATTTTAATATTATGCTGGTAAAACGATAAACTATATCAGATGTGGAAACACCAAAAATATAAAATCTAATTAAGAATTTACTTTTCAAAGCTCTTACTCAACCGGCAGGCAGCCCTTTGTAAGTGTACTTTTGATTATTAAAAGCTATTTGTACTCGCAGTGCTAACACAGCCTCTATTATCATAAACTGACCACAGCAGCAGTGATACAGCAGCAAGTGAGTTCACTGAGATGAGACAAGTCCTCTGCTGTTCATGAGCTGCCTGTGAATCAGTGAGTTACTGTAGCTCTATCTAATCTATTTCTGGTGGCTGAACTACAGAGACTACAGATGAAGCTTGATAAACAAATCTGAGAGTAAACTTACTATCTTCAGTTCTAGATACCCAAAACCACATCATATAAGCATCCTATTCTCAGCCAAATATTACTCAAAGTGATGAAAACATGCCATCTCCAAGTTAATTTAATTTTGTTGGGAAGAAATTCTTTGAAATCACTAAAACAAAAATCAACTCTTTAAGGTAACCTAATAACTATTTTCCCTTCTAATGATCTTATCAGATGTAAATTTAATTTAGTTTTAATTAGATGTAATTTATATGTTCAGTAGCAGATGTAATTTAATAAACTTACTTCTTTTCCAATCCATTCAGGGCTGCTACTGTATTACACAACACATAGAGTAGACCATTGTCCAACAACATGTCTGCTACCTTAGAACAAGAGTTTAAAACTTGAAGGAGAAGTAAGAGAGCATTATGCAAGAGCACATTGTCATAGAGAGAGGTCTCTATTAGTCCCAGTACTGGAATGACAGACCACTTCTGGAAAAGTTCCATGTGTTTCACCTCCTCCAGATCAAATCTGTAATAAAGAAGACACAGGAAAGAGCATGTTAGGAGCAGTCAGTCACAAACTGGGGAAAAATGCTTAAGCCACAAATCTGCTTTTAAAGTTACCAAGAAACAGTGTTGGGAACAAGGATTATTAATTAAAAATAAAATTACAGCTTCTAACAAGGCAAAACCTAAGATAAATGCATAAACACTCAGGTGAAATACACATACAATTTCATAGCTTCAATGGATTCATTTGAATTCATCCACTGACAATCTTGTATCCAAAGAACATCTGCCATGTGGGGCTATACAAGTGCAAAGAAAAATTACTAGTTTACAAACTACCTTAGTGACAATGAGCTAGTAAAAATAGCTTAGCACAAATGAACAAATCCTTCACCCCTGACCTCCTATCATTTGCCTCTGTGGTGCAGCAGAATTCTACATATTTTGAGTATTTTCCTTATCTGACAAATATGTGTGATGATGTCTGTTCAACTTTCCTTACAAGAGTGTTGTGAGAATAAAATAAGATCATGCAGACTTACTTGATCTAAAAACAAACAAAATAAGAAATTCATGCAAATGAAAACTACTATCAAAATTACCATGTCTGGGATATAGCTCAATAGTAGAGTACTTGTTGGTATATATAAGGTCCTGGGTTTAATATCCAGTAATATGCACACATACATAAAATGGCCACAGTAAATAATTTAAGTTCCCCAAGGTCTGAATTTGTCTAACACACTAAAGAAGTATGTATGTTTCTCTATCAAACAGGAAAAAAAAATTGTGCCAAACTTTTAGTTCCAGTGGATTTTTTTCTTTTATCTTTGCATGTATTGTTAATATTTAAGCATTACACCAAAGTTAAATCTGAATAATCAGCACATCCAGAAATTCAAGGGAGGACTCTGAGGGGACTGAGGAAGTCCTGTATGGGTCACAAATATCATGTCATTGAGATTACAAGGGCCACCTTTCTTCTGGGGTAGCTTTCTCATGACATGTCAAATCTTCTGTCACTTTCATTTTCTACTACAATTGTTTGTTTCCAGTTTCTAACTAGTGAATAAAATACTAAGAAAGAAGTAATATTAGAAAGATTATCATATGTAAAATAATAAATCAATTCCCTGGAAAATGATTTACAGTAGATTTTTTTCTGATGACCCCAAAGAATCACCTAATTTTATATTTAAGACAAGAGATCTCTTATAGTGGAGAGAACTCACTCTTCATCCAGGCCAATGCGTCGACCAAAGAACATTTCAGTGAAGCACTCCAACAATTCCTGAGTTCCCTGATGAAGATACAACTGGTTGGCTAGTAAGGAAAAGCCACGGTTCTTTAGAAACTTGTCCTTTTGTTCTTTAGACGCTCGGTTAATATATGCATGTAACAGCTAAAGAAAAAAAAAAGACCATTTAGATGTTAACATTTAATATATACAAATCAGACTTATATAATTCTTGTTTTTGTAAGTTATTACCTGTTATTCAAATACATAGTCACATATAGAGAAAGCTAAAAATCATGTCACCTGCATAGAGAAATTAACTGGTTACTCTGGGATGCAAGTGGTGACGCTTTCTTGGGGATTTCATACTTCTTTGATGCTGTCCTGTAGCTGAGCAGAGGACCTAGTAGCCTGGGAGCCATAGCTGAGTATAAGTAGAATCTTACGTCTAATTCAAAGGGAAAGAAACCAGTGCACTGTTTCTTTTCAGGTCTGACAGTTGTCATCTGCCCTTACATGTGCACCAAAGCGCACACACACATACAAACACACACACACACACACACACACACACACACACACACACACACACATGGCTTCTATTTCTAGACTTCTTGAGAGATCATGAGCAAAAGCCTGAATTTCCACCATTTTACAACTTTCCCTTTCCTCCTCCCTTCCCTCCCTTCTTTTTAATAGAAATCTCAGAAACTAGAATCACATATTCATAGACATTTCTAACATTTGTTTCTGTGTTTTGTATGGGGAAGTGGAGGTGTGTGTCAGGGTGCACATGTCAAAGTCAGAGGATAACATACTACGTGAGTTGGTTCACTCCTACTGTGTAGGTCCTGAGGCTGAAACTCATGTTGTTGGGCTTGGCACTAAGTGTCTTTTATCCACTAAGCCACCTTGCTAGCCCTTATTTTCTAACTTCTTAAAAGCAACATGTATAAAACTCAATTACTTTTCCTTCAAAACCCGCCTTTCCCACATTTATTAATTCAGATCGACCATAGAACCCAGATATCAAGACAAAACACCCTATTACTGATCCTCACGTGTACATATGAAGGTTTGTCTCTTTCAAACGTCTCTCAAATCTGTGTCCTCGGACTTGCATAATTCCAGGCCATGAGCTCCTGAGTTTCCTGCTGCACTGAAAGGTTGCAATTCACTGTCACAGCCATGTCCTTTCTGAAGGACTGTGCTGTCTGCAGCAGAACACGTGCTCTTCTCCCTTCTGTTCAGTCAGCCCCTCACAGTGGAGACTGAGGACTCTCCCCAAACACACAGCTATCTACCGCCCTCCTTAAGACCTTACTAAACTTACAGCCAACTATTAAAATGCACTTTTGGCATGAATCCTTCTTTACTTTCTCATAACACTAAATGCTTTCTTCATGCTCCCACTCTTCTTTATCAACACGGCCACTGCACACTGTTATCACAGGATTCCTGACATCATCCTTTGTGGGCCAGTGACTTTCTCTTAGTACAAATAAATGCACTGGATGTAGGGACTACTATTATTATCCCATATAGTTCACATAGCAGTTTTATACTGAACTGCAAGAAACTAAACAACACCTACATCCAGACCAACTAAAGAAAATGAGACTCTTTAAAAGAGCATTTCAATATTTGTTTGTTTTCTAAAGGAAGACATTTCATATCGAACATTCATTTATTCAACAGTATACTTAGTTTGTATGTAACACATATGGCCAAATGTCAATGCACACAGTTTATATCAATGTTAGAGATCAAAAATAAGTGCATAAATAAGAAGAAAATTTATAAGTAAAGAGTATGGCCAGAGGGAAGCAATTCTCATAAGGTAATCAGGGAAGGCCTCTTTAATAAGGAGACAGCTGAGACTTAAATGTTCAAAAGTTGATACTACACTACAGAAAAGACTCCCAATAAACTATACAATCCTAATAATCTTTGTAAAATGGACTTACTGTTAAGATATATGAATTTATTGGTAAACTGACTGATATAAAACAATGTATAAGAAAGACAGGATTGATTTGAATACTACATACAAAATGCCAGTGTGAAATAGCAAAACTATAGATTGTTATCTTTTTATTAATTTTAATTTTTTTTATGTAAATAGGTATCTTGTCTGCATGTATGTCTATATACTGTTTGTGTTCCCGGTGCCCACAGAGGCCAGGAAAGGGTGTCAGGTGCTCTAGAACTGGAGTTATAGATGGTTGTGGGCCACTGGGTGGGTGCTGAGAATTAAACCTGGGTCCTCTGTAAGAGCAGCCCAGTGCTCTTAACCACTAAGCCATCTCTCTAGCCACAACAGTTCACTCTTCTTAAATATAAAATAAGCTTTAAGTCTTAACATATACCAAACAATTTAAATTGTACACATACTTATTTTTCCTATGAAAGTATTGCTTTTGTAGTTTGTGCCCTTACTTTAATTACTCCTTGCTGGATAGCAGGTGATGGGTGGTTAACGAGGACTAGAAGAGTATCTGCTTGAATGATCCTGTCCATCACATTTTCAAGCATAGCATCAGGCAGGATAAGAAGAACTCCACTTAAGAGGTCATATAACCCACAGCAGATAGGTATCAAACAGTCTTCAGTGACACTGTGACAGAAACCAGAAAAGTCTTACTAACGCAGCATCAGAAAGAAATCCACATGAAGAATACCCTAGGAATTGCAATGCATAGCAACTTTAACATGCAAAACAAATGCCCAGAAAGTTTAAAAATGCTTCCTAATTTAAATTAACAATTAACAAACTTACCATTGTCTTTTAAGGTAGCTGTTTTTCCAGCAGATAGTATACTAAAATGCAGTCATCACTGCCACATATGGTACTTAAACTATCTAAGGTTTAAAAATCCAGGTCCTCCTTTACAACATCAGGATAAGTCAACAGCCCAGCATGAAGGGAGAAGGGGCTTATGAGTCTTCACCCCTAACTGAGCATCTATGGAGAGCTGATGGCTTCTGATGAAGGGAGGGTCAGTTTTTAAAAAAAGTGTGGCCCCTGGTAGGTTGACCACTGTCCAGTGGATGTGTCAACACACTCAGGAGTATATAGGTAGTAATACATAGGTAGGACTTCGTGGGTTAAACAAAAACCAAAACCAGAGAGAGAACATGAAGGGGGATAGAGAGTAGAGGGTGGATCTTGGAGGAGATAGCTGTATAAAATTCTCAAAGAGTTAATAAAACGTATTTTAAAAAATCAAGGTCCTTCATTCCTCTAGCTGCATTTCAAATGTCTCATCAGTGAACATTTCACTATCACAGAACGCTTCATCACTCAGGACACGATCTAGGAACATCAATCTGATGATCAATCTCTGAACTAAAGAATTTTCTTAATTATTTGGCTTTTGGGTGAGTAATGGAATTCAGTATTATCTAACAATGAATAAATGAGAATGCATCTTTTGGCTTGCTATTAATGTAATATGATCAGAAGTGGCACAATGAAGACATTTCTAGTGCAGGGATTCTAAGGCAAGAAAACATGGTTACCTGTGAGCACTTGCAGCTCGGTTGTAGTTTGCCTCATAAGCAGGAGAAAAGGCAAAGTTTTCCCAAACATCAGCATTCCTATCAACAAGACTTGGCCACCTGCTAGCAGTGGCAGATCCATTCTGAGAGGGAAATGCAAGCCCGAGGCTTGCAATAGTGCTGTGGCTTCGCTGGAATGAGGCCAATCCCTTGAGATTATCAGGTCGACGTGGATAGGACTCATCCCCAGGACTGTCATCATCTGATCTGGGCTCAGTTCCCAAGTCTCTGTGAGCTACTCTGGCCATAGGAAACCCCAGTGTTCCTCTGGAGACCCCATTAGCAGAGGCCTGGGCTGCAAGAAGTGCTTCCATTTCACAAACCGTTTTTGCAGATTCACAGCTACTGATGAATGCTTCCTCTTTGCTTGTTTTCAGTGTGTAGGGACTTCCTAAGGGATTTCGTTTCTCTGGGTGGGCATCTGCAACACTTAGTAACTTGTCAATACTAAAGCCCAAACTTCCAGCCAGTTTTTGTGCTTGCATTAGTGGCGAATAGGTAGGAAATGCTGGTAGACTTCTAGATCGAACCATCTGGGCAGCCATCCGCTGTGGAATAATATTGGCAGAACTGGTTCCTAGTAAGTGTAGACAGAAAAATAGTACTTAAAAATCTATTAAACAGCACCACTTTTCTTCTGTAATGTGAGTCACAACCATGGAACAGACCAGCTGTCTGGCACTACTAAAGAATCCATAAAGGGCAATTTTCCTAGCCAAAAAATGCTTAAATTTCATATGTGCCCAAACTATTTTTCTTTTAACTACATTTTATTAAGCTTTCAAAACCATGTCTTTTCCTATTTTCTTAATAAAATACAATATTAATGGCATGGCTTGAAGTCATAAGGATTAATGGGCTCAGCTGAAGTGAATCAGAGTGAAATTTAATTGACTTAGGACAGCAGTCACAGTGTACAACATGACAAAGTGGAAAGAGTTCAGGCTTTGCAGTAACACATGACTGATTCAAGTAAAAGTTCTGTTAGTTCAGTGGCCTTAGGTAAATCACTTAATTACTACAGAAGTGGTAGTTTCTGCAAATGTATGATGAGAGTTCAGAATATCTACTCTGCAGGGTGTTTTTAAGGATGAAGAGAGGTCATGTATGTGATGTACCTAATATGGTACCTGGACTGTAACAGGTGCTTAATAAAAGGTAATACTTGTCATTACAAAAGTAGCCCTTAGACTGTTCTCTTATTTCCCTTCTATTTCTGCAGTTACTTACTAATGAGAAGTAATCATCTCTCTTCTTCATGGCTTTCCAATTTAATGGTTCTAACACTATGTTCAGGAGATCAGAAAAATCCTTTATGACAAGAACACAGGATATAAGCACAGATCTCCCAGCATTTGGTCATGAACCAGCAACAGTGGAGCAGCAGCACTAGTCCAATAGCTAAGAATTCACATTTTCAGGCTCTGGCCTATATCTACTCTTCCAGAATACAGGAGAGAGGTACACAGTGTCTGAGTGAGATAATCAGATGCTTGTATGCATGTTCAAGTTTTGTAAATATGATAGAGTAAATAGCTCCTTAATGAACTATTTTTGAGGCAAAGCCTTGTGCCAATAAAAGAGATACACAGCTTAGAACCCTTTCCTAATAATTCTTTGTTTCAGCTGGCAGGCTACAGTTGTCAAAAGATTATTCAAATAATCCAGAAAAAAAAAATGGGGTATGACTGACTATATTTGAAAATGTTTCCGACTGATACAATTTTAAAAAAGATACTTTCTACAAAATACTAGATGAAACTAATTAAAACATGGCCTTAAAATATTATAATAAATGACCATAAAATGAACCAGAGAATAACTGAAATGCTTTGGAAAATAAACACAATTGGAAATTAACACTCATACATCTTGTCCTGCTTCTCCATAGCTCTACTTTGCCTCCAAGACTTAATAGTTGTTTGCAGTAGAGTTACAGAAGAGAAGGCTGTCCTGACAATAAGAGCCATAACCAGCATGAAGAAGACAGCTGTTGGGAAAGGGAAACAAGTAGGGCCAATTCAGAACCAGGATATCTACACATATTGTGTTTTCTATGAAAATAAGGACAGTCTGTTAAAAGTAATTACGAAGATAGGAAATTACTATGAGCTTAAAGACTTAAGTACTCATTTTATGAAGAGAGAAATGGAATTAATTCTGAGCACACAAGTAATGATGAGGCAAGCATTTAAAGCTGCTCTAGTGTTTGGCAGTGAAGCTGGCTGGCTGGGAGCCACAGTTGAGTTTTTCAAGTCAACAGCCACAGGCTAGGACACTGAAGACAGACAGCATCTAGGAAACTGCTGTGGTTTCCGTTTAAGGGAACTAGGCTGCAGGAATATAGTAGAAGCACAGGAACTGGGGCAGTGTCACAGGAGCCAGAGATAGGAGGTTGTCAGACTGGGTCAAAGGATGACTGCCTCCTCTTCCAGCTACCAAAGTTCCCAGAGGATGCTCTTTCTAGATTGAAGGTAAAAGCTGCTTAAAAACAAAACAAAACAAAATAAAACAAAAAACTCAATTCAAAAGACCTAGAAAACACGAGGGTACAACTGCATCTGAAATCAGAGTAATGCAGGTAATTGAAAATCAACCAACCTCACAGACAGGACAGTGCAGAGCATTAGGGTTCTAGAAGTGCTCGGAAGCCTTCATAATCATGTCATATTGAAGAAAGATACCAACAGAGGGGATAGTGAACCTAACAAGTGAGCTGTCTGGCAAAGAGCAGAACAAGACAACCAATATTTCTGAGAAAAGTTGGGAAGTAAACCAGAAGCTTAATGAAATACAAATGACTATGGTAAGAGAACATATAATGCAGTGGTGAGATAGCATGAGCCTCATCTATTTTGGGGTCCTCCAAAGACCTGCACTGGGTATGTTGTTAGACTGAGTGTCAAGTACTGATACCAGTGGTTGTGAAAATGGATTTTTATTTCATTTTGGCTAAATCTCACCCCAACCTCTGCAGCTCCTTCTAGGTCCCTTCTCCCATATTCTCTCATTTTCAAGTCGCCCCCCCCACTCCTCTCTCTCTCTCTCTCTCTCTCTCTCTCTCTCTCTCTCTCTCTCTCTCTCTCTCTCTCTGTGTGTGTGTGTGTGTACACAAAATGTACTAAGTCCAATCGGTTTTGCCAGATAAAAATGGATTCATTAAACATACTTTGGCTGGATATCAGATTATATTATACTGCTACAACATGCACAATTTAACTGTTAATGAACCAGTCATAACTGAAATAAGATGATCTGTAGTTTAATCTTTGCTATTATTACCTTCAGAAGGTGATGCAGTAAAGGCAGATGGACTTATTACCAGAAATCCAGGGCTGGGAAACGATTGCCCTCCACTGCTAGAATGCCGCAGGTACATGATTGACTGCATTTTCTCCTGAAAGATCTTGCCATCTGGAATTGGTTTTGAGACAGTAAAAATTTTAAATAGGACAAGACAAAAATAACCTTTAAAAGCAAAACATTAAACATGAATTTTGGCTAATGGATGTTCAAATAAAGAAGTAAGGCCTGCTTCATACTGTCAAATGTATGATTCACTCTACAATTTCTCACTATGGATTTTATGGCTGTTGACTATTATAACCCACATTAATTTCTACATTCTTTGAACTCCAAGTGTATTAACAGTTATTTCTGAGATTTCACATTTTACTATTCCCCTTTCATGTATAATTATGATCTCTCCAAATAGACTGTTTACTGGTTTACTCCTTGAATAAGGACTGTATCATGTGTCTCTATATTAGATTTATTTTTATTTGAATTTATGTGTATGTATGTGTGCCTGTCACATGTTCAGAAGAAGGTATCAGATCCTCTGGAGCTAGAGTTATAGGCAGTAGTGGGTGCTGGAAACTGAACTGGGGTCTTCTGGAAGAGCAGCAAGTGTTCTTAGCCACTGAGCCACCTCTCCAATCTGTGTCTTCTATTTTTATGAATCCCCTTCAGTGTATGATATGAATCTTAAGTAAAAATCTAGTTTAATCATCCTTTTTAGCATCATACTTTGAAATTTTCCACCTTGGCTTTTTAAATGCACCATAAACAGACAACTACATTACCTTTCTGCTCTTATTCATACCTTTTGTTTGTTCTCTCATGGGAGAATTTCCCACTCATCCCCTGTGGATAGTTGGAACTACCTGTCCACCTGTTGTTCTTCACCCATGTCCAGTCAGTCACTGGGTTCTCCCAGCTTGATCATTTCTCCATTCAATCCTCTCCCCACTGGATCGGTGTTATAGCTTTCTAAGTCATAACTGGTAGATGTCTTGTCTATCCCAAGATCTTTAGAGTACCAGAATTCTAATAAATATCAGCATGACTTAACACACCCTAGAGGTTCCTGTTGCCTTAATACCTTAGATAAAGCCAAGCTTCTTGTTTTCAAGAACCTCCATGTCTGTCAGACCTCTCTCTAATTGTGAGTTAGCATTACTATTGCTGTGATAAAATGCCATGACCAAAGCAACTTGGGATGGAAAGGGCTTATTCAGCTTACACTTCCATATCACTGTTCATCACCAAAGGAAGCAGGACAAGAATGCAAGCAGGGCAGGAACTTAGAGGCAGGAGCTGATGCAGAGACCATGGAGTGTGGCTTGCCATACAGGGCTTGCTCAGCCTGCTTTCTTATAGAACCCAGGGCCACCAGCCCAGGGATGGCACCACCCACAATGGGCTGGGCCCTCCCCTAATCCACCAGGAATTAAGAAAATGACCCAGGTTTGCCTACAGTGGGATCTTATGGAGACATTTTCTCAGTTGAGGCTCCTTCCTCTCTGATGACTCTAGCTTGTATCAAGTTCACATAAAACCAACCAGTACATTGTGTTTCTTATATTTTAGCAATACCAGCCTCTAGGTTCCTTGTTAGTCTTTGCCTAGAATGCCATTCCCATTGCTCTTTCTTTATTTCTATTAGACTCTAAGCAAACACCTTCTCCTTCAAGAAATATCCCTCAGTCCCCTAGCCCCTGCTCTATACTACCAGGAAAAACACATACATCTACATAAATAATGGCTTCCATATCTCTGCACTGTCCACAAGCCTAGTATAACTATCTCTTCATTTCTCTATCCCCTCACCAGATATAAGCCTCTTATGAAAGGAAACATTTTACTAATATTTGAACTATTCTGATTCTAGAACCTTGTGCAGTACTTTACTCACAAACTGTACTAACCTAATATGAAATCATGCTACGTAATTTCATTTGAAGTTTTATTGAGGATCATTCATTTTATTTATTACATTTCTTTAAATGGTTGTTGTACAACCAGATTTCCATTTTAGATTTACTACCTAGCTTTCTCATAGTTGCACCCTTGCTTACTTTCTTATCATATTTTATCTCCCTAGTTTAAAAAAAGCTGGCTGGGTCACAGAGTATTAATTGTTCTTTTCGGAATATACACCTCTTCCCTCCTCTTGGTATTCAAGCTCCCTGGAGGCAGAAGCCAATTTGGTTTATCCTGTAACTCACTGCCTTCTATCCCCAAGATACAATTAGGGCCATTTCCAGCACAGAGAAACCATCCATTGAGTATCAAAACAAACGTGGGTCAGCAGGAAAAAGACAATGGAAACAGTTAAGATCCAACAATGACCACACTCACCAATGTGCAAAGAGAAGTAAAAGTTTGTGGGGTTGTGACAAACATAAGTGTTAGTAGGAGGATGCACTGCCAACAGGAAATTGAAAATAATTGTCAATAATTCCAAATCTGGAGGAGATCCAAGGACTTCCGCAATGATTTTCACAAACGATCTACAAACCTCTCGGGGCATGGATGTAAGCTGCCCCTCTCTGTGTTCCTGAAAAGATAAAAGCCAAATACTTTTTATGTTTAGAGAACTGTCAACTAATATTTTTCATTCAAATAAGGTAGTCTTTTAAAAATCATTATTATTGTCATTATTATTAGTGGGGGGGAGGGCTGTACATGTAGCAGTCAGAAGACAACTTTGTGGATAGTTCTTTCCTTCTACCTTTATGTGGGTTTTGGGAATCAAATTCAGGTCATCAAGCCTATATGGCAAGCACCCTACCTGCCGAATCATCTCACTGATATTATTTTTAAGACAGAATTTTGTTGGTTTACTACTCTAATATGACCATATTTACCATTAAATTGGGGTACTACTTCTTAAATCAAGTAATCTTGCCATTAAAAATTCATTAAAAGTGATGGCAATTCATCTGACAGAGGATTGATCTCCACAGTAAATAAAGAACTCAAGAAACTAGACATCAAAATACTGAACAGTCCAATTAAAAAATGGGCTAAAGAGCTAAACAGAATTCACAAAACAAGAAACACAAATGGCTGAAAGACATTTAAAGAAATGCTCAACATCCTTAATCATCAGAGAAATGCAAATCAAAAAGACTCTGAGATACCACCTTACACCTGTTAGAATGGCTACGATCAAAAACACCAATGACAACCAATGTTGGAGAGGATGTGGAGCAAAGGGAACACTCCTACACTGTTGGTGGGAATGTAAACTTGTACAACCACTGTGGAAATCAGTATGGCGGTTTCTCAGAAAATTAGGAATCGAACTACCTCAAGACCCAGCCATACCACTCTTGGGCATATACCCAAGGAATGCTGATTCATACCATAAAGATACATGCTCAGCTATGTTCATAGCAGCACTATTTGTAATAGCCAGAACCTGGAAACAACCTAGATGCCCATCAACGGAAGAATGGATAAAAAAAATGTGGTACATATATATACACAATGGAGTACTATTCAGCAGAGAAAAACAATGAAAGCATGAAATTTGCAGGCAAATGGATGGAACTAGAAAAAAATCATCCTGAGTGAGGTAACCCAAACCCAGAAAGACAGTCATGGTATGTACTCACTCATAAGTGGATTCTAGATATAAAATAAAGAGCAATCAGACCACAACCCATAGAACCATGGAGGATATATATATCATGGAGGTCTCTAGGACGACTGTGACTTATAATAAATTTTGGTTTTACTCAATTATTGAAAAAAAATAGCCAAATGAATGGAAACACATGAACTATGAACCAAAGGCTGAGGGGCCCCCAGCTGGATCAGGCCCTCTGAATAAGTGAGACACTTGATTGGCTTGATCAGTTTGGGAGGCAACTAGGCAGTGGGACCAAGTCCTGTGCTCATTGCATGAGTTGGCTGTTTGAAACCTGGAGCTTATGCAGGGACACTTGGCTCAGTCTGGGAGGAAGGGACTGGACCTGCCTGGACTGAGTCTACCAGGTTGATCGCAGTCCTCAGGGGAGGATTTGCCCTGGAGGAGGTGAAAATGGGGGGTGGGCTGGGGGTAAGGGGAGGGTGTGGGAGGGGGGAGAGTAGGGGAACCTGTGGCTGATATGTAGAACTGAATGGTATTGTAAAATTAAAAAAAAAAAAGTGATGGCAATTTAATTTTACCCCTCTTAATTTAGGTAACTGAGCCAACTTACACTGCCAAACTCACAAATAATGGACTCAAAAGCTAAAGTGTCCAAGTGTGCAGTGTGGCCCTGCACTTACATTAACATTGCCATGCTGTCTTTTTGTCTGTATGACTAATGCTAATGCTAGTATATAAGATCATTTTAAGAATTAAATGTCATAATATCTTAGAACATTGCCTCAGACACTAAGTCCTACGCAGGGTAACCATCTTGAATGTAAAAAGTTGGAAGAAGAGTTTCAGATTTCAGGTTTTTGGATTTGGGAGATATCTTGGCAGACTTATCTATAGATTATAGATCTATAATCTCCAAACCGGAAACGTTCCAAACTGAATTTCTTTTAGTGCATAAAGCTGCCTTGTTCTATTACTAGCACCACTTAGTACTATGACTCCACTATGGTTACTAGATCTGGAAGGGCTTCTTGCAATAGAGCAAACTAGTTACAGTGCTATCCTGTGCCCTGGCTTACAAAGTCCTTTCTCACATTGGTTTTCACAGTGGTCTTATCTTTCACTTGTAGAATATGGTTTTAAAGTGGTTATTTGACTAGCTTGAACCACACAAAGAAACAAAGAATTGTTCAAATATAACCTAAACTCAGGCCCCCATTATCTTTGTGCTGTATTATCGACTGCTTAGATTATAGAACTCGGCAGGCTACCTTGCATTACTAAAAATAGAGGCTGACATAACTTGTTTATGCCCTCCAACTCCATCTTCCCAGAGGCTAGTAATTAACCTCCTGACTAAGGGCACAGAATAAAAAACTGCCTTGTCTTCTGTCTCCCTACATCCAAATATAAAACAAAGTTCTCCCTCCACCCCATTGACTCTGATATACTGCTGAATCAGAATACTTAAAAGGGAGTTGTTAATTCTGAGATAATTTAGTCATCCAACTAGCTGAGATTTAAGAACAAAATCTGTTAAGGTCTCTCAAATGTCCAGATCAAAACAAGAAGTTGCACTTCCTCACTTCCAACTCAGAGCTCATTTCTGCCATAGTCATGTCTTTCTTCAATCCATACCTTTTACCTTCCCAGCTCTCCTGCTTGCATCATCAATGAGCTTCCTCCATCACATGGCCCCCTGTGCTAACTCTTTGTCCCTTGCTCACCCCAGCTTTCACTCTCCTGACCTTCCAGGTTCTTCTCTTTGGTTACTCTTTCTACAGCCCCTATTTCATGTTTTCACCTTGGAGAATGGATATTTCCCAAGGCAAAAAAAATCTCAGCCTTCATTATATCCTAGCAGGCTGCTTACCTGGGAATGCTACCCTATCCTCATGGGTTCATAGCCACGGCCACCGTGTACCCTGCTGAAAGCCCAGATGTAGGCTGTATGAAAAATCAAACTTGGTTGCTTTTCTGATGCTATCATTCTTTCAGTCTCACAGTTTTTAGTGTTTCATATGCGTGTGTGTGTGTGTGTGTGTGTGTGTGTGTGTGTGTGTGTGTGTGTAACAATATAACATAATATATAGACTTCTCTACCAATTCTACTAAAACAGAACTGGCCTTAGTAGTGATATCTTTTTAATCTCCTTCATACTTGCTTCCTACTTTACACTCTCACTTTATCACCTTAGTTCAGGGTCTATACCCTATACTCAGTAACTAATGACATTGCTTCATATTCATTGCTCTGCTTAATTCAATACTCTTTCCAAAATGCCTCAAAGACACTGAGATATTGTAAATGCAAAGACCAAGTTCATTTCTTTACATACTTTACACAAGATTCATGTTTAATAAAATATGATAAATAGACTTTCTGAATGAAGAGTGAAAAAAAAGACCTTTCAGAAAAAGGAATTGCTACCTGAGTTTTAAAAGCATTTTGCAGAAGAATTATGGAAGAAAAAATATATTGAAAAGGCTGACTATCACATGATCATACAAACTTACTGCAAAATGGCAATACATTTCAAAATGGATAAACAAACAGATTTAGAGGAAAACAAAAGCATAAATGATACATAAAATATTCACCAAGCTAAGAAATCAAAGCCTTGTATTTCTGAAGACAATAACCTGATGTACCACGGGGGCCATGAAAGGTACATATGATGCTTTTTAAAGCAAGTATTCATTTACTTCCTATGTGTGCCTGATATAGAAGTCGGAGTGTGGTCAACAGCAGCAACAACAAAAACTCCATATCTGACCTTCAGAAGATTTACAGAGGGAAATTAACTGTAATATCATGAACAACATAAAACCATACCATATATGTATAGTGGGAACAAATGTATGAAGCAGAAGGGACCAATTAAGATGAAAAAAATCAGTGGAGGCTTCTTTCCAGGGGTGAGTTTAAGGAGCCCCAGAGGTAAGCACATGTGAGTCAAATGAAAAGAACAAGAGCAACAACATCCAAGGCAAAAGAAGGGTCGTGTGCCAGAGGAAGGGGAACCTCTCATTTGTGGCCAGAGAGGAAAGAATACCAGGAGTTTAGTGCACTAGGAGGCTGCCACGTCTTCAGATGACACATGTCATCTTATTTGGATTTTAACCCAACTATACTGTGAAGGTGTCAGGCTATGGAAGGAAAGGCACTGGCCTCATGAAATAATAAGGATCCCATAGATCCCACCTTATCTGGACTTATCTCACTTAACAAGACTCACGAATGTTTCAAACATTCCAAACAAAAGAAAACTTTGGGAACTAGTCCAGTATAAAGCAGATAAAAGGACATTTGTAAAGGCAGATCACAGCACAGACACAGAACATAAGCTAGTGTCACTTTTGAACATAATATTTTGGATATATTTCCATGTTGCTGATTAACATATAAAACAGACCTACAATAAATTATATTTATTAAAAGCATACATATGTGTAAGTTGTTATTTAAAGACTATATAATGAGTTAGGGATCACTAAATGTTGATGTTCAGGAAACCACACAATTATTATATCCCAACACAAAGAAACGTGCAGAAACTAGTTGTTCTTTTGTGGTTTGAGTTAGAGAAGATGACAGTATAAAGATCAGGTGGCAAGAGCTGAAAGAAAACAGGCTTGTGGAGTAGGTAAGACAAAAGACAGAAGAAATTCCCATTGACAGGCCTGCGAAATCTCGATGTGCACAGCAGTAGGTTATTAAAAGAAGCCACTGCAGGAGACAGCTCCACAGAGAAGCTACATGAAAAGTACCTGTAAAACCTGACAAGTCAGTAGGAAGTGATGGACTATGTGGGCGTTCAGCAACTGCTTAATATTAAACTGCTGCTGCTGGTGCTCTGCCCGGATGAGGACTTCCAGAGCTGCTAGCAGAGTCTCCCACACACCTTGCTGAGAAAATAAACATGCATCAGTTAGCACAGAGTTATGGAAAACATGCCATGGGCCTCTTAGAAGACTCTAAACATAACTACTTAGCACTGTGCATATTCTATGTCGATTCAATTTTGGGGGTTAGGGCAAGCAAGTCTTAAAATTTATTCCTTTCAGTTCATCATTACCTCAGGCAGTTCAAAACTCCACACAAAACAAGCCTCCAGATTTACATTTATAAATAACATTACACTGAAGTAGCAAAATCATCCTCTCCTCCAGAATAATTAGTGATTTTTTTAAAAAATATTTTTATTCTTTAATAATTTCATATATATATATATTCAATGTATTTTGATCATATTTACACTCCTCTCCTAACTCCTTCCAAATGCACCTCTCCCCTCCTTCCAATTTCATGTCCTTTAAAATGTTTATTTAGATGATTATATTTAAATGTCCTTTGGAGCATGAGAGGTCCAGGACACCATAGCATACACTCACATTGGAATATTCCTCAACCTCAGAAGAACAAGAATCCTGGATGAATCCTGAGGGCATTATATTAATATAATTACAAAGAAACAGATACTGCATGATTCCATTTATTAATCTAATCATAAAGAAACAGATACTGCATGATTCCATAAACAGATACTTAAGAGTAGTTAGCATCACAGACCCCAAAATACTATGGCAGTTATGAGCACTAGGGGGAGAGGCAAAGAGGTTTGATGGGTATACAGCTTTGTTTTTATAATATGAAAAAACCATGGAGATAAATATTGGTGATGGCTGTACAATATTTGCACACAAGTAATGCTTCTGAACAACATACTTAAAATGATCGATAAGCAAACTGAAAGCTATATGTACTTTACCACCATACACAGATGAAATAAAAGTGCACATCACATGCCTCTGCCTTATTCCATATCTTCCAGTCAAGCAATAGTTCCTGCAACAGGTTAACATCTTGGATTATAGCATGAGACTCAACATCCAACTTGAATTCTCCATGCTCATTGATGTAGATAATGTCTTCACCACAGCAACCTTCAAGAAGGGTCTACAGAAAATTAACATTAATGTAAAATGCAGTAATAACTGGATAACCATGGATAACCAAATAACTCACCATAAATATCAAATTTTCCATCTTAGCAATCATAACATCAAATTTAAAGGAAAACTAGTAAGGAATTAAATGTTTCTCCAAATATCTACTTTATAAAACAATTCAACTTAGCAGTAAATCATAAATTTTCAAATAGTTATGATTTCTTGGTTTCAAACACAGGGTAAATCCACCTACAACTCATCCTTACTCTTCATTTTTTGCAATGCTAGGGATGGAACCTGGGGATTATACATTACAGACAAGCGCTCTATCACTGAGCAAATCTCCAGCCCTTGATTTATTCTTGTTGGTCTGAGTTCAAGTTCCAGTGTAAATTTTCATATTTTAGACTGCTTAATCCTCCCAATAACTTCATGAGGTATAAATGATTGCAGAAGCTAAGGCTCACATGGGTGATTTTAGCCCTTGGGTTTTTAAATTTTTTTATTTAGTGTGCTCTATGTATGGGGAGTGTACATGAGTGCAGTTGCCTTAAAGACCACTAGAGGGCATGCTTATTCATAAGATGGAAATTCATACCTGCACTACAAATCTGTTCAAAAGCTCAGGAGGCTATAGGGCATGGGGGAACATACTATTGTTGTTATGCTAAATGGCCATGTTATCAAACTGTCGTCTAAGTACTTATGTTTATACTCATAGATTTCTGTTGCTTTCAATCTTGATCAGAGAGGATTCTTTTTGCAGTGCTTAATGCAGACTTCTAACTAGTCAAAGTGATAAGAACAAGTGAATACGAATGTTCAGCACTAAATAGGATACCTATATCCACTTCCTTGCTCCCAAGAGTCAGGGAACTTCAAAGAAGATGGGAAGGAAGGAACGTAAGAGCTGGAAAATGGGGAGGAGTGCTGTAAGATGCTGTCTTCTGGATATGACAAGGCTTTCGCACATATGAACTGGCAGCAGCTGCACAAAATCAAGTCATTCAAAAGTGCAGCATGGATGGGGGAGGGGTTCATGAACCATTACCACCACCGCCACCTAGCTTAGGAGAAAAGAGTGTAAATTTCTTGAGGGTGTGGGTATTGATAGGTTGTCCATTCTTCAGTAGATGCACCCATGTGCACACAGGCAGAACTTATTGGACCCACTAGGTTAGATAGAGGTTTTTAAAGAGCAAGAGGATGAAAGACCATATGTGTCAGAAAACCCAAGTAGGCTGCTTGCAGACCTTTCCCCCTCTTTCTGTTCCCCTAGACCCAATGCCCCAGTCTCATCCCGAGAGCTATAACAGAACACACATCTCCTGTGGAGTCCCACGGACCACTATCCTCCCTTCCCCCATTCATGGCTATATCCCGTCCCCCAACTCCAGTAGGCACCCCTTGCTAAACTACAGGCCACTCTAGACAGAAAACCAGGTAGGCTGCCCACAGACTTTCTCCTTTCTGTTCACCAGACCCAATCCTTAGTCCCAACACCAGCACTGCAAGAGAACACCAGCTACAGCCCCCCCTCACTGCTGCCCACTTCTCCTACGGATCCCACAAACCATCCCCTCCAAACCTTCCTCCTCCCACTCACTGTTTTGTCCCAGACCCCAACCCCAGAAGGCACCCCCTTCTAACCCAAGGGCTGCTCCCACCAAGGCAACAAGAAGGCTGAAGGCAGACCCACAGCTCTCCTACTGCTCCTGAGATCCAATACTTCCTATATCATCCCTAGCTTTGTAGCTGGAAATCTGCTGTGCTCTCTCTTTCCTCTCTCACCTCATGCCCAAGGAATTACAAAGACCCTCTCTTCCAATTTTCTTTCCCTTCCCCCAATTCATCCCAGCATCCCAGCCTCCAATACCAGCAGGCATTCCCCATGAACACACCAGTTGAATAGGCCAGGAAAACAGACAACACACAGCTCTCATACTCTTAGGAAATCCAGAGAGGAAATAGAAACCAAGGCACAATACGCCCACCCAACACAGACAAATCCAGAAATCAGCACCTAGATCTTTAATCATCCCAAACGCAGATGCCAAGACCCCAGTGTTAAAACACAACCAACAACCAGGCCATATGTCCCACTAGAGCCCAGCTATCCTATCATAGCAGGCTCTGAATACTCCAACATAGACGGAACACAAGAAAAAGACCCGACAACAGCTTTTATGAAGATGATAGAGGTCCTTAAAGAGGAAATTAATAAATCCCTTCAAGAAAACACAAACAAATAGGGTAAGGAAATAAATAAAATTGTTGAAGACTTGAACAATAGAATCAATAAAGAAAATGCAAGGCTGGGCAGTGGTGGCGCACGCCTTTAATCCCAGCACTCGGGAGGCAGAGCCAGGCGAATTTCTGTGAGTTCGAGGCCAGCTTGGACTACAGAGTGAGTTCCAGGAAAGGTGCAAAGCTACACAGAGAAACCCTGTCTCGAAAAACAAAATAAAAAAAAATGCAAACTAAGGGAATTCTGGAAATGGAATTCAAACAGGAATTATAGAGGCAAGCCTCACCAACAGAATACAACGGATGGAAAAGAGAATCACAGGCACTGATGATATGATAGAAGACATGAATTTATTGGTCAAAGAAAATGTTAAATCGAAAAAACTCCTAACACAAAACATCCAGGAAATCTGGGGTACTATGAAAAAAACAAACCTAAGAATAGTAGGTACAGAGAAAGGAGAAGAAACCCAGCTCAAAGGCCCAGAGAAGGTTTTCAACACAATCATACAAGAAAATTTTCCTAACCTAAAGAAGGAGATTCCTATAAAAGTACAAGAAACATATAGAACACCAAATAGATTAGACAAGAAAAGAAAATCTCCTCACCCCACAATAATCAAAATACTAAACATACAGAACAAAGAAAGAATATTAAAAGTTGTGAGGGAAAAGATCAAGCAACATATAAAGGCAGACTTATTAGAATTACACCTGACTTCTCAATGGAGACTTGAAAAGTCAAAGGGCTTGGAATGATGTTCTACAGATTCAGAGACTACAGATGCCAGCCCAGACTACTATACCAAGCAAAACTTTCAATCACCATAGATGGAAAAAAATAAGATATTCCATGATAAAGTCAAGTTTAAACAGTATCTGTCTACAAATCAAGTCCTACATATGGTGTTAGAAGAATAACTCCAACCTAAGGAGGTTAACTATACCCATGAAAACACAGGAAATTAATACTCTCACACCAGAACAGGATCTATCCTTCTGGGGCATCCAAGCAACATACCTAAACATCAAGGATAGACATTACCTTTGGGTAAAGTGTTGGAAAGAGATATTCCAAGGAAATGGACCTAAGAACCATGCTGGTGTAGCTGTTTTAATATCTAACAAAATAGACTTCAAACCAAAACTAATCAAAAGAGACAGAGAAGAACACTGAATACTCACCAAAGGAAAAATCCACCAAGATGACATTTCAATTATTAACATCCATGCCCCAAACACAAGGGCACCTAAGTTGGTAGAAGAAACACTACTACAGCTTAAATCACACACTGACCCTCACACACTGACAAAGGGAGACTTCAATACCCCACTATCACTAATGGACAGGTCATCCAGACAAAAACTAAACAGAGATATACTGGAGCTAACAGGTGTTATAAACCAAATGGACCTAACAGATATTTGCAGAACATTTCACCCAAACAAAAAATAATATACTTTCTACTTTGCACCTCATGGTGCAAAACGGAACACATACTTGGACACAAAACAAATCTCAACAGATACAAGAAAACTGAAATAACTCCCTGTATCCTGACAGACCACCACAGATTAAAGCTGGATATCAACAACAGAAAGCTCACTACTCATGGAAACTGAACAACTCACTACTGAACAAAAAATAAGTCAAGGCAGAAAAAGAAAGAAATTAAAGACCTTCTAGAATTCAATGAAAAATGAACACACAGCACACCCAAACTTAGGGGACACAAATAAAGTGGTACTAAGAGGACAGTTCATAGCACTAAGTGCCTACATTAAAAAAAAAAAAAAACTAGAAAGATTTCATACGAGCAACTTAACAGTACACCTGAAAGCTCTAGAATAAAAAGAAGTAATCCCGCCCAAGAGGAGTAGATGGCAAGAAATAACCAAACTGAGGGCTAAAATCAATAAAATAGAAACAAAGAGAATAATACAAAGAATGAATGAAACCAAGAGTTGGTTCTTTGAGAAAATCAACAAGAGTGACAAACCCCTATCAAAAGTAACTCAAAGGCAGAGAGAGAATATCCAAATTAACAAAATCAGAAATGAAAAGGGGCACGTAACAACAGACACTGAGGAAATCCAGAGAATCATAAGAACATACTTTAAAAACCTGTGCTCCACCAAATTTGAAAAATCTAAAAGAAATGGACAATTTTCTTGATAGGTACCACTTACCAAAGTTAAATCAAGATCAGTTAAACAATTTAAATAGATCTATAACCCCTAGTGAAATAAAAGCAGCCATTAAGTCTCCCAACCAAAAAGAAGCCCAGGGGATAGATAGTTTCAGAATTCTACCAGATTTTCAAAGAAAAATGAATGCCAATACTTTTTAAATTATTCCACAAAAGAGGAACACTGCTCATTCATTTTATAAGGTCACAAACCTGACCTCAAACTACAAAATACTCCTGATACCCAAGCCACAAAAAGACTTAACAGAGAAAAGAATTACAGACTAATTTCCCTTAAAGACACAGAATACTTGCAAACCGAATCCAAGAACACATCAAAAAGATCATCCACCATGATCAAGTAGGCTTCATCCCAGACATGCAGGGATGGTTCATACACAAAAATCAGTAAACATAATCCACCATATAAACAAACTGAAAGAAAAAAAATCCACATGATCATCTCATTGGATGCTAAAAGTCTTTGACAAAATCCAACATCCCTTCATGATAAAAGTCTTGGATAAAGTAGGGATACAAGGAATATACCTCAATATAATAAAGGCAATTTACAGCAAGCCTATAGCCAACATCAAATTAAATGGAGAGAAACTCAAAGCAATCCACTAAGATCAGAAACAAGACAAAGCTGTCCACTCTCTCCATAGCTATTCAATACAGTACTTGAAGTTCTAGGTAAGATAACTGGAAGATATCAAAAGAATACAAATTGGAAAGGAAGAAGTCAAAGTATGGTTATCTGCAGATGGTATGATAGTATATATATAAGTGACTCTAAAAATCCCACCAGGGAACTCCTATAGCTGATAAACACTTTGAGCAAAGTGGGAAAGAAAGAAAGAGAGAGAGAGAAAGAGAAAGAAAGAGAGAAAAAGAACGAAAGAGAGAAAAAGAAAGAGAGAAAGAAAGAAAGAGAGAGAGAGAGAGAAAGAAAAAGAGAGAGAGAAAGAGAAAGAGAGAAAAAGAAAGAGAGAGAAAATAAAGAGAGAAAGAGAGAGAGAAAAGAGGGAAAGAAAGAAAGAAAGAAAGAAAGAAAGAAAGAAAGAAAGAAAGAAAGAAAGAAAGAAAGAAAGAAAGAAAAGGAAGGAAGGAAGGAAGGAAGGAAGGAAGGAAGAAAGAAAGAAAGAGAGAGACAGAAAGAAAGAGAGAGGGAGGGAAGGAAGGAAGGAAGGAAGGAAGGAAGGAAGGAAGGAAGGAAGGAAGGAAGGAAAATCAGCATCCCTCCTATATAAAAATGACAAATGGACTGAGAAAGAAGTTAGGGAAACAATACCTTTCACAATACCCTCAAATAAATAAAATACCTTGGGATAACTCTAACCAAGAAAGTGAAAGACATGTATGATAAAAACTTCAAGTCTTTGAAGAAAGAACTTGAAGAAGATAACAGGAAAAGGAAAGATTTTCCATGTTCTTCGATAGGTAGGATTAACATAGTAAAAATGGCCATACTACCAAAAATCTATAGATTCAATGCAATCCCCATCAAAATTCCAACATAATTCTTTACAGATCTTAAGAGGACAATTCTCAACTTCATATGGAAAAAACAAGAACCTCAGAATAGAAAAACAATCCTGGACATTAAAAGAACTGCTGGATGTCCCCACCATTCCCAATTTCAAGTTGTACTACAGAGCTATAGTAATTAAAAACAACAACGAAAAAAGGCAAAACAAAACAACAACAAAAAAAAAAACCATGGTATTGGCATAAAAACTGATGTGTTGATCAATGGAATTGAATTGAAGATCCAGACATAAATCCACATACCTATGGACACCTGATTTTTTATAAAGAAGCTAGAAATATACACTAGAAAAAAGACAGCATCTTCAACAAATGATGCTGGCCAAACTGGATGGCTATATGTGTAAAAGAATCCAAAGAGATCCATATTTATCACTCTGCACAAAACTCAAGTCCAAGTAGATCAAAGACCTCAACATAAAACCAAATACACAGAACCTGAGAGAAGAAAAAGTGGGAAATAGCCTCGAAAGCCTCAGAACAGGAAATGACTTTCTGAACAGAACACTGATTTGTTTTAAGACCAAGAAATAATAAATGGGATCTCATGAAACGGAAAGGCTTCTGTAAAGCAAAGGAAACAGTCATTTGGACAAGGCCAAGCGGCAGCCTACAGAATGGGAGAAGATTTTTACCAACTCCATATTCAACAGAGGACTAATATCATAAATATATAAGGAACTCAATAAACTAGATTTCAAAAGATCCAAATAATTCAATTAAAAAATGGGGTACAGATCTAAACAGAAAATTCTCAATAGAGGAATCTTAAATGGCTGAGAAACACTTAAAATATTCAACATCCTTAGCCATCAGGGAAATGCAAATCAAAACAACTCTGAAATTCCATCTTATAACCTGTCAGAGTGGCTAAGATCAAAAACACAAGTGACAGCTCATTCTGGTGAGGATGTAGAGCAAGAGGAACACACTTCCATTGCTGATGGGAGTGCAAACTTTACAGCCACCATGGAAATCAATATGGCAGTTACTCAGAAAGTTGAGAATCTAATCTAGCTATGCCAAGACTCAGTTATATGCCTTTGGACTATACCCAAAGGACACTCCATCCTACCACAAAGACACTTCCTCAATCAAGTTCATAGCAGCTTTATTCAAAATAGCCAGAAACTGGAAACAACCTAGATGTCACTCAATAGAAGAATGGATAAAGAAATTATGGTACATTTACACAATGAAGTATTACTCAGCTGTTAAAAAAAAATGACACCATGAAACTTTCAAGCAAATGGATGGAACTAGAAAAAAAAAATCATCCTAAGTGAGGTAACTCAGACCCAGAAAGAGAAATATGGTATATACTCACTTAAAAGTGAATATTAACTGTTAAGTAAGTGATAACTAAGTGACAATCCAAAGACCCAGTGAGTTTAGGTAAAGAGGAGGGTCTAGGGGGGGATGGATGCAGAAATCTCCTTGGGAGGGGGGAATGTAAAACAGATTTTACTGGTGGACTAGGGATGGGGATGGGAGCAGGGGTCAGGTGCAAGGGAAGTTAGGGTGCAGAGAGAGAGTGTGGGGAGAGATGGCTGGAACTGGGGGGCACTTGGAGGGGTGTGGAAACATAGTGCAGTGGAAACTTCCTAGAACCTATGAAGGTGACTCCTAGTAATGGGGGATAGAGTCTTAACTGGCCATCGCTTATAGCCAGGTGAGGCTTCCAATGACAGGACTAGGTTGTATTCAACTGAGTTGGCCAACAGGGTCTCATGGAAATCTCCAAACAACCCAAGATGTTGCTAAGACAAAAGGTTGCTCTCTGCAAACTGACAGTGGGGCCTCATTGACAAGGACAACACCTGCATAACTCATTGAACATGGAGAAGTTGAACTGGTGCCTACACAGAGCCCTCCTCACCCTTAAGTTCTAGTCTCTTTAGTATTGGGAAGGCTACCAAAAGAAAAACATGGATACCAACCCATTCACAAAACCTTTGACTTAACAATCTGTCTTGCCTGCATAATATGCTAGTGCAATTGTGGAACAGAACTTGTGGGAATAGCCAACCAATGTCTGATCTGATCTAAGGCCCAGTCCAGAAGGAACCCACATCCAAGACTACTTGAGTAACCAAGAACCAGAGAGCAGACAGCCCAGAGACCTAGGATAAAACCAAACATCATTGGTCTAAAAATAAAATAAAATACATCAATAAAATGACTCTTAATGATATTCTGCTATACTCATAAGTCAGTGCCTTATCCAGTCATCATCAGAGAGGCTTCCTTTGGCAGCAGATGGAAAGAGTTGCAGAGACCCAGAGCCAGACATTATGCAGAGAGAGAGTTCTAAATTGGAAGACTCCACCAAATCCCTCCCTCAGAGGTCAGGGAATTCCAGGGAAGAGGAAGCTGAAAGGTTTGAGAGCCAGAGGAGATGGAGGAAACCAGAGAAGAAGGCCCTCTGAATCAACTAAGCAAGGCACACATGTGCTCACAGAGCTCACTGAAGCAGCAAGCACAGATGCTTTCAAGGGTCTGCACCAGGTCCTCTGTGTATATATTATAGCTGTTGGTTTAGTATTTTTATGGGACTCTTGACCGGGAGAACAAATGGGTCTCTGACTCGTGTGCCTACCCTTGGGACTACTCTTTTTCCCCTGTTGGGTTGCCATGTCCAACTAGGATATGATAGTTTTTGCTTCATCTTATATTTTATTTTGTCATGTTTGTTTGTTACCTCAGAAACCTGTTCTTTTATTATGAATCAGAAAGGGAGGATCTGGAAGGGAGGGGAGGTGGGAAGGAAATGGGAGAAGTAGGGGAAGAGGACACTATAATCAGAATATATTATATGAGAGAAGAATCTATTTTCAATAAAAGAAAAAATGTGAAGAAGAAAAGGAGGAAGAAGAAAAGAGCAAGAGGATATGAAGTTTGGAGAAGGTCTTGTTGGGAAGGGGTCCAGGAGAGTTGGAGGGGAAAAGTGGAAAGTGGATATGATCAAAATATATTATGTACATGTATGACATTCTCAAATAACAAATAAAAAACTATTTAACAAAAACTACCCATTAGAGCTGGGGTAATGGCTCAGTTGGTGAAGCATTTGCCTCACAAGCATGAGTACTTGAGTTCAAAAACTCTTGTAAGTGTTAGATGTGGCTATGGACACCTGTAACAGCACTAAGGCAGGGCAGAGGCCAGAGGATTTAGTCAATCTGAATTGATGAAGTTCAGGTTCGTTGTGAGAGTCCTGTCTCAAAAAAATGAAGATGGAGAGCTAGAGGAAGACACCTGACATCAACGTCTGACCTCCATGAGCATGTACACACACCTGTATGTGCATTCATACATGGTCACACGCTAATAAGTGTATTCATATCCTAAGGCCTCCTACACACAAGAATAACAAATAACAACAACAAATCCTAACTGTAGCAATATTGCCTGACTGTAGTAGTACACCTCTGGAGAAATGGAAGTGTGGGAGTGAGATAAACAACTTCATTAGCCCACAGAACAAAGGGCTTGCCTGGAGTACATCTGTACATTTAGAGCTAAAATTCTTGTAGTTTATTTTCTTCCTTTCCAAAAGGCTTTAGAAAAAATATAAGTATTCTGGAAAGAATCAGAATACCTTAGTTCGAGTACATATATATTAGTGAGTTTCCTTTATTTACTGGCAACATAAAATAATTATGGAAGATACTGATGAAAGGTGAGTGTCACTGCACAGAAACCACAAGAACAAATTTTGTGAGGGCATACCTTCAAAATGTGAAAGCCAACAATGCATTTCTGTTTGACCAACACTTGATGAATCATAGAAAGTCCATTACAATTTTCCAATTCATGTGCTCTCTGTTGGCTATACTTAATCAAAGACAATATAACCCGCAGTGCTAATGCTTGAGTTTCTTCATAGCCACTGAGTTCAACAACCTGAAAACAAAAAGTAGATGTTTTTCTCTTGATCTCTTAATAGTAAAAATTTAATGTGTGTGATTACCTATAGTAATGTTGTATCAAGCTATTTTTAATGCTTACACTATAACAAGAATTGTGGATAAGCAAAACTTAAAGAAAATCATAAATCCCATTCCTTTTAATCTCTCAAATATACTAAAATGAACAGAGGTAACACTGACAGCCTTAGAGATCAGTAGCATCTTACTTATATTTAGTAATCTGAAACAGGGTCATAGAACTTGAGTTTTCCATGGTCAATCAAGAAACAGGCTCAAAAATATGATGTGCTGGAGGGAGAGGCATAAAAAAGCTAAGGGTACAATGTACCAGTGATGGCTCCTGTCTAACATAAAGATAAAGGGAAAAATAAAAGCCACATGTTGTGCCTAGTACTACAGTTCAACCAATGCCTCTGATACCTCTGACTTTTAAGAACCAGGCATGAGAAATCCTGTCTTGAAAACAAAACCAAAACCAAAAAAGCCTGGCTATGGTGGGGCACATCTTTAATCCCAGCACACTGGCGGAAGAGGCAGGCGGATCTCTGTGAGTTCAAGTCCAGCCTGGTCTATACAGTGAGTTCTAGAACAGCCAGGGCTACACAGAGAAACCCTGTCTCAAAAAAACAAAACAAAACCCAAAATAAAACAAAACAAACAAACACACAAAAAAAAGAAGCAGGCATGACAATCAAGATAAAAGGCAAGGGCAGGACTTAGATTTCTCCTGCACATACATCCACTTCTGATTCCTCTGCTGGTATAAGGAAGACTGCACTGAGAAGCCAGCCTGAGGAGAAAGGCAGACTCTGCCTGGAAAGCAGGGATAAGGAAGAACGAGCGCAGGGCACATCCAGAAGGGCAGGGCCTACACTGGAACACCTGAAGAAGGTACATGGGCTAAAAGACAGGCTGCACATGGAAGACTTTTCGGGAAAATACATTTTATAAGATAAGTACAGGAAGCAGAATATTGAACACAATTTCTAAATTTTAAATGTGAAAACATACTTTAAAAGTCTACGAGCAAGATCATAAATATATGTACAATAGAAATTAAATCTCTTTTCTAGGATTCAATTATATTTACCACTTGGATAAATCAAGAAAAACCCAGGGCATACATTTTGAAATTATAATGTAAAAAGAGATCACAAAATACTGATGAGGAGTTAAATGAAAGTTTACTTTTGAAATATCAGTGGAAAAACTGTTCAACTGGATACTAGAGGTGGGGAGAAAAGCAGTGAGAGGATGACAAGGCAGAAACGCACTAGGATAGGTAAGACACCAGCAAGATTTACAAAGAAACACAAACTCTAACAACAAATGCTGATATACCCCTTTATTTCAAAATTAAATCAAAAGTGGCCCCATTAAAGGAAGCAAGCTAGTTAAGCACATGCTGTGAAAATCTGATGATGTTTCAGAAGTTATACTTAGGGATCAAATAAAATGACATTATAAGGATAAAGGAAGATCAAAGTTGCTTTAATTAAACAGGGATATAGATGTGAGGAAGTAGAAATTATATGTATAAAAACGAGGTTATTTGTGCCCACATTGTGCTTTTCAGCAATCCTTAAAACAGAAACAATGAAATTATGGACTGCTCATTCTCTATCAGGAAAAATATTCTTCCTGCCTGTAAGTAGCTAAATAAATGGTTTATTTTCATATGTAGTCAAAGTTTTGTCTCCCTCTTCTTTAAAAAAAGAAAATGTTTTGGGGCTGCAGAGGTGGCTCAATGGTTAAAGGAGCTTGCTGCCTTTCCAGAGGACCTGGGTTTGATTCCCAGCACCCACATCAGGTGACTCATAACTGCCTGTACCGGCAGCTCCAGGGACTCTAATGCTCTTCTCTGGCTTACACCAGTAACTACACATATGTGTGAACACACATACACAGACACATGCACATAATGAAAAACCATTTTTAAAAGGAAAAAAAACGTTTCTTTCATATCATTAGTATAGCATATATTTTCTTTCCAAAGGCAATTACAATCATATATTTAACATTTACTTGTTCCAATTATATTTGTGGATAATAGAAAACTTCTAAGATCTTCATAAGTTAAAATAAACCTTAATCCTTTGCAGAAAGCTTGGTATCATCTGTAATATGTGATCATTTTTTGTCTCAAGAGTTTTACATAGTGGAGTACAGCTTTTTTGGTACTCTACAAGAAGCCTTCAATTTATCAATAAAAGAGAGGGAGCTTGTATCCAGACAAAGCTATAATCATGATTCTTACCCGAGCAAAGAGAAAAACAAATACACCAGCCCCACCAATCTCATGCAGAATGCTCTGGATGGTTTTACATTCCGTAGGCCGGAGGCTTTTGAGTTGAGAAGGTTCTAGCAGGATGCTTTGGACTTCCTTTGAGCTGAAGGGTCTTTGAGAGAGCTGAGTTTTCACTTGGCCCTTAAGTCGGATCACAGGCTCATAGATGGTATACTGAGCAGGACAGTAAGTTGTATAAACAACTGACAGACTTTCCTAAAACACAAACATTTTCCTTTAGTGACAAAACAAATTTAAGATGTTAGCTATCAACTAGCAAATAAACATTTCAACATAAAAAGGTCCTTAAATAGTTTTATTTTTAAAAAGATGGCCACTACACTAAACGAAGATGGACAGAGAAGCACAGCTTCCTCCTACAACAGAAATGATAAGCTAATCAAGCTATGACCAATAACATGAGCCACAGCAGAGGATTCTGACTTTGATACATCCAGAATAAATATGAGAATAAAACAGAAAATACTAGTTACAACTAAGCCTTTTTCTCATTATTCAGAGAGTGTTTTAATTACTTCTGTAATCAAACTCACATAGATAAGACTTATATATTTAATACAGGGGAGCTAAGTCTTCTGCCACATTCGGTTTACTTCTGGCACTGTTCTAACTCCTAGACACATGAGGACTCTGGGTTAATTTACCCCAAGTTTTTGTTTTGGATTTGTTCACAGGCTGCCCACTTAGTTAAAAAGTGTCTCTAAGGGAGGAAAGACTGTAGGAGTCAGAGGAGATAGAGGACACCAGGAGAACATGACCCATCAAATCAGCTAATCAGGGCTCATGTTGGCTCACAGAGACTGAGGCAGCAGGTACAGGGCCTCTGTGTCTGCACCAGGTCCTCTGTGTACATGTCATGGCTGTTAGCTTGGTGTTCCTGTGGATCTTCGAACAGAGGGAGCAGTGACTCTCTGACTCTTTTGCCTGCTCCTGAGACTCTTTTCCTCCTGTAGGGTTGCCTTGTCCAGCCTCCATATGAGGTCGTTTGCCTTGTCTTATTGCATCTTGTTTTATCCTGTCTGGCTGTTGTCTCTAGGAGGCTGGTCTTTCAAGGAGAGGAAATGGAGGGGGAGTGGATCTGAGGGAGAAGGGAGGTGGAAGGTTGCTAGGAGGAGTGGAGGGAGGGGAAACTGTAGTTGGGATATAATGTATGCAAGAAGAATCTATTTTCAATTAAAAAGTGTCTCTGAATAGATCTTTATTTCAATTATTATTATTATTATTATTATTATTATTTATTTCAATTATTATTCACACTGTCAGCATAAGTAAACAAAATCAAGTTAAAACTTCAGTATTTCTCCTTGGAGATAGTAGTTTAAACCAGCACTGATCCATGTCAAACTTCTCTGAGCTATTCCTCAAAGAAGTCAGAGAGGATCCTAGGCTTTAGCCTCTTACAAGAAGCCACAGCAGTTTAAGCAGTCTCATTAAGCATAGCACATGTCTTATCCATACATAAATTAAACCAGCTACAGTCTGGTACAGCTCACAGGTGCTATTAACAAAAATCCCCACCAGTAGGTCCTGAACTCTATACTGATAAGACAAAATAAAAGAATAATGTGAAAAAGCAATAGAAAAAAAACAGCAATACTTTGAAGGCAAAATTCCCATTTTATACTGATACTAAAGAGTAGTTATCTAAGCCCTGAATATATGCAATTAATTTTTATTTGTGAGTGTGCACATGTACACGTTACAAGATGCGTATGGTTTTATTTCTACCTTCACGTGGGTTCCAGGGGTCCAGCTCAGGTCACCAGGCTTGCACAACAAGCCCCTTCACCCACTGAACCATCGATCTCATGGTCCCCTCCTACATGCAATTACAACTAATATTGTAAGTGAGTCTTTGTATTTATTTCTAAGCATGAAGAAGAATGAACTGTGTGGTTTTTTTTTTTTTTAAAAAGGAGTATATCAGGCTAAAAGTGCTATATTTTCAATATATCATAAACATTTTTCTTGAAATATTATTAGGTATAAAATAAACTAAGCTGATAAAATTGCTAGATAAATATAATTCCAAGCATGAAACAAGTTTAACAAGAGATTAAAGTATTTCACATTTTTTAAGGAAAAAACTCTATATTCTAAGAAAAGAACAAAATGGAAAACTTTATGACTCTAATTCACTGCTAATTATACATGCCAATGAACACATCTATACAAACCTAATACAATGTTAAAACTTATAAAACTAAAACTTACAATTAAGAGACCAACATCCACATCTTTCTTGGTCATAAAAAGGTCTCTAATTTGGTCACATCTCAAAATTTCTTTATTAATGTATTTGGAGTAGTCAACCACTGGCTTGCCATATTTACATGGCATTATGGATGTGTAGTTGGGTCCACAAGCATACAGGTAAAAGGCCTCTTGTGAGCCAATTTTAGCTCCTGGATAGCAGAAAAACAAAGCTAGTTATTTAAAACATTTCAAGTAGAATTTTTCACATATAGCAAGAAGATGAGGTAGGAGTATGAGTATGTTTGTCTGCTGGATTCTTTCAGTTGTCCACTATATCTTATAAAACCTATAAAGGCTCAATTTCCAAGTGAGTGTAAGGATAACTAACCTATGTCAACTTTATAAAGATGAATGGATGTATATAATGTAAACTGGGAAGCTTTTGATAAAATGTCTATTTGTTCCTTAAGACAGTGAATTTTAATTTAACCAAATTTGGGTTTGTTTTGCTTTGTTGTTTTTTTTTTTTAATAAATGAAAACTTAGAATTTTTTTATGAAAACTATTTCTTGATGTATTTCATTCTAAAGTGAAATTTGAATTGATACCTTTATGTGCCAGGCTTAATAGTTTTTAAATGGTTTTCACTGTTTTTGCATAAATTTGCTATTTTGATAGAATGTACTAAAATCATGAATAAAAGAGGGGCTGTTGAGGTGGCTCAGTAGTTAAGAGCACTGACTGCTTTTGCAAAGGATGGCAGCTTACAACCTCCTGTGGCTCCAGCTACAGGGGATCCAACACCTCGTTCTGACCTCTGTGGGCACCAGGCATGTATGTAGTACACAGTCACATAAGCAGGCAAACCACATACACAGAAAATGAGCAAACCTTTAAAAGTCATAAATAAGAGACGACTATTCTAGGTTTACTAGTCATGACAGTGCACTTCCCAAGGCTACAAAGTAATGTTGATTATGTATGGGATGAGGTTAGAAGCTACATCTCCACATCATACAGCAATTGTAAGAAAATGTTTGGCTATAAAATGTTAACAATATCCTGAAAGTGAATCTCAGAATCTTGGAAATACAGTACTAATTAAACATTAGTCAATGAGGAGAGACCAAGATTGCTGTCAGGTTAATTTATGTAGTACATAGTAATTTAAAGAAAAGTTTGGAAATGCTTTATGGGAGAACATACCATTGAAGAGGAGCAGGTTTCCAAGGTCCCATTTTCCAGCTAATTGCAGGAATTCATCTTGGGATGTTAAGCAATGACCAATCATACAAAATGTTTTATTGCTGTCTGATGATAAGCTTGTTTTTCTTGGAAGTACAAAATCCAAGGTGACATCAGTCTTCCTACATTAGAAACAAAATTAAGTTAATGATTTTTGGGAATACCATGAATGCTTAATGAGATGACATTCCTGAACTTTTCTAGATCCTGAAATGTATTGTCATCAATGGGAGAGAAAAGAGGGTAGCCTTCTGTCTCTTGATCAGAGGTGCTGGTGGTCCACAGGTTGAGGACAGTTCCCCGGGGATCCTACATGTTGGCCAGTGGAAGCAAACACACATTTGCTGAAAGCTGTCTTTGTCACATGACTTTTACATGTGTGTCTTCCCAGTTCACAGAAATAAAGTAACCATCTCCCCTTAATTTGTCAAAAACTTTCCTGTCTTGGCAATACTTCCTAAGATTTCACATTCCCCATGAGGTGTTGGAATCAGAATTTCAGAATGCCCACAAGTTTTGCTGTCTCTAACCTCTGAAATGCCAGTGTTTTTGTATTTTGTTTTCTAATGCTAATGATTACAGAGATTTTGTTCATTCTCCTCTTTTTCTTTAAATGTTTGTCAAGAATTCTTACATAAAACAGAGCCAGAAAAGGTAAGGCTTACTTCATTGTTTGGAGAAACCACTGAGTGCAAGTCCACCCCTATTTCAGGAATTCCATAAACTCCATAGTAAGGAAACTCCCTGTTAAGGCAAAGTCTAAAATTTGGAAAACGGAGACTTAGCCTACATGGCTAACTCACTTTCAGATATTAAACTTTTTATACATTTATTTTAAAATCTTAGTATCTGATTAATATTTAGTAAATAAATCCAACTATCTTAATAGTAATATCTTTTAATTTTTAAAATTACATTTATGTATGTACATAAATCTGTGTGTGCATGTGCACACTAAGGTGCACAGAGACGTTTGGAGGAGTTGATTCCCTCAACTGACGTCCAAAATCAAACTCGGTTGTTAGGCTTGGCAGCAAGGATCTTATCCTGCTGAGTCAGCTCACCAGTCCAAATAGGAAAATATGTGTATATAATTAATTAAAGTAATTATTAGTATATATAAATAAATAAATAATTTGTAATGTATTAGTAATTATTAGCATATATTAATTTAATATAAACAAATAATACCTATAATTGATTAATATATATTAATAAAAGAAAAGAGACAATCTATGACTGTCTCCTTTGTGAGTCAATAAATGGCCACAATTAAAACACTACTGCCACCTAGTGACATTATGATTTACTTTTCTTAAGTGAAAGAAAACCTATTGCAAGATGAACATAAAATAAACACAGTAAATATGAAGTGTATCTCTGCCACACACTTCTACTGCGTTTGTGTGACTTTGATGCTAAGAAGGTATTTTCCACTGTCATTATGTGGTTTTTTTGGTTATTTTTATTTGTTCATTTCTCTAAGGTAGTCTCCCTCTGTAGTCTAGGCTAGCCAGGAACTCACTATGTAGCCTAGGCTGGCCTTGAACTCACAGCAATCCTCCTGCCTCAACTTCTATAGCACTGGAATTACAGGTGTGAGTCATGATGCTTGGCTTGTTATCAAAATGCATTCTTTGTGGACATTAAACTATATAGCTTCTACAATAACAACCAAATTTAAATCAGCAAAATAGTATTATTGACCTGTCACTTGTTCATTGATCTGTCAAAACCAATGAAATTAACTTACCAACTGGCAAGGAAATTTCTTCAAAGTAAAGTAAATGGGAGAGGAAAGAGAGAACATGTGTGACTCAAAAGTCTACTACTAACTCAGAACCATCGGAGACAAATCTCATCTTTCACTCTGAAAGGGCCTAGTTAGTGTAGAGTCCCCATACCCATCAGCCATCCTGAGGCAAAAAGAGCCGCAGGAGCAGCACAGTACAGGGTTTACAGCATGACCCCCATCCCCATCTAGGCTCAGAGCCTCCCTTCAAATTCTGCCTACACTCCTTCCATGTGGCACAGCTCTGGGCAAGTCTCCTTACCCACTCTAGGACTCAGCGGAGCATGTCAAATAGAGTCAATAACATACCTACTTCATAATGTAGTGTGAAGGGTAAAATGAGGTACAGTGCAGACTTAGTACAATAAGTGCCACTTGTTACTAGCTCAAGAAATGAGGAGAGTGTCTAAGAAGAAAGGGGCCTATCTCCACTTCTAATCCAGAACTCCAGTGTTCTGAAAACAAATTTACTAATTGGTTATAGCTGCCATTCAGGCTAAGGTAGGTGTGAATACTATCTGGAAGATGGATACCAGCTTCAGTTTTTATGTATTTTCTTCAATGTATCAACAAAACTGAACGTGGGTTTAACTTCCTGGAGCAGACACTATGAGCTATCCCAAAGCCATTTACAGAGAGCCCTTCTTCCTCGTCTCCCTCAGTGATTGAAAGTTGATGGCTGTAAGTAACCAGTGCTTGCAGCCTCCTACAGCAGGGCCATGCCTGACATGTAGTCATTCCTTGATAAACACCTTAACTTTTGCTAAAGATATATGTGCCTTCTATGATCTAATCTATTTTGAGTAATTTTTGAGAGGATAAGGAGATAACATATATAAAGCACCTAGCCAAAGGTCTTCAATATAACAAGTCTATAACACATAACACTTTTATAAAAAATAATTGACACTCACTGCTGGCAAGCTTTTCCATCTTGTCTACCCACTTTTCTTTCTCATGACTCAACTGAGACTCTTCCAGTCACTTCAATCCTCTCCCATGATAAACTAGTTTTAAATTCTGTATCATCCAACATGCTATTTCACTCCACTCTTTCAAATCCAAGGTACCTTAGAACTTGTGCTAGTTAGTTTTGTCAGCTTGGCACAGTCACCCAGGAAGAGGGAATCTCAACTGAGGAATTGCCTCTATCAGACTGCCTGTGGGCATGCATGGGGGACATTTTCTTGATCACTGATTGATGGGGGGACCTACACTGTGGGCTATGATACCCCGAGGCAGGTAGTCCTCTGCTGTTTATGAAAGGTAGTGGAGCAAACCAGGGGTTAGCATGGGAGTCAACAGCATTCCTCTGTGTTCTCTGCTTCAGTTTCTGCCTCTGGGTTTCTGCCTTGCACTCCTGCCCTGACTTTCCTTGATGATGCACTGTAACCTGTATCCAAATAAATCCTTTTCTCCCTGAGATAGAAAGTAAAGTAGGACATAGTTCATTCGGGGTTAATTTTTACATTAAGATCATCTACAAAATTTTTACTAACTTGGCTGTGAAGTCTGTGCAGTCAAAGTCATGCAGTCTTCTACCTGAATCTGTAACATTATATAGCTCTAGGACCCGTCTAAGTTTATTACCAGATATAATACTTTACAATCTTTTCTAGTCATTTTAATTTCCTCCAATCTCAATTAAATTTAGACATTAGTCCTCTTATTCAATTAATTTAAAGAATTCCTTGTGGATTCATCCTTGTAATATATAGGTTTGAGGGGCAATATTACATATCCTATAATTGCTTACCTAGTATATATTGTTCATAAATATCTACTGCCCACGTTTTTGGCTTTCTCCTCATACCTAAATACAGCAGTCCATGATATTCACCAGAGGTTGGTTCCAGGCATCCCATAGATACCAAAAGCTGAGACTACTCAAATCCCTTATAGACAATGCCATATGAGCATATAGCAACATATAATCTCTTCCAT
Source organism: Peromyscus leucopus (assembly GCF_004664715.2). Taxonomy (NCBI): domain Eukaryota; kingdom Metazoa; phylum Chordata; class Mammalia; order Rodentia; family Cricetidae; genus Peromyscus; species Peromyscus leucopus. Next base: position 48,213,508 of record NC_051067.1, read on the forward strand.
ACATTAAGCTATCTTTAGGTTACTTATAACACCTAAAATAAATGCCTTATAAATAGTTGTTATACTTTTATTTAGAGAATAAGCAGCAGGTAGGACTGTATATGTTCATCATAGTACAATTCTTAAATATTTTCAGTCTGATGTTGGTTGAATCCTCAAGAGCAGAATTCATGGACAATTTTCAACATGGAAGGCTTGTTATGTATTGAAGTGATAAATGGAAAAAATCCAATTTTGATATGAATTTCTTTCAGTACATATTAAATTTTACCTAGTCTGCAATATTTCAGGAATGAAGACAAAAGCTAAAACTGTGGCTGAAAAGAATATTTTCTGAGAATGTTTAGTACCTCTGTCCAGAGACCCATATGGAGATTTCCCCATGGACATTCTTTTTCCCTTGAGGATGCTGAAGATAGGTAAGTACCAAGTGCTGCCATTTGCTTGGAAAGAAAATGTTCTCCTGTGACTCCACTTGTGCTAGTAAAACAGCTTTCATGTCATCATTTGAGTCCATGCACACACTGTAGAAAAAAAAAAATCACAGGTCAAAACCATGAAAATTCTGACCTTAATAGTTAACACATACACTGCAATTCTCAATATGTGATATTAAAAATCACTTCTATTTTAAAATGAAGTGAGAAAGTCGATAGATCTTTGTTTTACACCATATCTGCTTCTTCAACTTATGAACTAAAATGGATTAGACTCATTGACTGATGTTAATAACTTGGGCAATAATTTCTAGAAATCAGTTTTTAAAATCAATTTTTAGTTACATACTCATTGTCTATTTTAGAAATTATAATGTAATAACTGGTTCACAAAAAATTAATAATACTGTAATAAATGTCTAAATACTAGAATATATTGGATGCTAACTCACTTTGCAGGATTACTAAAAGAATAAGGAGAAATGTATGTAGAAAATACCTGGTAACATTTATAATATCTATAAAACAAAATCTAAATAACATACTGGCTTTAATTTTTACTTTTAGAAAGACACATTAAACTGGTAAATTGCCATTTGTTGTTTGAGCTGACTGAGAAGCTGGCTCTGGAAGCAAGATAGACACCACACCCCCATTTCGAACCCAAGTATGTTTTTCTCAGTGTCTTTTGTTCAGAGACAGGCTGCCCCCACCCTCCAGCCCTGTGTTAGGGAAAAAGAAGAACAAGAAAACTGCACCTTTAAGGGCAGAAGGAGAGTGAACTGGTCTAGTGAAAACATTGTGCCCTGGAGAACAGCTAGGTGGAGAAACCTTTCCAATAGAGATTATTATCATTGTTGTATGGCATAAAAATGGTTGTAGTGGTACAGGAAGCTAGAGAATCCTTATCTACTTGTAAAACTGTCAACCAGGAATGCCAACATGACTGTTTTCAGCAAGACTTCTCTAGTCATTTCTGCTGGATGTTTAGGAACCTGATTTGATGATGCTACTATTGCCAATTGGAGTACTCCAGTCATTTCCACTGCATGTCATAAGCACTTGATTTGCTATGTTTCGCTATCTGTCTACTGCTACATAGAATCTATATGCTGTCTGATAATCATCCTTTTAATTTTTTTCTCTAAATATCAATAAGATTGTTCTTATAAATATTATTCAATAATTTCTTACATAAATTATTTAAATACATGACCTATTTATTAAGAGTTGAGGATTATCAATACCGAAAAATAAAAGTGCCACTGTGGGGATCAGCCCACACTTGGATCATCAATGCTTTGGATCCCAATGAAATCAAATGAATACAGCCATCTTCTATGAGTCTGTCACCAGGATTGATGGATTCTGTACCTTCTGGTCTATCACCTTCTGTGAGAAAAATGTTAGAATCATCAACAATATAGTTCATAAAAACTGTGTGAAAAGTGAACTTAAAAGAATACAATGCATGTTGGTTTCTTTGTAACAGGTTATTTACCCCAAATGTCTGAACCTGATTCAAGCAATATTTCCAAAGGTTAAATGTTAACTTCAAAAGAACACAGTGGGCAAAAAACAGCGTTTTAAAAATTATTAAATGATTTAAAATACATGACAACTAAGGGCAGTTATGGGCAGGACTGCTAAAGGAATGTAATCAGCTACACTCTGTATCCAGCTTCTGCTTTTGTTGGTTTGGGCTACTCTAACACAACTGACCCTGGTCTAGAAAACACACACCATCTATGATCTCCAATACAATAATCCTATTAGAAAAATAAGATTATTTTTTAATTATTTTTACTCTCCTTAGAAAAGCTGCAGTACTTGAATGATCATTATTTAGAGTAGTGGGTGACTTTTGAATAAGAGTGCTAAGTCATGCTGAAACCTTGCATCATAGTTAGTCTCCAGCTAAGGGAAATGTTTATACTGGTTATCCTTCCCAATGCCATATTATCATTTAACTCTTGAACTGCCTGAGTATGCATGATGAGCTGTTTGTTACTATGATATGACTTTATGTTAAACTAAGCCAAGATGTACTAAAATACACAGTGCACGTCCAAAGGCTCAGGCTTTCAAAGAAAAGGAATATTAGCAGCTATGACTATGTAACTATTAGCAACCATTTTCTTCAACAGGCTAAAAAAATGCACAACCAGTTTCTAAGACTATTCCCTCTAGCTGCTGTATGTCCCAAGAAACTGTTGCATGCCTAAGAAAGAAGAGAACAAAAACAAGATGCAGTTTCAATGCAGCCTAACTAATTTTTCAGTTATGGGTAAACTCTGTCCCAACATTGGAGAAGGACTGCTACATACAACTATTCAGGCATAGGAACTAGAAGCCACTGAGGTAAGACACAGAAGGAGCAGAACCTGAAATAAAAGTGGCTGTAGGGTTTTATTTATTCCTTTTCTAGAATCAGGGGCCACACCATCACAATAATGGGACTGCTAACTTCAGCAACAGTTGTAGATACAGGGCCTCTATAACCCTTCCACATCTAAGCTTTAGAAGAAAATGGAGATTTCAAGGCTGCCAAAATCTCAGGTTTTGGTAATTCAGTCATTAAGTATGGTCTTTAAGGTGAAAAGAACACATTAAAGCACTGCCGAATATCCTCGCAGCTCAGCAAAGGGCTATCTGAAGAGTTTTAGTGTACAGATCAGACTGCTCCCTGCCATCATACCTGCTGCTTCCAATCTGCCGTCCTGTAGAATAGATGGCTGGTTTCTTTTCTTTACCTTCTTTCCTCTTTCTGCAGCACTCTCGGATTCATGGATATACTCCACATTAAACCACAGAGAGACACTAAATCCTTCTGACAGGTGTGGCCAGCAGTTCTGCCCCAGCAATGGCAAGTGGATTGGGGCTATGTGCCAAGAGGAAAGCAGCCCAGAAGGAAAACTGTCTCTGTCAGCCTCTTTCTTGCCTCGAGAAATCCGCGCTCTTCTCAATAAGCCTAAGGCTTTACTGTTAAGAATCCCAGGAGACTTTTGTGGTGAGACACCATTGCTTAAACTTGGGGTGTGCAGCAAAGGGAAAGATAGATACTGTGAAGGGCTCATAGTAAAATCACTCTCAACAATTTTCTGAATACCAAGGAGAAGAATTTCCTAGAGAAAAAGAAAAACAAGTAAAAGTTTACAATCTTGCAACCAGATACACAATGATCTCAAAATTCAGGTTATAAGTAAAAATACAAACATACCTGTATATAGTAGCCTTTTAATTTTAATAGTATATCTACCATATCTTCAAAACTTTAGTTTTTACTTAAGATATAGAGATTTAATTATTATGTAATCTTTTGATAAATTTGGTTTAAATTTTGGTATTTTACAGTATAAATCTAATATTCATGAGTAGTTTTTAAGTATCATAAATGAAATACAATAATTATATCAGGAATTATTCTATAAAACAAGGTTATTACTTCCTCATGGTATTTCTCTCAAAATTATTTTTAAGATTTATTTTTATTAGTATGTGTGTGTGCGTCTGCATGTGTGCATGCATACATGCCTGCTTGCTTGAGCAGGTGCCTGAAGAAGACAGAAAATGGGATCAGATCCCTTGAAGTTGGAGTTACAGGCATTTGTAAGCTGCCTGAGGTGGGTGCCGGGATCTGAACTCTGCCCTTCATGACTGAGCAGCAAGTACTCTAGTCACTGAAACATCTTTCTAGTCCCATAGCTCAAATATTTTTAAGTGAGGGGATACAATTTTACAAACTCTCTAGATTCCTAAATGATAAACTACATAAAACTGAATGCCCAATTACTATCTAAGTTATTTCACATGTTTTTTTCCAAGCCAAGGAAAATTTCTTTCATTTGTTTCTGGGGAAGTGAAATAAATTTTAAGGTGTTTTACTTAAATGGAATACAAAAAAGGTTAGGGATGGAATGTTGAAATGCACACTTAATTAAAAGAAGGACAATGACCAAAGAGAGCTAAGTTAAAAAGTATGAAAGATTAGCCTAGTGCAATGCCTTACTCATGCATAAAATAATCTTCAATGTCGACCATGATGAGGGAGAGTGTGCTGAAGACAAGCTCTAGAAATAACCAACCAATACACAGCCAGCCCTCAATGACCCACACTGGTGTCTGATGGAGCTTCCATGGGGCCTTGAAACTGAAGTGGTGAAGAGATGGGCAGTGAAGTGGACAGGGCTCTGCTCATCCTGCTTCACCTCGGGCAGCCTCCACATTCTAGACTCATCTGCAGAGTCTTCCAGTCCAGACTGCATTATAAAAATGAGTTTCCTAGCTAAGAGCTATACAGCAATGGGAAACAGAATACTCAACTAAAGAACAGATAGTGGTTCTTTAGAAAAAGGACAAATTCGGGATGATTGATGTTACTCATACTTAAATTCTCTTGAGTAAATAAAAGCACAGCATTTCTCAACCACAAAGGTTGGGGGTGACATAGGGCTAAAGGTGACTGGTTAGTCCAAATCAAATCGAAATGGTTAAGATCTATACAGATAATATAACTGAATCTGTCAAACATAAAACACGGAACTGGCTAAACAGTAATTACAATATCAAAAGCTTAGTGATTTACAAATTAGTAAAATATATATTCTATTAAAGAATTAGTGAAAATGTAAAAAATTCTAGCATATTTACTGTACAAGGAGACTTTTCCAGAAATATTCTCAAAAGAAGGGTTAGCTCTTCTGAACACGTTCTTGAACTCATCAAAGACACCAAAAGATCCACCAATACTCTCTGGCATGCTAAATTTTAAAAAGAGGAAAAAATTAAAGCCAGTACACATTTAATTCAAGGAAGATATAAGCAATTTTCATTGAAAGAAATAAAAAAACTATTCTTTCATGTGGAATGATTATAAACAATCTAGTTAGTAATCATTAAAAACTGCTAAAGAAATAGCAAAATAACTAAAGGCAAATGAACCAACACTAATAAAACAATAGATTTTTTTATATTATAACTACCACATATTACTTAGAAATTAAATGACAAAAATAAAAAATAGCAAAATTACATAAATACCACAAGGTATTTATTTTAACCATGTTCTTTATTCTACTAAAGAGTTTAGCATAAACAAAAGCAATGGTACACTAATTCATAAAAATTCTTTAAAATAACAACTATTTTTGTAGATCATTTTACAGTGCTTCAAGTATATTTTTACATGTATGCCTCAGCTGCTCCTCACTCCAAAACAGAAAGTGTGAATTATTCTCTCCACTTTAGACATGACAAAAACAATACTGATGTAAAACCCAAGGTGCATCCTAAGGGACTCCAGGTTTAAGACTAGAAACAGACTAACCTGTTTCATAAAGGCAATGAACAGACAGAATGGTGTAAGAGGAAGTATCCTCTGAGAGGACAGCTTGCCAGGAGACCATAAACTGGCATGGAATTTATTTACCCTCAGGTAATTAATGTTAAGCCCAGTAAAGGTTTTGAATAGAAAAGTATCACAATCAATGTATGCTTATGTCTTCTGTTATTGTTTTTTGACAGGTTTCCCCTTGCCCACCTTAGTGGGATAGCTGCTCCCATCGTGAACTGGCCCCAAAGACATGGGCACGAAAAAGCCTGCCCCAACCTTCCAAAGCCCTAGGAGAACTGTCCTCCCTCCCCCATGCCGGCAACTGCAATGGAGAACTGGCCCTGACCCTCACCTAAAGGGATGGTGGGGAGGCCCAGAGGCCCAGACTGACCAAATCAGCTACTTGTCCAGGCCCACATTTAGGGCTTTGAGTTGGCCCATCCCAAGATCTACCCCATCTATGACCTGCTGGAGCACCTAAAGGGACTGACTGGTCCTGAGGAATCATAGCTGCAGGATCTCCATGATTTGGAGCAACAGCAGGATATCCAAGAGGAGTCTCAGTGAGGCTCTAGTATTGATGGTTCAATACAGAGGCCTTGAACCAGACCATGACTCACTGAGATGAACCTTTGTAAGTAAAGCTGTTTGGGCAAAACATATGCTGCGTGATTCACTGCAGCTCCCAAGGCCACTACGACAAATGAATATGTGGAGAAGTGGGAAAGATGGAGGACCAATTTTTTTTTTTTTATTTGTGGGGAGCTACAAGGGTAGAGGGCAGACATGGAAAGATGGGGAAATGAGTGGGATTGGGGTGCATGACATAAAACTCTCAAAGAATCAATTAAAAAAAATCACTAAGTCACACTAAAAAACAAAACCTGACAGGTTTCAGTGTGATTGAGAGAATGCGGACACAGGGAACACACACACACACAAATTTTAAAAAACAAAAAATAATCAAGCCAAAGGACCTCTTAACTATAAAACAGGTGTGGTTTGAGTGAGACTGGCCCTGGTAGGATTATCTGTTTGATGGAACTGTTTGAGAAGGATTAGGAAGTGTGACCTTGTTGGAGGAGATGTGTTACTGGGGGTGGGCTTTGAGATTTCAACAGCCTACACCTTTCCCAGTTAGCTTTCTCTCTCCCTGCCTCCTGCTATGGATCAGATGTAAGTTCTCTGCTACTGCCCTAGGGCCATGCCTGCCTGCCTGCTGCCATGTTCCCTGTCATGATGGCAGGGATTCACTCTCTGAAATTGTGAGCCCCCATTAAATGCTTTCTTCTATAAGTTGCTTTGGTCATGGTGTTTTGTCACAGGAACAGAAAAGGAACTAAGACAATGGGCAGTTGCCAAAATTAAAATCTGGATAAAATGTGAACAGAGTTTTTTAAAAACTCCCAGAATATAACACAAAAGGAGAAATGCATGAGGTAAGAAATATAGTAGGATTCAACTTCAAAGCCCAAGATTACAACTCATATGCAAGAAAATAAAGAGCAAAGAATATGGAGAGGAGAAAATAATTTTTAGAAATAAAATCTGTGTGATCATGAATCAGTCTTTCCTGGGCTTGAGAGAAAAGGCATAGCAACAAAAACAAAGAAATACGACAGTTGATTGTAATGTATCCTGGAAGAGCTCTTTGAACAAAAAAAGGACATTAGGAAACAACTTAGGAAAAACTGAATGTGCTATGAATGTCAGATAACAATAAAGTCTAATGGAAGTTTATAAACTTCAATATATCATACCAGTGTTAAATATTCATGATGAGAAAACTGGTAAGAATGTAACATGAGCACAACATACCCACACATTAAGTAAGAAAATGGAGAAGAGAAAGCTTTTCCTTATCGTACAATCCCAATTCATAAATGTACAAAGAATGCCAGAAATAGAAAATCACTATTTGGCAAACATTACAGTACTACTCTTTTCAGGTACAATTACCAGTTAATGCTAAAAACTGTGGGCTAAAATGTGAGAAAAGAGAAATTTACATACTTTCAAGTTGCTACCCATAAGATACTTACAAATTACAATAGAAAAACCTGGTAGACCATCTTAATCTGAAATTGATTAAAATTAACATTCCTAATTATAAGACATAGACATCACAAAGTCTTTGATATGATATCCTCTAGGGGACTCAACACTAATATTGGGTATTCCTGACAAAAACATGTGAATTTAACTTGGAGGACAGAAGCATTACACAAACCCAGATTAACATTTCACATATATTAGCCTTAATCCTCCAACTTTAATTTAGATTTACTGTGGTCATAAATCACATTAATTTTCACGATGAATTCCTGAAATGTCTGAGAAAGTACTAAGTAGAGAAGAGAACAACAGATGATGCAGTACACTGTTCATACCAGGTCACAATCTCCAGGAAGCTACTAAACAACTTGCTTCAGGCCTTGGAATTTACATTTTCCTTCTATTCAATAAAAATACTTATATTTCATTGAATGTGAGGAACAAATAAGATGATACATTTAAAAATTTGGAAACCACAGAGCAATATGCTAGTGGAAGCCATAATCATTAATTCTTCATACAATATTACAGCAATTAAAAAGCTATTTCTTTACACCAGGTTCAACTCACCTTGAAAATCAGAATTAGTTTGTGTTAAAATATTCAAGAACCCTCCTAGAAGGATTTTTACAGTTCCCTGAAGATTAAAAAAATGAAACATAAGAAATTAAATGTTTAACTTCATAAAAGCACAATACAACTGCAACATCATGATAAATTATTTCATAAAGGACTGGTGTGTGTGGGGAGAGAGAGAGAGAGAGAGAGAGAGAGAGAGACAGAGACAGAGACAGAGACAGAGACAGAGACAGAGAAAAAGAGAAAGAAAGAGAAAAAGAGAGAAAGAAAGAGTTTAAAAGACTGAAAAGAATACTGTTGTAGGATTAAATGCAAGTTTTAAGATCTGCTCTCAGGATATACTACTGTTTAGCTACTGACAATATTGATTTTATGCTACTTATTAGAGAAATACAAAATTAGATGATTTTAGAAAATCACTTGAAAGTCAAAACACAGTGAAGGCATAACAAAAGTTAAGTAATCATCTCAAATAATTTTCAGACAAGTTGGGTTATTATATAAGGAAATTAATAATCGGGGCATGAGTGTGATAAATACTGATTCAATTTAGTACATCTTTTACCTGTTGCATGAGCAGAGAAATGTTCTTTTCCTTCTGCCTGGCAATTTTCAGAAAGCTCTCAAACACATGAGCAAGCACATCAAGTTTAGCTTTGCTAGTAGAAAGTAAATTTAATTCCAGCATACAGATCTCAGGGTATATTATCTCTCCGTGACTGAGGTTTTCAAGTAGGTTGTTTGGAACAATCGATGCACTGAAACCTTCTGCTTCAGGTTTTAATTCTACTCCTGAAAAAGGAAAGAAAAGAATGCTTTTATTTCCCAAAAACTGAATATTTCAACCCTAACTCATCACTAAAAATATTTAATGAAAACTGTGCTGTTTTTATTAAAATGTTCACAAAGCATTTTCCTGCAACCTTAATGTAGATTAGGGTTTGTATCTTAAACAATTAAGTCTTATGGACAGTTTAATTTTGAAAGTAATTTTGATCTTCAATGAAACTACAAATATTGCCAACAGATTTATAGATACAGATTTAACACATTCTGTTGATGCAACTGGAAAAAATTACCCCAAACTTTCTGACCCCAAAATATCTAAATCGCAGTGTAGTTTATTTTATCTGCCCCTATTTCTGTGGTAATAGCAGGCTTGGTTTGTTGAAGTCTAAACATTGTCCTCTTATGACTGTCTTACTGACTGACCTTAACAGGGTCTGATGCACTCTTTAAAAGTGTTTATACAAGGGCTTGGAAGAGTGCTTGCTACACAATCATGAGGACCCAAGATCAGACTCCTATCACCCATACAAAAAGCTGGGCGCTTGTGCCAAGAACCGGTGATACCAGGCCTAGGGCAAGTGAATGCCTGGAGCTCACTGGCCAGCCAGCTTAATCAGAATCAGCAAGCTCTAGGTTCAGTCAGAGACTGTCTCAAAGAAATAAGTTCAAGGAGGCAGGTGAGATGACTCAGTACATAAAGGTGCTTGCCATTCAAGTATTACCTACAACCTGAGTTTGAACCCTGGAGTCCATGGATAGGTAAAAAGAGAGAACTGACTCCACAGGGTTGTCCTTTGACCAAACACACACAATGGCACACATGTGCTTGTCCCCCTACATTATATATACCCACACAATAATCATATAAATAAATAAAACAGAGTTTGAGGCCAGCCTGGTCTATATAGTGAGTTCCAACATAGCCAGAGCTACACAGTAAGACCTTGTCTCAAAAAATAAATAAAAAATAAATAAATAAATAAATAAAAGATGAAAAATGATTGAAGAAAACACTTTGATGTGGGCCTCTAGCCTCCACAGGCACACACATAGATGTACACTCATACACCTCATACACATGTATGCACATACCCATAAGAACATGTACATATAACACACACAGTAAATTTCACTTAGTAAAGAAATTTATAAATTTCTACCTAGACTAGACATCTTTACGTTGAGATTTAGTTAACAAGCACACAAAGGAAATCTACCACTGTAAAGTTATACCTAGGTTATGATAAAGCTACCATTAAACAAATATTTTTTCAAAAAGCACAGACTATAGGTCCATTATACCTTTCAACTTTAAAGTTAGTGATTGTTCTTATTCCCTCCATGAAAAAGAGAAAATTTATTTCTAGCAAGAATAAACTACTGTAAGTTTAAAGACTGGGAAAGTCCCAAGGCCAGTATCTGAAAAGAAAGAGCCCTCACAAAATCTTTTGGCTCACATAATCTGTCTCAGTTAGGCTTTCTGTTGCTGTAATAAAACACCACTACAAAAAGCAAGTTGGGAAGGCAAGGGTTTATTTCAGCTTACAACTCTCAGGTCATGCTCCATCACTGAAGAAAGTCAGGGCCAGAACTCAGGGCAGTAACGTGGAGGCAGGAACGAAAGCAGAAGCCATGGAGGAGTGCTGCTTAATGGCTTGTTCCCCATGGCTTGCACTGCCAGCTTTCTTATATGTCCCAGGACCATCTGCCCAAGAGTGGTACCTACATTGGGCTGAGCCCTCCCACATAGCTAATTAAAAAAATGGACCACAGGCTTGTCCACAGGCCAATCTCATGGAGGTCTTTACTCAGTTGAAGTTCCCTTTTCTCAATTAACTCTAGCTGTGTCAAGCTGACATAAAACAAGCAAACAGACCATCTTTTCCACTTTATCCAAGCTGCACAGCCAGCACAAAAGATCACATGCAAACACAGTTCCATTCTAAAGACAGGTTAGTCTACAGGAAATGACCAAGGACACCCCTGGATGTCACTGACAGTGAGATTTCAATATACATATCACCTCTTCAGAAAGGGCTTCCCTGGCTAGCCAATGAAAGGTAATCACTTGCTTTTCCTTGTGTTGTCTATTTCTGGACATCGCTTTTCTTTTCTGCTGGAATACATATGAAAGCAAGGACTTTCTCCTTCATTCTTATTCTTAGGCACCTACTTGTTTTAGACAAGAAGGGTTTTTGTTTTGCTTCTCCTTACAGTGCAAGGGATCAATCATATCTGGGGCTTTAGGCTTGCTAAGTAAGTGCTCTTTCAATGAAGCTATCTCCATAGTTTTGATCCCACTGTTGAAATTACACATTTAAATGGCCGATTTGTTGTGATGACCACATAAAATGATGATACGATGCCTTTTGGAAACTGTAAGGCTTCTGGGTAGGGACATGATGAAGCATTCCGCTAATTTACAACCTGACCAGGGCAATACAATCACAAGCATCACAGATATTTTTACCATCATCTTGGGCGTCGCCATCCTCAGGATTACTTTCACTATCTGCTTCATAACCTTCTTCCTCGCCCAGAAGTTTCAGACTACAACATTGAGAATCCTCAGTTTCTTCTGAAAAATCTCCAGGCTGGGACAACAGTTCTTCCTCAGACTGACGACTCTAGAAGGCCAATGTAAGTCAACAGCGAGAGTTGTGACACTGACTCATTTTTCAATAACAGAATTCTTACTGCTCAAAAGTCACTTGAAGAACAATCTCAATATTTTAAGAGAAAAAAATCTTAGTAATCAGTAGTCACTGAAAAATATGAAATTGACTCAGCAATATTTCCCAAACTCTCTCAGATAACTCAGATCAAAGGTCTGAGTCATTTGGTCACTTGTTTCTCTAGAAAATAAATCTACTTAGGAACTTTCACTCTAGTTACACAATACAGAATGACTGAAAACCACAATAAGGCAGTATTCTATTGCAGACTTACTCCTAATAATAAACATATATTATTTTCACATATTTGTTGATAGGAAAAATTTCCCAAAATTATTTTTTAATTAAATGCTTCATAAACTAGATAACTGGAAAAGGTAAAACAATCTTCCAAGTGAAATAAAAATTTCAGAACGCAAATGTCTACATATAAGCATCTCAGAAATCAAGGTTTCCAGCATCAATTTCCTGTCTAATACCTGTGGCAAGACTTTTGTTTTGTTCTGTTTTTTTTTTTGTTGTTGTTGTTGTTGTTGTTTTTCCAAGACAGGGTTTCTTTGTGTAGCCTGTCCTGGAACTCACTTTGTATGTAGACCAGGCTGGCCTTAAACTCACAGACATCCGCCTGCCTCTGCCTCCTGAGTGCTGGGATTAAAGGCGTGCACCACCATTGCCCAGCTCATTTTTTTCCTTATAAAAATGTTACTGATACCTTCACTTTAGGATCTATTTGCGTTTATAAAAGTTCAAAGTACTTTATCATTGCAACAGCAATAAAAAGTAACATAAAGTTGATGTTTTAATTTGTTATAGTCTGTCATTTGATTCAACAATAAGTTGAAGTTACAAGCTTTAAAGTCAATTTTTAAAGCCAATAAGCTTTAAAATTATGGAAAACAGTAACATAGAATATTATGGCAAATATAATAAAATATCAAATATATTACTAGACCAAAGGTTAGAAAATAAGTTATATAAAGATGAAAGCTAGCCGGGCGGTGGTGGCGCACGCCTTTAATCCCAGCACTCGGGAGGCAGAGGCAGGCGGATCTCTGTGAGTTCGAGGCCAGCCTGGGCTACCAAGTGAGTTCCAGGAAAGGCGCAAAGCTACACAGAGAAACCCTGTCTCGAAAAAATCAAAAAAAAAAAAAAAAAAAGATGAAAGCTAACAATAATTAACCAAAGTAAAAGAAGCATAACTGGGAAGAGAAATGAGTTAAAATGAACATTCTATAGTTTCAGAAAAAAAATTTAAAATAGTTACTTTGGAAAAAATGTTAACAGAGCTCAAAATCTCCTGTTGTCTTATATATTGGTCATTTTTATGCTGAATATTTTAAAATTAAAGTCTGTAGAGAGTTCTGGAAATATTAGCTGTACCAATACAGGACCAGATAAGATAGCTAAACATCACCATTCCTGAATTATCATTTAAAGATTATCAGCTGCTGCAAACCAGGATTTTCTTTAAAATCCTTCAAGAAAGAAAAAAGATATAGGAGTCAGGGAGGAAGAAAACATGTTGATGCTGAGCAGTCAACTGTGGAAGTAGCTGGCTCAGGGAAAGGTACTGTGCTGCTTCTGTTCAGATTTGAAATTTTCCAAACTAAAATCTTTTAGGGGAAAAAAGACTATTAGTTATATGTAAGATTGTCAGACCTTAATACATTTTTGCCTTATAGGGAACAATTATGAAAAACTCCCAGATTAGACTAACTGAAGCATACTGTATTGACATCCTGCTTTTCTTCAAGGCAGAACAATGATGAAATACTACCTATTCCAAATGATGGAGAATGGACCAAGGAACTCACCTGATCAAAATCCATGGCCCTGTGAGCTAAACCAGTGTCCCAGCCCCAGCCCACATGCTATAGTCTCTACTGGGTGTACTTAAAAACATGACACATGGGTTCATACCTTCTCAGTCACAGTATCACCAGGATCCAAATCTGCTGAATGATTCCCCAGGGCTACTCGAAGCAGGGCATCAAATAAAGGCTTTGCTAATTCTGTTTCCGTCACCTTTGACTGGGAAAGGTGTTCCCTCATTTCACATATTATATTTTCCACAGACAAGCTCTAAGATAAAATGAGAGACTAAGAATATCAATAACATCCTCTAAAAAAAAAAACAGTGACAAAATGGATTACAACAAGCAGGGGAAAATCCATTTATTTGTAATTGATATGAAGGTAAACTGTATAAAATTTGAGCTCTTATCCAAATATCTTACTATTTAAAAACTGTTAAATTTTTATTTATAAATTTAAATTTCAATGTGCTTTAAATTATTTGAATCATAAAAAATTCACTCTTTGGGGGCTGGGGAGATGGCTTAATGGTTAAGAGTCCTTACAGAGGTCCTAGGTTCCATTCCCAGAACTGATATGGTGGTTCACAACAGCCTATAACTCCAGTTCCAGGGAATCCACCTCCTCAGGCACTGAGCCCACATAGTGCTCAGACATACATCTGGGCAAAACACTCATACACATAAAATAAAAAAATAAATAAATCTTAAAATTTTTACAAAATCATTTTTTGAAACTTCAGAGTTTTAATTATCTCTAGAGTTTACTAAGTCCTTATTCTTAGAGATCCTCTAAGAGTCTAAGAAGCAGTTCTAATTATTTTTTTCTTGTGCCTTCAGTTCTGCCCTTTGAATGAAGTTATTACTGCTTGCCTAGATATCTATAACAGTGGGTAAAAAAAAAACCTGCTTTTCTTTTAAGGAATTCTAAGTCTAACATGTAAAACAAATAGGTACAGACCAGATGATGACCATACCAGAGCCATAAACAAAGATCAGGAAATGGAAGAAGGGTACCCAACAGTATCACAAAGACTTTTAACTCTAAAACACAGCATCCATAACTACTCATTTAAGACTTAATTCATAAACTATCCCAAGGGAATTTTTGCAGAAAACTAAACAGTAAGCTTCTTTAGAGTAAGAACTGTTTTTCTGCCTCATTGTGTCCTCCACACTTGGTATCCTACTAAGCACAAAAGGACTTTCTAAAAAGTATGTAGCAAACAGGAGGAGGGAGGGCCATGAGGCCTCTCCCCTCCCTGTGGATTTAATCGGGAGAAGAGCTCCTGAGGTCTCAACCCTCTCAGTATCTAGAAGGAATTAATGGTTACTGGGAATGGGAAAGACATTTTCTACTGTGGTATAACCACTGGCAAGGAACTCTGGCTCTGGTAAATAACTCCTCATCCAGAATCTTATTAAAAAAAAAAAACCCTAATAAAATGCAATGGGTTACTTACACTTACACACACACACACACACACAGAAAGGGGATGAGTGGAAGTGGGAGGGGAAAGAGGGCACGGAGGGCAAATTGATATAAAAACACTATACACAAAACTGTTATGATGAGTTTCAGATTTATGTATAATTAATACATGAAAATAAAAATTTTAATATGTGGCAGAATAAATTGACACTATTGTCATAACATGTATAGTATATATTACTACATGTGTCTATAATACATACAATACACACATATGTTACATGAGCTGGACTAAGGACAAAGCATCACCTGAGGAGGTAGCTCCAAATCCATCTTCTGTTGACTGGCTCTGGAGCCATGAAGACAAATGGCCAGGAGGGACTCTAAAAGTCGAATACTCTGGAGAGAGGTCTCATTTTCTTGACTCGTAAATGCCTTTGCTTCCCCGGGAACAGCTTCGGTAGCCAAAGTCTGCTCTACACTTGTGGGAAACATATGCTGTGACTCTAACTCATCCAAGCTGCCACTACTCTTTTTCAGATGTCCCAGTTCTGGTGCTGTTGAAGACGACACATCTCCCTTCAATGTCATCTCAGGTTGAGACATTCTGATTAACTCCTGGTTTTCACTTACACTCATTTCTCCCTGCCCTCTTCCTTGCTCCTCTTCATGACTTCTGAATAGTTTTTGGGTTATCATAAATATTAATTCATGGCACACTCTGAAACCACCAAGCCTGTGAAACTGTTTCTGGAAGACTGAACTCAACATGTAGATCCAACGACACATGGACCAAATGTCTGCTGCTTGGTGCAAACATTCAGGGGAAGGGACGACGACGTTCTCAAGAGACAGACATGGCAGCATGTGACTCAATGGCTCACTGGCAGTACTGTCATAGCCAGAAGTATCTTCTGACTCATTGGCAGAGTCCCGATCAGAATCTGCTTCTTTACTGACACATAAAAAAGCCACACAGAGAAAGAGGTTTATGGTGGTGATGTGAACATCCTGGTGAATGGTCTTCCGTTTCTTTGGATAAGCTTCTCTGAGACTGGCATAAAACTTACTGAGGCTCCGAGGAGAATCGGAAGAAGCTTGCTGCTTATGGAGAGAAGGACTCACACTTAAGGATGGCAACTCCTGTTCAACATCTAACCCATTGATTCCTGGAACTGAAGCATCTTTCTGTTGTTCCCCTAGGCTGATAATCAGAGTTTCAAATGCTTTGAGGGAATGACTTCGAATGCCATCTAAGTAATTTAATTCAATTATTTGGTTTACTCCATTACAACTTAAAAACAAATCTCTTATTACCCTGTGGGAGATAGGAAAAACCAAAAGATTTTACATTACATGGTGAAACATTTATAAATAGTTACATATGCTATGTAAACATGACATTGCTGTGTGTGGTATATACTAAACACTGCCTACTCTGATTCACTGTTTGAGCAGTTCTAAGTTACTGAAGATCTCAAGTTACTTTCTAATTGCACTTACATGCTCATATACAGCTCTGACTGCATTTAAAAAGAAATGTTTACATATAGAACACATTAAAAGAAGTAACTCAAGAGAGAATTTTTTCTTCAAATAGTAAATTTCATAGAAATTCTAAATATCACAGCCATTAGCTACCCCTGATGTGGGTACAGGAGGGCAAGCATACATTCGTCCACCTGCTCACTTGGTTGTGTGTCTATCACTCTGCTCAGGATTTTCCATTTGTTTTATACCTACACTCTATGAAGGGAAAGGACCAAACTACAGAGCTGAAAATCTTGGGAGGATATTCTCTCAACTTGAAGGTTTTGCACCACGTGAGTTTCCCTATAGCTCTCTTCTAATTTGTCGAGTTGGTCAGAGTCAACAGCGCACACATGAAAGATGAGTACAGCTTGGTAGAATCCATGTCAGTGTTAAAGCAGCTGTATTAAGATGACCCAAAAAGTACTGCACACAAAGATACTAGTGACAGTTATATTTTGTGCTATTTTGAAATGACATTTGCATTAATTTAAATGGCCAATCTACCCATTAAAGCAAGCTTTACTTACACAATCATTTTAAAGTGCCCCAAACTTAACAGTCATGAAATTTGGAAAATTCATTGATAGGAAACAATTTAAACTTTCTTTTTGCTTATGTGTGTTTTGTACTTTGGGTAATAAATGTAACTATGATATTTAAGAAATAATCTCTTTAATGCCACTGACTTGGGAACTAACATTTCATGTATGTACAAACTATACACTGTTGTAAATACATTTTAAGTTTTATATTTTACTCATAAAATATTATAAGCATTTCCCTGTTCTAACATGATCTTTATAAATGTTTTAATGGTTTATTATATTCTATCTACATAATAAATACAAAAAATTAATTTGAACTGGCCTTTGCTCTTAGATATCTTTGTTCAAACACGTTTCTTTCCCTCAGAAATATATTCAAAACTTTTCCTTTTTTTTCCATTAAGAAGTTAAAAATCAGTATCTCTAGCCTCTGTTCTATAACTACCCCTAGAAAAGTAAATTTTAAAATGTTTAAAACGTGACATGGAAAGAGTGCCTGCTTTGTGGACAAACTAAAATCCTTGAAAGCAATATAGTAACTGTGATTATACTATGGGTGAGTTCCTGGAGATATCAAGGTTAGAAATTTAAACACACACACACACACACACACACACACACACACACACACACACACACTTTACGCCATGTTCAAAAGCACTCCTCCAACTGTAAAACATATGCACACATACAAACCTGGATTTAAGTAGAATAGGCAGAGTTTTTAGATAAATCTGAAGCACTTCTTGAGGCAAACACTGTTTCAGTTGGCTACACATATGAGTCTGAGCTGAAGTAATGTTGAGCTGTTGACAATGATGTACTAATTCAACTCCTCTTTGGAGCACAGGATTAAAAATATAATTATACAATTTCCACTGAACAACTATATTGCCTTTCTGGATTAAATTGCAAATGTGATTTGCAATATGGATGTTATGCAATCTGTCTTCTTGAAAGACAAAGTTCTGATAAGCTTCCAGTGCATCCCATTTCCACAATAAGTCTTCAGACCCACTGCTGGGCAGGATCCCTTGAAATCTGTAAGAAGGACTGGGCAAGCCAGAGGAAGGGCCAGCACCACACAAGGTGCCTTGCAGTGTCTCCTCTAAGTGAGCCAGCTGGTCAGAATCCACAGTACAGATGTTGCAAGCTGCTTTTTTAATTCTCTGTGAAATCTCTGCTCCTCCTAACTGATCCAAAAGAAGTTTGT
The DNA here is from genome assembly GCF_004664715.2 of Peromyscus leucopus. Classification (NCBI taxonomy): domain Eukaryota; kingdom Metazoa; phylum Chordata; class Mammalia; order Rodentia; family Cricetidae; genus Peromyscus; species Peromyscus leucopus. Next base: position 48,231,912 of record NC_051067.1, read on the forward strand.
TAAGGACATTCAGTATGTGCTGCTGAAAATTCTTCAATGCTGGCAATTTAAAAGCATGGAGTAAAGGGATAATCACAGACTTAGGATCCATACAACAACAGATTCCAACACTGTGTACCCCTGATAGGATCTGGACACAGGTGGTGCTCAGGGAAGCCTGCTGCAGCAAGCGCAAGCACTGGTGAGCACACACTGCAATGCAGCAGCACCGCTCAGGATACTGCACATCTCCCTCTGCAGTCTCTTCAAAGGGACTTTTAGAAAGCTGGTTCTTAAAAGCTGAAACCAGGAGACCTGAGAGATCACGGTGGTGTTGCATGAAATGGGAATACTCACAACGCCGGTGCCTTTTTCTCGTGCACATGGAGTGATGAAGTTGCTCTGACTTCACTTTTTTGACAGTACTCATTATTTTCATCACACTGTTTATCAGGGTTTTCAAGTGTTCTGCAGCCTCTGAAGGAACACCATCCCTCGAAAGCAGCCATTCCATCTGAAGAACTGCTGTTTCAAACAGATTAAATCCTTGGTGCTGAATAAATTCTTGCACTAAATCCATGGCTTGACTGAAGTAAAAGGGATTTGAAGCTGCACTCTGAAGACAGGAGATAAGGAGCTGTAGAACTCCTTCCAGAAGCTCAGGTAGAAGAAGGGCTCTATGCCGATACTTGGAAAACATGAAGCCCTCCTGGACCTCCTGTAGTGTTTTCTTTTGTCTTGGTGAGAAAGGGTCAGGCTGCCTTTCCAAGCAAGCTCTAATTTTTAAAGCTGCCCTAAGCAATTCAGTCAAATTTTTTCTAAGACTTTCTGGCATTGCCTCTGCTGTGCTGACATCTACTGACATAAGATGCAGCACAGTTCGAAAGAGCATCCGTTGAACCAAAGCCACCGGCTCTTCAGTCCAACCTGCAGAAACTACCTGTCTCTCCAAAGTATCGCCCTGGTTACAGCAGTCCCCAAAGCCTGCTAGGAACTCAGTCAGTGTGGGGACCACACTGGCTGCTAGGGAAGAATTGTGATTCAAAGCAATGTCAAACTTACAGACCTTCTCCAACAGCGACAACAGAACGTGACACAAGTCAAAGGGAGAGTTATTCATGTTACTGAGGATAGACAAGGCAGCTGGCTCACTTAACACGTCACCATTTGAATCCTGTCTCGGAATGATTTCTCTGGAGTTTCCCAAAGCCATGGTGTCAGAAAGGACCTGTTCTTTGGTTGCAGAGGGGTCAAGTTTGGCTATGAGGTGATCTTCCTTAGGAGACTGCATCAGGAGCCGGGGCAGCACATGGGACCTCCTGTGCTTACTCACAACTGGACTTTTCTCATCCGAGTTGCCTTCAGAGTCAGAGGTGGAGAGCTGTGTCTTTCTTGCATCTCTTACAGAATAGCGATGGGTACTTTTACGCTGCCGTCTGCTTTTTCGTAAAAGGTTTACTTTTGCAGAAACTGGACCAGGTGGAGCACTTCCTTCTAAATATAATTTTCCCTGAGTTGACTTTTGCAAACTTGAGTTCTTTTCTTTGGTCAGGATTATATCAGATGACAATGGCAAGTTAAAATCTAATGAAATCAAGAAAGAAGTTTAGAATGTATCAGTACCTATCCTATTAAACACCACATGTATGGGCAATGACTCTTACAACCCACATTGTAAGTTTGGCCTAGCATAATTTTTCTGCAAGGCTGATTTCCCTAGTTACATCTCTGGGTCACTTGCATCCACCCTTATCTTTTTCACTCTCAACACCAGGTGGCATTAGCTCAAGGGATACAAATTGATTTTGAGAACAACAGAAAAAGAATTAGGAAAGTCAACATGAGCTGAACCTATATACAGCATTCTAATTTCAAAACTCAAGACTGAATTATACGGCTGCTGTGCCCACTATTTATAAACCTTTAGTAATGCTGTAATTAAGACACAGGGTTAGCTTGTAGCTTCCCTCACTTCAATATTCACCCAAATGAACTCAAAATCATATATTATATATCAAGTATTTGTCAAGACTAGGGTTAAAAAAGTTCTTCAGTCCAAGTATTTCTCTGGGGCCTTGTTCTTTAAACTAGCCAAGTGTAGAGAGCTCAGCAGTCCATCCTAAGTCCCCAGAGCCTGGGGCAGCATTCAGTGATCATTTCTTAGAGAAAGGGTCTGGTTAAACAAATCTTTCTCTTTGCAGCAATATGTGCTACAATCCACAGGAAACAGAGTTCTAATTTAGGAGGGATAACTAAAAAGCCATTAATAGAATCTTGTACTTCATTCAGGAGAGGGAAAACAAAGCAGATGAAAGCAAACATTGCAAGGGACCAATCCCACCAAAATACATGATGGCAGCAATGAAGGCGACCTCCCTAAAATGGCAGTAATCACTTCCTAAGTGGTTAACAATGTTTTAATTCTGCAAACTCAAAAAAACAAAAAGAGTACTTACTGAATCAATAAATAATCAGTAAAATAGTATTAGAAGTCTTTAAATATCTTCATTAAAAGAGCTCTATGTCAAATATGCATTAAAATATAAACCAGTCATTAATACATAATACAGGAAGACTATTTTTAATCCAGGAGATTATCAAACAATTCCAAAAATGATCCAGGGGAAAACCTGTTTATCTTTCCACTGAAGTACTTAAAGTTTCATGTACTTATAAATGCATATTTTTCAAAATCAGAAATTAAAATTACTTATTGACCACATCATAATTCTAGTTAGTCTAGAAACAAACTATGGCTTCAAATTTATCCTTCAAAAGCAAAATTAGAAAAACTGAACTAAAGCAAATATTGCAGAGTCGATTTTAGAGCACTGGTGGTAGCAGCCTTCAAGCAAAGAGCTTTAATTCCTTTCTTCAAATGCTTCACCACCCATTTTCCTAATGCTATATAGCATTCTAGCAACTTCTCTCAGTAAGTATTTGGCTTCTTCCTGTATTTGTAACCGTCATTTGTGTAAGCCTCTCAGAAGCACCATGGTTTTTATATTACTGGAAAAATAAAATTGTGCTTGCCTAGTGAATTTTCCCTACTAGGTAGATAATAAATCACCACAATACCTACTATTCCGAAGCTGCATTAACCAATCAGGCAGAACTAGCTTTGCAAAGGCACTTCTTTTCTCAATGGGCTCTGACAACTCAAGTGAGCTGTGAAAAGGGACATACCTGTTGCCTGCTGTTCCTGGACAGGTATCTTCCACACCAAGGGAAGGAGCGACAGAAGAAGAGTCAAGAGTTCTTCTCTGCATGTCAGGGCCTATGTCAGAAACAGAAAGGTTTTTCAGGGTCTAAGGGCCCAAGGCACATTCACTCCTAAAACCCTGTACTCAACTGAACCAAAAACAATTTTTATCCTTAAAAAAGGTTAAATTTGAGAAATTGAGGATGAAATTAACCTCTTTTAAGTCCAAGTCTAACTGTGGATACTTTTCAATTTATAAGCTTTCCAACCATAGAAGAATGTAAGATTATGTGATGGTATTTAGCACATTCTCGCTAGTATTTCCAAGAAGAGCTGTTATTGCCACCACACACATTGCAAGAATTCATCACCTATGAAAAACAGACTTGTTAAGTAAAAATAAAAAAGTAAAACCTATAACAAGTTAGTAAACTAACAACAAGGTTACTAGAAAAATGTAAGTCTTCATGTAGTTAAATGTAAAACAGAAAACAATTTTAAAAGGTGAAAGCAATATTAATAATACATATAAAAACATTTATCAGTGAAGATAATTAAATATATTGACTAGACATTCTATTCAAGGACTTGTTATATTATCCTTATTGAAGTAAATGGTCCATGTTGGAAAGGTTCCCTTTAATTGGTGCATAAAATACATACACACTAACAGAACAATAGAAGGCATTTAGTATCAGTAAATTTCCCAGTCTGGAACAAAACCCTAGTATGGAACTGGTATTCAGTTTAGGAGTCCAGAAAAAAAAAAAAAAGAACAATCATGAGAACTGTGAAGTAGGACTGCAACTAGACAGCTGCACCTGGGATACCTGGGACATGATGGTCAAGTATTTAATGAACAATTAAGCCAGGAGTTATTCCTTCTCTCGACAATCTTGAGGAGGGGAGCAGGATGACATGAATAGATTTGCTGGGCAGAACTGTGGACGTGGGAATAGCCAATGTTCCCAGCAAGGTCACTTGACCCATATGTGAGATGAGGACTAAGTAACCTGACAACCACAAATACAGAGACATATAAGAAACTATATGGTAGGGCTGAAATGGTCATAGTTCGTTTTCAATGATACACAAGAGGGAACAAAAAGACTCCTCATAGCTTTCTGGTTTAAGTAATAGGTGGCTGGTAATATTTCTACAAGACAGAAAATCTAAGATGGGTACTAGGTTAGGGTAAAGATGATGGATTAAAATTTTTAAAAATTATATTTAGTATGCATTGCTGTTAGGCTTAGCAGTAAACGCCTTTACCTGCTGAGCCATCACATTAGCCCAGATTCATTTTTTAGACATATGCAATCTGAGATGCTAGGGGGGTGTCTAAATGGAGACAACTTTTAATAGATAATATACAGACCTGGAACTTAAGATATGAAGGTCATTTGGGTGGGTGCCTAGGACATATGTGAGGTTTTCCAGAGAGCAAGCAGAATAATGAGAGAGAACTAATGACAATGGTATTCAGAGCTCCAAGAGTCTTTAAGGAAGTAAGGGTGGACAGTGTTGAAGTAAGCCTGTTGAGCAGATCGACAGACTATTACAGAGAGAGCTGGAACCAGAGAAACCACAGAAGAGAGCAGTGAAAAGAAAACGCATTCATCAGGATGAAAGCTGTCATTTTCAAACTGTATAAAATGATGACTGAAAAGCCTTTAGCTACTGGAGGGTGTTGGTAACATTCACAGTCACAGCTTTGATGGAGTGATAATGGGATGAACAGAGTGTAAGTCCCTGTTACAGCAGGCTGAAGACTCAAAGGAGTTAAAGAAAGATTCCTAGTCTTAAATAAAGTAAATAACTTTTTAGTGCATTAATCTTTCAGAGTCCTAATCTGAGTCTTTAGTGGATTCTAATGGAACATACACACTGTCCTGATAAGTGAGTCCTTGTTCTGCAGCAGTACACTGGCAAATCATCACTGCTATGTGAACTGGCATTCCTGCCTTTCCCTGCTGCTCAACATGATCTGGAACGTCCCTAATACCTTCCTACCATGTAAGGACTAGCTCCAGCAATATTTCCTTGGTGAGGCTCGCTACCCCCTTCTTCCTGAGACAAGTACCCTCCGCCCCCAGTATTTCATGCCTGCTGCCCCCAGTTCACTATGCAGACTTATAGACCACAAGCCCTTGAAAGGATGAGATGGGGGCAAGTACAGAACTTAGGAGTTTGACCCTGCTATGCTAGAACAGCGGGCCTAGGTGGGAAGAGGAACATGTTGGCAGCTTCATACAACAATTCTTCACTTCATACTCAATTACTGTATTTCTAACACAACTCATTATTGCGGTAGCTCTCAATAATAATGATGATGATGATGATGATGTTGCATGTGTCTGTGTGCACATGCCATAGTGTATGTGTGCATGGTAGAGAACAACTTTGTGGAGTTGTTTCTCTTCTTCCATCCCAGAACATGAGTTCTGGGGGTCAAGCCCAGCATGCCAGGTTTCTGCAGCAATCACCTTTACCCACTGAGCCATCTCATTGGCCCTGATTCTATTACTTTTTAAAGTACTATATATTCCTGCTTTTTTTTAAATCCTTTCTGGTCTTCAGAGAAACTTCACATGTAACTCTGTCCTTTGAGACCCATAAATATTTTTCTCTTATTTGTAGGCACTCTGGAAAAGTAGGGCTTAGTTATTTCAAAGGAATCCCTAGTTCTATCTCCCCAAACCCAAAGTAGGCATGATAGTTATAGGATCTAGAAATAGGGTTGTTCCCTCATGCCAGACCCACACAGGCCACATCAGGGAACACAGGCCATGCACAGAGCCAGCCCTTCTCTGGCTTGCTTTCTAATGACCTGACAAAGAGAAACGAGTCTCTATCATACCGTCCCTTACTTTATATTTTCAGTTCTGTCTTCATTTCTAAAAGAGAAAAAGGCTGGATCATGCCTTTAAAATTTTCCCCTACAACAATCAATAATGAAGTCATTCTCACTGAGGTGCCACTTTCTCAATTCAGTTCAAGAAACACGTTACAATTACTTGGCAAATACCAGGCCCAGCTCTTTCCATGCTAGGCATCCAGGAGCCGTATGTAGTGTTAGAGGAAAGGGAAGGAGAAGTGAGTCAGGGAAAGGCTGAGACCCCAGTCCACACACATCTCTAGGAGGCTCAACGGGAGGCATCAGTGGAGACCTTGTCATGGAACGTTTGACATATCAAGGAACATGGCCTACAGCTAAAAAGTAATACAAAGTTACTGAAGTTATTCAATGGTATTACAAATGAATGTCTTGGCATACTAATTCAATTTAACTTTCCTACTATAAAAACATAATATGGTAACAGCATATTAACACATTGCTATTCTTTATTTCTCCTCTAAGAATTTTATTCTAATATATGTATATTATACATATATAAAAAAGTTTCTTCATTAGGATTATCTAATCTTTTTTTCCATCCTAACTATATAGCTACAGAGCTAAAGGAAACATATAATAAGTATGTACTGTTTTTTTTTAGTGTTGTTAAAAAGATTTCCTATTGATTGTTTTTATTTCTGTATACATCACTTTGAAAAACAGTATTTTTACTTCTCTGTTTAATTATCATTATGTTTGGTTTGCTTGTCTGTTTTAGACAGGGCTTTACTATGCAGCCTAGACTGGTTTCAAACTCACCGTGTAGCACAGATGACCCTGAACTCACAGTGATCCTCCTATACTGGTATTCCATGTGCTAAGTTATAGGTATGTGCTATCACTCTCAAAACAGTCATTATACTTTAAAATTCCACTCCACTATTGCATTTCTTTAAAAAACAAGGTATTGCCAGTGTGGTGACACATGCCTTTAATCCCAATACTTGGGAGGCAGAGGCAGGAAGATCTCTGAATTCAAGGCCAGCCTAGACTACATAGCAAGTTCCTGGACAGCTAGGACTAACTACATAGAGAGACCCTGTCTCAAAAGAAACAAAACAAAACAAACAAACAAATGAAAAACAACAACTCAACAACAGTACAGAAAAGTCTGTCTCAAAAACAGTTAGTTAGATATGGCTTTTGTAATACAGAGGTAATCCCACTAAGATTCATAAGAAACCTACATTTTAAAGAAGGTTGTACTTTTAAGAAACAGTGTGGGAAGAGAGAAAAAAGAAGGGTAAAGGGATGTGGGGGAATATGTTCAACATACAATATACACTTGTATGAAAACATTTTTTAGAGGACAGAAATACTACCAGCTTCACCTAAAAAGATGAAATAGAAAAAAAATGAAGAATTCTGTCTCCCACTCCCAGTAAAAAAAAAAAAATCTATTTTTAGTGCATGAAGCCAAGAGTCCTGGAGACCAGGAAATAATGAACCATTCATGTAGAATAAAAACATTTCAGGACCTCGGAATGGGTGGAAGCCTGCAAACGCAATCAGGTTCTACCTTGTATGTATTATGTATGTATGTATGTATGTATGTATGTTTGTATATATACAAATATAAACTTAATTTGTCACCATTAACCATTAAAAAGAAGCTCTTTGCCATTTAAAAAAGGATAACTTATTTAATAGATTAAAATGATTATGTTTAATAAATCATTAACAAATGGGGCTTATCATAGAAATCTAAACTTAGTGCAACATTTAAAAACCATCTGTGTACTTCACCCACACTAAAGAATTAAAAGAAAAGATAATGATAGTCTCAACAGATGCAGAAAAGACATTTGCCATAACTCAGCATCTGTTAAGGCTACAAACTCTCAGTGAACTAGGGACAGGAGAAAACCTCATTCTGATGAAAGGCAACTAAGAAGCACTGCACTCAAACCACATCCAATGGAAATGTATGTATTCCCCTTGGGTTAGACCCAAGGCTATCAGTCCACTCTCACCCATCAATTCCATCTGCTTCTGTGCTAGAAGACAGTCCGAAAAGGAAAAAAAAAAATTAAGGTATAAAAACTGGAAAAAAAACAAAACTGTCATTATTTACAAATGACATAGTTGCTAACACAAAAAATCCTAAGGAGTTTACAGAAAAATTTTGAGACCTAATAAATGAATTTAACAAAAAGGCACTACATCATATACAAGCAGCTCAATTTCTATAAGCAACAACCAGGAAAATTAAATTTTTAAATAATATTTGCAATAACATCAAAAGAGAATAAAATATGTACACAATTTCTATACTGAAAACATAACACTGCAGAGGAATCAAAGAAGACCCGAATTAACAGATTTACACCACGTTCACAGACTAGGAGAAATCAATAGTGCTAATTCTTTCCAAATTGATTTATGGATTCAACACCTCTCGAGTGAAAGCACAGCAAGTATTTGTACAGAAATGACAAACTGAATAAAATTTATATGGAAATCCAAAGGGCACAGAATGGGCATTGCCGATGAACTAGAATAAAACTGGAGAACTTACATGACTTGCTTCTGGATTTACTTTTTAAAAAACATTTATGTATGTATGTATGTATGTATTTGGGGGGTAGTACTTGTGCTATGATGCATGTATGGAGATCAGAGGATAACTTGCAGGAGCCAGTGTGTTCTAAGGATTGAACTCGGATCATTACACTTAGGCTTGGTGGCAAGGGCCTTGACCAACTAAGTCATCATGCTGCTGGCCCTCTGAATTTACTTTTACTTGAAAACCATAGTAATCAAGTCAGTACAGTATGGGTGAAGGAACAGACAATGAATTAGTGTACAGAATAGAAAGTTCAGATACAGACCGCTAAGTATGCAGTTAATTTGGAAAGAATTAACACTACTGAGTTCTCCCAGTCCATGAACATAGTATGAATAGGTTTATCTGGGTATTCTCTGATTCCTCTGCAGTGTTATGCTTTCAAGATCACCAGTGTTTTCATCTAGGAAAGAAGAGGCTCTGAAGAAGAAGTGATGCTGTAACATTTGGTATGTGTAGAAGAAAAGCGTAAGAATGGTAATGCCTACCTCACACTCTACCCAAACAGTAATTTAAATTGGATCACGGGTCTAAGGTTAAAAACAAGACTAAAAGGCTAGGAAGGCTGAGAATATAGCTTTAAAAGTAGAATATCTTACAACTTTAGGGTTGCAAGACATAAATTTTTAGAACAGAAAATACCACTGTAAAAGAGAAAACTCTCTTTTTCTGAAGACACTATTAAGGCTGATGGTATAGTTCAGTGGTTTAGTGCTTGCCTAACATTCAAGAGGCCCTGAGTTTGATCCCTAGCACTTATAAACAATAAGAAGAAAACACTTAAAAAATGAAAAGGCAGCCAGGTACAGTAGCACATACCTAAGTCTAGTCCTGGGTAGGCTAAGGATGGAGGAGAGAGAACTAGAAGCAGGCATGGACTGCCTACTGAAACCTTATCTTTAAAAAAGAAAAAGAAGGCCGGGCGGTGGTGGCGCACGCCTTTAATCCCAGCACTCGGGAGGCAGAGGCAGGCGGATCTTTGTGAGTTCGAGGCCAGCCTGGGCTACCAAGTGAGTTCCAGGAAAGGCGCAAAGCTACACAGAGAAACCCTGTCTCGAAAAACCAAAAAAAAAAAAAAAAAAAAAAAAAAAAAAAAAAAAAAAAAAAAAAAGAAAAAGAAGAAAACACAAGAAGAGAGAAAAGGGAAGCAGAGGGGAGCAGAGGGGAGGTGCCTGTTAGAAAGAAAATATCTGCACACTAACAATGACTTCTATCTCTAATACATGAAGAACTGGATGGATGACAAAGAAAAGTTAGACTTTCAAAATGGAACAAACTTAGACATTCACAAAAGAAGATACAATAGTCCCCCTTCTCCATAGTTTCACTTTCTGTGGTTTTGGTTATCGACAGTCACTATAGCAAAAAGAAAAAAAAATTCAAGAAATAACTCATAAAATTTAAATAACTTTTAATAAAGTACATCAATCAGAGTTAATAATATACCCTAAGGTCACCTAAGACTTAAGACTGGGTCAGGACATAGTAGTGCATGTCTTTAATCCCAACACTTGGGAGGCAGAGACAGACAAATCTCAGTGAGTTCAAGGCCATCTTGGTCTATATAGTGAGTTCCTGGACAGTCAGAGCAACATAGGGAGACCTTGTCTCAAAAACAACAAAAAAGACTTAAAACTGCTATGCTACTGTATACTCAGACTGTTTGTTTACCTGCCTTTAAGAGAATGGTTTAATAATCAACTTTACTTGCCTTGGATTTCCCATGTAATCAACTTTCATAACCTAAGCTAATGCATAATTGTAATCTTAAATTGAGCATTCTTCCATGCATGTTCTAATAATCATTGGCTGAAAGCAGCAAAAACAGAAGTTGAAAGCAATCTTATAAAATGAATAGTCACTCAGTTTCTCAGAAAATTACAATCAATATACCTCAAGACCCAGCTATATCACTCTTGGGCATCTACCCAAAGGATGCTCCATCATACCACAAGGACACTTGCTCAACTATGTTTATAGCAGATTTATTTATAATAGCCAGAAACTGTAAACAACCTAGATGTCCCTCAACTGAAGAATGGATAAAGAAATGTGGTACATTGACACAATGAAGTACTGCTGTGGGATGGTCTGTATGTCAAATGTGTTGCTCTGGTTGGTCAATAAATAAAACACTGATTGGCCAGTAGCCAGGCAGGAAGTATAGGCATGACTAACAGAGAGGAGAATTGAGAGAACAGGAAGGCTGAGAGAGACACTGCCAGCCATGACAAGCAGCATGTGAAGATGCCGGTAAGCCACGAGCCACGTGGCAAGGTATAGATTTATAGAAATGGGTTAATTTAAGATGTAAGAACTAGATAGCTAGCAGCCTGAGCCATTAGGCCAAATAGTTTAAATAATATAAGTGTCTGTGTGTTTATTTTATAAGTGGGCTGTCGAACTGCCGGGGCTTGGCAGAACTGGGAGAGGAAACTCTCTAGCTATAAAGTACTACTAAGCTGTTAAAAAAAAAAAAATGACATCATGAAATTTGCAGGCAAATGGATAGAACTAGGAAAAAAAATCCTGAGTGAGTTAACCCAGACCCAGAAACATATGGTATGTACTCACTTATAAGTAGATATTAGCTGTAAAGGAAAGGATAACCATGCTACAATCCACAGACCCAGATAAATTCAGTAACAAGGAGGGCTGGGGGGGGGGCGGATACTTGGATCTCCATAGGAAAAGGAAATAGAGATTTTGCGGGTAGACTAGGGTTGGGTGGGTTTGGGAACAGGAGGGATGGAAGGGGAGAGTACTGGAAGAGACAACTGGAAAAATGTGGCATTTCAGGGTAAGGCAGAAACCTAGTGTAATGGAAACTCCCAGGATTCTGTAAGGGTGACACTAGCTAAGACTCCTAACAATAGTATGTATGTAACCTGAACTAGCCATCTCCTGTGAGCAGGCAAGACTTCAAGTGGAGAGACTGGGACACCAGCCCAGCCACGTAATCTTCGACATACAATTTGTCCTGCCTATAAGATGTGCTGGGGTAAAGGTGGCACAGAAATTGTGGGAGTGGCCAACCAATGACTAGTATAGCCTGAGACCCATGCCACAAGAGGGAGCCCAGCCCTGACACTGCCTGGAGTGTCAGGACAGAGAGGCTGGATAGGCCAGAGACCTAGGATTGAACCAAACAGGATTCGAGAGAAAAAAAAAAAGTCAATGAAATGATTCCTATGATATTCTGCTATACTCGTAGACTAGCATAACTGTCATCAAAGAGGCTTCATCCAGCAACTGATGAAAACAGATACAGAGACCCACAGCCAAACATGAAGCAGAGCTCGGGGAATTGTGCAGAAGATGGGGAAGAAGGATTGTAGGAGCCAGAGGGGTCAAGAACACCACAAGAAAACCCACAGAATCAACTAACCTGGGCTCATAGGGGCTCACAGAGAGTGAACTGACAACTAGAGAGCCTACATGGGACTGACCTAAGCCCTCTGCATTTATGTTACAGTTGTATAGCTTGGTCTTCTTGTGGGACTCCTAACAGTAGGAGCAGGGGCTAGCTCTGGCTCTTTTGCCAGCTTTTGGGACCCTTTTCCACATACTTGGTTGCCTTGTCCAGCCTTAATATGAGGGAAGGTGCCTAGTCCTACTGCAACTTGGTATGCTGTGTTTAGTTGATATCAATGGGAGGCCTGCCCTTTTCTGAATAAAAATGGAGGAATAGTGGATGAGAGGGACAGATGGGAGATGGGGGAAGGGGCTGGGAGGACAGGAGGGAGGGGAAAGTGCGGTTGGGATGTAAATAATAATAATAAAAATCATTTTTAGGAAATGAATATCCACCATAAATATTGAACGCAACATGTGGATATTGCCTGATAAGCAATGATGTTTGTGGTACTGTTTGTTATCTGGGTCAGTTGGGGTCAACTGGACTCTATACTTATGTACTTTATGCTAAAGATTTCTGTAAAGTATCTCTCATTCCTTTCCCATGTGATGCCTTTTGTGCTGTTCAATGAAGACAGAACAAAACCCTCTGTTATGGACAAAGTTATGCACAGATACAGGGACAGATTTATAGGACAGACTTCAGGCAGTCACAGATTCAGATTCATGCAGCAGAAAGAAGATGGAAGATGTAGGAAGCTTGAGGTAGAGAATTCAAATCTGGCTTGATTTTGATTAAATAACAACAAGGGAAAGTGCAAATATTTCTTTCCTTAATGTAATAACAATGTATTATTGGTGACTTGGAGATTATTACTGAAGTGTCCAAACCAACTGCAAAAAGCATATATATGAAACCTCTTTAGAAAAAAAGGCCACTTTTTAGAACTCCAAGATATTTCAGACAGTTTGAAAAGTATCCAAATAAATTATATTTCCATAAATAGGGCTAACATTTCTGGTGGAATAATGTGAAAGACAGGACTCTAACTCAAGGAGATTCTCAGAAAGGATGAAATCTACAAGTTATAAGCTGATGACCAGGAGTAGCATACTGATGAGCAATTGTTTGACATTACCTGGTCAATGATAGAGTTTAGCTTGGTAAGTAACAGAAATCCTCGCCCATGGACAAGGTACTGTCCAAGGGTTGCCATGTGTGTCTCCTCCTCTTCTTCTTCCCGGGCCTCCGCCCTCTGGACCACTGCATTGCAAAGCTGGTTGACATCGACCAGAAATTCACGTGCCAATGAGTTACTGTCAGTACTCATGACAGAGCTATAAAATGAACAGAATACAAAAGATTTTTTAAACAAATATAAATTTACCTTTAACTATATGTGATTCGTAGAGTGACTTAAAATTGCATGTATCAGTGTCTAGCTCTCTACTATTCTCAGGCATAGTTCTGACCTCATTAGATAAATCTAAATGGCAGTACCAGTCCAGGGTCTGAAATGCCTGGGCACACACAGGCAGACTAAGTGACACCACCTGGGAGAAGACACAAGTGAACAGTGACAGTTAAGGGAGGGCCTGACTTTCTCTCTTACACAGAATAAACAATAAGGAAATTGTTCTTGCTTTGCATATTTAAAACAGATAAGCGGATCTTTTAAAAATATAAACTGGAGGTTGCAGAAATGGTTCAGCAGTTAGGATACCTTGCTGCCCCTGCAGAGGATCTGGATTTAGTTCCCAACACCCATATGGCAACTCAAAACTGCCTTACAACTCCAATTTCAGGGGATCCAAGGCCTCCTTCTGGCCTCCGCTGGCACCAAGCAAGCATGTGATGCACATATATACATGCAGACAAGACACTCACACACAAAATGAAAATAAATAAAAAGATAAAACATAGTTTTTCTCTTGATATAACCCAGTCACTGACCTACCCTCCTAAAACTCCAACACTTAGTTAATGCAGGAAGTGGTGATTCCTGTCAGGTGAGAACTGATGAAATTTAGCTGCCAAGCTTATGTCACTTTTAGCCAAATAAAAGGCAATGTGGCACTTTAACATTAAGAGAAATAGCAAGGTAAAACACACAGGGAATGAAGACTGAGAAAAACATACATTCAGAAAAGAAAAATCAGAAACAATATAATAGTCAAAGAGTTTCAGAATAGGTTTAACTTATGGCTAGAAGTAATTTGGAGGGCTGGAGAGAGGGCTCAGCATTTAAGAGCACTTGCTGCTTTTGCAGAGGACCTAAATGTGGTCCCAGAACCCATATGTCTGCTAACAATTGCAGAACCAAGGGATATGACACCCTCTTCTGGCCTCTGCAGGCACAAGGCAGGCACATGGTCCACATATAATACAAGCAAAACACTCATTAAAAACAAAAACAAAACCTTTTCACATGAGCTCTTACTCTTTATTTTTTCAAACTGACAAAATTTCATTTATTGTACACAACACAATGTTTTAAAAACATACATATCTATATACACTGTGGAATGGTTAAATCAAGTTAATTAACAAATTTATTATTTTACACAGTTATGCTACAATGAGAACACCAAGGTCCACTGTTTTACTTTCCTCCCTCCTCCCTCCACCCCCACCCCAACAGGGTTTCTCTGTAGCCCTGGCTGTCCTGGAACTCAAGAGTTCCACCTGTCTCTGCCTCCTGAGTGCTGGGATAAAGGTGTGCACCACCACCACCTGGCCTGTTTTACATTTTTCTTTTTTTTTTTTTTTTTAATATATTTATTATGTATACAGTATTCTGCCTGCATGTATGCCTGTATGCCAGAAGAGGGAACCAGATCTCATTATAGATGGTTGTGAGCCACCATGTGGTTGCTGGGAGTTGAACTCAGGACCTCTGGAAGAGCAGCCAGTGCTCTTAACCTCAGAGCCATCTCTTCAGCCCCTGTTTTACATTTTTAAAGAATATAATATATCATCACTGACTATGGTTACTATGCTGGGCAACAAATTACCATTATCTACACACTGCCAAAGTTCTGAATTCTCCTATGCAATATTCATACAACAGTTACATGCTAATTAGCACAAATGGGACACAACACTAGTAGGTCACCAGAGGGTATTTCTATTTTGTTCATTACTTCCTAGAATAAATGTTGAATATCCTTGAATATTTTCCAGCCATTCTGAATATCCACTGAACACATAGGCATATATTTTTCTTAAATTTTTTCTAATATTTTACATACTCAGAAAAGTATACAGAATACATGATGTGAGCACATACACAAAAAAGACACATACATGCCAGGCAGTGGTGGCACATGCCTTTAATCCCAGCACTCAGGTGGATTTCTGTGAGGTTGAGGCCAGCCTGCTGTTCTACAGAGCAAGATTAGGACAGGCACCAAAACTACACAGAGAAATCCTGTCTCAAACCCCACCCCCAAAAAGATACAATATTTAAAAAGTGTATAGAACATGAGCCAACACTCAGAATTAATAAGTGTTAGCATTCATCATGTTCAAGTGAGTTTGCGAATGTGCGTATGTGTATGTAAAGAAACCAAGATTCACAGCACAGGAAAGCTACACCACACTAGCTAGTACTTATCATTATCATGCATGATTTTACAGGTTACACAGATTTATAGCTATAAAAACATTAACTACACAATCTATATATACACCTTTTCTGCAGAGAATCTAATTGTTTACTATGTAGCTCCAAAATTTAACCTTGACCCAAGTCTTCTGACTGTTCATATTATGTTACTTACCAGTCTTTCAACACTTCTGTAACATTCAGTGTATGTAATATTTTGGTTCATGAACTACAGAAAATTGTCTCAGCAAAAGGCTTCACCTATAAGAAAAAGATACAAATATATTAGTAGCAATAAAAAAAACCACAAATAATGTTAATAAAGTTCTGACAAAATACCAGCAGCCAATGTTTGTATATGATATATGTAACAGGCAACAAATTATTTGTGTTATCAAGAGCATACTTAAAAGAAGTCCTAGCCAGTTAAGAACCTCTTAGAACCACCTCACAGGTAGCCTCACCCACCCACCCACCCACCTACTGACCCTAATATCCTGCCACCTGAGAACAGGGCAGAGCCCCACACCTTATACAGGTAAGTGCTACCCAGTGGGCAACCCCAGCCCCACCACCCACACTGAGAATGGAGCAGAGGATCTCATACAGGTAGCACCAATTCCTAAAGCCTTACTGTTATAACAATAGATTAGTGTATCTCTTGACCCTGACCAGAGAAGCTTCTTTTTTGTAGCAGATAACAATTTAACACAGATACCCATACCTGCTCAATATGCAGAGAATAAGAGACTGTAGAGTGCTCAGATCTACATGGGACATCTATACCACACCCTCTCCTCCTAAGGCTCAGGGATGGAGGAAGAGGAGATAGACAGATTGTAAGAACAAGAAACAAGATGACTATAGCCAAACAGTATTTCCCTTGATACAACAGGGAAGTTACACAGAGAAACGGACAGTGACTCAAGACCTGTGCAAGATCAAGCCAGACAAAAACCCGGAATGAAGGGAGGAGGTGGTCAGGAAGTTCCACCCTGAAGAGCTATTGACAACTAATGACTGCTAGAAAAAGGAGAGCCACTTTTCTTCAGGAATGTGGTACCTGAGAGATTCAGCATGCTCCAGTGCATGGCCCTACACCTGTGCATACTGGCAACACTCTGTGAGTTAAAAAAAAGAGAGAGAGAAATAGAACATATGAAATTGGGAGAGAATAGTGGTGGTGGGGATAAGGGAGTAATTGGAGGGAGGGAATGAGATGTGGACTTGATCAAAACAATATATGCAAGCATAACATTTTTTGTTTTTAGGTTTTTCAAGACAGGGTTTCTCTGTGTAGCTTTGCGCCTTTCCTGGGACTCACTTGGTAGTCCAGGCTGGCCTTGAACTCACAGAGATCTGCCTGCCTCTGCCTCCCGAGTGCTGGGATTAAAGGGATGTGCCACCACCGCCCAGCTGCAAGCATAACATTCTTAATTAATAAAAAAATTAAAATTAAAAAAGAGCGAGCCAGGCGGTGGTGGTGCATGCCTTTAATCCCAGCACCCGGAAGGCAGAGCCAGGCAGATCTTTGTGAGTTCGAGGCCAGCCTGGTCTACAGAGCGAGATCCAGGAAAGGCACCAAAACTACACAGAGAAACCCTGTCTTGAAAAACCAAAAAAAAAAAAAAGAAAGAAAGAAAGAAAGAAATGCCTAACTTCAAGGCTTGAGTCTTGAAGAAAATCCTGGAATATAGAGCTGTACCTTAGTCATCACAATCCTCTGCTCTTCCTTTTCTAACTCCTACCTCCACATAAAATACAAATTAACCACACAGGAAAATGAGACAAGTATCTGCTAAACAGAAACTAGGGAATGATGGGATACCAGTCACATAAAATTCAAGGTTCCTACAGACAGCCAACCAATTAATTACTCTCCTGTTAGGGTGGATAGTATTTGAACATATAGGAAAACTCAAAACCCCAAAACCAAATAATGATGAATTCCCACCAAATTTCATCTTCTTGAATTCCTTGTTTTGTTTGAATTCTTAAAATGAAATGAAATTCTTCTGGGTATAATACAGTAAAGGCTACTTCCAGGGTGCTGAGGAAATTTTCTGCTTCTGAGAGCAACAGATGCTTCTGTTCAGCTTTCTGTTCTCTGTAGTCTTTACCAGGAAAACATGAGGAAATGTTTCTTTATTGGCTATGAGATTATTTTTAATGACAAAGTTTTTTAAAAAAAAATAAAAGTGATCTTTAAATGTTTCGAACTACTTAAAATCCAAAAAACTACCTTGAGTGTGTTGGCAAACAGTCTTGATCACACATTATTCTACAATCTGGAAGATAAAGCAGGCAGGAAACGGAACAAGGAGCCATTCGAGACTATATGGAGTTTGTGTGAGTCAGAGTAGGTGCAGCCCACATCACCAGTGAACAGTGCCACAGCGGCTTGGCTAATTTCCCACAGAAATCTAGATACATTACAGTTGCAACTTTATCTGCCGTCAAAGGGGGCGGGCTGAGCTCACTATCTGGATGATTTCTCAGAGAACCCATGCAAACTACTGACCTTTCCCATGTGTAAATATCTACCAATATTTTAAAGTCAACTCTAGAATTTTGTGGGGGGAATGTCAAGTTCACTAAAATCTATGGAACCTACATTCTCTTAAATTTTGCAACATTCCACTTCCACAGCTTCTTACAAGTTTTCTTGAGTATTACAATTCCTCAAATCTGCTTGGAATCTGACCCTGAGGCATGAATTCATTTAGATTAGCCAGAGGTTCTAGATCTCCTCCCTCGCCTTGGGCTTCAATTTTTTCTTATTATGTTTCTTACATTTATCTTCATTAGTCTGCATATATTCTCTGTGTCAGAGAAGACAAAGAACAGAAGCTGAGAGCTTTGGTTTCTCCTTTGAATCCAATTACAGGGTCAGTTTGTTAACAACAATTTATTTGTAATTTTCATTCTCTTTTTTACAAAGTAAAAAGGCCAGATTAACTTGTTTCAAAATCTCAGTTCTTTATTCTATTGGGATGTGTTTCTCTTTTGTGTCTTGTGTGTATTATTTGGCTTCATATCCTTCTTTCCTCCTTTTACACATGCTATTTTAAAATCAGCCCATTTGCCTAATTTATTTCTCTGTCTCTTTTTCCTTTACATATTTACAGTTGTTCCATAAAACCACTATGACTGCTATATGACCACTTTTGTTTCCAGGGCCTATAGCCATGGCACCTTATCTACCTTATTTATTACCATCTTATTTGTTTACACCTTACAAACTTTATAGTTTTTAATTTCAATTTTATTATTATTGCATGTGAAGATTATGTCTTAGTTACTTTTCTATTGCTGTGAAGAGACACCATGACCAAGGCAACTTACAGAAGAGATTATTGGGGTTTACAGTTTCAGAGGGTGAGCCCATGACCATCATGACAGGGAGTACAGCAGCAGGCAGGCAGGTAGGCAGGGCCCTGGAGCAGTAGCTAACAGCTTACTTACATCTGACCAACAAACAGGAGGCAGAGAGCGCACTAATGGTGTGGGTTTCTGAAACCTCCAAGCCCACCCCTGGCGATGCATCTCCTCTATCAAGGCCTCACCTCCTAGTCATTCCCAAACAGTTTCACCAATCAAGAACCAAGTATTCAAATATGAGCCTATGGGGCCATTCTTATTCAAACACATGCCACAACACACATGTAGAAATCAGAGCACAATTCTGTAGAGTCAGTTCTCTTTCTACCTTTAGGAGGGTTCTGGGGATGGAATTCAGGTCACCAGGCTCTTGTGGTAAATGTTTCCACCTGCTGAGTCATGTCTCCAGTCCCTGTGACTACATACCAAAATTTGTTGTATCCCAGCTATGGTGGTTAATCTTGTCAATTTGATTGGATTGGGAAATGGCCAGGAGACCAGTAAGGCATACCTCTTAGCATATCTGAGGATTTTTCCAGAGACAATTGGATCTGGAGGACTCTGACCCAATCACTGGTTTAATTCACTGATAGATTCAAGTTTCAACAGACTAGTAAAACTGTGGACAGCAGAGCTAGCTGAAGGAAGCTGGTTGCTGGGAATACACCCCTCAAGGGAATGTCTTGGCTCTGATACTTTCCTGTTACCTCTACTTCCTAGTAACCATGAAGTAAGTAGCCTTTATCTGACATGGTACCGCCACCATGATTTTCTGCCTTGCTTCAGGAACAAACCAACAAGACCAGATCCCCATCAACTGAAACCTCTGAAACCACAAACCCAAATTAATCTTTTCTCCTTTTAAATTGTTTCTCTCAAGTATTTGTCAGTGACAAGAACTAATTTAACGCACCAGCCTGGTTCCATGTTCTTCCTGTTTATAATTAGAGAAGATCTAGTTGGTACTAGATTAAGAATACAAAACACTGGGTCAGCAAAATGGCTCAGTAGGTAAAGGTGCTAGCCACCAAGTCTGGTGACCTAAGTTCAATTCCAGGAACTCACGAGGTGGAAGGAAGGAACTGACTCCAGCAAGTTGTGCTCTGATCTGTATGCATGTGCCATGGGATGCACATTACCAACATTTACAAACAAATAAATAATAAAGGTAATTTTTTAAACATGTACAAAGGAATACAAAACACACACACACACACACACACACACACACACACACACCTCAGTCTTAAGAAGCTCACAATACAGTGACAAAGGAAAGCCAGAAGAGAGGACCCTGCATATTCTTAAGGGTACCTGACCCAAATTTGAGTCCAGGAAGCTTCCTGAGAGAGGTAATCTTTAATAAGCTAAAGGATCTTTAAGTAGAAGATGGACAAATGAGAAAATGAGGAGAGAAAAGTATTACACACAGAAAGGACAGTTCAAGCTAAGTCACTGAGGACATTACACTAAGTTTGGTATTGTAATTGTAATATAAAAATACAGGAAAAATGAGGATGGAATGGTAGGTGAAAACCAGAGAATTTTGACATTATACCAAGAATTTAATCTATTGGCTAGTGGGTCTTGGAATCATCTACAGACTTTGCCATGTTTCCACCTTCAAAGACTGATCCTAAACTGAAGAAGGCCCAA
Organism: Peromyscus leucopus; assembly: GCF_004664715.2. Lineage (NCBI taxonomy): Eukaryota > Metazoa > Chordata > Mammalia > Rodentia > Cricetidae > Peromyscus > Peromyscus leucopus. Next base: position 48,252,560 of record NC_051067.1, read on the forward strand.
GGTCACCATAATTAAATAGAGATTCTGATGAATAGGCCCGACAGCTATGACACAGGTGACAGAAAGCCCAGGACTAAATTTTAAATGTAAGAGGAGCACAGCTAAGGTTGAGCAGATAGATATTTTCTTGTAGAAAAGTAGAAGCAAGATTTCAAGAAAAAATCTAGCATTATGTAAACCAATTTAGATACTGCTGTAATATTTCAAGTAAAAGGTGAGACCTTTTTTCCTAAGCAATAGTAGAAGAGTATAATTTTAATAGATTTCTATTTAGGAATTACATGAGCATAATTCTGATGATATATTAGATTGGGAAGAAAGAAGGAGAGTCAGAACAACTTTCTAAATGGCTGACTGAACTGCTGGTGTTGTCACAGGGACATCATACAGCAGAAGAGCTGAGGTATGTGTGCAGAATGACTGCCAGGGCAAAAACACACCTGGTCATCTGATAAGTGAACTACGACTCTGTCCATTAGGCCCATGATGAACTTCTTTGCAGTAACAATGAAGACTAAATTCACTATGCCATACATTTCAATCCCCGAACTTCTTAAAACAACCATGCCAACTCTACCCACAGTTTCCAAAACATGGTAGAATAGTGTAAATTCATATCAGTCTTTTGAAAAAACAAGACAAACAAAGAAGGAAAAATAGGATGTTACAGAGAAAAGCCATAGGTCAAGAAAGGTTTTTGTTATATTGTTTAAAACATTCAGTTCTTATTTTGTTTTAGAACTGTTGAGAACCCAATCATATTTTTAGGTTCTAAGAAAGAAACAGGCCGGGCAGTGGTGGCGCACACCTTTAATCCCAGCACTCAGGAGGCAGAGCCAGGTGAATCTTTTTGAGTTCGAGGCCAGCCTGGTCTACAGAGCAAGACCCAGGAAAGGTGCAAATCTACACAGAGAAACCCTGTCTCAAAAAACCAAAAAGAAAGAAAGAAACAGGCATGGAAGTACAGTTAGATATCTCTGACTGGCTCTGCCTGGCCCTTCTCCCAAGCAATTCAATCATAGTAAGAGTATTAACACCATGAAAAGGACAAACACTATACAAGGTCTCTAAATTTTTGTTTAATCATTGTGCGTGTGCATAAATGAAAGCAAGTGGGGACATGTGTGTGAAAGTCAGAGGACAAATTTGTGAAGTTAGTTCTCTTTTTCTACCTTTACATGAGCTCTGGAGCTTGAACTCAAAGTCACCAAAATTTCCAGGTAAGGTTATCTCACTGGCTTGTATCAGGGTCTTGTTTGTTTGTTTGTTTGTTTTCTCTCTAAAGAGCCAATTTGTTGGCACACCAATGTGTCTAAAGGGAAAAACCATCAAAGATAGCAGCAAGGGAAGGAATGAATGAAGGACAAGAGTCAGACAAAGTAAGTGATGATTAGGTTACAGTACAGGTAAAGAGGCCAGGCTAAGAGCAGAGGGCAAGAAGCATCACATTGTTATCTGGTACCAAAGAAAAGAGGAATAAAGTTACAGATATGGGAAACATATCAGATAGTAGCCAAGACCTAAGGCAGTTCAAGAATGATAGCCTCAATTATTTCACTCAAGTCACAGCCAGGGCTGTCCACTGGCTGACAAAACTTTATTATATAAAGAAAAATATGCATATTTGTATCACTTCCCTTATGTTTTCTTGTTTTTCTTTTATGCAAACAAGTAAATGACCTGGGAGGATACTTTTCCTCCTAGAACAAATTTATATCTTAACAAGAGTTGTTACTGGAATCTCAGCATCACAGAGCTTTGTAAAAGTTGGCTGTGACCTAGATGTTCCACATTACAAATGTGGAGCTAAGATAATCCTCAAGTAGTGAAAAGGTTAATAAATGGTGGTGGTGCTCCTACATTTATTCTGTATTGGGTATTGTGTCAAAGTAGAAAAATGTGTTTAATGAAATATTTTCAGTTTATGTGAAACTGTGTGGGCTGTTCAAATAAAGAACACTCAAAATAAATATATTTAGAATAATGTTTGTGGAGAGGGCAGAAATCTAAGAAAGCAACAGTCCCCAATTTCTTTTTCCTTCCATATTTCAGAGAGTGAACTAATACTGACAATTTCCCCCCATCTCTTTAAGCTCATAAAGTCCTAGTTGACCCACTCTATTCCAAGGGCCTTAAAACTTATGATTGGTCTAAGATGAAATGGCCACTCTGGGCTCTCATATGACAAAGCTGGTCAGGAAATAAATGAAGGCCAGGCCATGGCAGCAAGGTAGAATTCTAATGGAAATTCAGAGGAAGACACACCAAAATGCAACAGACTTAAACCCTTCAACAAGTAGCTTGTTTTCCTAAAACAAATGAATTGGGCAACCAGATCTCTCAGGTAAAATCAGTGTTTGACCCTCAGTCCCATAAAAGATGTTTTTAGAAGCCAAGAGATGGTGGCACATGCCTTTGATCCCAGCACTCCACACAGGATGCAGGGGCAGATGGATCTCTGTGAGTCTGAGGCCAGTCTGGTCTACAGAGTGAGTTCCAGGACAGTCAGGGCTATACAGAGAAATGGTTCCTTGAAAAATATAATATAATAAATAAAATAAAATAAAGATGTTTTTCGTGAGGCTATACAAAATGGAACTATGAAGGCCCACCCAAGCAAATCTCTTCTGGCTTGCTGAAAGGAATATGATAGGAATTTTACACTGATTATTTCAGTTGACCTCAAGACAAATCTTCAGATTTTTACAAAATAATAGTAATGACATGAGGAACTAGCTAACCCTTGCAATGACTGATGCTTATGTAAGTATACTGTACTGGTTTAATTCCTGCTGGGGGGTTATCTTTCTGTATGCTGTGAATATGTGTTGTTCCCATTGGTTAATAAATAAGCTGCTTTGGCCTATTGGCAAGCAGCTTAGAGGCAGGTGGGAAATCCAAGGAGAGAAACAGGAAAGAGAAAGGTGGAGTCTGGAGAGATGCCAGCCTGCCACCCAAGGAGCAACATGCCATCATACCGGTAAAGCCTAGGAACATGTGGCAAAACATAAATTAATAGAAATGGGTTAATTTAATTTAAGTGCTAGCTAGCAAGAGGCCTGCCATAGGCCATACAGTTTGTAAATAATATTAAGCCTCTAAATGATTATTTTATAAGTGGCTAAGGGACTGCAGGGCTAGGTGAGACTGGAAGAACTCAGGACTGGAGAAAACTTTCAACTACAAATTCATATACCCATTTATAAGTACTGTGAGTGCCCTTATTTGTTACACATATTGGACACAGAAGTATAGTAAGGTTAGGAGGCTGTCCAAGATCATAGAGCTTCAAAGTGTCAGGAGTCAGACTCACCAATCTTTCTGAAGTCTACTGACTGCCCTCAACAAACCATCTTCTCCTTCCTATTCCAGTTTGTGGACAGTCGCTCAGAAGAGGAATCAAAACAATGCTTTATCCAAGCTTTGACAACTCTCTTGTTGTTTGCTGGTACACTTCTATATCCACTACTCACTAGTTCTGAGATGCTGGGCACTTGACTTCCTCTTCCTGAGCCCTTCTTACAGTAAAGGGTTTACAGAATGAATGAACATAGCCTTTATTTGAAGTTAGCTCATTTTTCTTCCCAGGAGATCCCTTGTTTCTTATGTGAGCAAGCTTTTAGGAAGAGCTATTTGTGAGGCAGGGATATTAAAATTAAATGAGAAGATTCACGCAGAAGACAAGTACCTGTCAATCTGAAGATCAGTAATTATTAGCTATTATCATCATCACTGAATCTGGCCTCTCTTCTCTAGCCTTATTTCTAAGCACCTCTGGGACATCATCTCCTCTTTAACAAACTGCCTCTGGTCTGTTGGCCATCCAACCTAAATATTTACAACTGCTTAAAAATGTCACTAAGGTTCCTTGAAATTACAAACAACATTCTAATTCATGGGGAGTAAGACCTCAGTACCTTTGTTAGATCTGAGTATGCAATATCTTCCACCATTCAGTCATTCTAATCTCTCTATACAACTTATACTCAGTACCACCTCCTCTATAATTCCTCCCCAAAGGTATATACCTCCTACATCTTGCTTTGCTATTTTATCATGTTGCTCTCACCATGGAAATTACTATTAATTTCTTTTCTACATGCCTTTATACTTTCATTCATCATACTTTATCATACAATTGAATTCTTTCTTTATAAACTACATTACACTTCCTTAAGAAGGGACACCAAGGGGATGGAGAGACAATACAGTGGTTAAGAGTACTAGTTGCTCTTCCAAAGGATTTGGGTTCAAATCCTAGTACACACTTGGTAGTTTACAACCATCTGTAACTCAGGTTCCAGAGAATCTGACACCTTCTTCTGGCTTCTTTGAGCACTGCATGCATGCCATACACAGATATATATGCAGGCAAAATACCCAAGAAATTTTCATAGCAATCTGTGAAGTACTAGGAAAGGTACTACACAAACTCCTAAGTTTAATATATTTAAAAACTTTAGGAATAGAAGTTGGTATGCCATTTATGTTATGTTAAAGATTATAATTTAAAAACCACAGGCTTTTAAAGAAGTTCTAAAACCTCTTATTATAGGCATATAGCTCTTCATACTTGAAGAAACACTAAAATCAAATTGAAGCCTGAACCTAATGTGAAATGAAAATAATAAAACTAATTTCTATAGCAATATCATAATGATCAAGTTTTATATTCTTTTCTGACATATGCAGAAGATTCCACAAAATAAGGTCTAGAAATATTTAACATTCACAAGCTTTAAAGACACCTTGCAAGCCAGGTAGGAGGTTCAGACCTATAATGTCAGTTCTTGGGAGGCTACACAGGATGACCATGATGAGAATGAAGCTAACCTAGAATACACCTTGCAAGGTTAGACAGCACTAGTTTCCTCTTATTCTTCTGTAATGTGTACAAAGACAATACAATTAGCTACCCTTTTAAAGAAAGATCAATTTAGTTGGTACAGTAATTATAGGAAAATGTGTTTCCTGTTATATTTCATGCCAAGAAAGATAAGAGTGGAGTCAAATCAAGATGTAGTTGCTGAATCAACTGCTCTCTAACCATTCATGAAGAGGGCTAGTTAGAGGAGGTGAACACAGAAGCTAGGAGAAGTAAAACAAAAAGAAATAAACACTTTCTGAGTAAAGACTTTTCAAGTCTAACCCACACTTTTTTTTCTCCCACCACACTGAACATCATCACAATTTGTTTCTATCACTATGTTGAAAAAATAGGTAAACTCGACGTGGTGGCACACGTGTAATCCTAGCACTTGAAAGGCTACAACAGGAGAAATGCCTCAAGTTAACACTCAGTGAACTCCAGGCTAGTCAGGGCTAGTGAGACACCATCTCAAAATAATAATAATGGTAATAATAATAATATGATTATGATGATGATGATGTAGACACAGACACATAAAGAAAAAATAAACATATACATAAATTACATACTGGAAGCCAATTGCTACAGGTTCCTATGGTACCCATACATATTTTGGCTACAGAATTACATTCCTAAAACACACTAAAATATTTAGGGTGTTGACAGGATAATAGAAGGAATGTCAGACTAAAAATAAAAGATATTTTTGAGCTTTTGTTTCTCCTCAAATCTTTATGAACACTCCCCTCCCACACACACGTACACACTTTTCAACTGTTAGTTTGTCAGTTTTGAAACAAAGTCTAGCTATATAGCCCAGGTCACCCCAAAACTTAGTACCCTCCTGACCTAGCCTCCTAAGTTCCCAGTACTAGATGTATGCCACTATACCCAGCCTGTTCCCTGTTATTCTTATATTCAGAAAAATAAACAAAAACTAGACAATCTAAATGTCTCTTTAGACTGTGAACTTTCATGACAGTACACCATGAGATAATGAAGCAAGCATGAAGATCCATTTATAATTATAATTACATATTTCAAATGTTTCCTAAATAAGTGTGGATGACTAGGTTTTGTCAAAACAACATGGCTAGTATTCAATTTTTAAAAAATGAGTAGAGCTGGAAAGATGGCTGAGCAGTTAAGAGCACTTGCTGCTCCTGCGGAGGACCCAGTTTCAGTTCCTAGCATTCATATCAGGAGGTTCACAAGCGCTTTTAACTCCAGCTCTGGGATCGAACACTCTATTCTGATCTTGTGGGCACCATCACATATGTGTTGTACTTGCATTGACTCAGGCTCACACACATACAAACAAAACAAATTAAAAAATAAAAATAAACCGGTGATATGGTTCAGTAGGTAGAAGAGCTTGCAATCCCAGGACCTACATGGTGGAAGGAGAAAAGAGACTCCTGAAAGTTGTCATCTAACCTCCATGACTACACACAGACACACTTTCTCTCAGACACACACAAATAATGAATATAAAATGTAAGGAGTGGAGAAGATTATGCCAGGAACTTGAAACAAATAACTTTAGAAATATTCTCCAAAACATTTAAATAAAGCTAACAGAAAAAAAAAAAAGCAAGAATAAGTATGAACATTATTGTGTTTGAAAGCATCATTAAGAGGAAATTCTGAGTAACAAAGAATTTTAATCTTTAAGAAATTCCAATACAAACAGCTCCAGCACTAGGGAGGAAAAGGCAGGTGGATCTCTAAGTTCAAGACAAGCCTGGTCTACAGAGTTCCAGGACAGCCAGAGCTACTCAGAGAAACCCTGTCTCAAAAAACAAAACAACAACAAAAACAAACAAGCAAAAGAAGAAATTCCAAGTCAAGGCTGAGGATATAGGTCAGTGTTAGAGCCCTTGTTTGGCATACATAAGATCCTGGGTTCAACCCCCAGCACATGCATGTACTTATGTGGTGATATTTTGTGCTGAAATGTGGTGATATTTTATTTGTGCGTTAATAAATAAAGCTTGCCTGGAGATCAGGGAGGAAAGGCCAGCCATTTTAAGTAAATAAAGAAGTCAGGCAGCACACGCCCTTAATCCCTTAGCAAGCAGGATCTCTGTGTGTGTTCAAGGCCACACTAAGGGACACAGCCAAGTATAGTGACACACACCTTTAATCCCAGTACCAACCATAGAGACCTGGAGGTCTGTACAGACAGACAGATAGTGACAGAGCTGTGTAGGAAGAGGAAGTTAGGTAGCTGGGCTAAGAGCCAATGAGAGGGCAGAAAAGCAAGGCCTGGGTAAACAGGAAGTCGTGCTCCTTGGAAGCTGTGGAGTTTGTGAGGTGAGGTTAACTCATGGCTTTCCATATTTCCCTGATCTCTCTAAGGCTTTAACCCAAATTTCTGGCTCCGTGGTTTTTTATTTAATAAGACCTTTTAAGACTAGTGTTACATATTCACATTTAAAACATCAGGTCAGGCTGTGGAGTTAGCTTAGCAAAATACCTGGTTAGCAAAATGCTTCCTTTGCAAGTATGAGGACCTCAGTTTGATCTTCAGAACCCATGTGGGGGAGGGGGGAAGCTGTGCATGGTGGTCCATGCATGTAATCCCAGTGCTGGGGAGGTGGAGTCAAGCAGATCCCTGGGGTCCACTGCCAAAATGATCTGGCCTAGATCTGGCCTAATCAGCTAGTTCCAGATCACTGAGAGATCTGTCTTAAAATAACCAGGCAGAATTCACACACACACACACACACACACACACACACACACACACACACACACACACAGTCGAGATTCAGTGAGGTCCAAAAAGCAAATATAAAAAGCAGGGTAATGAGGGAGCCAATGGACACACATAGCTGCCCTACAAGTTACACCAGTACAACCTCCTTGCACTGTCTATGCTGTATTTCCCACTTCAGTGGATGAATAACCAGAAGTTACAACAATGAATGCGTTTTATGAACTGATAAATATGTTTTGCTGCCCTTTCAAAGAGGCCACGTTATTTGGATAAAAAGAGGAAACTGTTCTTACCATTGTTTGAATTTCACACTCACCCAAACTCAATGTATTTAATAGCTCTGCTGTTCTAATATAATGAATGTAATTATGACTTCTGTTCTTCTAAGGAGTAAAGACAACTACAGAACTAATAAAAGCTGCAGCAGATCACATTTGACTAGATCAATGTTAAAGAAGAGGAAAAATAATATATTATTATTGCTTTTTAAAAGTTCCTAATATTTTTAAAAGCATACAGATTTAATTCTGTTTGTGGTAAGTAAACAGAGATTACTATACATAATCAAAAATATTTCCAATGTACAAAAACAGTTAATTTTTTTTTTTTTTTTTTTTTTTTTTGTTATTTCAAGACAGGGTTTCTCTGTATAGCTTTGGAACCTGGTCTTGGAACTCTCTCTGTAGACCAGGCTGGCCTCAGAGATCTGCCTGCCTCTGCCTCCCAAGTGCTGGGATTAAAGGCGTGTGCCACTCACAGTTAACTTTTGAAAAAGAGGTAAATGGAAGGAAGGGGGAAAAAAGCCCCAGATAATAGCAAACATTCCAACAAACTTTTGAGTAGCTCATGGCTAACCATTCTAAAAACAACAGAGAAAACAGAATTGTAAATGTAGACCACACTAGGTGTAAATTAAATACTCCCCACTCACTTCAGTATTTGACACTTTTAATGAGTAAGTTTGTCTTATTTATTTTTAAAGCACATCTCCTGGAGCTGGAGAGATGGCTCAGTGGTTAAGAACATTTGTTGCTCTTGCAGAGAATTCAAGTTTGGGTCCCATTACACATACATATTTAAATCTTTTTTTAAGAAATACATATCTTCTAGAGTCCCAGTGAGGGCTCAGTGTTGATAAATGTAGCAGAGACCTGGGTCTTCAAATTAAACCAATGATTCTTGTTTGTTTGTTTGTTTGTTTGTTTCAAAACGGGGTTTCTCTGTGTAGTTTTGGTGCCTGTCCTGGATCTCACTCTGTTGACCAGGCTGGCCTCAGACTCACAGAGATCTGTCTGGCTCTTGTCTCCCAAGTGCTGGGATTAAAGGCGTGCGCATGCGCCGCCTCCGCCGCCTCCGCCGCCTCCGCCGCCACTGCCAGCCTCAGCCGCCACCACACCACCCAGCTAAACCAATGATTCTTTGAGATGAACAACTGCATGTAAAAATATATGGGAAAAGGGGTTTACCGCATGACTCACTGTGTCACATTGCAGTTTCCATATCAAGATTTTCCCTTCTTTTTTCTTTTTTCTTTTAAATTTTAGTTTGTTTTGTTTGGGGGAGGGAAAGTGACAGGGGCAAAGGGTGCATGCGAGGGGATGGGAGGTGGGTGGGATCAGAATGCATGATGTGAAAGACACAAAGAATGAATTAAAAAAAAGAAAGCCAAAACAAGAAAAATAAAAAGAAAACAAACAAACAAAAAAACCCATACCTTCTAAGCCAGGTGCAGTAAATCTCAGCACAGAAGAGTCTAAGCAAGTAGGATTGTGAGTTTGAAGTTAGCCTGGACTACAGAGTAAGTTTCAGGCTAGCCTGGGCTACAAAACAAGATAGGGTCTTATTTTATAATAAGCCCAAATAAACAGCCCAAAACAACAAAACGTATCTTCCTCTTACTTTTGCCTTTGCAATGACATCAACACTTTCTGATGACATTCTCCCAGCTCCCTCTTAGTTTTTAACCCCTCATCTCCATTAGCTTCTTCCCTGCTTGCATTTAAAACAGAGAAAATATCCCATGGATACCTCCTCTTTCAAGATTACTCAAAAGTAGTCTATAATGGAAGCACCTTTCACTTCTGCTCTGTGCACTGCAGCATCGCTCTTGCTCACAGTCCTCTATCAAAACTACTTAGGCTAAGAGCAACAATAACCTTCTAATTGCCAAATCTATTCCAACAAGCACGTTCCAAGTACTTATCTGATCAGACTTCTTTGTGAAATATGAAGCATATGATACCAATAATCATTCTGTTCTTAACCCTCTCTTCTCTTTTGACTTATAGGTTCACATATATACTCATACACAAACCTCTATATTTTGTGGGTTTCCTTCTCTGACTACTATCTAGTCTCCTTAGTTGGATTCTTCTCTGCCAACTCATGTTGATGAGACTCTGGAGTCTCTCCTCATTTCATTGTGTGTGTGTGTGTGCTTTTTATGAACTCAGTCACTTCTGAGGTTTCAACTACCACTTATTATGTTTAATGACTTCCTAAACTCTCATATAAAGATGAGTCCAGGCTTTCTTATATAAAATGGAGCCAGAAAGTCTCTCCATGGCACTAAAGAATAGAATCTTAAGCTGGCACCATTCAAGCCCATCTAATAAGAGACTCAGTGCACTCATTCTCACTGTCTACCCCTTTCCAATGTTCCTCTGCTTACCTACACTGGCGTGACCAAATACCTTCTATTTGCCCAGCCTCGTTCTGTCTTATGTCTATCCACGAGTTAACTATTAATGACACCCTTTCATTCTCAAAATACCACCTATTTGGCCAATCAACTGTTTGATTGCCCTACCTACTCACCTATACTTTTGAGTTTTTGAGCCCTACTAGGTAAGTCCTCTTTAAACTTTTTGTTATGTTTTATCTGTAAGCGCATGTATAAATGTGCATGACCTCAAGTGTCATCCTCAGAAACATCATCCGTCTTTTTTGAGGCAGGGTCCTGGAGCTCACCAATTAGGTTAAACTGACCAGCTATCAAACCCCTGGGTCCTCTTGCTTCTACCTCTCCAGAGCTGGTATTTTAAGTGTATGCTACCAGACCCACCATTTTTGCATGGCTTTTGGGGGTCAAAATTAGGTCCTCACACATACAAAGCAGACACTTTACTGAGTTATCCCCTCAGCCCCTTCCCTGTATTCTTTACTTCTTTTCCAAGCCCTATCTCTGTGGCTTAGACATTTCTCTACCTTCACCTCCTCTTCTCAATAAAGATCATTACATCATCAAGATCTCAGTCTGAGAAATGTCAGTATTCAGCTGGCCTCCCAAGCACAGTGCTTCATTTTATCTACTTTCAGGGTTAGATTTAAAGTTGTCATATACTGGCAAGTAATCCTAAATACACTAGACTTAAGTGTTACCTTGCTTCCCATGGCTCCTGCTTTACAGAAGATTAACATGGTTTAATAGTTGGTCATAAGGACTTTCAAGCTACACAGACTCAAGTACTCCCTAGTTGTATACCTTGGGGAAGGCTACTTAGCCTCACTGAGCCCCAGTTTCCTCACATATAAAACACTGATCCTAACATGCACCTTATAGGACTGTTGTGAAACAAACTTCCAAAAGCATGTACAGTGACCAGCAGTAGTATTGTTAAGACTGGCTGCCCAGCAGCAGTGGCTATATTTTGACTCTTATCACTTAACACTGACCTAACTCTAAAATTTGAAATTTTGGATTTTCATATATGTATGTCTATTTTTCCATCTCTAGTATTCCATTACTACCATAAATTATACTCATAAATTCTTTTTTACTAAGATTCTTCACCTTTTCCACAATCCACATGTATCAACCTCAAGTTGGCTTGGCTTTTCTTCCTAATTAAGTAGGGGCTTCTAATTATGAAGAACTCATCCCTTCACACAGTGACCTCATTGCCACCTTCCATTCCTCGGTGTCTTACCACCCTTCTTCCCAAGGTTCTTCATTATATCTTTCCATCCAGTCTCATCAAGGTTCAGTTTAACACACTTGCTTTTTTACCTAAGCAAAGCAGGTCACAGAGAAAACTACTTAACCATTCTGATAACCTCTCTACATTTGTGATTTCAAATCTTGAGAGAATATTCAATACCATTCTGTAATTAGGTCACTAGTCCTTGTTTAAATGTCTTCCTCTTCACACAAGTGTTCTTTTTCCAGATTCATTAGCCACAAAAATTAAAAATCTCAATATATTAGGCTTAAAGTGTTTCCCCAAGCATATCCCAACTCACATTTTTCTTTCTGTCTCAGCAAATAACCTTGTTTCATAGAGAAAGAGACACCATCCTGGATTTTCAGCTCCACATCAACCCACTCCCTCATTTTGTTTTCTTTTGCAAACAGGAAAATATATTGCTACTCTTCTTCTGAGTAACCCTTTTTAACCTTCGCTCTTGGGCCCACCCCTCCCCTTTCATATTATATTTAATAAATTAGCATCTTTCTCTTATAGGATGTCCCTTTTTCTCAATCCACACAAGTATCTTTGACTTCACTCCTTAAAACACACACACACACACACACACACACACACACACACACCTTTGGCCAATCACACCTCCCAGTTCAAGCTTCCATACATTGTCTCCTCTACATGTCAAAAGTATCTGAAATACTATATTTACTGAATAAAGATGTTTTCACATGATCAGACTTAATTTTTTTAATTGTATGCAACTTGTTTTGATGAAAGAAATTAAACAACTACATTCCTCAAACTGACAACTAATCAGCATCACCATTCACCGAGATTATACTCTTCAAAGCCTGCTTTTATTCCTCTTTCCTTTATCCCATTTCTTAGAGTAGGACTGCTACTGCTGATACTTCTCTCATCTGAAACTAATCCTGAGGGGGTGCTTTTGGAAAATTAAATAAAATATTAGGTGTGTATTCGATATATAGTGAAGTTGCTATTAAAAAAGAATATGCTATTGTGCTATCTTTGGCAAAGTGAGCATGAGGTTAGATCATTGACTTGTTCTTAAAAACTGGATAGGTCTTAGTAATCAATATTTTCTTTTCTGATGATGAATCATGAAGCACTTGGCAATCTGGCTTATACTTTTTCTGAGAATCAGTGTCAAACATTTCAATGTCCAATTTCTCAGCTTCACCTCCTAAGTCTTCAATTTTGAAATATAAAATGGGCAATTCTCGCCAGACATGATGGTGCACACCTTTCATTTCAGCACTCAAGGAAGGAGGATCACAAATTCCAGGCAGCCTGGGCAATACTGGTAGATCTTGGCTCAAAACAAACACACCAGAACAAACAAAATGGCAATTCTTCAAGTTTCTGGCAAAAATCTTCTACTCTCTTTAAATATAACTTTCTTTAATAAAGCAGTTTTAGGTTTACCTCAAACTCAAATGGTAAAAAGAAATCATACATAGATGTCTCCATGTGCACAGCCTCTCTGGCTATAAACATTCCACATCACAGATACATTTGTTACTAACAAACTTACATTGATAGATCATTCTGTTTCCAAAGCCAAAGTGTACATACAACAGGTTTTGACAAATGTATACCGACATAAATCTACCACTGTAGTATTGTACTGTCCTAAAAATCCTGTGCTCTCTGCCCATTTATTCTTCCCTTTCTTCAACTTCTGATCTTCTGTCTCCAGAGTTTTGCTTTGCTTTTTCCAGAATGTCTCATAGTTGGAAAAATTAAGCACACAACTTTTTCAGACTGGCTTCTTTCATTTGGTAATATGTATTTCAGATTCCTCTGTCTTTTAAAGCTTGGGCTTTTAAATATCACTTATGAAGGTGTAATTGGCATGACATATAACACACTGTACATTTTAAACTATATAATTTGTTCAGTTTCAACATATGTGTACACCCATGAAACTATGGTCATAATCAAGATAGTGAAACCTGTCTATCACTCCCTGCAGTTTCCTAGTACATCTCTGTTATTCCTCCCTTCTGTGCCTCCTCCCCTTACCTTATCTATACCCAATCCACCACTGATAAGCTTTCTGCCACTACAGATAAGAGCACATTTTCTAGCTGGAATTACAAAGTACATAGTGGGTTTTTGGTGGGTTGTATTGTGAATGTGTGTGTATGCTACATGTAGAAAGCCAGGCTTGTGCACATGCATGCATTCATGCATGCATGCGCGCGCGCATGCACACACACACACACACACACACACACACACACACACACGTGTGCACCTGGCTTTCTACATGCGGCAGAATTATGTTGTATGATCTATAGCACATTCCTTAATTGCTAAGTAGTAATCCACTATCTAAACAGCTCTTTACTTTTCAAAGATTGGTAGAAACAGTTTTATAAACATGTCTATATGTGTGCAGAATTCTGTTCATCTAATTTTTCCACTAATTTAAAATAGAAGCTCTCATTTTCTCATCCACTGTGTGGGTTTCAGTTTCAAAGACTAATATCTGAATGGAACAATGACTAGCCTTTTGAAAAATTATTTTATTTCTTTTTTGACTAATTATGATGGTTGGTTCTAAACATTTCTATTTCATGTTATTAGGTACCTTTTTTTTCCTTATTCTATTTTTTCCAGCACTTAGACTTAGTAAGCATTCAAAATTTCCAAATGTGTCAGGATTCTCTCAATTACTATAAGCAAGGCCAAGGAATTAAGAGGCACTAGGGCACTGATGAGTAACAACAATGAAAACGTAGTACTAATGAGAAGATAGTTGCCTCATTGACTCCACGATCAGTTTATGATTACTCACTAATCTGACAGAGTTTTATATATTTTCAGGATAGATATGCTGAAAATTCGTTATAAAATATTAGCCATTTTCTGGCTCTTCATTATAAAGTGTAGCCCTCAGGACTGAGGATCACATGTTTTCTGGTACAAGTATTGTTATTGTTGTTCTCTTTCACAGTACTGGAGATTAAACCCAGTGCCCTGTGCATGCCAGACAAGCACTCTACCACCATGTCACATCCTCAACCTCATTTTCTCATTTTTGAGACAGAACCTCACTAAGCTGTTAAACTGTCTAGACTGGTCTTGAACGTGTGATCCTCCTGCTTCAGCCTCCCAAGTAGCTGGGACTACAGAGATGCTCCATCAAGTTTTACAGATCAAAGTATATTGGGCTAATACTTTATACTCTGATTTTAAAAAAAGTCTCCATTTAGAATGTGATGGTCCATTTATTTCAAGTCATCTGTAATGAAACAAAAGAATTAAGATAATCTCTTTGTTACTGACTTATTAGAAAAGCATTAAAAACGATTCAGGTCTTTTACATTGTAATTTAACAAATGGCCAAGAGCAGCCACATTTGATAACATTTCTGGGGCTTAAATTTTTTGAACAGGCATCTAAAAATAATTCAGAAAAAAAAAGAAATCAGATGAAGGTGCTCAAGTTAAATACAGCAGCAGGCTATAAAGATACTCTGGAGTTCTGTACTACATGGGTTTCTCTACAATGAAAACTAACAAACACATGGACTGAATCCAACAAATACAACCATAGCTACATTTGGCAACATGAATGACTAGGTTGGTTCAAAAGAACTAAAAAGAAAATGAGGATGAAGCCAGAGGAAGGGCTCAGTAAGAGTTTTTTCCTAGCAGGCTCAAGGTACTAGTTTTGATTCCCAACACTGGAAAGAAAAAAATAAGTGAGCATGAAATAAAACTTGTCCATTTATGGGCAAAATTGTTAAGCTTCTAGAATAGTCAAGGCAACACAAAAAGTTTCTGCAATGCAAAGTCACTAATGTCTACTATGAATAATTTTCACTTGGATGTTTAATTTTATTGCCTAAAACCTAACCTTCCAACCAAGCCTATTCTTCTCATAAAATTCTCAGTACCTCCCTATTCTATCATTCTTGCTGGACAAAATTGTTACTATCCTCTACATCTCTATACATAAGCTATTCAAAAATCAATAAACTCTCACCACAGCCTCCAATTCCTATGTCATTTCTACACAGCACTATGCCAATATCTCCTGACAAGGCATCTCTGCTTCTGTTCTGCTAACCCCTTCCCTCAAAGGAGGTGTATTTTCCAACTAGCTGTAATATGGCCCCTTTGAAAAATCAAGTTTGATTATATCATTTTGCACTCAAAAAGAGGACTCCTCTCCTTACAAAGGCTTATAAGGCCTTTCACAACCTGATCTCTTCCCCTTCTAATATGCCAGTACTCTACAACTCTTACTTAGCTGGCTCCAGCACAGCCAAACAAGCCCCCAGCCCTCACTCCAGGCTCCACACTATTGCCTCAGGGCTTTATGCAAGTGGCTTTCTCACTGCACACCCTTCTCTCAGAGAAGAACATGGATCACCCCCCCCCTTCCTTCCGGTTGATCAAATGTCAACTTCTCCAGCAGGCCTTTCCTAACTACCTCTAATCAAATTGCAACCCATTTCTGGCTCGCTGTCTTCTCTCTTCCCTGTTTTGTTTTTTTTTTTTCTCTATAGTCCTTAACATCATCTGACAAGGCATAGTCTATTTATTTATGATCTGAGGTTCTTCCAGTAGGGTGTGTTCCATTTGTCTGTTTATAAAAGTGCCTGGCCCACAATAGGTGCTTAACAGATCTTTACTAAACACACGTGTTATGTATGTAATTTATAGTCTGCAAAGTATCTTAATATAAACTAAATCCGGAAAGTCATTTTTCCTCTTATGTCCTCTCCTAAATTCTCCCAATATCTATATGTATCAATGTAGATGACAGCAAAGAGCAATCAGCAGAAAAGTTACTTGCAAAGCTCTAGAAAAACAGATATTGCCTACTAATTAACTACATTAGTAAGAAGCCAAGAGTCAATATTTTCATTAGTATAAGGTTTCTAGGTGTGGAAGTTAAATGTAATGGCAGACCAGCCAACAACCTTCTGGAAGAAAAACCTCAATTCAGTGTGCCATATCAATCTGCTAAACAAACCCTAGGGGAAATGCAAAATGAATTCGATCCTAAAGGAAACACTGGCCAGAATTCAACACAAATGTGTATTCAACAAGAGCCAACACCGTTAAAATTTTTCCTCACCCCATCAACTACCAAGCAAGAGCTGTCACTGGCTGTGTGTGATAGGCTGAGCATCGAGAATGTTTTTGCTGTTTTGTTTATCCCTGCGAGGATTGCAAGGGGGCACTTTTCTTGACTCCCTGAGCTCCAGTCCTCCATCATGAACCCTCTGCCTTCGCCCGGTGGCAGTGGGGTTTCCCTGGGTCGTGCCCCTTACATTAGCATCTCAGCCAGCCACCACTCCAGGGACGAGCGCGAACCACGGAGGGTGGTGTGCGGAGTCCCGCAGCAGGTGTCACAGGCAGAAAAGGGACAGTGGGGATTCAGATGCACCAGGGTGGAGATGACAGATGGGCCGGCGGCCCGAAGTGGGGCGCCCGGAACCTGTCAGCTCCAGCTGTCACCTGCCGAAGAGGACCCGGCGGCGGCGGGCTGAGTAGGGGCGGTCCCAGGCAAGCGCACCCCGAGGTGAAGCGCCCCCTGAGGGCACCGGTCCGCCGCTCCAGCCGGCCGAGTAAAGTTAGTATGGGGTCCGCGCCAGTCACCGCCACAATCCGCGGGGCCCCGGACCGCCTCAGTCAGGAACCGAGCAGAGCTCCGAGTGCAAGCGAGCGCCAGCCGGGCAGAGCTCCGAGCGCCCTCGGTTCCCTCCGCTCCCTCAGCGCGGCGCGACCCCGCCCGGGCAGCCCGCCACCTTCCCGCCATGCCCCGCTGAGGTCGAGACCCCGACCCTCGGAGGAGCCCGCGGCCGCCTTTACCTCTGCTCTGTGGTCCGCCGCACGCTCTCTCCGGTGCAAGAAAATCCCGACTCGCCACGGCTGCCCGGCCAGCGCGAGCTCTCACCCCCGCCCCCTCAGGTAACCCGGGAAACCGGGAACACCACCCCTTCCTCCCCCGCCCGGACCCAGACCCGCTCCTCTGCGCGTGCGCACAGGCCCCGCCTCGAGGGCCTAGCGTCCCGCCCCGCCGGGAGGGCACGCCGGGGTCGCCAGCGTGATGCGTGGAAGCATCTCAGCCAATGAGAGGGAGAAGGCGGGCCAAGTGCGGCTGGGCGGGGCCTGTGCGGCCCGTCTGAGTTCCGCCCCTCCTCCCCTGCAGTGTAAAGCTCCATCGCGCAGCGGAGATTCAGCCTATGAGGTGCAAGCATAATATCTCCTTCCTACTGTAAACTCACGTCCCCTGGAAAAGCCACATCTGTGTCGAAGACTGTTCAGAATGACTGACTGGCAGAACTTTGCCATTACGGAGAGATGAATGATCAGTAGCCAAAATTAGCTTGGACTATCTTTAGGCTCTTTAAAAAACCGCTTATTACCAACCTCTGTAGTTGACCTAGCATCTCTGTGGCTATTATGTAAAACGTTTGGAATGTATTGTTAAGCTTAGCCAACGATTAGCTTTTCAGCAATGCTCAAACGAAGAAGATCATCAGCGAGAGATTTCCCCGGCTGTGCTGTAATCCGCCCTTCTGATGTCTTTCCCCCTGTATTTGGCAAATGTATTGATTATGGTCTTTTGTTCTATGGCTATAAGACCTCTTGTAAACCTCTTCCACCATTGGGCATGCAATTCTGGGAAACCCAAATCTGTATTCCTAAGCAGCATTCACTGGGAATAAACTCTCTCTTACCCCCATTGCAGCAAGAGCTGTTTTGCATGAACAGTATGTTGCAATGAACTGTCGTCCTATCTCCTGCTGGAGTTTAAAGGATAAAAAGAAAATGGAGCCGGGCGTGGTGGCGCACGCCTTTAATCCCAGCACTTGGGAGGCAGAGGCAGGCGGATCTTTGTGAGTTCGAGGCCAGCCTGGGCTACCAAGTGAGCTCCAGGAAAGGCGCAAAGCTACACAGAGAAACCCTGTCTCGAAAAAACCAAAAAAAAAAAAAAGAAAAAAAAAAAGAAAATGGAAAGGTTTGCCGAGATGGTAGCAGGGATACTTTCAAGGTAGCTTTGGGGCCTGGCCTTGTACTTCTGTCAAGAACTAGAGAGAGGCTTTCGATAATCCTGGGTTCAGTTATAAATACCCCATCTAACCCCGTTCAAGTATGTTTGCATAGAGTGGGCCCTGTGACAAAGATCCTTGCTTAAGCCAAACTTTAGTCAGACTTTTGAACCTTCTCCTTGGCCCACGTGCTATGTGTGTTCATCTTTGTGAACTCCAGGTTTAGCAAGTGCCAAAGGCAGTTTATCAAGAACCTACACATACGAATCAGACTCTCCCTATCTAACAAAAAAGTTTCAGTCCCGTGTTTGGTATCTGTTCACGTTGGCCTGCCTTCAGCAAGAATCTTGGGAGGTTGGTGCAGCCAGAAATCACTCAAGTTTGTATCATCCTTGGGCTCCAAGTTCCCTGACTATAAACGCCCACTTATCCCTAGTGTGTTTAGAACAGAGGCCAGCTCTGTGCCCGGGTCTCTTTTGTCACAGTAGTCCTGAATAAAATTTGTCTTTGCCACTTTAACTTATGCCCAGCTCTGATTTTCTCTGACAACAGTTAATGTTACATACCTTAAGATACCAGTCTCTCCTGAGTGTGAGAACCACAAGTTAAATAAAAGGAAATTTGAGCCTCATCACAGACAGTCCAACTAAATCTAGCACTGGCAAAATGCTGCTGTTTTGACAGTTTGACAGCTTAGAGGCCACCCTTCCTCATCTTCCAGCCACAACTGTGGCAGGCCTTAGAGATATCACAAGTATGGGGGAAAGAGCCAAAGCTACACTGATGTATTTGGTGTCATTTGGCAGTTTTTTGTTTGGTTGGTTGGTTGGTTTTGGTTTTTCAAGACATCATTTGGCAGTTTTTAAGTCTTCACAAATAATATAATCAATAATCAAGTAGTCTAAGGCTTGATCCTGTAGTTGAAGAGTAGGGCAGAGTGATTACAATTAATGACTAAAACAAAAAAACACTGGAACTCCCATTATCATCACCAAAGGATACATAAAATAGGGCATAGCCCGGCATGGTGGTGATGCCTTTAATCCCAGCACTAGAGAAGCAGAGCCAGGCAGATCTCTGTGAGTTCAAGGCCAGCCTGCTCTACAAAGCCAGTTCCAGGACAGACAGGGCTGTTACACAGATAAACCCTGTCTTGAGGGGAGAAAGTTAGGGCATGTCTAAGAAAAGTCCATAGTATACAAATGTAAGGAGAGGCAGAAGTAAATGAAGTGTAAAGATTCACATCCGTTGTGGCTCATTATTCCAGCCTTTGATCTTTCTCCAGCTCTGGCCCAAGCTTTTTTTCCTTAATAAACAACCCTTTGTTTCCACCATTATCCTATATGTTCCTGGTCCAATTTCTGCTCTAAGAAAAAAAAAAAAAAAAACCCTGGAAATCCCAGTGGAGAGCTTCCTTAGTATCTGCCTATAATAGTAGAAATCGCTGTAGACCCAAAGCCTCCAGTTACTTTTTGCACAGGAATTAAGAAATAGAAAGAATTCCGGATGTTATATTGAAAGGCTATTTGCCAAATGCAACTCAATTCCTCAACCCCCTTATGGCCTTATGATAAAGCAGAGTAAACAGTTGCCCATTGATGTGGCTTAAGGGGGCTCTCTGGGAAAATTCTTCTCTTTAAAATAACTCTATCTGACTCCAGTGTTTAACCATTAACAGTTCATATCTTTAGACAGAGGTTACCCACTTCCTCTGGCAGGCAGTCTTTTAAAATGCCAGTACTCTAGGGGTAGGCAACATACAAAGTTTCTAAGAATCAAATGAAAGAAATGCCATGAAATGGGCACTTGTTTAACAAATATATAAATAGCATTATATAGGTGCTAGGATCTATGCTCAGCACAGTGCCAGGCACTTGAAACACTGCAGTGTTTCTAAACTCAAAGAGGAAGAGTGGTTAAGCATTCCCGGTTGCATATTTAGCTAAGGCTGAATCTACTCTTGTTCACACAAAGTTCACACACTAATCTAACAACAGCAGCAACAACAAACAAGCAAACAAGCAAACCTTTTGATGCACAAATGGTCACAGAAACATCAAGTAACAAACTGCTTTCTATTTCCCATGTAAGGAAGATAATTGATGAATAATCAAGACTTCATTAAAAGCAAAAGAAAATCAGAGACATTACATAACAATGGTATACATTGGCCCTCAGAGTACTTTTACTTGTAAAAGACCAAAGTAATAGCATTTGTGACATTGTATGTCTAAATCATAAGGCATTTTAAACAAGATATTACAGTATTTATTTTGAATTCAGTATACATTTTAGAATTAAGCCAGGTACAGTAGTGAACACTGGTAATGGTGGCATTTTAGAGACTGGGGAAGCACAATTGCCACGAATTCAATGCCAACCTTGACAACTTGAATTTGATTCTTAGAACCCACATAGCAAAATGAAAGAACAAAATTCTAAAAGTTGTCCTCTGACCTCCACATGTGTTTCATGGCTTGGGTAAATGCATACACACCACACATGCACACACACACAACAAACAAACATACAAGTAAATGTAAAAAGGAAACCAGTATACCATATTAGAACATTAATATTCAGGTAATAATAGCACTGTGTCTAACACTCAGGAAGTGGAAGCAGGCAGATCAGCAGTTCAAGGTCATTCTTGGCTACATAGCAAGTTTGAGGCCAGGCTGAGTACATAAGATCCCTTATCAAAACAACAAAACCAAAAATGAGTATATAGGAACAAATAACAGAATGATAAGTCTATGCAAGCTTAAGACACTTAAGAGACTTCAAATGAATATCAAAATGGTAACTGAGAACATACAAAAGTGAAAAAAATCTAAAGAAAGAAAAATGACTAATATAGAAGGAAAGTGTACTTGTGTTTATTTGCTACACTTCAAGAGTTTTATAGTGGTAAATTCTCCATATAACTGGGCTCTGAATGAATGCTAAAATGAGACTATAACATTAAGACTTTAAAATATACGCTGTAATGTGCACATCTTCATATTTGATTGTTCCCTAAATACCTTCAAATTTTTTCAGTGACTAATAGATCACATGGTTCCTCATTTCACTTAGGCAACCGCAAAAGTCCTTGCAATGACCTTCGGAGCTTAATATATGCCCCAGAACTTTACCTCCTCTTGGTCTTCCTTCCTCACAAACAGACTGGCCTCTTCACTGTTAGGCATATACTTCCAGACAAGTTCCTGCTTTTAAGATCTCACACTGCCTGGCCCCTCTGCTTTCTTTCTAGATAGCCACAATGATTCCCTTAGCTATCCTCTGGTGTTATCTCCCAGTGAGATCCACCCTCAGTACTGCTGCGGGTCCTCAGCAGCAAAGACTTCTGGCCTGGGAACCTGTGCCTGAATTTCTCTCATAAGACAAATACCCTCTAAATAACATTTTTTAAGTCAGGTAGTTTGTCACTCGGGATCCTACACTTCAGAGCAGCTGGGCTGACAGGCCCACGCCACCAGGCACAGGTCTTGCGCTTATGTTTATCATCACTTCTATTTAGAATACAGAACTCACAAGAACAGCAATTTTTGTGCTAGACAATGTATCATGAGTGCAAGTTCACATACTATAACCTGTAACTTAAATATCTTTTTCATAGCACCTGTCAATTTTAGCATAGTTAAATGATTTGTTTATTATTCATTTTTGCCTTTCTGGGTATTGAACCTGGGGTCTGGAACATGCTAGGCAAATGCTCTAATACCAAGGTATATGCCCAGCCCACTTTTTACTGTTATATTTTCAGACAGAGTCTCATTATATTGTCCAGGCCTAGCTAATATGTTTATTGTTATCATCTCTCCCACCTAAAACTACATGATCCATTAGAGAAGCAATCTTTTTTTTTTTTTTTTCTTTTTGAGACAGGCTTTCTCAGTGTAGTTTTGGTGCCTTTCCTGGATCTCACTCTGTAGACCAGGCTGGCCTCGAACTCACAGAGACCCACCTGGCTCTGCCTCCCAAGTGCTGGGATTAAAGGCGTGTGCCACCACCACCTGGTGAAGAAGCAATCTTTGCACCATAGGATATATCACAAGGCCCTGAGTTCAAAATGCCTCTGTCTTCTGCAGGCACCTGCATACACACACACACACACACACACACACACACACACACACACACACACAAAATTACTAGACACAAGGCACTCAAGATAATCTGAATGAATGCTTTCATTAAGAAAATTTTGTAGGTAGCCATGGTGTCTCACACCTGTACTCCTAATACCAGAGAGGTTGAAGCAGAAGGATCACTGTAAATTGAGACTAGGCTGGATTATAAAGGGAGACCCTATCTCAAGGAAAAATCTGTTTCAATTTCAAATAAGCATCCAAAAAGTATGTTGATTATGATTCTAAATTAAGTTCATACAAGTTCAATGCCTAGTGAATTTGTGAAATGGTGGAAGGAATATGGGGTTGTAATTTCTGTAACAATATAATGGTCAAAATTATGTAGTTAACTATATTTATACATATAACTATAGACCAAATAATTGTTCCATTAAAAAAAAATCAGAAGTCAAGGGAGATAGCTCACTTGATGAAGACTTGCCTCATCAGGTTGAGGACAGGAGTTAGGGATAGCCAGAACCTAACTTAGATGCCAATGGGTGTGGTGGTCTGTCTATAATCCCAGTGCTTTGAAGTGAGACTTGCCACATTGATGAGCTCTAGGTTCATCTGAGAGACCCTGACAATGAACAATTGAGGAAGACTCCTGTCATTTGTCACACCTGTCCCACATGTGCACCCACATACATGTCAACACACATAAATACACACTATACACATATACATGCAAAAAAAAGTCAGAGACATACCAGTCTTGGAATATAGTTTAGTGGTAGAGCAGTTGCTTAGCATGGGTGAGGCCCGGGGTTTGATTCCCAGTACTTCAAAAGCAATACTAATATAATAACTATGATTATTATTTTAAATGAGTTTAGACTTGAGTTTTGGAGTGCTTTGCCTTAATAAATCTTTAAAATGTGCTTTTAAACAGATACCTTGAAATTTGATTGAAGTGGCCAATTCATAATTAATATCTTCATTATATAAGAACTGATTTCTCTTGTCTACAAAAGCTATCAGAAGAGATTTTAGTGAAATTCTTTTATGCGATTTTTCTCTGCTGGTTCACTGATGGCAAATGTCCTTAAATGTATGGATATTTTACTCAGGACTTATGTCATTGCATTACAAGATTTCTAAAATTCAAAAACCATTTTGTGAGGTGACCTTTGAAAGTAGCAAGACGTCTTGAAGTGATTCAGATTTTCTGCTTTGCTGTGGAAACCTCATGCTAAGTGTGACTTGGGTTTTGACTTTCATGTGTAGGGAAGACTGCTTGTGGGCAATGGTGTCATTTTCTCACTAAGGTCTTATTTTCTTTTCAAAATATGACCTGTTTTTCTGCTTCTCATCAGAAATATATATCTATCATATACACCAGACTCAAAAGAAATACACAATATAGGAAACAAAGTATAGTGTTATCCCAAAGGTAATCACTAATGACGATATAATTGTCCACAGATGTTTTAGTGAACACACCACACATACATACATGTTATTAGTTTTGTTTTCTTTTTTCATTTTTGAGACAGTGTCTCTTTATGTAATTCTGACTGTTCTGGAACTAACAGAGATCCTCCTGCCTCTGCCTCCAAAGTGCTGGGATTAAAGGTGGGTGCCACACATTATTGTTTTTAATATCACCATCACTATCACTGAAAACAAACAAACAAACAAACTAGGATTTAATCCAGGCCCATAATCCCAACTACTCAGAAGAATCATAAATTCAATCACTGTCAAGGCTACACAGTGGGTTCAGCCTAGAAAACTTAGCAAGAGTCAATCTCAAAAGAAAAAGGTACAGTTCAGTGACAAATCATCTCCCTAGCATGTGCCAAATCCTAGGTTCAATCTCTATACTGCAAAATGAAATGAGGAGGGAGAGAAGGGAGGAGGCGGGATTTCAGTCACTTACTAAGCATAAGCCAGGTCATGTACTTGGTATTTCATATTTAAATAGCAAATATTTGTCAGTCTTTGTACCCAATATGGTCCCATGGCCAGCAAGTTTCTGATTAACTTTCAGCTGTCACCTACATGAGCTGTTTATTTTAGAAAAGCAAGCTAAGTCAGCCCTACATAATAGACCGGCTGTGGAAGTAAAAGGAAAATTTAAAACGTTATCATGAGGAAAGCAGGTTTCCTATTGTATTCCTGTTTCTAAAGCCAGGAGTCAGGTGGTCAGAGGAGATTAACGAGCATAAGGGCTTCTAAGAGCTCAAGCAGACAATTCAGAAGGGAACTAGAAACACACCTTCCCACTGATGAGTGGATCCACAGAACAGAGTATCACCTGACCACAAAGCAGCAGGTGCAAAGGGCAGGGAACAGACCAGGTGAGGAACAGGCACACTAGCAAACAAACTCGGGCTTGTAGTTTGAATGTGAAATAACACCCACATGTTCCTACGTTGGAACACTTGATCTCCAGCTAAGAGCCAAGCCTCTCCAATAAGGTACGACCTTACTGGAGGAAGTGAGTTACTGGGGGTGTGGCTTGAGGATTCTTCTGGTCTGCTCTCTACTTCCTGATGTAGATGCAGTGTAACCAGCCACCTCACACTCCTGATGCCATCCATACCCTCTCCATCAGGATGAACTATATACCCTCAAACTGTAAGCCAAAACAATGGCTTTCTCCATTAAGTTGTATCTTGTCAGGTAATAGATCACAGCCATGAAAATGGTAACTAATACACGTGGGAAGGAATGGGTGAAGACATGTGCTTCACTGGATGCTCATAAAACCACATTATGCAATTTGTTTCTGTAGTACTGGGGATGGGATCTAGGGCCTTGAACTTGCTGGGCAAACATTCTACCACCAAGAGACACCCCAGCCCCTAAAATGTTTAAAAGGTATATTTTCTCTCTCATTTTTGATAGTATCACAATTTTCTATTGCAAAAGACCATCCCTAATCCTACCTAATACTTGTATTTTTTTTATAAGATTGCAAGACTGACTAGGCATGATGGTACATGTCTGTAATCCCAGATCTTGGGAGGTATAAAGCAGTAGGCTCTAGAGCCCAGTGCTATTCCAAGGTACATAAGACTCTGTCTCAATTTTTTTTATTAAAATTAAAAAAATTACAAGACTGAGCCACTGTGGTAGCCCTTTGTTCCACCACTGGATATTTTCCATGTACTTGCAATGTTCTTGAGGAATAGCAGTTGGACCAAAATGTAGTTGAAAGACACCCCGGGTTTGCTAGGACTCCAGGTAGGTAAACAATCAGTTCTTACAGAAGTTGATGAGAGTTATCCTACACAGGAGTCTCTGGAGGACTGTGGTTATGCCCACTCAAGGTCAGAAAAGGGCTTTGAAAGGCTGACTCTAGACCCGAGAATTAAAGACCAGGAAGTTTGGATACAGACCAGTTCTTCCCACATGCTCTTAATGATTCCAGTTTAAAACTAAGACCAAGATCAATGAAGTGAGTTCTCCACCAAGCTAAGCTGACTCACCACTGCCCTTTATTCTGAAACTCCACCCTCCCTTCTCTTTTGAAATTGCAGTAGCCTTCCTTTTACAGCAGAGAAATAGCATTTTGGCATAGCTTTGATGTCCTTTCTCAAAGAATTGGTAATAAGGAGCTGGCAACTATGGTCTCTCTTGATGGGATTTGTTGTTTTGATTGGCATCATTGATTGTGTGTGTGTGTGTGTGTGTGTGTGTGTGTGTGTGTGTGTGTATTTGTGTGCATGTGTGATATATAAAATCCCAGTGTTCAGAAACCACTGAAGGTTTGCCCGGGAGAACAGAAAGAGTGTTCTTCACCATGCTGCTTAGCCAAGTATTGGCAGCATCACTCGGGAGCTTGTGAAAACCAGAATCTCAGGCCATGCCCCAGACTCACTGAGTCACACTTGGCATTTGAACAAGTTCCTTGGGTTCTTTAAATGTACATTAAGGTTTAAGAAGAGGCAGAAACAGCATGAATAAAAAGTCTGGTGAGCACGATCCTGGTGGTTTGAAGATACTTAGTAAAGGAGAAAGGCCATGTTTCAGGCAAGGTGGGGGAGATGCTAGGCAAGCAGGTAGGTAAAGATGATTCATGTTCTGTTGGGGTTTTTTCCTTCTTTTCATATTTGGATTTTCTTTATTGCTCTCTATATCCTCCTGAACTGTTAAAACTTCGGTTAATTTTAGTTTTGTTTTTGAGACAGAATTTTGCTATATTGTCCAGGTTGACTTCGAATTCGACATTTTCCAGCCTCAACCTTCAAGTGCTAGAATTATAGATATATAACACATTGCCTCTTACATCATGCTGGTCATTTTTAATTAAGCCATGTTTCATTTTTTAAAACATCAATCACTTATTTAAAAAACTCATAGAAGGCAATGGGGAGATGGCTCAGAGAGTAAGGTACATACTCAGCAAGCATGAGGACCTGATTTCAAATCCCCAGTCCTTATGTAAAAAGCAAGGTATGGTTTCATATGCCTGCCTCCCCAGTGCAGGGCAGAAACGAGGACCTGGGAGTTTTCTGACTGTCAGCCTAGCTGCAACTTCAGTGAGGAGTCCTATTTCAAGGGAATAAGTAAAGAGGGATTGAACAGGACACATGATGTCTTTGTCTGGTCTCCACACATGTACATGGGCATTCATACCTGCATTTACACATGCAAGTATAATATGCATGTGTGCATGCACACACACACACACACACACACCACAATGAAAAGAAAAAAAGAAATCACAATATACGTAAAACGTATGAGGGACCAAGATCTAGTGCCTATTATGTGATAATTAGTGGGATGCTGTATAAAACTTTTGTAAGGATAACCATAGGTCATAGTGACTCCTTAGCGAATCTGCATGAATCTGCATGAATCTGAATGTTCTCTCTCTCTCTCTCTCTCTCTCTCTCTCTCTCTCTCTCTCTCTCTCTCTCTCTCTCGGGGTGGGGTGTCTCCTGTGTAGAGGGGAGAGGGAGAGAGAGAGTCTGTAGTAGTAGAGATTGTCCTTACTGCATGTTAGGCAAGCATTCTATCACGAGCTGTATCCCTATTCCTCAGGTTTTTCTAAATAACAGTCTCTGTATGTAACCTAGGCTGACCTCAAAGTTGAGCTCCTCCCTCTGCCTCCTGAATTCTGGGATTACAGATGTATAACATCACAATGACAAGAGTCTGTTTTATTATGTACCAGACACTAAAGAATAAAGGGTTAGTGTAAGCCAGGGTGCTGGTACATTGTGCTGTGAGGAGTTGACCTGTCCCACACAACTGCATTGATGTCTTATTTGGTCTTCATCCAACACATTCATCAGATCTGCAGTGACTATCCATAAGGCACCATCTTGCCCTTTCAGTGGTATAAATTAGGATTTAAGTTAAAACTTACATTTTCTATCTGCTCAAAGAACATTCAGGAAATTGGCACACAATCTCATATTGTCTCCCATCCTCCTCTGCCTTCTGCAATGTCACTACTGTCCCTAGAAAATTTCTCAAGCTTGGCCTGGTGGCCCCTACCAGTAATCCCAATACCTGGAAGGCCAAGGCAGAAAGGATGGCAAATTTGAGGTCAGAGTAGACTATATAGTGAGTCCTAGGACAGCTTGGGCTACAGGGCAAAACCTTATCTGAAAGAAGAAAAAAGAAAAAAAAAACCCACGAATTCTCTTCTCAACTATGCTGATATGATTAAGTTATGAGGACTATGCTTTGGCCTTTTGTGTTCCTAAGAGTCTGGGGTGTTAAGTGCCATGAAAGTTTTGGATAAATGCCAAAGATAAAGGAAGAAATAAAACACAAATTGCTGAAGAAAGTTTCCATGATTTGTAGTACATGATAAACTCTCATTGGAAGGCATACATCTTCTAACACTTCAGCAGATCTTATTTAAATTCTGGACTTTGAACCTCACAGATCATATGTTTACCTCTGTGGGCACTGTGATGTGGTATCCTGTTTGCTGAAAAAGAGCACCATTTTAGGCAAAGTAAATCACACTGGTAAGAGCAACCTGGCCATTTCCCCAGCTCACTGTGGAAGCCATTTTGGTGGCACAAGACTTTCAAATCTTTGGAATCAACTAAAAAGACACATAGCATAGTGCTCCCCCTTCCACTTAAGCTCTAATTACATCTGGAATTGTGATGTAGAGTTGATGGGGTCCTAGCTGGGCAAAAATGGTTGAATAGCATTTCTAGGACAGTCTCATTCAGACCTTACCTGAGATACAAATTCATTCTATAATAAAACCTGCCGTACAGAAAGCAACTGCTGACTGTGTGAGTCTTGCATCCAGATCCACTTGCCATCTGATTCCTGGACACTAAGTCTTGCACAGGACTAAAACGTGAGATTTGACATCAGAAACCCAGGTCTACTTCCACAAAATGCTTGTTGGATCCCTGATCTCAGGCAGCATAGACTATCTAAAGAACACAGTGTGTGCACCATGTCATGGTTTGAATAGGAATGGTCCCCATAGATTCATGTGTTTGAATACTTGGCCCATAGAGAGTGGCACTATTAGGAGGTGTGGCCTTGTTGGAGGAAGTATGTCACTGTTAGGGTGGGTGTTGAGGTCGAATATGCTCAAGCTAAGCCCAGTGTGGCACACAGTCTCCTTCTGGTACCTGTGAATCAAGATGTAGAACTCTCAGCTCCTTCTCCAGCACCATGTCTGCCTGCATGCTGCCATGTTTCCCACCATGATGATAATTAACTAAACCTCTGAAACTATAAGCCAGACCCAACCAAATAAATGTTTTTCTTTATAATAGTTGCACTGTGTCTCTTCATAGCAATAAAACCCCAACTAAGATAAGTTGGTACCAGGGACTGGAATATTTTTGTGATAGGCCTAAGCATGTTTTCATTTGGAGGAATTTGGACTTTGGTACTTTGGGTTAGGAAAGTAGTCGAATGCTTTAAGGACTGCTTAATGGGAGCATAGAAGATTTGAACTGTGAGGTCCTGGCACAAGAGGTTTCAGAGGGGAAGAATTTTAGTATGTTGCCTAGAGATCACCCTTTTGATATTTTGGTGAAGAATTTTTTCTTCACCATTGTCCAAAGAGTCTGCCTGGGGCTAAAGTGAAGAGTTTTGGATTAATTGCATTGGCAAAGTAAATCTCAAAACAGCTTAGTATTGACTCTATTGTATGGTTATTAGTGGTCACTCTTACCAAGATTTATGATGAAAAGGAGCAAGCTAAGCAAGCAAAAATATAAAATGTACAAATTGAGAAGAAAAGGGGTAACAGGAAGTGGAATGGAGCTAAGTTCTATGTTCAAGGAGATAAACAGATTAAAGAAGAGTTGGATGCTAAATGGAATAAAGGGAGTGGTAACCTCTGGGCAAGACCTCACCCAGTTAAAATTCCAATTTGTGAAAAGAAATTAAAGAAAAGCTTAGGGACAGGTGTGGTGGTGCATGCCTTTAATCCCATCACTCAGAAGGCATAGGCTGATGGATCTCTAAATTCAAGGCCAGCCTAGTCTACAGATCAAGTTTCAGGACAGCCAAGCTTAGACAATAAAGGAAACCATTGAAAACAGAAGCTAATGAAGATGTAATTGAATGATGGGGGCATGTTCCAGCCCCAGAAAGCAGCTTTGTCCATGTGATTCTGGTTTTAGAATCAAGGATAGAAGAAAAGGGTTATAGAATCTCCTTTCATGACTAAGGAAAGCTGCTGAGGCCAGGCATGTGTCAGGGGAGTCCTTGAATGGGGGCCCAGAGAGGCTATTGTCTGCAACTGTGTAGCTGAATCCTGGATTGCTTTGGAGACCCCAAGATGTTGGAGACGCCAGAATCATGAGATACCTGCCAAGAAGAGCTGCTAACAGGGAATGGAACCAGCCCAAGAGAGAGAAGTGTGTTATAGTCAACAAAGCTAAAAGGAGTTGGAGTTCTGAAGAGTGCTTTGACATCAGACATGTAGATGCAAAGTTTGGAGTTTGCCCAGGTGGTTTTTGGGCTTGCTCTTGTCCAATATTTCCTTACTATGCTCACTGACCTCCATTTTGGAATGGTAATGTAGATCCTGTGCCATTGTATGTTGGAAGTATGTGATCTGTGTTTTGGTTTTGGTTTTACAGGGGATTACAGTTAAGATATTGCACAAGTCTCAGAAGAGACTTTGAACTTTGGGTTTTAAAACAAGTTTGAGACTGTGACAGACCATGGGGACTTTTGAAGTTGGACTGAATGCATTTCTGCATTATATTATGGTGACAAGCCTATGGGGCCAGGGAGTATAATGTGGTGGAAATGCTAACAAAGACATGCCAGAATCAGGATAACCCTGTCCCCTGTATATAGGCCCAACAGCATGACAGCCAAGGCCAAGAGAATACATTCATTTCACCAAATGTTTGCCTGAAGGCTTTAATGAAAGCAAAGGACTTTCTCCCTGTCTGTCTGATGCCAAAATTGCAGCAATAGCCAAAATACAAAAGCCTGTGGGAACATCAATTTGATAGACAGTTGACTTGTGGTAATTTTAATAAGAATGGCCCCTGTAGGCTTATATATTTAAATGCGTAGTCACCATGGAGTGCACCTGTTTGAAAGAATTAGAAGGATTAGGAGGTGTGGACTCATTGGAGTAGGTGTGGCCTTGTTAAAGGAAGTGTGTAACTGAGGATGGGCTTTGAGGTTCCCTTCAGACTACAGATCAGGCTGTAAAGCTCTCAGTTCTAGGGCCATGTCTGCCTGCATGCCACCGCGCTCCCTGCCATGATGATAATGAACTAAGCCTCTGAAACTATAAGCAAGCCCCCAAGTAGATGCTCTCCTTTATAAGAGTTGTCTTGCTCATGCTCTCTCTTCACAGCAAAAGAACAGTGACTAAGACATGGCTAAATCCTGATTTCTTAAATGCCACTATTCTACCTGAACAATCACATGATTAAATTGTATAGATGTAGCCCAGATGTACAATCTTACTAGAAATAAAATATATGGCCTTTCCAGAAGGGCAACAATGTCTGACCCAGAAAAGAGATTCAAGACACACATTGGTATTAGAACCCATGCAGACATCAGATCAGGGGGAAAAAAACAGCAAGGGAAAGATCTGTCATCTCAGCTACTCATGACACCGAGGCAGATGGATAACAAGTTTAAGTTTGGCCTAGGTTGTAGAATGAGTTCAAGGCCAACCTGCGCAAGTTAGTGAGATCCTGTCTCAAAAATTAAAAGTATTTTTTAAAATGGCTGACGATATAGCTCAGTGATAGAACACTTGCATATCATATGTGAGGACCTGACTTCAGTCCAAGGTACCACAGGAATAAAGGGAGCATAGGGGCTAGAGAAATGACTTAGAAGTTAAGAGCACTGGCTACTCTTCCAGTGGACTGGGGTTTGGTTCCCATTATCCACATATTGGTTGACAACCATCTGTAGCTCCAGTTCTAGCAGATCTGAAGCCTTCTGGCCTCCTTAGGTACAGCACACACATGGTTCACAGACATACAATGAAGCCAAAGCATCCACATATATAAAATAAATATAAAAAGAAAAATAAAGAACAAAGGGAAGGAAGAAGGCACCAATGAGTCACTGAAATAGAAAAGAGGGTGGACAGGGCAACAGAGTGTTACTTGATTCTAAAAGTCCAAGGAAAGCCATTGGTTCTGAGCAGGTGTATTAGTGCACTTTTTCACACTACAAAAGGCCTTAATGAACTGAAAAAGCATTGGGGTGCCTGGGCCCATTGAAAATAATGCATCAAGGTGGGAGCATGTAGGCAGTGAACTCCAAGGCAGGCTCCAGGGTAGGCGAGCTCAGCTGTCAGCTACATACAACTCCAGACCAGGAAGAAGACTGGGAAAAGGCACTTCCTCCCAGGACAGAGAGGCATAGCTTCTTGTGGAGAAAATCTGGCCTTCACTGCTTTGACTTTCCTACTGTGAGTTCTGGGTCCATTCCAAACTCCCCTGCTACCCAATCCTGACCATTCCTCAAACAGACCTGTTGTCCCTGGCACACAGATATTGTGAAACGGAATGAAAATGATAAAGCTAGGCAGTGGTAGCTCATGCTTTTAATCCCAGGAGGCAGAGGCAGGCAGATTGCTGTAAGTTAGAGGCCAGCCTGGGCTAACAGAGCTAGTTCCAGAATAGTCAGAGTTATATAGTGAGATTCTGTCTTGAAAAAAGAAAGAAAGGAAGGAAGAAAGAAAGATAAGGGGAAGGAAAAGAAAATGATAATGATGGTATGATGATGGTGGTGATAATTAATAATGATGATGCTTGTAGCATGAATCTTAAAAGTTCTTATTAATAAAGTCAAACCTGAGGTGAGTTATTGGGGTCCATGCTGGTTGATCAGAGAGACAGAAAAAGCCACAGCTATCTCACCTCGCCGGATCCTCAGCTGGTCTTGTCTCCTCAGACTGGAGGCCTCTGAGTTCTCATCCCGAATGGGTCTCAGCTGAACTGTATTGCTCCATAGCCTGAATGCTTAACCAGCTAAATGCTTAACCAGCCAAAATCTTCTAGTTTCTTGTCCTCACGCCTTATATATCTTTTTGCTACCACCACTCCCTGGGATTAAAGGCTGGTTTTCTGGGATTAAAGGCGTGTCACCATGCTTGGCTATTTCCAATGTGGCCTTGAACTCACAGAGATCCAGAGGGATTTCTATCTCTGGAATGCTAGGATTAAAGGTGTGAGTGCCACCATTTTCTAGCCTTTGTATCTAGTGGCTGTCTGTTCTCTGACCCCAGATAAATTTATTAGAATACACAATACCACCACATTTCCTCTCTTTTTGTCTAAAATTAAAGAAGCTTATAACTAATACAAGAAAAACTATCTTCAATAAGTATATGCAATATACAGTCAAGATTACATTAACAATGTCTAGTCCATTAACATTTGACAGATCCAGACAAAATACTCCATTATATATATTAACAATGTCCAGTCCAGTAACATCTGATAAACTCAGACCAAAAAAATTTCATTACTTATCTTATTTAAAACAAGTAGTTCCTTTTTAAAAGTAGATTCCATAATCTCCCTTTTTATCTTATCATATCCATATTTTTTCTTTTCATAATAAATTCATTAGTCTACCTTTTGTCATTTTTATATCTTCCCCTTTTTCTTCAGTGTAGATTCAGTGATCTACCTATTTATCCTATTTTTTCTTTATCTTTTTTCTCAGAGTAGATTCGATGATCTATCTCATATCTATATTCTCTTTTTCTTTTTGCTTTCTAGGGGTGAAGATATCTTTGGGGAATCTTGAAAAGAAAATCTTTGGGTTAATTGTCAAGTCCTGTATCAGATGCTGATGATTATAATGGAGATGACAATTATAGTGGTGATAATGACCACAATGACAATGGTGATGACAGTCCCATTCAGTTCATACTGTGAGAAATCCTTCTTCAGACATTAAAGTCATCAGTCAAGAATCTGGGGTCAACAAATCAAAGCCATACGTGGCCAGGAAATGCATTAAAAAGTATGACCCCAGGACCTCTTGCCCTACAGGATAACTCTCCCAACCCTGGCTTATTTCCTGTTAAACTTACGGCAACATTTCTGCAACTCAGTGGCTGGCTGATAATTCTATCTAATAGGAGAGTGAGGACTTCCTGATGGTGTACAGACAACACTTGCTATATTTGTAGGCAGTTGTGTCTGCACTCATTGCTGCAAACCTGATTTAACACTATGCTCGCCATCCACCACACCAGACTCAGGTAGTGCAGGGGACCAGGGTCTTCACACTTTACAGGCAGCTGCTAGGTGACTGTGTTAACCATCCATGGCTGATTCTTAACAGAATAATGGTGGTCAAAAACAAATGAAAGGCTGGGGAGATAGCTTAGTGGGTAAAGTGCTTACTGTTCAAGCATGAAGACCCAAGTTCAGATCCCCAGAATGCACATAAAAGCCTGGCATGGTATCATGCACCTGTAACCTCAGTGCTTGGGCAGTAGAGACAGACAGACTGATGTCAGGAGCTTGCTGGCTACCAGTCTAGCAAAGTAGAAAGCTCCAGGTTCTGTGAAAGACCTTGTCACAAAAGGTAAGGTAAAGAGAAATAGAGGAAGACATCTGAAGTTGACCTCTGGCTTCCACATGTTCACGAATGGGCACGCGCACGCGCGTGCACACACACAGAATAAATAGTATCAAAGCATAATGGTGCTTGCCTGTAATCCCAGTATTCAGGAGGATTGTTACAAGTTTGAAGCCAGCAACTCTACACAGCAAGACACTGTCTCAGACAAAAAGCAGCATCCAGCATGACATTTGGAGAATCATTACCTGGAAGATGAATTTTGCAGGTGTGGGGGTGCCTCCTGAAGCCTGATTGATTCAAGGCAAGCACATAACAAGTGTTGCAAAGATATTATTGGATGTTAGGGACTCAGAAGGAGATGCAGAAGGCAAGAAGAGCTGAACACCAGCAGCATCCACTGCTAGCCTTGCCGAGTGGCACAGTGGGTGCCACCTGTGTTTCCTGACACCCCGACCAGAGCCTGAGAACTCAGGATGGAGGACAGCATCTGAAGGGATACAGGACGTGGGAGAAGCATCCCCTTCCAAACAGATCCTCACCACCCCACTCTACTTTGAAATGGTCTTGTAATTGAATAGTGAGTTCCTTCCTGTTGTCAAAGCTCTGTCTCTCTAGAATAGCAAAACTGAAATCCATAACTGATAACTCAGATGCACAAATGGGCTTGAATCTTTATAGAAAAAACAAGTCTTTTTTTTTTTTTTAAATTTTATTTTACAATACCATTCAGTTCTACATATCAGCCATGGGTTCCCCTATTCTCCCCCTCCCACTCCCTCCCCTTGCCCCCAGTCTACCCCCCATTCCCACCTCCTCCAGGGCAAATCCTCCCCCGAGGACTGCGATCAACCTGATAGACTCAGTCCAGGCAGGTCCAGTCCCTTCCTCCCAGACTGAGCCAAGTGTCCCTGCATAAGCCCCAGGTTTCAAACAGCCAACTCATGCAATGAGCACAGGACTTGGTCCCACTGCCTAGTTGCCTCCCAAACTGATCAAGCCAATCAACTGTCTCACTTATTCAGAGGGCCTGATCCAGCTGGGGGCCCCTCAGTCTCTGGTTCATAGTTCATGTGTTTCCATTCATTGAAACAAGTCTTTTTTTTTCTTAGATTTGACTGCTACTCCACACTGGGTACTGTGCTGTCTAGGTCTCCTATCAACAGCGGTTGGTTACATCTCCTGAGTTCTGTAATTATTTCAAGCATGTTTTAATTTTACTAATCCACTTCCTCAGTTTCAGTGAATAAACAGAAAGAATGATGGAGGTTGAGTATGTCCCTGCAATTTTTTAGATTTTTTACTTTTAATTATGTGTGGTGTGGGGGAGGGGTATGTGCACATGAGTGTAGGTGCCTGCAGAAGCTAGAGGTCAGAACTCCCTGGAGTTGGAGTTATAGGCAGTTGTGAGTTGCCCAACATGAGTACTGAGAACCAAACTTAGGTCCTCTGCAAAAAATAGTGTGTGTCCTCAACTGCTGAGTATCTCTCTAGTTCCCCCAGGCCCCAAAAGCAAGTTTTCATTATTAATCTGCATAAAAACAGATGAACAAAAAGGGAGGGCTCCAACCTGTTAGAATGGCTACGATCAAAAACACCAATGACAACCAATGTTGGAGAGGATGTGGAGCAAAGGGACACTCCTCCACTGTTGGTGAAAATACAAACTTGTACAAACACTGTGGAAATCAGTAAGGCAGTTTCTCAGAAAATTAGGAATCAAACTACCTCAAGACCCAGTCATCCCACTCTTGGGCATATACCCAAGGAATGCTGATTCATACCATAAAGATACATGCTCAGCTATGTTCATAGCAGCACTATTTGTAATAGCCAGAACCTGGAAACAACCTAGATGCCCATCAACGGAAGAATGGATGAAAAAAATGTGGTACATATACACAATGGAGTACTACTCAGCAGAGAAAAACAATGAAAGCATGAAATTTGCAAGCAAATGGATGGAACTAGAAAAAATCATCCTGAGTGAGGTAACCCAAACCCAGAAAGACAGTCATGGTATGTACTCACTCATAGGTGGATTCTAGATATAAAATAAAGAACAATCAGACCACAACCCATAGAACCATAGAGGCTATATATATATATACATATATATCATGGAGGTCCCTAGGAGACTGTAGCTTATAATAAATTTCAGTTTTACTCAATTATTGAAAAAAAATAGCCAAATGAATGGAAACACATGAACTATGAACCAAAGGTTGAGGGGCCCCCAGCTGGATCAGGCCCTCTGAATAGGTGAGACAGTTGATTGGCTTGATCAGTTTGGGAGGCAACTAGGCAGTGGGACCAAGTCCTGTGCTCATTGCATGAGTTGGCTGTTTGAAACCTGGAGCTTATGCAGGGACACTTGGCTCAGTCTGGGAGGAGGGGACTGGACCTGCCTGGACTGAGTGTACCAGGTTGATCTCAGTCCTCGGGGGAGGCTTTGCCCTGGAGGAGATGGGAATGGGGGGTAGGCTGGGGGCGAGGGGAGGGAGTGGGAGGGGGTAGAATAGGGGAACCCATGGCTGATATGTAGAACTGAATGGTATTGTAAAATAATATATATATATATATGTGAATTGAATAAAGTTATCAAAGAACTAATAAAATATTTTTAAAATCTAAAAAAAAGAAAAAAAAAGGGAGGGCTCCGAATGTTGCTCAGTTGGCAGAGTGCTTGCCTAGTATGCATGAGGGCCTGGACTCCAGTCATGGAGACCTTCACCTACAATCCCAGAGTTTAGGCAGAGAAAGAAGGACCAGAAGTTCAAGGTCTCTTTAGTTACATAATGTCTTCTAGGCAAGCTGAGCCTCTAAAAACAAAACCAAAGGCCAACAGTACAGTTTAGAATGTAAGACTTGCTGCCAAACCTGAGAACCTGAGTTCAGTACCAGGACCTTATATGGTGGAAGGGGAACACCAAAATCAGAAAATTGTCTTTGACCTCTACATGTGTGCTGAGATGAATGAACCCCACTCCCAACACACACACACACACACACACACACACACACACACACACACACACACGATAGATAATGGATGGATGGATAGATAGATTGATTGATTGAT
Source organism: Peromyscus leucopus (assembly GCF_004664715.2). Lineage (NCBI taxonomy): Eukaryota > Metazoa > Chordata > Mammalia > Rodentia > Cricetidae > Peromyscus > Peromyscus leucopus. The sequence continues at coordinate 48,290,317 of NC_051067.1, forward strand.
AAAGATAGATAGATAGATGATAGATATAGATTGATTGATAGAGATAGATGATAAATAGATAGACAGACAGACAGACAGATGTAAAAGGGGTTGTTTTATTTTAAAAAAGAAAAGAATAAATGATTACTAAGCTTATACTGCTGTCCCTGGTATGGTATCAATAACAGACATCTTAAAACATGAAAGAAAAATGTGGAAGTTGTAAGATCTAAAGTGAGTTGATTGGTCAGCTGTACTAAGACAATAAAACCACATTGATTTCATACTCAGTAAGTGTTTTCATTTGAACCAATATCATTGCAGTGATGATAAATAAGTTTTTTGCCAAATCTGACACACATACACATCCATCCAGGGACAACCATGGGGAGTAGGCTAGACCGCTTAGTTTAACACTAAAACCAGTATCTTTGAACACAATGCATACATATCATGTAGGACTTGCTGGGTTTTCTCTGTTGTAGACTATTACTTTAAGGTGTGTTACTTTTGTCTATGTTGCACTTGTTTAACTCTGTGAAGCTGTGTTACTGTGCCTGTCTAAAACACCTGATGGTCTAATAAAGAACTGAACAGCCAATGGCAAGGCAGGAGAAAGGATAGGCAGATCTGGCAGACAGAGAAAACAGAGAAGGAGAAGTCTGGGAGGAAAAAGAAAGAAGTAGCCAGAGAAGGAAGAGGACATCAGGGACCAGCCACCCAGCTACACAGCCAGCCACGGAGTAAGAGTGAAAGTAAGATTTACAGAAGTAAGAGAACAGAAAAGTCCAGAGGCAAAAGATAGACAGGATAATTTAAGTTAAGGAAAGCTGGGAAGCTAAAACTGGCCATTCATAATTAAAAATAAGCCTCCACATGTGATTTACTTGGGTAGAGGGCCCCCAAGAGAGCCAAGAAAGGATCTCTCCCCCCTCCCTGTGTGTGTGTGTGTGTGTGTGTGTGTGTGTGTGTGTTACCACAGGTCAAACACACTTACTAGGTAAGCACTCCACCACTAGGCTCTACCTCAGGCCCTCACTGTGTGTTTTTACTAAGGGTTTTTTTTTTTTTTTCTTCTCTTGGCCCAGAATGTTCTTTCCTGGTGTCTGTTCGTAATTTCCCAGAGGCTGTTGCCTCCATTGCTGTACTTTTAAACTGTACCAGTGCCTGCCTTTCTCATTACCCTTACTGTTCTTGAAATTTGACTTTTTTTTTCAGCTCTGAAAATGGAACCCAGGTTCCATGGAGAGCTGGATCACTGAACTCTAGTTCTAGAAATGTGCTTATTTCTCAGAGAATGTTCTTATCTAAATGAGAATGACGGAGAACGGCGACACTTCATCTCCAAAGGAATTCCACTTAGCTTCCTTTGACAGGACGGCCAGTCAGCCTGACTGCCACGCAGGTCTGCTTTAAGTGCCTGCTACTGGCCCTTGTGCTAATTCAGCTGACCCCTTTTCCTGGGGTCATCAACATTCTTTCATTTGGATTGCTTCATGCTCATGAATGTAAAGAAGCATTTGTTCCTTCACTGGAGATAAAATTAACCTAGAGGACGACGTAACTTACTGTATGTACAGAGCAGAGCAGGGAGGACACAGGGAACTCCAGATTTCATATTCCCAGGTGGATCACAAGGAAGTGCACACTATAAAACTTGCTAACTGGATTTCTCAAGGGGATTTTCTCCTCACAGCATTTTCCAGCATCTAATTTTAGATTCATGTGTTATTAGCACTGTCGTGTTTCAGCCATTTTACAACTTCTGTGGAAACCGTACTTTCGCTGCAGGGCAGAGTCAGGCATCCTCTTGCAGGGTCCTTGTGGTACTTTCATCATCTAAAATTACTCCGAGGGAATTCATGTCCAGCTCTATTACCATAATGAAGACTCGTATTTAATATACACAATTACCTTTGAGGGGAAAGAGTGGGAGTTAGGATCGTCACATGATCTAGTAATCTCACTCCGGGGAGCATACAGAAAGAAGTGGCAAGCAGGGTCTCTGACATCTGCATCCAATGTTATTCCAGTGTTGTTCACAACAGCCAAGGACAGAAGCAACTCAAGCATGCACTGATGATTCCGTGGGTAAAAGGCAAGTGATGTGTACACACAACAGAAAAAAGGGGAAAGGAAAGAGATTCTGACAAAATACTGTAATGAACATACCATGAGGATGCTTACAGGAAGTGAAGAAGTAAGCCTACCACAAAGGATACATACTGTGTAATTCCGCTTCTATGATGCATCTAGAAGAGTCAAATACACAGAGACGAGTGGGGAATTAGTATTTCATGGGACAGGGTTTCCAGTAGGGAAGCTGAAGTTGTGGTAAAAGATGGAGATGATGATTGCTAACAATGTGCATGTTCTTATGACCACTGATCTGTACACTTACATGTGGTACTTGCTTACCATGCAATCACAAGGTCCTGAGTTTAATTCCCAGCCTCACTGTGAAAATCTGGGCTTGCCAATGTACCCTTGTAGTCCCAGTGTGGGGGAAGTGGAGACAGGAGGATCGCTGGCACCAATTGGCCAGCCAGCCTAGATGAATGGTCCAGTGCCAGGTCCCAATGAGAGTACCCTATCTCAGGTAATAAGGTGGATGGATCCGGAGGAACAACAGAAGCAGTTGACCTCTGCCCTCCACACACAAGCATGTATGTGCATATGCATGCACACTTGCACACACATGCACCTATATGCCTGTGAACATACATACAAATAAATGTTAAAATAGTAAATTTTGTTATGTATACTTAAATATGCGTGCATGAGTAAGAAGCAGAACAATTAACCCTACTATGGAAGGCGGACAGACAAAGCTTCCCAGAGGAGACAGCTTTGTTTAGACAAATAAAGGATTGGCAGCAAAACAAAAGGAAAAGATATTCCAGAAGAGGGAACAGCACAAAGAAACAGGAAAGTGATTACAAAGTCCTATTAAGGAACAGCAAAAAATGTAGGTTAACTCCAGCTTGGGTCTTTGCAGGTAAGTTCCAGATGAAGGCTGCAGTGTGTGTGTGTGTGTTTGTGTGTGTGTGTGTGTGTGTGTGTGTGTGTGTGTGTGTGTGTGTGTGTGTGTTCATGCAGATACCTTTGTATGGAGGCCAGAGGACACCTTCAAGAACCAAGAGGGTTTTGAGACAGGGTCTCTCAATAATCTAGAAGTTACCAAGTAGGCTAGGTTGGCTGGACAGCCAGCCCTAGAGATTGTTCTGTCTTTCTCTCCAGCCTTGGGATTGCAGATGCACATCCCTAGATCAGGCTTTTAAAATAAGTTCTAGGGCTAGAACTCAGGTCCTCTCACACGCTCAGCAAGCACTTTCCTAACTGAGCTGTCTCCCCAGAGGGGCCACTGGAGTCTTTCAGACTGGAGAGATGACCAGCTTGCATTTAGAAAGATCATGCTGATGGCTGAATAAAGAATGAATGGGCGGTGGTAGGGACTGGAGCAATGGCAGTGATGAGGAGGTGCCTGTGTATCTCCGCCCCTCGCCCCAAGCCACGCCCCTCGCCCCAAGCCACGCCCCCCGCCCCAGGCCAAGAGACTCAGTGAGGCCTCAAACTGAGAAGAGGTAAGGATGGAGATGGGCACTGGGGAGAATGCAGGAGACCAGACAAGGGTAAGACAGCAGCTTGTGGAGCAGCAGATAGATGGTAGAAGAGTTGTCTTTTTATTCACTCCCGAGTTTTCTACCCTCAGCCAAGCTGACTCCTCCACATCCTCAGTGTCCCAGCTTACAGAGAAACAGATCCTGGTTCCTTGCATTTAGTAGGGCCTAGAGTCCCTTGTAACCCCGGCTATACTTAAACTCACTGTATAGCTGAGATTCCAATCCTTGTGCCTCCACCTCCCAAGTGCTAAGATGTGCCACCACACAGTTTTTGTGGTACTGGGGATCAAACCCAGGGTTTCCTGCATGCTAGGCAAGCATTCTGGCAACTGAGCCACATCTTCGGCTCCAAAAGTACACTTTGAAAACGCTCAGTTTCGTGTGCTTTGTTTGGTCACATCCCACACAAACCCATCTGCACCCATTTATCGAGTGGCCCTTTCTTAACTCCATCATGTCCAACACAACCCAAATTTCCTGGCACCAGAAAATCAGGACTGGCATCTCTCCAATGAGGGCCTTCAGCTCACACAGCTCATGCCTTTATTCCTCTTGCCTCATACCCTCTCTGAGGTTTCTCCAGGGCACCAACCACCCTCTGAACAGGCAGTGTGCAAGAACCAGCATCCTATGGCACCAGTGCTGCCAAGGATTCTCTTTATCATTACCCTGTCCGGTGGTACCCAAGCTCTCAACCCATGCCCAGCCTGCCTGCCCAAGCTGCCCATGCTTTCTGCCGGCACTGAGCAGTCTCAGAAACATGTTTGCCTACCTGCGCCGTAATTACCTTCTTCAGATGAGGAAGGAAAGCTTTCCTTTCGCAGTGACTCGATAGACACTTTCATTGCAGCCTAATTAGCACACATCTGCTCAGTTGCAGCAGAAGGGCTCCATGCTGTTAAGCAAGCTGGGTCTCTTGTTTGCAGTTAAATCCTGGCTTCCTCTCAGCTGACTTACGGTGGCATCATTTTGCCAGTATTAGAGGAACACGAACAGTTGAGTCAAACAGCCTTAGGTCCTATTGGATAACCAGGGTGAACCCTGCTGTGCCTTCTGATGTCACCTGAGGAAGACACAACAGTAGATGGTGAAGGCAATCAGTGACTCTCAGTCACTACAAGTACCCGATGTCTCCACGCAAGAATGGCTAAGCTGTGGAAAGAGGCCAATCCATCAACCACGCTGGCACTCCACCGGCTCTTCTCAAAGCCAAACTGTCCTTGGGAATGGCTTTCCGAAAGCCCCATACTGCTGTTTCACCCTCTGATGGTGCTGGGAAATCTCCATGGAATGGCGCTCTCCCCCTCTGGCTTTCTGGCAAGGGGCCATGGTGGAATCACATGGGGAATTTGGCAGAGCCAGCCCCGTCGTTCCTTTGCAGTGTGTCTGCAGGGAGGATGGCGAGTTAGAGATTTCATGGTGACTCTTCTGAGTCATTGCTCCTGGATGCTCCTGCAGAGGGGCAAGCCTTAATTATGTCCCTGAAAGCATCTTCATGACTCGGGTAAAGAAGTCTTTGGTCCTTGGAGGAACCAGATCCACTGCCTCTAGCCTTCTAGCTGCAAACTATCACTAGACATATAATGTCCTCCATCTGCCCTTCCTTTATGCTGACACCTACTTGTCTTCTTTATTCTTATGCTATGGTTTCCTTTTTTATATACTCATTATTAAACTGCTGTTATTTTTATTCCATGTCAGGTATGGATTTCTGAATATTTGTGCATGTATGTTCAAGTATATGTGTGTGTAGGTGCATGTGCACATGGATATTGTTTCTCAAACACTGTCCTTTTGGAGTTTTTCTTGAGACAGGGTCTCTCACCAGGCAAAGCTGACTGGCCAACAAGCTCTAAAGATATTCCTGCCTCCAACTTCTCTTCAGTGGGATTACAGATACAGGATTAAGTAGAATTGATGCCACACCTAGCTTTTACATGGGTTCTAAGGGTCCCAACTCAAGTTCACAGGTGCACACTTTACCAACAGAGCTGTCTCCTTAGCACCTTGGCTTTTATTGTCTATAGCCTTCAGTCAGTTTTCCTCTTGAAAAAATAAAGAACTTCCTCTCTATCCATTGTATGTCCCTGGGTGTAAATCCAAGTCAGTGAGCTCCAAGTTCAGTGTGAGACCATATCTCAAAATAGAAGGCAGAGAATGGTTGAGGAAGACATCCAACGTTGACCTCTGACTTTCACGTGCACTGTTCCAGTTTGCCTTTCTCTTACCCTGATAAACACCACAACTAAGAGCAACATGGGGTCAGGGAGGGTTTATTTCACTTAAATTTATAGTTCCTCACTGTAGGAAGTCAGGGAGGTCAAGCAGGGATGTAGCATGAATCTTAAAAGTTCTTATTAAAAAATTAAACCTGAGGCCAGTTATTGGGGTGAATGCTGGAAGATCAGAGAAGCAGAACAGGCCACAGCCAATCTCACCTGGCCGACTTCTCAGCTGATCCTCTTTCCTCAGACTGGAAACCTCTCAGTCCTCATCCGGAATGAATCTCAGCTGAACTGTTGCTCAGACGCCTAGAAGCTTAACCAGCTAGTTCCTGGTCCTCATGCCTTATATACCTTTCTGCCATCACTTCCTGGGATTAAAGGCATGAGTCACCATGCCTGACTATTTCCAGTGTGGCTTTAAACTCACAGAGATCTGGATGGATCTCTGCCTCCCAAGTGATACGATTAAAGGCGTGTGTGCCACCATTTTCTGGCCTCTATATCTAATGGCTGATCTGTTCTCTGACCCCAGATAAGTTTACTAGGGTGCACAATATTTGGGGGAACACAATATCACCACACAGGAGCAGAGACAGGAACCATAGAGGAAGGCTGCTTCTTGGCTTACATCCTCTGGCTTGTTCTTAGCCACTTTTCTCTTTTTCTTTATTTTAAATAATTTATTTATTTGTATTTTATGTACACTGGCGTTTTGCTTGCATATATGTCTGTGTGAGGGTGTGGGATCCCTAGGAACAGGAGTTAGACAGTTGTGAACTGCCATGTGGTTGCTGGGACTTGAACCCACATTCTCTGGAAGAGGAGGCAGTGGTCTTAACTGCTGAGCCGTCTCTCCAGAAGTTTTTGTATATAAACTCTCCCAGTCAGCTTTTGTATATAACCAGGACCAGGAGCACCTGCTGTGGGGTGATACTACCCACAGTGGGATGGGCCCTCCTACATCAATGAGTAATTTTTATGCCCCAAGACACACCACAGGCCAACCTGATCAAGGCAATCTCCCCAACTGAGACTTCCTCTGGTGCTTTCAGACTGTGTCAAGTTGCTCGCTGAAATTAACTTGGAGATAAACATGTGTTCATATGTAAACACACACACACACACACACACACACACACACACACACACACACACACACACCACTGTCAATGTGTACCTCTAGGAAAGGATGGTGATCTCTCTTTAATTTGAGGCATTTTTAGCTGTTTCACATCATAGCTACCCCCAAACTCTCTGAAGTATCTTGAATACTCTGAAAACTTCACACCTCTTGGTGTTTCTTGTATCTCTCATGGTGCTTCCTGCCTCATTTAACTCTGCCTCCGTGGGATCACCTGCCACATCCCTGTGCACTGAATTAATATTGTTTTCTGAGGGCTTCTGGAGGCAAGCCTGTCTCAGCCCTGTTATGGACATGAAGGCCTTTAAGTCATATGAAATGTGTTCATCTGGAAGCTGGTATCCCTCTGCAGCTTGCAGCATTTTAAAATTCTTCTGATGCACAGAGTGATACCAGGTGGCCAGGCAAAGTGGGTACTGTTGCAAAAATGGGCCAATTTCATATAAAATATACAAATACAACCAGTCACCTCATATGACCTTTTGTTAAGTTAAGCTCTGAATTTGGACTCAAAAAATATCAACAAGTAAAGAAAAGAATCAAGATGGGTAATAGAAGAGCTTCCTCCAAATATTTTATCTTTTATCTGAGACAGAAAACACATTCTACTAGAACTGTTACAGTGTGATGGACCTAAGTTTTCCCCTCATGATGGCCAGGAAGCAGAGAGACAGAGGGACCTTAGACAAGGTCCATCCTTCAAAACCATGCCCAGGGGCCCACTTCCTCCCATCAGGCCCCACCTTCCACAGCTTCAACCAGTTGTCACTAGTCCATCCAATTTTCAATCCATCGGTGGATTAAAACATTGATTGGATAGGTCCACAGGAGCCTTCGAGGGGACAGTTCAGATTCAAACCATGACAGCCATGCTATCTGTAAGCACACGTGTCCTGACAGTAATAAAGATATTCTGAAGAGATATTTGTGCCCCACCCTTTGGGTATCAAATCATTGAAACAATGGATCCCAAGAAGTTGGAATTTCCTTAGAACACTCGTGCTAGGAGAAGAAAAGGGCTAAAGCCTGGTGACAGCCAGAGGAGAAATTTGTCTCCTAGGAAGAGATTTCACACAGTTCTGACAACTTACCAGAACATCTTGTAGGCGAGAGTAGCCAAGACAATGATGGGTCAGTGATGGGTAGACTGTACCCTGACCAGGACTGCTTAATTATCTTATCTCTTGCCTTATTTAGACCAGAACCCTATGTCAGGACCTCCCAAAATGGGCTTGGGAGGCAGGTCACTAGAACTCTTTGTTGCTCTTCCTGATGTGGCCACAGCGAATGAATTTCCTTCCTCTGTCTTCACTATCATTTGTTTATGGGCCCATCATAGGGAAGTGGCTCTGACCCTAATGGAGGTAACAGAAGGGTGAGAGACCAGCAATGTAGGGAAGACCTGGGAAAACTCCAGATAAGCTGTCATTAACCCTCTTTTCAGGAAGAACTATAAACTCTCAGCCAACCTCCCAGAATTCCAAGACCCCTGCTAAGGAACCTTCACAGCTGAGTCATGAAGTTGAAGACCAGCCCAGTCACACTGGATATCAAAATGAAGGGCTATAAAGATCCTGGGATGATATTAACAGTGTGGCATGTAGTCTACCTGTGTTAGGCCTTCTGACAGAGCCTTAAACATCAGTAATTTGAGTAAATAAACAGAATGAACTGGGAAACCTATCTAAACTGTCTGGGGTTTTAGTCAAAGACAAGTTCAGGAGCCAAGGAGAGGGCTCAGTGGGGAAAGGCGCTTCCTGCTGCGTCCCGCAACCCGAGTGTGATCCCAGGACCTGTTAGCCAGGGACACACACACTATTGTAAAACTCCTTTTGGTTGAACTATGAATTCTAGTAACTACAATAATTGATTTCTAGGAGTAAATAAACTTGTTTCTCTAAATTCTCGACAGCCCTGCTCTGTAGACCCCCATAACGGCTAGCCAGGAACTTTGTTTATTAATGACCTGACTTTTTTTCTGATTTATTTTATTTTATGTGTGTGTTTGGGCTGCATGTACATGTGTGTGCCATGTTTGTGCTGAGTGCCTGCAGAAGTCAGAACAGGGCATCAGATCCCATGGAACTGGAGCTACAGATAGCTGTGAGCCATCCTGTGGGAATAGAAGCTATGAGCCATCCTGTGGGAATAGAACCTAGGTCTTCTGCAAGAACACGTGCTTTTAACTGCTGAGCCATCCATCAGATCAGCCCCATCTTACATTCTTTAATAGACAGCTCACTGGTCACTCCGAACAATGGCCAACTTCAGATTTAAAAAAAAAAAAAAAAAACCTCTAGATCTGCGTCCCACAACCCTTTTTCTGACCTGTATCCACCTCAGCTTGTAAGGGTCGGGGCTCTGATTCTTAGAGACCTCTTCTTCAGGTTTTTCCAAAAACAAAGGCCTTCATTGTCTTACGTTGTTTGTTCCCTTGTCCGTTTTTCCTTCTCAATAACCTTTCTGGTGGAAAGAAAGAACCAACTCCCCAAACTCCTGTGAATTATCTTCTGACATCCACTGTGTGTGTATGTGTTGGTGTACACACACATACGTATACACACACACGTGCAAATATATACGTAAGGCTAAAAATACAATAAATTTTTTTACAGGAAGCTCCATTTGAAGGGACAGTATGGTGGTGGCAACCACTCATCCACCCAGCGGCTATCTGTTATAAAATAAATAATGATTGCTTAGTTTGCTCTTGGGAAATTCCTCCATTTGGTTGGGGCAGTTCCTGCAGCAAATATCAACAATGCTTCTTCCCCTTGAGTCTTTTGCAAAGTTTTCCTGTATCTGAAGCTTTCCCAGTGTCAACTGTGTCACAGAGGCTAGGCTCACACTTGTCTGTTTCCGGCCTGCCCCAAGAGTCATATCTTGATTTAGGATAAATGAGGTGACATTCTCCATAGGTCCCACTGCCTGGGTCGTATGGGATATTTCATGGGGTCTGAGGTTACCACACTGTGTCATATGGAACTAAATGCATCTGAGTGGAAATGCCAGAATAAGAAGTCTTCACACTGTAACCACGAGGAACAGTTAAAAAAGGCAGAAATTTTGTCTAGAAGATAAATAGAAGGTGATAGACAGGAAAGGCTGTCACGTGGACAGAGAAGCAGGTTAGACACCAATCCAGGGGGGCTTCCATGTTTAAAGGGCAGCAGGGTCAGTTTAACTCTGCACTTGCAGGAAGAGCTAGACAGGGAGCTAGCTCTCTGTTTGTACCTTTATTCACATGTCCCTGCCTTCTGCCCCTCACCCACGCTTGCTGCCACCCCAGAGGGGCCGCAAGTACCCAAAGGACAGCTGTGCCAGACTGACCTTCAAATCGCATCACCCTGCCAAACTCTAGGTGCCAGCAAATGTCTTCATATATGAAGATGAGAAAACTTAGAATTACCATTACTCCTTCCCATTCATCCTTGTTTCCCAGAATCCTTAGGGGCTGGTGAATGTTAGGCTTCCACGCTGCACCCCCCTTCTCCTCCATCCTCCTCACCCTATTTATCTATTGGAAAAGCAAGAATATCCAATGTAGATAAAGACCTCTGCCCTTTGACAGCCTTTGTTACCATCTGGGTCAACAGGCAGGAGTCCCTGTGTTCACTGGACATGTTTTGTAGGGGAAATAATCTGTATACCACATACTATATTTTTTAAAAGAGGGTGTCTAGCCCAGGCTGGCCTCAAACTTGATATGTAGCCAAGGATTACCTTGAACTTCTGATCCTCTTAACTTCCAAGTACTGGGATTCCAGATGTGTACCTATATAGTTTATGAGGAGCTGGGTTTGAATCTAGGACTTCATGTATGTTAGGCAACACTCTACAAACACAGCCTTCTCTCTAGACCCTTACTTGCTCTGTTCTGTTCTAAGAGCTGGAATTCCTGCAGAAGCCCAGAAAGTTTTATATTTATTTAGTACTCAAGCTGTGTACCCAGACCACAGACCCACTCTCCAATGCCCAACCCTGGTTAGGAAGACAGTGTACAGCTATGAGGCCAAGGTATTTCTCAGTATCCAAAGGTCAAGAGAAAGGGGATAGCTCAGAGTCCACATTCATCCTCTTCCAAAGTGACTTAATAAAGATCACTATGAAGACAGAGGCTACCAGAAACTGTCAGGAGATACAAGAAGATCACAGGGAGAGCTGGAGGCAAGGAGGTTGGCAAAGGCTGAGTGATGATGGGAGCCAGTCCAGGACCTGTCAGTCCTGTCAGGTAAGACAGGAGAGGGGAAAGTTCATGGTCGGAGTCTCTGGGAAAATAAATAGAATTCATTTGTTGATCTTTGGCTAGACACTGTTCTTTTGAAGGGCAGAACAGACCCTCCATGGGGGTTCCTGAACAGTGACTGCAGAAGCATGTCCCTCCTGGGGGAAGGAGAAGACTGGGTCTAAACAAATGCTTCCCATGGCTTTATGAACATCCTGGATGACTACTGTTTGTTTATGAAATTCATAAAGCTAATGAAGCAAGTGGATACACATGATTATTAAATCCACAACTGAAGCATGTATAGATGTATATATGTATAGCATGTGTAGAATGCATATGATGGGATCATGAAGGATGACTACTGGCATCACACAAATGCAGACACTCAATTATATTACCAGGTGAACTTCTCCCTGGGCATGAAGCTAGGGATGTAGCTCAGTTAGTGGATGCCTGCCTAACATGCATGAAGCCCCGGGTTGAACCCCAAGTACCACCTGAGCATAGTGGAATATGCCTATATTCTAGCACCAGGAGACAGAGGCAGGGAGATCAGAAGTTCACGCTCCTCAGCTACATAGTGAGTTCAAGGCAGTAAACAAGCAAACAAACAAATACTAAAACATTCTTTCCAGATAGCAGTGATACTAAATCTGGTTGAACATTCCTGGAGGATTTATCTTTCAGTAAGAAAGGTTTCTAGGGCTGGAGAGATGGCTCGGCAGTTAAAAACATTCTTAATCTTACAGAGGACTCAGATTCAGTTCCCAGCATCCACAAGACAGCTCACAGCCACCAGTGACTTCAGTTCCAGGGGCTCTGATGCCTTTTTCAGGCCTCTGAAAGCACTGAACACATGTAGTGCATATGCTTTTCCTTTTTTCAGGGAAGGCTTCAGTGATCTGAGAAATCTTCAAGGAAATGAGTTTCAGGAACTGTTACTAGTAACTTGTCTCGGGATCTAAAGAATGTCTAGCTATTCTTGTTCTCCTTCCCCTGGGTGGGAAAAGAAGGCACAGTGTTAGACGGGAGCTGGTGATTTACCACTGCTGACTTTATTCAGAGCACGTGACTCTGTGAGCCTCAGGCCCACTCTATGTTAGGGATAACCTTCAGAGTTAGGACTGCCAGTGATGACCACTGTGTCCTGCTCACAAAGGATATAGTATGGACAGTCTATGATTTTAAATAAGTGGTCAATGGAGTGCAATAAAATATAACTGCTGTAAGAATCCCATAATCATCATCTCTAGAGGAAGAAGAAGATTGACTTTGCAGTCCTGCTTACTGTGGATGAGAATCTGCTGCTGCTCTCTCCTCGCTGACTTCACTTGGCCTCTCAAGGCTTCACTGGGTGATTCTAGACCACACCCTCATCTAAGTGAGTCTTCTTATCTTACCAACTTCAACTTAGAACCTTATTCTTATAGTCCCTGAAGAGACTTGCATCCCTCCCTCCCTGCTCCTGTCTCTCCCCATATCATGTTCTTATCACCACATATAAGGATGCATCTGCTCGCTCTCCTTTTGTCTTTCCACTGCCTGCTAATCTCCGTGGAAACAGAGGCAGCCCTTTCTGACTCATTGCTACATCCTCCAGTGCCTGATCCTGATGCCTTCCTCATGAGAGAAGCCACAAAGGCGTGTGTTGAATGAGAGAACCGCCATCCCACTCTCCCTCCCTTCAGTGCGGCGGTGTGTCACCCAGAACCATGTGACACAGAGAGGTAGTTGTCTATTTCTGTGATCTCTCCTTACCTTTGTTCTCTTCCTCATTTGAGCTTCCCCAGGCCATTTCTGATGTCTTTCCCAATTCCCCAGCTCCTACGGGCTGGCTGGCTTCCTGCAGCTCACAGATGAAGTGCCTGCTGCCTTGTACTGTTCCTAGAGTTTGACGTGTCCCTCCCACCTTAGGGACCATGCTCTACTTGACACTAATTTGTGTCAAGTGGCCCTGTCTCAGGGGACTCAGCTGAGAGCCATTTATTTCATACCTCTGTATTAGGTGCAGGTGCTATGTCAAGCATGATACAAAGGAGGATGAGATGCGGGATTTCAGTGGTCTGGTGGGGAAGCAGACGATGATAGCATTAAGTAACAAGGATGGTGGCTGATATCAACTGTCAACTCAACAGAGTCTAGAATTACATAGGAGACATGTTTCTGGGTCTGTCTGCAAGGGGGATTCTAGATTTGGTTAATTGAAATGGGATGATCCATCCTAAACTTGGATGACACTACTCTACAGTCAGGAGTGAAGAGAAAAAAAAAGGAACAAGCAAGCTGCACACCAGTTTGCTTCTCTCTGCTTCCTGACATCAGACACTGCGACCCTACCTTGACTTCCCTACCATGATGCGCTGTACCCTAACACTGTTGGTCAAAATAAACCTTTTGTTCTTGAGTTGTGTTTAATGTGTACTTAATTTTTCTTCTTTAAAAACTCAGTTTATTCCTGTGTTATATATAATATATTCTAGTGGCACTCTTCGCCCCACAAAGTTCCTTTGGTTAGGTATTTTATCATAACCGAGAGAAAAGCGAGTAATACAAAGGCTAGCGTTTTGCTTCATGAAACAAAAAGACAGTGGGGAAGAATTCTTACCCAGTTGGAGAGGGAGGAAGGACAAAGAAGGCTTAACGGAGGAGGTGACCTGTGGCAATGGCCTTCAAGCAGAGCGAGCAGCCTCAGCCCACACATGGAACTGAAAGGTGGTATTTTATAGAAAGGTGTCAGCAATTCAGTACTGATAGAAAAAAGTACAGGTCAGAAAGTGCTGTGTATTAGTCAGAGATATGTGCTGGGTCCAGAGCAGGGAAGGCTCTGGCATCCTGGTGGGAAGCTAGATGTGTAGTGAGAGGTCACTGAGTGAGTAATGAGAGGTCACTGAGATGTGTAAGTAGCAAGAGGTCACTGAGATCTAGATATGTAAGTAATGAGAGGTCGCTGCAAGTATTAGGTGGGGATTGGAGCGAGGAGGCATTGGATTTGAGAGATACACAGAGCATGTGAAGTATGACCAGGATCTAACCCAGTTTGGCGATGGTGGAGATGCAAGTTTACAGACAGGCTTAAGAGCCTCAAAGACAGAAAACTGGCAGGACGGATTACTGTTTCAGCACAGGACAGTTATAGGGTGGAGGGGTGAAACCAACAGAGACTGAGGATGGCTTGGGACCCCAGGAAGCAGAAAGGACTATGCATGGGGTGCTACTTATGGTGGAGATACGTTGAATCTGAAGTGCTAGTAGAAACTTGTGAGAAACAGACTGAAAGTTGGGGTTGGAATTCTAGATTTTAGAGTCATTGGCTTAAAAGTGCCTTAAACTGATGAAAAAGAGAGCCAGCCCTCTGGAGAGTATGTTGGACTGCAAATAGTCAGGAGACATAGATGGGCTCCTTGAGGAGAGGAGAGGGAGTAAGAGACCACTAGTTACCTGTCCAGCATTCCCACTTTCTTCAGAAGGCCCTCATCTTGGGTACCAATCTCTAATAGACTTTGCCTGTATTTATGTCTTTACCCTTCTACAAAGTCCCAATTGTTGATCAGTAAGTGGAGACAGGGGGATGGAGTTCTTTAAGGAGGAGGGGTAGATGGCTGTGTTATGTACCCCTCATGAGTCGGTTGCCAAATACTTCTTTCAATCTTCCTCACCAGACTCACAGACAGAAAGGCAGCCACGGTGTTGGCTGTTAGCTACACAGGGATGTGACAAATTTTGAAAGAGAGTAATCCCCTTTTGATCACGACCAGATTTGAACAAGCTCTTCAGGAATTAATTTTGGGTTCCCTCTGGAGCCCCCGTGAAACTGAACAAATAATGTTGCTGAGAAAGGCAGGGTGTTCACATCATGCCGATAAGCACACTTTGTTCTGGGATTTGGGCATGCGTGGGAGAGAGAAGCACACTTTGTGATGCTCACAATACACATAAGACATTCCAAGGAAGGATGGACACGCTTTTAAGGCCATCCCTACATTTACCTCATGATTTCTGAGTTTAACTAGTATATTAAGACACACTTTCCTGTTAAAGAATTCTATTATGTCACTTCACCAGGCATAATATAGTTACTTGTACTCCTACTGTGACAGAATACACAGCAGGCAGATCCACATTAGCTACTTTTACTCCTACTCTAACAAAATACACAGCAGCAGCGACCGAGGAGGGGGGGGGTTGTTTTGGATATAGTCCATCACGGTAAAGAAGACGTGTCGGGGAGTGTTGCTAGGACTCCTCTCCTCTCTGTGGACCAGGAAGCAGAAAGAGGAGGGCCAGAAGTGGGACCAGGCTGTAACCTTCAGGGCCTGCCTCCAGTCATCTGTTTTCGGCCTGCTAGGCCTCTTAAAGCTTCCACAGTCCCCCAAAACAGTGTCATCCCATTGGGGCCAATGTGAGAGATGTTTTTGTATCCAAAGCACGACAAGATCCATGACTCATCTTATTGACTGTTCGTTTTATAGAAAGCCTTTTCTGAAAATTTTGGTGATATTTCATTTTCTGTAATTATAACAAAGGCCAGATAATGATGATCTATTATACAGTCACCAAAAATAAAATATGCAATTCTATTACCCTATTGAGGTATTGGCGTAGGTACAGAATCATCTAGAATTACTATATATGCCTGCTGGTATGAGTGTATAACCAAGAATTCTGTTTTAAATTAGAAATGATATCTTTATTTATAAAACTAAGTGCCTATCCACAGGCTATGGTGTGCTCTTCAAGGACATGACCCCAAGGATCTGAAGACCCTCACTGGGTTCTACTCTTAAAGATTCCATCACTCCCGAACAGTGTAAAGTTGGGGACCTACCCTTCAACACATGGGCTTTGGAAGGCCCTCCAGATTGAGAATACAGCAGCATCAGTACCCCTAGTTCTGAACTAGTCCCTGACCCACTCCCAGAAATCTAGATTTGATCTCCAGACAGCTGTATAGATCTAGAACTTACCAAGGTGCAAACTCTCAGACTTCTGCAGCCCCACTGCACAGAGGCATGTTTCTGAAGAGCCCCGCATAAAGTCAACTGTCTCTTTACAGTTCCACTTAAAACCTTAGTAGGAATCTCAGAGAGAATCCTTGGTTCCCTCCTCATCTGCACCATTTCCCTCTGATCCCCACCTTGAAAAGGCATACCAACACAACAAAGAGGGGATAGGGCTAGAGAGATGTCCCAGTGCTTAAGAGCACTGATTGTTCTTCCAGAGGGCTCAAGTTCGATTCCTAGAACTCACATGAAAGATCTCTAACTCCACTTACCAAATTAAACCATCTGTAACTCCTGTTCCAGGGCTGGCTTCCATGGGTATTGGGCATGCAAGTGGTACATAGACATATATCCAGACAAAACACTCATATACATATAAAAACAAAATAAATCTTTGGGAAAAAAGTATTGTGGGGTATCTGCCAAAGAAGACTGCTCAGGCCGGGTTTAAGCCAATAGAAAGTGTCTTTATTAGCCAGTTGGAGACTACACTGGGTGTTCAGGATCCCAGTGTAGCACTGAGCCTCTCTCAGGGAGAGCTTTTAAGCATAAAAACCATGTTCTGGATTGACACATTCCATTTAACAGGAACAGTTAGCCAGAAACAGAACTACAGAAGCCAAAAAAAGCAAGGTTAGAACATTTAAAGACTTTCCCAGAACTGTGGGTTTTGATGGATTAGGTTTTTGTTTTCATTTTGGCAGGTGATACTGCCTATGTTCTGAGTTTTATGGCCTGAATGGTATTTCCATTATGGAGTCAGTTGTGCTAAGGTCTGGGGGGCCTACTAAGGTCTGGGGCCCCATTACAAAAGAAAAAAGGAGAGGAGAGAATCTGTAAGAAAGAATAGTAATTGAATGGAGAATGAGTTTGACATGTTTCTGGGCTTAGGAAGTCCAATATGGTAGCCTTGTAGGAGACAAGAAGACAGCGAGAAGCCACCTGTGGATGGGGGCAGGATGTGGTAATTTTCAGAAGCATATGTGCACATGTTGGGCCGGAAGCAGTGTGGCATCAACATCTCCCTTCATGAGCTCACTGGTATACTGGGCACAGCCTTCCCAATGCTGCACTGAGAGCATCCTGCAGCTGTCAATATTTCCAGATGCTGGGGTTGGGACACTGTGTCTCTTGCACCTGCAGGTGATTCCAACCCCTCGTTGTCATGAGCGTAAGTTAATTGTGGCTGGTGTCAACTCACAACCCTACTTTCTGGGACTCATACTCCAGCAAACAAAGTCTTAACTCCCTAAGACTCAGCAGCCTAGAGTTAGGAAGCTTCAGCTCCTCATTCCTCATATCAAGGAGGGCTACTCCATGAGAGGTCAGCTTGAAGTTGGTCTCTGGCTGAGACCACAGCCACGCTTGTTTCCGTGATTCAGTGACTTGCCTTTCTGGGAGGTGATACTAAAATCAATCCCTGTGATCGGGGCTTGGTGGTGGGAGCAGCCTGACTCAGTACATAAGGGGGGGGGTGCTTTGGGAGATGACTGAGATCAGGAACTGCTTGGGGTGGACCCCTTGTTTGAACACTGGGAGAAGAAGAGAACGATGAGGGTAGAGAGGAAGAGGAGGAAGAGGAAGAGGAAAGAGAAGAAAAAGAAAATACAAGAGAAGACTGGGGCACATACCTGTGTACACTCTCTCTGTGTGTCTCTCTCTGTCTCTCTGTCTCTCTCTGTCTCTCTCTCTCTCTCATTCCCTGGAGTACTTAAAGATTTTGCCAGAAAGAAGGCCAACATCAGATACGGTCTTCTACTTTGTTTCTGAGCAAGCACGGCAAGCAGAGTCCAAACGACTTCTTTTCTTTATAACTTACTGAGCTACCAGCAACAGAAAATGGCTTAAGACACATACTGACTGGTTTCTCTGACTATAGGAGCACTCAATATCTGCTAGTATTTGGCTAGAAAGACAGACCACTGGCTTAAGTCACACTGTGTGCATGTAGAGGGGAAGCAGGGTTCATCTACCATCATAAATGAACTTGAACATGAGCCTGAATTGTTTGGCAGACGGACTCACTTTAAACAGTATGCATCATTGAAGTTCTGGCCCCAGGCTCCAGGTTTTGTGATGGAATCAAAGGTTGGTCAGGTCTAGCCTTTAGCTATGGTCTGACGGCAGTCTGACAGATGACTGAAACACCTGTTTTTCTTTCTTTTTTTTTTTTTTTTTAATCTGTGACTTTAATAACTAGAACACAATGTCTTTGAATTTCTTGGCATCTGTAGAGGTGATTCATGAATTTTATAGCTGCAGAGACTAAAAGGAATGACTTACCCAGGGCCAGACAGCAAGTCAAAGAATCCTGCGTGAGAATCCTGTACCACAGAGCCGTCAGAACTGGTTGGCCTCTTGCCTGTCCCTTGTCCTGTCATTGAATCAGAAGCAAACACTACCGGTAGAGAGCAATGATGACCCACTGAGGGGACATGCAGTACAAGTCAAGAGTCCATGACCTCTGAGGTCTGACATCTGTAGTTCCTCCTGGAGGCAGAAGCTTAAGAAGAAAGTCACATTGTATCTAGTCAAGAAGCAGAGGAATGGATGCACAGCCCACTTTCTCTTTCTTATTCAGTTTGGGATCCTGACCCATGGGGTGGTACCACCTATTTTTAGTGTGGGTCTACCCACCTCAATGAAATTCCCTCACAGCCTGCCCAGAGCCTGTCTCCTAGGTGATTCTTACCAAGTCAAATTGACACTCAGTATTAACCATCATAGCAGTGAATGTCTTCCTTCTCACCTACTCTTGTCCCAAGAGCCTCTGAAGGTCAGCGTTTGGGTTTTTGTTTTGTTTTGTTTTCTTCGCAAATGTACAGCTCTACAAAACAAGGTCATAGCCACTTCTAGTGGACTGCGGTTTTGGTTCTCACTATTCACGAGCATTTTGTCTTTATGCTGGAAGAAATGCAGTCGAGCAGTTCCCCAGGGTATAAATGTTTCCTCAGGATTGGTTGTGTCCATCACCAGCTGTGATGACCCATATGAGACCTTCAGGAGGGATCAGCCTAATAACATTCCCTTGTGGAGACATGAGGAGGTTCACAAGATTCAGGAAGCTCATGGTATGTTCAAGAGGTATTCACCATATATTCACCAGACCCCTCCCTACGATTATGGCAGGGCACTTCAGTGGTGTAGCTGCCTCTAAGTTGCCTAGGGGACTTCCCAATTGTGTTGCTGCCTTTGCATCACCCATGTTTCTGTTCAGTAACCTCAAGAAACTCATTGGTTTACCAAACCGGACTTGGATGGAATTCTTTCTTTGGTCTGTTGGTGCCTTCTCTACCTATACAGACATTCCTTTATGTCTCCCCAAGGAAAAGTTACCCATTAGCATTAGAGAATGTAGAGATGTTTACTTGACAGCCATAGATAGTCTCCTAACTTCTTGGATACAGTGGATGCTCTCAAAAAAACCTTCCATCTCTTGAACATGTGCTTGAGCTGAGTAGAAAACTATAGTTTCATCTTATCCTCAGGACAGAATATATATTTAGTAATTGCCAAACGTCAGTCAATGTATTGGTATCAGGAAGAGACATACAAATAAACAGGGCACCAGGCAGTGGTGGCACACTCCTTTAATCCCAACACTTGGGAGGCAGAGCCAGGCAGATCTCTGTGAGTTCGAGGCCAGCCTGGTCTACAGAGCAAGATCCAGGAAGGGCACCAAAATGACACAGAGAAACCCTGTCTCAAAAAACTAAAAAATAAAAATATAATATAAATAAATAAAAAACAGGGCACAGACCCTGCTTTCCAGAGCTGTGCAGAGTGGGGAAGATACAATCTTAATAAGTAACTGTAATGAGGTACGACACCAGTCTCCAGTAAGAGGTGAGCACAGATGGCTGTGGGAGCACACAGGAGGCTCTGACATCATCTACAACTCTCAGAGAAGTTGCCTTACAGGAACTGATTGATGCCTAAGCATTATGACATGAAATTTATTAGCCCAAGGTTATTTCTGATCATCATAGAGTTTGGAAGAAGAGGAAGAGGAGGAGGAGCCCAAGGTTATTTCTGGTCATCATAGAGTTTGGAAGAAGAGGAAGAGGAGGAAGAGGAGCCCAAGGTTATTTCTGATCATCATAGAGTTTGGAAGAAGAAGAGGAGGAGGAAGAGGAGCCCAAGGTTATTTCTGATCATCATAGAGTTTGGAAGAAGAGGAGGAGGAGGAAGAGGAGGGGCAGCAGCAGCAGCAACAAGGAGGAGGAGGTCCCAAAGATGCCCATGTCCTAAGTGCCAGAGCCCGTGACTCTATTATCTAACAAGAAAAATGAAGGACTTGGCTGGTACTATTAAGAGGTCTAAAGGAGGGGAAGAGAGGGAACAAGACAGGGCAGTGCAAAGAGAAAAAAACGTCTATTTTCCTCAAATGCGGATTCTAGATGTGTGTGTGTGTGTGTGTGTGTGTGTGTGTGTGACATGAAAGCAGAGGGTGACTATTTGTGGGGAGAAAAGGGACCATTACAGGGGAGGAAGGACAGGGAGGTTAGTGAGGGGGTGGGTGGACCAGGTACAAAAACATTTGTATGAAAAAGCCATTATAAAGCCCATTATTTTGTACTTTTAAAAAATTAATTTTTTTTTAAAAGTTCACAACTGCAACAACAGATCTTGAGATGGAGTTGGTCCTGGGTTATCTGAATGGGCCCAGCACCATCACATGTAATCCCTCATAAGAGGGAATTAGGAAGGTCAAGTCAGGCTGAGGAGATACTCAGTGGGTAAAGCACTTGCTGCATAAGCCTGAGGGCCTGAATTTCAATCCTGAGAATTTATGTAAAATCAGACACAGTATCACGAGTCTGTAATCCCAGTGCTCCTAAACCAAGATGGGAGGTAGAAATGGGAAAATTTCCAGAAGCTCACAGGCCAGCTGGATTGGTGTATATGTTTGCAAAAAGGAGACTGTACCTCAAATAAGATGGGAAGATCAACAACATCCAAGGTTGTCCTCTGTCCTCCATGCGCATTTCTGCATTCACACATACATCATATATACAACATTCCTGTACACACACACACACACACACACACACACACACACACGCGCACACACACACACACACACACACACACACACACACAAGATAAAAGGTCAAGTTAATACTAGGAGATACTGGGACAAAATCAAGAGACTTGGTGTTAAGGTGGAGGCCCATGCACCAAGGAACATGGGTGGCTTCCACTTCTAGAAGCCAGGAAAGGTGAGACAACTATCCTGCCGACAGCTGCTATGGTCTGAAGATAACCTGTGCACTTCTGCAACTGCAAGGGAATACATTTGTGTTGTAAACTACTGGCTTTGCAATAGGAAATGACATGGAACTTGAGCAAGCATTTGCCGGATGCTCAGATGCTGCTGCAATGAAGCCTGAATTAAAATTGAGTGTGAACAAGTCCAGACCCAAAAGGGCCTTTCCCTAAATCGAATTCATTCTCTCTCGGTGTTTGTTCACTATGTTTTAGAAAGCATGTCTACCTGTCTCCTGTATCTGTTGCCTAAGGCACAAATCTATGCAAGTGGCATCAGTGCTAAAATGCAGGGAAGACACAGGACAAACACCTGTAGGTGGATGAACTTTTTATTTTCTCAAGAGCATAAAAGAGCTAAGGGACATAAATTCCAGGCAGGTAGTGATGGTGCACATCTTTAATCCCAGCACACAGGAGGCAGAGGCAGGTGGATCTTTGAGTTCAAGGCCAATCTGGTTGTCTTAGTTAGGGTTTCTATTGCTGCAACAAAACACCATGAACAAAAGCAAGTTGAAGAGGAAAAGGTTAATTTGGCTTACATTTCCACATTGCTGTTCACTGCCATGTGGAAGTCAGGACAGGACTCAAACAGGGTGGGAACCTGGAGCAGGAGCTGATGCAGAGGCCATGAAAGGGTGCTGCTTCCTGGCTTGCTCCTCATGACTTGCTCAGCCTGCTTTCTTATAGAACCCAGGACCACCTGCCCAGGGGTGACCTCACCCACAGTGGGCTGGGCCCTCCCCCATCAATCACTAACAAAGAAAACTACAGGCTTGACTATAGCCCAGCTTTATAAAGGCATTTTCTCAACTGAAGCTCCTCCTCTCTGATGACCCTCACTTGTGTCAAATTAACATCAAACTAGCCAGCGCGGTAGCTGAATCCGTGTCATTGGGTTCTGGAGACCGAAAGGAGAGCTTGGAATAGGATCTGGATCATTGGCAGGTGATCTGGTGCCCCCAGGATGCAAGCGAGCCAAGGCTATCTCAGATGGTGCATTCACATGAAATGGCAATTTGTGGCCCTTTGTGGTTCTGAGGTTTTTGCTGTGCTAGAAGGATGACCTGTGGGTTTTCATGCAGCCTGAATGATGGTACATGTACGTCACATCCTCGCCTATGTGAAGCCTGGAAACCACAGCACTGATTTTCCTTCTGCTTGGTATGCAGGTCCTCAGTCAGCTCTCTGAATGGTGCTGCTGGCATCCTGGCTGCTTTCTTGACATTTTCCTTCCTGTACTAGAGCTGCCTAATTATATGCAGAAAAACATATTAGTAGCTCAGTCAATAAATAATTAGCCATTGCGTGGCTCTAAAATGCTTCCTTTTCTTTACCTCACAAAGGCAGCATAGATTCTCCTTTGCATTTTCAGTCCATGACAGTTAACGGGGCCCACTCCCTTTCCGTGGCTGCTGGGCTTAGCTCCACCTCTACCATTTGCTCTGCCTGCTCTCACCCTTCCATTGCCGCATCCCATGGTTCTTTCTTCTGCATGTTACCTCCCTTGACAGTTGCATCCAATCTCCCATCACATTCTTGGGTGGCCCACTCTGCAGACAGCCCCCTCTTGAGCTAACATCCCTATGTCAAGGGCATCAGGTCCCAGATCCCAGGCTGAATCCCATTTCTATCATTTTTAACAGATGTATGAACGAGGACAGTGATACAGGCCTCAGTTTTCTTATCTATAAAAGGGGGAGAATAACAGACACTATCTTCCAGTTTTACAGTAAGTATTCAGGAAGTTGGCTTTGTAAAGTGCTTGGCAATGATAATCACATAATTAATGTTATCTACAATTTCATTTAAATAACTGGGCTTCAGAACTTGAATGAGTCTGCTAGTCAATCCAACACTCAATTCACCTCTCTAAATAAACACAGCAAGGTACCTCTCACAGTCCCTCTATCCTTCTCTATTTTTGTTAACATTGTCAACTACACTCCTGTTTTCTAGACCCGAGAGTTTCAATCATCTTGGAGCCTTTTAATGGTTTATATTTGTTTGTTTTGAGACAGGTTCTCACTGTGTTTCCCAGGCTGATTTCCAAATTCACCATCCACCTGCCTCAGCCTCCTGAGTGCTGGGATTATAGGTATATACTACCACACTCGGCCCCTAGAGCCTATTTCTTTGGCCCCCACATCTGCCCCTACATCAACTTCCAACTCCTACTTCTCGATTCACGTCTGGTCCCTCCAGTCCATTCCTGTCCATCACCTTATTTCTCTCCCTAGTCTTTCAACTCTCAGGTTTTTCTTCCTGCCGTTCCTCACATGTGGACCTCATAGGAACATTCATCCTTGCATGGAGTTGCCACTGCTTGCTCCTTAGTCCTAAACACACTTCTACTTACTCATGTTGTTATGGAAAAATCCAGCTTTCTGTGTAGCACTCGGGTTCCTATACGGTTTCACAGGCTCAGCTCATGTGCAGAGGGCTGGGAGGCTGGAGGCTGCCTTGTGCACGGCACAAGTGGGTGGCAGCTTCTAGTGGGAGAAACTATGAGTCACTTGGCCACATTCAGCAGGCAGCAAAGGGTATAAAAAGGAGGAGCAGACACCTATATCTAAAATAGCAAAAACTATCAAAATCATATGGATATGAAGAACAGTCAGCCACAAATATTGTCACTCATCTGCCGTGTGCCAGACAACACAAGAGATTGCTGGGACCCAGGGATAGGATGGCCTGACCCTTCCTGTCCAAGATGGGCAGCTGGCGAAGGGACAGGAAAATCTGTGAGGACAGCAGGACACATCTGTGGGAATATGAAGGATAGATGCTCACCTGTGTCAGAGTGTGTAAAGGAAACTTCTAGAAGAAAGTGACCTAGCAGAGAATGGAAAGCATAAGTCAGGTGGGGGTACAGAGGTAATGATGGGGATTACCAAGGCCAAGGGGATGGCCTAAGGTCACCAAGACATTAGCGGTTTCATGTAGTAGTGATGTTGGCCTGTGACCTAGCTGGGGACAGAAGAAGTAGAACATGCTGGAAGACGCAATGTATTTTAAGGCATCTGTGTTGATCTGTGGGGTCAATAATATAATCTGTTTACTTCTTTATTTATAGTACTGGGGGTTGCACTGTGTATCTTAGGCAAGCACTCTGCCTCTGAGCTCTGCCCACAATCATCTTTCCACTGTTAATTTTGAGATAGGGTCTCTCTCACTAAGTTGCCTAGGCTGGTCTTGAGTTTACTCTGTAGCCCAGGCAGGTTTAAATCTTTGATCCTCCTGCCTCTACCTCTCAAGTAGCTGAGGTGACAGGCCTGAGCCTTCCAGGCCCATAGATACATACGTTTTTATCTGTCAATTTAAAAGTAATTCCTACAATAAAGATAGAGTGAAAAAGCAGGGGTGGACGAGGAAGGACTTTAGATTTTACTCAAAGCAGGAGAAATGCTGACAAGGTATAAGCAGGGAGTGGGTTCATCACAGTTTGTTTTTCTCAGAAGCTGAAAGAAGCCTGGATTTGAGTTAGGAAAAGGCAACACACACCAGTGATGAGAACTCAGGCCGATTCCATTAGCGACAAGAGACATCATTCACCTCTAACTCCTGCAGTCTATAGGAACTGAGAGGCTATATCCTAGGACCAAGATTCTGGGATGCCAGCACCCGAAATGATCCTAGACAGTGCCTACTCCAAAATAAAAGTGGTGTGTTGACGAGAAGAAGAGGGACCCATGAGCCCCCTCCCTTCCTGAGGATTTGGAGGCAGTTAACATTTACTGGAGAAAGGAGAGACATTTTCCTCAATGGTGGAGCCATTGGCAAGTTACCCTTACTGCTGCAAATGGCCCCTTACCCGTACTCCTGTGAGCAACCCTAATGAAACTCCTGGGGTCACAAAAAAGAAAAGAGAAAAGAAGATATGAAACTAAAAGAGGAAACAGGGAGAGGAAGGGGATCGACAGAGTGGGAGGGGACATGAGGGAATAATAGAGGTGAATATGATAAAAATACATTAGATACATGGAGGAAAATGTCATAATGAAACCAGTTACTGCGTGTAATTAGTATACACCAATAAAAAACATCTTAAAAGAGGTGTAGTGAATGCTGAGTCCTCACCTTTTCTGATTGGTGCCTTCATTCAGCACCCAATGTCCATCCACCTTCTGTGGCTGATGAGTAAATGTGACTTAACTAGAGGTGGAGACATTGTCCCCGGAGGGCACTGAGAAGCCTCTAGGCTGCCCAGTTCCTCCCCAGAGGGACCAGGCTATAATGAGCCTCCGCTCGGACAAGTTCCCCTGAGTAAGAGAGGAAAACAGGGCCATACAAAGCAAGACATTGTTCTCATCTCAAAGGGAATAACCTATCATTTATTCTTGAGCCAACTAGGGTGATCATGTCCCTTGAACATGGATTCAGATTGCCTCCAAACACATATTGAACCATGGATCTTATTGGTTAGAGTGCCAACAACATAAATCAAGGCATTTGCCAAGTTATCTTTGGGGATCTTGCTTGGGTAGGCAGGCGACAGCAAAGTGGAGAGAACAGCTGCTATCCGATAACATTCTTGGCTTTTAGACTGGTGGAAGCTATTGGCCTTCCAGAACACATATTAAAGCTTCTGGTGGTCACAGTGATATTAGGATGGACACACGATCTGCAATGGATGGGCTTTCAAAAGGACCCAAAGTAGGCCAGGATGATTTGATTCTGATCTGTAACATTCTAACTCTCCCCAATCACAAAGTTCAGTCACTGGACCTTGTGTGTATACAAATTGCATGCCCATGCATGTAAAGGCTACAGGTCCATGTTGGGTGTCTTCCTCAATTTCTCTCCACCTTATACTTGGAGACAGAGTCTCTCACTGAGTCTGGACTAGTCTGGCTGGCAGGTAAACCCCAGGGATTTTCCTGTCTCCCTCCCTGACTGCAATGCCCAGCTTCTTACAGGGGATCAAGCTTAGGTCCTCATGCAGCAAATACTTTACCCACTGAGCGGTCTCCCCAGCCTCCTCGTGAAATAGTCTTTAACACAGATGTGACTTTTCTTTTTTTCAGAAGACTCCTGTTTGCAGGAGGCAGAAAAGTCAGGCTTCCCAGAGGGAGGAGACTCTGCCTGGTTACATTGACAGACACTGCACTCATCCAGTTTTGAAAGACACTGACGCCATCTCTCCTCCAGGGCCATTCAAAGGCTGGCTTAATAGGATTTAGTCCAACGCATTTCATGTCATCAGAGAAAGCGTCTATCTCAGCGGCTGAGTCATCCCCGCAGCTCTTAAAGCCCTGGAAGTGGGGATTAGTCACAGGACTTCCATCTGATTATCCTCACAACAAGGCTGAGGAAGTCTCCCTCCCTCAACCTTCAGGTAGCATTTGAAGGTTTCTAGAAGTTTCGGCATCACTATTTTCTGACAGTCCAGAGTCATTTCCTGACTTTGAGTCTATGCCATAGGACAGGCCTGAGCTGCAGAAAGCTGAAAGCAAAGCCAGTGTGTGTGCTCGTGTGTGTGTGTGTGTGTGTGTGTGTGTGTGTGTGTGTGTGTGTGTGTGTAGCTAACATTTTCTCCAGTCCTGCCTGGCCCATAGTCAGGACAAATCTTTCTCACCCGGTCCTGCAGCTGCTCAGACCCAACCAAGTAAACACAGAGACTTATGTTGCTTACAAACTGTATGGCCGTGGCAGGCTTCTTGCTAACTTAACCCATTTCTATAAATCTATACCTTGCCACATGGCTCGTGGCTTACCACTATCTTACATGTTGGTACTCATGGTGGCGGCTGGCAGTGTCTTCTGACTCAGCCTTCCTGTTCCCAGAATTCTCTTCTCTGCTTGTCCTGCCTATACTTCCTGCCTGGCTACTGGCCAATTAGCATTTTATTTATACAGAGTGATATCCACAGTGTGTGTGTGTGTGTGTGTGTGTGTGTGTGCCTGTGGGGGGGATGGAGGTGTGTGAGTGGGTGGGTGTGCCTGTGGGGAGGGGTGTGTGTGTGTGTGTGTGTGTGTGTGTGTGTGGTGCACACGCACATGCGCACGCATGCCAGTGGGGGTTGGGGAGTAGGGAGGATGGGAGTGTGCCTGGGGGGGGTTGCGTGTCTGCGTGTCTGTGTGTCTGTGTGTTCCTGTAAGCCAGAGCTCAGCCTCAGGTGTTCACCTCACCGCTAAACATAGTACTTAGCACAATAAACACATTTCAAAAAACATTTTTAAAATTTCATTTGTAGATTTCTGTTGTTTCATCAGGATAAAGTCAGGAAACAAAGCGAACAGGACAGAAGGCTCTGTGTTAGCTATTTTGTCATTATTCTACCCATGATTTCACCGTCCTGTCACTTGTCACAAGCTGCTGGTGGCTGGTTGATGCCACCCCTTCTGGGACATTAGAGCCGCTTCTGTGGTTTACCTGTTGCTATCATCTGTCTGTGTTCTACTTCCTCTTTCTTTCTTGTTCCTTTGCAGTTCTGGGCTTTGAGTCAAGGCCTCACACCCACCAGGGCTCTCCGCCATGAGTGGCACTCCCCATTGTCCTTTTACTTCTTTTTATTCTATGACAGCCTCTCAAGAGAGGCTGCCCAGGCGTGGCTTGTACTCATTCTGCACTGGCATTACACCCAGGATCCTCCTGCCTCAGTCTCCCTCGTAGCTGGACTGCCAGGCCCCATCTGTCCACTTTTTACATGTATTTATACTCCATGGCACACATGTGGGGTTCAGAGGACAACTTACATGAGTTGGTTCTATGTGGAACCCCAGGGGAATCAAGTTCAGGTGGTCAGGCTCGGCGGCACGTGCCTTTACATCTCGCTGGCCCTTACTTGTCCGCTTGCTAATTACCAGTCTCACTGAGATCACTCAATGTCTGTACACATTGTTCTGAGAGCACTAGTGTGTAGATCAGGAACAGACCTGAGAGCTGGTGTAGCCTGCAGGCCTGCTGACACCCCAGACACCACGGAGGTTGACAGGCCCCTCAGCAGTCTGCCCGTCATAGCCTCTGAACCCTTCTCTTTCCTATGAACATGCAACACTTCTTTTCCTTCCCTTTTTTCTGGTGGTGCTAGGGACCAAACCCAGACCTGCCCACACTTGAGGCAAAAGCTTTCCCCCCTGGGACAGATCCTCTCCTCCCGGGCTGTGCTCTCCACCCTCTTTTGACTTTTTTTTGGGGGGGGGGAGGGTTGTTGAGACAGGGTTTCTCTGTGTAGCTTTGCATCTTTCCTGGAACTCGCTTTGGAGACCAGGCTGGCCTTGAACTCACAGAGATTTGCCTGCTTCTCGAGTGCTGGGATTAAAGGTGTTCGCAACCACCTCCCAGCTTTGACTTTTTATGTTGAGATGCTCTCACTAACTTGCTGATGCTCTTTACCTTCATTGCCAGCCACTTCCTGTCCCCCCCCCAAAAAAAACCTATAGCTCCCCTTGTTCACTGAGAGATCACTGAGCATAAGATTTCACACACAGAGGACCAGGATTCCAGGAGATACTTCGTGAGAAAACTAAGATCTGATGAAGCCCGTATCCTCCACGACACGGTGGCCAATTGCAGTTGTGAGTCAGAGTTTTGCCGCTACCCAGCTCTCCTAAGGTGTCTCTTGTGCAAGAGGCTGGCCCCTGAATAGCAACTGAAAGATGGCGACCTCAAAGAGCACAGAGAAAGTAGAGAGCCCGAGTGGAGACAGGCACCATCCCTGGAGACGTGGTCCAGGATTCCACAAGGACCTGATGGAACAGAGGCTGCATGCACCAAGAACAGCGGCGGCAAAGGAGGTCAAGTAGCTACTTTGACAGCATCTGCAAAAAGCGTGACTTCCTTTCTCTTCTTTGATTAAGCTCCCAGAAGACAGAATACATCTTTACTTCCCCCTTGATCTTGCTACTGAAGTTGTCAGGGTCCAATCCTGGGCCCTGACAGCCCTAGACAAGCTAGACCCAGCCATCCATCCTCATCACGCCACTTAAAGAGACAAGCAACAGTGAAAAGCAGAGGGAGGTGGTGTTTTCAAAGTGGCCACATTGGGGAAAAGAACAAAGGTCCACGCATCCCTCCAACACCGTTTAGGAGTCCAGATATGAGGTTGGGGTTTGAATCAAGGGCAAATAGTTAAGCCGTCCTAGTCAAGGTGTCATCCTGCCCATCACTGTCATGTCTCCAGTGTCTTCTGAATGGTGGGCTAAGCATGAGATTCCTGGGGAAATTCCTGTTTTTAGGGTCCATTGTTTCAAGAGTCTGATAGCCATAGGGAGGGGCACAAGTGTCTCTTTCAAATCTATCTTCATTCCTGCCAGGGCAGTTGCCATCTCAGAGAAGAGGAGCTTTGTCTAGGAAGTGTCTCTGCCACCAGCAGCTATTTATTCCCAGCACTCCCCACAGGCCACATGCTACATGGCCCAGAGGTGCTGCTCAGGGTGAGCACAGTCCCTATGGACTCCTTTTCCCTGGTGTAATAAATTCAAACCCAGACTCCATCCTCACAAAGCAGGGGCAATGTGCCAGTGAAAACGCTGTTGTTTTCTGAAGCATGGTTCTGGAATGGACCCTAAAATGTTTTATGTAACAATCTCTTTTGAATTCTCGCCACAAATCTGTGAGATTGTTAATGCCCTTATTCCAGAGACCAGGAGCCAGAGGCACAGAAAGTTTATGTAATGCGGTGCACATCACCTAGCTTAGATGGGAAATCTAGGCATGCCTCTGGTCAGAGCCTGCGCTAGATGATATTGTTAAGGTCTGAGTGTGACATGTCCCCACAGGATCGTGTCCTAAATGCTTGGTTCCCAGGTGGTGGAGTGTGTCTTATTGGGGTTACCATTTCTATGAGGAAAACACCATAACCAAGGCAACTTGGGAAGGAAAGGATTTATCTGACTTATGCTTCACATCACTGTTCATCATCAAAAGAAATCAAGACAGGCACTCACATGTCTGGAACCTGGAGGCAGGAGCTGAGGCAGAAGTCATGGAGGGGTGCTGCTTCCTGGCTTGCTCCTCATGGCTTGCTTAGCCTACTTTCTTATAGAAACCAGGACCACTACTAGCCCAGGGTGGCACCACCCACAATCACTAGTTAAGAAAATGCCCCTACAAGCTTGGCTATAGCTCCATCTTATGGAGGCATTTTCTGAATTGAGGCTCCCTCCTCTTAGATGACTTTAGCTTGTGTCAAGTTGTCATAACACTAGCCAGCACAGGGATTTTGTTGTTGTTGTTGTTTGAGATAGGGTTTCTCTGTGTTGTTTTGGTGCCTGTACTGGATCTCGCTCTGTGGACCAGGCTGGCCTTGAACTCACAGAGATCCATCTGGCTCTGCCTCCTGAGTGCTGAGATCAAAGGTGTGCAACACCGTAGCCCAGGCACAGAGATATTTTTCAAAAGTTCTGGAAACTTCAGGAGGAAGGATCTAGATGGAGAAGTCAGGTCCCTGGGGGTGGGTCCATGGGAACTAGCTTGTTACTAGCTCCCTCCTGGTCTCTCTCTAGTTCTTCTGTGCTAGAGAACAGCTTTCCTCTGCCACATGTTTCTCCCGACACGATGCTCTGTTCATGCACAAGGGGCCAAGCAATCAGGAACTGAAACCTCTAGAATGATGAGCAAAACCCATCTTCCCTGCTTCCCATAGTTTCTGTCAGGTATTTCATGACAAAGATTGTAGCTAGAGTTTTCCTGCCTTGCCCACAGTCAGGACAAATCTTTGTCACCCGCCAGTCCCACAGCCGCTCAGACCCAATCAAGTAAACACAGAGACTTATATTGCTTACAAACTGTATGGCCATGGCAGGCTTCTTGCTAACTGTTCTTATAGCTTAAATTAACCCATTTTTATAAATCTATACCTTGCCACGTGGCTGGTGGCTTACCGGCGTCTTTACATGTTGCTTGTCCTGGCGGTGGCTGCAGTGTCTCTCTCCCCTTCTTCCTGTTTCCCCAATTCTCCTCTTTCCTTGTCCCGCCTACACTTCCTGTCTGGTGACTGGCCATCAGTGTTTTATTTATATAGAATGATCCACAGCAAAAGATGTGAAAACAATTAATTCACCTGTGAACTCTCACTGCAACATGGATAAACTATAAAAAGCAAAATGAGTTATTGACTTATTAAGTTGCCCAAAAAAAGGGGGTGGGAAATGAAAAGATATTCAAGGTGGGGAGGGCCTGTGGAGAGGTGACCCCTGCCACCCAGGTAGAGAAGGTAATGGGAGTTCATTCTTTTCCTCCCATCAAGGCTCACAAATTATTTCCTTATCCTCAGATCCAGAGAGAAATGTAAAAACCATCACACTGGTGTTTTTCAAGCTGTAGGCCATTATCCATGGTTGGGGCACCAGGCCCACTTGGTAAGTTGTCACCAGTGTTCTTCTTCTTTTTAATTAAAAAGCACTTTTGGTTGCATGAGTGTTCGTGTGTGTGTGTGTGTGTGTGTGTGTGTGTGTGTGTGTGTGTGTCTACATGTGTGTACACAGGTGCTTGTGCACATGTGTTCATATGCAGGTGGAGGTTGGAAGGCTGCCTCCAGTGTTATCCCTCAAGTACTGCTCTTCTTGCTTTTGAACTAGAGTCTTTCATTGTCCTGAATCTCACCAAGCAGGTAAGGCTCCAGGAATCTGCCTGTCTACACCTGTCTATTTCTGTGATTAAAACTGGGTTTAGAAGCATGTGCTGCCACACCAAGCTTGGATTGCATGGGCTCTGGATACCAAATTCAGGTCGTTGTAATTGCAAAACAAGCACTTTATAGACAGATCTATCTCCCCGACCCTGTCCAGTGTTTCTCTTAAAAAATAAAATAGAGCCGGGCGGTGGTGGCGCACGCCTTTAATCCCAGCACTCGGGAGGCAGAGCCAGGCGGATCTCTGTGAGTTCGAGGCCAGCCTGGGCTACCAAGTGAGCTCCAGGAAAGGCGCAAAGCTACACAGAGAAACCCTGTCTCGAAAAACCAAAAAAAAAAAAAAAATAAAAAAAAAAATAAATAAATAAAATAAAATAAAATAGAATAAAATGAAGTCAAGAGTAAAATTGAGAATGTGTCACCTTTCCTTTAGATTTTTGGCTTCTGTGAGAAATTATTTAATTCTATGTCTTGTGTGTGTGGTATGTGTATGCAAGCATGAATGTATATGTGGGTGCATACATATGTAGGTCTTTGAGATGTGAGCATTTCTGAAGCGTCTGGATTAGTTCTCTTGCAAAATGCCCTGCCATCTGGACTGGTCTGTTTCTATGTGTGTTGGAGCCGTTGTTCCCTTACAGCTGATTCACTGAAGGTGTGAACTGTGTGATATTTCTGGATAGCAGTCTGTCTGCATGCATGAAAAACAGAACTGAATGCACACTTCCGGGAATGTCTCTCAAAGAAGGGGATGACAGGTGGACAGTGCCAAGACTTCCACGGAGTCAGTATTTCCAATACCACAATAAACACCCCCTATAACAAGAACCTAAACAATAATCAGTAAAGAGTAAATAAGCTAAGTTGTGTTCTATGATGTGTGCAATGAAGCATGAAGCCAGTGAAATAATGAGACTTAGATAAACCAGGCATGCATGGCAGTGTGCATCCATAGTCCCAGCACCTGAGAGATGGAAGCAGGAGAATCAGGAGTTCAAAGGTCACCTGGAAGTGGTAGCATATACCTTTGATCCCAGCACTCTGGAGGCAGAGCAGGAGAATCTCTGTGAGTTGGAGGTTAGCCTGAAAACAAACAAAAAAAGAGTTCAAGGGTTAGGGAGATACATCAGTGTAAGATGCTTGTCTCACAGGGGTGAAGACCTGAGTTTGGATTCCCAGAACCCACATAAAACAAAACAGTGTATCTGTAACCCGAGTGCTCCTATGCTGAGATGAGAGGTGAAGATGTCGATTAGCATGGCATTTACACAGCCTCAGGCTAAAAATGGAACTGCCTCAAACAAGGTGGAAATCAGGGACTGACCTGGAGGCTATCCTCTGACCTCCACATGGGTGCTCTGGCACCTGCATACCTGCCCTCACATGTGTGCATACACAACAGTTCAAAGTTATCCTTCCATGTATAAGGAGGTTGAGGCTAGCCTGAGCTCTGTAAGACCTTGTCTTAAAAAAAAAAAAGTGAGAGACTTAAAAAAAGTGAATTGAGCCGGGCGTTGGTGGCGCACGCCTTTAATCCCAGCACTCTGGAGGCAGAGCCTGGTGGATCTCTGTGAGTTCGAGGCCAGCCTGGGCTACCAAGTGAGCTCCAGGAAAGGCGCAAAGCTACACAGAGAAACCCTGTCTCGAAAAACCAAAAAAAAAAAAATAAAAAATAAAAATAGTGAATTGCTGTCTGTATGCTTTAGCAGGGGAAAAAATGCAACTAGGAAAACTGTCAAGCTGCTGGGTTAAATTGAGAAGTTAAGCTGATGCTCATGAACAATTAAGAGAGGTGAAGACCACCCAAGAAGAGCCACCAGGTAAAAGGGTGTGAAAGCAGGATGTTTAGGGCAGGGGAGGCAGAGAGAGATCTTTAGACTGGTGCAGGGAGATGCCACTTTATCCAAGCAATCAGTCTAGATCCCCAGCAATGGAATAAACACTGGTTGGGCCTCCTCTTGCTCAGTATCCATGACACTTAGATCGCATTCTTGTCAGAGAGATGTAAGTTAGATTCTAGTTAGAAACAAACCAATCTATAAAGACCAATCCGTACTGAAGGGCATTCTGCAAGGAAATCTGCTCAAGATTGGTTCAAGATTGTCCACATGACAAACTACACACACACACGCACACACACACACACACACACACACACACACACACACACACGAGAGAAGATTCTAGAATGGTGTTGTCAGACCCGTCATCGTTCAAGGGCTTGGAAGTGGATGAAAGATGGCAAAGAGACATAATAACCAAGTAAAGTGTCTTTGAGGAAGATTGTGAGGTAATTGGAGAGTTTGAGTGCAGGCCAGGTTTGGGATCCTATTATTTTGTCTATGGTAATTGTGTGTTAAATGTTTTTGTCTCCTCACTGGAAGACTCAACTCCCAATATGATGGTGTTGAAGGTGAGGTCTTTACAAGGGAAAAGGACTTAGATGAGGCCACAGGGTTGGGCCCTGATGGGACTGTCCTTGCCAGAAATGGGTGTAAGAGACTCTAAAGCATGGTCTCCTACCCCTCTTTTTGTGTGGATTTATTTCTCTCCTGTTTCTTCTCCTCTCTTCCCTTCTCTTCCTCTTTTGTCTGTTCCTCTTCTCTTCATCCCTCCCTTTCCTCTTCCCTGACTCTCCCATGTGAGAACACAGCAGAAGAGAGCCATGAGCAAGTCAGGAAGAGAACCTTACCCAGAACCATGTCAGTTGACACCTTGACCTTGGCCTTTCAATTCCAGGATGGTGGGGAAAACTGTAAGGTGTTTATGCTCACAGCTTTGCAGTCAAAGCCCAGACTGAGGGTTAGGACAAGTGCTGAGCGGCATGATGTAAACACTGCTTTCAGCCTGTCCTCTACTCCAGGGCACTTACAGTGAGAGCTGTGATGTCTGTAGCTGATTTCCACATGGTTCAAAAAATTGCTGGTAAATAGATGAGAGAGAGACAGAGAGACAGAGACAGAGACAGAGAGAACAAGTATGTTTGAGCAAATGAAAGGCAATGTTAATAGCAGGTTAATCTGGGGAAAGGGTGGGAGTGGCTAGAGATACAGCTCAGTGGTAGAGCATTTGCCTCGCATGCACAAGGCCACAGGTTCAAACTCCTCAGTACCACACATCTACCCAAAATAAATGACTGTTTTGTTTTGTTTTTCCCCAGCTGGGTGTGGTGCTGCTTGCCTATAATCCTGCACTTAGGAGGTGGAAGCAGGAGGATCAGGAATTCAAAGCCAGCCTCGATACATAGTAAGTTCAAGACCAAGCTGAGGGGTTTCTCTAACAGCCATGGCTGTACTGGAACTCACTTTGTAGACCAGGCTGGCCTCAAACTCACAGAGATCTGCCTGCCTCTGCCTCCCAAATACTGGGATTAAAGGTGTGTGTCACCACTGCCTGGCGAATTTGGCCAATTTTTTTATAGTCAGTAGAAAGACTTCTACAGACCTACTCAAAGGCCAGGTCGCAAGCCAGGGGCAGCATAGTTCAGATTTGGATGTAGCTGCAGCCAACTCCAAGGCCAGGACTCCTTCCTTGGCCTCCTGTCCAAGATAGCTGTTTTACAGCTACAGAGACGTTAACTGACTTTTACAGACAGACAGTCACACACACACACACACACACACACACACACACACACACACACACACACACACACACACGTCTACTCAGGGGTAAAGGCAGAGCTGAGGTCTGGATTTGGGCCTCCTATTACCCCATGGCCCTCTTCTTATAGTACTCAGCTAAGCTCTGGCTGAGAAGTACCTGGAAGGAATACTCTGAAACTGGCTCAGACTCTCTAAACTTGTGGCTCCCTGATAAGGAGGCTGGGCCTTCAGCACAGGAAATTAGTCAGGCCTTTGGAAAAGAGCCAAGGACTGGCAGGAAGCTCGGAGCGGGCCTCAAAGGGGTGATATGCAGTAAAGGAACAAGTGCACTGATGTTGACAGAATCACTTGATGCTCTGATTAAGAAGCATGAGTTGTCACTCGTGATGGGCGCTAGGAAAGCCAGGCTGGAGACATCAGCCGGACAGGCAGCCATGGGCATTTCTAAGCCGTCAGGGCTTCAGACTTACCAACTAGGCTATACTTGAAAGAAAAAAAGGAGCGTCAACGGGCATATGCTGACACTCGAGGTGCTGGCTGGACACCAGCAACCTGTGTGTCTCACCGGCCGCTCCAGTCTTCATCTGTGCTGGGGCTTTTAGACAGACATTTGATTGCCTTTTGACTCTGGAGACTGTCTTGAGTCAGGTACCACCATACCTAATTTGTTTGTTTTTGAGACAAGATCTCATATCCCAGACTGACTTCAAACTTGCTATGTGCTCAAGATGCTCTTGAGCTTCTGACCTCCGGCCTCTACCTCCCGAATGTTAAGATTACAGACATGTACCAGCAAGCCATGTGCCATGCGGGAGACCAAATGCAGGGCTTTGTGTGTATTAGGCAAGCATTCTTCCAACTGAGTCACATCTCTAGCCTCTGTTATCTATACATATTTAAATCCACACCTTAACCTTGCCAAGAACTAGGAAAACGTGACTTGCATACCTAAGAGCTTCCAGAAAGATATCCATCGCAAGTGTTCTTGAACTTGTAACCTAACACTGTTCACATTCCTCTGCTGTTACCAAAATCTGGGGCTGAGTCTTCTGTGGAAGCAGAAAGCTTTATTCTGAAGATTCCTGCCTGGGACATCACTGGAGGGGCTCCCTTAAAGCCAAAGACGTAGCACTGGTACCGTATCACATACTAGTGCCATAGCTTATGACTCCATATTGAGGGTTAATGACAGAGCTTCCAGACCTCAGAGCACAGCCTATGGTCATGTACTCAGACTGTTTCATTTCAAGTGATCACATGATTTTTTTAAACTCAGGGAAACATACAGGTTTTATGTAACATACCTCTTCCCTCTCTTCCATCCTTCCTCTCTTCTTTCCATCCTTCCTCTCTTCTCTCTGACATGATGAACCATTTTAAAAGGTACCATTCAGTGCCATTTAATTCTATGTTGTACAACCATTTTTCTCTAGTTTTAACACTGTTCCATCAATCCAGAAGACTGTATGTTGGCATACTACACATACACATATTACACATATACACTATGCACACTAGACATATATATATATACTTATATACATATATATATATGTATTACACTCATACACATACTACACACCCCACACATTACATATATAGATATGCTGCACAGACCTATATACAATTGTGGTGATATACTGTATATCAAATAAAACTTGCTTGAGGATCAGAGGAAAGAGCCAGCCACTAGATTAAACATAGACGTCAGGCAGTAGTGGCACAAACCTTTAATCCTAGCACTCAGGAGGCAGAGATCCATCTGGACCTCTGTGAGTTCAAGGCCACCCTGGACTACATGAGACTGATTCATGCTGGGAGAGAAACAGAGCCAGGCAGTGGTGGAACACACCTTTAATCACAATACTTGGGAGTCACACACTTTCAATCCCAGCACTTGAGATATCATGTCTTTGCTACCAGTGTTTGGGAAGCATACACGCCATTAATCCCAGCACTAGGAAGGAAGTGAAATGGCTGGGTGGAGAAAGGATATAAGACAGGAACTAGAGACCCTTTCAGCTAAGGACTCAGGGGCTTTCATAAGACCAGTCAAAAGATTTGTGGAGATAGGATCTCGCCTTCCATTTGGCCTGAGGATTCTGTAGTGGTGAGAAGTTTCTCCAGTGGCTTGTTCCTTTGTCTCTATGATCTTTCAGCATTTACCCCCATATCTGGCTCTGGGTTTTCATTATAAGACCATTTAGGATTTGTGCAACATACATTTCCTCAAAATGAGAGATGCAAAATCACCACATCTTCCAGCAATTCCACATGCTCTCTCTCTCTCTCTCTCTCTCTCGCTCTCTCTCTCTCTCTCTCTCTCTTTCTCTCTCTCTCCCCCCACACCTAACACATACACTGTCCACACACCATTTTACATGTATATATGCACTATACATATTGTTCACTGCACACACACACATGGGTAGTGGATGGAGAGTTGTCCACTTCTTTTGGCCCCAAACTGCAGCAACTAGCCTATGTTTTGAGCCTTATCTAATTTGATAATGATTATTAAGAAAAAGCCATCTCAAAAAGAAAAAGAAAGGTAGGAAGAAAGAAAAAAAGAAAGAGATAAATGTTTAGTCAGGCAGTGGTGGCACATGTCTTTAATCCCAGTACTCGGAGAGGCAGAGGCAGGCAGGTCCATGATTTTGAAGTCATCCTAGTCTACAGAGCTAGTTCCAGGACAGCCAGGGCTACACAGAAACCCTGTCTTGAAAAACCAAAACCAAACCAAACCAAACAAACAAACAAAAAACAAAAAAAGAGACATTGGGCTCAGAGACAGGTACACAGGGAGAATGCTGTATGGAGATGAAGGCAGGTATTGCCCCAGCAATGCAACCACAGCCATGGGATACTAAAGAAAGCCAAAGGCAGATTCTTGCACAGTCTCAGCATGAGCTACCAGTCCATACTCTGACCTTGGTGTTCCAGGCTATGAGACTAAGGCTCTGATGTTAAACCACCTGGCAAACGAGCACACAGGACAGCCTGGGAACAAGACCTGGACCTACTACATTCTAGAAAACTCAACTGTGGGGGACAAAACCCACAAATGATTGCTTCTCAGATGCCAGGCAGTCCTGTGCAGAGACCATGTGTTCCCAGAGTTAGGAGTATGATAGGATCAGGAACCCTAGAGAAACTTTGGACAGGGGTGTCTAAATGTAATGTAGGCTCAAATCAGATTCAAGAGGAGGTGTTACAGACCTTGCCATATACACAGCATGCACAGGGCCACAAATTTGGAAAGAACACAAGAAGAAAGGGTATAGAGAGGTCTGGCTGTCTCTAGTTCCTGGACATGCTGCAAAGGCTCTCAGGACCTCGAGTCTCTCTTCTGTGTGTTGGGAAGGCAACACCTTCATAGCTCAACGCAGGGCAAGGTACTTGGTGCTGCTGAAGGTGTATCAAGTAGGTTCACACCTGGGAGCTAGCCGCTCGCTGTTTTGGCCGTGGCCTCCAAAGTAGGTTCAGCCTGGTGACATACCCAGAGCTCAGGATCCCTCCCCCAGAAATGGACTAGGCAGGCCTGCATGCTAGATCAGAGACATTGAAAGGAGCTTTCTTTTCTTTTCTTTCTCTTTCTTTCTTTCTTTCTTTCTTTCTTTCTTTCTTTCTTTCTTTCTTTCTTTCTTTCTTTCATTCTTTCCTTCCTTCCTTCCTTCCTTCCTTTCTTTCTTTCTTTCTTTTTTTCGGTTTTTTGTTTGTTTGTTTGTTTGGTTGGTTGGTTTTTTTGTTTGTTTGTTTGTTTGTTTTCCAGACAGGGTTTCTCTGTGTAGCTTTGGTGCCTGTCCTGGATCTCGCTCTGTAGCCCAGGCTGGCTTCAAACTCACAGAGCTCTGCCTGGCTCTGCTTCCTGAGTGCTGGGATGAAAGGCGTGCACCACCACGCCCGGCTGAAAGGAGCTTTCTCCACCACACTCTGAGGTGTTGGCCTGGGGAGCCAGCAGGTTTGTGCACACTGCCGAGCTCCAAACATGAGATGAGGCAGTTTGCAAATTTAACTCTTTTGGTACCAAGCAAAAGTAGACATCAGGATGCAAACGTTAGGTGTGTGGTGATGCATGAGGCTCAGTCCTCATAAGAAAAAAACATCAAACATTCTTCTTACAAACAAACTCATCCCAGAAGTACATACACACATGTGCACATACAGCCAGAGGATTGTGCTGCTCCCAGGGAATCTGGGAATTAGAATTACCCATTCTAGAAGATCAGGAGAGAGGGCCCAGAAGATGGAGGTTGCTGAAGGTGACGTCAGTTCTGCCTAAGGGGAGAGTACCAGTAGGCTGCTCCGTCAGAACATTAGTCAAGACAAAGATGGCTGCTCAGGTGCCCACAAAGCTTCGAGGCTCAGGGCTCAGGGCTCAGGGCCCAGAGGAGGCTGGTGGGAGGTAGAATCCAAAAGCAGATCCAGGGACAAAAGATGGCGAGGAAGATTCCTCACCATGAAATGACACACAGACCCCAGCTACTCCACAGCTGCAGACAGGAACATAGAGCTAAGCTGCAAGAGTGTTGATGTGTGTGACACCCAGGGACATTGAAATCTACATTTCTGAATGAAGAAAATTGGTATCAGAAGCCAAGAATGTGTCCTTGTACACAGAACCCCTAACGTTCAATTGATTGGTTGATTGATTGCAGTACTGGGGATCAATCCCAGGGCTTTGAGGATACAAGGCAAGTGTCCTACCACTGAGCTACACCTCCAACTGGTATTGGTTTCAGCTGGCTTCACTTCAAACCTGTGACAGCTATTTTTTTTTTGTATTAAATTTTCATTAAACGTCCTCAGTCTTTGGTGTGTTTTTAAAATAATGAACAGCTTCTTTGGACCAGGCTCTAGGTTAGCGCCTGGGAGAATGAGGAATCGGCACAGCTGCTGACTCCAAGAAGTTCCCCAAATGGCGCCCTGTGCAGTGCTCTAAGAGAAAAGCCCCAGGAGCGTCCATCCTCCCGGGGTAGAAATGGGGTCAGTGGGTGCTCTCAGGGGAGTGACTGCTTCTCTCACGGCCAGTTCTCCTCCCCTCCTTTCCCCACCTCACAGAGGGTGGGACGGTCGGGGTGGCTTTGTAATCTCCACCACAGACAGCTGTTCCACCCTTTGTCCCAGAGAAACTCCGGCTTGTCCTGTCATGATTGCCACATGATACCTGGTACCATCTGATAAGGACCTATTTCAAAACTGGGCCCCTAATTCCTGCCAAAGTGAACAAGCTGGGCCCAGCTGAGGGCTGAGTAAGGAGCCATGAAGTGGAAGTCAAAGAAAGGAACTCAGCAGGCACCTAGAATGAGATCACACACACACACACACACACACACACACACACACACACACACACACATACACACACACACACACACACACACACGCATATCTTGTGTGCATTGCAAAGATATGCACAGACTTGCTTATGTAAGAGCACTGACAGAATCATTTCTACATTTCCATGCCCAGTTTCTAGAAGAAGGAAGCCATCCTGAATGCAGCTCACTGGAAAACAGTCACAAGAAGTCTAAGAGCTTCCCGTAAGGAGATGGACAAGGAAGGGTTTGGTTTCCTGTTCTTACACAGAGATACGCCCAGGTGGAATGTCCTAGTTAGGTTTCTGCTGCTGGCATAAACATTGCCCAAAGCAACTTGGGCTGGAAAGGGGTTATTTCACCTTATAGATTCCTGTCCATCATCAGGGGAATCCAGGACAGGAGCTCAAAACAGGAACCTGGAGGTAGGAACTGAAGCAGAGGCCATGGAAGAACCCTGCTTACTGGCTTGCTCGCCATGGCTTCTTCCTCAGTGACTTTCTTGTCGAGTCCAGGCCCACCTGTCCAGGGATAATACTGCCCATAGTAGGTAGGGCCCTCCTGCACCAATTAGCAATCAAGAAAATGCTCTACAGGCTTGCTCACAGCCAAGCTGATGGAGGCCATTCTTCAGTTGAGGGTCTTTCTTCCCAGATGTGTCTAGGTTTGTGTCACGTTGACAAACACTATGGTGTGAGGTCGTGTTAGCACATTTCAGCCTAATCCATCAGTCTGCTTCCTGTGTCTGGAATGTGAAAGCTGTAAGCATCACTCAGCCCAGGTGTAGGTCCCAAACAGGTAGAGATGTTCTAGAACTAAGCTACTTTGGCGATCCTGTTAGGATGGTACTAATAGATGAGGATTTCCAAGAACCCACCACACCCCTGTGCCTGTGCCGAGGGCTTGTATGCACTGGCTTGCTGAATCCATGGGGTCACCCCCTGCAGGGGTTCCTGGTAGTATTCCCACTGCACTAGTGGGAAACATGAGCCTTCGGGAGATAAGGCGGCCTGCTCAAGGATCATGTACCTACCAGTGAAGGAGTTGGAATGTGAGCTAGGCCTGGGTGACCAAGGGGAGGTGCCCACAGTCTGATGGGGTTCTGTCTCCTCCTGTCGCCACTCTCACTCCCTGCTCCTTGCCACGACAGGTTCCAGGCTGTGCTGTCCTGAGGTAGGATTGTGGACACAGAAAGGAGCATGGCCAGATGGGCGCACGCCTTTAATCCCAGCACTCGGGAGGCAGAGGCAGGTGGATTTCTGTGAGTTCGAGGCCAGCCTGGACTGCAGAGTGAGTTCCAGGAAAGGCTCCAAAGCTACTCAGAGAAACCCTGTCTCAAAAGAAGAGGAGGAGGAGAAGGAGGAGGAGGAGAAAGGAGCATGGCCCCAGGAGTTGGTGAGAAGGAAGAAGCACTTTGGGCCTCAGGTGCATTCCAGGCTGCCATGTGACATCTCAGTCCCGGATTCCCTGTCATCCATTCACACAGTCTCTTCTTCTGTTTCCTTGCTTTGTCCCCTGCCACACTTCTACCCCTGCCACCTTGCATTTGCACATGCCCACATTTAGACTCCATTAGTTCTGTGTTCACACACACGTACACCAAGTATGCATGGCTAGCTGCACTGGGTGTGTTTGGAAGTTCCACACATGACACTGTGCCACCAACATGATTCTGCAGCATTATTTCAACTGATTGTAGTTTTAGAGTCCATGCTCACCCCACCTGTGAATCTAGTGTTTCTCCCTGCACCCTCTTCATTTACAGCTTTCCGGTGCAGGGACACACATAGACACAGACACACTCACTCGCATGGGTGATTTCTGTCTGCTAGTGCCCCCTAAGATGTATGTTCTGAGAAAGTTGGGACTTGTTTTCCTCACCACTATAACCGTAGCTCCTAAAATAGTGTGGCAGCATTAAGCTCTTACAGATACTGAAGAAATGAGTGAATTCACCTTCACCCCATGTTTATCTCTTTCTTTAATGAGGAATATCTTGGTGGGAGGGGGGAGTATCTTTTTCCCTCTATTAACACAAACACTGTCTTAGTCTTCTTAATGTTGCTATCACAGCATACCTGAGACTGGATGTTTTTAAAGAATGGACTGATCTCCCACAGTTCTGGAAGCCTGGGAATTCCAGGTGGAAGGGCCACACCCAGTAAGAACTTTCTTCAGTCTTCTTTTTTTTTTTTCTATGTGTGTCTGCATGTGTGTACCTGTGTTCACACTGTGTGGATACACATGTTTGCATATGCTTGTGGAGGCCCCAGGTTGACATGGAGTCTTCTTCAATTGCTACTTTATTCACTGAGGCAAGGTATCTCAGTTGAACACATATCTCAATGATATCGCTAGTCTA
Source organism: Peromyscus leucopus (assembly GCF_004664715.2). Classification (NCBI taxonomy): domain Eukaryota; kingdom Metazoa; phylum Chordata; class Mammalia; order Rodentia; family Cricetidae; genus Peromyscus; species Peromyscus leucopus. The sequence goes on from NC_051067.1 coordinate 48,333,643, forward strand.
ACTAGGCCACTTGCTCCAGGGAGTCTTCTGAGTGGGGATTATAGGTGGGCTGCCATGCCCACTCGGCATTTACTTGGTTCTGGAGGTTCAAATCCCAGTTCTCACCCTTACATCACAAGTGCTTTTAGCTACCAAGCCACCACCTCAACAGGTCCCCACCCCACCCCACGGTTTTCTAGACAGAATCTCACAGAGTAGCCCTGGCCTGGCCTAGTACTCACTATCTAAGCCTGGCTGACGTCAACCTTGGGGTGACTCACTTCCATCTGCACCCCCAAGTGCTGAGATTACATGGCTGGTGTGGTGAGAACCTTTTTACTGGGTGCAGGCAGATGGACCAGAGTACACCATAAATATCGAAAAGAGAGGGAAGAAATTCATCCTCCTATCTGGATCCCATTTCTGTGATGACTCACCTACTTCTGCAGTAGTGACATTAATCCTCTTAGGACAGGCTGAGCCTCCTGACCTCATCACCTCTCAGAGATCCCACTCCTCAACATTCTCGCACTGGAGATTAAGTCCCAACACATGGACCTTGAGGGTCACATGCAGCCATGGGATTGAGTAGACTGGCTGACTAACAGAGGTGTGTGTTCATATTAAATTCTTCTTCTTCCTCATCTCTCCCCTCACCCTGCCTCCCTCCCTCCTTCCCCCCTCTCTCTTCCTTTTTGCATATACAGCCATTCCAGTTCTTTCTCTGGAACTCCCCACCGGGCAGAAAAGCCTATTTGTGTTCCTGGAGGCCCGCTCCCAACCACGAGAGGAAACCTTCCTGAAAGACTGTAGTTGCAGCATTTGCCCTGGAGGAGATGTACAGGAACCGGGATTACACTCTTCGTGTTTATTTTGGTGTGCAGAGCAATTGTGGAGTCCTGCTCCATGTGAATGAACTTCTGGAGGTCAGGGAAGGGGCATGAGGGGCCCACAGGGTCCCCAATGCAGGGGAGGCATGCAGCAATAATACGAAGCACTTAGAAGAAGGCTTGCTGGAAGCCTCCAGGTGCATAATGAGCGCCTGTGTGATGGATCATTCTCCTTCCAATCATTCTAGAATCCACTGGGAACCAGTCTGAGATAGACAGGATGTTTATAGTCTCAAAGAATCATCCCGAAGATATAACATCATGCGCCTCCCAGCATGACCCACTGAGAACACATTATTTATGTAGCCATTGTGCCCAAAGTTAGTCTGAACCTAATCACAAGAGACAAATTAGGCAGAGCCATGTGAGGAGCATTCTACCGACTGCGTTCTTCAGAAATGATGTGTGATACTGGGCTTGGCATGCACAGAGAGAGGTGGGGAGGGAGGGAGGGAGGGAGGGAGGAAAAGAGAGAGGAGGGAGGGAGGGAGGGAGGGAGGGATGAAGGGAAACCTACTATGTAAAAGACAAAGACTGAAGAGCTATTCCAGATTGATGGCAGCTTGTGGCCTGGATTGGTTTGTGATTTGAAGGGGAAGAGGGAAAACAATTCTAGTTTTAGATCAGCACGACTGTAGCATGAATTTTAACAGTTCTTATTAATAAAATCAAACCTGAGGCCAGTTATTGGGGTGAACACTGGAAGGTCAGAGAGACAGAACAAGCCACAGCTATCTCACCTCGCCAATTCCTCAGCTGGTCCTGTTTCCTCAGACTGGAAGCCTCTGAGTCCTCATCCAGAATGAATCTCAGCTGAACTGTGCTACTCCAAAGCCTGAAAGCTTAACCAGCCAAATGCTTCTAGTTTCTGGTCCTCACACCTTATATACCTTTCTGCTTTCTACCACCACTCCCTAGGATTAAAGGCTTGCTTCCTGGGATTAAAGGCGTGATGAGTCACCATGCCTGTCTGTATCCTTGAACACATGGATTTCTGCCTCTGGAATGCTAGGATTAAAGGCGTGTGCTACCACTGCCTATCCTTTGTGTTTAATATTGTGGCTGCTCTGTCTCTGACCCCAGATAAGTTTATTAGCATGCACAATATTTGGGGGGATACAATACCACACACAACCCCTGGTAAAGTTTGAGTGCAGACTGACTATCAGATCACAGGACTAATTACTGCTGAGATAACTGCACAGGATCATAGCTTAGTGGTAATGTGAGAGAAGTTCCTGTCCTTAGAGATACAGTATCAAACACCTGAGGTCAAATGCTCAGATGTTTCAACCAAAAGAATGACAACCATGTTCACAAACTGGGAGAAAGAATATCAAATATGGAAACTAATGAACCGTTAGCCAATTTGAAGACTATTTGGAGTTCGTGCAAATGTATAGGAATGTTAGCCTGCATGCATGTCTGTGCGTCTTGTGTGAGCCTGGTGCCTGAGAGTCCAGCAAAAGTCAGAGTTCCCTGGAACTGGAGATACTCACAGTTGTGATCGGTCATGTGGGTGCTAGGAATTGAACCCAAGTCCTCTGGAAGAGCAGCCAGGACTCTTAACTGCTGAGCCATCTCTCTAGCCCCCTTGCAAATTTCCTGTGAGGTGCTTTGTTTTTTTTTTTTCTTTTTTTTTTTTCTTTCAAAATAAGCTTAAGAAAGTCTGCTCTAGTGTTAAATTCAGGGGCACAGCATGGAAGCAGGAGGGTGTAAGCCTGCCATCCCAGCTACTTGGGAGGCCGAGGCAGGAGGATTGCAAGTTCAAGGCCTACCTATATTACAGAGTGAGTTCAAAGCCAGCCTGGGAAACAATGAAATCTTGTCTTAAATAAAAAGTGAAAGGGGGCTGGAGATGTGGCTCAGAGGTAGAGCACTTCCCTAGGGGGCATAAGGCCCTGGATTCAGTCACCAGTAAGAAAAACAACACTATAGATGCAATCTCATAAAATAAAAGAGTAGCTGGCGCATGTGGTGCTGGGTGGTGTGCTGGGCATCACCACAGCTACTGTATCTGGTAAGGGTATGATTATCATACCCACTTTACAGATGTGCAAACTCACTTGACTCACCGAGAGCTGGGCGAGGCTGGGATTTAAGCAGGGGAAGATAGGCTCGGAGAGCCCTTCTGCACTGCTGGGTGTGTGTGTATAAAAGTTTCAGGCTGAGTCACACACCTGGCCTCAAGTCCTAGAGTCCCTGTGTCACTGGTCACCGGCCCTCAGGCAGCCTGACAACCTCAACAGCCTGAGAATTTTAACTTGGTCTTGTTTGCTTTGTGTTTTCTCACCGGTGCCTGGAGATGTTTATGCCACAGCCCGGTCACATCCTCCGGTGTTACCGGACTGCCCATGTTGAAAGGGCATGTTCAGCTCTGAGTGCCCCGGGAGGAAGTTGCTCAACCTGCGTGGAAACCAAACCCTCACTCTGGCTTCCTCTGAAAACGTTGTGGCAATTTCTGAGCTGTCAGTGGCAGAGACCTGACAGATGTCTAGACCTGGAGCCATCCAAGTGGCCATTTTGTCATCATGGATGCATCCTGCAGGTGTGCCTTCCAGTGACATCCCGGCATGGTTTATTTATTTATAGATGGAGTCTCGCTCTGTATCTGGGGGAGGGGGAGGAGAGCTCAAGCTGACCCACAGCTCCCAACCAGCCTCTAGGTACTGGGGTACAAGTGTGCACCCCCACGCCTCACTAATTCCAGATTTTTCACAGTTGGTCTACTAAGTCTTACATTAAAATGGGGCTGGGTTTGCCGGGCGGTGGTGGTGCACACCTTTAGTCCCAGCCCTTGGGAGGCAGAGCCAGGTGGATCTCTGTGAGTTCGAGGCCAGCCTGATCTATAGAGCGAGTTCCGGGACAGCCAGGGCTGTTAGAGAAACCCTGTGTCAAAAAACAACAAAAAAAAAAATTCATTGTACATGTCCTGAGGCAGGTCTGTGTCGGCACTAAGACACCCTGAGAGGCAGGGCTGGAAGGGAGCCTAGGGCAGCTGACGGGTTCCACCATGACATTTTCACACGAGTCATTGTACTCACTCATGTCTGTGCCTCTGCCACCCTAATTCATTCCACAGTCCTCGTGCCATCCCCTTCCCTCCCTCAATCAGGCCCTCTTTCTGTGTTCATGTTATATCTGTGTATCTGTAGCTAAAATCCAGATTCTGATTATAAGAAAATGTGTTATTTCTTTATTCCCCCATGTGTCAGGTCAGACGGCATCTTGTAGGAGTCATCATCTCCTTCCACTATTTGGGACCTGGGGATTGAACTCAGGTTTTCAAGCTTGTTGGCAGGCAAGCACCTTCACCCAGTAAGCTTTCTCACAGGCTCCTTCATAATCCCCCCCCTCTCTCTCTCTCTCTCTCACACACACACACACCACACTCTTGCACGCTTGTCACATGAGAGAAAACCTAGACATTCTTTTGCTTGTTTGCTTTTCAAGACAGGGTTTCTCTGTGTAGCCCTAGCTGTCCTGGAACTCACTCTGTAGACCAGGTTGGCCTTGAATCAGAGATGCGCCTGCCTCTGCCTCCTGAGTGCTGGGATTAAAGGCCTGCACCACCATGCCTGGTTGACATAGACATTCTTAAGATTTGCCTTCCATTACTCTGCACCCAGTGACGGATGCTTAGTAAGTCCTTGGGGCAGGCTGGTACATCCCCTCACTGAAGGGGCCTATGGCCAGAAGGCACTAGGAATCATGTCCTTTCCATTATTCTCACTCTTTCCAGCTTGGCATAGGTTTGCATCCCATTAAACTGTGTTTTTCACGAGGATAGCTAGCTATCAACGTGGCCCAAAACAAAACTAGAATGTAATTAAAATATTATGAGGTTTTGTGTTTTTTTTTTTTAACTTGATTCCACAATTCTCAAGAATGAACTTTGCAGACGACAGCATCACGTCACAGTGTCAAAATGTTGGCAACAACAGTGATCTTAATCTTTCATTCAGGTCAACAAATGGTGACTGGGGGTGTGGTGCAGCTGGTAGAGTGCTTGCCTAGTGTACCCAGGTGAGGGGCTTTAGGCAGGGTGGGTGTCCGCCACCCGCCACCTGCCACCTTATAAGCTGGGCCTGGTGGTGCACACTTGAAATCCCAGAGCTTGGAAGCTGGACACAGGAAGTTCAAGGTCATCTCTGACTACATAGAGGAGAAAGAGTGAGTACAAACTATAAAGTAGTGAAGTGGTTCCCAGCAGGCTGTCTGCCCGTGCCAACCCGCAGGCCCAAAGCTCTTCAGAAGAGACCCCAGACTTTCAGGGATGGTTTGTCCTTTGCGTTTTCCTTCAGCTGAAACCAAAGCCAGCGTGTCCCTTAGCCCTTCGTTTACGTCCACTGCACCCAGAAGCATGGTCACTGTCCCGAGGGCAGCTAGAGGCTGAGACAGCACCAGAAGACTGTCCACTTCCCATAAAGATGTCCTGTTGGGCAACGGCTCCATCCGAATGGAACAGAGCCCCGGCGGAAAACACCAAAGAACTCATTGCCACACTCCTCCTGAGCCACAAACAGTTCGTTCACTGTATTAAACAGGCTAAGTTAAGCTTAAGACGTCTCTCTCGAACGTGAACTTTTTGCTTTAAAAACCGAAGAGTGAGGTGTCGTGACTCATGCCTCTAGTTCCAGTACTCAGGAGTGTGAGGCAGGGAGGTTTCCACGGCTCTGAGGCCAGCCTGGGCTACATAATCAGACCTGTCTGTAAACAAAACAAAACAAAACCAAAACCAAGGAGGTGGCTGGTGAGGTGACTCAGTAGGTAAGAGCACTTGCTGCCTAAGCATAAGAACCTGAGTTCAAATCCCCAGCAACCATGTAAAAAAGCCCGCTGACCCTGACTGTGCCTGTTGCCCCAGGACTGGGGGAGGCAGAATCAGAAGGATGCTGGGACTTTGCTGTTACAGACTCTTCACTGAGAAGCCTTGTCTCAAGGTAATGAGCACAGGGTGGGAGAGAGGACACCCAGCATGCTTCTTCGGCCTCTGCACATGTGCACAGGTGTCTGCATCTGTACTTGTGAGCACACCACACCCCCCACAGACCACACACACACACACACACACACACACACACCACATAAATGAGGATACCAGCTTTAGGACACACCAAGGAGAATAGCTTAAGAGGCAAGGGCCAATGAGAGAGGCAGCCCTGCCCTTGGAGAGCAGCCAAGGCTGCTTTTTTTCTGCCTCAGGGCGCATCAGCCTGCAGAGCCTTTTGAGACCAGACAGCCACATGACAAGGGCCCAAGGAAGGAGCCTTTCAGGGCAAGGCCACAAACACAGAGACTTAGGAGGAATTTACTTCAAATCCTGAGACCCAAAGGGCCACATTAAGCTGAGAGAATGCAGCTGCTTGGCCTTTTTATGAATTCAAGCCAGGACAGGTTCCACCGGGTCCTCTGTATCTATTCAGCTGGCTCTGTTCTTCTGGAAGGGTCTGACCCCACACCTTGCAATTTTGGATTGTCTGCAATTTTGAACTGGGTGTGTCAGTACTGTCTCCTTGAATCAGGGTCACTGGGAGCAGCTGCCAAACACAGTAGTATTGGGCACAAAGTTCAGATTCCCGGAACTCACATAAATGCCTGGTGGGACGATAGCCAGCCTGTAATTCCACCCTTGGAAGGCTGAGAAAGGGGATCCTCAGGGCAAGCTGACTAGTTAGCCAGATGGACAAGCTCTGGGCCTGATTGAGACCCTGTCTCTAAGAATGAGGGGGAAGCGTGATCAAGGAAGACTCCTGACATAGACCTCAAGTCTCCGTAGGCCCGCACACACATGCACACACTACAAAGAAGCATACTCGTGAAAAGAGAAAAACAAAAAGAGATGGAGTGTGAGGGAATGACACCTGCAGCTATTCTGTAGCCTCCACATGCTAATGCACACATGCAGATGTACCCACAGGTGTGCACCTATGCATACATGCAGATGTACCCACAGGTGTGCACCTAGGCACACATGCAGATGTACCCACAGGTGTGCACCTATGCATACATGCAGATGTACCCATAGGTACAGGCATGTACACACACATGTATGCATTTGTGGGGGCATGTGCATGCATGCACACACACAGACACACACCACACACACACAGACACACACACACACACAGACACACACCACACACACACAGACACACACACACACACAGACACACACAAGCTACTATATACAGAAAGGATTCTATTAAGAAGGCAGCTTTTCTGGCCTTTTGCCAGCCCCTCCCCTCCATCCCTGTCCCTTGCCCAGGGCAAAGGGCTTCTGTGCCGTGTGCAAGCTGGGGACTTGGAGTGCATGCCAAGGTCATGCAGCAGAGTGCAGCTAGCTGTGCATGCACTTGTCTTCTCCTCAGCATCCTCACTAAGAGCAGGTGGAAAACCCCAGTGACAAAGAGACCCTATATGTGGGGAATCAGGAACTGCTGTAAATAGCTACCCACTTTGTTAAGGGACCTACCCACTTACTTTAGAATGGGACTCGCCTGCTTGTCACACAGCAATGACAAGACCCAGAGCAGACCCTGAGCTGGCCAGAGCAGACAAGGTAGGTTAGAAGCCAAGGTGCCACTAGGTGGTCCTGCATCCCCACTGGGCACGACAGAGCTTCAGCTTGGCTGCTGGACAGGTGTCTGGGAACATCCCATCCCCAGAGGGCAAAGTAGGACCCGCCCTATACTGTCACCAGCCCAGTCACCACAGCTTCCTCTTTGTCACTTTCACAGGCACCTTCATCCCCCAGACAGGAACTGCTGCAAGGCCCACAATAGCCATACTTGATGCGCCCTGGCTATGAGCCCCGAGGGATCACCTGAAGTCTGGTCTCGGAGCAGCCGCTACAGGCCGGCTGATGGTCAGGTGGTCAGGGGCAGCCTTAGGAGGGACGGAACAAGTTTGTTCCCTCAAGTCTGTGTGCCTGTGTGGGTCTGTGCACACCTTCCTTCCTTAAGGTGTGTCCCCTGGAGTGTGAAATTACCCAACAGCCTCAGCAGCTGGGAAGGGGAACCCAGCAAGTTCCCATTCTCAGACTTCTGTAACGGGCAGTATGGAGAAGATCTTCCCCCACATCACTCTCAACTGGAAATGGCTTTAATTGTTAGGGTAGGGTGTGCCTATACCGGAGCATTCTAGTTCCAAGAGAAGACTCTAGACAATGGAAGATGATAGCTCTTTTCACCCATACCGCTACCACCATTGCCCTCCCCTGAGAGGACCGTCCAAAGGATTTCTGGGATCTCCTTCCATGACTGCCCTGAGTGCAAATATACATATGTCTTTGGTTGTACAAAAAAATACGCCACAGAACAGACAACGTTCTGTGACTTCCTCACTCATTTCTCTCTGTGTCTTGGACATTGTCCAGTGTCACTCGAGATGAGGGACATTGTCCAGTGTGACTCGAGATGAGTCCATCTCCTTCTCATGTTCACCCAGTTTTAAATTTCTTTTTAAGACCGCTGTTTGTGCCAGTGAAATCATCCAAGCTACAGCTGGCCTGGGGAGTGGGGTGGGGGTATGGGATCAGTCACAACCAAGCAGGAGCTACCAGACAAATGGAGCCCGGTATCCCAGCACTCCAGTGACATGTCATCTTTGTAGGTGACTCTGGGCTCAGAGCTGTGTGGGTAAAATGAAGATTAGGGCCGGAGTGTGGTAGCCGCTCAAGAGTTGCTACTCTTCTAGGGTAAAGGGAAATGGCTGGGTCTGAAAAGAACTTGCTATACAGGCACGGAGACATGCGTTCAGATCCCCAGTGCCCACCTAAAAAGCTGAGCATGGCGGGGTGTACCTGTAACCCCAGTGCTAGTGGGGTGGACCTAGGCAGATCCCTCCGTCTTGCTGACCAGCCAGACCAGACAAATCTGTGACAGACCTGTCACTGAACATCAAATAGGGTGGAGAATTGATTGTGGAAGATACCCAATGTCTGCCTCTGACATACGTGCACTCCCATCTACATGTGTGTGTGCACGCGCGCGCACACACACACACACACAAACACACATTCTAAATATTCCTTTTTCTCTCCACACATTTTCCTTAAAATTGATCTTTACAGATTTGTGTTTAGGAGAGTTATACCATGAGACTAAAATTTCATCAGCGTGCCTAATGTTTTTTCTCACAGCAGCAGTAACATAGCTATTTCAGTCTACTTCACCCCAGCACTTACCTTGTCTGATTGTGTGTTTGTGTTTATTTCTACAAGTAGCACTTCCATGGGCACTCTACTCCTTAGAGTAGGAATCGTAGAGTCCATCTTTGGCATAATCATGGGACTGATTAGGAGCCAGCCTAGAGTCTGGGCTTCCTGCAGGCCTCTGCAAGTGATGGTCAAGGCCAGCTGGTTAATGATCTTCCTGACAACCTTGCTGCTGTGGCTTCTAGGGTTGGTACTATAAACTCAGTTCTGGCATTTTCCCATTGAGCAAAATCTTGGCCCAAATCTCTTTCCTCATAGGAGTAAGTTTCCATTTAAATACCCATTAGAGCTCTCATCTTCTGGAAATTTCTGTCTTTCCATTGGAGACATGGTGCCCAAGTAGCTCGGGCTTGAAGGATCAATATTCACCTTAAATAGAAGGATATACCTTCTTCTAAATTCATCTTCATGAATTATAGCTGAAACACTCTGCACTTTGACCCAGTTTACTTGGAGCAGGTAGAGGTGATTATCTGTGCTTCCTACACCTGTACACTGATGTGGCCTGGGGACTTCTCTGAGGACCCTGGCAGATGTCTTCCTGACTCAGTTGGTATCCACACTTCCCAGAGGTTTCTTTGCCTTTCCCTTCCGTGTGTGTGTGTGTGTGTGTGTGTGTGTGTGTGTGTGTGAGAGAGAGAGAGAGAGAGAGAGAGAGAGAGAGAGAGAGAGAGAGAGAGAGAAGGAAGAGGAGGAGGAGGAGAGAAAGAGAGAGATCTGACTCAGGTGTCCTTCCTCAGGTTCTTTGAGGCAAGGTTACTCATTGGCCTTGAATTTGCCAAGTAGGGTAGGTTGGCTGGTCAGCCTATCTCTGCCTCTGGCTTTTTGTTTGTTTGTTTTTGTTTTTTGGGTTGTTTTTTTTTTTTTTTCATTTTTCGAGACAGGGTTTCTCTGTGTAGCTTTGCACCTTTCCTGGATCTCGCTCTGTAGACCAGGCTGGCCTCGAACTCACAGAGATCCGCCTGCCTCTGCCTCCTGAGTGCTGGGATTAAAATTGTGGGCCACCACCACCCTGCTCACACTGACTTTTTTATGTGAGTTCTGAGGATTGGACTATGGAATATCCTTTTAGAATGTATAACCTGCGTTCACACGAATATTTTCTCATCAAGCTCTCAAGCATCTATGCACACCGCTGTGCTCTCTCGAGATAGGCATCAACTGGGGTGTCAGTAGGCAACAATGGGTAAAGTCGGTGTATCTCCTTAAGATGCAATGTTTTTGCTGGTGTATTGGTCAGCTGAAGGTCTGTAGCAGAGAGCCACAACTGGGTGATTTAAACAACAGAAGTATTTTCCCGTTTTTGGCTTAGAGTTCGAGGTTGAGATGTTGCGGGGGTGGCAAAAATTTCTCTGGAGGCTGCAGGTATCTCTTGGTTTCCTTGCCTTGTATCGCCATCACCCCATCTGTCTTCCCCTCTCATGGAGTCTTCTATGTGTATACTATCTTTGAGTCCACTGTCTCCTTTAAATAAAAACCAATTGGGTCAAGGTTCACCCTATGATTTCATCTTCATCTGACTATATCTGCAAAGACTTTATTTCTAAATATCACATTCTGAACTACTGGGGTTAGGACCACACCTATCTTTTTGGAAGGCCACAATTCAACCCTTAGCAGATGTTAATGCAAAATGAAATTTTGTGGAGACCTACAGAGGTTTCCTAGTGAGAACTTACTAGGGGTCTGAGAATCTGAGCTTGCTTTACCCAGCAGGGCTGCATAAGGGGATGATTTAACCATGGGTGTGGTTACCAGGTGTTTGGAAGGGTCTACACTTGCCTGTGTGGTATGCTTTGATCTTGCTTCTTGACATGTTAGCAAAAGCCCTTTTGAATAAACGGAAATGGCCTTTGGGTAGTAATCCTAGCTCTCTTGAAGCTATTCTGTGTTTCTGTCTTTCTTCTCATTGGCTAGGTCTCTCTATCTATCATTTCCTAATTCTTCTCTCCTCCACCTAAGAACCCTTCAAAAGGTAGGAGAAGGTTGGAGCTGGCCTCCCACAGAATTTTATGAGTAGGAGAGATGGATCAGTCGTTAAAAGAGCTTGCTGCTCTTCCAGAGGATGAGAGTTCCCAGTATCCATGTTGGCTCACAACCTCCTGTAACTCCAGCTCCAGGGGATCTGACACCCTCTTCTGACCTCTACTACATACATGTGCACAGATACACACAAACACATACACCATTAAAATTAAATCTTAAAAAATAGAAATGATATTTTACATTTAATGTATTATGAAGCTTGTCTGTTGGTCCACACCTATAATCTCAGCACTTGGGAGGTGGAAACAGGAGGACCAAGAGTTCAAGGTCATCCTCAACTGAACAGGGAGTTCCAGGCTAGACTGGGCTGCATGAGATCTTATTTCAAATAAACTAACTTAATTATATGGAGTTGAACACAAGATTCATATAGATTTGTAAAGACAAACCACAAAATGCTCCTCCAGCAATCCTGGCTCTGGATAGGCTCAACTATCCCGCCAGTGTCTTCCCATCTCCCCGCTGCGGTGCCCTGCCCCAGGGGTGCAGTGCGGCTCTTTTGACCTGGACAGCATTTTGATAAGGAAATCTGGACTGTGCTACAGCTGAGGGCTACCATCATGTTGATCACAAAAGAGGAAACAGGCGGGGAGAAGGGACAAGGTAGTCCCAGCAAACGATAAAAGCTTCTTCATTTTGTTCAACCAAAGCAACCAGAAGAACATTAGAGGTTCTTTTGTTCTGTTTTGTTTTGTTTCAAGACAGGGTTTCACTGTGTAGCTTTAGGGTCTGTCCTGGAACTCCCTCTGTAGACCAGGCTGGCCTCGAACTCACAGAGATCCACCAGCCTCTGCCTCCCGAGTGCTGGGGTTAAAGGGGTGCACCACCACCGCCCGACAACATTAGAGGTCTCTAAGAGCTGAACAATCTTTATAAACCCCCTCCCCACTGCCTCCCCAGCAGATGACGGTCCTATCTAATAAGAACATCAAGGATCTGAACTGGGAGCGTAGCTCAGTGGTAGAGAGCTTGTCTAGCATGCATGAGGTCTCAGGTTCGGGCTCTATCTAGAACCACAAGAACATAAATGACACCGGAGCGCACTCTTAGGTGACACTTGAGACCTCTAACCTGTTTTTCTTTCTGACTGTTGACCCAGTTGTACAACTTTGAAGGATAGACTGTATTTATAAGATGCCAATACAGGTATCTAGTGCCAGACCCCTAAGGCTCCTGTACTCATACAGGCCAAGCCATTCTATTTCTAGAAAACTCAGTTCAAATTCTTGTTCACTGTTATAGGTGATTTCCCACAGGGGTGGGAGGGCCACTTTGGGAAAGGCCCAGACCCATATGTACCTGTTGTGGTTTGAATGTAGTTTGCCCCTCTTAAACTAATGCCGGAGTTTAACCCCCACTGTGAGGTGTGTGTGGGGTGCAGCTTCAAAACAACTCACCTCGGTGTTTACAGGCTGGGCCTTGGGGAGGTTGAGTAACACCAGTTCGGGTCATCTGGCAATGCCTCACTCATTCAGCGGCTCTGGCCGCCCTCTTGCGGTCTTCTTTGGAACTGCCTTGGCAAACCAGCTGGAACCAGTGGTTCTCAACCTTTCTAATGCTGCGACCTTACAGTACAGTTCCTCGGGTTGTGATGATCCCCCAACCATAAAATTTCATAACTGTAATTTTTCCCTGTTATAAATCATAATGTAAATATCTGATGTGAGACCGCGAGGGGTCATAGCCCATAGCTTGGGAACCACCGAGCTAGATTTAAGCTGAGTGCCTAGGTTGAAAGCAGGCTGCGTGGCCCTCTAAGCTCACCAGTGCCCTCCTGGAAGCCAAGCATCCAGGAAGCCATTCTCAATGACCTCGGGCTTTCTGGCTCTTCCATAGCTTGATTCCTGGGCCATCTTAACAAGGACCACATGGACCCTTGTAGGAGTCCTGCTCCCTTGCTAGGGCCTCTGAGAGTCTGGCTGCAGCCTTTGGGCTCCACATCCTGGTAAAAGAGAAAATGGACAGAGATACTATGGGGGTGGGGGGGGACTGAAGGATTCCCAACCTCCTCTTCAGAACTGTGCTGTTCAGATGGGTGTGTTCAAGTAGCCGCTCAAAGAATGGTTGCCGGGCCAGGGGTAGACTGGTTACCGAGGAACATACACAAAACCATAGGCTGGATCCCTAGCACCAGGGTCTCATGTAGCCCAGGCTGACCCAGACAGAACTCATTATGTAGGCAAGGGTGGCCTTGAACTTCTGATCCTTCTGCCTCTACCTCCTGAACTAAGGATCAAACCCAGGGCTTCACACATGCCAGTAGGCTTACATCCCCAACACAAAACAAAGCAAGAGGACCCAAGTTCGAACCCCAGGATCCATGTAAAAAAGTTTGACATAGTAGCATGGGCTTGTAATCCTAGTGCTTGGAAGATCCGTGGGGCTCCTTGGGGCTCAGTGGCCAGCCAGCCTAGCCCATTTGAGGAGTTCTGGGTCTCTAAGAGACCCTGTCTCAAAACAAACAAATAAGCAAGCAAGCAAGCAAACAAACAAAAACCTGAAAAGAAAAAAGTGAACAGCACCTGAGGAATAAGGCCAGGCCCCACCCCAGACTACTCTAAGTGAAGGCCATAAACAGCAGCAGGCACCCAAGCTCCTCCCTACATCCCCAGGCCGATCTCTTTTGATTCTTTTGTCTTCCTTGTCTGCCGCTCCTGGTAAACCTGGATAATCCTCAAGTCTAGCCCAGATTTTATCTGATTAACAATCTTTTTGCTGTTGTGATGTTTTGAGACAGGGCCTTGTTATGTAGCACAGGCTAGCCTCAGGCTTGTGTTCACAACACTCAGGAGATGGAGGCAGAAAGATCAGAAGTTCAAAGTCATTCTTCGGTACATTGGGAATTAGAAGCTAGTTTGGTATATGGGTTCTTGTAAAAGGGGTTAGAATGAGGAGGAGATAAACAGATAAAAAGAAACAAAAAAAAATCCATAAGAGTAATTTAGAGTCTGTGATATAATTAATTTTCAAGCCATTCATAAGCCATTGTCTTCTCCGAACTGTGCGACTAATAAAAAGCTCATTAGGGTAAGAGTCTTGGGTCCCCTAGGTTTCGCCAACCATTAAATGGTCTGTTTTCCCACCATGAACTGGCTGCAACATTACACTGTGGTTGCATAGGCCTTTGATCCCAGTTCTCAAGATACGAGGCAGGAGGATTGAGAGTCTGAGGTCAAGTCTAGGCTTCAACATAGCAACACCCTGTCACCATGGAACAAAACAACAAAAACAAGACAAAATAAGATTTTATTTCTAACAGTTGTTTTTTTTTTTTTTTAATTTTCTGCACTAAGATTTGTACAACTGTAAACTCAAGGAGTCATCCAATACTTGTATACATCTGGAGAACCATTAAAAAGCACCTTCGGTGGTTTCCACAGTTTAAGAATTTACCATGTAAAACATTTTAGAAGGAATCTAGTAAAATGAATAAAAGTTACAAAAGATGGATATCATGAGGAACATGAGAGAGGGGGCTTCATAAAAATGACTAAAAATCAACCGAGGCTACCCGATGAGGCCGCACAGAAGATTCACACGGCCCCTAAATCCTGTGATATAAATCCCAATTGTTTAAGTAAAGACTTCCTCCCAGTTCAGGCTCCCAAGTCCAATGTAAGCAGGTTGAGATGGAGGTAGGAGGAGACGGGATTGGAGGCTGAGTGTCATAAAGCTAGAAGAAAAGGAGGTAGGGACTCCATTCCCCAAGAAAAGCATCAGACAAGGTCTTCTATGTCTTCAAGGTTAAACATTCTCTTGCAAAATGTGCCATTTTCTCTGAAGTTACTTAAGGGTTTTAGTTTTAGCTGCCTTTAAACCCCTCCCCCACCATTTCCTCTTGGGTTTTCCATTCCTGTTCTCCATCCACAGTCCCACTAAGTCTTGTCTACGCCCTTACCCTACACTGTGCTGAAGTGAACTTCTGATGCTTCACTTTCAATCCAAAATTTCTATTGCTTTAAGTGTCTTGGAAGCGGTTAAAAAAGAGATAGAGAGAGAGAGAGAGAGAGAGAGAGAGAGAGAGAGAGAGAGAGAGAGAGATGAGAGATAGAAGAATAGAATGGTGTCTCTGCATATGGTCAGGGGATATCTTTGAAACAAATAGCAGACAGAAACATGGAAGGCAGCAACAGTCCCTTGAACTTCACCAATGAGCACAATGAGCAATTAAGGGTCTGAATCACTAGTAGAAACACCCAGTTAGATCTTCCGAGATTGGGTCTTCAGATGGAGATCTAGCCAGCAAAAGCCTTAGAGAGAGAGAGAAACAAAGAAACAATTCTAAAATTAAGGGACTATGATGGGCCACTACTTTATTCAAGCCCTACCCCAGCCTGGGCTCCAGATGACTCTCCGTGAGAGTACTTGGAAACCGGTACCAGGAGTGGGACTGAGACTCACATGGCATCACAGACCAGATGCTAATACAGGTACTTTGGCAAAGAGGAAGAATTTGCTACGATTCAAGACACATCAAAATAATAATCCCCTATCCTCAAACATTTCGACGCTACCATCTTGAAATTCCTCTCACAGGACAGTTCTTTGACTGTCAATGGCTACGGCTGAAATACCAGGATTTTTCCATCTGGGAGGGGCTGCTTATTACCATCCACCAAATACCACGAATTCCTAGGAGAAGTTGGGCTTTGATCACTTGGCAAATCGTGCTCACCAAATTTAGAGTCTTAGACAGGGGGAAGGTGGTACACAACAGGAGAGTCGCTAGATGGGAGGTAAAGACAGAGATTAGAGTACCAAGAGAAAAAGTTTGACTCATACCCTTGCCTAAGCTGGACCTGGGTGCTATGTTGAGAACCGGACAGGCTCTCAGGCACATCAGAGTAACGACTGAGCTTGTAAAGCTACAGACACGTAGCCTGATCAGGTCTTCGGGAGACTGCTTACCATGGAGGAGTCTAAGATTAGGAAAGGCCCTATGGCTCTGGCATGGACACATAATTTTCACCCTGAAATTTTTTTTTGAAGACAGGGCACCATGTAATCCAGACTGCCTTTGAACCCTGCTACAGAGACAAGATTAGCCTTGAACTCCTGATCTTCCTGCCTCTACCTCCCAAGTGCTAGGGTTACAGGCGTGCACCACTCTGCTGGCTTTTTACCCAGAACTCTATAATCTTGTCTGAAGACCGGGGTCAGGGAGTATGTGGGGGTCCTGCCCTCATGTTGGGGTAGAGACCTTCCCATTACTGAGCTCAGGGTGACTGTTTTAGGGGAGAATGAGAGGAAGTTGTGGGGGCTCAGGCTAGGCTAGACCTGGGCCTAGGGGTCACTCCACTGCAGGGCAATTTTCAGTGAGTCGTTTCTTCAGATCAAGTCGTTTCAAGTAGGATGTTGCTGTGAAATACTGGGAGAGGGAGCAAGGCGTTCTTGTCATCACTTGTGCTCAATGCAGTCAACTCCCAAGGTGTTGTCAGGACACCGGCAGGTTCTGCTCCCCGGAGTGGGCAGGCAGAGGTGGGTACAGCCACCATTGTTCACTGAGCAGTAGTTGTGGCCTGGAAGAGATGGAAGTCAGCGTCATAGTCTCCTCTCTGACTTGATCTCCACAGCAGCCTCCCCAGTTAACCTCCTTGTAGGTTCAAGGGGCCAAGATAAGTGGCTGCTTGTTTCTTTATCATAAATTTATCATATTAAGCCAAATCTCTCATAAATAAGAAAGGTAAGAACATGCATTCTTGACTTGGAGGTGTCGTGGTTAATGTGGATGGTCAGCCTGGAGAAATTTAGAATCCCAACAGAAGCACACCTCTGAATATGTCTGTTAGGAGTTTCCAGATTAAGTTAACTGAGCTGGGAAAATCCACCCTGACATGTGGGCAACACCTTGCTGTGGGCTGGGTTCCTGGAATAAATACAAAATGAGAAGGCAAGCTGAGCCCCAGCATGCATCTCTCTCTGCTTCCTGACTGCAGGTGCAAGGTGACCAGCTGCCTCACACTCCTGCCACCATGTTGACTCTACCCTTAAACTGTGAGCCACAATAAACTCTTTCTTCCTTAAGTGGCTTCTGTCCAGTATTTTGTCGCAGCAATGAGAAAAGGAACTAGCACAGGGGGGTGGCTGTACAGAATCTATTCCACAGATTATGGGGAGGAGGGGACTCTCCAACTCTGCTGTGGAATATTGAACTATGTAAAGTTGTGTTACATTTGCTTCTGCCCCAGATTGCTTTAACTATGTAAAGGTGTGTTACATTTGTTTCTGCTGCCTTTGTTAATGATGTAAAAACGTGTTACATTTGGTTTTGCTGCATTTGTTTAATTATGAAAAGATGTGTGTTGCTGTTTCACCTTGCCTGCCTAAGACACCTGATTGGTCTAATAAAGAGCTAAACGGCCAATAGCTAGGCAGAGAAAGGACAGGCGGGACTGGCAGGCAGAGAGAATAAATAGGAGGAGAAATCTAGGCTTGAGAGAGAGAAGAGACTGAAGAAGAATAAAAGGGAGAAGGAGGAGAGAACAGGAACACACCTAGAGCAAGAAGCCAGGCAGCCACCAGCCAGACAGACTCAAGAGGCAGTGAAAGTAGGATATACAGAAGGAAAGAAAAGTCAAAAGCCCTGAGGGAAAAGGTAGGTAAAGAGAAGCGGGTTAATTGAAGTTAAAGGAGCCAACCAGAAATGTGCCTAAGCTAGGCCGAGCACTCAAAGCTAATAATAAGTCCGTGTCATGATTTGGGAGCAGGTTGGTGGCCCAAAAAGAGAAAGCCTGGTGCACAGCTCCAACATGGAGCTGAAACAAAACAGCAGATATTTTCCATCTAACACACCCATGGCCTCCTACTGAGTGGGAGCAGGCGAGAAAGAAGATGGCTTAGGAGAGAAACCTTTGAGAGGAGGCACAGTTGAACACAGACTCTGGATCCATGCCACGAGGACCCAGCTGCAGCTCCGCTGCTGTAACTGCATGAGATTCTGAGCTTGATGCTTGCATTTCCCATGCATGATATGGAAATAACAGCATCAACCACACAAGACAACTTACATGAACTAATGAACAAAAGGAACTCGGAACTGTGAGCTGAAACATATAAGATACTTAGGCCACAGGAAGCATTATATATTTGCATCTTGTGTGTTTGTGTACACATGCATGCATATCCATGTGTATGTAGGCGCATGTATGTGTGTGTGCATGTGGAAGTCAGAGAACAGCCTCAGATGGCATTGTCTCCCTTGAGACAGAATCCTCTCATTGGCCCGAAATTTTCCAGTAGGCTAGGCTGGCTGGCTAGTGAGCCCCAAGGACCCTCTTGTCTTTACCTCCCCATTGTTGTAGTAACATGTCACCGGTCCAGCTCGTTTTTATGTGGGCTCTGGGGATTGAACTCGGGTCCTTACACCTGCAAGCATGCACTTTAGCTGCTGAGTCATCTTCCCAGCCCTGCCATTTTTCTTATATGTCACTTTCATTTTTATTAGGCCAAATGGGTGAATGTTTAAAAATATCAGTGATTCAACAGTGAGTTCCTTTTTGGTACTTGAAGATTGTACACATCAAGACTCAGCCCAAGACTCAGGATGTTTCCTGACCACATCCATGCCATAACTTCATGCTTCTCATTTATGTCTCTGGCTCCCCACTGAGTAATGAAGACTCTTGGTGAAAGTGACCACATCTCATCCACTGTGGCCACTGGCAGCAGCATGTAGGCTTTGAGCTTCAGGACACCCCCCAGATACTGGAGAAAGCAATGATGGACTGAAATATCCATCAAGAAGGGATTTCCAGGATACTCAAGTTGAGCTTTCTACAGGAAGGAGCCTAGGGCTGTATTTAAGCCACCATGATACGCTTAGGGACTCTGAGTGTTGACCCCACATTCAGCAGCAAGGATGAGTTACCTTGGGGGCACTGGGACAGGGCGATGGTGATGCCGTAAAGCCGGGTCTGCTTGTGGGGGTGGAAGATATCCATCTCTTTGGATATAGCAAGGTCCATGGCAATCACTGAATTCCTGCAAAGCACCAAAGCACGGAGAGTGAGCATGCATCTGCACGAGCATGATGGCTTGCACTGTTCTCAGTGGCTTACAGCCCCTCTGTGGCTTGGAAGAGGAAAAGACATGGTGTCTTGTCTCTGGGTATTCCTCCCCTTGGGCTGGGCCAAGCCTGTAGTTCATCGCCTTTTTACAGTATAGGCCCAAATAACCTAGCTCTCGCCTCTGCTCTAAATTCTAGGTGACATATAGGCTCTCCTGGCCAGCGGCCTCCTTTGTAGGAAGGTCTGGTCCAGAAGCAGCTGTGGGACTACTGCCATTTTTAAAACTACATTGATGTAGAGGTGTGACATAATCATGGAGCCCACCAGCCATGTGACCGCAGGCGGCTCCTGGGGAAAGAACAGACATGCTCAGTAAGTCCCAGGTTCGGGTACTATTAACGGCACCACTGCTCCTCTCTGAGATCTGCCAGCCCTCTTCCTCTGCCTTCTTCTATAGCTCCTGACAGCCAGGAGAAGGGAAAAAGCAGGCATCACTGGAGGTCAAAGGTTAGGACAAGAGGCCAGAGGCAAAGACCTCCATAGACAACGGGAAGGACAAAATTCTGCCCAGCCCGCACGGCAGCAGCCTACATACGTCTTCCAGTCTGTGTAGTACAAATTCTTCCCATAGCTCGTCACAGCGAAAGGATACTGGAGCCCTTCGAGAACCTTGCGTCTGCCGGGCTGAGCCGGGTTCAGGCATTCTGCTCTATGGGTGCCTGTGTGCAGCAAACACAAGTTGGTCATTGTTCATGCAAGAAATAGGCCCTTTGTGTCAGAAAACAAGAGTCTGAAAGACAAGGGAGGGGAAGTTCAGCATTGCAATGACATGTCCTGGGCAACACAGAGGGCTGGCTCCTCAGTGCTGACATTCCGTTTCTGCCTCCTGCCTTTCCCCTTTCATCAACCTACACCCACCTGAGTTCCGGCACCCACACCTGGCCCTACGAAGCAGATGTGAGCCAAGGCAGAGAAGCCACAGCCTGCCCTGGTCTTCCCAGCCCTTTGTCTCTGGAGGAGCCCCGCTATCTTCTGGCTTTTGCTCAAGTCCCTCCCCTCTAAGCCTAAGGACCCTTTCTTCCCAGAGCCGGGGTTCTGAAGAACGGCAACAGATCAGCAGCTGTGACTGGCCTGCCACTAATACCTACAGGATGGCTGTCACAGGCTGATACAAGCATGTAAGTGTTCACACCTCACTCTTGGTCCTAATTAGTTGTAGGGCAGAGAAGGCATTCAGCCACAGACTTTCACAGGGAGAGGTGAAGGATGGGCCTCCCGGATAAGCATCATTCTCACATTTCATCTCAAGCCTGAGGGGCACCCTGCACAGCTGAAGCAGGAGCCCCTCAGGGACTCTATGCAGGATGCTCTGTTATCTCTGGAGATACAGCATAGGCAGGGTCCTAAATTCAGTCCTCAGCAACCTCCCACCAAAACAGGAGTTGGCCATTTTTTTTTTATAGAGCCATAGAGCAATTGTTTCAGGCTCTGTAGGCCAAAAGGCAAAACAAAGATGATACCAGGTATTTATAACAACACATAAATGGTAACATTTAACAGTATAAAAATTATTCTGAGCTTATTCTCTATAGAGAAACAGGCTGTGGATGAGATTTGCCATCTCTAGAGCAAGAACAATAAGAAAATGAAGAACTATATGCACATGATCTCAAGCTTCCTGTTACCTGCATCCACCCAGCAGAGCTGAGAGGAGAATGCATCAAAGGTCAGGCCATTGGGCAGGCCCAGGTTGTCCTGTGCAAGAATCCTCCGGTTGGTGCCGTCCATGTAAGAAGTCTCAATTTTGGGATTCTCTCTGTTCCAATCTGTCCAATAAAGGTTCCTGAAGAGGTAACAGGGGAGAAAGAGGAACAAGAGCCTGAAAACACTTTCAGAGAACCAGGGAGGAAGCGCTCAGCAGACAGGAAAACAACACAGCTAAGTGAGACCCTGAGATGCTAAAAGAGATTCTAGGGTTATCTTGGCTCTTTGTTCAAATGGGGTTATCTGTTATTAACAAATTCTGCTTCCTCTATAGTATCTTGGGAAAGCTAGTAAGAAAACTTGGAGGTCCTGGGGCGGGGACGGGAGGGCAGTTCAATGGGCAAAGTGAGGACCAGTATTCAATCCCCAGTATTATGGAAAAAAGAAAAAAGCTGAGTGTGGTGACTGAGGCTTGTGATCCCAGGGCTGGGGAAAAGGAGGCAGGTGGGTCACTGGGTCTCTCTGGCTAGCCAGCTTGCCCTACTGGGGGAGGGACGGGCCAGTGAGAGATCCTGCTCAAGGTGCAAAAGGTGGCCATTGCCTGAAGAATGATACACAAGGCTTGTTATCAAACACACATGCACACACACACACACACACACACACACACACACATCAACTTTGGACCTGACATAAACAAACAGTAATTCCCTGAGTAATAAACCTATGTAGGAGGCCACAGTAGAGCAACATGGTATAACTAAAGCAAGATGTAGATACCAGCAAGGTAGTGATGGAGATGTCTGCTGCATGTGAGGGGGCTGAGTGGCCATAGCACAAGCGATGTTGTCTCCAAGGGAAAGCATCAAAATGTCTAGGAGCTTGGGCCTGGGGTGTAAGACCAAGAGCTTGCCATATAGTGAAACGGGAGAAAGCCGCAATGGGCCGAAAAGGGGACTCCAGGATGCTCAAGCCACATCTGCTCCAACAAGGAGTGCCGGGGTATGGTTAGGCCACCCCAACAGCCTCACGGTTTTTATGCAATTTGAGTATTAGTTCACATTCACTATATAGAAATGACTCGATTTCTGAGCTGTCACCCTACAAAGTCTCTTGACAAAATTGTGAAACTGGACCATGGTATAAAGTCCACATTGTGGTAACTGTGCCCACAGCTCATCAGTGTGTAGACTTGGTTTCATCTTGCATGGATGAAACATCTCAGGAGAGCAATGCTGGCGTTAGAACCTCCTCTGAGACCACCCAAGAAAGCCAGACACTCAAAGAAGAGACCGACACATGTGTGTAGGCAAACGCACCCTCTTACGGAGTCTGTCACAATGCCTCTGGGATTCACCAACCCCGTGTCAAACAGCACTCGACGCTGTGTGCCATCCATCTTTGCGACTTCTATTCGATCCTGCTGAGAGTCTGTCCAGAAGATGTTGCGGCCAAGATGGTCAAGGGCAATGCCTTCAGGGCTTCCAAGATCTAGAAGGAAAACACTGAGTCATACCCTAGCCTATAAGTTTGCTGGTTTACTCAGTTATCTTAGACATGGCGGTCAAACCTTGAGAAACCAAATGGGAATACAAAATTCTTACTGTTTATGGGTAATCTTCCAAGTGACAAATTAAAAAATGCTACCCATCCATCCTCACCCATCCACTGGGTACCACACCAGGAACCTGGAAGGTCACTGTGACAAAGATGCAACCCTGTCCATTAAGAAGCCCACAGCCAACCACCATCCAAACTGAGGTCTAGTTTCTATGGGCAGATAGAGTGACAGGACCAGAGGAGGACTGGAGTTCACGAGGGAAGGGTTCTGGAGAAGTGTGGGCACCTGTCGAAGAAGCTGCTTCCTGAAGAATAAGAGTTTATCAGACAAGGACCTTGACTAAGTATTTTCAGATATAAAGAAGACTACAAGTGGCTTGAAGTGGGCTGCAAGTCATTTTCTATGGCCAGAGACCATGAGAGTGAAGGAGTAGCCCTCAGTGAAATGAGGACGGAGGTAAGGAACTCATAGCACATCTCAGATGAACAGGAGACATGGAATCTTTTTTTTTTTTTTTTTGGTTTTTCGAGACAGGGTTTCTCTGTGTAGCTTTGTGCCTTTCCTGGAACTCACTTGGTAGCCCAGGCTGGCCTTGAACTCACAGAGATCCGCCTGGCTCTGCCTCCCGAGTGCTGGGATTAAAGGCGTGTGCCAACACCGCCTGGCCTGAGACATGGAATCTTAAGTGAAGATATAATGCTAGATTTTTCTTCCTTAGTAATTACAGGGCGGGGAGGCATTTCAAGAAATAATATTGCCGATCACACTGTTAGTACTTGAATATGGGTGTAAAGGGTAAAAAGAAGGTATTTGGTGATTGCAAATTACACTCCCCACAACCTTCACTGAACAGTAACAGCAATCAAGACACAGGTTGGCACTGTGAAATAAATATTCCATGTAAGTCACTGTAAGTTAAAAAGTAGGAAATGACATGGTAGGATTTATTGACATCCTTGAGTCTTCCCTGTCCTAAGCAGAGGAGCTCTGACACTCATTTAGCTTGGCTGGAGAGTGAGTGCCAAGGGACCCCACCAGGCTGCACTGCCCCAGGCATCTGGCGTTCGAGAAAATCATCCCTGCACGATCTCATCCATACACAAGCAAGTCAGCCTCTCGCCTCAGCCTTTCCTAGACTCGGTTTGGTGTGGGAACAGCAAAGTTCCTGTCGGGGGCTAAGGAGATGGCTCCGTCCATAAAGTGTCCTCTGTGCAAGCATGAAGACCTAAGTTCAATTCCAAGTACCCGTTAAAAAAATCAGGTGTGGCAAAGCCACCTATAATCCCAGCATTGGGCAGGCAAAAAAAAAAAAAAAAAAAAAAAAAAAAAAAAAAAAACAAAACAAAAAAACAAAACAAAACAAAAAAAAAAAAAAAAAAAAAAACAAGAGAATCTCTGGGGTTTGCTGGCCTCCAGGGTAGCCCAATCGATAAGCTCCAGGTTCAGTAGGAGACCCCATCTCAAAAAAGAAGAAGAAAGGTGGAGAGTGATTGTAGTAATCACCTGATATTGGCATGCATATGTGCGTGCGCCCCCAACCCCCACCCCACACACAGGCCTCTGGCAGGAGCCCAACCAGAGGACAGTGATTCAGAACCACAAATGGTTAGCATATGGTTTATTATTCATAGCCAAAGAAGAGCTGTATAAAGTACAGCTCTTTCCCACACCATAAGAGGCCCAGGAACAATGAAACTGCCTCCCAGGGGCTTTCTGTGGCTTTCAAACAGAATACACACACACACACACACACACACACACACACACACACACACACACACACACACACACGCT